>NC_136063.1:1908455091-1911359091 GCF_964261635.1 Lissotriton helveticus | reverse complement strand
GTTTAGAAAATACAGTGTAGTGCACACACAAAAACACATATTCAAATACTCAGGCACATTCATACCAACATACTTCACCAGACACATTTACTCCAATATCAGAGTGAGGATGTGAGGTAGAACAATAGTAGTTATTTTACGTATGTAGGGCCTCATTTATGAGAAGTGGAGCATCGCTGCGTGAAAGCAGCGATGCGCCACTTCTCAGTGCGCCCTCCTTGCGACATCAATGATGCGTCATATTTATAATATGACGCATCATGTCGCAAGGAATGACAGATATGTCAGTAAAACTGACGTATCTGCCAGCGCAAAAAGTGGCGCATTGCTGGAGTTGTATCAGAAGCCTGACACTACCCCAGCAATGATCCTTTCACATGGGGCAAGCCCCATGTGAAAGGGCCTGCATCACCTTTATGCCTGCCGTGAAGCAGGCGTAAGGTTTTAACTCATTGGCGTCCTAGAAGTGGTGCAGCGAAATCTCATAGATTTCACTGCGCCACTCCTACGACCCTTTCTTGCGGGGCTAAGCCCACCCTGCATACATTATACCTGGCGCAGGTATAATGTAGCACACGGGTTTATGAAGTGACGCATCTACCTAGATGCGTCACTTTGTAAATATGGTGCAACATGGCGCATTTTTAACTCCACTGGTGCGTCACAAAAAGTGACGCACCAATGGCGCAAAAGTGACGCAGGTACTCACAAATGAGCCCCGTAGTGTTTTACAGGTTACTTGATGGCCAACAGTATTTATGATGCTCCTCCACATATGATTTATGTGGAACCTATGGAGTTACCCAGTTCCTAACAGAACGTGTGAGGTTCATCCATGTATAATTTATGTAAAACCTGCTGAGTTTTTCAGTTCCAAACTGTATTTGTAAGGTCCAAATAAATACAAACTATATGGAATCTTGAGAGTCTCAAGTAATCTCTGATGTCAGCATAAGGTGCTAACTATGGAATATGGAGAGTTGCTTAGTTTTGTCTTGTTCTTCCAACTGCAACATGTACTAAACCAAGGCAAGGATGATCCAACATTCTTCTGTGCTGGTCAATCCATCATGTGAGTTAAACAGTGAATGAGTAAGGTATGTAGAAGTGATGTGGTTAGTAAACTTATGAAGGTGCACATAGGTAGGTCTGCATTATTAGTATTAGGTATGATACACGAGTAAACATTGGCAAAATATGTAGTTTTTAACTGTCTAGAGTAAGAACAAATTTAAATTGAATGTACTTGAGTATTTGAGATGTTCCTCTACCCTGATTTTTTTAGTTGGCATGTGGGACAGATACGAGCAGACAATGTAAGGCATACAATTGTAGATACATAGGTTCTATAGCATATATGTAGTTATGGTAAAACCCATTATTCAATATTGAATAAGCAAATGTTAATTTCTGTTAATATGCTATAATATTTTGGTGTTATTGTGCAATATCAAATACAGAATATCATTCTGCAACAATAGTAAGTGGAGAATATTGATTACGACTTTATCATCAGAGTAGGTAAACATAATATGTTTGAACTGATTATTCTTACATTGATACTGTATACCTCTTCAAGCAAGGTAGACAGTTTTAAGAATGGTAAATCTACACTTATCTCTCCATACTATCCCAGTAAAATAAAGTTAGTTGATATCTTGCACTAAATAATGTTGCAGGATGATATTTAGCCATTAAATATTATGTCATATAAATATTATGTTATGTGTCGTGTTCTTGCCATCTGTATGGTCCTGGAGGAATCAGTTCAAATTGTACTTGTTTGATTTTCATTTTATTTAAGAATACTTTTGTAAGACCAGTTAGCCTTAGGGTGGTCTTCCCCTGAACGTTTTGCCTTACTCATCCATTTTTGCTTATCTCATTCTGTTGGCCTTATGACTCAGTGCACTTTACCACTGCAACCAGTGCTAAAGTGTGAGTACTCTGTCCTTCAAACGTGGTGAAATTAGCTTACACCCATTTGACACATTTAAATTACTTTTAATGTCCTAATAACTTGTTTCTGCATGTACCCAGGGTCTGTAAATTAAAGGATACTAGTGGGCCTATGGCACTTATTGTGATAGCCACTTAAATACCCTAAACATGTATCAGGCCATTGCAGCCTGTGTGTGAAGTTTTAAACTGCCATTTGACTTGGCAATGCAAGCCTTTGGCCGACCTCAACCTTCCTTCATAATACATATAAGTCACCCCTACGGTAGGCCCTAAATAGCCCATAGGACAGGGTGCAGTGTATTTGAAAGGTTGGGCATGTACCTTTAAGTTTTATGGGTAGTGAAAACCTTATAAATTCATTTTTCACCACTGTGAGGCCTACCTCTCCCACAGGATATCATTGGGTTCCCTTATTACATTTAATAAGTGGTAACTTTCAATTGGGAGCATGTAGGAATGTCAAGTTTGGTACTTATGGAACTGTAATTTAAAACCCCTTCCATGCTGCCCTCGGCCATTGGCCGACAGCAGCACTACCTGCCCAGTGCTGCCGTCGGCCAATGGCCGACATGGCCCCGCCCGTTTTGCGGAAGTGCCGCACTACCGCAAAATCGCGGGCGCATGAAACGGGTTAATGATAATGTCGGATTTCAATTCATGGGCACATGTTGAGCAATGTATGAGGGACTTATCGCTAAATCAAATATGCCAGTCATGGAGATCCCAAGTGCCATTATATTTTAGACACAGAGCACAAGCACTTCCTCACTGGTCCCCAGTGGCAAAGTGGCCAAAGTACAAACACCAACAAAAAATAAGTACAGCACACAATCAAAAACAAGAGGCCGGAAGCAAAAAGACAGAGGAAGCCAGGCCAAAAGATGCTAGGTGCAACACATGTCCCTTCCAGCAGAAAGTGGGAAGAACTACCCAACCTCCTAGGAGTTCTCATCGCCAAGGCAGAAAAACCTGGAAAGACCATCAGCGATGGCATGTTCTGGTCCAGGACAGTGTTCCACTGTAAAATCCATTCCCTGTAGAGAGATGGACCACCTCAACAGTTTAGGATTCTCATCCCTCATCTGCATTAATCATCTGAGATCTGTATGAAGCCGGAATTGAGTCCCAAACAAATAAGGTCCTAGTTTCTTCAGTGCCCAGACCACAGCAAAGGCTACACCTCTGTTACCTTGCAAGTAACCTCCTATTAATGAAGGCTACCAGTGATTTAGGCCCTCTTCATTTAGCTATTAGAGCACGGGCCCAATCCATCCTCTGAGGCATCACAAATTCCTTGGAAAAATCAGGAGCCTTGAGTATGGGTGCGGTGCACATGGATTCCTTCAAGGTGTCAAAAGCGGTCTAGCACACCTCTGTCCAGATCATCTAAAGGGACTGCTTTTTGGAAGTTAGCTCTGTTAAGGAGGCAACAATGGTGTTGTATCGGATCCAGCGCTGCTCCAAACCAAACCTCCAAACCATCACTATATTTCCTAGAAGCTATGACACTTTACACGTCGGTGTGGCCCATGACACCGCGAGTCATTCATACACACAAATCACCCTGCTCCCAAGATCAGTGAAGACTAGAGGAGGAGATGCTGGATTTTAGGGGAGTGTCTTATTTCATTCTAATTTGTCTAAATTTTAAACACTATATACATCTGCAGTTTATCAGATTTACCATGGTTTTACCTTTAAGAAACATTAAAAACACCCCACCATTTGGTCAATGGATCAGCTAGTAAAAGTTAACTAATAGACAACAAGACCAGCTTAATTCTCCATTTATTTATTTTTTATTTAGAGACTTAATCTCCTAGCATGACCTTATTTTGTTTAGCCTTAATTCAATAATCATTAGACATTTAATTAACCTGAAGAAAAGAAAGTTAAAATTTAAACAGTTTACATTTATTAGCAGAATAGTTCAGAAAATAAGTCAAAACTATATTACCAAGATTTCAGTAAATTGACATCAGGGTTAGCACATGAAAGTTCCCAAAAACCACCTCTCTATTCTTATTTGATGTTCACCTCCCATCCGGACTCTGCACCCATCAAAAGTTAAAGTCAAGAAAATGTCAAAGTATTTGCACAATGGAAAAATCGTTCAGTCCGACAGCATGTCGTGGTGTGAAAATAAATCCAAAAGAAAGCTCTCTCATCACTTTCAAACGTCCTCTTTTATACCCTTTTCCCCTAACTATCTATCTAAAATTTGAAACTTTTAGGGTACTCGCTCAATTTCATTGGTCCATTTAAGGGGTATATGAGCAACACCTCATCTCCTCATTGTCTATATTTCCGCCAAGTCATCGTTATAATCAAAATAAGGTTCTATTTGTTCATTATTGTATTTTTTTTTCACTTGTGTCCTTTAACTTGTCACTTGGAGCAACTTTCTCAGGCTCACGACGCGGTCATACAAATCTTGGCACCCTTTTGCACTCCAGGCCATGCTGACCTTGACCCATGCTGCACAGGCACAGACTGCTTGCACCTCTCTCGAGCTTAGTCGCGCATGCGTAGAGAACCACAGTTTCGGAGTCTCGCAAACCTTCCATTTTTGATTAGGCCGCATGGACCATAAAGGAAACTATTATAGAAACAAACCCAATTAAATGTTAGATTTCGAAGTATAGCCCTTCAGTTTACCTCCCCCATTCTACGATAACCCTGTTAATTATTACCTAGCATTTAAGCCATGATTAAGCATTTTTTTCTTACCATTCTCCATCATTTATGCCACAATAATACATATAGGAAGCTTTCATGCATGGGTTTTCGTCAGATTTTGACATTTGCGTACTATGTTAGAATGTCGATTTCACTTAGTTAATATATTATGATTCGCAACACAAGCAGCAATAAAGATGGTTTATTTCAGGATAGTTACAAGATGATAAGTAGATAGGAACAAGACCACAGGGAGACCCCACCAGGAGCAGCCAGCATGCTGCTCAGCCCAGCCAACTGTGGCTATTTGACTCCCAACATTCTCTGAAGTGACATCACATGAAGATTCCACAGAGAGGGAAGTCATACCATGGGAGTCAAGATACAACATATCCCCCTTTGTCCTTAATAAAAAATACAACAGAGAAAGAACAAAAGAGAAGGAATGAGAAAGAGGAGAAATAGAGCCAACAGAACCGTAACACACCAAAAGAAGAGCAACAAGAATGAAGTCGAGAGAAAACCCATAAAATAAGAGCAGCGAGAGATAACAAGAAACAGAAAAGAAAGGAAACCAAACATATAAACTATCCTCCCTTCTTTCACACCAGAGAAGAAGAAAAGAAGCAGCAACGTAAGAGAAAAGAAGGAAAGAAAGTACAACACACAACTCCAAAGCACACCCACTGGCCAGAACAGGAATGAATGGAGCCAGAAAATGGAAAATTAACAGAACACAGGACTACAGACTGCGACGAACGGAGATAGAGAAAACACGTCAGAAAGGGACAGAAAAGCTCAGAGTCCACAAGAGACACGAGAAAAAGACTTCAGTAAGAATCAGTGTGCATCCCATCCTCGTCGCCAAATTGTAATGATCAAGTCCACAAGTGATCATGTAGTTTGAAGATGGTTTATTTCAGGATAGTTACAAGATGATAATTAGATAGGACCCCACCAGGAGCAGCCAGCATGCTGCTCAGCCCAGCCAACTGTGGCTATTTGACTCCCAACATTCTGTGAAGTGACATCACATGAGGATTCCACAGAGAGGCAAGGCATAACATGGGAGTCAAGAATCCCACGTGTATTTGTGTATGTGCTTTCTATTCTATGTTGGTTAATTTCAAAACCACACAATTAATACATATTACAGTTATGGGAAAGAGATTGCACGAGGGGTATACAAAAATTTTTGTTTTCACCCTCGCTCCATCATATCCCTTGACAAATCTCCTGCAATAACCAGTGAGACCTCAGAAGACTCTCACCTCAGTCTGGGTCCTGTGTGGTGCCCAAGCCAGAATGGTATAGATCTTTGGTTGTAGTGTCTGTACTTTGCCGCCCCCTACTTGGCGTTCCAAGTATCTGGCACTTACTGTCCTTGATAATGAGTCCTGGGCTCTGCAGTGACCTCAACACTTCCCTCAGGTGGTGCTAATGGTCCTTTCAACCAGAGCGGAAGAACATAATCTAATCTAGATAGGCGACATTAAATTTCTTCAACCCAGCCAGGACCTGCTTGACCAACCTCTGGAGGGTGGCAGGGATGCTCTTCAACTCAAAGAGCATGACACAGAGTTCGAAGTGCCCTTCTGGCATTGAGAATGATGACCTCTCTTGTGCCCCTCCGGTCAAGGTAATCTGCAACTACCCATAAGTTAAGTCAAACATGCTGAGGAAAGTGGCAGCTCCAAGTCGATCAATGACCTCATGAGCTCTGGGGATGGGGTACGCATCAGTCTTCATGACTGCATTGAGCCCACAGTAATCAACTCAGAATCTGAGTTCAAGTGAGACACCAGGTGGAGTCACCTTGGGGATCAGAACCACAGGACTGAGCCAAGGGCTGTCTGAGGGCTCCATAACCCCTAACTCCAGCAGCTTAAAGGCTTCCTCTTTGATGCTGTTCCTCACTTGGTCAAACAACTCATAAGTTTTGTGCATAACAGGAAGGCTAGCCCCAATGGTAATTTAATGAGTGCACCAAGGGGTGACTCCTGGGATGAGTGAAAACAGCAGAGTAAACTATCCCAACACCGGGTGACAGTCTCTTTGCTGCTCGAGTGTCAGTTTTAGGGAGAGGATCACACCCTCCACTGACCCATCCTGCTCTTTGGATGACAGGAGGTCGGGGAGTTTTTAACTCACCTCTTCCACCCCATCATCAGTGGTCAAGAGCATGGCCAACTCAGGCCTCTCAAAATGTGGTTTGAGGTGGTTCATAGGTGGGACCATCAAAGGGGTTCCTTTGAGTCAGTTAGTCCACCAGGTTGGTAAAGTCACTCCTGCGCTCCTTCACCTCAAATGGGCCATACCAGTAGTCTTGTAGGGCTCTACTAGTGCAATCCCCCATACCTTTTGACCAGGCTTAAACTCAACCAGAGTGGCATGCTGGTCCTACCAATGTTTCATGTCCTCCAGACTAGCTTCCAGATTCTCCTATACCAGTTTCTGGAAGCGGGCTGTCTGGTTTCTGAAGTCCAGCATGTAACGGAATACATGCTGGGGTGGCTTCTTTGGAGCTTGCTCCCAGCCCCCTTCACCAAGCTGAGAGGTCCTCTGACAGGGTGCTAATATAGAAGTTTAAAAGGGCTGAAGCCAACCCCCTTCTGTGGTACCTCCTTGTAAGCACACAGAAGGCATGGAAAGAGGACATCCCACTTAAGCATCATGGGTTCTGAGAGACCCATAATCATGCATTTCAGGTTTTAGTTGAACCTTTCAACCAACCCAATAGTCTGGGGTGATAAAGGGTGGAGAACTTACAGGTAACTCACCATGCCTTCCACATGGCCTTCATGTACAAAGACATGAAGTTGATACTACGGTCAGATACCACCACCTTGGGGAAACATACAAGAGTAAAGATCACCATCAGTGTCCTGGCCATGGTGGGCACAGTCACCATCCTCAGATGGATATCTCCCGCGTACCTGGTGGCATGGTCCACCAAGACGAGGATGGCTGTATTGCCCATTGCTGTATTGGGGTCCAGAGGCCCAGAATGTCAATGCCCACCCGGTCAAATGGGGTGCTCACAACAGGAAACGGTTGAAGGAGAGCCCTGCATCTCCCTTCTTTCTTGCCACTCCCCTGGCAGGTAGGGCAGGACCTACAGAATGCATCTGTGGCCTTCCTCGTTTGGGGCCAATAAAAGTAGGTGACAAGCTTGTCAAAGGTCTTGTCTTGCACCAAATGACTTGCCAGAGGCATATCATGAGCTAGACCCAGTAGGAAGGCTCTGAAGCACTGGGGTACCATCAACACATGGGTTGCCTCAGTCTCAGCAACCTTAGGCTCACTATACAGGAGGACATTCTCCCAATAAATCAGTTGAGTTCCAGAGGTATCACCAGCTGCCTGGGCCTTGGCCTGCTTCCTAAGACCCTCAAGAGAAGGGCACTCCTTCTGTGCAGAACTCTCCCATGGAGGGACCTCTATCCTGTTGCCTCTTGGACAGCTCAGGGATGTTCCTCAGTTTGGCCACATCTTCCACTGTGGGTTCCAGGGCTTCCCTCTCAGGTTCAGCCTCCTCTCACACTGTGGGAAGTTCATGGGTGGGTTTCCCGCCCCTTGCCTGTGTGGTCAGGCACACCCACTCAGGCAATCCCAACACCTCCAAGTGCGACCTTAACAATATAACTCTGGCAAAAATACCTGAGACTTGGGCAAGAAGTATAATCGTCCCGATTTCTAAGAAGGGAGACAGATCTCTTCCATGTAATTATCGACCTATCTCCTTACTAGATAATACCCTTAAAATCTTAGAAAGAGTTCTGTATAATAAAATTGTGAACTGGACAGAAGCAAACAACATCCTGGACCCGTGTCAGTTGGGGTTTAGGGGCAAGGTCGGAACCACGGAACAATACCTAAACCTAATTATAGGTAAATATGCCATCGCCAAGAAGTCTCCTATTTACATGGCCTTCATGGATTTGTCCACAGCCTTTGACCTAGTGAATAGATCAAAGCTGTGCACAATCCTTTCGGCTGGTGGGCTGGATGTAACATTGATACATTTTTTAGCATACCTACACAGAGACCTCAAGGCCCAAGTAAGGACTGGGACGGGTGGAGAGGCTTCGGGACCCATCGATATTGGAAGGGGGGTCAGACAAGGATGCGTGTTGGCCCCCTTGCGTTTTTTATCATATATATTAATGGGCTCAACACCTCACTGAAAACAGCAACCCAAGATGTCCCATATATTAATAAAGAACCCATACCAGTGCTTCTCTATGCAGATGATGCGGTCCTTATAGGCCGCACCCCAAACTCATTGCGTCCCCAAACTCATTTGTCCAAAATTTTAATAATTATATGAAAAAGTTAGACCTGCGGGTAAATAAAAAAAAAATCCTTTTTAATGAGTAGTGGTCCAAGGAAACATGAAATTGGTCCAATAACAATAGACGGCCAAAAACTGATCTCGGTGAGATCCTTTATTTATTTAGGATTCGCCTTTGCTGCGAACAGCTCCTGGAGTGAGCATTTAGCTCACACCAGGAGCAAGTTCTCAAAGGCCAATAACTCCATTTTAAGTCTACCCCGCCCTAGGTCAATAGGTGCTCTTGTAGCAGTGCAGAAAATGTATAAACTCCAGTGTACTCCGGTGGCCACATATGGCGCCGAGATCTGGGGAACGGCCAATTGCTCAGTAATTCAGCTGGAAGAAAACAGGTTTTGTAGAAAATTACTGTGCACCCCAATCTCTACCCCCCAATACATATGTCGCAAAGAGCTTAATATTAATTTTATAATTGATTTTATTCGGGCACGACCGACCCTTTTGTGGGTAACAGTGTGGAGAAACGAAGCGACATGCTTGACACGACCGATCATCAAGGATTGCCTACTCTGTGACAAGGGCTTAGAAATACCATGGCTAAGCGGTGTGCTGAGTAGCTTGCGCAGTATAAACAGAGAAAATGTGTTCCGGGACCCCACATTAGCAGCCTTAGTAGTAAAAAAGGTCCTGCAGAATGCTTTGTACTCTCTATATGATAATGAGCGGGAAGTGTTAGAGTCTAGGAAATCAACTGTGAGCAACTACATGGCTATTGAACAGTATTGTCATCCGCTTCGCATGTATCTGACTCTACCGATGAGCCGTTGGGAAACGAGCCTTTTGTTCCGACTAAGAGCGGGCACGATACGATATGCCCTTTGTTTTCCACTCGGTCATAGCCCAAACTATAATTCTAACTTGTGCTCTTGTGACGGGAGGAGTGAGCAAACTACTATGCACTTTATATTTTTCTGTAATTACCATATTAAACACTCTAAGCAGTTTTTATACTCATATTTTAACAAAAGAAGGCCAATTTCCCTGAAGGAAGCGTACAGATCTATATTGGACTTAGACGATGTTGATTTAATTTTCCGCACTTACACTTTTCTTAAAACCGCAATAAGGGCACGGCGATCTATGATGGACCCCTGATTCTATATGACACAAATTATGAATTGTTTTTATAACTGTATATATCAATATGGATGTCATTTTTGCACAAGGCATTTTTGTACACTGTGTATATTCGCATAACGAATTTTAATCTTTGTATTGATTGTTGATCCTCAATGTTAAACATAGGGTATCTAGTTGGCAGTGGTTTGCACTCTGTCCAAGTAGGGACCCACATTCTAGTAAGGGTAAGTGCTGTACATTCTAAATTGCCTGTGCTCATTCTCTGGTAGCTTGGCACTGAGCAGTCAGGCTAAACTAAATATGCAGTCTGTAAAGTATTTGTGCACACACACACACACAGTAACACAGTGAGAACACCACAAAAGTACTTCAGTTTAGAAAAATAGCAAATATTTATTCAAGTAAACCAAAACCAGAATGATATAAATCCAACATACACAAGTTAAGATATGAATCCTTCAATATTAAATGTGCCATACCAAACAATAGCACCAACTGGGGCTATTTGGTTGCGCTTAACCGAGACAAAGTCACAAGTTCAGTCCGACCTCAATGGAGCCCGGACCGGCTACTGGAGTCACACGCACTCCGGTACAGCACCTTGGATGAGTCACAAAGTCAAAGACGGTGTGAGGCACCAAGGAGGTGAGGCGTTGCGAAGGCAGGTGATGCGACGGTTCCTTACTGCTATGCAGGTCATTGACATGTTGGCGCTTGGAGATAATGTGTTGTGCAAAGGAGGTGGCCATGTCTGAACTGGGGTGGTGTGGAGTGAATTGTCAAGATCTGAGAGGAAGTTCTGTAGGGCCATCATGTCACTTCCCCAGGGTACTCCTATGACCCCACTAATGCTTGATTTAGGCTGTCGCCCTATTGGAGATTTGGCAAAGTTCTGGCCCTTACTCTTATGGGCCCGGCTGTGGCGAGTCCCGGAGCTTGCCAAATATGCTAAAGGGCTTTCTGAAGTAATGTCATTACTGGGGTGGCACAGGATAAAATGGCTGAGAGATATGAAAGCCCTCCTGTGTAACTTGGGTCTAAGTGAAGCCTGGGCAAATAGGTCTTCCCCCCCAAAGGCAACACTTAAGAGTTTGTATTGGAACTGGATTGTGACTCAACGGAGCACTAACTGTACATTGGGTAGACTCACGGAGGACTTTTTGAAATTTAAGGATCTGCCGATTCGGGAACTTTACTTAGACATTATTGAGAGACCATTTGACAGGACCCTTTATTTTAAATTTAGGACTGGGACTCTTCCACTGCACGCATTTACATCTCGGTGGAAACCCCCAGCACAGACCTCAGAATTCTGCCCTATTTGCATATCTAGACAAGAGTCAGTGGCACATTTTTTGTTTGAATGCCAGGCGTATGCTCAACCAAGAAGAAGATGGCTTAAGCAATTGTGCCGTTTGTTAGGAACCAGGCATCATGTTGAGGCACTACGTATTTTAATGTCAGACTCTCGCCCACTGTATGTCTGTGCCCTTTCCAAATTTTTATCATGGGCTTGGTGCATTAGAAGCAAAATGCTTAAAGGAAATGTTTAACTTTCTTTTTAAATAATTATTTATGATGTGCTTCTTTTATCTGAAAATTAAGATTCTAAGGTTAAATGTAATCAAATTTTTATATTTTCTTCTTTCTTCCCAAAAAATGAAATTGTGTGTTTTTAATGTGAAGCTTTTATGATAAGTTTTTATCGAAATAAAGCCTTTTTGACTTTGACTTTGACATTGTTCTGCATTCTGTCCATCAACTGTTGTTTTGTATTTGTCACCCCAAGTGGAATGGGTATGCTCAGACGTGAGTCCCATGCTCTCCACACCACTGGAGGCAAGCTATCCTGGCTGAAGACGGCTGATAGCCAGAAACTGGTCCTAGGATGCTTGATTCCAGTCCAGGAAAGACATGGCTTGGCAGTTCGGGCTGGACTGTTCCCATGAGGCACAGGGTCAAGGCTGATTTGCATGTGGCCATGTCTGAACTAGGGTGGTGTGGAGTGCAAAAAAACAATGGATTTAAGCCCAGATCTCTGTACTGGGGTGAATGTATGACATTGTTCTGCATTCTGTCCATCAACTGTTGTTTTGCATTTGTCACCCCAAGTGGAATGGGTATGCTCAGACGTGAGTCCCATGCTCTCCACACCACTGGAGGCAAGCTATCCTGGCTGAAGACGGCTGATAGCCAGAAACTGGTCCTAGGATGCTTGATTCCAGTCCAGGAAAGACATGGCTTGGCAGTTCGGGCTGGACTGTTCCCATGAGGCACAGGGTCAAGGCTGATTTGCATGTGGCCATGTCTGAACTAGGGTGGTGTGGAGTGCAAAAAAACAATGGATTTAAGCCCAGATCTCTGTACTGGGGTGAATGTATGACATTGTTCTGCATTCTGTCCATCAACTGTTGTTTTGCATTTGTCACCCCAAGTGGGATGGGTATGCTCAGACGTAGGTCCCATGCTCTCCACACCACTGGAGTCAAGCTATCCTGGCTGAAGACCACTGATAGCCAGAAACCGGTCCTAGCATGCTTGATTCCGGTCCAGGAAAGACATGGCTTGGCAGTTTGGGCTGGACTGTTCCCATGAGGCACAGGGTCAAGGCTGATTTCCATGTCTGAACTGGGGTGGTGTGGAGTGCAAAAAAAAATGATGGATTTAAACCCAGATCTCTGTACTGGGGTGAATGTATGACATTGTTCTGCATTCTGTCCATCAACTGATGTTTTGCATTTGTCGCCCCAAGTGGGATGGGTATGCTCAGACGTGAGTCCCATGCTCTCCACACCACTGGAGTCAAGCTATCCTGGCTGAAGACGGCTGATAGCCAGAAACCGGTCCTAGGATTCTTGATTCCGGTCCAGGAAAGACATGGCTTGGCAGTTCGGGCTGGACTGTTCCCATGAGGCACAGGGTCAAGGCTGATTTGCATATGGCCATGTCTGAACTGGGGTGGTGTGGAGTGCAAAAAAAACGATGGATTTAAGCCCAGATCTCTGTACTGGGGTGAATGTATGACATTGTTCTGCATTCTGTCCATCAACATTTGTTTTGCATTTGTCACCCCAAGTGGGATGGGTATGCTCAGACGTGAGTCCCATGCTCTCCACACCACTGGAGTCAAGCTATCCTGTAGTGTAGTTCCTATATTCCCAATAGGCTCTGCGCATTGGAATAACATAAACGATAGTTAGACGTAGGACTGAGGTCGACTAGGTCTCTATTGAATATGTTAGACTTAATTATGAATGCCAGCTAGCTCAGAGGTCACTAGAAACTTTCTCGAGTAAACAGGAAGGAGTTAACTTTCCTGAATAGACAAGAAGGGATTAGCTTCTGACAACCGCATTAACATGACAACTTTGCTCCCTCCAGAATAAGGAGTATATCTCTAGAGTCGTGTGAAAACAATAGATAGCCATTTCACTCAGTCAATCGTGCATGCTTAGTTTCACCAGAGTGCAGAGAAATAGAGACAGGCGTTTTCAATAAAAGTTGTTATTTATTGAGCAGTCCTCTTTCTCGTGCAAGAGAAGTGAATTGCCACAATTGCAATACTTGTCATAAAGTAAAGTGCGTACAGTAAAAGTAGGAGTATTATGAAATAATACTGTAAAAACATTTATATGGTTTCTGAGCCATATGACACTTAAAACGGATAAAATACATACAATGATAAAAGTTGACTAAACGTGCTCAACTGGTGTTTCTAAAATACGCCTACCCCGGTGTACCTGACCTAAGCCTAATACGTGGGAAGGAGTAAGTAAGTTAAGATAGTTTTGCCAAGAATCTGAATCAAGAATTCTCTAAGGATCTAATCAGCTCCGTACCTTGGTTATAGAATGAAGGAGGTCTTGTATCTCGTTCTCAGGACTCGATCTCCCAGAAACCCGCAAGGGTGACTGGAAACACTGGAGCTGGATTTCTCGGCAGGAGAAAAGACAGCGTCTCTCTCAGTGCGTCAAATGGGAGGGTCGGCTTCCTTCAGCACTCGCATCAGCTGGGCGTCGGGCAAGTAGATAGCCGCTCTGCTCCAAACCACCGTGTGTTTGCTAGGGCAGCTGTTGGTATATTTATACCTGGAAGGTGCCGAGTTTGACGTAAGGTTGGACATAAGACGTCACTAAGAACTTACAGTTCTTTCAGGACTCCAGGAGTTCTTGGACAAATAAAAACAGAAGCAGGGGTAATTCCCGGGCTGCTGGAGGCTTGGTTTGTTTAAAGAACGCGTTGTACTTTCTAGGAGTCTATGGGAGTAGCCTTGCCGTATTTTGACTGCATTGGCTATTACTAAATATGGATGTGATTCTCATGCCTTTATAAGGATATTATTTGTTATAACTACATAAGGGCATGAATCGGGAATATTTAATTAGGGTCCTAGATACGTTTACAACACCCACTCCACGTATTATGTCAATCATTACTAAAATACTATGCAATACTTAACATATAGTGATGCATGTGTTTTCCAACCCACCCCAAAATACATAAAATGCATTTGAAATGGTATATGGTATATGCAAGAAAAATGAGTATTAATACTGTACGTTTCTCAAGCAGTCGTATCATTCAGATAATGCATATATAAATATCGGCTGAATGAATTGCGAAAATTACATTTATGAAATGGCTGTTAATACAGAAGTGAAGGTTGAGGGCCAGGGAGGGAAAACATGGCGGCCGGCTAACCAGCGGGTCGCGGATGTCGGAAAAAGTGGTGGTGTTACTTTGATGTGAAAGGCCGACTGTCGGCGTCTGACTCCGGGTTTGCACGTACCGGGTTGTTAGGCAGACTAGGTGGAAGTCACGGCGAGCTACCGGCAGATCCTGGAGGCTGTCTGCCGGCTGGATTCGGGAGACCAGCAGCAGCAACAGCGGCAGCGGCAGCGGCGGATGGCGGAGAACCCAGCCCTGCAAGCTGCCGAGACTGAGAGTGAGGGGGCGGAGTCGCGCTACCTGCCGGCCGGGAGCTGGGAGCGAGCAGCGCAGGGGGTGAGCAGAGGACGCCGAGTGCTGGCGAAAATCGGCACTCCAACAAGCGGAGGAAGGGGTCGAGGGCTGGAAGCCATCACGAGTAAACCTAACCCCAAAAGCATACCGCAAGTAAGCAGGGGGGTGAACGAGGGAGGAAACCCCACAAGATACCAGTTAAGGAGCAAGAGGCTGGGAAAAGATATTCTTGTGGGGCTAAATCAAAGTGACAGTACACAAGGGGGGGTGAAAAACGCTGAGGCAGAGGAAAAAGCTTTCCCTAAGCTCACAGCATATAAATCTAAGGTTTCGCCTTCAAAAACAGAAAAGAAAAAGAGACAAAAAAAAAAGAAACAGGATTTAAGACCCCAATAGCTCCTTCACTTAACCTCTATTTTAAGCCAGTCCCAAAGGTGCTGGTGTTGAAGCCTGACTCTATCCCTCAACCTCAAGTTAGGGCTGGTGAGGCAGTAGAGCTTGAGGAAAAAATTGACTATACACTAAAATCTACGGAAGAAGAGGAACGCGAACAGGACTGGTCAACTCTTTCAACACCAAACCCATTTCAGGTTTTGGATACGGAGATGGAGGCAGATAAGGGGGCTAGTTCTGATGTAGAGGTATCTATGGAGCAGATATTCCAATCTACAACATCAGTCACATTAAATATGTTATCTGAAAGCTCACTTGTCGTCTCTGCTGAATTGGGAGAGAAGGCGGTAGAGGATATATTTACAAAGAGGGATGAAATCCGTAGTAATGAAAAGACGATGTTCTCCACAATTGAGTTGGGCTCAGGGCAGCAAGAGAGATCTGCTTCATTAGACGTGTCCGTTATTGAACTCTTAAGAAAACTGGAACAGGATATCCATTTAGGTTTCGAAGCCTCTAGGAAGAATCAAGAGCGTATTAGTGCCACATGTGCGTTGTTAGAGGATAAGATTGATAAATTAACGACACGTGCAGGAGAGATGGAATCCGCAATGAAAGCTGTGCAGGGAAGAGTTTTGGATAACCGTAAGGAGATAGAGACTCTATACTCTAAAGACAGGCAAATGGATGAAAGGATAGAAAGGCTGGAAAATATGCAAAGGCGCAACAACCTAAAAATTCTCAAACTTCCAGAAGGAAAAGAGGGGACAGATATAAAGACTTTTGTAGTGCAGTTGCTGAAGAAAGAGTTAGCACTAGAGGAAACTGAGGAAAATTTAGTCTGTGATATTCAACGAATACATCGAGATCCTTTTAGGTTGAATCCAGACCGGGCCAAGCCAAGAAAAATTTTGATTAATTTTGCGACATACTCATTAAAGGAGAAAATTCTGTCACTTGCTTTAAAGAAAAAATCTATTGTGATAGATGGAGTAACGGTTGATATCAGGTCTGATTTGTCACCAGCTACAGCAAACAGGCAATGGGAGATGGGAAAGAGATTGACACCCTTAAGAGAGATAGGAGCTACGGCTCAATTAAAATTCCCCGCCTTTCTAAAAGTCATGTGGCACAACAAAATGTATACATTCCGTACAGTGGACGAGGTAGATGCTTTTCTGGATGTCACCCATAATGAAAAGAAATAGAAATAAATTATCGGCCATAATATTTGTAAAAGAGTAAAAAGATACACCACCACTGAGACATCCACAGGCCTAGGCCATGGGAGTAATGGATGGGTTTTCCAGGGAGGGAAGTGAGTGTAGGGAGAGGGGAGGGATAGGGGTAGGGGAGAAAATTAAAAAAAACATTCCTCATGAGCGGTCTTGCTGTGACTTAGTCAGAAAGAAAAAATGGGCAGTATGTGACAAGCATGACAAGCACGATGAGCAGGGCTGGAAATAAAGAGTTACGGTTCCTTACATGGCATGTCAATGGGCTCCGAGTTAAATCTAGGAGATTACTGATTTTGAAATATTTAGAAGATTCACCTGCGCAGATCATCATCTTGCAAGAAACACATTTAACACAAAAGGAATGCAAAGAGATATTTAGTACTCAAAAATGGATTGCAAATGCTATTTTTACATCCCAAGACTTGGTTACAAAGGGAGTAGCTATTTTGATTAGAAAAGGATCTGATTTAGTAGTCGAAAATAGTGTAGTAGATGGCAGAGGAAGATGGGTGATCTGTAGATTACGACTGTCTAGTGAAGTGCTGATAGTTGTAGGCTATTATGGCCCGAATATAGATGATCCCACAGTTTTAGAGAAAGTTGAATTCGAGTTATTGGATTTCCCAGGAAAAATTATCATGGCAGGGGATTTTAATACAGTATTAGACGGAAAGCTGGATAGAGCAGGCAACGCCAGAGCAATAATGAATAGTAAAATGACGGCCAAGGTTAAGTCAATGATGGGGCAACTGGGACTCTGTGATATTTGGAGATTTAAATTTACACAACAGCTGGGGTTTACTTTCTACAATAAAAAGTATAAACACAGCTCACGGATAGATTTTTTCTTATTGATAATAGACTGAAAGAGAGAGTTATAGGTGTAGATCATATAGGGGCGCATTTGTCAGATCATTCTGGTGTGAGTCTAAATTTGAGGTTAGAAGCAGAAGAAATCGTTTCAGTTTGGAGACTAGATCGGACTATTTTAGCGGACGCAGAGGTCCTAGAAACTCTTAAAGAAGAGATAGAAGTCTTTCTAGAAGTGAATGTGGGCTCAGCTAAGGAAGATGTAGTATGGGAAGCGTGTAAAGCATTCATGAGAGGTAGAATGGGAGCTCAAGGGGCAAAGAAACGAAGACTGTATTATAGTCAGGTCTCAAAGTTAGAAAAAGAGATTCGAGAGTGCGAAATTAATCGAATCCCCCAGGATGTGACTACTTCAGATGGCCCATGGGAGAAAAATCTTTTAGACTTAAAGGTTCAACTTACTGCAATACTTACACAACGAGTTAAAGAGAGATGGGAAGCTAGTCGGTTGGCACATTTTTCATATGGAGAGGGATGTGGCAAGTTACTAGCGTGGAAAGCCAAGAAAGATGTCGTACGTAATCATATTAAAGAGATCAAGAAACCGGGCATAGATCAAACTATAACAGAAAACAAACAGATTGTAGAAGCATTTCAGGAATACTTTACGAATGTTTATACAGAAGACCTTTGTCCAGATAAAAATGAGATTGAGACCTGGCTACCCCTAATAAAACCACTGTCAGATGAAGATATGCTTGGGCTTAATAAGGAAATCACTCAAGAAGAGCTGATGAAAGTGATTAAGGATAGCAAAAGAGGGAAAGCCCCTGGACCAGACGGTCTACCCGCAGAAGTGTATAAAGCCCTAGGAAATACGTTGGCCCCCACTCTGTGCAACTTGTATAATAGAATTTTTAGGGGGGAAGTGAAAATTCCAAGCTCTTGGAATGAGGCAAATATTGTTTTAATACTTAAACCAGGGAAATCTCAAAAAAACATGGATGCCTATAGGCCGATTTCACTTTTAAATTCTGATTATAAATTCTTTTCAAAAATTTTGGCTGATAGGCTTGGTAAAATAATCCATAAACTGATACATGAAGATCAAAGGGGTTTCATTAAGAGTAGGTACTTAAAAGACCTTACCTACTCTTTGATAGGTTTGATAGATTTAGCCTCTAAATATGAATATCCCTTGGCAGTGATAGCATTAGACGCTGCCAAGGCCTTTGATCGAGTTAATTTTGTATACTTAAAAACTCTCCTGCAATATCTTAATTTAGGAGACAAATTTATGCAATCCATCTTTTCATTATATTGTGCCCCGACTTCGCGAGTACTTATAAATGGAACTCTTACTCTTCCTATTAGGGTAATGCGGGGCACCCGGCAAGGATGTCCCTTATCACCTTTACTTTTTAATATATATATAGAGCCTCTCACTTGTAAAATTAGAGCCGCAGAAGAGATACCTCCTTTTGCTGTGATGGGTTGGGCAAAGAAATTAGGTTTATATGCGGATGATATTATTGTTTATTCTACTAATTTAGTTAGATCTTTGGAAAACTTAGTAAACACAACAAAAGACTTTGGTAGGATTTCTGGTTACCAGTTGAATCAAGAAAAGACCGAGATAATGACCTGGAATCTTAACACGAGAGGGGTAAAAACTACAGCAGAAATGAGATATCTTGGTGTTAGGATTACACAGAAGATTGAGGACTTGGCTAAAACTAATTTTGACAGAGTGAAAAAAGAGGTTGGTGATATGCTAAAAGGCTGGATAAACATACCTTTGTCAATATATGGGAGATCTAACCTTGTAAAGATGGTGATTATACCAAAAATTACTTTTTTGTTTGAGACTATTCCGTTGTGTTTTAAAAAGGAATGGTTGGCGAAAATACAAAGTATGATAACTTCATTTATTTGGGCGTCAAAATCCTCTCGAATTTCATGGAAAGAAATAAGAAGAAGGGTAAATAAAGGAGGGTTGGCGGCTCCAGATCTACAAGTATATGCATGGGCTTTTTGTTTAAAAAATTGCAGGATGCTATTGGGTACCCTTGTTCAATCTCAGATCGGCGGACTTTTTGGGATAATGCTGAAGATATCAGGTTATCACGAGTTTGGATACTTATATAAGTTTGGAGACCCCAAGTTTTTTAAAAAGGTGAAACTCAAGACTCTGAGGGACCTGGCCGAGATCTGGTATAAAATAAGGAAAGTATTTAAGATCCCCTATCTAAGTTATATGGCTCCGATATGGGAATCTCCGGGAGCTCCTTCCTGGACAAGAGACGCTTTAGCTTTAAATTTGATAAAGGAGCCCGACTTGCAAAGATGGAAAGATTTATTTCTAGACGGAAACTTAATTTCTTGGAGTTCTTGCCAGCAAAAGTGGGGCCCATTTTTTTCAAAATACAAGTACTTACAGATTCAAAGTTGGGCAAATCAGTCAGAATCAGGGATTGGACGGGAAAATGATTTTGAACTAAAGTTGGAGTCAATGGTTTTTAAGAAGGAAGTTGCTTGCTGGTACTGGCGAATATTGGAAATGGAGGATGGAACATTTGATTTACCAGAGACCCTGTGGAAGAAAAGCTTGCCAAGGATCGCGACAAAAGACCAATGGCAAGTAACTATGAGCATGCTATATAGAATTGTTAAACCTGCAAACCTAAGGCGAAATGTTTTATTTACCATTCACAGGGCATACTGGTCCCCGTACAGGCTCTCTAAATTTAAGGATGGAGGAATAGTCGAATGTCCAAAATGTAAAGCTCCAAATGTTGATGACTTACATATGTTTGTATCGTGTCCGAATATCAAACAATTCTGGATTGAAGTGAGTAACTCCCTTTCCAAAGCATTGAACCAACCCATTGAGGTAAGCCCTGAATTAATTATTACCGGGAGATATGATTTACAAAATAGAGTTTTGGGTAACAATGTTAGACTTATTTTTTATGCTATGTTACTAGCACGCCGAGAGATATGTAAATTATGGGTCTCACCATTCAGTCCTACTTTATTGGACTGGATCTTAGCCATGAGATACATGGCTAAGCTTGATATGTTAGATCGCTCTAAAAGAAATAGAGGTTTTTGCATACCCTTCCTGCTAAATTTTGGTTAAAGTTATATTTATGTTAAAAGTCCGATGATTAAGCCCGTGCCTGTCTAGCTGGTATATGGATCATCCGAGTACGAGGAATAGAGATGGTGGAGGATACACATCTTGGGTCGGGTGGTCAAGAAGGACAGTTGAGAGGAGACCAGAACCAAAAATATGTGTTGTCTACGCCCCATAACTCTAGACCAGCCTAATAGACAATAACAGCCCAGTGGCGGATAAGTACGAAGTTATGGGCGGCAAGACTGCAAATGAGGATTAAAAAAAAAAAAAAAAAAAAAAAGAAGTGAAGGTTGAGACCATTTCATCACATATTTATACTATACTGTACATGTGCTAGAGGCTGAATCAAAATATTGTCTCTAGAGTTTCAAAATAGAAATCTTGTTCTCTAAGAATAGTTCTACTTTAAGCAGAGTACCATGTGCCAAGAAAAAAGGTAAATATTTTGTAAATGGAAAAATAATTTCGCTTTCAGGGGAAAAAATAGTTCCAATTGTTTTCATGTAGTGTTGTTTATCAAAAACTGAAGGCCGAATTCAGAGTTCAGGGAACGCTGTGTGCTTGTGTTTTCAAAAGTTATTCAAAAGTTATTCTCGTTGCTAGGTGAGAACATTGAATCAGACAGGCTTGCGAAAAATTGGTCTACAACAGTAGGTGAAAGTTCGACCAAGTTCGAAAAAGCTGAAATAGTGCATATGTGAGAAACATTGCTATCATCGATGTCTGGATCAGCAATGCTCATTGAAGGTTGTACCTGTGTGCCGCTTTCATCTCGTACCTCACCGCCACCTAATCGTAATGGTGAGGTCTCAACGAATGCCGTCATCAGAATAGGTAGCCGCTGGGGACAACACGTTGCATGAGCCGTTACCGAACCAAGCAAAGCATCGATATCCATAGGTACTGCTGATGGTAGTGTAAGACAGACGTCCTACACGCATTCTTCTCCGCATAGCAGGCATCGAAGTACAGGTAAGATACAATCTTGCCAGATTGGTCTGAATTAAAGAAACCATGTGGTATTCAGATCTCTTAGCTTCGCCAAGCCGAGGTCCTTAGTAATCCTTTCTCGGTATCTCATCGCTAAGATTGTAGCCTGAGTTTTGTCTGTGACGTGACTTGCCATATCGGAGCAGAAGGAACAAAAATAAAATTCCTGCTACGAGTCCCAAAAGAAGAGGCAGGCCGCCGAACACAGAGTGCACGAAATTCGGGAAGATGTTCAGGACTGCTTCAAAGGGTGCTAATAGTCCCGAAAAAATTGTCTTAAATACATGTGCGATGCCACTGGTATCAGACATGTTTAAAATTTGACCTAACATTTCTACAAAATGTACAGGGCAATTTGTTGATAATAATGTATGTATCTCTGCCGCTGTCCTTGCAACTTGCAGATCATACGTCTCTTTGGACGAGGTTAAAGGCACAGTTGTCTGTAAAAGAATAGACTTCATTCTGCTTAAAGTATCAATTCGAATAGAAGAGATATTCAGAGAAGGCCATATTGCTGCCTCCATGTCTGGTTTGCTGTTTGGATACAATACTTGCATACAGCAAATGACCCTGGAAGTAACGCTCACAAGATAAGCTTTTCCTGGCACCATGCCACAACAGCTGTGGTCACTTATTATAACATAGCTGCCGTTGGAAAGCTGTCTGAAAAAAGGCTCTATCTGTGTTGCAGGTGACATGAAAGGTTATTTGAAGAACCTTCACAGGCTCCATGCAAGTTAATACCTTGACACAGAAGTGTACCGCTTAGTGAATTTTTACAGTTGTTACCACTAAGAAATACTTCTTTTTTCCCTTCACTATAACATTTATCTGTATAAGGTAAATTCCAGGTTGACTTGATGTATCCTTTACCCAACCTTCCATACAGGCCTGCTGGTATATACTTTTGGCAATATTGAAACTGAAAAGTTGTTATCGGAATTGTAATTGTACCATGTATTATCCATTCAATGACAGGTCTCTCTGACATTGTCAATGTTAATCTCTCAAGTTTTTCAATGCTCAGAATCGTATAGTCTGCTCCTCTTTGTGCCAAACTGATTTGTTTATCTGTAAGGTTAAAGATAGAAAATATTGACGTTGTGTTGATTAGACGCCATGGCACGTAGCCTGAACGGTGGTTTGGAGCAGAGCGGCTATCTACTTGCCCGAAGCCCAGCTGATGCGAGTGCTGAAGGAAGCCGACCCGCCCATTTGACGCACTGAGAAAGTCGCTGTCTTTTCTCCTGCAGAGAAATCCAGCTCCAGTGTTTCCAGTCACCCTTGCGGGTTTCTGGGAGATCGAGTCCTGAGAACGAGATACAAGACCTCCTTCATTCTATAACCAAGGTACGGAGCTGATTAGATCCTTAGAGAATTCTTGATTCAGATTCTTGGCAAAACTATCTTAGCTTACTTACTCCTTCCCACGTATTAGGCTTAGGTCAGGTACACCGGGGTAGGCGTATTTTAGAAACACCAGTTGAGCACGTTTAGTCAACTTTTATCATTGTATGTATTTTATCCGTTTTAAGTGTCATATGGCTCAGAAACCATATAAATGCTTTTACAGTATTATTTCATAAAACTCCTTTTACTGTACGCACTTTACTTTATGACAAGTATTGCAATTGTGGCAATTCACTTCTCTTGCACGAGAAAGAGGACTGCTCAATAAATAACAACTTTTATTGAAAACGCCCGTCTCTCTATTTCTCTGCACTCTGGTGAAACTAAGCATGCATGATTGACTGAGTGAAATGGCTATCTATTGTTTTCACACGACTCTGGAGATATACTCCTTATTCTGGAGGGAGCAAAGTTGTCATGTTAATGCGGTTGTCAGAAGCTAATCCCTTCTTGTCTATTCAGGAAAGTTAACTCCTTTCTCTTTACTCGAGAAAGTTTCTAGTGACCTCTGAGCTAGCTGCCATTCATAATTAAGTCTAACATATTCAATAGAGACCTAGTCGACCTCAGTCCTACGTCTAACTATCGTTTATGTTATTCCAATGCGCAGAGCCTATTGGGAATATAGGAACTACACTACATGCCCAATCATCAGAGAAAGTACTTGGTGTCACAAAGTCACTTAATGAAACCTTGAACTGATATGGATATTTCAAGAGTTCAACCGGGCCATAGATTTCGTAATCAGTTTTGTCCCATACTACAACACCAGGGGGTCGATTCCTATTCGGGAAAAACGGCTCCGAATAGCCGTTCGGAGCATTTTTCCCGTACGAATCGTACCCTGCAACGTCCCCCGTACGTACGACAAAGTACGATTCGTACCAGGAGCTGTACTCCGTACGAGTCATACAAGACACCGTACGACTCTAATCTCCGTACGATACTCCCTCGGAACCCGCTGTACGCGACATCTGTACGGTTCGCGGCTGGTTTTTACGACCCAGCAAGTACGATACGTGTTGGGTACACACCGTACGACCCTTTTTCTACGGGAGCTGAAAACAGCCGTAAAACCGGAGTTCGCGCCGAAACAGGTATGGAACGGCCCCCCGGGTATGGTGCGTACCCCCCATGATCGCATGGGTACTCACTGTACCCCTGTGATCATGGGGTGTACGAGCCGTACCCCCATTGTACGATGGGTGTATGAGCCGTACTCCATGTACGATGGGTGTACGAGCCGTACCCCCATTGTACGATGGGTGTACGAGCCGTACTCCATGTACGATGGGTGTACGAGCCGTACCCCCATTGTACGATGGGTGTACGAGCCGTACCACCATTGTACGATGGGTGTACGAGCCGTACCCCCATTGTACAATGGGGGTACGGCTCGTACACCCATCGTACATGGGGTACGGCTCGTACACCGATCGTACAATTGGGGTACGGCTCGTATACCGATCGTACAATGGGGGTACGGCTCGTACACCCATCGTTCATGGGGTACGGCTCGTAGACCCATCGTACAATGGGGTACGGCTCGTACACCCATCGTACAATGGGGGTACGGCTCGTACACCGATCGTACAATGGGGGTATGGCTCGTACAGCCCATGATCGCAGGGGTACGCACCGTACGGTGTGTATGTGTTTGTGTGCTTTTCGATACGACTCGCCCTTACCTGACGTGGACCGTACGAATCGCATCCTCATACCCCGGTCTGGATCGTACTCGTCGGGTCGTACGGCATGTGTACGAGTCGTACGGTATGTGTACGAGTCATACGGTTCACGGTTTCAGCCTTGCAATACGTACAGTCACGACGATTCGGACGGATTCACGGAATACGGATCGTACTTTGCCACTCAGACGGACGGGTACGATTCGTACGGAGAGGGCTCCGGATACAAATCGTACGGACGGTTTTTTCCCCGAATCGGAATCGACCCCCAGGTATTGGAATGGCTTTGATGTTCACTGATGAAAGTTCTCTTTTTTTAATGTGAGAGGATCTGTGAGGCTTTAGGACCAAGTTGATGTTCTGACTTGCTGTGTCCATTGTACTATATTTTCCCTGGTAAACAGACATAATATCGACTACAAAATATCGAATTGACATAATATCGAGTACAAAATATAGGCTGGACAAAATATCGAATGGACAGAATATAGACATCAAAAATATAGTTTTGAAGGTAAGTATTGTAATATCGAATGTTAAAAATATAGAAAGTTAAAATATCGAAGTATATAATATAGGTTATTGAAATTATCTAATTTTTAATAATATTGAATTTTTTATAGTGTTTGTTATGTTATTATATGTGTGAAAATTGTGTATTTATGTTATAATTAATTTTGAATGAATTTTGTTTTTTTAATTTTTGCGTAATTTAATTCTTTAGCGGGTTGTGGGTTTATAGGGGAATAGGGTGGGAAGTAACTTAATTATAATTAATTAAATATGTAAATGTATTTATTGGTATTCATTTTTAATTAATTGTTAATTAATTTATATTTGGTAAGTAATTAAATTTTAATTGGCAATTAATTTTAATTAATTGATTAATTGCTAATTATGTTAATTGTACTAATTTATTTTCTGTAGCGGGTTGTGGGTTTAAAGGGGAATTGGGAGGGAAGTAATTTATTTATAATTAATTAAATATGTAAAAATATTTATTGGTATTTTTTTAGAATTAATTGTTAATTAATTTTTTTATGGGTAATTAATTAAATTTTAATTGCCAATTAATTTATTTTAATTGATTAATTGCTAATTATGTTAATTTTACTAATTTATTTTATGTAGCGGGTTGTGAGTTTATAGGGGAATAGGGTGGGAAGTAATTTATTCATAATTAATTAAATAATTCAATTTATTTAATTTGAATTAATTGTTAATTAATATTTAATTGTTAATTAAATAATTGTTAATTTGTAATTAATTTGAATAGGTAACTAATAGTAAAAATTAATTGTAATTTTTAATTTTTATTAATTAATTATTATATTATATTAAATTGGTAATTACTTTTAATTCATTTTTTATAGATATTAATTTATACTGTTTTTAAATAATATAAGAAGTATTTACTTTCCCTACTGTTGCACTCTCTGGAGTGGGAATAGTAATTTTTACCTCTACGCTATCCAACGCTTTCCCTACTGTTGCACTCTTTGGAGTGGGAATAGTAATTTTTACCCCTACGCTATCCAACGCTTTCCCTACTGTTGCACTCACTGGAGTGGGAAGGGTAATTTTAACCCCTACGCTATCCAACGCTTTCCCTACTGTTGCACTCTTTGGAGTGGGAATAGTAATTTTAACCCCTACGCTATTCAACGCTTTCCCTACTGTTGCACTCTTTGGAGTGGGAATAGTAATTTTTACCCCTACGCTATCCAACGCTTTCCCTACTGTTGCACCCACTGGAGTGGGAATAGTAATTTTTACCCCTACGCTATCCAACGCTTTCCCTACTGTTGCACTCTTTGGAGTGGGAATAGTAATTTTTACCACTACGCTATCCAACGCTTTCCCTACTGTTGCACTCTTTGGAGTTGGAATAGTAATTTTTACCCCTACGCTATCCAACACTTTCTCTACTGTTGCACTCACTGGAGTGGGAATAGTAATTTTTACCCCTACGCTATCCAATGCTTTCCCTACTGTTGCACTCTCTGGAGTGGGAATAGTAATTTTTACCCCTACGCCATCCAACGCTTTCACTACTGTTGCACCCACTGGAGTGGGAATAGTAATTTTTACCTCTACGCTATTCAACGCTTTCCCTACTGTTGCACTCTTTGGAGTGGGAATAGTAATTTTTACCCCTACGCTATCCAACGCTTTCCCTACTGTTGCACCCACTGGAGTGGGAATAGTAATTTTTACCCCTACGCTATCAGACGCTTTCCCTACTGTTGCACTCTCTGGAGTAGGAATAGTAATTTTTACACTTCTGCTATCCTACGGTAATAATATTGGATATTATTTAATTATATTTTGTTACTATATATATATATGTTTTAGAAATATGATTGTAAAACATTTTTTTTATAACTTTCATTAATTATTTAATTATTATAAGGTAATCTAAGTATTTTTAAGTATATTTTAGTAACTAATTTTTAATATTAATTTAATTTAACATTGTTTTTAATAAAGTCGATATTTTTATAAACTATATTTTTGTAAACGATATTTTTTACTCGATATTTTTGTACTTACCTGTTTGTAGATACAAAGTCGATATTCTGTCTGTCGATATTTTGTCGCCGATATTTTTGATAGTCGATGTTATGTCCCTCGATATTATGTCAGTGATCCATTTTCCCTCAATGAATTTTCCCGAGTTTAAAACTAAAACGAGCCAAAGTAGGAGGAAAAGTACACCTAACACAATCCAAAATTCAATCTATGGTGAAATCAGATATGTTTCTTTGAGTTGATGAAAGAGTTCAGTAATTTTTTCTTTGAAAGTTTTAGTTGCTGGCGTTTCTTCATGTTCACTTGGATCATCAGAAAGGTCATCGAAATTGATGAAGTAGCCAGATGCAGTTCTGTCAGTTGTTGGAATTGCTTCCGGATTGTAATTAATCTTTGATTCTGTATGTTCAGAGGCTACATCATTGTAGATTGGTGTTTCTTGACGAACTGTTGCAATTTGGGTTTCAAGAGGCACAAGTTCCATGGCTTTGTTGCATAGTCCTTTTTTATTCACTGTATGTTTATCAAAAGTGATTAGTCTCTCAGTATGAACCTCTTGAATTGTAGCAAGGTTTGTTCTTCTGCTACTTCTCGGGAGTCCACTGGGCCTACTACTTATTATTGGCCACATGATTGTGGTTTTACCAGGTCGATTGATACAACTCTGTTCTCCTTTTTACCAGCAAGGGGCGGTAGTACTACTGATCTTGTTCCGCTGACAGCTAAGACAGGTACTGCTTTTCTGTAAGAAGGCCCAAATTCCTTCTTCACAGCGATCTTTTCTCTGACCAGATCCCCAATCTTTGGAATCCAGAGAGGTCTTGCTGGGACAGGTGGTTTTTCTGCAGTGGCTGTTGGCTTTAGCTTTGTGTTACTTAGACTTCTTCTGGTTTCATTTAAGTCCTGTAAAACAGCCAAACGATCTTTGATATCAAAGTTTTTTTGTTCCACCACTGAAGTGTGACGATCAAGGTCATGAATGATCATTCTGGTACCAAACAAAAGTTCGTATGGAGTGATACCTCCTAGAGAATTTCTTGGCAGATTATTAAGACTATGTTGGACACTTGTTAGATGTTTGACCCACCCGTCACCCGAACCTAATACCCTCGCTGTTATAGATTGCTTTATGTCCCGGTTTTTTCTCTCCACTACCGCATTTCCCTCGGGATGGAATGGACTGGAGTACCGCAATGCAATGCCCATGCTGGTCATGGCCTCCTTGTAAGCTCGAGAGCTAAACACAGGACCCAGGTCAGAATGTAGCATGCCAATTGCGTATGTGCCGATAAAGACTCACAAATCTTTTATAACAGTTCTGGCGTCAGCCGAGCGCTGGGGCCACATCTAAATGAATCTCGTCTTAATAATTATGGGATCGCCTTTTTCCATCTGCATTTTTGCCTATAGATAGCCCAATGCTTTCTAATAGAGGTATCTGGGCTGGTGTCTCGTACGGTTCACAACTGCGATCTCTATTGCAGTCCTGACAATCCATTGCAAAGTTGTAAATTTGCACGTTCATCCCCGGCCACCAGTATTGTGATGGTAATTCTATTAGAGGTTTCAAGATCTCTTGGTGACTCAGACCCATTCCCATGTGTGCTTCTTGAATCAAGTAAGCTCTCCGGTTCGTGTTTGGAATTACTCTATCCCCCACTCCAGGGATTTGAGCAAATGGAACGGAGTTTGCATCAATTATGTATGTATTTCCGAGTGGATAATTTAGAGGTAACGCCGCATAGTTGCCTTCCATTGAGGCTTTTACCGCTAGTAGCATTTCTCCATCTATTTGTTTTTTAGAACGCTTTTTTGTGGCTACGGAAGCTGTTTTGACGGCTGCCGCTGTGGCTCTATTAGCCAATGAATTCCCTGCAACGTGAACGCCATCACGTTGATGACTCAGTGTGTGTATCACGTGAGTCTTTTGTAGTTCTTTCTGCAAAAGAACTACTTGTTCCCAAAGTTTTTTATGCTTTATTGTGCCACCTTTTCCATCTTTGTAACCGTTTTTGACCCAAGTCTGCATGTCATTATTGTAAGACTGGACGCAGTAATGCGAATCGCACTCTATTAGTGTGGGGAATTCGCGATCTGCATTTTCAAGCGTCATCTTTAAAGATCTTATTTCAGCTCGCTGAGCTGTACAGTTTCTGAGTGATTCAGTTTTGGTGACCATCGGTCTGAATTTACCTAAGCGCCAGCGACCTTTAACAATCGCGCATGCTGCATTGTAAACTTGTTTTTCCATAACGTAGTGTTGTGCAAATCTGTCCGTGTATATTACACAGGTGTACTGTTCGAGATGCAGAATTTCGATTGACAGAGGACATTCACTTTCGTATTCTAGATCTTCACGTTTTTTCATTTTGGGATCAAATGCGTGTTTCACGTCTGTTGTAGCAAGAGAATTTTCCCATTGTATCCATTTTGGATCCAATGCCATAGCATTTGGAATGCTTGGTCTTGTTACTGCCTCAAGGGCTGATACTGCTGTTAAAACAGATATGCTCTTGCCTTGGGCTAGGTCTCTTTCTTTTGCTACAGCAGTTTGAACCGCAGTCAGGATTTTTCAGTAGAACTGAATTTCATTTCAGCTTGTGTGTACAAGTGTGATTTGTAAGCTATTGGTACCATTTCTCCCTCATTAGAGGTCAGGTATGTGAATCCGCATCTTCCTGGGATGACTCGGATTACAAGGTTGCGTTCATTTGCGCGTGTTTGCAGTTTTGCTTTAGTTAACATGTCTGTTTGTACTGATCTTAAAATTTTTGAGTGATTTTGTGTCCAATTAATTGGTTTGAAATCAGGTTTTATTAATTCGTAGAGAGGTTTAACCCTCTCTGCATAATTTAGAATGTATGTTCTTCTGAAATTCAGGAAACCTAGAATTGATTGTAAGTTCTTCAGCGTTTTTGGAGCTTGGAGTACTGCACACTTCTCTAAGAAGTTTTCTGCTAGGCTTTTGCCTTCACTTGATAACTCATATCCCAAAAATAGGACAGTGAGGTAGGCAATTCGTGACTTTTTAAAGTTGAATTTGTACCCTTCAGTTGCGAACCCAAGTATAATGGTGTTCACTCTTTTCAAGTGTGTCTCCAAGATAGATGTCATCGACATAAGATAATGCCTCATCATCATACATTTGTAGTAACTCTGTTACCCTGGCTGAGAATAATCCTGGGCTATTCTTGAATCCCTGTGGGAGTCGACAGAATTGTTTTGGCCCCCATACAGGAGAAAGCATACAAATACCTGCTTTCTGGTGCTATGTTTTGACAGAAGAAACCATTTGAAATATCTAATGTTGTTTTATATTTTTCGCGCACAATGTTATTCATTAGTGCTGCACTGTGTGAGTTTTGTACTGCAAAGGTTTTGCAACAAGAGTTTAGGTGTCTGTAGTCCAAAACTAGACGATATGAATCGTCTGGCTTGGAGACAGGAAACAAAGGATTGTTCATTTGTGAGGTGCATGTTTCAATCACCCCCTGGTATTCAAGTTGATCTAAGATCTCCCTGACATGTTGTTTAGCTTCTTGCTTAACAGGATACTGCCTCTGTGCAGTCGGTTGATTTTTTAACTGGATTTTATGGTGAGGAGAATCCTCATCCCATCCTACATGATTTTTACATAATGCAGGAGCTTGGGCTACTGCCCATTTCCTAGCAAATGTGTATTTTTTATGAATTGGAATGTGATTTGAGAAGGCAGGCATTATCATTTCTTTGCCATGTGGGCACTCCCTGACAAACTCTGGTGGCCAGTCTTTCTCTGCTAGAAGGATATCATAGCCTTTTGATAGGTTCTTCCAAAAGAGACCTCTTATTTTCCTAGTTTTGTCCCCTTCTATACGTAATGTTATTTCATATAATTTATGGGGTATGCTAACTCTGGCGTCTGCAGTTTCCACTTGAATGTATTCATTCGTGTCCACTGTCTCCAGAAGATTCATCAGGATCTTGCGAGCTATGGTCACTTCTGCTGCGCTGTCTAGCATTGTCTGGGCCCATTCTCCGTTTTTCAGTTGTGTCCTCAGAATCCTCAGCATGTTTTATTTTAATACTTGCTACCTTCTTTTTTTTTGGAAATTGTAATTTTTAATTTGATGAGCAGGTTCCTTGTCTTTGGACTTGACGTGCTCTTCCTTTTGTTCTGACCGTCCTCTTCTTTCCGATTTCTGTGAGGAAGTCTGAAAAGATCGAGAGGGACGTGTATCATTATCTTGATATCTGTCAGGTTTTCTTAATTTATCCCTATCTCTAAGGTTGTATCTTTTCTCAGAGGGCTCCCTGTGGGGAGACTTGCCTCCTCGTTCTGGAGATTTATCTCTCCGTTGGGGAGACCTTCCTCTGGACTGAAACTGTTTTTCTCTGGGAGTAGTTTGTTTATTACCCTCCCACCTCTTTTTTGGAGTAATGAGATTATTCTTGATGAATGTTTTTTCAGGATTTTCAGTTAGTTGGGGTTTTAGTGGTTTCCCACCCAAACTATCTTTACCTAATTCTTCATAGGATTTTTCTATGATTCTGGCAAGTTTAAACAGTTGTTCTGCTATATCTGTTTCTTTCAATTTCTGGCGGATCCGCACAGATGCTGCTTCTCCTTTTATGTTGGCTAGTAATATAGCTGAGACCTGCTTAAAGTCTTTCAGTAATTTCATACCTAGAGTTAAAGCAGGTTCTGGACGTATTCATTTTGAATCTGTCTTAGTACGTCTGGTATAACCGCCATGGACGGAACACCGTGTGTTTTTGTGTAAATCGAAGCAAAGACTGTGCCCCAAGTGTCACAGTCCTCCACATGTGGTGCGATCCTCATTGGGAGACAGATAGTCAGAATTCTGTGTTTCTCATTAGGAGTAGTATCAGGAAATTGAGTGATTTTTTGAGCTAACCAGAATGGAATTTGTTCCAGTTTTGCGGGTATTTTGCCAATGACTGATTGTATAGTCTGTGGTGTGATTTTATTTGTATTCCCCTGGTGAGGGGTGTGTTGTGGAATTCTAATTGCTGGTTGGACTGTTGAAGTCCACATGACATATTGGACCCATTGTTTATGTATTTTAATTAGTAGTTTTAGCTGAACTAAAAGTTCTCGATCTGACATTTTTTCAATGTCGGGTTATGGTGTATAGCTGGCTAGAACCGGCCATGTGGCTCCTGGTCTACCTAGTGGACCGAGCCTGGTAATGTGATTTTGATGTTTTAGGGCGCCATTAAACCAGAGCAGGTGCTCTTGGTATGTTAGTGGAATTTCAACGTCTCGAAAGGGGCATATTCCGTTGGAGGTTCCTCTATTTTGTAATAGTGGAAATCTTGTGTCACAGCATGTGCTGCCGGAAAATATATCCATGAATAGAATACCTCTGTCTGCCGATATTCATGGGCCTCTACCACAGATATGACTGTACCACCTCTCGGTGATAGTCCATTTTCTATAAGTTTAAGAGTTATAGATCTTCTTACGTTTACCGGAATGATTATAACATTCGGGTCTTCATTTTGGAGACTTGTGTCATCCGCTAAAAGTTGAGCTGCTATTCTAGCTCTCTCTCTTTCATCCTCACTTTCCCCCATTTTTCTGACAGAAAGTTTTTGTTGCAGAGCAGGTTTCAAGGAAACAAAGATTAGGTGCCCAATATTTTGGAACACTGTATCCTTCAACGTTGACTAAACCAAAAACTAATACATAGGTTTCTCATCCTACTAAGTTCCGGCGGATATTAACCTTTCACCCACTCCGGACGTCTATTGGAGTTTTTATGGGAAAAAGGGGTCTGTGTGAAAGGCAAGACTGAGTTACTCTAGCATTTAGCGTTAGATTATCGCCTTACCAAACGTTGGGAGCCATGTAGTGTAGTTCCTATATTCCCAATAGGCTCTGCGCATTGGAATAACATAAACGATAGTTAGACGGAGGACTGAGGTCGATTAGGTCTCTATTGAATATGTTAGACTTAATTATAAATGCCAGCTAGCTCAGAGGTCACTAAAAACTTTCTCGAGTAAACAGGAAGGAGTTAACTTTCCTGAATAGACAAGAAGGCATTAGCTTCTGACAACTGCATTAACATGACAACTTTGCTCCCTCCAGAATAAGGAGTATATCTCCAGAGTCGTGTGAAAACAATAGATAGCCATTTCACTCAGTCAATCGTGCATGCTTAGTTTCACCAGAGTGCAGAGAAATAGAGAGACTGGCATTTTCAATAAAAGTTGTTATTTATTGAGCAGTCCTCTTTCTCGTGCAAGAGAAGTGAATTGCAATACTTGTCATAAAGTAAAGTGCATACAGTAAAAGGAGTATTATGAAATAATACTGTAAAAGCATTTATATGGTTTCTGAGCAATATGACACTTTAAACGGATAAAATACATACAATGCTAAAAGTTGACTAAACGTGCTCAACTGGTGTTTCTAAAATACGCCTACCCCGGTGTACCTGACCTAAGCCTAATACGTGGGAAGGAGTAAGTAAGTTAAGATAGTTTTGCCAAGAATCTGAATCAAGAATTCTCTAAGGATCTAATCAGCTCCCTAGTTTGGTTATAGAATGAAGGAGGTCTTATATCTCGTTCTCAGGAATCGATCTCCCAGAAACCCGCAAGGGTGACTGGAAACACTGGAGCTGGATTTCTCGGCAGGAGAAAAGACAGCGTCTCTCTCAGTGCGTCAAATGGGAGGGTCGGCTTCCTTCAGCACTCGCATCAGCTGGGCGTCGGGCAAGTAGATAGCCGCTCTGCTCCAAACCACCGTGTGTTTGCTAGGGCAGCTGTTGGTATATTTATACCTGGAAGGTGCCGAGTTTGACGTAAGTTTGGACATAAGACGTCATTAGGAACTTACAGTTCTTTCAGGACTCCAGGAGTTCTTGGACAAATCAAAACAGAAGCAGGGGAAATTCCCGGGCTGCTGGAGGCTTGGTTTGTTTAAAGTACGCGTTGTACTGTCAAGGAGTCTATGGGAGTAGCCTTGCTGTATTTGGACTGCATTGGCTATTACTAAATATGGATGTGATTCTTATGCCTTTATAGGGATATTATTTGTTATAACCACATAAGGGCAGGAATCAGGAATATTTAATTAGGGTCCTAGATACGTTTACAACAATCCTGGCTGAAGACGGCTGATAGCCAGAAACCGGTCCTAGGATGCTTGATTTCGGTCCAGGAAAGACATGGCTTGGCAGTTCGGGCTGGACTGTTGCCATGAGGCACAGGGTCAAGGCTGATTTGCATATGGCCATGTCTGAACTGGGGTGGTGTGGAGTGCAAAAAAACGATGGATTTAAGCCCAGTTCTCTGTACTGGGGTGAATGTATGACATTGTTCTGCATTCTGTCCATCAACTGTTGTTTTGCATTTGTCACCCCAAGTGGGATGGGTATGCTTAGACGTGAGCCCCATGCTGTCCACACCACTGGAGTCAAGCTATCCTGGCTGAAGACGGCTGATAGCCAGAAACCGGTCCTAGGATGCTTGATTCCAGTCCAGGAAAGACATGGCTTGGCAGTTCGGGCTGGACTGTTCCCATGAGGCACAGGGTCAAGGCTGATTTGCATATGTCCATATCTGAACTGGGGTGGTGTGGAGTGCAAAAAAACGATGGATTTAAGCCCAGATCTCTGTACTGGGGTGAATGTATGACATTGTTCTGCATTCTGTCCCTCAACTGTTGTTTTGCATTTGTCACCCCAAGTGGGATGGGTATGCTCAGACGTGAGTCCCATGCTCTCCACACCACTGGAGTCAAGCTACCCTGGCTGAAGACGGCTGATAGCCAGAAACAGGTCCTAGGATGCTTGAATCCAGTCCAGGAAAGACATGGCTTAGCAGTTCGGGCTGGACTGTTCCCATGAGGCACAGGGTCAAGGCTGATTTGCATATGGCCATGTCTGAACAGGGGTGGTGTGGAGTGCAAAAAAACGATGGATTTAAGCCCAGATCTCTGTACTGGGGTTAATGTATGACATTGTTCTGCATTCTGTCCATCAACTGTTGTTTTGCATTTGTCACCCCAAGTGGGATGGGTATGCACAGACGTGAATCCCATGCTCTCCACACCACTGGACTCAAGCTATCCTGGCTGAAGACGGCTGATAGCCAGAAACCGGTCCTAGGATGCTTGATTACGGTCCAGGAAATACATGGCTTGGCAGTCCGGGCTGGACTGTTCCCATGAGGCACAGGGTCAAGGCTGATTTGCATATGGCCCTGTCTGAACTGGGGTGGTGTGAAGTGCAAAAAAATGATGGATTTAAGCCCAGATCTCTGTACTGGGGTGAATGTATGACATTGTTCTGCATTCTGTCCATCAACTGTTGCTTTGCATTTGTCACCCCAAGTGGGATGGGTATGCTCAGACATGAGTCCCATGCTCTCCACACCACTGGAGTCAAGGTATCCTGGCTGAAGACTGCTGATAGCCAGATACCGGTCCTAGGATGCTTGATTCCGGTCCAGGAAAGACATGGCTTGGCAGTTCTGGCTGGACTGTTCCCATGAGGCACAGGGTCAAGGCTGATTTGCATATGGCCATGTCTGAACTGGGGTGGTGTGGAGTGCAAAAAAACGATGCATTTAAGCCCAGATCTCTGTACTGGGGTGAATGTATGACATTGTTCTGCATTCTGTCCATCAACTGTTCTTTTGCATTTGTCACCCCAAGTGGGATGGGTATGCTCAGACGTGAGTCTCATGCTCTCCACACCACTGGAGTCAAGCTATCCTGGCTGAAGATGGCTGATAGCCAGAAACCGATCCTAGGATGCTTGATTCCGGTCCAGGAAAGACATGGCTTGGCAGTTCGGGTTGGACTGTTCCCATGAGGCACAGGGTCAAGGCTGATTTGCATATGGCCATGTCTGACCTGGGGTGGTGTGGAGTGCAAAAAAACGATGGATTTAAGCCTAGATCTCTGTACTGGGGTGAATGTATGACATTGTTCTGCATTCTGTCCATCAACTGTTGTTTTGCATTTGTCACCCCAAGTGGGATGGGTATGCTCAGATGTGAGTCCCATGCTCTCCACACCACTCGAGTCAAGCTATCCTGGTTGAAGACGGCTGATAGCCAGAAACCAGTCCTAGCATGCTTGATTCCGGTCCAGGAAAGACATGGCTTGGCAGTTCGGGCTGGACTGTTCCCATGAGGCACAGGGTCAAGGCTGATTTGCATATGGCCATGTCTGAACTGGGGTGGTGTGGAGTGCAAAAAAACGATGGATTTAAGCCCAGATCTCTGTACTGGGGTGAATGTATGACATTGTTCTGCATTCTGTCCATCAACTGTTGTTTTGCATTTGTCACCCCAAGTGGGATGGATATGCTCAGACGTGAGTCCCATGCTCTCCACACCACTGGAGTCAAGCTATCCTGGCTGAAGACGGCTGATAGCCAGAACCCGGTCCTAGGATACTTGATTCCGGTCCAGGAAAGACATGGCTTGGCAGTTCGGGCTGGACTGTTCCCATGAGGCACAGGGTCAAGGCTGATTTGCATATGGCCATGTCTGAACTGGGATGGTGTGGAGTGCAAAAAAACGATGGATTTAAGCCCAGATCGCTGTACTGGGGTGAATGTATGACATTGTTCTGCATTCTGTCCACCAACTGTTGTTTTGCATTTGTCACCCCAAGTGGGATGGGTATGCTCAGACGTGAGTCCCATGCTCTCCACACCACTGGAGTCAAGCTATCCTGGCTGAAGACGGCTGATAGCCAGAAACCGGTCCTAGGATGCTTGATTCCGGTCCAGGAAAGACATGGCTTTGCAGTTCGGGCTGGACTGTTCCCATGAGGCACAGGGTTAAGGCTGATTTGCATATGGCCATGTCTTTCAGAATTGGCCTCCAAGGTCTCCAGCCCACTGGGGAAATGCCAATTGGAATAAAAGCCCTGTCCTGCCCTTTCAACGAGGATAAACAGACGTGGCTTTGTGTCAAAAACTAAAGCCTCCTTGAAGCTGGCATTAACAAGGGGAAATGTGTTTATTTGTTGAAAACCCCACCCATTGTGTGTTTGTGCTGCAGTGCACAGCACACATCCACAGTGTGAGATCCTTCTTAGTTTGTTTAGCAATAGGAATTTGTACTGAAAGAGTATGCTTCCACTATAAAACCTCTATTAGACAGTGCATACTCACCTCTGAACCATAATCCGAGCTGCTCATACGGCAAGGAAGTCTTGTTGTGCACCAGCAGAGGAGATGAAGCAGTAGAAGGCCAATTTTGAGGTTGAGCATTCGAGACCTCTTGTATATACTTCAGTATATACTTATATGTGTATGTACTTTGGGGCTCAAGAGGTCAGCCCTAGGACTTGTCTGCTTCCGCTTAGTGACTTTTTTTTCTGTTCAACTGCCTCTATTTAACTGTCTTGATAGAAAACGACCAGCAGAAGTCAGTAAAATACCAGATTGGCTTTCTGCTTAGGGACTTTCTTTTTTTTTCTTTCTGGCAACTGCCTCTATTTAACTTTCTTGATAGAAAACGACCAGCAGAGGTCAGTAAAATACCAGAATCACTTTAGCATTGTCTAGATTCCAGTCCGTAGAAATTTTCTTCCATAAGCACCCCTAGACAATAATCTATTTTTCAAATCTTGTATTTTCAGTGATATAACCACCGAAGGCCCTGATATTATATTAAAAACAGAGCTTTGGACTATACCATTTTCTGCTGAAAGGCAATATTTCTCTCCATGTCTATGTGTTCCCATACCCGGTGTGTCACGCAGTTTGGGGCTTATTTTCCCTCCATGTTAACCACTTGGATGCTAAGGCATGTTCATGGGGTCAATGTAATTTCCATTGAAATCAATGGAAACTCCATGACGAGCTGGGCTCGTCATGAGCGTCCAAGTTAAAACAGTAACTGTTTCAGCACCCAGACTAATGTGCTGAATAGCTAAATACATCCAAGGTCCCAAAGGCTAGATCGATTGCATTGCAAATACTTGTTAGATAGGCCTCCTGAGCTGTATTTTCCCAGTTCTTGCAACCCAGCACAGAACATTTGATTGCTGCATGGTGACAGAGCTTTTGTGTGTTTAAATCAAAATGTGCATTATAAATAGTGTGCATTGTAATTAATCCATATTTAAATTGACATGGAACTACTGCAGTCGAAACTGCTTTGCTACGATCTGCTAAAATGTGTTTTCCTGGCTAATACTAACTAGGCCTCAGCCAGGCCTTGATGCCAAAGCATGATGTGGATTTTATTTCTGAATTACGCTGTTCATGAAGAGGGCCTCTTGCTTTGTTACATATTTTCAAGGACCTTTGTATGTATGAAGTATTGCATTCATTCATAATGGTTCACTGTTGTGTAACTGGTTTGTTCTAACAACTCCGGACAACATTAGGTCAGAGGGTCTGAATCAAAATATTCGTAGTTGGTTAGTGCGATGGTAGAAGTGTTATGTGACGATTTAAAATTCTGTAATTTGATTTGTTGAAAATGTAATTCTTTTGCTCACACCATGATGGGTTTGCAGTTCTAATGCTTTCTTATGGAGAACATGGTTTAAATTTGAGGGTGAGCCAGACCTTTTTGAGCTCTACTGGGGATGCTGCCTGATTTTTTACTGATTTTGCTGCACATTTTGATATGCAGGCTATTTCTGATTTTGCACTGTTCTTATTACCGAGTACCCTTAATGGCAATGACTTTAAGCATTTAAATACGATTTGTTCCATCAACACCACTATTTTTGTGTTGTATTCCTTTTGAATTACTAATAAACCTTCATGGTTTTCATAAATTCTGCTCTAGGAGTCACTTTTTAAGTCAGTCCTTTCTTTGACTGTATTTCGAAATGAGCTTTTGAGCTTTGTCTCTGGGCTCATTGCCCCGTGATTCAAGGTTAACTCTGCCCTTGTTCCACCGTCCTTCTGGTCGTACGATAGCGCGTCCACAATGGCATTGCGTGAAAAATTATTAAATATGGTCCCGACATAATTTTACAGAGACGCTTGACTCACAGCCCTTGAACCATGATAAACACGTCAAGATGGGTCTATTTCTCAGCATATAAAAATTGTTTGAGAGACTCACTCAAACCCTGTAACATTCTAAATGGCTGTCAGTAAAACGACGTGTTCCTGCTTGTCTGATAAAGACACATCAACAAAGAACTTTAGTTTACAAGAACAACATTGTGATGACGTCTGTACGTGTTCACATAATGAACGCGAGGATATAAAACAGCAGTGATTTTCACGGCCTGTTTTGTGGACTGAATTGTTGAAAGTGATGAGAAGTTATTATTCAGTTTTGCACGTCTGAAAAGTTAGCGCGGGACCATTCGTAAGGGAGTATCAAGCCGTAACACAGTTTGTTTTTTGGTCTTTGTTCTGAAAACAGCTAAAGTGGACAAGTAAGCCAAGAATCGCGGATGGTTTGTGAAATAGCATGTCATTTTGTGGTTGAAAACAGCTGCAAACTCTCAGTAAATAATACATCTCTGACTCTAAGCTCTTCAAAACACTTCCCTGTGATGTAATCTCCTTGGCAACGCATCTCTACCAAACTTACAGTACTTGCAGTAAGCAGCTTCGCTGGGTGTGGCCCCTCTGCTGATCTCCAGAGACTCGACGTAGGTTGGGTTCACTGACTCCATCTTGTGAAGCAAGTCTAGAGAGATTGATTAGGTACATCAATAACGTCATGGCTGCACGCGACATGGCTCCGTGAGACATACGTATTTGTTGATAGCACACAGGCCAATAATTAGCGAAAACAAATAAAGAAAGGAGTTGTTACTTAGATATGCAACTCGTAGTTGATCAAATGATTTTGATTTAGAATTTCAGACATGGAAAATAAACGCTAAGCCCCGCGCCCTTCCCAGCAATGCCTACCACTCAACCAAAATCTGGAGGAGGGCGGTGGCCGGCCCCAGCAGGCCACTAGGACTGACCTCAGCGGAGGGGGAATACATGGAAGCAATTTTGAACGACCGGGCGTGAGACATCTCGAAACCACAGAATTATGGGTTCCCACACAGCATCTTTTTTTTCGCGGTGAGAGAGCATTCTAGACAAATCTGAGTTTTGTTTTTTTAAAGTTTTTTTTTTAGTCTATGTCGGTAAAAAGTAGAGGAAGGGAAAGAAAGATTTATTATCCTGAACACTTTGTCTATACGTCCTACAATAAAAAGCTGCAGATGGCACCTCTTCAAGGGATAGGCCAAAATAAAAGTTACTGGTAAGGAGAGTTCAGGCTGCAGGATTGGGGAAGTTCACTGTGGCACTTCATAGCTGCAAAGCTTCCTAGGTCCATGCATGACTAGCAGCTCCAGTCTAGGTTTTTTCCTGTGCATTGTGGGACTTGTGGTCTTACTTTTATATTTGCATGAACAAGACTACAAGCCTCAGAATACGAAGAAAAAAAAACTGGACTGGAGCCAGTGGCGGCTCCTCCGCCAAGGCGAATGAGCACGCCTCACTTTTCAAAAAGAAAATTACAATGATAATAACGTATCATTATTATTTTTGTATTTTTCCTACGGAAGTCAGAGGCTCACGTTGCGGAGCTGGAAAGCACAGGGAAAGAAGTAGTCTGCAGTCCCTAATTGCGCATGACTGCTTGGCCGACACACTTGGGTCGGCCAAGCATTCATGCGCACTTTGCATATTCCCCTCCATGCTGCATTACACAGCCTGGTGAGGAAAATTCAAAGCTCCCCTATACTTGTCTGAGCGCTGAACCATGGCACTCAGACCAATCACAGCGCTGCATTGCAGCGTTGTGATTGGCTCAGGAGAGCTTGTGTGCCCGGGTGCTTCCTGCTGCCAACCTGGAATAGAGACCAGTAGATGAAGAGAATGGAGGAGAGGCGGCAGTCCGTCTGTTCGTTTCAGGTAAGTTATTTTTATTTTTTTCCATTCTCCCCTCCTCACCATCCCCGTCAGGTAGCAGTCACTGCTGACTGGAGCACCTGGTCACACATGGACCTGAAACACTTGATAACACTGGTGGGCGTTACAGGGCAACACCTGCCTTATGTGCAGCACTTGTTTAACAAAGGGTACTTTACAGTGGTTTTATAAGCTCACTAACTAAATTACACAAACTACCAGGCTGAGGATGTGCTTGAAAAGAGGGGGTGACAGGTTATTGTGTTTCCTTTCTCTGTGTCTCTAAATACGTGTAACTTCTGCTTCTTGCATTGCTGGTAAATAACTTGTTGTTTTCCAGGGAGTGCATAGTGTCCTACCCAGCCTGGGCACATGCAAAAGATCACACAACACATGGAGCTTGATATTATACGTCTTCATTCCTCAGCTTGTAACCATTAACTGAACATTCTACATCATAAATCCTGCACTTCCGGATCCACACCGACCCCAACACCACCCTCAGCGGAACACTCATCTACAGACCCCCCGGACCCCGGGCCCAGTTCAGCGACTCCTTCGCCGACCTCGCCAGCACCCACGCACTCGCCTCGATGGACTACATCCTCATCGGGGACATGAACTTACACCTCGAGAACAACAACAACGCCAACTCCGCCACCCTGATCGACAACCTCGCCAACCTCGGCCTCAGACAACTCATCACCGCACCCACCCACGCCGCCGGCCACACGCTGGACCCTGTCTTCTCCACAGGCACCCACGTCGCCTTCAACCACACCACCGAACTCCACTGGACTGACCACCGATGCATCCATTTCACCTTCAAGAAACCAACCACGCACCACCGCACCCAACAGCTGCCTCACCGCTACTGGAGCTAAGTCACCGAAGACCGGCTGATCACCACCCTCGCCTAGAACCCACCCACCGACCCCACCAACCCAGACACTGCAGCTCGCAACCTCAGACAGTGGATCGACGACTGCCCCAACACCCTCGCCCCGCTCAAGAAACCCTCCAACAACCAAACCAGCAAGAGAGCCACCTGGCTCACCGATGAACTCCAGACCTCCAAACACGCATGCCGGAAACTGGAGAAAATATGGCTCCATGAACACACACCGACCAACCACGCAGCCCACAAGGACGCACCTCGAAGACATCACCACCTCATCAGATTAGCCAAGAGATCCTCCTTCAAAGACCGCTTGGATAACAACGCACACAACAGCAAAGAGCTCTTCAGCATAGTAAGGGAACTCTCCAACCCCAGCGCCAACGCCAATGACATCCCACCCTCTCAAGAACTGTGTGACTCACTAGCCATCTTCTTCCACCGCAAGATCACTGACAGCAATGACAGCTTTAACACCACAACTGCCCCGACTACGCCAGACCCCACCTCCCCTGTGAACAGTGCCATCTGCCTGACCTCCTGGTCCAACATCAACAACGACAAGACATGCAAGGTCATGAACTCCATCCACTCAGGATCTCCGTCAGACCCATGCCCACACCACGTATTCAACAAAGCAGAGGCAGCCATCGCACCTCAACTACGGAAGGTCATCAACATCTCCTTCGAAACAGCGACATTCCCGGAAAGCTGGAAACACGCCGAAATCAACGCTCTCTTAAAGAAGCCCAAGTCAGACCCCAAGGACCTCAAGAACTTCCGGCCCATATCCCTGCTCCCGTTCCCAGCAAAGGTCATCGAGAAAATCGGCAACAGACAGTTGGCCCACCACCTGGAAAACAACAACATCTTGGACCCTTCCCAGTCCGGATTCAGATGAAATCACAGCACCGAGACAGCCCTCATCGCTGCCACAGACAACATCAGGTGCCAACTAGACAACAGCGAAACATCTACATTCATCCTCTTGGACCTGTCGGCCGCCTTCGACACGGTCTGCCATCGCACTCTAAAGACACGCCTCTTAGAAGCTGGAATCCAAGGGAAGGCCCTTGACTGGACCACGCCCTTCCTCTCCGGCAGAACCCAGAGCGTCCGCCTCCCACCCTTCCGATCCGAAGCCACCAAAATCATCTGCGGCGTCCCCCAGGGCTCATCCCTCAGCCTGACACTGTTCAACATCTACATGGCCCCCCTCGCACAAGTGGCCCGCCATCATGACCTCAACATCATCTCTTACGCCGACGACACCCAGCTCATCCTCTCCCTCACCAAGGACCCACACACCGCCAAAAAAAACCTCCATGAGGGAATGAAGGCCGTTGCCAACTGGATGAGGAACAGCTGTCTGAAGCTGAACTCGGACAGGATGGAGGTACTCATCCTCAGACCCACCCCCTCAGCCTGGGACGACTCCTGGTGGCTGACCACACTGGGAGCAGCACCAACACACAGCGACCATGCACGCAACCTAGGATTCATCCTCAACTCCTCCCTCTCCATGGCTAAACAGGTCAACGCCGTCTCCTCATCCTGCTACAACACCCTCCGCATGCTCCGCAGGATCTACAAGTGGATCCCGACCGAAACAAGAAGAACAGTGACACACGCCCTCGTCAGCAGCAGACTGGACTACGGCAACGTACTCTATGCAGGAATCACAGCCAAACACCTACGACAACTACAACGCATCCAAACCGTCTCCGCCAGACTGATCATCAACGTCCCCCACCGCAGCCACATCACCCCCCACCTGAGAGACCTACACTGGCTCCCCGTCGACAAGAGGATCACCTTCAAGCTCCTCACCCACGCACACAAAGCACTTCACCGGACCAGCCTACCTGAACAGCAGACTGTCTACACCCCCAGCCGCCAGCTCCGCTCCGCCAGCCTCGCCCTCGCCACTGTCAACCACATCCAACAAACGACCTCCGGCGGCAGATCCTTCTCCTACCTCGCCACCAAGACCTGGAACACCCTCCCTACCCACATACAGCAGACTCAAGACCTACTCGCCTTCAGAAGACTCCTCAAGACCTGGCTCTTCAAGCAGTAGCAGCACTCCCATCCCCTCAGCGCCTTGAGACCCTCACGGGTATGTAGCGCGCTCCACAAGTACTATGATTGATTGATTGATCAAAAGGGTCCCGTCATCTCTAACTCCCAAGACACTACATCTCCCCTTTGTTAAATTAAAAGTACAAATAATGCATATATGCATCGCAACTCTTCAATAAGTCTTTTTGGTGCTCGAATCAATTGCCCAGATCTTGTCATGTGAGGCTGCAGAGATACCGGAGAAGTGTCTATAACTGGTACTGGTGGCAGAGGCATTGGTACAGTCAATGGACTTTCTGAATTCTCAGGTGAACAAGCCTGATTTATGACATCTGGAGTTGGTGAATGTCGAGGCAGGTGCTTGAAATGCAAAGAATCTCACATAATGGACTTTCCTGCACGTTGGGCAGTCACCATGTGTTCTTTACTAGTCACAACCCTCAGTAGGTCAGCATCAAAAGGAGCATCAGACTTGTGTTACCGTTTCTGTCTGACAATAACGTCTCCTTTGCACACAGTGCTCCGAGCACAACGGCGCCTGTCTGCATAGGTCTTCATTTTGCGGTAGTGGGACGAATCAGTGGTGCAAAGTTTATCAATGTCAATAGGTCTCTCAGTGGTCCATTGTGGTAATTTGGTTTATGGCTCTCCAAATATTAAGATGGCAGGGTTTTCACCTGTGGTAGAATGGGAAGCTGACCTGCATGCACGAAGCATAGACTCAAGAACGAATTTTAATTCAAGCTTTTCCAGTGCAGCGTGCTGAACGGTCTTCTTGAGGGTGCTCATGAATCTCTTGACAATACAATTCGCCTGTGGCCAGAGAGGTGTACTTTTCTGATGCATGACATTAAGATGAATGAAAAAATATTTAAATTATCGACTATTGTTGAAGCCATGTTGCAAAAATACTTTCTAATATCTCAATGGCTCTGTCATGAGTAGTTGATGACAGATCTTCCACAAGGGAAAACAGGAATATTCATCAACAATTACTAGTAGTTAGTTCATAAGCTTTATTCGATTATTCAATAAACAATCATAAAAGCACACAGAATATTAAAACAACACGTTAAGATTAAAAAGGGAAGGATTACAGTATAATACAAGATATAAAACAGTTCGGTGGGAAAGAATACAATAAACATAGCAGCTATTAATACACAAAAGGCATAATTAGAAATCCAGGCTTTTTCGGTGGGACATTGATTTTAGAATAAAGGTCGCCGTAAAAAAACAGACATCCAAGGAAGCAAGTGCAAATAGAAGACTCATAGCAGTTTTAACTGTAAACACAGAGTATTTCTTAAAAAGAGGTTTAAGATAAAAAATACGAAGTTGCAAATACAAGGGGCAAATTAGCATAAAGTGCAGCGTGCTCTGTTTAGTGGCTCCATCGCATGGGCAAGGGGTTGACGTATGTTTTTTCATCAGGGGGAATGCCACCAGGTAATGAACAATGCCTAATCTCAACCTTGTGAGGACAAACTGATGGGACTGTTTGGTAATTACTTTTAAATACTTAGGCATGCCATGACCATCCATATTATTGGAATTATAAAATACATGAGTGGTGAGGTGGCTACAATGATCTTTACGCATATTAGATTTGGCCCCCAAAAAGACGTTTTTGACCTCCTGTTTAGATAAGTTAATTGCACATACAGGGTCACTGAAAACATCCAGATCAAACATTTCTTTATAAGAAGTTAAAGCATATTTTAACCAAGGGATCTGACGGGCTTTGTCCAGGCGAAGACAATCTTGGATTATTCGCCTAGTGAAACCCGTTTCGTCCTTGGCCCAAATTGGCCTCCAGACCATGAGGGGTCTCAATCCTGTTAGGTCGGTCAGGAATTCCAGTCCCGCCTCATTGTGAATCAGTTCGGTGGATGCCGACGGTGGGAGACAGAGAAGTCTCTTTAGGAATGTATTTTCAACTACTTGCAAATCTCCTTGTTTACAATGTCCCCACACTCCCGAACCATAAAGAGCAATTGAAGCACATCTGTGCCGGTAGACATTTAGCATATCAGGGATGCGACGGCTGCCTAGTTTGGAAGCAAATCGGAAAACTCCTGAGGACCCCTTGCCCATCTTGGCCTTGATGTTAAGTAGCTCTGGGGCCCACGACCCACTGTTGCTAAAAGTTATTCCTAAATAGCAGAATTTGTCCACCACCTCAATTCTATGTTCCTTAAACTGGAATGGTTTAAGCTGTTTCACCTTTTTCCCACAAACCAAGATAAAAATTTTAGAATTATTGATTTTTAATTTCCTCCCCTTTATAAAATCATAAAAATAATTCATTAATCTTTGCAGACCAATTGGAGTTCTCGAGAGTAGAACCGTATTGTCTGCATAAAGCAGTACCGGAATAGCTTGGCCTTTAACTTGGGGAGCATCTACTTGGACCTTCTTCAAATCAGAATCCATAGCATTTATAAAAAGGGAGAAAAGTAACAGGGCGAAAACACAGCCTTGCCTGATGCCAGATTTAACCTTGATCGTCTTTGTGCATTCCCCCGACAAGCCAAAGCGAATCTGGGCTGACAACTTATTGTAAAGTCTGGCCAAAAAATGGATAATTGCTGCCGGGGCTCCCATGTCAAGTAACGTGGACCACAAAAGGGTGTGATCCACCAGATCAAAGGCACTAGAAAGGTCTGCAAAGCAGATAAATAGAGAGCCCTGTTTAGCTTTGGTGTATTTCCCAATGATTAAATCTAGATTTATACAATGCTCAATAGTGCCGAGACCCTTGCGGAAACCATATTGGAAGTCCGCAAGGATATTATTGTCTTCAGCCCATTCCTCTAGACGAGTTAGTAAGACTCTACTCATAATTTTCAGCGAAGAATCCAGAAGGGAGATAGGGCGTTAGTTCTTGGCCTCTCCTCTATCTCCCTTCTTGAAAATCGGCAAAATTATGGAATCACTCCATGTGGAAGGTGTACTATCTTTGACGGAGGCATTAAAAACCAAGGTCAGGAGGGGGCTCCATAGTGCTAAATCAGTTTTATACAAATCGACCGGAACACCGTCCGGTCCTGGAGCCTTACCCCCCTTACTGTTGCGGATGGCGGTATCAACTTTGAGTAGTGTAATCTCCAGGGGTAGCTTAGATCCTATAGTGTCAGCACTTAAACTAACATGGTCCTTCCCGGCCGGATCAAAAATTCCGGTAAAATATTGAACCCATTTGTCCTCACTGACCTGAGCTGTTAAAACTGGGAATTCCTCCTTTTGGAGGAATGGGCTGTTAACAGTACTCCAGAATAACTTGCTGTCTCGCAGCTCCGCTGCTTTAGTCAGGTTGTCCCACGCTTGTTCCCTAAGCTCCTGTTTTCTACGGGTCAAATGGAGTTTATAGGTTGCCCTAAGAAGAGTTACGGCTTCCCTGTCTCTAGGGTGGCTTGAGAGTGCCCTCATTAATTCTTGTAGGGAGTTCGTGCAGGCTCTGTCGAACCAACCTACAGTTACTTTCTTAGAATTAACCTTAGAAATGGTGAGGATCCTTTTAATTATATCGCCGAGTTTTTCGAATTCAGCGATAGTGCACGATGGAGCGGCATCACCATCAAGACAGCGGAGCAGCTCTTCAAATCCAGCTACCACTATTTTCCGCAGCAACTTATCAGAGTTTTCCCCACACCATTTGATCCTAATACCATTTTGCCTGCAAGCGATAATTTCATCAACAATCCTACGCTTATATGAAGGCATAGGCCCCCAGATAGAAGTCGACATAGTGATTGCATTATGATCACTGAGGCCAAAATCAGCAATGATAGGAACAGCAAAAATGGGGCAATATGTACAGAAATCAGCAAGTATTCAATAACAGAGGCAGAATTCCTCCCTACAAAAGTCGGTACAATATTACCATCTCTATCCTCAGCAGGTTGAAGGATTAACAAATCAAAGTTAAGCAAAAGAGTGTTAAGGCAATCACCATAAGATGTATGGATAAAATGTGCCCGGTCCTCCCCATTAGCCCCGTCAAAACCACATACATTTGTAAATGAATAGGGACAAGTGCGAATATTAAAATCCCCTCCCCAAACAATGTCATAGGGATTATGAATATCCCTACAAATTTTCTTAACTGCTGTCTCAAGGTCATTTACAACACAAGTGCTCGTGGGGATCAAACATATTATTATAGTGGTTAATTAACAGAGTATCACGGCCCCCTCTTTTTTCCAACCATAGTATTTGTGAATTAAATCCTACAGTGGAATGGGATGTCACACGTACTGGGAAATTAACAGACAAAAGAATTACAAGCCCACCTTTTGCCCTACCCATAGTGGACTCTTGCGCTAGACAGTTGTAGGACACATAGCCATCAAAGTGGATATCTGTTGTAGACCACGTCTCTTGTAAACTGAGGATGTCATACTTGGAAATAATTTCCCTCCAACCAAGAGACGACACCTTCTGTCGCCATCCGGCAATATTCCAGCTTATAATTTTAAAACCAGGGACACAGGGAGCTGACTGAGTGAACACAGAATCACTTGGGAGTACTGGGGTTAAAAATTACTCCTCAAGAATAACAGGGGGGACCAATGGGGGGAGGATGTCCACATGATCTACATCCTGAGGTTGCTCTAAGGGGTTAATGATAGAAGTGAGAGATATCTCCGTAGGGATTACAACCACTGGCAGGCACTCTACAATGGTATTTCCGTTAGGCTCAGCCACTTCGACCATTAATCCCTTACTGAGGTGGGGGATGGAAAATCGTGTCGTTGATAGTGACTCGATGGCTGGAAGTAGTCAGTCAACTCCATCCAAACAACTGAACCGATTATAATCACAAAAGGGAGCATTCCGGGGCAAGGGGGCCGGTCTTACATCATGTCTTCTTTGCCTACCCCTCCGCTCAACCCTGGTCCAGTCATCCCTTCCTCTACCATAGTTCGTAGAATCAGGTGGAAAGAAGAAGGACAGGGGAAGGGTCTGGATGGTGGAGTCAAAAGATCTATTAAAACCTGCACAAATATGCGAAACGGTTCTAGGGTCTCTAAAATTAACCGTAATACAATCCCCATTTATGGTCTTAACAGTTTTACCCAGCCAGGGCACCCTTCTTACCATGATGATTTCGTTATGGAGGTGGGCCGGCAAGGGTCTATTCCAATTGAGCCGTCTGACAACCTTACTTTTTAGGGCGTGAAAAGTTTCAACTTCCCCGACTTTCAGAGAGGGGGCACCCGCTAATACTACCATAAAGGGATTGGCTTCCGGAGGAAGGTCAGGCAAACGTGGTCTAGGGGCTCTATGCTCTTTAACTGGAGAGCCTGCTTGACCGTCATTAGTTAACCCATGGATATTAACATCACTAAGTGGGGGCACAGGTAATTGCTGAGAGGAGACATTATTAACCTGGTTAGGGCCCTGGGAGCCTAGGGATGTGGAGGTACGCTTTTGGGCTTCATTAACTAATTGGGCGGTAGCCCCCCCCTGATGGGGGTCCCGATTTAGTGATGGCAGTTGGAGTGGTAGTCGGGATACAGGACTTGTTGGAGTTCGCAATTATGATGGCTGTGGCTTTCTCTAGGTTCGACAGTCTAAGTTCAATTCGCTCCAGTTTAGCTTCCAGAGGAAATAAGATCGATTTAAATAAGGCACCCATACTTTCAATTGATACATCGTTGCTAGGCAAGTTAAGGGGGGAGGTTGAATTAAGGTGATTGGAGGGGGAGTGGTGACATGCTGCAACTTGGCTAATTTTGCCTTGCTTCCTTCTTTCTTGGTATAAGCCCTCTTTCTTTTTGGGATAGCTCCCTCTTTAACCCCCTGTGACGGGGTGATATTGATGATAGAAGAGTTAGGTACATGATTATCAAGGATTAAATTAATTTCGGGAAGTATCTCATTGACTAAAATGTCCAAGTCCTGTATAACGAATTCATCTGCTTCGGGGATAGTAGCTTGGCCAGCCACACAGGGGGCAACAGTAACAGGATCGAGAAGCCTTTCAGGCGTTTTCGCATTGGCAATTGTCCCCAGGGAGGATCTCTTAATAGCCGATAGTTCTTGGGACAGGCGTTTTTCCAGGACAATAATTTCGGTGTCAATGATAGAGTTAGCTCTAATGAGGAATATTTCCATACCTCCGGCTGTAGACCCTCCAACTGACGACGTCTTGCTCCTAGTTTCGCGTCCAGCCATGTAGAACCAATTTTACAGACAATATGTTTACAAAAGGCCAGTTGCAAGAGAGGGGGCCGGTCCGGTCAGGACCGGTCACGAACGGGCACAAACGGGCCGGCCCTTGGCCCGGGCTTCGCCCCGGGCTGCGTCCCGCGATGCGCGTTGGGAGTACAATTAAATACAGAGGAAAGGAAGGCGGAGCTCGCCCGGGAAGAGGCACCAGCTGTAGGTGGAATAGAGAATGCTGGTCCTCGCAGTCCCGGGCGCCCGCTCTGGCTCCTCGCAATCAGGAACTCCCGGTGTATGGAAAGCCTCTCGGCGTCCAGTCCAGTGTCAGGCAGCACAACAGAGTTTACCGTGTCCCCGGGCAGGCAAAAAGTTCAATAATCCAGCTACTGCTGCGAGCGGCTCCCGCGAAGCGGGGGCCGCCAGCAGTAATGAGGCAGTGGGTGGAGGCGGAGCTCGCCCTGGAAGAGGCACCAGCTGTAGGTGGAATAGAGAATGCTGGTCCTCGCAGTCCCGGACGCCCGCTCTGGCTCCTCACAATCAGGAACTCCCAGTGTATGGAAAGCCTCTCGGCGTCCAGTCCAGTGTCAGGCAGCACAACAGAGTTTACCGTGTCCCCGGGCAGGCAAACAGTTCAATAATCCAGCTACTGCTGCGAGTGGCACCCCGATGTCCATTGTCAAGGGGTTCAGAGAAATCAATTGCAATCTTCTCCCATGTATGCTTTGGAAGATCAGACATAATTAACAGATGCAGGGTTATTTTGGATGATAAGCAGTTGCATAAATGACATGCCCTTAACTCATTTGCAACCAGCAACTTCACAATGTACCTCATGGGCCAGTTCAATAATGTGTTGTCTGAGACTCCCAGGTATGACAATTCTCAACCATCGTAAGATGATGTCTTCATGGATAACTGAAAGTTCTTCCTTCACACTTTTGAATTACTGGTATTCAAGGTCATCATGAAGCGGTTGAGCATGTTTTTTGCCACGAATGACGTGCAATAATGTCTTTGAGTATTAGCAAATCTCTGTCAGTGCTCATGGCAACAATGACTAGTTCCACCAATAGGACAGCAGGGGTAATGGATTTCACAATGAAGTTAAAATAAGCATCAGCTGCTTTAGAAGTAGTGCCAGGACACTGTATTAGTACAACTGAGAATTAATCAGCCGTGTTTTGATCTTTTCCTCGATAATGCACAATCTTATAATCATACTCCTCAAATTGCAACCCCATCTCTCAATATGAGGAGGCATCTTGGCTTTAGGATTGCCGAAAATGGGGAACAATGCTTGGTGGTCGGGGACAACTGTGAAAATGGTTTCCTAATAGGAACACATAAACATTCTCACAAGCCCACAGCAAGTCTATCTTTTTCAACTTGTGAATAGGTATGTTCCGCTGATGACAAACTTCGACTAGTATAATCCATAATGTGTTTTGGGGCATTGGGATACCCAGTGCGGTGGGCAAGGATGGCACCCAACTCCACTGGGCTTGCATCAACAACAACAACCACCGCCGTCTGCAATTTCGGATCAAAGTATGCAATTTCAGTAGCATTCTCAATTGTGTATTTAATTTTCTTTAGGCTTTTTTCACATTCACATCATCATCGAAATGGAACATTTTGTTTCGTTAGGTCTCCCGATGGAGCACTTACAGTGACAAATACTCCTGCTATTGGTTACACTTGCACGTTGAGCTGCCCTGCTAGACTGTTTTTGCTTGTTCTCGACTTGTTTTTTAAGAAATTTAGGGATAGTGTGTTCAGCTGCACATTTGAACGCTAGCTGGTCCTGATCCGTCGCCGTTTTAGCTGCCCTTTTTTTGCTGTTTTTGCCACTTTCAATGTGTTCAGTTTTAGTTTGGCTATTTTGTTTTTGGAAACCTGTGCTGCGCTGAATGAATTTGAATTGTATCTTGGCAGACGCTTGCCGGCTGGTTGGCTACACACTTGCGCATTGCTGGGGCGTGATCTTTTCACGCTGAGCCCGCATTATTTCCGGGAGTTCTGGAATCACACCAGGCTTGGAAACTTGGTCAGCTGTCTAGATGCTGACTTCCGGGGGCTTCATAAGCATGGCCTCAGAGCGAACCTAGTGACAGACACTCCTGCCATTGATCACACTTGCATGTTGAGCTACACTGCTAAACTGTTTCTACTTGTTTGCGATTTGTTTTTATGAAATTTAAAAATTGTATGTTCTGCCGCACATTTGGACGCTAACTAATCCTGATCCATCACTGTTTTAGCCACCCTTTTTTTGCAGTTTTTACCACTTTCAATGTGTTCAGTTTTAGTTTCGCTATTTTGTTTTTAGAGACCTGTACTGCACTGAATGAATTTGAATTGTATCTTAACAAACGTTTACCGGCTGGTTAGCTATGCACTGGCACCTTCCTGGGGCGTGATCTTTTCGCGCTGAGCCCGCATTATTTCCGGGAGTACTGGAATTACACCAGGCTTGGAAACTTAGTCAGAGGTCTATATGCTGACTTCCGGGAGCTTCATAAGCACGGCCGCAGCGTGGCCCCAGAGTGGACGCGAGCAGCGGGCGCACCAAAGGCAAGCCCTTCTGCGCACGTCCGCGCTAAAGCCGCGCCCAGCGCCAGCCATGCTGCCAGTTTGGAGGGAAATGTCACTGGCGCCAAACGTATCTGCTACTCAAGTGATCAGCTTCGAGCTATAGGTGAGCAGAGGGGTAATGTTGGCAACTCTAAGTATGAAAGGTCTGAGAAAACGACTTCTGAAGGCACTGAAGGGAATGTGCTCAAATGTGGGTTAGTAAAGGCTAGATCCGTGGTGAAACACCACCTGGAAATTCAATTTATGTTAGAAATAAATGATTTAGATGTAATATTCCTGACAGAAACTTGGATGCGCCCCAACTCAGATTTTGAATTAGGACTAGCTTGCCCACCGAGATACAGCGCCTTTCATAAGCCAAGAAAGAGTGGCAAAGGGGATGGGGTAGGGGGAATTTATCAAGAGTACTGGAACTTTGTCGCAATGGAAGTTGATGATGCAGAGGGCATAGCACTTCTGGGTTTTTTATTGAAAGATCATGAAGGGCATTTACTGACTGGAATACTATGCTACAGACCACCAGGTTCTGCCAGCTTCCAGCAACAGCCACTCATTGACATCTTCAGTAATATGGCACTTACCAATACCAGATTACTTACCCTAGGGGATTTTAATTTATGGCCTAATTGAAATCTAAACTCAGCTTTTAAAAATGTCCTCCAATCTTGTGAGAACCTGAATTTGCAACAGTGGGTAACAGGACCAACACATAGGGCAAGGGCAGACACTGGATCTAATCTTCGCTGGGGAAATGATATTGGAATGGAGGCTATTCTACCCATAGACTGGTCTGATCATTATTTGATCAAGTTTATGGTATTCAATGCTAGAAAGAATGACTCCTTCACTGCTAAGGGAAACAATCATCAGGGCAGAGACTGGAAAGGACTTTTGAGTGAAGCTAAGACATCGCCGATATTTCCTGCGCAAAGTCATTTTGATTTAAGTCTACCAGTGGCCAAAAATTATACGTTACTTTGTGAACAAATATGTAACACGTTAAATCAGATCGCCCCTATGAAAAACCACAACAAAACTTGCAGATGGGCTGCTCCATGGTACAATGAAAAGTAAATAAAACTAAAAATAGGCTGCAAGCAGGCTGAGCCAAAGTGGAGAAACAAATATGTTGATGAGGACAAAATCACCTTGAAAATAGCCAGAAGCAACTATAAGAAATAAATATACACAGCAAAAGCTGAATATTATGCAGACGCGATCCTAAAAGCAAACTACTAAGCGAATGGGCGATATGGGGTTATTAAAAATGGTCACACAACCGGGCAATTAGACTAAGTAATAACTAGTGGTTACACTCAACCCCCTTCGGAGGTACCGCCAACCCCAACACAAACCAGATAAGTATTGAAAGAAAAAAGGAAGGAGCGTAATAATCACATAAGCGATCCTAAAAGCATTGAACAGCACCAAAACTGTATTCAAAATAGTGAAGGATCTCACCAACCCAAACTGCACAAAAAATAGGATTGACACCGCACAGGATCTCTGTGACAGTCTAGCGATCTTCTTTGAGGAAAAGATCAATAAAATTATAGAGGGCCTAAAAGTGGTTGATTTAGACAAAGGGGAGGACATTGGCAATGTGAGCCAAAAGCCACTACCGCCAACTCAGAAAGAGGAACGAGCTGGCAGGGCTAAATCGGTAACTCTTGACCACTTTGTGATACCTCAAGAGAAAGATTAGCTTAATGTTCCCCAATGGATCCTTTACCACGCAGATCTGGAAAGAATTAGGTACAGTGCTCTTTCCACTACTCCAACAGTTTTGCGGACAATCACTGAGCGATGGGGCAGTACCAACCTGTTGGAAACAAGCGATAGTAACACCTCTTTTAAAAAAAGCTACTCTGGACACTCTGTGCCCAAAAAATTATAGACCTATCTCCCTTTACCATACCCCGTTAAGATCCTTGAACGATTGGTCAGCAAAACACTATCACTATTCCTGGAAAATAATAACAAGTTAGAGGATGTACAGTTCGGCTTTCGGTCGGGACATGGAACAGAGACCGCCCTGGTGACAGTGTTGGACAAACTTCGACTGCAAGCGGACAAGGGACAGACGGTTATACTGATCCTTTTAGATCTGTCCGCTGCATTTGATACGGTGAACCATAATCTTCTGGCAAGACTTAACGATGTCGGGGTATCATATATGGCCTTTGTTAGAACTGGCTATTTCTGGTAGGCTAAGGCTGACGCCAAAGCCAGGCAGAAACCACCATTCTAGTCAGGGCAAGGGAGTCACACGCCAAGATAACCCCTGCTCACCCCCTTGGTAGCTGGGCACGAGCAGTAAGGCTAAACTCGGAGGCAATGTGTAAAGCATTTGCGCCAGCACACAACAACAACATCCTAGGCACACCACCAAAGGAACTCCACACAAGGTTATATAAAAATAACTTCTGTATTGTCAAAACACATCAGATAGAAATCACACATGTACATTGTGCCAACTGGCACGGGCAATATTCACAAGAGATTATTTACAAGACAGGGCCACATAGGCCACTGTCAGAATCAACCCTAACCACCTTAGGAGAATGTCACGCAGGGGACCAGGAGGACCGCACTAGGACCACCTGTACTGGAAAGAACAACCACCTAAGAATAAAATACATTTAGGGGTATCAGCAAGAACACATTACACATGATGCATAAAAACATTCAGAGGTGTAGGGAAAAGGTAAACACATGATGCATAAAAACACATTCAGCGGTGTAATAACAAGGCCCATGATGCATCAAAAAACACATTCAGAGGTGCAGGGAAGGAAAAACACATGGTGCATAAACCAACACATTCAGAGGTGCAGGGAAGGAAAAACACATGATGCATAAACCAACACATTCAGATGTGTAAAATCCAGGAAGACACATGATGCATAAAAACATTCAGAGGTGCCAGAACATAACTCAATAGCGCAAAAACACATGATGCATAAAAACATTCAGCGGTGTAAGATCAAGGTGCGTAATCATTTTAAATGCATTACATTTCCTAGCACTACGTCACATTGCGCAAAACTCACATTAGCCACCACTTGTGGCAGTCCCTAGGCCAACTGGCCTTGAGGGGCTAGGACGCCCTGTGTCCAAAAGTCATGGTCCTAAACGGTGCAGCTGCCCACCAATTGCTGGGCAGCTGGGAATCAAATAAGGATGGGGCCACCTGGGAGCCACACAGGCTCTGAACAACTGGTCGCCCCTGAGCCTCTTTGTGCTCTAAGCAAAGCAATGCGGCCACGAACCCCTCTGGGCTCCTACCACCAATGGGCCGGTCTGAGCCTCTCAGGGCTCAACAAATAAGGCCCCACGAGCCTCTCTGGGCTCGTACACGAAGTGCCGCCTTTTGGAGCCTCTCAGGGTTCTGAATCAAACATGCCCCCCTCGAGCCTCTCGGGGCTCGGCAACACATGGGGCTGCTTGAGCCTCTCAGGGCTCTATCACCAAACTGCCATCTGAGCCTCAATAGGCTCTCCACACTGTAGAGGAGGGGCGGGCACCGGCAATTTGCCCCGACGCCCCCCTTCCCGATGCTCAACTACGGGCGTCACTCACCGGGGGCTCCTCTGTGCAGACGGGCAGTCAAGCGGCGCTTCAGGGCTGGATCGACGACTTCTCCAGCGGCGGCACCTCTCAGGAAGGGATGCGAGCGCTGGACCAATCCCAGCGCGGCTCGCACAGCGTGCCCTTCGTGACGCTTCAGCTCTTCGAGGAGTCAGCCAATCCCAGCGCGGCTCCTGGACGAGCCCTTATTGACGCGGCAGCATCTACGGCGGGGATCAACCAATCAGTGCGCGGCTCCCCGGCCAGGCCCTCAGCAACGGCCCAATCAGAGCGCGGCCTTCCAGGGCGAGCCTCCCGCGGCCCGCCAATCACAGCTCTGCATCTCCGGCGGCCATTATCCAAACGGCTTGGTCCGCGGTGGTGACACGAAGGGGACAGAATGAGGGGTGGGCACCCTCGCCAGATAAAATAGTAGGAGTAACGGGGTGAGCACCCGATAATTAATTAAATAAACGGGGTGGCACCCGTAAATAAAACATAACACGAATCGGGCGCCAAGCAGGGTAGGCACCTGCAAATCCTCACGCAAAATGCGTGACGGCGACACTCTCGTACTTCAGCAAAAAGCACTCTCAAGCGCTGTGGAACAAAATAAAGCGCTCTCCCAGCGCTATAAGCAGTATAGCAGCCCCCATGAGTGAAGAGGGGCAGGAGAGCCAGGCAAAGGGGTCCCCAAAAGTCCTGGGCAGCAAAGTCCAGCAAAAAGTCCTTCAGGGGTCCAGGACAAGTCCATCAGGTATCCAGGGGCTGGGCAGGGCCCAGGGATTCCCCTAGGCCCAAGCAGCAGCACACCCCTGGCAGGATTTAAGTTAGAAACAAGAACATTTTGGAAGGGGACACAGCCCCTTTTTATACAGAGAAATCCTTTTTCTAGCAGGGTGCAGGCAGTGTGAGAACCAGCTAGAACTGGTTATAGGGAATTCCTTTCACTGGCCAGGCTAGGGACATCAGACACACCCCAGGGGGTGGAGCCAGCATGGTGTGGGGAAAACCCAGCCTCAATCAGAACCCTCAGACCAGACAGTCAATCCACAAGCAGGCCCAGGCTCACTCCTCCCCTCACATCAGCATGCTAAACACTCCATTCACCACCGGGGCAGACCCTCCCAGACTCTTGGAGCCAGGCTCACCAGCCAGCCTCAGCCAATCACACGCCAGACACAAATTACACAAATATGCCAACTTCTAAGAGTGGCACTTCTACACTAGACACAATCATGCCGCATATACCATTGCGCAGCATTCAATCTCACGAGTTTGTACATACTAAACTCGACCCTGCACTCCCCACACATCAGGAACTACCATGGGCATACATATTCCCCATTCATTCCTATGGGAGGGCAGGTCACTCACCACACATACAGAGAGCTCACGCACTTTACACTGTACCACAGTGAAAAAGTGCGCAAAGGCCTAAAATCACCAACACCAGGTTCCAGCAACAGGCTAGGAAAAAGCAAAAAGTTTCGGGGTGAACCTGCCAAAAAGGGCCAGGTCCAACAGCCTTAAAATGGTTCCAATCATATCTGTCAAATAGATAACAAGCAGTAGCACTACCCCCTTTTCAATCAGACTTCACTAACATTAAGCATGGTGTACCTCAGGGCTCGGCAATTAGTCCAAAACTATTCAATATTTACGTGAGTCCCCTGATCTCTGTCATCAAGTTTCATAATGTCAACCTGGTGAATTACGCAGATGACACTCAGCTTATTCTATCCTTGGAAGAGGACCAATCAAAACCATTGGATACTTTTCACACATGCATGCAGGATGTTGCACTCTGGCTTAAAAAAAACTCTCTACAATTTAACAGTGATAAGACAGAGATCTTATGCTGTGCAGCCCAGCAAATTCCACGCCAGCTTCCGGCCAATTTCTGGCCAATCCCAGTGGATAAGCAACTGATACCATCTGAGGCGGTACGAAACCTGGGAGTAGCAATTAATGAGAGGCTGAGTTTGGAGACTCATGTAAATAAGACAGTGGGGACCTATTTCTCCCTCTTAAGAGTACTAAGGAAGATCCTCCCAATATTGCCAATTCCAACTAGGGCACAGATAGTAAGAAGCGTTGCTCTGAGCAGGCTGGATTACTGTAATGCCCTTCTTCTGGAGACCCCAAAACACCTTATCGGGAGACTCTAGAGAAGTCAGACAATTGCGGCCAATATAGCACTTATGAAACCTCGACGATCATCAGCCTCCCTGGCCCTTAAGGAACTCCACTGGCTCCCATAATTACGGAGGATTCATTTTAAATCTCTCTTAATTGTTTTTAAGGCCTTACATGGTCTGGGGCCCAAACCACTGCAGAGTACATTTCAATGGTATGCCCCAATCAGAAGCCTGCGATAATCCTCAGCCAGACTTGTAAAGGTGCCCAGATTTAAGAGAGTGTAACTGAGAGGAAGAGCATTTAGCTCTGCAGCCTCCCGACTGTGGAATGCACTTCCAACCAGTCTCAGACAGGTGGAAGATCTACTGCAGTTTAGAAAGAAATTAAAGACCTGGCTCTACCCTAATGATGCTGTTTAGGCCCCTCCTTGGGTAGGATCTCAACTGCATTATGGGTGTATAGTTTGAATAAATGTACACTAGCGCCAGTATGCCTGTGTGGTGATAGTGCGCTCCATAAGTATGCTTCACAAATAACATTTTAACGTGTATATACCTTGAACAGTTACTGGCCATAACAAGGAAGGATTGCGGCATAGTTACATCTTGTGGAGAAGAAGTGGATGACAATCGCTTTTACTTTTTTTTGGATCCAGAGTCTTCCCCCATCAGAAAAGATATGACTAAAGAACTTGCGTTTACTTTATGAAACATGCTTTTCCGCATTTAAAGTGAGACCTGCATCACAGGTATACAGCACACTTGTGTAAGAGCTTTATCATGTTCCTTTCGTGTGGCCACAAAAACTAGTATGTCATCACTGTAACTGAAAACATTTGGGACTGGGTGTATTATGCGACAAATGGTATCCTGAAAGAGTTCTGCAGCTGATGACACCCTGAAACGTAGCCTTTTATATGTAAATAAACCAAAGACAAAAAGGTAGTAATGTACCTGCAATTTTGTTCCAGTTCGAATGGTGATACACTTTGTTCAAATAAAGGTAGGGAAATACTTTAGCTCTATTTCAGCTCAATACGCACAGATTCCAAATGAAGTTCACACTTTCACTTTTAGGTATAACTTTGACTGGCAATCTACCTTGCACCAAGCTAATCCTACATGTGCACAGTGTCCAGTGGTCAACATTGACATCACACATCCATCTTTCTCACTGTCGCTGGACAATGACGGTGGAAAACATTTAAAGAATGAATTTGATGACAATTGACTTTGTTCCGTTTCTACTTGCCTCAACTGATGTTGCCGCTTGGCTTTGTGGGCATGGTTAGAACATGTCTAGAACTTTCTGGTATTCATTTCATTTCCTCGACGTGACACTCTTGATCTTTCACCCATTTTGTTTTCTCGATGTGATACACTTGATTCCTGCCTTGCTTTGCAAACCGTTACAAAATGGTTCTCTTTTCTGCACCCTTTCCATATCTGTCCAATGGTGGGACATTTAGCTTCATGTGGAAAGGAAAATCCACATCGAAAACACAACTTATTCTTCTTGGAGTCTATACTTTATGGCCTTCAACATTGTATTTCACCTTACTTTTTACAGTCAGCGCTGATTCATTTTGGGCCATTCCGGCCTCCAGGTTAACTGCTTGTCTGTCAACTCTTTATTCTGCTCTAGCAGCCTTGAATACTCGCTCCAAGCTGATTGTCTCTTTCAGCATTCATCGTCTGAAGGAATCGGAGAGAAAACCATCTATTACTCTGAGACACATGGCCTCTTCATCATTGAATTTGTTGAATTTGTAATGCTTGATGAGCAAATCAAGTCTTTCTATAAACCCATCAATTGTTTCACCTGCTTTCTGCCTTTCTTGGTTGAAAATTTACCTTTCATAGTTAACATTTGTCAGTGGATTGACCTTGGTGTTCAATAAATCATTGATTTTATGGTACGTCACCTCACCACCATGTGGTATTTTCTTGATCACTTCTTTTACTCCTTCACCCGTTACATTTTCTGACTATTTAATGATCTTTTTGTCATTTCTTTCTTTCAGTACAATCAATTAAATCATCGAAGGTTTCGATCCAGGCAGTCTATCTGTCGCCAATATTTTGCTTTCTGGCAGTATGGAAGGGAGACTGTGGTTTTAGAAATGCAGTAGCATCATAACCTGTGGAATTTTCAGATGTCAGGCTCGGAGCTCACTCCGGCTGCGTCTGCTTCCCGCTTGGACCGGCACTTTCGTCCAACTCTATCCGCATACTGACATTTGGGTCGTTGTGCTCGCAGTCTGGCTGTGAGGCGCTCTCTTCATTGTGTTTAGACCTTTCTTGCACTCCGCTATCACTGCCTTTAGCGCTTCTCTGTACCTGGTTGTCTGTGCCTTTAGCGCCGCTGTACTGTATGAATGCCAGCTCTGTGTTAGGCTGTGAGAAGGTATATCTTGTCATGACTTTGCCAGTAACTTTCTAGCCGACGGCAAACAAACTTTTTGTAAGTTCTTCACTTTCTTCACAGGCCTTGCACTGTCTGGAGTGGCGCTTTGACTCCACCTACGCCAACCATTTATTTGCACTTTTACTGAAGCTCACATGTCACGCATGAGCAGTTTCCTGGAACACCACAAACTCTTTGGGAGAGCACTTTCAGTTCTTCAGGTTGCGGGGTATATGTAATCCCCTATCTTGTTGCCAGTTTAGCGTCCTAACCAGCTCTGGTACGTGCAAAGGATCACACCACACATTGTGCTTGGTATTACACGTCTTTATTCTTTAGCGTGTAACCGTTAACTTAACATTCTACATCATGGATTCTATGGAGTCCGTCAGGAACTAAAAGGGTCACATTATCTCTAACTCACAGAACACTACAGTGTTACTGTTAGTGTTAACTCATTGACAGTAAGATGCTGGCATTCACATCTTAATGGCTACCACTGACTACTCATCCACCAGGCTGCTAACCCATGTTTGCCTTCAAGAAAAAAAGGCAGAAAGCGAGAACCTACATTTAATTTCATGTTTCACAACTCTGCTCTTTGGCATCATGACATAAGCTACAATCATCTATTTTAGTTTTTGGTACCAACAGCACTTTGCCTTACAGGGGTATGTAGATGGGATTTTAAACGTTTCATAACAGGCTCAAAATCCCAACTAGAGTTGGGCGAGCCAGTTAAGGCTCAAGCCAGAGGCCTGGCTCTGGATCAGCTCAAGGTCCTCTTGTACCTTCGAACCCCAAAATGAGCCGACCTTTAATGTGACTTGTGCCTGCCACCTCTCTCTACCATCATGCACCAACAATTAAAAACAAGGTATAAAGCTTTGGTGTTAAAAAGCACATAAAGAAGATAGCCATCCATTGGGTGAATTAGATAATTAAAAACCTGGGACCAATTCTGGCTTCCCCGCTTCACCAAATGTTATGATCCTAAGCAAATATTTAATTTTACAGAGCCTCTCTTTTCTTCGCTATCACATAGGATAGAACCTTCCAACACTTGACTTCAGGGTGTGCTTTGTACAAATATAATCTGATCTATTAAGGTGAAAGGCTTCTACATGTTAAAAAAATATTCTTTTATATTAAAAGGACTCATATATTTACATGATGTTCATTGCATAATTTAGATGTCACCTATTTTCAGGGCTTCATTTGCTGATAAAGCCCAGCCAGACCTATGACTCAGCACTGACTCAGCTTTCCCTGTTAATATGTTGGCTTACCCATCTCTAATCCCAGCATACAAAGTGTTGTTGGCTAAAATACCAAAATTGGCTTGAGGTGTTATGCATGTTATGGAGCCACTAGTCAGCTATCAGCTATTCTATTTAAAAACTGCTTGTTTTCTCTGTAAAATCCGAGGGTTCACTCTCTTGCTCACATCATGCATTAAAACAAGCATTGAAATGCAAATTGTCCTTTTTTATAGTGGAACGTTTTATACAGAGCTTCACAACACTATAAAGGTATAACACGAAATCAACAGCGCATCTTTCCCTAACACAAATATGTTATGGAGAAATGGCAGTAGCAGGAGGGATATTACATGTTTTCTTTACACATATAGGATAGGTGCACCACACAGCTTTTCACAGACCAGGGACACCTTGGGCAGTGACAGTGGCAGTTTCTCAATTTAAGTGGACTTGTACAGCAAGGGTATCACCAGCCCACATTTTTCCCATCAAAAGAGAAGTACAAATTGGGCAGGAGCAGTGCAAGTTTTGCTTCTTCACAGAATTGGTACAGGATGGCAGTAGCAAATGAAAGCTTCCTTCTCTCACAGTGAGCAATTCCATCTCTCGCAGAACAGATCCAGCAAGGTAGACTAGTACCAGCTTTCCTCTCTCCCAGATAATGAACAGTTGAGGCATGAGTGACATATGTGGTACAGACAGAGCTCTAAGGTGGGTACTTAAGTCACTGACTTAAATGCATAGGTGGATAAGATAATGAATATGCAAGTTCGAACACCATTCTCACTTAGATGATGTGTCAAGTATTCATCTGGAAAATCCTTTTGCTGTCACTTGGAGATCTGCAGTTTAGATTATTTGGTGTTTCGTATATTGAGAAGAGGCTAATACCTAGCGAGTCAATGTTTGTTATTTGGACCAGCCTCACCTCAGCATAACTAACTATGCTCTAGACAGTCAGAGAGGTACAAACCTCTTTGAAAAGGCTTTAAATGCACACGCCAAGCATTGTGCAATCCCGTGTTTGGTGCTGTATCTGTTCAAAATGTTAAGGACTGCCCATGCTTGGCAGAACAGGTGTTCCACAATGTCTCAATTACTTAACAGTAATCTTGGTTCGTCTGGATTTCTTCCACCAATGTTAGAAATGGGGTCTCTCCTTGGCAATGGTTTGCACCTTTGTCCAAATAGGGACCCTTGCTTCTAGTCAGGTAAAGGGAGTTACACCCTTAGACAACCCCTGCTCATCCCATTGGTTTCTTGGCATGAGCAGTCTGTTTTATCTCAGTGGCAGTATGTAAAGCATTTGTGCACACATACAGTAACAGAGTGAAAAAACTACAAATGGACACCACACTAGTTTAGAAAAAACGGAAATCTTTATCTAAACCAAAACAAGACCAAAAGACAAAAATCCACCATAAATATGTCAAGAGATCATCAAAAATAGGTTATTCACAAAAATAAAGCCTGTAGCAACAAATAGCTCCACCTGGGGCTATTACGACATTTTGACAGAATAAAATCCCAAAGTACGGTGCCAACTATGAGGAGTGCTGCGTCGTGCCCAGAGTCACATGGACCCCAAAGAACAGTACCTCGGCAAACGATGAAAACAAAGACGGTGCGCGGCATCCAGGAGGTGCTGCTTCATTGGTGCCTGGTGGCGTCAGTTCCTTATGACCGCAGGGGAGGTGTGGTTTTGGTTCCCTACAGTTATGCAGGGGAGGGGAGGGGAGGCATTGGTTCTTTACTGCTGTCGGGGAGGTCACTTTGCAGTAGCATCAAAGCATCGGTTCCTTACAATGATGCAGGGTAGATGGATTTGGGAGGACAGCCACATCAGCTATCAGCTCTGCGATGATGAAGCACCAGCATCGAAGATGGGTTGCGGTGCGAGTCGGGGCAGTGTGTTGTGAGCATCATGAGTGGTGCCCTTGGATCCGGTGCAGGCAGGCCTTGGTGACAGCGTCGGTACAGTGTGGTGTTACAGGCGTCGGGGTTGGGGTGCAAGTCCGGGTGGTGTGCTGTGCACTTCACGAGCAGTGCCCATGGCTTTGTTGCAGGTTACGGCATCGCTCGGAGGCGTCAGCATTGCTATTTCCCTCTGTTGTAGCTAAAAACGCAGCTCCAGGTGCAGAAGGAGAGTGGAAATTAAGTTGTGTCCCTGAGAGTTCAGAACATGAGGCAAGATCTACACCAAGCCCTTGGAGATCTCCTTGGCAGAAGCAGCCACTGCAGGCAAACCCCACACAGCACAGGGGCAGAACTTCTCCTTCAGCTTTCCCAGCTTTTTTCCTTGTAATCTAAAGTCCTGGGGTCTGGATCCTAATATTTATACCATATTTTCCTTTGTTCCTTTGTGGCAGAGAGTCTCTTAGCTTAGTCTAAACCAGTTTGGTCCTCTCTGATCCAGCTTCCTGACAGGAGGTGGACCCCGCCTATTAGGGTACAAAGAAATCTCCTCCCACTACTCTAATTGTAGCCCCAGTCTATTCAGCCCAGCCCGACTCATCTCAGAAAGGCGGGGCATACCTCAAACCACCCCCCAGTGGCTGTCTACAGTGAATGCACATACCCAGCCCCTGTCACGCCAATGCCAGACAGTCAATCCACAACCCAGCAAAGGCACACTAGTTCGTTAAGCAAGAAAATGCCTACTTTCTAAAAGTGACATTTTCAAACACATTATTTAAAAGACAACTTTACTAAAAGATGTCTTATAACATTCTGAGTTCAGATAGCCCAAACTGCATTCCTCTATTCTGTCCCAATGGGAAGTTATACTTGTAAGATGTTACAAAGTATCTCTGATGCTATCCTATGGGACAGAGAGCCTCTCAATAGTGAAAAACAAAATTGGCAGAATTTCACTATCAGGACATGCCACACACACCAGGACATGTCCTACCTTTCGCTCACGCTGCACCCTGCCCAGAGGGGTACCTTGGGTGTACCTTAGGTGTGATTCACATGTAAGAAAAGGGAATGTTAGGGCCTGGCACGTAGGTATACTTGAGTTGCAAAAAATTGGGTGTGTGAGGCAATTACGTCCAACATAATGGATGCCCAAGGGTATCATTGGAACACCCTTGGTCACGCCAGATAAATCCTTTCCCCCCCCTACTTTATCTCTCAATAGGAACAGTGCAGCACCCCCCCTTTTTTTGCAACTCCAGTACTGTGTACGGACACCCTGCTGCTACTGGACCTTCCACCATCCTGAGTGGTAAATAGTGTCCGCTGACCTCCCTTCTTTTGAAATATACGTAGGTATACTTGCCAGGTCGACATGACAGTTATAAACTACACACAGACACTGCAGTGGCAGGTCTGAGACACCTTTGAAAGGCTGCTTGTGTGGGTGGCACAATCAGTGCTGCAGGCTCACTAGCAGCATTTGATTTACAGGCCCTGGGCACACACAGTGCACTGTACTAGGGATTTACTAGTAAGTCAAATAAGCCAATCATGGAAACACCTTTCCATAAACACAATTTACATAGGGAGCACTTGCACTTTGTCTCTGATCAGAAGTGGCAAAGTGCCCAAAGCATCTAGACCAGCAAAAACGAAATCCATCACACAGCAAAAATACAGGAGGCAGAAGCAAAAAGCAGGGGCAAACCTCATCAATGTTGCCAGGTCTAACATGCATCCAGAAGTGTGGCTGGGGATTACTCCTTAGTCTGAGGGGGTGCCAAAGGTCAGAGTAAAGACCTCTTGCCAATAACATCCCTGAACAACATTCATTGCACAGGTAGGGCTCCTCCGGCAGTACCTAAATATGGAGATGGAGGACCTGCTGGTAGATATTATTTAATATATCATATTTGTTAAGCATAAATATTTATTTTGTTATGTTCGGCTTTCATTGGGAGCCATTAGCATGAATACTGGAGTCCATTTCCGGGTGTTAAGTGCTTGTTATATAAAATTGGTGAAAAACAAAGGGGGATATTCACAAGGACTCATCTCCGATTTATCCCCACTTTAACGCATCAAAAGTGGAGATAGATTTAACGCCCCATTCACAAGCTGGTGCAAACTGCAGACATCGCCTGTATTCCCGCGATAACTGCCCCAAAATGTATCTCCATGGTGGACACCACCAATTAACCCCAATGAGATGCAGAGTAGTCGTTCCCGTGCAAAAACACATGAAAAAACCACAACACCACTTTCACAACGAACTGCCAGATCTGCGATGCGAATCAAAAACAGGCGAATTAACACCTGCCTTTTGCTGGTGTTAAGTAAGATGACTACCTGCAGCATAAAAGGGAGCCCAGCCAAGAGCCACACCTGAAGACCCACAGATGCCATGGAGCCAATGATCATGAAATGCTGATACCTCAACGCTATAACTTGATTCCCTCACGTGTCAGGGGCAAAAACCTGCACACATGTACCCCCCGTGCCCCCTGCACACACTGTACACAACTTCCACAACTGAAAGCACATGCATACCATGAATGTGCAAGCAATAGTGGACCACCCGGGACTCCTCAACAATATCGTGGCCAACTCCCCAGGTAGAGTGCATGATACTCACATCTCCCGACCATCCATCATCATCCAGCGCTCCCAGGATGGCACACATGGAAATGCTGTGCCCGTTGGTAAGTCCAAAATAAACACACCACACACCTCCAGCACACAGTCATGCAACTCACGACACTGCCAATGGCCATACAGCACATGCCAATCGACCAGACACGACAACACAACTCCATTGGGAATCCGGCCTTGACATGCCCACAAGCCAGCCATGGCATGGCACCACAGACACACAATAGCAGGATGTGAGGAGGGGCATGGAGCAGGCATGTGCGAGAGCGGCAAGTGACTAATGAATGAGAACCTAACCAATGCCAGGTGTGGTGTGGAGGTGCCAGACAGACCACAGAGTGAAAACCACGGAAAGGGCCATGTGGACATCAACTGCTGGTGCATGGAGTGTAGTGGCCAGTAGACGCTACAATGTCACCACAGTCTGTGGGGTAGAACGCAGAAATATTGCATGTTACATCCCCCCTGCATGCGTGTGCGTAATGGGTTGGACCTGCGTATGCCAGGCCTGCGTAGGGGTATGAACAAAAAGCCCTCGTACTGGTCATGGTTCTCATTCGGAATGTACCACACGTCTGCCAGGGCCGCACCTCTCAGCCTGCCACGAGACCTGCTCTGAGCATTGCGGGGCCTGTGTCCCTGTGCGCCTGCTGTACCCCGGTCCGCTGGACCCCAGACTCGCCATGCCTGCCCCAGCGCACCAACGAGGCTCTGCTCACCTGCCTACACCGGCGTGTGTCAAAGAGGGCCCACCACGTGCCGGTGCAAGCTCTAAGCACCAGTCCTGTGACCTCTGCCGCCTACGCAGGCCATCGTTGGCCCCCGATGCTGGCCTACATTACTCCTTTCTCATTTACATACTCCACCGGCATCCTCTTTGGCCCAGTAGATCCCACATGAGGATCTGTGTCCTGAGTCCTGAATGGCAGTGACCCCAAGTCCATGGCAGGATGTGATGAGGGACATGGAGCAGGCATGTGCGAGAGCGGCAAGTGACTAATGAATGTGAACCTACCCAATGCCAGGTGTGGTGTGGAGGTGCCGGACAGACCACAGAGTGCAAACCACCGGAAATGGCCATGTGGAGATCAATTGCTGGTGCATGAAGTGTAGTGGCCAGTTGACGCTACCATGTCCCCACAGGCTGTGGGGTATAACATGGAAATGTGACAAGTTACGTCCCCCCCCTGCATGCGCATGCATAGTGAGTTGGACCTGCGTATGCCAGATCTGCGTAGGTGTGTGAACAAAAAGCCCTTGCACTGGTCATGGTTCTCATTCAGAATGGACAACGCGTCTGCCAGGGCAGTGCCTCTCAGCCCGCCACAAGTCCTGCGCCGAGCGGGTCGGGGCCTCCGTCCCTGTGCGCCTGCTGCACCCCAGGCTGCTGGTCCCCAGACCTGGCATGCCTGCCCCAGCGCACCAATGAGGCTCCACTCACCTGCCTACACTGGCTAGTGTCAAATAGGGCCCACCACGTGCCGGTGCAAGCTCCAAGCACCAGTCCTGCGACCCCTGCAGCCTTCGCAGACCATCGCTGCCCCCCCCCCGATGCTGGCCCACATTACTCCTTTCTCATTTACATACTCCATCGGCGTCCTCTTCGGTCCAGCAGGTCCCACATGTGGAACAGTGTCCTGAGTCCTGAGTGGCAGTGACCCCAAGTCCGTGGCAGCGGCCAAAGCACCAGACTCCCTTCGATCAGTGAGGCATAATTCCATATGGCAGGCCTGCGACACGTGGTGCCACTAACCCTGTTCAACATCAGTCGGCCACATGTGGTGCCACTAACCCTGTTCAACGCATGCCGGTGACACGTGGTGCCACTAACCCTGTTCAACGCAAGCCGGCGACACATGGATGAGGGCTCAGGCCTACCCTGTGGACCAGTAGGTCACACATGTGGAACTGTGTCTTGGGTTAGATAAGGAGGAGTCCACACCATTGGACACGCCTCATCAAATGCAGCATCCCCTAACAGCACTGGTGCCACTAACTCCTGCACAATGAGTCATGGCCTCTATATGGTTGCACCTTGCTGGCATCTGAGTCCATGGCCTGGTGGTTTTCTGCATCTTCATCTGGCTGGACCGGACTTGGTGTCCGACATGTGTCTGCTCCATTCATCTCCTCCATAGTGACTGCTTCAGCGTGGTCCTGCCCGCCGCATCATGCCCTGGGGGTACACCTTCCACTGTCCACTAAGACACTCCGTGAAAAGCTCCTTTTACATCTACGGAAACCTGCTCTGCACTTCTGACCCTACCCCAGTGGCCCGCAAGTCAGCGTCCTGTGGCGGTAGGCCCATGCAGCACGCGGTACATCTGGGGCCACTAACTCTGTGCAGCACAAGTCATGGGGCCTTTGTGGTTGAATGGCTGTGTCCTTTACAGTGTACACTGTTGTTGATTTCTGACTGCACCATGCAGCCCTTGCCGGCTGGTGTGTAAAATCCCCACACATATCCAACACAGGTGTCACTCAGTATGTGTGCCTGCAAATAAATGTTGCCGTGCGCACGTGCTCATAGCCATTCACACCATCTGTGCATGTGTGTCCCTGTGGTCATTGTGTCAGCATGATGGGCATGAGCCCTGCAACATCACAATGTGCTGACTTCAGCAGACGTTACCATGTCACCTTAGCGTTAGCAATAACCCTGGACATGTAGCTTTGCACACACCCCCCACATGCACAAGCGATGTGTGCTGGTTCGGCGTACGTCAGTTCAGCGCATGGCTGTGCTGATTTGGTAGGGGGAGCAGGGGGTGGCTCGGACCTGGATTTGGGCAGGAAGTGCGATAAGTGTGTCTCTGTGTTGGGGTGTCATTGCCACCAGGGCCACAGTAGTCAATGTTGCAATGTAGCATGCACCAGGAGGGTGGACCCACACGTACAGGACATGTAGGAGCACAAGAGTGCTCGGGGTCTTGGCACATGCATGCCAAGTGTTATGTGTATCCTGCCCTGTGGATGCATGAGTCAGTTGCCTGGCTTCATTCGCAGCGCGATCACAGCCGACCATGGGCTGCACAACTGTGTCTGCCCTGTTCGGTCCATTGGCCTACACTCATGTGGCCGCACACCTTCAAAAGCCAGTATCACGGTGTGCCCAGGGTCACAGACATCCCACCACACCCACGACCGGCCTCTGTATATCTCTTGAATGCATGTAAATGGTGAAGTTACTGTAGGGATGAAAGGTCCTTTACCTGAACTATCAGGCGGTAGCACATCTGCAGCTCCGAGCAGGAACTTGCATTTGGCCAGCACCGCCTGACAGATATGATAGCATTTGCTTATGACTCCCACACTACGCACTGCCAGACGTGAGACCAACGTGTACACATCCCACACGCAGAAGTCCTTGGTCATAGTTGACGTGCGTGAAATGGCCTTCACACGTACTCCCACCCCACCCCAGGCCTGCACCAGTTTCACACAGACACTGCTCATTGCACAGAGCTGTGCCATTTCATCCACAGGACTGGCACAGGGCAAGCCAATGCCACTTCAAGCAGAGCCACTGACGCAATGGCAGACCATCCCGGACACATGCTCGAATCCAGTCACGTAGACCTGTACAATGCACGTCAGCTGCATTTGCTGCGGATACTGCCATCACTGCCATTGGTCGTCTTGTGGATCAGTTACCGGCTGAGCTTCCGCCTCGCTGACGTCACCTGCGTTCAGCCTGTATTGCATTGTCGCTTGTGCATATTCGAGTGGTCCATGGATGTATGTCTCTCCAACGTAACGGTAGCTGACCTGGATTATGACGTGTGTGTGCGCCCCCTGTTGGTCCACGACCTGGAGTGTCACGGTGATGCCCGTTTATGGCATGCATGGAGGTTTGGCGTGCAGGCTGGAAACTGGACCTGGGAGATTGCAAGAGTCCTCACGTGCAGTGAGCACATTGACCCACTGCCCGATTGGGCTTTGGTGCACTTTGGGTCCGGTGGTTGGAGTCAGCACATCTGTCCGGGTCAGCTGATGGATTAGATCGACGACATGTCAGATGTGGTGGACGACGGATGCTCATTGGAGATGTTTGCCTACGCAGCTGCACTAGTGTTCATGGATGAGTGACAAGGTACCTGCAGGCACAACTGGAGGTGACCCATTGCACGTGTACTGACATCTGGTTGCATGTTGTGAATCTGGTCACATGTCCCGAGATGACAGTGGACATGGCTGCATTGGCCTGGACTCCTGATCCATGAGCGGACAATTTACGCTGTTTGGCACTGATTTGTGTTGGTGATGGACTCTCCCGAGGTGGAAATGGGCTCTTTCCTACATTCCTCAATCAGACATGCCACTGCATTGGTCTGCATATCATGGCACTTCTTTTGGCCATATTGACATGCACTTGTTGATAAAGTTTCGGCACTTTCATTTGTCTCCAACTGTGTTGTGTCTTGATTTGTATGCCAATGTGTGTCACGGACTCTCTGGCTCCCTGCTATATGTGTATTGTTACCCCATCAGGACTGTGGGTTTGTACTTGTGCATTGTCATGTCCCTGTTTCGTGCTTAGCCAGATGCGTATGGCTGTTTATGGGCAACAGGCAGGTGCACTTGTGTCCTGTGTTTGGTTGTGCAAATGTTGGTGTTTATACCACATTGTGTTCGATGTTGGGGTGCTCTTCTTCCTATGTGTGTGTGCTGCATTGTGTGTGACCCTGGGCGTAGTACTACGCTGCGCTTGAGGACTACGTGAATTGCACGCAGCACAGTGCAAAAACGCGTAGCGTAGCAGGCATTTTTGCTTGCTCCTTGTCCTCAACGTCAAGTTGGCAACCATGAGCGAGCAAAATCAACATCCCGGAGAGACTTTTTCCTTATTCGCGATCAGCAACATCAAGTTGCCGATCGCGAGCATGGAAAATAAATCTCCCGGTGAGATTCTCAACGTAGGGAGGTCAGGTTTCTCATTGCGAGTGGTCGCGTATGCTAGCGAACGCTCACGATGAGAAACTACCAGTCCGCGTTGAGAAAGCTGCAGCTCGAGTACAAATGTACTCGAGCGGCAGAATACGACTGCTTCCACTGTGCAAGATGCTGTTTGCAATGATTGCACAGTGCGGACAAGCATCCAGCACTGTTTAATCAGTGCGAACAGTATTTCCCTACCGCACCACGCAGTTCGCGTATGCTATGCATAGTGTGCATAGTGCGAAGTGCACTTCGCGTAGCTACGCGTAGCACTACTACACAAACTATGCCCAGGGTTAATTGTGTGTGATATGTCCCTTCAGCACTCATTTGGCTCACCCTTCTCCCTTTCAGGCAGTGTGATTGTCACTTCTGTGCTTGTTGAATGGTGTGATGTTGCCAGGTTGTGTGACTTGTGCTCTTGGTTGGTGTTGTTACTCTTGGGCATGGTTTGTCTGTAATTGTTCTGTGCTTAATTGGGCATGTGTGCCATTGTGCCCATCTCCACCCCATCCCCCAGTCCCTGCTGGTTCCTCTCCCTGTTGCTGTTGTGTCTGTTGTTTTGGGCAGTTTCCGGTCCCCGAGTCCTGCCACTGACTCCAGACTGATGTGGTGGACACCATTTCCTCCATGTCATCCAGTTTCTGGTGTTGCGCTGGCCTCCCACCTCCGGAGTTCATTGCTGCCTTCTTGTTGTCAGCGTGTTTCTGATTGTTTGTGCGTTTCGCATCATTCTGGATGTTCTGGTTTTCTTCCATTGTCCTCCTCCACTCTCAGGCTGCATTCACCTTGTCCAATATGGCCTGCTATGTACAATGTTTTGTTGCCAATGGGGCTTGTGGGGTTGTATACTGGCTCGGGTTGCCTCCATGTTTATGTTTATTTGCTTGTAAAGCGCTCGAATGCCGAAGCGTCTTGGCGCTGAAGTGTGAAGGGTAAAAAGTAGAAAAGAGGGTGGTGGCAGGGATCTACATTGCTGTGAAGAGCCAGGTTTTCAGATCTTTTCTGAATAGCTGGAAATTTTCCTGGCATCTCAGGGACATGGGCAATTTGTTCCACAGCTTAGCCGCACAGTCTGTTATGGCTCGGTCCCCCCATCGAGCTTGTTTGAACTTCACAGTTTTATGAGACCTTGAGTGGCCGATCTGAGAACTCATGAGGGAGCGTGTGGTGTAAAAAGTTTTTGGAGACCAGTTGCAATCCCACCGTTTATTGCTTCATGTACTAACGTTAGAGATTTAAATTCAATGCGCTGTTTGATGGGCAGCCAGTGGAATGATCTAATTCTGGCTGATGTTGCCTGTCCTCTGTGCAGCCCCAGAAGAAGTCTGGCTGCCGCATTTTGTAGAGATTGCAGTTTTTGTAATTGAAATTTGTCAATTCCCAGGAACAGTGCGCTGGAATAATCCAGTTTTGAAAGAAAAAGTGCTACCATCACTGTTTTTTGGAGCTCCTGGGGTATAAAGGGAAAAAATTGTCGCAGAATTTTTAAGAGGAAAAAACCCGAGGAGATGAGATTATTCCCCTGCACGCCAAATTTGAGTTTATTATCAAAGATGATCCCCAAATTTCTAACCTTTTCGACTGGATGAGGACATTCTCCAGCCTCTGACGGCCACCAGGCCTGATTCCAAAGGGGTTGGCCTGGCCCGACCTCCATCACCTCTGTCTTCTCTGTGTTGATTTTCAGGTAGTTCTGGCCCATCCAAGTCATAATGTCAGTAAGAAAGGCGTGGAACCTGGTTGCTGTGGTCTCTAGCTGGTTTGTGATGGAGATAATTAGCTGAGAGTCATCAGCATACGAAACCAACCCGAAGCCGTGTCTCCTAACTAGGTTGGCCAGTGGCGTGACATACGGATTAAACAAGATTGGCGATAACGCCGACCCCTGTGGTACTCCACAGGGGAGGTGGAAACACTCTGACTGCATGCCATCCCAGAACAGCTTCTGTTCCCTTGCCTCCAAAAAGGAAGACAGTAGAGACAGGGCGGTCCCTCCGACTCCTACATCCCTCAGCCGCTGCACCAGGACAGTATGATTTATGGTGTCAAAAGCGGCTGATAGGTCAAGGAGTACTAGGACTGCCCTTCCCCCCTCGCCCTGCGGATCTCTGCAACTGCAAGAATAAGTGCCGGCTCGGTAGAGTGACACGGACGAAATCCAAGCTGTGAGGTGTCCAGCAGGTTATTTACGTCAAGATAGTCTGTTAACACTCTACAGAGTTGTTTTTCCAGCACTTTTGCGGTGATAGGGATACCGGCTATGGGTCGGTCGTTTTTAGGCTCATTGGGATCTAAATTTGGTTTCTTTAAAAGGGGCGAAATGATCCACCATTTTCCAGGTAATGGGGTAGCTGCCAGTAGCTAGGACTTGATTCAGAATAGGGGCCAGATTTTTGCAGATCTTATATGCTGTTTGATGCATAATCGAAGGGGGACAAGGATCGGTGGGTGCACCGGATTTTATGGAAAGTAGTAATTTTTGAACCTCTTCGTTGTTCATTGGCTGAAAACAAGTCAACTTGTTTTGAGGACTGATTTTGGGCGCTAACAAGTCCTGAGGTCTGACCGGAGTTGGGAAATTATTGCAGAATTCCCGCACCTTCTCTTGAAAGTAGTTCGCCACTTTATTACATAGATTTTGATCTGGCTTAAACGCTTTGTCTTGCTGTGGTTTAGCCAGCATAGTGACCGATTTCAACAGTTCCCTAGTGGAATTACCTGCCTCTTTTATTTTTACAGTAAAAAATTGTTTTTTTGCAGCAATGATTGCTTCTTTATATAATAGAATGGTCTGGTGATAGATAATCTTTTTTAGATGGTCGCAGTTTTGCCGCCAATGGCAATCCGCCCTTCTGCAATTAATTTTTAAGTTCTGGGGCGATGACCTTGTGACTCTTTCTGCTGATATTAGCCAATCATTAAATTGCTGAACTGCCTTATTATTGTCACAGTCTAGAATTGTTGGGAAAAGGTTGAGTGCCGATTCAAAGTCACCAACTTTGGCCTTAACCCAATGCCTAGTTAGTATCTTGGAGACTTTACCTTGAGCTCCAGGTTGTGGTTGTGAGAGTTTAAGTTTGAAATTAATGGCCTTGTGGTCCATCCAAGGTAGGGCTTCTATTTCAAAGACAGTAATAGCGGGGTCGCTGGTGAAAATTGCATCAAGCGTGTGACCTGCCAGATGGGTGGGTTTTATTACCAATTGTCTGTGATTAAAAGCCTCTAGGTTGTCTAGCAACCTGGCAGTATGAACGTTGTTATTTGCTTCTAGGTGATAATTAAGATCACCTAGAATGGTAAGGGAGGGCGAATCAGTATACGATTCCAGGAGCGTCAGAAGGGCTTGGGAAAAGGCCGCTCTGGTTCCCGGTGGGCGGTAAATCAGTATCCCTTGGAAGATCTGGGAGTTGTTAAGTTTAATCCGAAAGTGTAGTGCTTCCGCCGGGAGGGTTGAAATCATCTCAAGTTGTACTTTGAGGTGATTACGATAGATGATTGCTAGCCCTCCCCCTTTGCCTGTCGCTCTGTCTTGAGAGAGGTGTGCAAACCCCTCTGGGATGGCGACATTCCAATCGGGAGCTGAAGTTTTGTCTGTCCAAGTTTCAGTTAGAAAGACTAGGTCTGGCAGAGAGAGTTGGATAAGGTCTTCCAGCTCGTATTTATGCTTGGCTACCGAGCGAACATTGACTAGCAGGCATTTAACATATTCTATAGTTGTTACCTTGCTTTCCTGCTTCATATGTTACTTTATCCTATCTTTTTCTTTAGAGCCCCGTTTATGTCATCAGAAGGTGTTTTTTCCTTCCCTCCTTTCACTGAGTTGTCTGTGGCCAAAGATCCCACACCAATGTTAGTCTGAAATTTAAAGGCGCAGTTGGACTAGTGAGCCCCTATTTTACTGACAGATTGTGGGAGCATGTTTTGAGGGGCACATATGTTCGTTCTTAGGTATAAACAACAGTTATCTACCATATGCTCCTGGCGTAGTTTGGACAGGGGTTCTGGCGCTGGTCGCATTCCGGGTGCTGACGGGCGCAGACGGGCTTGCCCTTGGCGTGCCTTCGGTGCGCCAGCGGCGCGGTCGCTCCATCGTGTGATTTATAGTGTTGGAACTGCAAAAAGACTAGAGCGTCAACCCCAGTGCAGTGTGCTCCCGACTAACTTCCGGGTACCGCAGGGGTCGAGCGCTCGGTGGATTCCTAGGCGCAGGTAAGGTTTATGGATCACATAAATGTCCTCGGAGCAACTTTAAAACAACAAGCATTGGAAATGCAATAGGTCTCGCATTAGAAAAGTTGGAGTTATTGGTCTTGTAAATGACATATTTTATTTATTTGTTGGTTTTTAAAATTGCTAAATTGATGGCTTTGTCATTTACAATGCCAATAGTTATAACTTTCGCGAATGTGACACCTATAGCATTTGGAATGCAACATGTTTTGTATTTACGTCACTTAGATGGCAGCTCTGGTCGTTAGGCCATATCTCTAGAGAGCAGGAGAGTGCAGCAGGGGAGAGAAGCACAGCAATGCAATAGGTCTCGCATTAGGAAAGTTTGAGCTATTGGTATTGTAAAGGACACATTTTTTATTTATGTGCTTGTTTTGAAAATAGCGAAATTAATAGCTTTGTTATTTACAATGCCAATAGTTTTATCTTTCGCAAATGTGACACCTATTGTAACACAATATGTGTTGTGAGGGTGAGTGAGGGTGAGGGGTTGAGGGTGAGTGAGGGTGAGGGGTTGAGGGTGAGTGAGGGTGAGGGTGAGTGAGGGTGAGGGGTTGAGGGTGAGGGGTTGAGGGTGAGTGAGGGTGAGTGAGGGTGAGGGTGAGGGGTTGAGGGTGAGTGAGGGTGAGGGGTTGAGGGTGATTGAGGGTGAGGGTGAGGGGTTGAGGGTGAGTGAGGGTGAGGGTGAGTGAGGGTGAGGGTGAGTGAGGGTGAGGGTGAGTGAGGGTGAGGGTGAGGGGTTGAGGGTGAGTAAGGGTGAGGGTGAGTGAGGGTGAGGGGTTGAGGGTGAGTGAGGGTGAGGGTGAGTGAGGGTGAGGGTGAGTGAGGGTGAGGGGTTGAGGGTGAGTGAGGGTGAGTGAGAGTGAGGGTGAGTGAGGGGTTGAGGGTGAGGGGTTGAGGGTGAGTGAGGGTGAGGGTGATGGTGAGGGGTTGAGGGTGAGTGAGGGTGAGGGGTTGAGGGTGAGTGAGGGTGGGTGAGGGTGAGGGGTTGAGGGTGAGTGAGGGTGAGGGTGAGTGAGGGTGAGGGTGAGGGTGAGTGAGGGTGAGGGTGAGTGAGGGTGAGGGTGAGTGAGGGTGAGAGTGGGTGAGGGTGGGTGAGGGTGGGTGAGGGTGGGTGAAGGTGGGTGAGGGTGAGGGTGAGTAAGGGTGAGTGAGGGGTTGAGGGTGAGTGAGGGTGAGGGTGAGTGAGGGTGAGGGTGAGTGAGGGTGAGGGGTTGAGGGTGAGTGAGGGTGAGTGAGGGTGAGGGTGAGTGAGGGTGAGGGGTTGAGGCTGAGGGGTTGAGGGTGAGTGAGGGTGAGTGAGGGTGAGGGTGAGGGGTTGAGGGTGAGTGAGGGTGAGGGTGAGTGAGGGTGAGGGGTTGAGGGTGAGTGAGGGTGAGGTTGAGAGTGAGTGAGGGTGAGGGGTTGAGGGTGAGTGAGGGTGAGGGTGAGTGAGGGTGAGGGTGAGTGAGGGTGAGGGTGAGGGGTTGAGGGTGAGTGAGGGTGAGTGAGAGTGAGGGTGAGTGAGGGGTTGAGGGTGAGGGGTTGAGGGTGAGTGAGGGTGAGGGGTTGAGGGTGAGTGAGGGTGAGGGGTTGAGGGCGAGTGAGGGTGAGGGTGGGTGAGGGTGAGTGAGGGTGAGGGGTTGAGGGTGAGTGAGGGTGAGTGAGGGTGAGGGTGAGTGAGGGTGAGTGAGGGTGAGGATGAGTGAGGGTGAGTGAGGGTGAGTGAGGGTGAGGGAGGGTGAGGGAGGGTGAGGGGTTGAGGGTGAGTGAGGGTGAGCGGTTGAGGGTGAGTGAGGGTGAGGGTGAGTGAGGGTGAGGGGTTGAGGGTGAGTGAGGGTGAGGGTGAGTGAGGGTGAGTGAGGGTGAGGGGTTGAGGGTGAGTGAGGGTGAGTGAGAGTGAGGGTGAGTGAGGGGTTGAGGGTGAGGGGTTGAGGGTGAGTGAGGGTGAGGGTGAGGGGTTGAGGGTGAGTGAGGGTGAGGGGTTGAGGGTGAGTGAGGGTGAGGGTGAGTGAGGGTGAGTGAGGGTGAGGGGTTGAGGGTGAGTGAGGGTGAGGGTGAGTGAGGGTGAGTGAGGGTGAGGGTGAGTGAGGGTGAGGGTGAGTGAGGGTGAGGGTGAGTGAGGGGGAGTGAGGGTGAGGGTGAGTGAGGGTGAGTGAGGGTGAGGGTGAGTGAGGGTGAGGGTGAGTGAGGGTGAGGGTGAGTGAGGGTGAGGGGTTGAGGGTGAGTGAGGGTGAGTGAGGGTGAGGGTGAGTGAGGGTGAGGGTGAGTGAGGGTGAGGGGTTGAGGGTGAGTGAGGGTGAGGGGTTGAGGGTGAGTGAGGGTGAGGGGTTGAGGGTGAGGGGTTGAGGGTGAGGGGTGGAGGGTGAGTGAGGGTGAGGGTGAGTGAGGGTGAGGGGTTGAGGGTGAGTGAGGGTGAGGGGTTGAGGGTGAGTGAGGGTGAGGGGTTGAGGGTGAGGGGTTGAGGGTGAGGGGTTGAGGGTGAGGGGTTGAGGGTGAGTGAGGGTGAGGGGTTGAGGGTGAGTGAGGGTGAGTGAGAGTGAGGGTGAGTGAGGGGTTGAGGGTGAGGGGTTGAGGGTGAGTGAGGGTGAGGGTGAGGGGTTGAGGGTGAGTGAGGGTGAGGGGTTGAGGGTGAGTGAGGGTGAGGGTGGGTGAGGGTGAGTGAGGGTGAGGGGTTGAGGGTGAGTGAGGGTGAGTGAGGGTGAGGGGTTGAGGGTGAGTGAGGGTGAGGGTGAGGGTGGGTGAGGGTGAGTGAGGGTGAGGGTGAGTGAGGGTGAGGGTGAGTGAGGGTGAGTGAGGGTGAGTGAGGGTGAGTGAGGGTGAGGGTGAGGGGTTGAGGGTGAGTGAGGGTGAGGGGTTGAGGGTGAGTGAGGGTGAGGGGTTGAGGGTGAGTGAGGGTGAGGGTGGGTGAGGGTGAGGGGTTGAGGGTGAGTGAGGATGAGGGTGAGTGAGGGTGAGGGGTTGAGGGTGAGTGAGGGTAAGGGTGAGTGAGGGTGAGGGTGAGTGAGGGTGAGGGGTTGAGGGTGAGTGAGGGTGAGGGGTTGAGGGTGAGTGAGGGTGAGGGGGTGAGGGTGAGTGAGGGTGAGGGTGGGTGAGGGTGAGTGAGGGAGGGTGAGGGTGAGTGAGGGTGAGGGTGAGTGAGGGTGAGTGAGGGTGAGTGAGGGTGAGTGAGGGTGAGGGGTTGAGGGTGAGTGAGGGTGAGGGGTTGAGGGAGGGTGAGGGTGAGGGGTTGAGGGTGAGTGAGGGTGAGGGTGAGGGTGAGTGAGGGTGAGGGTGAGGGGTTGAGGGTGAGTGAGGGTGAGGGTGAGTGAGGGTGAGTGAGGGTGAGGGGTTGAGGGTGCATGAGGGTGAGTGAGAGTGAGGGTGAGTGAGGGGTTGAGGGTGAGGGGTTGAGGGTGAGGGGTTGAGGGGTTGAGGGTGAGTGAGGGTGAGGGGTTGAGGGTGAGTGAGGGTGAGGGTGAGTAAGGGTGAGGGGTTGAGGGTGAGGGGTTGAGGGTGAGTGAGGGTGAGGGTGAGTGAGGGTGAGGGTGAGTGAGGGTGAGGGTGAGTGAGGGTGAGGGTGAGTGAGGGTGAGGGTGAGTGAGGGTGAGGGTGAGTGAGGGTGAGGGGTTGAGGGTGAGTGAGGGTGAGGGTGAGTGAGGGTGAGTGAGGGTGAGGGGTTGAGGGTGAGTGAGGGTGAGGGTGAGTGAGGGTGAGGGTGAGTGAGGGTGAGGGTGAGTGAGGGTGAGGGTGAGTGAGGGTGAGGGGTTGAGGGTGAGTGAGGGTGAGGGTGAGTGAGGGTGAGTGAGGGTGAGTGAGGGTGAGGGGTTGAGGGTGAGTGAGGGTGAGGGGTTGAGGGTGAGTGAGGGTGAGGGTGAGGGTGAGTGAGGGTGAGGGGTTGAGGGTGAGGGATTGAGGGTGAGTGAGGGTGAGTGAGGGTGAGGGTGAGGGGTTGAGGGTGAGTGAGGGTGAGGGGTTGAGGGTGAGTGAGGTAACCTGGCATGGTAACCTGAAAAAAATGTGGGTGTGAGCCATGTGAAGGGGTCTGCGGTGAGTGTGAGACCCGAAAAGGCAGAAGTCGGGAAGGAGAGGCTGCGGGTAAGGGTGTGCACGAAAGTGAATGTGCACAAATGGGGCCATGCGGTGGGCGACCAAAGCAGAAGCGGCTGGCAGAATAAGCGGGCCAAGGCCGAGAGTCCACTGGGTGCACGCGTCCTACCCGGAAATGACTGGGGGATAGGTGGGGAATGGCATGGTAACCTGAAAAAAAGGTGGGTGTGAGCCATGTGAAGGGGTCTGCGGTGAGCGCGAGACCCGAAAAGGCAGAAGTGGGGAAGGAGAGGCTGCGGGTAAGGGTATGCACGAAAGTAAAATGTGCACAAATAGGGCCATGCGGTGGGCGAACAAAGCAGAAGCGTCTGGCAGGATGGTGGTGCCGGAATAAGCTGTGCACATGTCAGGCCATGCTTCGAGTAACTTATAGAGATGCGGCTGACAGGATAGTAGGGTTGAGAGCAAAAGCGCCGAAGGGGTGCCTGTGTATATGCTGCTAATAATTAAAAAATGCATATGAGAACTGTATTATCGCAAATGATGGAAAAGATATCTCACCTGAAAGAAAAACAAGAAAGGAAACAAGACGGAGGGCATTGCTGTGGGGAGGGGGGGGGGAGGAGAAATGCACACGGCGGGCAGGGGAGGGGGCGGAGCGGGGAGAGCGGCATGAGGGTGTGAAGCAGCCGGGGCCTTTGAAGTGAAGCTAAGCTTCACTTCAAAGGTGTGGGAGGAGTGCGGCTGAGGGAACAGACGGCGATTTGGTGATGTGCACGCGCATTTTAGGTCAATGCGCTTGCGCATTGACCTAAAAGCCACGGGCACAGCACCAAATCGTCACAGTTAGGTAAACTTTGTTTAAAGCCCTATAGTCTCGCTTCTCTCAATGCGCATGCGCATTGATAGGTCACGAGACCTAAAAAGCACATGAGGTTTAAACCAATTTTAAGTTAAAACGACAGGTTCCCATTGAGTGCAATTCTTTGTAAGTGCAGCGTTAATAGCAGCAATGGCAGTATGGACTTTATAAATACACCGGGTCGAACACAATCTCCAACAGAGTGTGACCTGGCTAAATTCTTATCCCCACACGCTGCGCGGTCGCTCCATCGCATGATGTATACTGTTGGAACTGCAAAAAGACTAGAGCATCAAATCCAGTGCAGTGCGGTCCCGACTAACTTCCGGGTACCGCAGGGGCCGAGCGCTCGGTGGATTCCTAGGCTTCATTGTGCGTGGCTAGTGTTTTCTGTTTGGTTTGTCTATTTTTTTCAGGCTTTTGTTGTGCTGATTCCAGCCTGCCGTGTGTGTTGCGGGCCTGGCGGTGCTTATCCCTGCTTTCCTCATCACAAATGGGCTCTTTGCATGTTTTTTCGCGTGGAGGTTTGTGTTTTTATCTCTGTCGAGGTGGTTGTATCGCGGACATTGGCCGCGGTTTTGGCAGACCTTCACATGGTACCGCCTTGTTGTGAATTCCACGTTAACACTGGGTTATTTTCCTATGATAGGCTGCGATGTGTAAAGGTGCGTTAGCATTTTTTGATTATGTTTAGCACACGTTCTTGAGAATATACTCCAAAAGTTGTTTTCACCATTATGGTGTTGCCAAAGTAAGCACTTATTTCACTAAGTCATTTCCAGCCTCACTCGGGTCTTCAGGGAACCACCCAGTGGTTAGTTCCTGGTACTGCAAGACAGGAGTGCTTTGATAGAACTACTCAATTATAGTCTTGGCAGGGCACAGCCAGGCAGCAGAAAAATGGAGCATCTCCCTCATGCAGCACAGCATGACAGCCGCAGAGTCAAAAAAACTGGAGACTCAGTTATGATCAGGTACATAGCAGGGTAAGGCAATATTGAAGGCGAGGTGCCAAGGCAGTATTACAGTGAGGGAGGTTACCCCTTCGGTCCCTGCACCAGTGGCCCATTCCCTGGAATTGGCACAGATGAAAACAGACATCATTTGGAAGTCACAGGTTCTTCTGGCAGGATGTAGTCTCCTGGCATGTTCTTATAATTCTCTTCCAGCCAGCAATCTGGCTACTCTTTGTCCATGTCCTGCCTTCACATCTTACCAACCCTGTCCAATATGACAAACTCTACCATCCGCGTGTTGAAGTTTTCGACTATGGCACAAAAAATCAAGAACATCATCAATCATCACTGGCCACTGATAACTACAGAACCTGATTTACAAGGACTCTTCAGCGATCGCATCACATTTGCATTCCAAAGATCAAAGAACCTTAAAGAAATATTGAACAAGAAAAAAACTAAAACCAAAACATTTAAAGGAATGTCTAGATGTGAAATTGCACTCATTGCAATAATGTAATCATTGGAAATACTTTTTTGTACCCAATGAAAGGCAACAAAATACGGCTCTATCATTCAAGTTCTTGTGACACTAAAAATTTTATTTATGCAATTAAATGTCTTTGCGGCAAGATTTACGTAGGACAAACCGAGAGAAAAATCAAAGTAAGAATGACAGAGCACAAGAGCAACATTAGACTGAAGAATTTGAAATCAACTATAGCTACACATTGGATTGAGGCCAAACACCAAATCTCACAAATCAAATTCACCATATTGGAGGTAGTGCAACAATGCTGCGACATGGATCCACACAAATCTCGCCTTATGGCTGAATTTTACTGGATAAAAAAACTAAATGCTTTACATCCTAATGGGATGAATGATAGAGTGGAATTCACCTGTTTCTTATGAGCATTGCAGACATTGTAAGATGGGCCAATCTTAATCCCCACCATAAATATGTTCTAATATCTTTATGCATAGCATGCTCCGCATGTGAATGAACTGCCATCATCGAATTAATGTTATTGCACAGTAGTTGTATGTAGTCACCAATTTTAAGTATCTTCCATTGAAACTGGTTTTTGATTTTTGATTTTTAATTTTAGCCTTATTCCAAATTGCAGGATTTAATTTCTCCCTTCACACAATGTTTAACTGGTAGATTTTCGTCTTTCACAAGAAACTTGGGTTCATGTGACCATTCCCTTCCTACATCCATTGCCCCTTATCACGACACAACTCTTTTGTGTTCACAAAGTATTGTTCCGGCTCCGATTGGTTACACCCCCCTCACGTGATCTAAATTCATTGCTGTATTTGCGCATCACACAGTTTGCGCAGATTTAGCCAACACGTAATATCATGGCCATTTTCGGCGACTTCAACTATTGGTATAACGATAAGGAAGCTGGCCCTCATGCGGCCGAGCTATTTGAAGTCCTCACCAGCTTCAATATGAACCAACACGTCACCTCCCCCACTCACACCGGCGGTCATATCTTAGATCACATCTGGACTCATAACCTCATTCTCTCTTATCCTGTGATCACCCCTTGTATCTGGTCCGACCATTATTTGATCGATACAGCGATCACAGTCAGAGGTTGTAGTAAGGTCCCTCCTATGGCCGGCGGGACTGCCCGGAAATGGAGCACTCTTGACTCTCAGGCATTCCTCTCATTCTTGGCTGAGACTCGTCCTTCGCTATCTAAAACTGCGACTGTCCACTCTCTGGAGGAAGATCTCACTGGCTGGATCATCAAAGCTAGTGATCGCTTTGCCCCTCTCTCCAGCTTTCCCCGTTCTCGGCACAGTAAGTCCCACAAGTGGTTCAACTCCACCCTAAAAGCTCAGCAACTCGAACTACGCCAAATGGAGCGTAGGTGGAGACGTAATTATCTGTCCATCGACAGAGAGCTATATATCGCTGCGAGAAAAAAATATAAAGATGCTATCATTGCAGCTAAAGCTCTCCACATTTCGGAAAGGATCCTCACCGCTCATAACAAATCCCAGGAAATCTTTTCAATCATGAGGGAGCTTACGTCTGATGCAAGGACTCTTCCGTCTCAGACCCCGACGCAGGAATCTTGTAATGCATTAAATAATTTCTTTATCGAAAAAATTGCCAAGATCAGGAATACGATTCCTTCAGTCCTCCCTGATGACATGCCAGCTTCCCCCCCTGAAAACCCGCTCTCCTTGCTTTCCTTCCCTGCCCTTGACCCCAGCACTCTGGCCAAACTCGCTGCTCGAGTCAAATCTGGCTCACCCAATGACTGTTGTCCTCCCTCTGTCTTCCGCGACATCTGCCTGTCCATACCGGACTGCCTCTTGCCCTTATTAAATGCCTCACTGGAGACAGGAGTAGTACCTAATTCCTTCAAGGAGGCTGTCCTTGTGCCCCTACTGAAGAAGTCGGGAGCTGACCAGGACGACCTCGCCAACTATCGGCCTATTTCTCTCTTGCCCTACCTATCCAAACTCCTGGAGGCACATGTCACTAGCTGCTTATCTGAATTCATCGAGCGCTCTAACTTCCTCGAACCTAACCAGGCTGGGTTCAGACCAGCCCATTCCACTGAGGCTGTGATCCTGGCAGTCATGGATATGCTTAGGGCTAATGCCGATAAAGGGACATCACAGGCGCTTGTCTTGTTGGATCTGTCGGCTGCGTTCGATACGGTGGACCATAACATCCTTATCCACCGTGCCGAGCGAGCCGGCATCCGGGGCCTGGCCTCTGCCTGGCTCAAATCCTTCCTGTCGGGCACAATGCAGGTGGTCCGGCTGGGCCCCTTCACAGCCGCACAGGTCCCATCTATCTGCGGAGTGCCTCAGGGATCTTCCCTGTCCCCTTTGCTTTTTAATCTCTATCTTATCTTTTCCTTGAAGAGGTGGAATATCACCGTATTCAACTATGCAGATGATCTGCAAATCATCTTTCCGCTTACCACCCCCAATGCAGCCCTCGATTGTCAAGCAGTGATGCTACACATCCAACACTGGATGAACTCCCACCAGCTTAAATTGAACCCGGGGAAGACTGAGTTAATCCTTCCAGGAAACAGTCTTACTCACTGGGGCCCACAGTTCTGGCCAACTGAGCTCGGCTCCCCGCCCGCCCCGGCTAAGTCAGCAAAGAGCCTTGGGGTTATAATTGACTCGGATCTTTCTCTTAAGCCTCAGATTGGTGCGGTTGTGTCCTCATGCATGTTCCAGCTCAGAAAGATCAGGAAAGTTTCCCATCTCTTGACACCAGAGGCCCTGATACAAGTCCTGATTGCCCTGGTGCTCTCCCGCTTGGATTTTTCAAACTCCCTGTACTACGGCCTACCTAAACTCCTCCTTAGTAGGCTCCAGATTGTACTGAACCAAGCGGCAAGGCTGGCCTATAAAACCCCGAAGTGGCAATCTTCGAGACCTCTACTTCACAGACTCCACTGGCTGCCGGTGGAGCAGAGGACTGCATTCAAGATCGGCTGCTTGACCTTCAAAGCTGTGTTCGGGACCTCCCCTGCCTTTCTCAAATCACTGGTCATCCCCTACCGTCCGGCACGTAATCTTCGTTCCTCCCATCGCCTCTTGCTAGCTGTCCCTGCTACCAAATTTTAAAAAAACGGCGGTCGGAGATTTGCCTACCTAGCCCCCGTCCTCTGGAACCAGTTACCTCTCCCTCTTAGAACTGCCAATTCCCTTCTTGCTTTTAGAAAACTTCTGAAAACTCACCTCTTCACACAGACTGGCTAGACCCTCGTCTCTCCATCTCACCGGCACTCAGCCAGCGCCAGGAAACCTTTCGGTGTCAGTGCGCTATACAAGTCTCCCCTAAGATAAGATGGTTAACTCAGACAGAGTTCGGATTGGCCACCCCCTCCACGTGACCTTTCTAGTGAGGTCTGACAATCCTATCACATGACACGCGTCATTTCAGTAAATATGCAGTACATTGGCCATTCTAAAATTCAACACATCCCAACCAGGAAGTACGAAAGACACCTTTGAACAGGGCACACGAACGCTGTTTTTCACTGTAGTAAGTACATGAATACTTCGTCTGCATTACATACCGGAATCCTTCGCATGGTTATCTTTTGACATTTAAGGCCTCGAATTCGTGACAGTAATGTAACGTAATGGATTTCGTTTCCTGCTACCATATGTGCCGTTTCGTTTCCATATTCCAATTCACAGTCACTTTTTTAAGCACACCCCACATAACCCCATCACTCTATTTGTTTCGCTGTTTTAAGCACATTTTACATATCGGCACCCCATCATAATATTTTTTCCCCCGAATTTTGAGATTATCTGTTGGCATTCAACTACTTTCACAGATTCATTCATGAGATATTAATGTCTTTTTGTTTAGACTTGTTTAAGATGTTATGTTTCCTTTTTTTAAAAAAAAAAAAATTGTTGTTCTATGCAGATGAGACTTATCTGGTCCTGTGTTTTTCCTTTAGACCCCTGAGGAAGGGTCGAGTTTTGATGACCCGAAATGCATTGGGTGTTATATAAAATGCATTAATCTTGATGATACATTTTGACATGAATTAATAATGGATTTGATTGAAAAACAAAACAAAAATAATGGAATAAAGAAACAATAAATCATAACCTTGGAAAGCGTCATAAAGTGATTTATTACGTAAAGAAACTCTCCAGTTTCATGAAAAGAGTGCGCAAGCCTTTAGTGTAGGAGATTCCTTTCACATATAAGTAGTAAACTCTACCATCGGTCATCCACACACCATAATCAGATACCACACACATTAATTAGACGTTGATAAACACACAATCGGATACCCACACACATGCATGACACATCCAGACAAGTATAAACTCATGTCGATCCTCAGGGGCCTGTGGACAATAAGACTCCCAGAAACTCCATCACAAACCATAAGACACGTACAAACACACTATTAGATGCCCACAATTCCACCATCAAACACCCCACAATCAGATTCCTACCCAATCGAATCCAATGCTCACATAAAGACATATCATCAAATGTCCACACACTATCAAAGAGACATACACAAAACCCACCACAGATTTACATTCTCTCAACACAAGACTGTGTGTAGCAAAAACAGCTGATAAGGACTGGCCTTTAAAGCTCCAGATGGGATCTTCCATACACTGCAGATCCTCATCATGGGAGTGATGCCACAAGACATAGCGCAGATGAATGCTGCTGCTACTTCTACATACACATCTCCGGTAAATATGGGCGCAAAATCCGCTCCGCTCGCGAAATTTCCGAATTTTCGGCAATTGCCGAAAAATTAACGAATTCGCGAGCGGGCGGATTTTTTTTTTTTTGGCCAGGAAGCACAGTTAAGGCAGGTGCTTGAGTTGAAGCTAACTTTGTACCCACTTTAGAATGGCGCCGGCAAGCTGCCAGAGTGCTTGCTGGCACCATTCTAAAATGGTTACATAGCTAGCTTCAACTCGGGCACCTGCCTTAATTCTGTAAGTGCTTCCTGTGGGCCAAAAAGTAAACCTCAACAGGAAGCACTTATAGATATAAATAATACAGCTGCCCAAGTTGAAGCTCAAATTCAGTGATGTTTTAATCAGCCCAAAAGCATTAGGGAGCACGGTCGAGGCTGGGCAAGTGTGCTTTAACCCCATATCTGCCGTCGGAAATTAGCTGTAATACCCGAGGGAGGTCTTTGCATCCCTGAGTTTCTCGAGTGCAATCCCCGTGCCTGTGACCAGGAGGCTGCTTTCTCCTCACCTGCTGCCCTGCTCGCTCTCTGACCCTTTATACACGAGGCATGTTGACACGCATAGAAGCCTCGCACCACAGACTAGCAGTATCAAACGTCTTCCCGTCCATTCCCAACTATGATGGACAGCTCACTCAAGGGACCTTGCCGCCTTTTGGCGCTGGGGCAAAGTTACAGGCACACATGGTCAGTGGAGACAAATCTTCTGGCCCTACGCAGCTGCACTGTAGGAAAAGCACTATCATTTACCCAATGAGGTAGCACTTACTGGATTAGCCAGTAGTACTCCAGTTGAGTAGAGGTATTGCACAAAACGGTGGCATCTTCGTGGATAACTATGCAGAGCAGGATTCATTCTGGCACAAGGCTCCTATCACAAAAATTTAACCTCAACAGCAAGCATTTACAGATATAAATAAAGCAGGTGCCCGAGTTGAAGCTCACATTCAGTAACGTTTTAATCAGCCCAAAAGCATTAGTGAGCACGGTCGAGGCTGGGCAAGTGTGCTTTAACCCCATATCTGCCGTTGAAAATTAGCTGTAATACCCGAGGGAGGTCTTTGCATCCCTGAGTTTCTCGAGTGCAATCCCCGTGCCTGTGACCAGGAGGCTGCTTTCTCCTCACCTGCTGCCCTGCTCGCTCTCTGACCCTTTATACACGAGGCATGTTGACACGCATAGAAGCCTCGCACTACAGACTAGCGGTATCAAACGTCTTCCCGCCCATTCCCAACTATGATGGACAGCTCACTCAAGGGACCTCGGCGCCTTGTGGCGCGGTGGCAAAGTTACAGGCACACATGGTCAGTGGAGACAAATCTTCTGGCCCTTTACGCAGCTGCAGTGTAGGAAAAGCACTATACATTTACCTAACGAGGTAGCACTTACTGATTAGCCAGTAGAAAGTACTCCAGTTGAGTAGATGGAAATCGCAAAAAAATCCGTGATTTCGCTGGAACATCCGCAAATTCACAGATTTATTTGCAATTTTGCGTGAATTTGCGGACCGCAGATCAACAAAATTCACCCACACTTAATCTCCGGCTCCTGATGTGTCAGTGTCACACAGTGCTGCAGACCAAACACCACCATCCACATGTGAGGCACATAAAACGTCAGAGGACGAACATGAGGATGAATCTGCCTTAGTGGTAAGAAGGAAGCAGTAGCACTCATCTCCGCCATATGGCTTGTTTCTGCTTGGTTCTGCCCTCGGCATCATGCCCTGGAAGAACACCTTCCACCGCCCCCCAATACACTCTGCCACACTAACCTTGGACCTCGACATGGACTGCCATATTTTGTTTGCTTATCCATGACATAGCAATCAGCCTGCTGACTGGATTCTTCCCCTTCTGAATAACTTGTCAATCCCTAAAGGACTCTGGCTGGCCCTCCACGGGCCAACATTGTAAAGTGTTGTCTGCATGGCCCAGTACTAAGACAGCTTCAACACTTCACTGAACGTGAACAATACATACTAATACACACAGACGTGTCATGTCTATAATCAATCAAGTATGAAAGCATGGATGAATGTAGGGGCAGTGACTCCACCTTACGTACATGTAGCTCATGTTGTGGAACTTGAGTCACAGGGTGCATCCCTGCATCATGGGGGTACATATTTGACCCCAAAAGAAGCCCTTTTGTCACTTGTAGGTCAAAAATGACAGCATATATTTAAAGATTTGGAACACATCTGAAATGCATAAGAGTGGAATTCCCTACTATCTGTTACACACAGAAATGGCATTTCGAATACGTGACACCCTAAACAGCCTCTCTGTACAGAGGTGACACACCCACCATCTCTTATCAAATTATGAAATTGTTAGCACTACATGTTGCACTTACACTTGTCTGAATGATGTGCTTGTACAGATGAGTGACATGCACTCAGGGAATGTGTCTCGGAATGCATTTGTTTGCTGTTCCTGTGGTCATTTTGTACTGTCCCATGATTGCTAAGGACTGTGACAATGTGACGTGCTCATGTGAAGAAATTGTCAATGATGGTGTCCCTGTTTGACATGTACTGATTGTAGCAAATGAGCGGCATCGATGTGTATTACGTAGCATCATTGCTGCTCCTCCATCCCCCGGGTCTATTTACTAGTGTGCATAGCGTGGTTGCATCACTTGCACTCCTATGGCACACCATTGTCATGCCTGTCTGCGCATGTCCACAAGCCTGGCAACAACACTGTGATGTTGGGCGCTGAAGGTGGGTGGCCACGTGTGTGTAGGCCTATGGTAAGGATAGGGCGGACACAGATATAGAGTTCATGGCTGGCAGAACTCGCCATGCGGTTGAGGGTAGACCTTTGGCTTATTCTGCGGTAATAGCTACACACACAACAGTTGGCATGTATGATCCCTGACCCCGAGTGGGCTTGCGCTCCCTCATTTACCCCTTCCGCCGAGCCCGCACTCCGGGGCCTTGTTGCATTGCAACATTATCTATTGCGGGACGGGTGATGCTGACACTACAACAGAGACACACACATTAGTTACTTCCTTGCAAGGCCAAAACATAACCACGCCCAGAGCCCCGGGTTGATGATTCACACCCCTTCGCTGGACTGTCGTACGCCAGTCCGCACTGCTTATGCTCACAGGGGGTACGATACTGCTACATGTCCAAGGTCTATCCCACAGCCTGAGGTGACATGGTTGCGTCCACTGTACAAAGCACAATGTAATGTGGTAGGGCCCGGGGCCCTCATGCATACATACTGACCACAAGGGCACACTTAGATAGTTTGTGGGACTGGCTATGGGCACGTGCGCCCAGCTCCTTTTATTGCCAGGGTCACATGTCCAGTGACGCCTGTGCTGGATGGGTGTGGGGTGAGTGTAAGCCACTGGCAACAACTACAACAGTGATCAGACAATCAGAAGTTTAAAGTTCAAACTGCAAGGGTCCATTACTTGAGCTGCACAGAGTTAGTGGCCCTGGATGCACTGCGGCGGGCACAAGCCCACCGCCACAGTACGGTGACTTGCGGTGCACTGAGGTAGGGCCACACGAGCTGAGCAGGTCCTCGTCGATATCCAAGGTGAATGTCGCAGAGGGTTGCGGAGGACAGTGGGAAGGTGTTCTTCCAGGGCATGATGCAGCAGAGGGCAGAACCAAAAACAAACAGGCAATATGGAGGAGATGAATGCTACAGACTCATTTTGCCCACCAAGTCAGTATTAGCTACATGATGATGAAGACAACTCTCAGGCCATATACTCAGATGCCACCAAAGTTCAACCAGTAAGTGTCCATGAATGTCGGGGCACAGAGTTAGTGGCACCAGAGCTGAAAGTGTATGCAGTCTGCGATGAGGCATGTACAATGATATGATCTCTGACATGAATAAATCAAGACTCAGTTCCAAATGTGTGACCTACTCGACCACAGTGTACACCGGAGGCAGCGGATAGCAGGGGCACACAGCCACGTGTCGTTAACTTGCGATGCAAATAGTTAATGGCGCCCGAGCTGAAAGGGGCTGCAGTCTGCGATGAGGCCTGTACAATGATATAAACTCTGCCATAAATAAATCAAGACTCAGTTCCAGATGTGTGGCCTACTCAACTGCAGTGTAGACCGGAGGCAGCGGACAGCAAGGGCACACAGCCAACTGTCATTGGCTTGCGATGCACAGAGTTAGTGACACCAGAGCAGTTGCTGGTAGTGTTCGATCACCTCCGTATCGATGATCCTTTTTTCCTCCGGACTGAACCGCGTCTTCCTCTTACTCCTCTCCTTGCGTACAATGATATGAACTCTGCCATTGAGAAATCAAGACTCAGTTCCAAATGTCTGACCTACTGGACCACAATGTGGGTGAAGGCAGTAGTAAGCAAGGGACCACAGACACATGTGGTTAAAATGGTATGCACAGAGCTGGTGGCACCACATCGAAGGGAGTACAGTGATATAAAACGTTCCATTAACATATGAAGTCGGCCATCAGGATATCAAGATACAGTTCCAAATATGTGACCTACTTGACCGTAGTGTAGGCCGGAGGCAGCGGTGGAGTACATCAACGAGTAGGGGGTGCTGGGGGCCTGTGTTGCGGAGGTCAGCGATGGTCTGAGGAGGCTGTCAACGCCGTGGGCCTCGGGCTTTGAGGTTGCACCGGCACGTGGTGGGCTCTCTTTGTCACACGCTGGTGTCGGCAGGTGAGCAGTGAGGCCTGGGTGTGCAGGGGTGGGTAAGACGGGTTTGGGGACCAGCAGCCCAGGGTGCAGCAGGCACACAGGATCGCAGGCAACACCACTCATGGCATCGGCCTCGTGGTGGGGTGAGAGGAGCTGCCCTGGCAGACTCGTTGGCCATTCCGGAAGAGAACCACGCCCAGAGCTACGTGCTTTTTATTCACACCCTTATGCTGGGCTGGCGTATGCCGGGCCAGCCCACTATGCTCACGCTTACAGGGGGAGGGCGTAACAAGCTACATTTCCACGATCTTCCCCACTGGCTGAGGTATCATGGTTGCATCCACTGCCCGCTACACTCCAAACACCAGCAATGTATGTCAACATGGATATGTCTGTGGTCTGCATCCTGCAGTCTGGCCAGCGCATCCACACCACACTTGGCATTGTGTACATTCTCATTCATGGGTCACTTGCCTCCTTCGCACATGCCTGGTTCCCAACTCTCCCCACACTCTGCTATTGTGTGGCTGAGGCGCCATGCCGTTGATGGCTCATGTACTTGGCTAGCCCAGGTTACCACAGTAAGTTGTGCTGTCATGTCTAGTAGGTGGGCATGTTGTTTGGCATGTTGGATGTGAGTTTGTAACTTGTGCATTTCCAGAGTTGTGAGTTGCATGTTTGTGGAGTTGGGGTGTGTGGTGTTTTCATTTGGTACTTACCAACAAGCAGAGCATTTCTGTAGGTGCCATCCTGAAAGAGCAGGTTGATGATGGACTGTCGGAAGATGTAAGAATTATGCACACTGCCTGGGTAGTTGGTGACGACATTGGTGAAGAGTCCCCGGTGAGCCACTATTGCCTGCACATTGATGGAATTCTTGTGCTTTCTGTTGCAGTAATTGTGTGCAGTGTCCGTAGGGGGCACAAGTAGGACATGTGTGCAGTCAATTGCCCCCAACATGTGCGGGAAACCAGCTATAGCGCAGAAGCCTTGCTTGGTCTCCAGCTGTTCCTGCGCAGTGTGGGGGAAGTGAAGGTGCTGGGGTACCAAGCTGATGATGGCATCCAAGACAGTGGTGAGGAACTTTGATAGGGCTGGCTTTGAGACTCCTCTGACTCTGGCAGTTGTTGGAAGGTGCCAGAGGCCAACAGATACAGCACAGCCAGCAGCTTTGTCTGCGGAGGGATGTTGGTTGTCCGCTGTGTTGGTACCGTCAGCCCGTGGGCAATGATGATCAGGATGAGGAGGACGGTTGTCCTTTTAAGCCTGTAGTGGGCAATGACATCCTATGGTGATAGGTCTGTGAGGCTGGTGCATTTTCTGAAGGTCTGCTGTCTTTGTCTGCTCTGCCTCTGTGGTAGTCCGGTGAGGTTGCAGGGGGGGTCCGGTGGGGGTAGCAGGCCTGGGGGTGGTGGTGGTGGGTGTTGTGGCCCTATTGGGGCTCCAAGCTGCATGATCAGTAGCTCCATGGCATTTGTTGTTCTTCTGGTGTGGCTCTGGGCTGGGATCCCTTTTATGGTGCAGGTTGTCATCCGACTTTACACCAGGTAAGAGCAGGTGTTAAATCTAAATATGGGTGAAATCAGTGAAATCGCGGTCCGCGAAATCGTGCGAAAGCGAATTCGCGATCCGCATAATTCGCGAATTCATGCAAAATTGCAAATTTTTGTTTTTTTGCTTGTTCGCAGGCATTTTTGCGTGTTCGCGGGGCTTTTTGCGTGTTCGCGGGCCGCTTGCATGGCGAAGTTACCCATGCGGTTGTGTATGGGCACATCACCCTCTGGTTCATCACTGCCACCCTCTGGTTCATCACTGCCACCCTCTGTTTCATCACAGCACCCTCTGGTTCACCACTGCAACCCTCTGGTTCACCACTGACACCCTCTGGTTCACCACTGCCACCCTCTGGTTCATCACTGCCACCCTCTGGTTCACCCCTGCCACCCTCAGGTTCAGCACTCACTACTGCCACCCTCTGGTTCATCACAGCACCCTCTAGTTCACCCCTGCTGCCACCCTCTGGTTCAGCACTCACCACTGCCACCCTCTGATTCATCACATCACCCTCTGGTTCACCACTGTCACCCTCTGGTTCACCACTGCCACCCTCTGGTTTACGACTGCCACCCTCTAGTTCATCACAGCACCTCTGGTTCACCCCTGCCACCCTCTGGTTCACCACTGCCACCCTCTGGTTCACCCCTGCCACCCCCTGGTTCACCACTGCCACCCTCTGGTTCATCACAGCACCCTCTGGTTCACCCTGCCACCCTCTGGTACAGCACTGTCACCCTCTGGTTCACCACTGCCACCCTCTGGTTTACGACTGCCACCCTCTGGTTCATCACAGCACCTCTGGTTCACCCCTGCCACTCTCAGGTTCAGCATCAGCACTCACCACTGCCACCGTCTGGTTCATCACAGCACCCTCTGGTTCACCCCCCCTCTGGTACAGCACTCACCACTGCCACCCTCTGGTTCATCACAGCACCCTCTGGTTCATCACTGTCACCCTCTGGTTCATCACTGCCACCCTCTGGTTCAGCACTGCCACCCTCTGGTTCATCACAGCACCCTCTGGTTAATCACAGCACCTCTGGTTCACCCCTGCCACCCTCTGGTGCAGCACTGTCACCCTCTGGTTCATCCCTGCCACCCTCTAGTTCATCCCTGCCACCCTCTGGTTCATCACTGCTACCCTCTGGTTCAGCACTGCACCCTCTGGTTCATTACAGCACCCTCTGGTTCACCAGTGCCACCCTCTGGTTCATCCCTGCCACCCTCTGGTTCATCACTGCCACCCTCTGGTTCATCACTGCCACCCTCTGGTTCAGCACTGCCACCCTCTGGTTCATCACAGCACCCTCTGGTTCATCACAGCACCTCTGGTTCACCCCTGCCACCCTCTGGTGCAGCACTGTCACCCTCTGGTTCATCCCTGCCACCCTCTAGTTCATCCCTGCCACCCTCTGGTTCATCACTGCTACCCTCTGGTTCAGCACTGCACCCTCTGGTTCATTACAGCACCCTCTGGTTCACCAGTGCCACCCTCTGGTTCATCCCTGCCACCCTCTGGTTCATCACTGCCACCCTCTGGTTCATTACTGCCACCCTCTGGATCACCAGTGCCACCCTCTGGTTCTTCACTGCCACCCTCTGGTTCACCAGTGCCACCCTCTGGTTCATCACAGCCACCCTCTGGTTCATCACTGCCACCCTCTGGTTCATTACTGCCACCCTCTGGTTCACCAGTGCCACCCTCTGGTTCATCCCTGCCACCCTCTGGTTCATCCCTGCCACCCTCTGGTTCATCCCTGCCACCCTCTGGCTCATCACTACCACCCTCTGGTTCAGCACAGCCACCCTCTGGTTCACCAGTGCCACCCTCTGGTTCTTCACTGCCACCCTCTGGTTCATCACAGCACCCTCTGGTTCACCAGTGCCACCCTCTGGTTCATCCCTGCCACCCTCTGGTTCATCCCTGCCACCCTCTGGTTCATCACTACTACCCTCTGGTTCAGCACTGCCACCCTCTGGTTCATCACAGCACCCCCTGGTTCATCACAGCACCTCTGGTTCACCCCTGCCACCCTCTGGTACAGCACTGTCACCCTCTGGTTCATCCCTGCCACCCTCTAGTTCATCCCTGCCACCCTCTGGTTCATCACTGCTACCCTCTGGTTCAGCACTGCACCCTCTGGTTCATTACAGCACCCTCTGGTTCACCAGTGCCACCCTCTGGTTCATCCCTGCCACCCTCTGGTTCATCCCTGCCACCCTCTGGTTCATCACTGCCACCCTCTGGTTCAGCACTGCCACCCTCTGGTTCATCACAGCACCCTCTGGTTCACCAGTGCCACCCTCTGGTTCATCACAGCCACCCTCTGGTTCATCACTGCCACCCTCTGGTTCATTACTGCCACCCTCTGGTTCACCAGTGCCACCCTCTGGTTCATCCCTGCCACCCTCTGGTTCATCCCTGCCACCCTCTGGTTCATCCCTGCCACCCTCTGGTTCATCACTACCACCCTCTGGTTCAGCACTGCCACCCTCTGGTTCACCAGTGCCACCCTCTGGTTCTTCACTGCCACCCTCTGGTTCATCACAGCACCCTCTGGTTCACCAGTGCCACCCTCTGGTTCATCCCTGCCACCCTCTGGTTCATCCCTGCCACCCTCTGGTTCATCACTACTACCCTCTGGTTCAGCACTGCCACCCTCTGGTTCATCACAGCACCCCCTGGTTCATCACAGCACCTCTGGTTCACCCCTGCCACCCTCTGGTACAGCACTGTCACCCTCTGGTTCATCCCTGCCACCCTCTGGTTCATCACTGCCACCCTCTGGTTCACCAGTGCCACCCTCTGGTTTACCAGTGCCACCCTCTGGTTCTTCACTGCCACCCTATGGTTCATCACAGCACCCTCTGGTTCACCAGTGCCACCCTCTGGTTCATCCCTGCCACCCTCTGGTTCATCCCTGCCACCCTCTGGTTCACCACTGTAGATTATGGGGGGAAAGCACACCTGCCCAACTGAGATGAATTAATTTGGGGCTGGTTAATGTGTCACTGAATTTGAGATTCAAGTCTGGCACCTGCTTCCTTAGCTGTAAGTGCTTCCTGTTGCAGTTATTTTTTTACAGGAGCACTGTGCCATACTTGTAACTATTCTCTGACCCTGCTTTGAGGGTCAGAGCAGGGTCAGAGAATAGTTGCAAGTAGGCAACTGAACTCTGGAGGGGCCCCTCAGGAAGCACTACAGGGAATGGTTACAAATTAGCTTGAACTTTTGCACCTGCTAAGTGCTTTCAGTTTTCCAAGTTTCTTTTTTCTGCCATTTCGCGAGATTCGCGGGGCGCGTATTCGTGCGAAATCGAACTTGCAATCCGCAAATTCGTGCAAATTTGCTGATTTCTTTTTTTTTGCGTGTTCGCGCGGTTTTCTGCCTATTCGCGGACCGCTTGCAGCGCATCGACCCCGAGGTTGCCCATGCGGTCGTGTATGGGCGCGGCCATATTGTTTGTGTGATGTGTTTCCGTTTCCGGGCGCTTGTTGCATGCTCGCGACCTATGCGGCGCGCGATTACATGTTCATGGGCGTTTTTGCGTGCTCGCGGGGAAAATATCGCGCAAACTTACCCACGCGGTCCTCTACGGGCGCGGGCATCTTGTTTTTCATTCACTGCTATGGTTTCGGGCATGCTACCTTTCTATCCATCTCACATCTTCGTAATCCTATGTTTTTCTGAACTTTTTTTGTCTTTTTTTTGCTTATTATCTCTCTCTTCAATTTCCTACATCTATATTTTGTGTTTTTTTTAACTTTTTGTTACTTTATTACCTACTTTATTTCTTTTGCTCTCTCTCTTATTTTTTTTCACACCTATTCTTCTTTCCTTCTTCTTGTGCCCAGGACCATGGCTAAGGGAGGTGACAAGGGCAAGGGGAAGGGCCCAGCACCCTGTACCTGGCTCCCTTGTGGGCGTTTGAGGGGCGAGGAAGTCCAGGCCAGGGAGATCTTCTCCGCGGTGGAGGTGGCCGCCTTGATGGTGTTTGTGCAAGTACACCTCCCTAAAACCGTGGCAGCAGGTGGGCGGATTGCTTCCAGTTACGGCCTCCCGGAGCGTCGCCAGCTGTGGGAGAAGGTGTGCCGGCGCATGTATAAGGAGTCTGGGGTCCGGCGCACCTACCAGCAAGTGACGCACCGGTGGAGTGACATCTTGGACCAGGAGCATGACATGGTCGACCTGCTTGGTGTGGAGATCCCTGGCCTATTTAATAACTACTTTTTTTCCTTCTGGTCTGTTATATTGCTAATCTATTTTTCTCCTGAAGAGTACGAATGCTGCTGATTCGATTACATTGCAGGTAAATTAATGTTTAAATAGCTTCTGTCATTGCAGGTGCTCGCCTGGTTATTGGCGTTGCTACTATGCTTACTTGTTTGCAACTTTTTAGTCATTTGAGAGCATTACTGCATAATGCTAGAGACAGTAGACTCAAGTCTAGTCCTTCTTTGTACTCCTGCTGCTGCCACTTTGATGAGATAGTGGTGGATTTATACGTTGACGTTATTATTTTTTACTTGTTATAGGACATTTGTTAGTGGTCTGCAATCATGATGACGGACTGTGTCTGTCACGCGACGTCTCGTGCTGCTGAGTGATGGCAGTCGTAGCAGAACCTTTTTGTTGTTGATGTAGTTAGTGAATTACATAACTTTCCTATTAGATGATCTGCGAATCCTGCAATACTGTACTACTATCCTCCTAGTTGACCAGATCAGATGCAATTGATGTTAATTTGTTTCCCCGACATCATTTTAGATTGAGTACAAAGAAATCAAATATTTCCCAAAAAACAATCATCCATGTTGTGTTTCATTATTTCATGATCACCAGGACCTCCCAGGGGCAAGGCGGCGGCGGCGGCGACAGAGACTCCGGTGGCAGAAGGTGGAGAGGCTCAGTCCCTTGCAGGCTCTTCTGCTGGCCCCAGTAAGTTGTTCTATTGTTATATTAATACTTATACTTCCCTAGCTTTTACAGCTTCTATTCATTACAAACTGGTTCCTAATAATTTGATGTTTTACAAAATAGTCTTTGATCTTCTTCTAATGTAGACTACTTTTTACATTCTTATCCTGCCTCTACCATCACTCTCGGTGCTACTACTATTTACATTTATGAGTCGGTCTGTGTAGGTAGCTAAGCTTGCCCATTCGGCAAACGGTGTGAAACAAAACTCTGATACAGCAATAGCTGTAGGCACTGAGTGCAGTCCTCTGGGTTGCCCTTGCTGTCTATTCCAGTCTTCTTAATGTAAGTGCTTTGACAATTTCCAACAACAAAATGTCATTGTTTACACCAAGTAAAAGGTATCAGTTGCCTTTTTGATTTGAGAGGAGCACATCCCATACCGCTATATTTCAGGGACTATTCTGCACACAAAGATGTATGGACAAGATAAATAGGACATTGTTGATGATAGGTGCAGTTCGACTTTCGACATACCTCAGTCCGAACAGAAGTTGAACCCCCATTCCCCTGACCGACTATCTAGAATGTCTGACCAATGATTTTACGACCCAAAAGAACAGAAGAAGACTACCTCCGAGTCCCGGCCTATCTGAGTCACTGAAACATGACTGCCAAGTACAGTAGTTCAAACCTTTCCGCTCACTCACTCGTGAACAAAAACCACAAAGTGTTTGTTAGTTTTAAAGTTTTATTTTCAATTGAGAAATGAAAACATTATTTCTTTATTTTTAATAGCGTAGTATTCTGATGGATGAAGATGACGTTAAAGTTTAAACAACATTCCCATGAATGAAATTAGTATGACTCAAACTTAATAATAGTTAACAGACACAGGAAATTATTAGAATAACTGTGCGTGAGCCCCCACCTTCTTTAAAGTACTTAAAGTACTGCTGGTGGTGACTCAGTAGTAGTTGGTGAATCGTCTGGCAGAAGGGCAATGGTATCTTCTTTCTGTAATGAGAAAAATTGTGCACGTTAAGCAAGCATTCATCAGTTGTCATAAGAAGAAGTGTAGCATTTAATGGAATAAGCATAGAAAAGGTTAACACCCTCCCCAAAACCGTTACTTTTTTTCAATCCCAGTAATAAAAAATGTGTTATGTAACATTTTCTTCCATTATGAGACAAAATAGGGGGTTGTGTATGGCATCTGAAAATATGAAATGTTTTTCCTAGACGTCACAACATCTGATGTGGCACAGATGACCACCAGTGCCGGGGCCAGCAGTGCGGAGGGGTCCACTCTGGATGCGGCAGCACCAACAGGAGGAGCTGGGAGGAAGACTCAGCGGCGGCGGATGGTGGTAAGTTATTATACTCCTTACTTATTGAAATTTTTTTGAGTAGGCTCGTAAAGGAGTGTATGATGTACTGTACAGTAGTACACAGTACACTAGTATAAGTACACTGTACTGTCAAGAACATTTACTAATTTAGAACTACTTTTTGGGCTATCATGGAGAAGACAGTCTTTTTTTTAAAAGAACTTTATTCGTGAATGTACAATCATCACATTTGTATGCAGTATGTATGACAGATATGCAATACATCACGCTTTTCAATTTTCTCCCCGTCCCCATATAAAGAACATAGTGTCAACCTCTAGATCATGACCCTTCAGTTTTGCGTGCTGTAGGAATAACTCTGTTCCCAGCAGGACGTGTACCTATACCCATCCACTCGCTCCCCAACTGTCCCTCCCCCACCCTACCAACTGTGGTGCTCCATCTCTCCTAAAAGGTCTATCGTTTGCCCCCCCAGCGTTGTCCATTCTTCACCAGGATTATGGAGTAGAAGTGCTTCCAACCACCCCTGTCCCACCTCTGGGCCCAGTACATTCTACAACCTTACCTCAGGGTCCTAATGCAGTCAGATTTCCTGGTACAGTGGCTGGTCCATACCCTCCAATTCTAATATCATGACCTCCCAGACCAGTGCCAGCGGGATTTTTTGCCTTCCACCTTCCTCTTCCTTCCTAAGGGCTACACATTCTATTCTGCCCCATTTCACCACATCCGCTCGCCATGTCCCTATTCTCGGCGCTCTCAGGGACTTCCACTGCATTGTGATTTTCCTAATTGCTAAGAGGAGGGCTAAGTCCACAAATCTCAGCTTAGGTTTTAAAGGTTTAGGGCGAGGCCGAGCACCCGCCAGGCAATACAGCGCACTCTCCCTCACTTGTATTTGGGTCACCTCTCGTAGCATCTGGCACACCTCTTTCCAGTACCCACGTAGCCATGGGCACGGCCAAAGCATGTGGAGGAAGTCTGCCTCGTCCGCTCTACACCGCGGGCACTGTTGGGAGGCCGTGGGGAACATTCTGTGGATCTTGACCGGGGTAAGGTATGCCCTGTGGAGAATCATGGCCTGTATGTATTTAAATCTCACATTTCGAGAGACTCTCTTTGGGTGTTCCAGGGCCATCCGCCAAGTTACATCCGTAAAGTCCTCTCCCGTGTCCCGCGACCAGGACTCCCTGCGTCGAGTGAGAGTGCAGCGTGAGTCCTAATCCCGGTGTACAGCCATCTTACCAAGTGACCACCGGCCCCCATGTAATGCATCAGGTGTACTAATTCGTGTTGTTGTGGGTGAGTGCGTTGTGGTGCCCAGGTTGTTCGAATGTAGTGAGAGACAGTGGCATGTAGCATGTAATATCCGTCCGAGGTCCCCGTCACTTGCACGAAGGTGCAGTAATCTAACAATAGGTCGTCCCCGAAGAAACTGCCCACGCCATCAATCCCGTTCGCCATCCAGTCCCTGAGGGCGCGTTTGGTTAGTCGTCCCTGTGGTGTCGGTATACCCAGCAGTGGGATATTATCTGCATATGGCCTGGTCGTGGACGTGTAGGCCAAATCCCTTCTCTAACATAGAAGGGCAGTACGGAGCAGTGGGTGGCACTCTCACGGGATTCTACTCCTGGGTAACAATAGGGCGTGTAGGTCGCCCCGTTCAAGCCGGCCCACTGTCCATCCAATTTCTTGGAGATTCCTCCCCGCTAGCCAGTAAGTCAGCCATTGGAGTTGACCGGCGTAAAAGTAACCTTGGAAGTCGGGGGCTCCCAGACCTCCCTGGGAGGTGCTGAGTTGTAGTTTCCGCAAGCTAATCCGCCGTCTGCCCGTCCCCCAGATAAGGGTGATCAGTAGGGAGTTAAGGGAGTCAAAGGTACGTCGCGGAATGCATATGGGCAGGTTCACGAAATAGTATAGCAAACGTGGTAGCATTACCATCTTTGCTATTGCAATGCGTCCCATAACAGACAATGGGAGCGATGTCCAGAAGCCAACACTACCCCGGAGGCCTGTAATGGCCCTAGAGATGTTACCGTCCAGCTGGTCCTCCAATCTCCGGTATATGCGAATTCCCAGATATTTAAAGCTGGTTTGGGCTACCGGGATCATGTAAGTGCCGAACTGCCGAGAGGGCAGACTAGGCCCCTCGCGGAAATAAAATCCCACAGATTTGTCCGGGTTAATGGCCAATCTCGATGCTGTCTCAAATCGGCGGAAGGTGTCATACAATCGTGTGTGGTCGGCTTCCAGGTCTCGGAGGTACAATAACATATCATCTGCCTATACAGATAAAATGTGGGACGTCCCTGCCACAGGAACTCCCAGGGCCACCGCGTGTTGGCGAAGTGTGATGGCTAGTGGTTCCAGCGCCAACACGAACAACAGCGGGGACAAGGGGCATCCCTGCCTGGTGCCCCGATGGACCGGGTACTCAGCCGACATATAGCGGGGCTGGAAATCCAAATCGGGACAGGGCATCAAACATGAAGGGCCAAGAGAGCGAGTCAAATGCTTGTCTGAGGTCTTATGCGATACACCCCGCCCGCGTCATCTCGACAGGTGACGCTGTCATGATGGCGTGCAGGCGCCTCATGTTGAGGGAAGTACTGCGCTCCGGAAGGAAGCCGCACTGGTCGCAGTGTATTAGTGTAGTCAAGTGGGGCTGAATACGTAGGGCAATAGCCTTGCTCAGGATTTTATATTCCGTGGCGAGCATAGATAAGGGTCTATAATTCGCAATCTCCAGGTTGTCTCTGTCTGGCTTAGGGATAGAAATTACTATGGCTTGCATGGTTGTGTACGGCAGATGACCCCTCTCGAAGGCCTCCTTGTAAATCCGTTCCAGTACCGGTACTAGGATGTCAGCATAGGTTAAGTAGAACTCCACCGGGAGTCCATCCATACCCGGAGTCTTGTTTCTATTTAAGTGTGTGATCGCAGTGCGTATTTCATGTTGGGTGATGGGGCCCTCCATAGATTTTTGTACCTCCGCAGTCAATTGGGGGAAGGGGAGGTCCCGCATGAAGTCGGTCATATGTGTAGGGCCGTCCGCCTCATTATGGGCGTACAGAGCCTGTAAGTGGTCGTGGAATGCTCGGTTGATGTCAGATTGGGTGTTCACTAGGTCACCTCTGTGGTTTCGAATTCGGGTAATGACTGGGGTGTCCGGCTTGTCGCGGATTACTCGGGCCAGCAACGCCCAGAACGGTCCGCCTCTGTGTGTTGTCATTGTAAGTAGGCCTTGTAATCAATGTTGCGCAGTGTTTCTAGTGTCTCAGCGTGTGTGATATTCTGTTCCTGTAGAGCCTGTTTTTTCCCCGGGTCTTCCACCGCCTCCCGCTCAAGCTCCGCTAGACGGTTCTCCACCTCACACAGTTTCCGGTGGATCTCCTGCCTAGCGCCCACCAGCTTCCCAATAGCCACTCCCCGCACAACCACTTTCATCGCATCCCAGACCACCAAGTTGTAAGAGGCAGTGTCCCAATTAACCTCCCAGTATTGTGTCAGGGCCTCCGAAATAGTCGCCTTAAATGGGCCGTCCTCCAAGTGCTGGGGGTCGAGCCGCCACGTAGGGACTGGGGTCGGGACTCTGCCCCAAGAAATAGTACATTTGAGGGGCCTGTGGTCCGAGAAAGTCTTTGCTAAATATTCTGGGGCACTCATCAGCGGGGTCAGCGAATGTGTGCATAGGAGTCGGTCAATACGTGTGTGCAGGTCACGTACGGGGGAGTAGAAGGAGTACTCCTTGTGTGTGGGGTGTACCTCCTGCCATATATCACTAAGTCTCCAGCCTTCCACCCACGACCGGAATGTTTCAGTAAGCTTGGTGGCGGCGGCTGCCTGCAGGGGTGGGTGTGATCTATCCAGGGCCAGGTCTAATACCGCATTCCAGTCCCCTCCGAGCACCCAGGGGATGTCCGCCCATGGGGAGAGGGCCCTTCCTATTGTTCGTAGGAATATTTTCATGATCGTAATTCGGGGCGTAGATACAGCCCAGGACAATTAATTGGCAATCTAGGGTCCCTTTAACCAGGATGTATCTGCCCTGCTCATCTATTTTCTGCTCTATTGCGGTGAATGGTGTCCTGTGACGCACCCAGATAGTGGCCCCTCTAGAAAATGCCGAGTATGATGTGGAATATACAGTCCCTCTCCACTTCTTCCGTAACTTTTGCGCTTCAGAGGCCGTGAGGTGCGTTTCTTGTAAGGAGGCGACGTGTGTCTGCTGTCTGAGGAGGTAAGAGTGGACCCTATGTCTTTTCTGCACAGCCCCCAGCCCTCGCACATTCCAGGTGGTAACCCTGTACATTCCAGATTGTTCAGCCATGGTCAGCGGGCGATAGAGCCATTCCCAGGGGTGATCGCATGTCTAGAACGCCAGGGAGCAGAACCCAGGAGAGTGCACCTAGAAAGATCATTAACAGTACTAAAACAAACTTGGCGCAGCCATAGGACATAGCTGAGCCTAACGTTATCATTATGAACATAAAAAACCGAACAAATGTGCCTTCGCCATGGGGGGGTAGGTCCAGCACACTTTTAGTCATTTTGTTACTATGTCCGGTCTCCACCGGCTCAACGGTAGCCCGGCCGGGGGGCTTAATGCTGAAAAGAAAGTGCAGTGTTATGACATACAGAGCTAATATGCTTTGCTATAGACAGCCTCGATCCGCACCCCGTGGCACCCAGTACGGCGTCGTTTCCAATGGATATGGGGTGCATCGGGGGGTGGGCCAGTGTCTGTTCATTGCCCCTTACCCTTGCTCCCTCCCACCCCGATGCCCAATCAGATGTCGGTGCCCAGGGCCATAAGACAGCAAAACAAAAGGATACCATGCGTGAACTGCTGCAAAGGAGTCGGTGCGGGGTTGCTCCCGTCGGGCAAGCTGTTTATGAGATCGTCCGCAGCTCTGTGAGTGATCGTTGGAAAGAGCACCATGCTGTTGTCAGAGTCTGAGTGTCCTGTGGTATCCTCAGAGTCTGTGGTTATTTTCGTCGGGTCTTCCCTGAAGGCGCCAGCGAGGGAGATGGCCTCCCTTCGTTCGTCCCGCTGGTGAGTCCGCGACGGGCCGCGTTCAGTGTTTCCCTTTCCGGATCCAGACGAGGAGTGGCGACTACCTCCCGAATTCCTGTTCAGTGCTCTCGCCATCGCTTCCTGGGATGCCTCTTGGCTGCCATCCAGTCCCATCACCTCTAGCCATTCTTCAGCGTCCGCTGGGCTCTCAAAGAAGTGAGATTTCTTCCCGTGGATGACTTTCAGGCGGGCCGAAAAGAGCAAGGCATATTTCTGTTGCGCGCTTCTCAGCTTCTTTTTCACCTCCGTGTAGGAGGCTCCTTGTTTCTGCACCATGTTCGTGTAGTCCGGGTAGAGTGACACCCTCTGGTTTTCGAAATGGATGGTGGATCTCTCTCGGGCTTTCCTCAGTAGGGCGTCCCTATCTCGGTAGTTGAGGGTACGGACTATGAGAGGGCGAGTAGGGCGCCCCGGTCGAAGTTGTCTCGTCGGAATTCTATGCGCTCTCTCCACACAGAAGTACGGGGAGAGTCCGTCCGTCGCCACATGTTCTCTTAACCACTGCTCCATGAACTCCTCAGCCCGCAGTTCCTCACATTTTTTCGGCAGACCGATGACCCGTATATTGTTTCTTCGATTACGGCCTTCCGCGTCCTCAACCCGCTCCAGCAACGCGGCCATTTGACCCTGAATGTCCCGGATGGATGTGTCATGGTCAGCCACCTTGGTTGTGAGGTCCACAATTGCAAGCCCGTGGTCCTTGACCTTGTCCGCCAGCTTACCGTGGTCCGCTTTTAGGAGGGAGAGGTTATTGGTGAGGGTCCCCAACTGGTGTTCCAGCGCTTGTCGGGAGTCCCGGATCTCCTGAAGGATAATGTCCAGTTTGTCCGGTTGTTGGGTACTCGATTCCATCCGGTCGCCCAGACCAGGGTCGCCTCCGCTCGCTTCAGCACCCAGCTGTGGGCCGGCCCCCATCTGCTCCCCTGAGCCGTCCACGTGTCTCTGGCCTTTCCGGACCATGGTGTGTTAGACTTTTAGGACTGTTCCCCCCTCCTGGAGCTATTCCGGCCGCTCAGGCTCGGCACTTCAGCCAATGTGTCTCCGGCTCGTCGTATACCAGCCGCAAAGGTGTCACCCCAGCTCCCAGGATGGGAGGAGCCGGCTAGCAGGTTACTCCAGCCCGCAACCGGGGCCTCCGCAAGGGGTCTGACTCTCCGCCGGTCGCTTCAGGTAGTGGCCGAACAGTGGTACAGGCTGAGTGCAGCACGAGGGGCGATTTCCCGCCCCGGCTGTCACCCAGCGTGCGGGCACCTGGTCACTAGGCCGCGCTGTCCCGTCCTCCGACCCGCGCGCCTCCGAACCCCCAGCAGAGCCGGTCCTTTAAAGATAGGAGGTCCGGGGGGGGGGGAGCAGAGCCGCGGAAGGTCTCTGGGGGTCTCCCCTCTGTAATGGCCGGATCACTGTCTCAGGGTTTCCCTCTAGGCGGGCCTCTCAAAATGGCGGCACTTCTCAGCGCTGGGCCTCTTTCTCGGCATCAGTCCCCAGCGCGCCTCCTCTCTCCCCCTCACCGCACCTCTATGATTGTGCTGCCGTCCGGTGGTATCCACGGGGCCCCTGGCTTCCGACGTCAGTGTCCTCTGGGAATCGGCCCCTCTCATTAGGTCCGGCGCCTACTCCCGGACAAGATGCAGGGCTCGGAGGGCCGCTGCCGGATCTCCGCCTCACGCTACTCCCCGGCTCCAAAGGCCTCGCGCCGCGGGTCTCAGCTCGTCCCGCAGGGTGCTCTTTCGGCGTATCACCCCACCGCCGCCTCGCTTCTCGTGTTCCTACAGGATTCCGCCACAAAGCCACCTCTCTCGGCAAGCCGATGGACCCCGCAAAACTGTCTTTTTCAGGATAAAGCCCGGCCGGGCGCGGAGCTCTAGAAGAAGCCGTCCGCCATCGTGGCTGTTCGGCCACGTCCCCACGGAGAAGACAGTCAACCTTGACTTGTAATAGCATTAGCGGCGGTACTTCTCTGGTAACCAATGGCCCCCTCTATTTCACTTGAACTCAGCTGGCAAATTTTTATTGTGAAGCCAAGTCATATCAGATCAGATGTAGTTTAGGGATGTGAAGAACGAAAAGTTAAAGAAGGGTGAAACGAAGGACGAGCGAGTCTTAATATTTATTTATGACTGTAAAGAATGGTTTTGTTAATTGCAATTCAACATAAGAAAGAAGACGGCGGTTTCCAAAATATAATGAAAATAGTGTTAGTTGGTTGTTGACAAAAAGAAATGTTGGTACATTTGAGACATTAAGAAGAATCATAGACGTACTTTGGAAGCCTGGATGTTATCTTCTTTATCCTCCTCGTCGATAGCAGAGGTGTATGATGTAGTAGAGCAGACGCTGAGTGGATGAAGTATGGCCAGTGGCAGTGCCACCCCTATAGAAAAGTAAGACATTCCTATCCCCACCTGCATGTACTGCTTAAAGTACTGCGAGTCTGCATCATCATGGCCTGTGTCTGTATTTCTTGGGTTAAAGCTGAGTGAGCTGCCATTATGGCGGCTACCACAAGTTCACGTACCAGTAATTTCTTTTGCAAAACAAGAGAAAAAAAGTAAAAAAGGCCTTTTTTTAGTACTCTCTGACTATGTATGTAGTAGTGAGTCCACCTATAATGCTGCTAGTGGAATTCCTGAAACTCACAGTGTCACAGGCTTACAAAGACGGCGGAAAGATACATGCCAAAATGTTATACTGTGTTTGCTACTTGCTGGTGTTACTGAGTGTCAACCTTCCGTTGAATTATTTTGACTTTATTTTAAAGACTATTGGCTACAGTATTTTTCTTTCTTTCTTCATAGATACTACTCCCAAAAAGCTCACACGTAAGGAGATGACTGTCCGGGCCAGGGCCCGTAAGCTGGAGGCTATTTGTGTCGAGTATCGGCGGTTGTGGGCTCGGGAGCATGAGGAGACAACATCAACATCTACATCCTCCTCCACTGCCCACGGGTCCACCAGCCAGAAGCCTCCAGCCAAACGGAGCCGTGGCCCGACAGCCTCCCGCTGCCGCCGCACAGCAGCAACAACATCAGCGCCCCCCCCCCAGATCCTGGATCGTTCGTGTGCGCCGACTACGCAAAAGAGTGGACTACCTGGAGCGGTTGGCCGAAAAACATCAGCGCCAGCTCCGGGACCTCCGCAAAGAGCAGCGGGACATGAAGCAACAGCTTGAAAAACTACGCCACCGGAGGAAGTGACTGTCCCTTGCCCCTTTTTTAAAGACTGTTGGGGGGGTGGGAATTGGGTGTTTGGGAAAGGGGACTTTTGGACTTTTGGATATTGGTTGGAGTTAGGTAGGGGGGTGAGCTGGGTTAATTTATTTCATTTTTTGACTACCTCAATATATTTCTTAATAATTACTTTTCATACCAAAACATAGTATATGCGTTCATATTATTTTGAGTGGGGATGGGCGGTGGTTGCTGGACATTTGGTTTCTTCCAACTTACCAGCATGAATGAAACATCTAGTCCTGAAATGTACCAAAGTGCCAGTAACCGAGTTAGTGAATTCAGTAGCCCTACTAGTACTTTACTAGTAGTACTGGCAATCTCTGCTCTCCTCCCAGTCCTAGCCCATTATTCTACCTCTCCAAAATGCTTATCTTACCTCTGATTCGTGTTTGAGAATCGGGGTAGCCCCAGGGCTGGCTGCATTGCAAATGGTGATTAAGGTTGGTTGTTGACTTGAATCCTCGACGGATGCAATATTATTGTTGTGCTGGTAGCAGTAGTGGTGCACACTTGCAGTATCACCATATGAAAAAAAGAGGAAATTAAACATTGAGTGGCCTGAGCGTAGCATTAGAAACAGTACAATAGATAGTATGGTACAGAACAGTGCCCTAAATTGTAGCCTAAGCAGTGCCAACGTAAGGTAAGCATTAAGCATTAGATTGTTCACGTCGTGTAGGAGGAGGATGTTCTTATTATCAATCCACGATGGCGCACATGAACTTCTGGTTGCTTTGACCTTATCCTCCCCAGCAAGTGTGTGGAATTTATTGTTGTTGTCAGTCACACCTCAATGAAATACCACACAGCCCGGGGGAAGAGGGTTAGGGTTTGAAAATTGGATGGGAATGGGGGTTTTTGGGAAAGTTTGGTAGAGAGGAAAAAAAACACAGCATGGACAGTCAAACAACAAATGAAGAGAAACAAATCTTTGGATTTGAAGATATCGATAAACCTTTAACCCCTTCCATGCTCATGACGGAACGGTTCCGTCATGAGCTACGGTTGAGCTGTGCTCATGACGCCCGTTTCTATTACGGCCCAGCACCGGAGGGGGAAACGCGGTCGCACGGAAAAGGTTAAAGGGACATAAAGGAAGTGCACTACTGCATGCCAGAAGTTGTTTAGTAAATGGATGGTTAGCTTACTGAAAAGTAGTACTATTACTTGTTGGTTAAGATGGCCACCGGGTAGGAGCTTCACTCGGGAGCTCCAGGGTCAGGAATAACGCTATAAAGGTTATAATCCCAGTTAAACCCAGCAAAACGCTATCGCGATCCACAAACCTACCGCGACCAAACTGATGCAATAAAATACAAGGAAAGACGAAAAGGAAGAACCGTGGCCATCACTCACCGAACGTCCGTAGACAGAGCAACTGGCCAGCCGATTCCAGCCGTGGATCGAAAGGCTCCGGATGGCATCGCCGGACTGACGTGGAGCTGCGGGGGAAAGATAGACATCTCCGTTGCCGTTGCCTGAGTACCTTCAAGCACCATATAGTTCACCGGCGAGAGGGAGACATCGGCGCCCAACGGAGCCATCGGAGAGATCTTGGAGACGCCTGGGCACCCCAGCTGAGCACGAACGACGAGCCGCCAAGAACGGAGGTGAGGAGCCGATGCGAGTGTCTACAGCGGGACCAGGAGGCTGCAACCTCAAACTGTGTGCGACGGGGGCCGCTTGAGCTATACGCAAGACAGAGAACGCGGTAGCTGAAACTGACAGCACAACCGTAGTAACGCCCCCCCCAGCAAGAACGTTGCCTCGACACGCTGGAAAGTCCGCAGGCCGGTCAATAAGAGCGACTTATGCTCTTAAACTTAAAATTATCAGCAGGGGCACTAAACGCGAGGAATTGAAGTACACTAACCGGCCTGCCTGACCCTAAAATGGCGGCCGCGAAAGACACGAAAGTCACCTAGGGTAGAGAAATTGAATCTTTATAACAAGACCTAAAATGAAGAAAACATCCTGATAATACTCCTCTACATAGTGGGATTCTGAGAGCAGGTTCACGAGAAGAGTAACAGGGGAACTTAAGAGCACGAACAGACTTGCCTGACACCAAAGTGGCGACTATAAAGGACATTTACTATGAAAAACGAGAGCCTTTCGAGCATTAGGACTCTCTAATGTTGAGGAACACGCCAGAATGAGGAAAACATCTTGAGAATATTGCCAACTTAGAGTGGGCCTTCACCCGATAGGAACAAGAAGAAATTTCCACAGGGAAACACCCAAAATGACAAACAAGAAATAAAGCAATTGACAGAGGGCTAGCAGAAGAATAAAAAGGGAAAAAGGAGTGTACAGCACAACAGAAGCAAACCAAGGCAAGGGAAAGAGGACTATTAAGCTAATAGAAAGAGAGAACAGACCTCGATTTTAGGAAAATTGCTATTCCGGCGGACATCTTGAAACACTAGAAACAACAAGTAGAGGATACCCCAAATATCTATTCACTAGTCATAAGATTCATTTGCAATCCTTAAATATGGAGGACAACTACCTAGAACTAGTAAGCAGGAACGCTCATATCATAAAATACCCAGCCAAGATCTCCAAGAATGCAGCCAAAAAATTCAAACACAACCTTATGAGGAAAAACCCGAACACCCTGATCTCTGACAATGCCTACTGCGCGGTTAATGGCACCATCACAAAAGACTTGATTTTCTTCACTAGAAGAACAGCAAAATGGCGAAACGCCGTTATAAAGATTTTGAATATAAAATCCTCAACTAACATCCCACATGGTACCAAATTCATGACCAAAGCATCACAGAGAATAAGAGCGGATCTTTGCATAACTATCTTCAAGAACGGAATAGTGATGATCCAAGCTTCCAACAACGAACTAGAAAAATTCGATGAGATATTCTTAACATTAAAAAGAACTGTAGAAAACTCAAGTCCAATACAACACAAAAGACCACTAGCAGACTATCCAGTCACATCTGACATCACCACCATTGCTGGCAGTCCAACTAGAGAACACCTGGAACCAGAACGACTCTCGCAACCAGAAGACACCAACCCACTACTACTTCAGGGTCCTATAGAAGATAACCCAGTCCCACGTGACTGCACCACCTCTAATGACACACTAACCGAAGATTTACTAGAACCCGATCAACCTTCGCAAACAGGAGACACAATTCAACCACACCTCCAGAGACCGCCAGAAGACTATCCAGCCTCTCACACCTCAACCGCTGCACCCAGCACACCGACTAGAGATCTCAGGGAACCAGAACACTCCACGCAACTAGAAGACACAAACAGAATAGAAATCTCGTTGATATGGAATAACACAGAGAGCAAACTAAATGCCCGTAGCAACAGAGAGCCTACTCTGAGAGAAGAAGCAACCTTAGACAGCTTATTTACAGAACCAGACCACCCACCGCTACAAAAAGGCATCTGCGAAGCAGGAGGCCCAACATTTGAGAACATTAATCAGGGAAAAGAAATGCATACACATCACGAGTACAAGAGTACGGATAATCACCATTGGGAAGAAATGAAGACGTACATCAGTGTCAAAACACCTCATAAGAGCAAATTACAAAATGAAAACCTGGAAATAGCTAACTCGGAAAGAGCCGCCCATTCTATACCACTAAATTTGTCTACACTAAGCTCTCCTAGAGCGTTAGACTCCTCAATCAAGACCTCAGGAACACAAAACAAAGATAGAGACTTAAACAAGTCAAACAATAGTAATATAACTAACCGTCACATGGGCAAACAGAACAAGACCCAGATGAAAAACGCAAAACTTAAACTGGGGAACAGAAGACGCGAACCGCTAAATGGGCAGAGGACCATTCCCAATACGTCACCCGGGTTCATGAGAAGAAAGATCACAGAGCTCCAAACACAAATGAACAATCTAGCATGGGATTTACGAAGCACCCTCATAGGAATAGAAAGACTTCGGGATATCACAGGAAATACCCACACAGAAGTCGAACACATCCAAAAACTATTACATACATCTCAAGGTAAGGGCAAAAAGATGGCTATGCCAATTTCAGGAAGACAAAACAGACCAAATAGGATCCAGAACTTTTTAACCGACGAAGAGACTCAAGCATTAATACGCGATTATGAGTCTAATGAGAACAGTAGAGAGGAGGAAATCAAAAGGGTGCCGATAGATGCCAATAGAATGCCAAAACGGAATGGAAGGAAACCTAATCATAACAACCTGAAAAAAGTCCAACTGATCACTGAACCGCACAATATCAACTCTTGTACAACAGAAAAATCCCTCAAATGCCTACTGCTTAACTGTCGATCTGCAGCTAAACATGCATCTGACGTAGCTGACATCATTATTTACCAGGAAATAGACATAACAATCCTCACGGAAACATGGCTATCTGAATCGTCGTCCCCAGTCTTGGACCTCCTGGTACCCCCCCTCTACAACATTGTGAGACTTGACAGGCAGAAGAAGAAAGGAGGAGGTATAGCCTGCATACACAGGTCGGACGTAGAAATTAGCCGAATTCAAGCCGACTCTTTAGAGGATTGCAAGTACCTAGGTCTCAATATAAGATCAGCTAACAAACGAAATTGCATTCTACATGCATTATACCACCCACCGGGAATCAACAACAATGTGACTTTCATCGAGCAGCTAATGGAGATAATCACGGCATACACTAACACAGATGCAAACAACATATTTCTAGGTGATTTTAATCTACACTGGAACGACAACAACGACAAACAGGTCAACATTCTGAAACCGATCTAAATCTATCCCAGGCATGCCTACAACCAACATATTCGAAGGGAGCTAGACTGGATAATATCTAAAAAGGAAAATATCTCAATTCTCGCAATAGAGCTGTGTGACTGGTCAGACCACTATGCCATAACCTTCATGATACCTACATGGTTGAAGACACAAACCACTCAACCAATCAAAATCAAAAGATGGATGCGTGATACCAGAGACTCGAACATGGAACTTCTAACCAAAAGATGCAAGAAAGAACTAAACTTACCTGTCAACGTGCAAAATGTGGATGAACTCACGAACCAATACACCACCTCTGTAACGAAAATTGTCAACTCCACCATGCCTCTAAAGTTGAAAAGAGTAACTGAGAAGGATAAAAACTCTTGGTTCAATGGATCTTTGAATGAAGATAGACGAAAACTAAGATGTGCGGTAAGAAGATGGAGACAACACCCATCATCCCCGGAGCTGAAATCCCTCAGAAGAATCAGAAAAGAATACAACAAAAAGATCCTCAACGCAAAAAAGGATTTTATTAGAAATGAACTACACAAAGCCAAAAACAGACCACGGAAACTGTTTGAGATCATAAAACAACAATCAAACATGCAAGCCAAATCTGCCCAAGAAGTCATTAAAACGCAATTAAGCTGCAAAGAATTTTCCAACTTTTTCATAGACAAAGCCAACAAGTTGGAAAGAGAACTTAAGATGGCAGCAGACAACCCTATCGGCCACACGCAATCATTCAACAACACTACTCCAAAAGATGGGAATAGGGAGATAAAAAACCTTTCCCAGGGGATCCATCCAGAATGCCTTGAAACAGGTCAAGCAGTACCAATCATCAAAAAACCTACAGCGGACCCAACAGATCCTAACAACTATCGTCCGGTGACCAACATTCCACTACTGGCCAAAGTAATAGAGAAATGAGTACAGAATCAGCTGAGCCAACATATTGACAATTACTCATTATTAGATGACTGCCAATCAGGATTCAGAACAGGTCACAGTACAGAAACAGCAATCCTACACATTGTCGATGATGCACTCCAAGCCCTAAATCATAACCGATCTTGTCTTCTCATCCTTCTCGACTTATCTTCTGCATTTGATACAGTCAACCACGAAAAATTGCTGAACAGACTCCAGGACAGGATGGGAATATCCGGCAAGGTACTGAAATGGTTCGAGTCCTTCCTACATAATAGAAGTCAGAGATTCCTGGTCAACCAATCTCTCTCACCTGCATGTCCAAACACAATAGGACTACCTCAAGGATCCACGCTATCGCCATCACTGTTTAATTTGTACATCGAACCCCTCACAGAAATCCTGCGAAATTCCAAAATATCTTACCACATGTATGCGGATGACACGCAGATCTACATCAAGATCGAGAACATGGAAGACATAATCTTAATGAACGACGCCCTCAAAACAACATTAAAATGGCTAACTACCAATCATCTGAAGCTAAACGCACACAAAACGGAATTCTTACTCATCTCTCCATAAAAGAACCAATCAGAAATGAAGGAATGGTCGAAAACTATCACAGCGTTAAATTGCACTCCCACGCTAGTCGATTCGGCGAAATCACTGGGAATCACACTGGATGAGAACCTAGACATGAAAGCGAACATCAAAGCAATGGCAAAAAATGCCCGTTTTCATCTGAGCTATTTAAGAAAAATGAAAGCATTTTTAACGGAGACGGATCTAAAACTAGCCGTACAATCTCTAGTTATCTCGAGGATCGAATATGGATGCACTACATTAGCAGGCTTACCAAAAATCTCCATAGCACCGCTATAAGCTTGCCTAAACGCAGCAGCAAGACTGGTCTCAGGGACGAGGAAATTTGACCATATATCCCCGCACCTGAAATCCTTAAATTGGCTGCCCTACAAAGCTAGAATTCAGCTAAAAATGGCATGCATTACCCACAAGGCGATTCATTACAACACACCAAGATACCTTGCTCAGAAGATTGAAATATCGGGAAGAAACAGACCGGCCAGGAAGGCCAAGGAGCTGATGCTGAGACCAGCCATCTTCAAGAAGAAGAAAACCTACGACAGAGCTTTTTCCGGAGCAGCCCCCAGAATTTGGAACTCTATCCCTCCGAGCATTAGTAAAATTCCGAACACCGCAACATTTAAGAGGGAAGCAAAGATCTTCTTCATGAGCAAGTTCCTGCCATAAATAAACAGGTCATCATCTAAGCCCGAATTAGAGAGAACTACTCTACAACATTCGGGAAACTAGGAAATCTTCGACTCTATATTGAAACGAGCGGTCGACATGATACTATTCCCGGACCTAATAAAAACAAGGAACTATGAAAAAGTCATTAAAACATTATTATACAGGAGAATATATTTATTACCGATCCTACCTCAGTTCTCTGTATATTCACTGTGTTTCTTGTATTGTACATTACCTGTGTTACTTCGTGTTACCTTCCTTTCATCTAGCATGAAAGGAAGGACACCTATAGCTCTTCTCTACTGTAATTTCATATTCTATTGTCATGTGAAGCGCTCTGATACCCAAGGGTCTTGTTCGCGCTATACAAAACTTTAAATAAATAAATAAATACTTACTGCAAGTGCAACTTACTAGTAACTACTAAGGAACAAGTTGGCAGTACAGGGCTGCAGTCATTACGTAATTTCACTTGCCTCTCTGCCCTCAGAGAATAAACACTTAGAACATTAAATTAGTGTTAAACATAGCAAAGAAGTATCAAATAGGTGGAGGGATGAATTTGAAGCAGAGATCAAACAAACGCACAGAGTCACACTCCTAGAAGTAAGTTAAAGTTCACAAGAATATCATTTAAAAGATAAGGAGAATTTTGGATACTGTTACTGTTTTTTGTAGTTGTCCCGTTGAATTTGTGAAGTTGATGCATCCAGCCATTCCTCTTATTCGCGGTACTCCTTCATTCCATTGGATGCTCCATCGATCAATCTTGGTGACCAGACACACTGACTGTCCACTGCCTGCCTGATGCGGATTTGCGGATCGCTAATTGTAAGCCTGAGTAGTACATCGATGGCACAGGGTAAAAGCCTGCCTGTAATTGATGATGGAAAAACACAACAGTAAGTGTTAAAGACACCTCGGAGAAAAAAATATATAAGGCACGCTGTGTAGTGCAAAAATTATACTGTCACTTTCAGAGATGACAATCCCCAAAATCTAGAACACCCCACATACCCTCCCAAAAACGTGCAGAATACTGCTGCTACCTCGCAGAGGCCTAATTTCAAATCGTGCCAAAACGCACTCAGAAAGTATGCCCAAAACCCCCCTTTCCCACCATGGATTATCTTCAAACAACTTGCAATCAAAATTAGACATTCCAACAAGTGTTCCAAGACCCCACCCAGTCGTACAAATCTAGAACCCCCGCCCAAACACATGCAATACAATACTGCTAACCCTAACGAGCCCTTAGTTAAGAATAGTGGCAAACGCTTTCTTTAACTAGGCCAAATCCCCCCTTTCCCACCATGGATTTTCTTCAAACCACTTGCAACCAAAATTACACATTCCCACGAGTGCTCTAAGACCCCAGAACCCAGTTGCAAAAATCTAGAACACTCTCAAACACATGCAATACTGCTGCCAGTGCTAACCCTAACGAGCCCTAAGTTAAAAAAAGTGCCAAAACGCTTGGATTTTCTCCAAACCAATTTTATCCGGTATTAGACCTTCCCAGCAATGCCCCAAGACCCGCCAACCCACCCGCAAAAAAGCAGAACACCCCCAAACAGGCAAAAAGCAAAAATGGAAAATCTCATACTTAGAATCGGCCTTCTTTCAATTCTGTCCAAACGCGCTGTGTAGCTAGGCCATAACTCCCGTTTTCCACCATGGATTTCCTGAAAAACAAATGCAATCAAAATTAGACTGTGCCAGCAGTGCTCCCAGACCCCAAAACTCACCCCCAAACACCAGGAACCCCCCCAAACAGCACCCCAAAGACAAGCAAGTGAGCAAAAACGCAAAAACTTTTTCAACTCCGATTTTCTCCAAAACACTTTCATCCGGTATTAGACCTTCCCAGCAATGCCCCAAGACCCACCAACCCACCCGCAAAAAAGCAGAACACCCCCAAACAGGCAAAAAGCAAAACCTTAAAAAGTGAGACTGAGCACATTTCGGGCCAACCTGGATTTCAGTCCAAATGCGCTGTGCAGCTAGGCCCTAACTCCCCTTTTCCTCCATGGATTTCCTGAAAAACAAATGCAATCAACATTAGACTGTGCCAGCAGTGCTCCCAGACCCCCCGACCCAGCACCGCAAATCTAGAACACCCCCAAATAAACCTGCAATACTGGTATATTGAAAACAAGGCAAATTGCGCTGTTCACAAAAAACAAACAGCAATTGGTTTCAACAGAGACAGACAGCCATTGCTGTCCACTGCATGCCATCTTCTCATTATTCATTACCTGTTCTACTTTATGTTCGCATCTTCTTTGGAAAGTGAGGGCCCACAGGGCAGCCTCTCCTGTAAATTTCAGAAGTAGGTCTGTCAACAATGAGCAAGCATGTAGTCAGTCAGTTATTTCAGTCCCACTTGAGGGGACTCGTCTACGAAGACAAAGTTTGTTTTTTCTCCATAATCCATCCATCTGCCTTGAGGGAAATGGATAGGGCGAGTCTGGAGGAGGAGGATAGAGGAGCATGATTGAGTTGTGAACTTGTGAACATCTGAATGCAGACTGCGGCACCTTCAAATCAATAAGGAAAATAAGATGAAGACAGTGCTGATGATGGACTGATTGTGATTAGGTGATTCGAGTTTTATTGTGGTAAAAGTAGCAAAACAAAGAAAGACACACAGGAATAAAAGTGAATAAGTACGGAAAAAAAGGAAGTAATTTTCAGTCCTCGGTGTCAGGGAAGCAGAGCTCGTCCTCCAAGTCTATGAATTGAGACCGGAGTAGGTCTGGTGACCGAGAAGTACTTCCGTCGTCGTCACCTAAGTCGGTGTCCTCTTCTTCCTGCGTGCATTCACCTATTTTGTAATCGGGTGGTATGAAGTGCTGATTCATCTTGATTATTGTTAACCTCTCCACATTTTTGGGCAAAAGGCGGGTCCTTTTTGAAGTAACAATGGCACCAGCAGCACTGAAAACACGTTCAGAAGACACGTTTGCGAGTGGGCAAGACAAATAATTTAGAGCCAGGTTGGTGATCAGTTGCCATTTTGAGCTTTTCGTATACCAATATCCCAATGGGTTCTCATTATGACAGACCTCTTTTGGGTCATCCAGATAGGCCTGCACCACCGACTTAAGGTTCTCCAGGGTTGATCCACTTTGCGTACCATCTGCGACCTTTTCATCAGTGGACCGAGCTAACCCTTGCTGAGTTAGCCAATCCCCTTCCGACAATATTTGTTTGCGGCCTGGTGCAGGTGAGGATGATGATATGGTTGCTGGTGTCGTTAACGGCTGTGAGGTAAAGTGACTCGCTTCGGCCACGGATTGAGAAGTGGAACTTGACGCCGGATGGCCTGCTGATTCAGTTGTACTTGTGCTGCCTCCTTGAAGGTTCTGCCGGTCTTTTTCGAACCGAGTGGCTGACACAGCTAGCCAATGTTTGTACTTTGAAACATCTGCTTCAGAAAAAGGAATGAAAGTATTGGTTTGCAGTGCCTTTTTGTACCGTGGATCAAGAATAGTGGCACAAATGTAATGTTGTTCTGTATGTATCTTTTTAAGCCTTTCATTGTCAAGTAGGCGCCATAATAACTTCTCCGCCAAACCATATGCTTCTCGCTTTTCACCATCATCTCGGAACGTTGAAGACACCTCCTTCAGTTGGTGCTCTAGCATGCGCAGCAATGGGATAGCTTTGCTCATAGAACAGTCCACCCTGCTGACTAAACACGTGAAGAGCTCAAAAGGACGAAGCATGTCTGTCAGGCTTGCAATTAGCTTCCATTCCTCCAACTCTAGCATCAAGTCTTTGTGAGTAGAACCCAGTTTAAAGACAAACTCATGTATTACCTCCCACTGCTCAGACAGATGCTCAAGCATGTAAAAGTTTGAGTTCCAACGTGTTGCCACCTCCTGGATTAGTCCTTTGACTGGCAGTTTACATTCATATTGAAGGCCCCTCAGCTGCTTCCGGGCCTTAAAAGAATGGTTGAAATGTGCGCAGATTTTTCGGCAGATGGTCAGTACTTTGACGACTGGCTCTTCTGTTTTCAAGAAGGCTTGCACCACGATGTTAATACTGTGCGCCAAACACGGCACTCTGAAATAGCCACCTTCCTGCATGGCCTTAACTATATTACTGCCATTATCCGTGGAAACATAACCAACTGTGCGGTTTCTTGGATGCAGCCATTCATTGACCTTCTTGTTAAACTCCTCCAAAAGGTTAGGTGCAGTGTGAGATTTCTCCATGGCAAACATGCCTACTGTTGCATGTTTGCGAGTAGCTGGAAAAACTTCCTCCGTGTCAACATCTTTGTGTTTTAACTGTTTTTCGACCCCTGCAAAAGAGACCCAGTGTGCAGTGATGCACATGTAATCAAGGGCTTGGCAACTGGTCCACATGTCTGTTGTCATGTGGATAGCGTGAACAGCACTCTTCAGAATAGCTGCGCCAATCACCTCCAGCACATCTTGATGTAGTGCTGGAACAGCAACCCTTGCAAAATTGGACCGGCTAGGAACCTTCCATTTAGGGCAGACTGTTGCCACCAATTCACGAAAACCCACCCCTTCCACGAAAGAGAAAGGGAGAAGGTCCAGCGCTAGCATTTTAGCCAGCTTTGCGTTATACAGACGCACCGTTGGGTGGTTGCGTTCAAATGGCGCATCCAACCAAAATATGATGCTAATGGTGTGCTGGACCGTTTTACGTGATGATGATGATGATGCAGACTTCAAACCAGTTAGGCTCATTGATTTCGTTTTTTGCTTTGGTGTCTGTCCCAGACTCTTAGTGTGCCTCATACATGTTGCAGGGGTAGAGGGTGTGGGCGCTACCACTGCAGTGCTGCTGCCAGGGGTACTGGGTGTACCAGAAAAAATGTCTGTAGCTTCTTCACTTCCCCCCTGCAAGATCAGCCTCTCGTCATCATCAGATTCAATATCAAGGGATACATTTGGATTTGTTTTGGTTTTGCCTTCCTTGATGTCACTTAGGTGCTCATACCACTGGATAGCGTGGTGTTTTTTGAGATGACCTCTCAGGCCTCCGGTACCATAGTTGGTACCAAGCTTACCCCGACTAACTGATACTTTACAAATCGAACAGATGACCATGTTTTCCGCCTTTTTGCTAACAGTAAAGAAGTCCCAAACTGGGGACTGGAGATGTCTGCTGGTGGTGGAGGCGCTACTTTGACTTTCAATGCCAGATGAAGTGGAGGATGGGCGTGGCTGAATTTGTTTCGGATGTTCACTTACAGCACCACTACTTGAGGTAATGGAGGTCGAGCTGGATGGAGGTCCCTGCCGGCCCTTCTGACGAGAAAATATGGAAGCTGGAGGTCGTGTTGGTGTTGTAGTTAACTGCGTTGGTGGTGGTACCAGTGCCACGCCGCTCAGCAGCCATTCGGGCTAGGGTTAAAATGTTTGTCTGCTGCATGCCCGCTGTGGCTGGAGTGACATCTGTGATGACTGGGTCATCATCAGACTCTTCATCAGCAGCAGAAGGCACCACTTCTTGTTCATCTTCAGCAACCATAAGTCGAAGCCTTGCGGGAACCTTCCTTTTCGGCTTAGCTACCTTTGTTGGCTCATGGCGTGCCTCACTGTCAGACTGCATTGGTGGGTTCCAATCAAGATCAAGGTCATCAGAATGAACGGGGCTTGAAGAAGAACTTGTAGTAGTAGCAGCCCTCCTTAACCTTTTTCTTGCTGGGGATCTGGAAGACAATGGATCATCCTCAGGAGGAGTGGCTTCCTCGGATGATTCTTCCACTTGAATATCAATTTCCTGATGTGCCCCTACTTCTGGAGGAACAAGCGTTGTAGGCAGTTGTGCCGCTCCATGAACCTCTAGTGGCATCTCTCCATGCACCTCTACTTGCACCTCTCCTTGTGCATGTACTTGCGCCTCTCCTTGCCCATGTACTTGCGCCTCTCCTTGCCCATGTACTTGCGCCTCTCCTTGCCCATGTACTTGCGCTTGTACTAGTTGCACTTGTGGTTGTCGTTGCGGCTGTGATTTTTGGACACTCGCCAGCTGAGTTACACCCGGCGTTGATTGGATGGTACTTTCTTGTGATGAGCCAACATCACTGGTCGATGGTGATTGAACAACCAAAGTGGCTGCCGCAGCAGCACTCATGGTCTTGGACCTAACTTGGCGTGGTGGCACTGACCCCAATGAGGCGGAGGTGCTGCTTCCAGCTTGGTCCCCGGCGGACACCCCTGCTGCTGCAGGCGTAGGTTTTTTTTCTCCAAAAAAGGTGTCGGTGGGCATACCCGTCTCCTTGGTAGGTGGTGCCACTTGCTTCTTCTGCTCCTTCTTACTGGCAGTGGCACTGGCAACTGTCTTCGCTGAGGTGCTACGGCCACCTTTCTTTGGGCCCATCTTCTTCAGATGTCAGAACAGCAGGCCGCAGTTGCACGAGTTGTAGAGTTGTCTTGTCTGTGGCCACACGTGATGTCGCGTGACGTTGTGCTGCACACACCGCTGCAGGACTTCTTCCTGGCACTGGTGGTTCACTTGTGCACCTAAAAGCAATGGAAGACAGAAGAACATCAGTTATACACCCCAAAAAGTCGAAAAACACATAAAAATCACCACAATCCCATGCCATCCATGCCCTCAATGATGTTTAAATTCAAGACACCCCACAGAAAGACTAGGCCCATGCACCACTGAGTACCCCTGGGCAAAAGGCCCCAACAACAGCCCAAAAATCGAAAAACACATAAAAATCACCACAATCCAATGCCATCCATGCCCTCAATGATGTATACATTCAAGACACCCCACAGAAAGACTAGGCCCATGCACCACTGAGTACCCCTGGGCAAAAGGCCCCAACAACAGCCAAAAAAATAAAAAAAAAACACATGAAAATCACCACAATCCAATGCCATCCATGCCCTCAATGATGTTTACATTAAAGAGACCCCACAGAAAGACTAGGCCCATGCACCACTGAGTACCCCTGGGCATAATGGATGAAAGCAAGGCACATTGGATGCAGGCCTATGGCACAAAGCACACTGCCTGGATTCAAAATGGCCCCTTGACGCCCACCACATGGCCAGGCCCTGCCTGTACCAGTCCTCAAAATGGCCCCCACCCACATGGCCATGCCCCCTCAACACCCCAGAACATCAAAAACACACAAAAATCACCACAATCCAATGCCATCCATGTCCTCCATGATGTTTACATTCAAGACACCCCACAGAAAGACTAGGCCCATGCACCAGTGAGTACCCCTGGGCAAAAGGCCCCAACAACAGCCAAAAAATTGAAAAACACATACAAATCACCACAATCCAATGCCATCCATGCCCTCAATGATGTATACATTCAAGACACCCCACAGAAAGACTAGGCCCATGCACCACTGAGTACCCCTGGGCAAAAGGCCCCATAAACAGCCAGAAAATCGAAAAACACATAAAAATCACCACAATCCAATGCCATCCACTGCCCTCAATGATGTTTACATTAAAGAGACCCCACAGAAAGACTAGGCCCATGCACCACTGAGTACCCATGGGCATAATGGATGAAAGCAAGGCACATTGGATGCAGGCCTATGGCACAAAGCACACTGCCTGCATTCAAAATGGCCCCTTGACCCGCACCACATGGCCAGGCCCTGCCTGTACCAGTCCTCAAAATGGCCCCCACCCACATGGCCATGCCCCATCAACACCCCAAAACATCAAAAAACACACAAAAATCACCACAATCCAATGCCATCCATGCCCTCCATGATGTTTACATTCAAGACACCCCACAGAAAGACTAGGCCCATGCACCACTGAGTACCCCTGGGCAAAAGGCCCCAACAACAGCCAAAAAATAAAAAAAACACACAAAAATCACCACAATCCAATGCCATCCATGCCCTCCATGATGTTTACATTAAATGTAAATGTAAATGTAAATGTACAGGAATTTATATAGCGCAAATCACCGAGCGGTTTCTAAGCGCTTGCTTAGGGAACCCGTCCTGGTATTCCCCTGTGAGATAACCCCGGCAGGGTATCCGCAAGGTGAAAGCCAGGCATCCCGCCGCGAGGGGCCGTTGTGGAGATTAAGCAAGCTATTGCCCAGAGTCGCAGAGTGTGAACCCGTGAATCGAGTAGGCACCGGAACGAGAATTGTCGAGTCCATGGACATTTTAGGACTCAAGACCCCGCCAAGCCGGGAATTGAACCCTGGTCCCGGGCTGACCTCTGCTTCCAGGTCTGCCTCCTCTAACCAGTGAGCCACACTTCTCCACACCCATGAAGAGACCCCACAGAAAGACTAGGCCCATGCACCACTGAGTACCCCTGGGCATAATGGATGAAAGCAAGGCACATTGGATGCAGGCCTATGGCACAAAGCACACTGCCTGGATTCAAAATGGCCCCTTGACCCCCACCACACGGCCAGGCCCTGCCTGTACCAGTCCTCAAAATGGCACCCACCCACATGGCCAGGCCCCATCAACACCCCAAAAAATCTAAAAACACACAAAAATCACCACAATCCCATGCCATCCATGCCCTCAATGATGTTTAAATTCAAGACACCCCACAGAAAGACTAGGCCCATGCACCACTCACTACCCCTGGGCCTACTGGCTAGTGAGGCTTTACAAGCACCCCAAAATAAAAAAATAAAAAACATATAACAGTGAGCTAAAATTCCATGACATAAATGAGAATTAAGTTTAACAAAATCAGAGAAACAGTTGTATCATGCACCCATGACTAACCCTGGGCCTACTAGATACTGTGGCTAGCTACCACCACAATATATATTTTGTAAAGTTGTGAAAAAAGTTTTAAAACTGCAGTTGCCTCAACTGCAATGCCCCAAACAAACAACACCAACTTACTTGTAAAATCTCAAGTCCAAAAGTGATCCAAACTCCAAAGTCCAAAAAGTCCTCAAATACAAATATCCAGCAGCAGCCAAAAAAAGTAATCATTCCAGCTCCACAGCCAAATGAAAAGTGAGCAGGACATGGACAAAGCACTGGGAGGAGCCTGCTGGATTGGAACAGGAAGTTGGAGACTCTGGGGCACTTCCTTCCTCCCACCCCACCCCAAAAAATGGACTCCTGCACCAAAAAGTGCAGCCAAATGTCAATCTGAGGAGTTATTCTGATCAAAATCATCATTTTCACAAGGTTTATGCTTCCTGCGTTGGATTTCTTGTGCAGAATTGCAATTTTTGCAATTTCGCGAACGCGAGCTGTTCAAATCCCCCGCCGGAAGTCAGCTGCGCGCCGTTGCGGGCATTTATGACGTACTCGCATTGTCAAACTCTCGCCGTGCAAGCTGGCAAGCCGCGATGACGTAATTGCGTTTGAAAAACTCTTGCGCGATCACGCAGCAAGATCGAAAATGGCGCAGCAAACGCAAAAACGGGAGAAAAACAACTCGGCAGGCTCAGAGTCAACGCCGCGCGCGCGATATTGTATTATTCAAGCGCGACCAAGCAAAATAATCCGTAGCTTGCGAATTTGCGGATTATTGGGCTATTTCGCATGATTCGCGGATCGCGAAATCGTCAAAAATCCGCAAATTCGCCCGCGAAACGGATTTTACGCCCACGGCTAGTTAAATCCCTGCTGCTAATGCGCCTTATTGCCTGTGTTGGGATCTTATCGAAGATCTGGCCGATCGTTCAGAATGCTGCAGAGTGGTGTTGTCGCAGCTTATTGCACTGGAATGCCTACTCAGCATATCATTAGTGTTAGTTGCCAGGGTCATCTGTGGTGATGTTTTTTACAGCTGATATCGCAGGTAAACTGGTGATATCAGCTGTTGCCTTTGATATGGTACAAATTAAACCTGGGTACAATGAACAAGGTCTGTTACGAAGTTCTCAGAGATCGAGTAGGGTAGTTTAGATGAACCAGATCCTAAATGTATTTAGGACCACCTCCAGCTTTTGCCTTAAAAATATAATATAACATAAAGTTTTAAACTTTATGTGGTTCGGGATAGTGAGCCAGTGCAGCTCACAAAGAAGATTAGAAAATGAAGCAGATTTGAGTAACCAGTAGAGAAGCCTAGCAACAGAATTCTGCACTAGGTGCAGTAGACGGATGGTAGTTTTGATGGCTCCCAAATACAGCACATTACAGTAATCCAATGTCGAGATAATGAGAGCTTGAATCACCGTGCTTTGTGCAGAAATGGGGATCAGCCAAAGGATCTTTTTATGCCATTTGAGTACTGCAAAGCAGATGGCTGTCACCTTGTCCACATGTGGCTGTATGGAAAGTCATTTATCCACAAGAAAGCCCACGTTCTTTACCTTGTCTGCAGCTGTTGGTGGAGCACCTAAAGAAACCAGCCAGTGTTGAGGGACCCAGAGAGCAGGGTTTTTTACCAGAATCATGACCTCTGTTTTATCCCCGTTGAGCTTGAGGAGATTATCATGCATCCAGGAGGAGATTTGACTGAAGCCCAAACTGAGGTCCTAGGGCTTATGCCCCAGAGCAGATGATAAAGAAAAAACAATCTGGGTTTCATCAGCATAGGAATAAAGGGACAACCTGCCGCTTTCTACCACATCCGCTAGTGGATGAATGTAAATGTTATATTGCATTGGACTCAGCACAGAGCCTTGTGGAACTCCAGAAGAGAGAACTTGGGATCGGATCTATCATTTGTACATACAACACACAAACACAGTGAAAACACTGCAAATGGACACCACCCCATGTTAGAAAAATGACTAAGCTTTATTTAAACCAAACAAGACCAAAATTACGAAAATCCAACATATATTAGTAAAGATATCACTTTTTAAAGGTTTAATCAAGAACGTCCATAGAACTCTATGGGAGCATCTATTTTACCACAAAGTACAAAGGATACGTCAAAATCCAGAACGCAAAATAGCCACAGAGGGAGGAAACATCGAAAACACAAGCGATGCATTGATTCTGTAGACCCAGTGGAGTGGAAGCATCAGTTATTCCTGCGCACAGGAGAAGTGTTCCGTCGAATCCTTACTGCAAGGGGAAGCGATCTATCAAATTTCAGGCACGCAACCTTCGTTGCTTACTGCTGGTCTCCATTGATAAAAACTTGATGGACAGGTGCGGTGTGTGGAAAAATCCAGGCGCACTGGGGCAATGCAGCAGTGAAACAGGTTGGTTTCCACAGCCACAGATAGGTGATGCATCGAAGTCGGAGTGGGGGTCTCAGACATCAGAGACACAGTGCTCTGGACTCCGGTTGGGGCATTTCTTCCCGCAACGAATAGGTGCTGTGTCAATTTTTCGGCCGTGGCGATGTGTTGGATTTTCAATGGCACAGCAAGCTTGCTGCAGGAGCAAATGTGCTGCAGGGGATGCATTGATTTTCAGTCCCTGAAGCAGCAAAACCACCTCCCAGGACCCAGAACTGCAATTGGCACCACTTGGCAGGTCCAAACTCTCAGCACAGGAGTTCAGGGGAGCTGCAGATGAAGGGGCAGATCTACAAGGAAGTGCCACAGTGTGACACTTCCAAAGCTCAGGAATGTGACATATTTACAATAATATGTTGCATTCCTGTGCTCTCCCTTGCGCTGGCACACAAACTGCACCTATACGCTGGCACAGGCACCCTTGCACCATGGTGAAAGGATGCCTGCATCATGGGTAGATTGTTTTTGTGCAGCTTCCTGCACAAAAACAATCACTACAGGCATTTTCCTCTTTCAATGCTTGGTGTAGAATGGAGCATGAATTGAAAGAAGAAAAAACGAAGAGAAATGAAAACATCTCTCCTTGTTGCGCCTCGCTACACCTCCCCTGGGGAGGAGTAGCATTGACAGGCATTTTCAGATTTACGATGGCTCGTAAATCTGGAAATGTGTTTTCGTTCCATGGGTGTTGCGTGTGAACACCCACAGCAGCACCCATAAAATCCCCCTTCCACGCAAAGTGCTGCATGTGAAGGGGCCATATTGACAAGGAGAGGAAAAGTCACACAGGGTGGCTTTTCCTCTCCTTGTAAATATGGAGAAGAGAAATGCGCCTCTAGGACGTCACGAAAAGTGACGTACTGGTGGCGCAGGGGGGTTGTATATCCGCCCAGAAGTCTTTGATGGCCCTGAGACCTCCAATAGGAGGCAAACACACTCAATCCCTTCTAGAGCTTTGGAAAGCAAGATTCCAGAAAGCAAAGTCCAGTTCTTTCATTGCCCAGACAGAAGAAGTAACTTCGGGACAACCCGGCAAAGCAACAGAGCAAAAGGGCAGTACTCCTCCTGACAGGTCTTCTGCTCATCTTTCTGGCAGAGCCCCAGTCCTGAAGTGTTCTAAAAATGTGGGGTTACAGTTCCATCATTCACACCCCTTTTGGCCTTTGAAGTAGGCGTACTTCAAAGGAAAGTCTTTGTTGTCCACAGGATCCTGCATTGCCCTGACGTGGCTTTAGACACACTACAAGGGGGTGGAGACAGCATGGTAAGAGGGCAGGCACAGCCCTATTCAGGGGTCAATGATAACTCCTCCCACCACTCTAGCTCAGGAAGGCCCATACGCCTTCTGATGGGCCATCAGGGTATACAGTGCACACCTCAGATTCTTTTGTGTGCTTGTCTAGAGTAAATAACACAAACACTTCCTGCCAGGCTAAACAAGACATTGATTTCACAAGCAGGAAGAGGCACAGCATGGTAAAGCAGGAAAATAGCCACTTTTCAAAAGTTCAATAAAGTAAATTGGGCAACCCAATACACCCTTGGTGGCTTGGTCACTAAAAGATTTCTATCAGGTAACAGCGCCTACAAGGAACTTTGTTTGAAATAACTAATCAAACTCAATTAAGCACAATCGATTTTGAGGGCCCTAGTTAGTGGCCTCAAGTATATGAATGAAATCAATCAATTACAATAATCAGAAACTGAATATATCAAAAAGAGCATTAAGCGGGTGTATACTTCATTGGCTAGAATTGTTATAAATACATAATTTACAGGGTAAAAAATACAATTAAAAAATACACAAGTGACAGAGATCAATAATCTTACACAATGTTATCTCCTTGTCACTTAAGTAAGTAACCCATTGCTATAGTCCATCTGCAAATAGAAACTACAATTCGAATTTGAATCATTAATTCCCATACAACAATTTTCTGTTGAAAACGGGTTAAATATGTCGAAGTTTCGGTCTTTTTGAGTAATTCATCCAGTAGAGCATCTTCAGGACAAAGAGATTCATATGTGAACTGAAGACCTTTCAAATGAGATTAAGATGTGGACCCTTGAGAAGTTGGTCCAGATGAAAAATAATGTATCTGCGCAATCTTTGTAATACCTGCTGTTTGACTCTTGACAAGACACCGATCTTTGACGGTGTGTGATTCACTCCATTTGACAACATAAATGTCAAGACGCCAAATATAAAACATCAAAATTGGTTCGAGACTGCACGTTGAATCTCAAGTATACCACAGACACCAGACTAGTGACAGATGCCCAGGTACTCTTTTTGCAAGAGCACACTGGGCAATGGACCAGCTGTCAGCTTCCCAGGCCTCTTTCTTAATTTCAACATAGGAGATTGAAGAGGAACCGGGACAGCTATTGGCACACCATTCACTATAAAAAGGAGAGTGCCAGGACAGGAGTAAGCTGCCTGGGCCTCGTTGTCCAGTACTTTTTTGCAGTCAAAGTTGGGACACATTACACTTGTCCCACAAATGTGTTCACAATTGTAAACAGGACACAGCCAAGATCTCTTCTATCCCAAGCCACCGTCACCTACCAAAAAAGGTTGCTGAAAAGGGCTGAAACAGCTGACAAAAGCCTATGCACATTGTTCACAATGGCGAACATGTTGTGGAGGTAAGTTCTCAGCTACTGAACTACTATGAAAGACTTGTATCTATATGAAAACAAAGACATTTTGTGAAAAAAATTGATGTTGAGGGGAAGTTAAGGTTGACAAGGGATTTACACTTGCTAAAGCACAAAACTTAAAAAAGACCAGAAATTCACAAGTTAAGTTACTACCTTCAACTAGTTTTCCATTGATATCATATTAACTGACCCTCATTCACCACTTTTGACTTTAACTTATCTTCAAATTTAGTTTTTCCAAGAAATTCTGTTAAAATGCTTTAACTGAAGGAATGTTATGTTTAAGACTTGACACTTAAGACGCTGAACAACCTAAACATAACTCGTTACCCTAGACATTGCTCCAGATCTCCATGCTGTTACAGATGACATCACCAATAACATTGTTGATGACATCCTAAAGGACATTACCTATTGCCTCACTACTGACATCATCGAATACATCACTAGGAACAGTGTTTTGAGATTTTATATTAGACACAGCATCACTTGGTACGGCAATGCAATTTTGCGTGGGCTCTATTATGAAGCCGAATTGATTATAAAACTAGAAATCATAATTGCTGTAACAAACGAGCCACAAATTCAATGACTCCTTTGAAACCTGAGGCTGGAATTGGAGGTGGGGGAGTAATGGAGATGCAAGAGCCTTTTATGGTCATTCTGACTGGGCCCTTGGTGTAAGAAATATCTAATGGTGAATATTTGTACTTCAGTCCCTACTCCAGAACTTCATTAGTTCAAATGTTTGTCATACCTATGGTGAGGGTGCTTCATGAACTGGGCAGATCATGCAATACTTTCTGATATTGGACTCCATTTTCAGGATATGCTGCACATGTATGTCCACAGAACAACCTTTGGTAATAAATGCAGTCCACTGTATCAACCCCAACAGCTTTAGAGGCCATTAACTTTGGATGTCCAGCATGGCGCTCACTGGACACAAACACGATTTAGTGCCCCTTCACTATACCCTGCAGGACATCATCTATGAAAAAGCTACTTTTCCGAGGACATTAGAGAAAATAGGGATAAACAATGTATGAATTCTATACTGTGTACTAGCTTGACAATAAGATGATAAGCTGAGAAGCCCTTGACCCACACGTGGTAAGTTCTAAGAATAACATTCATCTAAATTGAGAAAAATATTTGTGGCCCTAAAAGCAACCGCACCCACTCTCCATGATATTGCTGATGATATCACTACTGATTATGCCCAGATGGATTCATACTTTGATAGAGAACATAAGTAGAATACAATGGCAAAACAAAAATCTTACAGTGCCATTTTGGGCCCTTTAATGGCAAAGAATGACAAATAATCGTGGTACAGACCCATCATCATACCATGCCACAACTTCATATGTTTTTACTAACTAGTGATGCAAACAATTTAAACAGAGATGAAGATAATAGAGACAAAAGACCAGATTAACTAAACCCATGCGTTGCCTTTGCGTCACGCAATGCGACACAAGGCAATGCAAGGGCTTAACTGAGATTAATACAAGGTTACCTAGCATTGGTCTGTGTGGCATAGTAAATCCAGAGTAATACATGGTAAGGATCACAAGCAGAATACCGAAAACAACCATATTGTGAAACAAAAAGTATTGTGTCAAAAATATCGTTTACAAAAATATTGTGTCCCTATAATCGTTTCATACTAATATTGTTAAAAACATGCAAAAATATATCATTTAGTAGATATCGATATATATGTACGGCCCTTTCGCATGGGGGGATTGGACAGCATTAGCTAATTGTGAGTCACTGGGAGTACAAGTGTTGGGAGACCTCTATGAAAACGGCACTCTGTTGTCATTCCAGGCCCTGCAAGAGAGATATGATCTCCAGCGAGGGGATTATTTGTTACACTCAGCGCTAATCTCGGCAATGCAACGCCATTGGGGGACGGGTTTGTTAGAACCACAGACCTCTATGGCGTGCCAATACGTGGTAATGGCCGCAGGGAACTTTTAGGGCTATCACGTGCCTTTATAGGAGTATGCTGACAAAGCGCTAACACCATTGTGGGTGTTGCGGGAGAAGTGGGAAGTGGAACTAGGCAGGGAAATTCCTGAGAAGACATGGGCACAGGTAGTCAGGAGGGCCTGGAAGAGTACGAGGAATGCTAGATTTCAATTGGTGCACTTTTATGTCCAGCATAGAGCATACTTAACGGCAGCTAAGATTAACCAGTATTTCAGGATGACTACAGCCCAATGCCCGAGGTGTTACTTGAAGGGAACCAATTTCCAACATATGATGTGGAGTTGTATGAGATTGGGGACATACTGGGAGGAAGTGCTGGATGGGTTATGTAGAATAACTGATTGCACTATAGCACCGGAACAGGGTACTTGCTTACTGCATTGGTTCCCGCATACTGATAAATCGAAAGTGACAAGCAAATTTATAGATCTGGGTCTCGTATTAGCTAAGGGAGAAATTACAGAGCATTGGAAATCGGTGACGGTAACAGGTTTCCATATCTGTCAACAAAATAAACGTTGACCCAATAGCTCACTTTTCAAATAGCTTTATGACATCAAGTATGGGCCGTGATCCGGTTCATATATCACATTGTCATAGAACGTTTCAGACGTAAACTTGTTTTGCCACTTTAAGATGGCCGCCGAAACCGCAGTCCTATTTCTATTTCGGACATCACATCTGAATCATACTGAACGCGGAAGCAAAACAGTCCAGGAAACTTTACCGGTGCTTCTACCTTAAGGGAGGCAAGGAAAGACGGAACTTAAAGTAAGTGTTGGTGGTCGCATTGACTGCAAGGCAGAGTGATTGTGAAATCGCTAATAGTGACATATAATCAGTAACGAAATTCATATTGTTTTTTTCCTAAAGCTACCATCACAAATTTGTTTACGCTGACAAAGATCTCGTGAGTAATTCATAAGCATATTTGGTCGTGGAGAAGGGGGTCACTGAGTGTGTGGCACTCATATCCTTGTACTTTTATGAACACCACAGTCACTTGTCTGCATGCCCGGGGGTTAGGAACCTAATCACTTAGCCCACGGAGCACAAATACCACCAATTGGAATTCAGTGCAACATACATGTGCACATATAAGGAGATTAAACACAAAACACTTGTTAGTATTAGTTATCATTTGGTTTATTTAGTTTACTAGAGCACATAGTAATATACATGTTAACACAAATGTGTTTATATGTGTGCATTTATTCTGTTCAATAGAGTGGCTCCCTGAAGAAGAGCTCAATGGCTCGAAATGCATTGGAGCATTATGAAAAGAAATAATGTGTGAAATGCTGATCTAATATAAGGAAAATTACAAAGTAAACAAATCTGAAATTGAAGATGAAAACAGAAAAACAATAAATAACATCAAAACCACAATTGAATATGTAAACGTTATTGAATCTCTCTCAAAGAGAAATAAAAAGGAGTGTGCAAACAGGGGGATGCAACCAAACACATTGGAAGCACGCTTGGACATTTTAATTATGCCACTTGTTTTTTTTTTATGTGGAATAATAAAACACACAAACGACACGTCCACTGTGGTTTAATCATTGAGCAGGACTACATTTACCAGAATTCCCAGTCATCACATGATTCCCACTGGGAGTGGGACTTTTTGTAAAAAAGTTAAAACAGGTGAACTGCAACAGTCTGGTTTGGTGCTTTCCAAGACCTGTGAGCAAGGGCGGCAGAGCCCGAAACGCGTAAGGTCATTTTAAGGGATTTGGTGTTCGTTGCTGGCTTCGTACAGATCTCACCATTTGAAAATGCAAACCATCTGGGAGGCAGCTTCATTTGGGGCCACCGTACGTGTGGATTTTTAGCGGAACGTCCGGTCGAAAGCTTGCCCGCAGAATGGAAAGCGGATTCAGGATGGCTTGGAACCCAAGCCACCCAGGGAGCGGATGGAACTGTGGTGAGAATTACTATATGCAGCTCGTCCAGTGCGGACATTTTAATTATGCCACTTGTTTTTTTATGTGGAATAATAAAGCACACAAACAACACGCCCACTGTGGTTTAATCATTGAGCAGGACTACATTCACCAGGATTCCCAGTTATCACGTGACTACCACTGGGGGTGGGACTTTTTGAAAAAATTAAAACAGGTGAATTGCAACAGTGTGGTTTGGTGCTTTCCAGGGCCTGTGAGCAAGTGCGGCAGAGCACGAAACGCGTAAGCCCGTTTTAAAATGAAGTACATTTTTATTTGCTCCTCTAGAGGACAGATAAAAACGGACTTCATTTCCTCTACTGATAGACCATACAGCTGGTCCTTCATTTTCAACACACACCTCACCATCTCCAAAACCACCACTATATCCCTCAGCCGCATATTGACGACCTCCCTTCCGAATCATCAATCGTTAAGAGGCAATATCTCCTTAACAATCTTCGCCAACGGCACAGTTTTGATACAGGCTAGGAGCGCTCACCTTGAAGTCTTCGACTCCCTATTCCATTCCTTAAAAGAGGCCTCTGGATTCACTTCATGATCAAGACAGACCACACCCCTTCCCCGAATGAGCCTTTCAAGACAATTGAGCCAAGGGTCCCCTCTCTCATCCACCTCAAGAGCCCCCTCCCCACCATCGCAAGACTCCAACTGTAACGTTGTACCCCCAAACAACAGTCGTTCCCCCTTTGGCAGACGACACGCCCTCCCTTGTCCCCCCTCCCTCCCTTTACCGACTGGCAGGATCGAGAAGAATCCTCTGGATCATCCCCACCACAGCCCTCCCTGTCTTCTTACCTCACAAGAACCGACACTAGCCACGAGGCTCCATTCCCTCTGCCCGCGAGCCCTCCCGGAATCATACAAGGATGCCCCTCCCCAACAACCCCCAAGACAGGGTCACACACACCTATGTTTTCAACCATCTTGACAGGAATCCGTCCCCCGTACCCAGAAGGCAATAATACCCCAGACACCCTCCTTCCCTCCTTGGACCTTCCCCCCTCACCCAAGGGCACTGTTACCCCTGACACCTCACCTCCCTCCCTGGAAATCATGGCGCAACACCTCACCATTCTAGAAACTCAGCTTGAAATCTTGATCCGAGGACTGAACGAAGCTCTGTCCAACCTGACCTTGCCCTGAAAGTACACACAGTTACCCACCGAGCTATCCAGTCTCTCTCAACACAAACAAGACACGGTCCCACCTCTTAGCGAGCCTCTTAGTCCTCACAGTCCACAACTCCGGTGCAATAGAGAAGGGAATGGTAATTGTTTTGAAAGGCCCAGAAGAGCTCCAGCCCCACTTTCCCCTCGGGAAGTGACCCAACTAGTCACATCCTACGTCCCCCTGACGAAATCCTCCCCCAAATCCTCGATTCAAATAATTACGGGAATTAGAGGTGAACACCCCCCCCCCTTAATAGTCCCTAGACCCCCAGCCCACCTAGCCTTCCTACCTAGAGCCCAAGCCTACGACAACAGGAGCACAGAAATCCCCCCATAAACTGCATGCTCCTTAACTGCAGATCAGCCTCAAAACATGCAACTGAGCTAGCAGAAGCCATCCTATCCCATGATATAGGCATAGCTTTCATAACGGAGACCTGGCTCAATATTCTCTCTTACCCCAGCATGGACATGCTGGTGCCTCCCGGATTCACAATGATTAACAAAGACAGGAAAAAAAAAGGGGTGGAGGTATAGCAATCATCCACAAGAACAACATCTCCATCACGGAAACCCCCTCCTGCGTGTACAGTTCCTTTGAATGTCTTTCAGTCATCATCAAAACACTCAACAATAGGTCTACTCTCTGCCACCTTATATACTACCCCCCAGGCAACCCCTCGAAATTCGGAGTTCACCTTGCCGACCTGATTGCCCACTGCGCACTCGGCAACTCCAACAATATAATTCTGGGTGACCTCAATCTAAGATGGAACGAAACAAAAAACCCACTCATCCAAACCCTAAACAACTTAATACTGGAAAACAATCTGACTCAACAATGCTTAGAAGAAACTCATCATCGAGGAGCAATCCTAGATGCAATAATAGCCGAAAGCAATGCAATCTCCATCGACCACATCCTCCCCGTCGACTGGTTCGATCACAACATAGTCCTCTTTCAAATTAATCATGCAATCTTGCCCAATCTAATCCCCAAGCTAGACTCCCCCAAATGGGTCAGGAACACAGCCCAGATCCCGCGAGCGGACCTAGAAGGTAGACTTAGCTCGATCCTACCCAATTCCACTGACCACCTCTCAACTACCGAACTCACCTCTCTTTACAACTCTAATTTGACACGCACCTTGGATCTCCTTGCCCCCATGAAATTAAAAAATCTAGGATCATTCCCTCCAGATCATGGTTCTCCTCCGACATCAATGAGGAAAGAAGATAATTAAGAGCCGCAGAAAGAATCTGGAGGAACAATCCCTCCGCCCTACATCGCGATCAACTCCAAATAGCCCGTAGGATGTACAAAAAGCACATCAAGACATCAAAGACCGCTTTCTTCTGCTCTGCACTAGATACTGCAAAAAACCAACCTAAAGAGCTTTTCGTCAGGAAGCAAACCTCTAAACCTATATGCTCCCCAACACAGGCATCCAAAGAACGCTGCGACAACTTTGCCACCTTTTTTAATGACAAAATTGCCAAGATCGATCTCTCACTTGGCTCCAATCCCTTCCCCTCCACCGTGATCGAATCAACTGAAGTTCTTGTCAGCACCGCCCTGAACCATCCAAAGCATTGGTCCGTCTTCAATCCCATCCAGGAAGCAGAGATAATCAAACTAATCTCCGACGCCAAACCATCATCACACACCCTGGATCAGCTACCCCCGTACCTGTCCAAAGAGCTGAAGCATGCCCTAGCCCCGCTTTGGTACAGGCTCATTAACATTTCACTGAGATCTGGAATCATTCCTGAATGCCTCAAAGTAGGCCAAGTCACGCCACACTGAGGATCTGAATAACTTCAGACCTGTATCGAACCTACCTCTTCTAGCGAAGATCCTAGAAAGATGTGTACTCCCTCAGTTAACCTAGCACTTGGATCACATCAATCTCCTAGACCCCCATTAATCGGGTTTCAGAAAAGGCTGCAGTACTGAATCCGCAATCCTCAACGTCATTGAGGATCTACTCAAGTCACTTGACTCGGATCAATGCTGCCTTCTCATCCTCCTAGATTTATCGGCTGCATTTGATACAGTAGACCACAAATTGCTCATCAAGGTTCTACAAGAAAGGGCCGTTCTTCAGGAGACGGTCCTCCACTGGTTCTAGTCCTTTCTCCAAAACCGTTCCAAAAGAATAATAATCAAGAACTTCGAATCCGACCTTCACTCCGTCACCAGGGGTGTTCCACAAGGATCAGTGCTCTCCCCTCAGCTTTTCAACATCTACATTGAACCCCTTACCTCTCTACTTAGGAAATCCAACATCACTTTTCACTTATATGCTGACGACACGCAGCTCTATTTGGAAACCACCTCAACTGACGACATCCAGAAACTTAATAACACGCTTAAGGAGGTTCAACACTGGCTCACACGCAACCACCTGAAACTTAACCAAGAGAAAACGGAAATACTCCTCATCTCCAACAAGGAGGAAAACGCCCAAATTGAAGAATGGCTCAAAGCTATCGACACCCTCAAGTAATACCTTAGCGGATTTGGTAAAATCTCTAGGGATCACACTTGACCCGAAACTGGACATGAAGAAACACATTACCAGATCCGCCAAAAACGCCTTTCTCAATCTGAAACTTCTATACAAAATAAAACCCTTCCTCCCACCCAAGGACCTTCAACAAGCCACCCAAGCACTGGTTCTTTCCAGAATAGACTATGGGATTGCTGCTCTAACAGGGACAGCAAAATCTCACCACGCCCCCCTGAAGACAACCTTTAATGCAGCGGCCAGAATGGTTACGGGAACTAAGAAATTCGAACACATCTCTCCCGCACTTAGAGAACTTAAATGGCTCCCAATCGAGCTTCGAGCCAACTTTAGAACAGCCTGCCTCACCCACAAAGCCCTGCACACAGGCAAACCGGAATACCTGGCCACCAAACTCAAAAGGGCCGGCCAATCTAGAAACCTCAGGAGCTCCAATTCTCTTTTACTCATCCCATTAAAATCTCGCAAACAGAAAACGGCAACCAAATCATTTGCTGGAAACGCTCCAAAAATCTGGAACTCCATTCCCCCACACATCAGAACAACCCCCTCATTTCCTAGATTCAAGGCTTTACTCAAAGCGCTCTTCCTCGACCGCTCTCGAACGAACTGTAGGAGCCAAGGAAGTTCCCAGCCAACACCCCTCCTGACCTTATCTGGGACCAAATACATTGATTCAGACTAAGAAAACTTTATGCGTACGATCTAACCAAACATTGACTACGCTCTGATAATAGCCAGGCTATCCAGCTCCCCACTCGCCTCTCCCCCTCGCCCAGGTATTTGTTACCGTCCAAAAGTTATCCCTCTTGCTCTTCCAATGTCCGGTACCGTATATTTGTATTAACTGTTTTACTGTATATGCTGTAAAGCGCTCTGATACCCCTGGGTCCAGCGAGCGCTATATAAAACTCCTAAAATAAATAAATAAATAAATTAAGGGATTTGGTGTTCATTGCAGGCCTCGCTACAGATCTCACCATTTGAAAAGCCAATCCATCTGCGAGGCAGCTTAATTTGGGGCAACCTTTCGTGTGGATTTTTAGCGGCCGCTCCGGTCGAGAAGCTTGCCCTCCACATGGAAAGTGGATTCAGGATGGCTTGAAACCTGGGCCACCCAGGGAGCAGATGGAACTGTGGTGAGAATGACTATGTGCCTCCCGTCCAGTGTGGACATTTTAATCATGCCACTTGTTTTTTTTTTATGTGGAATAATAAAGCACACAAACGACACGCCGACTGCGGTTTAATCATTGAGCAGGACTACCTTTACCAAAATTCCCAGTCATCACATGACTCCCACTGGGGCGGGACTCTTTGAAAAAATTGAAAACAGGTTAACTGCAACAGTGTGGTTTGGTGCTTTCCAGAGCCTGTGAGCAAGGGCGGCAAAGCCCAAAACACGTAAGGCTGTTTGAAGGGATTTGGTGTTCATTGCTGGCCTCGCTACAGATCTCACCATTTGAAAATGCAAACCATCTGGGAGGCAGCTTCATTTGGGGCAACATTTTGTGTGGATTTTTAGCAGCCAATCCGGTCGCAAAGCTTGCCCGCCGCATGGAAAGCGGAGCCAGGATGGCTTGGAACCCGAACCACCCAGGGAGCGGATGGAACTGTGGTGAGAATGACTTTGTGCAGGCCGACCAGTGCGGACATTTTAATCATGCCACTTGTTTTTTTTTATGTGGAATAATAAAGCATACAAACGACACACCCACTGTGGTTTAATCATTGAGCAGGACTACCTTTACCAGAATTTCCAGTCATCACATGACTCCTACTGTGGGTGGGACTTTTTGAAAGAACTTAAAACAGGTGAACTGCAACAGTGTGGTTTGATGCTTTCCAGGGCCTGTGAGCAAGGGCGGCAGAGCACGAAACGCATTAGGCCGTTTGGAGGGACTTGGTGTTCGTTGCTGGCCTTGCTACAAATCTCACCATCTGAGAGGCAGCTTCATTTGTGGCAACCTTTCGTGTCGACCGTGGAGTGCAAGTCTTCTTTCCTTTGGGAACAACCTATCACGGGGAGTTTCTCTCGTATCCTGCTAGGATTTGGCACCTGGAAATCGCACCGACCCTGAGAAGAGCGGAAATGAAGTCCGTTTTTATACATATTGAGTTGGTGTGTGGTAAAATAAAATACCATTAAGTAACCTACTCTGGAGTGCCGCGTCTTTTGTGGAGGAGTTAATGTTTGTGGCCAGGATCCGGCCCTAACGCTGAGCTCCCGCTGTGGAGCGCTGACCTGACTGCAAGGGATCACATTGTGGCAAATATATATATATATATAGAGTGAGAGATAGATAGATAGATAGATATATAGATAGATAGATAGATAGATAGATAGATAGATAGATAGATAGATAGATAGATAGATAGATAGATAGATAGATAGATAGATAGATAGATAGATAGATAGATATATGAAATTCACTGAAAAAAACATCGTTTTCAGGGACGTTATAGTTACAAATTAGCATTTAAAAAGCTTTGAAATTCACCTTCCAAAAATGGCATGGTCCCTCAGCCACACAATACTTGAATGTTGCCAGATATGGTAAGCAAGTATGTGTGAAGGACGCAACTCATCCATCAATAATAATGACGCACACAATACCAAGTGAAGCGGTGATGTGCTGGACAGACCTCACTATACAGATCATGAATCTCTCCATCCGTATATATACTGCTGGTGCTTGTAGTGTTGTGCACAATAGACGCAACCATGTTACCTCAGGTAGTGGGAAAGATCTCGGACATGTAGCTGTGTTGGCCTACCCTGGAAGCAGAAGCGCAGTGGGCTTGTCAAACGTACGCCACTCCAGCGTAGGAGTATGAATAAATAAGCCGGGGCTCTGGGCGTGGTTCACTTGTGAACTGTGAAGGCCAACGAGTCTGCCAGAGCAGCGGTCCTCACCCTGCCACGTGGCTGCCGCCATGACCGTGAGTCTCCTCGACACAGGCCCCCTGCAACCCAGCGGCACAGCGGCACAGCACCACAGACTTATGTCTGTACAGACTGCTGCCGTCGATCTACACTGCGGACAGCGGGCCTCACAATTCAGATGGAGTAGCGATTGCAGATGACACAGCGCAGTACGCAAGATACATTGCTCCCAGTGCAGCCCTCTCGGCCAAGCATTATCGCAGGGTGCATGCACGCTGAGTACTTCAGGGGCTACTAACTCAGTGCACCACAAGTCATCGTGATGTGGCCTTATTAAGCCAGAATTCAAAAGACATTGGTCCGTGTGCGGCACCCTGGACCACGCATCATCGCAGGATACGTACAAGCTGAGCGCCAAAGGTACTACTAACTCAGTGCACCATAACTCATCACCATGTGGCCTTATTAAGGCAGAATTCAATAGGAAAAAGACATTGCTCCGAGTACAGCCCTCCCAGACCATGCATCATCGCAGGTTACGTACATGCTCAGTGCCAAAGGTACTACTAACTCAGTACATGATAAGTCATCCCCACGTGGCCTTATTGAGGCAGAATTCAATAGACAAAAGACATTGGTCTGATTGCGCCCCCCTCGGACCACGCAGCATTGCAGGGTATGTACACGCTGAGCGCCAAAGGTATTACTAACTCAGTGCACCATAAGTCATCTCCAAGTGGCCGTATTGAGGCAGAATTCAATAGACAAAACATAGCTCCGTGTGCAGACCCCCTGGACCATGCATCATCGCAGAATACTTACACGCTGAGCGCCAAAGGTACTACTAACTCAGTGCACCACAAGTCATCGCGATGTGGCCTTATTAAGCCAGAATTCAAAAGACATTGGTCCGAGTGTGGCACCCTGGACCACGCATCATCGCAGGATACGTACAAGCTGAGCGCCAAAGGTACTACTAACTCAGTGCACCATAACTCATCGCCATGTGGCCTTATTAAGGCAGAATTCAATAGGAAAAAGACATTGCTCCGAGTACAGCCCCCCCAGACCATGCATCATCGCAGGTTACGTAAACGCTCAGTGCCAAAGATACTACTAACTCAGTACATGATAAGTCATCACCACATGGCCTTATTGAGGCAGAATTCAATAGACAAAAGACATTGGTCTGAGTGCGCCCCCCTCGGACCACGCATCATTGCAGGGTATGTACACGCTGAGCGCCAAAGGTACTACTAACTCAGTGCTCCATAAGTCATCCCCAAGTGGCCGTATTGAGGCAGAATTCAATAGACAAAACATAGCTCCGTGTGCAGACCCCCTGGACCATGCATCATCGCAGAATACTTACACGCTGAGCGCCAAAGGTACTACTAACTCAGTGCACCATAAGTCATCGCCACGTGGCATTATTAAGGCAGAATTCAATAGACAAAAGACATTGCTCCGAGTGCGGCCCCTCCGGACCACGCATCATCGCAGGATGCGTACTCGCTCGTGCCAAAAAATTCTACTAACTCAGTGCACCATAAGTCATCGCCACGTGGCCTTATTAAGGCAGAATTCAATAGAAAAATGACATTGCTCCGAGTGCAGCCCCCCCGAACTACGCATCATCGCAGAATACGTACACGCTCAGTGCCAAAGGTACTACTAACTCAGTACACGATAAGTCATCACCACGTGGCCTTATTGAGGCAGAATTCAATAGATAAAAGACATTGCTCCGAGTGCAGCCCCCCCGAACTACGCATCATCGCAGGTTACGTACACGCTCAGTGCCAAAGGTACTACTAACTCAGTGCACCATAAGTCATTGCCAAGTGGCCGTATTGAGGCAGAATTCAATAGACAAAACATAGCTGCGAGTGCGGACCCCCTGGACCATGCATCATCGCAGAGTACGTACACGCTGAGCGCCAAAGGTACTACTAACTCGGTGCACCATACGTCATCGCCATGTGACCTTATTAAGGAGGAATTAAATAGACAAAAGAAATTGGTCCGAGTGTGGCCCCCCTGGACCACGCATCATCGCAGGGTACGTACACGCTAAGCGCCCAAGGTACTACCAACTCAGTGCACCATAAGTCATCGCAAGGAAGAGTGAACAGTTTTAGTGGGTGAGGCATACTATCACTCGAAAATCACCCAAAAATACTTATAATATAAAAAAAACGAACAATCGAAGTACATTAATGATTACAATCCGGTGATTTTGAAGATGTGGAATTCAAATATGGACAGACAATATGTTGCAGATAACTCAATTGCTGTTTCTCGCTATTTCACGTCATATATTACCAAGTCTGAGAAGACAGAATTGAAAGAAATGTGGGAAGAAATTTCACAGGAGACGACACTTAGCAAAAAATTGTGCAGCTTCAGTTTGAAGATGCTTTCACATTGAGAAATTAGATCCTACGAATGTTCCGATCGATAAACATCTGCAAGTTTATATTTAAAGTCAAGAGGAATCCTCTGGATAAGTTTAGATCTTGCTGCGGCACGAAATCGAGTTTTAATATAAATGATATAAAACAAGTTTGTGATGATATAGAGTTACGTTTCTTTGCTAGCCAAGAGAAGTGTACAGAAAATAACAGTTTCATAAGTGTACGTGTTGAAGAAGAGATGGAAGATAATAGTGATGTGAAGTTTCAAAAAGAAATAACAACGTTTAAAGTAGTTTCTGGTGAAAATCCCAACTAAGTATAACGTCGCTCAAATCTACACAATATCCTTTTAGTATCTTATGAACTTGTTTTATATCAGTTAGAACTTTACTACAATGACCAAACTCATCTTGCAAGTTCAAACGAACACTGAATGGCAGTCTACACTGCGAACAGCAGAGCTCACAATTCACATTTAGTCGCAATAGCAGATGACGCAGTCCAATAGGCAAGAGATATTGCTCCCAGTGCGGCCCATCGGACCACACATTATCGCTGACTGCTCACATGCTGAATGCTTCTGACGCCCCTACCTCAGTGCAGCACAACTCATGCACCCTTTCTGATACGATATTTTCTGTATAATTTCACATCTGCTGTCCTACCTCAGTGTATCACAAGTCATGAACCCTTTACGATAGGATCTTTTCTGTATGATTTTATATTTGGTACCCGTACCTTAGTGCAGCACAAATCATTGACCCTTTATGATTGAATCTCTGTGTCTGATTAAATGATTACTGTTGTACTTGTTGCCACCACCAACCATTCATGGAGGGTTGGCTTACAATCACCCCACAAGCATCAACCACAGACGTCACTAGACATGTGACCCTGTTAATAAAAAGGAGTTGAGCGCATGTGCCCGTAACCAGTTCCACTATCTATCTGTGTCCGTGTCTTCATTATGTATGCAACATGCTTCCCCTAGGCCGTACCACATTACATAGTGCTCTGGACAGCGTATGCAACCATCTTACCTTTGACAGTGGGGGAAAACTTTAGTTATGTAACTTTGTCTCGGTAATTGTACAAGTACGTACGTAGTGACTGCATCATTAGAGTACTACAAGGAGAGTGTAGAGTGAATTTATAAGTGCGTGAGGATCGTCGGAGTGATTGTATAAGTACATATGTTGGCGCATCCTAACTCCGACAACGACTTTGTCTCTAATTGGCTGCCCTCCATGCACCAAGAACTGAAACTTCAACTTTCCATGGCCCTGTATTGCAACAGCTGCAACACTCCACTGAATGTGCAATAAACATTAATATCTACACAGATATCTCATGTAGACCATCTTTCTTGTGTGGAACTATGGATAAATATAGGGTCAGTAATTCCCCGTACCTTCAATTTTGGCCATATTGTGGGACTTGGCTCACAGAGTGACACTTTGGCTTTTGCAAACCGGGTGACGGTAGCACTCCAACACAGACACCCGCATCCAGTATTGTCAGATTTTCTAAGCTTTCTATAAACCAAAGCCAACCGAAAAGTAGCCTAAACTAGCCCAATATTGCTACTTTAGAGAAAGAGGGGCATGGACAGTGTCAAACAGGCGGTGAATGCATTGGAATTGATGTTGCAGCAGAATGCCAAGTAAATATTTGTCTAATAAAGCGCTTTAACATACTACTTTGTTGGAGCACCGTATATATATTTATACTCTGGCAACTAGCACAAACCAAAATTTTACCACACAAACGGAAAAATATAGTCCAATTGTGCGTGATCTAGCCCAATCTGGCAACACTGATGCCACAGCCACTCCCTCACGGCTGGTATACACCCACACCCATCCAGCACAGGCGTCACAGAATAAGTGAACCTGCTAATATAAAAGACCGGGTGCACGTGCTCTACGCCATTTTAGAGTTTAGAGTACGTTGCCTCACTTCTCACTGAGTTAGTAGCACCGCAAGCACTGAGCGGGTGTACAACCTGCGATGATGATAGGTGCACTAGTATGTCCTCTGCCATGGCGATATCAAGGCTCAGTACCAAATTTGAGACCTAATACCTTGCATTACGGAGCTTCATGACGAGAAAGGTGCCCATGACCGTGGAAAGGTGAGCATTGAGGCCTTGGTGTGTAGCATCAGGCAGATAACTCTGGGCGGCGCGAGTAGATGGGGTACAGCAGCCTAAATACAGAAAGACAGCAGAGTGATTTAGGCGTACGCACTCGTATATACTCTGCCACAGCGTCGGATTGGTAATGCAAGCACTGATGCAATACCCGAGGAACCGGTGCTGAGTTCCAACTGTGGGATGCTTTTTGGCACAGTCTGGGGGCAGATTTGGGCGGTGTCGCTGTTGTTTGGATACAGCCAGCGGCCCAGTGGGTGTCTGAATGGCCTTTCTGGAGGCAGATGGGCGTCATTACCTCACGTTTAGCGACAGGCAGAGGTATCACTTACTTTCTCTCGCAGGGCCGCCCATTAATGTATGCATACCTACCAGGGCATGGCGCCTGAGCAGAAGTGGCCTCATTGTTTTTAAGTCACCAGTGTAAACGAATCCTCGCAATTTTTTGTATCTCCCAACCCCCTCTTTTTTTAGCAAAAGCAAAAGCAATATCTTCCTCTTCCTCTTACACTGTTTGTCTCTTTCTCTCTCTCTTCCTCTATCTATGTTTCTCTCTCTCTCTCTCTTTCATTCTCACTCTTCCTCTGTTCCTCTGTTTCTCTGTTCCTCTTCCTCATACTCTTTCTCTCTCTTCCTCTCTCACTCCTTCTCTCTCTCTCTCTTTGTCTTTCTCACGCTTTCTCTCTGTCTTCTCACTTTCTTTCTTTTTCTCTCTCTCTTTCTCTCACTCTCACTGTTTCTCTCTGTCTTCTGCTCACTCTTTCTTTCTTTCTCTCTCTTCCTCTTTCCTTTGATTGACGCATAACGCACGGTCTCATCTTGCTTTTTATCTAACAGGCTGTGAATCACGAATCGACTTTAACCCCCCCAACACCACCAAAGCTGAACGCGCAAAAAATCTGCGATGATGCATGGCCATTCTGAACGCACAACAAAGTTACTGCGGCAAGTGGTGGACCCTCTTACACACACGCCGGTAGCAGAAGGTGAGCAGAGAGACTTCTTTCCGCAGCAGCGGGCAGTCACCTCTGGGCAGTGGGAGTGGATAATGTGCAGCAGTCTGGGCTCACATGAGCGCACAGACACCTCCGAGCAGTGGGAGTGGATGGGGTGCACCAGCCTCACTGCGCATTAGCAAAACAGAGAATTACGTGTGTGCAGTTGTATGTACTCTGCAATTACTAATTCTAAACTATCTTTCAGATCACTAAATTTGAGGGCTGCACTATCTCCCCTGCACTCGGTTGCAAACACACTGGTGGCACAAAGGTGGGCTGTGAAGATTTTCTCCAGTGTCAACACTCCCTCTCCATCTCTTCCTTTCTCTCTCTCACACCTTTTCTCTTTCTCTGTCTCTTACTTTCTCTCTCATTCTTTCTTTCTCTCTTCCTCTCTCGCACTCGTTCCCCTTCTCTCTCACTCTTTCTCTCTCTCTCTCTTCCTCTCTCACACTATATCTCTCTCTCTTCCTCTCTTTCACACTTTCTCTCTTTCTATCTTCCTTGTATCTTACCCTTTCTCTCTTTTTTTCTCACTCTTTCTCCTCCTCTCTCTCGCACTCTTTCTCTCTTTGTCTGAGTTCCTCTCTCTCACTCTTTCTCTCTTCCTCTCTCACTTTTGTCTCTCTCTTCCACACTCTCACTCTTTCTCTCTCTCTTCCTCTCTCTCACACAGTTTCCCTCTCTCTTTCTTGTATCTCACTCTTTCTCTCTCTCTTGCTCTCTTTCTGTCTTCCTCTCTCTCTCTCACTCTTTCTTTCTTTCTCCCTCTCTCCCTCTCTCCCTCTCTCTCACTCTTTCTTTCTCTTTCTCCTTTGCTGGGCCCATGACGCGCCATCTTATCTTTCTTTTTGTCTTGCAGGCTGTGATTCACAAATGGACCAGCGATCACACGCCACGGCTGTACATAGTTTTATTTGTTCTTGTTTTGCATTAATAAAATGTTATATATATGTTAATCTATGCATGACTAAGATTCTTATTTCTCCAAGCATCTTTTTATTAAGAGTTTGTTGAGGGACACTTACGGACACAAGAAGGTTGTTGGGGGTATGCTGGTATGCTGGTGATGTGGGAAGAGGGTGGGTTACCTGCTAATGTGGGGAGACGCAGCGTGAAAGGGGTCTCACAGAAAGAGCTCCGTTATGTTTTCAGAAATGCCTCGGTCAGATGCCAACTGACGGCCTGAATCACAAAATGGCTTTTCAATGCTCATATAGTGTGACTTATGAACAGTTCGTACCGCGGCTCACAGAGGGACAACTGAAGCCCGTCCACTCGACTCACAGAGGCAGAACTACAAGCCGTCTGCTCCCAAAGGAACAGCAGCTTAGTAGCTCGCAGAGGTACTGGCACAGCAGCGTACTTGCTCGCAAAGGTAGACAGCTGCGAGCCAACGGACTGGCTTCTAAAGGAATACATGTGAAGTGGTGATGTTGGGCACAGGGAGCGCCTACTAGTGTCCTGGAGTGGAAGTCGTGCTGCCTGTCGCTCACCAGTTTCTCCTTTATTGTTAATAAATCTGAAACCTTCACTGAGTCCAAATCATCATTACACAGAGCTCCGCTTTATTAAATTGCCCTTATTAAACCTTTCTTTTATATTTTCACCCGATGCGAGGCACAAAATGGCTGCTAACAGTTCCTGGTTTGAAGTGTTAGCAGCCAATCAGAGGACACTTCCTGCTTTGAAAAGTTAGCAGCCAATCAGAGGCAAGCTCATGCTCGGGAGTAAGGCACCGACCAGATATATATATATTTTTTCCAATTACTATCTTAAAAACTACTGAATGGATTTACACCATTTCTACAACACTGCACTTTCTGGACCAAGCCCTTTCTCCCTGCAAAATTTGGCGTAATTCTGTTCAGCAGTTTGACCTGTAGCCTTGTCTAAAGTTTCCTTAGGAAAATCCATTGAGAAAACTCATTTTCACCCCCCCCTTTTTTCTCAGCCCCCCATTGACGAATCACCCCTAAACTTTCAAGATAGGAGCTGACCAAAAAAGAAAAACGTTATGGAAAATTTCGTAAAGAATCGTCAAACGACGCCAAAGTTATGAGCAGATGGAGAGCTCCAGGAGGGGGGTCGCGCAACATGAGTGCAGCCCCGAGACTGCGCAGACCCCAGCGGGCACCTGCAGCCCCAGCGAGCCCCCGCTATTATTTTTTGAAGAAATGCCCCGGGACCTACCCACCCCAAGGTCTCATTAAAATAAAACACGGGAACCCGCGACGCCAGCGCGAATTACGCAGATTTTTTTTTTTTAAATCTTTTTTTTTGTCCCTGGGGGGCCTTCTGGGACCCCCTGACCAGGCCTAGGGGGTCAGGGTGTTTCTACCCTGCCCCCTTCTCTTGTTTTCTACCTTTGTTTCTCTGTTTTCTAGCGACTCGCTTCTACCGAGCCATAAGATGGCTGCCAACACTTCCTGGTTTGGAGTGTTGGCTGCCAATCACAGTGAAGCTCGTGCACGGGACTTAGGCTCCATCCAGATATCAAAACTTTTATTTTTGTAATTTCTCAGCAACTACTGAACGGATTTACACCATTTAAAAAAAAGGTTGCTTTCTGGACCAAGTTCTACCTTTCTGCCAAATTTGGGGTAATTCCATTCAGCAGTTCAGGCTGTAGCTCGTCGCAAAATTTCCTATGGAAAATAACATGGGGAAAATGTGTTTTGGGACCCTCCTTTTTTCTCAGCCCCTGCTTGACGAATCACCCCCCAAAGTTTCAAGATAGGAGCTGACATAATAAGTGCAACTGTTTTGAGAATTTCAGAAAGATTTGTTAAACGACGCCAAAGTTATAAGCAAATCAAAAAATGGTTTTCCTATGGAAACTAGGTTGTAACTATAACTACCTACTGCCGACCGCCAGCCAGTAGGTAATATATATATATATATATATATATATATATATATATACATATATATATATATATATATATATATATATATATATATATATCAAACAGTTTACATGTTTATTAAACAACTTCATAATTCATTATCAATGTAATGTTTTTATTATTTATTTATGACTTAATTAACTTCCAACACAAAACCCCTACTTAAAACACTTAAAACATAACTAAAATAGATACGTATAATGCAGTTTACATAATTGATAATCAATTAACTAATTAATTACCAAGTAATAATTATCTATTATTAGGTATTACTTAATTAATGTCGCACCATATACCCCTATAAATCTAGCAACCCACATTTAAAATAAATCAATATTCCATAATGTACATAATTAATTGTCAATCAAATTATTGTTAACAAATAAATAATTTCCTTTTGATGAATTATTACTTAATTAACTTCCCACCCTATATCCATTCAAATCCAACAGCCCACACATAAATATAACTAAAATATATTTATTACACAATTTACATAATAAAATAATAAATTAAATTATTAATGCTAACTTATGAATTTATTGTTTAACAATTATTACTTAATTAACTTCCCACCCCGTACCCCTACAACCATTATAAATTACTATTAGCAATTACATAAAAAAGATATATCACTTAAAATTGCAAACTATATTAAAAAATATTATTAACAATGATACAAACAATAACACAAAATTAATATATGAACTAAAACACATTAAGATATTTAAAAAAATATAGTTGTATAACTATATTATCAAAAACAATGCTAACAACAATATTTTACCTACCTGAAAAAAACAATATTCTTGACAATGATATTTCTGCACCACAATATTTTTGTATTGCAATATTTTTTTCCACAATATTTCTGTCTCCAGATATTTACACCTCAATATTTTGTCCAAATACCTCAAGGTAGTGCTAATCGCCTGCCTTGCGTTACTCTGCGTTGAGAAGGCGTTTCATGGGTGGAGAATGGATATTCTGATGCATCCACCCATGGATTTTGACACAAACCCATATTTACTTATGGTAGTATAACTGGGGTTGTATCAAAATTGTAAGCCTTCCCAACAGAGGTATTCTGCAGCACACGTAGAAATAGAAAAATTACTCTAAGCATTGTTTTTGTGCAGGAATGTGTCCCTTCTCTAGTTGATGCAGGCAAGGAGCAACTTTGTCTTGCCGCTCTATAAACCTCCTCCAGTCGCAGCGCTAACTGCTCAATGCTTATATCATAGAACTCTTCTGGGAGTCCGTCACTTCTGGGTACCTTCCTACTGGCCATCAGTTAACTGCTGCTGTGATTTCTTGTGGTGTTATGTCACTACCCAGTACTTTTCTTTCCCCAAGAGTAAGTGTCAGCAAGGCAATGGGAGAAAAAGTCTTCGATATATGGCTTAATGCCCCAACAGTCTCTGGTGTACAATTTAGTATAATAATGCCTAAAACATAATTTATGTCATCTTGCCCACAGATTCTGACCTCATCAGCCTTGTGCATTTCTTGTATTTGTGAGCCTCTTTTTTTGGAGTTAGTTAGCCAGGCTAACAGTGTCCCAGATTTATCCCTCTCAGCATGTGTTTTCACCACATACTCTTTATAATCCAAGCACCGGATGCGCTCTGCCTGATCTGCCAATGTCTCTCTCTACTCCAATAGTTTTTGTTGCTGGTTTCCCAAGTCTAACTTTCTCTACTTTTCTTAGTATCACTTCTGGGTGTTTATTGCATCTACCAGTGTGCGTCAAACTCCTACTATGGTCACAATGCACTGCCCTCTGATCACCATTTTAAAGGCATCCCATTCCGACAAAGTTCATGTGGCCGTACCTATGGAAAGGCGGGATTTTACCTCTAGAGTCTGCTTGTCATTCTCTAGAATCCCGTCACAGGTCGACTAGACCTTTTTTCCTGCCATAGAGTGAATTAGGCAATCTGTCATACGAGAATAAACAATTTAGAAATCCCAATTGCTTCCCCCAAGAACCACTGACCAGACTAAGTTTGAAAGGTTTATTACATAACCAAAAATAACTGCAGATACAAACACCTCAGCAAGAGGTTCAAAAAGTAAACAGGCACTAATATAAACATAATCCTACGGAAAAGTCTCAGGCGACTGATGAACAACACCAAGATTAATTCCAGAACCATCAGACTGATCAGAATAGCTATAACCTGGGTTCTGGTACTCATCGGAATAAAGGACATAAATGCTGGTTAATCTGTCCCTACTCTACTCTAAATGACATCCCTACTCAACAATAGCCCAACCTAACCAAAGGTGTCAGCAGTGGTGACTTCAAAGAAGTTCACTTACTTCCCTCCAAAACTAGAGAAACCTCAGTCATACCTAAGCTCTTTGACCATCCAATCACTCTCTCTAGCTCCTCAGCCCATCTGCACTGCCTCCACCCTCGGGGTGCTGTCCCTAATACGAAACCCCAAAATGTGAATGATACGCCTTCAGGTACGCCCTCTCCAAGGTGTCGATTACATGAAGTTTTCCCTTTTGGCCTTCTTCCATCCTTGTCCGTTAAACGTCCTTGGGTCTCAGACTCTCTGTCGCTTCCAGTTGTATCTTCAAATTCCTGGTCTACTCCTCCATGTCTGGGTCTAGCATTTCTAACTCTCATACACAATGGGCCCTTCTACTCTACAATCTACTGGGTGATGCACCTGCAAAAGAATATACGCAAATAGGCTCACATTCTAATAATGTTGCAACATTTTCTAAAGCCTCTTTCATAAGCATTTCTATCGTTAATATGTTTAAGCAAAACATTTTCATACAGGCCTGCGCCATTTCCATGAACTAGACCTCTGCTAGAGTTTTAGGCCTCAGGTTTACATGAACAGTTCTCTGTGTTCTCTAGGCCTTCAACCTTAACGACAAATGCATTTTCTCTATATTCGACTAATTATTGAGTACATAAAGCATGATCACATTTCAGTAAATCAATCTGAAGGCACATTAGTAAATCAATTAAACACTCTTCTCAATAGTACACGATTTCATTTCAAAGCAGCTCTATACTGCAGCAAATATGAATTTGCACCTTGTAACGTTGGCTCTGCACATTCTCTGATACCAATTTACTTGAGTACTTATCATACATTGCATCTAAACATGATTAAAAGTCCTCTATATATGCGGGTGCTAACTACTTGTACATATGCTGCACCCCTACAAACTTCACTGTAAATGGCGCTCTCTCAGTTCCCCCCTTTGATGACCCGTGTCATCACCACCCACACATCTGCCTTAGGGTAAGAACCAATTAAACTGAGCTTGTGGCCATTTTCCCCCGTTTGAACGATTCCAACGCTCTCAGGCTGCGATATTCACTATCCTGCAGCCTTTCCATTCGCATCTCTTGCGCTCTCATTGATCTCGCCAACCTATTGGACCTGTACCACTTGTACAATCTTACCAAACCCCACAATCCAATCACACATGCCACTGCTATGATAAGGGGCTTCAGTACAAATCCAAGAAAACTCTTTCCCAAGTTGGCAAACCAGCTTCCAACCTTCCCAAATCCCTTGCCAACCGTCTCCCACGCATTCTCTTGCGGCAAGTCCTCTACTTCATAATGGATTGCAGTAATGTTGCTTATATATTTCTCCAGATCCTTAGAGTTGTCTGGTATATAAGTGCAACATTCTTGGACTTTCAAACGTTTACAGACCCCGCCCTCCTTTGCTAGTATGACGTCAAGAGCAAGACGGTTCTGTAAAACCATTGTCCTAATCGACAACATCTCACCCTCAACCAACACCAATGACTTGGCAGTATTCATTGACAATTCATCCACAACAGTTGCCAGCCGCCGTATCTTTATGTCGTTCAAAATTACACCCAACATAGGTATTGCTGCTCCAAACACATCTCCCGCAATTGCTCCAGCACTTTCCCCTCGCTTTCCCCTCCTTTGAGACCCTCCCTCTAAGAGTTCGAAATCCTCAGTATGGTAAATCTTGGGAAAAATAATTGCTAGATAGCAAGTTCCATACCACTTCTCTGGCAATCTCACATACGCATTCTTTCCGCAGACAAAGTACACAGTAGGAATCACCTGAACCACGCTCTTCAAGAAGTCCTTTGTATAGTATTCTAATGTGAAGGTGTGGTCACACGAAGTCTGACCCACATACACATTTTCATAATACGTCTGTGGTCGGTGAAGGCATAACTTTCCCTTCTGTACTGCATCTAGAGCTATTGGACCATAACTCCCTCTCGACTTATGCTGTTTCTCTTCTTCGGTCCAATCTACCTTGCCTTGACCTGAATCTCGCAACTTCTTTTGCTTCGTGTACCTATCTTCCACTTGCTCAATGAACTTTTTCTCTATCTCGGATAGTGAACAGGTCAAGTTGTGTCGGTGTGCATATGGGGTGTCCAGCTCTCGAGTGGGAATGAAAAAATATCCAAGTCTGTCCTCTGACTTATAATAGTCCCACTTGTTCAAATGCTTGTAATTCGGGACTTCTGGTAACACAGCATCATAATTCGAAAAGAAGTATTTTGATTTCGCCCATACAGGATACTAATCAGCAAACTACGGGATATCCCATATGTCAATGGAAGGTGATGGTATCTAATACCCTCATCTACTGAGGCTGGTAATTGCATGCACACATAACAGTCCTTCGCATCCATCGCCTCAATGTATTCATACAACAGCTTTGCATAAGCATTTTGCCCAAAATTTCCTTTAGACAGATCAGTGTGTAGCCTACGGCTTTCTGCAGCTAGTATGGCTTTCTCTCTTCGCTCTCTCTCTTCTTTCTGGCTAGGAGTGATAGGTGTCGGTGTCCCCACAGCCTTCTCTACCTGTTCATGTGGTGCAAAATAAGAAACTAAAACTACTATAGCTATAAGGAGTATCACTCCTCCTAGAAGAGTGCCTACTATGCATTTGGCTCTACGATTCGGGTTTCCAGACGCCATGGTCTCAGTACAAGTTAGTTTGTTCTCGGAAAGTACCCAAAAGTCTCTTTCTGTGCTGTTTGAGTCTCTCGAACCACCTTGAAAAGCGGAAAATCTCGTTTCAGTTCTTCTTTTTGTTTCAACGACAGACAACCTTAACCCTTCTCCATCCTCTATGGAAAGTCCCTAAATTTGTTCTTCTTCCACTCGGCTTTAGGTTAAGTTCAACAGTTATTCACAAAGTCTTTTCAAAAGTTTTTCAAAGCAAATTCAAAGTTCAAAGTTCTCAATAGTCTATGATTATACTTGATTGCTTGCAACACATAATCTAAAAGTTCCATGCGGAGCACGACTTCATCATATGCTGGCATGTCGGGTACAAAAGTAGGAAAAATCAGTCTATCCAGTAGTAAATCACGTATCTTGCTTAGGAGAGGGGGATTGGGAATGGTGAGTGTCAGTTTACCTTCGATTTCAAGTCCAGGAACCAACAGTATCACTTCCAGCTTAACATTTGGGATCGTACTGGTCACTGCTACTGACCTCACCCTCCCGGACCTCAGTACTCCTGGCATTGGTACTCCTAGCATAGGTAAAAGGGTAGGTCCACTCTGGAGTGGCGTATCTTTGGCAAGGTACTCTCACCCTCCTTGACCTTCTCGGACCCCCTTGCTCAGCTCCTTGTTCTCCCTCTTCAGGATCTGATTCTTCGGACACAGGTGCAAGATCTGTTTCGGAAGCCAATCTCACATTCATTCGCCTCTGTCTCTCGGGCCATTGATCCCCTGCACTTCTTGCCCTTCTGGTTCTCGTTCGCACACCCTGTTCGTCTCCACTGTCGACCTCTTCTGTGCTCAGATCGCCTTCTCTGCCACTTCCTCCCTCTGAGGCAGATTCCGTGTCACTTTCGTCTTGGCCGTTTCCTGCTTGATCAGGGGAGTCCCCAAGTTCTACAGGCACCCCCACAGCTTGACTTGCTCCCTCTGATGAATCCTCTTCTTCGTTATTATTTTCATCTACGAGAGGAGCTGTCCTCTCCTTGGGTGCTGGGACTCGTCGGGTGTGAGAAGCATGGACCCAATTTGGCAATCCACCGCACTTCACAGCAGTAGTAGTGACTAGGATCACTTGGAAAGGTCCTCTCCAACGTACGTCCAGGCAGCTCTTTCTGAAGTGCTTCTGCACCAGGACCCAGTCACCAGGGCACAGGTCGTGACAAAGGTCGCTAGAAGCCGGAATTTCAGCAGCCTGCACCTGAAGAGACACAGAACGCATGACATCAGAAAGTCCTCTGCAATAGTCAAGAATCACATCATCTGTGATATTCATCAAGGCAGTTGTAGGAATAGATGGCAGTCTCTTAGCCCTCCCCATCAGCACCTCGTGGGGCGAGAGCCCTGTCCTTCTGTCTGGGGTACTACGCATGCTCATTAGTACCAATGGCAAGGCATTGGGCCACTTCAGGGACGTAGATGAGCACACCTTTGCCATTCGAGCCTTCAAAGTCCCATTGATTTGCTCCACTATGCCAGAAGCCTCTAGTCGATAGCTACAATGCAGTCTCTGGTCAATGTTCAGGGCAGAGCAAAGCATCTTCACAACTTCGCTATTAAAGTGTTTTCCTCTGTCCGATTCCAAAGAGGTCGGAACCCCGAATCGTGGCACTAGCTCCCTCAACAACAGCTTAGCTACTGTTAGTGTATCGCACCTACGAGTGGGATATGCCTCAACCCATCTAGAAAACACACACACAATCACCAAGACGTACCTGAGGCGATTGCACCTCGGCATCTCGATGAAGTCTATCTGCATCCTATAGAAAGGTCCGCCGGACCTCCCAATGTGACTTAGTGTAACGGGTGTTCTTTTCCCAACATTCAGCTGTTGACAGGTTACACATCTCTGACATACTGCTTCTGCGGCCTGTCTAAATTTTGGGTTATACCACGTTTGCCTGAACACACGCACCATCGCATCCCATCCCAGATGCACAGGACCATGTATCTGTCGTGCCATTGCACTCACTAACTCATTCGGTAACACAGCTCTTCCATCAGCTGAAACCCACATGTCCAAATCTCCCTTGACACAGCTAGCCGATTCCCACACCCTCTTTTCATAATCAGATGTCTGTCCTTGCATGTCTCTCAGCTCTTCCCATGTGTCTGCCACCTCAAGCATCATGCTTAGTTCTGTTCTTTCCCTTGGTCCCTCAATTGTTTGTTCCGTAAAGGAATATCCCTGCTCTGCACAATAGCGTGCAACTTCATCAGCATAACGGTTCCCTTGTGTCACAAAGTCCATTCCCTTTGTGTGTGCTGTGCATTTTACCACAGCTATTTCTGCAGGTCTTTGCAAGGCCTCCAGCAATAACCTGATAAATTCACCATTTCTGATTGGGGAGCCCGATGATGTCATGTAACCCCTCTGGGACCACAACTGGCCAAAGTCATGAACCACCCCAAATCCGTACTGGCTGTCCGTGAATATGGTGATCTTAATGCCATTGGCTGCTAAACAGGCGCGTGTCAATGCAATTATCTCAGCCACCTGAGCAGAGTGTACTCCTTCCAGGCAGGCTGCTTCAATTACTCCAGAAATAGTGCAGACAGCAAAGGCTGCTCTCAACTGACCAGTATTGTCTCTTACACATGAGCCATCCACAAAATATATTTCATCAGGGTCTGTTAATGGCACATCAACAATATCCGGTCTAGGCTTGGTGCATAGTTCAGTTACATCAAGACAATCATGGTCTTCCCAATCATCTTCTATATCATTCGGTAATGGTAACAAAGTAGCAGGATTCAAGACAGAGCACCTCCTGAGAGTCACATTCTCTGCAGCAAGTATAACCTGCTCGTAGCGTGTGAGCCTGTTGTTTGTCAGGTGCTGCGTCTTGGTCCTGGTTATCAACAATTCCACAGAATGAGGTACATGCACTGTCAGTGGATATCCCATCACAATACTTTCACACCTTTCAATGCTGACACCTGTTGCAGCAACGGATTTGAGACATCCGGGCAACGCTGCGGCTACTGGATCTAAGGTAGCCGAAAAGTATGCAACTGGTCTACGGACTCCTCCATGATCTTGCACTAAGACTGCCAATGCACACCCCTCCCTTTCGCAGCAGAACAATGCAAATGATTTGGTGTAATCGGGCATTCCCAGAGCTGGAGCGCGACACAGGTCCTCTCGCAGCTTGAGAAAAGCCATCATACAATCTGTGTCCCATGGTACCGGATCACTCACGTCTTTGTGCATCAGTTTCTGCAGTGGTTTCGCTTTCAGAGAAAAGTTAACAATCCACTGTCGGCAGTAGCCAACCATGCCTAAGAACATCCTGACCTCTCTTTGAGTCGAGGGCACGCTCATTCTCATGATAGTCTCAATCCTGTCCGGTGACACCTTTCTCTTTCCCTTCTCTATTCTGTGACCCAGATACTGCACTTCTTGCAGGCAGTACTGTAATTTACTCGGAGATACCTTGTGTCCATTCTTCCCCAGATGGTTCAACAAGGCAATGGTATCAATCCTACAAGCATCTTCGGTGTCTGAAGCAACAAGGAGGTCGTCTATGTACTGCACAAGAACGGAGTTCTGCGGCAGTACTAGACTCTCAAGATTCCTTTTCAGCAATTGATTAAAGATTGATGGGCTCTCTGTATACCCTTGTGGGATACGACACCATGTTAAAACGCGACTCTCTATTTTAAATGCGAAAAGAAATTGGCTTTCTTCGTGCAATGGGATAGAAAAGAAAGCCTGACACAAATCTATCACAGAAAACCATTCAGCTTGGAACGGTATCTGAAACAGTATCACTGATGGATTTGGTACCACTGGACAGCATGGAACAACTATGTTGTTAATTTTTCGTAAATCCTGCACAATCCTGAACTTCCCACTTTGTTTCTGCAACCCCATTATCGGAGAGTTACAGGGACTTCCCATAACCTCCTTCAGAATTCCCTGTCTAACCATGGACTCAATCACAGGTTTTATACCTTCAAGTGTTTCTGGGGTCAGCTTGTACTGGGGAGTTCGAGGGAATTCAACATTCTGTCTCACCTGAATTCTGACTGGCTCTACCCCCTTAATCAGTCCAATCTCCTCTCCTGTGAAGTCCCAGACTTCTGGGTAGACCGAGTCTCTCAAGTCCCAAGGGAGTTCCTCCACAGTTATAGCAGGGTACAACTCAATGCACGTATGCGTATTTGCAACCTTAAAATCAGCATCATCATCGTTAGTCTGTAATTCCACTCCCTTTGGGGTACAATAGATGGTGCAATTAAGTTTGCACAAAAGATCTCTTCCTAACAGGCACACAGGACTGGAATCACACACCACGAACTGATGCCGGTCACTAAAACTTCCAATCTTAACAGGGACTGGCTCAGTCAGGGGGTTAGTCATTCTTCTGTTTGCAACTCCTACAACTTGGATGGTCTGTCCTGAAAGGGGTAAATTGGGGACTACCGCAGACCGCACAGTGGACCGAGAGGCACCAGTGTCAACCAAAAATGTGGTGGGATGACCATCTACATCTGCCTCTACAAAAGGTCCTCTCTGATCTACCTCCAGTACAGCTCCTAGAGTACAGCCCTCCTCCCCATCCACATACCATCCTGTCACTGGATCAAATTGGTAACACTCGTCCCCTTCCACTATGAAAGGCATCTGCTTATATACCTTGCTACCTGTTGAAATCTTCGGTGCCTGGGGAACTGGAGCCCTAGGGGCTGACGTCCCCCTTTCGTCGTCTGGGATTTGGTCACTGTCACCTTTCGTACCGGAGGGGCTTGTACTTCCTTTCCTCCTCCTCCTCCTGTACCTGATTGTCAGGGTTATGGGGACACTCGCGTCTCCAATGCCCCACCTCGTGACATTGATGGCACTTGGTCGTCTTTTTCAGGGCCTCTATATCTATCCTAGGTCTCGGACCTTCCTCTCCGTCCCTCTTCTGCCCCCCTGATCTCCTTCCATGGTGCCATTCCCTGACTGACCCTGTCCTCCCGCTTGCATCTGTACTAACATCAGTTTGTCCTTAAGCTTCTTTGTCTTCGAGTCTATCTCGTCACTGCAATACCTCGCGTACCTCAAAATCTCATCCAGGGGTTTATTTTGCCAACAGATCAGATGTTGCTGTATCATAAGGCAAATATCAGGCCTTAATCCTAGGACAAATTTGGATAGGAACTGTCCCATATCCTTTGGGTCCATCACATCTAACCCACTGTACTGCTTGAAGATCAGCAATAACCTCTCGTAGTATTCATGCACTGTCTCTTTTGGTTCCTGTCTAGTCCGATCTATTTTCACCCAGTCTATGTCGTGTGGTGGTACTTTAGTCTTCAGCCACGTGATCGCCTGCTCATACTTTGCCATTACCCTGGGTGATGGCCCATTCGTGGCAGAATCTCGTTCTGGCTCCGCGGTGGGCCATTCAACACTAACCTTGCACGCTATCCACAAGTCACTTGGGACCACAATGTCAAACAGTGTATTCAAATCAATCCACTGCACCTTTGAGATTTTAAAAAACCTCTCCACCTGTTTGTACCATTCCACTGGACTCTCTCTCAACTTTGGGAATGTGTTCGTAAAGGCAGCCAGATCTCCCCTACTCCAGGGTACGTGTACATAGCCTCCATGAGCCACCTGCCGCAAGGGGTATGCCTCCGCATGCATCAACCCTCCTCCCGGAGATGTCTCCAGAACACTCCTTCTAACACTCTTTCTCTTTGACCACCTTTCCTCCCATTTCTCCAGAGGGGACCACGGGGTATATTATCAAGGGGTTTATCTCCGCTTTTTTGGCTTTAAAAGCCAAAAAAGCGGAGATAAAATTATCTCCCTATTACCAAGCTGTCGCTAACACCAGTTAGCGACAGCTAACAGGAGATAGCGACCATCTTGGGCCCCGCTTTGCATGTCAGTGATATTTATCACTAATGACATGCAAAGTGGGCGTGCCAAGATGTTAGCGACTGGAAACAGTCGCTAACATCGCTATCTCCTATTACCAACTTTTGGAGATATTCGCGCTAAGCGCGAATATCTCCAAAAGCTAACACCTGCCCTGAGCAGTTCTTCACCATGTTATCCAATGGGAGGTGGATAACATGGCTAAGAGCATTTGCTCGATAATGCATGAATATCGCTGACTTTTCAGCGATATTCATGCATTGCGGCCGTTTTTTATCGCATTTGCGATAAACCTTGCTAATAGCAAGGTTTATCTGCGATAAAAATCGCCGATGTGCGGCGATAATTTTTGTCTCTAAACAAGTTAGAGACAAAAATTATCGCTAGTTGTTGGTAATATACCCCCACGTTCGTATTCCCACAATCAGCTCCCTGATGTGAGTCTTTAATCCGATCACCATCTTTTCTTCTAGATCTTGATCTGAATACTGTAACCGGTGGCCACTCTGCAAAGCTTTAGTTTTTGTCAAGTCTACACTGTATTTATTTGCCAATTCCGAGAGTTTCTCATGAGCAGCCCTAGCCCTTCGTGTAACATCCTTCGCTACAAACAGTAGCTCATCTGGTTCGTATAGTTCAATTCTCTCTAGTGGCAATGTACCTTCCACTATTTCCTCCACTTCTGTTTTCAGCCTCAGCACATCTATTCTTCTTGCCTTTATCGCAGCCCTCAATGTACCTTGGCTAGTATTTCCATTAGAGCCCCTCCCGCCACTGTCCTGAATTTCTCGTCTGTTTTCCTCAGGTGTGTTAGGGGGAACCCTTCTGTTCTCCCATCCTTCTCGAACCCACTCCTGCCAACTATCGCTAGAGGTGTGATGGGACGCCCCCCTATTCCCCACCCCTTCTCGTTCCCACTCCTGCCTGCTTTCACTAGGCACACAGTGGGACACCATCCTATCTTCCTGGTTGTTAGACCCAAAAACATTCCTGGATCTATCACTCTGAGTGTCCACAACCGTTTCCCACGTTCTCAAGTCTGGCCTTAATTCTCTCATCGACCTCGGCCTTGGTCCCCTTAGATCCATTGGTCCCCTCCAACCCATCTGTCTTTCCGAGGAGTCTGCCGATGCCACTAAAGGAGTGCTTCTGTCTACTGGCGTTGGCAGCTGCCTCCACCCTTCTTCTGTCCCGTTACTCCTGTCTTCACTGGTGCAACTCTCACTCCCCCTTTGCAACGGATTCTCGACTTGTTTCTGCTCTGGGTTGTACACTGATACTATGGGACCTATGGTAACAGGTACCGTAAGCGCATCTGGCAATTTCTGTGAGTGGACACCGTCTTCCACCTGAACCTTCTGCACTGTAAATCGCCCCACTACTCTCGTCACTGGGGAGGGTGGAGGTGCTTTTTCTCCCTTCACTGGATAAAATATATCCTCTGAGGTGTTCTTATCACTCACCATTTTGACCCCACCATCCCCATCAGAATGTTCCCCAGTCTGGGCTGACATTGGCGTTCCCCCCAACTCGGGATTGTATGGGGGTGGTCTCTCTGCCAACATCCTCTCTATCAGGCCATCGTCTGTCTCGCTGTCCTCATCCTCGTCTTCTGTATTGCGCCTCTGTGCATCTAGCAACGGGTACAATCTATCCCCTTCTATAGTTTGTACCCTCCATCTCTTTTCCATGGTATCCCATCTCGCATCTTGGACTGCCTTAACTGATCGTTTCACTCTTTCTTGTCGCCTATCTCTGCCCCTGTCATGGGCTGCCCTGATCCATGCATTTAGTGCTTCAAATTGTGTTGGTCTGGGCAAAGGTCGCAACGCAGCCATAATCGCTTTCAGCTGATACAACACTTCTAGTCTAAACGTCCCGTATTTAGGGAAGGTCAATTCTTCATTTCCATCTGTCATCTTACACCAGGTATCAAGCCACAATATGGTATGCAACCCAACATTCGTAGCCATGTAATGAGCTGGAGTATCCTCGGGTGGAGCCTCCTCCCCACCCCGAGGTTCTATCTTGTTTTCGCCTTTAAAACATTTCCGCAACACCTTAAAACATTTCATGATGAAAGCCCAAAACGTTTCCTTGTTCCACAGCGCTTGTTTACTTCCTGATGACAATCCACCAATCTCAGCGCGGCTCCACGCCAACCGACCAATCTCAGCGAGGCTCTTTCTGACGTCACTCGCCTCCGTTTCGCAGCAGTTCCCCTCCTCTCTCCGTACTTCTCGCGGTCTCGCATGCGTCCCAATCATACACTGAAAATGATTACTTCCGACCAAGCAACCACTTCCCTGACTGTACGGCCACAGTCTAACTGTAATTGTCACCCGAACTGGCAAATGTCTGTCCGTGAACGACCGGACAATCGCCTCACTGATAGGTTACAAACTCACGGCAACTTCCGACCAGCGTCCGTTACCCACGCACTCACACATTCGTTCCCCCTATCTCGGTCCTGCGGGCGATTAATGGTACCTCATAACCCCCTTAACAATGGTTGACAATTACTTTGGGCGTTCGATACACCCGAACCACTTAACTCTCCTTGAGCTTAAGATTTGCACCGGTAGCGCGCGCTCACAACCTGTTCTCTTTCACACTACAGGCATTCAAATGCGCAAGACAATACAACACATAATACAACATAACACCGCAATCTAGCAACGCATGACCCTTTTCATACTCACTCTCCTTCGACCTGCTGCTTTCTGCCGCACTGTCACTCTCCGTCAGTTTTCGTGGAACGCCGTCCTCCATCCGCGATTCTCTGGACACTCATCCTTGGTTCTATGGGCCTCGGGGAAATCTCAACCTACTTCTGGATTACCCTCACTCTAGAAGGTAAACCATCCTCTGCTACCAACCGGAAAGGCGGGATTTTACCTCTAGAGTCTCTTGTCATTCTCTAGAATCCCGTCACAGGTCGACTAGACCTTTTTACCTGCCATAGAGTGAATTAGGCAATCTGTCATACGAGAATAAACAATTTAGAAATCCCAATTGCTTCCCCCAAGAACCACTGACCAGACTAAGTTTGAAAGGTTTATTACATAACCAAAAATAACTGCAGATACAAACACCTCAGCAAGAGGTTCAAAAGGTAAACAGGCACTAATACAAACATAATCCTACGGAAAAGTCTCAGGCGACTGATGAACAACACCAAGATTAATTCCAGAACCATCAGACTGAACAGAATAGCTATAACCTGGGTTCTGGTACTCATCGGAATAAAGGACATAAATGCTGGTTAATCTGTCCCTAATCTACTCTAAATGACATCCCTACTCAACAATAGCCCAACCTAACCAAAGGTGTCAGCAGTGGTGACTTCAAAGAAGTTCACTCACTTCCCTCCAAAACTAGAGAAACCTCAGTCATAGCTAAGCTCTTTGACCATCCAACCACTCTCTCTAGCTCCTCAGCCCATCTGCACTGCCTCCACCCTCGGGGTGCTGTCCCTAATACGAAACTCCAAAATGTGAATGACACGCCTTCAGGTACGCCCTCTCCAAGGTGTCGATTACATGAAGTTTTCCCTTTTGGCCTTCTTCCATCCTTGTCCGTTAAACGTCCTTGGGTCTCAGACTCTCTGTCGCTTCCAGTTGTATCTTCAGATTCCTGGTCTACTCCTCCATGTCTGGGTCTAGCATTTCTAACTCTCATACACAATGGGCCCTTCTACTCTACAATCTACTGGGTGATGCACCGGCAAAAGAATATACGCAAATAGGCTCACATTCTAATAATGTTGCAACATTTTCTAAAGCCTCTTTCATAAGCATTTCTATCGTTTATATGTTTAAGCAAAACATTTTCATACAGGCCTGCGCCATTTCCATGAACTAGGCCTCTGCTAGAGTTTTAGGCCTCACGTTTACATGAACAGTTCTCTGTGTTCTCTAGGCCTTCAACCTTAACGACAAATGCATTTTCTCTATATTCGACTAATTATTGAGTACATAAAGCATGATCACATTTCAGTAAATCAATCTGAAGGCACATTAGTAAATCAATTAAACACTCTTCTCAATAGTAAACAATTTCATTTCAAAGCAGCTCTATACTGCAGCAAATATGAATTTGCACCTTGTAACGTTGGCTCTGCACATTCTCTGATACCAATTTACTTGAGTACTTGTCATACATTGCATCTAAACATGATTAAATTTCCTCTATATATGCGGGTGCTAACTACTTGTACATATGCTGCACCCCTACAAACTTCACTGTAAATGGCGCTCTCTCACCTACATTATCTGTAAAGCAATTCTGGATCTTCTCCCCTATAGTGTGGCGAAAAGCCTGATCCACCAGATATTCAACTCTCAACCTCCAATTAGGAATGGCAGTCTGTGTTTTAACCCAGGCCAGTGTGATGGCTGTAGGATTGAGAGCTGATATTGTGCTGACTAAGTACTCCGATGTGCGCACAGAGGAAGGCATCCAGTCTAATGTGGAGCTCATTTAGTGTGGAGAAGAAGGAATAGTCACAGGCTTGCGGGTGAGTAACTCTCTAGGTTCCTTGCCAATCTCTAAACGTTTTTGCCAAGCACTCCATCAGAGCACCAGGAAGTGGAGTGTGTGAGCTGTCTAGCTGGTGAGCCACCACTTTATTGTAGTACCCGCTCATTAGAGCCGTGTAGGGCATATGTGGTGCAATCACCTGCAAAAGTCTATCCAGGAACCAGGTCTGCTTGGTGTTGGGAGCATATACCTTGACTAATGTATTATCCCTACCCACTGGGTGCCCTCTGATGAGAACATAACACACTGCGGTGTCTATTGCCTTGTGTGTGACTAGAAAGGGAACCCTAGGGTGCACCCAAATAAGTACTCTTACTGCAAATGATTAGAATGCTGTATGATATCTTGACCTTGCGATCGCTTGGGAAGGGCCAGCCCTTCAGCAGCGGTCAGGTCTCCTGAAGCAGTGTTAATTGGGTCCCCCATCACTTTTAATAAGCCTGCACCATATATATTTTAGTCATTTTGTTTAGACCTCAAACATTCCAGGATACAATTTTATAGTGTGTGTGTTCCCTTACCATTGTGCTGTGGTGACATTTCTGTTTCTCACAGTAGTGGTAGCACACCCATCCGATTGCGCTCCTCCCAGCTCATTCACAGTGACATGTAGCAATTGTACACCACACTGACCCTCCAACAGATTTAAATCTAACTCGCCAACAGAATTAAACCCAACTCTCCCACCCCAGGACAGTAAGGCAACAACCCTCCATCCATACCAATTACTAGAAATATAATTAAATCACCATGTCAATGACGCACACGGTCAACATTAGTTTGGTGACATGCACTTCAGCAAGCAGTCCTCCCAGCCCGGCAACCTACCATCCAGTCCCGATTATTGATTCACATAAGCATAGGCACTCTGTACACCGCACCACAGTAAAAGAGGAGCCCCTCCAGCTTATCACAGCCACTGCCACTACTTGTTTTTTGTCCTGTAGCAGCTGGGCGTTGGTGGGAATGCGCCTTGCAGCCAACCTCTGCATGTTTTCCCACTGCGATCACCGTAGTTGCTGGTGGACTGTTGAGGAGCCAGCGCTCTGTGATTGTGTATCTAGCCAGTCCAACACTCCCTTTGGGTCTGTGATCAATTTTGTGCCAGCGCTTGTGATGAGTCTGAACTTTCCTGGCAACAGTATTACATCTCCAACATTTATCTGGCTGAGTCATTTTTTAACCTCTAAGAATAATGTCTGCTGTTTCTGGACTGCCGCAGTAAAGTCTGATAACAGAAACACCCTATTGTTTTAGTGGGTAGTTCTCCCTCTTTGCGTGCCTGACTTGGAATATGATCTCAGTAATGTAATAGCTTGGCCACCACTGGTCTACGGGTCAGACCCAGTGGCGGCGGTTGAGCCAAGACCATTTGAGCTTGCCCCAGGGCAAAGAAGGGGCATAGTCCATCCGAGCAATAGTATCTATTATCCAATTTTCCAGAAATATGGTCATGTCCATCCCTTCAATTTGTTCCAGTAGGTCTGTTCTCTTCAAGGCTGGCCCTGCCTTCGGCATCATTCACTCTGTATTTCAATGTTCTAATTCTCTCCTCTGTCTACAGCATTTGACCCTTTAATGCCCCAGTAGTTGGTCTCAGCTCTGTGATAGCTTTCTCGCTAGTGGAGATTTTTCAGATATTTTGCATTGATCATCACTTAGAAATTCAATATACGCTAACACAGTATCCATTTTGACATCTAGAGCTTCTCTAGTATTCTTGATAGCCAAAATAATGAATCCAGAGTGGGCAAAGGAGTGTTCCCTTTGGCTCAGTACAAACCTGCAAAGCTATCTTCCATGGGACGAATTGTAGTGGCAGTAGACTGTTGATCGCTAGCTAGGTCCCTCCATTTGGAATGTCTGCCCATGGTTCCCTGAAGGCAAAAAGCAACAGGAGAGCATATTCCCCTCCCAGGCCCCAGACCCAGTAGTGGTTGATGCACAGTAAGTCCCGGCTCTGGTCTCAGGAGGAGTACCACATCCACACCCCTGGAGGGCAGGGGTATCATGAACTGACTCACCAAACACATGCCTTTCCTCTCTTCCAGTTCCTCTTATTCATTATATTATTGCTGCAGTGACATTATTACACGTTGTCTTTAGGATCTCTCCATGCCGAGTTCTCCCTGTTTCATGCATCTCAGATCACCCATGTTCCCTCAATGTCTGCCAGCTATGCATTTATCAGCGCACTACTATTCAATTATGGGGAAACAATGGCGCAGGGCACATCAGGAGCCCCTGGGCAGGGCAGCCCAGTATTTCCAATCCCTTTTTATGCAGTTCTTCGACCTTCCTGGCATCATACGTCTCAGATTGCACCCTGCTCCGCCGCTGTACACCAACTATGCCATTAGCAGTGTACTACTGGTTTGTGTATGAGGAAACAACGGCACAGGGCAAAATATCAGGCAGCAGGACCTTATTTCCAAACCCTTTTATATGCAATTCTCAGACCTGACTGGCCCTGTTTTGCTCCTTACACCCGGGAGGGGGTTATTGTCTAGTAACTTCCTTTAGGGTAACCACTGTGGCCCAGCCGCTCAATTCCCTGGTTCTCCACTCACTCAGGACTCACTGCCATTCCACAGTGGTCCTGCAGTGCCTGCCCATTCTGGCGTCTCTTGCTGTGATAGTTCCACACTCTTTTGCCTTGCCAGCGGGCTCTCCCATCAGTCAGTAGGTCTGGGGCCTGATGGAAAGGCTGTCTTTCAGCTCAGGTATCTGTGAGTCACCACCCCAGAACCCCTCACTGCTGCAGGCTGTAATCTTGGATCTTAATCACGGAGGTCCCAGCAGTTAACCAACTTGGACTCCACACAAGTTATGTGCCCCATACCCCTTCTGTTGTGCAGTTGCCTGGCAGAGTTATGTTGTGCCAATTTGGGGACTATTGCAGCAGAAGAATCAACAGGATGGTGACAGATGATGGTGCTCGGTCCGGAACTACGGGAGTCCCCGCTTACTCCACTGGTATTATGCCAGACTCCTCAATTATGCCATCTGTGATGTCATCCGTGACATCATGTGTGAAGTCATGGGCAGTGCATATGGGATTATCATTGTGTGCTGGTTACTGGTGTATTTCAGTGACTTTTAGGTTTTTAATTATAACCTTAATGTTCCTTGACACCTGGTTTACCACTTTCCTGTGGCCTCCAGATCCTGCTTGTTCTAGAGTGTTCCAATGACACCGCAGCTGCCCAGGTTGTCTCGCTGGTGTTTTCCTGACTAGGTTTTCACACTCATCATTCTTCCTTCCAACATAAGCCCTGCTCACCCCAGGACCTACTTAATGCAGGCTGCAGGGTGACCGCGTCGCTGGTGCACCAAAGGCGCCCCAGAGGCAAGCCCGTCTGCACCCATCTGTGCCTGAACCACACTCAGCACCATGACCCCTGGCATGCCCACCCAACGAACATATACCATCACCGAGTTCTACATCCTCGACCCTGAATGCCACAATAAACACTGCCACTGCGCCGACCCACGCTCCCTGGTAGGACCTTTTACATACAGAACGCTGCAGCCAGACTCAAACATGGCCTCCCAACAAAACCTACATCATACCCCACCTCAGGCAGCTTCACATGCTCACTGTACAGAAAGATGCCAATTCAAGCTGCTGACTCACACACACAATGCTCTACACAACCAAGGATCCCCCTACATTAACCATCTCCTAAACTTCCACCGACCAACAAAAGACTACACTCAGCCTCCCTTTCACTTTCCACATGCCTCACATCTACCAAAGCAGAAGGACACTCCTTCTCCCACGTTGCACCAAAGACCTGGAAGAGCCTCCCCGCGCACCTCATGATCCTCACCTCACTTCCACAATTCCGAATAGCCCTCAAGGCCTGGATGTCCCAATAAGGTAAACAACCGTTACAACGCAACTATTACAACGGACTACTTTTACAACGCAACTTTTACAACACAGGATCCATTACAACGAACTACCATCACAACGCATTTTTTTACATCGCAGATGCCTTTACAACGTAAGTATTGGTAAGTATATAATTATATTAAAAATGTTATAGGTTTGGGTTTTTGGGTAAAGGGGTATTTTTAGGGTTCAGGGCTAGGTTTGGGTTTTTGGGTAAAGGGGTATTTTTAGGGTTCAGGGAAAGGTTTGGGTTTTTGGGTAAAGGGGTATTTTTAGGGTTCAGGGCTAGGTTTGGGTTTTTGGGTAAAGGGGTATTTTTAGGGTTCAGGGCTAGGTTTGGGTTTTGGGTAAATGGGTATTTTTAGGGCTCAGGGCTAGGTTTGGGTTTTTGGGTACAGGGGTATTTTTAGGGTTCAGGGCTAGGTTTGGGTTTTTGGGTAAAGGGGTATTTTTAGGGTTCAGGGCTAGGTTTGGGTTTTTGGGTAAAGGGGTATTTTTAGGGTTCAGGGCTAGGTTTGGGTTTTTGGGTACAGAAGGGGTATTTTTAGGGTTCAGGGCTAGGTTTGGGTTTTTGGATACATGGGTATTTTTAGGGTTCAGGGCTAGGTTTGGGTTTTGGGGTACATGGGTATTTTTAGGGTTCAAGGCTAGGTTTGGGGTTTAAATAAAATAAAATTACAATTAAATTAAATTAAATTATATTAATTTTAATTACTTACATTTTTAAAAATATTATATACTTACCAATACTTACGTTGTAATGGTATGCGTTGTAAAGGCATCTGCGATGTAAAAAAATGCGTTGTAATGGTAGTTCGTTGTAATGGATCCTGCGTTGTAAAAATTGCGTTGTAAAGGTATGCGTGCTAAAAGTATGCGTTGCAACGTCATACATCCTCAAAATAAGCATCTGGGATCTGTTAACAAATGGATACCCTATCGGGTGATTAGCCAAACTTTATAAATCCTAATGTATTGATTCCTTCAACTGATGATTTGATTTTTAAGGGATTTTCTAGTTCGTTTTTTTTAATAGTTTTGTCTCCTTTTATTACTTAACCATAACTCTCTTTTGACAAAAGTTTTGCAATGGATTTTGGGGGATTTGTAATGATATACATCATCCCTTTGATAAAGCAAATAACCACAGTGCACCTATATACATAACCTACAGCCCTCATGTTGACATAACCTAGTAGAGATGGCCTTTGGTTATAAACAGTGGGAGATTCTTGTGAGTAGGGCAAACCCTTCTATGGGACTTAAGACCACACCGGTGTCATCTAGATCCAGGTGTACGTAGCTTTTTTGAGCTCGCACACAGCTCGACTCACAGAATCGGGCTGTTTGCTACTGCAAGAAAGCAGTTAGTACAAAACCCTATTACCGAATCCCAAAACGAGTTTCCAATTTGGTATTAGGAAGGAGCGTATTTAGTGCGTCTCTTCCTAATAAAGACTTACTGTGGTATGTGTGAATGTTTTACAACCGAAATGCGGTGGTAAAACATTCTCATGCTACCGGTAACTCCGACTTGGTGGTAACCCATTCGCAAAGAGAAAGGATTTCCCAAGGGACCCCTTTCCCTTTGTGAATGTATGCAGAAACGTTTTTTAAAAGCAGATGGTGGTCCAATGGACAACTGCCAACTCTTAAAAAATGAAAAGAAAGCTTTTCAGTTCATATTTTGAAATGCATCCTGTTTTTCGTTAAGGAAAATGGACTGCAATTTAAAAAAAAATGCTTAATTTAAAAATCAATCACAGCCATGGTGGTCTGCTTACCACATCAGCCCACAATCCCTGTGATTTTAGCGATTCCCAATGGGTCGCAAACCAAGGCCTACTGCATGAATATTAATGAGGTAGATCTTTTTGCTGCCCACTGGGAATTGCAAACAGTGTAAAACACACTTTAGTACATTGCTGTTTGAGATTACCAAATAGCGAATCGCTAAAATTCGCTATTTAGTAATCACAAACAGTAAAGTTAGTACTTCCGGCCCTTAGTTTGACCTGAGCATCTGGTCTGTGCTGAGCCCTGGATTCATGGTTCCAAAATGGCTCTGAGCATCTACGGTGTTGGTGCGACTCATCACCTTCTGTGGATCAGTTGAGGATTTGCTCAGGACATAATTACAAACAACAAGCCTGAGGTATTTTTCAGTTTTGATTATCTATCCATCCACCCACCATTCAATCCATTTTGCTCTCTCGATCTCGGTCTGCAGATTCAAAAGGCAGCTTTGGCTCTGCAGCTGTGGTCAACTAACTGAACTCTGGACATGAGTGTAGCTCTGAGCATTTGTTAATTCATTAGGTAAAGTTCTGAATCTCGCAAGGAAAATTATTTATATTATCATATCGGGCGGCAGTATGTTCTCTCCCTCCTCTCCCATATCTTCTGTCTGGTTAGTGGATGCTCTAAATCTTCCACCTTTTTTTAAAGCAACATAAAATCTGTGAGTGTTCAGGGATCCCGTGCTTCACACAATGGTTGTTACAGCAAACATTTTCAGTCACTGTTCTCAGATTGCAATGATCTGTGGTGTCTTTGAGGATCTGTGGATGCCACAGTGGGCAAGGAGGAAAGAGTTCTCTCGTTCAATCTGCTTCTTATTTATTTCCAGTGCTTAATTTGAGCCGCTGGTTTCCGGTGCTTGGCACCAGCACTTAATTGTCAGCACCAGCACTTATGACAGCTGTCACATGGTCGCACTATTTGTATAATTCAGAGATGAGCAGAACAACTGTTGTTTATTAATTCAATATATATTGAAAAAACAACTAATACCTGCCGCACAAGCCATTCTTATAGCTTTGGGAGCGTTGAACAGTCTGGATTGTCACACTTGTAGCAGTGGGATGGTTAGTAGTTGTGCACGTACTGTCACCGGCAGCCCTGCCAGTGCCAATTGGTGGTACGAGCTGCGGTGGCCTCCTAACAAGGACCCAGCACTTATTTTTTTTACCAATTAAGCACGGTTTATTTCAACTTTATTAAACATGGATACTGATTTGCACATAATCTGTGTATGCTGTAGCCGAGACCCTGGGCCTGATTTATGTTTCAGACTTGTATACTCCATCACAACGGTGACGAATATCCCATATATTTTATGAGATTTATATTTCGAGGAATGGGATAGCCATCTCCGTTGGGACGAGTAACCCGTCCACCGAGATCTAAATCAGGCCCTTATATTCCTACGAGGAAAATCATGTACATTTTCAAAATTGAGATAGTATATTCTACTTGTATCAGTGTTGCTCCTCTGTCCTCTTATACTGCCATATTGTTTAATGCAACACAAACCCTGCAGGTGTTCACAGATCCCTTGTATTGAAAAATTGTGTTTGGAATATTAATTTTCTCTTTCGGTAATGCAATTGCCTACGGTTCCTTTGAGGCTCCCACAGAGAGACAAGAGAAACAAATGTTCTCACATCCAATCTACTTCATTTATGATTTTCACATTTACTAACTTTGGATGTCGATCTACACATAATCCGAGTATGCTGTGGTGGAACTAAACATTCATGTGGACTCAAAAACGAAAGTGCTTCTCTTCTGACTTCTGCTTTAACCTTTTTCTCTGTTTTCACCGTGAACATATTTGCACAAAACTTGACACGCAGAAACCAAATATCCAGCAGGTTTATCATACTGTTCCAATATTAATAAGAAAGCAAATAAACTTTGGCTAGGTCAATAGGTAGAACCAGTTCGTTTTATGGTATTTTTTTTATATTTATTGGTAGCATTTTCCACATAAATAAAAAGAATAACATAAAGAAAAAAATATGCTAGAACCTAAATGTGGCAACCCTATACTTGAAATATAAATTACAAATAATTGCCATTGGATATTATCTAAAGCAGTATTGGTGCTTCCTCCCATTCATGTGTATTTAGAACAGATATAGAAACCCTTTTTAGTGTATTTATTTTTTGTTTGTATTTGATTCCTTTTCAATCGCAGCAACGCTCAATAGAATACAATGGTAGGGTCACTACTATGCTATGCAGTACATAATTAATACATTAGAGCAAGCAAAGGGGTAAAGGAACGCCCAAAAACTCTAATTCAGATGCACATTTATTGTTGATATCATACAGTATTAAACACCTTGCTCTCAGGTCAATCTGGTATCTGCTGGATAAACAAGATTCCTGGACAGGTTTCCAAGTCTTCTGGTGTCATTGGTCCTCGTCAATTTCATCCACACATCTTCAGCGAAAGTCCATTGCTTTACATATCTTAACCATGCTTGCAACCTAGTGTCCGTCCGTCCGTCCGTCCATCCATCCAGATTCAGTAGCATGTTCGATAAATACTAGGACAGTAGTGCCGGTCTTTCAATTTAAACCTCCAGCGAGAGCAACTTCGCGGCTTATGAAACATGGGTTTTGTTTTCCGCTTTTTTAGTGGCCTGGCTCAATTATCAATCATAATTTGCTAGAATTTGTTGATAAGGGAGTAAAATATCAGTTCACAATAACACAGTGTCTAAAGAGTACATCTTGGCCCTTGGTATGAAGGGAAACTAAAGGTGAAACACTACAGGGAAAGACTAATAGGCAACCCTCGCCATATTTAGGTCAGTTTGTTTAGGAAGAACACCAAGTTCGTTTCCTTAGACGACCTCGTCCTTCAATACAAATGTGTGGGCTGGGAAAGATGCTGTAAAAATGCACAGTTCTTGTAATTTTTCTGGAAATGCAAATCTAGCATGTAGCTACGATAGCACACGCACAGGGTAAGGAAACCAGTAAGAAAGAGCCTTACACTCTTTCTTTGAACTAAAAAACAGATTTCACAAACCCTGGGTGATTCATCATTGCTGACTTTCCTTGTTTGTCTTCTTATGTTACTCGCATACCGACCTTAAAGTGGGGAAACACACTGTAATTTATTTAACATCAGGTTAGACTGGAACTCTGAAACTGCTTTTACAAATGTTTTAGACTTAATCCCTGCATGAAGGGAAGCGTTCACAGATCGGCTAAACATTTCTGTGAGCGGAGTCGTGTTCATGCCCTTTTGGGGAGAAACATTGCTTCAGGAATAAGAAAATTAGCAGTTTTGTGTATTTTAGCATCTGTCTTCACCAATGTAAAAGAAGCCGTGACCTCTATCAAGGACTCATAGCGCACCCAATAATAATCAAGGGGCATATTACCAAGCAATAGCGATAATTATCGCTATTGCTTGGTTAGAGACAAAATTTTACCGCTGAGCTGCGGCGATTTTTACCGCAGATAAACCTTGGTATTACCAAGGTTTATCGCAAAAAAAAAAAAACGGCCGCAATGCATGAATATCGCTGAAAAGTCAGCGATATTCATGTATTACCGAGCTAATGCTCTTAGCCATGTTATCCACCTCCCATTGGATAACATGGCTAAGAACTGCTCAGGGCAGGTGTTCGCTTTTGGAGATATTCACGCTTAGCTCGAATATCTCCAAAAGTTGGTAATAGGAGATAGCGAAGTTAGCGACTGTTTCCAGTCGCTAACATCTTGGCACGCCCACTTTGCATGTCATTAGTGATAAATATCACTGACATGCAAAGTGGGGCCCAAGATGGTCGCTATCTCCTACTAGCTGTCGCTAACTGGTGTTAGCGACAGCTAGGTAATAGGGAGATAGTTTTATCTCCGCTTTCTTGGCTTTTATAGCCAAAAAAAGCGGATATTAACCCCCTTGATAATATGCCCCCAAATTCCTTGATAATCATGAGGTTTCTTGACCCAACATCAAGACCAAAAATCATGAGCATGTAAAAACATATTGGAGGCGCTTTTGGAAAGATGATCCAATGATGATCGTAATTTCATGAACTGGCCAATCCCTTGGATCGCTTCTTAGTCACCATGGAGGCCCAAATAAATGACACTCTTAGTCAAATTCTGATAATGGGAGGGAGGCAGTCGACAAAATACCTGCAGCAGACTTGGAAATATCATCCTCATCCAAAAATGACAGAGGCAGCAATAAGTGCCTCACAGTATACGATTGCCAAGCCGCTCCTCTGGCAATCGAGGAAGATGGAATTACAGATTAACCTGATACAGTCACGAGCAACACACCTGGCTGAACTAGGGAACAAGCTAAGCAGTCTGGAGTCCAAACTAAGGGGGTCATTATGATGGCGGATTTCCCGCATACTCCGGGCCGGCGGAAGCCACCGCCGGCCCGGAGTATGCGGGAAATCCGCCGAGGAGGCCTGAAAGACCCACCGCCAAATCAGGATGGCTGGTGGGTCTCACAATCTGTCCGCCGCTTTTCCGCCGCGGTCGGAAGGCGACCACGGCAGAAAAGCACTAACATGGCAGGCGGTGTCTATCAGACACCGCCAGCCATATTAGGATGTAGGGAAAGTAATGCTTTTCCGCCGTGGAAAAGCATACGGACAATCAAACATATTAGGATGTAGGGAAAGTAATGCTTTTCCGCCGTGGAAAAGCATACGGACAATCACTTTGGGGGCCCGTTGCGGGCCCCCTGGGTGAAGGTTGCATGGGGGGTGCACATGGGGGGTACCTATGGTACCCCCCTGCCTTTGCGTGCACGAAGCGGCAGGCACCGCGCGGTGCCTGCCGCTTTGTGCATGCAAATGCACAGCTTTCGTTTTTTACATTGCGGCGGGTGCTGCTTCAAGCAGCACCCGCCGCAATGTAAAACATACAGGATGTGACTGCCAGGGTGGCGGTCACATCCTAATTGCCATGGAGGGACCGCCGCTGCCCATGCGGATGGTCCCTCCTACTCAGGGGTGGCGGATGGACGCAAGTCCGTCCGCCATCCTAATCGGCCCCTAAGTGCATTAGAGAAGGACAAACCATGCCCAAGTTACCCTATCATCAATCAGTCAAGCACTCTTCCCGAGGTTTTGGAAGCACTGGTGGGTACCACTAAATGCATCATTGCTAGAAGGTAACCAATGATTCAGGAAATAAGCTCCGCTTTAGGTGAGCTGTTCCGCTCACTGAGTGCGGGTATGGGCGTTCCAGATGAAATATCAATCGTTGATTTGGATGACGTGACCGAGCGACCGGACGCCCAGGCCCAAGCCCACCTAACTTGTAATGTGATAGATTCTGCAAAGGGACATCAGGTTAATCCCAAAAGAAGAAGACCTCTGACTGTAAAAGATCCTCCAGATGCAAGAAAACAAGAGATGGCTCCCCAGACTTTGAAAACATCTGACTCCTTCCCACCCCCTAAAATCCAGCTTATCGAGGAGGGCAAAAACAAGACTAAAGAAGCAATTCAAGAAGCAACGCGTACTAAGTAGAGCATTGCCATTCATATTCCTCTAAAAACCACTAACTTCTTCCCTATATTCAGACAATCAAGTAAGCCCAGGAGTCAGCAGTCAAAGATCAACGAAAAAACTGATCATCCAGGGCTCATGGCTCCCCTCCATCTCAAAGAAAGTGAGGATAGAAGCCTGAATAGGTCATCCCCAGAACTGGATGATGGGAAGGGCCCTAAAGGAGTAACTTCTCAAACTGATCAGTCAATTGAAACAGCAGTTGGCCCATTGGCCCCACCTACCATTGAGGGGCACAGATGCACAGTATGGGACTGCAGCAAGGAGAAAGCAGAATGCCCAAGGAGAAAATCACTTCATCGGAATGGATGTGTTCTGGCTTACTTCTAGGTTACAACCAAGGAGGGGTAACATGCGACCCTTCAATCAGTGTAAATTCACTTGAACCTCAATGGCGCATTAGTAAGCGAGCAATCCTTCTGGTGGTGAATTCTGCCTTGCAGCTGGAGATCAACTGCTGAAATGCATTACCATGTTATTTCCAAAGGAGTGTAAATAGTGGACTGTCTTGTGACAGCAGCTAGGATAAGGTTTTGGGGGCACACAGAGATCACCCATTCTCTTATCCTAAGCATTTACAGCCTGTCCCTCAGGCCAACAGTTGGTAGGAAGGTCGCAGCAACCCAGCGCTGGTCTTCATACCCAGGTACCGTCCAAAAGATCCCCAGAATACACTCAATAGAGGGAATCTGCTGAGATTGTTTTGCCATATCTCCACACTAAAACACAAAACCTCAGAGGACCTCGAATGGGTGAGATTCACTCCCTCACAACTAAACTCAAATGGCGAAGTTACCACGACGGTATGGAGAAGTGGGGTCCAGAGAGATCCCTTGTGGAGAGAAATAAACATCTTAGCAGAATGCGGATTCATCTGTATAAGCCCATTCCACCGAAATATCCTTACTTCCTTCTAAACTCCCCTCCAAGGCAGACAGCTTTAAGTGTCCTCAAGGGCATGTTAGGAGGAAACTGAGGTTGGGAAGCGGGAGAAACCATAGGATCATGATCCTTAACGATAGTACGTACCCAAAATCAGGGAGAGGTACAAACTGATATTCCAAGTTGTATATACATGAAAAAGGGGTTGTGTCCCACAATCAAGAGACCAGGCAATCTGTTTTTGCTCTGAAAGGAGCTGAAAACAACATTTCAGAAGCTACACCCCAAACTCCTAATCATTTCATGGAACATGCCAGGCCTTAAAAACATCAGTGCAAGTAGTGAAGCAATGTCTTACCTGGATGCAAGTGACATCTTCTGCCTTCAGGACACCTGGGGTCTAGCCCTGACGAACTTGTCAGGCTTCCACAAGTCTTTTATATCGGCGACTCACACAAGTCTTTGCGGGTGCCCGTCAAGGGGCCTAACCATTTTCATCAAGCAAGCAGCCAGACTGGAGGCCATACCAATGGATTTTAACTGCATGTCGGCACAAGTAATCCTCCTCCAGGGCGTGAAATTTAATTGGAAAGATGTAGGTTTGATCAGTGGCGGCTGGTGATATTTAAAAGTGGTGAGGCGTAAAACTATTGGCGTACTACACTGCAGCGAGCGAGCCTGAACATCCTATGGGGGTGTTTCCCCCTAGAAAATTTAGAAAAAAGAGCGGACAAATGGTGCATTTTTAAGCAAATTTGAGGAGGAAGGAAGGTTAATAAAACAGTACAATTTAATTATTTATCATTTAAGAAACTGCCTGATATGGCGAAAGGAATTATTTTGGGAACTTTTCATGACAGGCCTAATGCAGGGCTAAGGCTGAATACCATGTGCGCAATAACCTTCTCCTTCTGTAATACCACACGACCTAAGATAAAGCGATGTATCAAAAGTTGGGCTCGCACACCGCTCACTCATCAGCGGGATCACCCCACAGGATCATGGTAATTGTAGTTAGTTCAGAGCGTCGTATCTTCTTTTAAATTTAAATATCATATTCTTTGCCATCCCTGGACACGTGTTTCGTGGTATTTGCCACTCGTCAGCAGGGAGCAGGTGATAGCTTCTGGGGTTGCCGATGGCTGCCGCATATCACCAAGTATAGTACCAATACAGAGGCACGCAGGTGCAGAGTTCCCATGCTCGTCAGCCAAGAACCAAAATATCAAAAGTTGGGCTCGAACACCGCTCACTCATCAGCGGGATCACCCCACAGGATCATGGTAATTGTAGTTAGTTCAGAGCGTCGTATCTTCTTTTAAATTTAAATATCATATTCTTTGCCATCCCTGGACACGTGTTTCGTGGTATTTGCCACTCGTCAGCAGGGAGCAGGTCATAGCTTCTGGAGTTGCCGATGGCTGCCGCATATCACCAGGTATAGTACCAATACAGAGGCACGCAGGTGCAGAGTTCCCATGCTCGTCAGCCAAGAACCAAAATATCAAAAGTTGGGCTCGCACACCGCTCACTCATCAGCGGGATCACCCCACAGGATCATGGTAATTGTAGTTAGTTCAGAGCGTCGTATCTTCTTTTAAATTTAAATATCATATTCTTTGCCATCCCTGGACACGTGTTTCGTGGTATTTGCCACTCGTCAGCAGGGAGCAGGTGATAGCTTCTGGGGTTGCCGATGGCTGCCGCATATCACCAAGTATAGTACCAATACAGAGGCACGCAGGTGCAGAGTTCCCATGCTCGTCAGCCAAGAACCAAAATATCAAAAGTTGGGCTCGAACACCGCTCACTCATCAGCGGGATCACCCCACAGGATCATGGTAATTGTAGTTAGTTCAGAGCGTCATATCTTCTTTTAAATTTAAATATCATATTCTTTGCCATCCCTGGACACGTGTTTCGTGGTATTTGCCACTCGTCAGCAGGGAGCAGGTCATAGCTTCTGGGGTTGCCGATGGCTGCCGCATATCACCAGGTATAGTACCAATACAGAGGCACGCAGGTGCAGAGTTCCCATGCTCGTCAGCCAAGAACCAAAATATCAAAAGTTGGGCTCGCACACCGCTCACTCATCAGCGGGATCACCCCACAGGATCATGGTAATTGTAGTTAGTTCAGAGCGTCGTATCTTCTTTTAAATTTAAATATCATATTCTTTGCCATCCCTGGACACGTGTTTCGTGGTATTTGCCTCTCGTCAGCAGGGAGCGGGTCATAGCTTCTGGGGTTGCCGATGGCTGCCGCATATCACCAGGTATAGTACCAATACAGAGGCACGCAGGTGCAGAGTTCCCATGCTCGTCAGCCAAGAACCAAAATATCAAAAGTTGGGCTCGCACACCGCTCACTCATCAGCGGGATCACCCCACAGGATCATGGTAATTGTAGTTAGTTCAGAGCGTCGTATCTTCTTTTAAATTTAAATATCATATTCTTTGCCATCCCTGGACACGTGTTTCGTGGTATTTGCCACTCGTCAGCAGGGAGCAGGTCATAGCTTCTGGGGTTGCCGATGGCTGCCGCATATCACCAGGTATAGTACCAATACAGAGGCACGCAGGTGCAGAGTTCCCATGCTCGTCAGCCAAGAACCAAAATATCAAAAGTTGGGCTCGCACACCGCTCACTCATCAGCGGGATCACCCGACAGGATCATGGTAATTGTAGTTAGTTCAGAGCGTCGTATCTTCTTTTAAATTTAAATATCATATTCTTTGCCATCCCTGGACACGTGTTTCGTGGTATTTGCCACTCGTCAGCAGGGAGCAGGTCATAGCTTCTGGGGTTGCCGATGGCTGCCGCATATCACCAGGTATAGTACCAATACAGAGGCACGCAGGTGCAGAGTTCCCATGCTCGTCAGCCAAGAACCAAAATATCAAAAGTTGGGCTCGCACACCGCTCACTCATCAGCGGGATCACCCCACAGGATCATGGTAATTGTAGTTAGTTCAGAGCGTCGTATCTTCTTTTAAATTTAAATATCATATTCTTTGCCATCCCTGGACACGTGTTTCGTGGTATTTGCCACTCGTCAGCAGGGAGCAGGTCATAGCTTCTGGGGTTGCCGATGGCTGCCGCATATCACCAGTTATAGTACCAATACAGAGGCACGCAGGTGCAGAGTTCCCATGCTCGTCAGCCAAGAACCAAAATATCAAAAGTTGGGCTCGCACACCACTCACTCATCAGCGGGATCACCCCACAGGATCATGGTAATTGTAGTTAGTTCAGAGCGTCGTATCTTCTTTTAAATTTAAATATCATATTCTTTGCCATCCCTGGACAAGTGTTTCATGGTATTTGCCACTCGTCAGCAGGGAGCAGGTCATAGCTTCTGGGGTTGCCGATGGCTGCCGCATATCACCAGGTATAGTACCAATACAGAGGCACGCAGGTGCAGAGTTCCCATGCTCGTCAGCCAAGAACCAAAATATCAAAAGTTGGGCTCGCACACCGCTCACTCATCAGCGGGATCACCCCACAGGATCATGGTAATTGTAGTTAGTTCAGAGCCTCGTATCTTCTTTTAAATTTAAATATCATATTCTTTGCCATCCTTGGACACGTGTTTCGTGGTATTTGCCAATCGTCAGCAGGGAGCAGGTCATAGCTTCTGGGGTTGCCGATGGCTGCCGCATATCACCAGGTATAGTACCAATACAGAGGCACGCAGGTGCAGAGTTCCCATGCTCGTCAGCCAAGAACCAAAATATCAAAAGTTGGGCTCGCACACCGCTCACTCATCAGCGGGATCACCCCACAGGATCATGGTAATTGTAGTTAGTTCAGAGCGTCGTATCTTCTTTTAAATTTAAATATCATATTCTTTGCCATCCCTAGACACGTGTTTCGTGGTATTTGCCACTCGTCAGCAGGGAGCAGGTCATAGCTTCTGGGGTTGCCGATGGCTGCCGCATATCACCAGGTATAGTACCAATACAGAGGCACGCAGGTGCAGAGTTCCCAATGCTCGTCAGCCAAGAACCAAAATATCAAAAGATAAAGCGATGCTATGAAATATGCCGGTGGTTGAATGACTGAGAGGTTAACTCATTTTGATGCATCACCATTTTGCCATGTGAGTCTCACTAGTTGCCCCCAATATTTACTTGCTGTGCCAATAAAGTGGGTTAGTACACAGAAGGACCTGTACAGATGGGGATTCGGGGGCTTTGCATGTTTATTAGACTAGACTTCTGTCACATCTGGGATTCCTTCAGAGAATACTGCACCCTCCCCGGGTAGTCTGTCACTCTCTCCTTTCCCACAGGAATGCACTGCTCTCCGCCGAGGCACTGCACTCCGTCCACCTACTTAGTTTTCCTCAAGAGGCTTTTGATACAATTGGCTTTGATTTGAAGAAGGCTCCTCTCGGGTTTTCTTTCCAGGGCCCTCTCTCACTAACCCATCATCCCCTCTCCATCTTCCATCCCCTGAATACATTCATCACTTTCTCCCTCCACTCCATTAGATTCAGTTAATTGATTTGGGGTTGGACTTCTCTGAAGATTTAGGTTCCTAATAGGTGCCAATTATGTGCTCTACGGGACTACCAGAATCCGCAGTATAGAAGGTTCTCCTGTTCTACCAGTGATGCCCATACCATAGGAGGCCTCTTACTGACTGTCTGGACTGGCTTTTTTTTTGGAGTGGCCAGGGAAATCTGACAAGGTGATCATTTGAAGCCCATGGAACCAAAAGATACCCGTCTAAATTACAGATTTCCCTTTCACCAAATCGCATTATTCTGTGCAATCACTTAGCTGCCTCACATTACTTCCCCTGCCCATCCAAATATTTTCAAATATATAATACCTAGTGTCCATGATGAAATGTGAACATTTGAGTTGTTTAACTGATGGTATGCCGGTAGTGATGTGTTCGTATGTCGAACAAGTTAAGTCATGCTGAAGGCATGGTGTGTGTACCCGGAAACAGTGTTTAGCTGACTCAATAGGTCCGTGGTTTACATTTTTTATTTACTGCACATGAATAGTGTAGTGCAATGTTTACACTCCTATGAAGTGGTGTGAGTGCAGCGCAAGCTTAAGTTATCATCAGAATAATCTGTCCCATCAACAGCCCTGCTGTAGATAAGCTGTTTGTCCACCACGTGCCCTGGAGCTTGACCTCTTTGCTTTGACGTACAATAATGCAGCCAGCCATTGCGATGTATAACCTGTGATTCTGCATCTGCTGCAGATAAAAACATTTCAGACGGTTGACAGAGTTAGCCTGTCGATGCATGGACGTGACAATCTCTGTAGCTTTTTAAACAAACTACGTTTAAGGGAGATTGAGCCACAATGCTGTGCAGACTGGAGGGGTGTCAGTGAGGGAACAGAACTTTTTAAACAAGTGAAAGGTGTCATGCGCATGTTATGTGAAAACCTTTCACCGACCTGGTGGTCCACAGGGTTGGGGGCTGTGTGGCTCCACACCATAATAGGTCCCTGATTCAACTCCTGGCAGCCAGACAGTGAGTGAAGCATGCACACACGACGCACCAGATCTAATGGTCTCCATGACAAACTACAGTGCGGGTAGCAGACACCTCAAATCTACGCAGTGTGTATTCAAAAGACCTGATGACATACTGCGCAGACTCGATTTCTTAGCTTCCCATCTGCAGACTCTACACCTCCCTTTCCTAACTCGTCACAGGGTGGGGAACCACCCCACTCTGTGACGAGTTAGGAAAGGGAGGGGTGACAGTGTTCTCCACTCCCTGATTGACGTGAAGTCCCAGCACTTCAGGGCTTCAGTCTGAGGCGCCCGGGGTTAACTTTATCCCCACGTCATCAGGGGGTGGAGACCAGTGCTTCAGACTATGTCTTTGCCGAGAGGATGACCTCACAGGCCTCAGGTCTGTGGGATCTTCCACCCGGCAAATAGTATAAACTTCGTGGCAGCAGGTTTTAAGTGTCACTCGGCATCTGAAATGTCATCGCACCGCACGTTAGTAGCAGACTGCAGCCGCCCTGGCCTCAGCAAGAAGAAATAATGGTTTTGTGTACTTGCTGCATTGATTTAAAAACATAACAAGCCCTTTCATTTTATTTTAGGAATTATTCTAATTGGGACTAAAGTAAAGGGGGCGGAGCCCCGACTCCCTTGACAAGAAACTGCCAATGGGTTTGATACTGGCAAACTGTCATCTCAATGTGTCCTTTTCTGGACTTTCCATGCTATGAAATCATAATCGCTGGAGACTTTAATAACAGAGGGTTGGGTGTTATGTACCCCAATCTAGGCCTAGGTAGCAACACAACCTTTTACCTACATTTGTCCTACCTTGCTCTGCATAACAGTTATAGCATTGACCTTTTACCCGGTTATGTGCTTAATCAACGTCGATCGGTTTCCTTGAAACTAGCCTAATTTATTCTGCATAAGGATTCTTAGAAAAGTCGGAAGGGGCGGAGCTTGCCACGGCCGATGCGGACGTGTGATCAAGACGCTCCGCACTAACGCCCGAATTATCCGATAAATATCCTGCTGGTGCGAGCCTAAACGGGTCTTGGAGGGGTCCGCACACAACCGGAGGTCTCCTCTGCCGGAACCCAGGGAAACGGAGCCACGGCGAGCCGCATTGACCTTCGCAGCGGGTGAGAGACCGCTCGTATCCTAGGCCGCGCGTCCCTCGCCTAAAGTGATCACGGCGGCCGACGTGCGTGCTAGAGCGTGTGGCCGGTCACGGTGATGTCGGCCCGGTGGGAAGCGGAGCGCCGTGAAAAGCAGAGAAAACATCGCGGCCCCCCCTGCGGAGAGTCGGGAAGTGACGACTTGGCCCACACGACCGCTTGCCTGTGGCCGGTGCCCCCGGCTGGCACATTCCTGGAGCGTTACTTTGGGGCCCTGGGGTCTGACTTCACGGAGTCCCTGCAGCTGCCTCGTGCACAGAGGGGCCTAACGAGAACACCCTGAAGTACTCCAGCCTACTGAACCAAACACGAGGGGAGAGGCTTTGGGGCCTCCTGGACCCGGTTACTGGTGGCGACTTGGGACGTCATCCCGGTGCGATCTCTGCAGTGGCGTGGCGGTGTGCACCCCCGGAGGCGTGAGCTTGCGAGTGATGAGTGGACCCTACTTACATGATTGGTAGTGGCTGGCACTGACGCTGACCGGGTGGTGACACGGAGTTGGGGCCTAGCAGTGCGGCGCTTGAAGCATTGATGGCCCAGATAGGAAGATCGACCTATACCCTACGCTCAGGGGCTGGTGCTGGTGTCTGTGTACCGGACTGCGGCATTTGAGTGCTGTGAGGGCTGACGGCATAATTGCATTGTATTACACCACCGAGGTATAGTGAGAGTGCATAGGGGGAGCCACCCGAAGACCTGGGAGCAGAATGGGCAAGGGCGACAAGACCCAAACCAAGCTACCATTCGAACAGCGTCGTGGCAGGGCCCCGGAGGCGCAGATGATGGAGCCGAGCCCACAGGCGAAAGGAGCTGAAAGCGCGTTCTATGCAGACATTAAAATGCTGTTGGTGTCGATGGAAAAGGGCCTCCAAGAGAGCATAGCGTCGTTAGGCTCCAAAATAGATGCCTTGTCTTACCGCAAGGACCGCATGACCGAGAGAGCTGACAAGCATGCTGAGAGAATAGAGATGGCAGAACGGCGCATAACTGAGGTCGAAGAGGCACTAACGGAACATGATAAATTTCAAAAGCAGCACGACAGACTATTGCAAGTCATACAAGACAAGTCGGAGGACTTGGAGGCCCGCTCTCGGAGATCGAATATACGGATCACGGGAGTGCCGGAAACCACGCAGACAGGTAAAATGGAGCTTTTCGTTGAGAAACTGCTGACGACGCTGCTGGGAACGGAGGTGTTCTCCCCGATGTTCATAGTTGAAAGAGCACACCGCACGCTGGGCCCACGCCCGAAGCCGGGGGCCCCCCCGAGGCCAATCATAGCCAAACTACTAAACTACAGAGATAGAGACACGGCCTTACGGTTAGCCCGAGAGAAAGGGACTCTGCAATACGAGAGCTCCAACATCTCTCTGTACCCGGACTTCACCGCGAAGGTGCAGGAAGAGCGGAGACACTTTGCCCCATATAAGAGACAACTCCGGGACCTAGGATTAGACTACGCCATGCTTTATCCTGAGAAATTAAGAATCAATCGACAAGGCCACTCTCACATTTTTACGGATCCTAAAGACCTAAACAAGGCGCTGAAAGTTTGGACAAAGGAACGCAAGGGCAGCCCTAGGAGTCAGAACGACGAGGAGGGCGCAGGCGGTCAGCTGGACGGACAGGACTAAAATGACTGCACCAACCAGTGGTTTCGCTGAACATGGGTCGCCTGGCTGCTGGTGGCGTACTTTGCCGGAACCTGGAGCCCTGGCACGGCCGTGTGAACCACTCGGGCACTTGGGTGTTTCCTGACTTCACCTCTGTGTGCAGCGCTACGAACTCCTGCTACTACAAGATATTGGTGAGACTGTTCTGATCTGCATCTTTCTGCTGGGCTTAGAGCTTACACGTCTAATTGACTATTGTATATGAACAGGGTCTCAGGGCGGCAATGGACTTACCCGAACTAGATATCCTGTGGATGAGGGGAGTGCTGGGCTGTGCACATGTTATAGCGGCCCATCGGTGCCCTAATGGCTTGCACTGGCGCTACCCTTTATGGGCGTCAGCAGCAGGGGTGGCACCTGAGTAGTTACAGTCGCAAGTAACGGCCGGCCCATCTGGCAACCTTGGCCCCCGCGCTGTGTGCACTGTTGATCCCACTACGGGATAGTTTCAGAGTAATTGGGAAGAATTGGGAGGGGGATGTTGACATGCTGGGCCAAGTTAGGGTTGGTCTGCTGTGGGAGGGGGGTGGTGGGGTTATGGGGAACTTTTTAGCAGGTATATTGTGTTTTGCAGAAGTTAATGCTGTTATGTTGGGGGAATTGCATGATCTGACTTTGCACAAGTTTACACAGTTATTCATACACGCACTTACTATCCACCACTAAGGAGTAATGGCTGACACCAGCATAAATGGGCATCCACCGCACACACCTAAACTGACCGTTCTCACTTGGAATGTCCGTGGCCTGAACGACCACCGTAAAGTCAGAAAGGTTGTTTTTTTTTTTTTTTTTTGAGTTCAACACTGCTTTATTGGGTATGATGGTAAAGAGTACACAGCTGTTCGTGCCTACAACCCGGAGGCCGGCAGCGTAGACTACGTGATAATACACAGCCTTGTAGCCGGCATCCCTGAGGCCCGGAGGCGTAGCGTATGTATGAACAAGGTGTACAGCACAGTCAGTGTTGCTCGGCACTTGAAGGATGGGCCGCAGTAGAACAGTGGTTTTAGAAGCAACAGTCAGTATTGTAACATTAAAAACAAATAGAACTCCCCAACCATAAAGAAACTCAGAGGCAATTCAGTCATTTACGGAAGTCTGTGGGTATGAAATCAATAAAGCATCAGCAAAAGGCAGAAACTCTTATGACAGAACAGCAGCAATGTGGTACAGTCAATTCTCGAGCCAATGAAGCCTCCAACAGTGATAAGCGCAGTGACGTGGAATGTAAATGTGGTACAGAAGGGTAAAGTTGTGTGGGTGTGTCTGTGAAGATGTCAGAGGGAGGGTGGCCTGGCCGGCGGTGAAAGGGAAAGAGGGGGACAGCCACCTGTAGGAAGAGGGGTTCCAGCACCCAGGGCCAAGTGGTGTACCAGATGTCGAACAGTATATCCCAACACAAAGATAGTAGGTCCCGGTTAACATTGCCCAACATGAGTAGTATTTAGGGGGTCAGGATCAGTTGTCGATGTGAGGGCCGGAGGACACATCATCGGTCGACACCAGGGGCATCGTCAGAGGCACCATTCTCAGCGGATCGTGTTAGAAGATATGTCACCAGTGGACCCCATATATCTTTAGGTCGGCTGGATATAGGTAACAGCTCAGTAAACGTGGTGTATTGGTCTTGACAATGGGTCAGATCCGCCAGCCATTCCTTGAACTTGGGCGCCCTGCCCCGGCCCCACCGACAGGCCACACGCCGTTTGGCCAGTAGCAGTGCAGTGTCAATGAATTTTCGGCATGTACTAGGGACCTGTGGCGTATATCCGAGAATTGTCACCAAGGGGTCCATGGGCACCTTGGTACCGGTCATGTCCTCAAGGGCACCCGACACTTGCTGCCAGTATAGTGACACCTGAGGGCACTCCCAGGCAAGATGTAACATATCCGCATGAGCTGCATGACAACGCGTGCAGCGATCATCCTCTGCCAGACCAAATCTATGCTTTTTTACTGGCGTATAGTACATCCGCTGTAGGAATTTGTAATGTATGATTTTCAATCTGCTGCTGGCAGATATGCGGGAGGTGAGCGCACAACAGTATAACCATTGTTCGTCCGTGATGTCAGTGGCCAGCTCAGCAGACCAGCGCGTCCGTGCACTAGAGTCCGGCATCATGGCCGCGCTCCTAAGTTGGCGATAGAGGCCAGAGACCAAATGAGTCCCGTTTTGAGAACATAGCAAGAAATGAAGGGGAGGTAGAGCCTCTGGTTCATTAGGGAAAGAAGGTAAGATGTCTCTCAACCCCGCACGTAGTCGCACATAATAAAACAAGTCTAAGGGAGTGCGGGCATGTGCCGCGAAGAAAAGGTCTGCCGTCTTGAAGCTCCCGTCAGCAAATAAGTCGTCCCAGCAGGAGACATTGATCTTTGCACAGAGGTTACGAAAACCCCGTTCCCATAGTAGGGTGAGATTAGGGTGGTAGGTAAGCGGCAGTTTCGGCGAGTAGGGTAGGGGGCAGGACAATTGTTTCGCTATCCGGCGCCATGCATCCATTGTGCATGATACCGAGGTGTTCGGCGTGGTGATGGACGATTCCGGGCAATGGAGTAGTCCACTTAGTGGAAGAGGGTGCACTATCCAGTCTTCTACCGCTATATGTGGCATAAATGGCGTGGGAGCCATCCAGTGGTAAGCGTAGTGCGCCTGCGCACATAGATAATACTCCAGAAAATCAGGGATGTCAAAGCCCCCTTTATCATAGGGTAGAGTAAGCGTGGACCATTTAAGCCGGGGGTGCTTGCCTCCCCAGAAAAGCCTACACACCTCCATTTTCAGTGTCTTAAAGAAAAAGGCGCCCGGGTAGTAGGGAATGTTAAGGAAGAGGTAGAGGAAACGGGGGAGAATAACCCTTTTGATAAGGGATGCTCTGCCAGCCATGGAAAGCGGCAGGGTGATCCAACGATCCACAGTGGAGGTCAGCTTGGTGATAGCTACTCCATAATTAGATCGCAATGTCTCTTCCCTATCCCGGGATATACGGATTCCCAGGTATCTGAGATCCGTCCGGCACCACTCCAATGGGTAGTCAAGAGGAAAGTCCTCCACCGCAGCCGTCAAGGGGAAGAGTTGGGATTTAGACCAGTTAATGTGCACCCCTGACATCCCGCCAAACATGATGAATTCCCTGAGTAAGGGATTCAGGTGTATCTCGGGGTGTTTAACATATATGGTAATGTCGTCAGCATAAAGGGATACGTCGATTTGTCGCTGTAGGCACTGTATCGCCCCGTCTCGATGTAGTTGATGCAAGCGACAGGCGAGAGGCTCAACAGCTATGGCAAATAGTAAGGGAGAAAGTGGACAGCCCTGGCGCGTGCCTCTGGTGATGTCAATAGGGTGTGACAGGCGACCGTTGATCAATATTCTCGCCGTGGGATGAGTATAAAGCAGACGAACCCAAGATAGAAACAAAGGCGGAAATCCCATACTAGCCAACACCGAAAATAAGTAGGACCATTCGACAGAGTCGAAAGCTTTAGTCGCATCCAGGAAGACAGCCGCGATAGGTATGTCAGGATGAACCGTGCGCAGGAGAGAGAACAGGGTACGAAGATTGTGTGAAGTAGACCGGCCAGCCACGAAGCCAGATTGATCCGGTAGTACGATTCGAGTCATCAGTAAGGACAACCGGGTAGCTAGAACCTTAGCAAGAATTTTTACATCACAGTTCAGGAGAGAAAGGGGGCGATAAGAGTCGCAGGAGCAGGGGTCTTTACCTGGTTTCAGAAGAGAGGTGATAACCACTTCGCGCATGGAGCCAGGAAGAATGCCATCACTAAGGGACTCCGAGTATACCTCCCGTAACACTGGAGCCATTATATCAATATAGGCTTTGTAAAACTCGGCAGGGATGCCATCCAGCCCAGGGGCTTTACCATTCTGAAGGGACATAATGGCATCACGGATCTCATCAATTTCGAAAGGTGCCGCCAGGAATGCTCTATCTCCATCGCTTAGCCAGCAGAGCGCAACATCTTTTAAATAACTGGTATAGGACGCTTCGGAGCTCGAGATAGAGGTGTATAATGCGTGATAGTGTGCAGTGAACGTGTTGAGGATTTCATCCGAGTCCCTAATGGTGGTGCCGGACGCATCTTCGAGTTCGACAATAACATTGCGACCCTTAGGAGCCTGAGTGAGCATTGCAAGTACCTTCCCAGGGCGATCCCCTTCGCAGTATTTCCTGGCCTGCCAGTGTTTACCACGAAAATTGGTTTCCCTGGAGACCTCCTCCTCATACCTAGAAAGTGTCTCCCTGAAAAGTGCATGCAGTGTAGGGTTAGTGTCCTCCACCATCCGGCATTCCAGGTCCTTCAGCTCTCCCTCCAACGTGCCAATGGTGCGGAGTATGTCGCGCAAGACTCCGCAACTCTTAGAGATACAGTATCCCCTAATGGTGACCTTAAAGGCCTCCCATATATGTTCCACCGAATCCACAGAGCCCCTATTTCTAGGGAAGAAAGCGGCTATCTCTTCAGCTAGTTCAGTGCGGAAGACAGTGTCAAGCAATATGTTAGGGCGGAGTCTCCAGTGTGGTCTAGGGTTATCCCATCCCGGCATGTGGAGTTGAAGCATGACAGGACTGTGGTCAGAGTATGTCCTGGGTAAGTGCCTCCCCCCTGTTAATGTTGATGCTATCTCTTTGGTGACAAGAATATAATCCAGGCGTGCCCACGTTCCCGTGTGAGACGTGAAGTGTGTGCCTTCCCTCCTGAATGGGTGCAAGTGTCTCCAAGCATCAAGCAGCTCGCCCTCTGTAAGCACCCCCTCCAGCGCCTCGCGTGCTCTAGGTTTGTAAGTGCATAGCCCATCCGCCCTATCTAGGTGAGGCACTATCGCCAGGTTGAAATCACCTCCCCAGATGACGTGACGTGATCCCACAGCCATGATTTTGCCCCAGAGTGCAGAGAAGAAGGTAGGATCATCCGTATTCGGTGCATATGCAACAGCAAACGTGACAGTATCTCGCCCCAGCCTGCCCCACATCAATGCATACCGCCCCTCACCATCCATCAGTTCCCCACATTTATAAAACGGAACATTGCGGGCTACAATAATAGCTACCCCTCTCGCATATGTGGAGTACGATGAGAAAACTCGGTCTCCAGCCCATCTACTCGCAAAAGTAGGGTTAGTGCGTGGCGGCAAGTGGGTTTCCTGTATCATGGCAACCTGCACATGATGTCTATCCAGATAGGCTAGTACGCTACGACACTTCTTGGCATTATTTAGACCACGAACATTCCAAGACATAGCCGTCAATTGAGAGTTAACATTTAGAGTAGCCATAAGTAGTTCAATAGCAAAAACGACAGTACCAACCAATGCAATAGGTGCAGTTCAAAAGCATTCCACCAAGTTAAAAGTACAATTTGGCGCACAATCTGCATACCCAGTCCCAGTGATAATTGCCTCGTCTTAAAACTGCCAACCCCCCCTCCCACCCCAGCATCCCAATCATGCCGGTAGCCGATGAACCCCCCCCACCCTCCCCCCCCCCCATCCATCCCCTCCTAGTCCCTGCAACAACAACAATAAAAACAGTAGTAGTCTCAGGGGGAACACCCTGTAGGGGTTAGGCATAGAGTGTGCACAGCACCCTCTCGGCCCATAGCTCCCATCTGTACCACCCTCGGCGGAGCATAGGGCCTAGAGAGTGGGCCTCGATGTACATTACCACAGGTGTGTTACATCCTCGCAGGTTCGAAGCAGGTATTCAACGCAGCGTCCGCAGGTAGGATGATGGGCGTCACGCAGTACGTTGAGAGAAAAGAACCAACATAGTCCGCACGGGTATTCAAGGAGCATTCTGTGCCGGCGGCAAGTCCTCGTCAGATACCTCCGCCTCAGCTTCTCGTTCTTCTCTGCGTGCTCTCCTGAGCGATTTTAAGAAGTCCTCAGCCTTCTGCGGATTCGTGAAGAAGCGCTGTGTGCCCTGATGCGTGATCCGTAGCTTTGCAGGATACAGGAGGGCATAATCTACCTGTGCCTCACGCAACTTCTTTTTCACTGGGAGAAATTTGCGTCGTTCCTCCTGCACCATCGGGGTAAAGTCCGGATATATGGAAAACGCAATGCCATTGTAATTCAGCGAACGCTGAGTGCGGGCCGCTCTCAATGCAGTGTCCCGGTCTCGATAGTTCAGCAGTTTAGCTATGATGGGCCGGGGTGGCAGGCCAGGTTTTGGCATAGGCGCTAAAGACCGGTGCGCTCGTTCAACAATGAAGTGGGGTGAAAAAGCTTCGTCACCGATTGATCCCTTAAGCATCTTCTCGACGTATAGCTCCATTCTGCCTGTGTCTGTGGATTCCGGCACATTCGTGATGCGTATGTTGCTCCGGCGGCTGCGGGCTTCTAAGTCCTCATTTTTAGCCGCTATAATGCGAAGCAGATTGTCCATCCGGGCTAATTGCGTCGTGTGTGTCGCGGAAACATCCGCACCATCAGAGACACGTTGTTCCACGGTCGTCAGTCGCTCCTCATGGCGATCCACCTTGTGGACCAGCGCGTCCAGTCGTGCAGTTACACCGTCCACCTTTTCAACCACAGTAGCAAATCCTTGCCGCATTTCCTGAAATAGGCTGTGAAGGTCCAAGTCAGTTGACGGGGGTGTAACAGCCCTCGAAGGGGCTCCGCTAGGACCGGGACCGGCGGGCACTGATTTGGCGCCTTTTTTGGCGCCGTCAAAACTCAATTTTGCTTGGCGGTTATCCGGGCGCCCCATGATGGTCGTGGTGTCCAGTTGATGTTATCGCCTTCAGCAGGGTATAAGAGCAGTATGCACAGGCCGGTGAGTAGTTAGTCAGCCGGTAGTCCTGCCAGATACTGAGAGTTATGGTGGATCCTGATAAGGACGTCAAGGAGAGCTTGCAGCCACTGTCGGGGGAAGGGCGCAGTGTTCCAGCCCTTCTCCGGTCCCCCAGTGTCCTCTCTGCAATGGTGGGGTGCAGCGATCAGTGGGGGTCAGAGTGCCCAGTAAACTGCAGCCACGAGGGAGCTGGTTCAAACCCCCGTGCAGCTAGGAGGCGGGCCAGTGGTCGTGAAGTACAGCGGGTGCAGCCTGTGAAGTCCGGGCGTCTCCCGGTCGATCTGGGCTTCGCGGTTCTTTCTGCCCGGGGAGCAAGGATGAGGAGTCCCAACGCCGCGTCAAGACTCTGTGCGGCCTCCGCTCCCCCGTTGTGAGGCCCAGAACTCCGCCCGTCCCCCAGACCCGCGAGAAGCGCTGCAACGCTCAACCCGCTCTCGGCGGGAGAGCCGGCTTACCCGCGGTCCAGGCGCCGGAGGTCAGCAGTCCTTGACGGCAGAAGGGTGTGGGGTGAAGAGGCCTCTGTGCCTTGTCCCCAACCGTCGGCTCTTCTCCCAGGCGCAGTCGCAGCTCCGGGCGGACGTCGCAGGACGCGGCCCAGCCCCTCGTGGTCAGCCGCGGTGTGTCGTAGTGCACTGCAGCCGGGTCCAGGCGCCCTCAAGGACCAGGCTATCTCCGGTGCAGATAAATGCGGCGATATCTCCAGTTCCACGGGTCCCAGCAGCGGCAAACTCGGGTCGAGTGTGAAGGTCGCCGTCCTGCACCTTTAGCTGGCTTTTGAGTTTGGAACAACACCTTGTGGCGCAGGATACGTGTAGGATCTCTCGTCGAGGCACGGGAGCTACCAACCTAGGCAGCCATTCCGCTTGCGCGCCCTCTAGCGCCCCCTCAAGTCAGAAAGGTTGTTAGCTATCTGCTGCGCCAGCACGTCGACGTAGCCTTGCTACAGGAGACGCACCTCCCGACACATAGCCACATGCTCTGGTGTAGAGGATTAGAGGGCCACATTTCAGTAGCGGGGTTCACCACTAGCGCTAGAGGGGTCTTGACGTGGGTAAACCAAAAATCCAAATTGCAGATCCAAACGCTGGAAGCGGACCCTGATGGGAGATTTGTTATATCTAGATGCTACAGCCCAGTTACTGACATGATAGTAGTCAATACATATGGGCCTAATTTTGACTCACCAGAATTTTACAAGACTCTCACGGTCAAGATCAGACGTTTGAATCATGAGAGTCTGCTGTTATGGGGGGGGTGACTTCAACCTCACTATGGACCCGACTTTAGACAGATCCTCCGGCCCTCCCCGCCGACCTGCGGCTGCTGCCCTGGAGCTGCAGTGCGCAATCACCTGACTTGATCTGGGGGATGTGTGGCGGTCCAGGAATTCGCAACAAGGAGGGTACAAAGACTTCTCTGCATTTCATAATATCCACACTAGGATAGATTACCTGCTGACTTCCTCCTCCCTACTAAACCTAGTGAAAGACTGCAGAGTCCTGCCTAGAACCATGTCTGATCACTCTCCGGTCCACAGGGAAATTCGCCTACCAGGCACACTCATACCACCATTTACTTGGAGGTTCCCACCTAACTCATTGCTAGATCCGGTGTTTAAGGGAGAACTAGCCGAGGCCATAGACTTGTTTTTTAAAAGAATATAGGCTGCGTCGAGAGCTTCCAGGTGGTGTGGGAGGCCTTTAAGGTTTATATTCGAGGAGTAGCAATGTCAAAACACTCGGGCATTCTTAAAGCAATCAGACAGAGACTGGCAGACCTAGAGGGGAAGCTAGAAGTATTAGAGCGCAGGCAGTGCCTCTTCACGGACGACACAGTGAGCGCTGAAATTAAGACACTATTAGCGGAGTATCATGAGGAGGCAGACAGAGAGATCTGCCACATGAGCAAATACTCCACAGCTAGGGTGTATGGGGAGGGGGAGCGTCCGAGCGCGGTATTGGCCAACCTTATGAAGGGGACGCGACGGCGCCAACACGTTCCTCTGGTCCACACTGCTGCGGGAATTCCTACTACAGATGAGAGAGAAATAGCTGAAACTTTCCGATCTTACTATTCGGATTTGTACTCCTCGAAAGTGGAGGATATGGAAGAGGAAATTGATGACTATCTCAGACATATAGACATTCCTTCCCTGACCGATCACGACAGGGAATTCCTTATGCAACCGATTGACAAGGACGAGATATTAGACGCGCTCGCCAGTATGAAATTGGGCAGCGCACCAGGAGCTGACGGTCTAACGGCGGGCTTCTACAAAGCCTTCAAGGACCAACTATTACCACACCTATCGGCCCTCTTTGACGATATATGCGTGGAGGGCAGCATGCCGCACTCAATGAGGGAGGCACTTCTGGTTACCATCTTGAAGCCAGAAAAACCCGAAGAAGAGTGCAGTTCGTATAGGCCCCTGTCGCTGCTTAATGTCGATACCAAGCTGTTTGCAAAGGTTCTGGCCACTCGCTTGGCCCTGCTTGTGGACGGACTAGTTGCCCCAGAACAGGCGGAGTTTGTCCCTGGCAGAAACTTAGTTTACAACATACGTACCGTATTGGGAGTGATTCAACAGGTCAGACCGGATGTGAAAGCACTGGCTGTCTTCCTCGATATGGAGAAGGCCTTTGACTCTGTGGAATGGCCCTTCATGCGCATGGTACTGAAGCGTATGGGCTTGGGACAGCCTTTCTTACAAATGCTGGGGGCACTGTATCATGGACCGAGAGTGAGACTCCACATAGGGCACCCGGTTACGGATCCATTTCCTGTTAGCAGAGGCACCAGACAGGGATGCCCTCTCTCGCCCCTCCTATATGCCCTGGTAGCTGAGCCGTTGGCCTGCGCGTTGCGGGAATACCACGGAAATGAAGGCATAGGTTTTCCGGGCTACAAGATAATAGTTTCAATGTACGCCGATGACACCCTGCTGTACATCCGTGACCCAGACAACAACTTATCATCTGTGCTTCGAGAGGTAGTGCGATTTGAGGCGCTCTCAGGGCTTCGGGTCAACTGGACCAAGTCGCTTGCCTTTCCGCTCACGCAACAAACAAAATGGAGTACCCTCTCCATTGGACCACAGATACGATTTGTTACCTGGGGATACATTTACACACTGACTCGGAAATTCTCTTTAGAGCTAACTATGGTACGGCGGTGAGTAGATTGGAGGATGATGTGGTGCAGTGGAGCAAACTTCCGCTATCCCTGATGGGGCGCATATCCTTAATGAAAATGGTCGTGCTCCTGAGATTCCTGTTCCTGTTCCTTGCCTTACCAATAGTTCTCCCCAAATAATTTTTTGCACGACTACAACAACAGGTGACAAAGCTAGCTTGGGCAGGCGGCCAGCCACGCGTCAAATGGGCGACACTTATTATGCCTTACGCGATGGGCGGGCTGGGAGCCCCATACATGGAAGCATACTACAGAGCAGCACAGGCGTCACACTTACACACATGGCTACACGGAGACAGAAACATACCTCATGTGTGCATGGAGACCATTTTTGCGCGACCAGATACACTCCCTCACACTGTTTTCAGGGCTACTGATAGAAGAACAGGTATCCTGGACTCCCTGACAGCTACCAATCAAGCATGGCACAGCCTCTTGCGGATGCAGGGCGGGGCATTGCTATACTCACCGATTATGCCGGTAGACTGGGCTAGGTGGCTCCCACCGCTCATGGAGAAGGGAGTAATTGCAGCACTGCACACCCTAAACAAACGCACGGCGGGAGACTTGTTTGTAGATGGAGTGGTTAAGACATGGGAGCAGGTTTTGGGCTCCAGCGCACCGCCTCCGCTGCTGGCGCGCTTTCAGTTCCACAGGGTGCGCAGCGCTTTGGGCGACATATTGTGTGGAGACATGGCGGAACCCCCAGGGGTCCCCGAGCTTACGCATGTACTCAAGACCACAACACCCAGAGGGTTGCTATCTAGCCTATACAAACTCACACAAACGCCTGCCAGGTACCCATACACCAAGGCGCGGCTGGCGTGGCAGACTGATCTGGGCCTAGCACTAGATGATGACACATGGCGCTACTGCTGCACAGTCACTAAGAAGGTCTCTCTAAATGGCAGACACAGATTGATTCACTTCAAGTTCTTATACAGAGTGTATTACACCCCTGCGCGGCTCTTCAAATATGGCCTGCGGGATTCGGCAGGTTGTGAATGGTGCAGCGCCACTGAGGCGGATTTTTGCACCTAGCCTGGCAATGTCCGGGAGTCTGTGGATTCTGGGAGAAAATCTTCGCCGAAATAAGCTCACTAATGGCGGCTGAGATTACACCGGATCCCCTGATGGCTCTATTGGGTTACACTAAAAAATTACCTAGAGCAGTTAGGCGACTGATTGATATGGGTCTTCTGATGGCCCGCAGAGTGCTGGCTTGCTGCTGGATGCGAGGCCCATTACCAACGACAAAACGCTGGGCACACGACATGCTTTATTGCTGTACTCAATCCGAAAATTATAGCGAACTGCAGCCTCCCACCAGCAGGCCCAACATTTTTTGGAGTCTCTACCACACATACTTGATGAGCAAGAGAGATGAGGATGCACCCGCAGCACAACAGGGAGTGGGGTGATGTGTTACGTGGAAGGGTTGGGACAGATCTAGCAGCCACTATCGTGTTATAACTATGCGCATATTACGGTCTCTCTTACCAACCATGAGTCATTAAGTTATGGAGAAGCGCCGCCTGCCCTCACTAAGGGTTGTTGGCTGTTTGGCTGTGTATGTTAATGACCTATCTAATGTACTAGTGATATATGTATGACGGTTAATGGCTATAGTCAGATGGGGGGGGAGGGCCTTCGTTGGGGATTGATGTACTTTTCCTTGAAATGCAATAAAGACATTAAAAAAAATAAAAAAAAGGATTCTTAGAAAAGTCCCTGGACATGATGTACATAACAGGCTTAACATACTCTGTATAAAAATCATGGTCATCTCCATCCTAGGGTGAAATAACTACTTTGCATAATTGCAGGTATTGATTTAGGCTCATTTACATAATCGTACTGGTCGCGATCTTTAAAAAGGGAGATAGGCATAATCCAGCATGCTACCGGCCTATCTCGCTCCTAGACTCTACTCTTAAAATAATCGGACGAGTAATTTTATCTAGATTACAGGTTTGGGCAGTTGACCACTCCATTATTAGTAATATCCAATATGGGTTTCGAAAGGGCCTGGGCACGATAGACCAGTGCCTAAATTTAGAACTAACCATCACTAAATATACCAAGACCAAAAGGGGCCTCTCTACCTGGCCTTTGTGGATTTGTCCACAGCTTTCGACTGCATCATCCACAACAAACTCTGGCCAATCATGGAGAAGCTGGGTCTGGAACCATCTTTTATCTCCTTAATGCAAGAATTTTACATCAGGCCAGAGCTAGGGTGCGATTTGGTACAGGGGGCGAGTGTACCGACCATTTTATAGTTGGAAGAGGAGTAAGGCAGGGTTGTGTCCTGGCACCCTTTCTATTCACCTTGTATATTAATAACTTAGACTTAGTGTTGAGAAAGGAGTGCCAGGACCTCCCGGGGGTAGGGAAGCATTCACTCCCTGTGCTCATGTACACTGATGATGCAGTGCTTATGGCCCGCACCCCAAATAGTCTACAGTAGGCTTTATCTAGTTTTGCAAATTTTATGTCCAATTTAGGCCTCACAGTTAATGCATCCAAAATCTTTATACTGAAATGTGGCTTGGGAAGTAATAAGTGTTGCCCGTTTTTTCTAGAGAAGAATCGTCTAACCTGTGCTAACATTTTCTCATATTTGGGGGTTCTATTTGACCGCACTGGCTCATGGACACAGGCTATAAATTTAAGAAGATTGCTATTTTCTAAGGCTGTGGAAACCCAGACTAATTTTGGTAGAAAATTGGGTAGACACCCCCCCACAGAACTACTCCATATTTATAAAGCTAAATGCGTCTCAATAGCGATCTATGGAGCGGGCATTTGGGGACATGTAGACGTGACATCTTTTCAAAGGGTTGAAAACAGATTCCTTAGACAATTGCTTGCTGTCCCAGCCAGTGTCTCTACTTTCTACTGCCACTTGAAATTGGGTTTATCGCATTTAGAGCATGTCATCGGTATTCAACCAATCCTTCTCTGGCACCATATCTGGACCACAGAACAGACCAGTCTAAATCACCAAATAATCAGTGACTGCTGTGGGTTAGATGTGGCTTCACACAAAGGGTGGCTTGAGTACGCTAAGGAATTTATGTGCAAGCTAGGCCATCAAGAATATTTTGACAAACCCATCACTCTGACTAAGATTGACAGGAAAGGTTTTAAATTCAGCTGCCTGAAATATCCTGAATATATAAGAACAAATACAGAGATTCAAAAAACCTCATTCTTGGTCCACCAAAAATGTTTGACTACTTTTAAGATGCAGCTATACTTAATTTATGTTATTACTGATTTTGAAAGATTTTTATTAACATGATTTCGGATGTGTATTGTTCACAGGTTACTTAGCTCCCCAATGAATAACGATTGGTCCAGACAGTTGTCCAATTGCCCAAGTGATGACCTGTCTGCGCAATTCACTATGCATGTTTTATTCTTTTGTAAATTTTACACAGTCCAGAGAAAAAGGTGGATACTTCCGGTGCTTAGAACATTGGGCCTGAGACAATGTCGTCCTGCTCTTTTAGTTATGCAATCTTTGGGGGAAGTACTTATAATCTTAGCTGTCATGTCGTTTTTAAAGTCTGTTTTTAACTGTAGAAAGACTATTCTCATGTAAGAATGTGTACTGTCTAATTTATTTCATAATTCTGTGGTTTTTATCTATACTAGTAACATGAGTTTCCATGTTTTAGGTGCTTTTATGATTATTCTTTTAATCGAATAAAGCTTTATTGATTGATTGATTTAGGCTCATTTACATAACCGTACTGACAACATATTGTATGTGTAAGGAACCCCAAGGCTATTTTTATGGTATTAAAGAACCATACTTGATAGGCAGAGGAGAAGCTTCCACGCTGACACAAGACGCTGAGGTTCCTGTACGCAGAATTCCAGCACGCAGTGATCTGACATCCCTTGCGGGGTGTGCAACCTCGAGACCAAGACAGGGTCCTTCATTCTCTCCAATCAGGTAACGGGGTTGGCTCTTTCCTAGGGATTTCATTGCTCTACAACTACATACATTCTAGGTACACTTAGGTACACTTGGATAGGATTTGCTTTGTAGGAGTACACTTGATTACCGTCATGTATATGAGCCTCTATATAGTCACTATTTTAGCACCATCGTAGAGTTCTACCTTTTATTTACTCTGTTGGAACTTGTAATCTTATACATTTGCTTCTGTCTAATAATTTTCGCAGCAAACATGTTTTATACTAGAATGACACTGGTTCAATGAATGCTTATTAAAAATGTCCCCATCGCTTATTCTGTGTATCTCTCTGAGACTAAGTGAGTACGATTGACAGACTGGAAAGTACTGTACTGTTTCCACGATCCCTGAAGGATCAAAGGTTGTCATGTTTGATAGTTGCCAGAAACTATTCGCTCCTTGGTAAGGTTAGGGGGCATCTGGTGGCACTGTGAGCTAGCTGATCTAAAGGCTAACATATCCTATGGGGGGGTGTCTGAAATCAGTCTGGACACCAATCCCTCAGTTTATGTTGTCTAAACGTGCAGGTCCTATGCACTTTTAGAAACTACACAACATGGCACCCAACATTGGTTTGGTTCTTATTTAACAGTGAAATCTGAGTAATTCAGTCCTGCTTTCTCAAAGGCCCCTACTCACATTTACCCAGAGACGTCTGGAATGGGAAAGACAAATCATCCGCAGCTGAGGAGGTATAGCCTATGTATTGGCTGTAGGTTTGTTCAAGCTTCAAGGATTATAATTCCACACTTTGTGCAAAAACATATGTCTTTTTCTTGGTTTTTCTCCCATAATGTCTAACAATGGGGATGCTGGTATGAGTGGTGCTAGTACAGAGGAAGCTGAGCAGGAAGGTGCTCTTAACATTTCAGAAAACTGCAGACATGCAATTGCTATGAAAGTAGTAGATTATGGCCTCCCATCAATAGATGGAACTGTAATCTTTCTGATCGAGGCACACAAGGCATTCAGGACAGAATGCATCATCCAGTTGAGAGGTGGGTCTAAGATAAAGGACTTTCTGTCAATGCATAAACTGATGTTTGCGCAAACGGGTATTGAGGCAAAGGACAAGGAATGGGTATTTCCTCCAACTTGCAAAGCCATTTATTACATTTTTTTATGCGAGGGTCTGATGGCCCGCTTGAAAACTTTAAAATAACAGTTAAAACAGAAAGCGACAACATCCACTGAAGTGCACACTGAATCAAACCTCACAACTCTTGGACCAAAGCAATTATGTCGGCACTTCAACGGGGAGAGCCTAGCAAGATCAGTAAAGTGGTGGCTGGAACTTGCAACAACAGTCAGTACTTGGTTATGGACACTTGAGCCCACATTAAACTTAAATAAATGAGACTCAGCACCACTTGTGTGTAAAAAATACATGGAGGACCTTTGGTTGCATCTGACTAGCAACAAGATTAAGCCCAACTTACAAATGATGGGTTGGAACAAGAGAACTGCAGTCCAATATGACAAAGCCATAATTTCTACAAAATGAGCTTCCCGCAGGGCCCAGCTGGCCGACCGGTACAAACCATCTGACATTACAGCTGCGGCAGTAAAAATAACTAGAAAAACCCACAAAAAACTGTCTGGGAACAACTGATGCCAAGGATGCAAATAAATCACAAAGAATGGATAATTGGATAGCTGGTGAGATGCTGCTCCATTTGTTCAGCTCATTATCCAATCACATTTGCCCATCTTGTATTGTTTCTATTATTTTAAAATAATTTTTATTCCAGTTTTTGACACTTGCGTTTGCCACTTTGATATATATTTTATTTACTTTTTCTTGCCTACCTGCTGGTTTGTATTTGTATCTCCCTCGGCTCTTGCCCTGGTCCGCCGCGGCTGCAGTGCTGTTTGTGCGGGGGGTTGAGGACCGTGAAGCTGCACCCACTTCTGAGGTTGCCCTCACTTCCAGTGTTGGAGCAGTCTAGCTACTCCAAGGAACACCTTTTAAATTATATGGCTGAACGGACGTGTGTAGCGGGCATGCCGCTGGCGCACCAAAGGCACGCCTAAGCCAACATGCCACTGGTGCACCGGAGGCACGCCTAAGGCAAGTCTGTCTGCACCCGTCCACATCCGTCCAGCGGCCAGAACCCTGGTCCTTTACAGCCTGTGTTTAGATATGAAACACCCACGTTTCTGCATGGCTTAAGGCCAACACCTAAAACACACTGTCAAATATTTAACCTGGACACTCTACCTTTTTCATGCAAATCCTGCAATTTCGCTAGCTATGTAACCACCAATCCTAGGGATGCTCGATTGGCTACTCCTTTGGTTGAGTTGCAGGCTAGGGACGTTGAGCGTGAGGATTATTTGAATCACCAGGCTGAGCACTCCCCGTCGCAGCATTTTCTTTGTTTTAGCCTGAACTGCTGCTCTCTCCCTAAGCATAAGCTGCACTTATTTAACTTTCTTTGCGACGTCAATCCCGATGCAGTATTCCTTGCAGAAACCTGGTTGCATGAAGGCTCCCTACCTGATATAATTATAGTGCTTTCCGCTAATTTCTCTCTTATGGGGTTAAACAGACCTCATGAAATTGGTGGAGGTATTGCCATCACTTTTAATAAGGTCTTTAAATGCAAAATTGAGAAACTTCAGATCTTTAATTGTCAATCTTTGCTTTTTACTCTCTCTTCTATGATAAAAATGTATCTTCTCCGGGGCACTGATTTATCGTCTTCCTGCGTACCCCAGTGAGTGGTGCTCCACTATTCCGGATTTACTGACCCACCCTAACATCCTGCAGACCGACAACTTCACTCTGCGTGGCAATATTAATCTTCATCTTGAGGATGCTAGGAACAACCTAGTCTCAATTTAGCACTCCTCAACTCTGCACCCACTCACATCGTGGGGCACCTACTGGACCCCATTTTATCTAACTTAAAAGTCCTGACAATGGTCCCCCCACTTCTACTTTGCTGTGCCTTTCAGAATTAGAGTCCCCTCCGACCCCATCTCTCAGCCTGTTTTGAAATCCAAAGCCAGGAACTGGTAGACACGTAACATTTCAGTGTTAAACGAGCTGCTTCTTAATACGAAGCCCACCTTTTTCTCTCAATCTGACTCGGACCAAATTTCTGTTCATCAATGGCTTACTGAGGCTATTGACACTATCTTGCCATGTACTTTAAAATTGACGTGTATAACTCACCCTCCTGCTCCCTGGTTTCCTGATACTCTTAGATTAAAAAAGAAACAAGGACAGTGGTGGAAACTTTATGCTGAGGAGACCAAATCTGAGTATGTGGTGGCGCTGAAAAGATATCATGCACTTTGTAAATCGGCGCGTGCCAAGTACTTTACTGAAAAGATTGTCAGCTCTCAACACTGTCAGAAGACTCTCTTTAAGGTGGTAAAGGTATTCAAATGTCCCCAAATCCGCCGGGCCAGGTAGCTGACTCCGCTTTTCAATTTTGCCTTTCAAACTGCTACTGGCCCAATGCCTGGAGATGGTCCACCCTCTGCTCGATATTTAAAAAGGGATTTCGGACTCTAGCCTCAAATTATCATCTGATCCCACTATTGGACATAGAAGCTAAAGTCTATGCTCGAGTCCTGTTGGAGCAGTTAGAGGTCTGGGTAACAGATGAGGATATCCTGCCATTCTTTCAATCAGGGTTCGAGGTTGGGGAATCAACCATAGATAACATTTTAACATTATCTTTCCTCAGACATCAAGCCCTTCAAAAGAATGAGTTATCTCTCTTCTGCTGCTTCATAGATTTCAGCGCGGCATTTGTCAGCGTGGACCGGGCACCTCTTTGGAGGGAGCTAGATGACTGAGGCATACCCCCAAAGCTCCTCAGAGCAGTAATCTCCTTATACAATGAGACATGGGTTCAGGTGAAAATATGTCCCTTCACGATTACACGTAAAAGAGCATCAATCGCGACTAAAGCAGGGCTGCATTTTGGCTCCCTTGCTATTCAACCTCTACATGTCCGATTTAGGAAAATCACTGTATTCCAGTTGCCTGGTCCTTCCCAAGTTAGGAAACATCAAATTGCAAATAATGCAATATGCAGACGAAGATGTGATCATGGACTACACAAAATCTAGAATACAACAGGCACTGGATGCCCTGAATATATTTAATGAGGCCAATCATCTGCAGGTTAACTAGAACAAAACAAAAGTCCTGATCTTTGGAAGATACTGGAACAAGAGGACGGTGATGTGGCACTTGGGCAGCAAGCTAATTAGCATATTGAGGAATTACAACTACCTGGTTGTGTGGTTTAGTGTAAATGGTACAGCAGCGGCACAAGTAAGAGAACTTTAAAAACAAAGCTGTCACCATAACATGAGATAGCAACAAATTGAATTGATTACTAAGCAGGGCTTCGGTGGCCCCTATTTTAAAAGTTATGAAGGTGACTCTACTCCCAGCATTGCAGTATGGGCTCAATGCAATACCAGGTGCACTGGAATCAACGTTGGAGCTAATTAATTTCAGAGAAATCAAAAAAAATTCGACAACCGAGATATGCACATCGCACAAGACAAAGGCTAGAATTGGGGCTAGTAAATCAAGCACGTGATTGTAACGCTTCCTTGTTGAAATTTTACATTTGGACCAGGATCACCCCAATAAACTCTTTAAAAAGCTACCTGAACTTAATTTTTAACATTCCTGGTAATCTCGGATCTGACCAATTAAGAGCTACGACCTCGACCCTGCGGGTTGAAGAAGTGTTGGAGCTATACCACATCCTGTTCGGAAAATGCCATTTAATAAGTAATTGAAGAAAACCTCCTGGGAACAAGACCTAATAACAGCTGATATATTGGTGCTGTTTTAGCATCTGAATGACACCTATCTCATGGGGAGACCGCAACCTTATTTTACGGAAGCCATCGATGCAGAAACAGGAAGACAGATTCTTTATATGAGATTACTAGTGTTCCCAATAAAATACTTTAATCCAGTCTGGGTGGGACAGAGTCTGCAGGCTATGCAATTCCAAATATGAATCATGCGCTACACTATCAAAGGAAACTCCTGCTCACACTGATCTTTCTGACCATGGGGACGAGTACTTCCCAGGACGCATCTTCTATCTGTTTCAAGACTAAAGCTCCCTGGGCACTGGAAAGATGCACAAAATTTGTCAAAACACTCAGACATCAGCATTCCGAATCAGTGTCAGCAGCACTCAATTGCAATCAAGGCCAGGACCTAATGACAAAATATGAGATCCAAGCTGGGATGGCCACGAAGTAGCCGGTGTTACCTTTGGGGGCAGTCAATCAATCTAAAGCACCGCCATATGATCAAGGAAGTCGCTAGTCCAAGTTTTGCCTAGCACAGCAGAAACAGCCATTTTATTTCCACACTGGTCAATTGCTAATTCCACTTTGAATATTTTAGATGTTTTCATTAAGTGGTTCTGTTGGGGCGTCCAATTGATGTAAAGCACCTCAGCAAGAATGCACTGACTGCCTCCACAGTAGAAATATGAGCACATTAGTTGTTTTATCTGATCCTGCCTACTGTCATGTTTTCAACTTTTTTGTACTTTTTTTTAACCATACTCACAGATTGCACTTTAATCATTTTAGTCATGCACTGGATTTTAGCCAATAGCAAGGCTTTTTTAACTATTGTACTGTACATTGCCTATTTGCACACACCACACTGAATATTTGATCCATCTGTGTTTGCTATTTTTAATGGTTTTAGTAACTAGTAACTAAACAATAAAGTTTTTATGAAGTGAACTGATGATATGAGAGCAAATACAAATGCCCAGGATCAGGAGGCATTCTGCAGAGCAGCTGGTGCCAGAAGATCTAGGTCTCTGGTGTGTGAATTAGGAGTCTTCAGTCGGTTTTTAAGAATTTGTCCTAATGGTACTTTCATGTTCATTGAGTCTTACTTTATTTATGTTATATTTTATTAATATAGGGACTGATTCACTAATCTGAGGCAAAAGTCTAACTTTACGACTTTTGGCATTCACAGAAGTCATTTACAATTGTTGGTGTTCACAGAAGTCATTTATGAGTCATATCTTTACATCCGCAGTCTGGCCGGAATTTCTACGGGTTCATTCCAAAGGCTCTCCAGTGACCCTGTGGGCGTCTCTCAGGCAAGCCAGTCCCGGTGCTTGCATCAGGTACTGAGCTGCATCAATACGAGAGCCCACCTCCACATATGAATGCCCCACATACTTCATAGGAGACAAAGGGTAGCTGGGAATTTCTACCTCATTTCCCGCTTCCCACATGTGCTGGGTGTAGTTGATTGTACCCATGTGGCTCTTCAGCCAGCCCATCGCATTGCACACATCTTCTGCAACAGACACCAATGACATTCCATCAATGTGTAGGGTGTCTGTGATGCCAGTGGTAGATTCGTTGATGTGCATGCAGTATTTCCAGACAGTACCTATGACAGCTTTCTATTCCACAGTTCACCTCTTGCCCGGTGAAAGGCTGTGGGAGAATTTGGCAACATGTGGCTACTGGGTAAGTACCAGGCAGAAAACGTGTGGTATGTATAAATGTAATGTATAGATCCCATCTCATATGAACAGCCTTTGTACAATAATATTCATCCTGCCACATACATGGCCTCAACAGACATTCCATGTACCAAAGTATAGATCATGTTCTGTACAGATGCAAGAGGGACATGTAATCAAGTTCCCTATTTTCCCTCCTCAGGTGATGCTGGATATGCACTCTCCCCTCAACTCCTCACACCATACAGACATGCAGCCACTGTACCTCAATGTAAGTACAATAGGCCACACATGCAAACTCGAGCCATCATATAATGCACCTGTGGTCTTCTGAAGTTGTGATTCAGATGTCTTGACCATACAGGGGGTGCTGATGGCCTCCTGAGAGTTTTGTGCAAGATCATATTTTGCCTGTTGTGTCTTGCACAACATAGCTTTAAGTCATGACTTACACATACCTCTTGACCCTCAGCTAGGTCTGAATCCGGCAACCGGGCAATTGCACAGAGCAGAGGGCAGGGTATGCTAGTCTGTGATCAGCCAGTTGGCACTATTTTCACCTGAGCAACCTGTTGTCAATAATGAAAGCTGGATATTTACGACTCAGTTCAAACATTTTATTCTGAGACTACTTTGCAGGCCACACTCAATGTATGTAAACACAGCTGTTGACAGGAGTCAAAAGATTGGCCATGTCATATGTCATGTGTAGATGTCAGCAATTAGTGTTGCCAATGTCTCTAAGCAATCTATTGCCTCAGATGATTAAATGTCTGCGCATGTGTGAGACCTCCCTGGACCTTTTTGACAATGGGTTCCTGATCCACAAAGTCACAAAACAATTGCACTGTGGAGTATTTGTCCACAACTGAAACAACTCCCCTACAATTGAGGGGGCTCCACCATGAGTGATGCTGAGCTTTGTGAATCAGGCCCAATGTGTCTGGGATACACAGTACTGCTTTCACCGAATTTGTCATAACACTACAGTCAACTCTTGAGCTGAGCGCAAAGTATGGACTACGTGAACCATAATGCAGAGGAGCAAATTCTTCTGGGATGTGATGTGTCTGGCCACACCCTTTTCCCTGTCCAAATAAAATGTAATGGTCTGTTTTACCATTTGTCTCAAATTTCTAATGTTCCTAATATATGTAAAATCTATTACGGCTCATTTTTGGAATCTTTGCTACAGAGCAGCAGGATGGCAGAGGATCTGATCTGTGACAGAGGATGACTCAGAATGAATGGAAAATGGCTGCTAGGAACTTCATGCGATGTATTTCCTGCCTAACACTTCCTGTATGTCATTTCCTGTCTGAATATCTTGGGTTCTGACCCATTTCTGAAATCTCTGGCCCAAGCATAAGGAGCGCAGGCTGCAATCTCCACACTGAGGCCTGAATCTCCGCCCCCTGGCTGGAATCTCCAAACCGAAGCCGGAATCTCCGCAGTCGAGCCGGAATCTCCAGCTCGGGCCGGATGGTCATTTTTTTCAATGTTAAACACCTGTGCAAGTGCTTGCCCTCCCCCCAGTTGGGCTGGATGAAATCTAATCACCTACACTTGCAGTCGATTGGCACCACCTGCAATACCTGCACTGCAAACCATATAAAAGCAGCACTCAAAAAAGCCCAGGTTTGGCCACATAGAGTTCCTGGTAGCCTGCTCTGCGCCTTACTTCAAAACAATGCTACACCAGAGGAGAAAGAAAAAATTATATTTTGGAGGAGACCAGCATCATCTTGGAGTTTATTGTGAGGCACCACAAACGGCTCCATGGTTTTCCCCTCAGAGCGCCAGTGGCATACAGAAGGCAGCCCTATGGCAGCATTCAGCCACTGCAGTCATAGCATTGGAGGAGAATGTCCACACTGTCAATGACATGAAGAAGAAGCAGCAGGACGAGAAGAGGCAGGTGAAGGAGAAGTACACCAGGATTAAGGTGGCCAGAGTTCTCCCTGGTGTCAAATCTGGACCCTGCCTTCATTTCACCCCACTAGAGGAGAATGTCCTCCAAACCATTCACCCCCACATGCTCCATGAGCTGCATGTGAGTGATGACAAGAACATGGATATGAAATGTCTGCCTGCATTGCACAATTGTGACTATGGAAGTTGCCTAAAGTATGTGTAAAAAACATAGTGAGTCAGAGCCTCACATGTCTCCTTCTGTACGTTGCACTAAAAGTCCCAGAATCCTTTGTGATGGAAATGGCAAATCCTATTCCCACTATCAAAAATTGGGGTCCTGCACTGCTGGCGTGTATACCTAAAACTGGTAAATAGCAATAGACAAAGTGCCCCTTCCACTTAGCCCGTTGGTGCAGGTAAAAGCGGTGGGGGGACAGGGCGGGAGGAAATTGACAGATAACAGTATAGGGAAAATAAAATAAAAAAGAATCAAAAACACTTGCCGAGCGCAAGGTAAGTGGTTTCCTTTCTTTCATAATTTTGTTTCCCCTATTCCTTTGTCTGCCAAATCCCCACCTTGCCCCGGCCCTGCCATGCCCTCCCCACATTGTTCCACTGCCCCATTGCTCCTACCTGCACCAGCCAGAGCTGCACTTAGCATTACTGTGAGCATGTAGATGCAGTGAGGAAATTTCTTACAAGTTGCACATGTACATTTTTGGTTTCTTGACTTTTCTCTGTCCTTCTCTATTAACACATTCAGCCAAAGTACAGTCATCCACTGTAGCATAGGTCCTTGCATCTGCTGGGAGGAAATGACTTCATCCACATGAATCCATACCACCATCACAAAATGGTAAGTAAAAGTGGTCAGCAGAGGGTCCAAAAGTCTACATTGTTAGCAGACAACACATGGACATATTACATGTATTCCATCATCTGTGCCAGAACTGTGAACTGAACTCTGAAATTGAGTGCATCACATGTGGAAACTGGGATATTAACTGGCAAACACACATATCTTTGTAGGCCCAATGATGTTGTCCAGGATTCCAGTCCCATAGTGACATCTGCTACAAGGTTGGCTGTGACATCCGGTCAAAAACCACATACTAGGCAGATGCAGGACCCTGGTAAGTAAACCCAAACATACCTGAATGCTCATAAAAAGTGGAATTAATGTTTGCAGTATATTGTATGGTGTTCCTCATCTCAATATGCCTACATATGGCATTTTACAGCATACCATATCACACCATGGTGGCTAGTGAAAAGATGACACTAAATATATGGCAACTGAGTGCAGTATGTACATAATAGACTATATTGTGTCATATGAAATGGAGTTGCCACAACTGTATTGTAAATCAATGATATGAAAACCCTCAAGGAAAATCACAGAGTACAAAAGGTATGGAAATTGATGTGGATGAAAGTTGCACTGATGTCAGTTAGGTTATGTTGTTTTGGGAGGGGTGTTTGGGCTGCTAAGTTGGATGTTGAGGAAGTGAATTATAAAGATATCTGCTGGCTAAACTGCACAACACTAATCCAGTATAGAAGGCAACCATCCAAGCTTCTACACTTTACCACAATATGTGATCTTAGTCAAATGTTTAATTCAGCTTGCATCCTCTTATACCGTATTCTCATATGAAAGTGACAGGATAATATATGAGGTTGAGATGTGTGCTGTACAAGATATCATTGTTGACAGCTAAGTTCTACCTCAATGTCGTACATGGATAATGGGAACAGAGGTCACACAAAGATTCAACATAACAAATGTGTGATCTTCCAGTCCTCAATGGGCATTGACATTTCAAGCAGAGGAAAGGACAAATGTGCCACAAAATCTACCTGACCATTGGCCATCTCACACATTAACTCTCAAATGCAATGATATGATCTGATGTGCAAATGTGAAATTGGTCTGCATGATGATGTACACTCCTTTAGATTTGTCAACAGACAACATCATACTCAAGAGGCATGATAGGCCTAACAATGAAGGTGTAACCAAAGGTAGGAGAAGGCATTCACCATAATTATCCCCTTCCTCTAAATATCAGTTATATTCTCATACACGTTTGTCTGTTAATGTATTATCTCGTTGATGTCAGTGTTGTGTGGAGGTAACAGCTGGTGACCAGGGGCCCCCATGTAAAGTTCAGGAGGTAAACATGCAGCACACTGGCCAGAAATACATATCAATGGTCTATGACAATGACATATACATGTTTACTCGTTGCTATCATCCATTGTACTTGAATATGGACATGTATGTCTCATAACATCTGCTGGCAGAGTACCATCAGCGTGGCAGACAACAGCATCTCGGGATATGCAAGACATCCTGGCTGCAGCCGTGAAACACACTTGCATCTGTCCATCAGGTAGGCGTGCCATAAAGTGTTTCCCTATTATGGATTCCAAAATCGTTCCAAAGATCCATAACCCCTTATGCATAACATCTGTAGTTGGTGTGTAAAAAGTAACATGCATACTATTTCAGTTATGTGCGTATCAGGTGTACTTGTTAGCACATTAGTCATGCAGATTAATTATGGTGTCACTTCCTTCTTAAGCTGTTGGATCCAGGACCACTTCTTCAGCTACACCTATAAGGAGCCAGGTTCAGCAATTGACATCTGGGGAGGCTGCAAAGCAACACAGAGCTGTGGCTGAAGCTGGTGAGTTTGCTTGTGCATTGTGAATCTCCATTTAAAACCTCAGTGCCATGGTGTGAGATGTCAAGTGTAAGTGTACCCAAACCAGGTCACTTGTGCATCAACTGTTGATGCAAAGTACACTAGAATCAACGCTTGTGTTGCACCACATCATATACTAGGTCAATTACTTATTCTGTTGCAACCTTTGTCTTCCTGGTGGCGAGGACGATGAGGACAATGGACCCTCCACCAGTGGTGGGCAATTGGCAATTGAAGGGGAGAACCCACTACTCTTGCAAGCAGCCATTTCAGCTGCCAATACTGCGCAAGAGGAGGAGGAGGAGGAGAAGGAGGAAGTACCAGAGGAGGCTGATGAATTGGAGGATGATGGAGACTATCTGACCCTTCTCATAGAGGATGAGGAGTCAGGTGCCCTAACCAGAGCATTCAGTACACTGGCCAAAATGTGTAAGGCCACCCCCTCTGTCCAGCAAAGTGGCTCATTATCCAAAGCCAATGATTGCCTGCCCTCAGTATAGCACTAACCAGCCACAGCTTTCACATACCCCCACAGAGGCAGCACTCCCTCACAGCCATCACATCCAGGACAGATGTGGTGGTTCCCCTACACACTCCTCCCAATACACTGCATCCCAGGCATTCTCTACACCATCTGAGGGACGTACCACCCCGGGTGTGGTGGAGGTATCTCCTGGGAACCCCTCCCAATACAGTGCATCCCAGGCATTCTCTACACCATCTGAGGGACGTACCACCCCGGGTGTGGTGGAGGTATCTCCTGGGAACCAATCTCCTGTCCACAGGCTACCATCTGCCACCTTCCCCTCCTGTCGGTGAACCTGAAGGTCTTATCAATGGCCATCCCATGTGCAGGGGGCTAGCAGATGGCCTTGGTGGCCAGTGGGAGGAGGAGTTCTGCCAACAGCAGGCTGAAGTGAGGCAGGGCAGTCGTGCCATAGGAGCTACTCTGTCAGACATGTCCGAGGCACTGCAGGTTATGCGCCAAATCCCTCAGGCGGTGGACAGACTGACCCAGGTGTTGGATAGGATGGATAGATCTTGGCAAAACATGTCCAAGAAGATCAATGGCATCATAACCATCCACAGGGAAGAGAGTGCAAGACATGTGTATGGCTCTATGGGTGTATAAGTGAATGTGTGAGTATCTGAGTGGGTGAGTAAGTAGCTGTGTGAGTGACTGTATTGGTGAGTGAGTGGGAGTGTCAGATGCTGTATGGGTGAGTGAGTGGCCGTGTGTGTGAGTGGGTGTGTAAGTGACAATATGAGTGAGTGAGTGGGGAACAAGACCTCTGACCTCCTGGCCAGGGTAACTGCTCTCCCCTCGCACAGCTCTGTCCTTAAGGCACTGCCCCCAGCGCCTTCTGGACTCCCAAGTAGGTGTTCAAGGCCCTCCTCCACCCACAGGCTCCTGCCTGCGCCTCATCCGTGGTGGTCCAGCGGAAGAGCCGGCTCTTCTGCTGCAATGCTCTGTCAGCCCTTTTCTGTCTATTTTCTGTTGCCATTTCCTGTCTTTTTTCTGCTTCGTTTTTCTGTCTTTGCTTTTTTGCCTATGTTCTCTGTTTTCCTCTGTCTTTCCTTTTCCCTCCTTTCCACCGCTGCTGCCCCATGGCCACTCCTCCCCAGCATGTTCCTGCCTCCAGCCTCCCACCTGCTTTCCTTCCCCCAACCAATACTTAATGGCCTCCGCTGCGTGGCAGGGCCACTGGCACGCCGAAGGTGCGCCAAAGGCAAGCCCATCTGCGCCCATCCCCCACCCGACCACGACCAGTGCCACGGAGCCTGGTCCCCCACCACCCACCGCTACGACCTCAGCACTCTCCAAGCACCCAACCCTGGATGCAATAACAGCTAGCAGCTCTCAATGCTGAGCAACTCCCGAGGCCCGTTCTGCCAACACTGCTGCCGTACCTTTACCCACCTCCGGACCTAAACAGCTACCGCCAACCCACTGGATGCCAGAGCACGCAAACCCCTGAGCTGCATCATCCTCAACATGCGCTCCCTGCACAGACACTCAGTAGAAGTTTGGCACCTCCTCAACACCCACTCACCCGACATCACCTTCCCCACGGAGGATTGGGCCAAAGCCAGCTCCAGTCCTGACATTACAATCGCCATCTTTGATGGATACAAGATCCTGAGGAAAGACCGCCCCTCCTGCCACGGAGGAGGCCTCGCCATCATTCACAAAAGCTCTCTTCGACTGACAACCACCAACTTAGATGATTCCTTGCCCCCCATGGAACACATCCACTTCCAGATCAAGGCCAACCCCAGCCCCACACTCCACAGAACTCCCGCCTACAGACTAGCCAGACCCTGCTACCCGTTCACCAACATTATCGCAGACCAAATCGCTTTCCACACCCTCATCTCCACAAACTACATACTGCTTGGAGACCTGAACTTCCATCTAGACAACCTCAGAGACCCCAACACCACCGCCCTCCTAGAGAATCTTGCCAATATTGGACTGAACCAACTCGTCTCCACCCCCACCCACATGGCAGGATGGAAGTCCTCAACCTCGGACCCACCGCCTCTGCATGGGACAACACCTGGTGGCCCCCCGCCCTCGGAAACCCTCCTACCCTTACAGACCACGCCCGCAACCTCAGAATCATTCTTGACTCCTCACTCACCATGAACCACCAGATCAATGCCATGATCTCCACATGCTTCAACACCCTCCGCATACTCTTCAGACCTTCAAATAGATACCCTCGACTCCAGGAAGACCATCACCCACGCACTCGTCACCAGCAGGCTGGACTATGGAAATACGCTATATGCCGGAATTAACAAAACTCTCCTTTGCAAACCCGTCCAGAATGCTGCAGCCAGACTCGTCCTGGGCATCCTACAACATGGCTATATCACTCAGCCCCTCAGCAACCTCCACTGGCTCCCTGTCGAAAAGAGAATAACCTTCATACTGCTCACACACGCATACAAAGACCTACATAACACCAGACCCCAATAGCTCAATGAAAGAAATCTCCTTCCATGCCGCCAAGAGAAATCTCCGCTCCACGACCTAGCCCTTGCCAAGGTCCCCCGCATCCACAGAGCTGGAACGGGAGCAGATCCTTCTTCTACATCGCGGCCAAGACCTGGAACAAACTCCCCCTCAACATCAGATGAAATCATACTCTGCAAATATTCAGAAGGGACCTCAAGACCTTGCTTTTCAGATGACCTCAGAGCTGCCCAAACACCCCCCCCCCGAGTGCCTTAAGACCCTCAAGGGTGAGAAGGGCACTCTATAAATTTCTAATTGATTGATTGGTTGATTGATTGATTGATGGATTGGGTGTCTGGATGGCTGTATGAGTGAGTGACTGGCTGTGTAAGTGGCTGTATGGGTAAGTGAGAAGCTATTTGAGTGGGTGTTTAGTTAAGCGAGTTGATGTGTGAATGGCTGTATTGCAGAGTAACTGTCTTTATGAATGGAAGTATGGGTGAGTTAGAGGATGCATGAGTGTTTTTATGGATGTGTGAATCGGTACGTAAGTGATTATAAGGGCTTGTGAGTGCTAGTATAGGTGGGTGAGTCGCTGGTTTGAGAGGCAGTATGGGTGAATGAGTGTGTGTGTGTGAGTAGCTGTTTTTGTGAATATATGGGTGTGTGAGTAGCTGTATGGGTGAGCATGTGGCTGTGTGAGTGGCTGTATGGGTAAGTGACTGGTTGTCTGAGAAGCTTTATGGGTGAATAAGTGGTTATGTGAGTGCTTGTATAAGTGACTGAGTGGATACCTGAGTGGCTCTATGGATGAGTGAGTGGTTGTGTGGTTACTTGTATGGGTCTGTGAATGGGTATTTGAGTGGTTGTATTGGTGCGTGAGTAGGTGTATAAGATGTTATATAGGGGTGTGAGCGTGTGTCAGTTCTTCTCTGGATGATGTCCTCATTGATATCATCAGTGATGTCATTTGAGATGTCATCAGTGATGTCATGGACCGTGTCATGAGTGATATAATATGCGAGGTCATAAGCAGTGCATTAAGGGGGCATAAGTTATAGTAAGCTCAGTTAACTATAATTGCTGAATTTCACTGGTTTTGTATGAATGAAATGTGAGTCAAACTATAACATCTCTATAACCTTTATTTTTTCAGTGAAGATATATATATATGTGTATGGCTGGCGCTCATATTTCTCCATCAATGTATTTCAAGCTATTGGTCTTGCTGACAGTCTCTTCTGTCATCTGACTAACTTTGCTTTCATTTATCCATATCCCGTTCCTCTCTTAGCAGACTCTTGTATACTGTCTTGTTGTGTATTTAGCTGTCTCTTGGATATTACATACATGTCTGTCAGCCTTTCTCTGTTTCTCTGTCTCCTTGCCAGCCCTTTGACCACTTCTTAGAATACCTGCTTACCTTTTGACTTTTCACATAGGCATGTTTTGTTTCTGTAACTTGTAGTTTACCCCTGTCAGCTGTAGCTAATTACAGGGGTGAGGAGCATCAGGTTCACATCTGGCTGTGCCGGGTTTAGTCAGTGAATCCAGTAAACTCTGAGGTCTTTGATTCAGACAGCTCACAATGATCTCTTCATAGTAGTTTGCAATGTAACGTGCACAAGGGCTAACGGATCACACAATACTTTTACCCTTAGCACGTGCACAGTACAGTTGTTGCTAACACTATGCTGGCAAACCTAATAGGTATGTTTCATAAGAGAACATGCCTGGATGCATCCTTTGAAAAAAGACAAAGTACTTTCGTTAACACAAAACGTAATACTAAAATCAGACTTCTTTAGCACCTTATGAGCTAAACAACAGTGTAAGGTCTGTCAGTATTAAGCAACATAACCCCTCCTTCCTTAGGTATTTATTGTGACATTCACAATGCAAATCCCCTTCCTATTATGCTTGCCACAGGGATTGTAATGTAAAGTCCCTTCCTGTGTTTGTGCAAATGTTCACATTTTAAAACCCCTTCCTTTTTCATTTGTCAGACTGTTTACAATGAAAAATATAATCCTACTCCATTTGTCACAGAGGTATGCTGCACTAAATCCTTTTCTACTGCATTTGACATAGATCTGTGTTAACAATGCCTGCATTAGTAATGATAAATTAATCTAATTAATATATGATGTAACTAGCTTACCCATCGCGCGTTGCTGAGATCTCATAAGAAAGGAAATTTAAGGAAATTTGTTATGATAACATTCAATTTACATTGTGTCATTTTTATTGAAACTTATTCATTTTAACATGGAAAACATTTTAAACTGGCTCCCCTCTTGATCTACTCCCTGCCAGATTGGCGACCAACCTGAGCATGATACTATGCCCAATCATCCGAAAAATTTTGAACCTTTCTTTTAAAGAGGGAAAACTCCCTCAACAATGGAAAGAGGCAGTAGTGAATCCAATACGTAAAAATTCAACCTCTCCTTGGACGTAACTCTCTAATCTCCGCCCTATCTCTCTTCTACCCCTCCTGAGCAAACTGGCTGAGAAACATGTCAACACCCAGGTTTCCAGTTTCATAGAGGCGACAGGGGGCCTGGACCACTCACAATCTGGGTTCAGGCCCAACTACAGCACCGAATCAGCACTCCTCTCCGTGACCGATAACATCAAGATGTCACAGGATAGAGGAGGCTCGATGATTCTGGTGCTGTTAGACCTGTCGGCCGCTTTTGATACTGTGTCCCATAAAATCCTTCTGGGCCGTTTGCAGGGAGTGGGCATTGGAGGACAGGCCCTTTCCTGGTTGGCGAGCTTCCTTCCCAGGTGCTCACAATCTGTCAGCCTGGGCCCCTATCGTTCCATCTCAAGGGCGCTCACGAAGGGGGTGCAACAGGGCCCATGCCTAAGCCCCACATTGTTTAATGTGTACGTGGCCCCCCTCGCTGAAATTGTGAGGAAGTATGGATTCACACCGGTGTCCTACGCCGACGACACCCAACTCCTCTACCCTTTCCATTCCCTTAACTCTAATGTTAGGGAAAAGTTTGCTGAAGGTATGAGGGCTGTTTCCAATTGGATGGCTTCCAACCGCCTCCAATGCAATGTCGGGAAGACAGAGGTAATGCTCTTTGGGAAAGCTACTATACTCTGGTCCCCCGACTGGTGGCCTCTGGACTTAGGACCAGTGCCCTCCCCAAAACTGACTGTCAAAAATCTGGGTGTGAAGTTCGATCAAAATCTAACCTTAAAGGAGCACGCAAATGTGATCGCTGGAGCGTGTTTCCGCACTATTGGCCTGTTGAGGCGAGTCTTCCCTCTTTTACCTGATACCTATAGAAAGACTCTTGTACAGGCCCTGGTGATAAGTCGATTAGACTACTGTAATGGGCTCCTGATATTAGCTAATGAGGATGCCATAAATCGGCTACAGGTGGTCCAGAATACAGCGGCAAAACTGATTCTGAACGCTCCCACAAGAACCCCTTCCAGGCCCCTACTGAGAGAACTTCACTGGCTCCCAATACGGCAACGTGTTAAATTTAAAATCTTTTGTACCGTTCATAAATGTCTTTTTGGAAATGGCCCCAAGTACCTGACCCAAAAGCTACAACTTTATAAACCAGAGCGTTCTCTGCGCTCAAGCAATCAATTGCTACTAAAACCCCCTCTCATTAAAAAGACCAGACAAGGTGGCCGTGCCCTTTCCCTTGTGGGGCCGACCCTGTGGAATAACCTGCCCTTCAGTCTCAGACAAATCTCAAACCATCTATCCTTTAGGAAAATGCTTAAAACTAACCTGTTCCTAGAGGAATAACTGGCCTTAGTTGAGCTATTAAGAATCTAGCTCACCTGCAAAGTTCACCTTCCACCATCCTGGCGAGCAAAGCGCGGAGATACCCCGACCGGGGTCGATTCTTGCGCGATACAAGAAACTAAACTAAATAAATAAATAAAGTGTTGTTTTAATTCTGTTTATTGATTCGAGTGCTTGTGGATACACGGTATTTTTTGTTTTTCCGTCTGGTGCGTACACAAATAAATTAGAAGGTTTTCCGACGCGTGAGCTGGCCACATACAGTTGTCCATGTGAGAAGCACGGATTCTCCAAATGCAGTCCACACACTTGCAGCGATTGTCCTTGTGCTTTTTTGATGGTCATTGCAAAAGCGAGTCACACTGGAAACTGTAAACGTTCAGTATTGGAAAGATTATGAGGGCCCTGGAGAACCGGGGGGCCAATATTTTACTCTTTTTTTTTTGCCAGAAACCTACGCAGGAGTGTACTCAACAACTTCCCAAAGTTTCATGTCGATCGGATGAATGGTGTAGTAATGCATAAAGGACAAACGGACATACTTTCGATTTTATATATATAGATATATGGGCTAACACAACCACTGCCCAGTAAAATACCCATAACGAATATGATTAATAAGGGGGTGTGTCAGATCTCATTTGGGAAGCCACAAGGCAGGCAAGTGCTACTAGGATCTAACCGTGATGTGGGGGTACATTTGCCACAGGAGCCTCAGGGTCTGTCCTACTATGGTTCTCCAAACTGTGCTAAGTAGAAATCCTTCTGCACTTAACTGCTGCGAGCGGTCACAGATTTTTCAGGGAGGATGTGTGGGAACAAGAGCTCAGAAGCCAACAGTCAACCAAAAGACACAATAATGTAATGTGCAGCACTGTCTTTTATGTGAAAAGTACTTTCATCACACAGCTAAACACTACACAGTTCAACTAGACACCCTTTACCACTCCGATGATTCTACTAGATCTAATCACCTGTAATGGCCAGGTATTGGCATGAATGAGTCACAGGTGCAGATTATTTCACTTTTACTCCCACTGGTTGAACTCCATTCATTAATGCTTAACTCAAGTGGGGTGGTTTGAAGTCTATGGGGCATATTCTCAAGAACGTGTGATAACCATCGCAAAAGTTACTTAACGCAACTTCCAACATCGCAGTCTATCACGGGAAAATTACGCTGTCTTAACCAAGCATTCTCAACATGGCAGTACCATGCGATAGTCCCCATATAACGTTTCAACTGACCATGGTAAAATCAACGTCAAGCCGCAAAAATGCGAAACGCAGACATAAAAAAAGCTGCGATGAGGCCAATCGCGATACTAAAAACAGCGAAAAACAGCTATAGGCCTGCAAGTCACAGGCGCCAGGCGGAAAAAAACACCATAATAGTAGAAAAAAAAACCTGACAAACAAATGGCAAACAACAGTGTAGCACAAGGGACGTTGCCGGAGCAAGGACAGAGAAGAGCCAGAAACCCACAACCCACCGAGGTCCCAGGACCTGCCCGGGACCCCGGGTCAGGGAAGGTTAAGGAGAAGAAGAGTAGGAAGAAGCGCTTCAGTCCTCAGGAAAACAGAATCCTGATAATGGAGGTGGTCGAACACCATCAACAACCCTTCATCACCTCCACTGTGTCATTGGCAACTAAAAGTGGACTATAGCAGTCCATCGTGGACAAGGTGAATGCAGTCGGAGTGCTGAAGAGGACAATGGAAGAGGTCAAGAGGCGCTGGAATTACGTCAAGCGTAAAACCAAGCTAAAACTCGCTAACAACTGGAAGGCAGCATTGTAGACTGCAGGTGGGAGTCCTGCGCCACAGGAGGAGCTGGACGACATGGAGGAAATGGTGTCCACAGTCATCAGTGGGGAGACGGTGACTGGGGTCGGGGGAACATGACACTGCTCAACATGACCGGACACAACAGCAACAGGGTGAGTAATGACCAGGGACTGGGGGGATGGGGGGATGTGGGTTCCTGGGAGGGATGGCGGTGGGTGTTGTTGCCATCTTGGGGCTCCGGGATGCATGTTCTGTGGCTCCATGGCATCTGTTGTTCTTCAGGTGTGGCTCTGAGCTGGGCTCTCTGTTTATGGTGCAGCTTGTAGTCCGACTTTGCACCAGGTCGGAGCAGGTGTTAGTTTCCTGGTGCTAATGCCCCTTTTCGCATGTTTAGGGATCTTATCGCCGCTCTGTCTGGTAGTTGAGAATGTTTTGGTGTGGTGTTGTCAAAGCTTTTTGCTCAAGCATGCCTACTCTGCATCTCATTAGTGATATTTGCCGGGGTCGTCCTTGGCGTTGTTTTTTCGAGTTGCTATCACCAGAAAACTGGTGATATGGGCTGTTTTCACCAGCTTGTGAATGGGGTTGTAAGTTTATCGCACATTTGGCTGCGTTAAGGTGCCGATAACTCAGCGATACCTCCTTGAGAATATGGCCCTATGTTTATACAAATATTTCAGGCAAGGTCAGATCTACTGTGTGAAGTTTCAGAGTGACTTTGTTTTGACGGGGGTATCTAAAACATGGGCATGACTAAGTGTAACTTCTCTGCACTTGGTGGCCATCACCTTCCTGAAGCAGGAATTAGGGACCAACAAAAGAGCCGACTCTGCTTAAAACGTCCTCACATTAAATAACAAATTAGAGTTCCACTGCTTGCCCCTCCCATCTACAAAATGGCAGCAAATCACTAGCCCTTAGCTAACAAAGCCCTCATGCAATTTTTAAAGGGAACCCTGTCCACATCATCTTCAGGAAGGTAGGCATTCCTGGGTCCCCACTCTCCAGCCGCAGGAATATAGGCAGTTGCCATTGCCTGTGCTCTGTGTCTGTCCAAGGACTCATACTTGTGGCAGTTTTGGCTTAGGTGCACTGTATATGGACACTGTATGTGATAGAAGTGATAGAGACACTGCTCTGCTTACAGTGATAGAGATACTGCTGTGGTTGCTTAAAGTGATAGAGACACTGTTCAGCTTACAGTGATAGAGACACTGCTGTGGTTACTTAAAGGGATAGAGACACTGCTCTGCTCACAGTGACCGAGACACTGCTGTGGTTACTTAAAGGGATACAGACACCGCTCTGCTTACAGTGACAGATACACTGCTGTTGTTACTTAAAGGGCTAGAGACACTGCTCTACTTACAGTGATAGAGCTGTCTCTGTACTTAAAGTGATAGAGGCACTGTTCTGAGACATTACTCTCTCTTTATCATCATGTTGGTGTAGAGACACTATGGAGCCGATTACGATGTTGGTTGGAAAGCATTCTGACGACTCGTGGCGGAATGCTTTCTGACGGACTCGGGTTTGGAGAGTCCAATCGACCAATTACAATGGGTCTGAACACTGTTCAGTCGTACTCCCATTGACTTCAATGGGAGCCTTTGTGCCGACTGACAACACAGGCTCCCATTGGAAAAAGGCATTGTTCCAGAAAACCTTGCACCCTGTGGCGGGCGCCCCTTGGTGCCTGCAACACTGTGCATCGTTGTGAAGAGAGGTCCCAAGGGTACCCCCATGGGCCCATTTAGAGGCTGCTGGGTGAAGGAGGGCCCGCTATGGGCCCCCAAAGTCCGTCTCCAACAGCCTTTTTGTGTTGGACAGACCAAGTTGGAAAGGCGGTCGGAAACCAGCATAGTAATGGTCGGTCCGAAACACAGTCCATTGAGCTGTACAAATCGTCTCTGACTGACTAGGATTCTCCGAATACCAGTCGGTACCGAGACGGACAGAGTGAACAGTTACCCAGCTTCGTAATCGGTCCATCGGAAATGTGCTTGAGTCAATCGGAAACATGGGTTCCGACTTGGATTGGTAGAATCCAAATGCCGTTCAGAGCCTTTCTGATTGACATCGTAATCGGACCCTGTTAGATTTGGGGGTCTCTAGTTGGCACAATTAGGTACTTGTGACAAATCGGGACCCTTGCCTCTAGTCAGGATAAGGGGATTACACTCCTAAATAACCCCTGCTCAACCCCTTGGTAGCTTGGCACGAGCAGAGAGGCTTATCTCAGAGGCAGTGTGTAAAGCATTTGTGACCACATACAGTAACCCAGTGACAACACTACAGATGGACACCAAACAAGGTTTTATATAAAAATAAGTATACTTTATATAGAGTTACCACAAGACCATAGCAACAAAAATACACAATACTGTTACTTTAACCCCTTCGACGCTCATGACGAGCTGGGCTCGTCATGCAGTAGCCTCCTGCTACGCTGATGACGAGCCCAGCTCGTCATGTAAAGTGGTATCTGTAGAATCCCAGCACAGGAGAAAAATCCCCATAGCGTTCAAGGTGTTAAGATGGTAGATGTAGCTTAGTTTAGTTCAGTTCTTAAGATGCAACACTTTGCGTCTATGTACCTTAGGTTGCGTTGCGCTTCCACGGCAAGCAATGAGGCAGCGAGGGAAATGCGGAAAAGTTCAAGTACAAAGAAATAAAGACGTGAAGATCGTCCAGATGCGGCATGCTTCTCCGGAGATGCGAGAAGTTCTCGGTTCGATGCGTGGACTGGAGCGGAGACACCCTTATTTAGCGATGCGACGGCAACAGCTCCAACTGCGACACTCTTTCTACCACGATGCGTGAAGCTTCCGCGCAATCCGACAACTACAGCGGCGACATCCACGATGCGACGGCAGCAGCTCCGATAGCGGCGCGCTTCTCGGGGATGTGAGGCGCTTTTTTTCGATGCGGTGCAGTGCGACAGTTGTAGCGGCGACACCCTCAGTTGGAGTTGCGACGGCAGGCACATCGATGATGACATGCTCCGACCTCGTTGCGCAGACTCTTCTCTCGATGAGGTGCAATGCAACGGCTACAGCGGCGACACTCTCCTTCGGAGTTGCGACGACAGCAGCAGCGAGGGCGACACTCTTCCTCTTCATTGCGGCTCGCCTCTCTTTGATGCGGTGCAGTGCGACAGCTCCAGCGGCGACACCCTCCTTCGGAGTTGCGACGGCAGGCACAGTATGGCGACGTGCTTCTTCTTCAATGAGTCGCGCTCCCAGCTCCTTGCGACACGCAGTTCCTCAGAAGGCCCAAAACAGCAGCAGGCACTTCCAAAAGAACTCTGGGGAGCTGGGGGTTGAAGTCTGTTGTTCCTGAGACTTCAGCAGGAGGCAAGCTCTTTTTCCAAACCCTTGAAGATCCTTCACAAGTTGAAAGCAAAGTACACAAAGTTCCTTTCTCCTTCCTTTGGCAGTAAGGCAACCACTGCAGGCCAATCCCCCAAGCAGCACCTCAGCTTGGGAATAGTCTCTCCTCAGTTTCTTCAGGTTCCTCTCCTCAGTAAAGGTTTCTTCTTGTAGTCCAAAGTGATCTAATTTCTTGGGATCAGGATCTCAATATTTATACCCCAAAATCCTTTGTTCTCCGAGGCGAGAGGGGCCTTTGCCCAGTCCAACCCAGTTCTGAAGCACTCTGTTTACCAGACTTCTCCTTTCCTTTCACAGTGCAGGGCAGAGACGTCAGACGCCCCACAGGAGGTGGAGCCAGCATTGTGGAAGACAAGTACAGTCCTGGAGTACTTTGTTTACAGGACTCCTTCTCTTCTTTCGGTGTGCAGGGCAGATAAATCAGGGTCTGACAAGTAAACCAAATAGCCAAACATGGAACCACTGAATAACACATCAATTTATAATGGGGAGCACTTGCACTGTGGCATTGAATAGCAGTAGCACAGTTCCCAAAGCATCTAATAACAGCAAAAACACATGAGGCAATAGCAAAAATTGAAGGGAGACCCAAGCCAATGGTGCCAGGTCTAACAGACCTTATGTTCTAAACATACTGATTCTGTATCCATGCCTGTTATGCAGCTGTATTTATCATCTGCCATAGTCTGTGCAGCGTGTTCCTCATTTCCACACTTGGTTAAAGCCCATCTTGAGCGTTGCACGACATATGCTACAGCATTCATTATTTACTGTGGGTTATTCTTTTAGCCCAGCTAGTGTGAAGGCAGAGCCCTTAGTGACATCTCGTATGAGGGCATCACGCCTTCATATGCCATCTTGGGTGTGGCCGACCTATAAATAACAGCTCCACCCAATGCCAACCAATCGCAATTGCAGATTCAACGGCGAAGGATCTAGATTGGTTGCTGGTTTCCAGTGATGAGAATAAACAGCCTTGTGCTCCAGTTCAAGCGTAGCCCCACGGCAAGAGAACTTCAAGCCTGCCACAGGAATGAGTGCTGACTAGCCTAAGCTCCTATGTACCATTGAGCCGATAAAGAAGCCTAACAACGGTGAGAGAATCTAACAAGTTTAATAGTGCTGAAGTGCCTGAAGTAGCAGAATAAGTTAAGCAAAGAGTAGCAAGTCAAGAGTGACAAGAGTATTGTTGCCAAGTGCTTATATTGCATGATTCAATTGCTAACCCAGACTCAAAGGTACTTACTGATCACAGTCCAGAGTGCGTCACTTAGCGCTAAGTGTAGAACAAGAGTATCCCCAACTAATTTCTTCCTTAGGTAAGAAATATTGTTGCTTTGTTGCTTTAGGTAACAAGTCATAACGGAAGGGTTGTGTATACATTGTGTCAGAAGAAGATGATCGTCTAAATGGAATCCTCATCTTGATCCAGGTCTCCCTCCCTTCAGCAAACACACCCTAAAACCCTCGTCTGGCCACTCTGACATTCTGTTACTTCAGCTACATAGCTACAGAATCAGTGCTGTCGGAAGGTCAGCATACTGAGGGTACTCCTCCTGAGGAACCAATATTACCTCTGACAGCACTACACCTACACTGTCTGGGAAAGCTACCTGCGACATTCATCTTGTGAAATGAAACTAGAGGCATCCTAAGTGGATCCCCATGACCCCAGTACTCAGATTCACACACACACATAGTCTTATTACCATGCATACACGACACACACTCTACACACACACACAAACAAGGAATGCAACATTTTTGCTTTACACATAACAGTGGAACTTTACACATGACAAGTCAGTAGCCGACCCGTTTATTGACAGAGAAAACGGTCTATTCACTCTACAAATTCACAAAACGCAGTACTCTGAGACCACTGCTTACAATAAAACCCACAAGGCATGGACAGTAATAAACTGCCTCCTATAATGGAGCACTTGGTGTACCCATCCAAGTCACAGGTCGGGTCATAGACTTTGCATTGTCAAGAACAGGCATCGGCCCTATGCACATGCTCAGTTAGCATGAAACCAGAATAAAAATAAAAGTCAATGCGAAGGATCTTGCCTGTTTACCATGCAAAGGACATTTCTGTCCCAACAGGATGGAACACCCCTCAATGTATGACGTTTTATTTAATTCTTTTTTCTAATAAATGATTTTTGGGGAAAGCTAAAGCTGTCTCTACCCAGACCTACCTGGGGGCATGAAGTATATGTTTTTGTCTACAGAGGTTTTTTCAAGTTCCCAATACTACTCTACATAAATGCGGCAAAATGCCTTTGTTTTTCTTCAGTTTTGCTATAGAATCGTCTTTTCAGTTACAAATCCTAAAAAACATGTTACAAGACAATATTTCAAGCAAATCTTTTTTTGTTGGATGTTTTTTCTTTGGAAGCATTTAGAAATTTAAAAACGATCTAGCCTCAAAAATGTAATTTATTGGGAAACGTTATTTAGAAAGATCAAAGAGATAAATAAGCCTTGTACCCTACAGACAGTATCCCACTTCCACTTCTGCCATATGTCTAGCCAATGTTGAATCTACATTGAGACGAGGAGAAACTCCAAAACATCCCTGTCCTGTAATATCTCCTTGTCATAGTTTTTCTAAATGTTTACTTTTTTATTGTTAATATAGGTCCTGAAGATGAAACATAGCGGGATATGGCAATCATTATTTAATGTATGATTTATTTTCTGCTTACCTAACACTACTAGTTGCCTACTTCCAAAGTACTTGTAAGGATTAGTTTGACCTTTTATCTCTGGTTTTTAAGACAATGTACAATACGATCTGAATCCTTTGTACAAGATATCTCCACTGTACAATGAGGACCATATTGACTTCTCACAAAATATTTTTTTCCAGCACTGTTGCATGATGAGTCAATTATTTTGCCTCCAAGGAAGCTGAGTGCCTAGGAGTACTGCATAATAGTGTTGAGTAAGCTTGAATAACTACACGTCTGAAAAGCCAGATTTTACAATGATCAGTTCAATAAATAACAAGTCTTTTGGGAACCATCTTGTCCCAGCTGCAGTCATCATATTTTGACAACGCTACTCAATAAACTGTGCTTTCAAATGTTATTCAGATGACTTTGTGACTGACTGTGTTGAAATATATTTTTGCAGATGCTTGCCATAAGCATTATTCCTCATGGGTATGGATTCTTGATATTCTTGATATCAATGGTAGAATATCAATGATACTTAATATCAAAGTCATAATACTGTGGGAAACATTATATAAAACATTTGAACATTAATAGTAAGTATATTATTTTTCTTTTCTAAAAAATGACATTGATGCTTTAGATATCTTTTACCATAATGGTCTGTTTTTAATATAATTCCAGGGGGTTTTATGTTAATAATGTTTAATTAATTTTGCTATTTAGTTTTTGAAATGTTCTTTACTTTTTTCTTTTATATTTTTATCAAACAATTTGTATTTATTTCCCAATGTTACAACACAGCACGTAGCAAATTGGCTTACATTATATACATTCCATTTTGCATGTTTTAAACATCACAGAATATACACTTTAAAGAGGCCCTCGTAGAAGGAAAAAGCAAAAAAGAAGAAGAAGAGGAAATAAAACTAAAGAAAAACAGACCAAAATTAATAAAAACAAAAAGAGACAGCTAACAAGAGGGAAAAAAGAACAACATTCCTAACATGTATTATTAACGCCCTCTTTCCACTGCTCAATGGGTCTCCAAATTCTCTTCCCGAGTGTTCTGCCCCTTCGACCTTTCCTTGCATAAATTGCACTTTCTAAATTATAAGCAGCAAGCAACCTTGCTAACCAATGATGTAGGGTAGGGGGCACTTTGTCTAGCCACGCTTTAGCAATACACATACGCAGCACCGGCATAGCCATAAATAAAAATTCCTCATGAGTGCCCCCCGCATCTTCGTTGACCCCAAGAATAATCAAAGCTGGTGAGAGGGTAATTTTAACCCCCAAAGACCTATCAAGGAACAGCTCAACCACCCTATGGAGTGTGTACAGCTGTGGACATGAAGCAAAAATGTAAATTATATCTGCCTCCGAGGAGTCACGGCGAGGGCAGGTAATGCCTGAGGTGCACCCCCCCACTGGGCTATTCTTGCAGGTGTTTAATACAAGGAGTATACCGTCTTATAGTGTTGTGCTTGTAATATAGCTGAACAGAGTATTGTTCGTTCTAGGTCTAATGAAACTTAGAAACAATTCTGAGCGATACCTAGTTTCTCTTCCCCTTTAGTGGCAAATTTACAGAGGTCATCTGACGTAACTGCGGTAAGTTCTGCATAGAATCTGTGAATCGTGCAATCTCCCCTGCTTTTGATGATGTCTAAAATGTTGTTTTGACTAAACCCTAAAGGCCCACCATGTTTATTAGAGATGAAGCTTCGTAACTGTAGATATGTAAAAAAGCCCCTTGTGTCAATACTGTACATTGATTTTAATTCAGAGAACTGGAGTACTCCAGTAGGGCCCATAAGATCGCCTAGTTTCTGGATTCCATGCTCCCCCCATTCCATCATTACAGAGTCCCTAAATATTTCTTCTGGCAGGGAAACATTCTTTGTAGCAAAGTGTGATTGGAAAATCACTGAAGGCGCGCTTATTTTACATGAAACAATAAGGTTTCTTCATTGATTTAGTGGAGCTTGATTGTCTTCGAAAATGTGATTTACGCTATTAAATGCCCATGTGGCAAAATATATGTCGGTCAGACAGAAAGGAAGATGAAAATAAGAATGTCAGAACACAAAAGCAATATTTGCACTAAGAACATGAAATCAGCAGTGGCCACCCATTGGCTAGAATGTAACCATCAAATATCACAACTAAAATTCACCATACTGGAGATACTTCCACAACGATATGATACGGATCCTGTCAAACAACGTTTACAGGCAGAATTTTTCTGGATCAAAAAACTCAATGCCCTTCAACCAACAGGGATAAATGACAGAATAGAACATTCATGTTTTCTGTGAGACTGAGCACAACATTTGGAACCTTGAGGGAGGCTCTCTCCTCTCACTTATCCGCATGATATATATGTCTGAACTGTAGATTGCTAGACTTTAGATTCTCATTCTATCACTTCACAGTGTACAGAGTTATGTTCATTTATTTGTTTTCCTCTCCCCCCTTTTCCCGTGTGCAACCCAACACATGAGTCTCATATTATAACTCATCACTTTCGTATATTTCACATACGTTCGGTTTTTCATCTTCTTATTTCCGTTTTATTTTCATATTTCAGTGTTCTCTTTACACACATCTATGCTTTCTTTTCTTATATGCAAAAAGCGGTTGCTTACATATTTTACATCATGATCACAGTCCCGATCATATCCCCTTTTTTGAATGTTTGTTTACTTCCTGGTGACACTACCACGTGACTCACCCCCATCCTATCGTTAAGCGTGTTATATATTCCACACGATTTGTCGAACCGCGGCATGTAAATGCTGATTTCTGCATTGAATTTCGAACTTTGCACCTAGTTTCAGTAATGCCGATTCCATCAAATAACACCATCACATTATTGTTAATTGCACGGTTTACATATACATTTTTTCACGCTCCCGATATCACGTGACCACTTTACAGGTCTACAAAACACCGCACGATTGGTTCAATGTCAACTCGACTGGTTCCGAGTTAGGAACTCCATGAGCCTCTCGCGTTACTCTTACGGTAAGGTCGTCAAGCTTCCGCTTCACCCGGTTATTTTCATCTTGGCACTTTGATCTTCATGCTTGCTTAAGCACGATATTTCATTTTGTATAATGCAGTTTGTAAATCCCGTACCTATTTTATTTTGATCTCACCATTCGCATGACCCCTTGCAACACTTTGGCACACATATACAATGTAGTTGTCAGTGAATTTAGCAACGTTTATGATTTTACCTTGATGAATGTTTAATTTCTTCAAAGTGGCTGATAATGCTCGAAGACATCTTTCATGTAACATGTTTTTTAAATAATGTACCATGTACCTCTATATGCATAAGGTTCGCATGCTGAACGCTAAGGTCCTATATGCTTTCATTTTCTAGGCCCCTGACGAAGGGTTACCCTGCTTAACCCGAAATGCATTGGACGGGCATGAAGTAATGCAATGAATTGTTCACGATTGATGAATTTTTACAATCAATTTTGACAAAGAATATCCATTTGAAAATGAATGAATATATATGATGATTTTAAGAATGATATGATTGTTTCATTTCGAAAAGACAATCAAGCTCCACTAAATCAATGAAGAAACCTTATTGTTTCATGTAAAATAAGCGCGCCTTCAGTGATTTTCCAATCACACTTTGCTACAATTACGCAAGGCACCGACAGGCACAGTGCGACAAGGAAACGCGCCTAAATTTTCTAATACTCAGATATTTATACAGGAGTGCACGGAGATACAATAACCAGATAGGGAAACATTCTTTAGCATATGTGCATAGTTATTGAATCTACCAAGAGCAAACTTTTTTGAGAAGGCTGCCCAAATCTTATATGCTGCTTGCAATGTCTTAAATTTTGTTCGTTTATAATAACTGTAATCTATACAGTTAAGAAAGCAGTTCCCTTCTTTGATCCCCATTACAGTAGTTTAAACCTGAGCCATTCTCCCAAGCCTCTTTCTGTTCTCACTGCTCCACCTACTAATCCCTGCATGTACTGAATTGCCGCTGCCCAGTAGTACATTCTGAAATCCGGTGTCCCCCAGCCCCCTCTCTCCCTAGGGAGGGTAATAAATCGATATGCTCTTCTTGTTTTACCATGGGCCCAGATGAATCTATTCAAAATATGTTCTAGTACGCCAAACCATTTGGCCTCGAAATAAAATGGAATTGCCCTGAACAAATAAAGAAATTTAGGCAAGATGATCATTTTAATAACATTCGTGCGGCCCACTAGTGACAGCTGGAGACTAGGGGCCAGATGTAGGTCGGTCGGTAACGGCCGAAAATCGGTATTTTCGGCCGTTACCGAGCGGTATTAAGCGATCGGTATGTAGGTGATAGAAATTGGGCCAAATCAGTAAATTTTCCGATTCGGAAAGTTTACCGAATCGATAAAAAACCGAATCGGAAAATTTACCGATTCTGAAAATTTACCGATTCGGTAAAAGTACCGAATCGGAAAATTTACCGATTTTGAAAAATTACCGAATCGGTAAAAAAACGATTCGGAAAATTTACGGAATCGGAAAATTTACCGATTCGGTAAAAGTACCGAATCAGTAAAATACCGAATCGTTAAATAAAATATGAAAAATCGAAGTATGAGATTTAGGTAAGCTCTGAAATACCGAATTTGCTTCAAATTCGGTATTTAAGAGTCGGTATTTACCATGGATTCAAATCAGGTGGTAACCAGGTGCAGCCTATAAAAATGGACCCAACATGCAATGCTGTTTGCACAATGGCGGCATTTTATGTCATCGCAAGACGGCTACGGCTACAGGAGGAAGGAGAGAGGGAATGGCTGAGACAGGAGCAGGTCTACAGGCAGAGGGTGACCCTGTTAGTGCTCACAGAGGCAGAGATACAGCAGAGGTACAGGTTGGAGCCAGACACCATCTTGGAACTAATCAGGGACCTCCAACCACTGTTGCAGCACACTACCCCAAGGGCACATGCAATTCCACCCCATGTACAGGTGCTGTGCAGCCTCCACCTGTTTGCGTCTGGGAGCTACCAGAGCGTGGTTGATGTGGCGGGTGGGGTGACCCAGAGCAGCCTCTCAAGGTTTTTTCACAATTTCCTTGACGCCATGTTGCAGAGGATGGAGCATTACATTTCTTTTCCTGCCACCCATGCTGAACTGCTTCAAACCAAATCTGACTTCTACCAGATGGCTAGATTTCCCCATATCATCGGCTGCATTGATGGCACGCATATCCCCATTTGTCCCCCTGATGCCACGGAATACATCTACAGGAATAGGAAGTCAAAGCACACCATCAATGTGCAGGTGATTTGCAATGCAAAGTGCGCCATCACTGACCTAGTGGCAAAATACCCTGGGAGTACCCACGACTCCTACATATTTCAAAACAGCGGCATCTATGCACAGCTGGCTGCAGGGGAATTTGGTGAAGGATACCTCCTAGGTGAGACACAGTGTCAGACCCCCATCATACTGATTGCAGTAAGAAGTACATGTATGCATGTGAGTAATGTATTCCCTTTTCATTCCAGGAGACAGTGCATATGCCCTCCGCTCATTCATACTGACCCCCTACCTCAACCCCTCAACACCCAGGCAGAGGAGGTATAACCGGGCCCACAAAAGCACAAGGAATGTAGTAGAACGGACCTTTGGCATATGGAAAAGCAGATTCAGATGCTTGCACAAGAGTGGAGGTGCAAGGCAGTATACCCCCATCACCTGCTGTAAGATAATTGCTGCCTTTGCCATGTTGCACAACCTTGCTGTGAAGAAGGGCACTGAGGTGGAGTTGTCAGACTACGAGGATCATGATGACGACAATGCTGTGCCAGAAACCCAACCTGCTGGAGTGTCAACACCAAGTGATGGCAGATACAGACGTGAGGAGATTACAGAAAACTATTTCTGAGTGAGTAAAGAGACACAGACAGGTTGTGCAATGTGAAAAACGATTTTTAATGTTGCCACAACGTTCATGCACTGATGTGGAACAAAAAATAAGTATTGGAACGTGGGGACTGCTAATGTTCCAGGTTGCCTCACCCACACTGTCGATGTCATTTGCGGACGCGCTTCGCAGAGCCACTGGGGTGTTGCTCACTCCCTTCAGCATGGCCTGCAGGCTCAGCTGAGCGCCTGGAGCTCCGGCGTGGCTCAACAACTGCGCTAGCCGGGCTGCTGCGTCTGCTGCTGTCGTCTGCCTCAGCCATGTCCAGGGCAGGATTCACAGCAGTATGGGAGATGATCATGGCCTCCAGGGCACTGGTGATCCTGCCCATGCCCCTGGTTACCTCCGCGGTGTTCTGCGTGAGGCTCTCCTGCATGTTGGCGCCCCTACGGCATTGCTGGGATGATGCCGTGGCCAGCCGGTTCATAGCCCTGTTGTGCACACGCGCATCCCTGCGCCTTGTGTGCTCCTGAGTATCCATTTTTGCGCACAGCTGGTTGATGGCGGTGGTCATGTGAAGCATTCCAGATGCAATGTCACTGTTGGTCTTTGCAACCTCCCTGTTGGTTTCCACTAAATCACTTATGCCCTTGGCCATGTCTCCCATTTGCTGATTTAGGATTCGAAATTGGCGGTGGCAGGCCTGAATCGCTTTCCCCTGCATGCGCTGGATGCGCACCATGCTCCCCTCAAGGCCACGGAACACAGTGCCCTCTCCAGGTGGACCTGCACTGCTGGGAGTGCGTTGGCGGCTGCGAGTGCTGCTGGACTGATGGGTGCACACCTGTGCAGTAGGAGTGACTGGTATGGTTGCTGGAGCCTCACCCTCACCTCCCGCCATGACTCTCAGTGGGGCCACATTTCTCCTCCTTGCTGGTGAGGTAGCAGGTGTTGTCAGGGACCGTGATGGGGAGTTCTCAGGTGAAAACAGCAATGGGGGGATTGGGAAAGGTGTGGGGAGTGGGCAAACACAAGGGGACGAACAGTGTCATCCTCATGGGAGATGGCAGTGGCGTCTTCGTCCTCCTGCGAGGCTTCTGCGGTGCTTGGCCCTGTCTCAACACTCTCCTCCCTCGCTGGTGCAGTTCCTTGTGATGCAGATGGTCCACTGCCTGATGTTGGCCCTAGGTATAAAGAAGCGTATGTACACTGAGTGCTATTGTCTTACAGTCACTACAATAAATGCATTGCACATTTCACTTTCATTACTCTGATTGGCTTTCAGTGCCTTGCTGTTTTCTGTGCACTTACATGTGGTCCTACATTTGCTGACTACATTTCCCATAATGCATTGCTCATGTATAGTGCTAGCAGTACTGGACTGGGGTTGGCCTGTACACAAAGGCTAAAGGGAAGCAGTTTGCTTTGGGATGTCATGCTGCGCACGCCTCTTACCTTTTCTAGTAGCTCTGGCTGAGCTGTCCACATCTCTTACTCCCACAACACTGTCAGGCTCGATGGTTGAGGCCACCAGTTCCTCAAGGTCAGTCAGGGGGGGCGCTGGGTTCCTGCCTCCACCGATCACACCAGCCTGCTTGTGGATCTCTGCCATTGTTTTTTTGGTGAGGCTCCTGAGGTCGTAAAATCTTTTCTTCAGGTCCTCTTGGTTCCTGCTGGTCACACCCACAGCATTCACCTTCTTCCCTATGGCAAGCCACAGTTTTCTTTTGGCTGACTCTGGTACTGTGAGGGACAGCCTGCCAAAAAGCTGTTTGTGGACCCTCACCACTTCCTCCACAGTACCTGCAGCTCCATGCTGCTGAACTTTATTTTTCGCTTTCTTTCAGCCTTCTGGCTCTCTGTGCTGTTTGCCATTATTACTCTCTTTTTTCACTGCAAACAAATCTCTCCCTGCTGCTCTGTCTCTCTGCTCAGCTCTGACTGGCTCTCCAGAACCTTCCAATGAGTTGCAGCTGCCTGGGTAGCCACTTCCTGGTTGGGAGGGGGAGGGTGGTAGCACCTGATTGGCTGTTTTCATTAGTTTCACTTTTGCTTGCTTCCCGATTCTGAATTTACTGAATCAGTATTTACCGATTCGGTATTTACCGATTCGGTATTTTCAATGCATTCCTATGGGCCTTTGGGCCCATAGGGATGAATGGGAAATACCGAATCGGGAAATACCGATTCGGTAAATACCGATTCGGTAAATTCCGAAAGTCCGATACCGACTTTTACCGAATCCGTAAAAAATACAGATTTTTTTACCTACATCTCATTTACCGATTTTTGAATACCGAATCGGTAAAATTCGGTATTTAAGAATCAGTAAAATCTGATTACCTACATCTGGCCCTAGGTATCCTATCAAGGTCCCCTTTGACTTTTTTTATTAATGGCTCTATATTTTGATCTACCGATCTACTTAGATCTGCTGAAATCCTAATTCCTAAATATATAGCCGACGATGCCACCCTGTCGTCCTCGCAGTTCGTAAAAGCATTCTTAATTATCTGGGTTTTAGGCCTATTAATCGCGTAACCTGAAACCAGCCCGAATCCCCGAGCTTCTTCCTCTACCTCATTAATGGCAGTGAGTGGTGCTGATGTGACTATTGCAACGTCGTCTGTGTAGGCAAAGGTCTTAAACTCCTGCCCATGCATGACAACAGGGGGTATTCTATTATTATATTCCAACCTGCGTAGAATTGGATCCATATATAAAGCAAATAACAGAGGTGAGGATGGGCAGCCTTGTCTTGTTCCTCGCCTAATCTGCAGCGAGTCAGTTTGTCCTTAGTTAATTTCAATCGGGCTGAGAGATCCCTATATAAAGCCTTAATAGCCCCTATATATCCTTCTCCTATACCGCTCCATCTCATAACCGTCCTGAGGTAATCCCACGAGACCCTGTCGAATGCCTTTTATGCGTCGAGTAGCAGGGCCGCCACAGGGTCCCCTGAGACCTCCGCTGCGTCAAATAGTGTAAACATTTGCCTTATGTGTTGCGCAGTTCCCTTGCCTGGTATGAAGCCATGCTGCGTGGGACTAACCAAACTCTCGATCACCTTGTCTAACCTCATAGCCAATATTTTCGAGAAATGTTCGCATCAGCATTCATTAGTGTTATAGGCCTATAAGAGCCAGGTTCTAATGACGGTTTCCCCCTTTTCAGGATAACTACTATATCAGCCCCCCCAGAAGTTTGGAATGGATATTCCCTGTTGCGCTTGCACCATTGTAGCCTGTATATCTTTACTTAGCAAACCTTAAAAAACGTTTTAAAATTCGGCCGGTAGCTGATCCGGGGCTGCCACCTTGCCCGAGGGGAGATTTTTTAATGCGGTCGCCATCTCCTCTGGGGTAATAGGGTGATCCAAAGCTGCCTTCTCTTCCTCCGGGAGAATTGGATGCAGAATGTCTTTTAGGTATTCCTGAATAGGAGCTATATCACTTATCTGTGTTTGATTATACAGTGCCGCATAAAAGAGTCTAAATACCTCCAGTATTGCCCCAGCGTCCGTAACTACATCTCCTTTACCATCTAAAATCTCCCCTACCGCCATATTCTGTCTTGTGCATATCGCTAGAATATGCCCTACTCTCTCACTGAGTTCATAGCACCTCTCCTTCTTAACCAAATAATTGGCTGCTGCTTTACTTGCAATAATCTCACTTGCCTCCGCTTTACCTACTGCGATCCTGAGGAGGATGTCCCCAGGGGCGCCTTCATCTGTATAGCTATATTCAGCTCCTCCTCTGTCTCTGTCAACCTTCTTATCACTCTTTCTACACTTTCCTTTTCCTGCTTTTTCTTTTGAAGTGTGTACCTCAAGGTCTCGCCTCTTACCCCTGCTTTGAAAGCCTCCCAGACGACGCCTGGGGACGCACTACCTCTATTGATCTCCCAGTACATGCTAATCCACCCCTTCATATGATTAACATACTTCACATCCTTTAATACTGCCCTCTCAAAGATCCAGTTGTTCTCTTTATTAATGGCCCTACCGGTTTTAAGCGTGTGTATTAAAGGGTTATGGTCGGATATTATTCGCAGTAGTTTTTTATCCGTGTCGTAGCAACTAATGAAATGAAATGAAATTAAATGAATGAAATGAAATGAAATGAAAAGGAAATTTATAAAACACAACTGTCACTCCTAACGGAGTCTCCTGGGGCTAACTACAACCGGTCAGATGGATGACTAAAACCTAAATAAGCTTTTGGCAGAATTCCACGGATAACCCATAAATCCATGTTTTTAACTGTTTTCTAAACTGCCCCTCTTGTTTAAAGTATCATACTAGTGAGTATGATGCTAAAAAGCAGTCCAATCTTACGGAGATCCTATGTGGTTCTGAATAAAATGTACTACCTGTGCCTACCGGATTGAACTGGGCCCAGAGATCCGTTAGAGAGTTGTGATGTTCCAGGTTAACTATTGCTCTACAGGACTTCTTCTTACGGCCAGTATATACCTGCCCCACCTCTATACCTAAGCCAGCCAGCCCGTTAATATTGAAGTCCCCGCAACAAATAATAGGTTCTGACAATAAAGGTAGTTCTGAATTCAGAAACTCAAAGATATCCGGGTCATCCTCAGTAGACCCATAGATTGATACTAGAGTAAATGTCTCACCCTTAGTAATACACTCGAGTAATACCCACCTCCCTCATTGGTCCTCCTTCTTCCTCTTTACAAATGTGTCCCCCCTTCTGGCCAGTACAGCGCCCCCCCGTGTTTTGGTCCCCTGCTTTGTGCACGCCAATACTGAAAAGCCCATCTGCTCCAGGAGATTACATCTTGTCCCCTCAATGTGTGTCTCTTGTAGAAACGCTAGGTCTAGATGCATCGATCTGAGGAGCGCTGCCACCCGCTGTCTTTTATTCCCCTTATTGAGGCCACATACATTTATTGATGCAATTCGGATACTCATCAGAATATATCAAATTGCTGCCCTGCCTTTCCCATCCAAATAAAAAAAAAATAATACATACTTGTGCTGTGCTTGTCTGTGCATACCTTGAGTGTGAACGTCTTACACTCGCCCCCTTGACCCCCCTTCCTCCAACCCCCTACACCTCCTGACCCTCCCAGTGCCCCTCCCCCAGAGACCCCCTCCACCCCCCTTACAGGCAAATAGGTCAAGCATGACCTATGAGTGCCGCTTTGAATTGCAGCTATCGCATCCTTCTCCCTCACTTTGTGACCATTAGTCCCTGCTGTGTTTGCCTCCTGACCCCTATAGCAGCCCCTATGTGTCCTAAGTGTCCTAACTGTCCCAAGGTCCCTTGACTTGCACTTTCTTTCGAGCCATTTAGCCACCCTTCTGCCCCTTTAACTCCTCCATATACTGTTGTGCCTTAACTTCAGAGAGGAACATTTTCACTTGCCCCCTTGTGATCACCTTCAGCCTACCGGGAAACAGTAGATAAGCCTCTGAACCTAGGGCCTGAAATGGGGAGATTAATTGCCTAAGCCTCCACCTTCTTTCCATGGTTGCGTGGCAGAAGTCGGGCCTGGCGAAAAAGGTAGTATCATTAAATGAGCGCTTGGACTCTGGCCTCGCCTTGTCCATGATTTCCTGTCTTAGCAAGTAATTGCCCACATAGACCAGTATTGCTCTAGGCATAACCTCCTGTGTTCCTCCCCAACCCTTCTTGAGTGTAAATGGGAATCGGTGCACTCTTTGCACCTCGTTCTCCCAATGCCAGTTGGGTGATTCGGGGAAGGCACCCTTCAATAAGTTAACAACAAACAGCCTGGCATCTTGCCCCTCCACCTCCTCGGCCACACCCAGTAGTCTGATATTATTCCGCCGTTGTCGATTTTCGAAGTCCTCCAGCTTCCACTGTACGTCTTCTGCCATCTTTTCCTGTGCCTGTTTAAAAGTCTGTAAGCTACCAATGTCATCTTCCAGCCTTCCCGTTCTTTCCTCGACCTGCATCACTCTATCCGCCATTTCTTCATACAGTTTGTTAACTTTCCTAAGCGTTTTTTGGACCTTTTTTGTTACCTGCCTAGCCCTGCGACTCTCCACCCTTGCTTCTCCCTGCATCTGTTTTAGGGTGCTAAGCAATAGTTCTAGTGAGGGTGGCTGGGGGGGGTAGGTGGTGTTGGAAGCGGCCTCCCCCTCCAGACTGGGTAAGTTAGTGCTATCCTGATACAGTTTTGAGGTAGCTGAGTAGTCCCAAAGTAGTTTCTTATTAGCACCTGAAGGGGACCATGTCAGTTAGCTCAAATTTTGGACCTTTGCTTCTTCTGCGTATTCCACCTGTCAGAAGCACTGGTCCCTGTATCCGATCCTTCCCCTGAGCTTGCTCCACTTGCTACGCTTGATAGAAGAGACTCTGAGTCCTCATTGAGGAAAAAAGCTATCTCCCTCGGGTGAGCCGCCCCCCCTGTCTCTGATGCCCTTTGCTTTTGCCTAGCCTTTAAGCCATCTTCATCGCTCCCCAATGTACTCACATTTTGATGTGGGGTATTCAGTCTGGCTTCCACCATAATCAAAGCTCCCATCATGTCCTTATTGCAAGTAGTTGTTGTGCCCAGAGTAGCAATTCCTGGGCTCTCTCGTTCTTTCCGTTACCTGCCTTCCGTCATCTGCCCAGCCGGAGGAGTTTGCGCCGCTGAAGCCGAGGGTTGTCTGGCAACCACACTATCAGCATCCTCGAGGACGGCGCTGTCTTCGTTTCCCTGCGCGTCGGCGTCAGGGTGTTCCAGGGCTTTGGCACTGAAAGCTTCCACAACGGTAGGTTGTCTCATCGCTGTGTCTTTGGTCTTGCCGCTGTCTTTGGAGGATTTCTGTGCTGAAGCGTTCTGAGCCTTATCGGGTTTAGAGGCTTTGCCGGCTTTTCCGCGCAGTTCCGTGTTCTTGGTTGTTATGTTCAGGGCCTTTCGTGTTGTCCCCCCAGAGCCCTGAGCTGTGCCCAAAGCTGGTGGGTCTTTCTTTGGCATTTTCTCAGCGTTCACCCCAGGCTCATTCTGCTCCTTCACTTGCTTGTGAGGACGAGGGAGCATCGCAATTACTGCTTTTGTCCCTAAAAGAAAAGCGGCGACTTTCCCTAAGCCGAACTTGATAGCGGAGAGTAATAAAAACGTTGGAGATGCCAGCCAGTGCCCTGTTCGAAAGTCTCTCTGCCTCATGATCGTCAGGGAATCCGGAGTCCACAACATCCTACTTAGAGCACCATCCTAGATCAGGGAGGGAGAAGGAGGAATTGCGACTGTGTGCTACAATCCAGCTACGGCCATCTTGCCCTAAATGTTCTTAACTTTTAGTGGAGTGCTTTTGAAAGCTTTCTAGTTAAATTTTTTTTTATTTTAATTAAATGTGAAATTGTAATATTTGTCAGGTAGTTCAGTTTTATTGGGGTGTTGGGTCCGTAATGTCTTAAAGTTGCGCTCTAAATGTAGTTTACAATTATTGAAATTGTTTTTATGTTTCATAAAAATGTAAAAATGTTTTATTTATGTGTTGTGATGTTAGGTTTTATATATGTTTTGGGTGGAGCTGGTTAAAGTAATGTTTAAAAAAATGTTTTTAGTTATTTAGATTTTCAATATTATTTTATGTTACTATTTACCTATTAAAAATATATTTTTTCATTATATTGTTTAATGTTTCTGGTGATTAGGTTTTATAGGGGTTTATTCAGGCAGTTTTTCTTATTTATAAATTTAGAATATTTAAATTTAGAATATTTATTTCAAATATTCACTTGCACATACTTTTCACAATATGTTTTAATTTTTCAATATGTTTATCTTTAGTTTAAAAAATAGTTAATTTAATTAATTCTTATACATTTTAAATAAATGTTGCGGATGCAATGATCTATTAAGATAATTTCAGATGTTAGCATATAATTATGAATATGTATATTTTTTTCTAGGTTTTATTTATTAAATAATTTTATTTTGCTACTTTTTACTGATGCATTTAAAATATTTTTGTTTTTATTAATTAAAAAAACATTATTTCCTTAATGTCAATTTTGTAATTAGTTCTGAGTGTATATAGTAAATGTAATCACTTCAGAGACAAATATTTTCTACAAAGTCGTTTATTTTTAACTGGCAATACTTCATTGCCCGCTCCCAGCATCCAGTACTTTCTTCCACTTTGTTCACTTTGAAGTGGGAATATTAAATCTAACTGTAAATTCACCCCATAGAGTTAAGCACTTTCTCCAATATTGCTTAGTCTGCAATGAGTGTAATAAATATGACAACACCCCCTTCACATACCATTACTTTTCCCAATATTTCTCAGTTTGGAGTGGGAGTAGTAAATCTAACACCACCAAAGCCAAATGCTTTCCCCAATTTGATATAATTTGCAGTGTGTAAAACCAGCATTTTTGTAATATTGCTTAGTTTGGAGGGGGAATATTAACTCTGAAGTCTCCATTTTCCCAATGTTGTTTAGTATGAACTGAGAATAATAAACCTGTACCCACCTCACTGAGTCAAACACCTTACCCAGAGTTGTTTAGTTTAGAGTGGACATAGTACATCTGGTCCCTCCATAGTACAATGATGATTAATTTGGAATTGGAAGAGTAAATTTGACCACCTAGGAGCCCATATAGTTTCCCAATGTAGCTTAGTTGTGAGTGGGAATAGTAGATCTGAACCTTCTCACCCCAGTCTTAGAGTTCAACACTTTCCCAGTGTTGCTTAATTGAATTGAAATAATAACTTTGACCCCCCCCCAGAGTTCACTATTTTCCTCAATGTTTCTGAGTTAGAGTGTGAATAGTAAATCTGATCCCCCACCCCGGTGTCCAATACTTTGCCTAATATTCTTTACGTTGGAGTGGGAATAATAAGTCTAACCTCAAATCTGACCACCCCAAGGCCAACGCTTTCCAATGTTGCTTAGATTGAAATGGGAATAGTAAGACTGACCCCTCAAGAGTCCAAGGCTATCCTCAACTTGGATTACTTTAGAGTGGGAAAAGTATGTCTTCCCCACTCAGTGTCTGACATTTTCCTCAAAACTACTTTGGTTTGGAGAGGGAATAGTAAATTTGACACCCGCCCCAGGTCCAAACGTTTCCTCAGTGTTGCTTAATTTGGAGAGGGAATACTACATCTGTCCAATCAATCAAGTTCAATGCTTTCCCCAGTGTTGCCTCATTTAGAATTGAAATAGTAAGTCTGCCCCCCACCCCCACTCTCCTTGACCCAGAGTCCACCATTTTCCCCATTGTTGCTAACTTTTGGAGATATCTAAAATCCAGGAGTCAAATATTTTCCCCAATACTGTGAAGATTGAAGTGGGTGTAGTAACTCTGACCCACCCAGAGTCTAATGCTTTTCCTACCATTGTTTACCAACGAGTGAGACTAGTGAATCTGACCTCCACCCCGCCACCCTACACCAGAGTCCAATACTTTCCTTACTATTGCTTAATTACAAGAACAAGTGGAATGTGAATGGTAAATCTGCCCCATCCATCCAGTTCATTGCTTTCCCTAATGTTGGTTAGCTGAGATTCGATTTGGAACAGGAAATCTGACCCTTCCCCCTACTCGTCCCGAAAGACCACGGCACAACAATTGAGCACTGCATGACAATGAAATGGCTTTTTGTCTATATGAAATACAACGTAGACCAATATATCACTTGTGCAAATGTGTCCGTTTTGATTCATTATTTAACTATTTGGATTTTTACAATGTTAAAAACTATGGCCCTTATTATGATGTTGTCCGCCCGACATACAGGGCATCAGTCCAACTTCAGCATTATGATGCAGGCGATCGGAGCGATAATTTTGGGGGGAAATACCACCACCTCCGATAGGATCTACTCATCCCAATGGGACAGCGGTCGGAATCGTGATCCTGAATGGAGGCGGTGCTGCTCAGGCACCGCCGTCAGGTTTACGAAGTCTCTTTCCAACTGCCTTTTCATGGCAGTCCGACCGCCATGAAAAGGCAGCCGGAAAGGACTGTGGGGGCCCAAAGTAGGGTCCATGTCCCCCATGGGCCACTGTATTGTGACCCTCAGGGCACATGACATGCCTCCACGCAACTTCATGCACTATGTGCCAGGCACCACATGGGGCCTAGAACACAGTGCATGAATGTGCACAAAGTGTTATGAAGCACTTTTCCATCCGCCAGCTTGGTGGGCACATCCTGATTCGGCGGTCGGATCGCTGCCTGGCTGTTGGGTGGTTCCCGGACCACCGTGGTGTTGGGCGTCAGTCCGACCACCCGACATCAAAATGAGGGCCTACATTTCTGAATAAACCGCCTTAAGATTACAAATGGATGTTATCTAAAACCAACAATTCCTAGCTGAACCATTGTGTTTTCTACCTACTTTACAAACAGGCCAGGCACAGTACTAGTCTCACCATCAAAGTCTATCAGCAGACAGGAGTTGAACAACTGAAGCATTTCGGGTTCTTTGTCCATTGAACAACAGCATCAGCCACTGTCATAAAGTCACCACCCCTGGTGTGGGATTTTTATTTGTCATGTACAAGAACAGTGAGCTTATAGCATTCTGCACTCTCCACAACACACCTTTGCATTGTGGAAAGACAGGTAGGCTCAAGTTATAGCACAGGGGAGCAAAAGAACCACCAATAGGATAACAATCATTTAGTGCAACGGTGTGACCAAGAAATGAAAGTCAGAGAGAGAAAAATAGCAGCGACTGTTTCCTCCTTATCCGCAATACTTATGGCCTGAAAAGGAAATAATATTTCAGGGTTTAATTAGTACATCATTGTGCAGCCATCAGGACATCACGCAAGGCGCCACAGAGATATCACTTTTACTCTCTTGCATTCTTCATCTGTAGTAGTTTGGAAAATACCCATAAAGGCACCATGAAAACACGGCATTCAATTTTGGGACCAGTAGTAATAAAAGCCACTATCATGGCTCTTTTAATCTTAAAAACTAAGAAATCCTGAGCATTTAATGCATCCTGTTTTGACAATGAAACTTTGCCAAATTGTTACTGCTTCTTCTCTTTCTTAGAAGGATTCTGTTAATCTGTCCCAATTGGCAGGTACTGATCCAGACATACTTTCTGTGTGTCATTGTACCTTAACTTCACAGAATAATGTTATTGTTTGTAGGACTTCAGTGAGTTAGCAGTGTATGCAACAAATATATGGAGGTGTTGAAAGTTGTCAGTAGCACTGTGCAAAACTGCACATTAGGCTAAATGTAAGACACTTGTTTCCAGGTCCTCTGGCACATCCATAGCCAAGCAGGTTACTCATCAGCATGCATATACTGCTGTGTTCAGCATAGAGACATCAAACTGAGGGGCTCATTACAATGTCAAGTGGAAAGCCTCTGCCCAACAACGACTCAGAATTGGAACCAACTGACAGATTATGATGCAACCGAACACTGTTCAGTTGGAGTACCATTGTTCCCTATGGCAGCTCGTGTTCTGGTAGACAGCTGTCCACAACACAAGCTCCTATAGGGAAATGGGGTGTTTGTGGGAAAGCCTACACCCTATTGCAGGCACCCCATGGTGCCTGCCGCACAGTGCAGGGTATTACAGGGGGTCCCTAAGGTACCCCCTCGGTCATCAACCGTAGGCTGCAGGCCTTAGGGGGCCCTGCCATGGGCCCGCAAAGTAACATTTCCGACAGCCTTTTCATAATCTCTAGGGCGGAAACGCTGTCTGTAGGGCTGTACGATGCGGTTCCGACTGACAGGAATCCTATAGGAGCCGGTCAGAACAGATTCAGAATGACCGCATGGTTTACCTTCCAACCGCGAATATCGTAATCGGTCGAGCGGATTGCATACCAAGAGTGTCAGTTGGAAGGGCTCTGACATGGTCGGGAGAATACAACTGTCAGAGGAGGCTTTCCACCCAACATCGTAATCGGCCCTTGAGTTGTGAGCAATGTAATGGTACTAAACATCAAATTGTTTGAAAAACATAAAGCAAAGATTTGACTGCTGTTCATGTTGTGGCGTCAGTAGTATTTTTCCTGCATTGCCATGAAGGCATAGTTTTGTGGCCATTCTTTGCATATTCTCTAAAACCTCACTGTGTGCCTCTTCCTTAAAAACAAATCAGACTGTGTAACCATAATTGTCCCACAATTTGACTGCACTTCATCCATTCTTTTAAAGGAGTTACAGAAGCTGCAGACATGGCATAGCCTGGTGCTCATACAGGATTTTTCAACCTGATGGAACCTAAATCTGCATGTATCCCAATGGCTCCATAATCGAACCAACACCATCAATCACTGTGTGATGTGGGACATGCCAATGACAATGCCATCCATGTAATTGAATCTTCATCAAGGAGAGATAATTTAGGTAGCTGTTATTGTGAGCAAGCCTTCTTTTGACCCTACCTACAGAAGCACTCAGTCACAACCAGCCCCTTAAGGCTCCACTCAAAGAGGTCCTTAGTGAAGCTTAGGGCCTGAAGGTCATCAATTTTTCTAACAATTCCTTTGAACATGTGACTGTATGTTGAAGGGGGGGCGGCTGAGCCATAGTGAAAGCAAAAGGCCAGCAACGTTTCCTGAGGGGCAGTAGAAGAATAATCTGCAACATATATGTGCGTGGTTGTTGTGTCTTTTTGGCTATCGCTGCATGACATAGCACCATGGTAGTATATTTGTAGCTATTAATTGTGACATTCTGGATTTCCCCGGAATAATATTGGTAAAGAGTATTCTCACGAGCCCTACCTAATGGGCCCCCATTACTGACTTAATATGCACTCTTTACAGAAAATCCGGCTGTCCTTATATAATAGTGGCCAATGCTTGACATATTTGTAGCCATTTTTTATGGCATTCTGGCTATTGCTTCATAAAAATGACCATCTTTGACATATTTGTGGGTATACTCTGTGATATTCTGGCTATCCATGCTACAACAGTAGTTTATAGCTGACATGTTTGTGGGCTTTCTTAGCAACACTGTGGCTATCTCCACATAATAGTGACCTCTCCATGATTTTTGTAGTCATTCTTGTGTATGCCTATCTTTGCTAAATCTATGACATATATGTGGGATTCCTGGTTGTATTCTGGTTGTTCCCACTGATCCAGTGTTTCTGGGCCGACATCTCTTTCATTTATTATATCTCATAGTACATACTTTCTACCCTGGTCCTCCAAATTATCTTTCTTTGTCGCACTGAGGGCAAAGAGAGTTAGCATTTTATGCCCGATTAACTCAAATATATTTAACGGTGCAACCAATTTAGCTACACAATGAGTACCTGGAATCGGTAGCCAAGTCTAAGGGTGTTTATCACAAGTTAGTGACCAAGTTCAAATAAATCACTCTTAACACCATTAGGCCTGCTCGCGATCATCAACAGTAAGTTTGCGATCACGAACAGTAAGTTCTCAAGCGTGAGTTGCCATCGGGGAAAATTTCTACCTGAGCAGCAGGAATACCAGCACAAACTACAGTTCTCACTACACCCCGCCACTCGCGTAACTTCGCAGAGTTTTTTTGTAACTTCGCAGAGTGCCTCGTAGCAAAACTTCAGCGAACTACGCCCAGGCCTACACACCACACTGTAAAGATACAGGATGATATCTGGGAGGCCAAGCCTCCTGAAGAAGTTTTGGCAAACAAGAATCAAACAAACAAGCCGCTCAGGGGCGGCAATGCAAAACAATAGCATACGGACCTGGTGCTTGGAATACTATCTCAATTGGTCTTTCTATACATTAAAAATCTAAATCTTAGAAGCATAGTCCAAGGTACAAGAATGGTTCAAGTACTAAAAGAGTTCAGTAATTGAAGAGTTCCATTTATGGGATAGGGACAAGGCACAGGAGTATAGGTAAGACAAGCATTTACATTTCAGAAGCTCGGTCAACAGTCTTCAGTAGGTCGTGAATAAGTGTCAGCCTAAGCCCCACTTAGGGAACGAGTCAAAAGGGCTTAGAGATAAATCCTGTCAAAGTCCACTCAAGGGGCAGTGCGGGATTATGGAAGGGTTTGGCTAGGAGTCCAAGGAAGGTTCTGCATATAGTCTGCAAAAAGTGGGGTTCAGCAAAGAAGTCCAAAACAATCTCCAGGGGAGCTGGGGACAGTTCTGAGAGAGTTCTGGCATAGTTCTGAAATTCCAAGAAGTCGTCACATCATCAATAGAAGTTCCTTTTCGATGTTTGTCTCCACTTTGCATACTTTAATATCCAGGCAAAATACCACACTAGACATGAGAATGATGCTGCCTTCTCACACTCAGGTTAAAACATAACAGTCCTTTAATCGTCTGCACGTTTCCCATGTGCTTTTCATCAAGTTTCTCAAGCCATGTATCTATCTCTAGTACAGAATATATCTATTATAAACTAACAATGCATATGAATACCTGCAAATCGAGTTTGCAGAACAAGAACACAGTACTATGTAAAAACCAGCCTGAAGGAATACAGGCCTTTGGAGTACGTTAAGTTAAATCTTTATTTCTCTGATGTATATTTAATATGTGTGTGTGCACAGCTTAACATAAATTAATTGAAATTCATTAATAAGTTTTGGTTCATGATGCATAAATCACATTATAAATCATCAAATTATTCAAAGGCAAATATGACTGAGAAATACCATTTTAAAGTATGTACGTGTAACAATAATGTGTACATTGCATTTCTATTACCATTTGGCTTTCACCAGATTTTTACACACATAAGATTAGCCATGTATTAAAATTAGATCATTAGGGAGGACTCCCTGTTGGAGAGGAGGCTGCTACATGTGCGAGTCGGACCCAAACTGATATCGCTGACATATGACACGTTACTGCGGAATATACAGGGGACATTAACACACCTCAAAGATCGGTGGGAACAGATCATAGGGAAAACTGATGACGAGGACTGGCAGGAGGGATTGAGTTTCCCAACGGAAGGTGCAATTAAGGCCAGCTACTGGCTAATTCAGCTAAAGCTCCTTCACAGGACGTACTACACCCAAACATTGATTCACAAAATTGGGAGGGCGGGTGACGCCCATTGCATTCAGAGGTGTGGTATAGACGGTACATTCATTCATACCTGGTGGCACTTCCCTCCGATCCGCCACTTTTAGGAGCAGGTGGCGAGATCCCTGTAGGGAGCAATTAGAGCTGCCATTGAGTTGATACCTCAAACGGCTCTACTGGGAGTGTGGGGACTCTCAGACCTCATGCGATACCAGAAGATACCAGTTATGATTTATGGTAGAGGATGTCAGACCCTTCCATTGCTCATAGAATGGTAAGCAGGATGGAACGATGTAAAATCCTAGACTGAGAGGTATACAAGCATAGAGGTTGGCAGAATAGTTTGATACGATCTGGGGGACTTGGGATCCTGGAGGTACAGGCTGGTTACCAGACACAGAGAAGGATAACGTTTCTACTGTACTGTTTGATCGGCACTGTGTTATGGGGTCAAAATGTTCATGTACAATTGTTCGCCATATCTCCTTGTATTCTTCCATGAGTCCTCACTTTCTATAAACAGGCCTTTACATTTTGTTCTTATCTTGTCACATTTGCTGTGCATTCAAAGACAGAAGTCACATGTAAGGTTCTGTCTTTCAAGGGAGCTTGGTATTTACTTTTCTATGATTTCAAAGTAAGAGCGTCTATATGCTAATCTTGTTGGGTAGTGGTAAAGAAATGGGTGTTTTCTAGCACATAACAATATTTAAATGTCTGATACTGAACTGTGCAAATATTTCAGAATACATCTGAATTTCGAAAGCACAAATTAAGCACCTTTTTGTAATTCGGAAGTGTGGTGGGATTAAATATTTTAATGCAATCAAAACAAATCAGTACACTTGGTGATACCATTTATGCACATTGATGTTGGTACTCTGCATAGTTTTCTGAGTAAAACTGTATGTGCAAATGTAATTGTAACTGCCTCAGTTACCCACCTCAGCGCTGGGATACCTCCGGGTGGCCATGCGCTATAGAAGTGCTGTTTCCTTCATGTTTCATTCATTCATTGTCATTTTAATTGGAAATGTGTTGTCTGTAATGCCAGTAGGCTACACACCATACATACTCCTCACTATGCCACTCCACTCTACAGCTCTCTACTCTACTCTATGCCCCTCCACTTTAAGAAATTTAAGCGATTCCACAACACTGTACATTGCTCTTCTTCATGACCGGACACTGTTCTCTAACACACTCCACTCCACTCTATGCCACACTATACCTCTTCACACTAGGCCACTCTACTCCATTCTGCAACACTCCACTTTACGACACTCAATGCCACTTTACTCAACGCTACATCACTCCACTCTATGGCACTCCACTCGCTGCCATTCCACTCTACGACACTTTACTCCCCTCTACGACCCTCCTCTCTATGACACTCTACTTTACTCCACTCTACTGTACCCTACACCACTCCACTCTATGACACTCTATGCCACTCCACAACACTCTACTCCACTCCACTATACCCCATGCCACTCAAAGTCCACTCTACTCTACAGCATTCCACTGTAAGCCACTCCACTCTAAGACTCCACTCCATTCTATGCGACTCCAATCTATGAATCTACTGCACTCTACGCCACTCCATGATACTCTACTCTATGCCATCCTATAACGTGCCACTCTGCAACACTCTACTCTACTATACTTTATTCTACTCTATGCCCCTCCACTGTAGTCCACAACACTCCACTCCACTCTTCGCCACTCAACGCCATTCCACTCTACACCACTCCACTCTACACCACTCTCCTCTATGCTACTAACTTTTAGCCATGCTGAGCTTCGCTGGTGTATAACATAACTAATACACATTTGCAAAGCCAATAGCTCTTGAATAGGCAAGACTGATTGACTTTGCCAATGCTTGTTATTTCTGCTGTCTGATATATGTGGCTCTCACTTTTATCTTGATAGCAATAGCATTCAATTGTTGTCACAAATTTTATTTCAGTTTTGTCCCACTTTATTATTCTTTTCACCCTTAGTGACTTGTGCCCGTTACAGATGCATTTTGGTCAAAAGTGCTCACCCAGCTGGGGCTGTCACAAGAAAGTTGTCGCATTATTTCAGCCTTTTGCAGTCAGAACAAGTGCTTTCTATAACTTCTTCTCACAAAAATCAAAAAGTGGAAGTGCCCTGTCTGACTTCAAGATTACTGGGAGACTGGTGCTTGTTTACAATGCAACTAAGAGGACACTTTAATAACAAATATCCGTCTCTGTAGGGAGATACTTGTGTTTTCTACATTATCACAACCAATCACAAGAGACAAGCTGTTTGTTACTCAGCCGTAAATGTCCACCCACCAGGTTAACTCAATGGGATGTTAATGCATGAAAATGTGTTTTTTATTATTTCCTCATGCGCAAGGTTGACTCACATTTCAATAAGTTGTTTTTGTTTCTTGGTTTGCTGTGTTTCATGTCATAGCGTTTAGCTCTGAGGGAAATTTCTGAGCTCACTTTCACAAGATTTTGTGTTTCATACTGCTGTCACATACTATTCATATCTGTTATTCTGATCTTGATATGTTGAGAGAATATTTGTTTCAAAATTGTTTAATGTAATTATTTTATTTTGAAATTAACAACAACCAATTAAAACTATCCTAAGAAAGGATGAATAGTATTGATTCTGAACCTCATATAGATGAGTGACCACGTTTTCAAAGGCAATGGAAGCACCTTTGTAGACAAATCAGTAATTGACTCTAATAAAGGCAATAGGAGCTTCCATGTCCATAGTACAACATAATGGAAAGACTGATTGTTGTTCACCCAGCTGGTAATGGCAGGTCTAAAAATATAGTAAAAGAAGGCAGTTGGGATTCTCCACATGAGAAGGTTGTCTCTTCCAATGAAACCATCTTCAGATTTCTATCATGAGAAAGTATGCTCAACAAAAAAATTGTGATCTGGGTACAGTTTTATAAACTGCAAAACTATGTTCTCACTTTGTTGGAGGCATGAGCAGGAATGCTTCATCCTTTCATACATCTGGATTGCAGTCAGGTTCTTGGGCTTCTATCACTGAGGTAGAGCTGGTGACAAACAACAACAGCAGCACGGATGCAAGTCTTTCATATTCAAGATACGGATTATGAGTCTGGTACACATCATATTGCTAAGAGATGGATTAAGACACAGGATGAACAATGATTTATATTAGTTATGCCCCAAAAAGAGTAAAGTTAAAAGAACATCCAAATTTGGTAAAGAGAATACTTCGCATTGGGTATTGGAGATACTTGACAGACCAGGAGAACCTTCATTTGGCCCTCTATTGTTATTTCATCCTTTACCCCTTGATTGTCCAACCTACCTAACGTTGCTGTATGTATTAGAGCTAGAATCAGGTCACTCTTAGAAAAAACAATAAGAAATAGACTCATATCTGAATGCCTAAGAGCTATTATGGATAGGGTTTTAATCACTAAGCCCTAAGTGTTAGCCTTTTTCTCTAAGTATGGCAAAGACCACATAAGAGGTATAAAGAGAGTGCGGTCCTCTTGTCAGGACAAATTACTTGATGTAATGGGCCTATGGTGAAGAGCTTTAATGTGACAGACCAAGCCAACAGGATTTTATTTCCATCGATCTTGCAGAAGTATCCTACTATATGTAGTGAGTGGTTCTTAATTAAAAATTTAAACACTGCATTATGTCATGAGTGGCACAAAGGGTTATTAATGAACATTAATCTGAAATTGCCCGAACTGGCTGTAACGGAAGGAAGTTCTTCAACACAGGTTCTCCTGTTTAAAGAAAAACCTATCAAAGAAATATTAAAATATGTGAACACATGTACTCCTATTGACATGGTCCAAATTTGGTTAAGGGATTTTTGGGGGCAACAGAAGCGGTAGAAAAGACACCCGTTTTATGCTCATTACATATATGATAACAGGAACCTGTTCTTCCACAACAAATGACATTACAGATTCTAATCAATACCCACCATATCCCCCCCCCCCTAAAAGAGAGGTTTCAAATAAGGACCATATGGATGTCAGTCACAAACTGACAGCGCAAATTTCCACATTTTACAAATTTAACACAATTAATTTAAAAGTGCACAATTTGATGCTAAATATCACAAGTATAATAAATGCACATTTTGTAGTAAGTAATCATACTCAGGCATGACTAGCACAAATAAAGCAACATAACGCACTGCCTTAAGTTAGCCTAACTACTGATGCCATATTAATATTGATTTTACATGTTAGGATAAAAGGCCTGTCTGAGCATTAAACTGTTGGCTTGCCCAATATGTTTTTCTCTTCCACTGCAGATACATTGACTTTCCCGAAGCCTTTTATTAGCTAGTGAATAGGTATTTGTTAGGTATTAGGCAACTGATAGTGAGGTTCTCACTGAGAGGAGAGGAGATGACAGGAACCACAACTTAATGGAAGAACTGTCTGAACCACAAGATGTGGATGATGTATCATTTCAAAGATGTCATTCTGTAGTTTATTGTGAAGACATGAGAAACTAGTGAGTTTACCTGCTCCCAGAGTTTGCTGTGGAATGATTGGACGATGGGTACGGTGAACGTATCAATAGTTATGCTTGAGCAGGTTTATATTAGTCTGTGTTCCTAGAGCAGAGTAGGATTCTTTTAGCACAGACCCAATCAGAGCCTTTCCCATTTCTCACTTAGGGGATGCTTGCTGATTTATAGCTAAGAATTCTTTTTCAGCTTTTGCTGATCTCCTTTGATTAAGTGCTAAGGCTTAATGCGTATGCATCGTTATTTCTCTCATCAGAACCCTTCATTTGGGTTTATGAAATGGACACCTTACCTTGCTCATTGGAATAATTGATTTCTAATGCTTAATTTTAGATTAGGGAATTCAGCTATGGAACACAATTTCTGCATTTTTATTATATTGTTTGGAATCCTTACGAACATGAGGGGATATGTACACGGCAGTGGTGGAGTGAGGCATTAGCCATCACAGCGTAAAGCCTCACTCCCCCACTTCTGAAAGGCAAGGCTGCCCCATATTTACAATGATTTGATGCAGCCTTGCCTTTCCCCTGTGATGGCGCTACACTTATCAGTGTAATGCCTTCGTAGGCACCCTTGCACCATAGTGCAAGGATGTCTGCATGCAGGGGAGGATTGTTTATGTGTATGAAGATGTCCCTTCCTGCACATCAACAATCCTGAAATACCATTTATCATTTCATGTGTGTTGCTTAATTCAGCACACATAAAAGTCACTAAATGGCATTTTTTTAAAAGGTTGTTTATGTACAGAAAAGGGGACCTTCCTCTTCATTAACAATCCATGGCATTTTGCTTTTTCCATGTGTGCTGCACAAGGTAGCACACATAGAAAAAGCAAAATCAGGAGAAATTATGCATTTCTCATCGTTTCGCTAACTAAAGACCAGGTTTTCCCTGGTCTTAATTTTGGTGCGGCCTCCTATGTACGCAGCCCTTGTACATAGAGGCAGCGTCAAAATCAATGGGTGTTGCAGTGGAATGCCCACCACAACACCCACTGCCAACCCCTTTCACACTAACCATAGCGTGAAAGGGGGCCTTATTTACAAGCCAGCATTAAGCCACGATAAGTGGCTTACAGCTGCCTTGTAAATAAGGCTAAGCCCCTATCGCCACCACAACGTCGATAAAAGTGATGTAGTGGTGGCGATTGGGGATTGGACATATGCCCCATGGTATTTTATCTTGTTTTAAAATTCAGACTAATGGATTATTTGAATCTTTAATGATGATGTCTACATATGAAAACCTACTGAATAAATAAATCCATCTGTTATTGTTAATAAAATCCTTTAACTCACACCAACTCTCTGTATTGATTTCTGTGAAGCCCCAAATGGCCTTCACTGTACATGGTGTGCGATGTAGATGAGTGCTCCTTCACAATTCTACTTGTCGATGAACAAAGGTCAATACGACAAGTGGCGGGGTTATTAAATGATTACACCCAAAGACTGAGGTACAAGAATCTCAGCTCCAGCACTAGACACGTTTATACACAAGAGACCAAAGAAACCACAAACATGGAAGAAATGGCATACAAGGTAATGCAAAGATACACCATGTTATATGTAGAGCTACATTTGCCAGACAGAGAGATGCAATCACATACATTAGAGAACCAGTACCCTCACCAATGTCAAATCAATCCAGTCTGGATCTTCTGAATAGCAACTGGTCTCACTGTCTGTCCCTCTCCTCACTAACATTTCTCCTTAGTTTGGCTCTTCATCACCATCCTTCACCTAATCCAAAGGGGTCAGTCAACCTCTAGGGGAAGGCTAAGGGATTTGCATCAACATTCTCATGCTCACAATACCAAGTCTGTGACAATAGAATCTAATCAACCGCCAGTTTCAATGCATTGATTATACAGCTTGTGCCTCTTCTACCAGGGGATGAATAAAGATTTCCCCTAAACAAATCATGGGTTTCTATTTTCACACATTCCAGGGTAATTCAAACTGTCAACCATTAGGACCTCAAGTTCTTCCACAATCTGATTCGGGCTATATTTTGTAAATCCTATCATCTTTCTCACACAGATCGAAATTTGGTTCCTTAGGAAATTCAGAAACTTCTAATGAAAGCAATTATAGAGCAATCAATACCTCATCCATCAGATTTGTGTGAGCAACATTTTGTTAGTCAAGACAAAGAACAATATTTTGTCCCATGATCTATCTCTATCAACTGAAGTCTTTTTGTTACACAGCATCACTTTAAAATGAATGCTCTCATCCTTTAACCCTAAGACTGGTTGGTCCTATTAGATCTCAAAGAGGCTTATTTATCTATTCCAATCTGTGTACAACAATGAAAATGCCTCCAATTCATGTAGGAAAATCAAACAAATAATTTTACATCACTTTCTTTTGGCCTCTCATCAGCTCCTTGGTGTTTCACCTAGTTACTCAGATCATTAGCATCTCATCTCAGACTTCTGGGTGCCTGTCTACTCATATATCTAGATGGCATCTTTATCATGGCTCAAAACAAACTTTTACTCCTTCAAAATCTTCAGCCTTCTATCGTCTTAATAGTAAGTTTGAGATTTGTCATATACCAGGAGAAAACCTTTAATTCCTGTAAGCATTCAATGTTCTGGGGTTTCAAGTCACCTCGATGTCTGCCACTCTTCAACTCTGAGAGTCCAAACTTCAGATAATTCAATAAGAATTGACCCACTTTGAAACTTTATCCCACATCTTCTTATGCCTCTTAGACAGGAATCTGAAGTAATTCGCATCTTTCATTCAAGTGTTTTTTCCAGGCCCACTTTCTTATTGTGATATATAGTTGTTGAGATTTTGCCATCTCAGAAATGTTTTTTCTAGTTAGGATACAATTTCCCTGGATATTAAAATAAAAGAAGAAGCTTACTGGTGGTTTGAACATTCTACTGCCTCATAAAGCAGAGCCATCTCCAAATTTTCCCTACATGTACTATTACAATCCAATGTAAGTTTATCCGGATGAGGGGGCTCCTTGTGGCCAATACTCGACTGGAGGCATACGGTCTCAGGGGGAGTCATCTATGCACATCAATTTTTTAGAGTTGCTTCACAAAGAAAATAGCTGGAGACGTTAGTAACTCCTCTTCGGGCATCCCATTACAGTATCCTAATCTTCTACAGATGTACTACATAAAATATAAGACAGGTATATATTTGTCCAATAAAAGTTTAAATGAGTGTGAGTTCTCCTCTTTCTTGATGCCGAACAGGTCAACATAAGGAATGAATAGCTGGAAACATGATGAGGTCACACAGATGCAATTCACTCTCTATTTCACAAAGATGGTTTAGGTAGTTTATAGAACTGATAGTGAGTTACCTGAAATAATGTGATAATAAAATCATGGGCTAAAGGAAGGGGCGTGTAAAAGTGACATAAAGTAATACTTGACTTACAAATATCAAAGGGATAACACTTATATGCTTGTCTTCAATAAATCTAGGGATTTTGAATATTAAAAAACTTGGAAAATCCAGATTTATTGTAAGACAGGAGGCTCATAATATGCTAATTAAAAGCCTATCAATAAAAATTGAAGCAGCATGTACAATACGTTTGTAATATAACATCTTGGAAGTTGAAGCTTGTGACCAGTCGGCTGCTCTCAGAATGTCCGAACTTTGAACTTTAATGGAAAGGCTTAGAAGCCATAGTTCCCCTTGAAGGATGGGTCTCGAAACTAGAAATATCAATGCCTTCTTGAAGTATGGTCCATTTAATCCATTTAGCTAATTATAAGGAAACCGAAGAATGGAGACACATGTCTTACTTGATCTTCCAGTCGCAACTACCCTCTGGTCACTAGACCAAAAGTAAATAAAGACATAAAGAAGGAAGAAACAAAAGAAGAACCTCAGGGAATCAACCCAGAAGAAGACAAGGAAAGAAAGGAAATGGAGCCAGAAAGAAATAAAGAAGAAAAAGAGTGTGTCCATTGTGGAAAACAGGTGAATCCAGGGAAGTTGATGGAGGAGACGGAGATCGCAGTATACTAATCACAGAGAGGAGAGTTTGCCCACTGCCACTGGGTCCCCTCACTACGACCCAGACAGAGAGGTGCCCCGCTCCACCATGTTCCCAGAGGAAAGTGGCTCACATAGGTGGGTGCCCGGTTTAGGGTTTGGAGGTGGTGGGGAAGTAGTACAATGCAGTGCGGGCTCTAAGAAGTGTGTTAAGAACTTTCTTAAACAAAACCTAGTAGTTAGCAAACCAAAGAAAGCAAAACGTTTTTTTTCTTTAATATTTCATTTAAGAGGAACGCCTTATACAAAGGAATGCCAGAAAACTGAGAAAAGGGAGAGTGAAGCCACCCATTTCCCCTTGGGCCAGATAAAAGTTTTTTGTAGAAGATATCAGAGAGTTAAAGTTTCCCTGCCAGATTACTGGTGACAAATCTGAAGCTGCCTAAATTGTAGTGAGAGTCAATAAATCATAATAAATCACAAATGTTGAAAGTGAGGAAGAAAAGATAAATAACTCCTAAGAGAGGCTGGTAAAAGTTCCAGCAGACTCAGTCGAGAGATATAATTATATGTTGAAAGGAGGACTGCCTGAGGAAGGAGAATTTTCAGAAGTAGACAGGAAGAAATTCATGCAGTGAAAAAACAAGAGACAAATGAAAGTAGAGAAGATGTACAGACTATAAGAAAGAAACGGAGTATTAAGGCAGCGGCAGCTGTGAGATAATTAGGATATCAATACCTGGTTCACTTACCTGTGTCATGTTTTCTTTCTCCGAGGTTCTCTGATCAAGCAACACTAACAGCTGTAGAAGAAAACCAGAGACAGTCTATTGAAATAAATGAAGGGGAGATAGAACCTCCACGTCAATTTAAACCAGTGGTATTTGTATTCTTTTTGGGAACTCTGGAATAGAGAGAGATGAAAGGCAATCCTGAATTGTCTTTTTCCTCTAATGTTGCAACCAACCATTCAGAACCTTACCCAATAGCTTAATTACACTAGCTCAGCTGAAGAAAGAGGTAAATTAGGTTTCCTGAATAAAAATTAAGAGTTGTGGAGTGGACGCCCTGAGAGCTGACTTGCAATCCTCATATTCAATAGAGAGCAAAGCTTTGGAACATCTATAAAAGAGGAACACTTGATCAAGAATATTAATGTCTTTATTCTGCTAGAAATAGAACATTCCGAGCTTTGATGACTGAACCCTCTTGAAAGAAAAAGGGCATAAAACACTTTAAACTTTGCAGATACAAATTTTAATGAAAGAGAAAAATTTGCAGACTAAGTACTGAACATGTTCAAAACTAAATTAACATCCCATAATACTGTCTGCTGTGGTAAAGGAAGAATACTTATCCTTATACCCTTCAATAATCCATGTTCTCCATGGGTTTGCTGTCCACAAATTCAGGTTGAAGAGAAATGGACAATTAGTGTGTATTTGCCATCCTATAAGACTCACCTGTATTCTCTCTAGCTGCTATTGAATTAAGAAAACAATAAGGGGGGGGAGACTAGGGGTGAATAAAATTCCGGAATACACACACCACCACTCAGCTGTGCGAATCAAAGGACACGCAGTTCCTGCTAAGTGAACGAAAAGGAAAAATTTGGGTGAGCCCGAAGAGTCAGATCGGGGGATCTGACCCCTCACACACCCCAAGGGATCTCTTGCTTCATCATCGGGCGGCTCCTCATTGGGCCGGTGCAGCAATGCCCAACAGGCCCCTCTGGGGATCTCTTTGCGGATGTTCTTTTGTTTTTGCCGATGTGAATAGTGAGGTTTAGTGTAGGTGTTATAATGTGAGCAGACTGGTGTAGAAGTGAAGTAAAAATAACTAGGGAAAACCCAAAGACATTTTTAATAACTGGGTCCCCTTGTTATGGTTAAAAACAATGGCTGGCTAGAAGTGTGTACAATGTTCCAATCAAGCACAAGGTGATGTTTAAAAGACGGCCAACATGTATCTTGCCTATTTATTGTCAAAGTGATCCTGGCAATTCATCAGAACTGAGATCCTAATCTACTCGTGTGTCTATGAGTTAAACGATACCCATCAACAATCACACTAGTATGTAGTATACCTTTAGGAGGAAACCAAACTAGAGGCGAAAATAAAGCAGATTTAGTCAACAAAATATACACACAATAGCATGCTGTGCATTTTTGAACTAGTGTAGTCTGAGGTCGTCTCCACCCTGATAGTGCAGGTGTGGAACGACCTAGTCTAAAGACGACTTTAACAAAAATACCACACACCGACAAACAGATACTTGACACTCTGTGTAAGCCCAGATGTATAGCTAGGGGACAGGAGTGAAGGCAAGTGTCTATGTCCCAAACATAGAGGCTTACCATGTATGGGGAAAACTGCACATGAACAATGAATTGCAGAGTAGAACACTCACTGGAGTTTAAGTACCCTGGGGGGAGACACAATGGGAAGCATCAAACGTATGTGAGCATGCGAGACAAGTACAACAAAAATGCCAGCAGGGCCAGTCAAATGGAACTGGTCATGGGGAGAGAATGCTCACGGTATGCTGCGAGCGGGACTTGAGGTTGACATACCCCTCACTCTGCCACGGAGGTGACTGGAGTGTAGAGTGGGCAGCCATTATGAAGCTCCGGGTGTGTGAGCCGTGCAGAGCAGGTGTTGGTGTTACCACGAGCTGACTACTGCAAAGTATCTGTATGTGTTTCCAGGAGTGGGTGCCATCTTAGATATAGTGCATGATTAAGTTCAACTAAGGGGATATCCCTCCTTATTTTGTAAAATAATTGCGACAAATAATGTCATGCGAGAGTCTACTGGGCTAGAACATATAGGCCTCCATGATATGGGTTTGATGTAATGAGGAGCGGCCAAGGAGGACACATGCTGGTCAGGCTAGTGCGTGAAGGGACGTTCAGTAACTGGCACCATCAAAACTAAATAACATCCCATAATACTGTATGCTCTGGTGAATGAGGAATACTTATCCTTATACCCTTCAACAATCAATGAATGAAAGGATGTTCTCCATGGTTTTGCTTAAGTGAATGGCCCATTAAAACCCATCAAATCACACCTAAGCTCCCATTGTGTTGTGTGAGTGTCTAGAGAAGATAATGCACAAAGTCCATCTGTCACCCACTCCAGAAGTGCATTCAGAGACAAGCATAAGGCACCAAACTGCTAAAGTAAGAAATTGCCAACTTTCAAAAGTGGTATTTTCAGAATTACAATTTAAAATCCGACTTCACCATAAGTTGTGATTTTAAATTGTGAGTCCAGAGGCACCAAACTCAAATATATGTACAGGAATTTATATAGCGCAAATCACCGAGCGGTTTCTAAGCGCTTGCTTAGGGAACCCGTCCTGGTATTCCCCTGTGAGATAACCCCAGCAGGGTATCCGCAAGGTGAAAGCCAGGCATCCCGCCGCGAGGGGCCGTTGTGGAGATTAAGCAAGCTATTGCCCAGAGTCGCAGAGTGTGAACCCGTGAATCGAGTAGGCACCGGAGCGAGAATTGTCGAGTCCATGGACATTTTAGGACTCAAGACCCCGCCGAGCCGGGAATTGAACCCTGGTCCCGGGCTGACCTCTGCTTCCAGGTCTGCCTCCTCTAACCAGTGAGCCACACTTCTCCACCAAATATATCTTTTCCCAACTGGAAATGACACTTATAAAGTGCAATAAGGTAATCCTGATGTAAACCTATGGGAGAGATAGGCCTTGCAGCAGTGAAAAAAGATTTTAAGAGGTTTTCACTACCTGCACATGTAAACGTAAAGCACCTTTTATAATACACTGCACCCTGCCCTTAGGGCTGCCTCAGGCCTACCATAAGGGTGACATGTGTATTAAAAAGTAAGGATTGGACCTGGCAAGAGTGTTAAGTTGTCAGTTTGAAATGGCAGTTTAAAACTGCACACCCAGGCTCTGCTATAGCAGGCCTGAGAAATGTTAAAAGGGCTTTTTAAGTGGGTGGCACAATCAGTGCTACAGGCCTACTGGTAGTTAATTTACAGGCCCTGGGCGCATTTAGTGCTCTTTACTAGGGACTTATAAGTACATTAAACATGCCAATGGTTGATAAGCCAATTTTACCATGTTTTAAGTAGAGAGCACGTGCACTTTAGCACTGGTTAGCAGTAGTGAAGTGCCCAGAGTCCTAAAGCCAACAACAACGAATTCAACAAAAAGGGAAGAAGGAAGGCAACATGTTTGGGGATGATCCTGCAGAGAGGGCCAGGTCCAACACACAGTCTCTATTTAAGTTTAGTCAATAATGAGAGTTATTGAAGATTTTTAAGGGTTTTATTATTTCAAAATTTAATGACTATATTCAAAATCATACGTTTTATTTATATTAATTTCAATGAATCAACCATTTACAGTATTGATAGCGAAATAATGGCTAATTCAATCATATGCAATCTTTTAAGTGTCTTCTATAAAGGAAAGAAAACTCGAAACATCTATATTAATGAAAGGCACATTTTCTTCAAGATTTTATCCTTGGAATCTAAGACAGGTATGTGAAAAGAAAAAAGTTCAATTTATGTGCTACTTCTAGGTTGTCAATTTGTCTTAATGATACTAAATAATAACTTCTAAACAGGCAATTTTGAACTCTTCTTTGTATAAGAAGAAACATTTTGCAGAGCTATGTGTAACATTTGTTTAATAACACATTATCATGAAAACGTAACATTAAAGGCGTGCATCAGCACATTTTAGTCAAACCTCTTTCTGAGCAACGCTGCTTTAAACAGTTTTGAGTCCTAGTACTTGTTATTATGGCTACTTAATAACTTTGCAGTAAATAAAATATGCATTATGTTCATTTTAAAAGCTGTACGTTAATATTACACGTCTTTACTATATTAATTTATGTTTTTGCTCAAAACACCTCAACAATTCCCCTCTGTGATCTTTATCTTAACCATCACATTTACACCACTGAATCTGTTAAAGCTCGCCTTCATCTTCAGTTGAGTCTTTTCTTTTTAAACTTTGGAATTTTTTTGATTCTATGTATTCTTCATGAATGCAATATTTTTGTGCTATTCCTCTTTCCATTCTATTACTCCTTTCCCTACTCTTTCATTTGTTACTGTAATATCTTCATCCTAGGTATTAAGCAAACAAGGATAATCGTCAAAGCCCTATTAATAATATTGACATAATAATAGCTTTCAGGATTCCTACACCTGCAGTGGCAAACCACTTTTCAATGGTTGAAACTCCCTTTCTAATGTTTTCTAAAACACTAGGGGGTCCATTAGGATGACGGGCGGACTTTGTCCGCCCGTCATCCTAGCGGGGATTGTGACCGCCCACCATAAGGGCGGGGGTCCCGTGGGGGCATTAGGATGTGCCCGCCACAGTGGCGGGCACATCCTGCATTTCTAGCATTGTGGCGGGCGGTGTTCTCAGCACCGCCCGCCACAATGCTAGAAATGCATTTCAGCATTTGCATAAACAAAGCGGCAGGCACTGCGCGGTGCCTGCTGCTTTGCTTATGCAAATGTGGGGGATACCACAGGTACCCCCCGTGTGCAGCCCCCACCCCTCCTTCACCCTTGGGGGCCCCCAGGGGGCCCCCAAGGTAAAGGAGGCAGCATGCCTTTCCATGGAGGCATTGCCGCCACGGAAAGGCATGACTGACAGCCCGTACTCATATGGCTGGCGGTGTCTATAAGACACCACCCACCATATTAAACATTTTCCGCCCCGGCCGCAAGGCGACCGGGGCGGAAAAGCGGCAGACGGTCTTTCTGTCCGCCGCGGTCCCCCCGCCATACTAATATGGCGGGGGGGCAATTCGGGAATGGATGTCGGGCGGATTGCTACCGCCAGCCTGGTGGAGGCAATCCGCCCGACATAGTAATGGGCCCCCAGGTGTCTCTAATGGTTCTAATTCAGGTTCTATATCAGACATGTTCTTTGCAAATTCTTGTATTTTCATACTTTTGTCTGGAATATATGAACAACAATGCAGAATTTTCAACATTTTGCAGACGCTGCTTTTCTCAATGAATACATTGTATAATGCTAAGCGGTCTTGTAAAACCATGGATCTAATAGCTACTAATTCTGTTTTCACCACTAATAAAGCTCCAGAAGTGCTGGTCGACAGTTTGTCAGCAACAGTTGAAACTTTTTAAATCTTTTCGTCATTCATTATGACTCCTACCAGCAGTATAATTGCACCCAAAATATCTTCCACTAACTGGGTTCCATCTTCTGCACTACATGTGTGTCTGTGTGATGGTGTCACTGTTAAATCATCTGTACTATATCCATGAAACACCTTAGGAAACAATATAGCTAATAGCAAATTACTTCCCAATCATCAGGCAACTGGAAATAAGGATCCTGTCCACAAACTACATAAACTCTTGGAATGACGTGGGTCTCGGGATCAATTTGCTACTGGATTCAAGCTAGCCTGGCTGATGAGGGGTGATGACCCGAAACTGGTCTCTTCTGGTCCAGGGAGGACCTGTTTTGGCAGTTCAGTCTGGACTGTTCCCATGAGGCACAGGGTCAAGACTGATTTGCATATGGCTGGATCTAAACTGGGGTGGCATAGTGAGCAAAAGAATGATGGATTTAACGCAGATCTATTGACTAGGGGAGAATGTTTGATTTGCTCTGCATTACATTCATTATCTGTGTGCCTTTTGCAGTTTGGTACTCCAGCACACTTAAAGGCAGTGTTGCTAACCAAGATCATCCAGATGAGGCGTTCCTTCTCAGTTTTAGACAAGTCTTCCGAACTTTATCATGACCCAATCTCCAGGATTAAGGTCGTGGCACTGTTATCTATGCAAGTCTTGTGTGGCAGCTTCATCCTGCTGAGAAACAGAACACACCACATCAGCCAATCCATTGCAGTAATCAAGTATCATGTCATCTGTGATGCTCACAAGTGCATTTGCAGGCTCTGCAGGCAGGCTCATCGCACGCTCCATTAGGATCTTGGGAGGTGATAAACCAGGCTTTCTGTCAGGGATACTTCAGATACTCATTAACACCATAGGCAAAGCATCAGGCCACTTCGGTAAAGTGGAAGCACTAACGTTTGCCAAATGGGACTTTATGATGCCATTTAGCTGCTCGACCATACCAGAAGCTTCAGGTGGATAACCACAGTGCAATCTCGGCTCAATTGTAATGCTGCACGAAGCATCCTCAGGACCTCATTATTGAAATGAGTCCTACAATCTTTCCCCGGAGAAACCGGCATTCAGTACTTGGGTATTAACTCATGCAGTAGAAGCTTAGCTACAGTGGGACTGTAATTTCTTCTTGTTGGGAAGGGTTCCACCCATCTAGAGAAAATGCACACTATAACCAGAACATATCACAACCCATAGCAAAAAGGCATCTCAGTATCGCCTATCTGCATCCTGTTGAAGGGACCACTTGATCTCTCTATGTGAATCAATGTGACAGGTGTTCTTTTCCCTACACTCGTTTTTTGTCATTTTACAAAATGATGACACAATTCTTTTGCAATCATCCCAAATCTGGGGTTAAACCAATTTTGTCTGAACAACCACTTCATTACATCTTTGCCAAGGTGTTTGTGACCATGGAAATGTTGTGTCATAGGCAACAAGAAACTGTCAGGCAACACGGGTCTCCCATCTGTTGACATCCAAATTTTATTTGCATTTTTCTCATAACCTGCTCTAATCCAACCTTGCTGTTCTGCTTCTGAAACATCCCCTGTACTCTTTTTAGTACTTTCCATGTATCAGCTACTGACATCAACATTGAAAATTACAGTATCTTCTTCGGATTCCCTTGTGTAAACACCAACTTCTTTATATGTGCACTAAGCATAGCCAAGCATAGCCTCCAAAGACGTACCAGCAATCAGGCTGTGTGGGACTAACTAGAGGTAAAAGGATGACTTGTTGACCCCCAAGGACTTGCAGCATTCAAGGGGACTTCATCCCAAAACCAGCAGTGCCCCAGGAGGTGTGTTTGCAGAGTGGTGGAAAACGGGGTCGTAGCCTCTGAGATCTCTCAGCAATCCCGCTCTATGGGACTTACTAGAGGTAACAGGAGGAATTGTTGGCCTCCAAGAACTCTTTGGACCTAAGGGTACCTCATCACCCAACCAGCAGGAGGCACGTTTGCAGAGTGGTGGAGAAAGGGGATGGGGACCCCGGAGACTTGCCGGATGGCCTTTAAAAAATATATATTTACTCTTGATGGCGGGGCACATAGCTCCATTTCTCTGGGCCAATTTTGCCCCTGGGACCCCATCCCATGGGGCCAGGCATTTTTTGAATGGGGAAAGTGGGCTGTGCGGCCCCCATCCCAGGCCAATTTTGGCCCATGGAAAGCCATCCGTCAGGCCTGGCTTTTTAAAAAACAATAACAATTTTTATTTGGGGAGGGGGACCACGTGGTTCCCCTCCCTGGACTGATTCCTACCGGGACCCCATCCCCTAGGGCCTGGTCATGTACAGATGGTGGAGTGGGGCTGTGCGGCCCCTCTCTATGGGCCTGGCCATTGAAAGTGGGTGCCTCCAGGGCACCCTCTGTCCACTGGGACCACGGGGAGCCTGAAAGCCACCGTGGTCCCTGCTGGCTCCCTGCCTCGTGCGGGAGCTGGCATTGCTTTGACACAGAGGGAGCTGCTAACATGCAGCTATCTTTGTGTCAAAGCAATTGTGCTGCGCTTTGAGCAAGTGAGAGAAAAACACTCTTTCTTGCTCAAAGTGGAGCACACTTTGCTAAGGCTTTAATGGAGCAGTAATGCTCCCACCATGCTATAGCAAACAGCTCTGTCTTAGGGGTGTGCACCACGGGACATAGCAGGATCCGGGCCTGAGGTTAGCAGTTCCCAGGGCCATCTAGGGCTCAAGAAGAGGGGCTGTGAGGCCACCCTCCCATACTCAATTTTACCCTGGGGAGGAGGTGTTCCCTAAGGCTGTGGGGTTGCTGTGGGCCTCCCGCATTCCATTTTAGAAAGGCCCTGGGGTGATGGCAGTCTCCGGGGCTGTGGGGGGTCCAAGCAGACCCCTGCATTATTTAAAATTAAAGCCGGGGGGAAAATGTCATCTACAGAGCGCGCAATACTGCACACAGTACAGTGTGCTTTTAAGGACATCACATATTGGTACTATACTCCTGCTAGACTTCATAGTTGGGACAGGAACAGAACAGAGCTTTGCTAGAGGGGATGTGGATCCACTGGCCCATCTGTTATGGCATTTTCCGAAACTGGAGCGTTATTGGTCCCACATCCTTGATGAAATAAACACTGCGTTCCAGATAGAGCTTCCCCGAGCCCCAAATACACCCTGCTGGGGCTTTCCCATCCAAAGGTGTTCCAGCTGTGCTCTTTTAGGGGTAGGCAAATTGCGCTGGCGCTATTGGCGGCCCGTCAAGTCCTATGGGGTACGCCCACTGTATCGGATACTCTTGCATGGATACATCGCCTATGGCATCTGCTAGCGATGGAGCATCTATCCCTTAGTGTGGAGGAGAAAGGCAAAGACTTCCAGAAGTTGTGGGCACCCTTCTTCCATTTACTGACAAAGGATATGAGGGAAGTGACATGCCTGAAGAACTTACAGATTATCAGACTCCTCTCGTTAGAGCCCCGGGAGCTACTCAGAACTCGGAAGGTTGAGCGGGTCCCTGCATGTACGTACGCATGCTAAGCTTCATATTCAGATTCGAGATCGCAAAATGGAACTGATGCTTAGGGGGCCGGGGGAGGAAAGGGGATGGGGTTGGGGGGGGGTGTTTACCTGGGTTTTTCTTTGTTTTCTTTTTAAAGTAGATGAAATGTTTTTAAAGTGGAAATCACTGCTTGATATTGTTGCGACTGCAGCGGTGGTGCCCGGTTTCTGGGTTGTACATATGACTATCGCTCTGCCGGCCTTGGGATGTAGGCAGGAAGCTGTGTCTTCTGCTTTCTATTCCACAAACTAAAAATAATTGATTCTAAAATTAAAGCCGGGGAGGTGGCGGTCTACGGTGCTGAGGGGGGTCCAAGAGGTCCCCCCATTGTTAAATAAATAAGCCCTAGGGAGGTGGTGGTCACAAGTGCAGTGTGGGAGGCAATACAGGCCCCCCTACATTTTTTGTTTGCAAAGTCACATGGAGGTGGTGTTCCCTGATGCATCAGTGAGCCCCAGGATGGGGTCATGTGTTTCCTTTCCTTTATTACAATGCCCCTGTGACCTGGCCCACCCGCGGGGTGAATAGAAATGAAGCAAGGGAGGCCTTGCTTCATTTTTCTTTTTTATTCGGCAGGATAAATTAAAAAGAAAAATACTTTTTTAGACCTGTGGGGTACTTGTGGGACCCCTCCCCCAGAGGCCTAGCGACTCAGCTTCAAGCCGAGTCCCAACATGGCTGCCAAACACTTCCTGGTTGAAGTGTTGACGGCCAATCAAATTTGAGTCGGATTTTGTTCTCCCAGATATCTATTTTTTTTTACTTAAAATCCCCTTAAACTACTAAATGGGTTTGCATCAAATTACAAAAAGGGCGCTTTCTGGACCAACATCTAGCTTTCTGACAAATTTGGTGTAATTCGGTTCGGAGGTTCGGGTTGTATTTATGTTAAAAAAAATCCCATAGACATAACATGGAGGAAACACGTTTTGGTTCCCTCTTTTTTCTCGACCCCTGCTTGACAGATCACCCCAAAACTTTCAGCACAGTAGATGGACCAAAAAGAGGAGATTTTTGAAAATTTGTGACGATTCGGTGCCAAAGTTATTGGCAAAACAAAAAACACTTTTCCTATGGAAACTTTGGTCCTAACTATAACTACCTACTGGTTGTTGCCAGTAGGTAATATATATATAATACATTTACCTTAATACTTACATATATAAAACACTTACCTTTGTACTTACAATTTCCATGGCAATTGCGTGCGTTGTAAAGGCAGGTCGTGGTTAACAAATGCATGGTAAAGACACATATGTTGTAATGCATGCATTGTAATGGCATGTTTAGTTTGTACTTGCTGTTTCCCGTTTAGGGTCACTTTTTCCATGTGTCTCCCACTCTTGTGTGCTTCCCTTGAAGGACTTACATCATGACAGTGTAACAGAATGATTGTTATGCAGTGTTGAGTGTTTATGCCCACTGATGGGCATATGAATGTGTTGGTGTGTTTGTGTGTGTGGGTGCGTGTGCGTGTGTACGCGTGTGTGTGGGTGGGTGTGAGTGGTCCTTACTTTTTCACCCTGAATTATATATGATATTGATTATTTGATTCATGCAACAATACTAAGATGAGTTGTGATGAGTTGTGTTGCACACTCACGACCTGTATTAAGCCACTTTGTTAATGTAGAAAATTGCAAAAATTATAAAAAAAATAAAAGATAATGCTAGCCCTCTAGCTAATATTTAGGGGAAATGATTTTAAAAAAGCCTCTGGTTTGCTACTAATTCTTCAAAAGCGAAGGTGAGTGCCAGTAGCCCCTCCAGGTATAAGGCTTCTCTGGCACAACACAAAAGTGTATAAGAATATTTCATTATGGTCCATCTATCCACTGTTTGTGAAATAAGTGAAAGTTGTGCCATAAAAAGCACCATTAGGTCCATTTTGTCTAAAAGGTTTCTCATAGGCAGGACTCTCCCAATGCGACCTGTCCTAGAGAAGGTTTGGCTTGCTAGCATCAGTCGCTTGCTCAGTCATGTTTAGGGAAGGTAGTTGTGCTGAAGCATGTTCAAGATTCACCCGCCCCAGGGAGCAATACGACAGGGTGATAACAGAAAAGCGATTTCCTTTTTCAGAAATAGTTTATTTAGCTTATGAGCTTTCTCTTAGAGTTCTCCAAATGAGAAATCTACAGATAAAAAACAATTTCCCCTTGCCTCTATCCTCTTCACTTTAGGTAAACACGTAAATAACCTAATGAGTACAAAATGTTTTACAAAGACGATTTGGATTGATCCAAGGAGATAACATTGAGTAAACTATTCTGTAACCATGCATTCCTTTAGGTAGTACACACTAGACCTTTAATATTACTCTGGTTAACAGTGTTAGCTCGTGAAGAAATCTGAGGTTCAGGTATTTTATTAACATGTTCTAGTATTCTCAAGTTGTCTAACAAACTGCCACGTTCCGCATTTTCAGCTGTGTGGAAGTTCTGCGTAAAAAGAAGTAAATCACTATAAGAAAGAGTTCATCAGTGCTTACAACACATCAGAGATATTCCAGAGCGAATAGAAGGATGTGCTTCCATAGATGGAGCTGAAACTTGTGTGAGGGGCTTTGTTCCATCCATGCAGTAAGTGGACCAGCAGCACTATTTAATTGCAGTCAGTCGGCCTTGCAGACCTGAAAGACAAACTGTGAGCTCTGTATAACCTGTGTAACAACCAAAGAGAACCTATAGAAGGACGTCTGAGAAGAGCAAACAGAGACACAGGCGACTCCAGCTTTTTTTTCACCTATTGCTTAAACTACTGTGTCATTACGAGACTTTTTAGTTCTCAGATTGTTCCCTTAAATATCAGATATATCCAGAAATATACTCAACAAATTCTTCCTCCTTTACAGTATAGCGGCTCTTCACTTTATCTATCTGCTAAAGCAGCCGCCAAAATAGTTTTATTTTGTACTACTATCAAAAGGGAGAATAGCCAGCAACAAGTCATGTTTTGTTGTGATGCAACTGTTTAAGTCTATCCCCGTTTGTGTACTCACTGTTTGTGTTAGGTATACGACCCAGCGACTGTTCGGAGCGCCATGTTGGAAAGAGGCACAGAGCAGCACAGACTGGGATGCCTTCAGAGATGATGGAGCATTGCCTGCTGCCTCTGAAACTCCACATCCGGGACACTCACGCAATCAATTGCGCGTGTCCTAAGACTCACATGATAGCTGCAGGGTCAATATGAAAATGCAGGAATGTTTCAGAAATCCAGTGCTTTATATTCCAGAAGAAGCTATAACATACGTTATGCATCTTGTAGCAATTTCCTGTTACTGCGTATTTCTTCTGCTGCATTTTCCGAAGAGTGATCAAAGGCTTTGTGGAATGACTCAAGGGATAAACAGCAGTTTAATAGCTGAAACTACATTCTGTTCCTGTTTGCACTTTGGAGGGCAAAGTGATCAGTTTACAGAGTTAACTGAACCAACCATATTTTCAGTTTAATGTGATTTTCACTTTGGGGTGCATTCTGTATTTTATTCTTGTCTAAATATTACATCGGTGCCCAGCTCGAAATACATACGAGTATTTTTCTTTATATATTCACATTTCAGTTGTGGAAACAGTTAACACGACTGTTGTGTGCACCTCTCATAAAAAGGAAACAGAACTCCATATGTAATGAAACCAGATCAGTATTTCGACTTCATTCCATACTATCTCATGCCTTTGGGAAAACTATATTGCAGTGAGTTAAAACATGACAGAAAGCAAAGCCAGAGCAATAACTGTGCTGGACTGACCTGTCATCGTTAAAAGGTGGTGTTGGAGTCAGATCAAAAGCAATAACGTGGGGCCTCCCCTGTTAAGCGGAGAAGATGAGCAATGCCCCCAAATGTTTTTGATGTGTGAAGTAAAACCCCAGACACTGCCGTCCAAGGTGCAGAAAGAAGATCTGAGTGGGTGTACTGCTCGGATTGCCCAGAGAAATCCTGGATTCTACCAGGAGGCAGAGGTATCAAATCCTCTTTAAAAGATCCAGGCATATGCCCATCAACGCTCACCATAACGATGTAGTCCCGGAAGTGTATTCCTTTTGTTGCTTTTATTCTAAGGATCTTGCTGTAAAATGGCTTTGACGAAACTAAGCAAATCAATGGAACCAAGAAGTTGCAGCTTTCAATGGATTTAGTCCATCTCAAAGGTGGGTGTTCATAAGAGGTTGTCACAACAATACAGAAATTGTATTTAATCATCTACTTGGATTTTTCTATAAAACTGGCATTATCCAAAAGGATGTCAAAACGCTTTACATAAAATAGATGGGCATGTTAAAATGCCAAACTAACACTTTCAGTGGCCTATTTAACAAAGTAGCATAAAGTTAGGTTTGGCAATAAAGTAGACTCCAAGTCCAAATTAGGGGCATATTAGCAAGGTCCTGTGATAATTATCACTCAGCGCTTTTAGCGCGAGGATAATTATCGCAGGCTAACGCTGGATTCCATCGCGGAGATAGCGTGCTATCAGCAACGCTTATCTCCCAAGCGATAGGAATCCATGCGTTAGCTGGTAAACAGTGTGATTACCGCTGGAAATCTAGCGATAATCACACTGCAACCAGCAAAACCTTGCTGATAGGGCAGGGTGACCTTAGCCATGTAACCCACCTCCAATTGGATTACATGGCTAAGTCTGAAAATTAGCAGATGTAAAAAAGCAGCGTTAACCGTGGTTAGCGCTGCTTTCTTTGTCTCTAACAGGGTTAGTTTGAAGCTTGATAATAGGAGAAATGCTTAGCGACATTTCTCCTATTATTTTGCTCTGGAACGCCCACTTTGCATCTCGTTAGAGATGCAAAGGGAAGCGTAGTGGAAAAGGGAGCTAACATGCGATTTTGCATGTTAGCACCCTGTTGTTGATAGGGCGATATTTTTATCTCTGCATCTTTGGTTTTAAAGCTGAAAAAGTGGAGATAAAGCCCTTGATAATATGCCCCTTAGTACCCAGTAGATGGGTTACAGCAGATCACACAGAGTATGTAGTTAATTTGTGTAGCTGTGATTTATAGTATAAGAGTTTACAAGAGTCTTGATGAGGTCAGCAGTTTCAGGAATAGGTGATTTGTTTTTAGGATGTGTCACATCTAATATTTAAAGAGATGTATTTACAGATCTTAAGAGCAAAACCGGAAAAAGAAGAGGTTAGAGTGGGGGCATTAAAGCAACAAATTATTTCCAAGTTGACCTTCCTGATGCTGTACATGTTTGTTTGTTCTCGTAGGTCATATTATTATTGTCTAAAAAATATTGTATCCACAAATTGATAAAGAAAATCTTCTCCTTGGGAATATATTTTCTATTATAAACAGAATGAGGCAACATTTTAGTACACAATTGTTGGGACAGGAATGCCTCCTGAATGGTAAACAGTAGTGTACTGTTGCCATGAATAGCCAACTGCACAGGAAACAGGGATCCTGCTTTTTTATTTGGGCCCTGGGTAATGCTAGTCTAGTATGTGCGTAGAGGCCTAGGCCTGCTCAAGGCAATGTATGGTCCATGAACTGCCATGTAACCTCGTGGGCCACTCCAAACATGCCCTCATGGTAGACAGTGGGCTGCAGTTCTGTCTTTTGTGAGCACATAAAGCGGTGGTGGCAGAATAATGTGTTTGTAATTTATAGTGTGACCAGATCTTTTTCTCTGTGTCTGTCAGAGAGGCAGCTATCGATCCCTCTCAGGTAAAGTTTGCTGTTATGTGAAACCCAGAAACTGGCATGTGCATGTCAAGTGAGTGTGTGTCTAATAACCGAGAGATACTTCTGTGGCAGTAGGATGGATTACTGACACCAATGGGAACTATTTTGGGTGCCAGGTCTTCACATGGCATAAGATAAAGGGTAAGGAGAGCTTCGCCAGAAGGGGAGATTGCATTTCCTGCACTCCCGTAACTGGAGGGTGGATACAGATAACTTTAGAAATTCCATGAAGGCTTTGTTAGCAAGTGGCTTCTGATTCATTCTTCCTGAGCTTTTGGTGGACGGTAGGTGCAAAGCTGGTGGGGGGAGGGGGGGGGGGGGGAGTGAGGCTGCAATTCTATTGTAAGGTGAGGGCTTTTCTAGACCAATCCAGGCTTTTTGTCTGTCCCTGATTACTTCAGGAAAGCTCATGGCAGCCATGTGCATACATCTTACACCTTTTTTGTGCTCCTGTTGTGTGCAGTCCTGCTTGGAGCCAGCCGCAGTGCTACCTACTTTGAGAAGCATCACTTTACACAAAGAATGTTTCTAGATAACAGCCTGGAAATTACATTTGGAAGAGAACCAACCTAAACTGGTTCTGATGACTGAGAATGTGGATCCACATTCCCTGTCTGGGAAAAGGTGCATAAAAGTAGAATCCAAAAAATTCCTCTTTATTACAGTTCCAAAAGTTCAAAAATCTTTTTAACCACAGAAGGGAGTTAGCCTTTTTATCCCCACATTTTTTGCTTCTTCTGCCAATTTTTCCTGACCTTTTTGTTGTTGGCTTTAGGACTCTGAGTGCTTTACCCCTGCTAATCAATGCTAAAGTGCATGTGCTCTCTATGTGAATTATGATTATGATTGGTTATCCATGATTGGCATATTCGATTTACTAGTAAGTCCCTAGAAAAGTGCACTGAGTGTGTCAGGACCTGTAAATCAAATGCTACCAGTGGGCTTGCAGCATTGGTTGTGCCACCCTCATGAGTAGCCCTGTAAATGAGTCTCAGACCTGTCACTGCAGTGTCTGTGTGCACATTTTTAAACTGCCATGTCAGCTTGGCAAGTACACCTACTTTCCAGGCTCCGCCCTTCCCTTTTCTTACATGCCAGGCACCCCTCTGGTAGGCCCGAGGTACCTCCATGGGCACGCTGCAGTGTATGTCAAAGGTAAGATATTAACTGCTGTGTTTTACATATCCTGATAGTGAAATACTGCCAATTTCGTTTTTCGCTATTAAAAGGTTATGTGTCATATAGGCTAACATTGAAGATGCTTTGTAACATCTTACATGTATAACTTTCCTTTGGGAAAATATAGCAATATAGAGTTTAGGCTCAGCTTTTAGTAAAGATGGTTTTTAAATTGTGTGTTTGAAAATCCACTTTTAGAAAGAGTGGTACAAAAGGGGGTGGTGATGGACGGAGCATCTGAACCAATCAAACACTCACACTCAGTCAACAGATCTGGGTTTAATCCACCACCGTTCTTTAGCCCACTCTGCCACCCCAGTTCAGACATGGCCATATGCAAATCAGTCTAACCCTGTGCCTCATGGGAACAGTCCAGCCCGAACTGCCAAGCCATGCCTTCCCTGGACCGCAAACAAGCTTCCGAGGACCGGATTCTGGCATTCCAGCCTTCTTCAGCATGCTTGCTTGAATCCAGTGGCAAAGTGAGCAAGGGACTTACGTCTGAGCATACCCTGCCAACTTATGGCGAACAAAGTGGTGCAAAAGGGGGTGGTGATGGATGGAGCATCTGAACCAATCAAACACTCACACCCAGTCAACAGATCTGGGTTTAATCCATCACCGTTCTTTAGCCCACTCTGCCACCCCAGTTCAGACATGGCCATATGCAAATCAGTCTGACCCTGTGCCTCATGGGAACAGTCCAGCCCGAACTGCCAAGCCATGCCTTCCCTGGACCGGAAACAAGCTTCCGAGGACCGGTTTCTGGCATTCCAGCCGTTTTCATCCCGGCTTGCTTGAATCCAGTGGCAAAGTGAGCAAGGGACTCACGTCTGAGCATACCCTGCCAACTTATGGCGAACAAAGTGGTACAAAAGGGGGTGGTGATGGACGGAGCATCTGAACCAATCAAACACTCACACCCAGTCAACAGATCTGGCTTTAATCCATCACGTTCTTTAGCCCACTCTGCCACCCCAGTTCAGACATGGCCATATGCAAATCAGTCTGTCCCTGTGCCTCATGGGAACAGTCCAGCCCGAACTGCCAATCCATGCCTTCCCTGGACCGGAAACAAGCTTCTGAGGACCGGTTTCTGGCATTCCAGCCGTCTTCAGCCCGGCTTGCTTGAATCCAGTGGCAAAGTGAGCAAGGGACTCACGTCTGAGCTTACCCTGCCAACTTATGGCGAACAAAGTGCTACAAAAGGGGGTGGTGATGGACGGAGCATCTGAACCAATCAAACACTCACACCCAGTCAACAGATCTGGGTTTAATCCATCACCGTTCTTTAGCCCACTCTGCCACCCCAGTTCAGACATGGCCATATGCAAATCAGTCTGACCCTGTGCCTCATGGGAACATTCCAGCCTGAAGAACGGTGATGGATTAAACCCAGATCTGCTGACTGGGTGTGAGTGTTTGATTGGTTCAGATGCTCCGTCCATCACCACCCCCTTTTGTACCACTTTTAGAAAGAGGGCATTTTCCTGTCTAACTATTCTGTATGCCTCTGCTGATTTGTGTATTGCCTGTCTAGTTTTGGAGTGACAGGAGCTGGGGGTGTGCATTGTCTGTAGACAGTCAAAAGGGGGATTGAGGTGTGCCCTGCCTTTCCTGGGTGACTAATAGCTGGGCTGAATAGAACTTGGCTGCATTTAGAGTGGTGGGAGGAGTTTCACTTGCACCCGAATAGGCATCGTGTTCTTTGCACAATGCTGTCTCCACCTCCTCAGAGACCCCTGCCACAAAGAGAACAAAGAGAAAATGGGATATAGGTATTGGACCTTAAACCTCAAAGAATTAGATAACTTTTGGACTGCAGAGAAACCTTTGCCAATGGAGAGCCGTAAGGAGGAGTACTGCCCCTTTGCTGTATGTGCTTTGCTGGGTTGGTCTGCAGTTGCTGTTTCTGCCAATGAGAGGAGAAAGGACTAGACTTTGCTGTGTATCCTGCTTGTGAAGTTTCTCCAAGGGCTTGTGTGTGCGTGCCTCCTGTTAAGAAGTCTCAGGGACACAAAAGACTTCCTGCAAACCTGGTGATGCTGATGGACTCTGCCTTCTGTGAGTCCTACCCTTGACTGAGGTGCCTCCCTCCAGTAAAAGAGCCTCAGAAGTGGGTTCTGCAGCTGAGCTCTGTAAGAACCAGCACAAAGCAATGCAAAGCTGTGCAAAACTTCTCAGAACCAATGTCGGATAACCCAAAGCCTCGCCAAGTACTTCTGCACAATTGCAAGCCTCTCACCTGACGGTGGACAACACGAGGCCCCGCTGAGTCTCAAAGAACAGCTGCAAGCCTCTCAGAAGGGATGACCCCAAGCCTCACCAAGTCCTGTTGCACAGCTGCATACCCCTTGAAACCAATGCTGGACGATGCGAAGCCACGCTGCGCACCCCCCAGTACCAACACCGGACAGCGAGAAACCTTGCAAAGCCTCGCACACCTCCTGTGTGTCTCTGCAGGAGTTATCTAAAGTGTGTAATTCCCTTATCCTGACTAGAAGCAAGGGTCCATACTTGGACAAAGGTGCATACCTCTGCCAACTAAAGTACTCGTAGAGCTACTGTCCAACATTGGATGGCGTCTCTCTGATACCCTGTATCCCAGAAGTGAGGGCACATCTCCTGTTTCATCACTTTCTGCTTAAGGAGAATAGGGTCTGCCTAAAGTGGCCTAGAGCCTGTCTTCCTGCTTGTAGAAGGAGGGACGGATTGTACCTCACCCAGCAGGAGGAGAGGCTGTCTAGGAGGAGAAACCAAGTGTGCCCCATGCATGAGGAGACCCAGTAAAAGCTGATGAACCAAGGGAGCACTCCAGGAGTGAACCACACTGGAAAGGTGGTTCCCGCTCTTTCTGCACATTTCAGAATTTAAATGTTCCAAGCCTGAACCAGAGTGTACAGTCCATCAGCCTCCTGCTGGCTCAAATTATGGGCACTCCCTCAGCCGACAAGGTGAAGTTTGCCAAGTCACCACTGCAGCAGAGAATACTGAAAGGCCTGGGGGCTGCAACTGCCCCCATAGTAATTCTCTCAAGAAATTCAGCCCAAGGTCTGCAGCTGCCAATGCTGACTGCTGGACTGCAGCAACCCCGGAGGCCTATGCTGCCGAAGTCGTGTGATGCTGTGCACTCTGCCCCGACCAGACTGGCCTGTGAACCTTGTAGCGAACCAAGACCGAGGCTTCCCCTGTGGAAGAAGAGACACACAATGAGAGTAGGTGTGTAAAGACCTGGCTGTTTGATCAAGAATAGTTACCGGCCTAACCTCGGGAATACATTCAACGTTTCTAGCGCCGAGACGCCTACGGGCAATTGTACGCGCTGTATAAATCTAAAAAATAAATAAATAAATAAATAACCAGTGTCCAGCGTACAACCAGGATCACTGTGAATAAACTCAGGTAACCTGCTGGGCTTAACCCACACAGAGGGACAAGAGACTGAAGCATGCATGTAAGTCTGAAACACCAACTGATATTATTGTGTAAAACAACAAAAAGAGGCATTAACCTACTGAGTTTCTCCTTGAAACAGTGAGACCTTCTTGAGTCACGTGCCCCTGAGCCTAATCTTGCCTAATCCATAAATGTGGAGGGTTGGTAACAATGGGAAACCTGACCCTTCTGGAGGGGAGAGGGTTAATGAGAAGGAAGGGGGTGTAGTGCATCACTATTAGGATACACCTTGGAAACACTATATAAAGTACCTATTAAATTGTGTAGTATTAATTTTCCACCCTCTTCAAGAGGGTGGTAACTCATTTGCAAACAGGGAAGGGATCCCCATGGGACCCTTTCCCCTTTGCAAATGCAGGGAAAAATATTTTTTAGGGGAAATCAGTGGTCCAAGGGACGACTACCTGCCCTTAAAAATGAAACGAAAAGTTTAATTTCTATTTTTTTAAATGCATCCCGTTTTCCTATAAGGAAAATGGGCTGCATTTAAAAAATACTGCTTTATTTAAGAGCATTCCCAGACATGGAGGTCTGCTGAGCCCAGCAGGCCACCATTCCTGGGATGGCCAGCCATTCTCAATGGGGTCGCAAAGTGCGAGTGCCTCATTAATATTGATGAGGCATGCAATTTGTGACCCCATTGAGACTCCTAACAGTGTCTCTGACACTGCTGTACATGTCATTTTGTGAGTCGCATATTGCGGCTTGCAATTGAATGCAATTTGCGACTCGCAAAATGACATGGTTGTACATCTGGCCCTTAGTATTGAAAGACATATCTTGTTCACATGAGGTGCTGAGGTTATGACAGCTTGAGGTGGGCTGCATAAAGGGTGTTTGTTAATGCAGTTAAGTACCTTTCCAGGAGCTCAGTGGTACACAGAAATCCTCCATTTATGAAGGAGGGTCATGTGTTCCTTTATGGTGTAGATGATGCATATGACACAGTTTAAAGGCCAAAGTGAAAGTCAAAGATGGGATTATCGAGGAGGGCAAGGAAGTCTTCCAGATAGAAAAGATCAAGGGCCAGATGTACGACCATAGAATTTTGTGCAAATGGTTTGCGACTCGCAAAATAGGGTTAGTACATTTATCCAAGCCCTGAAGAAGTCCCTGGATGGGATGAAACGCGTTGGCGGTTTAAAAAGTTTTTAAGATGAAAAATAAAGAATGAACTTGAACACAACATCGACTTGTCTTTAAAATAACTCTTTATTTCTGATTATTCAAATTGTTATATTGTGTGTAAAAGTGTGTTGGGCTATTCTCTCTGTTTGTACTTGGGTAAGCTATTTGATTAGCTTCCTAAATCTTTGGGAGTATAGGGAATTGTGCCTCCAGCCCATGATTGCACCTTTTTTGTTTCGTAGTTACTGAAAAGGGATTTTAGTACTTGTGCGGGCTCTAATGCTTTTGATTCTCATTCATGTGTTTTCCATAGGGTTAGTACATGGCCCACTCACTTTTTGCATGTGCAAACAGGTCTAAAACCCATTTGCGCATGCAAATATCCGTTGTACATCTGGCCCCAAGTCTTGTGAGATGTAATGAGGAGAGAGCTTTTTATATTATTGTCGCAGATTGGGTATGAAAATGGACTGAGCTAGGCTCAATGGTAAGATACTGTTCAAACTTAACCCCTGTCATGCTGAGCTAATTCCCCTGCGGAGCGGAAGGGAGGGGCCTCACATGGCGCCTCGTTGCTCATGATGAGCCCAGCTCGTCATGCCGCACAGTGGAGCTGTGCTCATGACGAGCTGGGCTCGTCACGACTCCGCCCACTCCTGTAGAACGCCTGCACAGGTGGGGAATTAGCCCCGCGTGGGCCGTCCACGGCAGTAATGACAGTTCCACTGTGCCTCAAGACGAGCTGAGCTCGTCATAAGCATGCAAGGGGTTAAGGTGGCAAATTTAGGTATGTTAAAATCCAGAGTGCTGTGCTGATTGTCAGAGCATTTGACAAAAATGATCGCTCCTATTGGGGATTGATTTTATTCAGTAAAGCCAGTGTCCTGTATTGTTGCCACTTGGTATCAAATTGCATATAATGGAGATTCACACCTGTGATTAGGGAGAAGTTGTACAGGTTTGCTTTAACTTTCTCTCATAATATGTATTCCTTCCCTTGACGGCCACATCTGTTGTGCTTTAATAAAAACCTTAACTTCTTTTTAACATATTGTACAGATCTATGTGCACTGGTCTCTCTCTATTACATCTTCCATTTGCCTCAAACTTTTCTTAATTATTCTGGGATCCAGTTCTTTCAAAAAATAAACTATTCGGATAAAGGCCATTGATGCTTTTGAGTATCTAATGTTTGATTCTGTGCCTGCAGAGCATTTCCAAGTATCTTGGTTTAAAGAATCGCCAATGTCATAGTATCTATTAAATTCCCATCCATGGGTTCTTGTTTTATTCAGGAGAGGATAAGATCCTGTAAACATTTCCACAAATTTGGTTGACCCATTAATAATTGGAATGACATAGCGTTTAAACAATTGTCCTTTTCTCTTTAGAACCCGCAGCAAAAGTTTATGCCGGACCTTTTTTAGTGATTTAGTTAATATTAGGAAATCACTTACTTTATATTCCTGCAGTATTAAATCTAAGAAAAAAGTATCTATTAGTCTTCCAGCAGTTGGGGCTTTAGAAAATCAATAAGGAAAATGTGCAAAACTCACAAAATCATACTTTTTTAAGCAGGGCAATGCTAAGCCCCCCTCTTTTACTGATTTAAAGAGAATATCTATTGCTATTCTTTATTGACCCAGATACATGTTGAGAACATCCTCTCTATTTCTTTAAAAAACAGTGGGCCATATTATCAAGAAAGGTCGATATATTATCGGCGCTTTTATCGGAAGGAAACTGCCGCTAAAGCAGCAATAATGGGCTTGATAATATGCCCTTGTGAATTCCCATAGAAGCCCAGGTTCTGGTGTTAACCTGGGCTTCTATGGGAATTCACAAGGGCATATTATCAAGCCCATTATCGCCGCTTTAGCGGCAGTTTTCTGCCGATAATAGCGGCGATAATGTATCGCCCTTTCTTGATAATATGGCCCTTTATTTGCAAAGCACAGGGCAGATTGGTGAAGAAAATGTTTTCAAGTTGTAAAACAAACATCCGTATCAATGCCCCTCTGTCCACTATAGATAGTAACAGAGGGGCATATTATCAAGGACGGGCGATACATTATCGCCGCTTTTATCGGCGGGAAACTGACGATAAAGCGGCGATAATGGGCTTGATAATATGCTCTATGAATTCCTATTGAAGCCCATGTTAGATGTCTTAACATCTAACATGGGCTTCGATAGGAATTCATAGAGCATATTATCAAGCCCATTATCGCCGCTTTATCTGCAGTTTCCCGCCGATAAAAACGGCGATAAAAGCGGCGATAATGTATCGCCCATCCTTGATAATATGCCCCAGAGTTGTCCATTTAAAAAAAAAAAAGGCGCTTTAAACATCTTGACTAAAGGCATGTTGTTTAGAACTAAAAGATTATCAATGTTTTCCGTGGTGTATATGCTGAAACATCGCTTAGCTTTATGATTCCCCAGACAACATAGCTCTGAGGTTAAAGTGTCTATAGTGCAGTTGCATTAAATAATTTCGTTTATTTGCCTATTTATCTTGGAGCCAGTCACCAGCTGAAATAAATTAATTATTTGAAAACGTTTTCCTGGATTTCTAAGTCTGGTTTAAAAAAATGAACTATATCGTGAGCATATAATCTGATTTTGGACATTCCTCAGACCAGTGGTTCTAATCGCTATTTTCCCTTATTGTAATGGTAAGTCGCTCTATAAAAATGACAAATAAAATGGGAAGAGGGAGCATCCCTGCCTTGTTCCTGCTTGAACCTTAAATACACCTATGTCAACCAAATCCACTATTGTGCAAGTGCCCCCTGGTTCATTGTATGCGATACCTATTCAAAATTTAAGGGAAGCTGAATTTCTGTAAAATACAGAAAAGACTAGATCAAAAGCCTTTTTGGTGTCTAATACCAGTATTTGCGCTGGAACTTGCTGCTGTTTAAAAATACCCAGTCTTTTTAAAGCAATTTGTGTTGGAGGGTAATTGCCTACCCATGATAAAGCTGCATTGATCCCTAATTATTAGTGCACTAACTACCCTGTTCATATGATTAGCTAATAATTTATTTAGCATTTTGTAATGAGTATTTAATAGACTAATTGAGCTGTATGAATTGATTTTCTCTGCAGTCTTGTCTTTCTTAAGAAAACTCACTACATTGGCGGTGTTATAAGAGGGAGGAATGTTTCTGCCTTTTCAAATATGATTACACAGATTTAAAATCTGTTGATTTAAGGCGGGTATAAATGTCTTGTAGCACTCAATATGGAAGCCATCCTCCCCACAGGCTTTCTCATTGGCTGTAGACTTAATTGCTTCATCCACTTCACTTAACATGAACGGAGTCACCATGGTTTGAGCTTGATTTTGCCACATCTTGGGAATTGGGGTTTGGCCAAAAGGATTGCAGCTGCTCTATATTGATTGGATGTATGACGTATTCACACATGCTTTTACAATGCATGCCTTTACAACGCAGGCATTACAATGAATGCGTCGTTACCACGCATTCCATCACAATGCAAGACGTTACAACGACTTGAGTTAGGGAAGCACTGGACTTTGGAATGGTATATTTTACTATTCCAACTCCAGTCCGTGCAACAGTAGGGAAGGTGTTGGATTTAAAATCCAACAATGCATTCCCTAAAGCAAGTTGTTGGAACGATTTGTGTTGTAATGCAACGTGTAGTAACTACGCGTTCATTGTAGTGCCTGCGTTGTAAAGTTACTACGTTGTTCTGTCCGGGTTGTAAGTGCTGTTTCCTATATCGGCCACCTGTTCCATACCATAAATATCCTCATAGTGCTGTTGAAATGTATCTAGTATCTTCTGGGGGTTGTAGACCCGAGTCTTGGTCTCTTCATCATACAGTGATGTAGTAGTGTTCTGTGCCCTCTTCTTCCAAACCTGCCAAACTAAAATCCTACCAACGTTTTCACTTTCCTCATATGCAAATAAGTGCTATTAGAGATGAGGCCTTGTTCATAATAGTGATCGAACATATGGTTCATAATAGTGATCTAACATCTGCTGTTCAGCTTTCCTATGACCCGGTTTATTGAAAGCTGCTCTATGATGCAGAAACTTCACCGTGGCCTGTTTCAATTCCTGTTCTGAGGCAGTTTTCTTTTCTTTCAAGCATCTCTTTTCTGCTAAACATGTGTATTGTCTCTGTTTGGTATATTTGTATCTCCACAGGTCAGTCAAATTCAGTGCCTTTTTTATTCAAAGACTATCTTAGCGGTTCAGGCTTTTGCGTACTTGATGATGAATCTAGCTCTGGAATTTGAAAAAAGTTAAAATCCCCTCCCAGAGCTATTTTCCCAGAGATGGTCAATAATGATTGGAACAAATCAATCAATGGGGCAGTTTTGCTGGGAACGAAGGGGGGAGGGGGTTAGTTAGTAGCGAATATGACACAGGCTCCATGTATTTGCCCACTCACCCACACCCACCTACTCTTTCTGTCTCTTTGAAAAGCACTAACAGCAAACCTGAAATATTTATGCATATAAATAGCCACACCCCTATGGGTGGCCATGGAGCTAGATATACACTCGAACCTTGCCCAGTTTTTTAAACATTATGTGGCTTTGCTTGGTACCCTCCCATAAAATAGTCTCTTGGATCAGGGTTATAGTTGGGGAATAGGTTCTTATCGAATCTTCTATTGCCCTTGCTTTCCGTTTAATATTTAGACCATTGGCCTTAAATGATATAACCGTCACAATTTTATTTATCCACAGTTCACTCGTCAATCTCTTTCAGCTAAGTTTCCACTCATAGCAGGCCAGCACCTTAATCCCCTTATAATTATAGGGATTTTAAATAAGCTGTTCCATAATTCAGCAGATGTCAGCCAATTAGTACACAGATAATACACAAGAAATGCGGCATAAAAAAGGAATACATTACATAACTGGATTCAGTAAAGTGCTGCGTAAAATAGAAAACTAGTGCAAAAATATTCATTTGGTATGGATAATATTGCTTAGAGTAGAGTCCAAAAGCAACACACACACAACCGGCACTTAGACTTCTACAAATGACTGTTAGGGTATTTTATCCCTAAAGCACACAGTGCTAAAATCTCGATGTTGATATCTTAAAATACTTGGAGTCTGAGCCAGAATGCAATATCCCCTTATGTTTTTCTACATTGAAAGTGTTGAGGCTGATATCTCTACCTGCATCTAATAGTAGAAGAAATCCTTCCAAAAAGTTTAAAGTGTCTATACAGCCTAAATTAAGTAAAGTGGCTCTGTGATATGTTTTCTCTTGTTGCGTTAAAGTTTCATGTGCCAAAGTGCAAAGGTATCAAAGTGTCTGTGCTCTAGAGTGTCTCGTGTCCTTTCATTGTGTGCTGACCGCTACATCTAAGGATGTCCATGTATCTAAAATTCTGTGGCTGAGCTATGTTTCACATCCATACTGTGGGTTGGAAAACTAAACTCCTCTTCATCTTACATTATAAACTCTTACAGTTTACATCTGATCTACCCCCAGCTTCTCCCAGCCTCCCCCATCCCACAGAGCCCCCCTTCCCCTCCAGGACCTCACCCGTTATGATCCTAGTGTCCCCAGTTTCTTCCAACATTTGGCACCATGGTTTTGTGCCTCATCTAACTGCAGCTCCTGCAATGCTCTCTTCTACCCACCGTTCTTTTTAAAGAACCTTAATCATTTACTTATCTCTGGGCTTATCTCTTTAAAAATCCCCTTGTCTCCTCAGTCATTGCGAACCCATTAAACTGGCTATTATAAAGTACGTTAACTTTTGTGATCTGGATAATTATTGCCTGCGTCTTTATCAGTTGAAAAGATGGTAGCAAAGTCTTTAATTCCTTGCGACGGTGAGTTGAATCTACTGTCAGAATTGGAAATTCTTTATTGATTTCTAAATCTTTCTCACAAATTGCCTTACTTAGTATCTTTTCATTGATATAAAACTCTGCAAAATGTATTCAAAATGTTCGGGTGAATTTTGCATTTCTGATGAAAAGGTACGCGATGAGCGCTGACAATGATGAGATCCTGTCTGTATTCAGGGAAGACAACATTTTTTATTAACTTCTTCATGCAGTTGATGAGGCCTACTGCATCCTCCTTATGCTCAGGGTAAATTTTCTGGAGTGATTTTCTAACTCCTCATGCTTGCTATGTAGGAGCCACAGTTGCTTTTCTATTTTCTCCACTGCTCCATTGGACTGTAAAAGATTTTCTTCACAGTATGCTATGTGATGCTCCATTTAATCCATCTTATCAAGAGCCTGATAGATTTTCCCTTCTAAACTGGATAGGTGATCTGCCACCTGCCTTACAATTTCTGGCTGTGCATTTTTAATTTGTTTAATCTCGCCTAAGATCTCAAATAGGATTGATTGCAGAGTGGCTGGATTTCATTCCATACTACAGCTCCTGTTATATTCTCTTTTTGATTATTTTCCTTAGAATATAGTTCTACTCTTGCAGTAGCCACCCTGGAATTATTGTCAGGCCTTAAATATCTCCTTGCCTGGGCAGCTTCTTCCAGCATTCCTTTAGACTTTGTTTTTATAACAGAGGTTAATTTAGGGACAGGGTCTTCTGCAATATTAGTTGCATTTATCCTGTTTACAAAAATAGGAAAGAACTCAGCCATTTTAAGGATCATTAATGCACCTGCAGTATATCGTGGCTCAGTTTGATTCATAACAGCTTTATCAGATTACATTGTGGCCCTTTTTCCACAGCCCTGCACATCACTCTTCCCAGAGGTTCCTTACTCTAGACCATCACGGCACTCACCAGGTGCTGCTCCAACCGGAGCTTGCGCCATCGCCAACTCCTGTGAAACACATTGAGGTGCCAGTTGGGAAGATACTTCCACTGACTGGATGGCCCATTTATCTGATGTTGATTCTTGCAGCATTTCTGCTGTATCCTCTCTAGAATGCCTTCGTGATTTGCCCAGCTATCTCTCAGGCTGGCAACAAGCTTGTTTCCCCGCAAAGGTGGTTTTACTAACTCTGGTGCCCCCATAAGCAGTTTTGTAGGCATGGCTCATTTCTGTTGGATACCTCTTTTGAGTTATTTATTTCAATAATATTTTCTATCAAACAGTGCCGATCAGTGTTGTTTTATAGGGGGCTCTGCACCAAATTCCTTGTTTTACCTTTTATATAGTAAGTTCAGCCTTGTGGTGTCCCCTGCCCCCTGTCCCTCAACAGGGCATCTAATAAACTAATGCTGAAGGTCACCTCCCCCGGACTCAGCCTTGCTTACTTCTCTCCAGAGATGTTGTTGCCGAGATCCCCCAGACATGGGCAGGCTTGTAGAATAGCAGAGAGCCATTCAATATGGAGAATGGGTGGCAAACTGTACTTGCATTATCAGGCGGAGTCAAAATCAATTGTTTGTTAGAGTAAACATGCCGAATCAGGGCGCATGATGCTCAATTTTTGGGAAGATGCAGCAGTAATGCTCAGTGCTGGCTTCCCACAGTTTCACACAGCTCATTGCAGTTCAGAGTGGATCGTTTGGGCTGCCGTTTTCCCAGCATTTCCCAAGAGTGAGTCTCGCTTCAGCTGCAGAGAGAGCTGCGGGGCAGGGCAAGGGAGAGATGCAGGCGGCCTGCCATGGATCAATTCTGTTCGCTATCTCCCACGAACACTGTTCATTTATTGTTGAATTCTTGCAATCAAGTGTTTCAAAGCCCATAGAGATTTGATGAGGGGTATTGTATGTGTTCAAGTTCAGGGGGATGAGGAGGCTCCACCAAAAGGTATGCCAGCTCATTATATTCCGACCAATGTAGACCTTCATACATGTTTCTGGCTCTGTCAATAATGCAAGACTGCATCACTGACAATGAAGGGGCATTTACATTTCCACAATACGATACTTTTCATTAAGAATTATTGAAAACGTAGGAGAAAAGTTATATGAAATGAAGCCACCTTCTAGACCTACACAGCATGAAGCATTAAATGCTTGGGAGTAAGCTCATGTGAAAGAGAAAGAAAGGCATCAGAACACATCAAAGAGAGCAGTGTGAAATTGTGCTAATGTTCAATGGGATGAAGGGCAGCAAAGGTGGAGAAAATGTATATTTTTGGGAGCTAGTAGAAGCCCAGCAATAACAGAAGGTAAAGCTAAAAAGAAGCAAATGCACAGAAATTATAAGGAAGCTGCAAGGAAAACAGTCCCTGATAGTGATTCAGGGGATGACATTTTAGACGCCTTGTTGTCCTCATGCCCACAGCCTTATTAGGCCCCCACAACGAATACAGAGGGTGGTACAGCTGTTGGTATTACAGAGGCTACAGCCCCTGTTGATCTGAATCCAATTGAGATTGAAAGACCACTTCCAGCACTTCTGATTGCACCTGTACCTATTGAAGCCGCTGCAACTGTAATGGCTCTGGGCTACTGCCTCAGTTGTGACTGTTTCTGCTTCTTTGTCAAACGTTGTGTCAGCTCAGACATTGGCAATGTCTGTTGTAGCAACTGCACCAATACGTTTTGTTCTGAATGCTGCAACATTTACAAATTGTTGACTGACACCACCACAAAATGTTCAATCATTGAGAGAAAGGAGACAAATTGTCTTTACTACACCAATTGCACAGGAAGAGACAGGATCATTTGATGATGGGATGTTTCCCCCATAGTTTTAAGACACTTTAGAAAATAAAAGGATGGGAGATACAGATGAGCTAATGAGACCCTTAGATGCAGAAGGGATAATCAGAAGATGCCTAGACATTTCACAGTTAAACCAATACCAGGAAAATGAGATGATGTATTTAAGTAAAGAGATCATCAGAGGTGTGGGTGCCACCCATGACAAATGAACTGAATTGATAGGAAAATATGGGGTGGATCTTCTCAAGAGTATTCCCTTACAGAAGAGCTTCTGGGCACAGTTAGATGCTGAGGTTATTGTGACACTGCGGTTTTCAGGGATCTAATCACACATTGCGGAATTGGTAAAGTGTATCCTCAAATGGAGCAATTTTGACTGGTTAGAAAGCTAATGGGCAAAAAAACAGGGAAGGAAAAGGAAACAATCAGACGCTTCAAAAGTAAATGCTAAGCCACCACCAGCACCCCCAGATAAAGAAGAGACTTTAACTTTTCCTATGAGAAAAATACCAGATATAGGTTATGTTAAAGTACAGTGGGGTAAAAGTGATCTCGTGACATTTACAAACAACTTTCCAAAGCTAAGAGAGAATCCTGCTCAGTAGTATACACAGGTAGACAGCTTTGTAAAGATTTAGAAGGCTTTCTGGACAGACTTGAATATTTTCTCTGATATTGTGGTATCAAGTGATTTGGGCTGAATGCAAGATGGCCGTGCAATGGCCATACTCTGAGTCTTCAAGAGATGCACCTACTCTTGCACCATCACATGTGGTAATGACAAAGTACGATGAGGTGATTACCTTTTTGAAAGGAAAAGTTCCAGCGAGAGACATTAGTTGGCTAAAGATCACTGTAACTACTTAAGAAGCTATAGAATCAGTTCATACTTACTATGAATGACTGTTGAAGGTGTTTAAATAGCAAAGTGGACAAGAAAATCTCACAGAGGGAGATATGGTAAGTTTTGTGTCACAGTTCATTCTTGGGTTGCGACCAGAGATCAGTATGGACATACAACAGAATGTGATTTTTGGGCAGACAAAACCTTCCGATGATATCCTGAGTTATGCAAAATACTGCAGGGATGAGCAAGAAAATAAGCAGAAGATACTCAAAGAGAAGTGTATGGCAGCACCGACTAAGCTGGCTCAAAAGGGATTTCAGGAACAATCACATGGAGGAAATGGTGGTGGAATGCAAGGTGTTAGTTTTCAGGTTGGAAGTCAAATTGCGCAGGGTGGAGTTGGTGTCTCACAGGGTAGCGATCAAGGTGTTACGGTTGATCCAAATTCAGAAATAGACATAGCAAAGTTGAAGAAATCAACTCCCTGTCTCTATTGTAACTCAGGATCAGGCATTGGAAGAGGGAGTGTAAACAAAATTCAAATTGTTTGAATGGTGATGGACAAATGCAAGGGGCAAATCAAACACAAATGCTAAATGTTCCATTTCAGGTTCCAGTCCATTGAATAAAGATGCAAACGCAATCACAAGTTCCTACGATGCAGGTTCCACAAGCTCCAATGGCCCCTCAGAATATGGGTAATCCCAGATTTAATAGGAATTCTACAGTTCCCCATTTTGGAGTTCCAATTCTAGCAATCCTGCAACACAGGGTTGCTTTTAAACTGACTGTATGCCTCAGCAGTGCACACATGCAAGTACAAGAAGGACTGCTGGGCTCCAAACGGCCATGCCCTATATATTAGGGACTTAAAGGTAGTTTTGATCCCTCTGCCCTATTATGTACTGGAGCCTTATAGCAGAGGTTGACAATCATAGGGGTGCCCTAACCCATTGTGTACCCTAGTGTATGGAGGTGTTTTCAATGTACTTCTAAGTCTCTTTTCAGCAAGTTCTGGTCCTGGGCCTGGTTAGGCAGAGACCAGGGACAGTCAGAGTCAGTTACCACCAGGACCAGTCAGCAAAATATGGGAGGCACCCAGGGCACAAGGATTACTTTGCAACAGTCCCTCTTTCAGTCGAGATATTGCTCACTTGTACAAAAACACAGCATTTGACAAACTGCAGACTTACAGATGTGAACAACAAATACTTGCTATGGGAAATGTTACTTTAAAAAGATTATTTCCACAGGAAATGCCATGAGACTTCTTGCTGTTCCTGCGAATGCACTTGTAAACATCACAGATGACATGATACTCTATTACTGCAAAAGAGTAGGTTATTTGGCGCATTCTGTTTCTTACCAGGATGGGGCTGCCACTGCCAGTCCATATCAGGAAAAGTGTCTTGCCCTTAACACAGGAGATTGGGTTTTAGTGAACAAACATGCAATATTCCTGACTGGACCCAAGAGTTAAAGCCCCTCCCAGATAATCCTTATAACCAACACTGCTAATCGATGTGCTGGGTTACCTAATTGAATGCATGCTATGCCTCTCCGAGAGTAAGGTGTTTGTTTGAAGAAGTAGTGTTCTTTGAGCCACGTCAGAGATTTCTGTACGTTCGGAAGAACCAGAGGGTGTGATGTACAACAAAATTGCACACCAGTGCAAGTTAATGAAATTTCACAATGTTGTGTGGAAATACCCTTTGAATTGAGACCTGAGGATACATGAACTGTTGAAACATCCTCTTGACCCATCAGTCTCGCACCTAATGGGAACAGTCCAGCCCGAACTGTCAGGCCAGGTGCTCCCTGGACTGGAAACAAGCATCCTAGGACTGGTTTCGGGCTTTCAACCCTCATCAGCCAGGATAGCTTGACTCCAGTGGCATGGAGAGCCTGGGACCCACGTCTGGGCATACCCGTCCCACTCTGGGTGACAAATGCAAAAACAACAATTGATGGACAGAATGCAGAACAATGTCATACATTCAACCCAGTACAGAGATCTGGGCCTAAATCCATCATTTTTTGCTCACCATGCCATTCCAGTTTGGACCCAGCCATATGCAAATCTATATTGACCCTGCGCCCAATGGGAGCAGTCCAGCCTGTACTGCCAGACGAGGACCTCCCTGGACTGGAAACAAGCATCCTAGGACCGGTTTTGGTCTTTCAGCCCTTATCAGCCAGGATAGCTTGCCACCAGTGAAATGTATGATTTATTCAGCATTCCGTCCATCATTTGTTTGAGTAGCACTTTTCACCCTAAGTGGGATGGGTATGTCCAGACGTGGGTCCCTTGCTCACTGCGCCACTGAGTTCAAGCTAGCCTGGGTGATGAAGGGTAAAACCCAGGATGATTGTTTCCGGTCCAGGGAGAACCTGGCGTGGCAGTTCGGTCTGGACTGTTCCCATGAGGCACAGGGTCAAGACTTATTTGCATATGGCTGGGTCTAAACTGAGGTGGTATGGTGAGGAAAAGAACAATGGATTTAACCCAGATCTCTTCACAGGGGTGAATGTATGATTTATGCAGGATTCAGGCCATCGTTTGTTCGCGTAGCACTTTTCACCCCCAGTTGAACCTATACCACAAACCGACAATGAAGAAACTGAATTTACTGGTGTGAGTGAAAAACAAAGAAGATCAGCACACTCCAAGGAGATTCAAGAGAGCTAGAGTACCATATCATAGGTAACCTGCACCTGAATGAATGTATTACTTAGATAATGTGCCAAATGCAGCAGGTCAAAATCCAGATGAATTGAGATCAGAGACCATTGAAGCTCAACGATATGCCATTCTAAAAGACAGCATTTGTTACATAATATTTCTTAAGTAAATATTACAAACAAGAACTTGACAAGCACTACTTTGGGAATTCAAAACTGAAATAAGTGAGACAACAAATGATGATCTGTGATTAAAACATAAAAATAAAAGGCTGAAATTGACAGCAACAATTAACAAAAGGGAATAGGGCAAAGGTTGAAGTAGAAGAGTAGAGATAACATATTCAGAAAAAGATGGAGTGGGGCTAGGGACTACTCGTGATGTTTTTTTATATAAGCTATACGAAATAACTGCAATTTGATCCTCAAATGTTTTTCCCTTTTTTCATAAGTAGAAGCCAATGCAGATTATTGAACCGGCCTGCTGCTACATTCTATTAAAGTCTGACTGAAGACAAACATGTGTCCTAACCAAAGCTAAGTGTAGAATAGTTATTGTCACATTTATAGTTGTTATATTAGCTATTATAGCCCTTTCAGTTGGGATGAGTTTTAACCAAGAGATAGAAACACTTAGGTCTTCACCTGCATCTACAATGCCTGTACACACAATAGATTAAATTAAATGAAAAGCTTTATTTGTAGACTATTTAAAGGAAGGTTATTCGACTAATGTTTATTCTAGATTAGTACAATAATTAAAAGTTTCATTTGTAGACTATTTAAAGGAAGATTATTTGACTAATGTTTATTCTAGATTAGTACAATAATACTCTCAAGCTTTAGATACTAAGGACTATTATGTCTGTGTACATTTACCTTTTTCAGCTGCAGAGGAAGTGACATATCATCACATCCCACTTTGATATGCAATTACCTGTAGTATTTTAATTTGTTTATTTTATAGACAGAAATGTTTTGAATATTATTTCTTCTAACTATGACGTGATTCTTTCCAAAGCTCCTCTTCAGAAAAGAATGAGTACACCTCCACAAGCAAAAGACTTAGAAATTGCATGGTATTTATTTAGATCACCTACAGTTATAGACTCTGTTAAGGCACACAGGAAGAACCTAACCTGTTTAATGAGAGCATTAGAAAATAAGTTCATTTTAACGTTAGAGGAGATAAGAGCTCACATTTTACGTAATGCCAATAAAGGGGAAGATGTTTTGAGAAATGTTTGGAAGAATGAAGAAGATGAATACAAAAAGAAAGTGGTTTATTCAAAACGAACATTAGCTAGATGACAAAAAGGGAAATGATGTGTTTATAAAAGGAGGAATCAAATTAGAAAAAGGCATATTGGGATAAGTTGGGAGGACCTGTGCACATTTTAACAGGGAAAGAAGCAGTTATTCCAGGAGTTTATTTTGTTTGTGGACATGATGCCTATTTTCAGTTACCTGCTGATTGGGAGGGTGTTTGCTATTTAGCTTCATTGTTGTTTAAAATGTACCACGTGAATAGCATAGATGAGTTAACAATGGCACCACCCCCGGACATACACAGAGTATTAATTAAGGAACATAATTAGTGGGAGAAAATGTGAAAGTTATCAACAGTAGTACATAAACTGGCTACTAGCACATTTGGCGCCCTATTGGCAATTAACACAGGATTTGCGGCTATTAAAACAATGGTTTCACAAGATCGATTAGCTTTAGATATTTTTTTAGCTGAGAATGGTTTTAATAATAATTTTAATAATAACGCATACTTTTACAACGCATACCTTTACAACGAAATTTTTACAACGCAAATACTATTACAACGCATGTATTTACAACGCATGTTTTTACAACGCAGGTACCTTTACAACGCATACCATTACAACGTAAGTATTGGTAAGTATATATTAATTTTTTAATTGTAAATTAATTGAAATTAATATAATTTAATGTAATGTAATTTAATTTAATTTAATTAATTTAATTTAAATTTAATTTAACTTTATTTTTACCCTGTACCCCTTTACCCAAAACCCCAAAACTGACCCTGAACCCTAAAAATACCCCTTTACCCAAAAACCCCAAACTGACCCTGAACCCTAAAAATACCCCTTTACCCAAAAACCCAAAACTGACCCTGAACCCTAAAAATACCCCTTTACCCAAAAACCTAAAACTGACCCTGAACCCTAAAAATACCCCTTTACCCAAAAACCCAAAACTGACCCTGAACCCTAAAAATACCCCTTTACCCAAAAACCCCAAACTGACCCTGAACCCTAAAAATACCCCTTTACCCAACAACCTAAAACTGACCCTAAACTCTAAAAATACCCCTTTACCCAAAAACCCAAAACTGACCCAGAACCCTAAAAATACCCCTTTACCCAAAAACCCAAAACTGACCCTGAACCCTAAAAATACCCCTTTACCCAAAAACCCCAAACTGACCCTGAACCCTAAAAATACCCCTTTACCCAAAAACCTAAAACTGACCCTGAACCCTAAAAATACCCCTTTACCCAAAAACCCAAAACTGACCCTGAACTCTAAAAATACCCCTTTACCCAAAAACCCAAAACTGACCCTGAACCCTAAAAATACCCCTTTACCCAAAAACCTAAAACTGACTCTAAACTCTAAAAATACCCCTTTACCCAAAAACTTAAAACTTACCCTGAACGCTAAAAATACCCCTTTACCCAAAAACCCAAAACTGACCCTGAACTATACAAATACCCCTTTACCCAAAAACCCAAAACTGACCCTGAACCCTAAAAAATACCCCTTTACTCAAAAACCCAAAACTTACCCTGAACCCTAAAAATACCCTTTTACCCAAAAACCCAAAACTGACCCTGAACCCTAAAAATACCCCTTAAAAAAACCCAAACATATAACATTTTAATTATAATTATATACTTACCAATACTTACGTTGTAATGGTATGCGTTGTAAAGGTACCTACGTTGTAAAAACATGCGTTGTAAATACATGCGTTGTAATAGTTTTTGCGTTGTAAAAGTTTTGTTGTAATGGTAGTGCGTTGTAAAAGTTGCGTTATAAATGTAACATACCAGAGTCGGCAAATTGTTGAAATCTCAGCATCGCTGTTCATACATTCCTGATGAGAGTAGAAAGATAGAAGAATTTGCAAAGAATATTTCTGACCTGAAACCTGAATTAGAACCTTTAGATACCACTACTGTATTAGAGAGTTTAGGCAAATTAGGTAATTATTGGTAACTGGTTTGCAACCGTAGGTTGAGGGCATTTTAGGGTAATATTAAGATCTATACTAATCATTTGCATTTGCTTAATAAGCTTATATGCTCTATATAAAGGAATTAGATAGTATTTAACAAAGAAGCATTTGATTCCTCTGCAGTTCTGAACACCTTCCACTTATTAGATGCAATATCTGTGCCGTATACATCTCTTACTAAGAATTGCCCTGGATCTAGCCTGAAACATTTTTTGTATCACACTTTCAATCGGTGTCCTTCACATTTTGTTTTCAAAATGTCAGGATGGGATGAAAGCTTTACAAGAGTTATTATAGTGGTTGTTATACTTCATTAATCAGCCCGATAATTTTCTCAAGAACTGCCTAGGCATTAGTTTGGGTCAATCTGAAAAACTCAGGCCCATATTTGTCACTTTTCATGCAGCGCAATGCAGCAAGCCACCCTGCTGCACTGTGCTGTGTGACAGGGAAAGGGCATGGATTCAACATTATACATGCTTCTCTGTCCTTTCATTGCGCAAGTGCACCTTTGGCTGCCTAGCACCAACACAGGCACCCTTGTGTCAAGGTACATTGTAGGTGGTACATCCTCCTGCACAGAAATAATATTCAGAGTATTTCCCTCTTTCTATGGGTGCTGCAAAATGAGGCATACGTAAAAAGAGGAAAAAACGAGGAGAAACAAAGATATTTCTCATTGTTACATCTCACTTGGCGAGCCATAGCATTTTGACACATTCCCACTAATCGTAAATCTGGCCATGCACCAAAATCCATGGGAGTTGCATGGGAACACCCATGTCCTACAAATGGAATGCATCCATAGGGCAGAGTAACGCAAGGCAGCGATTTGCGCTGCTGTGCGTTACTCCAGATTTATCAAGCCATACAGGGCCACGAAAGGTGGACTTGCGTGACTTGATAAATCTGATTTGGGGTATGCGTCGTCATTGCACCCCCTTGAGTTGCACAAGGGTGGACCAAAACCTTGATAACATTTGCCCTCAGTTTGTAAGGAGTTTTCTGAGACACAGTTGGTTATGGTCACAACTCAGATTTGAATTTAGGGCGTATCAAACTTTTGTGCAAAGGTGTTGCATTGCTGTCATAAATTGCCTTTGACAGTTGTTATGTTTTGGAATTATCCTTTTAAGCATTCGGGTTGAGTAAGTGATGAGAAGTTTGTTTGTGAGTGGCCAATAGCAAAGTAGGTGCCTTGGTATTAGCAATATGTCCCAATTACCAGACCTAAAGGGTGCTAGATTGGCAGGGATGAGCTTTGCAATTTCATTGTGCCTGCTGCAGGGCTGGTGCATGCCCACTGACCACAGCATGACAAACTCAATTATGTTGAATCTCCCTGATTATGAGAAAGAACAGCATTTTTTCACCTACCACTTTGAGTTTAATGTCACAACTGTAGTTTTTAATATTTTATAAAACCACAGTCAAAGACCTTCAAGACTCAAATTTTTAGGCTGCATTTTAGCATCAAATTGATGAATCAAGCGCCTTATTCCAATACCACAACAAGCAAGCAATGGAAAAGACGATTGGTCAGGTGTTCATTGACAGGATGTTGGCTTTGCCAGTGCTTGTTTTTTTGTCTTGACTTTAGTAAAACGTTAATGTTTGGGGAGCTGCCAGACCCTCGCTAATATAAAAAAACTTTCTTTGGTCTCAAACCACCCACATTGGCATACTAGCCCCTGACAATGAAGGGAAGTACTTGGCGCAGTTCTGCTGTCTCTTAGTGCTGGAACACTTTAGGCTGCCTAGCGCCAACGCAGGCACCCTTGCGTTATGGCACAATGAGGCCTGCATTGAGGTCAGCTTTTTGTGCAAGAAAGTTTCTCTTCCTGCACAAAAGCTATCCTTTGAGTCAATTTCTTCTTTGTCCTGCAGAACGCAAAATGCATATATAGAAGAAACAATGAAGAGAAATTTAGATATTTATCCCTGTTATGCCAGTATTTTGGCGCAAACCCATGTTTACAACTCTTAGCAAATATGAGTTTATGTCAAAATACATGGGTGGTTGCACTGGAATGCCCATGCACCACCCATCTAACGCCTACCTGACACAAGGTAACAGAAGGCAAGGATTTCTGTGGCTTTGTAAATCCCAAATGGATTTTGTGTCAGGGCTGCACCAGATGTGTTATGCAACCTCGAGGGTCAGTTTAATTCCAGTAAATCTCATAGTTGTTTTATTATCATTTGTTCCATATGTTTGCAGTTGAAAATAGGGTTTCCCACTCCAAAAACTAAGATGGCCCCGAGATTGTGTGTTTTGTTTGAAGTTAACATTATTCCTTGTCCATCAATTGCCTTGCAATAAATACTTACATGTCATCATAAAGTGTTATAAAGTCTCATTTTGCTGAAAGTGGCATGCCAATCATGAAATTAAACAGGTTGAATCCAAAAGTCTACAATTGCATGCCATGGTCCTTTAACAATAATTGGGTGCATTATGAAAGATGGCCCCAGGGGCGGTTGGTGATCTTTATATCCGGTTAGGCGTAACCACCAGTCATGAATTTTGCAGGGTAAGTGCATAGAGAGGAAGGCTGACCCTCATTAGACGATGGAGAAGGACTGAAAGGGGGGTCATTTCTTGTCACATAAATGTTTTAAGAACATTGTACATTTTATGTCACATGTAAGCAGAAACTCTGATAAAAAACGCAATTACTAGAAACTGTTCAAATATGCCTGGACTTCTTCTCCTCCATCTGCAAGACTGTAATGGTTGCTGCTCATGTAGGATACTGGTGATCGGTGCCAGTGGTACTGCTAAAACGTGCACGAAAGCCTTCACCTCATCACACTGGGTCCCATAGTTATCAAAGTTTTGTTGCACTTGTGGAATGCAACAGCGACACAAAACCTAAATGAGAGTTATCAAGCCATGCAAAGCTACCTTACATGGCCCTGCATGGGTAGATACATCGCTGCTTTATGTTACTCTGCTGAAGGGAGGCATGTTCCCATGCATCCCTCCATGCATTCTGACACATTCCCAGATTTACCAACACTGGTAGGGCTGGGAATGTGTCAGAAGTGTATGTCTGTGTGATGCACACTTAGAAAGAGGAAAATGCTCTGAGGATTGTTTTTATGCAGGAAGTTGCACCTTCCTGCACAAAACCAATCCTGCCTACAATGCAGGCACCCTTGCACCATGATGCAAGGGTGCCTGCATTGGTGCTAGGCAGCAGTTTTTGCGCTAGCGCAGGCAGAGAGCAGGAATGTGCTATATAGTGTTAAATACTGTGCATTCCTGCCCTCTCCCTTTCACGCAGTGCAGCAAGGTGGCTTGTTGCATTGCGTTGCATGAAATATTGATAAAAAGAGACTTGGGTGTCCGTGTGCCAAGGATCATTCTATCTCCAATGTACCCCGTGTTATAATTAGTATTCCCAAAGTAGGGATGCATTCTGCCTCTCAAGTATGCAGACATATCTGTGTCTGGTGTTTGGGGTGCTTTTGTAGCAATAAAACTAACTTGCTGTGCTGGTAAGCTCTATGCTTTAGATGCTACACTTTGAGTATGCAGGCTATTCTTCTGGACCAACCATAGCTATAGTACTTCTCTTTGGCATCACTATGCACACATCCACATGCAGGTGTGTTCATGCGAGGTATATTCAAAGGTCAGTAGAGGTCTTGAACAAGGCACGCTCCCCCGTTTCCCTAAAGAACATGTTTAGGGACTGTTTACATCACTGGAACCATTAGAAAACCATTGCACCAAGATCGCCACACCGTTAGTAACTGCCGAGTGCATTGTGAAATTTGATTGCGAGATCCACCTTTTAGCCTTAAAAAACTCCTGACTCTCATCTCTTCGTCAAATGAGTCTCCTGCATAATAATAATCTGCACAGGACAGTCCCTTAAAGACTGCAGTATTTTCTCCCGTCTGCCCCTTATCAGCAAACCATTCACATTCCAAGATAACATTTTTATCTAATTTGTTCCTCTCTTAACCATCCCCTATAAGGTCCATCTTACAGTTGACAGTTGGATGCAAGTTAAAAGCCAACGTGACGATTGGGGAATATTTTTCTTTTTTTTCTCCCACATGCTCCCCACCCTGTGCTCCCTGCACCCCCACCCCATGGTAAACCCTTCCCTGACTATTCATGGCAAAAAGCCCTATGGGTGCCACCCCGAGTGTGCAACAAACATCTCTAATGAAACCTATCCTTGAAAAGAAAGGAAACGACTTACTAAATACACCGGAGTCTAGAATTAGTATTCCAGAATCCTCAATTCTAACCTCCCATAACCTCAATTGCTAACGCCCAGGTTGCAGATTTTTAATAAACTTATCGACATCTTCAACAAAGCAGAAGGAATGCATTTTATTATTAAACATCACCTTCAGCAGAGCTGGGAACTTTATCTGTACCGACGCACCGTGCTTCCTTAATGGTTCTATTCTCTTTCCTAGCTCCCACTGCCTATTGGAGGTTACACTCGACACGTCTGATCTGACTTCAAACCTAACCCCATCAATCTCCATTGTCTTTTCAGTCAAAGCCCTAGACAAGATCTTCTCCTTTAAGGTGTACATGAGGAATTTGCTAAAATTCTCCTGGGCGTGGTCCTATTTGGGTTGCGTCTATAGGGGTCTCTGTGGATCCTCTGAATGACTTTGCTAATCTCTTCTTCTGTCTCCTCAAGGTGTAACTCCTTTTTGATTAACTGGACTATATAGGCTTTGATGTCCTTCCCTCCTTGCCTTCCAGGATTTTTAGAAACTTCAGATTATTCCCCCTCTGAAAGTTTTCCAACCTTTCTACCTGCTCCTGTTGTTCTCTCTCTTTCATTTTTAGAACCTCTATTTCGGCGGCATTACTTTCACCGCTTCTTTAAGGTCCCTTACTTCCCCTTCTAGCATAACTGTTCTCATGCTCAAGTCATCAATTATTTTCTCCAAACTCTCACACACCAACCTGTTTTCTTTCTGATTTGTTTCTGAGAACTCAAATCGATTCTTTACTTCCAACGTAAGGGTTGTAGGCAGAGCGCTAATGAAAACATTTCTTTATCTGAGTTTTTAGTAGCGACTCCTACTTCTTCACCATCTCCACTCTCATTTTCTTCCTTCTCGCTCTGGGCCCCCCTGATGCTTGTAAAGTGACCTTCTGTAATACTACAGGGCATAATTGAGATCTTCGGGTTGGAGAGTGGAGATACTCCCCCTGCAGCTACTGGAGTCTCCACAGTGTCCACAGTATCTGGGGCAAGGACCTGATAACGATTAGGGTTTACATCCTTAGGCCAATCTCCCATTTTCGGAAATTCAACAGGATTGCGAGTTATCCCTTGCTCCCTACTCAGTTCTTCCTGGTGCCCCTTTGACTCCATCTTACTACTATCGATTAGGACACTATCACTCACGCAGGATGAGGGTTTTTGGCAACATTTTAAAGTAGGTCCTAAATGAGGGGGTGACCCGTAACTTCTGATAAAGAAAAATATTTTCTTTTGCATTAAGGCCTCTTTAACCGAAGTCTCCTTTACCAGTCTGGCCCTACTCACTTGTTTTGCCTTGTTCTCCTTACTCTTCTCCACTCTTTCCCCTACTTCCTTTTCTGCTTGAGATATAACCCTAGTTGAAGCTGCAGTTGCCAGAGTATTAACAGCCACGGTGCTTCTTCTCGATTTAATTGGAGGACCCGCACTATCTCTAGTGCTTGAGTCAGTCTCTGTCTGCACACTGCTGCCGACGTCTCCCAGACTGAATCCGCTTTCCCTGCCTCCTCCTCCTCTGTCCGGAAGGAGATCATGATCGCAGCACGTCATCCCCTGCAGAGCTCAAGAGCCGCCTCGCCCACGGCTGCTCTGCCGCCATGCTGCTGAATCTTGTTACCAAGACCAGAGGAACAGAGAGAGGGAACTACTATCGGCTCTCAGCTCTTAGCTGCCCCCAACTGCTGTCCCCGCAGATACCAGTGTACCGCTGTATTGGTGAGTAATCTTAGTTGGTGATTGTTTTCCTCTCATCTCGCTATTCGGCCGATGCGCTCTCTGCGCTCACCCATGACCTGCACACTAGCTGGCCGTCATGTTTTCCCACGTGCCTGTATTTTATAAGGGGATGAATATCTCGGTAGAAGATAGTGTTTCAAATATTGCGGGTAGCTGGCTTGTGGCAAAATTAAAAATCTACGGGCAAAAGTACACATTGGTGGGTTATTGAGGCCCGAATCAAGATGAGACGGGCCCTTTACAAACTCTATTTACTGAGCTATTAAACTTTCCTGACACGATTATCATGGCGGGAGATTTTAACGCCATATTGGACCACAGGTTAGGTAGATCCCTGAATAGTAGAACTGCGGTAAACCCCAAAATGGCTGCTTTGATACAAGTGATGATGCAATTGGGTCTCTGTGACATCTGGCGATATAGGGCAGGCCCTCAGAAAGGTTTCACATTCCATAATAGGAAATACAGACTTCACTCTAGGATCTATTATTTTCTAATTGATAGTAAGCTAAAGGACCAAGTATTAGATATTAGGCACATAGGGGTACATCTCTCAGATCATTCAGCAATAGTACTCCATATAAAGCTAGGTGAGGGTTGGTTCAACCAAGATGGTAATTAGATTGCACGATCTTATTAGACGAAGAGACTCTGGATATTTTAAGAGAAGAGACAAAGGAGTTTTTTTAAAGTAACTTGGGTTCGTCTTTGATTGGCATAGTATGGGACTCGTATAAAGCTTACTTGAGAAGCAGATTGAGTACTTTAGCAGCGGCAAGAAGGAGATCACATTATTTAAAGATACTAGTATTAGAAGAGCTAATCCAGACAATTGAAAATGACTTGATTAATTCAAACAATCAGGGAGATCAGGATACTAGGTTGAGCGAAATAATGGATACAAAGACATAACTGTCAGTAATTATACAAGATAGGGTCCGGAAAAGATGGGAGACAAGTCGGCTGGCCCTCTTTAAATATGGTGAAGGTTGTAGTAAGCTATTAGCCTGGAAAGCCAAGAATGATCAAGTGAGACACATGATGAAAGAGATCAGGTGTGAGCAAACAGGAACATTACATGGAGATAATCAGGCCATTGAACTAGCCTTTTTTAGACACTTTGGTAAAGTATACCAGGAGGATTTCGATGACACGGAAGAAGAGATGACGAACTGGCTGAGTCAGGAGCATGTTGATCCTTTATAGGAGAGAAAAGTGTGCAGCTGAATGAGAGGCTAAACCTTGGAGAATTAGAAACCCCCAGAACAGATGGTCTCCCCATGAAGTTTATAGGGCCCTGGTCGGTATATTAAGCCCGATTCTGATTTAAATGTTCAATGCAATTTTCTTGACTAGAGCAGAATTACCGGACTCTTGGAAAGAGGCTACCATCACATTAATCCTGAAACCCGGTAAATGCCCTACGAATTGTAATTCCTAAAGGCCTATATCACTTTCAAATTGTGATTATAAACTTTTTGCAAAAACCATAGCAGAAAGGTTAAATAGGGTCATGCCGTTGCTTGTACACGAGGACCAAAAGGGGTTTATCTGAGGAAGAACGCTAAAAGAACTGACATATACCCTTATAGGATCCATAGACCTGGCCACCACCAATGGTCTCCCTTTAGCAGTAATGGCATTCGATGCCACCAAACCATTCAACCATGTCATTTGGGTGTTTCTAAAGGCTGTGGCTAAATCTTTCAACTTGGGCCCTAATGTTTGTAGAATTTTGGAGGGAATTTATGATACACCTGTAGCCAGGGTTCTAGTTAATGGAGTCCTGACTAAGCCTGTTTGGATTACAAGGGGTACGAGGCAAGGTTGTCCCCTCTTCCCTCTACTTTTCGACCTATATATTGAACCGTTGGCTAGAAAATTCAGGAACAATGCAGAGATTCTGCCATTCCAATACAATAGCTGGAGCAAAAAAGTAGGTCTATACGCAGATGACATCTTAATTTTCACTACCAACATACAAAGAACATTGAGGTGTGTTCTAACAGTTTCTGTGGACTTTGGGAAAATCTCAGGGTACGATATTAATCAAAAGAAAACTGAGATTATGGCCTGGAACTATGAGGTAGGCAAAATAAAATATAAAAATGACATGAGATATCTGGGGGTTGGATCACCCTTGACAATTCAAAACTTCCAAAAGAAAATTTTGAAATAGTTCAGAAAGAAGTGGGTGTCTTGTTGAAGAACTGGGCACATCTTCAGTTAACTCTGTTTGGTCAAGTTAACCTTGTAAAGAGGGTAATCCTCCCAAAATGTACTTTCCTTTTTGAGTCCATCCCCCTACCTTTTCATAAAGAGTAGTTTGTAAAAAACAGAGTCAGATTAGTTTTTTCATTTGGTCATCTAAAGGGCCACAGATTGCTTGGAAAAAGCTGAGAAGGAGGTTGGAGAAAGGTGGGCCAGCATTACCTGATCTGCTTTTATATTCTTGGTCTTTCCTATTAAAGAACGGGAGAATGCTTTTGGACAGACCCACAAAATCGGAGATTGGCAAGTTTTTTGAGTTGTTGCTGAAGAAAGAAAGTAGGGGGGAATGTGGTTTTATGTATAAATATGCGGATCCAAAGTACTTTTAAAGAGTAAATGTAAATTGTAAATTGATACTTGTATAGCGCACTACTCACCCGCAAGGGTCTCAAGGCGCTTGTACGAATACCGCTGTGGAACCTATCCTGGCTTTCCCTGTGAGGTGTGCACTCCTGGGCACCCCCAAGGTGGAGGCCAGGCATCCTTAGCGTTGTGGGGGCCGTTGTGGAGATTAAGCAAGCTATTGCCCAGAGTTGCAGAGTGGGACTCCATGATTGGAATAGGCACCAAGGCGAGAATTATCAGGTCCGTGGAATTTTGAGCCCAAGACACGCCGAGGCGGGGAATTGAACTCTGGTCCCGGGCTAGACCTCTGCATCAGGGTCTGCCACTCTAACCATTGAGCCACACTTCTCCACAGAGTCACGGAGTCAGGCTGAAGATCTTAGGGGGCATGGCTGAGACCTGGTATAAAATCAGGAAGCTATAAGACTGCCATATTTGAGTCAGTACGCCCCCATTGGGGACTCTCCAGGCTCACCAGAATGGACAAAGGAAGCGTTGGCAATTCCACTAAGGGAGGCCGGCATATAAGGTGGAAGCATCTCTTTCACGAAGACCTTTTGGTTAGGTGGGAATGGTGTAATCCGAAATGTGGCCAAAGAATTTCAAGATTTAAACACCTTCAGGTTCAGAGCTGGTATCAGGCCTCAGACATAAAAATAGGCAAACACAATGAATTTTAGGAGCGACTTCTGTCTGGGGTCTTTCCGAAGAAAGAAATCGCATTGTGGTATTGGTATGGAAGACGGGGAGGTCACTCTCCCGGTGGATCTATGGGGAAGATGCTTGCCGGTGACTATGTTGGAAGATCAATGGCAAGTATCTATGTCTATCGTGTACAAAATAGTAAAACCTGCATACCTTGATTGGTTCAGATGCTCCGTCCATCACCACCCCCTTTTGTACTGCTTTGGCCGCCATAAGTGTGGCAGGGTATGCTCAGACGTGAGTCCCTTGCTCACTTTGCCACTGGATTCAAGCAAGCCGGGCTGAAGACGGCTGCAATGCCAGAAACCGGTCATTGAAAGCTTGTTTCCGGTCCAGGCAAGGCATGGCTTGGCAGTTCGGGCTGGACTGTTCCCATGAGGCACAGGGTCAGACTGATTTGCATATAGCTATGTCTGAACTGGGGTGGCAGAGTGGGCTAAAGAATGGTGATGGATCAAACCCAGATCTATTGACTGGGTGTGAGTGTTTGATTGGTTCAGATGCTCCGTCCATCACCACCCCCTTTTGTACCGCTTTGGCCGCCATAAGTGTGGCAGGGTATGCTCAGACGTGAGTCCCTTGCTCACTTTGTCACTGGATTCAAGCAAGCTGGGCTGAAGACGGCTGCAATGCGAGAAACCGGTCCTCGGAAGCTTGTTTCCGGTCCAGGGAAGGCATGGCTTGGCAGTTCGGGCTGGACTGTTCCCATGAGGCACAGGGTCAGACTGATTTGCATATAGCCATGTCTGAACTGGGGTAGCAGAGTGGGCTAAAGAACGGTGATGGATCAAACCCAGATCTTTTGACTGGGTGTGAGTGTTTGATTGGTTCAGATGATCCGTCCATCACCACCCCCTTTTCTACCTCTTTGGCCGCCATAAGTGTGGCAGGGTATGCTCAGACGTGAGTCCCATGTTCACTTTGCCACTGGATTCAAGCAAGCCGGGCTGGAGACGGCTGCTATTCCAGAAACCGGTCCACGGAAGCTTGTTTCCGGTCCAGGGAAGGCATGGCTTGGCAGTTCGGGCTGGACTGTTCCCATGAGGCACAGGGTCAGACTGATTTGCATATAGCCATGTCTGAACTGGGGTGGCAGAGTGGGCTAAAGAACGGTGATGGATCAAACCCAAATCTTTTGACTGGGTGTGAGTGTTTGATTGGTTCAGATGCTCTGTCCATCACCACCCCCTTTTGTACTGCTTTGGCCGCCATAAGTGTGGCAGGGTATTCTCAGACGTGAGTCCCTTGCTCACTTTGCCACTGGATTCAAGCAAGCCGGGCTGAAGATTGCTGCAATGCCAGAAACCGGTCCTCGGAAGCTTGTTTTCGGTCCAGGCAAGGCATGGCTTGGCAGTTCGGGCTGGACTGTTCCCATGAGGCACAGGGTCAGACTGATTTGAATATAGCTATGTCTGAACTGGGGTGGCAGAGTGGGCTAAAGAATGGTGATGGATCAAACCCAGATCTTTTGACTGCGTGTGAGTGTTTGATTGGTTCAGATGCTCCGTCCATCACCACCCCCTTTTGTACCGCTTTGGCCGCCATAAGTGTGGCAGGGTATGCTCAGACGTGAGTCACTTGCTCACTTTGTCACCGGATTCAAGCAAGCTGGGCTGAAGACGGCTGCAATGCGAGAAACCGGTCCTCGGAATGCTTGTTTCCGGTCCAGGGAAGGCATGGCTTGGCAGTTCAGGCTGGACTGTTCCCATGAGGCACAGGATCAGACTGATATGCATATAGCCATGTCTTAACTGGGGTGGCAGAGTGGGCTAAAGAACGGTGATTGATCAAACCCAGATCTTTTGACTGGGTGTGAGTGTTTGATTGGTTCAGATGCTACGTCCATCACCACCCCCTTTTGTACCGCTTTGGCAGCCATAAGTGTGGCAGGGTATGCTCAGACATGAGTCCCTTGCTCACTTTGCCACTGCATTCAAGCAAGCCGGGCTGAAGACGGCTGCAATGCCAGATACCGGTCCTCGGAAGCTTGTTTCCGGTCCAGGGAAGGCATGGCTTGGCAGTTCGGGCTGGACTGTTCCCATGAGGCACAGGGTCAGACTGATTTGCATATAGCCATGTCTGAACTGGGGTGGCAGAGTGGGCTAAAGAACGGTGATGGATCAAACCCAGATCTTTTGACTGGGTGTGAGTGGTTGATTGGTTCAGATGTTTCGTCCATCACCACCCCCTTTTGTACCGCTTTGGCCGCCATAAGTGTGGCAGGGTATGCTCAGACGTGAGTCCCTTGCTCACTTTGCCACTGGATTCAAGCAAGCTGGGCTGAAGACGGCTGCAATGCCAGAAACCGGTCCTCAGAAGCTTTTTTCTGGTCCAGGGAAGGAATGGCTTGGCAGTTCGGGCTGAACTGTTCCCATGAGGCACAGGGTCAGACTGATTTGCATATACCCATGTCTGAACTGGGGTGGCAGAGTGGGCTAAAGAACGGTGATGGATCAAACCCAGATCTTTTGACTGGGTGTGAGTGTTTGATTGGTTCAGATGCTCCGTCCATCACCACCCCCTTTTGTACTGCTTTGGCCGCCATAAGTGTGGCAGGGTATGCTCAGACGTGAGTCCCTTGCTCACTTTGCCACTGGATTCAAGCAAGCCGGGCTGAAGACGGCTGCAATGCCAGAAACCGGTCATCAAAAGCTTGTTTCCGGTCCAGGCAAGGCATGGCTTGGCAGTTCGGGCTGGACTGTTCCCATGAGGCACAGGGTCAGACTGATTTGCATATAGCTATGTCTGAACTGGGGTGGCAGAGTGGGCTAAAGAATGGTGTTGGATCAAACCCAGATCTATTGAGTGGGTGTGAGTGTTTGATTGGTTCAGATGCTCCGTCCATCACCACCCCCTTTTGTACCGCTTTGGCCGCCATAAGTGTGGCAGGGTATGCTCAGATGTGAGTCCCTTGCTCACTTTGCCACTGGATTCAAGCAAGCTGGGCTGAAGACGGCTGCAATGCCAGAAACCAGTCCTCGGAAGCTTGTTTCTGGTCCAGGGAAGGCATGGCTTGGCAGTTCGGGCTGGACTGTTCCCATGAGGCACAGGGTCAGACTGATTTGCATATACCCATGTCTGAACTGGGGTGGCAGAGTGGGCTAAAGAACGGTGATGGATCAAACCCAGATCTTTTGACTGGGTGTGAGTGTTTGATTGGTTCAGATGCTCCGTCCATCACCACCCCCTTTTGTACTGCTTTGGCCGCCATAAGTGTGGCAGGGTATGCTCAGACGTGAGTCCCTTGCTCACTTTGCCACTGGATTCAAGCAAGCCGGGCTGAAGACGGCTGCAATGCCAGAAACCGGTCCTTGGAAGCTTGTTTCTGGTCCAGGCAAGGCATGGCTTGGCAGTTCGGGCTAGACTGTTCCCATGAGGCACAGGGTCAGACTGATTTGCATATAGCTATGTCTGAACTGGGGTGGCAGAGTGGGCTAAAGAATGGTGATGGATCAAACCCAGATCTATTGAGTGGGTGTGAGTGTTTGATTGGTTCAGATGCTCCGTCCATCACCACCCCCTTTTGTACCGCTTTGGCCGCCATAAGTGTGGCAGGGTATGCTCAGACGTGAGTCCCTTGCTCACTTTGTCACTGGATTCAAGCAAGCTGGGCTGAAGACGGCTGCAATGCGAGAAACCGGTCCTCGGAAGCTTGTTTCCGGTCCAGGGAAGGCATGGCTTGGCAGTTCGGGCTGGACTGTTCCCATGAGGCACAGGGTCAGACTGATTTGCATATAGCCATGTCTGAACTGGGGTAGCAGAGTGGGCTAAAGAACGGTGATGGATCAAACCCAGATCTTTTGACTGGGTGTGAGTGTTTGATTGGTTCAGATGCTCCGTCCATCACCACCCCCTTTTGTACCGCTTTGGCCGCCATAAGTGTGGCAGGGTATGCTCAGACGTGAGTCCCTTGCTCACTTTGCCACTGGATTCAAGCAAGCCGGGCTGGAGACGGCTGCAATGCCAGAAACCGGTCCTCGGAAGCTTGTTTCCGGTCTAGGGAAGGCATGGCTTGGCAGTTCGGGCTGGACTGTTCCCATGAGGCACAGGGTCAGACTGATTTGTATATAGCCATGTCTGAACTGTGGTGGCAGAGTGGGCTAAAGAACGGTGATGGATCAAACCCAGATCTTTTGACTGGGTGTGAGTGTTTGATTGGTTCAGATGCTCCGTCCATCACCTCCCCCTTTTGTACCGCTTTGGCCGCCATTAGTGTGGCAGGGTATGCTCAGATGTGAGTCCCTTGCTCACTTTGCCACTGGATTCAAGCAAGCCGGGCTGAAGACGGCTGAAATGCCAGAAACCGGTCCTCGGAAGCTTGTTTCCGGTCCAGGGAAGGCATGGCTTGGCAGTTCGGGCTGGACTGTTCCCATGAGGCACAGGGTCAGACTGATTTGCATATAGCCATGTCTGAACTGGGGTGGCAGAGTGGGCTAAAGAACGGTGATGGATCAAACCCAGATCTTTTGACTGGGTGTGAGTGTTTGATTGGTTCAGATGCTCCGTCCATCACCACCCCCTTTTGTACTGCTTTGGCCGCCATAAGTGTGGCAGGGTATGCTCAGACGTGAGTCCCTTGCTCACTTTGCCACTGGATTCAAGCAAGCCGGGCTGAAGACGGCTGCAATGCCAGAAACCGGTCCTCGGAAGCTTGTTTCCGGTCCAGGCAAGGCATGGCTTGGCAGTTCGGGCTGGACTGTTCCCATGAGGCACAGGGTCAGACTGATTTGCATATAGCTATTTCTGAACTGGGTTGGCAGAGTGGGCTAAAGAATGGTGATGGATCAAACCCAGATCTATTGAGTGGGTGTGAGTGTTTGATTGGTTCAGATGCTCCGTCCATCACCACCCCCTTTTGTACCGCTTTGGCCGCCATAAGTGTGGCAGGGTATGCTCAGACGTGAGTCCCTTGCTCACTTTGTCACTGGATTCAAGCAAGCTGGGCTGAAGACGGCTGCAATGCGAGAAACCGGTCCTCGGAAGCTTGTTTCCGGTCCAGGGAAGGCATGGCTTGGCAGTTCGGGCTGGACTGTTACCATGAGGCACAGGGTCAGACTGATTTGCATATAGCCATGTCTGAACTGGGGTAGCAGAGTGGGCTAAAGAACGGTGATGGATCAAACCCAGATCTTTTGACTGGGTGTGAGTGTTTGATTGGTTCAGATGCTCCGTCCATCACCACCCTCTTTTGTACCGCTTTGGCCGCCATAAGTGTGGCAGGGTATGCTCAGACGTGAGTCCCTTGCTCACTTTGCCACTGGATTCAAGCAAGCCGGGCTGGAGACGGCTGCAATGCCAGAAACCGGTCCTCGGAAGCTTGTTTCCGGTCTAGGGAAGGCATGGCTTGGCAGTTCGGGCTGGACTGTTCCCATGAGGCACAGGGTCAGACTGATTTGCATATAGCCATGTCTGAACTGGGGTGGCAGAGTGGGCTAAAGAACGGTGATGGATCAAACCCAGATCTTTTGACTGGGTGTGAGTGTTTGATTGGTTCAGATGCTCCGGCCATCACCACCCCCTTTTGTACTGCTTTGGCCGCCATAAGTGTGGCAGGGTATGCTCAGATGTGAGTCCCTTGCTCACTTTGCCACTGGATTCAAGCAAGCCGGGCTGAAGATGGCTGCAATGCCAGAAACTGGTCCTCGGAAGCTTGTTTCCGGTCCAGGCAAGGCATGGCTTGGCAGTTCGGGCTGGACTGTTCCCATGAGGCACAGGGTCAGACTGATTTGCATATAGCTATGTCTGAACTGGGGTGGCAGAGTGGGCTAAAGAATGGTGATGGATCAAACCCAGATCTTTTGACTGGGTGTGAGTGTTTGATTGGTTCAGATGCTCCGTCCATCACCACCCCCTTTTGTACCGTTTTGGCCGCCATAAGTGTGGCAGGGTATGCTCAGACGTGAGTCCCTTGCTCACTTTGTCACCGGATTCAAGCAAGCTGGGCTGAAAACGCCTGCAATGCGAGAAACCGGTCCTCGGAAGCTTGTTTCCGGTCCAGGGAAGGCATGGCTTGGCGGTTCGGGCTGGACTGTTCCCATGAGGCACAGGGTCAGACTGATTTGCATATAGCCATGTCTTAACTGGGGTGGCAGAGTGGGCTAAAGAACGGTGATGGATCAAACCCAGATCTTTTGACTGGGTGTGAGTGTTTGATTGGTTCAGATGCTACGTCCATCACCACCCCCTTTTGTACCGCTTTGGCAGCCATAAGTGTGGCAGGGTATGCTCAGACGTGAGTCCCTTGCTCGCTTTGCCACTGGATTCAAGCAAGCCGGGCTGAAGACGGCTGCAATGCCAGAAACCGGTCCTCGGAAGCTTGTTTCCGGTCCAGGGAAGGCATGGCTTGGCAGTTCGGGCTGGACTGTTCCCATGAGGCACAGGGTCAGACTGATTTGCATATAGCCATGTCTGAACTGGGGTGGCAGAGTGGGCTAAAGAACGGTGATGGATCAAACCCAGATCTTTTGACTGGGTGTGAGTGTTTGATTGGTTCAGATGTTCCGTCCATCACCACCCCCTTTTGTACCGCTTTGGCCGCCATTAGTGTGGCAGGGTATGCTCAGACGTGAGTCCCTTGCTCACTTTGCCACTGGATTCAAGCAAGCCGGGCTGTAGACGGCTGCAATGCCAGAAACCGGTCCTCGGAAGCTTGTTTCCGGTCCAGGGAAGGCATAGCTTGGCAGTTCGGGCTGGACTGTTCCCATGAGGCACAGGGTCAGACTGATTTGCATATAGCCATGTCTGAACTGGGGTGGCAGAGTGGGCTAAAGAACGGTGATGGATCAAACCCAGATCTTTTGACTGGGTGTGAGTGTTTGATTGGTTCAGATGCTCCGTCCATCACCACCCCCTTTTGTACCCACTAAAAATCTTGGGGCTTATTTATAGCCCCCTTGCGCCACTGGTGCATCACTTTTTGTGACCCTCCGGTGGCGCAGGAGCCTGCTCCATATTTACCAGGCATCACTGAGCCACTTTTTTGGCTTAATGTTGCCTTGTAAATATTGTTCCTTTTAACGCAGTTTTCAGCATCAAAGGGGCTTGCATCGGGTGTTGCTGGGGGTATTCCCAGCAACATACATGGCTTTTAGACACTGCTCCAGATTTATGAGAAATAGTAACTCTGAGGCAGCACCAAAAACGTACGGATCCACAGGGGAGGCACAACGAGGAGAAATATATTTATTTCTCCTCATTTTCCATTTTTTATGTGTGCTGCATTCTGCAGCACACATAGAAAGAGGAAAAAGCCTCTTGTGATTGTTTTTGTGCAGGAAGGTTTCTCTTCCTGCACAAAAATAATCATCCCCACGATGCAGACACCTTACATCATGTTGCAAAGGTGACTGCGTTGTGCACTGCAGCCCATTGTGCGCCAGTGCAGGAGAAAAGGACAGGAATGCACAGTATCTGATAGATATGGCACATTCCTTCCCTTTATTTTTGCTGTACGGCAGCGCAGCAGAAAGGCATGCGGCACTGCACTACGACAAAAACCCAAAAATGAAAAACCCCAATTTCCCGGAGCTGACCTATTGTTGATTATGTGTACGTAGCAATCTGAAAAAAAACACAACATGAAATCCAAACTATACTCCTAATGTGCTTCATAAGCTTGTACCGTGTGCTGGTTCAATTAAACAATGATGCTACGGTGATTATAGAAAAGCCTGAAGATTCATTATTGTGATTAATTTTATTTTTTTCTTCTGCATAGACATAATCCAGGAAGGATGTTAGAGCTCTTTAGAAAATTGCACATGAACGTTATTTAATCGAGACACAGTAAATAATGGCACATTGCAAGATATGAGCAGGCTATATAATTCGACCACAATTTAGTGCAGTGAGGATTCTGGGGTATTAGGTAGCTGTCTAATACATGGGTTTAGCAATGTTATGTACCCCATGGGGTCACCAAGAGTATTAGGGATTCCTGTTGAGACAGAATAAAAGTCCTTCAGGAGGTGGTTAGTAGTTCCAGTAGTTTGTGGTTTATCTGTTGGTTCAGCTGCACCATACCACAATAAGATTATTTTGCAAAGTGCAGTTATTCTGTGTCCTGCTAGGAAAGGTTAAAGCAGAACAGAGTGATGCTGCTGGACTGTCAATCTCGGTTGAAGATTCAGCAGACTTTTTAAGTTAAAAAACAGACCACCTCGGACTATGTTGTTCCCAAAGAACTGTGGGCTAGATGTACTAATATACTGGTCGCAAAAAGTGGTTGCAAATTGTGCACCAACGCCCATTAGCCAGACATCAGTGGCACAATGCAGTTCATGGAATGCTCTCTCTTAAAGGTTGTCACATACAATTCAAGGATGGAGCCGAAAGCCCCTAAAGTGAAGCCGCCACTGCCAGGTGTTCTTTCTCAGTTTTATGAAGGTGTCAATTTATGTATCATTTGCTAGAGACAACAGGGATTCTGTTAATGCTACACTGCACATTTTCTGCCCATAACCAAGGAAAAAGTGTCTTAAAATGAATAAGCGATCGAAATTGTTTAATTACTTCAGTGGGAAAGAATGGGCAGTGTGTACATTCCACAAAGCATTGGATTAAAGTGCTGACCTTATGGCTGGTGTCGAAGTGGATGACGGTACATTGCAGATGTGAATGTTTCTGTTTTTCGTGAATTTTCCGAAGTTGATGTTTATAATTCACACTTGAATTCGGTTCATGACGCCTGTTCTTGCTTCAGAAAGAATGTTGTACATCATTCTTGAAAAACATCTGGGTTTTACACATTTACATTCTAAGGGGTCTTCTTTATACTTGACAGTTCCCAGAACTTCCAACATGTTTTTGAACTTTTAGAATAATGTTGTGTACTTTGAACTTCGTAAACTTTGCTTAATCAAGAACGAGATGCGTCGACACATGGTTCAAATCCAAATAACGTTAGCACTATGCTTTTTTATCACCAAAGTAAAGTACAAAAGTCCTAACATATATAAATGCTTGGAGCAGTAAAACAAATGGACACATCTGAACAATTATGCAAAATAATTTCAAGCAAATCTATGATTTTTCCTTGTGCAGTATGACTTGTTTGATATCTACTTTGTTAGCGTAACAAGACAACTGTGATGCTCAAAGCAAAGTTGATAAATAATGTGAAGAACAGTTGAGTTATATACCTTCAGTGGAAATCCACATTCCAATTTCGGGAAAATAAGCTAAAAACGGCAAACGAATAGAGTGACACGTGAATTCTGGCACTCCATTCATGGGGGCCACGGGACAGACAGGGGCTACTTATCCTCAACCGTGGTGGCAGATGGAGTTTGCCACCGGTGCTCTGGAGTATGACTAGGGTTCTGCAAAGTAGACCGAGTATACCCTATGACAATTGACTCTCCTGGTGGTGATGCCGAGCAGTTGAAGGCTTCCGAGGAAAACTGTGTGTGAGGCCAACAGGTCACAACTCAACCAACAGACCCAATAATGTATTACCCAGAGCAGTATTTATTAGAAGAAAGTACTTTAATGTCACCAAATACTACAACATTCAAAAGGGCAGTGGTTCTTAATTTATGTACAAAGTTGGAGTTAAGGTAATTTCCTGTTGGCATAAACTCCAAAGGGCATATTTACAAGCCCCTATAGCCACCACAACGTCACTTTCCACGTCGTTGTGGTGGCGATAGAGGCTTCGCCTTATTTACAAGGCAGCAATAAGCCACTTATTGTGGCTTAACGCTGTCTTGTAAATAGATCCCCTTTCATGCTATACTTAGAGGGAAAAGAGAGGGCAATAGGTGTTGCTGAGGGCGTTCCACTGCAACACCCATTGATTTTGACGCTGCCCCGTATTTACAAGGTCAGCGTAAATATGGGGCAGTGCCAAAATTAAGACCAGGCAACACCTGGTCTTACCCTGGCACAACGAGGACAAATATTTAATGTTTCCTTGTTTTTGCTGTTTCAATGTGTGCTGCACCACGCAGCACACATGGAAACAGCAAAACGCCAATGATTGTTTATGTGCAGGAAGGTGTCCCTTCCTCCACATAAACAATAATTTTAAAAAAATGAAGTTTTGCAACTTCACATGGAATTTACAAAACACCATTTAAAGATTGTTTATGTGCAGGAAGCGACATCTTCATGCACATAAACAATCACTACCCTCTACGCAGGCACCCTTGCTCTTTAGGGCAAGGGTACCTGCGTTGGCACTAGGCAGCTAAATTTAGTGCCAGTGCAGAGGGAAACGCAGGGCTGCACCATATTCTTGTAAATATGGTGTAGCCCTGCATTTAAAAAATGACCGAGTGTGTTGTTAGCCTTCTAGGCTTAACAACACCCTTCACTACTTTCCCTATGAATATGCCCCAAAGTTCTAGAACGTAGGCGACAGCGGAGCAGACAGTTGCAGCAAGCGATTGTACGTACAAGAGCTGCAAAAATACGAGTTAAGTATGAATTGTTCCAGTATCTATCATCACAAAGTTGGCAATGAATTGCAGGCTGCAGCCCTAGTCAGGTTCAGTTGGGAGAATCCAGCAGAAACTAGAACTCACCTCAACGTTATGTACAAATACCTACATAGCACAGAGGAACAAGTCATTGTGGAACCGTGGGGCACAATTGAGGTACTGTAAATGTTTTTATCAACTCAGCGGTTTTTAAAGCTGATGGGACTTTAACATGTTTACTCAATTGGGAAAAAGTAAAGTTAATGTTCGGGGCAAACTCCAGGAAACGTCACGCTGGTTACCTAGTTGCTGCGAGCATAGAAGTCTTCCCTAAATAATCATGTTGCCTGGACATGCACATAACACAGTGATTGTACTTGTGCATATGAGTGTCATCACACACACAACGAATCAATGAAAAGTGGTCTATGTGACTCTACATTTTCTAAGTATCACCATTTTGGATTGGGAACACATATCAATGTAATGTAAAGTAAACTTGTATAGCGCACAGCTGCCCCAGCGAAGGGGCATCCCGGAGCTAACAACAGTGTCAGTAGAGAGCGAGGGGCTAGACCGTAGGGAACAGGAACGTTTTGTTGGCCCTGCTGAAGGGTAATAGGCAGTCTAAGTGGCGGATCTGGACAGGGAGAGAGTTCCACAGTTTCGAGGCAAGACAGCGAAAGGACCTGCCTCCTGCTCTAAGGCGTTTCACACAAGGACCGTAGCCAAGAATTGCTCAGCGGAGTGTAGCTGGAATGCGGGTACATAGGGGACCAATAAATTGGACAAAATCTCAGGAGATGAGAGTTTTAGTATTCTAAAGGACAGACAGAGTGCCTTGAATTGGATCCTCTTAGGAACGGGTAGCCAGTGGAGGTGTCGTAAAGCACTCGTCGAAGAGCAGGTTCTTAGGAGCCTGAGCAGGACTCGGGCAGCGGCATTCTGGACTCGCTGAAGGCGATTCACTTCCGCCTTGTTGGCGTCTAACATTAGGGAGTTAGCATAGTCCAGTCTGGACAAAATAGTGGCATGTACTATCACATGACGTGTGGATGGGTCAAAGAAGCCCAATATGGGCCTTAGACCACGTAGTGTTGTAGTTTGACAGCGATTAAGTTGAGCGTTAGCAAAAGACATCCGAGTTCTGACTGTTATCTTGACGTTTAGCAGCGTCCATTTTGGATTCATGGCGGCCATTTTGTCTGCCACATGCTGCCTCATGCCGACCATGTGCGTTGTCCTACCTTTCTGCTCATGGCCGTTGAATCTGCCCGGCAACAGGCTAATAATAGCATCTCTGTGCTTTGCCGCTGACCGTTAGGGTCCACATCTGCTAATGGTTAGCTCTAGATTGGAATGTGTTAGCCGAGACCCCAAGACTGTTAACTGCTCCCACTGATCGATTGTGCTTCTCGATATTACCTTGTATGGTCATAAAATGTGCTCTTGTGCTTTGTACCGCCTTCTTTTGAGCCCCTGTGTGGGTATAAATAAACCATGTGTCCGGTAGTCCTTTGTGCTACTTCTCATAGTGCCGAAGGGTACTGTCTGCACTTTAGCACCACTTCATGAAGTTTAATAAATTCTATGTTTTGCAATTCCAGTTTCCGTGCCAACTTTTTCCTTTGGGTCTGAGGACTTTGTGCGCAGAAGGGCAAACCCCTTGCACTAGCGGGCCTGGCTGAGGCCTGTACGACAAATTGGCGCCCGGCACGTGGGGCTCATCAGCGACTCGGAGGCCCGAAGGATTGGTCGTGACGAAGGTTCGGAACTTCGCTGAGGACGCGATCGCTGCCAGATAAGACCTGTGTCTTGGCACCCAAGGTGTTTCTTCCATGCTTTCCGATCCGACCATCCAGGCGGCGCCGGTCCTCGACTGAGATCTCTTCTGCTGGTCTGCCGTGCAGTGACCGTTTGGTCGAATTTAGAACTTGGCAGTTGGAATCTGGACAGCCTATGATTGGTAAGAGCCGTTTTGCGGCGCCTGTTGTAGGTTTTGGCCTTTGGAGTGCCACGTATGATAAGGACGCTTATCGTTGCACGTTTGATTTTGGGATAGACTTGTCTACTTTGATTGTTTGATATGATTTGTTTTGTATATATGCGTTGCAACCCATATAGGCAGACATAGCATGGAGTTTTTTCTCCGCTTTGATTTGTATAGCGCAACGTACTAAGAAAGTACCTTAAGTGCTCTTTCCCTATAGTAGTGTATATCTTGCACTATTTTTGAGCATGTCTGTTTGTCGCGCACTTCGAAAGATGTGCTGCTTGTTTGGTGGTACCAGTTTACGACTTGAAGAATCGCAGCCGGCTCCCCCCGAGGGGACTCCTAATAGAGATATGTATGTGAAGTTTGGTCTTTCTGCCATAATGTACAGCACATTGTGGCACAAATACACCAAAAAGGATCCTGAGTTGCGTAGGCCATTGTATGGGTCGTTTGATGCGCGAAAGGTTGAATATGTGGAATGCTGTTTGTTTGAACGAAAATCTAGGCGTGATATGTTTGAGAGTTTGCGAATGTGGGAGAAAGAAGTACGACAGCAAGAGAAGCGTGAGCAAGCATTGATTGAAAAAGAACAGCGAAAGACTGTGTATGAGAAAGCGCTGGAATTAAGAAAGAAAGAAGCGAAAGAACTACAGGAGCGAGAGGAAAAAGAACGTAGGTTACAGATATCTGGCCAATATCCTGTCCGTCAGCCTCTCTATCCTGTCCTTAATAAACCACAAGATGATTTTTTGTTATTAGATCGACCTCCACCTCCGTATGCCGTCCCGTCTGCTCCGTCCGGGGAGGATGAGGATTTTGATTCGGGACAAAAGAAAACGCGGGACACCCGATCTATGTTGCAAACTGAACGCTCAGCCCAAATCAGACAAGCCGCTCGTAAAGCATTACGTAGCACTGATTCTGCTTCCGATCTTTTTGCTAGTATAAAGGATTGGTCTGAAAGGGAACAGATATATTTTACTTCGGCATTTGCTGATGAAGTAGTGGAAATGTATCGCAAATATTCCCCAACATTAGAATCTGCTGATGTTGCAAATGATCATAAACAGTTACGTGATGGTCTTTTTGTTTTTTCCCAGGTGGAAGATACGATTAGACGACTGGTTAAGATACGGAGCGAGGCGCGATATCTGAGGGAGCAGAAAAAGGCTGCGGATGCCGTTCCACAGACTAATCCGCCCGGAGAGACGCAGCGTTCTATCTTCGTGACAGATAAGATAATACCAGTTGTCATGAAACCTATGCGGGAAGCTGCGCCTTTGTATGTTCCTCCTAAAGGAACGGGTTATAATGACGATAAAAATTCTGCTGATGCTAAGGGATATTTTATTTATAATTGGGTATACACTCCCTGGAATAGAGCAGATGTAATGGCGCTTAAAAATGCGTTGCCTGATCTGCGTAAAAACCCAGCCGCCTTTTACGAAGCAGTTGAGGGTGCTTTAAATTCTTGTGTTATGACTTTATGTGATATAGATTTGTTTTTCGGTCTCATTTTGCCCCCAGATATGTGGAGGACCGTTCGTAAAATTGATGATCGCACTGTTCTTGGTGCCGACTGGAAGGAGATAGAGTGCGCAGATGCGGATAGAGAGCCCGCCCAAAAATCGCAACAGCTAATATTAGATCTTCCTGCAGCTATTTTGACTAAGCTTAAAACGCTAATCCCCTCTAAAAAGATTGATTGGACTGTTTTAGCGTCCTGTAAACAAAAAACAGATGAATCGGTTTCTGATTTCTTTACTCGTTTTGAGGAAGCTTTTCATGATTTCAGCAGTCAGTCCCTTACTGACGATACCGGCAGACATTTGTTTGTCGATAAATATGTTTCAAATTTGTTACCCGGCATAGCAAGCCGCTTAAAAGCTAGCGAAAGTTCTTGGACTACGTCCTCTCCGGCTTCTGTTTTGACGATGGCTCAGTATTATGAGCGTCAAGAGGTGGAGGCGAAGGGGACCGAGGACAAGAAATCAAAAGAGTTGAAAACAAAAGTTATGTTGGCCCAAGTGTATGGTCCGCCTTCTAGAGGTTATGATAGGGGTCCTGATAGAAACTATTATAGAGGTGGACGACCGCCTCCCAATACTCCCTATGGTCGTTTGAATGTGTCTTTAAATCAATGTGCGTATTCTAAACAGATTGGCCATTGGGCGTGTAATTGCCCTGTGTTACGTTTTCAGCAGGATGCTAGGGGGCGGGGTCAAGGGAGAACTGGTTCAGGTTTCTCGGTGCCTCGAGGTAACATGAATGATCGTGCCCGATCTGACATGAATGCACGCCCACAGCAGAGACAGAACACATTCGATGGGCGAAATCAATGTCAAATCTCTGATTATGTTCAGCCTGATTTGTACGATTCTGCCCATGCATAGGATTGCGTAGGATGGGGTAAGGAATCAGTTGAAGTTCCAGTAGATCAGACGGGTCCCTATGTTACAGCACATGTTTTGGGCTCTAATGATCGCTTTCTGGTCGATACAGGAGCTACACATAGCGCTTTGTCTTAACAATTGGTTCCGAGGGCTCCCCTGTCTGGCACAACTATTACTTTGATAGGTTTCGATGGAACACCTTCCCTTGGCCCATTGTCCCAGCCACTTCCGTTCTATGTTGATAAATTCAATGCTCCATGTCCATTTTTGCTCTCTCCCAATACCCCAGACAACATTTTGGGCCTTGATATGTTAAAGTATTTTAGGGCTACTATACGATGTTTTCCTGAGGCGGTGCGGGTTGTTTTGAATGATAATTACACTGGATTTGACAGAATTTGCCTGGTTAAGGAAGACATTGCATTAGCCTTACTTCCTGAATCTTTATGGGCTACCTCAGACACCGATGTGGGTCGGTTGACCATTCCTCCGATCCAGATTAGTGTCAAGGAGGGAGCTGTGTTGCCTCGTTTGCCACAATATCGCATTTCACAGGAGGGAGAAGAGGCACTCATACAAATTGTAAATGTTCTGATACGAGTTGGGGTTGTTGAGGAAGTCCCATACAATGTTTGCAATAGCCCGATTCTTCCGATTTTGAAGAGAGACACTGACACACGAGTTTACAGATTTATTATTGATTTAGGAGAAGTCAATAAGATAGTGATACCGCAATACCCTGTGGTTTCTGACATTACGACACTTCTTACTTTAGTCCCCCCAACTGCTACTACATTCACTGTGATTGATTTGAAAAACGCTTTCTTTTCGATCCCTATTCATCCTGATAGCCGATATCAGTTTGGTTTCACTTTGAATAATCGATCGTATCGATTTTGTAGAGTTCCTTAGGGCTATACTGAAAGTCCGAGTATTTACAGCCAAGCATTGAAGAGGGAACTTGATTCTTTCGTACTGGTCGAAGGTGTGGCTCTCATACAATATGTCGATGACATCTTGTTGGCAGCCGATACTCCAGAGCAGTGTGAAGAATGTACCTTATCTTTGCTTTCCTTCCTTGCTACACATCATCATAAAGTCTCTCGAAAGAAGCTGCAGTACTGTAGACCAAAGGTAACCTACTTAGGTCACCTTTTGTCTAAGGAGGGACGTGCATTGACATCAGATCGCATACAAGCAATTCTAGACACGCCAGTTCCCACCACACAGAAAGCAGTATGTGCATTTTTGGCTCTTACTTCGTTTTGTAGACAGTGGATTTTAGGATTTTCACACATTGTTAAGCCCCTGTTAGCACTTTTGACGAAAGATACCCCAGTACCTCTTCCATGGACAGATGAATGTGAAAGTGCTTTTCGACAGTTACGACAAGCCCTTTGTTCAGCACCAGTGTTAGGTACAGCAGACTATACAAAGATTTTCACACTTTACGTGCATGAGAATGATGGATGTGCATTGTCAGTGTTGGTCCAGTTACACGGCGATAAGCAACGCCTGTGTGCATACTTCTCTGCAGTCCTTGACCCTGTTGCTAGAGCATTGCCTGGATGCTTCCGTTCAGTTGCAGCAACAGCTGTGTCCATTCGACAGAGTGAAGGGATAGTTTTGTCACATAAATTGTTAGTGCTAGTGCCGCATGCTGTCGAGGCCCTTTTGAATCAGACAAAAACGCAGCACTTCACTAGCGCTCGTCTTACAGGATATGAACTGACATTACTAGCCCCCCACATTACATTAAAGAGATGTGCAACTCTGAATCCAGCCACATTGTTGCCATATCCGGTGACCCAGCCTCAGTCATAAGAAACGCACAATTGTATTTTTCTGACTGAAGAACAGACAAAGGGTCGTATTGGTTTACAGGATACGCCCCTTCCAGATGTAGATGGTGAATTGTGGGTTGATGGGTCTTGTTTGAAATTGCCAGATGGTACGACCTCAGCCGCGTATGCAATTACCACGCTTGAGACTGTAGTGGAGACAGCTCGCATACCACAGAAATCGGCTCAAGCAGCTGAATTGATAGCGCTGACGCGAGCAAGTGAGCTCAGTGCTGGTTTGTGCGTAAACATTTACACAGATAGCCGCTATGCTTTTGGAGTAGCGCATGATTTTGGCCTACTCTGGAAGGAAAGAGGCTTTCTTACATCTCATGGAATACAGATAATGCATGGAGATTTAGTGCAAAATCTCTTAACTGCATTGACGCTGCCGAAGAAAATTGCCATAGTGAAGTGCAGTGCGCATAAGAAAGTCACAGACAAAATCGGACAGGGATATGCTTTTGTAGATCGAATAGCACGTGAGACTGCCATGCAGAGGAGTACCACTTCTATGTATGTAGTGTAGTCACAAGCTGAAAGATGGCACGATGCTAGGCAGGAAGTGCGAGAGCTACAGAAGACAGCTTCCGACAAAGAGCGTGAACAGTGGTCCAAAGAAGGAGAGTTAGATGATGAGGGTTGTTGGAGAAATAAGCAGATGGATCGATGGAAGTTGCCTATAGCTTTCGTGCAACCTATGGTTCAGATGGCGCATGGGGTAGCACATGTTGGAGCTCTTGCAATAACAAAAATGCTTACTCAGGTTTGGGAGCATCCAGAGATTGCCAACACAGCTAAGAGAATAGTACAGTCCTGCTTAATTTGTCTGCAATATAATCCTGGAAAGGGGACACGAGTTCCGTCTGGAGGGTTTGTCACACCGGCTGCACCTTTTGAAGTCCTGCAAATGGACTAAATTCAGCTTGAGCGGTGTAATAATTTGAACTATGTTCTAGTGGTGGTCTGTGCCTTCAGTAAATGGATTGAGGCATACCCTACGAAAGATAATACGGCTATTACTACTGCTAAGGTGCTACTGAAGGAGTTCTTCCCGAGGTTCGGTGTCTGCAGACTTTTATGGAATGATAACGGACCTCATTTTGTCGGGGAAGTTATCAAGTATGTCTTGAAAGGATTAGGAATTAAGCAGAAGTTTCATGCTGTGTTCCATCCACAATCTGCAGGATTGGTGGAGAGGTATAATGGTACTCTCAAGCTCAAACTTGCGAAAATTCAAGCCTCCACGAATCTGACTTGGCCAGATGCGCTGCCATTGGCGTTGTTGTCCATTAGATCAGTACCGCATTCTAGGACGGGTCTTACCCCGTATGAGGTGGTATTTGGGCGGCCAATGAATATTTGGGGAGTTCCGAAACCAAGTTCTGTGTATGACGTACCTTGTGTTTTAATGAATGACTATTTGGCACAATTAACTGACAGCTTGGTTTCTATTCATCAACAGGTTCGAGAAGCGCTCCCTGATAAATCCCAAGGTGAAGGCCATGAACTCCGTCCCGTAGACTTTGTTATGCTGAAGGTCTTCGAGAGGTCGAGCAGCTTGGAACCGAGATGGCGTGGACCAGAGCAAGTACTCCTCGCCACAAGAACTGCAGTCAGAGTCACCAACAAGAAGAATTGGGTCCATAGTACCCATTGCCGGAAGGTTCTGCCGGCTTTAGTAGAACCTGCTGTGCTGACCGATCATCGAGAGATCTTGACTACGGAGAAAGGCCCTGCTGTATCACCTGACGGATCTGCGGAGTTCTTCCCGGACCAGACGACTTCTGGAAAGGCACGCTATGATTTGAGATCGGGAAAAGTAACTTGAGGTTTTTTTGTTGCGAGACTGGTTGAGCAACCGCTCTGGGTAGTGGAAACGGAGAGCCGATATGACAAGGGAGGGGATCAGCCCTGCGTAGTGTAGTGACACCTGTCTTGATCTGTGGCAAAGAAACCAACGTCTGCCCAGAGTAAAGAGCTCATGGACTATTTTTGTTTTTTCTATTTTTAGTTTTGAAGATTTAGTTTTGTGACTATGAATGCTACTAAGAAGAAGATCTTAGGAGTATTAAGTGTTTTTGTTGTTTTAACAGTTATAGCAGTGATCACCTGGTGTGTTGAGAGGGTGAGTCCTGCCCGGAAATTCTTTGTGGTTCCTACTACTCCGATTCCGGAAGAGCATCAGCATTTTTCTCTTCCCTATCATGAGCATAAGCATAGAGAATCTTATATAAATAACACTTTTGTTCAGATGCTCCACCATACTCATGATGCCACCAATACCACAAACTGCTGGATTTGTGGTATGCTTCCAGCTCATCAGAAGAAAGGTGGAACGCCGTGTATTCCACTTCCTTTTTCGCACAATGGTTCTTGTTGAGCCTGGTATACTCTTCTCTTTTCGAACAGAAAACCTGCAGTAGGTGGACTTCTCTTCCATTTGAATAGAGAGTGTTATCAAGATGAACATGGTTATCCTCAAGCGAATGGAACTATATGGGAATGGGAAGAATATCGACCGGACAATGCTTCTACGCCTTATGTCTTCACCCATACAAGAGACTCTACTACGAGTAATGAATCTGTAATTACTGTAAGACGGACTAAAGCAAATTTGTGTGTGAAAAGCACTGGACGAATTCCAGTGGGAGATAGTGAATGTGTTATTGTATTAAATATGGATGGAATAAATGATAGTACTTTTCTGGCTTCACATAACACATATCTGGTATGTGGAAGTCATGGATATCATAGATTACCAATAGGGTGGTCTGGAATTTGCTATGTATCTTTTTTATTACCCCCTGTTTTTCTTGCACCTGCTTCCTATCACCGAGATTTTAAACTGTTTCGAAATGTTTCCATGAATCGTTATAAGCAAAAAATCCGAGTTGATGATGTTGATCAAATGGACACTAGTCTACAGCAATATGTTGACTTCAATTTAGGTTTGTTTTCGTTTGTAGGTGCTGCATTAAACAGCAGGAAAATACGACGATTAACTAGAGTTGTGGAAGCTGTCACCAATTAAACAGCTGTAGCGCTTGGTAATATTACAGAGGAACTACAAGTTGCTAGAATTGTAACTCTTCAGAACAGCATGGTTCTAGATGTTATGTTAGCAGATAGGGGAGGAGCTTGTAAAATTATCGGAAGTAATTGTTGTGTTTTCATCCCTGATAATTCACCTTCTGTATATGAATGCAATTCTTAAACTGCATAAGATAGCGTCTGATATTCATGAGAAAAACGGTACCTGGACATTTGCTGGATGGTTTTGGGCTCTGATTTCTGCTTGGGGTTGGAAACTACTGACTATACTGTGTATTGCAGCTGCATTAATTTTCACCTGTTGTATGTGTATACATTGTGGCCCAATGCTATGTTCTGTGTGCATAAATGCCTGTATACCATCCAAACGAAATGCCGTAAAAGCTCAACAATCATTGGATAAGGAGGTGACAAATATAATGTGCATAGATGTACGAGATGAATGCACAGATTACCCGAGAAGAGCATATGTCTTTAGCTAACGCTAAAAGGGTTGTCTGTTGTAGTTTGACAGCGATTAAGTTGAGCGTTAGCAAAAGACATCTGAGTTCTGACTGTTATCTTGACGTTTAGCAGTGTCCATTTTGGATTCATGGCGGCCATTTTGTCTGCCACATGCTGCCTCATTCCGACCATGTGTGTTGTCCTACCTTTCTGCTCATGGCCGTTGAATCTGCCCGGCAACAGGCTAATAATAGCATCTCTGTGCTTTGCCGCTGACCGTTAGGGTCCACATCTGCTAATGGTTAGCTCTAGATTGGAATGTGTTAGCCGAGACCCCAAGACTGTTAACTCCTCCCACTGATCGATTGTGCTTCTCGATATTACCTTGTATGGTCATAAAATGTGCTCTTGTGCTTTGTACCGCCTTCTTTTGAGCCCCTGTGTGGGTATAAATAAACCATGTGTCCGGTAGTCCTTTGTGCTACTTCTCATAGTGCCGAAGGGTACTGTCTGAACTTTAGCACCACTTCATGAAGTTTGATAAATTCTATGTTTTGCAATTCCAGTTTCCGTGCCAACTTTTTCCTTTGGGTCTGAGGACTTCGTGCGCAGAAGGGGGAACCCCTTGCACTAGCGGGCCTGGCTGAGGCCTGTACGACAGTAGGAGTCCAAAGCAGGTACCCACAATCTTTTTGGTATGCTCCTGGAACCCAAGAGTGGAGTTGAACCAAATCCCTAGATTCTTTACCACTGATTTACGGGTGGGGGCACTGCCCAAGGACACTGGCCACCACTGCGTGCTCCAGAGTCCCTTGTCTTTCCCCACCAACAGCACTTCTGACTTGCTGGCGTTAAGTTGAAGGCAGTTGGTGGTCATCCAGCGTGTGACCGCCGCTTGTCCATTCCGGAACTGTGTGGTGCCCCGAGAATGATCATCGGAGAGAGCCACCACCAGTTGCGTGTCGTCAGCATACGACACCATGACCATGCCATGGTCCTGCGCCACTCCTGCCAAGGGTTGTACATAGAGGTTGAACAGGCCAGGTCTTAATGCAGAGCCCTGTAAATGAAACTGTAGCATATGAAAAAAATGGGGAAACCTGACACAAATTCCTAAATCAGGGAAATGATCTAATGTGTAAATATCACGATTTATCAATTGTATACAAAATGTACATGCAACCTCAATAAAATAGTATAACAATATTTTTATAAATTAATAAAACTAGATACAAAACAAATAAATAAAACAATTCAATCCTCTTATATTTGTAATTGATTCAAACAATCCCATTACTATTTTTTGAGACAATTTTAGAGTAAGTATGGTATATACAGTGTCTATCATGGCTATATGGAGTCCTATGTTCAAATATTCAAATTACATCAAAAACTTAAAGACAAAATGGTCATATCATTAATACAGAGGACAATCATTTCTGGCATGGCTCGTGAAAATCTGTGTCCAATGAAACTGTAGCAACAGGATTCAAACTTCACTCCGGGGAAAATAAGCAAGTAGTAAATGAAAAACGTACATGTGAAACTGGAAGCTGGGTGAAAAAACACTAAGCCTACCAGTAGAGACCTAAGTGCAGAGTGGAGGGGCATAGAATGTCATAGAATAGAAGGGAGTAAAGTGGAGTGCAGTAGAGTGGAGTAGGGTGCTGTAGAGTGGAGTAAAGTGTCAGAGTGTAGCTTAGAGCGGCATAAAGTAGAGTGTCTTAGATTGGCATAGAGGGTCATAGAGTGGTGTGGAGTGTCGTAGCGTGGAGTGTCAGAGTGGCGTGTCGTAGAGTGAAATGTCATGTCATTTCCAGAGTGTTGGAGAGTGGTGTGGCATTGGGTGGTGAAGAGTGCCATGGCATAGAGTGGCACTTGATAGAGTAGCATGGTGTAGAGCAGAGTGTCGTAGAGGATCGTAGAGTGGATGGTCATACAGTGAAGTCGAATGAAGTAGAGTGCCACTTAAATATCCGGCAGGATTTTAACATAGATCTTCTCACTTTGTAGTCAGATAAACAAAAGTAAACACCAAATTGCATCAAAGGACAGAGCCTGACATTTGATCTCTGTCTTTGAATGCACAGCAAAAGTGACAAGATAAGAACAAGATTTAATGGCCTGTTTAAAGAAAGCGCGCCATGGAATAATGCAGTGGGTAGGCTATGCTCCGTGGAAAGGACAAACTCAAGCTGGAAACCCTAAAACAAATAATGCCAGCAAACAGTAATCAAGCATATGTGAGTTACAAAACACAACTCCAATGGTAAACAATGAGTGGGATGCATTCACAGGTAAGCTTTCAGAATGTCCCCAAGATGTTGTTAGCAGACCAGACGGTGCTGTTTGGTTGGCTTTGACCTAAAAATGGCCTGGCACGGCAACACTATTCCAACCTACAAAATGCCTCTTTACAAATAATCACTGATCTAAAATATATTAAACACGAACCAGGGTTGGACTGGCTTATAGGCACTCAGGAAGTGCCAGATAGGCTGATCTGAGAGGTCAGTGTGTGGCCGTTTTTTGGCGCGTGCGGGACAGATTTATTGTCTAGTAGGTTGATTTTTACTGTTGATTTCCTTCATATTAGTACATACATTGCCTGCCGTAAGCACACTTCATGTAGTTTTCCATACCTTGCAAAACACATGAACAGCGTATCTTTACAAGTTCAGAGGCAGCCAAGGTTGCAAACATGGGCCACTTTTTGATATCTAATTATTCCTTATTTAGGACGAGTTTCATTTTGGTGCCCAGGCCAACTTTCTGTCACAGTCCGACTCTGTACATGACTACACAGGTATGAATATGAGGGGTGTAATCTTGTCTAAAGCAACACCACACACATCATGCATGCATAAGGATGAATAGTAAATTTAAAATAAATCTATAAAAAATAAAAGCTGCATAGACGTAGTGAAAAAAATAATGCATTATATTGGCTATAAATTATAAATATGTGTGACTATTTGTATGTTTGTAAGGTATTACATCATAAGACAAATATACTGAGAAGAAGAAATTCGAGCATAAATTGGTATCTATGGCAACATTCTCATTATATGTCTAACCAGAGGCGAAGACTTTGCTAGCAAACATTTGTACAAAAATACACACATAGGCATATGTGAGCTAGATGGACAGTTGAACAAACCAGCTACATTTCTGCTGTATGAGAAAAGCAGAGACAAATGTGTGTGTGTGACACAGAGACACCTTGATTCAGTGATATTTCACAGCGTAACTGTGTTACCTCCCTAATGTATGCCACTAACATCATAAAATCCTAGCAATGGAAACAAAAGGCGAAGATGTCTGAAGATATTTTCTCACTTTATTGATGCACATGCGCATTCATGCCTTGGATGTACCATGACAATGAGGATGGAACCAGCTGCAGCTCTTGCAATCTTAGCATGGTATGCTTGGCTCTCACTCACACAAGGCTCTCTCAATTTGACTGACTATGCATTGTAGGCGAAAGTGTGGCATAATGCTCCTTGATTCCATGATTCTGCTACTTTGACTTTAGGACGGCAAAGACAGGACAAGTGTCGAAGTCTGTCACAGGGTTATAGATTAGAAATATACTTCCCAATAAATGTTAAAGTGTAAAAAAAATGATGAATGGAACACAATTAATCTCAGCCACTGGTAATCACTCTGAGCCACATCCCAGTCCGTTGTTATCTGCATACCATGCCGTATGCAGATAACAGTAGTCGTACTGCTATCTGGCTTCATGGAGCCCTTTTTGCCCATTGCCTTCAACCTTGCCCTGCTGATAATTTTTTACCTCCACTTCAGATACTTTGTCAGAAGGTAAAGATTATGACTGAGGCGAAGACTGGTTTTTGTATCTGGCACGCACTCCATCACGGTTGATCTTAAATCTTGCCTAAGTGTCGATCAAGGGCATCCAGATGACTGTGGCTGCGATTAAAACTTTTTGGATTTTTTTATTTAAAAAGTAAAAAATTCATATCTTAGTTCTTCTTGTTGCTTTGGTGTCATTTTGTTAATTCAATTATTGCCTATGTTTATAAATTGGAGTGGTGTATTTATTCTGTTCTGTATTTTTACTTTTTAAATGGTTTTGGGACTTCTGAATGCTTTATACATTTTCCTAAATTAAGCCTGTATGTTCTGTGCCATAGTTAGCAGGAGTTGAGCTCAGGTTTAAATGACTGAAACCTTCCAGGAACTAACAGAGATAGTGGCGTATTACTTGTGGTGAACTACCATCCACCTCAACTAAAAATACACTTACACACATGCACAATTGCATCATCCAAATAATCCCTCATCTCCCTTGCTGTACTTAAATTACTCAATGTGGATAGTGTGATGTAAAAGAAATGACCACTGAATACTACTTTGGACACCTCCCACTCTATGATGGAGTTTGATGCTGACTCCTCATTTTTGCTGCAATAATGTGGTATTGCTTTGCTCACTGTACATGGAAAAAACGTATCTTCTTAAGTTGTAACTTCCAGTCTCCAGGAGGGTATAGTGGTTTTCCTGGGTCCTAATCAAAATCCCTGCAATAATGGACAATGGTCTGAAATTATTTACAGAGGTATTCTGTCTGAATTACTGGGATTTACTTCGGATCACATCACCTGCTCTATAATCCTAATATCATAGTATCTTTTGACTGACGGAGGTTACGACCGGATGATTTATTTGCAAATGGTCTTCTTATGCAGGAGTTATTATACATGTATCTTTTCCAGTCTGTTCTAGTATAATATACTGGACTAAAATAGGCACATTCAATTACCATCATTGATCCTCAATAGGTTTCTATACACATGCTGTGATGATCTGAAATCACTTCTGGAAGTACCTGTGATACCTACCACAACATTATCTACACTGCAACTATTTGAACTAGCAAAATTCAATTGTGACTATCTTGCCCTGATGAAGTTCCCCGTGAGGGAATGAAATGCATTGGCTGAGCTGTTCGTATCACTGATTTAAGAATAAGAAATAAAGAAATATTTTTATACTACTATCTGAGTATTGGACTTCATGGCCAGGCGCACCCCCATCTTGTTAATCATAACTTTGGATCTGGAGCACAGAGGCACCAAGCAATGGCTGGTGTTGGGGTGAGCTGTGCAGGAATAATACGAATTGGAACTAGCATGAGGTGCGCGACTAAGGGTCCGCTGTTGTTTTTCTGGACTTGTATCTTTTCCTGTACTTTAATTACTGCTCAAGGAATCAAGCTTGGTCACTGCAGGGTGCATACACACTGGTGAAAATGCATTCAATCCAGTCAATCTGCCCACTGCCTTAACACGGTCTCCTACTAGATCAGATGTGATTTCACAAGCAGCTAAAAGAATTCCAGAATTAAGCCACCTCGGCTCTGGCTTACGTTGAATACTCTGTGTTAAAATAAACTGTCCCCTTTATCTATGCTTCGGTGCAAACCTTTCTCTCTATTAAAGTACATTTGTGCAATAGGATTATTTGGCACCTCTTTTCCTGACATGTGAGTATATATCCTACGTTTCAGCAACATTATTTATGTCCCAAACATTCAAAGTCAGAAACACATTTGTTTTGCGGGTTCATTATCATCTTTCTTTATTTTGTGGTAGCCTTCTATCCACTGCCACTTCTGGTCAGAAGAGGTTATTTGCCACCCTCCCCCACACCTTAATGTACACATTGTTACTAGTCCAGCTTCCCTTGTGTTTTGTATGTTCACGTTAGACCCATCAGAAAATGTCCAAAGTGTTACTCCGGGGCAGTAAGGCAACAGCCTCCTGCCAATTACCAAAAAACAATTGTGCAACATTCCATTAGCCTCTTGCATTTGAGGAAAAGTATTTGGGGAGACCAATTTTATCCTCAAGGAGCATATTGGCAAAAAAACAAGGTTGGCGTGTTACCAGGTCTCTCTACGAAAGAAAGGAAACCCGATTTTCACTAAAGCAACTTCAGAACATATTCACTTATCACGGGGGCCTAGTGATGTGATAATGATGCTGTTAAACTGCTGTTTATGTGAACTTTTTCAAAGAGAACATTGTTTATTTAGAATCCACCTAGTAATAAGTGTTTTACTGTTGAAGGGCTGTCAATTCCTTATTGCAGCTATCGACTGTCAATGGTTTAGCACTGAAAATGGGGCACACTTGTTTGAAATAGTTTTAGGCTGTTTTTTTTAAGTTATATTCACTGACTGGGAACGTTTTATAGGGTGGATCGCTAGCCTTAATTTTTGGGGGATAGTGTGGTATACTTCCGCCTGTGAGAATAGGTTCCCAACTAGGAGGAGGCTACAAAAGAATGATGCTGACACGGCTGCAGGTACACCAAAGGCAAGGTCGTCTGCGTCTGCGGCCATCCGTACATCGGCTGCGCATAGCAGCCAGCCATGCTGCCAGTTTTAATACAGGAACTGAAGAAAGCTTATGGTATACTAGAGAGGAGCTGCTTGACCTAGGTAATCTGATGCTCTGTGACTCTGAAATTAATTCCACTCTGGGAGTGACTACATGTACTTCCGGTAGCACCGAGATTCCTGATCTTAAAATGTGGAATTCTCAGCGTGAGCTCTCTGGTGAAGCACTCAACTAAGATACATTTATTACTTCAGTCTGGGGACTGGGACGCTCTATTTAAGACTTAAACTACAATTGACTCAGATATCGATTTGGGCTTTGCCTGTCTGTCTGGCTTTAAGATTTTCCACAAACCCCAGACCCAGAATTGGAGGGGGGAGCCCTAATCTACAAGGATAAATGGGAATTTATGCAACTTAGTCTAGATGAGATTGTAGGCCCTGAGCTCCTGGGGTTCTCCCTTAAGAACAGTAAAGTTTATATGTTATCCGGTATTGTGTATTATCGCCCACCCAGGGCCATACAGCACCTATCTACAATCTCTTGTTGACATTTATAGTAACATGGCTCTGGCTCACTCAAAATTGATATTTTGGGGGACTTCAATATGTGATCTGAGGGAGACCCTGGACCTGCACTGAAAGATCTTTGTGAGTCATGTGAACATGTAGGACTGCAACAGATCGTTCCATGTCCAACTCACCAGGATGGGCATATCCTGGATAACATTTTTTTTCCAACCATGTTCTTGCTAGCATAGGGAACATCCTCCCTCTCTGTTGGACAGATCATTTTGTAGTCTTTTTCTCCCTACGAGGTAGGGAATCTATCCCACAAAAGATCAATCCAGATGTTCCACGTTTTGGTAGGGCATGGAACAAACTTGGTAAACAGTCAGGGGATAACCACTGTTTTAATCTTGCCCCTTGTAGTGACTGGAAATAGTATTAGAACTACTTTAGGCCAAGTTATCCCTTCCAAAGTACCGAAAACCCCATGGAGACCTTGTGCCACTTGATATAATGCTTTGCTCCAGGTTCAAAAAATGATCTGTAAAAAAGCTAAGAGAAAATGGCGCAAGTCCTATAAGACAGAGGACAAAAAAGATCTTTAAAAAGCTCTGGCAAAGTATAAGATTGAAAATGTGAAAGCTGAAACCGAATATTTCTTTAGCATTATCTTGGCAGCACCCAAAAGCGCTAAGAAAGTGTTCAATATTAGGCGAGAACTGTCCAATCTGTAGTGTGTGACCCATTGTATTCCCGCATCACAGGCCTATGTAATAATTTGGCTGGGTATATCGAAGAGAAACTCTAGAACCTGGCTCTCCTCTGGATCCTTTACCTCATAGGGTTTTGAAGCAACCAGGCAGGAAAACATGTTCTATGGCTCTGGCAAATGTGTTGCCAATCTTTGCAAACTGGCGAAGTCCCAGTGGTTTGGAACAGGGAAATTGTGTCACCTTTATTTAAAAAAAAAATCAACAATGGTCCATACAATCTTAGGCAACTACAAACCAATTTCTCCTTTAACATATCCCGTAAAGATTCTGGAGCATTTTGTCAGCAAAGCATTAACTCAGTTTCTGAAAGTCAACCAAATTGTGGAAGAAGAGCAATTTAGTTTTTAACCAGGAAAAACGACTGAAACAGCTTTGCTCACCGCAATGGATGAACTTAGAATTAAACTAGATAACAGTCAAACTGTGGTACTGATCTTATTAGGTCTGTCTGCCATATTTGATACCATGAATCAGAATACGCTTTTGGCTAGAATAACCATTGATGCGGTTAAGGGCACAGCAGGGAAGTGGCTTTATTCTTATTTGTCTGATAGACAGTAAGCGGTGTTCCTTCTACCATACCGCGATGAGTTTAGGACGGTTCTACATGGCGTCCCTCAAGGGTCGTCAATTAGCTCAATTCTTTTTAATATATATTTAAGCCCCTTGGTTTCACTTATTAAATCAAACAACATCAGTCTGGTCAACTATGCTGATGACAATCAACTTATTGTATCACTAGAAGGAAATCATACGATGTCAATTGGCGCCTTCAATAAATGTATGTATTACATCATCAGCTGGCTTACTTCCAACTCTCTGAAGTTTAATGGAAGCAAGACAGAATTTCTCTGCTACAAAGCAACGAAGTCCCCGGTTTTACTTCCTCCTAACATTTGACCACTTCCCTCTGACCTGACTCCTGTTCCGTCAGAGGCTGTTAGAAATTTGGGGATTACCTTTGGCAAGGCACTGAGCCAGGAATCTCACATAAATAAGACTGCTGGGTCTTGTTTCTCCTTAATTAAATTACTGCATAAAATTCTTCCGCTACTACCTGCTTCAGCTAGATTCTTGGTAGTTTGTAATGTCATAGGCTGGACTATTGAATGCTTTGTTGCTGGGAGCTCTGGAATACTTGCTCAATCGGCAACACAGAGTCCAAGCAGTGGCGGCTAAATTAGCCCTGAATAGACCCAGAGGCCATCTGTGTCATTGCCCTTGAAAGACTTACATTGTCTAGCATTGATACAAATAATTTTGTTTAAAGGCCTCTGTATTGTCTATGAATTGCTTACATTGATTTGGCCCATTCTCTCTGCAACAGAAGATTAAATAGTTCATCCCCAGGCAGGAGCGCTCACCCCTCATTAGCTATTCTGGCCTGTGTGGTCAAAGTTAGGAAAACAAGTAAGAGAGGATGGGCCTTTATGATTGCAGGCGCTCATCTATGAAACAATCTTCCAGATACCCCACAACTTACTGCATCACAGAAAGGCACTAAAGACTTGGCTGTTCCCTAAAGTTGGGAAACACTATTAAACATTGTCTACCTTAGAACGTTTGATTACTGCCTACACTGTAGGAATTGTTTACTCTTCCTCTCCTGTAATTCTCTCTCTCAGCACCAAGATACCTGTTAGCTGACAGGGTGCTTTATATATGAGATAAATAAATAAAGAACTGCTGTTCAAGCCATCATGCTCTCAAATCTGGACAGTGGTAATAAACTACTCCATGCCCTCCCAGATTCCTCATTGCCTCCCCTTAAATGCAACCTAAGACACTGCAGCACATCCCATCTCATCCAAGGCCTAAAAAATATGATCACATCACACCCATCCTGTAGGAACTCCATTGGCTCCCCTTGCCAGCCTGGCATCTTCAAAATCAGCTGCATTTTTGACAAATCCATCATGACCAGCATCTGCGCTTATCTTGCAGGCAAACTTACCAGCTCTGATGAATCTTGCCACACCAGCAATCAGGACATCATGAGACCAAAGGCTAAGTGTAAAATAGAAAAAAAAAAGGTTGCAGGCATTTCGCATCTATATACCCTGGATCTGGAATGATATTCCCGCATCCATCAGAACCTGTGCTCCAATTTAGGAAAGAGTTGAAAACGCACCTCTTTGAAGAACACTACATCACAATGCAGTAGTAGTGTTTTTCTCAGAACATAGCTACCTTTCCTATCACTCATTGATTGTATCCTTATCTATGACCTTGTGCAGAACTCCACCTTTTGGCTAAGTTGACACTATACAAGTACCACTTACATGCCTACATATATGAGGTCATTAATGACCGTGGTAAAGCTCTTGGTATAGAGGAGATATTTTTGCTTGAATTGCGGTTTTGATAGGCCTATACAATCAAGCAGTGAACGTGTGGATCTGAGATGTGAATTTGCAAGCTAGGATAAAAAGGACAGTTAGAGACCTTTCTGAATATTTTGGAGTATGTGTTTCAGAGCGCTTGTGGCTTATCATTCAGAATTTCTTAAAAGCTGTCTTTGATCTCCCGTATGTAAATTCAGTAAATCATCCCAGCAGGCAGACCCCATGAGTGAACAATTAACTTGGAGTTGTATGAAGCACTAGATCACATGGATATATGGCAACAGACAAGACCAAAAGAGACCATAGATGCAAAGGAGAGAAGAGCAGAAGTAGTTTAGTTTAGTTTATTTGTTTAGCACAGTTAATTAAAACCATTGCTGTGAAATATCCATATTAGCACAATTATCACATCAAGAAGCAAAACTGAGGAAATACACTGTCATTTAAAAAAAAAATCTATACATTTAAAAACAATTTTAAAACTACCAGTGTTAAGTTACTATTGAAGTCCAAAAAGTGAAAAGATTAGGACAAGAGGTGCTAAACAAGGGAACGAAAAAAGTCAGTACTAAGTTTTGGGGAGTGGGGGGCAGGAAGCGTAGGAGCCGAAGAGGGTGAAAAGAAGTTTGCCAAAAGTCTCACAAACTTTCCAACCCTGGCAAGCGCTTGAATATCTGTGGAGGTAAAACACAGAGACGTCGCCTCCCAGCATGACCTAGTGCTCCATTTTAAAAATAGAGGTTTTAATAAATGCATCCATAGCGGGGCAACAACACAGTAGGTGCGGCCATGATTCTTTGTGATATGAGCACAGTCTGCAGGCCCCCCCTCCTTTGAAGGAGCCCATCTGTAGGACGCCGTAGAGCACAGGCCTAGAAGGCGCATAGACAATATGTTCTTCCTTGCCACTGCGTTAAGGTTTTCCAGTAGATAGAATTGCGGTACCCCAGGCTGGTATGAGACATTCAAGGGAAGCAAGACAGTTGGTGTGTTTAAAGCCTGAAGGTCCATCCGATGGGAAATTAGTTTTGCCTGCTTATTTATGACTTTTTTCCACACTGAGTATGGAATTGTGTCTGAGATTAGCAGGGAGCTGTCAATTTCTAATGATTTAATGGCCTTTGTCATTTGACGGTTCCATGGGTTTCCAGGGCTGGTAAAGATCTCTTTTAGGCAGAATTTTAGGGTGGTATCTGCTGCTTTTGATGACCTTATAAAATATTTCAATGTATCTGCCTCGCAGTAGATGGACTGCCTTTGTAGTCCCAGCTCCAGACGTAGTCTTGTTCTCTGAATGAATTTCGGGAGATGAAAGATTTTTTTGTAAATGGAAACTTGGGCATGGGCAAGGCTGACACAGCACGCACCGGGAAAGGCCTGATGTCCATAGTTCAAGGCGGGGAGTAGTGTGGCTTAGATCACTTTCAAGATAGGTTCTGCAGAGGGGCTGCTCAGAGACTGATTCAAACGAGACAGGGAGTATGTTATTGCACCTGCTCTTTTTTTCATGGCAGCTAAATGAGCTGTTGATCTTGAGGTCTCGCAGAACCATACTCCTAAGTAATTGTATTTTGCTATTGAGTTGATCGTTGCAGGTCCAATGTGCCACCTTTAGCTTCTCTTGTTCTTACAACGGCCGAATATCATCACCATGGTCTTTTCTTGGTTGATTTTTAGCACGTTGGCCGTATTATATGTATGAAGTTTACTTAATGCTCATTGGAGCCCCGTTTTTGTCTGGTCCATTATGACAATATCATCAGCATATTGTAAAATATGCAAATCCCGTTTTGCAGGACCCAGCTTTGGCGGGAGTAAATTGCTTTTCTTCAGATATGTTCCCAGATCGGCAGTATAGAGATTGAACAAAAGCGGGGCAAGAACACAGCCCTGCTTCAAACCGTCTCCGATGGCAATTTTTCTGGAGACTGTCTTGGGGCCAGTTTTAATTCGTACCCAGGTGTTCTTGTGCAGGGAGATAAGGGCTCCTAGCAGGTTCTGTGGAATCCCCAATTTGTCCAGTTTCCTCCATAGAATGTCGCGAGACACTTTATCGAAGGCTGCGCTGTAGTCAATAAAGCAGCAATATAGTGGAAGATGATTTTTTTGTGCCGCCTGCTGACTCAGGAAAGCCAAAGTTGTGATGTTGCCTATGGTGGATGCTGAGGAGCGAAACCCTGTTTGAAAGTAAGGTAGAATATTGTTTTCTGCTACCCAATCTTCTAAGAGCTTGAGAAGACACCGGGCATATGCCTTCGCCTCATGATCTAGTAAGGCAATAAGTCGGTAGTTTGCTGGGAGCATAGGGTTTCCTTTCTTAAAAATGGGGCATAAAATCGAGCCGAGCCAAGAGTCTGGTAGCTGGCGGGTCATAAACACGTTGTTAAATAATGAGGCAAGAAGTTCGGCCCACTCTGCCAACGCACATTTAAAAACCCCTGCTGGAAGGCCATTAGGCCCGGGGGCCCCGTCGTTTTTCATTGCCTTCAGAAATTTGGAGACTTCGGCTGCAGAGGTCAGCTCATGGGATTCAGTCAGCGTTGTATCGACATTATCTCTTAAATCGGTCGCCACGAAGTCCGACGTGTCTCTGCTGTATAGTTGAATTACATGCTGGGCCCAGACTTCTTCACAGACTGCGTTCCCTCTGTTGTTATTCGACGAGCGGAGCTTGTTCATATAATTCCAGAACTGGGATAGGTTCTTGCCCTGTAACAGTGCAAATATTTTTATCCACTCTTTTTGTTCTTTTAATCTCTTCGCAGCCCATACTGATTTTCTGAAGGACTTGCGCAGTAATGCCATATTGTAGGCCGAGCGCGCCGTGCCATTCAATTTATGCAGACGCACAGCCCTCCTGAGGGCTTTTCTTTTGGTGATTAGCTCTGGGTCATAGATCCGCTTCGGGCGTAGGTCGTAAGACTTTTGTTGGACCTCGGTTCCCGTTAGGAGAATTTGCAGTTTTCTAATTGCGCTGTCCCACCGAAGATGTAAGTCCGTTGAAGAACTATGCCTAAAATTTGGAGTCACTCCTGTAAGCCAAGTGCTCACCTTGGTAGAACCTGATGAATCCCATTTGATTTTCCTGACTAAAGTGTGGAATTCAGCTTGCGTTGTGTGCCCCGCAGCTGTTATTTCTGCGGCGGCTGGCACTAACAATTCAATTGTTACCGTTAAGGGGTTGTGGTCACTCTCGTGACAGTAAGGGATTTCCATCCTAGTTAGTTTGTTTCCTAAAAACGGTGAGAGGAAAATATAGTCAATTGTAGAGATGTTTTTGAAGGTTGGAGGAAGATAATCCCGGGATTCTGTTCTAGTCTAATTTGTTTTGCGGAGCTTAGGTTGTGATTGGTTAGGAATGTAATCATGGCTTCCTGTTCTTTACTTCTGATGGCCGGACCCACATTGGTAACCAGACCTTTGATGTTAAAATCCCCTGTTAGCAGAACTTCTGCTGATGCAAATTCCAATAACAGATCTGCCAAATGCTTAATCAATCGCTCTGTAGCGGTTGTTTTTGTGGTTTTCTTTGAGTTATGATAGCAGTTGATTAGAAGCATGGGTAAGACCCTGCCTGAAGATGATAGGCCGTTAATTAATACTGTCTGCTCTGTCGTTGAGTTCCGAAGAATAGGGGTCACCTTTATCTTGCATCTGTGCTTAATGTAAATAGAGAGGCCCCCTGAGGGTCTTCCATGTGTTTTGGCCTGTGTAGCTGGTTGGAAGAGTTCATAATAGCCGAAAAAAGGTGTTGGAGCTAGAGACCAAGTCTCCTGTAAGCAGATGATATCGCTTTTATTCAGGTATTCCAGGGCTGATTTGGAGGCAAAAGTTGACTTTAGCCCAGCCACATTCCAGGACGTGATAGTCAGATTGTGATTCGACCCGTTGACTTCCCCGTTAGGAGGAACACTGCCGGGCAGATGTGCTTGCAGGCTCTGGGTGAGGGGGCCCGTGATATTCAACGGTAGCGCGGGCATGGCGACTCGTTTTGCAGCTTACCATGCGATGATTGCTGTTGCATGAGATGTTTATAAAGTTATCCGCTTTCGTCGCTTCTGGGAGCCAGGCATGGGTTGCACCCAGAGCAGAAGTATGCACAATGGAAAAACATGCAAGGGACTCGGTGGAGAAAAAAAGTAAAGGGATGCTGGGGAACCACAGGCTAATTTGTAGAGCACATATAACATACACATAAGAATGAGAGGAAAAGAGGATGGTCCGCTGCTGTGGAGAAAGACTGACCTTTATAGGAGTACCTGAGGCATACATGTGCAGGGCAGCAACTGAAAGCAATTTGGGGACTGGAAGTAATATAGGCATAAGGAAGGTTTTGGCAACTTTATTTGAGAAATGGTTCCAGTAAAACCATATAGATTACGAGAAAACAAGTGTGCATACCTGGGATGATGTGGTGTGCATGGGAGGGCAGAGGGAACTTGAATTCAGATGTTTCGGAGACAAGACAAAGATTGTTGGAAGATATTAGGGAAGAAAGAGAATACAAGATTTACTAAGGGTCTGATTTAGATCTTGGTAGGACTCCCGTTGTCTCTCTGTGGCAGTAACAAGTTCTCCATCGAGCTGATGGAGTCCCTCCCACTGTGTTTATATGTGGGCTGGCTGACCCGTCTCTTGCATCAACATACTGTCTTCAGTCATGTAAGCAGCACACCTCAGTCGACGCGTCAGACTCCTCTTCTGACTAACAGTACTCCATCACCGTTTGACTGGCGGTTTGCGCCGGGCCTATTTAGATTTCACCATTGACTGGCATTCTCCTAGTGGTGGATTCCTGATGGAGTGAGTCTGTGGTGGACTGGAGACTGGTAAGTACTACTTATTAATGTGCACATTAATGATGAGTTTTCTCCTAAAATATATGTAGGTAATCTGTTAGGCCCCTTTTTTTACATATAACAAAGCACACATACAACATACACACACTGTTTTCTGTACACCCACAGCCACCACAAGCACAATACCCACAACCACCACACCAAATAAATATTTTTTTAAGTGTTCATTTTACCTTGATAAGTTGTAAAATGAACACTACTGCATTACATATAAGAAAAAAATTCCATGTAAGAGCAATGTAAAAATACTTGGGGGACAAAGCACATTTTAACACACATTCATACTAAGACAAGTGAAAAAGGATCTTTCCTTTGATCCCAGTGACAATGGAGCTGATTAGCGTTGTGGTCAAGTAGTAGAAGCAAAGGAGGGGTTCAAAACAGAAACGGAAGTTGAAAACAGAAAAAAAGGTAAGTTCGTACCTCATTTGCTTAGATTCTGCCAACTCAAATTTAGAGGTGTCCTCGCCACAGTTTCCTCGAAGGAAAGGCACATCATGATTGGTCCAGCGGTAATCTTGGCTTGACTCCTTCCGACATCTGCTTTTGCCTATGATGCCGTTGATGCGGGAGGACAATTCTGGTGAAGAGGGCAGCAATTGGACAGACTATCATCCATAAACCCGCCAACATCTAAATAGAGCAGGTGGACCACCAAGTTGGGGGGTGATGAAACCATTGGGAAAGTGACGGTGGGACTAAAACTGACAATATCTAAATCAAGCCCTTTAGGAAGATAACGGAAAGAACATGGGATGACTTGGGTCACACGCAGATAATTTCTTTCTCTTTATTCATATAAGTGTAGCACTGACAGCAAAAGGAGTTTCTGCTCTCATCTTTGAAACGTGCCATCCTCTCCAGAGACCAAGAATCGTTCAGTAATAGAGCAGGCTGTTGGAGACTCTCTGAGAACAAACTCGCATGATCTTTGTAACAAAATGTTGTTATGCAGAATACTGGTAGTTGGTACAAAAAAGTGAGCGACCCAAATTACCCTTGAGGGCTTGGGTAATTAAATGAAAGGGTGAAGATGCCTTCAAGGGGATTCGTTTAGAAAAATATTTGTGATTTTAGATATGATTTGTGTAAGAATTAGTTAATAATCCTCATCGGAATACACAAAAAATTAAACATACAATGAAATCTTAATAACATTTCATTGTATGTTTAATTTTTTGTGTGTTATTAAGTTTTCAATGTAAGGTGTTAGATGTTGTGATAAATGTAGGTATGCCAAGGTGTAGATAAATTTAATAATTAGATAATATTTGTAACTGTAAATATTTTTGTTTCAGATTACATTGTATATATACAGATTGAAAGTATTACCAGTCCTGAAGATGGTCTCGTCAAGCATTCTGTAGGAGACCGAAACGTCGACCTCCGCTTTATTCCGCTTGTTTTTTCATTATACTTTTGGGATAGGCGTTTATAGGTTCTGTTGAGTTGTTTGTACATATACTAAGTGTCAACCTGCAGTCCTATATTATTTTCTGTATATCAGATAAACTGTTTTTTTAAAATAATTTTGCGATAAATTCCTTTTTCTATACACCTGGCTTGTGGTAATGTTTGTCATACATGTTGTTTGTTTGGTTTAAATTGAACTTCGTGGAATTGTATTCCGATGAGGATTATTAACTAATTCTTACACAAATCATATCTAAAATCACAAATATTTTTCTAAACGAATCCCCTTGAAGGCATCTTCACCCTTTCGTTATGCAGAATACAGCAATGATTGCTACAGAACAAACACTAACTACCAAACAGCAATATCACAAATATATCAACCACAACATTTCCAATTCCACCAATTCGTTTTTTTCCATTAACTATTGCATAATGCAATTGAGTTTTAATGTATTTTGTCTCCCTTGCTTGTAAGTGCGCCAGGCTCCATTCAGGGCATTTGCTCATGACGTTTAACATCTGTCAGTGTGCTACAAATGAAATGTCACGTCCTCTGGCCTAATCAGGCTTGTAACAACAATCAGGGGAGATGGCCTCTTTTCATCACGAAGCTATTTACCCCCTCACCCTCTTCGCCCCCCTCTTCATCTTTCAGCGGAGCGAGAATTTAAAAAAGAAGAAAGAGCATGTCTGGGCAAATCCACTTCAAGAATAAAATGCAATTGAACCCCTGAATGGCACTTAGTGCATTTCCACGAGCAAAGAAGGCGCATACTGATTTCCAGCAGAATGGAACTTCAGCTGAAGTGATTGCTTAGGTGGAATCTGCTTCTGGTAAAACAAAAATTCCTCTTTCCCACATGTTCAGCTTTCAACGTTGATTGGGAAGATTTTACAATTTATAACTGGTTTATTTAAGTTCTTTGGGACTCACGAGCCTCTCACAATCTATAGCTCAGGATTCTTGCAACTTTACAAAAAGAACAAACAAGACTCTGGCGAACGCAAATTGTGACAGAAACTCATTGTAGCTGGAGGGACTGTAAGAAGGATAGGACACATTAGTCCAAACGCAGACCCAACGCAGCTCGGAGGCACCATATAGCTGGATCGCAAGTAGGGCGCAACAACACTTAACCCTTCATTTAAAAAAGCACCTATGAGGACAAGTAATATATTAAACCAATAGACGGAAAGTCTGCCTAAGAGTGATACTGTGGTCCCTTAAAAAACCCATGCTCTCAATCACCTGAGAAAGATATATTTGCCTGGCGAAACAAATATCACTCCTCCCAGATATCACAAGCCCTAGTTGGTTAAGACCTCTGGCTACACGCCCCAATACAATTCACTAAGAACGAAACACATACATAAAACAAGCATTTGCAATGCAATAGGTCTCGCATTTGTGAGAGTTTAAGCTATTGGCATTGTAAATGAAAATGCCTTTTATTCATCTGTTTTGATAATTAACAAATAATTAAAGGCATTGCCATTTACAATGCCAATAGCTCAAACTCTTGTAAATGCGAGAGCTATTCCATTTCAAAGAAGCGGCCGCCATTGTCTGAGGCTGCTTGGAAAGTGAAAGCATGCATGGTGTGCTGAATGTTTCAGGAAAGCATGTGGTGCCTACAGCAGGAGAAACTCATTAAAGAAAATAATCGTGCCTGCAGACTAAATAAGACATACTGTGTAACAAACTAAGTAAAAGGGCCAGTCCTCATGGACGGTTACAAATGAAGAATGGACTAGCATGCTTAATAACTAATCAGAAGCCAGCATTTACAAAGGACAATGAAACAAGTCAATCACAAATATGGGTGAAGAGTGGGCAAAGCTTCAAGTATATACTCCAATACAGCATGGCTCACAGAGCAGCGCAAACGCTGCCCAGGCTCGACCTAAAAAATTAGGTGTTTAAAAGACCTGGAGTATAAACAGCTTGATACTATCAGAAACTGCCTTGCACAAACATATCACAAGGCCTACCACAACTCCATGGTTCAGACTGAACTTAATGTGAATATCAGTCTGTGGGCTATGCTGGCCCAGCACAAACAAGGCCACCAAATTACTGAGCGCTTTGTTTCATCTAATAACTTGAACCTGACTGCACCTGACAAGTTTACTTTCAAGCTAAAACGGAGTGCCCAGAAGTGGTGTGTGCATGTGAGCACGTTCACCGTCTTGTATAGTAAGAACTTCACCATACTATGAGTTAATCAAGTACCAATTTCTATCTTTTTGAACCTAAAAGCCAACAGGTCTATCCAATGGGGATACTGATTTTATGATTAGAGACTACAGATTTCACTCATTCACAGACAGGGGAGGCAGCTGACCAACCACTGATAGCTGAGAAACACATTTGCTAGGACACTCTCGAACACTTCGTGATGGAGAACCTGAGACTGTACCAAGAGGCTACAAATACAGCAGTATAGAGGTGTTAGGGTATTAGTCATGTTCATGAAGAGATAACTTGACAGGAAGAAGAAGGCGGTTGTATGCTGAGGAACCAAGTCATCAATGTGGCTCATGGAGACCACAAAATAAATCACACAAACAAAACAATTTTTGAAACAGAAGTTCTTGATGGCTCTCATGGACAAAAAGCTGGGAGAAATTCTCAGCACGTCATGTCAGCCAGATAAAATACAGCTCACCTGAACCCCTAGTGATATCTTGACACTTGTAGGACATATGGGAGGAGACTACAATGGATTTTGGGTTCCATGGTCAACCGACCGTCATGAACCTGTTCTCCAGGATCTCAGGATTCAAGGCGGTGGTCAATCCCTCAGCAGACATTGTCTTGGCAGAACTCAACAAGATCTTATCCACACATGAACATACTGGGTGGAGTTGTAAGATCAGACATAGGGCCTTTTTTCAATGTGCAGTAGTAACTGAAATCACTGCCATGGTCCTCCATCATTTGACGTGTACTAATCTCCGCAAATATGAAAAAAGTATAGATGGATGTTTCCCGGGCTGCTTAAGAAATGCATTCAGGTATTATTATTAATGTATCTTACATTAATGTTCCTCCAGGACCAGGTTTTTTCTGCAGCAAAGTAAACTAGAGAGGGAGTGGCAGCCAGGCACTAGGCCACATCCACATTTTGATTATCGAGTGCTGCTATTCATTTGACTGGCCTAAGGTCATCGTCGGGACAAACAAACAACTTCACGTGACCTTCTGCCAACAAGGGGTTGGTTGGTGGAAAAGTAAGCGAAACGTACCCTTTGCCTTTGGGACTCGAGTTACCCACTGAGTATGAGAGCTGCCTCCTCCATGTGAATCTTCATTTTTTGAGGCTTAAAATGTACACCCTCCCTTGTCTGGCACTGAGGTACCAGGGGAGAGAAGGCATGGAAAACGCAAATGCGGGTGGGGGAGGGGGTGAGAAGGCATGCAAAAAGATAGTGCTGACAGTACTACCGTACGGTGTAACACTCTAAGTAAAGGGGCCAATAACCATGGAAGGGTGCAGATGTCGACATGGGTATAGTAAGGAGGGTTAGCAAGCCTCATAATCAATCAGAAGGATAGAATTTACGAAGGACAAACACACAAGCCAATGAAAACTATGGGCGCGTTAGTGGGCGGTGCTTCTCTCCCGTACTGAACTACCCCAGATCAACTCCAGAGCAGCGTTTGTATGTTGGCTCAGGGCTCGACCTAAAGAACAAGTTGGATACATCCGCACAACTTGGGATTCATCTCAACAAATGAGAAAACAGTCTCTTGACTGTGATGGAGTCAGTGAGACCATGAAGTGAAGGTAGTAGAACTCCTGCGACACTGCTGCGAACCCAGAATAAAAGCAAAATACGGCTATACTAACTTTTCTGACATAACATAACATAAGAAAAACAGATAGCCCTAATATGACACACACAAACAGCAAACGAAAAGTGGCTTTTACTGAGAAAACTCAGATTGCCTTATGAAGCCGAAGTTAGAGAACGCTGATAGAGTCTCATCTTTGCGCTCTAAGTTAGAACTTGAAAGAAAGATTTGAGGCCTGTAGATGAGATACTGAGGGGCTTGATGATTGTGGGTTGTAGAGCTGAGAAAGCCATTTAAAAAATAATACAGTTTATAATTAATGTGCAGGTTTAACGTGTAAACCTTAATGAAAATAATGTGTTTTAAATGTAGATTTGTAGTAAGTAGTCACATTTAATAGTACTAGGCCTCAAATGCCTAAAGCAATATTTCTTGACATGCTCACTTAGCTAAAAACACTAACTATGAACAAAATGTTTAATTTTTGACCTTTCCATGAAAATGTTTTCATAATAAATAATAGCTGCATTAATGTTTTCATATATTTTCCCAGAATGGTTCTACTTACACAAAGACCACTGTTAACTCGTGATTAGTTGTTGTCATTTAATGGGGTAATGAAGAGTTCATACATTGAGAATCAGAATTTAAAAATGTGAACTTGACTTTTAACTTGTTTTTCCAGTCAGTGGTGTTTCTGCTAAATGTTTTCTTTTCATTAATACAGATGTTTGGACTTCTACATAAACCATTCTTTAGAGACTTGATATTAGAAGATTAAAGATGTAGTAAATATGTGGGGAAGTAGGCCTAATCGAGGTGAATCCATATGAACATATAATCCTTACAATTTAGTTGCAAACGTAACATTGCTGTTTGTGGACCGTTGTATTTCTGTAAGAAGACAAGAGTTATCCTGGTCCCAGGAGAGCATTGAACGCTGATGGCTGAAGAGAAGGGCAACATGTTACAAAGCTTCAGTGCTGAACCTTGCCCTTTTTTCAGGTTTATCCCCAAAATCTTTGCCTTTTGCCTCCAATTTTCTGACCCTGTTTTTGTTGGCAATAGGACTCTGGGCACTTTACCACTGCTGATCAGTGTTAAATTGTAAATGCTCTCTGTGTAAATTGTGATTATGAGTGGTTATCCATGATTGGCATATTTGATTTACTCGTAAGTCCATAGTAAAGTGCACTGAGTGTGCCAGGACGTGTATATCAAATGCTACTTGTGGGACTGCAGCACTGGTTGTGCCACCCACATGAGTTTCCCTGTAAATGTGTCTCAGACCCACTGCCATGTTGACCATGTAAGTTCTTCTTGCCAGGCCCTAACCTTCCCTTTTCTTACATAGAAGGTACCCCTCAGGTAGGATCAAGGTGCACGGTGCAGTGTATGTGAAAGGTGGGACATGTACTGATGTGTTTTACATGTCATGATAGGGGAAAACAGTATATTTCGTTTTTCACTGTTGAAAGGCTGTCTGTTAAAATCAAATTGATTGAGTTGGGTGCACAGCCTATCGTTTAAGGACTTCGTTTATTCATTTATATTGTTATAATCTCAAATTTAGTAGGCGCTCTATAGGTGGCGTCCTCCGTCTATGGGCGTCTGAAATATAATCAAGTACGTGCTCCTAATGGTGCATTAGTCGCATCCCTATAGGCACACTCTGGTTCCTCTGTTGAGATTCCACACTGGGTCACAACGCAAATGATTTCATTTTCATTCCAATTTTTTCTTTTTTGAATTTCTTTGTTTTCATTCAAATTTTGTAAACGTATTCACAGCGGCATTACTGAAGCAAAAATCCAATGCATTTCGGGCATATGGGACACCCTTCGTCAGGGAACAATACTAGTAAATAAACAATAAAACATAATATATACTGATGCTGATAACAAGTTCAATATTGGCTGTGTCATCTAAGTGTTCAAAAAGGTGCTAAATGCACCGTTCGGGAACCAGAACTAGTGATGTGTCAAGTGCTTATTCGTTAGTGATTCTACCGGGTCACCTTATAACCTTAATGCCCACAGGGTAATGGGTGAAAAACCATAAACAAAAAACTCCGAAGACCACTTACATGCCGTCTGCTGTTGGCAAACTAACAATCTGTAAAAAGCATAATGCGTAGAAAACGGGTAAGTCCCGGTATTGTTCCCTGACGTAGGGTGTCCCATATGCCCGAAATGCATTAGATTTTTGCTTCAGTAATGCCGCTGTGAATACGTTTACAAAATTTGAATGAAAACAAAGAAATTCAAAAAAGAAAAAATTGGAATAAAAATGAAATAATTTGCGTTGTGACCCAGTGTGGAATCCTCATTTCTCAACAGAGGAACCAGAGTGTGCCTATAGGGATGCGACTAATGCACCATTAGGAGCACGTACTTGAAAGGCTGGCTGTCCCATACGCTATCATTGGAGCTGCCCTGTAACATTTTACATGTGTAACTTTTAATTGCCACAAGATAGATGTTTGGCGTTTAGGCTCTCTCAGCTCAGAATTTAATAACACATCTTTTAGTGAAGGTGGTTTTTGAATTGTGTATTTGAAAATGGCACTTTTAGAAAGTGGACATGTTCTTGTTTAATCATTCTCCGTGCCTCTGCCTGTTGTGTATTCACTGTCTGGTTTTTGAATGATAGGAACTGGGATATGCATTCACTCTAGACAATCACAAGGGAGGGGGCTTGGTGTGCCTGCCTTTCCTGGGTGATTCATAGCCAGGCTGAATAGACCTTCCAGCATTTAGACTAATGGGAGGAGTAGTCACAAGCACCTGAATAGGCTGTGCCTGCTCTGCACAATGTTGTCTCCACCTCCTGTAGTGAAGCAGGGCCAGGGAGGTCAGAATTGGTTTTTACTGAGCTCAGACTCTTTCAACAAAGACTACAAAGAGAAAATTGGGTATAAATATTAGACCGTAAACCCCAGAACTTTAGATTGCTTCTGGAGTAAGAGGACCCTGCCAAGAAGAAGAGCTGAAGAGCTGTCAGGAGGAGTACTGACCCTTTGCTGTATATTGCTTTGCTGAGTTGGCCTGCAGCTGCTGATCTGTCTGTGGGCCATGGAAAGGACTGGACTTTTGCCTTGATTTGTGTTATGACTTGCTTCAGTTGCTTTGCATCCTCCCAAGAGTTCCATGCCTCTGCTGCTCATCCAGAGTGTGAGGTGATCTAGAATGCACATTTTTGGTGGGATAGAGTGGCTGTTCGTTATGGGCTGAGCAGTAGGATGCTTCTCCTGGCGGGGATTAACCATCATCTTACTTACTTGGAACTATTTTCCACTAAACCTACTATAATAAACTGCACTGCTTCCAGAATGTGATTACAACAATGTGGTATCCTGCTTAGGAAGATTCTCCAAGGGCTTGAAGTAAAGCTTGACTCCTGTTCGGAAGTCTCAGGGACACCATGACTCCCCCTGCAACTTGCTTAAGAGCACCTGGCCTCCGCAGCTTGACTCCTGATTCCCAAAGAGCACCCATTCCAGTTCATGGACCTTTGAAATCATGAGGTTGAAGCTGCAACTTAAGAAAAACAACACTGATGCCATCAGTGACTCTGCCAGTGATGCTGCGACATGCACAGAGGCCATGGGCACACTCACAAAGTGCATAACACACCACCCTGCGTACACTGCTGCTCCAAACACCCGCCAATGCCTGCAAGTTATCAATCACTCCGTTGCCAGCGTTCGCACTGACGCCTGTTGCAGCAAGCACCTGCATCTCGTCATCGCAGAGCCAATAACCGACATGGGGGACTTTCAAACTCATCAACACTGCGTTGCAGAACGGAACCGCAGCCTCGTCGCCTATGCCACCTCACCTTCCCTGCCAGCCTGTGCTCGACGCCTCACCTCCTTGTGGACTCGACACCTTGCCTCCCCTGTGGCTGTAAGGAGACAGCCTTACCTTGACCATCGACGCCTCACCTCCACGACACCATGCAAAGGCTTTTGACTTTGTTTTTCAAGGTACAGCTACTTGGGGGTCCATGTCACCCTGTGAACAGGCTGCACACAGTGCCGTACTTTGAATTTGTGCCTGTCACGAAGTCGTAAAAATCCCAGTTGGAGCTATATGTTTCTATGAGCTGTATTTTTGCAGTAATCATTCTACAAGTCATATTTGGAATTGTGTATGTTGGATTCTTGTCATTTTGGTTTTGTTTGGTTTAGATAAAGATACTTTGGGGGATATTCACAAGGAGCTATCGCCGAATTAACAGCACGTTATCGCAGCCAAAGTCATGATAAATTTACTCCACCATTCACAAGCAGGTGCTAACAGCCAACATCACCAGTTTTGCCGCGATAGCAGCCGCAAAAAACATCACCACAAAGGACTCCTGCAACTATCGCTAATGAGATGCAGAGTAGGCATTTCTGTGCACAAAGCCGCCACAACACTACACCTCAACATTCACAACGACCAGATAGATCGGCGATAAGAACACAAAACACGCAATAAGGGGCGTTAGCACCAGGAAATTTACATCTGCTCTGACCTGGTGTAAAGTCGGATAGCAGCCTGCACCACAATAGGCAGCCCAGCCCAGGGCATCATCGGAAGGGCAACAGATGCCATGGAACCACACATCATGCAGCCCGGACAACCAAGAGGGCCACAACACCTACCCGGCACCCCCCACACACTACAGAGGCAGCGCAGACAAAGACAGCGGCCCCTCAGGAACCGCACCTGCCTCACAGGCACAACATCTGACAATGTCACTGATTACTACAGGCTGAAAGGGACAACCATCCTACACATCCTGGCCATCATCGCCCAACAGGCCAATGGCACCAACACAGCGGACAACCCACATCCCACCCCACACCAAGCTGCTGGATATTCTGCGCCTGTTGGCCCCTGGCACACCCCAACAAACACCTGCCAGAGTGGGCGGAGTCTCAGAGCCATCCACATCCAAGTCCCCCACACCTGCCCTGGACATAACCATCACCCTGGCACCACAGGCCTGTATGGCCAACACAATGCGCAGGACCCGCAGGAGACCAAGCAAGGACCATACGCCATAGCCGGATGCACGCACGTGTTGGGGACAATCCACTGTACACATGTCCCACCTGGTGACACAGCATACAATCAGCACAACAGGTAGCCCACATCACACATCAATGTGCAGGCAACATCAGAACACAGTGGGACCTACACCAATGTCGCCTCCAAATACACAGCCTGTGTGCATGTTCCCTTCACCCTCTGACAGTCCATCAGCAACCAGCCTTCCCAGGATGGCACCAAGGGAAATGCACAGCCCCTTGGCAAGTTTCCAATTAACACCCCACGCACCTCAACTCCACAACCATGCAATCCACAACTCTGGCAACGCACACGCCACAATTTCACAACCAACATGCATAACAGCATGCCCACCCACCAGACACGATAGAACACCTTACAATGGTAACCTTGGCAAGCCGTGAACATGACCAATCAATGGCATGGCACTTCAGCCACCCAATAGATGAATGTGGACAGAGGTGGCAAGCAGGCATTTGTGAAGGATGCAGTAGAACCATGATTGGGAAAGTACGCAATGCCAAGAGAGGCAGCAAAGTGCTGGACAGACTGCAGTATACAGAACACACCCATATCCATGGCGACATACACCTCTGGTGTATGCAGTGTAGTTGACAGTGGACGCAACTATGTCACCCCAGCTAGAGGGGCTCCTTGCGGAAATGTTGCCTGTTACGCCCCCCTAAGCGTGAGCAGAGTGGGATGGGCTGGCGTACACCAGGCCAACGTAGGGGTGTAAATAAAAATCACATAGCAATGGGCGTGGTCCTCTTCCAGAAAGCCGGACGTCTCTGCCAGGGTGGTGCCTCCCACCCCACCACGAGGCCGATGCCGTCGTCGTTAGTGGAGTAGCCTGATATCCTGTGCACCTGCTGTACCCCGGCCTGCTGGACCACGAACCCGTCAGGGCCGACCCTGCGCAGTCAGGCCAACTGATCAGTAGCCAACACCGTTGTGTGTCAAGAAGGGCCCACCACATGCCAGTGTAACCTCCAAGCCCGAGGCCTGCAACCCGGCCAGCCTTTCAGACCACTGCTGTCCCCCCGATGTTGGCCCACATTATTCGTTATACATTGGGATGCCATTGTAGGGGGGTGACGTGTTGTGAGCCAGTTCTGCTTGCGGGTGCTTCCTGCTGCATGGCCTTTTGCAGGCTCTGTGTTCTCCTCTGAGTAGCTGGGCTGTCCGGGTCCTGGTGGGGGATTGCGTGGGATATCCATGTGCTGTTGTAGGGCATCGGTGCGGTGGTCCTCTCTGGCATCACTGATGTGTTGTATTCTGTGCTCTGTTGAAGGTGTTGTGTGCCCCTCTGCAATGTGAAGGGGAGGTGCGTGTTGACTTTGTGTTGACATATATGTTGGTGCATTGTGCTAGTTTAAATGCAGACTGTATGGCAGTGTACATTGTGACTGTTTTTGGGGTGCTGGATTCTTCTGCGGGTAAGTGTACACATGGACTACATGACAGATGTGAGGTCGTACACGTACATTTCCATTTCACAGTTTCTGGCTCTGTCAAATGTAGTGGGTATGTTTCTGTGCATGTGCGGAGCCAGTTGTGTCCTCCGTTGTGCAGTGTCCGCTTTGCACAGTGTTCCACGTTGTCGTCAATGTGGGTGTGTGGTTCATGCTATGTGTGGGTGCTGCAGTGTGCCAAGGGGATCTGGGACATGATCCTGGATGTTTATGGGTGTGCAGTGTGCTACGCCTCGTTCTGCATGTGTGCCATTGTGCCCATCTCCCCGTAGACCAGTCCTTGTTTGTTGCACTCCCTGTTGTTGTTGTGTCAGGTCCTCTCAATCTGTGTCCGTACTCGCTACCCCTTGTACCGTCTCCACACTGATGACTGTGGCCTGGGTTTCCTCCAGCTCCCCGGTGGCACTGTACTGCCAACTCATTTCGCCGTTGCTGTCTTCCCATTGGCAGCGGGTTTGTGCATGGTTTAGGTAGTCACGTCATACCATCGCCTACTGGCCTCCTGGATTGGCACTTTGACTGCATTCCAGGTGGGCTGCTTGTGGGTCAGTTGCTGGTAGTGTTCTATCACCTCCGTGACGCTGGTCTTGTTTTCCTGCAGTCTGCACCCGATCTTCCTCTCCCTCTTCTCCTGGGCCTTCCCCGATCCCGTTGTTCCATGATGGTCGTCTGTGGCGTTGTGGGGGTCAAGTTGTCCTGTGCTGTGGGTCAGGGTGCATGCATGTCGCTACGTGCTTTGGCTTGTTTCTGGTGTATATTTTCTGTGGTTTTTATGGTGCATTGTCCCACCAGACACGTGGGATTTGCAGGCCTGTGGCTAGTTTTCGCTACTTTTTGTACCGGGTTGGGCCTCATCGCATATTTTTTTGTATTCGCATATCGCATTTTAGCAGCGTGGCGTTGATTTTCACGCGGACATTTGCCACGCTATCTGGTGTCTAGCGCTTGCTACCGCCTTGTTGTGAATTCTACATTCACACAGAGTTATTTTCACGCGATAGGCTGCTATGATGAAAGTTGTGTTACCCTACTCTTGCTGTAGTTATCACACATTCTTGTGAATATACCCCTTTAGTTTTCTAAACTGGTGTGGTGTCCATTTGTAGTGTTTTCACTGTGTTACTGTATGTCTGTGTACAAATACTTTGCACATTTCCTTTGAGATAAGCCTGTCTGCTCGTGCCAATTTGCCAAGGGTGTGAGCATGTGTTATCTAAACTGTGTAAATCTCTTATCCTGACTAGAGGTAAAGGTCCCTACTAGGGCAAGGTTCACCCCCATTTCTAACATTCAGAATCTGGTGTCTATATTGGTGCATGTACCTAGAGTAGGTTACCTCTCTTGCTAGAGAGACTTTTCAACTTTCCAGACCATTTTTTCCATGGCCCAGACTTAATGTCACATTGCTTTGAGACTCTACTGAGTTTCTTGCACCTCTCTTTAAGGGAAGTGCTGCTTTGATATTTTGATCTATTTGAGTTAAGTTAAATGCTAAAGCTTCATGCTTTTCCTCACTCTCTCCAACTGTCTAACTCCATTTTCACCTGATTCTTCGAATAGGGATACGTTCTTAGGGCTACTTTCTTTTATGGAATACGCTTTAATGCATTTATTATGTCATTTGAATAACCAATGATTGACCAATATTGATTTTCTATTTCTGTCACATATGGATGATCGCAATTAGTAGGAAATTAACTTCGTTCACGCTGCCGTCTTGGATACCAATGCGCATGCGCGGGCGGCCAAGACGGCGGCGTGAATGAGCAGAGGGAGCCCCGGGACGCAGCGGACAAGGTAAGTGCCTTTTATTTACTTTTCTTTGCGCAGTTACAAAAATTAGGTATGTAGGGGAGGGCGGGAGGGAGGCGGGTGGCGGGCAACTTAGCTACGCCCACGGAGTGGGCGTAGTGTTGCCTGCTACAACTACTTTGCAAAGGGCGAAGTAGGCAACACTACGCCCACTCCGTGGGCATAGCGAAGTCCTTCGCCCAGGGTTAAAAATAAGTTCATGAAGGAGGAAGCAACATGGGGAGCAGAGGAAGATGCATACAAGGGAAGGAACTATAATGGGGCGACGAGAGAAGCACACAGTCGACAGCAATACAGAGCAAAGGGGGAAAAGAACTACACAGGTTAGGGAGAGCAAAACGGAGTATAAGGGCAAAAGAAGCACAGGGATGCGAGAGAGAGCAATGCAGAGCACGGGGTAGCACATGAGGGAGACAGCTGGAAAACACATGTACTTGCATGAAGTAAAAAAAGCAGTTCCCCAGCAATGAAAGAACTGAAGTAAAGTGACTGTGCTCCAGGGCAGGTCAAATTCAAGATGGATAAGGCAAGTCATTGAATAAAAGCAAGAAAATTAGAATCACAATAAAGGCAACCAATGGTAAGCAATAGGCGTGCTTTAAGCCCACTGAAAGTTCTTGGTTAGCTGACAGTAGATCTTTTGCAACTAGACAGCTTGCGCTGTCTGGTAAGTTAAACCTAAAACCTTAGAAAACGAATTGCTTTCTTAATTATCAAATGTCATAAGGCCTTCTGTGTGTCAAGGATGGCGTTCTTATATGCTTTGATGCCGGCATGATACTCCAGAATAGGCAAAGGGCACATTTGTTCCTGCTATTTAGACTCTAGTCTTTGATGTTCCTGTGTTGTAGTTTTTAATTCAGTACAGTATGGTGTGGTTGAGCATGAGTCGTGTGTAAAAGTAGTTAGTTGCATCATCAAATCCTTCATTTTGGAGGCAAAGAGATCTAAAGCTCTTCAGAATTAAGTATTTTCCTCACTAAACGTCCTACACTCTCATCTAAACACCTGCATTACAGAAAGCGGACAATTTACATGTGTAAATGCACAGGCTTAATTCTTAACTATTATGAAACCCTTTTATAGTTTCAACACCTAATTCAGACTCATTCTGCATGATGTACCCATGAAGTAACCATCTTACACTGCTATGCTAGGTGTATGAAATATGTAGCTAAAAGAGTTGGACATTCAACCATGTGTGACATCTGCAGATATTGGAGGTAGTGATTTTTCACAGGCTAGTGACGGATGCACAGTGTGGGAATGTCAACAGGAAACAATGTACAAATATCTGTCTGAAAACAACATATAATGTAGAAGCTTAAACTTTTGGAATTGCAGAGAAAGACTGTATAGATACATATGCAAGGAAAATAGGTTATCCAAGAGCATTGTAAGTGCTTGGAGAAACAGGTTTTAAGGTCACAGGTTTTCACAGAGACAAACATTGTCTTTTTTTATATTTCGTGGGATCCAATATTCCTTATAACACACACTGATAGTCATCTGCAACCTCTCCAACACTTAAGGTCCGATTATTAGTCAGGCAAATCAGAATTACCATATGGAACTCCACTCTGCCTGAGCATGAGTGGGCCGGTGTTCCCACACCTGTTTTTTCCGAGTGTTGGGACAATGGGCCTGATTTTACTGGGAGATAATACTGCCTGGTAAAATCGCATGAGGCTTTGACTGCGGCATGCTGCCATGGAAAGGCGGGCAGGGATGTGCTTTGGGAGCCCGGTGTGGCCCCCAGCGGGGCTGGGGGCACGGTGGCTGCACTTGGGGGATACCGATGGTACCCGCCTGCATTCCCATGCACCGCATGGAGCCTGCCACGTTCTGCATGGAAATGCACACCATGCTTTTTCACCATTGTGGCAGGTGCTGCTGTAAGCAGCACCCGCTGCAATGTTGGAAATGCGGAATGCGACTGCCACGCCGCATCCTAATCAGTGGTGCGGGACCATCACACGTTGGTGGCCTGTCCAGCACCGGTAGGGTGGCAGACGGAGGAAAGTCTGCCCGTCATCCTAATCAACCTCCTGATCTTTTCACTCCTTGTTGATTCTTTTTAAATTTACAGAATTTGATAGACAGCAACATCAGCAGTATGCTCAAAAGGATTGGCACTAGTGGTCTCAAGATAGAAATCAATAGTCCATTACCCAAATTACCCAACCAGTTACTAACAGTTGACAATACTTTTCCTAACATTTCCCAGGCACCATCAGATTTGAACTCTTTCAGATCTTTGTTTAAATCAGTTATGTTTTTAATGTAGTTTTTCTGATGCTCTACTTTTATGCAGTATGTAGGTACAACATTGTTGAACCTTTAACATACATTAGACTCCACCCTCCTTTGCAAGATGGGTGTCAAAGGTAATCGATTTTGCATCACCATTGACCTTACAGAAATCATTTCAATTTCAATAGAAAGTGCTCCACCCGGACAGGTGACTAATGTATCAACTATTGTAGAAAGTTTTCTAATTTTATGTGAGTTTAATTCAACTCCTACAGAAGGTTTTAAAGCTCCATAACTATCACACACTATCTCACTTGCACGGGCACTTTCATTCTCTTGTTCTGCTCTTTCAAGTCTCCTTCAATTTGTTTCTCAAGATACATATTTGCAAAAACAACACCGACTTAAGAACTTCCATCCCACCCTCTAAGGATTTTATTAAAGGCATTTTTACCACAAACATAATATACCTCAGGAAAGATAAGTTTGACTCCTTTGAAATACCTTCCCCAGTTTTCATTAACATCAAATTAATGTTTACATTCACCAACACCTACAAATTTTTGTGTTAATAGTTGCCCTTTTTATACTTATACAAAGGTAATTTTAAAGGTACATCAGTTTTACTTGTATGATTATTTTGTCTACTCTACTAAATCTATGGATGTCTTTTCAGCTATTTTACGTTATATTATTTCTATATGCATAAGCTTTGTTCTAAATAGATAGCCCACAGTCTCAACATATAAAGATTCAGCATGTGAATTTAAGCATTTTAGCACAGGAAGTTCAGAAAAGATTTGATCATCATTTGAATAATAATACTGTAAATGATCATTACCATAAAATAAAATAGCTAATACACTACAAGAAAATTCATTTGTGGGGCGTGGCCAACTGTAATGGCAGCAGCTTAGCGGAGCTCTGACCAGCCACCGGAGAAAAAACCCTGAATATCTGCTAAATTATCCACAAAACTGCCATTCAAGACTGTAGTTGCAGGAAAGGTCCTCAAGAGTGACCTGACGGGGGTAATTTTCCTAGGGATCATCCTGAATGCGATCGAGGCACGGCAGCCTGTGTGGGAAGAGAGAACCATCAAGGAGTGGTGTGATGAAGTCGAAGAGACTTGAAGTGCTGGTTGCCTGATGGAGGGCTGAGAAGTCGCGGCCCTCAGTGACCAACGAGAAAGGCAGCGGCGGACCAGATGAGGCATTGATGCTAATCGAGAGCCCTGACTAACCAATTAATTCCCAACTTACGGTAAGTAAGTTGAGAAGGAGCATGTGAAGCTCAGGCAACATAAAAACAAGGCACCGAACGAGACCCCACACAACGCCCGAGCCTAGAGGGAGCCACACCCTGACACCCATTGGGGTGGTTGGTCCCAGGAGAGCAAAGCCAGTCCTAATGCGCACTCTGCTGATTCCAACGATGGGGGGCTGTGCACACAGAAACCGATAGACTGGAGCAGCCCGCAGGAGCCAGGCTGTTGAATAAAAACCATGGTATGAGCCCGCCCAAAGTCAACAGAGATCAGTACTTCCCTAATGTCCAACAAATCTAATACAGCACACAGTCTCAGACAATAGTGAAGTTTTGGCCAAATTAGAGTAACAGTGATTTGTGTATAGCACAGGGGACATAGTGCCACATGGGTCAGAGACAAGCTTAACCCCACCTTGGACACTGGCATGCAGGATCCAATAAGGTGGCACCTTTGCAAAGTAATGAAGCGAACAGCTTGTGGCATACTATGAACTGATGGAGGGAGAAGTAGAATTAGTAATAAATGCAGCAGAATCCTAACTCAGTTGAACGCCACTGTGAAGGCGTGGGAAAGATAGAGACACGAAAGGCCACAAGGGATGTTATACCCCTTGGTAGGTGGCAGTGGAGACCCCACTGATTAAGCTGAGGAGTGCTATTGGGGGGGAAAGTGAATAAAATGTACTATAACAAACACTATGACAGTGAAGGGGCACCGATCAGAAAAATATACCCACTCGAGATCGGAGAGCCCCCACCACAGGAACAGATGATCCATTGCCTCCAGCACTGAAACAAAGCTTGAAAAGTGAGGAGTCCCTGACCTTGGAGGGCATAGTGATGGCAATACAAAGCATTAAGACGTCCTTGGAGGGCAAGATTGACTGAGTGCCCACAGAGGTGTCAAAAACCATAGCTGGAGACTCGGAAGGACGAGCTAGATGAAATAGCATTCAAATTATTTGAATTCTGGAAAGAGTGGAAGGCTATGCAATGGGCCTATTTGTCAAAGATCTAATACTTAAACACCTCCAACCCAGAGGCCCGCCAAAATATTCCGTTGTAGAGCACGCCCACCATATTCTGGGGGCAATCCCAAGACCAGGTGCCCCTCCGCACCCAATCACAGCCAGCCTCTTCAACTATAGGGACAGGGATGTTATACTGCAAACAGCACATAGCACCCCATCAATCACTTGGGGCAACAGCACCATCATGTCCTTCCCGGACTTTACCCTCTGAGTACACAAAATGAGATACTCATTCCAGGAAGTGAAGAAGGTCCTGAGAGATAAAGAACTGAAATATGCAATGCTATTCCCAGCCAGATTGAGGGTGGTGTCTGAGGACAAGATCTGGTTCTTTGAGACTGCTGAAGAAGTGTAAAATTGGCTGGAAGGATGACGTAGGTCAGAGACAAAAAAGCCAGGGGACAAAGAAATAAAGAGAAGACCGGGCCACAACCTGGCGGACTCCATAGAGATATTACTGTAGAACATATGGGTGGGCAGGAACAAGAAACTGTGGCTCCCTGACCGAAGGTCACCGAATCACTGGTGCAGACAATCATCCAGAGATGGCGGTATCATGGCGCACTCAACATTCTCTGGAAGCCCCCAGAGATTTTGAAACGGAAGGATCCCGCAACATTATACTCTACAGACACATTCCAGAGACTCTGCTGGGAACAGATATTTATTTTATTTTATGTTCTTATAAAGCGCCTGAATAGACCCCCGAAGGGGTATCTCCGCGCTGTTGCTGCAAAGAGAGTATTGTGGATAGGTATCTTACGGTGGTAGTATGTAAGCAAGAAAAGCATTAATTACTGGGATACAGGTACGTTTTTAGGGTTTTCCGAAAGATCAGATAGTTGGTAAGTGATCTTAGTTCGAGGGGCAAAGAATTCCAGAGTGCTGGTCCAGCATGGGCCAGCGCACGGCCACCTTGTCTGGTCCTCTTTACTCTAGGTACCTGCAGCAACTGTTGATTACTAGAGCGTAAAGATCGCCCAGGGATATAGGGCTGGAAGATTTCAGTCAGGTATTTAGGGCCTTCCCCTATCATGCTCTTGTGGATGGTGCATAAGGTTTTAAATTGGACTTGTGTCCTGACTGGAAGCCAGTGGAGTCTGATCAGCAGGGGACAGGAGGGAGTCCTTGGTGGAACGTTCAGGACAATCCTTGCTGCTGTATTCTGGATTACCTGCAGTTTGTTAAGTTGTCCTTCGTTTGCTCCGAAGAGCAAACCATTACAGTAATCCACCCTGCTGATGACAAGAGCCTGCACAAGCGTTTTCCTGTGATGGTCCGTTAAGTAGGGGAAGACTCGTCTTAGCATCCCAATAGCCCGAAAGCAGGTACCGGCAACTTGGTTTACATGATCTTTGAATGTAAGTTGCTGATCAAGTAGCACTCCCAAGTTCCTAACCGTACTCTTGGGGATGGGGACAGGGCCTAACTCTAAGGGCCACCATTCAGATGACCAGTGCGCTGCCGCTTGCCCGAACAGCATGACCTCAGTTTTCCCTACATTACACTGCAGACAGTTTGATGACATCCATTCTGCAATGGCTCTCATGCCATCTGCAAAAGATCTTTTTATTGCAGGTGTGAGATTTTTGAAGGGAAAAAGGAGTTGGGTGTCGTCAGCGTACGACACCGGGGTGAACCCGAAAGATCTTGCTAAGTTGGCTAGGGGGGCCACATACACGTTGAAAAGTGTGGGGCTCAAACAAGAGCCTTGTGGCACTCCCTTGTTGAGCTCCCTATGGATGGATTTATGGGAGCCCAGCCTAACTTCTTGGGATCGGCCAGATAGAAAGCTCTCCATCCATGCCAGAGCCCCTCCCTCCACGCCTACTTCCCTTAGGCGGCTGAGCAGCACCTCGTGAGATACCGTATCAAAAGCGGCGGAAAGATCCAACAGCACCAGAATCATAGAACTGCCGTCATCCAGTGCCATTCTGATGTTGTTGGTCACTGTTTGGAGGGCTGATTCTGTGCTGTGGTTCGGCCTGAACCCAGATTGTGAGGGGTCCAGGCCTTCCGTCGCTTCAAGATGCTGGGAAAGATGGGTATTCACGTGCCTCTCCACAACCTTGCCGAAGTAGGGTAAGAGGGAGATAGGTCGTAAGTTGGAGAGGTCTGTCCATGGAGATGCCGCTTTTTTCCTTATCCGGTTCACCACCGCCTTTTTCCAATCTACTGGGACCTGACCTTTCATAAGGGAGGTGTTAATCACTTCCAGTATGGGGGATCCCAGGAGAGAAATCAGGGGGCCAACCATTTTGGCAGGAATGAGGTCGTTGGGAGACCCTGATTTAATATGACTGCAGAGGGAGAGGAGCTCTGTATTGTCAATCGGAGGGAAGGATATCAGAGGGACTTTATTGTGTAATGGCAGGGTCTGAGGAGGGCATTTATTAGTCTTATTTGTGGTATTATTAGCTGCTACTATTCTTTCGTAGATAGTATTTATTTTGTCCTCAAAAAATAATGAAACTTCATCACATAGGGCCTGTGAGAATTCATCGGAGCTCTCGCATGCAGTTGGCTTTATGAAATTTTGCAAAATTTTAAAAAGCTCCTTGGAACAATTACCCGCTTCTGCTATCTGTTGCGTTAGGTATTGTTTCCTGGCTAACTTTATATTTTTATAGTACTCTGATTGGGCATCTAGGAAAGCTCACCTCTGCATTCACAGCAATGGTAGTGAAGTCATGTAAATGGTTGGGGGTTGGCAGATGGGAGGTGGTTGGGCTAGATGCTTCCCATATGCTAAGATATCAACACAGGTTTAAAGGTGCTCTGCTTAGTTTGAGTTGTTTGTTACTGCCAGTTATGATGACTTTATAACTATGACTTTATGAGACACAAAGGGACTGGCAATTGGCTACCCAAATATCCAATCACGTACAATCGCAATCGCTCAAAACCCCGAAGTCAGTAAAGCTGACTCTACACCCACTGAAGCCTCAAAAAATGGGAAGAGGTCTCTTTATACATAGTCAGTTTTACACTCCCAGAGAGAATGTTACCCCCAAATATGAACAAAAGGTCTAAGATACTTTCCTGGAACATAAATGGTTTAGGTGTCAGAATAAAAAGAGGGGTGGTCTTACAATACTTGAAACAACGTACACGACGCGGCCTTCCTGCAGGAAACATGGATCACTGAACAAATATTGAGTTCCCAAAATATCTTGACATAAATATCAATGTCAAAAATCTCGACATAATGGTAAGTACTAAAATATTAAGAAAAAATATATAGTTGTTAAAAATATCGAAGTGAAAAATAGTTTTCTTTAAATGTATAAAAAATGATGTAAAATAAATTAAATAATACATATAACTTAAAAAAAAATATTTTGAATTATTAGAAACTTAATAAGTAATAAATGTAATGTAAAATAGATTAAACATATATATATAAATGTATAAAATATAAATATATATAAAATGTAATATATATATATTTACTTAATAATAATTAATACATAATTATATTGATATATTATAAATTGATAGAAATATATTACAAAATATAAATACAGATATATATATGTATCCGTTCCCAAACTCCTACTAATCGGCTCTAGACACCGACTCAGCAGACGTAGGTACTGACCACAGAAAGCGCTCAAATTTTCTTTAAAGGTGGTTTATTGCTCCTCTGTCACCAGCATGGCGCGTTTCGGCTACGTCACGGTAGCCTTGATCACATGACCATAGGAACCAATAAGTGCAATTTATATACTGTGTTTCCCTAATTGAAAAAACGTCAGCATTGCATAGACATGAAAGAAATACTATAAAAACAACACACTATAACGGTCTATTTACAGAAGGAACAGATAAATGTGAAATATTTACATAATAACTTAAAAAAAATATATATATACATTTATATATTTTACAATTATTTATCACACAGGAATAACCCTTATAATGCCGTCATTTCTTCCTACGTTCTCCTTCTCCTAAACAGTAAGTATGTTATTTCATGTTAATTTATAGAAACCATGCTAGTGCAAATGCTGCAAAAATATCAACAATCTGGGAAATTGCAAGTGCTTAATACAATAAAGTGCTCAGTTGTGCAAATGTGCAAATTCAGTGAACCATAAAATCAAGAATCTAAATTCATATAATAAGGGAGTGTATTGGTGATGGCACGTTCAATAAACCTCTATTTATGAAGAGTTACATGCCACCCACATACAGAAGTTGTTTGTTCTAAATAGTTCATCGTTGCTGAAAACTAGTATCGATCAACCTCATTGTCAGATGGCAAACACATTGTGGCATAGTGCCCATTATCATTCAAGAAAAAATCACAGAAAAAGGCTGATTTATAACCTTTATCCCAATTAACCCATCTGAAAGCCAGGAGTATTAACAGAAGAGATTAATCAGGAGAAATAGCCCTACAACTGTAAACACTCCAAATAGAGTTTTAACTAGGATTCCTACAAGTATACTCTAATCCTATAATCAACCAGGCAATCTGGACATAATTCAGCCCTGACTTACTCTAACCCTGCCTGATCAAATGACTAGAAGAAGGTAACAGTGAGTGTCTATATCCTGTTATTCCCTCCAACTAAAGGAAGCAATGAAGGTCTTCCCCCGTATTTAATCCATTTGGGATCCTGGTATCAAGAAGTAAGATGTATTTACTTTTCAGCTGTCTAAGGGCTTTCTCCCTATTGCCCCCCTGATGTTTTTGGGGACAGCATCGATAATGAAATATTTCAGATCATTTAGATTTTTATTGTGGATCAATTCAAAGTGCCGGGCGACAGGATAGTTAACATCAGAATTGACCACGGCTCGTAGGTGTTGAAGAATACGATTGAAGGCCTGTAATTTAGTGCTCCCAATGTACCTGAGTCCACAGGTACACTGGAGCACATATACCGCAAAATCAGTACGGCAGGTATAGTGCTCCTTGATCTTAATGGGTTGGGATCAAAAGCAGAGTAGTACTCGCTGGTGTTCACACCAAACTTGCACGCTCTGCAAGAGATACATTTGAAAAAGCCACATTTGTTTGAAATCCGATGAGGTTTAATTACTACCTCAGGGCTGGATTTGACCAAAACGTCCCTCATGGACGGAGCTCTTCTGAAAACCACCGATGGCTCATCCGGTATAAGTGGAGCTAAACTGATGTCGGTCTTCAAAAGCGGCCAATGTTTTTTCAATATACCTCTCACCTTTCTCTCTTCTCCATTAAAGGTCGTTATTAAGCTGATGTTCTTGGTAACTGTCTCTCCCTCCATGTTCACTGGGCTAGGTGCGGTATCTGCATTAATTGAGGCAAGATAATCATCTCTATCTAATTGATTAGCTCTATCTCTTGCAACAGCGAAGTGTCGTACCCACGAGCACAGAATCTTACAAAAGCCTCATTCTGACATCTCACAAGATCTGTCGGCGTGCTACAGATCCTCCTCATCCTAAGAAACTCCCCATAGGGGATGCTTCTGATCAGATGGTTAGGGTGGGAACTACTCGCGTGCAAAATTGCATTGCCCGCAGTTGACTTCCTATGCAAACGGGTATGCAGCCCACCCTCAGCAATGTAAATTTCCACATCAAGAAATTGGATCGTATAAGTACTAATCTGGGAGGTGAAACCTAAATTCAGAATATTGACATTGATCGTATTGACAAACTCAGTTGCTGATTCCACATATCCCCTCCATATCATGCAAATGTCATCGATAAAGCGCCAAAAATGCACAACACAATTGGGAAACAGATCTGCGAGCGTTACCTTGAGGACATGCTCCTCCCACCACCCTACATGTAAACATGCATAGGTGGGAGAGAAGCATGCCCCCATTGCCACTCCTCTTAGATGTTGGTAAACCTCCCTGTTGTAAAGGAAGTAATTGTTATTTAGACATAGTTCTAGCATACTCAGTAACATGGTACTGTGTTGACTGTAAGAGATACTCCGTTTACTCAAATAGTACTTTACAGCATTAAGTCCATCCACGTGAGAAATACTGGTGTAAAGAGAATTAATGTCTAAAGCAATGAGTATATAATCATTCTCCCACTTGATCCCATTGATCTTGGAAAGGAAATGGCCAGTGTCTTTAATGAAGGATGGCAGGTCCTGCACAAATTCATGTAGGAATTGATCCACATATCTTGAGATAGATTCCAACAAACTCCCCTGGGCAGAGATGATAGGTCGCCCAGGGACAGGAGATACTTGTTTGTGGATTTTAGGGATCAAATAAAAAAAGGGTGTAACTGGAAAGTCATTTTTCAAAAAAGCATGTTCTTGCTTGCTCAGTAAACCCACTCGCCTCCATTGATTTAATTCTTTATGAGTCTTATCTTTGAGGCACTTAATGTCATTGAAGCTGCCCTTTCTGTAACACCTAGTATCAATCAAATGCTTTTCTGCTTCATCCATATAGAGGTTGCGGGGCCAGATGACCGTATTGCCCCCCTTGTCAGCCTTATTGATTATTAGATTAGAGTCATTCCTTAATTTTTTCATCAATTTATGGTATTGTCTTTCCATGTACTTAATTCTTTTATTCCTACGCGTGATGTTGTTTTGTAGTCCTTTCAAATCCTCCACCACTATATCACAAAAAGCATCTATGTTGTCCTTCGGCATTATTGGATAAAAGGTGGAGGGAGGCTTAACTGTAGTTTCACAGGGACGATTCATCGGAATACCTAGATTGGATACGTTTTCCTGAGTAGTGCCTGGTTCAAAATCTTCATCACACGCTAATTCATTTGCAACTCTAAGAGCCTTCGTGTCAGAAATTTGGAACACACTTGATGGCTGGGTATTGTTCGAGATGTTGGCTGCCCGAGCCTGAGTATTATTTAATTTGAAATGTTTCCTTAATTTGAGCTTGCGAATGAACTTAAACACATCTATGTGTGTTTGCACATAGTTGAAAGAATTTTTTGGACAGAAAGACAACCCAAGTGAGAGGAGCTGCATTTCCGCTTTGGATAGGGTAGTATCAGACAAATTGATAACTGTATTGTCTTGTGACAGCGTTGTCTCAGTTTCAATTGAGGTTGCAATCTGACCCAAGTTCTGATTATCCACTTGAATTTCAGGGGTTGTGGTTACTGCTGCTATTACCACTTCTTCCCTTTCCCTCTGCCTCTCTTTACATAACCTCTGCCTCCTGAGTTTCCTCCTTGCACTGCGTTTTTGATTTGCTGCTCTTCGTTTAGTTTCCGCTGTTGGCGAGTCAGCGGTCGCAGTGTCTTGAATCTGTCCTCTACGAGAAAACCCAAATCCTCAGAAGGTGTAGTTTTGGTGGGTACTTTTCCTGGGTTGGAGCCACCCCCTGCTCCTTCATCTGAGTCACAACTGCTTGCCACTGAGCTCAATTTCGTTTCCGAAATTTCCATTCCTTGATTAATCCCCGCTGTGAGATCCACACTTTTGGCTACATGGGCTTGTCTTTTCGCATTGTCAAATTTGCGGGCGAACGTAAAGATTCTCCCTGTTTCATAATCGTTCTTATCTCGCGCAAATTTGTATTGCTTCCGAATGCTGATTGTTTCCTGGTGTTTTACTAGCCTGGCATCAATTTCCTCTCTCTGTTTTTTGATGAACTCTTTATCAACTTCAGCTTCTAATTCTTTATTTAATTCCTCTATTTCATTAAGAATCTCATTGCGGTCGATTTCCGCATATTTTATCAAAAGACAGACCATGTTCATGGAGGCGTCTAAATTCAGGGTGGCCCATTCTTTCAAAAGCAGGGGATTGGGGTTTTCAAAGGATGGTGCTACGAGGACCCTTAATCCCCTTGGAACTCTCCCCACATCTCTGTATTTCTCCAATGATCTTTTCTCCCACCATTTGGTAATCTCAGTTCTTAACAATTTCTCCAAGCGTTTCATTTTACTTTTTAAATCGGTTGCTTTTTCATTTGCCTTCGTTGTCTCATTTCTAGTTTTCAGCGCCGGCAAATTCACAAACATGGCTTCCGCCAAAGCCTCCCGGTTCCTTAAAGCCTCTGCTGGCGTAGACATTACGCGTGAGCAATAAACTAAATGCTTTTGACCGGGAACCGAAAATACGATTCCAGGTGATGTTAACACTTAATAGCGCTCAAATCCTCTCTCCCGTTTAAATGGTGTGCCACTGATTCGGCAACAGCAAGATACGCCGGCTTACCCGTCAGGGATCAAACGGTGCTTCGTTGACGTCCTCCGACTTCCCCGAAGTCCCGATACTGAAACCTTTAGGCACTCCGACTCCCAGCTGTATATTCCACCAACGCGGGGGGCTGTATGCTCTCTTACTCCTTCCGGGTCAATTGATGCTTCGCTTCCGCGTGCGGCCGCATAGCACAGCAGCCCAATAATGAAAGGAGGGTCTGTAAAGGCGGCAACGGCCGTTAACCGCCAAATAGTAATCCGTTCCCAAACTCCTACTAATCGGCTCTAGACACCGACTCCGCAGACGTAGGTACAGACCACAGAAAGCGCTCAAATTTTCTTTAAAGGTGGTTTATTGCTCCTCTGTCACCAGCATGACGCGTTTCGGCTACGTCACGGTAGCCTTGATAACATGACCATAGGAACCAATAAGTGCAATTTATATACTGTGTGTTTCCCTAATTGAAAAAACGTCAGCATTGCATAGACATGAAAGAAATATTATAAAAACAACACACTATAACGGTCTATTTACAGAAGGAACAGATAAATGTGAAATATTTACATAATAACTTTAAAAAAATATATATATAAATTTATATATTTTACAATTATTTATCACACAGGAATAACCCTTATAATGCCGTCATTTCTTCCTACTTTCTCCTTCTCCTAAACAGTAAGTATGTTATTTCATGTTAATTTATAGAAACCATGCTAGTGCAAATGCTGCAAAAATATCAACAATCTGGGAAAGTGCAAGTGCTTAATACAATAAAGTGCTCAGTTGTGCAAATGTGCAAATTCAGTGAACCATAAAATCAAGAATTTAAATTCATATAATAAGGGAGTGTATTGGTGATGGCACGTTCAATAAACCTCTATTTATGAAGAGTTACATGCCACCCACATACAGAAGTTGTTTGTTCTAAATAGTTCATTGTTGCTGAAAACTAGTATCGATCAACCTCATTGTAAGATGGCAAACACATTGTATATATATACATACACCTGTAACATAAAAATAAATAAAAAATATATATATTATAAATTAAAATATTAAAATATTAATTAATTTTCAATACTACATTTTACACTACATTAAGTGCAACAGTAGGGGAAGTGTTGGATAGCGGAGGTGAATAAATTACTTTGCCCACTCTGAGGGGAATAATTTACTATTCCCACTCCAATTAAAGCAATAGTAGGGAAAGTGTTGGATAACGGAGGGGAAAAATGTACTATTCCCAGTCGAATGAGTGCAACAGTAGGGAAAGTTTTGGATAGCTAAGGGGACAAAATTACTATTCCCAGTCCAGCAAGAGCAACAGTAGGGAAAGTGTTGGATAGCGGAGGCATATAAATTGCGAATCCCACTCCAGCGAGTGCAACAGTAGGGAAAGTGTTGGATAGCGTAGGGGTAAAAATTACTATTCCCACTCCAGGGAGTGTAACAGTAGGGAAAGTTTTGGATAGCGGAAGGGAATAATGTACTATTCCCACTCCAGCAAGTGCAACAGTAGAGAAAATGTTGGATAGCGGGGAGATAAAAATGACTATTCCCACTCTAGCGAGTGCACAGTAGGGAAAGTGTCAGAAAGCGGAGGGGAATGATTTACTTTTCCCACTCCAATAAGTGCAACAGTGGGGAAAGTGTTGGATAGCGTAGGCGATATTATTACTATTCCCACTCCAAGGAGTGCAATAGTAGAAAAGGGTTGGATAGCGGAGGGGTAAAAATGGCTATTCCCAATCCAGCGAGTGCAACAGTAGGGAAAGTGGTGGATAGCAAAGGGGAATAATTTACTATTCCCACTCCAATGTATGCAACAGTAGGGAAAGTGTAGGATAGCGGAGGGGAATCATTTACTATTTCCCACTCCAATTAGTGCAACAGTAGGGAAAGTGTTGGATAGCGAAGGGAATAATGAACTATTCCCAGTCCAGCAAGTGCAACAGTAGAGAAAATGTTAGATAGCAGAGGAATACACATTACTATTCCCACTCCAGCTATACCAACAGTAGGGAAAGTGCTGGATAGCAGAGGGGAATAATTTACTTTTCCCACTCCAATAAGTGCAACAGTAGGGAACGTATTGGATAGCGTAGGGGATAAAATTAATATTCCCACTCCAGGGAGTGCAACAGTAGAAAAGGGTTGGATAGCGTATGGGTAAAAAATTACTATTCCCACTCCAGCGAGTGCAACAGTAGGGAAAGTGGCGGATAGCAAAGGGGAATAATTTACTATTCCCACTCCAATTAATGCAACAGTAGGTAAAGTGTTGGATAGCGGAGGGGAATCATTTACTATTCCCACTCAAACTAATGCAACGTTAGAGAAAGTGTTGGATAGTGTAGTGTTAAAAATTACTATTTCCACTCTAGGGAGTGCAACAGTAGGGATAGTGTTGGATAACAAAGGGAAATAATTTACTATTCCCAGTCCAGCAAGTGCAACAGTAGAGAAAGTGTTGGATTGCGGAGACATAAAAATTACTATTCCCACTCCAGTGTGTGCAACAGTAGGGAAAGTGTTGGATAGCGTAGGGGTAAAATTACTGTTCCCACTCCAGGGAGTGTAACAGTAGGGAAAGTGTTGGATATCCGAAGGGAATAATGTACTATTCCAACTCCAGCAAGTGCAACAGTAGAGAAAATGTTGGATAGCGGGGGGATAAAAATTACTATTCCCACTCCAGCGAGTGCACAGTAGGGAAAGTGACGAATAGCGGAGGGGAATAATTTACTTATCCCACTCCAATAAGCGCAACAGTAGGGAAAGTGTTAGATAGCGTAGGGGATAAAATTACTATTCCCACTCCAGGGAGTGCAACAGTAGAAAAGGGTTGGATAGCGAAGGGGTAAAATTTACTATTCCCACTCCAGCAAGTGCAACAGTAGGGAAAGTGGTGGATAGCACAGGGGAATCATTTACTATTCCCACTCCAACGAATGCAACAGTAGGGAAAGTGTTGGATAGCGGAGGGGAATCATTTACTATTCACACTCCAATGAGTGCAACAGTAGGGAAAGTGTTGGATAGCGAAGGGAATAATGTACTATTCTCACTCCAGCAGGTGCAACAGTAGAGAAAATGTTTGATAGCAGAGGGATAAACATTACTATTCCCACTCCATCGAGTACAACAGTAGGGAAAGTGTTGGATAGCAGAGGGGAATAATTTACTTTTCCCACTCCAATAAGTGCAACAGTAGGGAAAATGTTGGATAGTGTAGGGGATAAAATTACTATTCCCACTCCAGGGAGTGCAACAGTAGAAAAGGGATGGATAGCGGAGGGGTAAAAATTACTATTCCCACTCCAACGCGTGCAACAGTAGGGAAAGTGTTGGATAGCTTATGGGTAAAAAATTACTATTTCCACTCCAGAGAGTGCAACAGTAGGGAAAGTGGTGGATAGCGAACGGGAATAATTTACTATTCCCACACCAATGAATGCAACAGTATGGAAAGTGTTGGATAGCGAAGGGGAAACATTTACTATTCCCACTCAAACTAATGCAACGTTAGAGAAAGTGCTGGATAGTGTAGGGGTAAAAATTAGTATTTCCACTTTAGGGAGTGCAACAGTAGGGATAGTGTTGGCTAACGAAGGGTAATAATTTACTATTCCCACTCCAGCAAGTGCAACAGTAGAGAAAGTGTTGGATAGCGGAGGGGATAAATTTACTATTCCCACTCCAAGTAGTTCAACAGTAGAGAAAATGTTGGATAGCGGAGGGTTAAAATTACTATTCACACTCCAGCAAGTCCAACAGTAGGGAAAGTGTTGCAAAGCGGAGGGGAAAAAGGTACTATTCCCACGCCAGCAAGTGCAACAGTAGGAAAAGTGTTGGATAGCAGAGGATAAAAAATACTATTCCACCTCCAGCGAGTGAAACAGTAGGAAAGGTGTTGGATAGCAGTAAGGGAATAAATTACCATTCCCACTCCAATGAGTGCAACAGTAGGGAAAGTGTTGGATAGCAGAGAGGATGAAACCAAAGATTACAGCTATTGAACCAAAATCCCCGAACAAAATAAAAACAAAACAATTACCAAAAATATTTATCAATTAATAAAGTAATATTAATGATCAACTAATGATAAATGTATTCAAACTAAATTACTTTCCACCTTCTACCCCATAAAACCTAAAACACACACCTTAAAATATTTATCTAATTTCCACAACTAATTTAACATTAATAAATGAATAACAATTAACAACAGATCATTAATTTTTTTTTTTTTATATTCCCAAGATTTACAACTATAAACCCCACAACTCACACATCAAAATTACTCCACAACACAATTAGCATATTTAATATTTAATTAATTGATTAGCAATAATTAACAAACAATAAATTAATTATAAATAATTTACCACCCACCATATTCCCCTGTAAATGACTCCACCAATGTTGTAAAACATAACACAATAAAATAATTAATGAACAATTAATTAATTAATAACAATTAACAAGCAAAATAAAAATAATTAATAATAAATTAATTCACTCAATTACCACTATAAAATAACATTGTATAAATATTATATTCAAAATATTTAAAAATATTAAAATCAAATTACTTCACACCCTACTCCACTATCAGCCCTCAACCCGCTCCTAAAAAAATGACACAATTAACATCATTACCAATTAATTAATAATAGTTAACAACCAATTCATAAGTAATTAATAATAATAAATTAATTACCACAATTAACAATAAAACATATTAAATACATAAATATTAATTAATAAACATATTAATTAATGTATTATAATTAAATTACTTCCCACCGTACTCCTCTATCAACCCACAACACACTCCTAAAAAAAGACACAATTACCATAATTACCGATTAATTATTAACAATTAACAACCAATTAAGAAATCATTAATAATAAATTAATTACCACAAATAAAAATATCAAATATTAAATACATAAATATTAATAAATAAAAAATATTAATTAATTATAATTACATTACTTCCCATCCTATTCCCCTATAAACCCATAACCCACTAATGAACTAAAATGCAAAATTGAATTAAAATAAAATTAATAACCTCTAAAAAGTCTTAATACATTTATTGTAATTAAATTGCTGTTGTTGTAATACTTTATTCGATAGATATTTATCATAAAAGTACAAACATACAAAATACATAAAAACAATCTACTCAATAGTATTACATTTCCAACAGAACAGCACAAGACAATTAAAAAGGAAAAAAGAGGGTTTTAAAACAATACAATCATCCTAAATAGCTTTTATACATTGCCCAGCAACCTTGAACGGATTATCCAAGCACCCGCGAGGTATTTTGCAACCCCACAGACGATAAACATAGAGGCAGTGTTGGTTAGCATAATTCGCAGGGCTGATCTATGATCCTTCACGCCCAAAACCCTACACACTGGTTTCAACCATTTATTCCTAACATGCTTATAGGCTATACATGCGAATAGAAAGTGGCCCAGGGTTTCCTCCGGGCAACTACAGCCTGGGCAATTTAAGTCATGCTCCCCCTTGCTTTTCCAACCTTCCATACATTTCTTGAGGGGCAGAGTACCGTATCTCAGCTTCAAAAACAGAGTCCTGTCTCTAGGTAGCTGGATGAAATCTAGGAAGGGTTCCAGCGTACAAGTTGGTTTATGATCAAGGAAGTTGGTCGTCAGGGTTCCCAATTTGGGTTTGACATAAACCTTGGCCTCAACCCAGTCCCAATATAATTTTTTGACAATCTGTTTAGCAGGTGGACATTGCGAGGCCCAAGACTCTCCTAAGCCTATAGATGTTGCCAACAATTTAAGGTTGTTAAGCCACTTTATCTTGTTATTGACATTTAGGGATATTAGTTCGTCCAGCACTCGAGCATATTCTGTTAATTCTTGGGTCCTTCTAAGGCGCACCCAAAATAACAGTGGCCTAAGATGGATTTTATCAGAAATTGGTTTTTTACCCATGTCGAAAAATAATGGTAACAATGGGGTTGACACTGGGAGTGAAACCAAATCTCTAATGAACTTATTCTCTGCGGATGTCAGGGCCTTAATATTTTCGGTACCCCAAAGTTCAGAACCGTAAACCGCCGAGGCAACAGCCTTCCCTTCATAAACTGCCAAGGCTGGGGCAACCGGTCTGCTGATGGAGAGGCGCTGGTTCTTTAATATCGCTCCAGAGACCCTTTTGAGATTAAGTACTATTTTAGATATATGGGAGCCCCAGGACATATTATTGGATAGCCTAACCCCCAGGTAGTCGAATTCATTCACCACCTCCAGATGGGACCCGCACAATGTAATGTGTACCTTCCTAACCTTTCTATTTGCAGATAAAACCATTAGCTTTGTTTTCAAGGTATTTATCGATAGACCACGCTCTTTACAAAAGAGAGCGAAACGGTCAAGCAGTTTTTGCAGGCCCTTCGGGGTCTTAGACATCAGGAGGGTATCGTCTGCAAAGAGGAGTGAGAGGGTCTTCTCTCCGGCAAGGACAGGCGCATCCGCAGGGTCCTCCCTCAAATGGTCCACCACCCCATTTATAAAGAGGGAGAATAGCGTTGGGGCCATCTCACATCCCTGCCGCACCCCTCTGTTGACTGATACCCTCCCTGCCAATTGCCCCTGACTCCCCCACCTTATCCTTGCAAAATTGTCCACATGGAGCTTGATGACCAATTGCAGCAAATAGCTTGGGAACCCCATGGACAATAATACCTCCCATAATTTAGCTCGCGGAATAACATCAAATGCGGTTTTAAGATCAATGAAAGCCAGATAGAGGCTGCCCTTATTGATAGATACTGACTTCCAATAAACCGCACAGAACCGAAACACCTGGTCCATTGCACCAACATTCCGCCTAAACCCGGCCTGAAAATGTGTTAGTACACCTTCATCCATAAGCCATGTCTCTAATCTACTTATAATGACCCTGCCAACTACCTTTTGGATGGTATCAATTAAACTAATTGGTCTGTAGTTGGCAGGGTCCTCTCTATCACCTTTTTTATAAATCGTGATCACCTCCGCCCCTTTCCAAGATTCCGGGACGGGCTGGCCTGACTGGATTAAATTCATTAGGCATGCTATAAAGTCTGCCCAAATTAGGGGGTTGTAAGAAAATAAGTCTCCAGGCAAGCCATCTGGGCCAGGTGCCTTGCCTGGTAGGATATTAGAAATAGCATCTCGGACCTCTCGCGGGGAGAATGGGACAGCCTCGGTAAGAGAGTCTGTTCTTAGGTGGGACAAGGGTAATGGTGTTGGGTTAGCTTGAGCAACATCATCAAAATATAATTTTGAAAAATGGGCATGCCATTGCTGTTCATTAATATGATTTAAAATAGGATCAACTCCTCTACGGTCTAAAATATTAATTAATTTCCAAAAAATGACTGAATTCTTTCCACAGGCCGCGATTTTAAGCTGCTGCCAATGGTCCTCCTCCCAGTTTCTTTTTGCTAGAAGAATGGTGCTCCGGTAGTCCCTCCTGGCCAGTCTCACTGCTATAGTGTCTTTCGATTTTATAGCTAAAGCAATAGCCTTCCTTTTGTTCCTACAAATTGCTGTATACCAAGGATTAGTCTTTGGGGGTCTAGGATCAGCCGGTGGATTCCCTTTAGAATTTTTAAGGAAATACTTTCCTATTTCTACTGTGAAATTCTGGTATTGAGCTAATAATTTGGACTCCAAAATATTTAGATTGGCCAAATCCATCACTGCAAGGCGGGAAGTTTCAACTATAACTAGCTCTTTGATACAGTTAAGTGTCCCCTCTTCGCACTTAACCACATCCCATCTTAATTCCCTATTGCAGTTAGAAGGAAAGACCTCCTTGGTGATCAACTTCGGCCCCACGCTCTCACATAACCCATTGTTCCAATTGATTCCCATACACAAAGGGTTATGATCGCTGTCTGAGGACTGCCTGACCTCCATATCTACAAGATTGGCCCGGGATTGGACGTCTAAAAAGATGTAATCAATTCGCGATGGGGAACCTATCCTATTGTAGGTCATCGCCCCATTGCGATCAGAGATGGTCCGCCCATTGAGAGCCCGTAAGTTATGGTCCAAAGCCAGAGCATTCAGCTGTATTGCTCTGGCGGACCATTTCCTAATGGGAGCCAGTACTAGAGGGGGTATAGAATGTCTCAAGTCCTCCGAGCTCCAACCCAATATGTCCTCATCATCCAGGGGTTCAAATGTGCAATTAAAATCACCCCCACCAGGATTTTTGACCCAGGAGGCAGTTCTGATATTTTAGTGTCTAACAGCTCTATTATTGGCGAAGGTTGACCACCCTGTGCCCCTCTTGCATAGACACAAAAAAGATGTATAATACCCCCATGGGGGCTTTTCAGAGAGATATGCAAAATATCATTGGAGGGGACACTGTGCATAGTGACCACATAGTTTAAATTAACTTTCACCCATATGAGAAGGCCACCAGACGGGCGTCCTTTTCCTGAGGAGACTGCCGGAACGTGATAGGTGGAGTACCCATTTTTGTATTGCGGGGACAGACACCAGGTTTCCTGAAACATGCAGATGTGGAAGGGATCAATAAAATCATTCCAGTCTGGGATTGTAAGGTTTTTCCTAAGCCCTGCTATGTTCCAGGAAAGAATATTAATAACAGTAATGGCTGGAGTCGGTACAGTAGGTAAGTGTGTGGCACCCGCTTCCTCTTCACTAAGACTAGAGCCGCAGAACTCCAAGTGTACTTGGCCCTCCCTAGCACTACCAGCTTCAGCCCCTGGAGGGTCTAGTGCGTCCCTCAAAACTTCTTTACCCGGTGGATTTGCGTGTGTAAAGACATCTTCGACTTCACTTAGACTAAGGCTACAGGTTTCCACATATACTGGGCCCTCCCTAGCTCTATCCACATCAACCCCTGGATCATCCAACATTTCCCTCAGACCTACATTACCCGGTAAAAAGGCTGGGAGTCAGTCAACGGCTTCCAACCCACTATAACGGTTAAAACAAGGTATAGGAGGAGGATTATACTGTGGACCTGTCCATGCCCCATTGAGGGGGTTGGCCCCATATAGGGGCCTATCAATTCTTCAGGGGACTGTGCTCCACCCTCCATTGTCGCCGCCATCCCACTGGCTGGGGTTATTAAGATGTTGACCAGACCATGTCCCATTTTGCTGGTTGATGGCAGGAGGGCGCCTACCAGTTGTTCTTTGCGCTAAAGGCCACCCTCCGCTGTTACTACCATCCCATTGATTTAAGTTATGGTCCAGCCAAGGCCCTCCTCTTGTTCCTTCTCCCGTTTGGTTAGAGCCTCTCAACCAACTCCACCTATTACTACGATGGTCTGTAAGCATATAGAAATAGGATAGTGGTTTAGCTAAAATTGTGGAGTTAATGTTGCATTGGGGCCCTGCACATATATGTTCAACCGGACGCGAGTCCTCAAATGTCACAACAACACAGTCCCCTTGAATATTTTTTTTATTCTCACTCACCCATGGGGCTCTCTCTACCATAAGCAGATTGCTATGAATATTTGGTGGTAATGGGTAGTTTTTATCTAACCAATGGCAGACTTTATTTTTGAGAGACCAAAAAGATTCTGTTGTTGAGGGGGCAAGCTCAGGGACGCCTGTTAACACTATTACATATGGGCAGGCGTCAGGTGGTAAACTGATATTGCGACGTATCTTAGGGTTCACAGATGGGGGTGTTGGTAAATTAAGTGCCGGGATGGGGGGTCCATCAGAATTCTGGGGTTTGCTAGGGGCGTTAGATTTCAACTTAGCTGCACCGTTGTTAGTGATCATGGGAGTGGGTGGTTTAGGTGGGAGTGATTTATTTGCCAAGTTTTTCCCTACTGGCTGCTTAGGAGGTGCCGGTGGTTTAGTATTAGACAAAACTGGAGTACCCGATGCTTTTTGAACAGAGACTTTTGGTGAAGTTTTTAGCTCCAGGTGTAGGGCCTGGAGCTGCTGTTCAATCCCCTGCAATCTAATCTCCAAGGCCGTAAGTAGAGATTTGATGAGGTTAGATAGGGAACTTAAGCCATTTCTATCTTCCAATTCCTCCGTTGTTTCATCCAGGCTGCTTGTCTCGAGGAGACTCGCAAGGTTGGTATTTGAAACTGAATCGTCAGGAATACTCATCAGGATGGAGTTGGATACGTGGTTTACCTCTACTCTCACTGTACTGTTGCCCAAATTAGCCATACTATCCCTTCCCTCAATATGGCCACTATTGATGCTGGCGGACTCAATAGGACCCCCTGCCCCTTCATCAACCTCCATGCAATCACTACTTTCCTTAGTGGTTGGTTTAGGCCGTTTAGGGATAGCACCCTCCCGTATGCCCCTATGGTTGAGTGGCTCTTCCTGACGGTCGATAACTAACTGGGGGGTCACGGAGGGGATAGGAAGGGCTGGGGGAGGGGAGATCAAAACAAGGGGATCCAAAGGGGCAGGCTGGGTGCTATTGAAGGATTGGGTTATAGGAGAGGACACAATTAAATTTGGTTCAGAGGTTTGATGAGCTTTTAGTGGCGTACGTGCAGAAGCTATAGTACCTAAAGACGATCTTCTCGCTTTTGCGAGGTCCTGGGACACCCTTCTTTCCATAAGGGCAATACCTTCGTCAATTAGGGCATTAGTACGCACAATAAAATTATCTAGAGTGCCTGTCATTTTGAAGCACCAGCTGCGGTCTTACTTCGCGTTTCACGGGTACACATTCCTACAGCAAAGAATTAGGCCTAGCTAGCAAAACACAACCCTACAAAGTACAAAACAGTTACTGTAGGAACAAGCAGTTCACTCACAGTAATAGCGGGCCACAGAGACTACACAATAATATATAAGGAGAAAAATAAAAGTGGCTTACAGCAAAATCAAGAGTTCAGGCCCAGACCAGACTCTGCAGGCCTCGGAGGGCCACAGAGGGCCCGCCTTTTGCCCGGGCTTAGCCCCGGGCTGTGTCCCGCGCGCGTCCCGCGAGCGCGGGGTTAGAAAGGTTAAAACAAGGGAGTTGGGGGCGGGAAGAGACACCAGGTGCGCTGGGATGCTAATGCGCAAAGCACTCTGGGTCTCGCAGTCCCTGCCCCGGCAGCAATGGCGATGACAGCCTCAAGGTCCTCGAAAATCAGGCTCCAGATGAGGGGCAGGTCGTGAAGAGTTTACACCCAGTGTCCAGCCACGGCTAAAAATGTATCCAGCAATGGTATTCCCAGTTCTCGGCTGCGAGCGGTAATTAAATTACTTCCGACCCTATTCCCTAATAAACCCACAACCCGCTACGGAACTAAAACACAAAATTTACTAAAAATAAAATTAATAACTTCTAAAACTTTAACACATATATTAAAAACAAATGCAATACTTAGACGAAAAGATAGAACACACATTTAAAATACATAGTAAAATACATAGCACTAACTAAAATAACAATATTTTTAACAACTATATTTTTGAAAACAATATTAATGACATTGATATTTTTTTTAACAATATAACTGACTTCGATATTGTTAAAAACAATATTACCTACCTTGGACTCGATATTCTTGATCACGATATTCTGACAGTCGATATTTTTGTATCACGATATTTTGCACTCAATATTAGTGCACGTCGACATTAAAAACTCGATATTCTGACTGTTTACCTGGAAACACATATCCAGGGAACACAATATGGAGCATTTAATAGATGGGGTTACAAGCTAGTGGCACACACCATACCAGGGATTCTCGAGCTGTGGCCATCTTGATGCGCTCCTCCTTCCCCTTTACAAGCCAAAAGGTTAAGAATAACACCCAGGGACATTTTGTAGCAATCTCTGGCTACAGGGAAGGACAACAATTCAATATAATCTTGCTTTATATCCCTCCTAGACTGCTGTCCAAGGTACTGACCAAGGTAGGGGCCTTACTCTTAGGCCTCCCTGAGTGCAGAGTGGTGATCGGAGGTGATTGCAATGCAGCCCTATCCCCAATGATAGACCGACTACCCCACACCAACAGAACCACACAGGCATTATACTGAAAGATTTCTTGTTGGTGATGGGTCTGCAGGACATATGGAGTGTACCTAACCCCCCGACGCAGCAATACACATATCCCCTTTCTGGGGCGCATGGCAATCACGTAGTAATTATATCTTCACTCTGGTTTACCAATTACCCTGCTTTCACAAGGCCCACAACCTTGCCCGAGGTATTCCAGACCACTCGTCAGTGTGTGTCTTCCATGAGCTGGATAAACCGAGTCAAACACGAATGTGGGGGATAAATCCCTGGTATCTCAAAGTACCCCATATTAAGCCAAAAGTCCAAGAAGCAGCAAACGATTATATATCCGAAAATGAGGGAACGGTCGAGTCGACCTGTACTCTCTGGAAACGGACAACACAGTAATTAGGGGGCAGTGCATTGCAGCAGGCCAATTAAAAGAGAAACATACCAGCTTGATGCACCAGAGTAGGAACTCCAGGAATTGGTGACTCTTTTGACCTCAGACAACAATGATCAGGTGACACAACGCCCTGGCACTCAAACAAGCAGAATTTAAGGGAGTGGCCGAAGAGACAGCAAGAGCCAGTTACTGAGCGACACAACACAATCTCTACGAGGTAGGGGACAGTGCAGGCAAGCTTCAGACTTGGTTAGACAAAAGGAAAATAGCATTTAGATGGGTGATTGAGGTGAAGGAGAGGGGTGGCACCACAGTTTGTGAGGGGAAAGTATAGCAGAAGCTTTTGTTGATCATTAGGAATGGCTGCACACATGGGCCTCTGTAGCCCCAGTAAAGGAAGATTCAGAGTTTCTGGCAACTCTCCACATACCCAGACTTGGAACGGAGGATAAAGACCTCCTCGAACGGGAGCTGGCAGATGCTGAGATAATTAGAGCAATTCAAGACCTAAGGTCTGGGAAGGCGAGTGGCCCAAACGGCCTACCAATTGAGCTGTATAAACAAACAGCTATGAAATTAGCACCCCTTCTCAGACAAATGTTTAGTGAGAGCCGTGACAAAGGGATACTCCCAAGAGATCAAAGAATAGCTAACATTGTGGTAATACATAAGAAAGGTAAACCCCCAAATGAATGCGCCTCATACAGACCAATCTCTTTACTAAATTCAAAAATAAAAATATTGGGCAAGTTACTAGGAACTCGCCTGTCCCAGGTATTGCAAACATTAGTTCACCCTGACCTGTTCAGCTTTATGTTGGGGGTCAATACGGCACTCAACCGTAGAACGTTACATGGAGCCACAGGCAGGCCGGTGAACATCAGTGAAGATGCAGTGGTAGTGTCCCTAGATGCCCGCATGGCAATTGACACAATAAAATGGTCATTTCTATATGCAGTTTTGGTAAAGCAGGGCTTTAGCAGCGATTCCTAGCATGGAATAAACTTCTATATTTGGAACCCCTATCACATGTTTAGGTTAATATGAACTTATCCAGGGTCTTTACGCTGCAGAGAGGAACGAGGCAGGGATGCCCCCCCGCCCCGTTGTTTTTTCATGCTGGTGCTGGAGCCCCTGGCGTTATGGACACGTGGTGATCCCATCATTCGGGGACTGTACTGTGATGGACCCCGGACTGGGAAGACAGAATCTCCCTCTATGCCAACGATATTCTAATGTACGTGGTGAGCCCTAATACTATGCTCCATTAAATGCTGCATATATTCAACCTATTCTGCAGATACTTGGGATACACCATAATTTGGGAGAAATTGGTGATTTATATCCTTGCAGGAGACCTGTTGAGGCTCCCCAGATGATGCGAGATATGTATAGATGCAAGCGGGTTCCGATATCTCAGAATATACATTACCAGGGATCCTAACACTTTCTATGAACCAAATTTAGAACCACCACTAGACTGTCTGAGGAAAGATATCCAGCACTGGCATTCATTACCATTGTCCCTCCTGGGTAGAGCAGTGCTTTTCAATATGATGGCTCTGCCCAGGTTTTTTGTATGTGCTTCACAATACACACTGCATGGTGCCCCCACCTTTCTTTCAGTAAATAGACACTGCAGTGAGACAGTTATTGTGGGATGGAGACGCATCAAGAATTTCACTTCCAAAATTGTCCGGGGGCTGGTTTGGCTGAGGGATAGTGCTTCCCTTCCTCCAAAGATACTACTGGGTGGCTCAACTTACAGTGATCAGTTACTGGGTACACAAACTCCAGGATGATCCTGCATACAGAATGGACTGTCACAACATGCAGCCCTGAGGCTACCTCAGAGCGATCCCTGGGAGAAAAATGCGGGCTTGTTCCACGTACCAACCTCAACCACACTGCAAAGCTGGCAAGAGACAAAAAGAGCTTTGGGTTGGCAAAATAGAATTACCCAAATTACCCCGCTGTTGGATTTGATTGGAATTTCTATTGTTGGTGATCTGTGGGAAAGAGAAGATGTATGAGCTTTCTCAAATCTACACAAAGAATACTAGATGGCGCAGTCAGAGACCTTTTGGTACATCCAGATCAGTCATGCGCTGAAGGCAGCACTATCGAAGGGGTCTGAATTACCTGAATCCTCCCCGCTAAAGGATAGATTGCTAGACGACCAGCTAGACAGGAAAGCAATCTCCCTAGTGTACCGTAAAAATATGAATAACGCCCTGGAACCCTTGTTGATCCTCCGAACTTGCTGTGAGGGGGAAATAGGTTGCCTTGAAGATGAGGAATGGCTAGAGGCAATGACCTCCCCTAAAGAGGTGGCCGTACGCTCGCGTTTTAGATTGGTGCAACTAAAGATCTGACACTGAGCCTATTTTGCGTGCACCACCCTGGTGAAGATGGGGAAAATAGATTCACCACTTTGCTCTAAGAGGTGCGGAAAAGATGGCACATTCTTCCACATGACATGGGATTGCCCACTCCTACAAGAGTACTGGGAGTTGATACTGACTAATATGAGAGAAGTATATAAGGGTGAGGTGACTAAGGGGCTCATAATGATAGTGGTGATTCACCGCCACCTTGTGGGCATTCTCCGCCTGCCAAATTATGATGGCAGGTGGTTTGCTGGTGGACTTTTGGAAAGTCCGTCTGCCAAGGGTCCACCGCAGGCAATCGCCCGATTGCCTGGCGGACCCAGAAAGCATACCTAAAATGGTGGCGGTGCCTAACAGGCACCATCTGCCATATTAGGATGCTTCATTTCCGCCAGCCTTGAATGGAGGTTCACCCGCCATTCAAAGGCTGGTGGAGATTGACTTCGGGGGCCCGTTGCGGGCCCCCCTTCAGCAGGGGCACTTTCCTTCTGCACTTGGGGGGCACCACTTTTCCCTGCACTATGTGGCAGTGATCCAGCGCTCTCACCAAAATATTGCACAAATGACACTATTTACTACCACAAAACTTACACTACAACACTAGGCCCATAACAACAATAGAGCGCTTGAATCATGAGGCGATAAGATCTAAATATAGTTGTTTAAACCATCTGCAATAATCAAGACCAGCTTGTCATTTTAGAAAGTTTATTTTAACACATCTAGAAAAACTTAGGTTTTGGTATTTTATTAAACAAGCATTAGGAAAAGTCATAAAGAAAGATGTATTCAGAATTAATTAAAAGAGCATAAATCAAGAATTATTATTCATTAGCAGAAATAAGTAAAATTAAGCATTTTCCAAAATCCTAACTATATCTCTGTCTCTACCCTCATCACCTAGTAATAAAGTAATTAATAAAAACTCCTGTCCTCACGTGTAAAGTCCATCAGCATAACATCGTCCTCCAGATTTTCTCGAGCGTAAGCCAACTATGTGTTCTCTGAACCTATTCTTATACCCTAAATTACGCTGAGCTAACTATTTTTCACATTCCAGCAGACGAATTCTAGTTCTCCATTGGCTGAGCCACCTCGTACCACAGTAAACTGTGACACCTCCTTCTTACATGCCCGGGCAAATTCACTAGTCCATTGTTCATTTAGAAGTCTTGGCAGCTCTCCTTAGACTGCTACATTTTGTAGCGACAGCTTCCTTTTTAACCTTGAGCTTAGTCAGCTCTGAACTCCCGTGGCACGTTAGCAAACGTTAGCAAATTTCTCCAAAAAGTCATCTTTTTAGCAGTTCAATCCAAAACCTTTCAAAATAAAAGCTCAGAGGCCTTTTCCATCCTTCTTGGAATTATTTTCACTTGAGCCATTTTCATCATTAGGCCTCTTTCAGAAAGCGTCAATTTTCTGCGCCACTGTCCCTGCGCCACTTTTAAAAGGGTACTATTTTTCTGCAGCCATCTCTAAGCTTCACTTGTAAAACTATTATATAAACAAACACAAAGAATAATTAATGCAAGAAATACAGTTTGTTCTGTTGCCTCCCATCATTGCTAATAATTAACCCATTAGTCTAAATTACCTAGCAGTAAAGCACAAATAAAGCAGCATTTTATATCTACCTATCTTCATTAATCCATAAAACCTTATGTGCACCTAGAATAGTAGAAATGACATCACATAGACAAGGGAAGCAAAATAAGCACATGCCATTATTTCAAAAACAGCTGCTATTAGTTATGACATGACAATAGACAAGATTAATTTATTATTTTCTACATACATGAGAATGCAACATAATGCACATTTATGAGCACACATGTTAGTTTCCCGCGTGTTCTGTGAAAATGCAACTTTAAACTAGGTTGAATTATTATACACACAGCACAAGTTGTTAGCATTATTAATTTATTTATGGAAGTGTGACTTCATGGGTTTAAACAAATTTTTGTTTTCTATCCCGCTCCATCAACTCCCTCATCTGGTGATTAACAAATCACCACACCACCACCCAATATTTTAGCAAAGATTTTATCTAAGATGAACATGATTCAATTTCACCTGTATTAGTATTTCTAAAGACTTATCTCGTCAGTTTATCTATAATTCTCATATTGAGTTTTAAGAAACCCCTCTAGTTCTATTTCTTTCTCTTGTGTAACATACAACTAAGCTTCAATAAAAGTGTTGCAAAAACTATAACTAATAAAATGTCAGTATCTTGCTTGTCATATTAATCTTAAACTTCTCCTTGTTAATTTCTAAAAGAACAATAACAACCTAAATTAACCAAAGCAGAATTATATTTTCATTAAGCTTGCAAAGAAAAATAAAACAAAAATTTTAAAAAATGTTACCTAAATTTTCTAAAAATTTCTAACACCCCCCTTTTTCAATTTTTTTTTTTTTTTTTTTATACTCTTTAAACCTTCTAACAGTTTTTCTTCGACCTAATGTCACAAATTAATTTTTCAGCTAACAGAATTTCTTCGACCTTGTGTCACCTAACAAGATTTCTTCAGCCTTATGCCAAAAACAGAAACCTAAATTTTAACAAGTATGTACTTCAATCATTGTCACTTTTGTTTTCAATCTCTTTTTGACTCTCATCATTTACCTCCATTACAGGTATCACTTCTATTTTCTTTCCTGCCTCACTTTCCTTTATAGAATCTTTTTGACTTGATATCTCATCAATCTGTTTCTTTGATCTGTATCTTAATTTGAATTTTAGGCCTTCATTTTCTTCCGGCCATTCATCACATTTTCTTGGTAATTTCTTCTTTTGCTTGGTCACATTACATTCTGTTCTCCAAGCTCCTTTTCTGAATTTTCTTATCTCAGAATCTTCATCATTCTCATCAGTTTCAGTGTCAGAAATTTCAACTTCAGACTCAGGTACTTCTTTACTCGGCAGCTTCACTCCGTTAGGAACGTCATCTTTGTAGCTGGTACTTGGCAATTCATCTTCTTCTTCAATTACCTTCAACTTCCCAGTTTCAGAATTCCTGTTCCTGCTTTCAGAGCTACTTTTCTGCTTTTCAATACTCTCCTGGTCTTGAATCACAATCTGATCACATTCTTCTTCTGCTTCTTTTTCTGGCAGATTTCCATCATTTTCTGAGTCTTCAGTCACAACTTGCAAGTCTTCTTCAATCAAGGCTTGTTTTCTATTTATGTTCTCCAGATATCGACCAACTTGTCGATCTTCAAGATCTGGATTCTCTTCAGGTTCTTCTTCAGAATCTGAATCATCAATTGTGACACTATCCTCATCAGGATTTTCAGGTGTAGATACACGAAAAGTATGGCCAGTGTCAATCCACCTCTTCAGTCTTTTGCACTTCTCTGCATTTGTTGTGACAAGACTGACTGACCTCCTTTTCTGCCACCTTGGCACTAGAGAATTTCTTTTTAGACGAACCTTTTTCCTGATCCTTTTACCTGGTAACAGATCAAATACTTGCTCTTTTTCTCTTGTTTGCACTTCAGTTTCATCTTCATCAAACACAGAAATCATTTCATCTGATAAATTCCTGCAGTTCTCCAAATTGATGCTATCATTGATAGTCATCATTTTCTTCTCTGGTATAAATGTCTGTCTCATGACCTTGTCCATCATAATTTCACGTGGACTCTTTTTATCAGTAATGTTTCTCAGAAACATCAAAACAAGTGGAAGGATATCTGTCCACTTTGTACCTGCAGCTAGGCACATTTTTGCATCTCTGACTTTTATAGTAACATTCTCATGCTCCTCAACACCTGAAATTTCTATTCTATCTGTACAATGGAGCAATCTGTTTTCAATATGTCTTTTACCATCTGATAAATTTTCAACAGTAATTTCATCATTATGTCGCATCTGAAATGTTTCAATCCATTTTGTAATCAAACAGTAAATCACAAAAATGTAGCACAGTTTGTAATGCAGTGACATCTCACAGAAATTCATTTGTAATCTGGTCAATGAACCAATCTCCTGTAATTCCGTTCCCAATCTCACAACTGTTCTCTTAATTGTGTTCACTTGCTGATAAGTCAAACACCTCTGGTAAAGAAATTCTACAAATCCATGATACATTCTGTTCATGTCAGTAATCATGCTATTTAGCAAAACTACTCTACCATCTTTGTGTGACAAAATCTCATCCTCATCTCGCTGTCTAAAATCTGTACTCAACCATGTGTTTTTCTCCTCATGAGTTGCTTCATCTTGAAAGTCTTTGACTACCTGCCATGTTTCAACTGTAGCTGTTAGTATTTGTGAACTCAAAGCATGTTCATCATTCATTTTGTATGCTGCACATATCACGACAGCAAACCTTTCTGCCAATTGAATGTTATCAATCAATCTTTTAATTAAATTTGCATTTCTGAAAAGTGAACCTGCAGAAGTCAATGTTTCAATCTGTTGATTAATTACATCCTTTACTTTGATGTCTTCACTCAAAAGAACATCAATTTTATTCCAACATTCTGGGAGTGCATTTAATCTTTGTGGACTGTTTTCTTGTTCTTTAATTAATCCTGTATCTCTTTTGTCTTTCTGTTCATTAACAAAATTTTGTAATGGCAATGAAGCCATCTTAATCTCTTGAATCATTACCTGTCGCTGTATTTTTAGCTGTTCATTCAGCTCATTTATCTTAATCTCCTTTTTATTTGAGCATAATTTTGATTCATCAGGCTGTATCAATTTAATCAGATCAGTCTCAGATTTCTCACTTACCAGAACTGAAGTCATTTCTGTTTCTTGCTGAGTTGTAGTCCCTACTAATTCAATCTCAAGTATAATAGAATAAACTTTTTCAGTTAATGGGACCTTTAAATTTGCGGAATTAATTTCATCTTTTCTAAGTACAGGCACTATCTCTTTTTCCAAAATTTTCATGGACTCCTTCAAATCATTTGATGAATTTACATAATCAGGAATATTAATTCCAGAAGTACCAAGCATCTCATCATGCTTTTCTGTTGCATTAATTTTAATAAAATTCTGAACTGGCACTTTATCAGTTTGATCTGACACTTTTGGCGTTGTATTAACCTGTTCTGGGGGTCTTCTTGAATTTCTGTTCTGATCCATATTTACAACATTAATTTTATACTGCTCTATATTTTCTACTCTGACACTTTTATTATTTATTTTCGCTAATTTTTGAATCTTTAATTTGCTCTCGCATTTAGCAACAACCTTTTTCATTTTCTTATATAAGGAAGACATTTTCTTTAATTTGATAAATGTACTCTTTAAATTTGCCTTGCAGCGTTTGCTGATCAATTAATTAATTAATTTAATTTAACACTATCAAATATTGAAAACCTTATAATTTGGTCAATTTAATGTATCTCCTAATTTACCTGTATCACTAATTATAATTAACCTGGAAAGAAAAATATCAATTTGCAAAAATAGTAGCAATGCAAAATTTTATTTTATAACAGTAAATATCAACATATAATCACGTGTTTTAAATGTACTTATTTTTCACTTACATACCTTCTGCAACATATACCTGTGAAAAAAGAAAAACCTAACCTGTTTGCTTTTAAATTTGGGCAGTAAAATGTAAATAACTAAAACATTATTGGTAATAATCTAATCAATAAATCAAAATTAAGGACAAAATTTGATAATTTTAAAAATAATTCTCCTTCATGCGCAATCACCTTAGACACAGGTAATCTCTCTAAAACACTCTGTCTAATTTATTAATGGATAGTTCCTACTCTATTGTAATCAAATTAGTTTGATATAATAATCACACCAGTAATACAGTAGTCGGCACCACTAAAGCACTTTTAATCTAAATTCAAAACACTGATGTTCTTTTCCTTAAAAATTTTACACTCAAATGCTTGCCTCACACTTCTTTTTATTTTTAACAGTGTTATTAACAGGAATAAAAAAACAGGACATTTACAGCAAAATTTTTGTATTGTTTTAAACAATCACCGCTTCATAAATGCCTCGGCCAAATCAGAACTCTGGGTGGTCGTGTTGCTCCGGACACTTTGGCCAATCAGTGCACGGCAACCACAACCCTCATTAACACACTCTGCCACTATAGTGTCCTAATAACACTCCAACCAAACTAAGAAATACTCCTATAATGCTCAACTAGCTATAACCCAGTTTTTGCTATTATCTGTACTGCTATTGCTGCAGTCTTCCTCTCTCGCGCTCAACCCCTTCTATTATTGCTCTTCACTCGTTAGTGGCTACATACAAGTCAGCTTTTCTTTTAGTAAATGAGATTTGAATACAGCGCGTAGTCACTTTAATCAAAGCAAGCCGTAGCTATTTTCATACATGGGAGAGCCTCGCCCAATTAGAACAGGGCTCACGGAGCCTCGCCCAATCGGAGCGCGGCTCTGCTTATGACGCTCTGGTCACTTTCTTCCAATCAGAGCAAAGCGGCTCTAACACACCCTCTTGCTGTAGCTCCAAGCTCTCTCCCCTCGCGCTCCAATCAGTAGCCTCTCTTGTAAATTTAATTCAGCCCTCAAAGTTCGTCACACTAATCAGCTGTGACATACTTCAATTCCAACAACAGGACCACTAAACTTTTATTTAATAGCGAGGAAACAGCGCAGCTCCGCTGTAACACACACTATGGCCCTTCAACCAATCAGGGAGCGGCCCTACTATGACGCTGCGCGTCAACAGCCAATGGGTGCGCGGCCTTTTCTATGACGCGCTGAGACTTTAACAAATCACAGCGCGGCCCCTTCGTGTCGAGCAAGGACAATTCTAATTTAACAAACCAAATGAATACTCAGAAACCTTTGCCAGAATCCGCCCAAAAAGAACATAACCTTCGTGACTCTCATAGAGTTTCTCTCACCTTGCGCTTCCAACAGTCTCTTTAATATATCATGTATTCGCTCGCCCACATCAGTCACAACACCCCTCTTCTTCTGAAAACAACTACGCGACTACAACAGAGGAAACTAAAATAAATACTTAATTTTTATTACTAAGGATACTTTTAAATGTACAGATAATATAGACGCGCAATAGTATATTTTTAAACGCGATCACCTTTTAAACATATAAACGCTGTCAGCCAATCACAGCGTTACTTGTAAAGCGTCTTAGCCAATCGGAGCACACCTTTGCTGTGACGCTCCTAATACATTAACCAATCAGAGCGCGGCAGACTCTGACGTATGCAGAAGCTGCGGCTGCAGGCTCTCCCTCTTCGCGCTCTCACTCACACACAGCCCCTCCCTTACAAATCTTATTTCAATAGAGCGCGCTAAGTTTCCTTTTTAAATATCAGCGTTTGGGAAGAATTATGTTTAAATTAAACGGTCATTTATTTCGAGGATGTTTATTTAGATAACAATTTTCAGCAGAAGACACTCCAGACTCTTCAATTAAACGGAGTGATATTTTATTATGACACTTTGGGCGAATTTTATTCTTCAATCAGTATACTTACTACACACATCAGTTTTTAATTTAGCAGAATTATTAAAACGAAGGGAACATCAGTGGAGGCTTAGCTAGTTACTCCATAACAACGCCTCAACCAATCAGGGGGCAGCTTTTTATTATCAATGCTGACGCTCTAGCCAATCCGAGCGCGGCAATTCTGACGTAGGCAGCTGCTGCAGCTTCTGTCTCTCCCTACACGCTGTTTCACTCGCAAAACCAGCCCCTCCCTTACAATTTTCGATCGGGGCACAATTTAATGGTTTTAAACTACGGAGAACAGTATAATACTATATTTAAAGCGAGGAATGTTTATAAAATCAATATTAATTGCTTTTTACTTATTTTAACGAGTTTAATAACGTGGAATACCTTAATTATTGCCTAATTAATACAAAACATTCTAAAATGCTTCTGAATGTTTTAAATTAGCACAGTTCACCTTTTTAGACTTTTCAACTATGCTGAACACTTTTGAATTCAATTTTATTAGCGTGCAGAGCTTTTAAATGTATTTAAACACTGCACAATACTTTTAGAAAGTCTTAGAATGGTATAGACTTTATCCTGAACTTTCCTAAGTACCTTAAAATTACTTTTGGTACATTTTAGTCAATATATAAAACGAAACACATCTGTCTGCTTCTCTAATTAGGATAGTTTACATACATTCAAGTATCCACACTTCGGAATAGACGGCGCTATTCACACTAAGGATAATTTACATTTGCCAGTAGAGCAACTCTTACTCTACCCTTCTAACACGTAAGAATATGAACTCATTTTGCTCTGAACCCACCGCGAAGTGAAAGTATCTAAGAGTTCCACTTGAACATACCTTACAAAACAATCACGCACTTTCACACTGAAAATTCCCTAACTTCAGTCACACATGAAATCCGTACAGGACTCTCACCTGTTTATAGAAATCATGCACCGTTAGCAAAATAACACCGTTATCCGTACAGGACTCTCACCTGTTTATAGATATAAAACATGTACCCGTACAGGACTCTAACCTGTTTATAGATAATCATGCACCGACATTACCCTGCCCTTCACTCAAGCTTGAATATAACTAATACTCTTATCACAGTGAGTTTTATGGAAGGCGCTTTGTCCCTATTCTCATGCTGCTCTAATTTCTTAGAAAACCCTCACTATTACAAGATTCACACCTAGCCCTAAAACTGTGTTGCACGGCGACAACACTGTATTGCACGGCGACAATACTTCTGGTACACGGCGATACCAACAGTGATACTCGGCGATATCACAGAAACAGATCAGATATTCTGCATGACTACATTCTCATCACACAGTTTTTGTACCGGTACACACATAGCACAAAATTAAACAAACTCAACATGTGTTAAAATTTAATCCTATGAATTTACCAACATATATGTATCATGCATGTAACATGTATGTCAAAAACAACATATATAAACCGTCCGATGGCTACCAGAAATTGATCCAGCGCTCTCACCAAAATATTGCACAAATGACACTATTTACTACCACAAAACTTACACTACAACACTAGGCCCATAACAACAATAGAGCGCTTGAATCATGAGGCGATAAGATCTAAATATAGTTGTTTAAACCATCTGCAATAATCAAGACCAGCTTGTCATTTTAGAAAGTTTATTTTAACACATCTAGAAAAACTTAGGTTTTGGTATTTTATTAAACAAGCATTAGGAAAAGTCATAAAGAAAGATGTATTCAGAATTAATTAAAAGAGCATAAATCAAGAATTATTATTCATTAGCAGAAATAAGTAAAATTAAGCATTTTCCAAAATCCTAACTATATCTCTGTCTCTACCCTCATCACCTAGTAATAAAGTAATTAATAAAAACTCCTGTCCTCACGTGTAAAGTCCATCAGCATAACATCGTCCTCCAGATTTTCTCGAGCGTAAGCCAACTATGTGTTCTCTGAACCTATTCTTATACCCTAAATTACGCTGAGCTAACTATTTTTCACATTCCAGCAGACGAATTCTAGTTCTCCATTGGCTGAGCCACCTCGTACCACAGTAAACTGTGACACCTCCTTCTTACATGCCCGGGCAAATTCACTAGTCCATTGTTCATTTAGAAGTCTTGGCAGCTCTCCTTAGACTGCTACATTTTGTAGCGACAGCTTCCTTTTTAACCTTGAGCTTAGTCAGCTCTGAACTCCCGTGGCACGTTAGCAAACGTTAGCAAATTTCTCCAAAAAGTCATCTTTTTAGCAGTTCAATCCAAAACCTTTCAAAATAAAAGCTCAGAGGCCTTTTCCATCCTTCTTGGAATTATTTTCACTTGAGCCATTTTCATCATTAGGCCTCTTTCAGAAAGCGTCAATTTTCTGCGCCACTGTCCCTGCGCCACTTTTAAAAGGGTACTATTTTTCTGCAGCCATCTCTAAGCTTCACTTGTAAAACTATTATATAAACAAACACAAAGAATAATTAATGCAAGAAATACAGTTTGTTCTGTTGCCTCCCATCATTGCTAATAATTAACCCATTAGTCTAAATTACCTAGCAGTAAAGCACAAATAAAGCAGCATTTTATATCTACCTATCTTCATTAATCCATAAAACCTTATGTGCACCTAGAATAGTAGAAATGACATCACATAGACAAGGGAAGCAAAATAAGCACATGCCATTATTTCAAAAACAGCTGCTATTAGTTATGACATGACAATAGACAAGATTAATTTATTATTTTCTACATACATGAGAATGCAACATAATGCACATTTATGAGCACACATGTTAGTTTCCCGCGTGTTCTGTGAAAATGCAACTTTAAACTAGGTTGAATTATTATACACACAGCACAAGTTGTTAGCATTATTAATTTATTTATGGAAGTGTGACTTCATGGGTTTAAACAAATTTTTGTTTTCTATCCCGCTCCATCAGCAGGCACCGCATGGTGTCTGCCATGTAGTGCAGGGAAATGCAAACCCTGCATTTTTACCATGCCCAATGCGACCGCCACTGTGGCAATCGCATTGTAATCCCATGGGTGGGACCGCCGCCATATAGGCGGACGGTCCCAATTCCCTTGAAGATGGCGGATGGACTCAAGTCCGTCCACCATCGTAATCGACCCCTAAGTTGCCAGGGTATGTTGTCTGCTGAATATATGGGGGAATCAGACCTAACTAATAGGGAATGCCTATGGGTTGCGCTAGGATTCATGGTAGCAAACCGGAATATCGCACAAAGGTGGAGATCGGTATTGGCCGGACATTGAAAGAATGGGAGGCTGATATGGATTGGGTGTATTCTTGCAGCGAGAGCAGTTTACGAGAGCAGAGGCTGCCCACATAAATAGACAAATATCTGGGGGAAATGGATCGAATATCGGGGGATGATATGTAGACGTGTTGAGCGACAGAAAAGATTGAGAGACAATAATGTGCGGATGAATGAGATGAAAGAGAAGAGATGGGGTGAAGAGAAATCAATTGATTACTGTACATTATCAAATACATTATCCACTGTCGAAATTATGCTTCATTGCATAATCGTGATGCAGAAGTAAGTCATTATAAAGGCAAAGTTGTTGTCACAATAAAAAGATTTATTACAAAAAAGAAATTCCATTTGTTAACAGTAAACATTGATAGGTAAAACCTTCAGCAATTAATGTAAGAAATTGCATTCATATATAGCAATCACTAAAACCAATCGTGTCAATATTCTCCTGCAATAAACTAGTATACACATTCAGTGAAGATTCAGTTTTTGTAAAGTTAGGATGTAAAGGTTTGTCACTCAAAGCAATAAAATTAGTGCTATTAGTTTTGTCATCTATGGATACATAATGTGGCAAGTTTCGAATAATAAGCAATGCAACTAATATTAAAGCAAATATATAAAATACTCCTGCATACACATGTTTGTGTCATTTAACTAAAAGAAATAAAAAATATAACAGCAAGTGGCTTGAACAATTTTCAAGAAAGCGGCACAAAAACACCAAGGCACAGTTCAATGGTTCTGTTCAGGTTAAGAAATAAGCAGATCAGCTTCGTTAATAAGTATATTTAGGATAAATTGTGCCAGTCCTTCAAATGGTACACGAGATGGAAATTCAGTTCTACAACACAGTTCGTTTTATGGAGGTTTAGGTGGACTCGAATTGTTAAAACGAAAGGCAGAAAACACTCATTCCCATTCATTTGCTGCCAGATAAATCCATTAAGGAGATTACTACTTTTGACTGGATACTCTCGCTCTTTTTTTATCTCCTTATAGCTATTTGCTCATCCTGACTGTAAGTCTGATTGGACTGCTCAGAGATTTCAGGAATGGTTTGTTGCACTCAGACTCGTTCTTCAGTTAGGAAGCATCTCAATATTTTTATTTCCTCTGGGCCAATGGTCTCCACGTAAACTCACTTTCTTATTGCACTATGCTCTTCACTAGGATCTATATCATGCATAGTCGACTTTACTGGCTGAGACCCTTCCGTACTGTCAATAATCAACTTTCTCTGATCCTCCTCCAGCTAAATGAGTGCTGTACCATAGGCTTGCTGGTCCCCAATAGCTTGGCCAATCTGCTCCCTTTGTCTTACTGTAACCACCAGCACATCAGGAACAAGTGCTGTTATATCATCAACAGGACTTCAGACTATGCAAGTATGTGTGGCATATACCCAGTTCGGGAGACCTCCACACTTCACAGCAGTAGTGGTGCCCAATATCACCTGGTACGGCCCAAGACAACAAGGTTCCAAGCATGATTTTCACATGTGCTGGTTTATCATTATCCAGTCACCAGGACTGAGGTCATGGCACTGCTCCTATTGAGTCACAAGGGCAGCCTCTCCAACCTGGTGGCACACAGAATGTACCACATCAGCCAAACGTTTGCATTAGTCCTTTATCAGATCATCTGTGATATTCATGAAAGCCTTTGCGGGAACAGTTGTGCTGAGAGCACCGCCCGCCACAATGCTTAACATGCAGGATATGCCCGCCACTGTGGCGGGCACATCCTAATACCACCCCCGGGACTCCCGCCCGCATACCGACAGGATGGCGGGCGGATAAAATCCGCCCATCATCCTAATGACCCCCATAATGTTCTATCCCTCTCCATACTTGAACAGTTCCAGGACTTTTAATATTATGTGGGTTCTTAAACACAGGGTGACTATTGGAGAATTTACCTCTGGTTCTTTTACTCTCCCCTGTCGTGTGCCCAGGGCTCTTCACTCTCGCAAACTCTTTTCAAAATATATGTTATCCCTCTGGCAAAGTTTATTAGATCTTATGGCTTTGCCGTTGTGCGCTATGCTGATGACACACAGGTTGCGATATCCATCTACTTGGAATAATGCAGCACATGCTATAATCAGAAGATATATTCAGTGGCTCCTGAATGGTCTAATCTTTCATCGGGACCCAATATTGAACCACATGTAGGTTTGGAATATTATGGAGTTCATGTTTGATGCTGGCTTAGCACTGAATTTAATTTGAAACACAAACATGAAATATCAACTTATGTTGATTTTAGGTCTTTTTATACTTTGATACTCCTTTTATACACCAAGAAGATCCTTGTTATCCCAGTGGTTCAGATCTCTGGGTATGAGACCCGCGAAGAACCTGTTTATCTCTTTCGTAGTCTATATTGCATGGGCAAAAGTATGGGAATTTGCCTGGTGTCCTTGAAAACTAACGATTTTCCCTTTTCTTGCTTTTTTCACGATTAATCCTTTAAGCATCAAATTAGAATTGGGTGTTCACATGTTTTGGGACATTGAACCATTCCTCATGCTCTCTTGGTCTATTTGTGTTTCTTAATATCTGGACTTGTGTGTACACATGTTTAAGCTGCTTGTCTTTTCAGAAGATAAACAATGGTATTAAGGTGGTATAGGATTAATTTGACTTTCTGATTCTTCCAATGTCATGGATTGAGTAGATGTTGTTATTTACTCATGTCTCCTTGATTTGTGTGACAGGACACAGCACTGTTGGTTGATGGTCTATATGGAAACTGTATTTGTTGTGTAGGTAACATGTTTTTATATAAATATCAGTTTTCTATCCATGAGCACCTATATGTGTTTATCAATTTGTGACACACATATGTTCTTCATATTTGCAGCCCTGATGAAGCCTTTGTAAGGTGAAACAAGTTGGCTGCACTATCTTGGATGTACAAAATAAAGAAAATACTATAGGCCTCATTTATGAGGCCGTGCGTCACTTTTACGCCGCCGAAGCAGCGTAAAAAATATGCCTTGTTGCACCATATTTACAAATTGACGAATTAGGTAGATGCGTCACTTTGTAAACCCCTGCGCTACATTATACCTGCGCCAGGTATAATGTATGCAGGGGGTGCGTTCTGACGCAAGAAAGGGGCATAGAAGTGATGCAGTGAAATCTATAAGATTTCACTGCGCCACTTCTAGGACGCAAATGCATCCATTTATTATGCCTGCCTCACAGCAGGCGAAGACTGACACAGGCCCTTTCACATGGGGCTTGCCCCATGTGAAAGGACACATTGCTGGAGTTGCGTCACTTTTGTGACACACTCCAGCAATGCGTCACTTTTGCGCCATACAGATACGTCAGAAATACTGACGTATCTGTAACTCCTTGTGACATAATGCGTCATACAGTAAATATGACACATCAATCATGTCGCAAGGAGGGCGCACAGAGAAGTGACGCATCGCTGCTTTCACGCAGCAGTGCGTCACTTCTCATAAATGAGGCCCTAAATCTATATTCAAGCCCCACAAGCATCTTTCAATGCTAAATGTGGTCATCCATAAATATTTCTGTTGCTTCTTTACTTTTGGTAGAAAAATAGTCCCGCAGGCAGTTGGCAAAGTGAAGGGCTCCCTCCTCCTGGGTAAATCACTGTTTATACTCCATGTTATTAATTTGTGACATCAGTTGTCACCATACGATGGTCTGACCATCATGTGACCATTCTTCCATTCACAAGTTACAAGGTTGAAAAAACAATATTTTTTGCTTATTAAAAATTCATAAGTTCCATGCTTTCACACAAAGGGTTAAAGATAAAGTAGCTTATTCATGAGGGAATAGGACGTGAAGAAAATAGATAAAGATACATTTTAAGGAACATAGGTAAAGTCCCTTATGTAGGAAAGTGGGGTTCTGTTGCAGTAGCCCTCCACTTTTTGCCAGATTTCTGATGCACTTTGACTGACATTGCCCTGGGTACCTGCCAATCAGGTTCCCAGGGCCTGTGTTCTATCCCTAACTTGTACCATTGTTTCCACAATTGGCACAACACTGGCCTACTTAAAAGTCCCTTGTAAAGGGTACCTATGGTACCAATGGCATGGTCACCAGGGAAAGTCCTCCGAGGGCTGCAGCATGTATTATGCCACACTCAGAGACCGCTCACCACAGACATGCACCACTGCAATTGCAGCCTGTGTGAAACTGGGATGGTGCAATGAGCTAAAAGACGGTGTTGGATCTAGCCCTGATCTCTTGACTGGGTGAGAGTACTCTGCTTAATTCAGAGGCTCTGTCCATCACCACCCCTTGTTGTAAATAATTTTGTCCACCCTAAGCGTGGAAGGGTATGCTCAGATGTGAGTCCCTTGCTCATTGCACCATCAGGATTCAAGCAAGCCGGGCCGAAGACGCCTGAAATGGCAGAAACCGGTCCCCGGAAGCTTGTTTCCTTCCCAGTGTAAGAATTGGCTTTTGTAGTCTGGTCTGCCCTGTTCCCATGATGCACTGGGCCAGGGCAGACTAATTTGCATACAGCCAGGTTCTGAAACTGGGATGGTGCAATGAGCTAAAAGACGGTGTTGGATCTAGCCCTGATCTCTTGACTGGGTGAGAGTACTCTGCTTAATTCAGAGGCTCTGTCCATCACCACCCCTTGTTGTAAATAATTTTGTCCACCCTAAGCGTGGAAGGGTATGCTCAGATGTGAGTCCCTTGCTCATTGCACCATCAGGATTCAAGCAAGCCGGGCCGAAGACGCCTGAAATGGCAGAAACCGGTCCCCGGAAGCTTGTTTCCTTCCCAGTGTAAGAATTGGCTTTTGTAGTCTGGTCTGCCCTGTTCCCATGATGCACTGGGCCAGGGACAGACTAATTTGCATACAGCCAGGTTCTGAAACTGGGATGGTGCAATGAGCTAAAAGACGGTGTTGGATCTAGCCCTGATCTCTTGACTGGGTGAGAGTACTCTGCTTAATTCAGAGGCTCTGTCCATCACCACCCCTTGTTGTAAATTGTTTCCACAATTGGCACAACACTGGCCTACTTAAAAGTCCCTTGTAAAGGGTACCTATGGTACCAATGGCATGGTCACCAGGGAAAGTCCTCCGAGGGCTGCAGCATGTATTATGCCACACTCAGAGACCGCTCACCACAGACATGCACCACTGCAATTGCAGCCTGTGTGTTGTGGGGCAGATAAAAGTGAAGAGTCGATGTGGCAAACATCCTAGGGCACCATGCCTGTCCAGCACTGCATGAGGCCTAAAGGCAGGGTGACCTATGCCTCATGTGAGGACCTATATGCATGAGCAGACAGGTTGCTATAACATCTAAGTAAATTCTCAGTTATTATATACACCCAGTAAAGCCATCCTGAGTATATGGTCTGTAAACTGGTCATTACAAATTTCCTGGCCCGAAATGTTCACACCTCCCCCAGGCCAGTAAGAGCCATCTGTGGCAAGGGAGCTTCAAAGTCCTTGCTGGCTTTGCAATGCGACCCCCAGCCTCTCCTGTTTTTGAGAGCAGGCCCCCATTCTCTCTCACCCGCTTTTCAGTGGGAAGACAGGCGGGAACATTTAGAACAGCCCAGAAAGTGTGCCCAAGTCTGCCAACCCCATCCCTCAGGTCGGGGAGATGAGGGGAAGCCCACTATTCAGTGCCTGTCATCATGCAGATGGCAGGCACCCTGCAATCAGGGTTAGGGGTTGTGCCCACATCCCCACGTCGGGTGAGCACACCAATGGTGTAGTCATCCTAAGGTCAATAGGCCATTGGCTACTAATCTCAAGACCCCTAAAAAACACCCCCTAAATGCAGTATTTAGGGGGCGGCCCTGACCCCAGAAGTCAGACTTGATGGACCAAAGAAAAAGACGGACCAGGACTGCTGCTGGGCCAGGAACTTAACTGAGCAAGAACCCTGCCACCTGCACCCGGTCGACCACTGGACCTGCTGTCCTTCCAGAAACCCTGCCTGGCCTCCAAGGAACCCCGGATGCCGTGCAACCTTCTCCAAAGTGCCAAGAATCTCCATTTGGACTAGAGGCTCTATTCCCCGGCGTCTGCCTGTACCAGAACCACAACAGTTAGGACTGACATTGGTGTCGATGTGACACACTGCTACAAAAGGACTCCCCGACTGCAGTGATGGAGGACCAACACTTGTGTTGATGTGACTCTACTTTGACAGAGAAAAAGCATCCCAGACAGACAGTCTCCATGACCTCAAGAGATCCTCTCATCTCCATGACCCCAGCTGTGCCAAGCTGGTGCCTGAAAGCCTGTACCCTCCTGTAAGTGGCACTGTTGGCCTTCTCTGGCCCTACCACCGGACCGCAAACTCCCTGTGACGGTCTGAGGATGGCGGAACTCTTCCAGCCGAACAACTGCAGGCAACTGCCACATCAACTGCCAGCGACCGCGATGGTAACCATCTTGGCAGTCTGCTGAAAACCAACCTGCTACATTACTCTCCATGAACTGCAAGGGTAAAGCTCATTGCCGGTATCAACCGCTGAGGTGTGGATACTTAATCTCGCAACTCTGGGTGCCCCAGTCCACCACAACCGACATTGTCCGCAGTGTTGGACTGAGACCATCCAGAAACTAAAACTGTAAGCCGGGTACTTACTTGTAAGTCCATCACCAGTCTTTTTCCCCACAGGATTGCATAGTGTTCTCTCTGTATTGAGCTTACTGTGCTACCAGAGATGCACTTTGACTGAGTGTGCCCTGGGACCCTACCAATCAGGTTCCCAGGGCCTGTGTTCTTTCCCTAGCCTGCACCATTGTTTCCACAATTGGCACAACTCTGGCCTACATGTAAGACCCTTGTAAAGGGTAAGGAGTACCTATGGTACCATGGGCATGGGAGCCAGGGAAAGGACTCTGAGGGCTGCAGCATGTATTATGCCACCCTCAGAGACCTTTCACCACAGACATGCACAACTGACATTGCAGCTTGCATGTTGTGGTGCAAATAAAATTGAAGAGTTGATGTGGCACACATCCCTGGGTTCCATGCCTGCCAAGCACTGCATGAGGCCTAGGGAAGTTCCCTTAAGGATTGGTACCCTATAACTCATGAGCAGACAGGCCCCTATAATATCTAAGGCCATTCTCAGATATTATAAGCTCCCAGTAAGGCCATCCTGAGTATATGGTCTGGAAACTGTTTATTATGAGTTTCCTAGCACCATAATGGCTTTACTGAATCCTGGGATGTTTGGTATCAAACATGCCAGAATAATAAACCTGCCCTGATTCCAGTACCAGATGTATTATTCCATGCACTCAGGGGTCCCTTCTAGAGGTGACACTTAACCAAACCAACCACTTGTGGGTTACTGACTGGTGAACACCAGCCTGCCATCACAAGACAAGTTTCTGGACCCCTGGTGAGGGAGCTTTCTCACCCTGGACACAGAAACTAAGCTTCCTGGGTGGAGATGTTCACACCTCCTCCAGCTCAGGAAGAGCCATCTGAGGCAGGGGAGCTCCAAATGCCTTGATGCCTTTGCAACGCAACCCCCAGCCTCTTCTGCTATCAATAGCAGACACCCTTCCTATCTAACCTACTTTTTTAGTGGGAAAACAAGCAGAAAAAATTAGAACAGCCCAAAAGGTGTGCCCACCTCTGCCAACCCCACCCCTCAGGTGGCGGAGGTGAGGTGAAGCCCACTCTACAGCACCCTCCAATCATAGTTAGGATTTGTGCCCACTCGCCCATGTGGGGTGAGCACAACCAAGGGTGTAGTCAACCTAATTTCAGTAGGCCATTGACTACTGACTTTGAGACCCCTACAGTATTTAGGAGGCAGCCCTGAATCCAGAAGTCAGATTCGACAGACCAAAGAAGAAGACAGACCAGGACCGCTGCTGGGCCAGGAACTGAACCGCTGCAGACAAAACTCGGCAAGAACCCTTCCACCTGCACCTGGGTTGCCCACTGGACCTGCTGTCCTTTTAGAAACCCTCCTTGACCTCCAAGAAACCCCGGAGGCCTTGCAACCTTTGCCAAAGTGCCAAGACTCTCCCTTTGAACAAGAGGCTTTAGACCCTGGCATCCGCCAGTATCAGAACTGCCACAGTGAGGATAGACACTGGTGTCAACATGACTCACTGCTACAAAAGGACTCCCCAACTACAGTGGTAGAGGACTGCCAAACGAAAAGCATTCCAGCCGGACGGCCTCCACGACCTCGATTGGATCTTCTCAGCCCCATGACCTCAGCTGTGCCAAGCTGGTGCCCCAGGGACCGTACCCTCTTGCAAGTGGCCCTGTTGGCCTCCTCCAGCCCTCCCGCCTGACCACTACCTGCCTGTGACCGTTCGACTATGGCACAACTCTTCCAGGCCAACAGCAGCAGCCAACCGCCAGCAACTGCGATGAGTAACCGTGTTGGCGGACTGCTGAAAAGCAACCTGCTATGTTACACTTGGCAGACCGCGAGGGTAAAGCTCATTGCTGGTATCGACCACCTGCTGCTTGGATACTGAATCCCGCACCTCTGGGTGCTCCCAGTCCCCCATGACCGACATTTCCCACAGTGTTGGCCCGCGCTCATCCAGAGACTGGAACTGTAAGGCTTTTACTTACTTGTAAGTCCATCAACTGTCTTTTTTCCCACAGGATTGCATAGCGTTCTCTCTGTGTTGCACTAACTGTATATCCTGGATACCATGTATTTTCTTTCAGACTGAAAAGTATTGCTTGAAACTCTTCTACCTGAAAAGCTTTGATGCTTTGAAAGTACTACAACTTGCCAGCATTAAGTAACCCAATACAATACAAAGTAAAAGTTATATACTTACCAATTGGCCTGGTTTGAGTCTTTGAATATGTGATAACATTTCTTGCCTGAGTGTGTACAATAAATGCCTACCACTGCCCTCTTATAAGTTTAACTGCTTAACCACACTATCCCAAATAGAGCGTTTGGTATTATCTGCTTTAGCCTCAGCTACAGGCCCGGACTGGCCGTTGTGGGCACCGGGCAATCCCCCGGTCGGCCGCAAGGGTGGGGGCCGGTTTTGGGCCCTGGGGGCCATTTTTGTTGCAGAGCCGTTTTTGCAGCATAGCTGCAAAATCGGCCCTGTAACAAAATCGGCTGAAAAGCGGCCCTGGCAAAGCGCTCGCCCCCCTCCCGCCCAGGGGGCGGGGGGGGGGGGCGAGCACTTTGCCAGGGCCGGTTTTGGTTCCCAGTCCGGCCCTGCTCAGCTATACCTCTGGGGATCCATTGGTCTCTTTACACATTATACCTCACTTTGGTACAGTATATATAGAGCCAGCTTCTTACACCTCAAATGTGAAAAATGCAAACCTAAGGGAAAAAGGCAATTTAATGCATTTCTTATTTAGCAAAAGAATCTCATAATTAAGTTCAAGCATAATGAAAATCAATAAGCATATCATATGGTAAAAGAGTTATAATTTTGTCAAGAATTATTATCATTATTATTATTAATTTATTTATTTTGAGAGCTATTTATGGCGCACACGTGACCCTTGTTGGTTAGAGTGCTTTACAAATTTACAGAGAGCAAGACCAAACACAATAGTAACAATAATATCATTATTCGAAAAAATACAGGGAAGGTAGTACCCAGAAAAAGGAGGGTACACTTTATAAATGTTCAGAGAGCAGAGGCAAATAACCAATAAAAATAATATCATAGTCAAGAAAACTACAGCATCAGGCAGTATCGAGAAAATGGAGGGTACAACATAATGTCAGGACTGATCAATCGAAAATAAGTCAAATAGCAGGTGAGCAGAGGTCATGAGAGTGATTGAGGAATCAGGATGGGTATGAGCAGAGGTGATTTTGAAATCTTGGGTAGACGTTTGTTCATAAGGAGTCCTTTGACGTCTTTTTGAAGGATACAATTGAGGGGTTCATCATGACTTCACAGGGCAAGGTGTTCTAATTTCTCTGGCAATTCCAGAGAAAGATTGGTTGTAAGTTTTCTTCTTGTGGAATCTCTGAGGTTTCAAAAGTAAGGTGTTGGATCTTTTGGAAGACCTGCCGGCACAAGAAAGTTTTAGCTTCTGAGCAAGATATCTAGGAGTTTTTAGGTGGAGAGCTTTATGTGTCACACAGGTAATTTTTTGCTGGATTCTTACTTCGTAAGGGAGCCAATTGAGGGAGTTCAGACCAAGGGTGAAGTGGTTGTTTCTTTTTGAGCCAGTGAAGAGCCTTGCAGCAGAGCTGAGCAAGGCTTTTAGAGGAGCCATTTTGGATCTGGACAGGTCACAGAGGGTTGCACTTCCATTGTCCAACTTGGGAATCACTAGGACTTACGCTGCATACTTAAAGTTGTTGGAGGGAGGAAGGGTTTTAATTTTTTAAGAATGTTCATTTTGTGATTCGATCCTTTGGAAGCGGCACTATTGTGCTTCTGCATGTTGAGGTCTTGTCGAGAGTTAATCCCAATGATCTTGCTGAATCAATGACTTGTTGGAATGCAGTTGAGGGCTGTTAGACGTTCCAACAATTTTTCAGTGACAGGTGAATGGTGGAGTGGGGCGAGTTCGGTTTTTTGAGTATTTAGTTTGAGGTGATTGTATGTCAGCCAATTGTAAGTTTTCTGTACAGATGTGTGCAGGGAACTGATGTCTAATGGGGCAGAGACGTTTAAGTATAATTGGGTGTCGTCAGCGAATATGTGGTAATCGATGTTGGATAACTCATTAATTCTGTTAGAGGGTCCATAAACAGGTTAAAGAGGGTGGGCAAGAGGGATTAGCCCTTTGGGATCTCTAATGTGACCAGAGTAGTCTGTGATAGGGAATGATTACCCGTGACTCTTTGAGTTCTGTTTTGAAGGTGAGATGTGAGCCAGTTTAGGACTGATCCTGTTAGTCCCATACGGTGTTCCAAAAGGTCTAGAAGGTTGTCATGCTTAACCATATCGAATGCCAATGATAAGTCAAGGAGGATTAAAAGGCAATATTGGTTCTGATCCAGCATTTTTAATGCATCGTCCACTATGTGTGTCATAGCCGATTCGGTGCTGTGCCCTGGATGGAAGGCATATTGAAATTGGTCTAATTGGTGGAATTCATCCATTTGGTTACAGAGTTGAATGTGAACACATTTCTCAAAGAGGTTCGCCAGGTTTAGAATATTGGATATAGGTCGGAAGTTGTTTAAGTCAATTTCATCTGCTTCTGGGTTTTTTAGGATGGGAAAACCTAACTGAACTTTAGGCAATCAGGGATAGTGCCTTGAAAGAGGGAGGGGTTAACAATCTTGGTCCAAATTGGGAGTATCGAAGATATGATCTCCTTAAAGAAGTTGGAAGACAGAGGGTCATTGAAGTGGTTTGAGGGTTTCAGCGTTGCTAGAATCTTTTGAATTGTGCTTTCCTCAAAGGTTTTGAAAGAAATCCGTGAGGTGTTGTTTTTGAGTATAGTAGTCTGGAGGCTGGACGGATGGGGTGAAGTGGGAGAGGACATTGGCAAATCACAGCTTGGAACTCACATTTTCCACTCCTTGAGTGGGATTTACTATTTCAGATTTCTCTGCACTCGCACCTGAGAAATCCACTGTCGTAATTGCATTCCCTTTACGAGTCCCCGGTTTAAGTTTATGCTTAGATTTGTCTTTGTGAATAGTACCCAAGATGAATGTTGTCCCTATGTTCGATACATGTAGTCTCCCTGTAACCGGTAAGTCTCCATGTTTTGATCTTAGTGGAGCCCATTTCCCAACATCAGTACATTTCATGTTCTAGTGTCATTTCATTCATTGCTGCAGTATCCATGTAGCCACTGACCTAGTGGCAGTGTGTTCAATAACGCAGTTTCAGTGCATTCCTTTAGCATAGTATGTCTTTGGCTAGCACACTGGCAATGCATTGTTTGTCCTAGTTTCCCTGACCTAGAGGGGATCCCGTTTTATTTTTTTAGAATAGTGACCATCACTTTAGACATGTATTTCTGCATTCCATATCCCACTGCAGGTGGCTCTTGGTTCCTGTGTTGATACAGTCCATTTACCAGTGCAAGTCGCTCCCCGATTTTTGTTCTTTAGAACTCAGGAAAGTTCTGTCGTAGTGCTTAGAGGTTGCTCACTGCTCCACTAAGAGATCACGTACTCCTTTAAGAACATATAGGATAGTAGTATAATATACACTACTATTCCTGTATATTTCATAGGGATAAGGAGAATAGGAACCACAACAGAGAAAAAGAGAAATACCAAAATATCATTAAGAAATATAGGGTTTTTCAAAGGCATTCACTAAGAAAGTATCTATGCAAGCAATCTTTTTTAAAGTGCAATTCCGAAAAATATTCTCATTGTGAAAATATCTGAACAATTAAGTTATAAAGGTCAATAAACTGTATTTCAGATGGTTTACTCCTGGCGCCAACAAATCTCCAACTCTTGCTTTCTGAAGAAATGACACTCTACTACAATATAAAAAGTGTCACTGATGCCAGACAATAGGAAAAGGAAAATAAAGTCATGAACACAAAACAAGATGAATAACAAAATATTTTCCAGCGGTGAATATGTTCAAAGCTTCTTTTCTCCGGGACTTCGAAATCTTTCGTCTTCGCCTTCACGGGTCATAAACTCCACTGGGGTCAGTATGAATGTGAATATTACAATATACATACTCACACTATATGATCCCAGGGGGGAAACAGAGTAAGAACCAGAAGCTGCTGACTTTACATATAAATCTTTAGTCTTCGCGCCCACAGGTCACCAACACTGGGGTCAAGTATAGTGTCAATATTATAATATACAGAGTCACACTATATGAGGTCAAAGGAGCGATAAAAGGAACAGTGTTTTCTCTATTCTGTCTGTTTCTGAATACAAGCTGCTGACGTTACATATAAACGGCAAAAACAATCAATAACACTTTTTTCTAAATACAAATCTTAAAATAATCACAAAGAGCTATGTATTATAAATATCTGCTATGCTATAATCAAGCAACTTACAACTCCGTAATATGTTTTGTTGTCGCAAAAGAAGAATCCGATGCTAGAAAACAGAACCTGCATCACAGAATGGATACGCTTAAATAACTCTCAAAAACAAAACAAATCAATCAATGTGTGTGGTTTATATAGTTTTTGGTTATTAAGTAGTTTATGGAAGGAACATGCGTCTCCACCCATTTAGATGTCACATTTTACAGTTGACACGTGCTCATGTTTTCACTGTTTAACTTGTGCAGGTGTTGGGAAAAGTTATAAAATGTGAAGCGGTGAAGGTTTCAATTTCGAGTCTCAAATGTATAAGCTCCTTAATATGTACATACATTGGAGAGCCTGAAACTGTTACCCGGCAAACCGTGCCATTTCCTTTCTCATGACTAAAACTATCTATTAATTGGCGTATTTCTAAATAGAGGATATAAAAAAATATTGTTCAGAATAGAAGAAAAAAAATACATGCTAATATTTTTCATCACTATCGTTTTAAATTAAAAAAATGCCAGTATTTGTAAAGCGTACAGCTACTTCTAGAGAGGTGTCCTGGCGCTCGGGGCATCTGGAAGATTAAGCATGGTATTGCCCACCTTAACATAGTGGTGGACTAATGTGCCACCGGAGCCAGGAATCGAACTGTGAACGCTGTTGTTCGAGGTCAGGTATTATAGCTGCTGCGTCACACTTTTTCCACACTTAGATGTTAATTAGTGCTAATTAAATTTTAAACATTGTTAAACTATAACTTATAACAGACCTCTGTTACAGTTAGATTTTCACTGCAAAAAGTGTGCACGTTTAAAAAACATTTTTAACTTACAAACAATATAGGTTTCAGGGACATTGAAGTTAGACAGTAAAACCTTTGTAAATCACAGAAAAAATCATAGGTTTAAAAAATGTTATAGTTCAAAATTAGCATTTAAAAAACCTTAGAAATTCCCTGGAAAAATCAAAGGTTTTAAAAACGTTATAGTTGGAAATTAGCATTTAAAAAACCTTGGAAATTCACTGAAAACCCCATAGGTTTTAAAAACATTATAGTTAGAAATTAGCATTTAAAAAACCTTTGAAATTCACCGAAAAAAACACAGGTTTCAAGCACTTTATAGTTAGTTGACATTTCACTCGTACAAAACCAGAGAAATGTGGCCATTATAGTTAGTTCAGCTAACTATAACTCGTGCCCCTGCAATGCACTGCTGATGATGTCACATATTACATCATTCATGACATGGTCAGTGACATCACTGATGACATCACTGGTTGCATCTCAAATGACATCACTGATGACATCATCCACGTGAAAATCTAACGCACCTCCTCACACTCTAATATAACCTTTGATACACCCACTGTAAAATACAGACTATCATTTTCGAAACCATCGACACACCAATACCAGTTACTACATAAGCACTCACTGATTCCTAGGTCTACACACACATCCACTCATTCACCCATACAATCACAGATATATGCAGTCACTCATCAATACAACACTATCATATGTACTTACACACCTATACAGACACTAACACACCACCACTCATCCAAAGTTACTCTACACCTAGTCAGAATTTTAGCATATATTTTACAATCCAGATTATTACGTGAAATGGGGTGATGATTAGCGAGTAATGTAAGAGTTTTCAAGTTTTGGAAGGATAATACGTGTTGTTTCTTTAAATGAAACATCCAGAGAAGTTTATATGAGTAAATTCTTGAAAAGTGCTATAAACTTCTGCAGGAATGTCATCAGGACCTAGTGCTTTTTCGGTATTAATAGATTTAATTGCATTGACAACCTCTTTCATATTTAAAGTAGCATCAAAACTTCTGTCAGATTGTGATAAGGATGGTAAGTTTTGATGGAGCAAGGATTCGCATGTAACGCGACTTGCTTGTACTCAACCCTCTCAACATAATGGTAATAAATTAATCAACATGTTCGTATTACTAACACTACATTCCATTCCAATCGAGGGAAGCTTGCATATCTGCTTTTACTAACAATAATCTGCTAGCATTAATATGGCTGCTGCTACGCGGGATTTTCTACTGCGCATGCGTCTTTCATACTCACCTGACATGACGTACTCTTTGCTTTGGAGGGAATCTTTCGCATCTGCACACTAGAACTAAGATGGCTGCTCTGTGTTACAGCATGCATGAAGCTTGCACTGCTTCTTTTGCTAAGCTTTTCATTCTGCTTAACCTTAACGCACTAGTTAAAAATAAAATAATGGGAATAGAGTAGAAATAAGTGGTATACAGTGCATCCTTTCTTCTGTGTTCTCAAACTGTTTCTTTTCTATTTTTTCATGTGAATTATTTTGGGCCTGACGCTGAACTCCATATTGAAATCTTTGAGTCTGCGCACTAGAGTCTGAAATTCATCAAGTCATGACATTGAATGATTGCCAAAGAACAGTCTCATCCAAGATGTGCCTGGGAAGCTGAACTTTTACCCCTGTCAAAGGAAGCTCATTCATACAATGGTAATACAATGTATTTATTAAGAGAACATACATTGTCGGGTGGAATAAAACATACGTGAGAAAATAAAAATGATGGGAGGGAACGTTATTAGAATATTCAAGAGAAAAGTGTCATTTTTGTATGGTGTGATGACCTCTCCTCAATTTTCTGTCCAATCAATATTGTGAATCCTTACATTTGCAACATTGGGGGGTGGTACACTGACCTGAAAATAGTATAACTAGCGTAGGTTTAGCCAGAGAAATTGTCCGATTTGTCCGAATAGCTGCCCTGTCACTGACCCAATGCACTCAATAGGTGATCAAGAGGAGAGGGCTGCGGAGCACCCTGTCAGAAGAATCGATAACCCAATTGGGGTTCTGGGAAGCTGAAGTGCTGGCAAAGCACTTGTTGGGGAAATCGATAACCCAATCGGGGTTCTGGCTGTTAGCTGCAGAGAGGGAGTAGCGCAGGCGTTGCAACTTAACTGCAGGTGCCAGTCTTAATCTTTGGTGGTCCTGTCCGTATCCAAATTGGCTTTACCTATCCTAATTCTGAATCTGCACCTGCAAGCCTACTGGCGACTGCAACTTTCGGGGTTCTGTCCTTCAAACTGACCCGTGGCCAGGGTTAGTTCTTCACACCATTCCTAGGTAAATATAAATGTATGTGGGTTCGTCATCAACTTGTTTCCTTCTCTTCCCTTTCCTAATTTTTACATATTTGATAATAGTGCTTGCATATTATGTTCCTTCTCTTTACCCTTCCTATTAATAAAATTTGATTTATGTTCCCTTTTTCCCCTCCCTTTTTTTAAATGCTTAAACGTTTTTGATCATATTGTATGTTCCCTTTCTTTACCTTCCCTATTGCTAAATGATCGAAATCAGTTTAATACATCTTTCGCATAGTTACATTTTGATTCTGATCTTCATAATTGAAAGTCTTTTGGTGTTTAATCTTTGGATCATGACCATTTAAGAAACTAAGATAAAGAGTTTAAAAATCTTCCCGAGTTTGTGGTTATTATATGAGTGCAAATGTTATTATTCCTATTATGCTAACACCCTTGATCCCTTAGGACTTTAGGTACCGGTGACGTGGATTGGTAAGTCAAGGTATAGATAGGTCAAAAGTCCTAAATGTTGTCTAAAATACACTGATAGTAGAGCGAAGGTTACCCTGTGTTTTATTTATGAGTTTTTTTGTAAATTATGGGCCCAGGCGACTATTTTTGGTAAAAGACTAGTCGGGTGACCTGCGCGCTCTATCATTATATTCTTTTGGTAGCAGAGCTATGGTTAGGGTTTAGTAAAGATATGCAGGTAGTTAGTTAGTTAGTTTGTTAAGGAAATGATTATTTTTACAATATTTGAAATGTATTATTGATTGTATTGATTTTATGTATTAACCAAAATTGTTTGTAACTGTTATATGTTTTGTCTGGAATCCCCGGGGGCAGAATAGCAGGTGGTAAATGGAAGCCACACTGCAGCGAGGTCACTTACCTAGAGGAAATTAGTGCATGGATAGGTAGAACTGGAAGCACTATTTAGGGATTTTTCTGTATGAATGTATGAACAAATGATAGCAAAGAGTTCGCTGGCAAAACTTTTGGTGTGATATCACCTAGAAAGGGTCACACGGAAGGAGTAGCTGGTTCGTCTGAGCGTAAGTGATAGCAAAGGGGTTCGCTGGTGAAACTTTGGTCTTAGTATATTCCAGTAAGGAAGAAGTCTAAAGAAGTAACAGGTTCTCCAATGCTTGCGTGAAGGGTAGAAGGAAGGGATCTACTCGTAGTATATGAAGAGTAAGCGGAAGGGATTTACTCGCAGTGAAATATAGCTTTCCTTTTTAGTCACTCAGGTACAGTGGCGAATGTTTTTACATTGTTAATAAAATTTGCACTTTAAAAAAAGAAAAATTAGGCTTTTGTATTACCTTGCGAAGGAGGGAGTCAGTTGCGGACCTGCGCTGACGTCACTCAGAGCCGCGCTGGTATTGGTTGAAACAGCGGGTGTGTAGCTGAGGTAATAATTGTAAAAGAGGGGTAAGTACAGGAGCGTGAGAATCAGTCTCACGAGAGAAGCCGCGCAACTATTGGCTAGATTTATTTGAATTCAAAACTTTAATTTGTCGCTGGAAAATAAAAGACGCGCTAGTATTGGAAGCATTTTTGTAAACAGATTGAGTGTTGTCGTACAGGTTTACATTTCTAAAATATATGTGGTATTTAAATCCAGGAATTACAGAAACCTGACCTGATAGAAGATACTTAGGTTTTGCTAGAGAACAGATGATAAGGGGCAGACCTTACATAATGTATGGAGGTGAAAGAAAAATGTCATTCGTAAAGAGAGTTAAAAATTACTTTAAGAAAGATAAATCGCTTATAACCAGTGAAGGAATTATTATTCCACCACCAAATACGCCGGCATCATACATGATGTTTGACAAGGGCTACTACACTTGTGTATGGTTAGAGAATTGGGTAGAATATACTGAAGATGACGGAGTTTTGGCATTTCCTGAATATGGTACTTTCAATGGCAGAGTTCTATTTAATTTGAGGACACGTATGAATGACTTAAATCCCAGACCTAGACTTACGCAGTAGGAGGCACTAAAAGAATGGTAGATTGAAGCTTTTGAACGAGACAGACCCAGAAGTGACAAAGGGTTGAGTAAGTTTTACCCTAAGTTTCCACGAGAAACTAGAGACAAACAAATGAAACAATGGAGATGATGGTAGAAGGGTTGTATCCTGTATTTACACAAGAAAAACTGTCGGAAGTAAAAGCACAGACAAAACAAGACATCTATTGATTAATGATAATCCAGAAGATGATTATTTGGAGGATTTGTTGATGAAACACCACCGTATAATGATGAGCCAAGCACGAGTAATCCTAGTGCTCCATTTTTAAAACCACCTCTGATTCCGCAAGTGGTACATGAGACTTCATTAGAAAAAGTACTCCAAGACAGGGAAAGAGAAGCATTAAATAAACAAAGAAGTGAGTTGATTCAGAGAATGTCCCAATTGAAAACAAGTCCTGAAGCCCTAACAATTCCGGTGACTATTGGCCCAGTTGTTCCTTTATACGGAGATAAGCAATCTAGTCCTAAAATTCCTGTTATGACTACACCTGTAGTTCAGCCAAGAAAAGAACCATTAATAGTCGATGATCAGGCAAGAAAATGTGAATCAGTGATTTCCCTGATGAATTTACCAATAAGGGAATCAGTGAGTGACTTCGTTAGGATAACTACCTGTTAGATCTGGGGGTCTCTAGTTGGCAGAGGTAGGTACCCCTGTCCAAATAGGGACCCTTGCTTCTAGTCAGGACAAGGAGATAACCCTCTGAGATAACCCCTGCTTACCCTCTAGGTAGCTTGGCACGAGCAGTCTAGGCTAACCAGAGGCAATGCGTAAAGTATTTGTACCAACACTCACAGTAACACAGTGAAAACACCACAAACTGACTCCACAGCAGTTTAGAAAAATAAAGGTATTTTAATCTAAACTACACAAGACCGGAACGACAAAAATCCAACATACACAGTTCAAGAATATGGTTTCAAAAGAGTTCTTAAGGTTTGCGTTAAAATTCTTTAGGTTGCGATAGAATTCTCTACTGATGCGTGAAAAGTTCACAGTTGCGTCACGTTTGCTCACAGTACCTTTTAGTTGCAACAAAGTTCCAAAAAGCAGAAGCTGGTGCGGTGAAAACAAGCGATGCGTTACTCCTGAGACCCTGGGGAAGCAATGCGACAGTCCCGCTGCAGCAGCGGGCGTGATACGACGAATCCGGTTTGTATGGGGAGGAAGGCCACTTGTATGGATTCCGGTGCGTAGGTTCCGTAGGAAGTTTGTTCTCACAAAGGCACGAGGTGACGATCTCGTAGAGGCTGCGACGATCTCCGGGGCGACGATGCGCGGTCCAGCGGTGATCCTCTCTCTCGCAGCTCCTCGATGCGATGGTTCTGCGACGATGCTCGCAGCGACGTGATGCGGTCCGCAAGCAAGCAGTGCGGCGATCTCACCCAGCGGCGACCGGCTCTGCGACGACACTCGCAGCGATGTTCGATTCTCCCGCACCGGTCTGGTGCATCCCACAAACGAAGGATGCGACGTTTCTGACGTTTCTGACATGCGACGATCTCGACCTCCGTAGCGGCAGGAAACTTCTCGCACTGTCGGGGATGCGCTCCGCAAGCGAGCGATGCAACACTTTTCAGTTTCAAAGTCTCTCAAGCTTAGTTTCAAGCTTCCCAGCACAGGTACAACTTCCAGAGGCCCCACAACTGGATCAAGCACTCTAGGAAGGACAGAACTCTCTCAGCAGAGTTCAGGGAAGCTGGGGGTGATGTCCTTTTGTTCCTGGGACTTCAGAACAGGGAGCCAGCTCTACTCAGGCCCTTGGAGATTCATTCAAGACAGGGGACACAGCTCACAAGCAAAGTCCTTCCCCTTTCCTTGGCAGCAAAGCAACAGCAGGTCAGTCCAGCAGAGCAACAGCAGGACAGTCTTCCTTCTTTAGAGTCAGCTTTCTCCTTGGCAGAGGTTCCTTCTTGATTCCAGGATGATCTAATTTTCTCTTGTATGGGGTCCTGTACTTGTACCCCTAAAGTCTTTGTTCTCTCTGTGCATGTGGGCCCTGAGCCTGGTCTGAACCAGTTCTGGGTGTTTCCTGAGTACTTTGTTTTGCTGTCTTCTTCCTTCCTTTCAGAGTGAGGGGCAGGGTCGTCAGCCGCCCAGCAGGAGGTGGAGCCAGCATTGTGGAAGGCAGGCACAGCCCTATTCAGGCCCAAGTGCTAACTCCTCCCACCACTCCAGTTGCAAATGCAGTCATTCAGCCTAGGGCTGACTCAGCCAGCCTCCTGGGGTATCCCCAGCCCCTGTCACTCTCAAACCAGACAGTCAATACACAAGCAGACCAAGGCACGCAGAAGGGTCAGACAAGAGAACAGCAACTTTCTAAAAGTGCTGTTCTCAAACACAGGATTTAAAAACAACCTTTCCTAAAAGATGTGTTATTACATTCTGAGTTCAGGGATACTAGATACTTATGTCCTATCTTGTTCCTATGAAAAGAAATGCTGTTAACCACTGTAGCCAGCATCCCCCATGTTAATCTATGGAGCAAGATAGCCTTACAATAGTGAAAAACGAAAATGGCTGCCATTCACTATCAGAGCATGTTACCTGCACTAGTACATGATCTACCTTTTACATACACTACACCCTGCCCAGGGGGGTACCTTGGGCCTTCCATAGGGGTGACTGATGTGCACAAAAAGGGACGGGTTAGGCCTGGTCAGTGGGGACACTGACCAGGAGGACATGGCAGTTCTAAACTGCACACAGGCACTGCAGTGGTAGGCCTTAGACACTGTTTTAGGGCTACTCCTGTGGGTGGCACAATCAGTGCTGCAGGCCCACTAGTAGCATTTGTCATCACCAGCCCTAGCACACCCAGTGCACTTTTACTAGGGACTTCATGGTGATACAAATATGCCAAACATGTATATGCAATCAGAATAACAATTTACATAGGGAGCACTTACACTCTGGCACTGATCAGCAGTGGCAGAGTGTCCAAAACATCTAAACCAGCAAAAACGAAATCCAGCACAGCATCAAAAATACAGGTGGTAGAGGCAAAAAGATAGGGGAAACCACGCCAAAGATGCCAGGTCTAACACTACCCCTATAAGTTCTAGAGAGGTACAGATTGAGACATCCTCATGTACAAGAAGTGCCACAGTAGTAACACCAGAAGAAATAGAGAGATGGTCACGAGAAATAGAAAAATTCAAGTCACAGCCAAAAGTATTGGATATATATAAATTAAGAATCGAATTAGAGGAATTAATGCCTGGGAATGTGGGAGTGGACAGGTTACACTCAGTGAAGATGAATTATTATTCATATGTAAGAGCATTACTAGAAATACCAGAGTGGTGCACGAAAAACTGACAGATATGGCTGCTAGTATGGGAATTGACATTGGCAAGTCTAAAGTGTTACAGAAACCATAACGAGCTGAATTCTCTGACAAAGATTTGGAAAATATGAATGTGTCAGGAAGAAAAGTACAAATTAGGGAGCTTTTGACATTATTGCAAAAATGGGGTGATATAGAAAAATGGAGAACTAGATGGGTGAAGAAAAAAGAAAAGGCTTGATCAAAAGTTGCATCTGAATATGTTCTAAAAGAAACAGAGAAGGTGGAAAAGTTGTGTCCCATGAGAGAAGTACCAGCTGGAGGGTATGTACATGTCCCATGGTCCCGACAGGATATTTTGTCATTTACAAATCATTTTCCAAAACTTCGAGAAAAACCTGTAGAATGGTACAGACAATTCGAGAGATTTGTGAAGGTTTCAAAATGTCTAATGAAGGACTTAGATGGATTATTTGACATTGTTGTACCCTTAGATCTGTGGACAGAATGCAAAATAGCTATTGATTGGCCTAGTGATGAATACCCTAGAGACCCAAAGACAGGAGCACCCTCTGAGGAGGTAATGAAAAAGTATAACCAGGTTATACTTTACCTCAAACGGAAGGTGCCTGCTAAAGCGACTGACTGAACTAGAATAGATAGAACCGCTCAGAATAAAGATGAATCCGTACATGCATATTATGAACATTTATTACAGGTTTTAAACAGTACAGTGGATTGGATAACATAGATATGAAGGATATGACGCATTTTATCTATCGGTTTGTGACAGGATTAAGGGCAGAATTCTCACAATGGATAAAGGAGCATAAGATTTGTTGGCAGGCCAAACCCATCGATGAAATCCTTCAATACCCGAAGTATTGTGAGGAAGAACTTGACAATAAACGAAAAGAGCTACAAGAAAAAGTAATGTGGGCACAAGTGAAATTAGTGGAGCAACAAGAACTTCAGTTGAGTAAAATGAACAATAATCAGGATCAAAGTGATGGAAATGGGGGTAAGCCAAGGAGAAAATTCAATATGGAAGAAGCCAAAAGGAAGTTTCCTTGTCATGGGTGTGGCAAGTTGGGGCACTGGAAAAACGAGTGTAAGGCTGTGCAAAATGGTAATATGCAAACTAATGATTTGAATCCACAGACGCAGAATGAGGTGCCACAGAAGCCACAGCAGCAGGTAATACAAAACCAGTTACCCCTAGCACCTATGCCAAATTATAGGAGCAAAGCACAACAGTGTGTAGACACCACAAATTGGGAGGGAAGTGAAAAAAGAGACATAGCGACATCACAATTTCTCTTGAGTGACACGTTTTTCAGTGAGGACACCTACTGATGGTGCCTGGGAGGGGAGGACGAGGAGTGCGTACTTGGCGCCTCCTTGTCAGTCAATCAGTCAGGCCCATACATTGAAGGAAAGGTTGAAGGAAATGATGTCACCTTTCTGTGGGACACTGGTGTTACCCGCTCTACTGTAAGAAGAGCAGACGTTCCAAACCTACCCCTCTCGGGAGAAGAGATCCAAGTAGTGGGCGTTTCTAATAAACAAAATTAGTACCCCAGTTATAGAACCAATGGAAGTTCGAATAGGTAGTTTTAAAGAGATGCATAGATTTGTTGTATGTGATTCAAGTCCAGTAAACCTGTTAGGCAGAGACTTGTTGTGTAAAATGAATTGCGCCATCTTTTGCACTCCAAGTGGTGTTGAAATTCAAACCCCAGACGAAGATGGAGTTTATGAATTAATGTTAGCAAACAGGAAACTGAAATTAAAAAAGTTGACTATAGAAGACTTACCAGAAGAATTACGACAGACTGTAGATCCTAAAGTGTGGGATTTTACTGGAAAGGATGTAGGATTAATGGCAAATGTCGATCCAATAAAAGTGACAGTGAAGGAAGGTGCGGTTTACCCAAATACTTGACAGTACAAACTGAGCCCAGAAATAAAAGCAGGTGATGCAGCAGAAATAAAACTTTTGGTTGAAACAGGTAAAAAAGCAGAGTGGCAAGTATAGGGTTGTACAAGACCTCAGGAAAATTAATAAGATTGTTGTCCCATGCTGTCCAGTCGTGCCAAATCCTGCAGTGATTCTGTATCAGATACCATGGGAGGCTGGATGGTTCACTGAAATTTAATTATGCCACGCCTTTCTCTCGATTCCATTACAGCCGGCTAGCAAATTTCTTTTCTCTTTTGAATTCGACAGTCATGTATACGTTTGGAATCGTGTTCCTCAGGGGTATACAGAAAGTCCATCGATCTTTAATCAGATTGTGAAAAAATGTCTTGAATCTTTGGTACTGCCAGGACAGTCAGTCCTAGTTCAGTATATAGACGACCCATTTAGTCTAAAAATCGAAATGACTGTGTTGTTGATACCATTGCTTTGCTGAACCACTTAGGTGAAGGGGGCATAAAGTATCACCTGAAAAACAACAGTTTTGTACCACTGAGGTTCTTTAATTTTGACTCCATCTTACATTTATCATCAATTTGCGTTGCCTTTACACAGGCTGCTCTATTCATGAAGTGTCTCTGCCCTTTGGACTGCAACGTGTTGAAAACCCCCCTATGTCCTTGCTTTGAAATCAATCTCAGACACCAGCTGGCCTAACTGCATACAGACATGTTCTGCCATTACTGATTGATCTATAAGTGCTGTAATTGATTGACTTATGGGTTGGGCAGAAACACGACATAAGGGGGACATTCTGGTTACATGATGTTTTTCTATTGGCTAATATTTTGCAGATCTTGTATGTCCATATTAGGTATTTTGTATGCTTGAAGAAGCTAGGACTGCCCCTTTCTTTTATGCTGAGTTTGTAATCCTAAGCATATAAAAGACCTCTGTGTTCTGTATTCTTTAGACTGCCTCATTCAGTTGCTAAAGGCTTCTGTGTGACGTAGTCTCAATTAATTAAGTTTAATAAAGATGTCTTTTAATATTTCAGCTTCTGTGCCAAGTCCTTTTGTATTAGTGAGACCCCTGAGAATGAAGATTACAGTTCTTCAGATGGCGCTGCCAACGCGGGCTTCATCAGAGAAGTGACTTTCTGTGGGAGTGATCTTGTCAGAAGACTGATTTCTACTGAGGAGGACAGAACAGGATTCTACTAAGAAGGTACTCTGTGCACAGGGATTCTGGAGATTCTTCGTCTCTGCAGCCCAGTATATTTCTGCTCTTCTTGATTTTGATCCTCCACATGATGTCACTCCTGACTGAGAACCTTTTTGGCGTGAGTATTAAAAAAAAAAAACAAAGAGACCGTTAGGTCATGTAGAACTTGACAGTTAGAATTTGGATAACCTTTTGATTGGTAAGAGTAAGGTAGTTTAGTAACGCTTACTGTAGCTTTGGAACTTTGGAATTTGTGTTGGCAAACTTGGAATTTGTATAGGTTTGTATATGCGAATTGCAATTTGTGTAGAACAGGTAATGAGGAGAATTTTCTCTATTTGGTTTAGTTGAACGGTGCATGTACGAAAAGTACATTAAGCACTACATTGATTATAATATTGTATATTTTGCAATATTTTTGGCATGCCGGTTTCAAAGCTCACATAAGAAGAATGTGTTGCTTTATTTGGAAGGTACCATGTTGTGATGTGAAATTAATTAGCCGGCTCTCCTAGAAGGAATACCTAAATAGGTAGGTATACAAACATATTTCTTCCTTGGTGATTTTGTATCCCCAGGGAATTAAAATATGGACATAATACATACAAGGATCCTTTGTTCTGTGCAATTTTATGAATGGAGATATGCAGAGCGATTTTTGGTATTCTGCTAGTCAAAGCTAGTGAATTGAGTGTATTTTCGCTTCTTGGACATACATCAGTCTGTTGTGCTGTTTTTGCAGTCTTTTGGAACACAATTGAGAAGCATTTCTTGTAAATATGACTTACAACTAATATTTACAAATGGTTTGGTTTAAGTACAGTCTGTGGGCTGTCCTTTGTTTCTGTTCTGAGTATTGGTTTGTGGGTTAAATGTGTGTTTAAATGTTTATGTGGTTTTCCCATTAGTGCAATTTCTGTAAGTGAATAGCGTTGGCGCTATTTACGAAATGCATGGCTAAAGCGAGCCGTATTGTGTGTCCTGAGTGTTTGACCCCTTTTCTGTTTATGTCTGAAATGAGCTCAAATGTGTGTTTGTGTTTCTTTTTGATGTTTTCAGTCTATTAAGCAAAAATGTCTAAATGCTTAAAAACTAAAATGTAAATTCACATTCACTAGGAATAAAAAAGCCCCCAAAAACTAAATTGGGTGTTTTGCAAAAAATAAATATACTTACAGCATTTTCCTTAGATATATTGTATTAGATATTAACAGGCAAACACATTATCTTAATACATTGGACCTTGCTGTATTGCACACGCATTTTGAAACTTGAAATGTCTTAGTTTTAGTTTTAAATAGACAGCTACCGTGCTTATGTTATAAACCTTGAGAGACAAGCTACATAAACAGGAATATTTATTCAGCCAGGACTTTGCCCTCAGTTGCATGGGTGAAACTTTGCATTTCAGAATGTTGTTTTAAAAAGGTTTCAAAACTAAGGTTCATTATTTTGTATTATAGGAAGACATTTCAATTAAGGGTTTTCCTCTCTTTATGCATTTCTGTAAGCATATTCTTGGCTCAGTTGCTAAATAATAATTAACCCATGTAATGAAGAAACATTTAAAAAGAAAGAAACAGTAACAGATGCTGAAACAAGATAAGGCAAGTCCAAGGAAACTAAAAAGTTAATGATGTCTTGAACGTTGATTGGCAATCTCAGATAAAGATCAATCAGGGAAATTGGCTTTGCGAGGTCAGTTTCGGGTGAAGAAGTTAGTTTCTTACAGTTTAAAACTGGTTAATGTGTACATGACCTGGGGAGGCCAGGCCACTTTGTTCGTCGGCCGACGTGGCACAGAGCAAAAAAAAAAAGAGAAAATGAAGTCAGATTCGAGGAATTACAGAGCCTTAATATGTGGAATTATCAAAAATGATTGGGTTATAAAAATAAGTGCTACAAAATTCGTTTTTTACTATTCATGAAGCTTAATACTTATACTGTGACCTCCTAGCATTATAATTTAATTTAAGTTATGGTATACTGCATAATGAGAACATTAGCATATAGAATTTCACTTGGCGCAGGCGTGAAAAACTCATTTTTCTCAGGATTTGCATGAGATATGTCTAATGTCCAATCTCTGCAATTTGTAAAGAACATTCTGAGGATGATTAATAAGTAATGCAATTGTAGGATCTTTATTTTTAAGTGCCCCAAATATCAAAGTCGAATTTGGCTAAAATGTGGGCATTTTTGCCATTTACAAAAGCTTTAAAGTGCTTTAGGCTTCAGTAAATGCATACATTTAGGTATAATACAAATTTGCAGGTTGTTCCCATTTGGGTTTGCTTTTAAATGGCTCAGTGAGCCAATGTGCCTGGTGCAGAGGTTTGAGTTTAATATCAGGGTGGAAGGTTTTAACTTTTGCTGGACCTAACTGAGACCTTCATCCATTTAAGGTTGATGAAATGAATACCATTGCAAACAAGCATTTGTTCTTAAATCTGGTATGTGTGTTATTATGTTTTGCGAATTAGTCACAGTAACTGTTTTAATAATCTAAGTATAGAAATAAATTGTAGCCCCTAACAGGAGTAATATATATATCATGTGTTTTTAAATAGGGTTGGTTATTGCAGGTTAGAAAGAGTTGGGAAGTTTTTTGTCTTTTTCAGCCTTAGAGTGAGGAAGAGATAGAGGGCTGAGGAGCCCGCAAGGCAGATTTTGACCTTAAGGTCAGTGAGGTAGGATAGGAGTAAGTGTAAACAGATGGAGAAATGATTGCTTGGAAAAGCAGAGCCTCAAAGGGTGTTGGCGTACGGGACACGCAGAGTGTCTGTGAAAGAGTTTTTGGGACGTCGAAATTGGGGTGGTTTAGCATGTTTTCAAAAGATGGTTGGTAACAGTTGATATTTTGTGTATGTGCAGTGTTTTACATATTTTTGCATTTTATCCTTTTATGAATTGTTCCTGCTGGTCCTGTGTGTCAGCAGCGACACAGTTAGTTGTATTTGACAGCCAAATCTCCACTAACTGGTGACCTGCTGTCAAAAGGAGGGTGAGGATTTTAAGCCTGACAAATTAAGCAGGCCTGAATATTGTGTTTTGGGTTGTGGCTCTTGCTAAAGGTGACCTAAACCTTTCATTTTTTTTCCCTGAAAAAGGAATTGGAATATTAGCTGAGATTACCGTATATGGTGTAGCGGCCAGCGGTAGAGTTTACATTTGTGTACTATTTTGACTTTTTTTGTATCACCCATATTCTTGGTATTGTGTCACAAACTTGACTATCACCTGAGTAATTTCTTGTTCTTCCTATAGATTTTTCTTTTGCCATTTCTCCCCTGATTGATGTCACATTGTGCCTAGTTATTGGGTATTTTAGCTGTGTCCTAGTTCCATTTCCCTTTTCCATATTCCTTTCACCAGTTAGCCCATTTTTTTTATTGTTGGTGTATTATTCAGGTTCACACTTCCAGATTGCAGTAATGTACCATGGACCCCCATATTATGTATAATTCCCTTTTGTATAACCAGACTTTTTTTTAAAAGAATTTTCCTTAGGCCTACTTTGATGTTTTCCAGTCTGACTGTCAGGGTAGTGATGGACTGGTTAACTGACTTGATACTATAGTAAGACAGGTTTTCCACCTCAATAGGAGACAACTTAAGTTTTTTTGAATATGACAAATTCAATGCCTATTCTAATTTGGTTTTTAGTTCCTTTTTTCTGCTGCTTTAATTTTTGATGGACCAGATATGTTTTAATAATGGAAATACCAGGACTCTCTAGTTCTTGTCTTTTATTTCCACATTTGATCATTAGCCTTTGTATTGTATAGTGCACCTGATGCACAGTTATTAAAAGGGAGGTATCTACATGTCCTTGATAATATGTATTATGCGATTTCTCTTTTGAGGTGTTGTAGATAAGGAATTAGGGAACACTTATATGTAATCATTAAGAGAAAAAAAATGTGTTTACCCCATTAGACAATGCCACCATGTGTGAGGACATCCATTCAGATAGAATCCCATGTCGCTATCTACCCTTAGATGGTAGAGGATATGCTCTCACAAGGATACCCAATTGAAGAGATAAGAAGTATTGCCTTTGAGAATGACAGAGTGTTCTAGACCAGAATTGTCCCATGGCGTATGGCCACTCCCTCGTAGATTGCAGGCCACCTGCTTGCAATCCCCTTGTTAAAACACAGAACTGTTTTTGTACTTAATTGAAGGAAACTGTGTCACATTTCCTACGTCACTAGGTTCTGCGGGATTAAGTCATAATAACCTGCGGAACTCACCCACAATCCCATCAGTGACAGCTGACAGATGAAAAGTCCCAGCACCCAGACAGCGATCGCTAGCGTGCCATCAGTGGTATCTCCAACGTATTGTACTTGCTTCATCAGAAGGCGTTGAACATCAAAAAAGAAGGAGGAGCTGGTTTTGCCACAGAACCAGAGTTTCAGTGCAAAAGAGCGACCTGTCATGTGCTGGTAACCTCTGACAGTGTGCAGTCCCTTGAGCCCCTTGGCCTGAGTTTTGACCACACACCCCCTTTTCTTTGCTCCAACGGAAGTGCAGTGCACCGGAGGATCCAGGATTGGCAAAAGGCACTACATTGTGGTACCTATGATTAAGTGAAAGAGCAGCTTGAGCGTTCTCTGACACTGAATAGAGAGTGTTGGAGCCTGAAAGTGTTGCTGAGAGTGACAGTCTGTTGCTCTTTCCCGATTGATAGTACTTGGGTCTGCATGAGATGATCTGTGCCCATGATCAATGAAGAGCACACTATCTGTAGTGCCTGCAGCACAGGAAATATTGGTGCACTGCATTGAGACATTGAGACTTTCAAGTGAGCTGTGAGATTTTGCCAGGAAGGCACTCCAACGGATACTGAGAAACATCATTTTCATGAAAGGCCTGAATGAAGAGGCCCATGCGGAAGAAAACAACAGAAACAGATTTTGATGGACAATAGAATTCTGCCAGAGAGGCTTCGACGGACTCTGGGTATTTCCCGTGTGATTGCATAGAATGGGTGTTTGGAGACTGATTCTTATTGTTTTATTGGCATTGTCAATAGTTACTGAAATACATAATGTTTGCAAAATAATTTTAGGATTTGTGTAATGGCAAAAGGAGGGACTGAGGTTCTTTAATTTTGACTCCATCTTACATTTATCATCAAATTGCATTGCCTTTACACAGGCTGCTCTATTCATGAAGTGTCTCCGCCCTTTGGACTGCAACGTGTTGAAAACCCCCCTCTGTCCTTGCTTTGAAATCAATCTCAGACACCAGCTGGCCTAACTGCATACAGACATGTTCTGCCATTACTGATTGATCTATAAGTGCTGTAATTGATTGACTTATGGGTTGGGCAGAAACACGACGTAAGGGGGCCATTCTGGTTACATGATGTTTTTCTATTGGCTAATATTTTTCAGATCTTGTATGTCCATATTAGGTATTTTGTATGCTTGCAGAAGCTAGGACTGCCCCTTTCTTTTATGCTGAGTTTGTAATCCTAAGCATATAAAAGGCCTCTGTGTTCTGTATTCTTTAGACTGCCTCATTCAGTTGCTAAAGGCTTCTGTGTGACGTAGTCTCACTTAATTAAGTTTAATAAAGATGTCTTTTAATATTTCAGCTTCTGTGCCAAGTTCTTTTGTATTAGTGAGACCCCTGAGAATGAAGATTACAGTTCTTCACCACATCAATTAAATATCTAGGGCACCAGATAGAAAGAGGTGTCAGAAGGGTTACCTCAGAGAGAATCAGAATAATCAGAAATATGAATTTACCCCAAACTCAGAAAGAGATCAGAATGTTTCTTGGAGTAGTAGAATATTGCAGGCAATGGATTGTGGGATTTGCAGTCCTAGCAAAACCACTGATACAGATGACAAAGAAAAGAGCAAAAGACCCAGTAGAATGGGATGATGAAAGCATGACTGCTTTTCTGAAATTACGAGAGTGTCTGTGTACAGCTCCAGCACTAGGGATGCCTGACTATTCGAAAGATTTTGCACTTTTCTGTGACACACGAGATAATTGTGCACTTTCATTTCTGACCCAAACTCATGGTCTGATGAGACGTCCAGTGGCATATTGTTCTTCCACATTAGACCCAGTAGCATCTGCATTTCCAAGATGTCTTAAAGCAGTAGCTGCAACTTGCATGAGTCTTGAACAAAGCGAGTCAATCATTCTGGGACATCCTGTAACAGTATATGTTCCACATGCAGTTGTGATATTACTGACCAGAACAAAAACCCAGTACATCACTCCTAGTCGGCTGACTAAGTACGAGCGTATTCTTGTAGGTGCAGGAAATGTAACCATTGCCAGGTGTAATATTTTGAACCCAGCAACATTGCTACCTAACTCACATTTTGCAGAAGTGAAGGGAGAAATCGAACATGACTGTATCGATTTGACTGAATACAGCACAAAACCACGTCCTAACATGAGAGAAGAGCCACTAATTGATTCTGAATATGAGCTATTTGTAGATGGCTCATGCATGAGACATGAGGAAGGAGGTTTAAGTGCTGCCTACGCGGTGTGCACGTTGGGGGGTCCAATTGAAGCATCCTATTTACCTGGAGTCAAGTCTGCACACATAGCCAAATTAATTGCATTGACAAAAGCTTGCAAATTTGGGAAAAATTGGAAAGTGACCATATACACTGATAGCCAGTATGGTTATGGAGTTGTGCATGACTATGGCCAATTATGGATGCAAAGGGAGCTCCTGACTTCTTCAGGTACTCCAATCAAAAATGGTCATTATGTGAAAGATTTACTCGAAGCAATCCAACTGCCAAAAGAAGTGGCTGTGGTCAAGTGTGCTGCTCACAAATCTGGTAATGACAAAGTGACAGCTGGTAATCGATATGCTGACCAGTTAGCCCCACATTCTGCAAATTTAAAATGGCTGTAAACAAGAAAATTGAAGTGGGTGAAAACAGCTGCCAACTTATGTTGCTTGAAGGTGTGAGAACGTGGGAAGAAGTGAGAGACTTGCAAAATGAAGCAGAACCAAAAGAAAAGGAAGAATGGAGAAACATAGGTTGTCAGAGAAGGGTTGAAGATGATGGTATTGTTTATCTTGATGGTAGGCATGTGTTACCAGACTGTATGCTTGCTCCTATGGCTAGGATGTTCCATAGAGATCCCCACCTGGGAAGAGATGCTATGATTAGATTGTTTAGACAGAGTAAGTTCAATGCGAGATTAAGGAACATAGCAGAAGCACTTGCCAAAGATGTTTAATTTGCCAACAGATGAATCCTGGAAAGAAAACTGTAGTGCTACCAGGAAAGATTTGAAAGGCAGAGGGCCCCTTCATACGATTACAGATTGATTTCATTCAGTTACCCCCTTGTCGAGGACTAAAATACATTCTTGTCATTGTCTGCCTGTTTTCAAAATGGGTACAAGCTTACCCTACACGTAGGATTGATAGCATCACTGTAGCCAAACTCTTACTTAGAGAGCTTATACCACGTTTCGGTTTTCCAGTAACAATTGAATCAGACCGAGGCTGCCATTTTAATAATGAAATAATTGGCCTAATCTGTGAAGCATTCAATGTTAAACAAAAACTGCACTGTGCATACAGCCCAGAGGCTTCTGGAGTGGTAGAACAACTGAATGGCACAACCAAGTTAAGATTGGGAAAGATGTATGAGTCTACCCGATTAGAGTGGCCAGATGCTTTGCCTCTTGTGCTGATGGGACTCAGAAGTATTCCAGATCGGAACACAGGCTTGAGCCCTCATGAAATACTAATGGGAAAAGCAATGAGGCAAGCATGGGTGCCAAGACACAAGCTAATAAATATATCTGATGATTTGGTACTGGAGTACTGCAAAGAACTGGCTGACCAAGTGCATTCTATCTCTCACCAGGTTGGGGAAGACGCTGTCGCCAGACAAGCCACTCCAGCACATGACCTGAACCCAGGTGATTGGGTAGTGCTATAGAAACACACTCGAAAAGCTTGCCTTGCACCGAGGTGGGGAAAACCACGTCAAGTGATTTTGGTTACCAGCACAGCTGTAAAGTGCAAAGGAGTTCCACACAGGATCCATGCCAGTCACACAAAAAGAGTGACTGAACCTGAAGAAACTGAAGCTGAAGGTTGTACAGCTTAGGGGCCTCGAGATGTCGATCCTGAAGTAGCTGAAGAAGAACAACCAAGCACCAGGCAAGATGATTGGAGTCCAGTAGTCGAGATACCTGCAGAATATGTGAGAACCAGAAGTCAAACTTATTTAGACAGCCAGAGTAATAGTGAGGACGAGAGAGGAATAGAAGAAGGTACTCAGATCATAGAAATACAAGTCAAAAGTTATTCTGAGGAGGATCAGATAGGGATAGAGCAGAATATTCAAATAATTGACACCCCACCAAGAACTCCAGAGTCTAAAGAGGGACAGACAGGTACTAGGGCGAAAGCTCAGGCGGAAGAAAAGCAAGAATTCGAAGAGCCCGAGCAGGACCAGATAGGTGTAGAAAAAGGTGTTCAGGAATAAGAAGGTGAATCAAAACAAAGTCAAAGTCAAATTCAACAAATGCCTGAACAAAGCCAGATTAGTAACCAGGCAGAAGAAACTGTAATAAGACCTGGACCTAGTCATTCCTGTACATTTACAATGCCACCATGTGTGAGGACATCCATTCAGATAGAATCCCATGTCGCTATCTACCCTTAGATGGTAGAGGATATGCTCTCACAAGGATACCCAATTGAAGAGATAAGAAGTATTGCCTTTGAGAATGACAGTGTGTTCTAGACCAGAATTGTCCCATGGCGTATGGCCACTCCCTCGTAGATTGCAGGCCACCTGCTTGCAATCCCCTTGTTAAAACACAGAACTGTTTTTGTACTTAATTGAAGGAAACTGTGTCACATTTCCTACGTCACTAGGTTCTGCGGGATTAAGTCATAATAACCTGCGGAACTCACCCACAATCCCATCAGTGACAGCTGACAGATGAAAAGTCCCAGCACCCAGACAGCGATCGCTAGCGTGCCATCAGTGGTATCTCCAACGTATTGTACTTGCTTCATCAGAAGGCGTTGAACATCAGAAAAGAAGGAGGAGCTGGTTTTGCCACAGAACCAGAGTTTCAGTGCAAAAGAGCGACCTGTCATGTGCTGGTAACCTCTGACAGTGTGCAGTCCCTTGAGCCCCTTGGCCTGAGTTTTGACCACACACCCCCTTTTCTTTGCTCCAACGGAAGTGCAGTGCACCGGAGGATCCAGGATTGGCAAACGGCACTACATTGTGGTACCTATGATTAAGTGAAAGAGCAGCTTGAGCGTTCTCTGACACTGAATAGAGAGTGTTGGAGCCTGAAAGTGTTGCTGAGAGTGACAGTCTGTTGCTCTTTCCCGATTGATAGTACTTGGGTCTGCATGAGATGATCTATGCCCATGATCAATGAAGAGCACACTATCTGTAGTGCCTGCAGCACAGGAAATATTGGTGCACTGCATTGAGACATTGAGACTTTCAAGTGAGCTGTGAGATTTTGCCAGGAAGGCACTCCAACGGATACTGAGAAACATCATTTTCATGAAAGGCCTGAATGAAGAGGCCCATGCGGAAGAAAACAACAGAAACAGATTTTGATGGACAATAGAAGCCTGCCAGAGAGGCTTCGACGGACTCTGGGTATTTCCCGTGTGATTGCATAGAATGGGTGTTTGGAGACTGATTCTTATTGTTTTATTGACATTGTCAATAGTTACTGAAATACATAATGTTTGCAAAATAATTTTAGGATTTGTGTAATGGCAAAAGGAGGGACTGAGGTTCTTTAATTTTGACTCCATCTTACATTTATCATCAAATTGCATTGCCTTTACACAGGCTGCTCTATTCATGAAGTGTCTCCGCCCTTTGGACTGCAACGTGTTGAAAACCCCCCTCTGTCCTTGCTTTGAAATCAATCTCAGACACCAGCTGGCCTAACTGCATACAGACATGTTCTGCCATTACTGATTGATCTATAAGTGCTGTAATTGATTGACTTATGGGTTGGGCAGAAACACGACGTAAGGGGGCCATTCTGGTCACATGATGTTTTTCTATTGGCTAATATTTTTCAGATCTTGTATGTCCATATTAGGTATTTTGTATGCTTGCAGAAGCTAGGACTGCCCCTTTCTTTTATGCTGAGTTTGTAATCCTAAGCATATAAAAGGCCTCTGTGTTCTGTATTCTTTAGACTGCCTCATTCAGTTGCTAAAGGCTTCTGTGTGACGTAGTCTCACTTAATTAAGTTTAATAAAGATGTCTTTTAATATTTCAGCTTCTGTGCCAAGTTCTTTTGTATTAGTGAGACCCCTGAGAATGAAGATTACAGTTCTTCACCACATCAATTAAATATCTAGGGCACCAGATAGAAAGAGGTGTCAGAAGGGTTACCTCAGAGAGAATCAGAATAATCAGAAATATGAATTTACCCCAAACTCAGAAAGAGATCAGAATGTTTCTTGGAGTAGTAGAATATTGCAGGCAATGGATTGTGGGATTTGCAGTCCTAGCAAAACCACTGATACAGATGACAAAGAAAAGAGCAAAAGACCCAGTAGAATGGGATGATGAAAGCATGACTGCTTTTCTGAAATTACGAGAGTGTCTGTGTACAGCTCCAGCACTAGGGATGCCTGACTATTCGAAAGATTTTGCACTTTTCTGTGACACACGAGATAATTGTGCACTTTCATTTCTGACCCAAACTCATGGTCTGATGAGACGTCCAGTGGCATATTGTTCTTCCACATTAGACCCAGTAGCATCTGCATTTCCAAGATGTCTTAAAGCAGTAGCTGCAACTTGCATGAGTCTTAAACAAAGCGAGTCAATCATTCTGGGACATCCTGTAACAGTATATGTTCCACATGCAGTTGTGATATTACTGACCAGAACAAAAACCCAGTACATCACTCCTAGTCGGCTGACTAAGTACGAGCGTATTCTTGTAGGTGCAGGAAATGTAACCATTGCCAGGTGTAATATTTTGAACCCAGCAACATTGCTACCTAACTCACATTTTGCAGAAGTGAAGGGAGAAATCGAACATGACTGTATCGATTTGACTGAATACAGCACAAAACCACGTCCTAACATGAGAGAAGAGCCACTAATTGATTCTGAATATGAGCTATTTGTAGATGGCTCATGCATGAGACATGAGGAAGGAGGTTTAAGTGCTGCCTACGCGGTGTGCACGTTGGGGGGTCCAATTGAAGCATCCTATTTACCTGGAGTCAAGTCTGCACACATAGCCAAATTAATTGCATTGACAAAAGCTTGCAAATTTGGGAAAAATTGGAAAGTGACCATATACACTGATAGCCAGTATGGTTATGGAGTTGTGCATGACTATGGCCAATTATGGATGCAAAGGGAGCTCCTGACTTCTTCAGGTACTCCAATCAAAAATGGTCATTATGTGAAAGATTTACTCGAAGCAATCCAACTGCCAAAAGAAGTGGCTGTGGTCAAGTGTGCTGCTCACAAATCTGGTAATGACAAAGTGACAGCTGGTAATCGATATGCTGACCAGTTAGCCCAACATTCTGCAAATTTAAAATGGCTGTAAACAAGAAAATTGAAGTGGGTGAAAACAGCTGCCAACTTATGTTGCTTGAAGGTGTGAGAACGTGGGAAGAAGTGAGAGACTTGCAAAATGAAGCAGAACCAAAAGAAAAGGAAGAATGGAGAAACATAGGTTGTCAGAGAAGGGTTGAAGATGATGGTATTGTTTATCTTGATGGTAGGCATGTGTTACCAGACTGTATGCTTGCTCCTATGGCTAGGATGTTCCATGGAGATCCCCACCTGGGAAGAGATGCTATGATTAGATTGTTTAGACAGAGTAAGTTCAATGCGAGATTCAGGAACATAGCAGAAGCACTTGCCAAAGATGTTTAATTTGCCAACAGATGAATCCTGGAAAGAAAACTGTAGTGCTACCAGGAAAGATTTGAAAGGCAGAGGGTCCCTTCATACGATTACAGATTGATTTCATTCAGTTACCCCCTTGTCGAGGACTAAAATACATTCTTGTCATTGTCTGCCTGTTTTCAAAATGGGTACAAGCTTACCCTACACGTAGGATTGATAGCATCACTGTAGCCAAACTCTTACTTAGAGAGCTTATACCACGTTTCGGTTTTCCAGTAACAATTGAATCAGACCGAGGCTGCCATTTTAATAATGAAATAATTGGCCTAATCTGTGAAGCATTCAATGTTAAACAAAAACTGCACTGTGCATACAGCCCAGAGGCTTCTGGAGTGGTAGAACAACTGAATGGCACAACCAAGTTAAGATTGGGAAAGATGTATGAGTCTACCCGATTAGAGTGGCCAGATGCTTTGCCTCTTGTGCTGATGGGACTCAGAAGTATTCCAGATCGGAACACAGGCTTGAGCCCTCATGAAATACTAATGGGAAAAGCAATGAGGCAAGCATGGGTGCCAAGACACAAGCTAATAAATATATCTGATGATTTGGTACTGGAGTACTGCAAAGAACTGGCTGACCAAGTGCATTCTATCTCTCACCAGGTTGGGGAAGACGCTGTCGCCAGACAAGCCACTCCAGCACATGACCTGAACCCAGGTGATTGGGTAGTGCTATAGAAACACACTCGAAAAGCTTGCCTTGCACCGAGGTGGGGAAAACCACGTCAAGTGATTTTGGTTACCAGCACAGCTGTAAAGTGCAAAGGAGTTCCACACAGGATCCATGCCAGTCACACAAAAAGAGTGACTGAACCTGAAGAAACTGAAGTTGAAGGTTGTACAGCTTAGGGGTCTCGAGATGTCGATCCTGAAGTAGCTGAAGAAGAACAACCAAGCACCAGGCAAGATGATTGGAGTCCAGTAGTCGAGATACCTGCAGAATATGTGAGAACCAGAAGTCAAACTTATTTAGACAGCCAGAGTAATAGTGAGGACGAGAGAGGAATAGAAGAAGGTACTCAGATCATAGAAATACAAGTCAAAAGTTATTCTGAGGAGGATCAGATAGGGATAGAGCAGAATATTCAAATAATTGACACCCCACCAAGAACTCCAGAGTCTAAAGAGGGACAGACAGGTACTAGGGCGAAAGCTCAGGCGGAAGAAAAGCAAGAATTCGAAGAGCCCGAGCCGGACCAGATAGGTGTAGAAAAAGGTGTTCAGGAATAAGAAGGTGAATCAAAACAAAGTCAAAGTCAAATTCAACAAATGCCTGAACAAAGCCAGATTAGTAACCAGGCAGAAGAAACTGTAATAAGACCTGGACCTAGTCAGATAGAAAGGGGCAGAAGACAGCATTGAAATAGATGTGCCACAACTGAATGAAAATAAAAGAGCATTCGAAGAAGGCCAAAGCACAGTACCAGCTACGAGACTCAGAAAAGGAGACAAGTGGGCTAGGTTTGTCAAAAGACTGAAATTTCGTTTAAAAATCATAAATGAAGAACCTGAGCAAGTGAATGAGATAACAAGTCAAACTGAACAGTCTGTAATACAACCAAGAAGGAGAAGTCCATGACTGAAAAGGCTAAATAATAAATTCAGAGGCCCTGAATGGACCTAAGTTGTACTGGAAGAATTTGAAAACTTAGAAATAAGTGATGAAAGTGATGACGAATTGATTGCTGATCAGACTGAAGGAGAAGTGAGACCCACTTGAAAATTCACAGAGTAAAAGACTGTGTAAAAGCTACAAAGAAGGGTTAAATCTCCTTGGTCAGAAATGGCTGATCTTAATGTTAATGGAAGACCGAAAAGAAACTGTCTGAAAACATGCTGTAGAGTATGTGCATGTAGTATAGCGATAGTACTCATAGTATGGTTAGGACTGACAATAGCTATTCCTTACATCATGAATAAAGACATGAAGAATAATACTAATGAGCTACAAACGAAAGATACACCTAGAAGAATAGATACACAAGAAAAGGCACTTAGCATAAACAACAGAAGTTAGATTTAGAAGCATCAGATGAGGAAGGACTACATTATTCTGGAATTAGTAACAGAACTCACTTAAATGTATTTGCAAACTTATTAGCACACTATGTAGAAGCTATGGAAATAGGAGATTGCTATGTTTGTATGAAGTTACCTACTTCAGTAGCCGAAGGTGTTACCTATCACCATTTAACTCTAACATATGGTATTTCATGTAGTGTTTTAGCTAGTTTATTCTATAAGAAAGGACCTTTGCAGTATTATTATTATTCTAATTCAGATGTGATATTTTCTGAACTACCTATACGTAGTAATCTGAATCCTGTACATACTAAAAGTGATGTAACACGTTATATGGGTGAATACTTTCTAACTATAGTTACAATAGATATAGCTGAAGCACACAAGAATAATTTAACATGCTTATTACAAGAAAAATAGAAAATATTTTTGAATATGGTAGAGAAAAGAAGAGAGAGTTTTCAAAGAAAAGCAGATGACATAAATCATAAAATTCCTAAATTGGCTGAAAATATAGGGTCCAACCTAAATGGCAAAACTCATGCTGCTATGTTTCTGGATTTCGAAAAGAAAGGGAAACTCTGTCTCCATAGGGAATGAACTAGTTATTATAACAATATATTCATTGGTTCCAGTGAATCTGAACACAATTATAAGGTAATTAGGGGTTGGGGTTTCAAAGATGGAACTGAACCCGTGTTTCCTGGAATTTATTTTACATGCGGAAACAAGGCTTATTACAAATTGCCAGATCACTGATATGGGAGCTGTTATTTTGGAATAGTCTTCCCAAAGATATATCATGTAAACAAAATCACTGGAAGCAATGAAGAAACTAATGGATTAATACGTAGCAAAAGAGCTAGTTTTGGAGAAATAGTAGGTGATATATTTAGTGCATTGATACCTACAGTGGGAGTGGCTCTGAATACACACAGCATTTGAAAATTGTCAACAGTAGTGGATCGGTTATCAACTGACACTGCTGGAGGCTTCTTGATGGTCAATACCGAATTGGTTACAATCAGATCAATGGTTTTACAAAACCGACTTGCTCTTGATACATTATTAGCAAAAGAGGGCGGAGTCTGTAGAATGTTGAAAGCACAACATTGTTGCACTTACATACCTGACAAGAGTGTTGAAATTAAAGTGTATGTAAGAAATATTACACATTTGAGAAAAGAGCTCAAACCACTGGAGGTTGATAGTGCATGGAAGAGACTGACTGATGGTCTTTCCTCAATAGGTAGCTGGATTTCTAACATAGGGAAAGGTTTTGTAGGTAGAATACTGATGCCAATGGTGGGAATAGGCCTACTAATTTTAGGGTTAATAATTTGTCGCAGATGTCGTAAACACAGAAAGAGATACACAGGGAAGAAAAGAAATTGCAATGAAATGGAGCGTGAAGAACTAAATGGCAAAATTTATAAGAAAATTAAAACTTTTCATTTAAATAATGAGAAGAATCCTAGAAGAAATAATGAAGCAATTGAGTTGGGTGAATTGTGAAAAGTTGGCATCTGTTTTATTAATTGGTGATGATATAAAATATCATTAAAGAGGGGATTGATGGAGCGAGGATTCACATGTAACGCGACTTGCTTGTACTCAACCCTCTCAACATATTGGTAATAAATTAATCAGCATGTTCGTATTACTAACACTACATTGCATTCCATACGAGGGAAGCTTGCATATGTGCTTTTACTAACCGTAATCCGCTTGCACTAATATGGCTGCTGCTACCCGGTATTTTCTACTGCGCATGCGTCTGTCATACTCACGTGACATGACGTACTCTTTGCTTTGGAGGGAATCTTTTGCATCTGCGCACTAGAACTAAGATGGCTGCTCTGTGTTACAGCATGCATGAAGCTTGCACTGCTGCTTTTGCTAAGCTGTTCGTTCTGCTTAACCTTAACGCACTAGTTAAAAATAAAATAATGGGACTAGAGTAGAAATAAGTGGTATACAGTGCATCCTTTTATTCTGTGTTCTCAAACTGTTTCTTTTCTATTTTTTCATGTGTATTATTTTGGGCCTGACGCTTGACGCTGAAATTCATCAAGTCATGACATTGAATGATAGCCAAAGAACAGTCTCATCCAAGATGTGCCTGGGAAGCTGAACTTTTACCCCTGTTGAAGGAAGCTCATTCATACAATGTTAATACAATGTATTTATTAAGAGAACATTCATTGTCGGGTGGAATAAAACATACGTGAGAAAATAAAAGTGATGGGCGGGAACGTTATTAGAATATTTAAGAGAAAAGTGTCATTTTGGAATGGTATGATGACCTCTCCTCAATTTTCTGTCCAATCAATATTGTGAATCCTTACATTTGTAACATTTGGGGGTGGTACACTGACCTGAAAATAGTATATCTAGCCTAGGTTTAGCCAGAGAAATTGTCCGACTTGTCCGAATAGCTGACCTGTCACTGACCCAACGCACTCAATAGGTAATCAAGAGCAGAGGGCTGCGGAGCACTCTGTCAGAAGAATCAATAACCCAATGGGGGTTCTGGGAAGCTGAAGTGCTGGGGAAAGCACTTTGTCGGGGAAATCGATAACCCAATCGGGGTTCTGGCTGTTAGCTGCAGAGAGGGAGTAGTGCAGGCGTTGCAACTTAACTGCGGGTGCCAGTCTTAATCTTTGGTGGTCCTATCCTGATCCAATTTGACTTTACCTGTCCTGATTCTGAATCTGCACCTGCAAGCCTACTGGCGACTGCAACTTTTGGGGTTCTGTCCTTCAAACTGACCCGTGGCCAGGGTTAGTTTTTCACACCATTCCTAGGTACATATAAATGTATGTGGGTTCGTCATCAACTTGTTTCCTTCTCTTCCCTTTCCTAATTTTTACATATTTGATAATAGTGCTTGCATATTATGTTCCTTCTCTTTACCCTTCCTATTAATAAAGTTTGATGATATGTTCCATTTTTCCCCTCCCTTTTGTTAAATGCAAAAACGTTTTTGATCGTATTTTATGTTCCCTTTCTTTACCTTCCCTATTGCTAAATGATCGAAATCAGTCACATAGTTACATTTTGATTCTGATCTTCATAATTGAAAGTCTTTTGGTGTTTAATCTTTGGATCATGACCATTTAAGAAACGTAAAGAGTTTAAAAAACTTCCCGAGTTTGTGGTTATTATATGAGTGCAAATGTTATTATTCCTATTATGCTAACACCCTTTATCTCTTAGCACTTTATGTACCGGTGACGTGGATTGGTAAGTCAAGGTATAGATAGGTCAAAAGTCCTAAATGTTGTCTAAAATAAACTGATAGTAGAGCGAAGGTTACCCTGTGTTTTATTTATGAGTTGTTTTGTAAATTATGGGCCCAGGCGACTCTTTTTGGTAAAAGACTAGTCGGGTGACCTGCGCGCTCTATTAGTTGCACTTAAGTAGAAAAATATCTAATATGGAATCATGAATATCTTGAGGATTATTCTAGAGGTTTAAATAAAAGTTCTGAAATTGAGCAGCTATTTCTTTTGCAGACAAAAATAAATGTTCCTCTAAATTACGTATAGCATGTATCTGTTTTTTATCATTTTTGATTCATAACTAATTAGCAAATGTGCAGACAGATTTGTTTGCATTAAATTGGAAATTGACTTTTTGTTTGCAAATAAAAAGAACTGCTCTTTACTAAGCAAAGAATTATGTTCAAAGCATAATTGTTGCAGTTGGTTCTTGACTTGAATGTAAGAGGACAATAAGAACAGCCTTTCAGTTTTGGAGATTTGCTGTTCTAGATTATTAAGTTTTAAGTTGATAATTTTATTTTTATGTGACATAATAGAAATAGTCACTCCTCTGATAATAATACCATTATTTGTAAAGCACAAACAATTACCCCTAAGGGTGTCAAGGCCCTGGGGCGCGTCGGAAAGATTAAGCAAGCTATTGCCCAGAGTCACATGGTGCTGGGCTAACCTGCCTCGGGCGATCGAACCATGAGCCCCGGTGTTCCGGAGTAAGGCTGCCTGGCCGCTGTGCAAAAACCTCTTCCACTCATTATCCTTAAAAGCATCCCATTGAGTAATGTGAGAAGTATACTGAAGCAGGATCCGACCCGTCGTCAGTAAATATCATTTTATTCGTAGCAACAGCATAACAACACGTCTACACTAACAGGGGCCCTGGGATAACTGCTCGTCCTGAAACCTCAATCACATTGAGGTTGCATGACATAGCAATATTCCAGATCTACATCACCACATCTTCTCCCCTTTTCCAAATGATGAACAAACTCAATATATTAAAAGAATGAAGAAGTAAAGAACTTATATCTAAAATGCATTAAAGTAATGGATAATTTAACATTGTAACTTAAACAATACTCTTTCCGTCCCCTTAAAATGCAAAAAGAGAGAAGGAGAAGAAAGCAAAGAAAAAACGTAATCACAAATAAAGTCTTGCCACTTGCAAGGTATGGGCTCACTAGCTAAACTAACTGGTTGAATACATGGATCTTGTTCCTTGACATCAAAAGAAACACTGTGATCAAGTGCTAGACGAGAAATGTTCCACCAATTGCCATCTAAAAGTCTAGCAGCATTTTTTCTGATTTAAAAAATTTGCAATGGATCTTTGCATTTTGAGAGTCCTTTCCCCACAGGACAGGGGTTTTTGACATGAACCCAGTCACCTATTTTCAATCTGTTGGTTTTCTTGATATCAAAGTTTACTCTTTTAGCACTGGAAAAATCAGAGTTAGATTTTGCAATATTCCATGAATCATTTACATTTATATCTCTGTTAGTGGTTTTAATCACCCAAAAAGGGGCATAAATCAGTGGTTGCTTTTCTGCCTCGCAAAAGTCCAAATGGTGTTTTTGTAGTTACACTATGAGGAGTTGTTCTATAACTCCAAATCAATTCTTTCAAAGCTTTTTCAACATTCATGTTACATCTTAACGTAGATTGGATGCATTCAACTAGAATTCTGTTAAAGTGTTCTACTTTTCCATTACTTTGAGGATTATATAGGGGTGTTTTAATATCTTTGATGTTACATTTTTCTAAAAAAAAAAATTAATTTCTAAGGAGGTAAATTGTACACAATTATCTGTTAAAATTTCACTTGGAATGCCTTCTCTAGCAAACAGATCTTGAAAGAAATTGATAAAATTTTTCGCAGTAGGTTCCATAACACCCCTAACCTCCACCCATCTAGATAAATGGTCAATCATGACAATAAAAGATTTCACGTAATTGGGAAGAATATGGTATGGTCCTAAAAAGTCTACTCCGATACGCTGCCATGCTATTGCTGGACAGTTGGTGTGAAATTCAATCATTTTTTCAGTTTTCAACACGTTGTCACTAACTTTGCACTTTTCACAACCATGTACGTAAGTTTCTATTTCATGATCCATTTTTGGCCACCAAAAATGTTATCTGATTTTCCTTTTAGTGGAAGTAGAACCTAAATGACCAGAATGTGCTAATTCAATTATGCGCTTGTGAAAACAAGTGGGAGAAATTAACTTATCACCACGCATTAATTTACCTCTTTCTAATGATAATTCGTCAGATACTTTCCAGAATGTTTGTAATACGTCAGATAATTTTATTTCTTTAGTCAATCCAGAAGTAACCATTTGTATAACATTATTTAACACAATGGCATTATTAAGTTCTTGTACCCATTCACCTTCTTCTTTGCAAATGATAAAATCACCAATATATGCAATAAACCATTCTTCAACTTCTGACTCCCAATCATACTCATCACTGTCTTCAATTGGGAGTCATTTTGCACCTTGTATGAATGGGAAAAGATTGAAGTAAAACTGAAGAAGATAAAAATCGCTGTAATTTGCACTTGTTTTTAGTTAAAACTCTCTTCCCTTTTTGTGTTATCAAAGCGTGCAAATTATTGTTGTGTAGAACTTTTTTTTTAATTTAACTTCTCTTTTGTAAAACGAATGAAGCACTGTTGTGGTATGTAGGAAGATTCTTTTAAATTGCAAGGCACTGAAGGTTAGTCCAAGCTGAGAGTCCAATCTTTGTGTTGATGGACTTTTCCCAGGGTACAATTCGTTGCTAGCAGTAAGAGCTTCTGGTGAGATCAAAGACAGTTGAAACTGTCGAAAAGTAAATGCTGAGCATAGAGTTATGTTAAGTAGACGTTTCGTGCTATTTACTCTGCGGGGTGTGAAGTTTTTCTTTCTTTAAGTTTAAAAGACACTTCAGCGTAGCGCGCTGTTCACTTCACGCTGTGTTTCCACTAAATCACGTGCTGGTCAGTACGCGCAACATGAGGCATTCAGTCTTTCTTTGAATTACATGCTGCTCAGCACGCGCCGCATGAGGCATTCAGTCTTTCTTGGAATCACGCAATGCTCAGCTTGCGCAGCATGAAGCATTCACTCTTCGTCATAAATCTGCCTCGCGCATTGAGAAACTGTGCTCATGCTAAACGAATATTGCAAACGAAAGCGTTTTAATCAGTAAGATGTGCAAACCTGTGAAATACTGTCGGAAAACAAAAAGGATCTCACCTCAAAGAATATTTTCAATAAAATAATAACAGCCACAGTTTAAAAAATTTTACCGTTCCTCCGGCCCTGTCTGCTTCACGTAACTGTAGACTTCGAACTGGTAGATTCTCTTTTAGCTTGATGTGGGGTTCTTCAAAGGTACCCGTTGCCATCAAAATACTGAAGCTGGATCCGACACGTCTTCAGTAAATATCATATTTTATTCATAGCAACAGCATAACAACACGTCTACACTAACAGGGGCCCTGGGATAACTGCTCGTCCTGAAAACTTAATCACATTAAGGTTCGATGACATAGCAATATTCCAGATCTACATCACCACATATCCTCTGGCTAATTATTATGTAAGTGGTCAGAGATAACAAATAACAATTTGTTTCTATTAACATTGGATAATACAACATCAGTATTCATTCTCCATTGAGGTACATGTTTGAGAATATCCATGAGGGATAAGGAAAAATAGATTAGGGCATGGTCTGAAACAGTTATGGGTTCTATTTTAGGATTTGAAATTGAATGAGATACGTTACTTGAGGAAAGTAAGTAGTCAATATGTGGATATGTGGAATGAGCATTCGAATAAAAGGTGAAGTCCGTATTAGCTAGGAACGCTTTAAACAAAGCATATGAACTTTGGGGACGGAATCTAATAGACAATATTCTATCTAAAGTGGGTCAAATATCATGTTAAAGTATTCTCCTATGACAATTTCTGAGGAAACAAATTTCCAAAAATTAGGATCATCATGTGTAGGACCATAAATATTAAGGAAATTAATGGCATATTTGTCAGTTCATGCGCAGACATACACTCATCGACCATCAGAATCATGTTTGTTATGTACTACTGTAACTTGAAATTTTCATAAGAAATGTATAGCCACACCATTTGTTCGTCCCTGTGCAGGTGATGAGACTATATTGCCAACCCATGAACTTTGACATCTATGCAAGAGTAGTATCATCAACCTGAGTTTCTTGCAATAAACATATATCTACTTTACATTTATGTAAATAGTCCCAAATGTTTCTTCTCTTTACTGGGTGGCGCAAGCCATTAGCATTTTACAAGGCAATATTTAAAGTATATTTATTTGCTATAGAAAAAAGAAGAAGGAAGTAAGAGGAAGAAAGAAAATGGGAGACTGGGACTGAAAAAAAGAGATTAATATAGGGTGTAGCCCATACATAACAAACAAAACAAACAGGATAAACAAAACAAGCATATCCCTAATGCTTGAAGACATTAATTGAAAAGTGTGACAGCAAAGGTACAATCTAAGAGGAGATAGAGGCCCATGGTACCTGCTGAAGAAAGAAAATGGTTACATAGGTGACATGGCAGAACTCTATGTGTTAAGTACAGAAGTGTGAAAGTCCATTGCAACTAGACCATGAAGATCCAATTAAGCAACCAGATCTGCAGGGGAAGTAAAAGACTTAGAAATGTCATTTTTTAACTTTTGTCAGACACTCAATTTACAGAACAATTTTCATTGTTTTTACAAGAATATTTCAATACTAATCTTCCCTCGGACTCACAGCTGACCTTTATTTGGGATACATTTAAAGCAACTATCTGGGGATGTATAATAGATTTTGTTGCCCCAAATAAAAGAAGGCATTTAAAGATGTAACATTAATTTTAAAACAAATTAAGGACTTAGAACATGAATATTTTATCTCAAATCATGCTGCCACTGTTCAATCTCATTAAACCTAAATTGCAGCACAATAAACAGTCCTGTGATAATGCTTGCGGTAGTCTGCTCAAATTTAATGCTAAAATGTACGGCGGTCAGAATAAAGCTGGTAAATCCTTAACTAACAACCTTAAAATTAAAAAACAGAAATCCAAGATTGTTGCTATTACGGACAACACAGGGGTTAGGCATTTTAGTGACTCTAAAATATTAGAATGCTTTACTGATTATTATACTACTCTGTATACTCCTGAGTCCCCCACTTCAACTGATCAGATATACGCATATTTTCAAACCATTCCCAAATCCTCAGAAAATACTCTTGGCCTGACATCTCTCAATACTCCAATCCTAGAACAAGAAATTACAAATGCCATTAATCAACTTCCAAAGGATAAAACTCCAGAGCTGTATGGATTTTCTGTATGTTTCTTTGTTCAGTTCCAACAATTACTTGTTCCTCGTCTGCTACTCCTCATAAATCATTTTTTAGCTACTGGAAAGATGCAACGATCCTTCACTCAAGCTATGTTCTGTTTGATTCCCCAAAAGGACAAAGGCCCTTCCTATTGTGGTAATTTTAGACCTATCTCCCTAATTAACATGGACTGTAAGATTTTTGCCAAATTATTAGCTCTTCGCATTATTCAGGCCATACCAGATTTAATTAATATATATAAAGCAGGGTTTGTAAAAGGACATTCAACTACAGATAATTCTAGAACCTTCCTTAACATTATTCATTTAGGAGGCAAGATGGCGCCTGTCTAAGCGGACGCTTGCAAGCCTAGCTGGTGGAGGTCCTGAGGACGATGTGTCCGGTGTGAGAGCAAGCACGCTCTTCCCCCCCGGCTGAGTATCCCGCTCCCTGCCCATAACTCCGACGGATGCTGTACCTACCCCCCCGCCTTGGTTACCGTTCGGTGGGAGATGGCAGGCGTTCTCACTGCCTTGGAACTGCTCTCTTCGTACGATACTGCGTCTCAGCGTACCTGCGCCACCTGCTGTACCAGCTCACTAGTGCGCCCCCACTATGGCTCCGAAGATTGCCACTAACGCTACCGCGAAGGCAGCCACGGTGGCCGCCGCGAGAAGAGCACGGAGTGAGGCTGCTTCTGTGCCTAATGAGAATCCCAGGACAGGTATGGATAACTCTCCGGAGGAAGTCTGAAAACAACGTCCGCCAGAATTGAAGTGAGGGAAGGGCGCTGTAACTGCCGGTAACAGCAGGCAGAAACAAGGTGGTCCTTCTGTGGTTGCGCTACTACAACGGAGCAAAGAGGCAGCAACTATTGTGAGTACTGTTCCCCTGAATTTGCTCGAGTTGAGTGCTGGTGGCGCGGTGGGGGCAGCTGCGGGGGGTCGGGCCGCTATTGGCGGCAGCGCAGTAACAATGCCTCACACAGTCACTGTAACCCATGATAAAATTACCTGCTCTGAGGTCTCTCTCAGCGCTGAAAATAAAGGGGGTCATAAACCGGAGCTATTGCAGGGGCTAGCCAATGGAATCACGCAGCCATCAACAAGTATACTACCCCCTAATGCAGATGGCATTTGTTCGATGGGAGAAGAAGTGCCACTCACTAACAACGATTCAAAGCAGCTGGATAGGCTCCCAACGACCCCTCAAGAAACTATTCATCAAATGGGTCATGAAGTGGTTACTACGGTACCAAAGGGCGATGGGGAAGAGGAGAAAGAACAGAGTGACTGCTTCTTCTCACTAACTGAGGAAGCAGAATGGTCAGAGGATGCTTTAAGCACATCACAGGGGGCTAGTAGTTTGGAATCAGATCTGGATCTTCAAGAAAGTGATGAGGATCCGCCATCTACAACAAAAAAAGGTATCGGCCGTCCAGGCAAAGTGAGTAAACAGAGAAAGGACCTCTCTTGGGACTATTCTGCTAACACCCCGCTGTCAGGAACTGGCGTTAGCTCTGCTGCCGCCACAAAACCTGAAGGCCCCTCTACTTTAGAGACAATTCACCAAGCCATTCTGGCCCATAGAGATGAAGCGCGCAATGACAGCAGAAAAACCCAAGCAGGGTTGCGGAGGATGCAAGGAGTAGTCCGCAAACTATCCAAAGCCTTTCCTAATATGGGTGAAAGAGTTACGCAGCTGGAGGATAGGGTAATGGGAGCCGAGAGCGATACGTTAAAGGCAGTTTCAATGGTGGAGGCTCATGAGGCCCAGATCAAAGACATACATTGGAAGCTCGAGGAATCAGAGAATCGTCAGAGAAGGAACAACCTAAGAGTTCTCGGAGTACAGGAAGGAGTGGAGGGGTATCATGATGTCAGGAGTTATATCATCACCCTGTTTTCTTCAGCTTTCCCCGAACTATCAAACTGGAACTGGGTATCTGAGATACAAAGGGCTCATCGCTTTCCTTTTAAACGGCGCCTACCGATGAAGGAAGGAGACAAACCAAGGGCCATCCTGGTCTTTTTCGGAAATTTTCTGTTGAGACAAGCCATCTCGGATAAGGCAAGACCAGACGCTAGGAGGATATCTGGGGAGATATCCTTTTTTGTTAGGCCGGACTTCTGCCATATCACGGTGGAGAGGCGCTGGAGGCTCAGGCAGATGCTGAAGCCGTTCCAGGACAAAAAGATCCAGGCATTTTTGATTAACCCAGCGCAATTGAAAATTATTAACCAGGGGGTTACCCGGTATTTTTCATCGGAGATTAAGGCTAAGGAATATCTAGATTCCCTGGGTTAAAGGGGTTGGGGGGCTTTAATGTCCTTCTTCAAAAAAAAAATGTGCTGCTGGAAGCCATTGGAAAGAAGTCTGAAGTTTGAATAGTGGGGGGCGGGGAATGAAGCGGGGCTTGTTCTTCTCTTTTTTGTTTGTGGGTTGTTTTTGCGGGATGTTTTTTCACACTGGTCACAATGGTTAGAATTAGATGGGTGTGTATGAGGACCGACCAACTTCTAGGCTCGCGCTCATCACATGCACAGACCTAGGTCTGAGCGCTTCCAGGGCGGAGCAGGTAGCTACCAGAGGGGCGGGAGGCAGGGGGTGGGAGGTCACAGGGTAGGGGGTGGTAGGGTGCAGGATCTGGGCAGTTTGGGAGGGGGGTAAGGACGGGGGTTGGAAAAGAGGAAATTATGGGAATCATGTACATAGTAGGTATAATTCTAAGGTTGAAGACTCAGTTTTCAGTTAAAAGGCATCATGAGGAAGCTTAGGATCTGTACGGTGAACATTGGGGGGATGGATGATGTGTTGAAAAGGCAGAAATTGGGACAGTTTGTTACACTGAATAGCCTAGATGTCATCTGTATTCAGGATATGCATCTGCCATGGTCCAAGAAAAATCTTTTAAACCTTAAAGGTTTTGAGCTGGTGGGCTGCTCAAAACAAACTTTCATGACCAGGGGTGTGGCCATTTTAATCAGAAGCTATCTCGGAGGATGTAAACGGTCCCTATCAGATGTGTATGGTAGATGGGCCATTGTGGAGCTAAATATAGGTTTCACTATATGTACAATATGTGGCTCAAACCAGGATGAAGCCTACATCTTTGATAGCTTGGAAGTGGAACTACTTAACTGGCCACACCCGATGATAGTCTGTGGGGACCTCAACATCTCTGCGGATTTTATGACGGGACTAAACAACATCAACTATGTAGGCCGCACACCTAAGGTGTTCAGAGCGTGTCGGCATTAGTTAATACTCATAATCTGCTGGATGTCTGGGGGTATAAGGAACCCCAAAATCCTGGGTTTACCTATTTTTCCTGTCCCTTTAAAAAATATTAAAAACTTGATTATGTGTTCATTTCCCAAACGGAGGTAGGAAAGATTGACATATGCAAACTGCCGAAAGTAATCTCTGATCACAGTCCTCTGATTCTAGTATATGAAAATGATAACCTAACATGTCCTCCTTTCAAATGGACATTTGAGAAGAGATTATTAGCTAACCCGGAATATGTGAACCATCTTAAAAATTGGGCTCAGGGTTATTTTGATATAAACTGATATAGTGCCTCTCGTAATACAGTGTGGGATGCTTTTCATGCAGCACTAAGAGGGGAGAGTATTAGTTTTGTAGCTTTTCAAAGAGAAAAAGCACGTGCGATTCATGAATCCCTCATGAATCAGCTGGCTCAGGGAGAAGAACAACATTTGAGAGATATCGTGCAGGGGAGCGATACCAGTGAAAGTTTAAGTAAGATTTTAGCACTGAAGGCAGAATTATTTGATATTTGATATTTGTGGGTATTTGTAAAGCGCGAACGTTCGCTCCCAGGGGAGCATCATGGCGCTAAGCGAGTTACGGAGGAATAACTGGAATACGTGGTGAAATAAAAAAAGGAACTAGATAGCAGCCAGGACAGAGGAATCGGAGAGTTTGTAGACCCATGTCTTAAGGAGTTTCCTGAAGTTGTTCTCATTATTGATGACTCTGAGGTCAATGGGCAAGGTGTTCCAGGCTTTAGCTGCCAGAACATTAAAGGACTTTCCTCCTCTGGTCTTGTATTTAAATCTGGGGATTTGGACAAGGTTAGTCCCAGAAGATCTCAGGCAGCGCGAAGGATTGTAGCGCTTGAAGCGGTTTACAAAATAGCGGGGTCCTGTGTTTTGCATGGTCTTATGAACTGTGAGAAGCAGTTTGAAGAAAATTCTTTTGTGTAATGGCATCCAATGAAGTGAATTCAGGGCTGCAGATGCAGATGACCTTCTGGGGAGTTGCAAAACCAATCGAGCTGCAGCATGTTGTAAACTCTGCAGCTTCCTGAGGGTAGATTTTTTCACCCCAGCCATAAGGCCGTTGCAGTAGTCAAGTCGGGAGAGTAGAAGGGCTACCGCGACTGACTTTCTGGCTGCGATTGGGAGGAAATCAAAGAATTTCCTCAGAGATTTTATTAGTCCAAAACATCGACCAGCAGTGATCTTGACGTGGTCGTCAAAAGTAAGGGAGGAATCAAATTGTACACCCAGATTTCTGGCTGTTGTAACTGCACTAGGAGGAGCCTCGGAGCCTGTGGGCCACCAGTCTTTAGGGGAGAAAGAGATATTCTTACCTATTGGAATAATCTCTGTCTTTGCGCTATTACATCTGAGATGGTTAGTGTTTAGCCATGCAAAGACATCGGAAAGGCAGTTTTTAAAGCGAAGCTCTGCGTCCGTACTTATTCATGGCAGACGCTCAGAGAAGTGCCGACAACTATCAGATCTCCAAGGGGAAACTGTATGAGACAGGAGAACAAGCCGGCAAGCTATTGGCCTTAAGGATAAGGCAAGGAGTAAGCAAAGACCACATAGCTAAAATTCAGTCCGGTAATCAGTCGTATACAGACCCAAGGGATATAAGACGGGTTTTTAAGGAGTTTTATCAAAACCTGTATCAAGAAGAGGCTAGGGCGGATCCAGCTATTCTGTCTTTTGACGATCTAGGGCACCCACTCTCAGCTTATGAGAGGAACATACTCAATAGGGATATAGAAATAGATGAAGTCCTGTCAGCTCTCCAGAAAGTACCATCCGGCAAAGCCTCTGGGCCTGATAACATCCCCACCGAAGTATATAAATGCCTACAGGATATACTTGCCCCTATACTGTTGGATTTATTTACTGGCATTGTCTGGACTGGTATTACCCCGGATTTATGGAAGGATACCAACGTTATAGTCTTCCACAAAAAGGGCAAAGCAATGGAGGACCCAGGGTCATACCGTCCTATATCCCTCATGAATACAGACACAAAACTATATGCTAAGGTCATGGCTAATAGGCTGGGAGGGGTCATTGGCGGGTTGGTCTCCCCTTGGCAGCATGGCTTTGTGCCGGGCAGGGGCACAACAGACCATACTAGACGTGCCATTGCCTTATTTGATGCCCTTGCTGCCTCGGGAGGTCGCGGCGCCATGATCCTTCTCGACGCCGAAAAAGCCTTCGACCGCGTAACCTGGACGTATTTATGGGGGACATTGGAACGGAGGGACCTCGGCCCTAAAATTATTAAGGCTATAAGGGCTTTGTATGTCAGACAAAATTCTTATCTCCCGGAGGACCCGGCAAGGCTGCACCAGCTCCCCAATCCTCTTTGCTTTATATATCGACCCGTTAGTTAGAAGGATTTTGGGAAGGGGGGCTTCAATCCATTGGTATTGGGGGGCTATGAGACAAAGTTGCTGGCCTACGCGGATGACCTGGCAGTTCTAACTACCGATCGCGCTGCTACAATGTTGGACCTGGAGGCAATAACGACAGAGTTTGGTCACTGCTCAGGTTATCTACTTAATGTAAATAAAATCCAGATAATTTGTACAAAGAATATTACTAAACAAGACAGCAGATACACGGATTTGGCAACTTATCTGGGGGTTAAAATTAGTCCTTCGATGGAGACTATAGTTAAAGAAAACTATGACCCTTTGATCATGTCAGTTACATCGGAGTTAAAACGGATTGATACCTTTCATTGATCTGTAGAATCAATGTTTTAAAGATGACTATGATGCCCAGATTTCTCTATCTTTTTCGTGCAATACCGTTAATGCTGGGGGAGAAGTTGCTCAATTCCATCGAGAGCACATTCACCAACTTCCTGTAGCAGTACGGCAAGACAAGACGTGCATTAAAATATTTAGCGCTCCCACAGGAAAGAGGTGGCTTAGGTGCCCCCAAAATCAGGTGTTATCTTCTGGCTTCCCTGCTTAGTCAAATGGCGATACTTCTGGGCAATGCCACAACAGCTAGTCCTAGGCTTCCAGATAGTATCTCCCCACCCACTATTTATGAATTACTGATGGGGAAGGAAGCTGAGGGTTCACTTTTACGTAATACTGATCGGCGACTTTACAATAAAAAAAGATACAAGGTACTGAATTCGGCATGGTGGGTTTGGAAAGAAGTTAAAAAATCTTTAGGCATTTTGAAATTTAATTACTATACACCGTTATGGACTTTCTCAGTTGTGATGGAGGGTGGTCTGAAAGGGAATCCCTTGGAATTCATAGAATAGGGAACATTTGGGTCGACTCCTCCCTTATGGGCTTTCAGGATCTCCAACAGAAGTATGGATTGGAATATAAACACAGCTTTAAATATATGCAAATATATCAAATACTGACGGCCATTAGACCGAGACTTAACCCAGGTGGAAGAGTTAACATCCTTGACCTTCTCTTGGGTGGGGGGACCAGGATCGGCACGATTTACGAGGCCCTCTCGGAGACTTGGCAAGATGACATGGAAAAAGTTGAGGCCTCGTGGGCTGTTAAACTTGGGGACCCGGATGTGGATCTGGATAGAACGCTGCTGATGGCAGACAGCGTATTCCGATCCACAAACCTAAGGGCACAACACTATAAAACATTATTTAGATTGTATTACACCCCAGCCAAGCTTTTTGAGTGGGGGAAAAGAGATGATGATAAGTGCCATAGATGTGTGGGGGGGCTGGCTAATCTAGTCCATATGTTCTATGACTGTACCATGCTGAATCAGCTTAAGACGGAAATGGAAAAATTTGGGGAGGGGCTGCTAGGGATTAGGATCACCCTATCCCCGGTCCTAATGATATTTGGATTTGATGCTAAATTGAATCTGAAAAAAGAGGCAGAAGCATTTGTATTTATTGGTATTGCAGTTCTTAAAATTTTGGTGGCGGCAGGCTGGAAGGATTCTACTGCACCATCTTTCCAGATGTGGCTATCTAGACTTCTCGGCATTCATAATATCGAAGACCCTCTATATTCCCAGAGGGGCAGGAGGATGAGGGTGATGGGGCAGAGGATCTGGGCTCCTCTTAAAAGTTGAAAGGATGCTAGAAAGCACTAGGCACTACACTGCTCTGCATGTCTGTTTAATCCACATACAATATTAATGGCTTGAAGCCTATTAGAGCAGGCCCAATATACACCATTATCGTTAAACGCAGCAATTCTTTTATCTCAGTCTCCTAGGAGCTTTTCCTCTCCTATTCTCACCCATTCTGCAGCTGTAGCTAATTATTTGGTTACCGTCCATAGCTCTCATACAGATATTATTGCACAGACTCGTACTTGGTATAGTAAACACCTTAAATTAAATAAAAGAGTTATTTTGTGGAAAGAATGGTTTGACAAAGGCATTATTACCATTGGGCATATAATGACTGATGGGTCTCTTATTGACTTCTCAGAGAGCCAGAAAAAATACGACATATCCTTCCAACATGTTTCTCACTACCTTCATCTTTCTCAAAATTCTTCCTTGGTTCCTCATAATCAGACCACCTCTCTCTCTTTGGATTCCTCCACTCAGTTTAAAGTATCTGCTATTCACAAGATTTTGTCTCATCCCACAAATTAAATCTAAGGTAGAAAATGTATGGGAAAAAGATTTACATAAAGAATTCTCCTTCTAAACTTGGGGTTCCCTATGGGCTAAAATTCACACTTCCTCCCGATCGGCAAGTAGAACACAGACATTATATTATTTCTACAATAGCTGTTTCTAACCCCCCAAAGATCTTCAAAAGTTTAAGCTGATGGATAATGTAAAATGCTGGTCTTGTCCTCATGAAAAGGGTGATTTACTACGTATGTTTTTTCTTTGTCCTTTGGTTACAAGATTTTGTTTGCTCATTTGGAAGAAGTTGAATGAAATGTTGTACACAACATCTCTTTTAACATTTTACACATTTTTTGGGGTGGTTCCTCCCCTATATGGGGTGCTCAAGGGAGTGTTGGTAAGTTTATTGATTTGTTAATAGCTATTACCCTACAAATCATTACCACAAATTGGAAGGATACCACTAAAATCTCTTATACTTGCTGCTGGAATCTTTTATGCCATCATCATAGATTAGAGCATGCTCATGCCACCTCTATGCCCTTAATGATTAAAAAAGATGTACTCTGGTCACCGCTCATGATATTTCTATCTGGCCAAGTTGTTCAACCCACTTCTATGGTTACCAGATATGAGCTCCGTAAATGTTAATATGTTTAAATATTAATTTTTTTAACAAGCTATTAATATTATTATTGCACAGCTGTTTTGCTTGTTATATGCTTTTCATTATGTCTCTCCCCTCTTTTTTCCTTTCTCTCCTTTTTGTCCCTTGCTTAAAATGCTAAAATGCATATGCCTATGTAAATTGTTTATATTGTTCGAATCGGTTTTTGGTATTGTACTTGTTAATATTGTTCTTTCTTTTTAATTTTTCTATTCACAGTGCTTGAATAGAAGTGTTTGAACATTATATGTTTATTTTATACTTACATTTTACTTTAAATATTATCTCAATAAAGCATTCTAAACAGAAATAAAAAGGAAAATTCATTTTTCCATATTCTCATGACTGATTGAACAGTCCATACTTTAGTCCTGCTTCATGAAGCCAAGGACACAAATCAGAAAATTGTTTAGGTGATGCTACAGGTTATTTAGCAAAGTCTTGATGTATTTATGTATATTTGTTATTGGTTTTAACCATTAGTGATTACATTTCCTGGACCGCTTTATGAATAAGTCTCGCTGTTTTCTGTTTTTACTGATTTTTTACAGATAAATATAAACAGAAAACCATTTATTTTCCTGCCAGTATTTATATTTACATGTGAATAAAAACAGATTTTTGGTTGTATTTTTTGAGTGGTTCTAAATGCCATCAATTGTGACTGCCAGGCCAATAGCTGTACTGATTGACAGGTGAAGGGGGTAAAACAATGAAGGAATTTTAGTACAGATGCTTTAACAGCAGTAGATATGCACAACCTGGATATTACAATTCAAATGTTTTCTTATAAGTGCATATTTTATCATCTGAGTGTGTTTATATCACTGAAACCTGTCAGTGGTTCTAGCATACATGCATATTTTTTTGATTAAATAAATGTAGGACTATACTCGCTCTAGCTTCACTTTTTCACAAAACCCAAAACAAATATGGATAAATACAGACAATATTAGCAAAAAAATAACTATGGATAAATACCGACGGAAATGTAAAAAAACTAAGTACCATAAAATCGGGGAGCCCTGTTTATGAATCATAATGAGGTGCTGATGATGCAACACTTTAAATATGACTTGTCAAGATTTAGAATTGTTAGGTTTCCAATGTGATTTTTTAGTTCAATAAGGATGGCAATAAACTTACCAGGCTAACTCTGTAGTCCTGACTTTCAATATTCTCCGGCAGGTTAAAGAGACACAAGTTATATTGGCGATTTCTATTTTCCAAATCTAAAAGCATGCATGACAAATGCACAACAGGTGTAACCTGAGGTGCCAGCTGAGCAACTGTGCCGCATTATCACAAATATAATTTCATTATCGGATACTTTCATTGACAGATCTCTTTTAATAAGTTTGATATCAGAACAAATAGCTTGAACTTCCTCCAGACTTTTCACAATTGACCCTTCTTGTGGCTCAATCACCTTAGATTTAGGAGGAGGCTGCGAAGTAGTTTACCTTCTCTTATTAGAAGTATTTAAGGTATCTTTAATTTCCAGATAAGACATTGTTAAACCTACTTAATTTAGAATTTAAATGTGGGAAATCTTCCAGGAATATCCAACCAAAAGTCAAATGAGCCACAAGCTTCTGACAAGGGCCTTTAAGAAATGTATTTTTATTTTTATTTTTATATTTTTTTTAGAATTTTTTGGATCCAGGTTACAACCAGTACAACAAGTCATCGAACCCCCTCCCCCCTACCGCCTCCCCCCTACAGGCCAGAAGTACAGCACCATAAAGAACACCCTTCCACAGTTTTCGCATGAAGGTACACAGCCGTTCAGCCAACAACCCTATGATAAGGGCAGGCGGCGTCTTAAGGGCACTGTAGCATCGACACACACGAAACCCAGAATGCAGGGCGACTGCTACCTGATTTCCCATCTCCCAGATTCCATAAGTGTATATATGATGCAGTTGTCACTGCTCTATTTGCACTACCCAGCTACCTCTTGGGATTCCTGCATCCCCGCCTCCAGGTCCAAGTCTTCGTGAGTTGTTAAATATGTTTGGTACAGACCCCAGAAATTATTTGGCCTGCTGGTAGGGGGCAGCAATTCGCTATATAGTTCAGATTGTGTACAGGAATAAAGCATATCATGTGCCCACCGTTTAACAGTCGGCTTCGGGCCCCTCATCCAGCAGCATGCGACAACCCTGCGCGCAAGTAGGAGCCCCATGTCTGCTAATCTGCGAATTGCTTTTGGCAAACCCTTAGTATACCCTATCAAGGCCATCGCAGGGTCCGGAGGGACAGCCACTTTTGTAATGGTGCTAAGTTCTGCAAAGATTTTTTCCCAAAAATCATGAACACTCGGGCAGTCCCACGCTAAGTGGAGAAAGTCAGCATCCGGGAGACGACATCTGTCACACTCTGCAGTGGGTCTGAGACCATACCTGTGGAGCCTGGACGGGGTGAAGTAGATTCTGTTAAGGAATTTAAAGTGGACAAGCCTGTGCCGTCCGTTCAAAGAGATGCCCCTTGTGTTGGTGCAACAGTATTTCCAGATGTCATCACCCAGCGTCATTTGTAAGTCCACTTGCCAGGCCGTTCTCGCTTTAGTGTACGAGTTTTCCCTGTGTGACATTGCTAAGGAGTAAAGGTGAGTGAGTAATTTTTGGGGGGTTGTGACCTTTGTGACGTATGTGAGTTCCTTCATTTCCGGCGGTTCTGCCATTACTCCCCCTAGGAGTTCTGTGCATGCGTGTCTCACTCTAAAGAAGTGGAATCTCATAAGCAGGGATGGGTCCTCCTGGCCCACCCGTGCCTGATCCCAGGTTTTTACCACCCCATCACTAAATAAGTCCCCTGCAGTCTCAATCCCTAGTTGCCGCATAGCGTAGAGTACCCCCTTGTCAGCGTGCCCAATCAAGAGGCATGCTGGGGGTGTACAGTAGCGCGCCATTCTGCCTCTGCAGGAGATTGTTCCACGCATGTGTCATAGCCGCTATTGAATCAAGGATTCCCGTGCGGCGATCTGCAGGTTCGAATATCATGTGTGGGAGGGATAGCGGTAGAGCAAATAAGGTCCCCATCTTCAAGTGAGGAATGTCTTTGTGTCCGTGAACCCAAGTGTGTAGGTGTGCTGCCTGTGCCACTCTGTAGTATAATTCTAGGTCCGGAGTTCCCAGTCCCCCCATGCTGTAGGGCAATGTGAGGAGCGACCACTTCGCCCGTGGTTGTCCGCCCGCCCAGGCTAGCCTAGTTAGCTCCTGCTGTATTCTTTGAAAGAATGTTTTAGGGAGCACCATCAGGATGGCTGCGAATAAGAAGAGAAATCTGGGGAGCACTACCATTTTCATGATAGCTATTCGCCCGATGAGGGAGAGTGGGAGTTTACACCATGCTGTCACGTCGTCTTCAAGTCTACTAAAGGCCGTGCCATAATTGGCTCTAAAGAGGGTCTCGGAATCCGTATGGAGGTGAATCCCGAGGTATCTGATCGCGTCGGTGGTCCAGGTGAGCGGGTATTCCATGGTCGTGGGCTTTGTCACTGGGGTCAAGGGGAAGGCTAACGATTTCGACCAGTTGATTCGGAGGCCCGAAAGTGCACCAAAGCGCACCACCTCCCTTAGTACAGAGGACAAGTTGTTTTCTGGGTCTCTGACATAGAGCAGTGTGTCGTCTGCATACATTGAGAGCACTATCTTATAGTTAGGGAAGCAGATACCTTCATTGCCATGGTATTCCCGGAGGGCACAAGCTAATGGCTCTGCCACTAATGCGTACAGCAGGGGGGAGATTGGGCACCCCTGACGAGTGCCTCTGGTGATGGGGAATGGGTCTGTCACTAGGTCGTTAATCCGTAGTCTGGCGCGTGGTCTATGGTACAACGCCCTTATCATTTGTAAAATTGGTTGACCAAGGCCCAGGCGCTGCATCACCCGTCTCATGAAAGGCCACTCTACGGAGTCAAAGGCCTTTTCCATGTCGAGGAATACTGCCAACGCAGATCTGTCGTGTATGTTTAATAGTGCCTAAGACAGTGCGGATATTGTATTGTAGGTTCCTGCTGGGGATAAAGCCTGCTTGCTCCGGGACCACCAGCTGTGGGGCTAGTAAGGCTAGTCTAGTCGCCAGGATCTTAGCGTAGAGTTTTACATCCACTTTGAGGAGGGACAGGAGACGATACGAGCTACATACATCACTCGGTTTCCCAGGTTTAAGGATAGTAACTATTTGCGCCTCTCTCATCGAGTCTGGCATCTTGCCCTCTGTGCAAATTTCGTCAAACAAAGACGACAGGTGTGGGATTAATTGCTCTGCAAAGGCTTTATAAAAGCCCGCCGTGAGTCCATCCGAACCAGGCGCACTGCCAGATCTCATGCTCATCAGGGCTTCAGTGATTTCGTCCTTTTCTATCGGTTGCATTAGGAATCCCCTAGCTGAGTCAGGCAAACAGGGGAGATCTATATGCCCCAGGTAATCTTCGATTTCCTCTTCCATATCCCCACCCTGGGCTGTGTAGAGAGCAGTGTAGTAGGTTTTAAATGTTTGAGCTATGTCTATTGGGTCAGTCAGGGAGCCCACTATAGGCGATTTAACTTCAGCTATTATCTGGCGTTTCCTCCCTCCTCCGATTATCCTGGCCAAGAGTGTGCCAGGTCTGTCTCGTTCACCGTACGCCCTAGCAGTAGCGTACTTTCCCAAGTGTTTCACTTCCCTGTCTGCTTTTTCGTGATACTCCTCAAGCAAGTGTTTAATTTCGTTGCTCACATTGCAGTCTGCACTGTCTCTCTGCCTTTTTTCCAGGGCACCCAGCTGTTTCTCAAGAGCTTCCAGTCGTGTGCGGATCGATTTCAGAACTCCAGAGTGTTTGGAGATCACAACCCCCAAATGTAAACTTTAAATGCCTCCCAGACAGTCTGGAAGCTGTCCACTGACCCAACATTGGTCTCAAAGAACAGGTCGATGGCCGCGGCCAGCTCTCCCCTGAATATCGGGTCCAGTAATGAATATGGTGGGAACCTCCACGTGAAAGGTGGGATAAACGCGTGCTGGTTTACCAACACCAGGAGCACTGGAGAGTGGTCCGAAAGGGTTCTGGGTAGGACCTCACAACTCGTAACCATGCCAGCTCTAGCCTCGGGGATCAACCAGTAGTCAATTCTGGTATGGATGTTATGATAGGCAGAATAATGGGTGTAGCCCCCCTGTGTCGGGTTCAGGGAGCGCCAGACATCGCAAAGTCCAAACCGCGTCATAACCCCCTGCAGTTCAACCGCTGCCGCAGCTGGCCTGCGATACGGGCCAGCAGATCTGTCTAGTGTGGGGTCCAGAGTGAGGTTCATGTCTCCCCCCCATCAGAGGTCATCAGGGTGGTAGAGTCTAAGTTTGCTTGCTAGCCTCTTGTAAAAATCGGGGGAGTCAAAGTTGGGACCGTATGTATTAACAGCTACGAATGACGTTCCCCGACCCGTGCATCTACATATTACATAACGTCCCTCTGGGTCAGAGTCAAGTGTTTGTTGCGTGAGTTTAGACCTCGGATTCACCCATGTCATCACCCCCCTGGCGTGTTTAGTGAAGCCGGAGGTCGCTACATTGCCCTCCAGTCCTCTGTGATGTAATATTCTGCTGTTAATTGGGAGGTGCGTCTCCTGTATAAGGGCCAGATCTATATTGTGCCTCTGCAAGTAGCTGAGTACCTTACGTACTTTTCTATGATCATTGAGGCCTCACACATTCCAAGTGAGCGCCCTTATCTTGTCAGTACGTGTGTTGTTCATATCAGTCGCCATTGCTTCAAGTGCGTCATGGATTCACTCTCTGGGTGTGTGTCATCTGTGTCTTCATTTTGTGTTACGTCTTTGTGCCCTGGAAGTGCTATATCGTGTGCTATGCTGCGAGTGCTGAATAGTGCATGACCTAAAGTGTCCAGATTGACGCCGTCTATAACTGGCCTGGTGCCCCCAGTCAAATGGAACCTCCCCCTCCCACAGCAGACCAACCCCAACTTGGCCCAGCATGAATTTACTCCCCCCTTCCGAACACCCCAATTGTCCCATATAGATCCCAACTGGAACCCATGGTGCTAATAGCGCAGGGGCAGAGGTCGCCAGATTGAGAACAGGTAACATCTGAAATTAAACAGTTTCTGCTATCCGGCTCCCCGCCTCATCGCCCGTTACATGTCATTGAACGGCTGCCCATATCCGAATGTCTGTATATGTACGCCGGCGTCCTCCACCAGGACATGACCGTCAGTCTCTCAATGATTGGCAAACCTCAAAACTGCCAGTCTAAATCAGGGGAGTTTGCCCGAAGCGCCCAGGTCCACCGGGGTAAAGGATAGAGAATCATAAACAGTATAACAGTGTCATGGAACATTCTCACCATGTCTCGAAGTCTCTGGTCTCGCTTAGGTGACACTCAGCACTCGCCGTCGGCGCTGTCTGCAGTATCGGGGAGTCCAATGTTCAACGCTCTTCTCCGATTTCATCACAACAGTTTGTCACCCGTCATAATCGTCCAAGGTGGTTCAGTGGGCACAACGCGATCATTCTTGGTCCTCAAAGCCACTGGTGAGGTCCTGTTCGTCCGATTGTCCCCTAGGGCTGTTCCGTTGTTCTTTGGACCAGGTCTTAAGTGCTTTTTGTAGGTCTTTCGGGTCAGTAAAAAAGTGGGAATGACCTCGTCGATTTATCCTCAGCTTTGCTGGGTATAGCATGGCGTAGTCCAAGCCTAGATCCCTGAGCTGTTGTTTATACGGAGCAAAGTGACGCCGCTCTTCTTGCACCTTAGCAGTGAAGTCTGGATATAGGGAGATGTTGGAGCCCTCGAATTGCAGTTGACCCTTCTCCCTGGCCACTCGTAACGCTGAGTCCCTGTCTCTATAGTTCTGGAGTTTGGCTATGATGGGCCTCGGGGGGGCTCCCGGGCGCGGCCTCGGACCTAGCGTGCGGTGCGCCCTCTCCACTATAAACATAGGTGAAAATACGCCTTCACCCAGCAAGGTGGTCAGAAGCTTCTCAACAAATAGCTCCATCTTGCCCATTTGGGTCGTTTTCGGGACCCCAATGATTCGTATGTTGGATCTCCTAGAACGGGCTTCCAAATCCTCCGATTTGTCCTGAATCACCTGTAGAATCTTTGCTATGTGCTTGCGATATTTATCTAGTTCCATTTGCCCCTCCTCCACTTCGGTGATCCGTCGTTCAGACATATCGAGGCGTTCCGCGTGTTTGTCGACCCTTTCAGACATCCTGTCCATGCGGTATGTAAGAGCGTCAATTTTTTTCCCTATCGACGCCATGCTGTCTTGTAGGCCCTTCTCCATGCTAACTAGCAGCTCCTTGATGCCAGTGTAAAACGTGTTGTCTTGTGTTGTAGGAGGCTGACCCATTTCTGGTTCTCTTGTGTCCGAGGTCTTATTACGCCGCTGTTCGAATGGCCGTTTGGACTGCGTTTTATCACCTTTTCCCATTGTGCAGCGCTGGTTCTCCGCAATTCCGCTCTGCGTAGTAGGGCTCCGGGGGAGGGAATGTCTCAATGTCTGTCGTGGCACTTCAATTGCCAAGGCCCCCAGGGTCCCCAGGTTGTCTCTCTGGGTAGTAGCCACCCCCATTTATCGGGCGAGGCAGGCGCGACCAGGCCACCAAGGGGAGGGCGCCTCAGGATAGGTACGGGCGGCGATCAGCAAACCTGCCGCCGTATGTCACGCAGGGCCTAGTATGGCGCCGCTTCCAGCTTTGGGTGAGGGATCCGTGCACTGCTGAGGGTGTCTCCTTGTTAGTGGAGAAGGGAGAGACCCGAAGTCGTTTTCATGGCATGCTGCAGTGAAATGCGACGGGCCCCCGCACCACTCCCGGTCCACTACGGCTGCCGCAATATGCCTCCCCGGGCCCCGCCGCACTCACCGTCCGTGTGGGCTTCTAGTGTTCCTGGCGCTAATCAGCTCTGCTGTCCTGGGGGGTGGAATGAGCCCCACCGGACGGGAACCAGCTCTCGGGGAGAAGGCGGGAAGGCTCCGGCAGGTCGCAGTCCTCGTCCGCTCAGTAAGAGTGCACAGTGCAGACGAGAGTCGCACTCCTGCTCTCGGCGGAGCGGCCAGCCCTCCAATGACCCAGATCACACGGGCGGGGCCCCCGCTCCTAGCTCGTTGCTTCTCAGCACACCTGTCAGGGTGCGAGAGTCGGGCGGGCCGCCCGCTCTCAGTTGTAGTCTGGGGCCACAGAGTTCACCGCAAACGTCTCCTCTCTCCACCCGGTGCTCATAGAGCGGTCCGGCACTCACTGCTGTCTCCGTCTACAGTCTTGCTCGCCGTTATGGGGTCTGAGTTCCCGGCCTCCACAGGCGCCGGTCGCGTGACTCGGCAAGCTCCGCACGTCGAGTGACGCACTCCGGGGGCAGCGCTACGCAAGGCCGTGGCTCCGAGGCCCTCGCCCCCGTCCTATTGGGTCTCCGTTACCCCTTTCAGGAATGTTGGGCGTCTCCCGCTTCGGGCACCGAGGGTGTCAGTGGTGTCTAAGGGCTATGCACCGTCCTCAGCAGTCGGAAGCAGCCGTTATATCAGGATAATTGTTGGATTATTCGGGTGATTTAGCGGAGCTCTGCTCTCAAGCGTCCGCCATCGACGCTAGCAAGCTCCGCCCCCCCAAGGGCCTTTAAGAAATGTAAACATGAAAGGTAGCATCTCGAATATTCGCCTGACTAAAAGCCAAAATAAGTCATAAGCTATTTTCCAGTGTAAAATAATATATTATGTCTTAAGAACTTCGAACAATGAAAGGCAGCACCTTTAATAAAAAACAAGGGAAATCTGAAGCCCGCCTCCACTCCTCAGACAAGCTCTCCTCCCAGACATTCACCCGACAAGAAATTGCCATCCGAGATTATGCAGTCCTCAGTCACTGTGACCAGCTGTAACACAGGAGTCCTGAATGCCCAGGTTTCACTGACAAGAAAAATGCCTCAAAAACAACCAAAAAACCTTTAATTAGTGCAAAAATATCTTTGTTTGTCCAGGGAAGGTAAGAGGTCACATCGCGCCCATCATCTTGGGTCGTGCGCACTCATGCATCTCTCTGGAAACTCACAGAGAGACATTTATTTATTTATAAAGTTTTATTTAGCGCAAACTTGACCCAAGAGGGTATCAGATCGCTTTACATTTAGGATCGTTATGTTACAAGTTACATCAGATACAAGAGCATAGTAAGGTACAGTGCACATAAACACTGTTTCAATAATTCGTAGGAGGGAGGGGAGGAAGGAGTAATAGCGGGGAGACGAGGAGGAACTATGCCCGATGTCCGACTGGGTAGGTGACGGTCAAGGGGGAAACCAGGGCCAATCTCCTCATTAGCTGTCAAGCAGCTCCACCAGTCCTCAGCCATGTTGCTCAGGTCTCTGCGTTCAGGAAAAAACAGTTTTTAGTTTATTTGATTTGCGACGGTTATATAGCGCTATCTAGACCTGGAGGTATCAAAGCGCATAACCAGGGGTACGTTGCATTAGAAAGTACATTAAAAGGATAATAAAGCGCTGGCTAGACCCATAGGTATCAGAACGCTATAACAGAGGAACATTGCATTACAAAATACATTAGTTACAATAGCATAGTAAGGTACAGTAAACAAACAACGAGGTTGAGAGAATTTATAGGAAATGAGGGGAGGAAGGAGCCATAGCAGGGAGACGAGGAAGAACTTTGTCCAATGTCTGGAGAGACAAATAGAGAGGGAAAGGGGAGAGGTGGAATGAGAAGGGAGAGGACGAGGGGGAAGACGGAAAAGAAATAAAGGGAAAGTCAGTCCAAAGACCGAGTGGTTAGGGGACGGCCAGGGAGATAATCCAAAGCCAGTCTCCTCTATAGCTCTCTTGGAGGCTCCAACAGGCATCGGGCCGAAAGCTGGAAAGAAAGACAATGAGGAGAAAGCAGAGCACCAGAAATACGATGAGGGAGGGGTGGGAGAGACAGGGGAAAGGGAGAAACTGTGCCCAAGGTCCGGCTGGGCAGGTGACGGTCAGGGGATGAACCAAGGCCGATCTCCTCATTGGCTGAACAGAGCAGCTCCACCGGGCATCGGACAAAATGCTCGGACTCCGCTGTCAGGGTAGAGATCATGTGTACTCCGGGCTAGACACTGTCCTTTACCAGTGCTCCTTAGCCTTCAAAGGAAGTGAGGTATCGGCTGCCTTTCAGGATCTGCTCCAGTCCCGTGCCTTCCTCTTCGACTGCAATTGAAGACACCCAAAGATAAATCCATCCTCAAATACACACATTACGATCTACAACTTCCTACTCCTAGTTATATATAAATAATCCCTAGAAACACAGATTCATAGACACAAATAGATACTCACATATTTCCTGCTCTGCAAACTTACTTCATGTCACTGTATTTATGTAGCACTGTGCCCGTTTCAGTGTGGCCCAAAGTTCTGTTGCTGTGTCCTCAGAAGCATGCAGGACCATGCATGTTAGATGGGAAGTATATCCGTGCGGCATGCGTGTGAGACGATGTTCTGTCGATGTTCTCAACTTGTATTGCTGATGTAGTGTGGCAGCACACAGTGGAAGCCGCATGAGGATCAGAAAATCTGGGTATTCATATCACAGCGTTTTCCACTAGTAAAGAGGGTCATACTGCTTGAGCACATCATTGACTAGTGGGCTATGCATGTGAGTATGTGATTTCCATGATGTTCAAAGATGTGTTCCTGTCGTAGGTCAGCACGTTGTAAGTGCAATTAAATTTGCGAGTACTATACTGAGCATACCTGTGGTCGCTTCAGGAGTCCAGTTTTTTTTCCTTCATGTGTTCTTGCCTTAGGACCCAGGAGGAAGTGGAGGCACTTTCTCAACTGGTTCATATCATGTATAATGCCGTGGTTAACATGAAGACACTTGCCATGGTTCATGTACATGAAAATACAGAGGTCAGTGAAAGGCTTAGTGGTCATGAAAATCTATTATCTGAGCAGGGATTGTTTTCCATAATTTTGCTGTCTGCACCCAAAACACTGATCCACCACCTTGAAACCATTTTCATATTTGGATTTCGAAAATGAGGTGCATCTTTGAGCAGTGACTACTTCTGGTGTGGATAGGCACAAGTTGCAAAGGAGAAAGAATAGTTGCATTCCATGTAGAGTACTGTGAAAAATGAGCAGCTATGCTGCCCTTCTGAGGCTGTTCGATTTTATAGGGTTTTCTGAAATTGTCAACAGGTTTAAGGTGTGATGGCTAGGATATGTGTGAAAGGGTAGCCCTCTGCTCCCAAAGTGAGCTACATACACTATAAAGGCAGAGGTTGTCTGCCAGCAGCTTCCAGATCCCAGTATGGTCAGGGTGTATCATGGAGTCCCTTGCTGTGTGGACTAACACTAAAGGCCACAGTCTCCAATGTGTGCTTTCTCGCTGCTTGAGCTTCCAGATGTCACCTCTTCATTTGTAATCATCATCTCTTCATTTGTAATTATCACCTCTTCATTTGTAATCAAGCCATTAAGCCTTATTTATGTGGTGTAAGCACTGAGTGGGGAAATGCGAGGAAGAGCACAACAGCGCTCAGTTCTAAGAGCTTCATGGATTCTGGTGTCCTTTTCTAGTTAGTAGCTATTTCCTCAGCGCTCTGACCTTGATACCCTGAAGTCCTGCCTTTGTACCGTTGGGTCTTTTGATACTCGGTTCCTCCTATATCCAAGAAGCAGATAGCAGGTAATCAAACATGATCAGAAATGAGCAATTCTATTCCCAGATTCAATACAACAGAAACATTCACTTTATGTTTGAAGAATTAATTCTCTTTCTTAATATCTCTAAATATAAGGTTCAGTCCTTCTTGCACGTGTCTCTTATGCCATTCTAGCCTGAAATTTATTTTTCCCAGTGTCTTATTTCAAGACAAAGTCCTTTGGAATTTTCATTTGTGTTCCTGTATGAAATCGTTTCTCCAAATATGGGGCTGAGTAGCATAAGAGAATGTAGTCCCAGGCATCCATTAAACTTGCAAGAAGAGAAGAAAGGGCTGCTCGTTGCAGTTGTGGTCTGGACACCATCCTTGTCCCTTTTTATCCCATCCTCAAACAGTGTTAATGCCTCCCATACTTTGTAATCACATATTACTTAGCTGTAAGCATCCTACTTCGTATAATCCCAGGGGGCAGCTCCTACTACTCTGAATCTCATTGTTTAGGCCATTCACTTTGCATAAAAAGTACATATTCCTATATTAGGCATTTGTTACTCATCTAACTCTACACCCTTTAAGGCTTGAACTTGCCCTTGTCCAGCCTGTCTACATGCCTGTATGTATGGAGTCACAAGGTAAGCCTAAAGAGATGCAATATGCTGGCTCTTTGCCCTTCTCAATACTGCAGCATCCCTGGCGGAGGAGCTGGCATTGTAGTGAGGAGATGGAAGACATTCATGTGCGCATGGTCATTTACAATGGGAGATATGACACTTCTGGATGGGGATAGCTATTGAACTCTGGGAAGAGGAAATCAATGCTTCGCAACTGAGGCTCTCTGACATGCCACTCTGAAGTGAAGAAAGGGTATATCTGGGCCCTATCTGATGCACGTGGGGAAAGACAAGGATGGGGACGACGAGGATTTTGAGTCCTGAAAGAAGTTGGCATGGATCAGTCACAGCGATCAATGTTATTCCTGGCTTCTCCAGCACTTAGGGGAGTGTGCCTTTTCAATTTTGCGCTTTTGGAGGTTTCGCACTATTGGGGGTGAATGTGTAGATGCTGCGGATAGTTCTATTGATGACTCTGATGAAATGTTGAAAAATCAGACAGTGGAACAAGCTTTTCTGAGTCTTGAATTGTGCCTTTACTTCTCACTCAAGCAACACTCATGCCATCTTAATTATCCAACAAAGGGAACTTACGCTCAGAGGGAGCACTTCAAACTATGCATAAAAATCACCTGAACCCATATTTCACACATAACAAGGGAAAGACAACATGTGTTCCAATGCTTTCTTTTGACCTGATAAAGGGAAAAAGGGTATGCCAAACTGCTAAATTAGGAACCTTTGGTAGAATATAGCAAACAACACTGGTTCACTGGAGCCTCATTCAAAAGATAACAATTCAATAATTTAGTGGACGCAACCACTATCCACAGAAGATACATAAATCAAGAGATGTTTTCTATTTAAGCATTTGGTGACCTGACTGAAGAGTCCACATACCAACCATGGCGAATGAAAATTAATGCAATCTATTCACAAAGTTAACATGTGAAATCAGCAAAAATTGTGTGTGAAAAAATGCTCACAAGTGTGAAATGGTGCTAAGGGAACAGAAAGTGAAAAGTGCATCAGACTGATAGACGTATGACTCTTGACTCCTTGATTGACTGATAGAATTGGGGTACAAAAAATGTAGTCTGTATAATGCCTGTAGTCAACAGTGTTTCAACCTCTTGGCAATAGGAGGTCGTCATCAGGACAGGAGAGATTGGGATGAGCACTTAAATGAGGTTTAAGCCTCCTGCGCAGTAAAGGCAAAGACAAATCGGAAGCCAATCATACAGTTCTTCTGAGAATGTGGAGGCTCCTGCCATGAAGGGGTTGAGCAAAGTATTTCTATGGAACATTCCAGAAGGTGGTGGGCGGGGGTGGGGGGCACTGGAAGAGCCAGACAGAAACAATGCTGATGCACCCAGATCATACTTCTCCATTAGTTTCTTCCTGACTTTCCCAATCCATTGTGTCTTCTTTCATGTGGTGTTTGATGTAATTTGCTTTTCCTGTACTTTTACTATTAACAACTTCAGTCTGGATGAATGGTGCATTGCAATAAAGCTGTGTTCCTTCTCTTGTTTTCTCACTCCCGTAACTGGCTGGTCCTGACTCTTCACTCTTGGGACTTCCTTGCCTGGATTCCTGAATCCCGGTTTTCTCCAACACCGTGAAGTCTTTGTCAGCAAGCAGATTTTTATGCCTTTTGCTTCTTCATCATGAGAAGGTGACCGCTTCTTGGGGGCACTTGTCTACCACATATTAGATTGTGTTGTGACACTGTGGCTTCCAGAAATAGTTGCCCTTACCTCAAATAGTGGAAGACCTGCATAAACGTCCAGCCTTGAACAGGGAAATATCCTAGAAGTAGAGCCCTGACTAAGATAAGAAATTTAAAAGAACTGATGCTGTGAGTGTGTGCTTGGATATGGTTCATTAGGGTTTAACATGCAGTGCTCAATTTAAGTAGGTGGTCGCAGGTGGGGCCCATTTGCCCTCATTTGTAAGGACTGGAATTTATTTTTTCTCCACAGATTTTGACCTAGAGTAAGAGAGACAAAAACACAACAAGGGAACACAAAAGAGAAGATAAAGATATAACAAAATTATACAAAGGGAGAACGCAGGTACCATCAAGAGTGAAATAAAGGTACAGGGAGTGACTGGAGGTGGTTAAAATAGGCATGAGATGGAATCAAGACTAGTCACACTTCGCATTCATCAAGTAGTGCCACTCATGAGCAAAACTTTGGTCACTATACTTATTCTTTCACAAATTAAGCACTGTTAACATGTCATGTTCAACGTGCATCTCTAGCACATTTCAGTATTATACACAAACGCCATGAATACTTACTGTGATATTACATATTATTATCTCTCATCACCTACACCATTTAGATTGTGTATGAAAAGGCCCCTTTCTGAATGATTACTCCAACTTTTTGCTACATTTTATTGCTGTTTTTTGTATCTCTGCAAACTGGGATACTGTTACCCAGTGTAAGTGCTCTGCCCCCTAAAACATGTTAAATTGGTATATACCTAATTGGCATATCTATCTTGCCTATAAGTCCCTAGTATGTGGTACTACATGTATCCATGATCTGTAAGTTAAATGTCAACAGTGTGGTGCATCACATACTGTGCCACCAATAAAGTGACAATGCAAAACATGGCTGCAGGCCTGTCACCAGTAACCTGTCTGCCCAGGTTTAAACTGCAAATTTGACCTATCAAAATAAACCTTTTTTGACAGGCCCAAACCCTCCTTTTAAATATTAATGTGTCATTCCTAAGTAATCCCTAAGTACCCGTAAGGTGTAATATCTAAAAGTAGGACATGCAAAACGTTGATGTAAATCATGCCCTAAAAGCAATTTTTACTGTAGCAGGTTTAGCTGTTTTAGGAAAATATTGGGATACTTTATTACATTTAATAAAGTTATCTCTGCCTAGGAATCAACTACAAAGTTAATTCTTGGACTTTTTAAATTGTTTCTTACAAGTCCAATTCATTGGCAAAGTTGGCTTTGTAACACAAAGTTTACAAAAGGTACTCTTGTAATGTTATCTTTTGTAAATATTTGTTACTTGTCTACTTCATTGGCAAAGTTAACTTACCTTTAGCTTGCTTAAAGCCTCTGGAAGTCAATTTGCCTGACCTTCCAACTGTTACCCAGGACCTGCATAGTTCCTTGATTAGGTTTGAATTGACTCAAAGAGCTGAGGCAAAGGTCTTGGGCTGGAGAAGAGATTGATCTTCCTCTGACAGGATGGCCATCTGGGCTGTACCCAGGAACTTAATTATCTTTAAAAAATGCCTACTTTTTTACTGGCAGGTGTAGTTCACACCTGGGCCTGCCTCCCTTTTGTCTTCCTAGCCAGCCAGGTGCCACTCCGAGAGAAAGTGTAGCTGCCCCCAGAACCAGATTTCAGTGGCAAAGAGGGCCTTGTTTTAGCACTAGATTATCATACCCACCTGAGTCTGCTTAGGCTGTGGAAGTTTGTGAAGCTCAGACAGGGCAAGCTCAGAGGCCGTCGGGGCGTACAGGGGGCCATGTTGCTCCTGCATGGGCTCAGCCCTCTAGATCTGCTGCAGGGTTGTGGACAGAGCGCTGTGCATTCCTGCTGTCCACGCCCTTCCTCGGCCTATCATAACACAGGTGCTTTACCTGAGGGGTGAGCTTCTGGTGTAGGAGAGTTGTGGGCTGGAGGCTGGGAGCAAGGAGCAATGGAACAGCGAGCAGCAGTAAAGAGACTTCCAGCAGAACCGCACTCCATACCTTTGAGATTTCAGGCATCTGACCCTGAGCAGGTAGGGCATTGTCCTAAGACCTGTAATGGAGGCATGTGTGCAGTCCACTGACTGAAGCACGAGCTGAGAAGAGAGGAGAAAGTACAGGGGACTGACTGCCGGACCGCCACAGCTGTGTTTCCCATGAAGAGGAGCTGGTTGAGTCACTGTTTTGCTGGTGGTCTAAAACAAAGTGTTGACTTTTCCTCTGTGGAGGTGGCCAGAGTGCTTGTGCACCCCCACACCCGAGGAGCACAAACCTTCCTCCCAGGAAATGCCCAAAGTGAAGTTCCTTCTTATGCTATAGTTTCTGCTTGTGTGGTTTTTTAAGCCATTATTCTTATTGTCAAATTAAACCTCATAATGCATTAACCCAGTGGTTCCCAAACTTATTTGACCTGTGGCTCCCTTGACCTAATTGGCAGTTGGCCGTGGCTCCTCACCATTTTCTTACCAGTGGGCGGGTGGGAGGGGATGTAAGCCCGACCTCGGGAGTACTTCCTGTTGTCTTCTGTAAATTAATTGGGATGCAAAAAAGAATTAAGGTATTATAATCATATGTGTAACAAAACTATAACAGTTGTTTAATAAAAACTTGTTAAGTGAGAAACGAATCATATTCTGTTAATGTGTAGTGTAAGGCTTTGTATGTGTTTGTAAAATGTTTGAATAGGCTGTGTTTGTAAATAGGGAGCCAGTGAATCTTCTTGAGGTGCAGTGTGATCTGGGTGCGGCATGGGAAATTGAGTTTGAGTCTTGCAGCAGTATTCTGGATGGTCTGGAGTCTGTGAAGGAGATGTTTAGAGATTCCGGCACAGAGAGTGCTGCAGTGGTCCAGCCTGCTGGTGATGAGTGCTTGCATGAAGGTCCGTCTGGTGTTCTGAGGCAACCATTTAAAGTTCTTTAGGTGCACGAGACAGAGGACAGCATGTCCTCAGCGATGAGGCAGCAGGGCCACGTGGAAGCATGACATGCACCGAGTAGGCCTCAGTTGGCCTCAGACAGAGGTCAGTGGCTTCTCAGACCTGAGGTAGTAGTCAAACAGAGGACAGTGTGTCCTCAAAATTGAGACTCAGGGCTTTGTGGGAGTATGACAAGTACGAAAGAGACCACAGACAGAGGACAGTGTGTCCTCAGAGCTGAAGCAGCAGAGCCTCGTGGAAGTATAATGAATATCGAGGAGTCCTCAGGCAGAGGTCAGTGGGTTCTCAGACCCCAGGCTGCATTCAGATGACAGTGTGCCTTCAGTGTAGAGGAGAGTGAGACAATAAATTAACAGGAAGGGTTGAGCTAGAGGGGAGTCAAGATTGGGCTCTAACAGCCTGCGCACAAGCTGAGTCTGAAAAATATTTGGTATATAAGTCAAGAAACAAACATGTTAGAATAGGATTGCAATACGTGTTGCTCAACCATAACATCCAAACCTTCTTCTACCAGGTCATTTCCTACAAATGCTAGTGGAGCCAAATGTGCATCTGTACACTGTGAGGATCTGGGGGCAGGGGGACATCATGCCCGCTTTCTGAGTCTTTAACGAGCTCCGTGGAGCCTGCCTTTATACACTAAAACTAATGCAGGTGATAACCGGTGTAAAACGGAGGTTGGGCAGAAGATCGGCATGGCATTTGATTTATAATTAATGATAATCAAATGCCATGCCGATCTTCTGCTCAACCTCCGTTTCACACCCGCTATCACCTGCATTAGTTTTAGTGCATAGCTGCCAAGGTTTCAGATTGCCATGTGTGACATTTCCACAATGTCAGTGTAATTATGAGTGACATTTCAATGACTATGAGTGACTCTTTCACGCAAGTAAAATCAAGCAGTGAAGACGAGGGAAACAAATTAATATCAGAAATTACACCCATTTCAGCAACAAGAAAGTCCAGGATCTTAAAATTGCATCAAAGCACCAGAAACGGAAGGACACTAACCAAAGACAAACTGCATGACGGCTCTTAATCACAGACATCCACTCCCCACCCTCCCCGAATAAAGCCAAACTCTTAAGTCCATGGGAAAAGCTCAATATCAGGAAGTAAGCCCTTAAAACAATAATACCTCGCTTTGAAAGACTTTCAATCTGCTGCAAAACCCCAGAAATGTAAAGTCACAAACCTACTGTCCCTTTCTAAAAAGACTGTTATAGGAAGGGGATCCAAGAGGAGCCATTTTATAATTCAGGCTAGCAACAGGCTTGTCTTTTAAATTTCCATATTGCACACAGATAATCGATCAATCATGGTAATTAAGAAATATGTGAACTGTAAGTAGTGAAAGTGTGATTTTTAAGGGGCCATTTCTCCCTTTTCCGTTTTCATGCTGCTTTTCAAAAAAGGTATTTTTTTTTTGGCAGTCATTGACTACGTGAGCTGTGTGAATTAACCTTGCTGTTGCTGAAAGTAATTGTAATGGACCGGAAGTACTGGTGGCACGATAGCACAATTAATAACATTTAGATCACATTTTCAATAAAAGATAACTCACTGAGGCACAACTCTTACTCTCTAAGGCAACTCAAGGAGCGGTAATTTTACTGGTCGCACCTCGCCGCTGCCAACAACTCTCACCACAGCAAACACCGGTCCGGGCAGGATTAGGAGTATGGCTCAGCAGCAGCTGCACAAGAGGTGCTGGTCTGCTGCTGAGAAACATTTCCAGAGGCTGCAGCGGTCCGTGCGGGATTCAGCTGACCCGACCAGCTATGTGTCTGACAGACTGACTAAAATAACAATGGGACAACTCAGTCGGTGTGAGCACCGCGCCACTGCCATTGCAACTGCAATCACTCAGCGCCGGGGAAGGGCTTACATTAAATGGGAAGCAGATTTGCACGGGCTAAAACTGCTATTTTACCAGCAGAGAACAGTCTATAACCTTTTGTTCTGTGGAATGGCACGCTGTGGTTATGTCGCTAAATTGGAGGCAGAATCACACCAAGCGGCTCCTCGACTCTCTGGCAGCTATAGTGTTTTACACTAAGCTTGATTTTCCTAACGTGAGCGCTGCGCCCCTGGCTGCACATGACGGCGCACCGGGGTGCCACGGCGCACAGTTTGGGAACCACTGCATTAACCCACATGGTCAGCGACGGCTACTGCCCCCCTCCCTGTGGTCCCCCATCAACCCAGGACACACTGACACAAAACATGATTGTCTTTGGAAGGCGGGGGATCGCGAGACCCCCCGGCCGTATTTATTAAGATACAAAATAATAAAATTATTAAACAAAAGATACCATTTTTATGCAAAATTATTCAGGGACATTAGATACAACCATATCAACAAGTATGATATGCTAACCTTAACAAGATTCTAATACAGCTTGTTTCCTAACCAAATCTAACATCCTCCTCTGGAATTTTGCATACTAAAATTACTGGCCATATGGCGAGGTCGTAACCGGTGTCAGGTTCTACTAGCTGCGCCCTTACCGCAGGTGCGCATGCACAGCCGAGCCCGTTAATTACTCGGTCCACGCCGTGAACTCCATTTACCCACTGAAGGAGGGCCTTTACTCGCGCCATTCGCTGACGTCATGAGTACGCGCGGGGTGGCTACCAGCCATAAGGACAGCGTGACTCTCCTACCCGCGCCCCTTTGCAGCACCAGTTATACCTGCCCCTGAAGTTCTGGGAGGGACCAGTGACCCCTCCCCCTGGGCGGACACCTCCAAAGGATGATGCCGCCCCCTCAGACCTTAAAATAGCTGCTCACCGGTCATGACCTTACCGCATGTCCATACCCTAATAAATACGACGACCTGTGGAAAAAGATCTAAAGGACAACTACACTAACTAAATCGACACGACATGACATACCATCGTCAGGCTACTAGAGAAAAAAGGCCTAAACAAAAATTGCAACCGACATTTATGTGTCAACACTACTACCTAAATGGGAAATAAATAGTTAATACATGTTAATACACGCCATCAAACAGGTATACAATACACATGAGACACCATTGCAACCGAAATTTATGTTTCAATACCACTTCCTACACGGGAAATAAGTAATTAATACACGTCAATACATACAATAAGACAGGTATACCATATGCACCAAAACACAGCAATGTTCCAGGGATGGTGGGTGGAGAAAATTAGGAGGCCCGAGCGCGGGACACGACCAGTGTGGGGGAGCGTCCAGGCGACAAGGGGCCACCTGAGCGCTCCCCCCTCCTATATCCTGGGATCGCGGGGAGGGGGCGGCACGCCCCCTCCCCCTGCCCCCCCAGCCGCCCGCCCCCCGACCCGGAAGTCTCCACAATGCCTTCCGGGTCAGGGGTCGGGTGCCAGCCAGCCGGTGGTGCGGCGCGCACCCCCCGCGTCATCACTGGACGTCGGGAGGTCACGCCCCCACCACCGGGAGGCATGGGGAGAGGGGGATCGACGTGCCGCCATGCGGGCGGGGGGCCGAGGGCCTCCCCTTTTCACATGGTCAGCGACGGCTACTGCCCCCCTCCCTGTGGTCCCCCATCAACCCATGACACACTGACACAAAACATGATTGTCTTTGAAAGGCGGGGGATCGCGAGACCCCCCGGCCGTATTTATTAAGATACAAAATATTAAAATTATTAAACAAAAGATACCATTTTTTATGCAAAATTATTCAGGGACATTAGATACAACCATATCAACAAGTATGATATGCTAACCTTAACAAGATTCTAATACAGCTTGTTTCCTAACCGAATCTAACATCCTCCTCTGGAATTTTGCATACTAAAATTACTGGCCATATAGCGAGGTCGTAACCGGTGTCAGGTCCTACTAGCTGCGCCCTTACCGCAGGTGCGCATGCGCAGCCGAGCCCGTTAATTACTCGGTCCACGCCGTGAACTCCATTTACCCACTGAAGGAGGGCCCTTACTCGCGCCATTCGCTGACGTCATGAGTACGCGCGGGGTGGCTACCAGCCATAAGGACAGCGTGACTCTCCTACCCGCGCCCCTTTGCAGCACCAGTTATACCTGCCCCTGAAGTTCAGGGAAGGGGCCAGTGGCCCCTCCCCCTGGGCGGACACCTCCAAAGGATGATGCCGCCCCCTCAGACCTTAAAATAGCTGCTCACCGGTCATGACCTTACCGCCACAAGCCAGAATTTTAGACCGACGATCTGGCCTCCCCCTTCCTACTCCTAGAAAGGTCATGATCGCCTCGCCAATCCCTCTAGCCATGGCACAATGTTATTAGATCACAGGACGTTCCCTGCCTCGGTTAAGTATACCCAGTCTCGTGGCTAGGAATGTTCACCCCCAAATGCACCCATGAGGGATCGTCTGCAACCGGGGGGGCTCGAAGTAATTTGTCCAATTGCGCGTCGATCCTCTTTACCGAGTGAGTCAACGCCTCGGCCGAGTCCCCCCCCTCGCCACTGCCACAGAGGTATAAGTTGCGACCAAACTATCGTGCCACTCGGCATGGCCACCCACCCTGCCATGGAGATGATGTCCTCTATAAGGATGCGCCCACCTAGTTTGGCCAGCTCATTCTCCCCCATGTAAATTATCACCACTGACTGACTGGGGGGGGGGGCGGGCTGCTGGGATAGGATTTTTCGAAAATAATCTCTGAACTGACAGAGACATAAACACCCCTCCCAAAGAAGGAGACTGAAAACCCCTTTTGCTCAGCCCTTTACTTCCTGTCACCTGAAAGAAAGACGCTTTCAGCGCGCCTCACATAAGAGTGGCTCACAATCCAAGTCACCAATGTCCGTTGCTCCTTCTGTCGCTTGTGTTGAGCTGCTGAAATTACCTTGACGCCCCACAGCAAGTTCCTCCCCCGCGTAACGGGTTTGAGAAATTCCACCATAATGCAGGGATAGCACCTTTTCCCGCTGGCACCGCTTGAGCCGTTGAATTGACCGCCCATCACAGTTGAAGCCTTTGGGCAGCTGAGGCCTTTGGTTGCAGCTCCTGATCCAGGTGTACTGGTCCCCTTCCTGCGGTTGTGGTGTGGAGCGCTTCCCGGGTATCCACCATGGGTCCGGTCATACATAAATGAAAACAAACACAAACGATTAGTGTTTCTTGTTTCCTGACAAAAGATCCAGTACCCATGCCCGTATTCGTTGTAATCACATGCTAGGCTTTAGGTATGATCAGCACTAGGTACATTACCATCAAACCTGCAACTGCAAGTGTCTAACATAGCATCAGTTTGAGTCACCTGCAGAGCTTTTAACTTAGTGCTACAATGAGGGTGCCTGGTAGTATGACCTACATGAAAGAATAGACCAGTAGTCTACAGTGAATGCAATAACCCATCCATCATTACTTAAGGACAGTACATAGTGTGAACTGCCGTGAAATAGCGCTTTCATAGTTACTAACATGGTCTGCTGCCGCCCAGCACATCTCTTTCCAGGCCACTGCTATTGCATCTCCGAAATCTGTCACTCTCTACATTAGAGGCACACTAAATTTGCTCACCTTATTAGGGCACTCAGAGGTATATCGCCGTTCCTACCCACGGGAGCCCCCAATTTAAGTCTCAACAAAATCATACCGAAATACAATGCTGCAGAGGTCACGCCATAAAGAAGCAGTGCATTTTTTGGCTCGTTCTCAAGTTTAGGTGGAAAGCAGCCCCCTTATAGAGTACTCTCAACATCAGTGGCACACTACATTTGTTCAACTCGTTAGTGCCCTCAGAGAAGTGTAGCTCCGTCCCTGCCCGAATGAGCCCCCAGTTCAGGTCTGCACAAAAACCTATCCAGAGGTAACATGCTGTATAAATCCTCGCACTTTCCCACCTGGCTCCCTCCCCCATGATCAAATGTTTATATTTGGCTGGTTGGTAGAGTGCAGTCCTAGCCGCCAGGGGTGGCGGCACTGAACAGAGTAAATTTATATTACAACGGGAGCATAGCATACTGCAGCATACACACTCGAATAGTGTACCAGGGCTTTCTACTCGGTAAAGCTAGTTAGATCCACAGTGCCTAATTCGTCAAAATGGAAAACATTGGGCCTGGGTCCTAGTCCGGCGGCCACCACAGTTAGTCCCACCCATTGCCCCCGCCAGCGCTGGGCTGGACCCTACTAACACATCCCTAATACTAGTAAAATTGTGCCAGGGTGACATCATACAAGCGAGTACACTGCAGTATTACAACATACATCCACCTATATGTGTAGAGTAACTAAACGAAAGTAACAGTCTACCTGGTACCTCGTCTTATTTTGTAAGTACTTTGAAATACACAGCTCCCTCCTTGCCCTGGACACTGGGGCCCTGCGCGGAGAAGGCGGGTAGCGTTATTCCTTAAAAAACCCCTCTTTGTTCACATAGAGAAAGTATCATCCTACAGACAGCGTGGAGTGCGCTAAGCATTGTACATAAATTGTGGTCGCCCGAAATACGATACAACACGAGTAACATCATACCTACAATGTTTTTAGTTGTATACGATATATGAGCAGCAACTATGGCTCGTATATAATATTGCAACTGTACTTTATTTAAAAACCCTGGTGACCCCATGACGATGTTGCGAAAAGAGAAGGGAAATCCCATAAAGAAAATGACTCTCATTACAGTGGTTCCCTCCCCCTACAACGCTCTCTGGGCATAACGTCATGCCATAAGATCTCCACAATTGAGAAGTGAGCAGGGGGAGCACACGTACACTGAAGCGCCTACTGTCCCTGTAGTCCGGAAAACAGAGCACCTGTCATGGCTCAAAACCGAGCCCGATGAAGACCCGTTTAGTTTCTCCTTTATATTTCCTCGCATGCCAATTTGTCCAATCATGAATGAGTAGTGTGAATAGCAGTGATCTGCAGGTCACCAATTCACGTTGCCGGAAATTCAATTCCGCCTTCCTATCCTCTGCCACCTATATAAATTGCTAGTTATCGTGGGCATTGCTAACACCTGTTATTTACATATTCATGAGCAGCAGAAGTGAGATATGAAGCACCGGGTGGGGGCAAGACTACAAGTTAAAGGATTTGTAAAGATGTTCAAAGGTAGCCTTATCACCCAGTGAGTACACTGTACTATCACACAGTACATGAGACAAAATGCAACAATGACTGGCATAGAGACAAGTACTTCAAAGCCCTCAGTGTTATTTTTAGATAGTGGCTTCATTCTGGGACTGCTTGCAGTTGCCACATTATAATGCCGTCCTTGCATATACACCTGTCTGTACAGTGTGCGCAATTATAAGTGGTGCATAATTTATCACATTTGTCAATTACTGGGTGCGGGAGAGTTCACACCCTCTCTGCATTGTTGTCAGGCCAAATCTGCCAGAATACGAAATGTGAAAAACCCATCATTTAGCAGTAAGCACCAAAATGTGCATGTTCTTCCCAAAATGTCTGGTAAGCGATAGTTAGGTGCAACCTTTGCCTATGTCTTGTGCCCCCTTTATACAAATTAGTTCACATTGACCACAGCTCTGTGTGCGTTGCAGCCCTTGCCGCATTATAATGCCGTCCTTGCATAAACACCTGTCTGTACAGTGTGCGCAATTATAAGTGGTGCATAATTTATCACATTTGTCAATTACTGGGTGCGGGAGAGTTCACACCCTCTCTGCATTGTTGTCAGGCCAAATCTGCCAGAATACGACATGTGAAAAACCCATCATTTAGCAGTAAGCATCAAAGTGTGCATGTTCTTCCCAAAATGTCTGATAAGCGATAGTTAGGTGCAACCTTTGCCTATGTCTTGGGCCCCCTTTATACAAATTAGTTCACATTGACCACAGCTCTGTGTGCGTTGCAGTCCCCTAGAGTGCAGTGCATCGGGTAAAAGAAAAAACGACTGTTACAAAAGCAATTCCCCTTCTGACATGTGCTGGAATCCAAGCTGGTCTACACCCGGGGTCTCGTGACCCCATCTAGGTCTCCTCTAAGTAACAGTTTGCACAGAACAGTGTCCGTGTTTTGAGCAAAAACCTGCTCTCCTGCCGTGAATTACCACGTCCCTCCGAGGAGCTGACAAGTTACAACAACAAGACACAAGCATGCTACTGCCGTGCAATCTGCTTTGAGTACACATTCAGTGAGTAAAAAAAACTGCCATGACCGTTTGACTGTGGAAGGCGAACTGTGGACAACTACAGAAATGTAGCATCAAAATAGATCTGCGGATCAAGCAGCCGCCATCACGTCTGGAAGGCGCAAGGAACATGAGGTGATTTTTTGCCCAGAATCGCATGATGGTGAGCCTAGGCTCAAGCCGGGTTCCAGTTCCACGTACAGGTCCCTCTCTACAATATTAAACAGGTCATGTTTCCACCACGATCTGTATGACCCCTTCTGGCTGTTAACTATATGTACTCCAGGTGTCACGTTCGCACCCAGACTGGGACCCCATACACTGCGTGCCATAATGTGGCAGGAAAGCGAAACCATAAACAATGAACCCTCCATAATCAGAGCTAGCATTCTTGCCCAGTACCGCGATAGACTGCGTGCCCTAATGTCTGTATTTGGCAAGATGTTGCTAAACCAATTTAAAGCATTGTTTTAAATTACTCGTTTTCGCCCCACGTGGGGCTCGAACCTACGACCCTGAGATTAACAATCTCATGCTCTACCGACTGAGCTAGCCAGGCTCCCCGGTTGACAAAATTTATTTTCTAAAGCAAAAGCCAGGTTTAGAGGGAGCTTGAGTACCATAAAATAAGCTATAGTCTTAGATCTAATTTCAGATTGTTAATCACGAAGACTGCCTTGTGTCTAACATTTCAAAGTCAAGGACTCAGCAGACCGGAGCCTATTATGTAGAACTTGGAAGGCTTAACAAATACCAGGGCATCTGGTTTCAGCTCGAATCAGCTGTTTCAGTGTAATACATCAAAAGTAACACATTGGAGGAATGGAGAATGCACCAACAGTTTCGAACACAAACTCGCATCACCATTGCGAACGGATGCGTAGCCGACTAGGAGAGTACATGCAGGCCTCGCTGCCTGCGTCGGGAGAGACCACTGCCAGCTATTCACAGTCCTGCCCCCTTGAAGCAGTGAAACTCACCATTCCTGTGCTGGGCGCGAGAACCTCAACCTCCTTCCCAACATTCGACTGTTGCTCAAAATTGCGGTGCCTCCGGAACCCGTACGTGGTGTCCTCGTAAAACAGGACTTTGTTCCCCTTCTTCGACTCGGGCCATGACATCCCGGGTGGGCGCCGCCGACGGGATCACTCTCCTCCTGTTCGCCGAAGCCAGCTGCCCTGGCCGCTGCATCCTTTCTCGGCTCCCAAGACCTGCAGCGAACAAAAGAATACAGTGATAAATAATGCCCCCCCCCCCGTGTCCAACTTGACCCACGTGACCCGCCTTGTCCCGATCCGGCAGACCTGCAAGGGGAAACAAAATTAGAAAATTAGGAGGCCCCGAGCGCGGGACACGACCAGTGTGGGGGAGCGTCCAGGCGACAAGGGGCCACCTGAGCGCTCCCCCCTCCTATATCCTGGGATCGCGGGGAGGGGGCGGCACGCCCCCTCCCCCCACCCCCCCCAGCCACCCGCCCCCCCGACCCGGAAGTCTGCACAACGCCTTCCGGGTCAGGGGTCGGGCGCCAGCCAGCCGGTGGTGCGGCGCGCACCCCCGCGTCATCACTGGACGCCGGGAGGTCACGCCCCCACCACCGGGAGGCATGGGGAGAGGGGGGTCGCCGTGCCGCCATGCGGGCGGGGGTGCCGAGGGCCCCCCCTTTTCATTTGCTAGATGCCTGGACTTGCAGAAGGGGTTCAGCCACCAACTCTTCACACTGCTGCAGGCATGCACCCGTAGTAGGGCCATCCTGTTCCCTTTAGTGTTCCGCCAGGAAGGATCAGATTTGGAGGCTGCCTGGAGGCTTTCGGTACTATTTTACGTAAACATTTTAAAATTCATATCTCTGGTTTCCTATATTGAACTTTTGTTGTTTTTGTTTCAATCTGTTCATTAAACTATTCTCTATTTTTATAAATTGGAGTGGGATTTTAATGATGTTGTGTTTCTGACTTTTTAACTGTTATGGTACTTCTAAATGCTTTAGAAATGTTCTTAAGTTATGCCTGTCTGCTCTGTGTCATAATAACAAGAGGGTTAAGCTACAGTTTTAATTACTGAAACCTTTACTGGGCCTAATGAAAATAGCGCTATTATTACTAGTGGTAGACTACCATCCAACAGAAAAATCCACTCTTTCACAGTTTGCCTTTCAAACATGCACTCATTTAGCAAATGTGGTCGTCTTTTTCTTGTGGATTCTCAAGGCCTGATTCACAAAGGGCCTCTGCACTTGTGGCAGGACCTCTGCGATGAGATATTGCAATGTGGATGTCCCGTCATGAGTGCTGGCCCCCGCCATTTACACTTTCTGGTCATAGCAGAACTTTTTTTGCCAATTTCCATTCCAATGAAACATTTTCCAATAGTGCATAGTTTGTCGGTCTGCATCCAGTGAATCACCTGGTATACATTCCTGCACAAAAACTTCACAAAAACAATCCTTAAGTACATATTCCTCTTTCTATGTGTGCTGCTGGATGCAGAGAAAGAGAAATTAATAAGAGGAAATAAACATATTTCTTCTTCTTATGCCTCAATTGCAGTGGTGTAGCTAAGGGGGTGGGGGCGGTCCGCCCCAGGCGGCACCATTCTTGAGGCGGCCGTGCGGCACTGGAGGCCCGTTGCGGCTGCCTTTATAATTTATTTGGAATTGGGAACGATTTCACAGTGTGTCCCAAATAAAATAAATTATTAAGGTGGCCGCGGCCGCAACCGGGCTTCCAGTGCCGCGCCCGTGGCCCGGCGCCCAGTGACAGAGTGGTGGCAGTCAGTGTGGCAGTGCAAAATAGTGCAGCGGGCGCGGCCTAAGTGAGCCCAGCCGCAGCGTTAGTAATGTCCTGCCTACTACTAGGCTGCCTTGTCCTCCTCCGACCGTTGTTGGCCGCCCCCCCGCCTCGCTCAGAGAAGTCCTCCAAGCCAGGGCCGTCAATCAGTTGTAGCGTGCCGTGCGCGGTCTGCGCGAGTGCTACCAATGACAACCCTGTATGGAGATTTTGGCCAGCCCTCGCCAAGTCACGAGCACAAGAACGTAGCAGTGATGACGCGTTACACGTTCACTGCTACGCTCTCGTCGTGGTCGTGTGACTCGCGTCGAAGTTTAATTAATTCTGGCCTGGGGGCGCCGGCGGGCACTGGGCAGTGCTTTATTCAGGTAGAGAGTGGCATTGGCAGCTAGAGACAGACTAGACTAATTCAAGAGGTGAGTGTGGGTCTAGAGATCATTTTCGTTCATTGGCAAGGCAGCTTATTGTTGTTCCCATGAAAATGAATGATGAATTAAAGTCATCACCCTTCTAGCCGAGGCTGGCTGCCATGCACTCACTGTCACTATCAGCTCATTGACTAACTTGGACAGGACTGCAGCCTTTGGTGCTTACCGACGCTTGTTGAAGGTACACGTGTCTCTGCGCTTGTTTGTTTTCTGTTAAAGTCATTAAAGGCTGTTATAATCCTTTAAGTCTTAATACATTTTTAACAATCTTCTTTTACACTGAAGGCCACTTCCAGAACCAACCTGGGCATCAGGGGTAAAACGTCTGTTGCTAAATCTACAATGTGTAGTAACACATACACAGCGGAGATTGGCCAGACAGGTGGGGGTTTACTGAACTACTAACTACCACCACAAAACAGGTTATTGTGGGGAAAGCATAATACGGAAACCAGAGATAAAAATCTCTATATAAAATCGAGAAGTGAACATCTGGAGCTGAGCAGGTGGGTGCAGTCTAGTAAATCAATCTATTATAAAAAAAAACATTCTGCGAGGTAGGGTGTAAACAGCCTTTTGTAGCTTGAATAGGACGTGGATTTGGCAGAAGCATCAAAGAAAATAATGTACTATCCCAGTTATTTTGCCCGTAGCATATGAGGACTTCTGTGGTGGTGGCGGGGGTTAACACCTCATGCGACTCTGCTGTTGCCCCCTGTTTTAACAGGAGTGTGTGTATGTTACAATCTCACTGGTTGGCCGCCATGTTGTGAAACAGAACTGTCAGCACAAAGCTCTTGTACAGCAGTGGCACAGTCTTAACTATGTAGATGTCTAGATGCACTAACAACAAATCTACGAGGCTACCGTGCACCTTGTCCCCTGACCTCCACCTCCGTGTGCAGCCACCTTCAGGGTTCTGGTGAGCTTATCAAGACCATGTCTCAAGATCTCTCCTCTGCACCCCGTGTGCCTCTCCATGCAGCCGCCTCTGGTTTGGTTGCATTTCAAGCTTGGATGCATTGCTTGAGCGACCTTGGGGTGCACGTTTATGTTGGTGTGATCCATCTGTGGGCCTATTTGAGTGCTGGTATTTCATGTAGATGGACAAGCTATGGTAGGCACATCACATTTGTGCAGGTCCCCACTGCTTTAATGGGGGGACTATGATGTATGGTCATTTAATGTCAGCTGTGGATGATGGATCCCAGTGTCATGTATGTGCATGTTTGCATTGTGCTGAGGGGTCATTGTTCACACAGTTCTCTGCTGGATGTCACATGTGGTTTTTCTGAGTCCCCAGATAGATCATGCAGTCTGTGTGTTCTCTATTGTACTGCCAGTCACCGGTGTATTCAACTGTGTAGCCTTTGACCGTGTCATGTATGTGCATGTAACTTGCATGATCGAGGTAACTATTAGCAGCAATACTAATGCTCTCTCGGACATCTTTCAAGTGCTCACCGTCCTTTTTCCCCAGCAACCCCCCCCTTAAGGGGCGGCAACCTGAGGGATAGCCCTGGGCGCCACAAGCTCTAGCTAGGCCCCTGCTCAATTGGGAAGGCGTAGTATTTTGCCACGTTCCCAGATTTACAAGCCTTAGTAAATCTGGGAATGCACCAACATCCATAGGTGGATGCATGGGAATGCCCCTGCTCCACCCATGGAACGCCTTCCCAATGCTATGCACTGCCCTGCGTTACTTCGTATTTATTAAACCATGCAAAGCCACACAAAGTGGCTTTGCGTGGCTTAGAAAATGTCAAAAAGAACTTTATGTCGGGGCTGCGCCACAAACGTAATGCAACCCAGACGCAAAACCTTGGTAAATCGCCCCATCTCCCAACCCGGATTCCTGAGCCGTTGTGATTACCAGCTTTTGGTGACAAAGAATACATTATGCATGCTTTCTAAAAATGCTCATTTAGTGATGTTTTAAAGAGCACGGGTCAGACATCAAGAAAACATGCTTCAACATGTGGAGGCATGAGTGTCAATTTGAAGCCCTTAAGTTGCAAAATGAACCTTGGCCATGCCACAATTTGCAGCTCTTTAAAAGTCTTTCGTGTACAGAGCGGCAAATGTGAGCAATAGCTTTTTCTTTAGCCTGGATATTCTCAGGGCTCTGGGACCATATGTGGCTGTTATATAGGCAGTTCTGCTAATTAATTACTCATGAATAAAATCATTACAGCCGTATGCCCGACTAAAAATGCATTTATTACCAATGCAATTGAAACATTTTAAAACGCACAGGGTAGTACAATTGATGCTCAAACGAGTCTATTCTTACTCCTTACGTTTGATGACCAAAGCACTCTGATTCTCTTACTGATATTTAAGTTATCGTTTCTGGAAGGCACTCTGTTGTCTTTTAAATATTCTGAATGCTTAATGTAGATCTGTCTTGTTTATGACTCTATTTTTATTTGATTTCTTCTTTTAATGAATAATTGTGTTAATAATTGTATAATGTAAATGCTTTTATGGTTGTCAATAAGAACAACCGAATAAAGTTTCTTGACTTGACTTGACACTCTGTTGTCTCTCCGCAATTACACTGTTTGTGTTTTTATTAGCGTCTCATAAATATATAATATCATTGAAGAAGTAACGGGTGAACATGTATGAACAGAAACGATGCTATTTACCAAGTGTATCATCAAACAGGACATGCACAAGCTGGTGCAAGCCGAGTTTCAGCTCTTCCATGCATGACCTGTGCAGTCCAAGCAGAATTCGATGAGACAGGTCCTTCAAACATAGACTGCGGACACATACCCAGACAGGGCTTGTAGGGTTTCTGGCTCCGGCTTGAACTTCACTGACAGAGAATGACATGTTGAAAGAGGGATCAGAGACTGTCAGACAAATAATGTGCTTTGTCAGCTTCCACAAGCCTGCATGGAGAAGTGGCTCCCTGTCCTTGTTAGCTGTCACTTCTGCAACTCTAACAAGGGCATATGGGAAGACAAACATTACTTGCTGTTGCCTAAAAAATACCATAATAGTACTGAATTTCCTACAAAGAAAGAGAAACGCCAGGGATTGATTTAGGTCATTTTCCCTCATGGCACGTTCTTTCTCTTTTATATTTCTGTCACGCGTTTTGTCTTTGGGCTCAGTTGTTTACTAACACCCTATGAATTTAAATTAAGCTTATATTGGTTTAATGTAACTATGACATTAGAAATGATGTTTGACATTAAAAGCAATGGAAATTATCTTTACACACTGATGATGTAGTGCACGGTCTAGCAGTGGAAACCTAAACATGCTGTTCACTATTAAAATATACACTTTTGTAAACACCGCCACAGTTTGCCAACGAGACAGAGGTGTGTGTAACTTGGTATGTGTGAGGGGGTTGGAGGGAGGTTTTGTCTAAAACTTATCAACTGTGACCTCCAAAGCGATCACTAGAAATATTCACGCAGGGTGTGGTTGAATTTGCTCCATGATAAAGCCCATATGGTGGTTGGACGAGTGAGGGTCATTTTGTTTGTCTGTGTCTCTGGTGCTTGGGAACCAGAAGCCTTTAAAGGAGCTTCCAGAAAAAAGGGATCAACAAACTGAAACATTACATCCCTCAAAAAATCTCCAAATAGAACTGGAAACCCAGGCGGGGAATTGTAGGTAATTCAGAAAGCCTCACTTTATACATGAAAAACACACCATGGTCCTCAGGCTGTTCTCTGACCCATGCCATCTCGCAAGAATATACTCAGTGCCAATGAACTCTCTTTACCCTATGGAGCAGGAGTCATCTAATCTGACTGTTTAAGTCAAACAGAAGCTCAGCCATGGAGTAAGTGGCATGAACGACAAACTCTCGGGGTAGCTCTTTTCCATCTCTCAAGGGCTGTTACCCTCCATCACGTCTTTGACTGGAAATGTGACATGCGTTAAACACACATCCATTGTTATACTTTCCAGATGAGCAGGAATTCTGGCCACTTATTTACCACAGGGGGTCATGATTGTGGTTCTTTATGTGACAGGTTTGCTTTGTAATGTTATTTTTTTATTACAATTGCAATTCTGTCTCCAGTCTAAACTTGGGATCATCCTCTCTGCTTACTCGTGCCATTATTTATTTTTGTGTTTTGGTGACGTCCTCCTGCTAGAAGCCCAAGGAGACTCTGAGAAGTGTACCAGGATTGTGATTGACAATTGGGGGAAAATTACACCGTGTTAACCAAGTATTCTCAACACTGCAGTACCATGCGATAGTCTCCAGAAAACATGTCAAATGCCCACGTTAAAATCAACGCCACACCGCAAAAATGCGACACGCAAACACAAAAAATCTTGCGATGAGGCCAATTGCGGTACAAAAAGCACCAAAAACCAGCGACCGGCCTGCAAATCCCATGTGTCTGGCGGCAAAATGCACCATAAAAGCAGAGTAAATAAACAGTGAGATGACAACGTGCGGGCACAACCCCACAGCTGTGACACAGAACAAAGGACCATTGGCCAAATCAGATAGGCGTGTCCCCACAAACAGACACAATGTACATTGACATGCATTTAGTATGTAGCCCGCGCCAATGCGGAAACAAACATGGTACACACTGTGAAATCGTATCTTCCCCTCACATTGCAGAGGGACAAATAACACCCCCTGCACACCGACGTGCCATGTTCATGATCAATCAAGAATGAAAGCACCGACTAATGTAGGGGCAGTGACTCCTCATTACAAACATGTTGCCCATGTCGTGGGACTTGAGTCACAGGGTGCATCCCTGCATCATGGTGGTACATATCAGAGCACAAAAGAATCCCTGTTGTCACTTGTAGGCCACAAATGACAGCCAAAATTGAATGAATTGGAACACACGTGAAACGCCGAAGAGTGGGATACCGTAATAACTGTGACACACGGAACTGGCACTTTGAATACGTGACACCATAGACAGCCTCACTGCACAGAGGTAACGCACCCACCATCCATTAACAAATCCCTCAATTGACACCACAACATGTCACACCCACACTTGTCTGAGTGAAGTGCCTGTACAGATGAGTGACACGTGCGCTGGCAATGTGTATCGGAATGCTTTTATTAGCACATGCAGGGTCTGTGGTCAGTCAACGTACTGTGTCATTACTGCTAAGGACCCACACAATGTGACGTCAACCAGAGAAGAAATTGTCAATGATGTAGTCCCTACGGGCTATTCCTGCTGCGGCTGCAGTGGGGTGTGGTCCACCTGCCTCATCTTCATCATCATCGTCCGGTGCATCTGGCACTCGTATTCATGGGGCTTTGCTGCGTACACATATGTTGTGCAACACACAACATGCAACGAGCATCTTGCACACAAGGTCTGGGCTGTACAGGAGCTTGCCACCTGTGATGTCCAGGCACCCGAAACGTGACTTCAACATGCCAAATGTGCTCTCCACGATGCCCCTCGTGCGTTTCTGGGCTACATTGTACTGCCTCTAGGCTTGTGTGTTCGGGGCTCGGAGGGGTGTAATCATCCAAGCACAGAGTGCATATCTTTGGTCACCTTTGACAGTGCAGAGTGACATGAGTCACGACTACGTACTGCATGATGTGTTGGCAGGCTCACTGGTTCATTGGTGTGTGATATGTGTGACTTAGTGATTCCTGTATGACATGTACTGCGTGTTGCACATGAACTGCATCAGTGTGTACTACGTAGCCTCACTGCTGCACCTCCCCCCCTGAGCACATTCACTAGTGTGCGCAGCGTGATTACATCACATGCACCCCTACGGCACACCATTGAAATGCCTGTCTGCGCATGTCTACAAGCCTGAGTATGACACAGTGATAATGCTGCGCAGAATGTGGCCGGCCACGTGTTTGTAGGCCCATTGCAAGGACAGGGCTGACACAGATGGAGAGCACCTGCCTGGCTGAACTCGACATGCAGTTGAGGGTACATATTTGGCTCAAGCTGCATAAATAGCGACACACACAACAGTTGGCATGTGTGATCCCTGACCCCGAGCGGGCATGCCCTCGCCCATGTACCCCTTTCAGCCGACCACGCACACCGGGGGCATGCCAGATAGCAACAGTGTTGATTGCATGACGGGTGGCGCAGACACAACAACAGAGACACATGCATCAGCCACATCCTTAGCAAGGCCCACACTGAACCACACCGAGATCCATGTGTGGAGGAGCCACACCCCTAGGCAGTACTGTTGTGCGCCTCTCCACCCCGCTTACTCTCACATGAAGATAAGACACAGTAACATGTCCCAGGTCTACACCACTGCCTGCGTTGCGCACGCTGTATACAGCACAATGTAATGTGGAATGGCCCTGGTCCAACATGCATACATAATGAACACACGGACACACTGAGTGAGTTTGTGGGACTGGCTAAGGGCACGTGCGCCCCTTTTATTGCCAGGGTCACATCTTCAGTGACGCCTGTGCTGGATGGGTGATGGGTAGTGTAAGCCACCACTCAGGGGTTGGATGGTGATGGCAAACACCACAACAGTGAGTAGACAATCAGCAGTACAAGGTATGGACATTATGGGTTACTGACTTGAGCAGCACAAAGTTTGTGGCCCAGGATGCACAGCTGCCGGCACAGGCACACAGTCACGGGACAGTGACTTGCGGTGCACTGAGGTAGGGCCACGCAAGCTAATTGTGTACTCATCAATGTCCACGGGAATGTTGAGATGGGTTGCGGGGGACAGTGGAAGGTGTCCCTCCAGGGCATGATGCAGAGGGCAGAAGCAAGCAGGAATGGGCAACTGGCGTAGTTGAATGCTACAGACTCCACTTTTCCACCTTGTCAGTACCAGCTACATGTAGAGGAAGACATCCTCCAGCCCATGGACCCAGACGCCACAGATGTACAAACAGAGATCGACCATGAATTTCATTGTACACACTAAGGGGCACCAGAGCTGGAAGGGGATGCAGTCTGCGATGAGGACTGTACAATGACATGGACTCTGCCATGTAGAGGGCAAGGCTCAGTTCAGAATTGTGACCTACCCACCTCAGTGTGTGCCAGAGCCAGCGGTCATCAGGGGCCCACAGCCACATGTGGTAGACATGCTCTGCACAGAGTCAGTGGCACCAGTGCAGTTGTTGGTAGTGTCCCATCCCCTCCATAAAGGTGAGCCTTTTCTTCTCCAGACTGAAGAGCGTCTTCCCCTTACTCCTCTTCTTGCGTACTGTGACATGAAGAAATCAAGACTCAGTTCCAAAAATGTGACCTAGTTGGCCGCAGTGTCTGACGGAGGCTGCGGTCAGCGCGGGTTAACCGCTGTCCAGCAATCTCCTCCTGGATCTCTAACACACGATGTTGGAATGGCATTTGTTTTAGATTTGTGGCTGACATAGGCAATGGCACCAGAGCTGAGTGGTGTTTAGCCAGTGACGGTGCCGTGTCCTGCCTGTGACGGACTGCATTGGATTGGTGTGAGGCCTACAGGACCGCGTTGTAGGCCAAAGGTCAATGTCAGCAAGTGCCCAGAGACACGTTTGGTGCGAGTCCTATGCACAGCCTTGATGGCACTAAATTGAAAGGAGTATAGTGACTTAACCTCAGCCTTAAATAATGTACTCTGCCTTGGTGTAATCAAGACTCAGTTCCAAATGTGTGTCCTACTTGTCCGCTGTGTATACCGGTTGAGTACATCAACGAGAATGGAGTTCAGCGGGCCTGTGTCGCGGAGGCCGTGATGGTTCGGGAAGGTTGCCAAGGTCGTGGGCCTGGCCCTGGAGCTTGCACCGGCACGTGGTGGGCCCTCTTTGACACACGCTGTGTTGGCAGTTGGGCATTGAGGTCTGGGTGCGCTCTTACGGGCAAGACTGGTTTGGGTCCAGCGGCCCGGATTGCATCAGGCCCATAGGATCGCTGGCAACACCGCTCACGGTAATGGCAACTGCCTCATGGCGGGGTGAGAGTCGCTGCCCTGGCAGAGACATTGGGCATTCTGGAAGAGGACCACACCCAGAGTTACGTGCCTTTTATTCACACCCCTACGCTGGCCTGGCATACACTAGGCTAGCCCACTCTGCTCACGCTTACGGGGGGGTGCGTGACAAGCTACATGTCCCTTGACATGGTTGCGTCCACTGTCCACTACACTCCAAACACCAGCGGTGTGTGTTGACATGGATATGCGTACTGCAGTCTGGCCAGCACATCCACGCCACACTTGCCATTGTGTACATGCTTATTCAGGGGTCAGTTGCCTCCTTCGCGCATGCCTGGTTCCCACCTCACCCCACAATCTGCTATTGTGTGGTCAAGGTGCCATGCCGTTGATGGCTTGTGTACATGGCAAGCACAGGTTCCCACAGTAAGTTGTGGGGTTGTGTCTGGTAGCTGGGCATGTTGTTTGGTATGTTGTATGTGAGTTTGTAACATTTTTTTTTAACTTGAATTTTATATAGCGCTGGCTAGACCCTAAAGTATCAGAGCGCTTTACATGAGGAGAGTTACATAGGTTACAAGTTACACATTGTTACAGAAGGTACACCAATTACAATTTACATCTGTTGGATTCATGGCGTGTAGAAGGGTAAGGGGGTAATGTAAAAGGGTGATGGGGAGGGAGATTAAGCAGTGCATAGGCACAAGGATAAACAAAGCAGCCAGGAGGAGAGAGATTCAGGGGAGAGAGGAAAGGAATAGGGTAGGCAATCAAAGAAAGAAGGAGGGAAGAGGTGGGGGAGGGGGCAGGAGACACAGCAAGGAGATGAGGAAGTAACTGTATCCGGCTGGGTGGGAGATGGCTCCCCGGGTTAAAGGGATCAGTTCCAGTCTTCCATTATGTGTGATTTCCTTGTCTTTGTGGACTCTCTCAGGGGGGTTGCTGAGACTCCAGGGCATAGATGCTGGATCCCTCCCCAACAAGGGAAGAGGAGTGCTTTGGTCACGGGCGCACTTAGAAGAATGAAGGAGGGAAGAGGAGAGGGAGGGGATAGAAAGCCCAGCTTGAACACAGTGACTGACTTCTGGCAGCATAGACGGTCCCCAGTGGTAAGGAGATCAATCCCAATCCTCCACTATGTGTGACTCCCTTGTCACTGTGGACTCTCTCAGAAGAGTCTCTGAGACTCAAGAGCAAAAAATGCTGGATCCATCCCCAAGAAGGGCAGTAGGAGTGCTTTGGACAAGGGCATACTTATGAGGGCCATAACAGGGAGTCAGGCTGGTAGGGTTACATAGGATAAAAGTTACACACTGTTACAGAAGCTATGTCAATTACAAGTTACATCCGTTGGCTCATGGCGTGAAGAGGATAATGTAAGAGGGCGACGGGGAGGGAGATCAAGCGGAGCATAGGCACAAGGATAAACAAAGCAGGCAGGGGGAGACAGATTCAGGGGAGAGGGCAAAGGCATAGAGGAGGCAAGCAAAGAATGAAGGAGGGAAGAGCTGGGGTAGGGGGTAGGAGACACAGTGAGGAGATGAGGAAGTAACTGTCTGAAGTCCGGCTGGGTGGGGTACAGTTAGACCTGGAGGTATCAGAGCACTTTACAAGAGGATCGTTGTGCTGCAAGTTACATCAGTTACAAGAGCATAGGAAAGGTACAGTAAACAAAAACAATGTTGCGTGAGTTCGTAGGAAGCTTGAGAGGATATGTAGCTTGACTGCCCTCTCAAAGTCAGGTAGGCCGAGGTAATTGATCACTGTAACTCTGAGGCTCGGTGGGATCAGTGGCAGTCATTTTAGGGTCAGGGACGGAGTGTTGTTCAAGTCTCTTGTTGTTAAGGACAGGCCAGTTCCCTGGGTTAAGATTATGGTCGACCAGGAGACTCTAGGAGACTCCATGAACATGTGCATTACACCAGGTCAGAGCAAGTGTTAATCGCCTAATCTCATGTTTTGTGTTCATATCGCCGATCTTGCTGGTTGTTGAGAATGTTGCGGAGTGGTGTTGTTGCAGCTGTTTGCATGGGTACGCATACTCTGCATCTCATTAGCAATAGTTGCGGGGGTCATCTGTGGCGATGTTTTTGCAGCTGCTATCGCAGGTAAATTGGTGCTATGGGCTGTTAGCACCAGCTTGTAAATGGAGCGATAAATTTATCACCACTTTGACTGTGATAAAGTGCTGTTAACTCGGCGATAACTCCTTGAGAATATGCCCCTTTGTAAGAACTGAAGCATGGCCCATTTCACAGACTGTAGTTCACTTAATATCAAGTACTGTGTTCAATCTTCACATGAACTGTTCTACCTCCTGGGGTACTTCAAGTCAGCACAGACTTCTCTCATGATCGCATTCCTGACAGGTAGTATGCCATTCTTGCGTTTAAAATGGCTTTAAATGGCATGCCATTACCTGACTTAGATCCATACAGAGACCATGTCAGGCTATTGCCCTATTACATTTGGGGAAGACAAATACAGCAGTCATCAAACGTGCCATCTCAAACTCAAGGTAGGAAATTCATCCCTTGCATGACTACCCTTAATATTTTATCTGCACTTGGGTTGCTTTTGACATCCACTGTAGACCCTGTCATAGCATGTGCCTTTGCCTACAGCCTGAAAACCATTTTGGCTATTTAATTGGCAGTTTTAGCATATCAGGTGTAAAATGTGCATAAAGAGTACATGCTAATTAAAAGTCAAATTCCTAATGTAAGCCTGCAGCAAAGCTTTCAGCTCATGATACTCTGTCATGACATTTGTCACAGTGATGTCACATTTTAGCTAGCCCTGGAGATTTACAGTAAATGCTAACTACATTTTAGCAGTTGAAATCCTAGATTTAACACAATATTAGTCAGCTTACACTGTTTTATTGAATTAGGATTTGAAACGTAGGCCAAGGTATATAGTGCTGAAATATAAAATAGAATTTGTGGCACACACTTACTATTGAAAAGAGTAACATGGGTTATATAATATGTTGTAAGAGATGCTACTGCCAGTCTGCACATTGTTAAATGTATGCAGTGTTTAATACAGTATATATTGCTAGCTCAGGTTAAGAAATAGGTAGGAAAGTAACTTGAGTGGCACGTATCTATTAAAGCAAAACAGAAATGATTAGTCAACAGGGATTTTTGTCATACAAGTGGAGAGAAACCAATTCAACATGTTTCCTTTGAAGTTTCATCTTCAGACGTCCTCTTACGTCCTCCTATCAAGTGCAGATCAGGGGTCCTATTATGCATGGTGGCACTTTCCCTATTTGTGCCTGGTGCACCTTAAAACAGGTGAGCATGGCGCAAACAGGGAATGTGCGCGCTATTACATAGAAATGCAAAAAGAACAATTAATGGTCAGAATGCAGAACAATGTCATACATTCACTCCAGTCAGAGATCTGGGCCTAAATCCATCGTTTTTTTCGGGCACAATGCCGTTCCAGTTTGGAACCAGCCATATGCAAATCAGTCTTGACCCTGCACCCAATGGGAACAGTCCAGTCCGAACTGCCAGGCCAGGTCCTGCCTGGACTGGAAACAAGCATCCTAGGACTGGTTTCGGGCTTTCAGCCTTCATCAGCCAGGATAGCTTGACTACAGTGAAATGGTGAGCACGGGACTAGGGCTGAATGTATAATTTATTCAGCATTCCCTCCATCATTTGTTTGCGTAGCACTTTTCACCTTAAGTGGGATGAGTATGCGTAGACATTGGTCCCTTGCTCACTGTGCCACTGGATTCAAGCTAACCAGGCTGATGAAGGCTAATACCTAGAAACCGGTTCCAGGAAGCTTGTTTCTGGTCCAGGGAAGACCTGGCATGGTAGTTCGGGCTGGACTGTTCCCATGAGGCACAGGTTCAAGACTGATTTGTATATGGCTGGGTCTAAACTGCGGTGACATGGTGCGCAAAAGAACAATGGATTTAACCAGATCTCTTCACTGGGGGTGAATGTATGATTTATTCAGCATTCTGTCCATCATTTGTTTGCATAGCATTTTTCACCCTAAAGTGGGATGGGTATGCCTAAACGTGGGTCCCTTGCTCACTGTGCCACTGGATTCAAGCTAGCCTGGCTGATGAAGGGCAATACACAGAAACCGGTCTCAGGATGCTTGTTTCTGGTCCAGGGAGGACCTGGCTTGGCAGTTTGGTCTGGACTGTTCCCATGAGGCACAGGGTCAAGACTGATTTGCATATGGCTGGGTCTACACTGGGGTGGCATGGTGAGCAAAAGAACAATGGATTTAACCCAGATCTCTTGACTGGGGGTGAATGTATGATTTATTCAGCATTCCATCCATCATTTGTTTGCATAGCATTTTTCACCCTAAAGTGGGATGGGTATGCCTAAACGTGGGTCCCTTGCTCACTGTGCCACTGGATTCAAGCTAGCCTGGCTGATGAAGGGCAATACACAGAAACGGTCTCAGGATGCTTGTTTCCGGTCCAGGGAGGACCTGGCTTGGCAGTTCGGTCTAGACTGTTCCAATGAGGCACAGGGTCAACAATGATTTGCATATTGCTGGGTCTAAACTGGAGTGGCATGGTGAGCAAAGGAACAATGGATTTAACCCAGATCTCTTGACTGGGGGTGAATGTATGATTTATTCAGCATTCTGCCCATCATTTGTTTGCGTAGCACTTTTCACCCTAGGTGGGATGGGTACGCCTAGACATGGGTCCCTTGTTCACTGTGCCACTGGATTCAAGCTAGCCTGGCTGATGAAGGGTAATACCCAGAAACCGGTGCCAGGAGGCTTATTTCCGGTCCAGGGAGGACCTGGCTTGGCAGTTCCATCAGGACTGTTCCCATGAGGCACAGGGTCAACAATGATTTGCATATTGCTGGGTATAAACTGAAGTGGTATGGTAAACCCACCCGCCAACTAAGATCGTCTAATCAAGCCCTCGCCACAGTCCCGCGCATCCGAAAATCCACCATGGGTGGCAGATCCTTCTCCTTCCTGGCTGCCAAGACCTAGAACTCACTCCCCTCTCACCTCCGCCTTACTCAAAACCACATCTCATTCAGAAAAGAACTTAAAACCTGGCTATTCGACAAATAATGAACCCCCTCCCCAAGCGCCTTGAGAATCTCTGGGTGAGTAGTGCGCTATATAAATGCTCTAACTTGAACTTGAACTTGTATGGTGAGCAAAAGGACAATGGATTTAACCTACATCTCTTGACTGGGGTGAATGTATGATTTATTCATGATTATGTCCATCATTTTTTGCATAGCACTATTACATAGAATGTGCTTTCTTGGGGGCAGCTGCGATCTCGTGCTGCCCAGGGGGCAGCACATTCAAGTGAAATATTAAATGATTTTAAAGCAGACGGTCTGTGTTTCACAGTGCAGGCGGCAACCCATCTTGCAGGTGGGTGAAGTGAGTGATTGCATCCGCCTGCAGGGAGATGTCTTAGAGGTCCATGAGACCCCGTCACCCCCTGCAGTGGGCTGTCATCAGGGGACGCACTGACAGAACGCCACCTTTTAGATGGCGCACTGTCAGTGCACCGCCTGACAGCTTCTTTGCCTCTGCACCAGCGTCTGTAATACGTCGCGGGCGAAGAGGCATAAGATTCGCTCATTTGCATGGGGCCCCACCCCCATGCAAATAAGGGAACGCCCTTTTGAGGAAGAGCTGGTGCTGTATATAAGCCAGCGGTTACAGTATTACAGAAGGGGACACACAAGTGTCTGCGCCTCCTTCTGTAGTACCAAAGATCCCCCGGGGGCACATAAAGCGGGCGCAACCATCCGTTGTGTCCCGGGACACCTTGTGTAATATGGCCCCAGATTGGAAGTGTGTTTCATTAGACAGGCACTTGCATCTACTTTCTTTTGGGCTGTCCCTGCATTAGGCACACCACTGAAGGCCTAAAAAGGCTGCTATGGAAAGAAATGCAGAACATTTCAATAGACCTCAACTCAAGTTAGCATGCTCAATTGTTAAAAAGTATTAAAAATGTATACTTTACTGACATTTTTAATTATTGAGGTGCTTGACCTTTAACCTCTTCACTGAGGTAAACATTCCGCTGCGGTGCTGAAAAAAATGGCGCATGCGCGGTTCGGAAGACCCCGTACGTCCTCCGCACACAATCACTAAGACTAACTACATAACTAAGAATCCTCTCAGTAGAATCTGCTTTGATTTTAATTGTTTAATAACCCCTTCTCAGAAAATTAGCTACAAGAATTTCTTCTTGAGGCAATTATGCTATGTCCTAAACAGGAGTATCTAAGGTTTCAAATGGGCCTATTTCCAGGAGGGGAATTACAACAACCATGGAAATATCTGGACCCAACCAATGGCTGTAGGTTGTGTAACTATAAGCGGGAGTCTGTTGTGTATATTCTTTGCTGCTACCCGGCTTTTGCCATCAAGAGTAGATTCCTCTTGAAACATTCTGGGGCATATTCTCTAGGACTTATCGCCGAGTTATCAGCACTTTAACGCAGCCAAAGTGGCGATAAATGTATCGCCCCATTCACAAGCTGGTGCTAACAGCCCACATCACCAGTTTACCTGCGATAGCAGCCGCCAAAAACAATGCCACAGATAACACGGCAACTACCGCTAATGATATGTAGAGTAGGCATTCACGTGCAAAAAGCAGTGAAAACACCACTCCGTAACATTATCAATGACCAGCCAGATTGGCGATAAAATCCCAAAACAAGCAATGAGGTGCGTTAGCAGCAGGGATTTAACACCTAGGGGTCGATTCCGATCCGGTAAAATGCGCTCCGAATCGTCGTACGGAGAGTTTTTTCCCCATACAAATCGTACCCGTAGACGTCCCGTACGTATGACGAAGTACGATCCGTACCAGGTGCCAAACTCCGTACGAGTCGTACAGAACTCCGTACGACTCAAATCTCCGTACGAGTCTCACTCGGAACCGGCTGTACGCGACATCACTACGGTTCGCGGCTGGTTTTTACGGCCCAGCAAGTACGATTCATGTCGGGTACGCGCCGTACGACCCTTTTCCTACGGGAGCCGAAAACAGTCGTAAACGCAGAGTTCGCGCCGAAACAGGTATGGAACGCCCCCCCCCGGGTACGGCACGTACACCCCATGATCGCAGGGGTACGCGCCGTACCCCTGTGATCATGCGGGGTACGTGCCGTACACCCAGCGTACATGGGGTACGCACCGTACTCCATGTACGGTGGGTGTACGGCACGTACCTCATGTACGCTGGGTGTACGGCACGTAACCCGCATGATCACAGGGGTACGGCGCGTACCCCTGCGATCATGGGGGGTACGCGCCGTACGGTGTGTAGGTGATCGTGCGCTTTTCCGTACGAATCGACGTGTACCGTACGAATCGCGTCCGGGTCGGCCGATCGGAATCGTCCGGTCGTACGGCTTCCGTACGAGTCGTACGGAAACGGCTCCGGATACGATTCGTACGGATGGGGATTTTACCGGATCGGAATCGACCCCCTGGTGTAAAGTCTGACGACAACCTGTACTATAAAAGGGAGCCAAGCCCAGAGCCACACCAGAAGAACAACAGACGCCATGGAACTACTGATCATGCAGCTCGGAGCCCTAGGAGGGCCCAACACCCACCACCACTACCCCACCTGAACCCCTCCCGGACTACTACAGTGGCAGCGCAGACAAAGACAGCAGACCTTCAGAAAACGCACCAGCCTCACAGACCTAACACCGGATGATGTTATTGCCCACTACAGGCTCAAAATGGCAACCATCCTCCGCATCCTGAACATCACAGCCCACAGGCTGATGGTACCAACACAGCAGACAACCAACATCCCTCTGCAGACAAAGCTGCTGGCTGTGCTGCTTCTGTTGGCCTCTGGTACCTTCCAACCAACAACTGCCAGAGTCGGAGAATTTTCACAGCCACCCCTATCAAAGTTCCTCACAACTGTCTTGGATGCCATCATCAGCTTGTACCCCAGTACCTTCACTTTCCCTACACTGCTCAGGAATAGCTGGAGACCAAGCACGACTATATATCAACAACAAGAGAGTAAGGATTAATATTGGTCACTCCTATATCCCTGATAAGTATACAACAACAACTAAAGAGTGACTCAAAGGTGCTGTAGTCATGTTAATACACCAAGCAACCAGAAAAAACTCAAACCATAAGTGAGCAGACGTTGTCAAAGAACCTAAAAAGGGCTACACACAAGATGAAAAATATACCTTATTTATAAGAAGAACCCTCACTCACCCTAGTGGTGACATACTTCATCATGGGGTTCCCACTGGAGGAACCGAATGTTCCTCCAGTGTGCTTCCACGCTTGATTTACAGCGGAGCTGGTTGTTGTGAAAAAGGTTTTTTGGTGTGTGTTAAGTGTATAGTAATAGTGAGATTAAAAAATACAAGCTGTACCCGAAACAATTTTATTCAGAGGTCAGCTAGTATTGGTAAAAACCGTGTACAGGATACCTTAGAGGCTATTTTATTGACCCCTTGTATCCTAAAGGGTGAAGGACGACATGTTTCAGCTGTCTTTTAAATTTATGCAGCTTTCTTCAGGACCAAAAAGTGAATATCCCCGGTGGTCCACGCTCACGAAGGCGTGCCCTATCTGTGCGGATATGATATGTGAAAAATGAAACAAAATTTAAAAACAACAACTCACGGTATTACCCGTATTGGCACTCCTAGGATTCCCAGGGGCCCAACCTGTGGAATAACAAAGCACAGCATTAAGGACATACAAACAGTTATTTGCCTTAAAACTATTTGCTCTGTGACCCTTTAGTTCCCATGCATTCCAGGCACACTCCATTGCAGCACCTAGGTTCACCTTAAAGTGGTATGATGTAAGGCATTCACCCTACGATTTCGTAATCAAGTTATTAGGCCCCATGCTCCATTTTGCGGACAAGGATTACCTTGTTTATCTTTATATTTGTCAAAAATTATGCCCGCTCATTATCGCCAGCAAAAATGCTCAATTATGGCCAATGCGACAAAAGCACGTTTTAGAGCATCAGCAGGGTGGTCAATTCCTTACCCCTTAGTGCAACAAGACCCATGTTCGAAGACAAATAACATAGAACCCAAACCTTCCCCGGCTGGGGAATGATTGAGAAACTGCAAAAGTTTCTAAAATGAAAAATGAAAAGTAATTTGGCTCACTTACAACACTTGTTTATAGTGTTTTCGTCATGGGCTAGCAGAGGGGGTATTCTTCACGCTACTTATTCTCTGTAAAATAGTTTAAGAGATGGCATTAGCAGCGCAGTGTTGCGCCCTCGATAGTCATAATATCCACAACGCATCAAATGCACCACTATCTCACTGCTTACTTGCAAAGCAACGGCTCCCCGCCCACAACCTGTTTCAATCGCATCCGCTGCCCGAATGGTAAACTCCACGGGAGCAACGCGGAAGTAGAAGAAGGCTGGGGTCCGGTCACGTGATTAACGTGACCGACGTATTTTTACCCGTATGTTCCTACGCTCTTAAAGGAACATAATCGAGTGTCCGTCCATCTTGTAGGATTGTGATCACAACGTATGCTATTAATATTTTACCCGTAACTCATCTTACTTTTATAAACATATCAGCATGATTTAGGTTCATCACGAACAGTCTCAAATAAAACGCTGGATTCCATCACTGTCTATTGTTGGGATCACGGCTTTTCTTTATGCATAAAAACTTTATTAAGCACCCCATGGTGGGCAAATCTAGCTTTATTGGGACTGTTCTTAGTGACAGCATCTACTCTATGGCCACTTAAATTTAACTTATCCTAAGCAAAACACACCTTCTCAAAAGTTTATTGTTCGTGTGGTCCCGATGGTTCCAAAACTCAGTGTACTCCCTAATTCTCTCCCATTATTTCTACGACATTTTATAATAGTTGAGAAATGTGGGATATTCTTTTACATATCTATTAAGAGGGGTACTCGAAATGGAAAACCATATGGCAGATGTAAACTGTGATTTCAAACAACATTCATTGGTGATTGGGGACTCCGAGATTTTGGGGAAGCTAATGGAAACGAAACCTTACAATCAGCTTATTATGAGTGGCGCATGATACATTATTGTGGGAGGGGCTCTATCTCTTAATCCCCAGATGACCACCCAATATGTGTGAAAAGTCTGTGTTACAATCTACTGATGTATTCATGTGTCTTGATGGTAATGATGAAATCTTAGTGATCTTGATTTCTATGAATGAATGAATGATTACTCATTTGTATCGCGCATGGCTACCCGAAGGCATCCCAGCGCTTTGGACAAAGCGTTCATTCACCCAAATTAGGGAAACAGCAGGGTTTTCAGCGACTTCCTGAAACTAAGATGGTTACTTTCCATTCTCAAATCGAGTGGCAAATTGTTCCAGAGTCTTGAGGCCTGTAGGGAGAAACGTCGGCCCCCCATCCGCACCTTATTAGTTTTAGGGATTGAGAGCAGATTCTTGTTAGAGGATCTCAATTCCCGGCTAGGGAGGTGGGGGCAAAAAAATGATTGTAACAATAGAGGTGCTTTTTTATGAATTACTTTGTGGACCGTCACCAAGGTTTTAAATTCAATTCTCTGTTGCACTGGAAGCCAGTGCAGCTGACGGAGTGCGGGTTTGGCGGAAGTTCTCCGTGGAATGTTCAGCAGCAAACGTGCAGCACAGTTCTGGACGGTTTGCAATGTCCTGATTGTTCCTTGGGGGGAGCCCAGATAAAGTGCATTAGAATAGTCAAGGCGTGACAAAATCAGCGCCTGCACTAAAATCCGTCTGGCCTCAAAGGGGAGAAGGACGATAATTTTCCTTAAGAGCCTCAGGAGTGCATAGCATGTAGCAGCTACCTTCAGGGCCTGCACAGAAAAATTAAGGGCTGGGTCCATCCATACCCCAAGGCTTTTAATTTGGGCTTTAGGTTTGGGTGGTTGGCCCAGCTTGTCCGGCCACCAACCATCCACTGTGGTGGGTGCTTTATGTCCCAGCAGCATCACCTCCGTTTTTGACCCGTTTAGTTTCAGGAAGGATTCATCCATCCATTCCTGAACTTTATTGAGGCAGCTGGAGAGTGTTTCAAAAGGGGCATCATTGGTAGAAAGTGAGATAATCAGTTGTGTATCATCTGCGTATGTAACAAGTTGTATTCCCCAGGGAAGCACCACCTCAGCCAACGGCTTCATATAGATATTGAATAAGGTGGGGCTGAGGGATGAGCCCGGGGGTACACCGCAGTTAAGACACATCTGAGGGGAGGAGGCTTCATTTTCAAAAACCACAAAGGTCCTATCGGCGAGAAAAGACTGTAGCCACTGAAGTGCGCGGCCCGAGACACCAACCTCCTCCACCCTATGAAGTAGAATGGAGTGGTTAACGGTATCGAAGGCCGCGCTGAGATCTAATAGTAGTATGGCCGCATGATTCCCACTATCTACGATCTTCCTTGCCTCCTCAACCACTGCAATGAGCGCTGTTTCAGTGCCTTGATTTCTCCTAAACCCTGTCTGCCTCGTGTGAAGAAGAGTATTCTCCTCGAGAAAGGTAGCCAACAAGGAATTGACATATTTCTCTGTGAGTTTACTAACAGTAGGCAGAAGAGAGATGGGGCGATAGTTTGCCCGGTCTTCGGGGTTAAGGTTGGTTTTTTTTAACATGGCCTTAACTTTGGCCTGTTTCCATGTTGGCAGTACCAGGCCTGAGGTCAGCGAGGCATTGATCACTTCCTGAATGACTGGGGCCACAGTGTCTGACACCAGATTTAGTTTGGTGGGGGGTGCAGGGTCATTCGGAGAGCCTGATTTTAAGCTTCTCAGGAGACTCTGAGTAGTGGAGAGATCTATGGGAAAGAATTCATTAAGTTGGATTTGGGCCATATAAGGAGCTAGGGAGGGTCCAATGGGAGGGGGCTGAAAGGAGGAATATATGGTGGCAACTTTGTTGAGGAAAAATTTGGCGAGTTCCTCACAACGTGCCTGGGCAAGTCCTGGGTCTTCAATAGGGGCAGAAGGGGTGACCAAAGATTTAAAAATTTTAAAAATGTCTCTAGGTGAGTTGGCAGCCATACTAATTTTGGTCTGAAAATAATTGGATTGGGTAATTTTAATCTCCTCCTTATACTTTTTTAGAGCAAGTTTATAGTTAGCTTTATCATTTTCGGAGTAGTGTTTTCTCCACTTCCTTTCTTGTTGCTTACAAGCGAGCTTCAATAGTTTCAGGTCCTGGGTATACCAGGCCTTCTTGTTCTTACCACTTCTGTGGGAGAGTTCCACCTCTGGAAGAGAAAGATCCAGAGATGCCTTCACCCACCGATTAAAGAACATATCGGCTTCCACCGGCTCTGATGGAATTTTAGGAAGGGTATTTTTTAGATTAGTATCCCAAATTTCAGTAGGGAGTTTGGACCATCTCCGACATAACTGCTTCGTGGGTTTAGTGTGTTCGGGTTGATTCTGAAAAGGCAGGGAGAACAGTAATAGCGAATGGTCAGACCAAGGGATCCGAATCGCATCGTCATAGCTGAGGGACTCAACGTTGGTGTAACAGTGATCAAGAATATGTCCTGCGGAGTGTGTTGGATCAGTAACTAGTTGTTTTAGACGGAGAACTTCCAGACCGGTCCTCAGTTTTATAGGGGCCGGTGCATCTGCTTCGTCTGCGTGGATATTAAAATCCCCCAGAATAGTAAAGTTGGGAGAAGTACTAGCATAATTAATAGCTGTGCAGGAAAGTTCTTCACAAAATTGACCATAGGGGCCAGGGGGTCTATAGATCAGAATTCCCGAAAGAGTATTAGTGGGAGAAAAGGATGATAGCAAATTTGAGGCTTTCAGCTCCAGAGATGGAAAGATTTTCTATTCGGCATCCGAGGGCAGTCCTATAAATAATAGCAATTCCACCCCCCCGATCGAAAGGTCGATCTTGTCTATGTATGGCATAGTTGGGGGGTAGAGCCCGCACAAGATCTGGTTGGGAGCTGTCGTTTGTCCATGTTTCCGTGAGGAAGAGTATATCTAGGTCTCGTTCCTCCACTAACATGGCGAGCTCAATCGCGTGTTTAGGTAGAGAGCGGCATCATCGTCTCATAACAGTCCCCCATGGAATATCATCATTCAAGCCTGTCCGGTGGCTCGAAAGGCGATATATCCACCTTTGTTCTTTTTCGAACAACCTAGCCTCAGAGCCCTGGGCTAGTTGCTCGATGATAGTCCACCTCAAGTTATCCAGGGTGTGATTCATCTGTAAAAAGTGGGATGTCAACCTTGTGTCACTTTTTTGGCAACGGATGTTACTACGATGCTCCCTAATTCGCAATTTAACACGTCTTGTTGTCATCCCTACATATTTAAACCCACAGGGGCAGGTAAGTAAGTAGACAACGTTGCAAGAATTGCAATTGGTGTGGTTCCGTTGCTGCCATTCCTTTCCGGGTTCCAGGATTAATGCCTTAGTGCTGGATGTCAGGTAACACACACTGCATCCTCCACATGGGAAATGCCCGGTGACAGATGGTAAACCCCATGCATTCAGTACTCCATCAGTATTCATGTTTTGTTTCTTCCTGGGACGGGTATGGACAATAGCATCCTTCAAGCTCCTTGCCCGTTTAAACGAAAACAGAGGTTTCTCCCAGTCGTGATTCGTACTTTTAAGCACTCTCCAATGCTTGTTAATGCAGCGGGTTACTGACCAAGCAAGACTTCCAGGCCATAGCTGGCTTCCCGCACGTGTTGGGGGCAATTGACTGCACACATGTCCTACTTACGCCCCCTGCCAACACTGCACACAATTACCGAAACAGAAAGCACACGCACTCCATCAATGTGCAGGCAATAGCGGACCACCGGGACTCTTTACCAATGTTGTTGCCAACTACCCGGGCAATGTGCATGATTCCTACATCTTCCGACAGTCCATCATCAACCGGCGCTCCCAGGATGGCACCTACAGAAATGCTCGTTGGTAAGTTCCAAATGAACACACCACATACACAACTCCACAGTCATGCAACTCCAACTCTGGTAATGTACACGTTACAAACTCACATACAACATGCCAAACAACATGACCACCCAACATACACGACAGCACAACTTAATGTGGTAACCTGGGCTAGCCATGTACACAAGCCATCAAAGTTATGGCACCTCAGCCACACTATAGCAGGATGTGGGGAGAGGTGGGTACCAGGCATGTGCGAAGGAGGCAAGTGACCCATGAATGAGATCATACACAATGCCAAGTGTGAGGTGGATGTGCTAGCCAGACTGCAATATGCATGTCCATGTCGACAAATACAGCTGTTTTTAGGAGTGTAGTAGACAGTGGACACAACCATGTCCCCCCAGCCAGCGGGGAAGATCACAGAAAGGTAGCTTGTTACATCCCCCTGTAAGAGTGAGCGGAGTGGGCTGGCCCGGAGAATGCCAGGCCAGCGTTAGGGCGCGAATGAAAAGCATGTAGCTTTGGGTGTGGTTCTCTTCCGGAATGCCCAACGTGTCTTCCAGGGTGGCACCTCTCACTCCCCCACGAGGCCGATGCAGTCGCCGTGAGCAGTGTTGCCCGCGATCCTGTGTGCCTGCTGCACCCCGTGCTGCTGGTCCCCGAACCCATCTTGGCCACCACTGCTCACCTGCCAACAGTGTGTCAAGGAGGGCCCACCATGTGCCGGTGCAAGCTTCAAGCCCGAGGCCGGTGACTTTGGCAGCCTCCTCAGACCATCACGGCCTCCGCAACACAGGCCCGCAGTACTCCTTTCTCATTGACGTACTCCACCACTGCCTCCTGCCTACACTACGGTCAAGTAGGTCACACATTTGGAACTGAGTCTTGATATCCCGATGGCCGAGTTCATATGTTCATGGGATGTTTGATATCACTGTACTCCCTTCGATGTGGTGCCACCAACTCTATGCATAGCATTCCAACCACACGTGTCTGCGGTCCCTTGCTGGCTACTGCCTTCGGCCCACACTGCGGTCCAGTTGGTCACACATTTGTACCTGAGTCTTGATTTCTCAATGGCAGAGTTCATATCATTGCACGCAAGAGGAGATGTAAGAGGAAGATGCGTCTTAGTCCGGAGGAAAAAAGGACCATCATCACGGAGGTGATCGAACACTACCAACAACTGCTCTGGTGTCACTAACTCTGTGCATCGCAAGCCAACGACATGTGGCTGGGTGCCCCTGCTGTCTGCTGCCTACGGCCTACACTGTGATTGAGTAGGTCACACATGTGGAACTGAGCCTTGATTTATTTATGTCAGAGTTTATATCACTGTGCAGGCATCATGTCAGACTGCATACCCTTTCAGCTCTGGTACCACTAAGTCTGTTCCCCGACATACATGGACACTCACTCGTTGAACTTTGGTGGCATCTGAGTATATGGCCTGGGGGTTGTCCTCATCATCATGTAGCTGATGCTGACTTGGTGGTAAAAATTAGTCTGTAGCATTCATCTCCTCCATATTGCCTGTTTCTGCTTGGTTCTGCCCTCTGCATCATGCCCTGGAAGAACACCTTCCACTGTCTCCCGCATCCCTCGGCGACATTCACCTTGGACATCGACAAGGACCCGCTCAGCTCGCCTGGCCCTACCTCACTGCACCACACGTCACCGTCCCATGGTAGTGTGCCTGTGGCTGCCGCAGTGCATCCAGGTCCACTAACTCTGTGCGGCTCAAGTCATGGACCCTTGCTGTTTGAACTTCTTATTGTCTGATCCCTGTTATAGTTGTTGCCAGCACCAACCAACCCCTGAGGGGTGGCTTACACTCACCCCACACCCATCCATCACAGGCGTCACTGGACATGTGACCCTGGCAATAAAAGGGGTCAGGCGCACGTGCCCGTAGCCTGTCCCACAAATGATCTAAGTGTGTCCATGTGGTCGTTATGTATTCATGGGGGCCCCGGGCCCTACCACATTACATTGTGCTGTGTACTGTGGACGCAACCATGTCACCTCAGGCAGTGGGGTAGACCTGGGACATGTAGCAGTGCCGTACCCCCCTGTAAGCATAAGCGGTGTAGACTGGCTTATGCCAGTCAAGCGTAGTGATGTGGTTGATCAACCTAGGGCTCTAGGTGTGGTTAACTTTTGGCCTTGCCAAGGAAGTAACTAATGTGTTTGTCTCTGTTGTAGTTTCGGCACCACCCGTCCCGCAATAGACAATGTTGCAATCCAGCATGCCCCCGGAGTGCATGCTCTACCGAAGGGGTAATGAGGGAGCGCAAGCCCGCTCGGGGTCAGGGCTCATACATGCCAACTGCTGTGTGTGTCGCTATTACCGCTGCATAAGCCAAGGTCTACCCTCAACCACATGCCGAGTTCAGCCTGCCATGAACTCCACATCTGTGTCTGCCCTCTCCTTACTATAGGTCTACACACACGTGGCTGCCCACCTTCCGCGCACAATGTCACAGTGTCGTTGTCAGGCTTGTGGACAAGCGCAGACAGGCATGACAATGGTGTGCTGTAAGGGTGCAAGGGATGCAACTACGCTAAATACTCGGGCACAATTGCGTCCTTGCAATAAAGAATCTTTGAAAGGGGTTCCCGTGAGTGTAGAGTGTTTCTTCATTGGAAACCGGGGCGTGAATATTTTGTGTGGACCCACTTCCACATTTGCTGCACCCGTCCTCAAGAGTGCTCACTGCTGAGGTGGAACTGGGAGCGTGATATTTTCCAAAGTGGCACCACCAGCAGAGGAACGACGCACAACTGCCGATTAAGTCGACAGCCATCATTGCTGGGGGAATAACGGCCATACGACCGACTCCCGTGGGGAGTGCCAAGTGGCTTTGAAGGTGGACGAGGGGGCCCCTAGAGAGGACTCCAATAACAGCGCTCTCCCCATTGTGGCGCTGTGAAAGTCTTCTGTGCCGGTCTGTATAACAAGGGACAGGGCAATTGTGCCCGAGTATTTAATGGACGGTTCTTTGAGTGGTGCCTGTATGCGACAGGATGCATAACATTGTAATGTGTAACTCTCAGATAACCTGCAGACCACATTTCCCACAATGCATCTGGGTGGGATAAGACTATGCTCCTTGGAATACATAAGTCCCTTTTCCATAGCGAGCCGCCACAACCAATGGACATCAACTTACCTGTTTAAATACATTAACAGGATGGAGGGCATTGTCTTTTAGCAAGCTGATGAAGGCATCCACGCCAAAACGCGTTCTTGCAATAAAGAATCTTCGAAAGGGGTTCCCGTCAGTGTAGACTGTTTCTTCATTGGAAACCGGAGCGTGAATATTTTGTGTGGACCCACTTCCACATTTGCTGCACCCGTCCTCAAGAGTGCTCACTGCCGAGGTGGAACTGGGAGCGTGATATATATATATATATATATATATATATATATATATATATATATATATATACATGTGTCCCGCTGATTACTTTCGTGGTCAGCATTGGTGTTCTATATATATATATATATATATATATATATATATATATATATATATATATATATATATATCCAAATACATTCCTTGTTGCCAGCAAACAAGCACACCGCACACCTAAATCTTCAGGACAACTGATGGTTTATCGATAAAACAGCATTTTGGAAGTAAGCTTCTTCCTTCCTTATGCGTTTCAGCTCCTTCAAGCCTTGATCACAGGTGGGTAGTGTTTAAGCAGTGATGTCACATGACTATATGCATCCTATAAAACTACTTAGTTTTCCTGTAGTTCTCTCAATATTGTCAAGCCCATAATGCACTTCATCTGAAAGCAGAAACTCAGTTTTTGTGTAAATACTGCAACTCCATTTTCCCAATAAAGTTCAAATTTCGGGGACATTGCAGTTAAACTTTCATCTGCAAGTGCTTCCAATGTGCAGAATTGTCCAATGGTAAACAATGCAATACTGCCACCTGATTGTAAACTTTATTCATTTTCTGTGTGCCTTTCAATCATAATGGTTGAAACATTGTTTCTCCACTTCCCCTTGCCACGCTGTACCTTCCCTTGAAATGTTGGATATTTACATACCTCTTACCTGGTGTTCTTAGCGGGCGGGTCGGGCTCCCTCTCACACATCAGCTACCAGTAACTCTGTCTCAGAGGCCTAACCGCCAAAGGGTGACCTCGGCGCTCGGGGACGGAGTTCTCTGCATCAATCCAAAAACCTTCCTTGTTGCCAGCAAAGACGCTTGCCGCACACATAGATCTTCAGGACAACTGATGCTTTATTGATAAAACAGCATTTTGGCACTAAGGAAGGAAGGAGCTTGCTGCCAAAATTCTGTTTTATTAATAAAGCATCAGTTGTCCTGAAGATCTAGGTGTGCAGCGTGCTTCTTTGCTGGCAATAAGGAAGGTATTTGGATTGATGTAGGGAACCCCATCCCCAAGCGCCGAGGCCACCCTTTGGAAGTTAGGGCTCTGACACGGAGTTACTGGTAGCTGAAATATATATATATAAATTTATATATATATATATTGTTTTTGGGACACTGACGAAGCTTTTATTGCTAAACGCGTCTGTCTAGGGTGAGGGGGGTTTGCAATAAAGGATTTACTGAATCGGATACCTGCGTGCTTGCCGTGTATTGACCGTATTGAGTTGATAAGTGCTGATATATAATTCCCGGGATCATAATCTGTGCAATTATCAACCCCTTTGTGTAAATATATTTAATACTAAAAGAAAACAATTTTTTTTTATATATCTAATTTTACCACTAATTTTAGACACAGGGTGTTTGTATTATCACCTTTTATCACTTTTTTATGATGAACCCTGTTAATAATATGAAATGTTTTTTATCAAGCTTTTATCATACAAAATGTGACTATTGTCCGTTTGTGTAGTTAGCATGGAGTAATCATTTCTAAATGCAGGTAGTTTTATCAGGCATTATGCACTTTTTTCCTTCTCTTGTAAATATATTGTAGCACTTATGTGAATTTTTGCACTTTAGGACATGCACTGTTTGGCACTAACAGTAAGCACTTTACACTTTATCCACTGGACTATGCCCACCCCTAAATAAGATAATGACAAACAAATAGAAATAGTCTCCGCATCCCTTATGGAACCAAGGGTGTCTGTATGTGGTAAAATTAAAATAACATGTGCAACTAACGGATTTATCCCGTAATAGTTTTAATTGCTTCCAAAATATATGACAATGATTTCATGTCTAATATAAGTATTTATACTATATTTATAGCTTGTTTGCAAATGTTGCGGTAAAAAGTATGTTTACTATGTCTATGACCACATGATGTGTGGGAGGGGCGTGTACCAGTGATCACTTGGCATTATAAATGTAAAAATGTAACAAACAGTCTTGTGCATGTGAACAAGGGCTTGCAGCCCGAAACGCGTTATGCATTTCCTGAAGCGAACGTTAAACCTGGATTAAAAGAATTGTTACCTAATCTGGTGGTCCGTCTCCTGCTTGACGCTTCGCTAATCTACGAGGTTGGAAGTGGCGTTTGGAGTTTTCTGTGAATATATAAATATATGTATATATATATATATATATTCACTGAAAAAACCATAGGTTATACACCATATATAGTTAGGAATTAGCATTTAAAAAACCTTATTTTACTCACACAAAACCATTGAAATTCCATATATAGTTAGTTGTACTAACTATATATCGCGCACCCGCAATCCACTGCTGATCATGTCACATATTACATCATTCATGACATGGTCAGTGACATCACTGATGACATCTCAAATGACATCACTGATGACATCACTGATGACATCTCAAATGACATCACTGATGACATCACTGATGACATCTCAAATGACATCACTGATGACAACATCCAGTGACTGTATTTTTCTGTAAAGTTAAAATATGTCTTACATATTTAAGAATGAGTGGATGTATAAATGTCTGGATGAAGGATTTAGTAGGTGCATGACTGACTGTATGAGTGAGTGATTAAATGTGTCTCACTGAGTGCATGGGTTAGTGACTAAACTGTCTTAATTTGTGCATCATTATGTCTGTTGTTCTGTAAACTGCAGCATGTGTTAATCATTAGCAATATGATTAACTATATGGGTTATTGATTGGTTGCCCAAGTATTTGTATGGGAGACTGAGTGTGTGTGTGGGTGGCTGGGAGGTGTATGACTCTGTGCATAGATGTGTGAGCAGTTGATTCACTAGATGTATGGGTTCAAAAGTGCATGTGGAAACAGCTGTATGGGCGGTTGACTGTGTGCATGAGTGTATTGCTGAGTGAATGGATATCTCAGTGCTACATGTCAAAGTAAGTACATATGTAAAACACAGTACATGTGAGAGTTGACATATATAAATAACTGTGCATAAGAGCCAGTGAATGTGTGAGTGGCTGTATGGATCATTGTGAACTTGTATCAGGGATTGTATAAGAGAGTAAATATGTGTTAGTATATGTTTGAATAAGTAAGGTGTGTATAACTGTATAGTTGAGAAAATGGAGGTGTGATTGATTCTTTGCATGACTGACTAGGTGTGTGTGTAACTCTATGGATGAGTGACAGTCTGTGAGTGTCTGTTTACACTTACTGTATCTAAGGTTATATTAGAGTCTGAAGAGCTTCATCGTATTATCACATGAATGATGTCATCAGTGATGTGATCAGTAATGTCAAATGAGATGTCATCAGTGATGGCATCAGTGATGTCATTTGAGATGTCATCAGTGATGTCATCAGTGATGTCATTTGAGATGTCATCAGTGATGTCATCAGTGATGTCACTGACCATGTCATGAATGATGTAATATGTGACATGATCAGCAGTGGATTGCGGGTGCGCGATATATAGTTAGTACAACTAACTATATATGGAATTTCAATGGTTTTGTGTGAGTAAAATAAGGTTTTTTTAAATGCTAATTCCTAACTATATATGGTGTATAACCTATGGTTTTTTCAGTGAATTTTCAAGGTTTTGTAAATGCTAATTCCTAACTATATATGGTCTATAACCTATGGTTTTTTTCAATGAATTTCATTGGTTTTTTAAAAGCTAATATCTATAGCTGTAAAATTTATTCTTCTTTAAATCCAAAAATATATTTTATATGTTTATTAATAATTTTTTTAAATATTTTTTTTGTTTCGCTCCCGGTCCGCGAACCGGGAAGCTTCCCGTTAGCTCAATTTGATTCCGCGATCCGGTCCGCGAACCGGTAAGAAATCAACATAGTGACGGTATCGCGTTGCCGCGTAATGCGTCTTATGACGTACTGCGTTAGCGCACCCGGAAGTGCCCCGGGGCGCGGACCGAGGCGCGAAACGCAACTCCCCGGAAGCGATCCGCGGCGCGAAAGCGCGACGTATCGCGTTGCCGCGAAATGCGTCTTGTGACGTATCGCGTTAGCGCACCCGGAAGTGTCCCGGGGCGCGGACCGAGGCGCGAGGCGCAGCGAACCGGAAGCTAACCGGGGAGCGTTCCGCAGCGCGTAACATGAGCGTTAGAGGTCATGTGACTTGTTAATAAAACTTTTCATTGGTTCATTTCACTTTTAGATCATAATTATGGAAGGCTAGGTCAGGTGACCTAAAAATAACACTTTTCATTGGTTGAGAAGTATTGTTTTTTCCAAATGATGAAAACCACTCCTTCTTTCCTCACTCTGACTTTCATTATTGTGAGAGGAAGACCTATTTTGCTTCTTGGAAGACCTATTTTGCTTGTGTGAAAATGGCTTCATTGATTGCTGCAGCTGGTGCACCCCCACCACCACCTCCACCTCCTCATGGGAAGAGAGGACCACCTCCCCAGGTGGTTACCAACACTGAGGAGGAAGATGAAGAAATGGATGAGGAGGGAGAACAACCACAATTCCTGGAAGAGTTGCCCCGGGTTTCAAGAAAGAAAGCCAGTTTCATCTGGCAGTTTTTTTCCATCCCTCCTGGCCAAAAAAAGGTCAATGCCAGGTACGCAACATGCCTCATATGCAAGGAACAATTGTCCAGAGGGACGGACAAAAAATACAGTTATGGTAATCACACCATGCATAGGCACATGACGAGGAAACATCCCCTAAATTACAGCCGGGCGGAATTAAGGGATATGATGGACAATCCTAGACCAACTCCTGTGGCGAGACCAACAACATCGGTTTCTTTAACACCAGAGGAGGCACGGGAAACTGTGCCAAATATCCAACCAAATTTTGGGCATATGATACATTTATGTATGCACTGTCGTGCATTATTAGCTTGTGGCAACATGAGCATCAATGCACTCAACCTTGCATATGAACACCATGATTGCCCTAACCGCCCCCAGTAATTTTTTTTTGCTCCTGTTGAGCCCTTTTCAACGCCTTTTTTTTGTTGTTTCCCCCCCCCAAAAAAACCAAAAAAAATATAAAATCGTTCAAAAAATACAAAAAAAACAAAAAATGTTCAAAAAATACAAAAAAAATATAAAACAACAAAAATATAAAAAAAAAAGTTCTTTTCAGAACTACCTTCCCTTTCAAAAAAAATTGCTACAATGTTTAGCACTCTGGCAAGCTCTATTTCTTTTGGTTCGCTCCCGGGTTAGCTTCCCGGTACGCGGACCGGGAGCTAACCCAAAAAATTTTTTTTTTTTAAAAAAAGTGTAAGTATAAGGAAAGTAAACAGAGAGTGATGTTAAAAGAAAGACAGCTATAGGGAGTAAAGAAGAGATACTGTTTAATAGATCTATTTACCGAAGAAAAGACAGAAGAGGGTATAATTGTGAAAAACAAAATAGATAACGAAGTGAAAGAAAAACAAGCATTGGCATAGCCAATAGGTCTCGCCTTTGGGACCTTCTAAGTATTTAGTTATGCAGCATAATATCCTTGGTGCAGCAACATCAACTGTTGCATGGCTAAACACGTATAAGGTCCCAAAGGCGAGACCTATTGTCTATGCCAATGCTTGTTTCTTAAGTAGAATTGCAATACGTCTGACTCTTCCATGTGAAAAGATCTTATCTTGTGCTCTAAAGATTGCTAAAGTCTCGACAGAGAACAGGCTAGGCTGTAAGTAGGGTAAATTGCGCTTGGTGATCTGTTTGAGGGAGCGTCTGCTTTGCCTGGTGTCTTTGGAGAGCAATTTTGATTGTTATACTGGACAATATAGCCCTAATGTAAATAACATAGGGGCATATTATCAACATAGGCAATAAAAGTTTTGCAGCTTTTATCGGCAGAAATGTGTCGCTAAAGCTGCTTTTGCGGCAGAAAACTGCCGCTAAAGCCGCTTTTGCACCAGTTTTCTGCCAATAAAAAGAGCAATAATTTTATTGGCTGTATTCATAATATGCCACTTAGTGTGCTTCAACTACACAGAGAAAGCATTATGAACAAATAGTGATACAGTGATCAGTCAAAGACACTAAGAGTAATAGAGACGGAGTGAGTGAACAAGAGTGAGGAACTATGAGAAGAGAGGGACTGAGAAAAAGAGTGGAAGGAGTTGAGTAAGTAGGTAATAGAGAAAGGAATGAGGGAAGTAGCAAAGGCAGGAAACTGAGGATTAAAGAAATGAAGCTGTGGAACTAATAGTAGTTCAATGTGATAGAAATGTAACGAAAAGAGTACAAAATATTTACCTTATAATTGTCGTTAAATTACTCACTTTTTGGTTTTATACTTTCAATCTGTGAAAGAGAGAACAAACATTTGAAAAATATAAAAACATGTATTAAAAAATTACAAAAGACAAGGGCAAAGATTGAAGGACAAACAGTTTTTCAACAACTTTGACACTTACAGAAGCTACACAGTCCTAAAGATATACATTTTAAACTAACACTATCTTGATGCAGATGAAGTGAGGCCTATCTTAAAACATGGTGCATATTTTGCATTGCTGTTGTTTCAGAAAAGTGTTGCAAGACACTAAAATTTTAAATAATTGCTTCAGGATGCCAATAAGATGTCTACTATCCAGAGTTTTGTTTCAGGTGAGGCCTACTCAGGGTTGCAGATGAAATCTCGAGTTGTTGAAGAGAATAGAGGACATAATACATGTGAAGGTCTACCAATGAAGTGAGTCATGTCCACTGCAATCTTCAACAAAGTCCAAACCTCCTATGTTTCCCTGGACAGACCTAAACTTGATCTGCACAATGTGATTCGTAATGATAGGAAACACAGGTGATGTAATTGAAATACATGCAATTTATTTTGCTCATTTCACAATCACATCACTTGTGTTTCCTTTGCTTAGGTATCTCATTGTGCAGATGTAGTCTAGCATATGAAAGAATACGCAGAAGTGCAGCACTGCATGCAACAACTTTGACACTTACAGAAGCCTCACCTTCTCCATGCCTCCTACACAGTTCTACATATACATCATAAATGCAAACAGTACAGAATTAATTATACATGTTAAATGGTTTATTTTTGCTGTTCTCAGAATGTATCAAAATTCACTAAAAACAATGACTTGAAGGTATTCATCATGTAACAGCGGGGAAAAAAAACCACAATCAAAATGATTGTGTTTAAAAAACCCATACAACATCAGAAATCAAAATTCAGAACTCCTTAAAGTTAACTTACTTTCCATGACGTCCAAGGATGGCCTATGAACAGCTTACACTCTTTTGTGCTGTTATTACTTTCAGCCCGCCACTTTCTGAAAGAAAATCTCCATCGTTTTTAAAAACATGTTACATACAATAAATGACTTCTTGCTCTCTACCACAAGATTCCACAAGGCCAAATCTTGTCAGAGCCATGTATAACTCTTGGATTTCTTGTTAGCCAATCCCGTCTTTTCGCATTTCCGCAACTTTCAGAATTAAAATGTTGAAGATCATTTTCACAATCCTGGAATAGTAATATCTTCCCCTTCTTGCTCAGTCATGTTCTACTTTTCCTATGACACTGCTACAAGCAGACTTACACTACCTCTATGACTACTACAATTATTTAATTCTCTACATCACTTTTAATCACAAAGCAATGTAAAACAGTAGACAGCATTGCAGACTTACATTCCCTCTACTCCATGTTTTGATTGGCTGCTTCAATTAGCTTATAAAAAGAAACAGTTTTTCTGAACTCATTCAAAGTGCACTTATTTCTCCATGATGTCCAGTCTTATGGTTAGAAGTTATGTCTCTGAACTACACTTATCCTCAAGGCCAAATAGTGTAGGAGCCATTAGAACTTCTTGAAATTCCACAGAGCACATCCCGAGATTATTTCCCTAAAATGTTGGTTTTAAAAACACCAGGTAAGAGTTTTTAAGGTCATACGGCAATTTTTTTTTGAAAATTAAAACAGAATCATTGCAGAATGACCAGCCATTTCTAGACTTTAAATAAGCTGTGTAATGTCCTGATGTTATTGAAGGGCCGTCATGATATATAATTGCTGCAGTTACAAAAGTCCTTCCTGATATTGACAACTGCGAAGCTACAAAATTTTTAATTAAAGTTGTCAATTTTGTTCCATCAGGCCTACATCGTTGGAACATTAAAATGACGTACTGGCCATATGTTCGTATAAATAATGTGGACGTCATTTCAGATTTACATTGGCTACACTCCATGTTGTGATCAGCTGCTTTTACTAGCTTATTAAAGGAGACTGATTTACTGTCTGGCAAAGTTAAATATATAAATCTTTCTGAGTCTACACTAGTAGTACTTGATACCATACAGTTCTCGCAGTCATGCTGCCATTGATAAGAAAGCCCAAACAGCTGATCTACATCTACACCTTCAGCATGTAATACATCAAGCATATACATTAAAAACTCCTGACAATCTTGCTGAATATTTTGAGAGAATTGTGTTTGGCCTGAACATCTGTCTAACAGATTTCGAATTTCAGACACACTTTCTATGTTTCTTCTATCAGTGGTACATTTCTCTAACACAGAATTTAACAAACTGCAAAATCTTTGATCAGAATTGACCACAATCTCTTCTTTTACATTTTTTAGAGAAAACAAAACATTAATCACTACATTAGCATAGCAGTTGACACCAGAACTGTTTTCAAACTGAAAACCAACAACATCTTCAACAGAATCCTTTTTGTTTCTGCTTGTAATTTTAGGTTCATTGACTTTTTGTCTTTTTGCTACAACCTCCCCAGTATTGTTCTCATTTCTTCGTTTCCGGCCTACCACACGTTTCTCAAACAAAGGATACTGAGGCAAATGTGGCGCATACTCTCTTCTTAACCTATTGTATTCCTTAACACAATCTAGATCCGCACAAATGTTTGTGACATCACACTCAATCAAGTACAATCCCGATAAAGTTCTAACTCGTGACAATGCCACATATGCCATACCCTCCTTGAACACAGAACTGCCAATATTCACCAATGCACTGTCTACACTTAAACCTTGCGATTTATGGATTGTCACTGCATATGCCAAGCAAACAGGAAACTGCTTACGGCGAAAATATAAGTCTTTTACAAGCAAAAATCTAGCAGAACAACGAGCAATTAGCTGTACTTCCTCAATGCCATCAAATTTAATTTTTAAAAATTCAATTCCATCTCTATTTCTGTATTTTACAAAATCAACAACATTACCCATTGATCCATTTACCAGACCTCTTTCAACATGTAAATTCCTTCTTAAAATTATACGGCAGTTCAAGCACACATTCAGAGTCTTTTCAAAACCTGCAGTTTTAGATATACTCTTCTCTAATGAATCCAATTTTGTTTTCAGATTCTCAGACAAAATAATTGTTGATCCCATATGCTCTACTCTATCAATAGCTTCCAGTTTCACAATCTCTTGCTTTTCTAAATGCAACATTTTGTTGTTAAATTTGGCACATTCTGCAAGAGTTGGCATCAAACATATTCCAGATTTCTTCTCAGTAATTTTCTGAAAAATATTCTCAGGCACAACATCTTGTTCTGGATATAAATTTGACAGTAATCGTGCATGTAAAGCTTCTTTCCCATGCTCGGTCACTTTTCCAAATCTAACATCTTGTAGAATAGTCTTGTAAACTTCATCCTTCGCCTGACGCATATTTTCATGCAGTTCAGCATAATTGAAGTTTAACCATATATTGACGTTGCCAATGCTGCCTAGGCACTTCCTGGTATCTTCATGCGTGAGCATTTTGAACACAGGTTGCCCTTTCACTGGTGTCAGCTGCAGAAGATCTCCGAAAACAATGATGTGTTTGCCACCAAATAACACATCATACTCTGTTTTGAGAACTTCTTGCATTCTCAAATGCACAAAGGCAAGCATGACATTGGAAACCATGCTTACTTCGTCAATGATAAGAAGTTTCATTTTCCTCAAGATTCTTGAAACTTCAAAACAAGCATCTCCAGATAGCTTGTGATATTGTAATTTGTTGTCATGCTCCACTGGCAGCATCAGTAAACGATGTAAAGTAATCCCTTTAATATTATGTGCTGCCAGTCCAGTTGGAGCAGTGACAACACAAGACAGCTATGACTCTGTCCTTTCCTGCAAATAGCATGAAATTGCTTTAATGAGGAAACTTTTTCCAGTTCCCGCTTCTCCACTCACGTACAGTCGGACAGGCTTCAACGACGTACATGAGCACTCTTTCTTATCATGACTTAATCCATGATCAATTTGCATGGTAACTTCGCCATATATTTTCCTCTGCTCAACGTTGAGTTGTCTTTCCAACTCTTCTAAGTTAACCGCATCCTCTTGAGCATGTGCCATGGCTCTTTCCACTTCATTCATAGCAGTGGCAGCTTCATTTTCGATAACAGGTCCTCCTAGTGGATCCTGACTCAATGAAGCAGAACTCTGACTGTCCTGAGAACTGTCTCTGGCAATCTCGGCTGCAATCGTTGCTTCCTGCTCAATTTCCGCATTCAACATTTCTACATATTTGGGAAAAGCAGGACATTCTATGGTCTCCTTGGCGGCATTGAAAGAGTCTTCGTAACAGAGGAAATCTCCAAGCAGTTCCTCTTCTGCACGCCAAGGCTTGAAAAGTTGCAAAAGTGCTAAATAGAAAAACTCCTTTTTTTCAGGAGATTCGCCACTCAATTTTCGATGGTTTACCAAGTGGCATTTTCTTTGCTTGACCAGACATCCCTCACTTCCTATTACAGCATACACTCCTTTCTCAGTATCTTCTTTGATGTTCCTCTTGAATATGTAATTTTGCAGAACCTCATACAGACAAACATTCTCGAGGTGACTGCTTCGATTTGGATAATATGTATCCAACATGTTTGTCTTCAAAATGTCGGTACTGTTTGGCTCCTTTTCCGCCAAATACTCAATTTCCCGCACAGGTTTGAGAACTCGATTACGCGTTGCAGCAAGACCAAGACTCGCCCAAACGATACTCCTGGACTTGGCATAGAGACTTGCTGAAGACAACCGGTCAGAACATTCGTACGCTCCGATTTCTCGATGCGACAACATCTTCAGACTGAAACTGTACAACTTCTTGCTGAGGCTCTTTTCATGGGAAATGTCCTCCCACATATCCTTCAATTCTGTCTTCTCTTTTTTGGTGATGTAAGACGTCACATACCGAGCCACAGCCATACAGTTATCAGCCACAAACTGTATATCCATGTTAGCATTCCACATGGACAAAATCACCGGGTTGTAGTCGTTGATGTACTTGGACTCTTCGTTCCTCTTCAAATTGTAAGTGTTTTTAGGTGATTTCTTCATGACATTGTGTCGCAGCGAAGACATCAAACTGTTTACTCTTCCTTTAGAAATCACCGGTCGTGGAAAGCCGAAACGACATTTAGTGTAGAACTTGTCTTTGTTTCGGAATTTACGACGGCAGTACTTTCCACATCGATGGCTTTGGAAACGCAGAACTTTTTCTCTTAGGCTTTTCTTCTCCTTTGCGTTTGGAACAGCACACGTAGAATACTGTTGGATGAAACTCATCACTGAGTCTTCTGGATCCGTTCCAAATTTAGGTGCATCCTTGATCCACAGCAACATATGTATATGAGGAGCACCTCTTGCTTGGTACTCCTTTCTCCAGAAGAAATCCAACACCTCTCCAAGAGGTGGATTCTTCTTATTCATGATGAAAGACATCATAGCTTCAAATCTATGATTGAAGTACCTACATACATTGACTGGATCCAAAGAGTACAGTTCTCCGGGTGTCTTGAATTCGATGTTATCTACGTTAGCATTTGCCTCTCGTAGAAATTCAAGTAAGTCTTCCCAGCCATACTCGGCACAGCTCAGAGTGAGGAACCATGTGGGAGTACCTAATTTCCTCAGCATACATTTTAAATCACCATGACGACGGTACCAGTACTCATTAGTACCACGCTGACACGCCATGAGATTAATCAGGTGAGAATCCAAAATACTATCTTGGACATTGACTTTATCCATAAAGTCACTTGCCGAGATGTTTTGCATGTGTATACCACTTTTCAAGATGTGGTTCACTGCATATGACAGTCCAGACAGATCGCTTTCAAACAGGAGATGAAACAAATAAGGAATGCATTGTCGAAACCTAGCATCTCCTGCATACAATCGCAAAGTCCGGTATTCAGAAGCAGGAATTTGATGAGGTCGCTCATCATATCTTCCTCCCTGACCTGTTGGAAAAAGCTGTGGGAAACACCGAGCTTCCAAACTTTCCTCCCAAACACTAATGGGACTCCCTTTGGCTTGTTTCATTTGAAACAACTCAATAGCATTCCCCATGACTTCCTTGGAATGCAAAGGATGAACACTATAATGTTCATATATTTCTTCACTAGTAGAGGGTTCTACTTTCTCAATTTGACCAGCACACAAATCGCTATCCTCTTCCTCACTTACTTCCTCTTCTGCAACATATACATTCTTATAGTATTTATTATTTTTTTTCAAATACAATGTTGCCTTTTTGACTTTCCTAACATCTACTAAATCTTGCCATATTTTCTTATTCTTTGTCGGAACCCCATTAACTAAGATAACCAGAGGTTCCTCTTCCACTTTTTCTACTCCAATTGTGTTAATGTTTTTCTTCAAATCTAGAGGCAAATAAACAACTCTTCCCTTTAATCCTCTCTGTAAATCTGATGGAGGCAATTTCCCTGTCTTTGGCTCCATTCTTACAATAGCCTGAAAGGGATGGATACTTTGAATCAAAATAGATTCATAAGTATTTAAATCCTTCAATTCAGAAGGAATCTAAACCAATTCCAGATTATTATGAACTGCTCTAGCAGGCATCTGGTTTTGATTTAATTTGCAACAACAATAAGTACACACCCGTTGATCCAATCCCAAATCAAAACAATTTTCTACCATCAAGTATGTTGCAAAATCCTTCCATTCACTATTATTTTCCCTTTCACTTTTTGCATATAAATCCACTAACTTAGTCTGATTCTTATAATAAGTGCGTCGACAACACACACAAGTGAAATTAGGCCTCTCACTTGATTTCACCTCAAATGTCGCAATTTCCCTCTGGAAATTATCTGTACTGGAAACCTGTACACTATCTTCCACATGACCCTCTTCTTCTTGCTCAATTTCAACATTCTCCTCTTTACTTCCAAAGTAACAAAACTCAATTTCTTCACATATATTCTTCACATCTATTTCAGAACCATGCAAAAGAGCAGCGCATAATTGTTTCAGCATAATTGCTGGACTCTTAGCATAATACAACATTCTAACTAATTTCCTCACTTTGTTATGATGCACTGCTAGCATCCTGAAATGATGAAAAACACTCTGGCATACTCTCCTGGAAAGACAAGCCAGTGAATGACCATGCAAACCTGTCACTTCTCTTACTCTGCAAGGATCTAATTTTTGCAACAACATCATTTTCTGCTTCAAACTTTTTTTATTAAATGACCGTACAAAATCACAAAGCAAATTGATGGAATCCTGTCGCACACTGCAAATACTACTACACTTCCAGGTGTACACAGGACCCTTACCACGTCTTCCTAAAACCTCATTACCTAACACCTCTTCTGCCTCTGTTGTCACAAGTTTTTCTTTTTCAACTGGACAACCATCTTTCACTTCATAAGCACGACCACTGGTGTCAACTGCATGCACCAAATCATTATCCTGGAAATAACTTTCCTCATTAAAAAATGCCTCACAGCTTGAACTATGCATCCATTCTCCAGAAAAAACTTCACAAAAATTACTACGATTAACTATTCTCTTCCATCTACTATTTCTTTTGAAATCAAAAATTGCCTTGTTTAGCTTCCTAATTCTATTGATTATCAAAATAAATAACTTACGTTTAATTTCAAATGCCTGATCAATAACTTTCTCAAATTTTTTTTTTCTCTTATAAAAAACTAGTTTCTGTTGACCTTTCTTAATATTTTTTAACAAATTGCCAATTACCCTGTTCCGGAACATTCGTTTACGAATCTCCCTAAACTGTTGTTTCCTTCTACTATCATGCACAGATTTATCTCTTGCTCTAGCAGTAACATTTTTCATTGTCCTTTCCTTTCCATTTGATTTCCGTCTCGTTTTATGGACTGAAACATTTTCTGTAGTAATATTTTTTTTACTACAAATATTTCTTATGAAATATTTAGAGCTCTTACCCGGTGCTTTCTTCGTGGCTTGAGAAATCTTTTTGTTAGAGGACTGCTGCGTTTTTTTTTTCACCTGCTGTCTTTGACGTTTTGCAGCCTTTATCTGTCTTTCTATTGTAGGCATGGTGAAATCTTGAAATGATCTGCAGTTGAATCTGTGGAAAAATATAATAAAAAATGTTATTAACCATTATTACCAAACAGTAAATCAGTAACAGTGATCAAAAACTTAACACACTACTTGACATTTTAATTAGAAGATTTTTTAGTCGTTGGCAAATTTACAATACAGAAATACCAGAAAAGAAATGACATTTATATTTATGTTACCTATGCTATTTTATATGTGAATCTGATCTAATTTTATGAGCATATTTTAATATTTTATTGAAGACACTACACATAACCTGTTTTTGAAGGTGTCTTTATTTTTAAATTAAACAGTTTACCTTTTTACTTTTTATTAATTATAAATTTTAAAAATAAATGTTTATATTTCCAAAGGCTCAAGCAGGTCAGCTTCCCATCCTATATCATATAGTTCGGACAAATCTGCATCCTCATCACGCTCTTCTTCATCCTCAGGATTTAAATCATCCAAAGGATCAACATCCACTGATGTTTCAATTACAAGTTCAATGATGAGGTCAAAATCAACTGATTGCAGATTGTCGCTCATGTTGAGGTTGTCTTTATCTTTAAAGAAAGATAACAACAATGAGATGTTGCAAGGTAAGAGACAAATCTCAGAGATTATAATAGTAAAATTGTTTAACAAGATTAACATTTTGCAGCTATTATTTAGCCATGTCCAGCGATGCTGAGCAGGTGAAGCCTATGTCTAATTTTTCACTGAACAGGACTCATCTCTTCTTAACCTTGGATAAGCCTCACCGACTCTGTGTCCCCTGCACATACTTAAATGTAAAGGGGCAGATTTATGTTAAATAGCACATCCCCAGGCATGCACCAGTTAACGTGCACCACTGCTCTGCCACCCATGGTGTGCCGCATTTACAATCAGATAGGAGAAAGCTGCGTCAAAACCCTGCGCCTGCTTGAAGCTGGCATAGGTCTTGACGCAGCATTGTGGAGATGGGGCACCCCTGAGCCTTGCTGGAGCTGCATCGCACTTGCGATACAACTCCAGCAATGCGCCACCTTTACGGCACAGATGCGTCACACATCTGTGCCATTTTTGCCCCATGCTGCGCCGCATTGTAAATGCAGCACACCATGGGTGGCGGAACAGCGGCGCAGGATGACTGGCACATCCCTGGTGATGCGCCAGTCATCATAAATCTATCCCTAAGCTTCTTATCTTGTTAGAGATGAACTGCCATATGTATCATCAAACTATTTTGCATTTCCTAAATAGCGAATTTTAAGGAATAAATAGCGATTCTTTACCATTCCTAATTTGCGATGAGCAAATTGCTAATTGCAAGTTACCCATTCATTTCCATGGGCTAGGAGGCTCATAGGAATGAAGGTTTAATTTGCGATTAGCAATTTGCTCATCACAAATTAGGAATTTTTCCAAGGGTGCAGGGGTGTCTCAAGAACACCCTGCTGCACCCCTGAAAAAGAAATTTGGGGGCATATGGCACACATACATGCCCTAAGGGCATGTGTTGGCGTCATATGGCACCTTTTGTTTTTTTTAAAAAAAGCTTTTTGAAAAGAATTCACAAATTACCACCAATTTACCACAATAGTTTCCAAATCCTTAATGTCATTTTTTACATAGTTTTTGTTTGATACATTGCATGTAAGTAGTCACAAAATTTGCAAATCCTTCAGTGCAATTGCAAAATAAGGAATAGCAAATTTTGCTACTCCTTATTTTGCATCAAACTTGTTTGATACATACCATTTGTCTAATTAACATTCGCAAAGGCCAAAATTCGTAGAATTTTGATCTTTGCGAATGCTAATTAGCTTGATACATATGGCCCCAAGTGAGGCCTGTCTTGCGACATGGTGCATCTTTTGCATCACTGCTGCATCGGTTTCATGTGGTACGTTTTTTTTACACCATGACATATCTGCCTAAATGCATCAATTTGTAATGTTGTCGCCTCATAGCAAATCTTTTTCACCGCCGCTGCATCAAAAAAGTGACGCACAGTGGCAGAAAAGAGGCATACACCTATCATAAATCTGTCCCTAGCATTTTAAATGATTAATCCAGGATGACAATAAGGTGTGGCCTATCCAAAGGTTTGTTTAAGGTGAGGCCTACTCAGGATTGCAGATTAAAGTTACGCTTGATGAAGAATACAGAGGAGATAATACATGTAAAGCTCTACCAATGAAGTAAGTGATGTCTACTTCATTGCGCCAGTCAGCATAAATGAATCCATAAGCTTCTTATCTTGTTAGACATCAACCGCCATATGTATCATATAACTATTTTGCATTTCCAAAAAAGCGAATTTTAAGGAATAAATAGCGATTCTTTACCATTCCAAATTTGCGATGAGAAAATTGCTAATTGCAAATTACCCATTCATTTCCATGGGCTAGGAGGCTCATATAAATGAAGGTGCAATTTGCGATTAACAATTTGCTCATCACAAATTAGGAATTTTTTCCAAAGGTGCAGGGGTGTCTCAAGAACACCCTGCTGCACCCCTAAAAAAGAAATTTGGGGGCATATGGCGCACATAATTTTTAACAACATTCCTTTACCTCAAAAACGATTTTCAAATCATAACTTCAAAACACTACACATGGGAAAATTACTTAAAATGTCCTTAAGACACATAAAAGCGTTTTTTGATTGGCTTTCCTGCATGGTAGGGTCACTTTTAACATGGCTATGTAACACAAACATTCAAAAACAAAATTTTCCATGCACATGTGGGAGCATATTTACAAGCAATTTGCGCCATAGAGAAAGGTCTTACACTAAAATGAGAAAAATAACATCAGGGACAGTCAATTGCCTTATAAAGAAGCATACACCATTATGTCCTTGTCATGAATTTAAAAACAATTCCTTTTCCCCAAAAACGATTTTCAAATCATAATTTCAAAACACTGCACATGGGAAAATGACTTAAAATGTCATTAAAACACATGAAAGCGTTTTTTGATTGCCTTTCCAGCATGGTTGGGTCACTTTTAACATGGCTATGTAACACAAACATTCAAAATCAAAATTTTCCATGCACATGTGGGAGCATATTTACAAGCAATTTGCGCCACAGAGAAAGGTCTTACACTAAAATGAGAAAAATAACATCAGGGACAGTCAATTGCCTTATAAAGAAGCATACACCATTATGTCCTTGTCATGAATTTAAAAACAATTCCTTTTCCCCAAAAACGATTTTCAAATCATAATTTCAAAACACTGCACATGGGAAAATGACTTAAAATGTCATTAAAACACATGAAAGCATTTTTTGATTGCCTTTCCAGCATGGTTGGGTCACTTTTAACATGGCTATGTAACACAAACATTCAAAATCTAAATTTTCCATGCACATGTGGGATCATATTTACAAGCAATTTGCGCCACATAATTCATAATTTTCTCCTTAAAGCACACTATTCTCTATCTAAATTAAAGAAATATTTTCTCACCTTAGCAAATACTTTGAGTTTGAAAACAGTCTCAGAAACACACCAATTTGTCTTCAGCAGAGCAAAAGGTATGCACTCCAGAGTCTGCAGCTATCAAAAGCACAGAAATGCTGTAATTCTTCACACATATTTCTCATGTCACCCAATCAAAACTCTTCCCTCACTTTTTTTCAAATGAAAACCCTTCCCCCCTCTGCCCTTTCTGCCTATTTTGCATAGCAACCACCTCTTGGAAGACTTCTGGTGTTTGCAAGTTCACACAACTTTGTTGCAATTGAACTCTGAACTCTCAGTGCACCTGCATATCCAGTGCATTCTTTCATTTAATGATTTTTTATTGACCATTCAAAATACATCTTTCAAAGAACACATCCGTGCACCCTAACTTTCTGTTTTCATCAATCAAAATCCACCAATCACTGTTACTGCTTCATGAACACAGAAACTCCACAGTTTTTTTTTCATTTTACACTCTCATTTTTTCAACTGCCATTTCATTGCCACACTTCATCTGACTGCAGGAGAACCTTCTCTCACCATGTTTTCTGTCTGGATTGTTGGACATAGTTATATTCACTGGGCTCAAAGGTACGTTGAAAGCAGGAATTTACCTAACCTCAATTTACAAGATGTGGAAATTAAGTGGTTTGGCCACAGAGGATTAAAATGTCACCAATTGATACCATTGGTGACAACCTTTATGCATTTGCCAAAACCTGACCTGTTAATTGTGCACTGTGGAGGTAATGACTTGGGCACTTTGACTGGTGTAGGTCTGGAAATGCTTTTAAAGGACACCTTTGAGCAATTAATGGCACTTTTTCCTCAGACTGCCTTGGTATATTCAAATATATGCCAAAGACAGAAATGGAGGTGGTCAAACCAATTTTGTCCACAAATTGAGAAGTCGAGGAAGCATGTAAACAAATCTGTTTCAGCTTACATGAGAGACCATGGAATGGGCTCCCTGTACAACAATAACTTGCGTTACTACATGCAAGATATCTACAGAGGAGATGGAGTTCACTTCTCAGATGAGGGCAACAGAATTTTCACTCTGAATTTAAGAATGTGCATTGGTACCTACTTATAAGTACCTAAATGTACCATAAACCCAAAAGCTCTTCTCAGAGCTACCCTACATCTGATCACTCACAATTATTATTTAACTCTAACATTTTTCACTAATTTTCAACAAAGTACGCTACCGGGGCCGCTACCCGGTACGCGAACCGGGAGCTAACCTCGCGAAATTTTTTTTAAAAATGTTTTTTTTTCGCACATATAAGCCTCCTCAGCCACCCTCAGAAAACCTAGGGGGTCAAGATAACTCTACCGTGCCCCCTTCTACCCATTCTGAACATTATTTGCCCTCCATCTTGTATCTTAATTCGACCGAAACACAAAATGGTGGACTCCCGGAACGCTTAAGGTTCGCGAACCGGGGCGCTCAACGGTTCGCGTACCGGGTCGCTCCCTGGGAAGCGCACCATCAAAAAAGGTGGGAAAGTAGTTCACAGAAAAGCCACTGGAGACAATTTCACCAAATATAGATTAGCTCATACTACATACCAATCCCTACCATTTTCACAAATTTGATTGGAATTCCATTTAGCCATTTAGCCTGTAGACCTCTCTAAATACCCTGAGGTAAATTACTTCACAAAACACATCTGAAGTGTTGGAATTGACAACCAATGAAAATGTTACTTTCATTTTCTACTTTTTTTACCTGACATTTGATTGGTTATGTACCTGAATATATATAAAGGAAGAGAGAGAAACACAGCCATTTTTGACTACTACTTCCTGAACTACATTGCAAGATCATTTTCACCCACAACTTAAACTTGATTTTAGAAGGTGAGATATTATTTTATAAATTTGAAAACATTTTCAGATAGTTGTATACTATCCCTCTGTAAGAGTTAGACATTGAGAAAGGCTTCTTTATTATAATTATGGATTGATTGGGTTTCTGTGGTATAATTATGAATTTACTTAGGCTTCTTCACAGGCACTTTTTAATAGTACTACTTCACGCCTGAAACCATACAGTGCCCATAGATTACTTCTCTGTTATAAACTCACAAGTACCTGTCTGAACTTAAACCCAACAGTGCCCTATCTCTACTGATATATTTATTTTTTATGCAAATTACAGCAAGAAAATGGAAGGTGAGCAGAATGTTTCCTTTGAAATTGTTCTGGAGAACAACACAGAAAAAGATATTGAGGACAATGATGACTCTGATTTCATGGATGAATCACGGGACCATGAATTAGTTCAATGTGTAGAATCTGTGGATCATTTACTTCATTATGATGACGGTCAAATGTGGGAACTTATGTTCACTCAACAAGAGGACATATCGGACAGTCAAATGCTAGACGTACTAATAAATTTTGAAAAACAATCCGAAAAATAAAATTGTATGTAATATTAAAAAATTGTTTGAGTCTTTAATCATTTTTATATGTAATTAATAAACTAGTTAAATGTTATAAATGTTATTAAATTTTCAACCACAATCACAATAATAAATAATTGCTTAAAAAAGTTAAAAAAATAAAAAATAATCAACAAAACCAACAATCAATTAACATACTGCATTTGAAAAGTCTCTCATTCATTTTTCATTGCAGTACGCTGCCCAGAACGCTTCCCGGTTCGCGGACCGGGCGCTACCCACGAAAAAAAAAAAAACATTTTTTTTTTTTTTGCCCCGCGGGGCCCTTTTAAAGCCTCCACATTAAACCTAGGGGGTCACGGAGGATCTACTATGCCCCCTTATGGTTATTTCCCCCTTTGTTTTGGCCTCCTCTTGTCTCTCAATCCTACCGAGAGACAAGATGGCGGCCGCTCCGGACTGTTTAGAATGTTGACAGACACCGGAAAGCCAATCAGCTTCGCTACGCGAAGTTCTGGTACGCTCCCCGGTCCGCGAACCGGGGAGCTGCCCGGTCCGCTGTTACAGATATATATCTTTTTTTAAACGGTAATTTCTCAAAATCCACTGGAGCACATATATTGAGACCTACAAAAGGCACATCGGGCTACCAGTCCCTACAATTTTGCCAAGTTTCATGCAAATCCATTCAGCCGTTCGGGCTAAAAATGAGGCTAACCGCCCTATGGAAAAATCAATGTTAAAAACACGTTTTGGGACCCCCCTTTTTTCTCGGCCCCCCCTGGACGAACCCCCCCCCAAATTTTCAGGGGCTGCTCAGAAACAAAATGTTCCATTTTCCAGAAAATTTCAGCCAATTCCGTCCACAAACGGCAAAGTTATTAGACATAGAATTTTCAAAAATCCCATAGGGAAAAAATCCTAACTATATATACCTACTGGCGACCGCCAGTAGGTAATATATATATATATATATATATATTACCTACTGGCGGTCGCCAGTAGGTATATATAGTTAGGATTTTTTCCCTATGGGTTTTTTGAAAATTCTATGTCTAATAACTTTGGCGTTTGTGGACGGAATTGGCTGAAATTTTGAGGAAAATGGCACATTTTGTTTCTGAGCAGCCCCTGAAAATTTGGGGGGGTTTCGTCAAGGGGGGGCCGAGAAAAAAGGGGGGTCCAAAAACGTGTTTTTAACATTGATTTTTCCATAGGGCGGTTAGCCTCACTTTTAGCCCGAACGGCTGAATAGATTTGCACGAAACTTGGCAAAATTGTAGGGACTGGTAGCCCGATGTGCCTTTTGTAGGTCTCAATATATGTGCTCCAGTGGATTTTGAGAAATTACCGTTTAAAAAAAGATATATATCTGTAACAGCGGACCGGGCAGCGGCGCAGGACGCGTACTTTTCGCGCAACGGAGCTTTGTGAAGCGAAGCTGATTGGTTCTCTGGCGTCTGTCAACATTCCAAAAAGTCCGTAGCGGCCGCCATCTTGTCTCTCGGTAGGATCGAGAGACAAGAGGAGGCCAAAACAAAGGGGCAAATAACCATAAGGGGGCATAGTAGATCCTCCCTGACCCCCTAGGTTTAATGTGGAGGCTTTAAAAAGGCCCCGCGGGGCAAAAAAAAAAAATGTTTTTTTGTTTTTTTGCGTGGGTAGCGCCCGGTCCGGGAACCGGGAAGCTTTCTGGGCAGCGTACTGCAATGAAAAATGAATGATAGACTTTTCAAATACTGTATGTTAATTGATTGTTGGTTTTGTTGATTATTTTTTATTTTTTTTTATTTTTTAAGGATTGTTTATTGTGTTTCATAATTTATTAAACTTTCTAACGCGGCGCGTCATATGACGCATTACGCGACAACGCAGGTCCAGAATATAGTCAAAATGTCTCCACCAACCAGCGGACGGCACACAACCCCTTTCAGCAGGCTAAATAGTTCTGTTAAATGACAACAGAAGGGACAGGCAACAAGAACCATCAGTCAAAGAGGGGAGGGCAAGTTCTTCTCTACCGGGTCACGTTGGAGCGCTACCGGAACTGATCGAATTGGTAGTCTACAGTGTTTCTGGATGTTTCAGACTGAAGCTGGCGTTAGCATGAGAGCACCACCATTTCGTAGCTCCGTCGTGGCCATTCCACGAGCAATCATGCTAGGCGCTCCCGACCAGAAGCCTGCGGGAGTCGGGGGCCCCCAAGACTTTTGTAGAATCTTCAAGGATGAGGGGACGCTTTCGAGAATGGAGCCCAAGCTCTAGCAGACAAGCGTCCGAGTTCCAAGGTGTCGCAGGCCCATTTTAGTGGACCACGCCCAAATCTGAAGAGATGGCCGCCATTTTGAGAGTCCTGTGGCAGCCGCCTATCGCTGCACCGCAAGAGCGGGAGCAACTCAAGTACATGGTGAGCGAGACGCTGTAGTCGAAAGAGCGGGCGGTAAACAGCTGAATAGCGGAAGAGGCACAGTGTAGCAAAAGCGGGCTGAATGGCAAATGAAACGGAAAAGGGGTGCCCCACTACAGCGTGTCTTTAGGTGAAACGGATTGTGGGACAAGGTGAAGAATGGAAGAGTCACCAAAAGGAAAAAAGTTCCGCTTGACCCCGGGAGCCGGCCACCTATGTCGGGGGCGATCTCAGGCCACACCAGGGCAACACGACTTGGGGAGGGGGCCGGAGCCAAGCGCCCCCTCCGAGTCCGCGACATGACACCGTCCCTCGGGGGCCTCCGTCAAGCGGTTCAGAGTGGCACCACATCACAACAGCCCCCACTTACTTTAAGAATAGTGAAGATGAAGCAATTGCAAATAGGCTTCAGACAATGTTACAAGCACTCCTCAAAACTTTGAACTTTCAGAGTGCATGAGTTGGGACAGCGAGGGGTGATTTGGTTTCTCGGACTGGTTTTCTGGTCTCTCACCACTGGCATACTTTAACGTTTTCTTGTTTCTAGGACATTAATAGGTTTTATCATTACGTTATGTTATCGTTTCTTTGTTTGTTGTTTAATAAAAGTTCATGTTCATCAGTGGCCTACTGATTTTCGTTTTCCTATTTTTTTCTTTCCAGGTTGTTTCATGGTAAAGTTTCTGTTAACAGGATACAGTGATCACTTCGTTATTATTGCATATGTCCTTTTCACTAGGGGTGCTCTCTGGTCGGGCCAGATGACGTATCTCTAGTAAATGGTCCGGGTGAAAAAGGTGCATCAATCAGTGGGGAGTAGATAGGCATGACAGATTACAACGGGGGAGAAAGGTCCGCATTACGTACCCTTTCACTACTTGCAAAGATTTTCCTACGTTTATTTGCAAACAGGGAATACCTCCAAAAAGAACTAATTCCCAAACAGTCAATGTTCGGACAATCAATCAATCAATGAGGAATGAAATAGGTACGACGTGTTAAAGGCTTGCGTTACCTACCCTTCACTATCTGCAAAGGGAGAGAGAATATTCCTATTCTTCCTCGTTTGCAGGTAGAGAAGATCCTTAAGAGAATTAACTTCGAACAATTCAATGCTCGATTGAAACAATCAACAAGGGGTACTGTGAACACAAATGAACGCCGCTTATGTACATACGCATTGCTATTTTCAACAGGTTGTTCCTAATGTTTCTATTTTAGCGAGGTCAAAAAGAGATCCCATTAGTGGCCTACTGATTTTGCTCGATTCCTTTTGTTTTTTTACACGATTTTTCGCTATCTGCAAAGACTAAACAGAGGATTGCGACTCTGTGCTTGTTTGTAAATAGAGAATGAACCAAAGAGAACAATCAATCAAATGGAGAGAGAAGCAGGCACGACGTATTACAAAGGGGGCAAAGGGCTGCGTTAACTACCCTTCACTATCTGCAAAGAGAGAGTACTCCTAATAGAAATGAGGGGTGGGGGGCAGTATTCAAAGCAGATCAGTGTGCATAAACACGAAAATGTTTTTACTTACCACGTACTTGACATTCGACAGCTTATGATATTTGCTATTAAAAAACCATTGAAATTCACTGAAAAAACCATAGGTTATAGACCATATATAGTTGGAATTAGCATTTACAAAACCTTGAAAATTCACTGAAAAAACCATAGGTTATACACCATATATAGTTAGGAATTAGCATTTAAAAAACCTTATTTTACTCACACAAAACCATTGAAATTCCATATATAGTTAGTTGCACTAACTATATATCGCGCACCCGCAATCCACTGCTGATCATGTCACATATTACATCATTCATGACATGGTCAGTGACATCACTGATGACATCACTGATGACATCTCAAATGACATCACTGATGACATCACTGATGACATCTCATTTGACATCATTCTTGTGCTAATACGATAAACCTCTTCAGACTCTAATATAACCTTAGATACACTCAGTGTAAACAGACACTCACACACTGCCACTCATCCATGGAGTTACTCACACACCCAGTCAGTCATGCAAAGAAACAATCTCACCTCCATTTCTTCAACTATACAGTTAAACACACCTTACTTATTGAAACATATACTAACACATATTTACTCTCTTATACAATCCCTGATACAAGTTCACAATGATCGATACAACCACTCACTCATTCAGTGGCTCTCATGCACAGTTATTTATATATGCCAACTCTCACATGTACTGTGTTTTACATATGTACTTACTATGACATGTAGCATTGAGATATCCATTCACTCATCAATACACTCATGCACACAGTCAACTGCCCATGTAGCTGTTTCCACATGCACTCTTGAACTCATACACCTAGTGAATAAACTGCTCACACATCTATGCATAGAGTCACACACCTTCCAGCCACCCCCACACAAACTCAATCTCCCATAGAAATAATTGGGCAACCAATTAATAACACATATAGCCTCTCGTATAGCTAATGATCAACACATGCAGCAGTTTACAGAACAACAGACATAATGATGCACAAATTAAGACAGTTTAGTCACTAACCCATGCATTCAGTGAGACACATTTAATCACTCACTCATACAGTCAGTCATGCACCTACTAAATCCTTCATCCAGACACTTATACATCCACTCAAGACATATTTTAACTTTACAGAAAAATACAGTCACTGGATGTTGTCATCAGTGATGTCATCAGTGATGTCATTTGAGATGTCATCAGTGATGTCATCAGTGATGTCACTGACCATGTCATGAATGATGTAATATGTGACATGATCAGCAGTGGATTGCGGGTGCGCGATATATAGTTAGTGCAACTAACTATATATGGAATTTCAATGGTTTTGTGTGAGTAAAATAAGGTTTTTTAAATGCTAATTCCTAACTATATATGGTGTATAACCTATGGTTTTTTCAGTGTATATATATATATATATGTGTATATATATATATGTATATATACTGTGTATATATACATATATATATATGCCGAAGCACCCTCGTCCTTTGAAAAAGGTCTAGTAGAGACCGAAATGCATCAGGAGGTGTTATTGCTGCCACATAGCTAATAAAAGCTTTGAAAATCACGGAAAGGTGCGTCTCGCTTCCTCTGTGAGAGAGAGACTTGATGGATATATATATATATATATATATATATATATATATATATATCCTGGTTCCACTCTCAACGCCCGCATCCAAATGGCGCCAACAAAAAACGAGAGAGACGGACTCTTTTCAGGTTCAGCAGCCGCTGAGATTCCTTATTTTTTCAATTTGTTCAAGTGCATTACCGTGCCTAACCAAACGCGTTTCGGCGTACCTGACGCCTTGCTCGCTGGTAGTGATTATGAGGTTCCCTCCATTATTTAATTTGTAAAGTGCTCTGTGATTGGTCATTGGCTATCCATGAAAACAGAAAACATACTATGCAATACATTTATAGACGCTCAGTTTGTCATCATAATGTCAGCATTCATTTAACTTCATTCTAGGAAATCAAAACTGTTACATATTTTCTATACGCTCTCATACAACTTGTATTTTGTTTTTTTTAAAAGGCAAACGATATGTGTTGTTAATAACAATTAATAATATCAAACCTCTAATCAACTAGAGTACTTCATTTTTTTTCCATAAATACCACTAGACATTAAAAGGAACTATAAGTTGACTGGTCTCTTTTTTTTCCTGCTAGTTTTAGTTTTCATTAGTATAATTCAGCTCAACTACTACACCCGTTGTGTGCACATGTGCTTCAAAGTGCAAATATGAAAATATACTTTAAAATGGTAACTTTACAATTCTTCCAGCCGGAAGTATAAGATTAATATTACCACAGTATCGAATTCATCTTTTTCTAAAAAAGAAGAGAGAAAGGGAGGGATTTGTGAGGGACAGAGGGCGGTTCTATACATTGTTTCCATTATACTTTTATAACTGTACAAATACATTAGTGCAATACTAAACATTGTTACATAATTTCATTTCATTTTGGATGGGTCACTTTCTGAGTTCAATTTCCTTATGTTTTAAATGTGGGTGCTTTTGTTACCGTTTCATTATTACTCCCCTGATTGTATATCCAATTATTAGTCCCAGATAAACATTGCTCTCTCATAAGTAGTATTTTTAATTATATATGAACCACTATGATTCCTAATCCTAGGAATACCAAGTTAGTAGTATAAATACATAATTAATTAAAACCTTTTGTGTAAAATATAAAAAAGCTTTCCTATCTATTGCACTACACCAGGAAATAAAGTGCTTCATGTTATACTACTAATTTATTTTGGGTAATAATATATGTTCCATTTTTAAACAGATATTATCCAAGTTTCTGAGCATTTGGGAAATTCATAAGAAATGGTGCAAATCATCACATATATTCAGACCCTTTGGGCTTTTGCTATCCAGCTCTATGATGTAACTGGTTTCCAGTCTGCGGAGTTTTTTCTCCCTGTCACCCCCTCTTTTGCTGCTGGGAACATGGTCAATGACAAAATATGTCAGAACATTGAGATTATTTTCATGTTCCAATTTTATGTGTCTAGCTACGGGGTAGTTAGGGTCCGAGTTCACTATGGCCCGTAAATGCTGCAGAATTCTGGCCTGTGCTGGAAGCTTAGTGCTTCCAACATATCTTAAACCACATACACAAGTTAAAATATACACTGCATATTCAGTCTTACATGTGAAGTGTCCTTTGATTTTAGTTGGTCTATCTGAGAATGCAGTTGTGTAAGTGGTAGTGTTGGCACCAAATTTGCAGGCTCTGCAAGATGCACATTTAAAAAAACCAGTACGGGTGGATAGCCAGTTATCTTTATTTATAATTTCAGGGCTGGTTTTTACAAGGTCTGATTTCATGGAATGGGCCTTTCTAAAAGTGAATGTAGGTTTATGTACATATATCTCCCTCAGAACCCCATCTGTTAATACAATTGGCCATTCTTTGCTAACGATTTTCTTGATTATTTTGGACTGTCTACTAAAGGTAGAGATAAACCTGCAAACTTTTTTGGTCTCAACTGGTTCTACATCTGTTTCTCTGGTAGGTGTCGGGCTGGGATCTATAACATCAGCTTTTGGTTGTAAAAGTGTTTCTCTATTGATGAGAGACACTTTTCGAAGTGCAGCTTTCAAGCTTTTTTCTCTGTACCCTCTTTCTAACAGTTTTTTCTTTGTAAGGGCCAAGGCTTCTTCACATGCTTGTATTGAGCTACATGTTCTTTTAACTCTGAGGAATTCCCCATACAGGAGACTTGCTATAGCGTGGCAAGGATGGCAACTGCTTGCGTGTAGCGGGGTATTTCCTGCTGTTGGTTTTACAAACAAACTGGTTTCTATTTGTCCTGAATTTATATTGATCTGTACATCTAAGAAGCTGATCTTACTCTTATCTATTTGGTGTGTGAATTCCAAATTCAATGAGTTATTATTCATGATATTAATGAATTCACTCGCTTCCTCTTTTGTACCCCTCCAGATAATAAGCATATCGTCTATAAATCGCCATAGACGTACGATATGTCGGTCATACAGGGCCTGATTTTCCCGCCTGAGGACATGCTCCTCCCACCAGCCCACATGAAGACATGCGTAGCTGGGGGAGAAGCATGCCCCCATAGCCACTCCCTGTTTTTGTCGATACACCTTACCATCATACAGAAATCTGTTATTAAATAAACACCAGTGTATCATGCTGAGCAACATTTTGTTATGTCCATGATATTGAATACTTCGTAAACTTAAGAAATGTTCAACTGCTGCCAGTCTGTCCTCATGTTTGATACATGTGTACAGAGATTTGATGTCTAATGTTATCAGAAAAAAGTCATCTTTCCATTCTACCTTGTTCAGTTTTGCCAGGAAGTCTCTAGAGTCTTGGATGAACGAAGGCAGTGATTTAACAAAGTCTTGTAGGAAAAAGTCCACATATTTGGACGTATTTTCAAAATTACTGTTTTGTGCTGAGATGATAGGCCTTCCTTGGAGTGGATTGATCCCTTTATGGATCTTAGGGATTAAATAAAATGTTGGTAAATTGGGGAAATTATTTGTTAAAAATGTGTTTTCTTCCTTAGTTAACAGTTTCTCACGTGTCCATTTATATAGTTCTATTTTATACTGTTCATTCGTTTTGTGAACTGCTACTCCATTGGATAGGTCATAGCAATTAGTATCATCAAGATGTCTGCTGGCTTCTTCTCTCTATGAGTTCTTATCCCATAGGACGATGTTGCCCCCTTTGTCTGCCCTGTTTATTACCACTGTATCATTGTTCTTTAGCTTGGCCATTAATTGAAAGTATTGCTTATTTTTATTTGAATTTTTTGTCTTTAACATGCACGTCTTTTTGTGGAGAGTTTTGAGTTCTTCCACCACTCTGTCGTGGAAGACGTCCACCGCATCCCTCGGCATTAATGCGACGAATGTGGATGGGGCTTTGAATGGACTGGTACTTCCTTTGTTTCCATCAATATTTTCCTCTTGTAATAGTTCTTGGGTATTGAGGGTGATGTCAATGGATGAATCATTTCCCAAGGTATGTAATGTTCTTAACAATGGAATTTCTTTTACTGTCATACCCACTGTTTCGTTAGTTTGTGTTTGCGTTTTTTTGTGGGTTTTTACCTTCCGGGTTTTTTATAGTGAAATACTTAGTCAATTTCAACTTCCTTATAAATTTGTAAATATCCACTCTGGTTTCCACAAAGTCAAAGTTGCCTTCCGGGCAATAGCTGAGGCCTAGAGTGAGTAATTGTTTTTCTGCCTCATTCAAATCTATTTTTGTTAAATTGACAATGGTACTGTCTGTATTTCCAGTAGTTTTTATTGATTCCAATTCTTCTTTTTCCGTTGCCAATTTCCGCGACCTTTTGTTGGCTTGCCTTCGTTGGCGGCGGCTCCTGTTCCTTTCTGTGTTAGTGCGTTTTGTTTCTGTTGGTGTCGCGGCCTGAGGTACTGAACTCTTTGCTCTCGAATATATTCTAGTTCCTCCGCGTAGGATAAAGGGCCCAACAGTTCAGAGGCCTTCCCCGAACTTCCTCTGTCGGAGTCTTCATCACTAGATAGAATGCTTCGTTCGGAGCTAGAGCTTTCAGGTTGTGCAATAGAACTTGACGTTGTTGCTTGATTCCTATTGTCTTGATTTTCTTGAATCATTGGAGTCAACTTGTTTAATCTTTGTCTTTTCACCTGGTCATACTTTCTGGCGAAAGTGAATACCTGTCCCCTGTCATAATCGTTTTTGTCCCGGCTGAACTTCCATACTTTTCTTTTTTTGATTGTATCTTCTAACTTTGTTTTGCGCCCGTGCATGTCTTTTAAAGATTTTTCTATAATGTCTTTGTTGTTCAAATCTGTGAGAGACTCAATTGTTTCCTTTAGTTTCTTTATTTCTTTGAGATCCGTTTCCCTGTCAATTTTCGCGTACTTAATTAATAGGCATACTATACGCATTGACGAATCAAGATTTAGTTCAGCCCACTCTTTTAGTAGCATAGGGTTTGGTTTCTCAAAGCTCGGAGCGAGCATTATGCGAAGTCCCCGGGGTATTCTGCCTGCCTCGCGATATTTTTCTAGCGACTTTGCTTCCCAGTATTTTGTCACTTCGCTTCAATGATGTTTTTCCAGTTGTTTTAATAAACTGTTCACATTTGAATGCTGCTCTGTTTTTTCAACTGAGGCTCCCTGATTGATATCTATAGACGGTAAATTACCAAATAGATCATCCGCCTCTCTGTCCCTCTCTCCGTCAGAAATTTCCATCCTCGGCCGGTAATTTACTAAGCACTGTTAATTATATTTTAAACCCACTCTCTTAGTAACGTGGGATCAGAATAGCGGCTTCTGCGCACCTTCTCTCCTGCACGTTTTGAGTATTAGATGGACCGTCTGGGGTGAAAGACTTACGGTTCGATGAATCCGACACTTCCTTAGCTCGTCCTCCGACTTGCTGGTTCGCCAAACCGCCGAGTCTCCACACCTCCGGTTCCTCACTCAGAGCAGGGGGCTGGGAACCTTAAAAGCTCTCCTGAGCTACTGCTCCTCGCTGGCTTGTTGCAAGTTCCCGCCTCTTGGTGTGAAGGGGTCCGTCTATTGGAGGCCAAGCCTGGCCTCTCTGATACAAATCCTGGTTCCACTCTCAACGCCCGCATCCAAATGGCGCCAACAAAAAACGAGAGAGACGGACTCTTTTCAGGTTCAGCAGCCGCTGAGATTCTTTATTTTTTCAATTTGTTCAAGTGCATTACCGTGCCTAACCAACCGCGTTTCGGCGTACCTGACGCCTTGCTCGCTGGTAGTGATTATGAGGTTCCCTCCATTATTTAATTTGTAAAGTGCTCTGTGATTGGCCATTGGCTATCCATGAAAACAGAAAACATACTATGCAATACATTTATAGACGCTCAGTTTGTCATCATAATGTCAGCATTCATTTAACTTCATTCTAGGAAATCAAAACTGTTACATATTTTCTATACGCTCTCATACAACTTGTATTTAGTTTTTTTTTTAAAGGCAAGAGATATGTGTTGTTAATAACAATTAATAATATCAAACCTCTAATCAACTAGAGTACTTCATTTTTTTCCATAAATACCACTAGACATTAAAAGGAACTATAAGTTGACTGGTCTCTTTTTTTTCCTGCTAGTTTTTAGTTTCATTAGTATAATAATATATATATCTATACTGAAAAAAACAAAGGTTACAGGGACGTTATACTTGGGCTCATATTTCACTCTTACAAAACCATAGAAATCCAGCTCCTATATATATCTGAGCTAACTATAACTTACGCTCCTGCAATGCACTGATAACATGGTCAGTGACATCACTGTAAAGATGATTGGTTACATCTCAAATGGCATCACTGATGGCATCATTACTTTTAAATCATTATTCTTTTTGTACTACTAATGAGTGATTATGTTTCTAACATATGTCATCTGAGTGGCTGTGTGATGGTCTGTATCAGTGTGAGTCGGTGTGTGCGTGGCTGTATGAATACGTGAGTGGGTGTCTGAGTGGCTGTATAGTGTATACGTGTGTGTGTGTGTGTAGCTATGTAAGTAAGTGAGTAGCTGTGAGAGTGTCTGTATAATGAGTGAGTGGCTGTGTCAGTGGCTGTATGGGGGAGTGAGTGGCTGTATGTATGGTGAGTGGACATGTGAGTGGCTGTATGGAAGAGTGAGTAGGGGTCTGAATAGTGGTATGAGTAAGTGACTGGGTGTGTAAGTGGTTTTATGGGTGAGTGAGTGCCTATTTGAGTGGGTGTTCAGTTAAGTGTTTTAGTGTATGAGTGGCTATATTAGAGAGTGAGTGTCTGTGTGAATGGCTGCATGGGTGAGTGAGGGGATATGTAAGTGCTTGTATAGATGTATGAATGGGTATGTAAATGGTTGAGTGGGTGTGTGAGTGTGCATGAGTGAGTGTGTGAGTGAGTGCTTGTATGGGTGACTGAGTGGTTGTGTTGTGAGGCTGTATGTGTGGGCAAGTGGTTGTGTGAGTGGCTGTATGAGTGAGTGCGTGGGTGTGTGAGTAGTTCTATGGATGGCTGAGTGGTTATGTGAATACATGTATGGGTCTGAGAATGGATACGTGAATGGTTGTATGTATGAGTGGTTGTATGAGAGGTTGTATAGCGGTATGAAAGATGTCATCAGTGATGTCATTTGAGAAGCCATCTGTGATGTTATCAATGATGTCACTGACCATCCGCCACCTTCCCGGAGAGCTGGAAACATGCCGAGCTGAGTGCCCTCCTCAAGAAACCCACCGCGGACCCCACGGACCTGAAGAACTTCCGCCCCATCTCGCTCCTCCCCTTTCCAGCCAAAGTCATCGAGAAGACCGTCAACAGACAACTCTCCACCTTCCTTGAGACCAACGGATCCCTCGACCCCACACAGTCCGGCTTCCGAGCAAACCACAGCACCGAGACCGCCCTCATCGCAGCCACCGACGACATCAGGTCCCTGCTCGACAACGGGGAAACAGTTGCCCTCATCCTCCTGGACCTCTCAGCAGCCTTCGACACCGTCTGCCACCACACCCTGATACATCGCCTCGGCAACACAGGAATCCAAGGAGCGGCCCTGGAGTGGATCATCTCGTTCCTCGCCGGAAGAACCCAGAGAGTCCGCCTCCCCCCGTTCCGTTCCGCGGCCACCGAAGTCATCTGCGGCGTCCCGCAAGGATCCTCACTCAGTCCCACCCTCTTCAACATCTACATGAGCCCCCTCGCAGCCATCGCCCGCCAACACAGCCTCAACATCATCTCCTACGCTGACGACACCCAGCTGATCCTCTCCCTCACCAACGACCCTGCCAAAGCCAACCTCCAGGAAGGAATGATAGACGTCGCAGAATGGATGAAGATCAGCCGCCTGAAACTGAACTTAGACAAGACGGAAGTCCTCCTCCTCGGACCATCCCCCTCCGCCTGGGACGACTCCTGGTGGCCCCCCGCCCTGGGCAGCACACCCAAACCAACGGACCACGCACGCAACCTGGGCGTCATCCTGGACTCCTCCCTCACGATGACCAAGCAAGTGAACGCAGTCTCAACATCCTGCTTCAACACCCTGCGCATGCTCCGAAAGATCTTCCGATGGATCCCCAACGAAACCAGGAAGACGGTCACCCAGGCCCTCGTTACCAGCCGTCTGGACTACGGGAACACCCTCTACGCTGGAACCACAGCCAAACTCCAGAAAAGACTCCAGCGCATCCAGAACGCCTCAGCACGACTCATCCTGGACATTCCGTGCCGCAGCCACATCTCTGCCCACCTGAAAGACCTGCACTGGCTCCCCGTCAACAAGAGGATCACGTTCAGACTCCTCACCCACGCACACAAGGCTCTCCACGACATGGGCCCGAAGTACCTCAACAGACGCCTCACCTTCTACACATCCACCCGCCAGCTCCGATCCGCCAGCCTCGCCCTCGCCTCCATCCCTAGAATTCGGAAATCCACCGTCGGAGGAAGATCCTTCTCCTACCTGGCAGCCAAGACATGGAACTCCCTCCCCACTCACCTACGGCTGACCCAGGATCACCTCGCCTACAGGAAACAACTCCAGACTTGGCTGTTCGAGCAGTAGCGACCCCCCCCCCAGCGCCTTGAGACCCTTACGGGTGAGTAGCACCCTATACAAATTTTTATGATTGATTGATTGATTGATTGACCATGTCATGAGTGATGTAATATGTGAGGTCATAAGCAGTGCATTGTGGGGGAGTAAGTTATATTTGCTCAAGCAACTATTACTGTTGAATCTCTATGGGTTTTTAACTTTGAAATAAGAGCCTAAGTATAACCTCCCCCCTGTAACCTTTGATTTTTTTAGTGAATTTGTCAGGTTTCTAAAATTCTTTTTCCTAATCATAACACCCTGTAACATTTGTATTTTTCAGTGAATTTCTAAGGTTTTTTATATTCTATTTCCTAACTATAACATCTCTGTAACCTTTGGTTTTTCAAGTGTATTTCTATGTTGTTTCAAATGTTATTACTTATCTATAACGAACCATGTAACGTTTTTTTTTAGAGAATGGTTCTGTGAGTGGGATTATGAGTGCCTGAGTGTGTTCCTCAGTTGTTATAAGAGTGTCTGGCTGTGTCAGTGAGTGGGTGGATGAGAGTATGAGTGGGCCTATGAGTACATATAAGAGTGTCTGAGAAAGTCTGTGAATGGGTGTGATGGAATGTGATTGTTCCACATCCATCTATATCCAGAAATTTGTGATAACATGAATAGTCTTATAGAAAAGTAGACAAGAATACAAAGAGTTCAATCTCCACCAAACAATGGTCTTTTTTCTTAACTATATAAAGAAAGTACATCTTTGTTTGGTGGAGAGTTCCTCATATTGCCCAGCATCACAACACATCACCAATATCGACGGGTAAAGTACTGGGGCCCCTTTTAGTAAGCTGCCCATTCTTCCTGGTAAAAGGTGGAAGCCTTTTCTATACAAAATAAGAAGGGCCAGAACTAAAAGGGAGCCACTTTCAAGGGATTTGCTCATTTACATACTCCGACTAATTTAATGGGAGAACGATGGACTATGCTCTGGGCATGAGAGGGCAATAAAGAACTCACTTGTCATAATCACTACAGATTACGTTCCAATGGATCTACAATGCATCCACCTTCATGAAGGATTTCTGATTGTTTTTTTAATTTGGAGTTCCCAAGAAAACACAAAAGGTTGTTTTTGGCAAGCCCAGTAGTTACAACCATTTGTCCTTTATAGAAGTAGAGCTTCAGCTGGGGCAGCTGCTATCTTTACATTTCTAAGTGCTTCTTATTGGGGTATATTTTCTGTTAAATGTGCATGAAGGCCAGAACAAAGAAGGAAATGTGTCCATGGACGTTGTTCTGTGCATTTGGCAATGTGAGTCTTTGGCATGTCTTTTTCACAAGAAATCTATCACAATATGAATTCTAATACAGAGAGAACACCAAGAGAAGAAAGAGTAAAATCTCCACCAAACACTGAAACTTCCTCTTTGGTACATGAAGTAACTGGTTGTTTGTTTGGTTGGGATTTCCTCTTTTTTCATTGGCATCAGGAATGCATCATGAGAATTGGGGGTAAAAGTGTTGGGGGGCCTTTTCGTAAGCTGCCCATTACCCTATGAAAAGGTGGGAAGACAACTGTAAGTGTCCTTTTTTAGTGTGGTTGTGAGTGTATGTATAGTAATATATTGCTTATATTAATAACTTTTTTTGTTCAAAGAATTTGGGAGTCGAGCAAACTGTCTAAGTGGGGTTGTGAATCCAGAGTGGTTTTGATAGAATGGAAAGAGACATAGACACACTTTAACGGTTTTGTTTAAGGTAAGCAGTTTAGTAATAACATGTTAAAACTAGTAAAATTATACAGTGAAAAATATTAAAGATCATTTTAATACTTTTTAGGGAGTTGCAACGCTATCGAGCATCCATGCCAGCACATATTTTTGGAGCTGCCGCAGGGACTCGACTCCGTCGTATTTTAAAGAGTAGTAAAGATGTACTTGCACACTTAAACAGGTTTTTCCATAGTAAGAGGTTTTCTAAAGTAGTGTATATATTGACCAAAACCATTTTAAAGGTGGATTTAACACATTTTGCGGAGTTCCTGCATCACCGCAACATCACGCATCGAGAGCGTGATGGCATCTTGACTCCCTCGTGACATAGGAACCAATGGATCTGATTGGTTAAACATTTTTTTCTCAGTATTACAGGAAATTCCCAGCCCTTTTCCTCCCTCTTTTTTGTGTGTCTCTGGGGTTTTGTTGGTGTTTGAGTTTATTTTTTTTTGGCACCTGAAGATGGCATCTGGTGGTGGGCAGAACCAGGAAGACAATGACAACATCTCCCAGGATGAAGAACCACCGATGGCTTAGAAGAAAAAATATTGTATGGGCCTTCTTTACAATACCGGAAGTGAGGAAGAAGTTTAATGCAAGGAAAATAACTTGCAGCATATGCCCAAAAATACTCTCAAGAAGGTCTGACACGAAATATTCATGTGGAACATCTTCAATGATGAAGCACTGGTGCACCATCTACCCAACCTGCCTTCTCAGAGAAGTGACAGAGAGGGAAAGGAGAGAGCAAGCATCTTGTGGGGATTCTGCATCACTGAACACCTCATCTGCTCAGTGTTGGCGACAAAACTGCCTTTCACTGCTCCAGAGTTTGCCACAATCAGCCAGCATTGCATGAAATGCATGACAATTTTGTGCATAGGGAAGCAATCAATCCCTATGATTGTTCAACTTATAAATCCTCATAAGTGTTAGTTTTTTCCGCAGTTACGGATTCAATTTTTTTTTGTTTAATTACAATGCACTGTTGTGCAAACTTGTTTTCAAGAAATGTAAAAAAAAACATAAATAAATCAATAGAAAATACAAAATAATTTAAAAAAGTTAAAAAGAAAAAAGCAGCTCTTGTTAGATCCACCTATTCAGGTTCAAGAACGAATAATTAAATGTTATATATCAATGTTTGTATTAGTGTGAACATGTCTTGTTCTCTGTTTTGGTATGGGAGTTAGAGCATAGATAATTGACTAGGTATGTGAGTAACTGTATGTGTGACTGAGTGAATGTGTGAGTGATTGTATGGATGTGTGACAAGGTGCCCAAAGGCCTGTATGGGCAAGTGAGTGACTATGTGACTGCCTATATGTGTGAGTGAGAGAGTGCATGAGTGACTGTATGAATGAATGAGTTGGTGGTGAGTGGCTGAATGAGTGAGTGAGTGGGTATGCGAGTGGCTGTATGAGTAAATGAAATGGTGCATGCATGGGTGTATGGGTGACTAAGTGGGTGAGTGGGTCCATACATAACTATGTAGACAAGTGAGAGGGTGCATAACTGGCTACATGGGTGAGTGAGTGTGAGACTAACTCTATAGGTAAGTGAGTGACTATATATGTGAGTGAGTGGCTGTGTCATTGCAAAATGGGTGACAGAGAGTGCATGACAGCCTGTATGGGTGAGTGAGTGGCTGTTGAGTGGCTGGGTATGTGAGCAGTTGTATGAGTAAGTGACAGCATGCATGACTGTCAGCATGGGTGAGGCAGTGACTGTGTAAGTAACTCTATGGGTGAGTGAGTTGCTGCATGAGTGGCTATATGAGTGGTGACAGGGTGCATAAGTGCCTGCATGGATGGGTGAGTGGGTGCTCACTGTCTGTAAGGGTGAGTGAGTGGGTATGTTAGTAGTTCTGTGAGTGACAGGGTGCATGAGTGGGTATATTGATTTGTGAATGGTGCATTTGTGGGTATATGGGTGTATTAGATGGGTGCACAACTGCCTGCATGAGTTAGTGAGAGAGTGTGTTAGTAACTGAATGATAAGTAATTAGCTGTGTAAGTAGCTGTATGAGTGAGTGGGTGCATGTGTGACTATATGGGTGAGAGAGACAGTGCATGACTGGCTGAGTGAGTGAGTGAGTAAGTGTATGAGTAACTCTAGGGGTGAGTGAGTGGCTGTTTGGCTGATATATGAGTGAGTGAAAGGGTGCATGAGTACCTGTATGGGTGAGTGAGTAGGTATTGAGTGGCAGTATTGGTGAGTAAGTGGGTGTTACTGGTTCTATGAGTGAGTGACATGGTGCATGAGTGGGGTGTATGAATGAAGAGTGGGTGGATGAGTGGCTGCATGAGTGGGAGGCTGCAAGAGTTGCTATATGGATGAGTGAGAGGTAGATGAGTAGTTAGTGAATAACTCAATGGGTGAGTGAGTGGCAGTATGAGTGAGTGAGTGGGTGTGAGACTGACTGTATGAGTGAGTCAGATGCTGTACAAGTAGCTATATATGTGCTATATATGTGAGTGAGAGGGTGGATGTATGGGTGAATGTGTCGGTGTCTGAGTGGCTGTATTGGTGTGTAAGAGTGTATTATATAGGTGAGCGAGTGGCTGCATATGTTGTTATCTGGGTGACTGAGAGGGTGCATGACTGGCTGTATGGGTGAGTGAGTGTGTGTGTGTGAGTAGCTCAATGGGCAAGTGATTGGCTATAGAAGTGGCTTTATTGATCAGTGAGGGGTACATGACCTGCTGCATAAGTGAGTGACTGTGTAACTCTATGAGTGAGTGTGTAGTAGCTGTGCAAATGGCTATTACATGAGCGAGTGGCTGCATCAGTCACTATATGGGTGAGTGACAGAGTGCATGAGTGCCTGTATGGGTGAGTGAGTATACGTGTGAGTAGCTCAATGGGCAAGTGATAGGCTGTGTAAGTGGCTGTATGAGTGAGTGAGTGGTGGTGTGGGGCGTGAGTGGCTATATGAGTGAGTGGGCACCTAAGTACATGTGTGACTGAGTGATTGTGTTAGTGGTTGCATGAGTGACTGACAAGGTGCATGAGTGGCTGCATGGATAAGTGAATGCCAAGCAGAGTGCCTGTGGCAGTGAGTACCTATGTCTGTCAGTGTCTGGATAGGAGAGTGAGTGAGTGCATGAGTAGTATGTGGGTGAGTGACTGTGTGGCTAATTAAACAGGGTAAAGCCCTCGACCCAGATAAAATCCCAGGTGATTTATTTTGCCATGATTTGTCTATATGAGCCTCATATATTAACTGTTTGACCAAAGCCATAATGGAAGGCGCTCCCAATCCTGACACACGGAAAGGTGCAGAAATGTTACCCATTTTTAAAAAGGGGGATAAGGGGCTTCCCGCAAGCTATAAGCCTATTAGACTTCTGGATACTGCCCAGAAGGTGTTTGCCAGACAATTGCTCAATAAGCTTACTAAGTGGATTTAGGGAAGGGAAATTATGACTCCATACCAAGCGGATTTAGACCAAAAGTCAATACTATTGATCAAGTGCTAAGGCTGTTGCTTGTTCTTTGGAAATATACTAAACTTAGATAAGGACATATTTAGATTGAATTTGTTGATCTCAGAGCAGCCTTTGATCTTGTTCCTAGAGGGTTTTGTGGGTATCCTTAAAGGAACTGGAAATCCCAGAGACCTTACTGGGGCAAATAATAAATATCCATCAGAATAATTATGCCCAAGTTCGTTGGGGCCCTGGGGGCAATTAACTGACAAGATTCTAATCTGAATAAGTGTGACGCAGGGGTGTGTTCTAGCCCCCATCTATTCTCCCTTATGTCAACGATGTAGTAGGCGCACTTTCAAGGGGTATATAGATGCACCAAAATAATATGGGTTGGGGGTTCTGCACTTCTCTTTGCTGACGATTACCTCCTAATATCCCAGACTTCCATAGGCCTCCAACAGTTTCTGGTGAATTTCAATGTTTATTGCTTATCCAAGGGCTTTAGATCAATAGTTCCAAAACTAAGTTCCTGGCAGTTTTACCCCATAAGGCATTTAAGCAACCTTTGACCTTGGCAAATGAAAGGTTGGAGCAAATGCATATATTTGAATATCTGGGAATAATGCTTGATAATAAACTTTCATGGCTACCCCATATCGAGAAGAGAATGGCAGTGATCTACAGAAGTTGTCAGGGGCCAACCTTAAGGACAGTCCTCCCCGCTGTAGAACTGTAGAACTAAAAGGCCCAATCTGCTGCTCTATATGGGGATGAAATATGGGGTCACATGAAGTCAGATCTTCTTACAACTTGTGAAAACAAGTTTGTACGCTCACTCCTCCACCTCCCTACTAGTACTCCTTTAATCCCTATGTTTTTAGGTGTTGCTTTAAAGAGAGTGGGGGTCCTTGCAAGACTTAGACCTTTATTATACTGGGTGAGTCTTGGACGAGTGGTGCATGTATCGGAGGGCGGTAGAGGAATTGTTGGCCCTAGATACACGTCTCACATTTCCTATGCTTAAACATATCCATTATTGCTTCAATAGGTTGGACCTTGCCCATTTCTGGAGAGTCTCAGGTTCATTGGTGGCCATGTCCAAACTGCAATTGAAAGCCGGATATTGGAAGTTCATTCAGACCAGCCTCCACTGTTCCTTTACTCAGGGCAGGGTGACACTGCAATTCCTCTCCATCAAGGATATAGCCTGCTACGAGGACTTTCTCGTCCTACCACTTAGCAACTAGCAAAATTGCTTTATTTAAAATACCGCTATGACATACTTGAATTAGGGCCGTTTATGGAATTGCTGGTTGTCAGTGGGCGTGTCAGTTGCACATCTATATGCACCTTATGCTCCTAGTTAGAGATCGAAACACACAAGCATACAGGAAACCAAGAGGGAAGTGAATACGGCCACTATGCAAATATCTTGGAGTACGGAGGTACCTGCAGGCATTAAGAATTCTGAGGAGTAATAAGTCTACTTACACAGATTTTGCAGTAAGCAGCTATCTATTTCAATCGCCCTTATAAGAAAAGAGAATGGCCTCAAATTTTAAATTGGTGGTTTCTAGCATTATTTTAAACTATATACAAAATTATGAACAGTTACGAAAGCGCTTGGCTTGTGGCAGCGCAGGAAATCAGATAAGTAGTGCACTTTTATCATGATTGTGAAAAAAGAACATGTATATTAGCCAAGATCTATTATTCTTATATATCTTATGTATAGGGTGTATCTTGTTTTATGCACTTTATACTTTTAGATAAGGGAGCTTAAACAAATGTTTTATGCTAGTTTTAAATGGATGATCTTATCAACAAAATGTTTTTATTTATATTTAATTTCTATAAGGACAGTTTTGTGTTTGCATGTTTTATGGAATAACCTTCTGAAATAGGCATTATAATTACTTTGAGTGGCTGTATGGGTGAGTAACTATGTGTGACTACTTGTATGAGTGAGTGAAAGGGTACATGAATGCTTATATGAGTGAGTGGGTGAGAGGATGCAGGGCTGGCTGCATAGGTGAGTGAGTGGCTCTGTGAGTGCTTGTAAGGGTGAGTATGAGAGTGGCTGTATGAATATGTGGGTGGATATGTGAGAACCTGTATGGGTGAGTTAAGATCAATTGCTAGAGCTCAAAAAAGCCAAAATCAATTCCATGGGAGTTTTCTTGCATCCCTGCCTGGTATAGAAACTGATGGGAAGGGATATCAACTGCTCCTTATACATTAAGACCTTCTGCATGACGATGTCAAAGAAATGTCTGTAGCACTAGATGTATCTTGCTACATCTAAACACGTCACTCCAAAACCTGATGTAAAAGAGAAGGAATACAAATATCAGTTAGCATTTGATTTACAAAATTCAAGAAACATAACAGTATCCATTGTTCATGCTTTAACAGTGTACCACAATATAGTAAAATATTTCATTTTCCCTTTTTACTCTTCTCAGCTTTCATATATTTACACCATAAACAATGCAGTATATGAAGCTTCATCCTTGAACAATGGGGAAAAAATCGTATGTATTGTAGAAGAGCAAAACATAACTGCACAGTACATAACTGTAAATAAGTGACACTAGGCATTGCATGCACTACAATTTGTTAACCAATTGTTTTTCCTACACTTCCCACATTAATATAAACAAACATACCTTAAAACTTTTCCCTTTATCATTATACCTGGTACACATCTACTAATAAATGTAAACCACTCTGGAAGTTTGGAGACACTTTTGAAAATATCACCCTGGTAGGCTAAAATGTAGCTAAAGCTCTAATGATTCATGTATACGAAATACAATACACTACTTTTTCCCCAGAAATAGTACATAGAACTTTGATTCTAGAAACAAAAGGTGATCATTTTGTAGTATGAAAAGTAGTTTTGGTTTCAATTGAAAGTTGTGATTCTTTTGTGTTCATCCAGTTTCAGTCTTTAATTAGAGCATGTAGTATCCACATGTTACATTAACTCCTTTGTAGAAGATAAAATGAATCTTGAATTTTGGAGAACTTTCTGAAGACATCACCCCTGACGGCCGAATGATGTCAAAAGCATTGATGATCCACATACAAGAAACACCGTACATTACTTTTTCCCCCAAATACTCCTCAGAACTTTGGTTGAAGAAACAAGAGGTAGGAATTTGGTAGTTTGAAAGGAAGTTTAACTTTAAATATCTGTCATTGAATTGCGTCCATCCACTTTTACTCTATCAATGGACAGTGTAGTGTCCAGATGTTACTTTAACATCTTCATGAAAGATCATAGCTGTAGTAGTATAAGTTCTTCCAGAAACTGATATTTGTCCAGCTTTGCAGTTTGCAGTTTTGATTTCCACCTTATATCCATCTGCTGTGCATCCTTGTAACATTAATAGTAAGGTATTTCCCAGTTCTTTGTAGATGTAACATAGACATAACATCTGATCTACAATTTGGCAGGGCATAAATTGGTTTGTGTGTTTAATCAATCTGCCAAAAGGCACAGTTTTTCAATCGGTGGTACATAAATCACTCCAAATTTATTTGAGAGGTAGACATAACAGAGCAATCTTCACAGTCATGGCTCAATTTGTAACTCAATCCAAATAAATCAATAATTTGTACTTTTACTTCTTCTAGTAGCATGGCCATTATAAATTGTTGTGCGCCTTGTTGAGTGTTTAGAGTAAATATTAAGGATCTGTTATATATATCTTAAAGGTCTTGAATGCCTGAAGCAGAATGTATTACAGATCTGTCACTGAGTAAGTGCAGAACGCAATCTCTTATCTGGTTTTTGTTCAATTTAATTTACAAGAGGTGGTAAATGAAACAGGACATTGAGAATAACATTTGCATAGAAGTTGAACTGTGATCCAACTGGTATCCAACAATATCTTCCTCGTTTTCCATTTCTTTCTTTTAACGCCTTCTAGCTTGTGCTGATTTGCTTTCTTTTCTTGAACATCAGTCGACTTTTTTAAAAGCTTTCATTTTGGACAGATTACCCGTTTCTCATAAATAGGGTACTGACCTAAATGAGGAGCATATAGACTTCTTAACCTATAGTATTCTCTTACACTGCTTGCACCAGCACTAACTTTCTTAGTATCAAATCCAACTGAAAACAAAACAAACATCAATGAAAAGGAGAATACCATTGTGTATCAGTTTAGCTTAATTCATAGCATTATAACAGAATACATACAGTTTATTATCAAAACATTATCATCCTTAGTGTCCAATCAAATTCTTCAGGAGTCTTGTATGTCAATTTCAATCTACTTTATTGATTTGTAATTATATTCCAATTGGATATATGACGGTACAACGCGTACCGTCACAACGCATACCTTTACAACGCGGCCGTGACAACGCAAGTCGTTACCACGACTTGCGTTGGGGGGGCGCGGATTTAGAATAGTTTAATTTACTATTCTAACACCAGTCCCCGTGGACCCTAGGGAAGGTGTTAGGATAGTAAATTAACTATTTTTAGACCTTGAGCGCCCTCCAGCGCAAGTCGTGGTAACGACTTGCGTTGTCACAGCCGCGGTGTAAAGGTACCGCGTTGTGAAAACATCGTTGTAAACGATGTTTACCATTCCAATTTCACATCAGCCCAGCCAAAGTGTTTCGTCCATGTAGACTTCATCAGGGCTGTGAAATTAAAAACATAAATCCACCTATGTATCACATGTATATGTACAATTCATTATTTACACTGAATCACACACTACACTATACACCTACCATTTATAAATATATGATACATGACTCCACACCAATACACAATCGTTTTAAAGAAACATAGAACAAATAGCAATCAATATTCTATATACATTCCAATCTTGTCAGTGTCTTTTTAAACAATGTATTGGCTGTCATGACAGGTTTCCTATTATTGGCCCGAATTCCGAATAGCCCCATGTTGTAGCAGACCCAGATACTCAATGTAAGAATAGCAGGAATACAATAAAATACATTGGAAAACTATGGGCACTCACTTGGGTAGTAGAAAGAATTGCAAAGCTGATTATTATGTACAAAAGGTTTTCTAAAATTGTAACATGACAGCGCTATGGTTTAATGAGTTTTTTAAAACACAATGATTTTAATATTGTAGTATTTATTGTGTAGTGTAGGATGTATAATTGCTTTTATGACTTGCTGTCGAATAAAGCTTTGAAATTTGAAAAATTAAAAATTTGCAAAGTTGCACTTAGTGAAGTCAAAAAGCAGAAATTAATTAATAAATTAGTGCATCCAGATCAGGCAGGCTTCATGCCTGGATGTAACACGGCCTCAAATTTACGTTGCCTACATAGCGTCCTAGGTCATAAAGCCACATTGCGAGAAGATGTAGCCCTGCTGTCATTAGATGCCAAAATGGCCTTTGATACTATCGAGTGGCCCTACCTCTTTGCAATGATGGAACGAGTGGGGTTTGGACCAAAATGTATAAGATGGATCAAGCTTTTATATACAGACCCAATTGCACAAATTGTAGTGAATGGGTATACATCACGACAGTTTCAACTGTGCAGAGGAACCAGACAAGTGTGCCCACTTTCGCTGTTGATTTTTGCATTGAAGCTGGAACCCCTGGCGGTTTGGGTTAGGGGCGACCCTTTGATACAGGGATTAAAATGGACAGACCAACACAATGACAGAATATCCCTTTATGCTGACGATGTTTTACTTTACATGGCGTCCCCAGCGTCCTCAATGCACCGCATATTACATATCTTCCGTATAATTGGAAACCACTCGGGCTATACAATAAACTGGTCCAAAACACAGCTGTACCCAGTCTCTGGCCTTAGACCCAACCTACCGAAAGACTACGATATCCCTATTGCGGAAAATGGCTTCCGCTATCTAGGGATCTACATAACTGTAGATCCCACTACATTTTATGAAGCCAATCTAAATGGTCCCTTATCACGCCTGCGAACAAATGTTAAGCATTGGCGTGGTCTCCCACTGACTCTGCTGGGACGAGCAGCTCTTTTTAAGAGGCTAGCGCTGCCTCGTTTCTATATGCACTACAAAATATCCCATTTAAGGTCCCAGATTCCTACTTTTCAGATATTGACAACGAGGTCCCCATGCTACTATGGGACGAGCGGGCACCACGAATTGCATTACAAAAGTTAACAACTGGCTAGTATGATGCATATTGCGTTACCCGACCTTAGGTTGTACTACTGGGCATCACAAATAACAGTGATCAACCGCTGCGTATACAGTGCACAAGGGGAGCCAAGTACCCTCACTAATCTATGGCTGATGGGAAAGGGGGGATACCAGAGAGCCTTATATACAAACCCAAAAACATTAGGCCTAACAGGACCTATGGCCAGGCCAATAGAAGTTTGGCATGTAGTCAACAGAAAATTGGTTTGGGTCAAAACAATTACATTAGCAACCCCACTCTGGGAGACCGAATGGCTGGACAACTTGAGCTCCTGCCCCGGGTTTGACAAATGGGACCTGATTGGTATTTCGTCTGTAAGGGACATCTGGAACAAGAAAGAACTGGCCACATTTGCAGACCTTCAGAAAGAATATCAACTGGCACACTCTGAAACTTTCAGATACCTGCAGATCAGCCATGCCCTAAAAGCGGTGATACCCGCAGATGGCGTAGTCCCTGAATCATCTCTGCTAGAAGATAGACTGTTGTTGGATCCAATGCCTAAGAAAACTTAGACAACAGTGGGAAAGAGATGTGGGCGTGCTAGACGACGACGACTGGCAAGATGCTTTGGCCACGCCTAGCGAAATTGCTATCCCTATGAGGCTAAGCCTGGTCCAACTTAAAAGCCTTCACTGAATCTACTTAGCCGCAAACATCCTGATAAAGATGGGGGGGGGTCCGATTCCCTATGCCACTGTTGATGTACCGAAGAGGAGACCTGCTTTCACACTATGTGGGCATGCCCAATTATTCAAAAATACTGGAAGCTGTCACAACTAAGATGGGAAACGTAAGTGAGGAAAAGCTAAACCCTACCCCAAAATTTTGCCTATTAAACATCTGGGAGGCAACAGATTTAAACTACATTGAACAATCATGGGTCTTATTAGGGTGGGCTCTGGCTAAACGTAATATCGCGCAAAAATGGGGAGTTGAGGAACCTCCACTATTGAATAGGTGGGTAGGCGACATGGACAGGGCCACGATTGCAGAAAATGATGTTTTTAAAAAAAGAGGGTGCCTCAAAAAATGGGACCGAAAGTGGACAGCATGGAATATACACAGAGGCGAGATATGCCTATCTAGTGAGGGATGGGATACAAGACCTATCAAATGATGAGGGTTCGTGAAATAATGATTGTAAAACACTGAACTAATATTTGGCTGATTGAATGTACCAATATTGTGCTTAACTGTGATCAACTGATGATCTACATGACGGTGCATTTCTTGTTTAGTTTAAATAAAAAGAGTTTAAAAAAAGTAGCAATTCAGTACAGAATCAAGCTAATACAATGGGTGATGTAGTACCCCCCTAGGTCAAATCTATAAAAACTATATATATTCACCAATGAATAAGAATAATAGTATAAACTAAATAGAATCTAATAAAAGCAATACTTAATGTGTAAAAATTATTCCTTATCAAATTGTAACCAGCGCAGCCCCAAGTATTGTAATGAGTGCCACTTTAAACAAATCCTCATGCACTGAACAAGTATTAACATCAATGGTATTATTTTTCTATTCTCAGTTCTCTCCTCTTATTCATCCACAGATCCAAAGTATCCAATTATTATTCTATAGTTGTTTTATCTTCTTATTTACACCATCAATTCATACCATTCTTATGTCATTATGATCTCGTTCTAAGCACATTCTACAACAACAGGCTCTCAAAACAAATATATATAAATCAAATCACTGCCCCATCAATTTAATCTAACCACACCAATTCAATTTTTAAGTACAAGTATTCTTGAAAACACGCTACTAACCTCCTTCGTCTCCTTCGTCTCCTTCGTCACCCCTATAAGACTACCCGCATCTACCTGGATATGTATACATATTGTAGCATCCACATCCAACCGCCCAAAGAGATCAAATCAAAGGAGGCTTTGGTCCTTCTCTTAACCATGTCACACTGGAGTTTAAAATCAGAAGTGACTTAAAATAGAGTGTTCCCTCTCCGGTCCATTTGGAATAACAGCCAATCAGAAGTTTGTATTCAGATGGCTGTATACCATTGGTAAAGTACAGTTTTCTTATTTTAATTATGTGTATGAGTATCTGTGGCCGACTTCCGGTCACCCACAAAATGCGGATTTGGAAAAGCATTTTCTCTTGTGTTACTGTTTCAACCAATCACAGCTTGGGGATCCCATGAGGAAACATGTGGTGTATTCACACAGCGAGTTCCCTCTCTAGTCTTTTGCAGCAAATGAGGGTCATGAAAAATGCCCCGCTGAAACCCGTAGTATATTTGCACAATGAGTTCCTCTTTGGTCCACTAGGTCTATCAGCCAATCAAGTGGCCTGAGAGTACAACAGCTATTCACAGAGGATAAATAAGAGAATATCTTTGATTTTTTAACAACTAATCCAAAATAGTGATAAAGAATTTAATTGCAATACATTCAGGGCAAATCATTAGGGAGTGAGTCATATTGCTGGAATTGAAATATAACAAATAATCATGTTTGTTAAATTGCAATAAACTAAATTCTATGACAGTACAACAGGTTTTCTCAGGTCCGCTCAGCCTATCGCCCAATAAAAAGGCCCAGTCGTAAAGCGTTTATTTATGAAGAGTAGATTTGATCATATTATCGACATTGTCCCTCACTGTTAATAAAGAAAGGATGTAATAAAGATGCAATCTGCACACACCCTCAAGGAGTGAATCATGTTTGCTAGAATAGGTATACATTCAGGGTAAATCACTGGGAAGTGAGTCATATGGCTAGAATTGAAAAATAACAAATAATTGTGTTTGTTAAATTGCAATAAACTAAATTCTATGACAGTACAACAGGTTTTCTCAGGTCCACTCAGCCTACCGGCCAATAAAAAGGTCTGGTCATTAAGTGGTTATTAACGAAGAGTAGATTTGATCATATTATCGAAATTGTTCCTAACTGTTAATAAAGAAAAGGTGTAATAAAGATGCAATCTGCACAAACCCCCAAGGAGTGCATCATGTTTGCTAGAATAGATACATAAAAATGTTAATCAAATGACTGTTCATGACTAGCAATGGATACCGAAGTGTGTGTAAGTACATATATGTTCCTCATGTGAATTACCGGCTCCACCGAAGGTGGGTTAAGAAAAAGATGAAATTCTACCATGATATAATTCGTATCTGATTCCAGGCAATCACGCCTTAGAAATATCATATGAAAAAACATGCAACATGCTAACCTGGTGTATTCCCAATCAGGTCAGCTCAGCCTGTCTGCCCTGCAAAGGGCCAAGTATTATGACAAATACCTAAAGGAACCACATTTTAAACGTCATAACACCTACCTAAAGCACAACAAAATATGTAATGACTGAAGAATGAGAACATGCCTGAATAATTAAATTGCACTTTTCAACATGGTTGTAAGCCACGGCACATCCTTGATGCCATTCTAACATGCAAATAAATATATATATATGATAAAAATATGATAAGTGTATGACACTGGAAAATATGAAAAAGTTTTTATTTTATAAAACAAACTTGCTTTGTATGTTCAATAACTTCCCTAAAGTGAACCATGATTGAATCAGGGAGCAATAAATTGGATTATAAGGGTAAATAAAGACCCTCAGTAATTTGGAAGGTTGAATACCAAGAAACCTGCCATTACTATATCAGTTGACAATCAGCATATACATAGGATTAGCTTAATGTTTTCTTCATGGCTATGATCAATTGCCAATATTATGGTTCACAACAAAGAACACCCCGGTAGGAATAGTATCCAAATTGTAGGAAATAAAGTAACTCATTCTTCCAATTGAGACCCATCTGTACAGTTCTTAATGTGCTAATCCATTTGGCCTCTTCCTGTCTCAATTTCTGTTCAATGTCACCCCCCCCTAATTTTTCTCTACTCCTTGATTTCCATGAAATTTAAAATTCATATTTTCAGAGTGATGAGCATTAATATGCTGTGCTATTGGTGATTTCTCATCCTTATTTAATATGGCCCTACGATGTTCCTGGATTCTTAGTTTCAATGCTATTTTCGTACTGCCCACATAAACGGTTTTACAGCTGCACATAATCACATATATCACATAGCAACTGTTACGCTTAATGCATTGATTTATGTGGTATTTGTTCTGTGTATTGTATTTAAATTTCTTGAGTTTGTTCTGTCTACAACTGCATACGCCACATGATCCACATGTGAAGAAACCTTTTGGCTGCATAGGCAGCCAATCTAAACTGGTCCTTGTGCTTTTTATTGTCTCTAAATAGTTTCTCATTATTCTGTTTCAAATGGTTGGGTCTTTTCTATATGTTACTAAAGGTCTAACAGCATTTGTAAGTACTGGTATTCCCGTCAACAGATCCCAGTTTTTGTGTAAGATTTTGTATATCTGATTATGCTCTTGGCTGTAAATTGAGATAAAGGCCAATCTGTTAATTTTGTATTAGCGTATCAGTTCTATTTATGCTCTTAACTCTTTTTTCCACCTTCTCTAAGATGTGTTGTGGATATGAATGCACCATAAGTCTATTTTTGGGGTCATCCAAGCCTTCCACAAAATCATCATCCTTACTGCAATTTCTCAAAATTGTCATCATTTTCCCATACAGGATTCCCATAATTACAAATGCTGGATATGCGCTATCTGCTCTGAGTGTTTGGGCTAGAAATACCAAGAAACCATTAGCGCGATGTGCAGCAGTTATTTACCACAGTCGTCTGGGAGGACGCAGGTTAGGAAGCAGTCCACTTAGGTCAATGAGCGCCAGCTGCAAATGTTTGCAATCATGTTGCAGACACTTGTTCAAGGCTACAGAGATCGCCGGTCTAGCTTTCCACAAGCGAGGACCGGTGCGAGGACCGGCACGAGGACCGGGCGAGGACCGACGCGAGATCCGGCGCGAGGACTGGTGCAAGGGCAACTCAGCAGTGAAGAGTGTTGACAGCGTTCCAAGCCGCGCACTTCACCAACGGAATTCACGGAGAGAGCATGTACAATTTTGTAGTCAGTCAGTTGGTTAGAGTAGGGAATTCAAGTCTTTGTTTCAGTTTTAGAATAGGTTAGAGTTCGTTTCATGGTCGTCGGGTAGCTAGTTAGTTACTCTTGATAAGGAATTAATTATTCAAAGGATTTTCGAAGCAAGATATCTACCAAAATCTTATTACCAGTTGGTCTCGAGTTCTTCGGACTTCAGGATGAGTTCTTTAGTCAACAGAACCGCAAGTAGTCTACAATAAAAAAAAGTAAAATGTCATTAGACCATAATAAATAGTTTTGGCATTCAATAATATAGATGTAAATATTCCAGTCTAATTATATTACAAAAAGAAAGTAAAAGAAGAGAGGCAAAGGTCTTAGCTTCACATGGTAAGAGATTACAGAGTAAATAGAAAAGACAATACAGTGTAGGTGAGAAGCGAGAGCCAGAAATGAATAACTATTGTGTTATTGTAATTACAGTTCAAACTAGAGATGAAAACACCCGAAGATGTGACAGAAGAGTTAGCAAATAGGAGCAGAGAAGAACCTAGAAGCAAGGCAGTCTCTTTTAAGTCCCCTTCCCCTTTTCCCCAGTGGGGTTCACACGAGAACTTGTTACAATAGGGCGCAGTTGGAGGTCTGCAGGAGAGATTTGGAAAATTCAACATTCTGCTCCCGTGAGAGTACGAAGAGTCAGTGAGTATTATTTGGGCCTTGACATAGTGAAGTGCCCACATTGGGATCTCAACTGAGCAGAATGTCTGAAGGCTATGGTCTGAAAAGTCTGGGTAACATTTTAGAAGTCATCCAGCAGTAGTTAAATGGCAGTTAGGGAGGAAAATAAGGCTTTGAAGTCAGAGATGGAAGCCAGTAGAAACGAAACCCTAGAGTTGACGGTCAAGTTGAGAAATGAGAGTTCAGGAGTTAAATTTCATCCATCTCCTTCTGGTGCAACTACGTCAGGTTCAGGTGCAGTTCTGAATCCAGGAAGTACCATGCAAGTTGTACATTCCTTAGCTCCAATAATTCCCCTAGCTCCTCCAGAACGCTTAAGTGGGGATCCACAAAAGGCACAGATTTTTCTCACTCAATGTTCTTTACACTTTGTGTGCCGTCCAACCATCTTTCCTGATGCACAATCTCGAATTGCGCTCATTCTCTCATATCTTAGAGGTGACGCAGCGTCATGGTCAATGCCGTTAGTCACTCGAAATGATCTGATATTGTATGACTTTGAAGAGTTAAAAAAAAAAAATCTGCGAATTTTTGATCGAAAAAAGGTGGCGCAAGCGACTGATAATGAGCTGTTAGAATTGAGACAGGGAAATCGTGAGCAACTCACATATTTAGCCCAATTCAATAAATTGGTGGTAGAGACAGAATGGCCCGAATGCAAGTGAGCAGCAGTATTTTCTAGAGGCTCAAAGGATGAATTGAAGGGTGCATTAGCACTGATATCCAACTGCCCTACAGAGGTGGCAGCCTTGATTGATTTGGTCCTGGAAATAGATTATCGCCAATCTGAAAGAAAAGGCGAGAAAAGAAGAGAATTTCTACAGAGTATTCCCAGGTTTGATCAAGGAAGAACAGACTTCACGAAGATGTCAGAGAAGGAACAAGAAGTCGAACCAATGCAAATTGGAACAATCAGAGGCCCTCTTTCCAAGAAAGAGAAGGAGAAGAGAAGACAAAACCATCTCTGTCTTTACTGTAGAACCAGTGGGCATTTTGTAAAAGATTGTCCCAAGAAGCCAAAAATGTACAAGAAGGAAAACTAGTAGCATCACCAGCAGGAGGAGTTGGGCTGGTGGATGCGAAATTGGAGACAACTCCAATAGTCATCTCGTTGCGAGTACCTTGCAATCTTCTGCCCCGCATTTGATTTTAACTATGACCATGACATTCAGAGATAAGACTCTAAAGGGGGGAACAGTAATGCTGGATTCTGAGGCAACTGGAAATTTCTGCGACCTCAAATTTGCTTCCAGATTGGGGCTAGGAGCGATACAAAAGGTCAAAAGTGAAGCAGTCAGAGCCATAGATGGGACGAATTTGTCATCAGGACCTATTGTCACCCATACAGAACCTGTTGAATTAATAACCACTGAGGGTCATTGTGAAGAGATACAATTTAATCTGATTGATGACCCCCAGTTCCAACTCATTGTGGGACTGCCATGGTTAACAGAGCATAACCCAACTATAAACTGGAGTGAGAGAACTGTTTTGTTAGACTCAGATTATTGCACTGAGCATTGTTTTCACAAAAAGAAGGAGAATAAGGAAGAGAATCCAGCCACTCTCTTATGCGAGAATAATATGATGGTGTGTGTTGTCCAAACCATGAAACTCCCAGAGGAATATTGAGAATTCGCTTATGTGCTTAACGAAACTGAAGCCAAGAAGCTGCCTCCACAACGGTGTAAGCTTGATTTAGAACCCGGAGCTAACCTACCCTGTAGCAGAATTTATGCGCTCACAGAAGTGGAGAATCAGTATCTGAAGAATTATTTGCACCAATTTCTAGAAAATGGTTTCATACGACCCTCTCAGTCTACCGTCTCCTTGCCTCTTTTTTTTATTCCCAAGAAGGATGGCCAGTTGAGGATTATCATAGATTAAAGAGCCATGAATAGGATTACCCTCAAGAATAGATACCCCTTACCATTGATTTCGGTCTTATTGGATCAGTTGAAGGAGGCCAAGATTGTCACAGAATTAGACTTGCGAGGTGCCTATCATCCGGTCACAGTGTGTGAAGGAGACGAGTGGAAGACGGCTATTCGAACTAAATATGGATTATATGAATATCAAATACACTGGATAGCTGCATCCTAATGCGTATCGCTCTAGAAAATTGCTTCCAGGAGAAATTAATTATACAATTACTGAGAAGGAGTTACTCGCAATCAAGGATGCATTTCAGGTGTGGTGTCACTACCTTTTAGGAGCAAAGCACATTGTAACAGTGTTTACGGATCACCGGAATTCACAATTTCTGAAATCAGCTCGTACGCTAACTCCTCGGCAACTACACTGGTCCTTATACTTTGCTGATTATGACTTTGTCATCAGATGTCGACCAGGCAAAAGTAATGGAAAAGCAGATGCTTTGTCCAGAATAGACACTGAAGGGAAGAAGGCATTGGTGGACGATCAAACATCATTCCAGAAAACAAGATAATTTAGGCTATCACTAAAGAATCAATAGAAGAGAAGATCACAAAAGCAATGACACAAGAAGAAATGAAAGTATGGGCAGGAGAAGATCCTGTGAGAGAAATTCGCAAAGAACTGCCGTATCATGCAAACAATTTATATTTGCCCACCCAGGAACTCCAACAGGTGTTGTTTGACAGACATGGTAGTCACTTTGCTGGTCATCAGGGAATTTATCGAACTGAAGAATTAGTAAAAAGACAGTTTTTATGGGCAAGTTTGGTTAAAGATGTTCAATAATATGTAGGAGGATGACAGATTTGTGCACAAGGAAAGTCAGATTGACAAAGCCCCACAAGGTCTATTGCAACCCTTGCTAACACCTCCTCATCCTTGGCATACTGTCTCCATGGATTTGATTGTATGATTACCCTCTAGCCAGGGGTATAGTTCTATCTTAGAAATGGTAGATGCCTTTACCAAAATGGCTAATTTTGTAGCTTTAAAATGGGAACCCAAGTGCAAAGCAGTTAGCCACTCAGTTTAGTCACCATCTGACTAATTCCTGTCTCATTCATTTCATTTATTCTTTATTTCGGTTAGAATAACCATAAAAGATTACATAAAATAATACACTTATTCCACAGTACTTCTATAAAAAATTAAAACACAATACTACAGTATTCATTTTGAAGTAAGCCTAGGTCAAAAACCGACCAATTTGACGATGTTCTTACGGAATTACAAGTTACATAAATATTAAATAATAAAAAAAATTAATAAAACCAGATTTGAGGAACAGCACTTTCAAACCATTCTAAAAAAATAAAGGGGGAGTATCTATACAAGAAGATATTACTAATAAAATAAATTTTTAGAACAAGGATTCTCATAACCAGATTTGTTACATAATATACAAATAAATATATAATTCATATTATTCCAGTAAAGTGCACGTGCCGGGTTCAAATGTCTCCCCATTCATTTTCTTAACCCAGAGTCTCAGACCTACCCTTTTTCTTATTAGGCTCACGCCAAACAAATATCGATTAACACTAAAAGCCACAGTCTGCCTGGTATCAGAGCGTAATAATCTCTCTGCTTCAAGGCAGGATCTAGTACCAAGCAGATGGCAAATGGGTTTTATCCATTTCTTCCTACAATGCACATAGGCCGGACAAAGGAACATCAGATGTGCCTCGCTCTCCATTACACCTTGATCACACGAAACACATTTATCCTCCTTGTCATTGCCCAACCCCCATTTCACTGTATTTGACTTTATGTGTAGGATACCATACGATATTTGAGATATAAAGACTTAGCCAATTGTGGCAGTATTTCATCTATTAAGGGTTCAAAATTCCAATCTATTTTCATTTGAAGGAATCGTGTGGTCAAAGACCCAACCCTAGAAGAATGGGACATGGTATTGTGTATAAATGACCAATAATTTTCCTTTAAAAGCTTTTTTGAGGCCAGTGTCAGATCGGACGGGACATCCCAATAATGCCTTAATCCCAATTTAAAAAAACAAATCATGAATATGTTTTAGCCAAGGAAACCCCACACCTTCATTTAACTCCAAAGTTTCTTCTAAACCTTCCCTATGGTGGATAAGCTCTTCTTTTTTTTTTTTTTTTAAGTTTGATTTTATTGAAATAAGAGAAAAAGGGGAAAGGGGGGGAGGAAAAGAAGAAACAGCAAAAGGGTATAATAATAATTACAACTTAAGGAAAATTACAAAGAATATTAAATAAGTATTACAATGAGCATGTAAAATATGAGCATATAAGGTACAAAGAAGATATATAAATATTCTGTATACAAATGATGAAATAACAATGAAACAAAAAGGCAAAGTAAGTTCAAGGTGGTTTGCGAACCTCAACAGATTCAGGAGCTAAGGAAGGGCAAGCAGGAACAGTGGAAGAGAGATATGATATCAAAGGGATCATAAAAGGTCCCGCTTGATAGCTAGTGAGATGGGAGAGACATAGTTTGTATTCAATCGGTGATGGAAGCAGATTGCATTCCACCAGGAACGATAAGACACATTGGCAGCCTGTTTCCAGTTAGAAGTAATAGTATGAAAAGCAATAGCAATTAAGAGATCCAGGAGTTGGTAGTGGACAGGGGACTGAGTTAGTTTTGGAGATAAGGAGCCCAGAAAAATCGAGATAGGGGAGAAGGGGATTTGAAAGTGAAAAATGTTCTGAATTTGAGCCCATACGGAAATCCAGAACTTGGAAATGTGTGGACAATCGAAAAGCATGTGTTTGAGATCAGCTGAGGGAAAAGGGCATGACCAGTAGATGGAAGGGGTATCAGGTGAGAAACGTGAGAGGGAGAGAGGAGTATATAAGGTTTTGTTATAAAGAAAATACAAAGTTTGGGTAGTATTAGCAGCTCTAGAGGTTTTATGAAGTTTACACCAGATCTTATCCCAAAGAAGTGTGGACCATTACTGAGAAAAATCGGATTCCCACGTATCTTCAAGTTTAGATTTTGCTCTATCTACTGAGCATCGAAATGAATTGTAAAGAGAAGAGGCGGAGGGGGAAGATTCCAGCAAGGAGGAGGTGGTTTGACGATCAGCAGGCATATCACATGAGGAAGGTAGGGACTGAAGAAAGGAGATGAGAACAGGTAAAAGTGAATCATATTGAGAGCGGGCGCTGGAGGGTAGATGAAAAGAGGTCTGTAGGACTGAGAAAGATAAAGGAATACCATGAGAAAGTAATTGAGAGATCCAACATAAACCACGGGAATGCCAGACCTTCCAGTAAATCGTGCGGTTACGAATTTGAAGACGAGAATTTAACCAAATAGGTTGATCATGAAAAGATTGAAGGGAAGGGAAAGATGAAGACAGGAAGGGAAGGAAAAGAGTGCGGCAATGCGAGATAATCGGGGTGCGGAGGCGAGCTGGGCAAGATGTGAAAGACAGAACTTTACGGAAAGTGAAAGGAGAGATGAAAGAAGATTCCATGGACAGCCATATGGGAGGATAAAAGGCGAGATCGTCCGAGAGCCACCGAGCAGTATGTTTCATAGAAAAAGCTCGATGGTATTGTCTGAAGTCCGGAAAACGGACACCGGAGTGAGCTTTATCTTGTCGAAGGGTCGCAAGGGCGATTCTGGAGCGTTTGCCGCGCCATAGGAATTTCAAAAGTAGAGAATCAATTTTTTTGAAGTATGAAATGGGAATATGTATCGGGAGCATGGAAAGGGTGTAGAGAAGGAGGGGAGAGAGCATCATCTTGATAGAGTTAAGTCTCCCCCACCAAGACAGAAAGAGTGGATGCCAACGGGTGATATTAGTGTCTAACTTTTTAGTGAGATAAGTAAAATTTAGCTTAAGAGTGTCAGAGAGAGTAGGAGCGAATAGGATACCTAAATACTTAATTTTGGAGGATTGCCACGAGAAACCGGATTGGGTGAAATGATGTTGAAGGCAGTGAGAATTCAGAGGAAGGACCTTGCATTTGTCGACATTCAATCGATAGCCAGATACCGCAGAAAACGAGGAGACCTGTTGTAGTAAGGAAGGTAGAGAGGAGGGAGGGTCAGAGCAATAAAAGAGGATATCATCCGCATATACTGATAGTTTAACCTGTTGGGTGCCAAAATGAAATCCTGAAATGGTATCGTCTTGTCGGATTTTAGTGAGAAAAGGTTTTAAAGCCATAACGAAAAGAAGAGGAGAGAGAGGACAGCCTTGACGTACACCCCTATGGAGAGAGAAATAATCTGAAGTCATACCATTAACAAAGATGGAAGCTTGAGGGTTAGAATAGAGCAAGGAAATGAGGGAAATAAATTTTGGAGAGATGCCGAACCAATGGAGAGCTCGAAACATGAAATCCCAACCAATCCTATCAAAGGCTTTTTCCGCGTCTAAGGATATAGCTGCAAAGGGAAGATTCAACCGGGAAGACTTGCTGATAATGTTAAGGAAGACACGTGCATTTTCCGAAGAGAGGCGACCTTTCACAAACCCAGATTGTTCAGGGCCAAGTAGGTCAGGAAGAAGGGGATCCATTCGGAGAGCGAGAATCTTAGCTAGTATTTTGTAATCTGTGTTAACGAGAGAAATCGGGCTTCTGTGTTCGATAAGCAGACCCAAAACAACAATGGTCTAAGGTTAGTCTGGTCGTCCACCCGTTTAATATTTAAGTCCATCAGTACAGGAATCAATGGTGTCCATATGGGCAAACTTAATATTTTCCTGAGGTTCTTATTTTCACCCACCTTGAATGTTTCATTTACAACGGGCCCCACAGCTCTGCCCCATACAATGAAGCCAACTGTGCTTTATATTTATACACTTCAAGAGCGGGTGAAATTGCTTTTGATGTACTACTTTCGATTTTCCTTATTAATGAAATGTATCCTGGAGGAGTATAGTTCTGCTTTTCTCTAGCTGGGGCCTCCAGGTCAGTTTTGAATCCAAAGTAATACCCAAATAATTAAAATCATGCACCAGCTCGATTATCTGGTTATCCACAGTTAAATTTTTCCTGGAGGTTTTATGTGGGTTAATTGACATATATTTTGTTTTACTGGGGTTTAATTCTAACCCCTTAGCTTTGCAATATTCTCCAAAGGAATTTATTAAATTTTGTAAACCTTTCGGTGTTTGGGATATTAAAATCGTATCGTCGGCAAAGAGGAGTGTCGGCACAGGCAACCCCCCTAACCTAGGAGAGTCATGATCGCATCCCAACAGATGATCAGGGATGTCATTAACATATAAGGAAAATAAAGTTGGTGCTAAAACGCACCCCTGCCTTACGCCCGCTTGACCTAAATTGATTCAGTTAGCTCACCTCGTGGACTCCATCTGACCTTTGCTCAATTGTCTTTGTGTAATCTTATAACCTGTAGAAGAATTTCCCCCGGGACCCTTGGTCCTTTAAGGACTTCCACAGGACATTTCTAGGGACAAGGTTGAATGCTGCTTTTAGATCCACAAGGGCTATATACAAATGCCCCTTCCTGAATGTTATATATTTCCAAGCAATACAAAGGAATCTAAAAACCTGGTCAACCGTGCCAGTCTTCACTCTAAAACCTGCCTGGTACTGTGATAAAACGTTATGTTCCTCAATCCATTCAATCAATCTATTTAAAATTTGCCTAGCATATACCTTCTGCAGAACATCGATAAGACTAATTGGTCGATAATTTCATGGGTTATGTCGATCGCCCTTCTTAAAAATAGTCGTAATCTCTTCCCCTTTCCAAGTTTTGGGTGAGGGTGCACCTGATGCAAGAGAATTACACAACAAGTTAGTAGAAGGGCCCCATACACCTTTGCCTTGCTTCCACAAATCACCCGGTAACTTATCAGGGCCAGGCGCCTTTCCTGGCTTAACTGCATCTATGGCCATGAGGGTTTCCTGCAAGCTAAAAACTAGAGGTTCGGCATTTGTGATGCTTTCATAACTTATCGGGCAAAAATCAATATCATTAAGAGACGAGGAGTAAAGACTAGAAAAATGTGCTACCCAAATTTCAGGATCTAGAAAAAGGTCCTTACTACATCTGCCTTATTTATTGCCCTTTGAGATTAGTCGCCAAAAGCCGACTTGGTCCTTTGTTTTCGCTGCTACTAGTAAATCATCCCAAATGTTCGCCTCTCACTCTTTCTTTGCTGAGATTAACATTTGTTTGCACTCTAACCTTTTTTCCCTTATGGCCACTATGTTTTTGGTTTTAGAAGCCATAATAAGCTAATTTTTTAGAGTACGGCATTGCTTTGTTATACCATGAGTTTTTTAACTCAGCCGCCGCCCATACGCATTATTAGCTCCTTTTGGGATTTTACTTAGTATAGGTCCCAAGTCCTTGACTAGATTGTAGTGAATATCCATAATATGAATTTCTAGTAAAGGACAATCTTCGTATGGGGTGGTCCTGTCTACTAAAGATTCATACATCTGTTTAATAGCAGCTGGATTATTCTCTATTGAAGGCCATTTTAAAGCTCTCCTATTGTTACTTACAATTGGATCTATGTTTCACTGCCAACTTCTCCTCTTGATAAGGTAACAGGGTTAAAAAGGTGGGCTGACAATGATAAGCATAGTGGGTAATGGTCACTCTCTACTCTAGTTTCAACTTTAAAGTCAAGGGCCATTGGCCAAAGCTCAATTGAGATCATTATATAGTCTAAATGGCTTTTTATATTCTTCCTAGTAAATGTGTGAGTAGGTGGGTTATCGGATGGTAACCGGCCACTACTAGGCCTTAGACAGTATTCCGAAACAAGTCTTAATAACTGAGCAACTGCTACTGTGCACGTCACTACTACCTGGCTGTCCAGATGCGGGATGTTGTTGGCCAAATCTTCTGCCTGAAAAACATGTTCTAGCCCCACCACAGGTTCATATTTACGATTAAAATTGCCTCCCACTATTTTCTATGCCCTTGCATCAATCGTGCTTAAAAAACTTGTCTAGTTGCTCAATTGCCCTTGATTGTTTACTTGTTTGGTATGGTGTAGAATATATATTTATTATATAGACTTCCTTTTTATCTGGTGTTTGGAATTTTATTCCCAGGATGTCCTCAGAGCATATATCTACTTGCTTAACTTCCAGACCAAGAGTGACCCTTACCCAAATACAAAGGCCTCCCGAAGACCTTCCTTTAGCAGATGGAATAGCACTTTTGCTAAAGGTTTTATAGCCTACTTTGTGTAGAGGATTTAGGGACCAGGTTTCCTGCAGCATAATTATGTGTTTTTTATCAATGTACTCATGCCACATCACCTCCTCTAAATTCCTTCTGAGGCCTGCAAAGTTCCATGAGATCAGTACTATCTCATTTAGATTTCCTGTCTCACTTTCTTTCATACACCCTGTTGCTGTACTTAAAGCACTGTCTGATCTGATATGATTTTTATAGCAGTTAGCATTGTTAACAGGAACCATATTTAAAGCAGAAGTAAAAACCGTTGCGGGCCCTTCCTCCTGAGGTAGCGGATGGACTAAAGGGAGTTCCACACATGGCACTAATAATTGTCAGTCTTGGGCATCCAAGTCTGACAATGCATGGTATCTGTTTGTCTGTAGGGCTGCATACTGTCTAGATATTGGGTTCCATAACGGTGGTCTATATAAGAACCCCAATGGGAGTGCACAGATGCTAGTATTGGTCAAGTTTGTCTTCTCATTCCTAATCAAAATACGACGTACCAACTGTGGTCTACGAAAATTTACCACTATACAGTCCCCTTCTATACTTTTAGTGGAATAGCCAAGCCAGCCTACCCTGCGAACCATTAGTATTTCCTTTGTGTTCCTTAAGTGAAAGTTCTTATTTTTGGCTAACCAATCTATAGTTTTATTACGAAGGTCTTCCCAACTTTCTTTTTGACTTGATCTAAGGGCAGGGATACCAGCTAGTATTATCGTATATGGACTTGAAGCAGGTGGCAGATTTAAATTATCCATGTTAGCAGTTCTACTCAAATTCCGTGTATCATGTACCCTATCTACTTTAGGGATTACTGTGCAATTTCTCAATGCCACTGGTGGATCTGGGCCAGTTGGTAACACCTGAATCCTATCACCTATACCAATCTGCGTAATCTGAGCAGTGCTGCCTTCATTTCCTTCAGTATGTTGATGGTCATTTCTTTGTGTAATTCTATCCGCCTTTCAACCCTTTCGATATTTCTCCCAGTCTAATCCTCAACTAGTCTGGTCTCCCTAGTGCTCCCCAAATTTTTTACTACTACTTCTAGGCTGTTCAGTTTGTCCCATACCTGTGTAAAGCCATTGTTAAGCAAGCCCTGCATCTCATTAACCATTGTTTCTATATTACTAGTGGTATTTGTCGCAGCTTCTTTAACATTAGTTATGGCTACATCAAGGATCACAGGGTCTGTCTGTGTGTCAACAGAAGTAGTAACAATTTGACCTCCATTAAGCGCATGTTCCTTACCAGTGTTGTCTATTACCTCTACAACCCCCCACATTTAGGTTTCCCTACAGGACCCACCCGCTTCCCTTTTGCTTGAATTGTAGATTTTCCCTTAATAGCCACATTTTTTTGCACCTTATGCCTAGTAACTCTACGCTCTACCATTTCCGGCATCAGTTCCTGGGTGCTAACAATAGAAGGCAAACTTAACGAGGACGAGGGAATGATGGGAGAATTAGTGAGTAACCCATTATTCACACTCTACTCTGTACCTGCCAGTTGGATTTCTCTTAGTGTTAAGGGGTCCATAGATATTTGGCGTTCTGTAAGTTCAATTTCATGTATCAATAGAGATTCTGCCCATACCAGAAAACGTCCAGTGTCCCTGCCGCAGTCTTGCGTTTCTCGATCTCTTTAAAATGCTCAGTTAATTAACTTAAGTATGCGGCTTGATCTTAACCAGAGAGCAGGATCACAATATTGAAAAAATGTCACTGAACACAGGACCTTCCTGCGGCAATGCGCAACTCGTTTCATTCCTAGTGGCAGATGTTAATGAGATGGCCCAGCCCAGCCTCTTCCGGGCAATGACGGGCGTGGACAGGCCCGACCTTGGCCCGGGCTTGCCCGGGAGCGACCCGGGCACGCCCACGCACGTACCGCACTGCGGGAGCCCTGCCCCCCTTTTATGCGCCTCCTGGTGCTGACGTGGTTTGGAGCGGCTTCACTGCTGCTAAGGCTGCTGAGTACTGTAGTCCCTGGTAGTAGCGGGACAATGGCGGCGCCCGGCGGCGCGCAGATCAGACAAGCCCCGTGGGGTGAAAGAGAATGTCCAGTAGTAAAGGGCGACTGGTGACCACAGGTAGGCTCTTGGTTTCAGCAGGCCTTTACTAAAAAACTGGGCATAGAAACTAGGTACTCCACAAGTTTCCACCCACAAGCTGATGGTCAGTCAGAGAGAACCAATCAGGAGTTAGAAAAATACTTACGTCTATGTCTGTTAGATAAGGAAGGTGATTGGCCCGATCGCCTCTGGACTGCAGAATTTGCACACAACAATGCCAAGGATGCTTTCACAGGATTTTCACCTTTCTACCTAAATTATGGGAGACATCCAAATTCATCTGTAGCCTTGCAAGAAGTGACAGTACCAGCAGTACAATATTTCGTTCAATATCTAATTAAGGTGCAGCAACTAGAAATTTGGCTTTAGCAAAGGAGCGTTATAGCGTGAGCACAAATAGAAAGAGAAGACCTGGGTTAGAATTGCAAGTAGGAGATAAGGTATGGTTAAGCACAAAAAATCTAAGGCTTAGAGAAAACCGAAAATTTCAACCACGCTTTGTCGGCCCTTACCCAGAAGACAGGAAAATAAACTCGGTGACTTACAAGTTACAACTCCCTTCGCAGATCAAAATCCATTGAGTGTTTCATGTATCTCTTCTTCAAGAAGGTGTCCCTTATTTCAAGGAATCACGACCCCCAAACCACTGTTAATCAAAGGGAAAGAAGAATATGAGGTTAAAAGAATCTTAGATTCCAAGATAGTTCGAGGAAAATTACACTATCTAATTGATTGGATAGGCTATGGACCCGAAGAAAGATCCTGGGGGGAGCAGATAAATATAAATGCCCCTAGATTGATAAAGGCCTTTAATCTTCAGCATCCACACAAGCCTAAGCCACGAGGCTTAGCCTTGGAGGGGGGTGCTGTCAGGGCTAGAAATGCCAAGAAACCATTAGAGCGATGTGCAGCAGTTATTTACCGCAGTCGTCTGGAAGGACGCAGGTTAGGAAGCGGTCCACCTAGGTTAACGAGCGCTAGCTGCAAATGTCTGCAATCACGTTGCGGACACTGTTCAAGGCTACCGCGGTCGCAGGTCTAGCTTTCCACAAGCGAGGACCGGCATGAGAACCGGCGCGAGGACTGGCGCGAGGACCGGCGCGAGGACCGGCGTGAGGACCGATGCAAGGGCAACCCAGCAGTGGAGAGTGTTGACGGCGTTCTAAGCAGTGCACTTCACCAACGGAATTCATGGAGAGAGGGTGTACAATTTTGTAGTCAGTCAGTTGGTCAGAGTAGGGAATTCAAGTCTTTGTTTCAGTATTAGAACAGGTTCCAGTTTGTTGCATGGTCGTCGGGTAGCTAGTTAGTTACTCTTGATAAGGAGTTCATTGTTCAAGCGAAGGAAGATATCTATCAAAATCTACTTACCAGTTGGTCTCGAGTTCTTTGGACTTCCGGATGATTTCTTCAGTCAGCAGAACTGCAAGTAGTTGTTAGAAATGGGATTTCTGGTTGGCTAGGGCTTGTGCCTAAGCCAGACAGCAACCACCACTCTAGTCAGGGCAAGGGAGTTACACACTGAAGATAACCTCTGCTCACCCACCTTGGTAGCTCGGCACGAGCAGTCAGGCTTATCCTAGAGGCAATGAGGAAAGTGTTGCGCAACACACACACAGAGCAGCAAAACACTAGGCACACCACAAAAGAACCCCCACACAAAGTTATATAAAAAATAACCTTTGTATTATCCAAAACACATTAGAATCATAATCACTCATATACACGGTGCCAACTGGCACTAGGCAACATTCACAGGGGACTATATACACATGACAGGGCCAATCGGGCCACTGTTAGAATCTTTAGAACGCACTAGTAGCACATATAAAACACAACCACTGACTACTGGTAAAATAATGTACTTGGCATCATATATAGCAACATAAAACACATTCTACATAAACTCACAAGAATAATCACATTACGCAACCTCTGTAGGCATACACACATTATGCAATAGGCATCATAAGCATAAACATATTATGCAATAACTCACAATTAGGAGGGCACCTTAGTGACACTCCCCAGGTGCATACATCACCTTTGGAACTTGTGCCTTATCACCACCATAAAACTGAACCCAGGCCAACTGGTCTTTCTAGGGGGCCCAATGCCTTTTATCTAGAATGTCAGGGTTGTACTGGTGCCTTCCACTGGCCCTTTTGCTGCCAATGCAGCCAAAACCACGGTGCGCAATGTGCGGGGGGCGTGGGGTGCAACTCACCCCTTCCTTACAGTAAAGCAACAAACAAAATGCCCCCTTGTTGCAGCTGCCCGCTCTATCTCGGGGTGCCGCTGGAAATTAGGCCTTGGCACCACTGTGCCTCCTGAGTCCCCACTGGGATGCTACCACAATTGTGCCCAATGTGACAGCTGCCCGCGCCTGTGTGGTACAGCTGTGATCATGAGGCCTGGCACCACTGTGCCTTTTGAGCCCCAATCCGGGACTCTTCAATACAAACTTTCCCCCATGGTGCAGCTGCCCGCAACTGCCATGCAAGGAAGAACATTTGCACCAACACTGCTCTGTGAGCCACGGTCACCGGGCTCCTCCTGAGGCCAGCACTCGGCACCGACAGTGCCCCATAGGCCCCCACTCCTCAAAATCGGTACTAACCGTGCCTGGGGAGCACCAACCCTGCTCCACACTTGGCCCCCACTCACCGGGGCTCAGTCGTGGACTCTGCTCCTCTGCTCAAGGACCCCGGTTGAGCCCCTCCTCTTTCTAGACATCTGCCTCCCCTTCTGCCAGGTGGGGGAAGGCGGGCATGCAACAGATGGAGCCCGCGAGGCTCCAATGCCTCTCGCTTATCCCTAGACTCCGGACGTCCTCCGGCACCGTCCAGTGCAGGGTGGGCTCCCGCCTGGATTCTCCTTCCGGTTCGGGGGAGTAAGGCCACGGCCCCAACCAGGCACGGCTACCTGACTTCCACTGGGCTGATCTCGGCGGTTCTACTTCACCAGACACCGCAATGCGGGGTGGGTTCCCACCAAAAAATAAAGCACCGATGCGGGGTGGGCTTCCACTCAGAGGGCACTCAACAGCGGGGTGGGCTCCTGCTTTCAGGAGTGAAAATTCAGCGGGGTAGGCACCCGCTATTAAGTAAGCATTAATGCCGGGTGGGTTCCCACCAAAGCCAGCAATGTGCTGGAATATCCATGTCGGAATTCCCTCGGAATCGATCGCAGCTCAGCGCTGCAGAGGCACAGGCCCTTCTCCTGTCCTGAAGCCACCAACAATAAAGGTTCAGCACTCATGAGGCGCTGTGCCCCCAACAGTTCCAGGGCAATGGCTGAGACACATAGCACACAGCAATGCCAACTTCTAAAAGTGATTCAGAAAAGGGGGTGGTGATGAACAGAGTGCCTGAATTAAGCAGACTACTCTTACCCAGTCCAAAGATCAGGGCTTGATCCATCACCGTTTTTTAGCTCACTGCACCATGCCAGCTCAGAACTTGGCTATATGCAAATTAGTCTGTTCCTGTCCCAGTGCATGATGGGAACAGGGCAAACCAAACTACCAAGCCAATTCTTATACTGGGAAGGAAACAAGCTTCCGGGGACCGGTTTCTGCCATTTCAGGCGTCGTCGGCCCGGCTTGCTTGAATCCTGATGGTGCAATGAGCAAGGGACTCACATCTGAGTATACCCTTCCACGCTTATGGTGGACAAAAATGATTCAGAAAAGGGGGTGGTGATGAACAGAGTGTCTGAATTAAGCAGACCACTCTTACCCAGTCCAAAGATCAGGGCTTGATCCATCACCGTTTTTTAGCTCACTGCACCATCCCAGCTCAGAACTTGGCTATATGCAAATTAGTCTGTTCCTGTCCCAGTGCATGATGGGAACAGGGCAAACCAAACTACCAAGTCAATTCTTATACTGGGAAGGAAACTTGCTACCGGGGACCGGTTTCTGCCATTTCAGGCGTCGTCGGCCCGGCTTGCTTGAATCCTGATGGTGCAATGAGCAAGGGACTCACATCTGAGTATACCCTTAAAGAGGTTGGCATAAGAGGGAGTAAACCTGGAACCTATGGGCATGCCCTGAGTCTGTTGGAACCATTCACCATCAAACACGAAAAAGTTATTCTTGAGTATCAAATTACTCATTCCAAGAAGTATTTTTAATGTCCATTAGACTGGCATTTCTCTTAAATAGAAAGTGCCTTAGTGCATTATGGCCAAACTAATTCTATATGCACGTGTTCAGCCTCACTATAAGGAATCCTATATTACATCTTGTAACTTCTTAAAAACATCCATCGTATTGCAGAGGTATGAAGGTAGATTCACAACAGAGGTTTGAGAAAGGAATCAACATATTCTGAGAGATGCTCTGTCAGATTGCCTTTACTGGAGATAGTAGGTCTACCTGGCAGATTTTGTTTAGACTTGTGTATCTTAGGTACGATATATATGAAAGGGAATCTAGGATTCTTAACGTTGAGATATCAGAATTCACTAACTTCAAGGAGCCCTACCAAACATATAAGACTCCTGATGAATTTGATTGGACACTAACAACGAAAATATGTTGATATAGAACTGTAAGGATTCTGCTATAGTGCTATGTATTAAGCCAAACTGATTTCACAATTGTATGCTCGGTTTCATTGATGTTTGTTATGGCTTGTTGGGTGACTGCAGGGCAGTGGGGTCATGAAAAGTTGAGCAAAAGAGATATAAATTATAACATAAATTTACACTAGTGCGACCTCTTTGTGCCCACACTGCTATTGCATTATACTCAACTACAAACAACCTGGACAATGCTACATATGACATACCTTCTTTAAATATTGAACTTTCAATATTAATAATAGCTGTGTATACAGTTAAACCTTGAGATTTATAGATAGTTACAGCATATGCTAGACACTAGAAACTTTTGCCATTCCTCATATAAGTCCTTTACAAGTAAAAAACGTGGAATACATCGGCCAATCTGCTTCACGCATCAATCTGATCCACTTTTATGGCTAAGTATTCAACCTCCTCCCTATGTGGAAAATTAATGAAATCAATAACTTTGCCCATAGCACCATTTACTAACCCTTCCTCCACATTTAAATTACACCGCAAATGTACTCAATACGTTTTGCACACATGTAAACACTTTCCTATTCCTGCAGTCCTCAACACAAACTTCTCCAAATAATCTAACTTTGTTTATAGATTTTGAGTTTGTTGAATTGTTACTCCCTGATGTTCTATTTTATTGATAGCTGTAATTTCCAAAATATCTTCTTTCACCAGCTTCAGTAATTCTTCACTGAAGTTCGAGCACTTTTGAAGTGTAGGCATTACACAGAATATAGATTTGTCTTTTTCAATGAGAACGTACATTAGGTGTGCTGCTGTGCTGTCAGATTAAAACAGTTTCTTGGTAAATTGACTTTTGAAAGCATGTTTCCCCTTCTTTGTCAGAACTCCCACTCCTAATGTACTTCAGAATATGTCCATATTTCACATTAAATGCTTGACACATATTCTTCACTAGTTCCTTATATTCATAGTTTAACCAAATATATACATTGCCAATAATTCCCAAATAATTTCTAGTTTCATTGTGAAGAAGTGTCTTGAAAACAGGCTGTCCTTTCAAGCGGGTGAGTTGCAGCAGGTCATGAAAGACAATTAAATGCTTTGCATTCTTAAGTGTACGAATGCTAAAATTCAGTTTGAAACCATACTCTCTTCATTGATGATCAAAAGCTTTTGTTTCTTCAATGCTCTTCACACCATATCACAATCTTCACCAGATAACTTCTGGTATTCCACTTATTGTAATGTCCAACATGTAGCATAAGCAGTCAGTGAAAAGTAATTCCTTTAATGCTGTGTGCAGCTAATCCAGTTGGTGCTGTTAATACACATAATAAATTTGATTCTGTAGTCCTCTGTAAATAAGCAGTGAGTACTTTAGTGAGTACTTTAATTAAAAAGCTATTCTCAGTGCCATCTTGCCCGCTGATGTACAGTAGAACTGGTGTAGAGCATTCCCATTCTTTCTTCTTGTGCAGAAGTACAGTAGAACTGGCGTAAATGTAGAGCATTCACATTCTTTCTTCTTGTGGAGGAGTACAGTAGAACTGGCGTAAATGAAAAGCATTCACATTCTTTCTTCTTGTTCAGAAACCCAAGTTTTATTTTATCTTTTACTTCGATGTACATTTCTTTCTGTTCAGGGCCGGCTTTATGGCAGTGCAACTGGTGCGGCCGCATTGGGTGCTGATCTGAGGCGGGCACTGACCGGAGGGGGGGGCGCTTTGTTTAGCATAACTTATGATTTAAAAGCACCTGCTGCAAAGTTCATTGGTGTCCAGCTTTCAGGCAGCAATAAAAATGTCAAGATAACTCTTGTGATTAATGTTTCTACTACACAGAGAGATTGGAGTTTTGTATAGAGGCAGTTTTGAATCGCTATTAAGTAGCGCAGAGGGTTAATATGCCTGCTGCAAAGAACAGATCTGTATTTTACGTGGATAGTTGAATAGATCAGTAAAGCCTGCCTTTACCAGCGGTTTAATACAAATTAAATGTATTTGAGAGAGGGGCTATGTAGATTTGAGGGGCACTTTAGCTGGGTGGCAATGAAGGAATCTGGGGAGGAGGTCGTGGGGGGGGCGCAAGACATGATTGTCGCGCTGGGTGCCACCAGCACTAAAGCCGGCCCTGTTTCTGTTTGTCATTCAGGTGTGCTACTAAGTGTTCAAAACCCACACTGTCCTCTCTTGCTTGTTGCATTGCAGTCTCCACCTCTCTCATGGCTATGGCTGCTTTATTTTGAATAATTGGTTGTCCAAGGGGATATTGACTCAGTGGTGCAGAATTTTGGCTGCTTTATGAATTCTCTCTTGCTATTTCAGCAGTTATGATTTCTTCCTATTCAATCTCATCTTTCAACATTTGCATATAGTTTTACAAGAATGGACACTGAATTCTGTCTATTTCAGCATTGAAAGAGTCATAGTCTCCAAGTAGTTCTGATTCAGTGCGCCAAGGCTTGCACAGTTGCAGAAGTGCCAAGTAGAAAAACTATCTTCTGTCTGCAGTTTGGCAACTCAGTTTCCTGTGGTAATTTGATTTCCCTTGCTATGTCTCACCCAACAACCGTCACATCCAACGACCGCATATTTTCCTTCTTCTATGTTTTCTGGCACATTCCTTTTATATCTGTAGTGCTGAAGTGCTTTATAAATGCAAAAGGAACAAATGATGGACAGAATGCTGAACAATGCAAACATTCACCCCCAGTCACAGAGATCTGGGTTTATACCATTGTTCTTTTACTCACGACGCCACCCCAGTTTAGACCCAGCCATATGCAAATCAGTCTTTCCTTATGAGAACATTCCAGCTCAAACTGCCGTGCCAGGTCCTCCCTGGACTGGAAACAAACATCCTGGGACCGGTTTCGGGGCATCACATTTCATCAGCCAGGCAAGCTTGAATCCAGGGGCGCAGTGAGCAGAGGAACCATGTCTGGGCATACCCTTCCAACTTAGGCCAACAAATGCAAAAGAAAAAAATGATGGATGGAATGCTGAACAATGCAAACATTCACCCCAAATCACATAGATCTGGGTTTAATCCTTTGTTCTTTTGCTCACCATGCCATCCCAGTTTGGACCCAGCCATAAGCAAATCTGTCTAGACCCTGTTCCTTATGGGAACAGTCCAGCCCGAACTGCCAAGCCAGGTCTTTTCTGGACCGGAAACAAGTATCCTGGGACCGGTTTCGGGGCATCACCCGTCATCAGCCAGGCTAGCTTGAATCCAGTGGCATCTGTCTTCTATATGTGGTCTTCTTCTTAGATAGTATATATCCAACATATTTTTCTTCACAATGTCTGTACCTTCCTGGTCAAACTCTGCATGATACTGAATTTCTGGGAAATACTTTACCTTTCTATTCTGTGTACTTGCCAGGCCTAGACTTACCCAAACAATTCCCTTTGACTTTAAGAACAAACTGGCTGAGCTCAGCTTGTCAGCTCTATGGGGAAGCATTTTTAAGCTGAAGCTGTACAATTTCTTAGATAGACTCTTGGCTACAGAAATCTCCTCCCACATCTCCTTCATCTCTGTCTTCTCTCATTTTATAATGCATGAATTGACATACCAAGCAACAGTGATGGGGCTGTCTGCAACAAATTGTAGATCGATATTGGCATTCCACATCTTCAGAATCACAGGGTTGTAGTCATTTATATATTTGGAAGCCTCTGTTCTCAGGTTATATGTGTTTTTGGTGACTTCAGTGTCAAAGTATGTATGAATGCAGACCTAAAGCTGTACACTCTTCCTTGTGAAATCACAGGTCGTGGGAATCCAAATCAACATCGTGTGTAAACAATGTCTTTGTATCTGTATTTTTGATGACAGAACTTTCCATATCTATGTGTTGGAAACCGTTGTACTTGTCTCAAATCCTTTTCACCACTGTTTCTTGGGACGGCGCATGTCACATACTGTTGTATGAAAAACAAGACAGTCTCATCACTGTCTACTCTAAATTTCAGTGCATCCTTTATCCATAACAGCATGTGAATATGAGGAGCACCTCTTGCTAGGCATTCTTTTTGCAAAAAGAAATCAGTCATTTCGCCAAGAGGTGGGGTTTGTTTTGCTCCCAATGAAATACATCATAGCTTGAAATCTGGTTAAACTATCTGCAAACATTAGCGGGATCGAGGAGCAAAATTCTCTGGCTGTCTTCACTGTGATGTTTTTAAATCTTAGAGTTTGCTTTTCTCAAAAACTCGAGCAGATCCTCCCACGCATACCCAGCACAGCTGAGTGTCAGAAAACAAGTAGGTGCACCAAGATTTCTCAACGCACATTTCAGTTCCCCATGAAGGTGATACCAATACTCATTGGTGTCATGTTGGCACGCCATGAAATTAATCAAGTTGTTCTCCAAGTTTTCGTTCTTCCCATAAACTTTGTCAAAGAATTCCTTTGCAGATAGATTTTTAAGATTAACTCCTGTTTTCAGTACATGGTTAACAGCATATGGAAGTCCAGACAAGTCACTCTCAAACAGAAGATGGCATATGTAGAGATTAACTTGTCGGAATCTTGTGTCCTCTGAGTATAATCTGGTTGAATGGTATTTAGCTGTTGATATCTGTACAGGGCAGTCGTCAAACAGCCACCTTCTCCAGTGGGAAACAGTTGTGGAAAACAGCAAGCTGTTAAACGTTTCTCCTGTACACTCAATCAATCAATCAATCAACAGTATTTGCATAACGCGCTACTCACCCAGTAGGGTCTCAAGGCGCTGGGGGGAGGGGTTTGTCACTGCTCGAAAAGCCAGGTCTTGAGTTGTTTCCTGAAGGAGAGGTGGTCCTGGGTCAGCCGTAGGTGGATGGGGAGGAAGTTCCATGTCTTGGCCGCCAGGTAGGAGAAGGATCTTCCTCCCGTGGTGGCTCTGCGAATGCGTGGTACGGTGGCGAGGGCCAGGTTGGCCGATCGTAGCTGGCGGGTGGACGTGTAGAAAGTGAGGCGGTTGTTGAGGTACTTCGGGTCCATGTCGTGGAGAGTCTTGTGTGCCTGGGTGAGGAGTCTGAACGTGATCCTCTTGTTGACGGGGAGCCAGTGTAGGTCTCTCAGGTAGGTAGAGATGTGGCTGCAGCGAGGGATGTCCAGGATGAGTCGTGCGGAGGCGTTCTGTATGCGCTGGAGTCTTTTCTGTAGTTTGGCAGTGGTTCCCACATAGAGGGTGTTCCCGTAGTCCAGTCGGCTGGTGACGAGTGCCTGGGTGACTGTCTTCCTGGTTTCGGTGGGGATTCATCGGAAGATCTTACGGAGCATGCGCAAGGTGTTGAAGCACAATGATGATACGGCGTTGACTTGTCTGGTCATCGAGAGGGAGGAGTCCAGGATGAAGCCCAGGTTTCGTGCGTGGTCCGTTGGCTTGGGGGTGGTGCCCAGGGCAGGGGGCCACCAGGAGTCGTCCCAGGCGGAGGGCGATAATCCCAGGATGAGGACTTCCGTCTTGTCTGAGTTCAGTTTCAGGCGGCTTTTCTTCATCCACTCGGCGACGTCTTTCATCCCTTCGCGTAGGCTGGCTCTGGCGGTGGCGGGGTCGTTGGTGAGGGAGAGGATCAGCTGGGTGTCGTCGGCATAGGAGATGATGATGTTAAGGTTGTGTTGGCGTGCGATGGCTGCGAGGGGGCTCATGTAGACGTTGAAGAGGGTGGGGCTGAGTGAGGATCCTTGTGGTACGCCGCAGATGACTTCGGTGGCCCCGGAACTGAACGGGGGAAGGCGGACTCTCTGGGTTCTTCCGGCAAGGAACGAGATGATCCACTTCAGTGCCTTCTTTTGGATTCCGATGTTGCTGAGGCGCTGTACTAGGGTGCGGTGGCAGACAGTGTCTAATGCTGCAGAGAGGTCCAGGAGGATGAGGGCCGCTGTTTCCCCGTTGTCGAGCAGGGATCTGATGTCGTCGGTGGCTGCGATGAGGGCGGTCTCGTGCTGTGGTTGGCTCGGAAACCAGACTGCGAAGGGTCGAGGGAACCGTTTGTCTCGAGGAAGGCGGCGAGCTGTTTGTTGACGGTCTTCTCAATGACTTTGGCAGGAAAAGGGAGGAGCGAGATGGGGCGGAAGTTCTTGAGGTCGGTGGGGTCCGCGGTTGGTTTCTTCGGGAGGGCGCTGAGCTCGGCGTGCTTCCAGCTCTCCGGGAAGGTGGCGGTGTTGAAGGAGATGTTGATGATGTCCCGGAGTTGGTGTGCGATGACGGAGTCGGCCTTGTTGAAGACGTGGTGGGGGCAGGGGTCATAGGAGCTCCTTTTGCTTGCTTCATCTACATGTCATATCTAAAAAAACATGAACATTTCTATAAAAAAGATTATTTTGGACCAGGTATAATGTCGCTTTTTTACTTTACTAACATTCACTAACTCTTTCCAGATTTGTTTACTCTTTGTAGGCACACCATTTGCTAGAATTACAACTGGTTTATGATCCTCTCTGTGCACACCAACTGTTTCAATGTTCTGTTTGAAATCTACAGATAAGTAGACAACTCTTTCTTTAAGGGCTTTCTGAAGGTCAGTTGGTGACAGCTTCCCTGTTTAAGGCGCCATATGGACTATTGCCCAAAATGGGATGGGTGTACACATTGTATGAGAATGGATTCATAAACATTTAAATATTGAAGATCTTGTGGAATTGAAACGAATTCTAACTTGTTGTGTTGACAAATCAAAGCGTTCTTCTACAAATAAATACATAGCAAATTGTTGACACTTTAAATTGTTCTCTTGTTCAGTTTTTTAGTACAGAACAACATCGCAAGTTTGGCTTTTGTAGTAAGTGCGTCAACAACAGATAAAAACACAGTTTGGTTTCTCAGACAAAACTGTGTGAAATGTCCTAATCTCTTCTCTGAAGTTACCAATACTAATACCTGTGTCATGTTCCTCTTCACCTATACAAACCAACTCCTCATTTTCTCTACACTCCTCTGCAGGACCAACAAAGCGAAATTTAACATCTTCACAAACTTTTTCTACCTCTACTACTGTACCAAGCAAAAGAGCTCTATTCATTTTCCTAAACTGAGAACAGGGGTTTTGACAAAGTGAAGCCTCCTAACTAAATTCTACATATTAGAGTGGTGAACAGCTAACATTCTCAAGTGATGAAAGCTGCTTTGGCACACTATCTTTAATAGACATGCTAGTGAATGCCCTTGTAAATGTGTATACTTCCTTACTTTTCATGGATCTAATCTGTGTAAAATCCCACTTTTCTTTTTCAGACTTTTACATGGTAACATATGCAGAAAAGTCCTCAATATATCAACTGATTACTGCCGAACACTGCAAATACTGCTACAGTTCCATTTGTATGCAGGGGCATGTCTAGCCTTCCTTGTACCTCTTCAGCTATCACTTCTTCAACATTCATGGGAACCTGTAATGGCAGTTCCATCCTTTACCTCATAACATCAACCACTTGTTTCAACTGCATGCGCAAATGTGTTCTCTTGAAAGTAGCTTTCTTCACTAAAGAAGGGCTCAGTACTGGAAGTAGGCTTCTAATCACCACTAAAAACTTTGCAAAAATTAGGTCTATTGAAAATTCTTTTCTTTTAACTTCTTTTCCTCATAGACACTATTTTGTTCAGTGTTCTCATTCTACTCAGTATCAAAATAACATCCCTGTAACCTTTGTTTTTTCCAGTGAATTTCAAAGGTTTTTTGCATTCTATTTCTTAATTGTAACATCCATTTTTTTAAGTGAGCGTCTACGATTTTCATATTTCATTTCTGTAATTGGATGTTGCATATTATATTTATATTATGTACCACTCATTTTGTGACTTGGTATGTGTTTATATGAGAGTACATTATTAACAGGTTTTATTTTTCAGAATTTTTTTGATTTGTCATAACATTGTTGCATTTACTGTGGAGAATTTTTGATCAGCAAATGTATTTCACATACTGAAGAATACACTTAAAAACATTTTTTAAATGAAGTTTAAGTCAAAATATTTAGTAAGATATTGTTTCAACTTTTCTTTCAGTGATCAATTTAGGAGAAAACCACCTTCACATAAAAAAAATCACATTCGCGACTACCGTATTTCATAAAAGCTCCAAACTAGGAAGTGTTGGCAGCCATTTTGTACCTCGGTAGAACTGAGGCATCAGAAATCAGTGCAACAAGTTTGCAAAACGTAAAAAGGGGGCAGGGTAGAAACTCCCTGACCCCCTAGGCCTGCTTAGGGGGTCCCACAAGGACCCCCGGGGCAAACAAATATAGATATATTTTTTTAAACGGCAAAATCCGCGCATGGTGTGTGGATCCTGCAGTGAAAAAAAAAGCAAAGCGCAGGCTCTCGTGCTTCTTTAATAATTAGCCCCCGGGGTGGCCAAATCCCGGGGGCATAAATATTTAATGTAATGGCGGGCCCAGAGGCACCCCCAGCCCCGGGGACCGCCACACCCCGGGGCTTTTATGAAATATGTGTGGGGGGCCACAGCCCCCGAGCCCCGGGGACCGTCACCCCCGGGGCTACAAAATAAATGGATCAGGGGGCTCAAAGGCCATCCCAAGTCCCAGGGACCACCACTCCTCCGGGGCTTTGTACATTGTGGGACGGGGCCGCGTGGCCTCCCTCCTGGAGCCCTCGAGGGCCCTGGGGTCCGCCACCCCCCAGGGCCGGCTCCTGCAGTCTCCCGGGATGCCCACCCTCGGGACACTGGTGTTTGCTATGGCAGGGTGGGAGCCTCGTGGCTCCCGGCTTGTCATGGCAAATTGTGGTTTCCCTGCTCTCTCTTTCAAAATGCAAACCCGATTGCTTTTCCACACGGGGAGCTGCATGTCATGCCAGGCTCATCGGCTCATTAAACTCATGATGCTTCATTTGTGCCGGTGCTTAGCACCGGCACTTATTTCCCAGGGCCGTATCTACATGTGATATCAGTGCACTAAGGTCACACTTTCTCCCTATCGAAGAGCTGATATCGCATGTAAATCATTCCTGCCTGGGTTCAGTGTTGCCTGATTGGTATTGGTGCGTAAGATATTTACATTTGGAGGCACATGGACGGCACCCACCCACTGCCAGAAACTGCGCAGGTGAAGTCACTGCCTCAGCATAACAGCAATAATAGTAGCTACCAATGACTGATTGAAAATGGATTTTAAGCTCACCCCGTTCCTCCTTGACTACGTTGAATCGTCAAGTGTTGCCTCCTGAGTTGGACCAATGCAGGGCAGTGACCCCACATTTCACTCCCCCAGCAGCGCTTACTTGACTAAACAAGCAAGCAGCGTGTAGCACAGCAGCAGGCCTCTGTTTTAAACCAAATTTCAGTAAGTAATGATTTTGTCTTTACAATGAGACAGAGATGTGACTGAATGAGGTCAAAGATCACATCATAACACATGGCAATATCGCTTATTTGCATGTGTGCAGTCTGGCTGATGCATCCCACCCCTCTCGCAGCACCGCGCTGAAGAGGTGTCTGTAGGGCAGCGCTGCCTGCTGGCACAGGCCTACAGTACGGTCCAGCAGGTCTTTAAAATGAGACAGAGATGAGACTGAATGAGGTCAGAGATCACATCATTATGCACGGCAATATCGTTTGTTCGCACTTGCGCAGCGAGGCTGATGCACTTCACCCCTCTTGCCGCACCGCACTCAATTGGAGGCCCTGTGCACCTAGGCCGCTCTGCTTACATGCTGTCATTGTTGTGTGTACTTACAAAAAAACACAAGGGAAACCCTACTCACAGAGAACCAGGGTAAGTACTGTGTATCAAAAAACAATGGTTCTTGTAGCAAAGATAATGGAGTATAATGGTAATAATAATGCGCAATGGCAAAGAATGTTGGGTCCTATGGATAGACAAAGAGGAGGTCGAATACAGTGTGATTGAATATTTCCACTTTTTATAAATTATTCCAACAAAATTGCAAGTATATACAATAGTAAGTGCTTCGTGTCCCCAGTGCTTTTGGAACCAAATGGAAAAACAGGCTAGTGCCATTTGTGACATATATAAAAATTGGTTTCCATTGAACAAAAAACAACCCTTTCTGAATATGACAGTATGTTACAAAACACTGTTTGCAATTAACAGTGCTGCAGTAATGATTTGTTTCTCAGTGATGTTGACGGCGTTTCAACACTTTGTGGGGTATAGGGTCTCTTGAGGACCTAGTAGTATAGGGACATGTGAAAGGGTATCAATAGTTATGCGCAGCCACGTGCATGAAGTGAAAAACACCGGTCAAGTGAAAAATAGAATGGGGTACTCACACTGGACCCAGCCGGATGCTCAGTGTGAGGGAGGAATAGTGGCTCGCAGTACGAGATGAGGCAGGGTGGATACCAATGCCTAATTGACAGCGCTTCCTAGGGAGAAATTTCCGAGTGCGTCCTCCAATAGATAGGGGGTAGGAACAGGATGTGTCCCATCAATGTAATTCTGCTTGATTAGTCAGAAACCAGCGCGTTCAATTGAAACCGACTGACGCTAATGAGGAGTAGCTGGTTTCTGACATTTGTGAGTATTTTTTTTGCAGAAGCTATTGCTGGAAAACTGGCGATATCGGCTGTTGTCACCGGGTTGAGAATGGAATGATAATTTAAAATCACTGAAAAACTTTAGGTTTAATGAACATTATAATTAGCAATTATCATTTAAAAAACCTTTGAAATTCACTGGAAAAAAACATAGGTTTCAGACATGTTATAGTTAGGAATTAGCATTTTTTTAAAACTAGAAATTCACTGAAAATCCATAGGTTTCAGGGATGTTATAGTCAGTTGGACATTTCACTTGTACAAAACCAGAGAAATTCGGCCGTTATAGTTAGTAGAGCTAACTATAACTTGCACCCCCGCAATGCACTGCTGATGACGTCACATATTACATCACCCATGGCATGGTCAGTGACATCACGGATGACATCACTTATGTCATCATCCATGTGATAATCTAATGCACCTCCTCACACCTTAATATAATATTTGATACACCCACTCTAAAAATACAGACTACGATTTTTGAGACCATAGACACACCAATACCAGTTACTACATACGCACTCACTGATTATTAGGTTTACACACACATCCACTCATGCACCCATACAGTAACTCATACATTCATCACTCATCAATACAGCACTATCATATGCACTCATACACCAATACATACACTCTCACACCACCAATCATCCATAGACTTACACTCCTCGTCAGTTATGCAAAAAATCAATCACACCTATTTACTCACCTATACAGTTATACACAGACTACCTCACTTAAATATACAAATACTAACACATACTTACTCTCTTATACAATCACTCATATAAGCAGACACTCATCCGTACAGCCACTTTCACAATCACTCACTCTCCCGTATAGTAATTTATATACCCAAAACTCACATATACTGCCTTTCACATATGTAGTTACTCACACATATACCACTGGGACATCCATGCTAATTTCTAACTATAACGTCCCTGAAAACTATGTTTTTTTCAGTGAATTCCTAAGGTTTTTTTAAATGCTAATTTCAAACTATAACGTTCCAAAAAATCCTATGATTTTTTTTGTGAATTTCAAAGGTTTTTTAATTCTATTTTCTAATTATAATGTTCATTAAACCTATGTTTTTATCAGCAAATTCTGAACTTTTTTTGTGATATTTTGTAACTTTAATATTCTAAAAATAATTTTTTGTGTTTGTTATTAAAAGTATATAATGTCTTCTTTTTTATTAAATACTAAAATATATATTTTTGAGGGAGAAAAAAGGGGAGTCGCGCACCCATCGTGTACCTATCTCGGTGGGTGCTCAGATCCACACCGTCATATTGTTGAGGTCATGAAGGACGCTTGTTTCAGCCAGCCCACTCCGCTTATGCTTACAGGGAAGGAACAACAATGCTACATGTCCCAGGTCTTCCCTGTAATGATCTTCTAATCACAGGTCTAGTTCTCAGCATGCCTCATCCACTCCCTCGTGGCTGGTTTACACCCACACCACACCCATGCAGCACAGGCCTCACAGGACATGTCACTCTGCCAATAAAGAGGGCCGGGCGCATGTGCTCGATGCCATTTCCATTCTCTCCCATGACTTGCAGTGCAGTGAGTTGGTGGCCGCCGAGGCACTTTGCCCGACACGGGCCTCCCACCAGAGCTGAGCGGGTGTGTAGCCTGCGGTAATGCATGGGCCTCGATACACCATCCTGGCAATCAAGACCCGATTTGAATTGTGAGGTCGGCTTGACCGCGTGTACGCCACACAAAGAAGTCTCCTTGGTGCGGTGCATTGATATGATTTCAGCCATTGCGATATTAAGACCCAGAATCAAATGTGCGACATTGTGGCTGCTAAGGACGTGGGCCATGGCCTTGGAGGTCGCTTCAGAGCAGAGAGGCTTGTTTGCTCTGGGGCGGGCAGTCACCTCAGGACGGTGGGAGTGGATGGGGTGCAGCAGCCTGGGTGCGCAGGGGCAGCCAGACACCTCTGGGTGGTAGGAGTGGATGGTGTGCAGCAGCCTGGGTGCGCAGGTGAGGGCAGACACCTCTAGGCGGTGGGAGTGGACGGGGTGCAGCAGCCAGGGTACGCAGGGACGGCACAGCGATGAAGGCGTGAGCAGTTGTATGTACTCTGCCATTACTGTTTCTAAACTATGTTTCAAATGAGTGAGCTTGAGGACTGCAGTATGTCCCGGCACGTGGTTGGAGACACACCAGTGGTGGAAAGGTGAGCTGTGAGGGTTTTGTCTGCAGTGTCGGCACTCACTATCCCTCTACATCTCTTCCTTTCTCTCTCTCACTCTCTTTCTCTCTCTCTTCCTTTCTCTCTCTTTCTCTCTCTCTCTTCCTCTCTCTCACACTTTCTCACTCACTCTTTCTCTCTTTCTCTCTCACTTCTCCTCTAGCACTCTTTCTCTCTTTCTCTCTCTCTCGTTTGATGGGCGCATGACGCATAATCTTATCTTGCTTTTTGTCTTGCAGGCTGTGATTCACAGATTGTCGAAGGATGACACGCCATGGCTGTACCTACTTTTATTTTGTTGTTTTGTGTAAATAAAATGTTTTATATGTAAATCCATAGATGACTGTGATTCTTATTTGTCCAACCTCACATGCATCTCCATTGTTATAACTGTGCAACATTAGCTGATTTGTTACGTTCCAGATTCTGGAAGGTTGCTGTCACATTTGTTTGTCGGGGTCAGAGAGAGATGGGGACAAGGGGATAGTGGCAGGGGGTGGCGGGCACTCTTGAGTGTTTGAACTGCATGATCGTTGGCTCCATAGCATCTGTTGTCGTTCAGGTGTGGCTGTGGGCTGGGCTCCCTTTCATGTCGCAGGTTATAGTCCGACTTTACACCAGGTCAGAGCGGGTGTAAACTTCCTGATGCTAATGCACCTTAGCGCCTGTTTAGTGTTCTCCTCACCGATCTTGCTGGTCGTTGAGAATGTTTCGAAGTGGTGTGTTCACTGCTTTTTGCACGGGAACGCCTACTCTGCATCTCATTAGTGATATTTGCCGGGGTCATCCGTGATGATGTTTTTGAGGCTGCTATCGCTGGTAAACTCGTAATATGGGCTGTTTGCACCAACTTGTGAATGGTCCGTTAAATTTATCACCATTTTGACTGTGATAAAGTGCTGTTAATTCGGTGATGTGTCCTTGAGAATATGCCCCTCTGTGTTTTAAACAACTGAGAAGTACTCGAGTGCCGCGCTAAGAGCTGCGACCCTTGGTATTCACACTAGGGATCTGCACTGAGAGTCGCGCACTTTTGGTGTTCACACTAGGGCGTCGCGCTGAAAGCCGCACTAGGGTCATGACTCCAAACTTTTTTGAAGTAAAAAAAAACTGTTCACTTTCATTAATTTACATTCGCCTAGGGGACCCCATCCCTCAGGGCCTGGCCTCTCTGTTGGGGACCGCGGGGAGAGCCCCAATGCCCCATTGGTCCAGCCGGCTCCCCGCCTCCTGCGGGAGCCGGCATTGCTTTTGGGCAACGGGAGCTGCTAACATGCAGCTTCCCTTGCCCAAAAGCAATTCTCCTTTCCTTTATTGAAGCGAGAGGAGGTTTTATGAGCAATTTGAGTTTCCTTGCTGTCAGAACCACCTTATCCAGGAATCTACTGTCAAAGATAGTTGGAAAAAAAAGTTATGTGTTATTTTTTCTCTTTTAGAGAACTTGAGAATGGTTCCCTGTTGCAGAAAAACACAGGTTTGAATTTAGAAAATGAGATGTGAGGAACAGTGAATGAAATTCCTGAGCTTGGAAACTGTCAGCGGTGTAGCATAACATATATTTTACATATGTGATAATGTTGCAGGAAAAATATATGTTTAGGTATATGTACAAATTCGACCTTTAGAAGACAAGCAGTGAGTGAATGAGTTTAAGAGACACAGGTAAAACTAGCATGTTTTTTCAAGGTGGAAACGATATGCTATACAAAGTGCCGTTTAAAGAAAAGTGCTAAGCACTGGAGAGTGCTGTATAGAGAATGAGTTAAATCTGGAGTGCGAGGAAGATCTACTGGATCTCAACACGTCTGGGAAGTCGTAAATGGCAGATGCACCATAGCAATGCCACCATTTCCCGTGATGCGATTTACTGTAAGTAGGGTGTGATCAAACTGCTGGTTATCGGTAGGTACAGCAAAAGAAAAGGAGCGCAGAAGATGGGTTGAATAAGTCACAGCCTCGCCTGAATTGAGCTGTGATAATGCAGTTCGAAGTTAAGCATCAAACGTGCTGCAGCTCAGTGGAGTAATTCTGAATGATGGGCCCCCCATGCATAATATGATAAGAAGGAGAGTTGCCAATATCTCACAAATATTCAGAGGCATTGGTCTGAATGAGAGCCCACTGAGTTGTTGGAATCCCCTGCTGGGCAGAAGTTGCAAGAGGATGCGTTTCGTCCCTACTCCGGCTCTTGTTGGTTCCGGCACTTGGCCCACTTTAAGCCGAGGTCCACATTTAAGCTCTCTATCTGAGCAGAGGCCTGAAACTGGATAACACTCAATTGTATTAAAAGGAGGTGTGAGTTTAACTACAATCAGCCGGGTATGAGTTTGCCTGTCTGTGCCATCTCATGAATAATATGTATAGTAATATTTCTAGCTCAGTAGTAAAGCGCTCCAACGCTCTTGGCCAGTTCGAGCTATAAAAAAAAAAAGCGGGGTCATCCAAAAGGTGGCGCTCCTACTTTCACTGCACCCAAGGTTGCTGTCTGCGCAGAGTGCAACGACTGTTGCTGCAGCCGCAGCCGCACAATCATCCAGAGGAATGTTGGATTCAGGAAGGAGCGCGGCCAAAGGCAGCCAATCCACAGCTGCTTCCGCCCTCCCCTGGCAACCCGGGCTGCACGCAGGCACTCGCGGGACAACAAAAGCACAAGCGCAGCACAGCAAATACTTTATCAAGAGGTGGGGCCGGGGGGAGCAGGGCTAGGGAAGGGGCACATATTTATGCAAACATTCCTTGCGGAAACTTTCCCAGCCGCTGCTTTGCAGACCTCGTGCATGCCTCCTCTCTGTCTCTCTTCTTGCCGCTCAGTATCATTTGTCTTAGCGGCGTCTCTTTAGTCGTGCTCGCTGCTTGAGCGACACTAAAAGGACATGCAGTAACACATAATGCAGAGGCTAGGCGACATACAACCCTAGTTCACCCAGGTCAGGCGTGAGTACGTCACCAGACCTGTCCTGTTTCTTCTATGCATTCTGGTGCCTATAGTACAGCTAGGGCTGTGGACCACGGAGCTGGGGAACCGGGTTCGAGTCTCGGAAGGGACGCTCAACATTCTGTGATTCTGATTGTGCTTAAGTAAAGGTTCTGATACCTTCGGGTCTAGTTCGCGCTTATATAAAACAAAAAATAAAATACCGCATCGAGCTGGACAGTAGAAATGCCGGTTAACCCTTCTCGATAGAGACGTAAGGCAAGGCTCTGTAATCCCTGCCGCTTAAGGGGTGGTTTACCCTTGTGGAACCCCTAACTCTGTAGGGTCCTCATTCAACGCAGGGCAAATGAATAGCTGTGAGCCATGGAAGACGAGAAGGCATAGCCTTCGAACGTAAGGATAACTTGTTACCATTACCAGATAACTCCATGATAGCTAGGTCCCTCGCTATGATGCATTTTTGTGTTTTTGATTGAAAGTGGCAAAAGTGCATTACTTTCATTGTGTCATTATTAAGAACTTGTGTCAAAATAGGCGTTAGAGTTAAGCATAGGATTAGAAGTGTTCAAATTGAAGTAGGCTCGTAGTTTCTGTTCACTTGGGCTATGCATGTAATCACAATGAGAGGTGGTGGGGGAGGGAATTGTGTTTGGTACTCACACAAGAATGATGCGAATCAACCAGCTGTTTCATGAATTTGACATAACTAGAAGAGTGCCCGCCTCACTTAGAAACAAAGTGCTGATTCCCCTGCCTAGACTGCCTCTGTGGCAAACAAGCACGCCTTCACGGGAGGGATCATCCAGATTTTATAACCAAGAATCTCTGTATTTATCTGAATCACTCTTATCTCGTTTTCTGAAAACTCACTTCCACAGTAGTTTCCACATGTGTTAAATATATCTTCAGAAGCATTCATTGGCAATGGTTACATCGGTCAATCATTACTCTTTTTTCAATGCATTCCATTCTGTTTACTTGTTTAAATGTAAATAAAGAGCATGCCACAGGCCACATGCCCTTTACATCCAGACTTGAAGAGGTCAGAAGTCACAGCTGGTAAGTTACAAAGTGAGAGATGGATGACACCGTGAGAATTGAAGTGCCTGGACCTAGAGTTTGAAGGTAGATGAACATTCATCACCCCACGAGGCAAATGCCATTCTCTCTTCATCCTTTTCCCTTCAGTGTCGCCCACTGAATGAGGAACATGCCACAATACAATCCTAGATAACGACTTTGCTGGAAAGAGTAGTGCAAAATATGCATTGAAATAAAAAAAAATCAGCCCCGGCTATTTGCTCGGAAGAGGTACGTATACAGTATTTGCGGCATAAATGTATCCATCACTATGTCTCACACACCGTCTCCTGGACACTGGTACCAGTTGTGTGTAAATCCAGGTGACAAGCTGGCTTTGACCTGGAATAGCTGAGAGTTACTAGTTCTTAAATCTAAGTGGCATTCGAAGCCAGGGCTACACCCACTATATGGCCAGAAAATCTGGACAGTATTCAGAGCATGGTAATCTTCAGTCTCTTTCACAAATCACCTGCTAAACAACAGCTGGCCCAAGTGGACGGTTCTTTGAGGAGCATGAAAAGGGGACCAGGACACAATCCACCATCACTCTCTTTTTTTGAGGTCTGGCCTACTGTAACTGCACCTTCTCTGCGGATCCATCAACGTTCCTGCAACCCTATGGCTGCTCCATTAACTCTATCAACCATATCTTCCAACAACTATCCCTGATAAATACTGTTAGATCAGATAAAACTTTGTTTCAGCAGTAAAACGCAGCAATAAAAGCACAATACAACAATTAAAAACGCCATTAAAACATTTTCCATGCCCCAATCATACACAGGTTTGAAAAAATCAGCGACCAAGGAACAAGGCGTTGGAAAGGTCCATGGAGAAGACATGGAGTGCCTGCATGTCACGCAAGAGCTCCAAGAGCCCTCACAAGCTCTCAAACACAAATTAACAGTGAGGATGAAGTGCACATCGCACATAATTTCACTTAGCGATAGCACAACGCAAACACGGGATCGCTTACAGCACCAGGACGAGCACAAATTAGGCTTAGGAGCCAGAAATGTAGCATAATGTGACCAGGGGTATTATTATGAACTTTTATGAACCTCTAATAGGAGAGCCTGTCTTGTAGTTCCTAAAAATACATAGGATCTGTGTGTTTGTTGGACAACATAAACTAAGGGACTGGTGTCTAGGCTGATTCCAGACACCCCAAAGGATATGTCAACCTATAGACCAGCTAGTTCACAGTGCCACCATAAGCCCCCTAACCTTACCAAGGAGCGAATAGTTTCTGGTAACCATCGAACATGACAATCGTGCTCACTTAGTCACAGAGAGATACATAGAATACACGTTGGGCCCGTTTTCAAGTATTTATTGAACCAGCGTTATTCTAGTATACAACATGTTTGCTGCGACAATCATTAGACAGAAACAAATGCAAAAGATTACAAGTACCAACAGAGTAAATAAAAGGTAGAATTCTACCAGGTGCTAAAACAGTGATTATATGCAGGCATATAAACAATACAGTAATCAAGTGTTGTCCTACGATGTGGACCCTTACCTAAGTTACCTAATATGTATGTAGGTATGAAGCCAAGAATCCCCCAGGAAAGAGCCAACCCCAATACCTGATGATAGAGAATGAAAGACCCTGTCTTGGTCTCAAATTGGAGACCCCGTAAGTAGTGTCAGACCGCTGCGTGTTGACACTTCAGCAGGCCGGGACCTCAGTGTCTTGTGTCAGCGTGGAAGCGTCTCCTCTGTTTATCTAGTGAAAGTATGGTTCTTTTATACCATAAAGATAGCCTTGGGGTTCCTACCACAATCGGTGTGTTATGAGTATGATTATGTAAATGAGCCTAAATTAATAACTGCAATTAAGCAAAGTAGTTCTGTCGCCCTAGGATGTCCTTGACTTTATATAGAGTATGTTAATCCTGTTATCTACGTCATGTGCAGGGGACATTTATAAGAATCCTCATGCAAAATAAATGACGATTGTTTCAAGGAAACCAATCGACATTTATTCAGCACATAACTGGGTGAAAGGTCAGTGCTAGAACCGTTATGAAAAGCAAGGTAGGACAATTTTTTATTTTTATTTTACAGAGTTTTATATAGCATGAACTTGACCCGAAATGCGTATCAGAGCGCTTTACATAGCACCAGTTGCATTACATGAGGACACATTAATTTTTTGTTAGGCACCGGGAGATTAAGTGATTTGCCCAGAATCACAGGATGTTCTGCGTCATTGGGCCAACTCCTTCACTCAAATGTAGGTGAAAGGTAATTTAACCACTTAGGCCTATGTTGGGGTACATAACAATCATTCATAGAGAAAAGTCCCAAGAGATTGAAGTTGGTGGGGCTAGGTAAGACACGTGGTGAGACGCCATATTGGAGTCAGGCAAAATGAAAAGGGACGCAGAGCTGGTATTGTGTCAAAAAGTCAGCAAAAATGTATCACATCAACCATTGCAGCTCAGACTCAGCAGCGGTTATGGTGGGAGCGGGATTGCCTTAGGTGGAAAAGGCTTGCTTGTCATGTGGAACGTAACCTGTCCTTCACACCTTGCCTGACTCCGATTAGATCCGCAGGCCATTTTGTTAAGAAGCACAAGGCCGCATCGGTGAGACGGGTGGATCAAGGATAACAAATGCCAGTAAACTCCTCAAACCTGGCAGCAGGTAGGATCTTATTCAGCATTGAAGTTTCCCATACCAGCTTCTTCTTTTGTATATTATAGGACGTTTTGCAGACCTTGTAAGCCGCTGTTAGCACGCAGCAGGAGTGACGAGATCAAGCCGCCATTCACTGTGCCATTCAAGCCATCTCACCCTCCCCCAAGGTGGCCAATTTAATATAGTCTTCAACAAACCCATCACCAAGCTCCTGATGAACTATGTAGGTGGCTCAGACCGGGGGTACACCCAGAAGACAGCGTCTTCAGTCTGTAGGGTGGAAATGTTGGAATATCCCTAAATGTCGGCCCAATAAGTAAGAATGGGGAGGCATTTACTCCTGAAAACCTCCAACAGAGGGGCCATGGGCTTTCTGCCAATATGAGAAGCCCAGCTGTAGATGTAATTAACGACACTAGCAAATCTTTGGGAAGCTTTGTGCTTACAGGTACAGAGTATTCCTTGAAATCGAGGATCACACCCAGATAAGGAAAATCCTGGGTCGAGGCAGGCTGATGGCCTTGGAGATTTATGCTCCCTGTTTTAGTTTCATGGAATTAGGCTCCCAAAACATGGTTTTCAAACAATTTGTGGTTAAGCCCAGGGACCCTATGAAGCTGATATTATTCTGAAAAAGAGTGTTTAAGCTCTTGTGTGTTCTCCCCACTAAAACACCGCAATCTGCGTAAAGTAAGGCAGGGACTTTTTTCTTGCCGAGCATCGGGACATCCGCGGCACAAGCAGACAATGCTGCCTCAAGTTCGTTGATATATAAAACAGGAAAAGGATTGGCGGCCAGTACACAACCCTGGTGTACGCACTTCGCCAGCGGGAATCTGGAGGTGCGCTCGCCAGTATGTCCATACCTGACAGACACTGAGAAGTCAAAGGGTAAGGCGCACAAAAACTGGCCGAGCCCTGGGTCCACCCACAAATAACTCAGCAAGGCTCACAGCATATATCTAACCACACTGTTTAGGGCGCTGGACAGATCCATGAAGGCTAGGCAGATGGAGCCCTGCTTTGCAATTGAATAATTGCCAATAAGAAGTGTGATTTAAGACATTGCTCCACCATGCCCAGCCCTTCTCGGAAGCTGTTGTATAATAATTATGATATATTTTGTCTTTTCAGAGTCAGTGATATACACTAAATGTAATTACTGATGTAGTTCTTAGATAGTTTATCCATGTGCCTGAAGTTCTCAATCTTTCATCTTATTCTTTGCATGTTTAGGCAAGGCATAAGACGGCCAAAGAACATCCTGTTATAGTGATTTTACAGGTCTGGAGGCATCTGTTTGTCAATATTTGTCAACATTATGATTTTGAGCATCCTCAATGAGAAGATAGGATACCTATGAGAAAAAAATTTGGAGATCCTCCTCGACCTCTCTGCAGCTTTCAACATCATCTCCCACCGCACTCTCGCAGCCAGACTCCTCAATGCCGGTATACAGGAAACCGCCCTTGACTGGCTCCGCTCCTTCCTCGCCGGCAGAACTCAAAGGATCAGACTCCCGCCTTTCCTCTCTGAACCCACAGAGATGAACTGTGGTGTACCACAAGGATCATCACTCAGTCCCACACTCCTCAACATCTACATGGCCCCCCTCGCTGCCATCGTCAGACAGCACGGTCTCTCAGCATTGTATCTTACGCCGACGACACCCAGCTCATCCTCTCCCTCACGAAGGACCCCGAAACCACCAGACTCAGCTTCTAAGAAGGAATGAAAGACGTTGTAGCTTGGATGAGCAGCAGTTGTCTAAGAAGACAGAAGTCCTAGTCCTCGGACCCTCCCGCTCCATGTGCGACAACTCCTGGTGGCCTTCCACACTGGGCACCACCCCCAAGGACCACGCCAGAAACCTCGGCATCATGCTTGACTCCTCCCTCACTGTAGTGTAGTTCCTATATTCCCAATAGGCTCTGCGTATTGGAATAATATATCCCGTAGATTAGATGTAGGACTGAGGTCGACTAGGTCTCTACCGAATATACTAAACTTAATTGTGTGTGCCAGCTAGCTCAGAGGTCACTAGAAACTTTCTCGAATTCACAAGAAGGGATTATTCTCTGACAACCGCATAAACATGACAACTTTGTTTCCCCAAGATAAAACGTATCTTCAGAGTCGTGGAAACAATAGATAGATATTTCACTCAGTCAATCGTGCATGCTTCGTTTCACTAGAGGTGCAGAGAAATAGATAGATAGGCATTTTCAATAAAAAGATTTATTGAACAGTCTTCTTTCTCAAGCATAAGAAATGAACTGCTACAATCGTAACACAGTTTGTAAAATATAATGCGTACAGTATAAATAGTAGAATAAAATAATACTGTAGGAGCATTGTATGATTCCTAAACCATATAAAAATACATACATGAATAACAGAGGCTAAAAGTACTCAACTGGTGCTTCTAAAATACGCCTACCCCGGTGTACCTAACCTAAGCTTAGTACAAGGGAAGCGGTAAGTGAGGTGTAGCATAAATGTAGTATTCTTTTGCCAAGAATCTGCTCAAGATTTCTCTAAGGGTCTAATCAGCTCCGTACCTTAGTTTAGAATGAAGAAGGCTGGTCTCGGGACTCCATTTCCCAGCAACCCGTAAGGGTAGCTTGGAAACACTGGAGCTGGATTTCTCAGCAGGAGAAAAGACAGCGTCTCTCTCAGTGCGTCTGCTGGAGGGTCGGCTTCCTTCAGCACTTGCTGTAGCAGGCTGCGTCGGGCAAGTAGATAGTCGAACTGCTCCAAACCACCGTGTGTTTGCTTGGGCAAGTGTGGGCATATTTATACCTTGAAGGTGCCTGGTTTGACATATGGTTGGACATAATAACGTCATCAAAGAGTCTCAGTTCTTTGAAAATTCCATAAGTTCTTGGATAAATCAGTGCTCAAGCAAGGGGAAGTCCCTGACTGCTGGAGGCGGGTTTTTCCAAGAAATCGTTGTGGATTTTCAGAACTAGTGGAAGTAGCCCTGCCGTAATTGGACTGCATGAGCTATGCCTAAATATGGTTATGGCTTCTAGGCCTATATAAGGATATAGTGATTTATACCTATATAAGGGCATGAATCGGGAAACTTACAATAGGGTCCTAAAATAATACATAACACCCACTCCACACTATTATGTTCATCTAAGAGTAAATATTAAACATATAGCCTACAGCATGTGTTTACAACCCCCAAAATATCATATAAAATGCATTTGAAACGGTTGCATACGAAAAAATGAGCATTTTGTATAGTACACATTTAAAGCAAATGACTTCATTGTAAGCAAATGATAAAATATTTGTAATGCTAACCGAATGAATTATGAAAATTACATTTATGAAATGGCTCTTAGGTACAGAAGAAAAAGTCGAGACCATCCCATAGCAGAAAATATAAACTGCTTTGTTTGTGGATTAGGCTAATATTGTTTCTTAGGAAGTGTTCAAGGAATTCTTGTTCTCTAAGGATAGTTCTACTTTAAGCAGATTACTTAGTGCCAAAGTTCAGTCTGTTTGCAGGAAAAAAAAATCTAATCAAATTGTAGTAAGTAGAGCTCCAAACATGGATGCTTTTATCTGCAAAAAGGGAAGGTCGCATTTCAGTGTTCGTAAGAACGCTGTGTGCTTAATTTCAAAAGTTATTTTCGGTGTCAGGAGAAAACTTCAAGTCATCAACGCTGGCAAAGAAATCGTCTATCACAGTAGATGAAAGTTCGACTACTTCATTAAAAAGGTCAATTGTGCACAGATGCGAAGCATCGCCGTCAGCACCAGCCACGTTAGCAATGTTCATTTCAGATGGTACCTGTGTGCCCGTTGATCCGCGTATCTCACCTTCAGTTGGATTTGCTGGTGAGATCTCAATGAATGCCGTCATCAGGATTGGTAGCCGTTGGGGGCCACACAACACGGGACCCAGTAATGGGTCAGCATCCGTTGGCACAACCGATGGTAGTGTTGACAGACATCTAACACACATTCCTCTCCACAAAGCAGGCATCGTAGAACAGGTAAGATGCAGTCTTGCCAGATTGGTCTGAATGACAGGAACCATGTGGTATTCAGATCTCTCAAACGAGTCAAGCCAAGGATCTGTGTTATTCTGTCACGGTATCTCATCGCCTGTGGCGCATGTTCCATGCCGGGTTGGGTATTGTTGGTGGCCGGATTTGCCCTAACGGAGCAGTAGGAATAAAAATAAGATCTTGCTACGAGTCCCAAAATGAGAGGCAGGCCGCCGAACACAAAGTGGACGAAGTTAAGGAAAATGCCCAGGACTGCTTCAAAGGATGCTAACAGTCCCGAAAAAATCGTCTTAAATACATGCACAATACCGCTGGTATCAGACATGTTAAAGATACGACCTAACATTTCTGCAAAATGTATTGGGCAGTTTGTTGATAATAATGCATGTATCTCTGCAGAGGACCTTGCAACTTGCAGATCATACGTTTCTCTGGACGAGGTTAGTGGCACAGTTTTTTGCAAAAGAATGGCTTTCGTTCTGCTTAAAGTATCAATTCATATAGAAGAGATGTTCAGTGAAGGCCATAGTGGTGACTCCCCGTCTGTCTTAGTTTTAGGAAACAATACTTGCATACAAGTGACCCTTGCTGACACAGTAACGAGATAGCTTATTCCTGGCATCATTCCACAACAGCTGTGATCATTTAACATAACGTGGCTGCCATTGGAAAGCTGCCTGAAAATTGGATCTATCATCGCTGTGGGCAGGTGGCAAGAAAGGTTATTGGAAGAACCTACGCAGGCTCCGTGTAAATTAATACCTTGACACAATAGTGTACCGCTTAGTGAGTTTTCACAATTTTTACCACTATGAAATACTTCCTTTCCCCCACTCCAACATTTGTGTGTGTATGGTAAATCCCAGGTCGACTTAATGTATTCTGTACCCAACCTTTCATACAGGCCTGCTGGTATGTCTTTTAAGCAATACTGAAACTGGAAAGTCGTCACTGGTATCGTGATGATGCCATGTATTATCCATTCAACTGATGGTTTCTCAGAAACGGTCAATGGTAATCTCTCCAGTTTTTCAATGCTCAGCACCGAATAGTCTGCTCCCCTCTGTGCCAACGAGATTTGTTTATCTGTAAGGATAAATGTATGTATTGCGTACTTGTATAGCGCAAACTGTCACCCAAAGGGTATCCTGGCGCTTTGACTTACCCAGACCAACGCAAAACACAGCACTACACTGCCCTGGGGAATAGATGGTACTTCGGGCCTTTCTTAAATGAGAAAAATTCCCCCGTGCTCCTTAGAGTCACTGGCAGAGAATTCCAAAGTTTGGCCGCAGTATATCCAAAGGAACGGCCTCCCATCCGTATCCTCCAGATCTTAGGAACTGTGACCAGATATGCCGATGAAGATTGCAGGGGTCTGGAGGTCGAGTACCAGGAAAAAAGTTCTTGTAGTAGCACAGGCCCCTGATCATGGAGGGCCCTAAACACTATACACAACACTTTAAAACAGATGCGCTGGTGGACAGGTAACCAGTGGAGGTCCTTAAGCGCAAGGGGTGAAGAGGCCGAACACAGTCGAGAAAGGGCCAATTTAGTAGCCATATTCTGGATGCGCTGCAGTTTTCCAATCAAAATACTAGGGGCACCCAGAAGCAGTGTGTTGCAGTAGTCGAGCCTACTGAGAATAATACTATGCACTACCTCTGGTCTAGCTTGGGCCGGAAGCATAGGGAGAATCTTACGAAGAATGCGGAGCAACATCATACACGTGGCGACAGTTTTGTTTACAAAAACATTCCGCTGCTAATTTGGTCCAAACATAACGCCCAAAATACGGGCGGAATCTGCTGCCGCAGCTGTACCCTGGAAAGCAGTGGGCCAGAAATCCGCCGGCAAAGGCCGAGGAATGCGATCCATGGAGCAGTGCAGCACCTCAGTTTTTGAGCCATTAAACTGAAGGGAGTTAGTGCGCAGCCAGTTCGCAGTGGCTGTCATGCAGCGGTGAAAGGTGTCCTGGGGCACAGCCTCTCTACCTTCCAAGGAGAAGATAAGCTGCGTATCGTCGGCGTAGTTAATAACCGAGATACCGAATGATTTAATCAGCTTGACTAAGGGGCGGAGGTAGAGATTGAATAAGATGGGACTGATGGCCGACCCCTGAGGTACCCCTTGCCCCACTCTTTTTGTGCCGGATCTAAAAGGCGGTAGAGCCACTACTTGTTGTCCGTCCTGAAGATAGGAAACCAGCCAGTCTCTGGCCAGACCAGCCACCCTGGCTTCCTCCAATCTGCTGATAAGAATGGCGTGGCTGACTGTGTCGAACGCGGCCGACATATCAAGCAGCACTAAAAAGGCTGCATGACCTGAGTCGACACGCGAACGAAGATCATCCAGGACAACCACTAGCGCAGATTCGGTGCCGTGGGCAGGCCTGAAACCAAACTGGGCCGTGTCCAGCCAGGTGTTAGTTTCCAAAAAGCTGGACAGATGTTTAGTGACCCACCTTTCCAAGAACTTAATAGGAAATGGAAGCAGCGTGATTGGCCGGTAGTTCCCCAAACAAGAGGGGTCCAATGTTGCCTTCTTCAGGAGGGGAGAGACCACGGCGAGTTTCCAACTATCCGGAACCGTAGCAGTGCTGAGGGATTGACAGCAGATGGAGAACAGAGGCGAGAAAAGCTCCTCTTAGAACACCTTCCATAATCTATGGGGCAGCGGGTCCATAGGCGATCCAGAGGACACCCCATTTGCCAATTGCACAAAACTCCTCATAGAGAGGAAGGGAAAAACTGTCAAGCCTGCCTGTTCAATCACACCCTCGGGGAGTCCAGAGATGGACAAAGGGTCCGTACCCAGCTGGGGGCAGGGGGAGGCTGGATCAGAAAGACCACTCAAAATGGTGGCAATCTTATCCTCAAAGGCCACTGCCAAAGAGTCGCATAGAGACTGAGAGGCCGGAATGCAGTTAGCCACACCGTCCGGATGGGACAAGTCCTTGACAATTTTAAACAGAGTTTGGGACTTATTTACTGCCTGCGTCAGCGTCTCCTCAAGGAACTTGGCTTTGGCACATTTGATTTGCGCTTTGTAGCACAGGAGGGCCTGTTTATAACAGGCTTTGTCAGGTTCTAGATAGTGCTTCCACCAGGCTCTCTCCGCCTGTTTACACCGCAGTTTCTGTTGGAGAAGATCTTTAAAGTACCAAGGCATGGCAAGTTTGGACCTATCCCTTGCTTTCCGTAAGGGTGCCACTTTATCCAGGGATTCAGTAATTTGCTGGGTAAGACGTAGATAGCTCTCATCCACGTTTCCTCCCAAGATAAAGCCACCAGATAGCAAGGTGGGGAGACTAGACTGTTTCAGCAGTCTAGACCATTGCCTGGTAGGATTGGTCGCTCCTATCTTGTCACGCCTCCGCGTGATGGCAGGGAGAGATAGGGAGAAAAGAACCAAGGCATGGTCAGTCCAACATTGGGAAACGATATTCCCAATAGTGACCTGATTCTCATCCGCAAAGACTAAGTCAAGCACATGACCCTTAAGATGTGTCTGGGAGAGCACCAATTGTTGTAAGTGTATGTTGTCACAGGCCTGGCACAGATCTCTAAACACTGTATCCAAAGGCCCATTGGGCCAGAGGTTAAAGTCCCCCAGAATTATAGTAAACAATGACGTAGTGTTGATTAGACGCCAGGGCACACAGCCACAACGAAGGTTTTGCAACGTCCAGCCTAATAGCATTATAGAACGTAATTGAGACTGGCCATGTTGTAGCATTAGCAAGTCCTGTTCCATTATGTCTATGGTAGATAATACAATGCTGTCCAAAGAATAAATTATGGACGACAGAGTTGTTAACCCATTGTCAACTACAGAGAGTAATTTCTCTAGATTAATACAACTAATTTCTCGTATTCTTTCAGCTGTTTCCATTTGCGTGACTTTCCAAGCTTCATTGTAAGAAGCGTATATACCGGGGAATATGAAACGTTTATGGCATGGATTACGAGGACCTAGTAAGAATTCTCCTAAATCAACGCCATCTTTAAGCAAAGATAAGTGTTGTTTTATGTCTGGAAGTGTGGATCTCTGTAGCCACTCAAGGCATAGTTTTCCTACACTATAAGTTATTATTATCCCTGGATGTTGTCTTTGGATATATCTTGGATCTGGCCGAGTTACTGTGAACCCTTGTGTCTTGTTCAGGAATCTATCTTCGCAGTTATTCGTGTCTGTGGGGCCGATTAACCATTTTTTCCATTCAGGATTTGTTCTGTTCTGTTGTAAAATGTAATTTACGTCTACCTCCTCACCGGAAGTTAAGTTACTAACAGGTGCGGGCTTAGGTATGGACGGTTTGTTTAAATCTTTTATCTTAGCAATGCCAAGACAAGATGTCTGTTGAACAGTGTCATTTAAGAACATTATTTGTTCTGGGATGATGCAGTCTCTGAACAATACTTCTAAACCTTGTACCTGCCAGTCTTTTGTGCCCCATACAGTTTTTGTTTCAATGTTGTCTTTCCAAAAGTCAAAGCCTAAGGTGGACAATTGAGCATAAAAGGCAGCAGAATACATTTGTTTAGTATTTGTCAACATACTTTTCATGCCTGTCTTATTCACATTTTTAAAGTAAACACTTTCTGGGTTTGTAACATTAAAACCTATAAAGTATGGACAGCCTCAGATGGGAGCGGGACGCATTCCGCTACCTAGGCATACAAGTGGCCTCAACTGACGAGACCCTACTGACTTATAATGTCGACCGAGTGCTCCAGGCACTTCACAAGTCTGTCACATTTTGGAACACCCTTCCTCTCTCCCTCATGGGGCGGTTGGCGATCGCCAAACTGGTGATGCTCCCCAGGGTTTTGTACGTTTTGCAAAATACTCTGTGTCTGCTTCCCCCCCGAGTGTTTCGCACACTCGACTCTCTCCTCATGTCTCTACTTTGGGCAGGCAGGCGTAGCAGAGTAGCGCTGCGCACAGTGACCCGATCTTGGGAGGAGGGAGGCCTTGAGGCCCCAAGATTTGATTTATATTATTATGCCGCACAGCTCCACCCCGCCACAAGGTGGTTCGCGGATGATGAGAACTGGGAACTGAGCCTACTAGCGGGCACGGCTGACGAGCAGGCTCTAAAGGAAGCCCTGATGCGGGGCAGAGCTGCAGACCAGGCTCTACCCTATGTGGTACGGCACACGGCAGGAATTTGGCAGCGATTCGTGGAGAGGGTCTTGCGTCGGGCAACCTTTCACAGGGAGCTACCGATATGGATCTTAGCCCCGGTGCTCCGGGTGGAGGAGAATATGTCCCACCGAGAGTGGCGATGTGGTGGATGTGAGACTCTGGTGGACCTTTATCCGGATGACTCTTTTGTATCCTTTGAACGGGCTATGGAGTCCTTTGAGTTAGGCAGGGGACAATATCTCCACTACAGAGGGCTACAAGATATAGCTAGAACGACGTGGCCTCAGTTCCCGGAGGCGCCTCCACTGACCCACACACTCGACATCATTTTGTCGTGTGGTAGAGGTCGACGGCTGATTTCCCTGCTGTACTCGGCTATGCGTAGAGATTCGACCCCTCCGACCGTGCCATCTTGGGCGGCCTGGGAGGCAGATTTGGGGATGGAGTTGGAGCCGGGACAGCGCAAAAGAATTGGGCTTCTGACCCGAAAGGTCTCGTGTAATGCCAGGTTCAAACTGATACATTTTAACTTTGTTCACCGAACCTACATGACTCCAGTCTCCCTGAATCGCATTTCTGCGGATAGGAGACATAACTGCCCTAGGTGTGGTGCGCAGAAAGCGGGATTTTTCCATTTAGCTTGGGAATGCCCTCAGGTTAGTACCTTTTGGAGGGAGGTGGTGGACCATATTGGCCGTGCTACAAAACTCAAGATTGAGATGGATCCACTCCACTGTCTTTTGGCCCTGGTACCCAAGCCTAAAAAGAAGAATTTGTCATATAAATTTCTACAATTACTACTAGTCTTGGCGAGGCGGCGAGTAGCTATAATCTGGATAGGTCAAAGGGCTCCCGAGATGTCCCAATGGCTGCGTGATGCTAGAGAGTGGTCCTAGCTGAAGAGACGCACATGCAGCGCACTCGCCGAGATGGGAAACTACAGGGTGACCTGCTTGCCTGGAGGTTGATGTGTATGGAGGGGCGAACAGAGGATGATTTGGATGCCACTAGCACTGAATTGTTCACCCCTGACGAGTCTGAATCCGGGAGTGACGGAGAGGGAGTTGAGTTGAGGGACCCGGGTCCGGTGTAGAGACTCATTAGTTGCGCACCAATATTCCTTGTTGGATAACTGTGATTTGCTATGGTCCCTAGGGTCTTACCTTAGATATAACGGCTGCACCTCCATGGGCCTTGCATGGGTGGTCCGATTATTAACGTACTTTATTAAAGATGCCACACACGGGGGGTTTGACTTTGTTTTTGTTCTGTGTTAATACAGTGTTTGCCTATAAACGTTAGAAAAAGTGCCTTTCCAGAGGGATACAAGTGGGATTACATGAAGGACATGGGCAGGGGAGTAACTTTTGAAAATTAGCAAATACAACAATATATACGAATTGTCATTACAAGGCTAAGTTTCCTTGACTCATGCTCCAATTCTACGCTGTCCAGCCTCCGGGATGTGGACCTGTATGGCTGTGTACTGTCCTGTGAATTGCATGTAGATGATTCTGTCTTTACTTGGCCTGAAAGGCCTTAAGAACATGTGCCTTCTATATTTTCGCAATAAAAATATATAAAAAAAAAAAAGTATGGACATTTTCTAAGAAACGTTTTAGAACTACCTTTTGGTGGTGTTGGACAATGTTCCCATTGATTATAAGTTAAAACATTTCTAGGGTTTGCAGATTTATACAAGTAATGATGGCCAAAATGATTAAAACAATACATTTCTTCATAATTTGATGAACCTTCTAAGTATTCATGTTTCGTAAATTTCTAAGTCTGCCATCATGTCATTAACAGTCTCAAAGTCCCAATCATCACAAAATGTGCTAGGTGAGACGAAATCATTCAAGGAAACCTTAAATTGATGAGGAATATTTAGCTGCTCAACAGGGCCATAAATGTCATAATCTGTTATATCATACAACAAGGGTTCAGTCAAGTGCACTCCCGTGTGTTTTGAGTTTTCTCTGAATTCATCCATACTTCAAAAATTATTGCGTGCAGCACAACCGTGGCCTGCCCTGTAGCCACGTGCTTACAAAACGTGAAAAAGTTGAAGCGTGAATGCACTCCAAACTCGGACGCAATGCGAAACTGACAGTAGTGTATCACAAATACACCAAATTACTCCAATTTTAAGTCCAATTTATTCCAGGTAATCCAAGTTTTCATCTCAATTCATCATGTTACATGGTAGACAATAGTATGATTAGCGTCTAAAACGGCAGATGTGCCACAGGCTTCTTTCTGTCGCATGCCTCATACATTAATCATATCCTTAGTGGTTCTTCTCCCAATGCATTTCGGGCTTATCTCATAGCCCTTCTTCAGGGGTTCACTAAAAGTTTAAGAAAACATGACCATTAGATTATATGTCCTGACTGAATATGCATTTCAACAATACTTCATATCAGATTACCTCAACTTTCTACTTAACGTTATTCCCGCTATGCGCGATGTAATGCGCTATAACCTTTTGTTTAAACAAGACTCGCCTCAAGTTCAGCTTAAATTGTTTTGCCCCTTCCCTCTCAACAGTTCCACATTTCAATTGCAACGCCCCGTTTATACATCCCCACGATCTACACTTTTAAATGTGAACAGCCGACTAGAACCATCTTCCCTTCATGCCTTCTGATCTATGATGTCCTGATCTCTCGTTTTTCACAATCCAATGTTACTTTAACTTCTAACGTTCGCTTATTTAAACTGGTTCTCTGCAAGCTCCTCCCCTCTTTGTTAACCAATGACGTTATTCAAACATTACATCTCACTGCACACGCAACTACAAGTCCCATAGTGCAATATATCAATCAACGTTATTCCCGTGCATTTGAAATGTTTCTGTCGTTCTAAATTTGCATTAAACTCTTATTTAAACTTTTCACTCATATACCCCGCCCTCCCTTGGTTGTGTATATCCAACATTAATTAGAAAATTGAAATCGAACTCCAATGTGTGTCAAATATGGAATTACACATGATATTGCTAATAGTACTGTAGCGTTGTTTAGCACTGCTAAAGTCCAACTTGCTGTCATCATATTTCTTAAACTGCCGTCGCGAAAGGATAGACAGTGCTTATAACGTCCACTTCATGTAACATTGTAACATAATTTAATTTCCGGTAATCATGGGTGCCACTTGTTTCAGGACAGAGTTATATTATACGACAAGGGTTCAGTCAAGTGCACTCCCGTGTGTTTTGAGTTTTCTCTGAATTCATCCATACTTCAAAAATTATTGCGTGCAGCCCGACCGTGGCCTGCCCTGTAGCCACGTGCTTACAAAACGTGAAAAAGTTGAAGCGTGAATGCACTCCAAACTCAGACGCACTGCGAAACTGCCAGTAGCGTGTCACAAATACACCAAATTACTCCAATATTAAGTCCAATTTATTCCAGGTAATCCAAGTTTTCATCTCAATTCATCATGTTACATGGTAGACAGTAGTATGTTTAGCTTCTAAAATGGCAGATGTGCCACAGGCTTCTTTCTGTCGCATGCCTCATACATTAATCATATCCTTAGTGATTCTTCTCCCAATGCATTTCAGGCTTATCTCATAGCCCTTCTTCAGGGGTTCACTAAAAGTTTAAGAAAACATGACCATTAGATTATATGTCCTGACTGAATATGCATTTCAACAATACTTCATATCAGATTACCTCAACTTTCTACTTAACGTTATTCCCGCTATGCGCGATGTAATGCGCTATAACCTTTTGTTTAAACAAGACTCGCCTCAAGTTCAGCCTAAATTGTTTTGCCCCTTCCCTCTCAACAGTTCCACATTTCAACTGCAACGCCCCGTTTATACATCCCCATGATCTACACTTTTAAATGTGAACAGCCGTCTAGAACCATCTTCCCTTCATGCCTTCTGATCTATGATGTCCTGATCTCTCGTTTTTCACAATCCAATGTTACTTTAAGTTCTAACGTTCGCGTATTTAAACTGGTTCTCTGCAAGCTCCTCCCCTCTTTGTTAACCAATGACGTTAATCAAACATTACATCTCACTGCACACGCAACTACAAGTCCTATAGTGCAATATATCAATCAACGTTATTCCCGTGCATTTGAAATGTTTCTGTCTTTCTAAATTTGCATTAAACTCTTATTTAAACTTTTCACTCATATACCCCGCCCTCCCTTGGTTGTGTATATTCAACATTAATTAGAAAATTGAAATTGAACTCCAATGTGTGTCAAATATGGAATTACACATGATACTGCTAATAGTACTGTAGCGTTGTTTAACACTGCTAAAGTCCAACTTGCTGTCATCATATTTCATAAACTGCCGTTGCGAAAGGATAGACAGTGGTTATAACGTCCACTTCATGTAACATTGTAACATAATTTCATTTCCAGTAATCATGGGTGCCACTTGTTTCAGGACAGAGTTATATCATACAACAAGGGTTCAGTCAAGTGCACTCCCGTGTGTTTTGAGTTTTCTCTGAATTCATCCATACTTCAAAAATGATTGCGTGCAGCCCGACCGTGGCCTGCCCTTGAGCCACGTGCTTACAAAACGTGAAAAAGTTGAAGCGTGAATGCACTCCAAACTCGGACGCACTGCGAAACTGCCAGTAGCGTATCACATATACACCAAATTACTCCAATTTTAAGTCCAATTTATTCCAGGTAATCCAAGTTTTCATCTCAATTCATCATGTTACATGGTAGACAATAGTATGATTAGCTTCTAAAACGGCAGATGTGCCACAGGCTTCTTTCTGTTGAATGCCCCATACATTAATCATATCCTTAGTGGTTCTTTTCCCAATGCATTTCAGGCTTATCTCATAGCCCTTCTTCAGGGGTTCACTAAAAGTTTAAGAAAACATGACCATTAGATTATATGTCCTGACTGAATATGCATTTCAACAATACTTCATATCAGATTACCTTCACTTTCTACTTAACGTTATTCCCGCCATGAGCGACGTAATGCACTATAACCTTTTGTTTAAACAAGACTCGCCTCAAGTTCAGCTTAAATTTAGCTGAACTTGCAAATTCCCGCACCTCCTGGGAGTACTGAGGCTTCCGCCGGGTAGTGCACAGTTCCCACTGCAAATCTGAGAACTGTGCTCGTAGCTGGCGGTCACATTCTTCCATCGCTTGCTTCTGTGCAGTCAGTGCATCGACCAAGCTAATAATTTTCTTTTTCTGATAGGCCATGACTCGATGTGCAGCAAAAAGTTTCCTGCGCTTCAGTAATAATGTGTCCTTTGTTTCAAACAAGAGTTTTGCAGCAGCCTGAGGGCTCTCCAGGCTGTAGGAGTGGTCCAAGGCCACTACTTTTGGAAGAAATTTGCGAAGCCGTGCTTCCTCATACACCCGCTGTTCCCTTAACTCCTCTGCCTTTCTCTTCCACTCAGCAGCCCTCAGGGATGTTTTGGTAGTTCTTGGTCTTCGCTTCCTCGTATGCTGAAAGATCGATAGGACTGTCCCAATTTTCAATTTGCGCTTTGCTCCAAACCTCTCAAAATCCTCAGGATCAAAATGCTTGGAACACAGAATTGCACCTGGCCCAGGGACCCAGAGCCGTTTTGTCTTTCGGTCTATGTGTTTCAGAGCTAGAGCCCATTTTTCTCTCAACTCCTGGTTGCCTGCCTGGAAATAGATGAAAGGAGATCCCCTTTTCCTTGCTCTCTGACTGTCATGAGTGGTACACCCTGTCACACAGCAGTAACGTGGCATGATGAAGCCTCTCCGTTGTGCCCCAAAAATTAGTATGAAATCCAAAAGAAAAAGTAGTTATGAAATCTCCTGGGCAAAGGATGGCAGCAGAGTACATGGAGGTCACAAGGAACGGCAGGGTCCCCATGTGTTAGAACCTGCCCAAGGCATAGCCATTGCTGTGCCCTCCAACAAACAAACTGCCTTATCGTAGAGAAGTCTCTTGAGCAGCTACTCTTTCTTCTTCCAGCCACATGCGGACACCTTCCAATCACCGTCTCAAACTCCTTTTAGAGGTTTTAAGACTCCAGGTGTGTAGTCCAGAGAGAGACTCTGGAACTCGGCCATTGCGTTGGAACGGGACTCGCTTCTCTCTAAGATGGCGACCGACGCCATGTCAAGCTGATCACAAGGTTGCGTACATTGTTGCGTGTTTGTAAGTGTGTTGTTGCCAGCATGTCTGTCTGTAGTGAACGCAAAATTTCTGTGTGTTTTTGAGTCCAATTAGTAGGTTTGAAATCAGGTTTGATTAATTTGTAGAGAGGTTTAACCCTCTCTTCGTAATTCAGAATGTAAGTTCTTCCAAAGTTTAGGAATCCTAGAATTGACTGTAGGTTTTTCAACGTTTTTGGAGTTTGGAGCAGCGCGCATTTTTCAAAAAAGTTTGCTGCCAGGCTTTTGCCTTCACTCGAAAGTTCGTATCCTAAGAATAGGACATTGAGGTGGGCAGTTTGTGATTTCTTAAAATTGAATTTATAACCTTCTGAGGCGAACCCAAGTATTATGGTGTTCACCCTGATCAAGTGCCTGTCCAAATCATCTTCTGTAAGATAGATGTCATCGACATAAGATAATGCCTCATTGTTTAATGTGTTTGCGATAGCTGTTATCAGAGTAGCTAAAAATCAAACCTGCTCCATAAACATCAATGCCCTTACCTCCTTTCAGCAGGTATTTTCTGTAACAATGACCTACGGATTTCTAGTTCAGTTTACTAAATAGTGAAGCAAAAACCGAAGATTTAAAAAAAAAAAAAAGATAAATTCGACAACAATCTGTTATCTGCATTACAGTCACACTACTGAGTTGGGGTAAGGGTCATTCCATCTGTGTCAATCCAGCCAATAAGCTAATATTTTGTGCAAACAGCTGTGTCCCTCTGAACAAAATTGTCTGGTCCGAGAAGCCAAAGTGTCTTTGCGCCTGAACTAAATTTGTGTGTGAATCCAGAGTTCTCTTGTAGTCCCTCTAGTTTACTTCCACGTCCTCCGCTGCGTTGCTTCTTGCACAGGGTAGGGTACACTTTAGATCCAACGCAATCTGAACCGCTGTCAGAATTTTTTCTGTTGAAGTGAATTTCATTTCAGCTTGTGTGTACAAGTGTGACTTGTAAGCTATTGGTACCTTTTCACCTTCGTTAAAGTTTAGGTATGTGAATCCGCATCTCCCTGGGATGATTCAGATCACAAGGTTGCGTACATTGTCGCGTGTTTGTAAGTGTGTTGTTGCCAACATGTCTGTCTCTAGTGAACGCAAAATTTCTGAGTGTTTTTGAGTCCAATTAGTAGGTTTGAAATCAGGTTTGATTAATTCATAGAGCGGTTTAACCCTCTCTTTGTAATTCAGAATATACGTTCTTCCAAAGTTTAGGAATCCTAGAATTGACTGTAGGTTTTTCAGCGTTTTTGGAGTTTGGAGCAGCGCACATTTTTCAAAAAAGTTTGCTGCCAGGCTTTTGCCTTCACTCGAAAGTTCGTATCCTAAGAATAGGACATTGAGGTGGGCAATTTGTGATTTCTTAAAATTGAATTTATAACCTTCTGAGGCGAACCCAAGTATTATGGTGTTCACCCTGTTCAAGTGCCTGTCCAAATCATCATCTGTAAGATAGATGTCATCGACATAAGATAATGCCTCATCATCATACGTTTGTAGTAACCCTGTTACTCTGGCTGAAAATAATCCTGGACTACTCTTGAATCCCTTGGGGAGACGGCAACATTGTCCCTGTGTCCCCATGATTGAGAAGGCGGTCAAGTACCTGCTTTCTGGTGCAATGCTTTGACAGAAGAAACCATTTGAAATGTCTAATGTTGTTTTTTATTTTTTGCCCACAATGGTATTCATCAGTGCTGCACTGTGTGCATTTTGTACTGCAAAGGTTTTGCTACAAGAGTTTAAATGTCTGTAGTCCAAAACTAGACGATATGTATTGTCTGGTTTGGAGACAGGAAACAGAGGATTGCTCATTGACGAGGTGCATGTTTCAATCACCCCTTGGTATTCAAGTTGATATAAGATCTCCCTGACTTGTTTTTTAGCTTCCTGCTTTACTGGATACTGCCTCTGAGCCTCTGAGCAGTAGTTTGATTTTTTAACTGGATTTTATGTTAATGAGAATCCTCATCCCATCCCACATGATTTTTATATAATGCTGAAGCCAGGGCCACAGCCCATTTTCTGGCATAGGTGTATTTTTTATGAATAGGAATAGAGAAGGCTGGCATAATGATCTCTTCGCCATGTGGGCACTCCCTGACAAATTCAGGTGGCCAGTTTTTTTCAGCTAGAAGGATGTCATAACCCTTAGATAGTTTTTCCCAAAAGAATGCTTTTATTTTCCTAGTTATATCCCCCTCTATTCAGAGCGTTACTTCATATAACTTATGGGGTACACTAACCCTGGGTCGGCAGTTTCAACCTGAATGTATTCATTCAGATCCACTGTCTCCAGATGATCCTTCAGGATCCTACGAACTATGGTGACCTCTGCTGCGCTGTCCAGCATTGTCTGGGCCCACTCCCCGTTCTTGAGTTGTGTCCTCAAGATCCTCGGCGTGTCTGATTTTTAGACTTGCTACCTTCTTATTGGTGAATTGGGTTTTCTTATTTTTCGGAACGTGTTGATCGTCTTTGGACTTCACGCGTTCTTCTTTTTGTTCTGATCGTCTTCTTCTTTCGGATTTCTGTGATGGAGTCTGAAAGGTACGAGAGGATAGGGTATCAGTATCTTCATATCTATCAAGTTTTCTTATATTATCCCTATTTCTTAGGTTATATCTTTTTTCAGAGGGCTCCTTCTGAGGAGACCTTCCTCTCGACTGAGAACGCTTCTGTTTAGGAAGTGTCTGTTTAGTGTTCTCCCACTTCTTCTTAGGAGTAGTGAGATTATTTTTTATAAAAACTTTTTCAGGATTTTCTGTTAATTTGGGTTTTACAGGTTTACCTCCCAAACTATCTTTGCCTAGTTCTTCATAAGATTTTTCAATAATTCTGGCAAGTTCACATGGTTGCTCAGTAATATCTGTTTCTTTTAGCTTTTGGCAGATTGCCACAGATGCTGCTTCACCTTTAATGTTTGCTAATAGTATAGCCGAGACCTGTTTGAAATCTTTCAGTAATTTCATACCAAGATTTAAGGCCGGTTCTGGACCGTATTCATTTTGAATCTGTCTCAGAACGTCTGGTATTACCGCCATAGACGGGACACCATGAGTTTTTGTGTAGATTGAAGCAAGACTGTACCTCAAGTGTCGCAGTCCTCTGCGTGTGGTGCAATCCCCATTGGTAAACAGATTGTTAGAATCCTGTGTTTCTCATGAGGTGCCCTATCGGGAAATACTGCCTCTATTTGAGTAATTTTCTGGGCTAACCAGAATGGAATTTGTTCCCTTTTTGCGGGCAACTTTCCGATTACTGACTGTATAGTCTGTGGTGTGATTTTGTTTGTGTTCCCCTGATAAGGGGTGTGCTGTGGAATTCTTACAGCTGGTTGGACATGTTAAAGTCCGCATTACATATTGTACCAATTGTCTATGTATTTAAATTAATTGTTTTAGCTGAGCAAACAGTTCTACATCTGTCATTCTTTCGATGTTAGGGTGTGGTGTATAACTGGCTAATACCGGCCATGTAGCTCCTGGTCTACCTAGTGGACCGAGCCTGGTAATGTGATTTTGATGTTGTAGGGCGCCATTAAACCAGAGCTGATGCTCTTGGTAAGTTAGTGGAATTTCAACGTCCTCGAAAGGAAAGTATTCTGCTGGAAGTTCCTCCTTTTTATAGTAGTGGAACTCATGTGTTACTGGATTTGCTTGTGGAAAGACAATCCATGAATAGAATACCTCTGTCTGCCGATATTCATGTGCCTCTATCACAAATATTACTTTACCACCTCTCGATGATACTCCATTATTTATGAGTTTGTAAGTTATAATTTTTCTTACATTTGCCGGGATGTGTATAACATCCGGGTCATTTTCATTAAAACCTGTAGTATCTAGGTTTTGTGTGGCTCTAGCCAACTCTTCATCACTCTCCGTCATTTTATATGAAGGTTTTGCAGAGCAAGTTTCAAGGAAATAAAGATAAGGTGCACAATATTTTGGAACACTGTATCCTTCAACGTTGAACAAAACCAAAAACTAATACATAGGATTTCTCGTCCTACTCAGTTTGAGGCGGATATTTTATCCTTTAACCCACTCCAGACGTCTATTGGAGTATTTTACGGGAAAAAGGGGTCTCTGTGAAAAGCATGACTGAGTTACTCTAGTATCTAGCGTTAAATTAGTGCCTTAACAAACGTTGGGCGCCATGTAGTGTGGTTCCTATATTCCCAATAGGCTCTGTGCATTGGAAATATATTTCCTGTAAATTAGACGTAGTACTGAGGTCGACTAGGTCTCTACTGAATATACTAAACTTAATTGTGTGTGCCAGCTAGCTCAGAGGTCACTAGAAACTTTCTCGAATTCACAAGAAGGTATTAGTCGCTGACAACCGCATAAACATGACAACTTTGTTTCCCCAAGATAAAACGTATCTTCAGAGTCGTGGAAACAATAGATAGATATTTCACTCAGTCAATCATGCATGTTTCGTTTCACTAGAGGTGCAGAGAAATAGATAGATGGGTTTTTTAATAAAAAGATTTATTGAACAGTCTTCTTTCTCAAGCATAAGAAATGAACTGCTATAATCGTAACACAGTTTGTAAAATATAATGCGTACAGTATAAATAGTAGAATTAAATAATACTGTAAGAGCATTGTATGGTTCCTAAACCATATAAAAATACATACATAAATAACAGAGGCTAAAATTACTCAACTGGTGCTTCTAAAATACGCCTACCCCGGTGTACCTAACCTAAGCTTAGTACAAGGGAAGAAGTAAGTGAGGTGTAGCATAAATGTAATATTCTTTTGCCAAGAATATGCTCAAGATTTCTCTAAGGGTCTAATCAGCTCCGTACCTTAGTTTAGAATGAAGAAGGCTGGTCTCGGGACTCCATTTCCCAGCAACCCGTAAGGGTAGCTTGGAAACACTGGAGCTGGATTTCTCAGCAGGAGAAAAGACAGCATCTCTCTCAGTGCGTCTGCTGGAGGGTCGGCTTCCTTCGGCACTTGCTGTAGCAGGCTGCGTCGGGCAAGTAGATAGTCGAACTGCTCCAAACCACCGTGTGTTTGCTTGGGCAAGTGTGGGCATATTTATACCTTGAAGGTGCCTGGTTTGACGTATGGGGACATCAAAGAGTCTCAGTTCTTTGAAAACTCCATGAGTTCTTGGATAAATCAGTGCTCAAGCAAGGGGAATTGCCTGACTGCTGAAGGCGGGTTTCTCCAAGAAATTGTTGTGGATTTTCGGAACTAGTGGAAGTAGCCCTGCTGTATTTGGACTGCATGAACTATGCCTAAATATGGTTATAATTTCTATGCCTATATAAGGATATAGTGATTTATACCTATATAAGGGCATGAATCGGGAAACTTACAATAGGGTCCTAAAATAATACATACCATCACCATGACCCAACAGATCAGCGCCGTCACCTCCACCTGCTTCAACACTGTCCACGTCCTCCACAAGACCTTCAAGTGGATCCACCCGAAAGCCAGAAAGACCGTCACCCACGCACTCATAACAAGCAGACTGGACTACGGAAACGCCCTTTGCGCGGGAATCAACAAATCCCTGCTACGCAAACTCCAGACCATCCAGAACACACCGACCAGACTTGTCCTCGACATCCCACAACATGAGCAAATCACCCAACATCTGCAAGACCTCCACTGGCTACCCGTCGAGAGGAGAGTAACCTTCAAGCTACTCACCCATGTCTACAAATCACTCCAAAACTGCGGACCCAAATACCTCAACAAAGGAGTCTCCTTCCATGTACCCATAAGGAACCTCCACTCCACCCACCTAGCCCTGGCAGAAACCCTGCACATCCACATAATCAGAGCGGGTGGAAGGTCCTTCTCCTACATCACAGCCAAAGCCTGGAACAAAGTCTCTGTTGTGTCTCGAGCTGAGCCACGAGTTAACCGGGCCGTGTTTCTCGTGGACAGCTCGAGTACAACGTTACAGGTTGGTATGATGTTTTGAATATTGTTATGGTTCCATGTTATGTCGTTGTGTACTCAGCTGGCATTGTGTGATGAGAAGACTGACCGGCGGCTGCGCCCGCACTCCTGGATGCTGTGAGGATTTAAGCTAATTAAATAAGCTTACTACTTCAATTGATCAAGGGTAATTCTTTTTAACAATGGCGACGATGGAGCTTAAATCCTCCTAGAAGAACCCACATATATATTTTATTGGATTTTATTCTACTTCGACCACTCATCTACTTAACGTCATTTTCGAGGACCTTTTGGCTACTTAACGTCATTTTCGAGGATCTTGTGGCTTCCGATGTAAAATTATTTTGCCACATACAGAGAACAGCATCCAGCGTGGAATGAAGCACCGATGTAAGTCATGATCGGTTTATTTCAGTTTTCTGTGAAACTATTTGGATGAACGTATTTGGGAGAAGTGATTTTCCGATTTGGAAGTTACTTATACTATATTACTGGCAAATCTTTACTTTAGCACATTTTGGACAAATTGGAACTCGTACGTTGTCTCGTAAATGTTGCCACTCACTGTGCATCTTTCGAGTTGAGGAGTTCCATTGCTGTTTGTGCTGAGAATGCTTGCGTGATGAGATTCTGCCATCTTCATTCTTCTCCGGTGACCACGCATGAAATCTTGCTTTGTTGGATGTTAGTCATCCAACGTCAGCGCGTTTGAGTTCACGCAGCATGATTCATCCGACGTCAGCGCACTCGAGGTCGCGCAGCGTGACTCTATTTTGGAAAGTGCTTTACCAGTTTTTTTTTTCTTTCATTGTACTTGTACAAGTTACCGGGACAGCACCTGAAGTACCTACATTACGAGGCCTGTTCATTACGTGGAATACCTTGACAATTTATCTTGAATTTCCTCGGAGGCACGCATACAGCGTGTCATTCTTCTGTGGCACGCACACAGTGTGTCATTTAAAGGTACTTTACTGGTTTCCTTGTGGTGCGCGCTTAATATTAACTTGGCACTTTGTTCGTTAAACTTGCTTATGGTGTATTTTCCATTTTGCTTTTCATGATCTTCACTTTAAAAATCTCAAAGGATTTCGTATCAACGTTAAAAAATACTTTGATGTAAGTATTTCAGACCTTCAAGGTGAACAAGGGGGTGTACACTATTTTAATTTATTTATTTTCTCATTATTTATTTAAACACTTCTGTATTGTGGATTTATACTATGGCTACTACCACTATGAACCTGCCTGGCATTGTGTGATGAGAAGACTGACCGGCGGCTGCGCCCGCATTCCTGGATGCTGTGAGGATTTAAGCTAATTAAATAAGCTTACTACTTCAATTGATCAAGGGTGATTCTTTTTAACAGTCTCACTCAGTATTAGACTCTCCCCTACTCTGCACACCTTCATGAAGTGCCTCAAGACCTATCTTTTCGGCTGATTCTGAGCTGCTGTCCCTCTCTCCCAGCGCCTTGAGACCCTCACTGGTGAGTAGCGCGCTTTAAACCCCCTGATTCATTGATTGAGTTGGCTTTCTTGAAGAAGGCGCGCAGTCGCTGAAACGCGCGTAGAATAAATATAACATGAAAGATTGACAACTTTCAACACATGGATACAATATCCAAGAATGACGATTCTCCAATTATCATACAGAGAGAATCTTGATTTCAATGAAGACAATGGAGGCTGACATTATGCAATAACTTTTATTGCTCCCAGGACATGCAGCCCTTTAAAGTGTAACAAAATACATCATAAAAGAACATTCCATAGTAACAACAAAGCGCCATGGCAACCAGCTAGCTTCCTCTTGGAGCTGCAAATGAATAGACAACTTCTTCCAAGATAAAAATATAACTTCTATAATTTCTTTATAATTATGAAGATTCTGAAATAGAAGAAAGAAAAATCATGGTAGAAAAAATATAAATGCAGACAATGAGCAAAAATGTAAGACAATGAGTAAGTATGTAAGCAGAATAAATAAGTCAACCACCTGGGAGTGTTGGGAGGGATAATGTCAGCCTTCATTGTATTTAATGAAATCAAGATTCTCTCTGTATGATAATTGGAGAATCGTCACTTCATTACAAGACTGGAGGCTACATTATGCAAGTTTAAAGCTCTGTAAAGCTATATTGTGTACATGTTCTACAGGCTTAAGATAGAATTTAACAAAAGTGGAGGCATTAGACCAATCCGCTGCTTTGAAGATATCTGAAATTGAACCACCATTCCAGAAAACCTTACTGGCCATAGCTCCTCGAGTAGAGTGAGCGCCAAATTTGGATAAGTCAATGCCAGCCTCTAACATAGCAGATCTCACCCATCTCGAGATTGTAGCCGAAGAGACTTCACGGTAGGGTTTAACAAAAGAAATCAGCAATTGATTTTCATTTAAAGGTCTTTTGTTCATACACCTTGATACAGTTTACAACACAAAGCTTTGGACAATCCAAAAAGGAAGGGTAAAAAATATTTTCTGACATAGTTTTGGTTCTTTTCCAAATTTCAACTAATACACCATCTGGAGAATAAATTCTATTACACATTTATAAAGCTTTAACATCTGAAACACGTCTAAAAGAGATTAAGCAAAGGAGTGTAGTTAACTTAATTGAAAGTTGGTTCTTAGAAAGGTAAAGGTTATCAGGCCAGGAAGTAAAAAGTAATTCCATAAAGAGTCATACTTGGCCTTAGGAGGACGTTTGAGTCTTATTCCTTTCATTACTCTATGAACTAGTGGATCAGAACCAATAGAAAAATCTTTTGATAGGGAGTGACCTGCAGAGTTTTCAGATCTGTAACAATTATCTGTTCTATACGAAAGTCCAGATTTAAAAAGATCTGCTAGAAAATTTGCTACTTCTACAGAAGGAGCATCCACGGGATCCAAATCCTGTTCCAAGCACCAACAACACCACTTTTTTCCAGGAATTAATGTATCTCTTCCTTGTTTCCGGAGCCCAAGACTTATCCAAAAGATCTTTAGCCTCCCCTGAAAGGCCTGAGTATCTCCTTGAACCCCCTGAAATCTTCCAGGCAAGAAGGTCCATTTTGTCTTCCAATTAAGAATTTGGTTTTGGAACATAAACAGCTTAGGAAACAAAGTGGATGACACTAAGCTTCTACTTTACCTCCAGAAATTTGACATAATTGCCCTGCAAGAGACCTGGTCGGATCAGCCGTACCAAAGACAAGGCTTCAAAGCATATCACATACCAGCCACAAGAAATGCCAAATATGGCCACTTAAAAGGAGGCCAAACAATATACACCTCAATAAAGAGCATCAATGAAATGAAACATAAAGACGCCACACAGTCAGGCAACAACAGCATAGAAACAATAGAGCTGGAACTAGGGGGAAAAGATCAAAACCAAAAGCTAACACTGCTAAACGTATATGTATACCCCCGAGAGAAAAAAGCCGGGATGAAATTATTGACTGCAGAAGTAACAAAAATATTGTCAGAGGAGTCAACATCCAACCTCTTAGTAACTGGGGACTTTAATATGTACTTAGGCAGGACCCAGACAAGGGACTTACTTCTGGAAGAACATTTTTGTGCATGGGGCATCCCACAACAGGTGGCAAGCAAATGGGGAAAACAAAACAAACTGGCAAGAGACAGCTTAAAAGACTTAGAACATCTTAACCTTGTAGCTCTAAACAGTCGCTTCACAAATGGCAGCCACTTTTCACAACACAACTGCAAGCTCCACTATAGACTTTACATTTTCATCACTACAACTGTTTGGCAACATTTTGGACTTCCGAATAGGAACAACTGCAGTAAGCGACCACTTACCGCAAGAGATCACCCTTAACACCTATGGGGCGGCGGTTACATTGCCAGCAGCTAATGTGGGGTCTTCACATTCGGTCACACAAAAAAAAGAATAAAATGCAAAACGCACAACTGGGAAGGCTTCGAAAAAGAAGCAAAAAAATTGTGGGAAAAAAGCATTGTGACCCGGATAGATAATTTAAGCCAATGGGAATTATTTATCAGCAGCCTTGGAACCGCCCAAACAAGAAACAAAAACGGACCACACCAAATCGGAATATCAAAACCAAATAAGCTCCATAAAGAGTTCTCATACCATGGAAAACAAAGACAAGATAATAAAACAGAACACAAATGTAAAGCATTATAAGAGAAATATCAATAAACGTGTGCGGCAAGTACACCGAGATGGTCCGGACAAAGAAGTCCAAAAAGAACTGCGAAAACAAAAATACATCAAAAAATAAACTATTTTGGAACTTGAAAAGGGAAGCAGAGGAAGAGTTATGGGCTACGTTGCTCCATGAAGCAAAAGGAAACAACACCAGTGGAAGATTCTGGAAGACAGTGAACGACCTCCAGAACACAAGAACATCCAGCATAAATTCTCATATTACAGAAGAAGCCTGGTCCGATTACCTACTGCTTCACTTCAACCCAACACCAAAGAACACCGTTAAGATGCTATCAGAACTCGAAAGAAAAATCTTCGATTGCACACGACTAACAGAGACAACTACAATGACTTAATCGACAACGAGGCACAATACTACGCTGGCCTATTACTGGAGGAGCTCACGGAATGGGTGAATGAAAATGCTGTGATCCCCATTACCCAGACAGGCTTTCGGAAAAAACCAGGAACAGCGACAAACATTCTGGCTCTAACTCTCCTAATAGATGCCGTCAAAGTCGCCAGCTTACCCCTCTACGTATGCTTTATTGATTTCACTTCCGCATTAGACAACATCAACAGAAATTTATTATGGGGGAAACTGGCGAACAGGAAAATACCGTCAACTTTACTATCACAACTGATGCTATTACACACAGACACGCACGTGGGTACAAATCAAGTTTGACTCAGGAGACTGCCTGTCAAGGAAAATACAGACGTTCAAGGGCCTCAAACAAGGGTGCTAGCTCCGACCCTTTTTAACATCTTTATGTCGGATCTTTCTCCAATGCTAGACGAATGCAATCCTCACACCCCAAATCTAGGAGGTCTAATTGTTTCAAACTTGATGTACGCCGATGACATCGTGCTTATTAGCCGCTCGCCGATAGGGTTACAACACCAAATCAACACAACATCCACCTACGCGGCCACGAATGGCCTCAGCATAAACCTCACAAAAACAAAAGCCATGAGAATAAATGTGAGGACGTCCACACCCAAGTTTCTCTGGCAAATGGGAGGACTAACATTGGAAACCGTGGACAAATACAAATATCTGGGTGTAATTGTTGACAGAAAAGGGACATTCCTACCTCAGATGGAAGCAATATCAAGAAGAGGAATCACAATATCGGTTGCATTGAGACATTTTAAAAAGAAAGTATCCGGCAGCAGTTTCACTCCACTTCTACAAATAATTCAAGCAAAAATTAACATCGGCCATCACCTACGGAGGCCAATGCTTCCGAGGGATAGATGCACAGATACTAAACAATACAACAGCCAGGGCAATGCAAATGTTATTTAATTTTCCTAAATACACCTCTCAAGCACAAATAAGACTTGAATTCGGCCTGAGGAACCAAAAAACAGAAAGAATGGGTGAAAGGAGAAACACGAGTGCCGCCGCAACTTACTTAAAGCATTCAATAGATTCCTTGGTCCTACAATATGCTTGGAAGAGCATTGACTCACATAATACATTCAAACAACTAGCAAATAAATCCGTAAGGATTATGTCGGTAACAGAGGACAAACCAACATTAGCTAAAAGGGCACACGGTCATTCAAAACTATACCAGTAGCTCCTACCAAAGCTACTTAGGAGTCGGTTGCACACGGTCCTCAAAGGAGAAATTTATACGACTAAGGCTGTGCATCCTTTCATCACAAAACCATCTTCCCCCGTGGAAACGGCCACAAAAGACATCGAGCTGCCGATTATGTGGGGATACAAAAGAGGATATCCTTCACTTAATATGCATTTACAAAGGTTGGGATAAGGAGCGCAGACAACATCTAAAGCCAACCCTAAAGGAACTGGGAATAAGGACAGGCAGTCAAAGCATGCTTCGACGGCAAAAACATCCAATTAGCAAGTCATCTGGTCAAATTCCTGGAAAAAGCGGAAAAGAAGCAGAACGCCAGAAGGGAGAGTTCAGAAGAAACTAAACTACATAACACTTAATTTTGGCTGCCTTCCCTGTACGTTCCTACCACAAACTCGAAGCTCCAAATTCCTCCTTTTAAATCTTAAAGAAATTGGAGAAGCTACAGGTAGCCGATGGGCTTGTTTCTCATTTTTATCATGTCCATTTGAGGGTACTGCTGAAAACTGCTCCAAGATCCCATTGCGGAACGGATTAGAACAAAGACTTTTTTATTCCACATTAAGACTTAGCATTTAGATAATGGAAAGTCTAACGACACACAATCTGTCTTTTTTTTAGCTTCATGAAATACTTTGAATATTTTAAAGTAAATTGTAACCGAAACGTTTGATAACAATGTTTTATTAGACAAAATTAGATTTTAAGTTCATTTTTATGTAAATTTGCTAATTGCAATAGTTTTAATTAACTGAGCAATAAAGAATTACTTACTTACATTTTGTCTTCTAAGAGAATAGGGTGTAACTCTCCGCCAGGACCTTGAAGGAGGTTCAAACTCCCTGGGATAAGGCGAGGAAAGTCTATTGTTAATTCCATCACCCCTGGGAACCGAATTTGAGAACTTCAAAAGGGGGTAATTAGAACAGTGCGGCAATGTTCTCTTCGAACTTTCAAGAGAACTCCCTCTATTAGGGCAAACGGAGGGAAGTCATAAGAGTTCAGAGACTTCCGAGGCTGGAGAAGAGCATCCACTGCTAATGCTAGAGGATCTGGTCTCCAACTGAAGAAGTGACTTATCTGAAAGGTAGGTCTGCTTGCAAAGAGATCTATTTCAAAAGGTCCCCCCAGATTTGAGATTTTCTGGAATACTGAAGGATTCAATTTTTAGTCGCTGAAGTCTCTTAGGAAGCTTGAATTCCAGTCTGCCCTCGTGTTTAGATGACCCGGGATAAATTCCACTATATCTGCAATTAAATATATTGTACATTGACTCTGAAAAGACAAATGATATCATCAAAAAGTGCCTGAAGATGTTAAGTTAATGATGTTGATATTCACTGAATTTATGGTGTATGGTGTCATGGGATTTTACTAGAAAGTTGCCCTTCACAAAAAAAACACAAAAACCTCAACCACACACCAGCCACTGAGGCTGTTTGACACTTCTTCAACCAAGCACTTCTCCCAGTTACCTTCCATCTTCATTTGAAAACCTTGCCATTTTAAAGAATCTTTCAAAGACTTAAACATACCCTTGCACAGCTGTCCCATGGCTCAACTTGGACTTTTTTTTGATGAGCCTGTCAAGGACCTATAAAATACTCTAATCATCCTCTTCTAGTGCTCAGGAACATCAACCTCTGCATGAACAGGGTCTTTTTTCACAGCTCTAACCTGCTTCTGCTGTCATTGCTCACTCTTGCCAACAATCTTACTTTCCCTCCTCATCACAGATGCATCCCTTGTGACCTTATCATTCTCTTCTCCTTCCCACACTATCACTAATCATCATCCACTTTCCCTTTTGCCACACACTCATCTTCACAGCCTCGCCGTCCACTTCCTTCCCTTTTTATCTGCCCACCACATTTTAATATCCAGGTGCAGATTGTCCTCTGCTTCACCCACTCACCACTAGCAGGACTGCATCTGCCATTCCTACCACTCTCTGTTACCTCTGTGTGTCTCTTGTACCTTGGTATGTCTTGTCCTCACTGCCGCCTTCACACGCATCCTCTCCACACACCACCTGCACACTGGTGATATCCTGCTATTCATGTACTAAGGATTAACACGTTCCCAGAGCATTGAAAATGCAAAACGCCCGCTCTGGGCCTGTTTCTTGAAAACTATCATGTATATGCACCCTAGGCTCCAGAGCTCACATCGGAGTAGATTTGTGGCTTATAAGATTTTGTGAATCACTTTTTTTCATTTGTGAAAATATAAACAAGTATGTCTTGGCAAGTGTAGAAAACGGAGGTGCAAACGATTGCTATTTTATTTCTCTACAAGGAAAACATTTTCATAATGGATTAACCCTTTCCATTCACTCCAACACTTTTTGAAGGTCTTCCCTTTCCATTCCTTCACTGGAAAGGGATTTAGTGCTACTCTTCAGGAGTAAATTTCAACATTTCCAGGGCAGGAAGGGATCAGAGAGGAGCTTATACTCAGAAACATATACATGTGTGGGTAATCACAAAAGTCCAAGGCAGTCCCACCCAGGAACGCCCACCCTACGCCCCTAGGAGTAGATTTATTCACATGGTGACCTATATGTTTACTTGAATTAACAAGTGTGAACCCAACCTGTGTGAATTTCAAAAGTTGGTTTGTATGCGTAAATGAAGTTATTTGTATAAATCAGCCCTCTGTTCTGAACTCAACAATGTGTTCTCCAAATGAGCATAATGGAAAGCGTCCACCAACATTCAGCCTCTGCTCCATGTCTATCTATAATGTAACAGAAAAGGGGGTGGTGATGAACAGAGTGTCTGAATTAAGCAGACCACTCTTACCCAGTCCAAAGATCAGGGCTTGATCCATCACCGTTATTTAGCTCACTGCCCCATCCCAGCTCAGAACCTGGCTATATGCAAATTAGTCTGTCCCTGGCCCAGTGCATCATGGGAACAGGGCAGACCAAACTACCAAGCCAATTCTTCACCAGAAAGGAGACAAGCTTCCGGGGACCGGTTTCTGGCATTACAGCCGTCGTCGGCCCGGCTTGCTTGAATCCTGATGGAGCAGTGAGCAAGGGACTCATGTCTGAGTATACCCTGCCACACCTATAGTGGCCAAAAACGATTCAGAAAAGGGGGTGGTGATGAACAGAGTGTCTGAATTAAGCAGACCACTCTTACCCAGTCCAAAGATCAGGGCTTGATCCATCACCGTTATTTAGCTCACTGCCCCATCCCAGCTCAGAACCTGGCTATATGCAAATTAGTCTGTCCCTGGCCCAGTGCATCATGGGAACAGGGCAGACCAAACTACCAAGCCAATTCTTCACCAGAAAGGAGACAAGCTTCCGGGGACCGGTTTCTGGCATTACAGCCTAATTTGCATATAGCCAAGTTCTGAGCTGGGATGGTGCAGTGAGCTAAAAAACGGTGATGGATCAAGCCCTGATCTTTGGACTGGGTAAGAGTGGTCTGCTTAATTCAGGCACTCTGTTCATCACCACCCCCTTTTCTGAATCATTTTGTCCACCATAAGCGTGGAAGGGTATACTCAGATGTGAGTCCCTTGCTCATTGCACCATCAGGATTCAAGCAAGCCGGGCCGACGACGCCTGAAATGGCAGAAACCGGTCCCCGGAAGCTTGTTTCCTTCCCAGTACAAGAATTGGCTTGGTAGTTTGGTTTGCCCTGTTCCCATCATGCACTGGGACAGGAACAGACTAATTTGCATATAGCCAAGTTCTGAGCTGGGATGGTGCAGTGAGCTAAAAAACGGTGATGGATCAAGCCCTGATCTTTGGACTGGGTAAGAGTGGTCTGCTTAATTCAGGCACTCTGTTCATCACCACCCCCTTTTCTGAATAATTTTGTTCACCATAAGCGTGGAAGGGTATACTCAGATGTGAGTCCCTTGCTCATTGCACCATCAGGATTCAAGCAAGCCGGGCCGACGACGCCTGAAATGGCAGAAACCGGTCCCCGGAAGCTTGTTTCCTTCCCAGTACAAGAATTGGCTTGGTAGTTTGGTTTGCCCTGTTCCCATCATGCACTGGGACAGGAACAGACTAATTTGCATATAGCCAAGTTCTGAGCTGGGATGGTGCAGTGAGCTAAAAAACGGTGATGGATCAAGCCCTGATCTTTGGACTGGGTAAGAGTGGTCTGCTTAATTCAGGCACTCTGTTCATCACCACCCCCTTTTCTGAATCATTTTGTCCACCATAAGCGTGGAAGGGTATACTCAGATGTGAGTCCCTTGCTCATTGCACCATCAGGATTCAAGCAAGCCGGGCCGACGACGCCTGAAATGGCAGAAACCGGTCCCCGGAAGCTTGTTTCCTTCCCAGTACAAGAATTGGCTTGGTAGTTTGGTTTGCCCTGTTCCCATCATGCAATGGGACAGGAACAGACTAATTTGCATATAGCCAAGTTCTGAGCTGGGATGGTGCAGTGAGCTAAAAAACGGTGATGGATCAAGCCCTGATCTTTGGACTGGGTAAGAGTGGTCTGCTTAATTCAGGCACTCTGTTCATCACCACCCCCTTTTCTGAATTATCTATAATGTAAGTCATGTGCACTGAAGGCCTTGGAATTCAAAATCATCAATGCATCCCTCGTGCCGCTTCTCCTCCTCACTTCCATCCACCCTCTTATTTCGCTGTATCTAAGTGAACCCACCACCATCTTCCTCTTGGCTTGTTCTTCCTTCTCTCACTTAGATGACCCCACGAGTAAATCATCTCCTTCCTTTCACTTCTTTACCCACCCTGACTACCCTGCCTACCTCTTACTAGAACAACCCCAGCAGCCCTATGCAAAGAAGATGAACACCTCTTTGCAGTACATGCTAAGTAAACAGGAGATACGCATTCAGTATTACAGAAGCGACTCCTACTGTAATATATTATTTTTGTGCGCCCTGCATGGAAACTATGGTGCACATTCAGTAAATAGGCCCCTCGGCTATAATTTATTTGAAGGAATCAAATAATTAGTCGGTGGGACCAATTATACTAAGGAAATTTCATAAGGAATTTTGCACTACCCCTCCTTGTGACACACCATGTGAATGTTCCCAATTGTCTTCTTATTTATATTTTATTCAATTTTATTTGCTCATAAAGCACTTTTCAGAGAACAATAAAATTAATATAAATGCAATCGAGATTTAAAAGAACTGCAGGAAAATGACATTATGATACACTTAACACAGAAGGCGTGGTATCAAACAAAATAACCTGGAGGATATTGATTTTTCAGTGTCATTTAGAAAAAGTCTATGGTTTGGAGAGAAAGGACATAGATTGCCCTTTCTAGTTGATTTGGGTATTAAGAATATAATCCCAATGCATTGAATTCCCTTTTCTAAAACCCACACTGCGAATGATCCAGGCATGGTCTTCATTTAAATACCTTATGCTCTTTGTTTGAATGATGCCTCAATTCATCTCTTATTGATATTCGTGCTATCCCTTTATAGTTTTAGTTTATACTTTGCCTATTCTTTTAATGTTTCTCCTCACTGAAGTGGGCGTTGGTGCCATATCAAGGTCTTGTTCATGCCTGATATGTAATAACTTTAAAAAAATTAAACAGGATGGTTTAAGAATTTAAAGAATTGATGTGCGGTAAGGGAGAAGATGAGGGAGTGAAATGTGCCCTAGGAGGGGATTGGTGATCTATAGAATTATAGAGGCTACACTAAAGGAAAGAGGAAGAGCTTTTAGTTGAATATATTTTGAAAGATCAGTAGGTGTAATACACTGAATACATTTAGAAAACATAAAAGCAGTTGGAGATGAGAAGAGACCCAGCCATGGTTTATTAGATGAGGGGAGGTGTGGGCAATGGAAAGGAAGTGTTACCCTTTTGGCGTTGAAGTGCATGCACGCCCCCTTTACCAAGGGTCAGGAATATTTTTTTATTCTTTGCTCCTGCCAGAGGTTGTCCAACTTTGAGGCTGTCATCCAGCTAATTAAATTAGCTCAGCTTTAGGGCTGTGTGTGAATACTTGCTTATGGCTTTATTATGAGATATATTATATGCAAATCGTGCAGTTTCTGTTTTTACTTATTTTTACAGATCAGTACAGACAGAAACAATCTATTTTCCTCTCTGTATTATTTTTAAATATGGAAATAATGCAGAAAATATTTGTTCTACTGGAAGATTCTCACTACTGTCAATCATGTGTGATGGTAGTAGGGGAGTTAAAAAAGGTAAAGGATTTCCTAATGAAGCTCAAATAACTGCAGCAGTAGAGCTTTTCAACCTGTCCTGCTACACAGAGATTTCAGATGGCTGTATATTACTTTAAATGGCTAAAGCTCATCGTAGATTCAAAGATGAGTAAACATTTGTTGGTTAAATAAACATGGAAATATACCCATTGCAACTTCATTTTTTACACTACGCACAAAATAAATATGAGCAAATACAGATGGAAATGAGAAAAACATGTATTCCATTAAATTAGGAGCACTAATTATATGACAATAGGATTGTGAAATGTGTGAAGAGGAGGTAGATCAAAACATTAAAACACCAATGGTGGAGATAGGTTTAAGCATACAAACAAAGGATGACAAAGAAAGAGTAGTCACAGTCACGCAGAACAATGATAAGAATTTGGGTTTTAGTTGCTTGACGGAGAGAGAGAAAAATGACTGTTAAGAATACTGTACAGTTAAAAGGTTCCAGAGACAGGACAAATGTGCAGAAACACTAGGGGTATGATCGCAGCTCATGTCCATTTAAGTGGTGAAGGAAACGGAGGTGGGTGTTGGACACCCCAAGACCTCCCTATAAACCTGTCTCATGCAAGAAAATAATGTACATTTTTTCAGGTTAAGGTACAGCGAATGAGTGAATCCACAGGAATCCACAGCAGGTCAAGCTTCCTTATCTCAGAAGAAAAAGGGAAAACTGATCTATATCCACGAATTATAAACATATAAATGGTACTAAAGAGAGAACAAGGACATTATAGAAGCCAAGGTGAACACGCTGGCAGAAAAAGGGCCAGAGTATGAATGGTTATTGGATTACAGTAAGGGGTGAGGCCGAGAGAAATGGCCATTCCTGAATCAGAGGAGTGCTCCAAAGAAAAGACAGCTGGTGAACATTTAAAGATCCTTAAGGTCCGAAGAGCAACACAAACCATTTCTTGTGATATTTTGGGCACATGACTATTAAAAAAAATGTTTAAAAATCCAAGGCCACCACCACTCGAGGACCGTCTCCTCCTAGACCCCATGATTGACAATGCAATATCCTTCACATATAAAGAACTCATGAACAACTCCCCAGACTGCATGGGCCCTCTGTGAGAGGCCTGGGAATTGGATGTGGGCCTACTTCAGGATGATAACTGTGTCGAAGCCTTACAGAGCCCCAGAGAAATGGCCTACTTTTATTCGGCTTATTATCTGTGATATAATGTGACTGAGGATGTATTCAATTCTTTAAAAACTGTTTCTAACGTTTAGAAAAGCCTTTAAAAGCATACAAAGAACTCATAAAATACAGTATAAAAAATTATACAATATAAAAAAACAAGCATTTTAACAAATATAAAAATAGTCCTAGTCCTACTGCCACATCCAGAGCTCATTTCAGCTTAGAGAACAATGGAATTTTGACAGGAAGTCACACAATATTTTAGAAAAAATAAGGGTCGCAAACACTTCCTTTGCAAAATAATGGATACTCTATGAACAGGTGGATCATGGTATATTTATAATTTACTGTGTACAAGCAATAAACATTAGATTATCGTAATGTCTAGAAAAACATGTAACAGATGTAACACTGCTTCACTCTTATTCAGGTTAGTCCGACCAAACTTGCTTTGAGAACAAAGCTAAGCTGTTGTTACAGGTTCAACCCCCAGGATATAATTTACATGTAGCTGTAATATGGATATAAAAAGCTTTAAATATTTCTTGTGACAAAAATGTCCCAGGAATTGTTTTGCAGTACACCCTGCCCAGGGTTATTGGCTACAAATCTCTATGGTATGTTTACATTTTTGTGGTTAGCGCATACAATCATTCCTGTGTGCCGGCACTCAGGTCTTACTGAATGGTTCTGAAAACCCAGAGCGGTGCTCTGTATCTGGTGGGGGGTACCATACGCACCTTTCGTGGCCGCTGGACTACTTCCATCATGCCAGATGACATAAGCTTAGCAGTGGTGGAAGTGTATTTTTGTCTCATAGAAGCACAGCTGGCCTGTTTGGTTACAGAGTTGGTGAGTGGCCTGCAACCTCAACTCTAACGTTCCGCCCAAGTTATATAGCTGGATCCTTTTCATACATTCCATCTGCATGACTAGTGCATGTGTATGATAATGCATTGATAGTTGAGCGATCAAGTGGAGTGTGTGGACTGTATGGGCATCAGTCAGCAGAATCTATTTTGGATTGCCAGTGACTGTCTGCTGCAGAAGATGAAGGTTAGCGGTAACATGCCAGGTTTGCATTGTGCATGGTAGTATTTCTGGAGCTTTTATGAAGCAACACATTCTTAAGTGCTGGAATATTGAGACACGGCTAAGTGTAGAAATGTAGAAGTGACCATTTGGTGGGGTCTTCTCTCTTGCTCCTTTCTTGACTAGTCCCTTTCGTCTAGATCTACAGAGGTCTCTTTCGTAGGACGAATAAATCTGTCAGGTCAGAGCCTGCCTTTTGTCCTGCCAGAACTGCTGAATCCAAGCATCTGATAGCTGTCAGCTGTGGGTCTACACTCTTCTTCGTGCTCATGTTACTGGTGCTCTCCTTAGTGACTCCACTTGTCAGACCCCTGCAGCTGAACCATAACAAGAAGACAAAGGCTGTGTATGTTCAGGAAAGGCGAGATACGCAAACTAAATGAATCACCTTGAAATGGATTTAGGACATTGAATGGGCAATCAACCTTGCATTTATTTGATTTATAAAGCACAAACATGACCCCGAGGGTATCGGGGCACTTTACAGTTTATGCAGCAAGACGGGTACAGGCAAACAAACAGAATCAACAAAGCGAAAAGTACACAGTCTTAAAATGTCCAACATTCTCGCGAGCCAAGCAACTGGGCCCCAAATCAACTGCTATGGCCCCAGAATCAAATGGGGAAGCCAGACTGAGGCAGACATTTTTTCATCAAGAGCCCTTTGACTTTGGTTTTGAAGAGGACAGTGGAAGGGTTCACCCTCACTTCAGCGGAAGGGAAATCCAGATCCTTGGAGCCATACCTGAGAAGGCTCGGTTAAAGGTATTTTTTTCTTTAATTTTTGTGGTTTGAGTAATAGGGTGGTGGCACTTCTGGAGGCTCTCGAACCACATGAGAACTCCAGTTTCTGAACGAGGTACAGCAGGGTCTTGAAATGGATGGCTTTGTGAGCCATGCATGCAATTTTTAACTGTATCTGAGCTTCATATGGAAGCCAATTCAGGGCCAGCAAGTCCGAAGAAATGTGGTTGTATTTTTTAGTGCCAGTAACAAGCCTAGCAGCAGAGTTAATGGCCACCCTAAGAGGAGCCGTTTTTGCTCTGGGCAGGCCGCTAAGCGTTGCGCTGCCATAGTCCAGCTTTGTGATCACTAATGCTTGCACTGCCACCTTTAGGTAATGAGCAAGGAGGAAAGGTTTGAGCTTCCTTAGGATGCTGAGTTGGAAGTTCGCTCCTTTGGTGAGGGAACTGATGTGTTTTTGCATGTTCAGACTGTTGTCTAGTATAATACCCAACGAGGGTGCCACGAGGTGAGGTTTGCAGTTAAGTACCGTAAGCTGATTCAGCCATGGCTCCATGACCGGAAATTGTTTATGAGGTGAGATCAGGAGGAATTCCGTTTTTACAGCATTTAGTTTCAGGTGGATACGTGTCAGCCAGCTCTGTGTTTCGAGCAGGACTGAGTTGAGGGAATGAATGTCCTCGGGGAGGCAATTTTCAAGTATAGCTGAGTATCGTCCGCATACATGTGATAGTGAATGCTGGATAATTTCCGAATTTCTGTTAGGGGCTCCATGAACAGGTTAAAGAGTGTGAGAGATGGTGTTGAACCTTGGGGAACCCCTAGCGTAACCAGTGCGGGATGGGACAGGGATTGGTTCACCTTGAAGCTTTGTGATATGTTCAGGAGGAACAAAGAGAACCAGTTAAGTACAGGCCCAGACAGCCCCATCCTGTGCATGTCTCGAAAAGTAGTAAAAGAGGAGGATTGAACTGTACACAAATGTTTCCTGGATTTCTTATTGAGGGGTGTAAGTGAGACGCTGCAGTGTGTCAGTGAAAACTCTGAGATCCAGGGCTCAGGTCCCAAAAATGAGCGAAATGGTGGCAGGCATAGGATCACCAATGGGAGGTCTCAGAACTTGACCCTGAAGATAATGTGGATCAGTCTGAATCCAGAAGCACATTGCACTTAGAAGAATGCGTTAAACACATGGTCCTCTCAAGACCTTGATGTGTGACACCAAGAAGAATCATGAATGGTGTCTGCAGTGAACTCTGCAACCTGTACAGGCACTGGAAGGTGCCCATCTGTGACTACTGAGCCTTGCGTCCAGCCACATATATCCATTAAATTACTAATAGACCTGTGGCTGTGCTCCTCACCTTTAGGTAGTGGGTTTTTGTTTGGGCCTGAACCTCACCAGATATCGTGACCACTTCCTCAGTGTGACTACAGCATCTACCCTCTCTTTGCCTGCATCTAGGAGGATGGGATGCCCGGATCACTGACAACAGAGACAATGTCACTGAAGTCCCCTACAGGTAAATCTATAGGCACTGACATTGCTCAAGAGCATAATGGGACTCCAGACACCTTATTCTAATTCTAAAACAATTAGATAATGAGTAAAAATGAAAGAGGCTGACCCATGAGTCACAGACACAATAATGTTTCTAGCAGTCTCAACTGTGACCGTGCATCTGTGAATTTCCTGCTGTGTATTGTTTTAAATGCCTTTTCTGCGAACCGTTCTACCTTGAGAGTGAAGTGCTCAATGCATTCACCCGGTGCCTAGTTATCAGTTGCCACCTAAGGTTAGGCCGCTGGACCTCAGGGGTAAAAGAACTCAACCTTCATGGCTCAGGTATAGAAACCTCTTTGCACCCCAAGACCCTGAATTGGTTCTGACAATATGGATTGTAAAATGGCTGAAGTTATTCAATAGCCAGCACAATTGGATAAAGTGCCCCTTGTGGTCAATGGTATGATGTCATGCAATGTCCCCAATTCAATATGAATGATCACTCAAATATCAGACGGAAATATTTTTTAAATGCTTTTTTTCAATTTTGTTACGAAAAAGCAGCTTATAATTTTTTTTAAATAAGCAAATTTTGATCTAAAACCAAACAGGTTTGTAATATTCTGACAACGTGCTCATTGTCCCCCAAATATAAGCTTTAATTTCTTAATCCATTAACTAATTTGACTTATAAGGTGGTCTATCTTTGAATATACTCCAATTTTTCCCAAATATCAGCTTGTTACTATGCGTAAGAATATTTATTTTATGCCCTTTAGGGGGTGAGGGGGAATATGCATATGCCAATCATTGTAAACATGTTTTCAGAAATTTTCATTGTGTGTCAGCCATTGCCATTGTATGCTCAAGTAAAGCGTAATATGCTGAGGCCCTGGGTATTCTCCATATGCCAGTCAATACCATGTTGCGCCTAGGGTAAGATAATTCATTGTGCCAAATGCTACTCAGTTAGTACAAGTAGAGGAGAGATTTGAGTTTCACGAGGACATGGCAAGATTTGCGGCAAGATTTGTGACAAAGAGCAGGGTGGTTTCCATAGAGTGAGTGAAGTAAAAGCCAGAATGGGTGGGGTGGGTGGAAAGTTATAGTCCAAGACATAGGAAATCTGATAATGAACTCAGGGAGGCATTTAATCCCTACCCAATGGTCGGTTAGATGGGCAGCAATAGTCCATAGCCTCTACCATCCAGGTGGTAGATTGGCAGCCCTTATTTAAGATCCCTGCCTGGTAGGTGGGAATTGCCCTAATAAGAGGAGGGATGGTATGTTGTTTTGCCAAATGAGATTTTGGACATAGTTGTAATTTTATAAATATATGGCTGATGGTTAGTAGCTTATTCACACATCAGTACGCCTAGGTTGCACACAGCCCCAAACCATTGGTAAAGAGCTAATAGTCTTATTGGTTCACTTGGGAAAAGGTATGTCAGAATCCTCAGCTGCAATTTGTTTTTAATGAAAAGTTATGACAAAGCAAATGGGTCTTACATATTGTGAAAAACGTGTTAAAGGCAATAGGCTTTTAAGGGGTGTTTGTTATTACACTGTACAAAGTCTATAGGCAGGTATTTTATTACTTAGAAACTCACAGGTGACTGTAGTAGGCAAGAGTTTTGTTGTTTGTGACCCACCTGAGCAAACCATGGGGTTAGACAATTTTCACTAAAAATACTTACTAAGCTCTGTTAGAAGGGAGTTTATATTGTTCGACAACTGTATTTTGTACATTTTTGTAATTTTATTCCGATATATATGATGGTTGCCTCTTGGAAAGGTTATGAACCAACTCAGTATGTCTGAGTTGGTTATGATGGGGAGCTAATGGTAAAGGGTATAGGCCAGACTGTTTATAATTAAAAGTTATGATAAAGGCAGTGGCCCTGACAAGTTGAAAAGCATGTGCTAAAGTCAATAGACATTTAAGGGTGGATTGTTATTACTCTGTGTTAAAGCTACACATACGTATTTTGTTACATGGAATCTCACAGATTACGACGTAGGCAATTGTTTTGGTGCTGGTTACCCCTTCTGGCAAACCACAGGTATAGAAGATTTGTACTGTCAAAATCCTTGTTAGCCCTCTTAGGCAAGATAGTATACAAAATTAAGTTGACAAAGAAAAATACAATGTAATTGTATGACTAAACGCCTGATGGTTACCATTACAGAAGGCCTCCATTTGTTATGGTGATAATCCAATTATAACAGCTACAGGCCTGATTGGTTAACTAGGAATACATGTTTCTATTGCTATAGGTCTGATCTATTTCTTATGAAAAGTTTTTGTAAATACACTAGACCTGACTTATTGAATGTGAAAAGCATGTGTTAAAATCAGTAGGCATTTAAGGGTGGGCTGTTATTTCTCTGTATTAAAGCTACCAGATAGGTATTTTATTACATAAAATGTCACTGATTATATTTGTAGGGAGTGATTTTGCTGCTGGTTTGTGGAAATGTACCCCCGTGAGGGTACATTGGTGCAGGGCAATGTTCCCTCTAAGTTTTTTTCCCTGTGTGCGGCAGTGGAGGGTCTCTGTGCGCTGCAACCATGGCTATGTGCGCCAGGAACCAAACCGCGCGTGTCTGCGGTGCCAAATAGCACTCAAAACATTTACTTTAAAAAGTGAAAAGATGGTGCATTTTCACACATACAGGTCCACAATAAGGGTCTTAAGGGCAGTTTGTAAACTGGATAATCACGCCATGACATGAATTGGTTACACTGGCAAGTACACTTCAAGTTTAGAAAAGCCCAAGACTTCAATGGTGGTACCATCATAAGATTTTATTAAATATTCTTAATTGGAGCACAGTTCATTGGGTGGGGAAATGTTGCGAGCTAATACAATGTCAGATATACACAAGAAGGGAGAGGGCTGTTCAGACGGTTGACAGGGTTGCTTCTCACGACGATCCTTGCCATTTTTCCAGTGCTGATTAACTCGGTCTAGGTCACCTTTCCCATTCAGGAGGTAAGCCTTTGTCCTCATCAGCATATCCAAATGCTTCTGCTCTAGTCTATTCCTCAATTTACTCTTGATAGTATTCATGAGACTGAATCCTCGTTCACAGTCTGCACTAGATGCTTGAAATGTTGCGCAGACATCAACAAGCTGAGACACCACACTGTACTGAGCAGCATTGCGTACAGTGAAATTAACCATGTCTTGAAAGGTGGCAAATAACCCACCCTTTACATGTTCTACCGCCACATATTTATAGTCTCTGTACTGTCGAACAACATCTTCTGGTGTTTCACAATCACCCAGGGCCAAGACATTTTTTATACTTTTCAACAAGTCTGTCAATATTCTCCGTCCCAAAATCAAAATGTGACTGTGTGGCTATTGCCTGAATCTCAAAACTGGCCCATTCTTTTAGCTCATCTTCAGGGAACCTTTTTTGCATGTGCTCACAAAGGAGGGAAACAAAAGACAAAATAGGCCCACTGTCAAACTCTTGCCTTTCCTTGTGCAACACCATCAGCTCTCTTACATTGCCACTCCAAAAGACATTGTCCCCCAAATACTGTTGCTTAATTTGTCCAATCTTTGCTCTTGCATACTGTACAGCTTCAACAGTTGTCAAAGAACTTTTTGAGATTAGTTTGCACAAAGATGCAAATTCACCCAGAATGTCATTAAGTACTGCAAGGGAAATATTGTAGTTGGAGTTCAATAGTTTTTATAACAATATTTAGCAATTGGATCATTCTCCTCAACTTTCTCATGCTCAAAGTACTTAAGAACAGTCTCGTAATTACGACTGAGTGCACCAGCAGCAAAATGCCTTGAAAGCCACCGGACTTCATTCAGTGGTCAAAAAGAGACAACTTCACATTCAGTGACCGATGCAATTTCATCCAGCTTGGACTTTTTTGCAGGAGATCTGGAGAATACAGTGTAGACATTACTCAATAATGTCTCCATCTCTTTAATCATTGGAACCCTCTTCCAGGCATCATCAACTCCCAAATCTTCTCGATGGGTGACACAATGCTTGTCAACTAGATGAGGAATGGGTTGTTTAAGGCGAGTAGCAACACCATTATTCTTACCCGGCATCACAGACGCACCATCGGATGTGAACATGACCATTTTCATGAGGTCCAGTTCATTGGCAGTGTAGAAGTCTTCCACGGCAGTAGTGATAGCCTCAGCATTACAGCTAGTCAGCTTCACTATGCCCCCAAACTGCGTTTTGTGCTCTGTTGATGTTACAGGTCAGAACTTGAAGTACAGGGTGAGCATTTTTGTAACAGAAATATCTGTGCTCTCATCAATTATCAAGGTGTGATACAAAGCTTGCCGAAGTTCTGTCATAGCTTCACAGTGTATCACGCTATTGATAGTGTCAAGGAACTCAAAGGCATAGTTCTTGCTCCTCCAGCTGTCTGGTATCTTCACATACAAAGCTAGGTGGTCATGGATGTCTTGTACAGATAACATTGAAGTATTCATCTTGACTGCCAGCAACACGTTGTTGATGAGAATCTTTATCTCCTCAGGCATAGATTTTTGGCGCTCAACTACTTCCATTCTATTTGCTTTGTCAGTGGCAGTTTCTGTCAGCATTGCCCGCACTATAAAACCAAACCTGGCAGCAGCACTTCTGTTTCTCAATATCACCATGGCAGACTCGTGTACTTTGCCAAGTAGATGGCGTTTCACGTAGTCCAGTTTCCAGGCATCACTCCATTTCTTCCCTGTGGAAAAGTCCCCAACAATCTTGGCTTCGGCACATGCTTTGCAAATCAAGCCCACGTCTGGAATGTATTGAAATAGTTCCCTGAGTTGCATGCGAACCTTGCTTCGTGACTTCTGTGTCTCAGCCTCCACAATTTCCTTCATCCACTCTTCCTTGAATACAAGGCAACATTTCTTCCTTTGTGGTGAAGCACTGCACTCTCCCGAAGTCACAGCTTTGCGCTTGAACATTTCCATACCCGTCGGTTTGAACCTGCTGTGCCACAAAGCCTACAAAATAAGGAAACATGGCTTACGTTGACACCTAGCTCATGAATGCTATCTGTTACTACAATGTACAAGATGCACCACAGTTTAACTCAACCAAACAATTACCTCTTCTGCTTGCACTCACGTGCGCCTGTTTAAATGTATGGGGTTCTGGCTGCGAAACCGGCAACAGAAGAAAACATGGGTAAGTATATATGGTACTACAATGTTCAAGATGCACTACAGTTTAACTCAAACCCAACAATTACCTCTTCTGCTTGCACTCACGTACGCCTGTTTAAATGTATGGGGTTCTGGCGGCGCAACCTGCAACAGAAGAAAACATGGGTAAGTATATAAGGTACTACAATGTTCAAGATGCACCACAGTTTAACTCAACCAAACAATTACCTCTTCTGCTTGCACTCACGTGCGCCTGTTTAAATGTATGGGGTTCTGGCTGCGAAACCGGCAACAGAAGAAAACATGGGTAAGTATATATGGTACTACAATGTTCAAGATGCACTACAGTTTAACTCAAACCCAACAATTACCTCTTCTGCTTGCACTCACGTACGCCTGTTTAAATGTATGGGGTTCTGGCGGCGCAACCTGCAACAGAAGAAAACATGGGTAAGTATATAAGGTACTACAATGTTCAAGATGCACCACAGTTTAACTCAACCCAACAATTACCTCTTCTGCTTGCACTCACGTGCGCCTGTTTAAATGTATGGGGTTCTGGCTGCGAAACCGGCAACAGAAGAAAACATGGGTAAGTATATATGGTACTACAATGTTCAAGATGCACTACAGTTTAACTCAAACCCAACAATTACCTCTTCTGCTTGCACTCACGTACGCCTGTTTAAATGTATGGGGTTCTGGCGGCGCAACCTGCAACAGAAGAAAACATGGGTAAGTATATAAGGTACTACAATGTTCAAGATGCACCACAGTTTAACTCAACCCAACAATTACCTCTTCTGCTTGCACTCACGTACGCCTGTTTAAATGTATGGGGTTCTGGCTGCAAAACCTGCAACATAAGAAAAAATGGGTAAGTATATATGGTACTACAATGTTCAAGATGCACCACAGTTTAACTCAACCCAACAATTACCTCTTCTGCTTGCACTCACGTATGCCTGTTTAAATGTATGGGGTTCTGGCTGCGAAACCTGCAACAGAAGAAAACATGGGTAAGTATATAAGGTACTACAATGTTCAAGATGCACCACAGTTTAACTCAACCCAACAATTACCTCTTCTGCTTGCACTCACGTACGCCTGTTTAAATGTATGGGGTTCTGGCTGCGAAACCTGCAACATAAGAAAAAATGGGTAAGTATATATGGTACTACAATGTTCAAGATGCACCACAGTTTAACTCAACCCAACAATTACCTCTTCTGCTTGCACTCACGTATGCCTGTTTAAATGTATGGGGTTCTGGCTGCGAAACCTGCAACATAAGAAAAAATGGGTAAGTATATATGGTACTACAATGTTCAAGATGCACCACAGTTTAACTCAACCCAACAATTACCTCTTCTGCTTGCACTCACGTATGCCTGTTTAAATGTATGGGGTTCTGGCTGCGAAACCTGCAACAGAAGAAAATATGGGTAAGTATATATGGCACTACAATGTTCAAGATGCACCACAGTTTAACTCAACCCAACAATTACCTCTTCTGCTTGCACTCACAAACGCCTGTTTAAATGTATGAGGTTCTGGCTGCGAAACTTGCAACAGAAGAAAACATGGGTAAGTATAGAAGGTACTACAATGTTCAAGATGAACCACAGTTTAACGCAACCAAACAATTACCTCACCGTGTATACTCACGTACGGCTGCTTAAATGTGTGGGGTACTGTCTGCAAAACCTGCAACTGAAAATACACTAGTTTAACTCTACCAAACAATTACCTGTTTGTTCTGCCTGTACTCACGTATGCCTCTGCAATTGTCTTTGTAGTACGATCTCACGAACCTGCAAAAGAAAAAGGGGTGCAGATTGTGAATCTATTTACCCAGCAACCCCCAACCCAACGAGGAACGTAAACAGAATTACCTTGTCTTTGTGGCACTCGCACCTGACCAGTCAAATCCAAATACCTTACAGACTGGAAACCTACAAGTGAAGACAAGTAAGTCAGCAAACGCCCGAAGAATTACAAACTATGCATGGGACCGGTCTAGAGGCCCAATAGGAATAATTAACAAATAATTACCTGGGATTCCAGCCTAGGACAAACAGGGGTGTGCCCATGTGTCCCATTATTAGCATCCATTATCTTAAACTGGTCTATGAATCTGAATCCCAGGGGAAAGCGACATCACAGAAGGTGTAACACAAAATACAAACTGTGCAATTGGTTGAGGTGGGTGAACAAGGTAACCCACAGGCTGGCTGAGAAGCACACAATCTATCAAAAGATCCCACCTGAAGATGCTGCAGTGGCGCGCAAAAAATATGATAACTACGTTCAAGCAATTTTCAGGCAACCATAAATATGTCAAGATAACTGAAGAATGATGGACCTGCTGCAGAGAGATCTAAGTTTTACCTACTGGAAGTTGACTCATTAAGTAGCCAAGGAGATTAAAATGCCTGATGAAAAGCTGGTGAACCATGCAGATCAAAAATCACATGCAATGTAACTAGGTCAGTGCATTACTGCTTCTGTCAGAAAGCTCATTTTGTTACTTGCAGTTTATAACTTTAAATCATAATATAGAACAGTAACCTATTAACTACCAAACAGCTGCATTTCCCTTCATTGCAATGGCAGAAAACCTGCAACAGACCACCCGAGCAGAAGAGTAACAGCTTTTGATTGTAATAACTTAAGGGTGTTTTTGAACAGTAAATGAAACATTTTTAAAAATGGAGCCTTAAATTTAAAAACCTGCATCAAGAGGAATAACCTTCAATCTTGTTTTACTTGGAGAGATTTTTACATATTCCCCACATCTTCATTGCTTTGATTTTGTTCACAAGAAAATGTCACCCTTAGCCATCGAATGCTAATCATAAGTACATTGACATTATGAAAATGTCACATAAGCAATCTGAAACCTTGGTCCAGCCTGAGGCGCATGATATTGGCATGTAATTCATGCAACAAACGTCATGTAAAAAATATGGCAGACTCACAATTCCAAAAATGGATACCCTAAGGAGTGAAATGCTTTTGTTCTGTACACATACTGAAATTTTGGATTCAAAGCTGCTGTCAAATGAAGGAAAAAGGAAGCACTGTGAAATAAAATAACTGCCTAAGATCACACAGTTTGGTCAAGTGGGGAAGCCGGCAGTCTGTGTTACATCAAAGAGCATGCTTTATATTTAACTATTTGATGGGCTACATCAGTACTGTACATTAAATAAATACACTAATAACGTGTCAAATCAAGTTGTGCAGTAAGCCATTCCAGAAAAAAGTACAAAGTTAAAGCAAAGTAGGTTGCTTTATTTTAATGTTCACATCACGAACTTCCCCGACGTATCAAAGCGACCTATTTTAGGAGAGGCTGACCAGCGCAGTGTGTGTTTACTGAAATGCTATGCATGCATTAAATATTCCGGAAATGCCTCATCCATTTCTGTTTGTATGTGCAATGACTGAGTGTAAGCACAATAATGATCAAAATCTATATCTTAAACTGGTGCATATGTGATACACCGTTGTCAATTATTTCCCCAGCATGTTGTTGATGCGTCATACTGATTTAGTAATCTGAAAGTGTTCAGGTAGACGATCGTCAGTAATGTGAGGAAGTGGACCCCCCTCCTCTTTACAATGTACAGCAACATCGAACATTGGTCACTGTGTGTTCTAAGACAGTGGTTCCCAAACTTTTGACTCCTGTCCTGAGGACCCCCACTGAATCACTACTGGAAGCCGGGGACCCCCAAGCAATTTGTACAACTTAAATTTCTTTTTAAAAATGCCTTTTGAAGCAGAGGCAATTTCAAGAGGGAGACAGCCTGAATTGGGTCTATGGACATGGACATGTATGCATACAGCAGTGTATTATTTGGTGGTACGCAAGGGCTTGTGGAAAGTGAGCAATCAGACAGTAGCACGAAAATCCGTGCCCCTTTTTCTTCCCTCTGTTCCCCTCGCTGTCCCCATGCTCTCTCTGCCCGGTCTTTCCTTCTGTACCCATCGCTGCCCGTGTCTCTGCCCAGTTTTACCTTCTGTTCCCCTCGTTGCCCCGTGCCTCTCTGCCCGTTCTGCCTTCTGTTCTTAGCTGCCTCTATATTTCTGTATTCTGTATTTTGCCTCTGTGCCATTAGAATTTTGTGCCCATCTGCCCTCTGTGCCACTCGTTTTTCTGCCCCTTTTGCCTTCTGTTCTACATTTTTCCTTCATTTTTTGTGCCTTTCTGCCCTCTGTTCCAGTCGTTTTTTGTGCCTTTCTGACCTCTGTTCCACTTGTTTTTGTGCCTTTCTGTCCTGTGTTCCACTCGTTTTCCCCTCGTTTTTTGTGCCCTTCTCCCCTCTGTTCCACTCGGTTTTTGTGCCTTTCTGCCCTCTGTCCCACTCGTTTTTTGTGCCTTTCTGCCCTCTGTCCCACTCGTTTTTTGTGCCTTTCTGCCCTCTGTTCCACTTTGTTTTCCCCTCATTTTTGTGCCTTGCTGCCCTCTGTTCCACTCGTTTTTTGTGCCTTTCTGCCCTCTGTCCCACACGTTTTTGTGCCTTTCTGTCCTGTGTTCCACTCGTTTTCCCCTCGATTTTTGTGCCCTTCTGCCCTCTGTCCCACTCGTTTTTTGTGCCCTTCTGCCCTCTGTCCCACTCGTTTTTTGTGCCTTTCTGCCCTCTGTCCCACTCATTTTTCCCTAATTTTTTGTGCCCTTCTGCCCTCTGTCCCACTCGTTTTTTGTGCCTTTCTGCCCTCTGTCCCACTCGTTTTTTGTGCCTTTCTGCCCTCTGTCCCTCGTTTTTCCCTCGTTTTTTGTGCCATTCTGCTCACTGTCCCACTCGATTTTTGTGCCTTTCTGCCCTCTGTCCCACTCGTTTTTTGTGCCCTTCTGCCCTCTGTCCCACTCGTTTTTCCCTCGTTTTTTGTTCCCTTCTGCCCTCTGTCCCACTCGTTATTTGTGCCTTTCTGCCCTCTGTCCCACTAGTTTTTTGTGCCTTTCTGCCCTCTGTGCCACTCGTTTTTTTCTTTGTTTTTGTGCCCCTTTTGCCTTCTGTTCCGCTCGTTTCCCCAGCCACTGTGGCGTTTTGTTTAAGTATTGCTGTTAATCAGAGCCTTTGCTAAAGTACACGCTGTGTTTGGAAACTGTCTCTACGCTTTTGTTAGTAAAGCATGGAGCAGACTGTGGCCTTTTGTTTAAGTATTGCTGTTAATCGGAGCCCGTGAAGGGGCTCTGATTAACAGCAATACTTAAACAAAAGGCCACAGTCTGCCCCGCGCTCTCACATAGCCGCAAGTGCCACAAGCCCCACCAGCCCCCCCGCCTCCTTACCTGCACTCCTTACGCCCGCTCCGCCGCCACCGCCAGGAAAAGTACCTCATGTTCGCGCCGCTCACCTCTTTAAAGCGGCTCACTCCACGCGAGGTGGTGCGCGCTGACGTCAGGGGAGGTGCGCGCGCGCGTGCCCTAGAGGGAACAGTGGTGCAGGGTCACCCTCTCGTCCACGGGTCCGAAGACTAACAAAGAAGAGATCGGCACTGGAGTGAAGTGAAACAAAGCAAGTTTATTAAACACTCATGAGCGGGACTGCGTCTGAACAACACCCTGAAGTGTTGTGGGAGGAAGTACCTTGAATACAAAAACCATCATCCTTTTATACTGTTGTTGCAGTGTAATCGCATGGGAAGGAAAATTGAAAGAAACAAGATTAAGCACGGAAATAGCTATAGGCAAACAAGGGCAGATGGGTGACCAGGTGGTCAGCAGATGAGGAGGGGGAGTAAGAATGTTTATGGCAGCAATAAGCAATCATCTGTTAACATCTGAGACCAGGTGCGCCGGCAGCTGTAGCCCCTCAGCACGTACACCAGATTGACAGTGTCAGAGAGGTCAGCTCAAAGTTGAGAACACAGGCTGGGTGAAAAGGCGAGCAGTAGAGAATAAGATGATTACGACAGAAACAAAATAAACACGACAGTAGAAATGCTAACATAGAATTTACACTTTTCCACACCCGACCCTTTTAGCATAAGCTAAGACAGTAGTTGTCCCTTATAAGGGGCATAGCATATATCCACAATATCTATTGCCACGAGTCCATATATTTCTCGTTCCACTGCCAAACGGGCATTTACGTTTTTGACATTCTCTCTAACGAAATGCAGGCAGGACAGGCAGAAGTACAGAGAGAACAGAGCATTGGTCCACAATGAATACACAAACAACAAGAGATCATAATAGCTATTAATATGAACAGGACTGATAATACTTTCAAACCCCAAACTGAAAGTAAGTCACAAAGCCTCCAAGTCCGTTGTTCTGGGTCTTGATGTATTTCGGTGGCTAGCTTGTGTAGTTTGGAGATGGCCGCATAGACAGATGGTGAATTGTCCGGTATGAAAACACAGCAGCTGGATCCGATGACACGACATGCTCCACCTTGGTCAGCTAGAACAACATCTAAAACAAGTATTCTGTAAAGCGACCATCCGGATGGATGCTTGTTCTTCTATCAAGTTTCCTAAGGCTGCAGTTGTCTGATTAATCACGGCTTCCATTGTACAGGTGAGGTGGCGGACCAGTTTGCTGTTTTGTACTGGCCAACAAAGAAGAAAAATCCTTTATTAAAGTCTGTATATTGCTCCCATGTGGTGTCTGTCTGATCCACTACAGAGACATCAATGGCATGTTTTCCCCTACTATCAACACGGTGATTGAACAATTGCAAATCTTGGTGGTATGTTGGGGGAGCTAGAAACACAGGTGGTAGAAGAAAAGCTATGTAACAGGTACCAGACCAGCCTGAAGGTAGGAAGTAGTATGCCTTAGCTCCACAAACAAAATAAGTATGACGTGATGCGAGGAAGCTGCTTCAGCCCCTCAGGGACATTTGCAACACTGTAGTACAGTTACTGTGACCCATTAGCACATTGCCTGTACTCTGTACACAGAGGGGGCCAGTAGTCAGAACAACAGAGATAACAGGTGGCCCATTTCCTTTAGCTGATCTAGAGTTTGGATACACATATTTTGTTGGTACATTTCTTCTACTGTTTTCTTTCATCTCCAAAATGGTCCCCTTTGCTTGTGGGTCCCCATCTTCGTTGAGATAGCATACTTTATTCAGTTTGGTGTTGAGGTCACCCACATCCCATGTTTCTGAGATGTTAGATTTATAGGAAGCATATAGCAGCTCAAACCAAACTTGGCATGAGCCATTATGAGAAAATGGCAGTGTTGGCAACGAGATTCCTCTTATTTTCTGGTGAGGAGGGATCTTGCCATAAACGCAAAAGTTAGTAGCATTGCTTAGCTGTTGTGTCTGATGCAACATTTGAAGAAATGAATTGTTTCTCAGATTTTGCCGGTACCCCTGTTCATGTTGCAGCAAATCAAAATGATGGTGTTCCTTTGTGTAATGTAGCAGTAATGTTGAGCAAGGAAGCCCCAGGCATTACTTCCTCCACTACCTACATTACAGTAGTGAAAAGAGCAGCAGTTAAAGTCCAACCAAGGATGCAAAGTTTACAGCCATTACATATTGCATCAGCAAACCCCTTCTTCTCCCTAGGGGATATCATCTTTTGGCAAATGACAAGAAAGGTAGCGCCTTAAGAGTCCTGAGTGAATATATATATTTTTTTTATTTATTTAAAGAGTTTTATATAGCGCTGGCTAGACCCGAAGGTATCAGAGCGCTTTACATGAGAATCAACAAGATAACAGAAAATCAACAATAACAGAAAAAGTTCAACAATTACACAATAAATCCCCCAAAAAATAGGCAATACAATTAGGAGAGGAGAGAAAGGAGAAAGAAAAGTAGTGGAGGGGGCAGGGGAGGTGAGAAAGGGAGGCTAATGGAAGAGACAATACGGAGAGACGAAAAGAAGTCTGTCTAAAGACCGACTGGGTAGGTGATGAACAAGGAGGGAATCCACGGCCCATCTCCCCTATAGCTATACCAGCTAGCTCCATCGGGCATCAGACAAAAAAGTTCAGTCTCAATACATTGAGAGAGGGGTGAAGGAGAGACATAAATAGAGGGAGGATGCGGGAGGAGACGACAGGAGGGACGAAAAGAAGTGCAACAATGTGGTTTAACAGTATAACAGAAAAAGATCAACAATTACACATTACATCAAACAATCAGCAATACATTAGGAGAGGAGAGAAAGGAGAGAGAAAAGAAGTGGGGGGTAGGGGAGGTGAGAAAATGATGATAAGGGAAGAGACAACCGTAGAGACGAGAGGAAGTCTGTCTAAAGACCGACTGGGTAGGTGACGACCAAGGAGGGAATCCACGTTCCATCTCCCCTATAGCTAAACCAGGTAGCTCCATCGTGCATCAGACAAAGTAGTTCGGTCTCAAGTGTCGAGGGAAGAGGTTCGCAGAAAAACAGGATGGGAGGGAGATACGGCAGTAAGACGAAGGAAAGTCTGCCCAAAGACCGGCTGGGTAGGTGACGGTCGAGGGAGAAGTCCCAAAACCCATCTCCTCTATAGCTATCAAGTAGCTCCACCGGGCTTCGGCCAAATAGCTAGGTCTCAATGGGAAACATTTAAATAACATGGAGGGCAAAATAAATGGAGCGTAGAGGGGAGGGAACAGGGAAGATGAGAAAGGGAGGATAGGGGAAGAAAGAACAAGGAGAGACAAAATGAAATCTGTCTAAAGACCGACTGGGTAGGTGATGTCCAAGGAGGGAATCCCTGACCTGTGTCCCTTATAGCTAAACCAGGTAGCATCAGACAAAATAGCTAGCTCTCAAATGACGCGGGAAATTCACAGGTAAACAGGTTGGGGACTACGGCAAGGACAGGTGAGGGCAGAGGTTAGTAGCAGGAAAGAGGAGAGGAGTAGAGCGGGGAGGGGTAGGGGGTAAGTAGTTCGGTAAAAGTTCCCATGGATCTGCTGCGAGGCATTCAAAAAGCAGGTCCATTTCTTCACAGGTGCCATCTTGAGGTTAAAACGCCGGGTGAGAATTACGCCAGAAGTCTTGTGTTGTTATGACCGGTAGGAACGGCAGCCACAGCGTCAGACGCTCCCAACCATTCGATGTCCGGGGACAAGAAAATCCAAATAATGTCCGGGGACAAGTAAAATTTTTGCTAATAATTCTGATTAGTGCTAATTTAGAGTTGTGGGGAATATGGAGTTTTTCTTGTTAACGAGCTTGTTCCCAAAGTTTCCAGGTGTCTGTTCCAGGTGCTGTTGCGAGGCACTCCTGTGGTCAGATAAAGTCATGCGCAATCTGTGGTTCTAGTTAGCAATGCAGGAGCCATTCCAAGATGTCTGCTTGACTTGGCTGACATTGATGAGTAGCCACTAATAGGCTGACCCCCCTTTGTAGTCAGACTTAACCACTCAGGCCAATGACTTCACTTGTCTTGTTTTGCTTTGGAGAACCTTTCTTCCTGGGTCAGAGTAGGTACCTGGATGTACCAGGGGTCGTGTGATCCAGAAAAACTTCCTCAGTTCTTTCAGGTAATGCAGCTCATCCAGTCTCTGTGATAAAGATATCGCGGTGATCTTTCATTGCAATAGGAACCACTAAGGCAAGTGGAACCTTCTTGCAGTGGGTGGCATGCGTCCAATTTTTCCTGTTGGTCTCTCGGACTGCAGTTCGGGTGGCGAGGAGGATTTGCTCGGGGCACTTCCAGCGAGGTTCCAGACAATTTGCTTGATGGAAGACTTTTATCATTACGAAGTCCCCCGGATGCAAGTCATGTCCGTCACCTTGCGACCTGTCTGGGAGAGCTTCTCAAACCTGCTGATGAATGGAAAGTAAACTGTCAGTCAACTGAGACAGATAATCACTCATTAATTTATGAGGCACATTGTGTAAGGGGTGAGGCTCAGGAACTCCCCAAATATTCATGGGCCTGCCAAACACAACCTCATATGGGGTAAATCCAGAGTGTGCATGAGGTATTGATCTGTTGGAAAGCAGTGCTAAGGTCAATGCATCAGGCCACTTTAAAGAAGTGGAAGCCTGTATTTTTGCCAATTTCAGTTTCAATGTAGAATTATAACGTTCCACCAAGCCTGCTGACTGTGGGTGAAAAGCAGCATGGAACTTCTGCTTGATTCCTAGCCCTTTCATAATATACTATACAACCTGTCTAATGAAATGAGGCCCATTATCACTCCATAAAATTCGACAAGCACCGAATTGAGGGAAGAATTCCTTCAGGAGTATTTTCGCAGTTGTGAGGCCTGAATGTCTTCCGTAGCATAGGCCTCCACCCATTTACTGAAGGCGCAAACTATTACTAAGACATATTTAAGGTATAGCAGTGCTCAAACTGGATATAGTCCATCTGAAGGACCTCAAAGAGTGCAAGTGGTGTCACAAACCTCCCTGCTGGAGTTTGCTTTCCCTTCCCAGCATTGTACTGGAGGCAGACCAGGCAAAACTGGATTATCTTTTAGGTGGTAACAGCAATGTCACGATGGTCCCAAAATTGAATAAGCTGCTTTGCTGCTACTGAAGATACACCAACATGGGCTGGACCATGTGTCATATGAATCAGAGGGTATAGGTATGCAGTGTGCAACTTCCATTTAGTCATATCTTTGTTCCTCCAACAGCCCTCATTGTCTAATGTTCCCTCCTTGGACCATTGGTCTAATTCATCAAAGGAGGCAGATTTTTGCATATCCAGCACTTCCTGTCTAGCATCATGCCAATTCTCAGCTTGCAGCTTAACCATGTACATAGACGTGGTGCTTCACTGCGTAGCAGTCTCAGGGGTTGTATAATCTACAAAGGCATTACCTGCTCCTATTTTGTCTGTCACCTTCTTGTGTGTGCTACACTTGACAATAGCTATTTTCTTAGGATAGGTTAAGGCAGTAAGAAGATTGTGCACTAATTCTCCATGCACTATCTGTGTTCCATGTGAAGTCAGAAAACTACGTTCTTTCCACAGGTGGCCAAAATTGCGTGCTACCCCGAACGCATACTGACTATCAGTGTAGAGATTGACAATCAGGTCTGTACTAAGCTCTCATGCTCTGGTTAGAGCAATCAGTTCAGCTGCTTGAGCTGATTTCTGTGGGATACGAGCTGTCTCAACTATTTCTGGAGTGTCGTAATAGCATAAGCAGCAGATGTAGCGCCATCGGGCAATTTCAAAGATGACCCGTCAACCCATAACTTCCCGTCTGTGATGGAGAAGGAAGTATCTTGTCTTGCAGGTCAAGTCGACCTTTTGTTTGTTCTTCAGTGAGCAATATGCAATCATGTTACTCTTGTGACTGAGGCTGAGTGGATGGAAATAGCAGTAATGTAGAGGGGTTTAGTTTCAAACATCTTTTTAGCGTGATATGGGGGGCCAAAAGTGTCAATTCATATTCTGTCAAGCGAGCACTAGTCAAATGCTGCGTCTTTGTTTGGTTTAGCAATGCATCAACTGAATGGGGCACTAACAAAAGCAATTTGTGTGATAGAACTATTCCTTCACTCTGGCAGATAGGTACAGCCGTTGCTGCCAGTGGTCGGAAACATCCAGGCAGCTGAAAAATATGCAGATGGGCGTTGTTTATCACCGTGCATCTGTGCTAAACCAAGAGGGCACAACCTTCCCTTTTAGGTACATAGAGTGTGAAAGCTTTAGTGTAATCTGGGGTACCTAATACTGGTGCAGAGCAAAGGGCTTGACGTAACTGTTGGAAGGCGCTCTAGCACTCAGCAGTCCATGAGAGGGGCATTGGGGTGTCTTTGGTCAAAAGGTCTAAGAAAAGTTTGATAATATGCGAAAAACAGAGGATCCACTGCCTACAAAAGGAAGTAAGGCCAATTAATGCACGGACATCTTGACATCTTTTTGAGTACGGGGTACAGGAGTGTCTAGAATTGTCCAAATGCGATCTTAAGTTAAGTTTAAGTTTTAAAATATTTATTGAGCGCAACGTACACCTAAACCGTTTCTTGGCGCTAAAGTCGAAGACAGCCCACTGAGCGGGGACAATCACTGAGACAGCGGCTGGAACTAAACAGAAACCTAGGGAAGATCCTGAGGGAATAGAAAGGTCTTTAAGGCTTTGCGGAAGGCGAGATAATCAGTGAGGGACCTAAGGTAAAAAGGGAGAGAATTCCAAAACAAGGGGGCAAGAAGGGAAAATTTCGAGCCACCCTGTTTCTTTTTCCGATAGCGGGGCACAGCTAGGAGGAGTTGGGCTGAGGATCGAAGGTCTCTGCCCGGGACATAAGCCTTGATGGCCGAGGATATGAATAGGGGGGCCAGGCCAATCCTGGCCTGGAACACCACGCAGCCTAGTTTAAACAAGGCACGTTCCCGCACCGGGAGCCAGTGAAGGGTTTTCAGGAGAGGGGAGGAGTGATGGAATTTAGGGAGACCAAAGGCAAGACGAGCAGCCTGGTTTTGCACTAATTGCAGTTTACGGAGGCTGTACTGAGGGATGCCATTATACAGAATGTTCCCGTAGTCCAGGCGGGACAGGACCAGTGCGGACATGATTAACTTGAGTGCAGGAAAAGAAAAGAAGCGGGAAATAGAACGAATGGTGCGGAGAGTAAGGAAGCAAGAAGAAACCACAGAACTAATCTGGGAGTGCATAGTGAGTTGATTGTTGAGCTTGATACCAAGAGTCTTAACAGAGGAAACCGGAGTAGGAGGGGAACCAAAAGAGGGGGGCCAAAAGAGTGAGTTCCAGGGACTGGAGCAACCACCCGTCACCACAAGTTCCGTTTTATCGGGATTGAGTTTCAGGTGGTTGAGGTTCATCCAGTCCCTGATGAAGGATAGAATAGATTGGAAATTGGAAATAGAGTCAGAATTAGAAGAAAGATTGAAAATGAGCTGGAGGTCATCGGCATAATTAAATACCGAGACCTCCAGGTGCTGAAGAGAAAAGATGAGCGGAGCGATGTAGAGATTAAAGAGTAGAGGAGAAAGAGAAGAACCCTGGGGGACACCGCACTGGACCTGGCAGGGGGTAGCTGAAAACTCCCCAAGATGAACCGCCTGGGTCCGGTCCCTCAGAAAGGACGAGAGCCAGATGAGGGCTGATCCTCCTACGCCCGCCGCCTTGACACGGGAAAGCAAGATGGAATGGTCCACCGTGTCAAAGGCGGCGGACAAGTCAAGAAGGACCAGCGCCTGAGATCTACCGGAGTCCATACCCTCTCTGAGGGTGTCTGATACTGACACCACCACTGACTCGGTTGAGTGCCTTGGCCGAAATCCCGCCTGACAAGGGGCCAGCCTCCCGTTCTCCTCGGCGAAGGTGCTGAGTGCAGATGTCACATGCCGCTCCAGCACCTTCGCCAAAAAAGGGAGGAGGGAGATGGGGCGATAGTTAGCCATCACAGAAGGGTCGGCTCCCGGCTTCTTCAAGATGGGAACAATGGAAGCGGCTTTTAGCGAGGGAGTAACAACCCCTCGGGCTAGTGAATCGTTAAGGAAGCCCAGGGGGGGCGACGGGCAGACAGTGTAAATCTGCCGTAGGATATGGGCTGGGCATATATCAGATGGGGAGCCGGACTTAATTTTAGGGAGAAGGGACAAGAAGAGTTCTTCCGAAAGAGGAGGGAAGGAAATAAAGGTAGCTGGGGACGGGTGAAGGACAGGGTCAACAAAAGAGGGAGAAGGTGGAGGGATATTGGATTTGATTGCCGTGATTTTATCGACGAAATACAGGTTCAGTGAGTCGCAAAGTTTCTGGGAGGGGGGGGGGCTTGAGAGTGGTCCGGTCCGAGAACGCCAAATCATGGGTGATGGTAAAAATCTCCTTTGGTTGATTCTCGGCCGCTAAGATTTTCGCCGAGAAATAAGCTTTCTTGGCCTCAATGATTTTTCGCTTGTAGGTCCCCAGGAGGTGAACGTAGTGGGTCCTGGTATTCGGAGAGTAATCCAGTCTCCACTTGCGTTCAGCCCTTCGAACGGTGAGCTTTAATTCCTTCAGCTCGGTGTTAAACCACCGATTGGCGTCTTTAGGGCGCCTAATCGAGGTACGACGGAGAGGAGCTAAACAATCGCTTCCCTCCGTGAGCCATGAGTCAATGGCTGAGGCTTGGGCTGCGGAATCTAGTCCCGATAGAGGGGGAAGAGAGGCCAGGAGTGCGGTCGAGAGATCAGGCAGGTTGACCTTACCCCAGTTACGGGCCCAGGAATTTTTGATGTACATAGGGGACTTAGCTACTAAGAGACGGAGGGAAAACGAAATAATAAAGTGATCGGACCAAGTGCAAGGGGCAATCACCAGCGTGGAAAGGGTACAGTTAAGAGACCAGACCTGGTCGAGGATCTTGTGTTAGACAGTAGGTGACCTAAATAGGTAACCTGCTGTCTACAGTATTGCAATTTCTTTCTAGAGACTTTGTGATTATGTGACGCAAGAAATGATAATAGTAACAATATACCTTCTTCACATAGTTCCGGAGTATCTGCAGCAAGCAAAATGTCATCCACATATTGAATTAGAATCACCCCTTTTGGTATAGGAAAGGAATCAAGTTGTCTCTTTAATGCTTGACTTTAATGCTTGACTTTAAATACTAGGACTTTCTGTATAGCCCTGTGCAGCTCTACAGAACATGAATGATCTGTTTTTCAGTGTGAATCCAAATAGATAACGGCTGTCCAGGTGAATAGGTATTGAGACGAACGCATTTTTCAAATCAATCACGGAGAATGTGGTGGCAGTGGGAGGGACCATAATGAGGAGGGTTGTTATGTCAGAAACTACCATATATTGGGACAACACTATTTTATTGACCTCAAGCAAATCAATAACGATCCTGTAAATCTTAGTATCAGGGTCCTTTTTCAAAATAGGAAGGATAGGGCTATTGCAGGTATTATAGGGAACCTCTTCCACGACACCTACTTTAATCAAATCCTGAACAATACCTGCTAATGCTTCCTCGCCCTATGGAGATATCTTATGTTGAGGCAAATGAGGCAATAAGGCACCCTACCTCACTTGAATTTGTCCCGGTGGAATAAACATTTTACCTACATTAGTGTCTGATCTAGCCCACAAAGTGCAAAGTAGGGACGCCAGAGCGACGTCCACATTGATAAGGCAAGATCTATCAACTATTGGATAGTTGTCATTAAGGATAACACATACACCTTCTGGAGAACAGTGTATCGTAGCATGAAAATACTTTAGCATGTTATCTAGAGTGTTAGGGGAGAGCAAGAATGGACATGTTACAGTGAATCTATTTAGTCCGAATTCAAGTGGTTGTGATAGTGGGCTAGGTGTAGGTGTTGCATCGAACCCTATTGATGTTATCAATGGGCCAGACAGGAGAGCCCTAGGAACCAGTCTTTTAAACAGGGCACTATGGGTAGCCCTGGATCCCCCAGAAATCGATCAGCAGATCCCAAGACATTTGCATCAACATAGGGACCCATTTGATCTACTGGCACCTCAACCGGTCCCACACCCCGTCCTGGGCATCCCCATGCATAATCGGAATCTTTAGGCGTATCAGCAGAATAATCAGTCATTTGGTACTGGTGTAATTTGTCAAATATATTAGGGTAGATCGGTCCCTGTTCGACTGCCTCAAACCGGGGGCGAGCACTTGCACTTCCCCTGCTTCCTACATTCCCTGGACACCCTCTAATACTTCCCCTTCCTCGCTGGTATTGTTGGTCTTGCAAAAGGGGGCACTCAGAACGCCAGTGCCCAGTCTCTTTACAATAGGCACACTGATCCAGAGACAAATTCGACCGAAGAAGAGGGAGTGCTCAGAGTGTATGCAGTGCATGTCCACCTCCTCCACTTCTCCTAAATGGTGGACCATATGCCTGAGCCATCATAACCTTTATTTTTAAATCCCTAACCTTTTTATCTTACCTTCCCTTTGCTTCCTGTTCCTGTCGCTCATAATATTGTGCCATTGTCAGAAGGGAAACTAGGGAGGACGTGGTCCAAGAAGTTTCACTGGCCTTGAGGCGAGTAGATATTTCAGTTAACATATTAGCAACAAGTTTGTCAACAAACAGGTGTTTGCCTGTCTCGTCAGCCAACGAATGGCCACTAAAGTCATGAAATGTCTCCTCAAACCTTGAAAAGAAGTCAGAAACAGACTCATCCTTTTTCTGTTTACAGGACTCTAACGTAGTCCAATCTATTTTCTTAGGGGGTATGAGAGTCTTCAGTTTAGTCATAATAGCTTTAGGAAGATCTAATAGCTCCTGTTGGGGCTTCTGGGCAGATTCACTGTCTGCATCTATTCTTCTAATTTTTCCCAGGTGTCACCAAATGCCATAGCGTCATTAATTTTACGTATTGTTCTTCACAAATCAGGGGGCAAAATAATAATAATCCACATTTGTAAAGCGCACAATCACCCGTAAGGGTCTCTAGGCGCTGGGGGCCGTCGGGAAGATTAAGCAAGCTATTGCCCAGAGTCACATGGTGCTGGGCTAACCTCAAAGAACATATCTATATCTGCTAAGGTCATAGTGCAAGAGCTTTCAAGAGAAGGACGGTGAACCAAAAAAAACAATATTCAAAGAATTTTCAACTTCTCCAACAATTGAATTCTTTATTGTTTCAATCTTTAAAAAGCCTCAGCCAAAGCGTTTCGCTCCAATGGAACTTCGTCAGGGCTCGGTGATCACTTGATGTTCAATACATGAGGCCCCAGATCAAATATTACAAACGTATTTCTGGTCTCCTTCTTCTCACAGTCTTTCTATAAAAAGACAAGGAAGGTTACATCACACAGTCAGCAGATATCACAGGGGCCCGAATCGTGACACACATGCCTCTTGTGTTCGCATATAAACTAAAGAGGTACTGTGGTTCGAGTTCAATTGAAGACAATCAAAAAGGCTGTAGTGCTTAGTTCAGCCTGTGGTCCTCCGAGGGCAGTAATAACCCTCAATCAAAAAGTAGAATAGGTGACAGTCCTGAAAAGCTGTCGTCCGGCTTCAACGAAAGATGGAGCATGTATAACCCCCAATCGTATTCGCCAGGATGGCCTACCAGTCGAGTAGCCGTTCGTCCTTATCATGAAGATGCAAACCGCCACATAGGGAACTCCTTTTCGAGTCTTTACAGGCTTTTTGATTGTCTTCAATTGAACTCGAACCACAGTGCCTCTTTAGTTCATATGTGAACACAAGAGGCATGTGTGCCAGGATTCGGGGGCCCTGTGATATCTGCTGACTGTGTTGATGTAACCTTCCCTGTCTTTTTATAGAAAGACTGTGAGAAGAAGGAGACCAGAAATATGTTTGTAATATTTGATCTGGGACCTCATGTATTGAACCTCAAGTGATCACCGGACCCTGAAGAAGTTCCATTGGAACGAAATGCGTTGGCTGAGGCTTTTTAAAGATTGAAACAATAAAGAATTCAATTGTTGGAGACGTTGGAAATTCTTTGAATATCGATTTTTTTGGTGCGCCGTCCTTCTCTTGAAAACGTCTGGTATCTGTTGAGCAGTGGAGCGTACGTGTGGCAAGCTCCGGACGTGCTTTGCACATAAGAAGGACTTATTTATTAACTGTGAAACTGAGGTGCCTAACCAGGGTCAGCCACACTGTCTGTTTCTCAAGAACATAGTGCAAGAGCTGATGGATCCCTCCACCTCCTCATAGAAGGTGGCGTGTTTTTTCCGGGCAAGGCAGTCTTAAGGGCCATAACATCTGCTCTACTCCAATTATATATGAAATATCCCTTTGCATCATCGGAAGTCCTATCATCATTAGTTCCTGCACCCCTTGGGGGAACATACAGGGGTGCGGCTTCACTCATTGGTCTCATATCAACTTTACTACTACTAGGATTGTCCTAGTCCACCGGAATATCTGTTTTCTCTGTCTGAGACTTTTCTGTCTCTATGACTTTACCCTTCCTGGCTAATTCTTTTTCCTTTTGCAATTTTAATGTGTCATCCAGTAGTTTAACCGCTCAATTAATTGTATCAGGTATGTTTTTGAAAGGGTAAGTCCCTTATCCTAACTGCTTATAATCTGCATTCAAGTCTTTTGTGCCTGGCTCGTCAGAGATATGTTTCTAATTATATAATACATCCCAACAGAACTTTTCTAAAAAATATTACTTTTTGCGTCTTCCCAAGCCTGAACTGTAGTTGTGAGGATCGTCGCTGTAGTAGCCCGACGAGATTCCTCTCTTCCACTGCCCTTCAATTTATCTTTATCTTTGCTAGACAGAGTAGAGCGAGTCTGTTGCATTGATCGCTGATCTTTGTCCATATCTTTTGAGGGGGAGAGCTCCTCATCAGAAGCACCACCCTCAGGGGCACTCGGATTGGGGGACTTATACGGGACAGGGGTCGCTCTTGTATGATGCAATCATCATGACGCGTATCAAGTATTGGATAGAAAGGATGTCTAATAGGGTACTGGCCATTTACCTGCAATCAGCGTTCTCTATCTTTCTTTCCTATTCCTTCCTGCACTTCCTTATCTCTTAATTCAACACATTGCTGATATATCGTCTTCCGCTGTTCTTTCTTTGCTATAGCTTCCGCTTTCTTCGCTCTCTCTCGCACTTCCTTATCCCACATACGCAAACAATCTAACATATCCTGCCTACTCTTTCGTTTGAACAGACACTATTCCATGTACTGAACCTTCTTAAAATCAAATGACCCATTCAGTGGCCACTGTAGGTCGGGTTCTTTCTTTGTGTATTTGTTCCACAATGAGCCATCAATTATGGGACAAATACCGTATTTTATATACATATTTCTATTCGGCATCCCTTCTGGAGGAGCCAGCTGACTTTGTTCCAAAACATTTCCTGCACTGCAACAGCAACACCACTTACGAAGTTTACTAAGAGCAGGCATGTTTTAACAAATATATGTAAAATATTACTATCCAAACAAGCTTCAGAAGGAGAAAAATCCCCACAATAACTGCCTTCAATCTTTGCAAAGAATGAATACCAAAACCAAACCAAACAATCAAGAGTGCCGCGTCAGCAACCTTACCAAACAGAAGTCTTCAACTCCCACCTGCCGATCTCTGGTTGACCTAAGGGTCACTGCAAATTCGCCAAAGAAGCCCCAGTCGAACCTGGCCACTACCCGGAGGGTCAAGGCAGGAAAACCGGAAAGTTCACGTTGGCTGCATGGACAAAGGTCTTCTCATGCAGTATATGTCCTCAGTGATAATTTTGATCTTTCGTCAAGACCACTCCTTCAGACGGCCGCGTCAGCGATGAGGCCCCACATGCTGGGCGCCAATTGAGGAAATGTACCCCCATGAGGGAACACTGGTGTAGGGTCACCCTCTCGTCCACAGGTCCGAAGACTAACAAAGGAGAGATCGGCACTGGAGTGAAGTGAAACAAAGCAAGTTTATTAAACACTCATGAGCAGAACCACATCCGAACAACACCCTAAAGTGTGGGAGAAAGTACCTGGAATACAAAAACCATCATCCTTATATATCGTTGTTGCCGTGTAATCGCATGGGAAGAAAAACTGGAAGAAACAAGTTTAAGCACGGAAATAGCTATAGGCAAACAAGGGCAGATGGGTGACCAGGTGGTCAGCAGATGAGGAGGGGGAGTAAGAATGTTTGTGGCGGCAATAAGCAATCATTTGATAACATCTGAGACCAAGTGGGCTGGCAGCTGTAGCCCACCAGCAGGTCCACCAGATTGACCATGTCACAGAGGTCAGCTTAAAGATGAGGACACAGTCTGAGTGAAAAGGTGAGCAGTAGAGAATAAAATGATTACGACAGAAACAAAATGGAGGCGACAATAGAAATGGCTGCCGCTTATGCTAACATAGAATTTACACATTTTCCACAGGTTACTGCCTCTGGCAAGTGATAATGGTTAAAGATTTACCCTCTAATAATTCTTGGTAGATTCTCTTCTTTGCTGTCTGCCAGGATCTTGTAATAAAAATCATCAAATAATAATATATACATATACACACCAACACACATCCATACTAATATTATAAAGAGAGAGCCCAAACCTTTGAGGCGGGTAATCTCAGTAACCACAGCAACAATCACAACACCCAATACAGCGTTGGAAAGGGCAGTTGCAGCAGAAGGACATAGGCTATGCAGACGGCCACCATATATATATTTTTTTTTTGCAGAGTTTTATATAGCGCGAACTTGATCCGAACTGTATCAGGTATCAGAGCGCTTTACATAGCACCAGTTATGTTACATGAGGACACACATTCATTTTTGTTAGGCACGGGAGATTAAGTGATTTGCCCAGAATCACAGGATGTTTGGCGTCGTTACCAAGACTCAAACCCAGATCCCCAGGTCCGAGGTCGAGCGCCTTAGCCGTTAGGCCAACTCCTCTATATATTTAAAAGGTAAAAGAACCGTGCCAGCAAAGTAGTCCCTTGTGGGCGTGTCTGCGTTGTGCTGTGGGCGTGGGCTGGGGCGTGACTAACGCTGGGGGCATGTTGTACGGCCATCACATCGTGGGCTGTGGGCGTGTGCTGGTGGCGTGACAAATGCTGGGGGCGTGTGTCCGCCCTTCATGCCATGTGAGTCGTACATACAAGCGCCAATTACATTGCTGCGCAGCATCAAGGGGCACGCTAGGGGCGTCAGAAACGCTGGGGGCGTGTGTCCGGCCTTCATGCCATGTGAACGCAATTGCGCCGCATCAAGGAGCACGCTGGGGGCGTGAGAAACGCTGGGGGTGTGTGCTACGTTCCGCCCTTCATGCCATGTGGGTCGTACATTAATCAGAAGATCGTCTGCTGTGGCCGTGTGCTGGGGGCGTGAAAAACGCGTTCACCTGGAGGCCTGGTAAGTAACGTTACTGCAGCCTCTCCTGCGCGCTGTTACTGAACTCTCTCATTCAACGAAATTACACGCGCCTGCTACCATCAACTAGGGCTCTAGCCGGGCTCAGGCGGCGGATCAGTACACTAATTACACACACCTGATAACATCAACCAGGGCTGCAGCTGGGCATCAAACGGGGGAACACGCGCCTGCTAACATCAAACAGGCCTGCATCTGGGCCTCAAGCGGGGGAACACGCAAATGAGCGTGTCTGCGCGGACAATTACTGAAGTCTCTCCTACTCGCTGTCACTCAAGTCTCTCATTAAACGGATTTACCCATGGCTGATAACTCTCTCATTCAACGACATTACACGCGCCTGCTAACATCAACCAGGGCTGTAGCCGGGCTCAGGCGGTGGATCACTACACCAATTACACGCGCTTGCTAACAACAACCAGGGCTGCAGCTGGGCCTTCTCGGTCCCTATTCTAATAAAACAAAAAATGTTGCCTACCGCGAGATTTTAAAATAAATTGCCCTTGCCAAATACACACATTACACACATTCTATTTCATACCCGGACAACGTCGGGACGGGCTGCTAGTAGCTACATAAAGAGCCTCTGGGTCAGTTCTGTTCTGCCTTTGGACTGTCTGTCATTTACACTCTACTTGCATCCACGGCAGTAAACTGCATGGATAATGGTTCAGTCCACATTAGTCACTAGCTCTCTTGCCCTGTGAGTGATGGCTTTTTATCATCACTCGTACTTTCACCTGAAAATGAGTGTGCTTCAGTGTCACGGCTGGTTAGCCAGTCTTTTTGTTTTGAATGTCCATGTTTTATACTTTCCCTTTAATTTCTTTGCTTCTCCTCTTTTTATTTCAATGTTTCTTAAAAGGATCTCCAGGTAGTGCTAACGGATCACTTGCTTGTTGCTTATTTCATCAGCAGTGTGCCACATCCTATGTGGCCACGTCCTCTAAATCAGATCACTATAGAATTCTGTAGTCCATAGTGTGCCTTTGTTTTGCCATTCCAAGAACTTAAAAACAACAAGACTATTTACAAAATCTTTGCAATATTGACAGAAGCTGCTATGTTTAATTTCGTTATTGAAAGCGCATGCCTGACATGTTTAGACAGACTCTTTTTTTTCTACTTGTATTGTTTTAATTTATCTTGCATGATTTGTAGAGTTTTTGTGTGTTTTATTGTGGTTGACAGTGGGTGAATGCAAGAATAAGTCAATAGAAGGATGAATGGATGCATGAGTGTAAGAATTAGTAACATAGTGCATGCATGATGACTTATTGAGTGCTTGAACCAATCAATGAAACAAAGGGCACTTTCATTCATAAGCCAGATCTATTGGTATTGCCAGTGTTTGTTTTAGAAGAGTAGACTATTAGATTGAAAAAGAGAGGAAAGGAGTCAAATGCTAGTGAGAACTACAAAGGGTTTTAGAAGATGGATGGCAGTATTGAGAAGTGAGGTAAAAAAAGGAATCGAAGAGACTGCCACAGTGTTAGCTCTTTTTAAGAACAAGCCTATTTAATTGATCAAAATGGTGCTGAAGTAAGACAGAGAGAGAACAAAAGACACACGGATGATTAACAGAATGCAGAGCAAATCAAACATTCTACCCCAGTCAATAGATTTGGGTTAAATCCATTGTTCTTTTGCTCACCATGCCACCTCAGTTTAGACCCAGCCATATGCAAATCAGTCTTGACCCTGTGCCTCATGAAAACAGTCCAGACAGAACTGCCAAGCCAGGTCCTCCGTGGACCAGAAACAGGCACCCTGGGACCGGTTTCGGGGCATCACCCCTCATCATCCAGGCTAGCTTGAGTCCAGTGGCACAGTGGGCCCAGGACCCACATCTGGGCATACCCGGCGCACTTAGGGCAAGAAAGCAAAAGACGCACAGATGATGGATAGAATGCGGAGCAAATGAAACATTCTCCCCCCATCAATAGATCAGGGTTAAATCCATCGTTCTTTTGCTCACCATGCCACCCCAGTTTATACCCAGCCATATGGAAATCAGTCTTGACCATGTGCCTCTTGGGAACAGTCAAAACTGAACTGCCAAGCCAGGTACTTTCTGGACCGGAAACAAGCATCCTGGGACCGGTTTCGGGTCATCACCCCTCATCAGTCAGGCTAGCTTGATTTCAATTGCACAGTGAGCCCGGGACCCAGAGGCCAGGATTTTTAAGGTAAAAGGGGGAACATTTGAAGCTAAAAAGGCATTTTAGAGAAGACAATTTTTAGAAGTGAAGTAGTTGAAAAAGTCCAAGGTTGAGAAAGAAGAGTTTCAGGGGCAGAACGTTTTAGCAGTTGGGAGTACAGTAAAGATGCTCGGGAAAGTGAAGGAGCAGAATGTTAATGATAGTGAAGATGTTTGGTAGATTTGATAGGAGAGAAGTAAGATAAATCATAGCAGTGAGAAGATGGGACCCTGGAGAGCAATGGGAGAGCAGGACTTTTTCCTTGCGGCTTCTACTTGCCTGATAACAACTGGTTGAAGAGAGGAATGGAAAAATCAAGGGTGGTGTGTTTATATAAAGGGATACTTTCATGGCCATTTATAACGTCAAGAGAGTTAGAGATAGCATCAGAGAAGACAGCAAAAGCCAAGTGATTGGTTAGTTGTGAAAGATTTAGAGAAGGGGTGCCTATAGATTGGATGCAATATTAGAACAGTAATGTAATATATGTAATTGAGTTTTTGTACGAACAGGTATGAGGTCAAATATACATGTTAGAAACTTGGGCTGGGGGAAAAATGAAAATGGAGATAAATGTGGTAGATCCCTCTGTTTTAGATTAACTAACTATATATCATACATGTGTATCTGCGAGAACATCCCAAATCTATCTACCTGACATATTATATAACACACTATGGACATCATTACGAGTGCCCTCCTAAGTTCAAAGGGCCCTCTAACTACCTTTCCAATTGGACTCATGAGATCTAGGTTTTCCCACAGATCTCTTAATTTTCACACAGAGATTTCAGTTCCTATAAAGCTGAAACGTCTGTGTGAAGATCAAGGGAAAAATAAGGAATCATCAGGGGAATCCGAGCCGCAATTACTGATTCTCCTGGTATTTCCAAATTTCCAAGAGGTAATGGGCTTGAGTTTCCCCACAGAGTTTCTGATCTCCCAGTATTGGGGACCACAGATGTGGGAGAAATCTAGGTAATTTTCTAGGGCACTTAATGAGGGTCTAAATGGGAATATCTACTTCTAGTTGGTGTTGGAGATTAAATGTGTAATACTAAAAGATGTATCTAGAAAGACTTTTCAAATAGATGATCAAGTCAAGATGACAAAACTATGCTTTTTCATCAAATAAACTAATTGCTTATGTATACTGTACTTCAAAATAGTAATTATGTGGGAGAAGAATGGTTTCCTAGCGGGGAAAGCGAAGGGGCAATTTCAAATAGGAAATATAGAACAGACAAAGAAGGAGACTATGGTGAAGGGGGGTGTACTGTGAGTCTGTCAAACTGATCACAGAGAGCAAACACAGTTAATTGCTGACAGACTTGTAGCAAAGCATGCTTTGAAAGCATACCAAAGATATAAGCTGTGGAATTATAACAGCTACTTACATAGATGAGTTTATTCTTCAGAAGGGTAGATACTATGAAGAAGTATGCTAAATCTAATATTGAGAAGGCAACGTTTAGATGAATGGCTTCTCATAGGAAGGGGGCAACCACACTAACCTCACTTCGACTTTCTCAAACACACATCTATAAAAAAGAAATTGAGTATTTGACTTTGTAAATGAGACGAGATATGTTTCAGTTTAGAAAAACAGAAGACACGCTAAACAGGTAGCCTCCAAAACACCGCTGGACACGTAAGAGAAGAGTTACATATCATTCAAATCCAACAACCCTAATTGTCCCTCTTTCATTGTTTTTATTGATGAAAAATGTCACTGGGTTGTTGAGCCGTGCATTCACATTAGGGCTGTGAGAAGCAGCAACTGCTAAAAATTAAGTCCCAGATTTGCAAACACTTTGCGTTCGGTTTGCGTACCTTTTTTAATGCAAACCCAATAGAAAGTGTTGCAGTAGGATTTACAATTGAATGCAAATCACGATTTGCATTGGATTGTAGCATAAAGTAATGCAAAGCTGCACAATGCGATACCTTGCATTACTTAGCGTTGAGGAGGCGTTGCTTGGATGGTGCATGATTGGATATAGGGATTTGCACCAACATTTTGTGTTTTCGTTTCTTCTCTTTTTTTCCACTTTGTATGTTTGCTGCATTGTACAGCACACATACAAAGGGGGAAACACCTCACAGCACAATTTTTGTACTGGAAGGTAACTATTCCAGTTCAAAACATATGACTCTCACAATGCAGACACCGTTACGCTCTGGCGCAAGGATGTCTGCATTGGCGCATGAAGTCAAAAGTGTGCCAGCGCAGGAAGAAAGCAGAACAATGCCACATTACTAGATATACAGTGCTGTTCTGCCTTCTCTCTTTCACACAACGCAGCACAGCACCTTTACTTGCTGCGCTGCATTATGACTTCTATGTAAATCTGGGCCCAAGTCTTTTAACGGTCAAGCCGCCCATAAAAGTGGCCCATCAGGTGTGGATTATTATCGACACCGACCGCCTAGCCTCATTGGGGTTGTTTCACAAGCCCCATCTCCTCACTAGGCTTCTAAGCAGCAGTGCTACCTGCACCTTTACTATGTAATCAGTGGGAGTCATAGAGCCCTGTCTCATGTGTATAACGTCACATGTTCCTAACCACCTGTAAACCCCACTTAGATACTGCAGTGGCTGACATTACCAGCATTACCCCTCAGAAGCTGATGTCGCTTCCCATTAGTAGTTGCCTGACCTACCCCCACCCATGCTAGATCTACAGTCATCAATCTACCCGCATAAGAACTTAAGTGGTTTTCCTCCATCTCTCTGTGCTTGACCCCATCTAGTGCCCTTGATGGTGGACATACCTCTTTTACTCATCTCTCACTCACCTTACTCTGAGTTGATCACTGTACCCATGCATTTCACATATCTGATTAATTGTGTACAACTCCTCTGCTGCATCTGCAACTCTACAGCAATCCACGGACTTCTCCACCTGGGGTCTACCCCATAAATAAGTGATCTTTAAAAAAGTTATATTTAACACTACTAACACACTGCCCATCCATGACCTCTGTACAATTGATTTAGTGCATTTATTTTAGTTAATTATTTGGCGCCAACAACATTTCAAGCTAGACATCTACGCAGGAATACATTGCCAGTAAATAGAATAATGGGGGTAAAGGATTTGACATTAAATAAAGATTTACTATTTTAGTGAGGATTATATGCACCAGTTGTGCAGTTATACTTGATGAAGACAAACACACATCTAATTACACATTAATATCGAGGCAAATAATTCAGGTAAAAGTTTCACATATTCAAAAAGATTTTGGATGAGTAGGGGAATATACACTTTAGTTCTTCGAGCAGCAAAACACATCTCAAAACGTATTTGAACTACTGGGGAGACGAAGTGCTTTGCATTATGTGTTTGTTTAATAATTTGTCGTTTTTAAAAATGTTATTTATGCGTTCCTTCATTTAAAAGATGGCCACTCTGGTTCATGACCTGGATACCACCTATAGATGGACCCGAGGTGTAGGAAAGTGGCTCTATAGATACTGGACCAAAGTAAGGTACAGGGTGTATAGAGTCCCCAGAGGTTTGGCAGAGGCTAAAGTTAGATATACCCTTACTCTCTAAAGTGGTAGCTTGGTCGAGCACTAAGGCAGTATCAGAGGACAGTGTAAAGCATTTGTTGTACACTCTCAATCAGCAAATGGTCTCACACACTCAAGAACTGAACTCTAGGCAAATGGTTTTGTATCAAAAGATATAAGGCCAGATGTAGGTAATAAGATTTTACCGATTCTTAAATACCGAATTTTACCGATTCGGTATTCAAAAATCGGTAAATGAGATGTAGGTAAAAAATCAGTATTTTTTACCGAATCGGTAAAAGTCGGTATCGGACTTTCGGTATTTACCGAATCGGTATTTACCGAATCAGTATTTCCCATTCATCCCTATGGGCCTAAAGGCCCATAGGAATGCATTGAAAATACCGAATCGGTAAATACCGAATCGGTAAATACCGATTCGGTAAATTCCGAATCGGGAAGCAAGCAAAAGTGAAACTAATGAAAACAGCCAATCAGGTGCTACCACCCTCCCTACCAGGAAGTGGCTACCCAGGCAGCTGCAACTCATTAGAAGGTTCTGTAGAGGCAGTCAGAGCTGAGCAGAGACACAGAGCAGCAGGGAGTGATTTTTGGGAGTTTACCTCAGTGAAAATGGCTAGCAGCAGTGAGAGTTAGGAGGCAGAGAGGAAAAGGAAAGTAAAGTTCAGCAGCATGGAGCTGCAAGTACTAGTGGAGGAGGTGGTGAGAGTCCACAAACAACTGTTTGGCAGGCACTCCCTCACTGTAGCAGAGTCAGCAAAACGCAAGATGTGGCTTGATATTGGAGAAAGGGTCAATGCTGTGGGAGTTACAAGCAGGAGCATTGATGACCTCAAGAAACGCTTCTACGACATCAGGAGCCTCACCAAGAAAAAGATGGCAGAGCTACATAAGCAGGCTGGTGTCACCGGTGGAGGCAGGAACCCAGCGCCCCCCCTGACTGACCTGGAGGAGTTGGTGGCATCAACCATCAAGCCAGACAGTGTTGTGGGACTGGGAGATGTGGACAGCTCAGCCAGAGCCAAAGGAAAAGGTAAGACGCATGCGCAGCATGACACCCCATACCAACCTGCTTCCCTTAACCCTTTGTGCACAGGCCAGGCCAACCCCAGTCCAGTACTGCTAGGACTATACAGGAGCAATGCATTATGGGAAATGTAGTCAGCTAATATAAGACCATGTGTAACTGCACAGACATCAGCAAGGCAGTGACAGTAATGCTGAATAATGACAGTAAAATGTGTAAAGCATTTATTTTAGTGACTGTGACACAGTAGCACTCAGTTGACATACGCTTATTTATACCTAGGGGCAACATCAGCCAGTCAAGCCACAGCTACAGCAGGGACTGCACCAGCGAGGGAGGAAAGTGATGAGGCAGGGCCAAGCCATGTCCATGCCTCACAGGAGGAAGAACACACAACTGCCATCTCCCAGGAAGAGGAGACAGTCCAGACACCCGAGTTTCCCCACTCCCCACACCTCTCACAATCCCCTCCATTGCTATTCTCTCCTGAGACCTCCCCATCACTGTTACAGCCTGCACCTGCAACCTCACCAGCCAGGAGGCGAGTCGTGGCCCCACTTCCAGTGATGGAGGCAGCAGAGGGAGAGGCCCAAGCCACTGCACCTGAGAGTCCTGCTGCACTACAGCCCACCACAGAGTCTTTCACCTCGCGTAGACGGCAATGCAGGCCCAGCAGTGCAGGTGTTCCTGGAGACGGCACTGTGTTCCGTGGCCTGGAGGGGAGCATGGTGCGCATCCAACGCATGCAGGGGAAAGCAATACATGCCTGCCACCGCCAATTTCGTGTCCTAAACCAACAAATTGGAGAAATGGGGAAGGGCATCAGAAACATGGTAGAAAGCAACAGGGAGATATCAAAAACCAATGCTGACCTAGCTGCAGGAATGCAGCAAATGAGCACTTCAATAACCCAGCTGTGCTCAAAACTGGACAGCCTGGAGCACACAAGGCACAGGGACGCCCGTGTAAACAATAGGGCCATGAATCGTCTGGCCACTGCCACATCACAGCTATGCCGTAGAGGCATTAACATGCAGGAAAGCCTCACTCAGAACACGGCCGAGGTCACCAGGGGCATGGCCAGGATCACCAGTGCCCTCGAGTAAATGATAATATCACACACTGCACTGGAACCTGCCCTGGATGTGGCTGAGGGAGACGACAGCAGTAGCCGCAGCAGCTTGGCAAGCGCTGTGGTTCAGCCACGTAGGAGCAGCAGGCGCCCAGCTGAGCCTGCAGGCCATGAGGAAAGCAGTGAGCAACATCCCAGTGGCTCTGGGAAGCGCGGGCGCAAATGACTTTGCCGGTGTGGGTGACGTAACCCAGGACATGTAGTCCCCACCTTTCTTTTCTTTAATTTGTTGCACTTCAGTGCATGAACGTTGTGGCAACATTAAATGACGTTCTTCTCATTCACAACCTGTCTGTGTCTCATTATACTCAGAAATAGTTGCGTGTAATCTCCTCACGTCTGTATCTGCCATCACTTGGTGTTGTCACTCCAGCAGGTGGTGTGTCAGGCACAGCAATGTCGTCGTCATGATCCTCGTAGTCAGACAACTCCACCTCAGTACCCTTCTTAACAGCAAGGTTGTGCAACATGGCACAGGCAGCAATTATCTTACAGCAGGTGATGGGGGTATACTGCCTTGCACCTCCACTCTTGTGCAAGCATCTGAATCTGCTTTTCCAGATACCAAAGGTCCTTTCAACAACATTCCGTGTGCTTTTGTGGGCCCGGTTATATCTCCTTTGGCTGGGTGTTGAGGGGTTGAGGTAGGGGGTGAGTATAAAAGAGCGGAGGGCATATGCACTGTCTCCTAAAAGGAAAAGGTAATACATTAGTCACATGCATACATTTACTTCTTACTGCAATAGGTATTATGGGGGTCAGACACTGTGTCTTACCTAGGAGGTATCCTTCACCAAATTCCCCTGCAGTCAGCCGTGCATAGATGCCGCTGTTTTGAAAAATATAGGAGTCGTGGGTACTCCCAGGGAATTTTGCCACAATGTCAGTGATGGTGCACTTTGCATTGCAAATCACCTGCATATTGATGGTGTGGGTTGACTTCCTATTCCTGTAGATATATTCTGTGTCAGCAGGGGGACAAATGGGAATGTGTGTGCCATCTATGCAGTCAATAATATTTGGAAATCGAGCCATCTGGTAAAAGTCAGATTTTGTTTGCACCAGTTCAGCATGGGTAGCAGGAAAATAAATGCAATGCTCCATCCTGTGTAACATGGCGTCAAGGAATTTGTGGAAAAACCTTGACAGGCTGCTCTGTGTCACCCCACCTACCGCAGCAACCACGCTCTGGTAGCTCCCAGACGCAAGCAGGTGGAGGCTGCACAGCACCTGCACATGGGGTGGAATTGCATGTGCCCTTGGGGTAGTGTGCTGCAACAGTGGTTGGAGGTCCCTGATGAGCTCCAAGATGGTGCCTGGGGCCAACCTGTACCTCTGCAGTATCTCTGCCTCTGTGAGCATGAACAAGGTGACCCTCTGCCTGTAGACCTGCTCCTCTCTCTGCCATTCCCTCTCTCCTTCCTCCTGTAGCCGTAGCCGTCTTGCAATGACATAAAATGCCGCCATTGTGCAAACAGAATTGCATTTTGGGTCCTTTTTTATAGGTTGCACCTGGTTACCACCTGATTCCAATCCATGGTAAATACCGACTCTTAAATACCGAATTTGAAGCAAATTCAGTATTTAAGAGCTTCCCTACATCTCAATTTCCATTTTTACCACTTCTTATTTACCGATTCGTTTTTTTACCGAATCGGAAAAGTTACCGATTCAGTAAATTTACCGAATCGGTAAATTTACCGAATCGCAAACCGTTGCGAATCGGTAAAATTACAGATTCGGTAAAATTTCCGATTCGGTATTTTACCGATTCTGTAACTTTTCCGATTCGGTAAATTTACCGATTCGGGCTATTTTCGGTCTCCTACGTCCCGAAAGCTCAATACCGGTCGGTAACGGACGAAAATACCGATTTTCGGCCGTTACCGACCGGTATTGGGCTTCCTACATCTGGCCCATAGTTGTTTTGTTTTAGAACCAACAAGGTATCAAAATATACTTTCTCGGGATGAGTTACTTTAGTTAAGTACTTTTCAAATAGGCAATAGACTTTTTGAATGCAATAGTTACAGTTTGTTGCAATAGGCAACACAATTTCAAACACAATGCAACATTGAGCTCAATGGGAATTTCTGGTTAAATGCAATTAGTTACTTTGTAGATTACTTTTCTAACCACTGGACTGGACCCTAGATTCAGTCCCGGGACATGAGCTGTAAACAGTTAAGTAAAAGCATTTTGGTTACAGTAGTGATTTTTAAGGAATATTATTGTATTTTAAAAGTTGACACTTAGAAACTTTTTCAGATGAAATTACCAATGTTATCCTATGGAAGGAAATTCACTTGGGAGGCAAAGTAGGTTCTCGTTACCTTTGTAATCCAGTACTGGACTCCTAGGTTCAGCACTGGGACCTCTATCTAAAACAGGTAAGTAATTAAGTTTTGGTAGTTGGCACGATTTTTAAAGAATATTTGTACTTTGCAAAAATTGACAGAAAAGAAATTTCACAGAAAAACAGTCAATGATTTCCTATGGAAGAAAATTCAAGTTGCAGGTAAAGTATGTTCGCGTTACTTTTGTAATCCGGCAGTGGGCTCCTAGGTTCAGCACTGTGACTTCTATCTAACACAGGTAAGGAATTACGTTTTGGTAGTTGGTACGCTTTTTAAAGAATATTTGTAGTTTTCAAAAATCGACACAGAAGAAATTTCACAGAAAAACAGTCAATGGTTTCCTATGGAAGAAAATTCAGGTTATCTGTAAGTACGGTTAAAATTACTTTTCAGCATTGGTGCTGGGCTAAACAATGTAGCACTGAGGTCTCTCCTGATAACAGGTGAGTAAATTGTCATTCGTTGTTCGGCTGATTTTAGGTGTATATTTTAAAGTTCCAAAACTCGACACTTAGAAGAATTTCTGAGTGAAACCAGTCAATGTTAGCCTATGGAAGAAAAGTGAGTTATCGGCTTTTAGGTAAGTACTCGACTGGCAGAGTTAAGGTTCTGGGCATAGACTCAGGGGTCGCCCTGGGTCAGGTACGTATAGTTGGTACACCCTCAGCGGCACAGGGGCAGCCGGGTGCAGAGGTAGTTAGACCCAATGTTATCCAATGAGAGGCAGGGGGCCTTTGGTTGGTGGCTGCTGGCTAGCAGGCCACATGGCTGTGGGAGCTGGGCTTCTGGTCACTTGCTCAGGGCAAATGGGGAAGTAGGATAGGACACAGGTTGCACGGCCAGGGGCACTCGGGCGGCTGGGTGCAGGGTGCTTTTGAGCCGTCGGGCACTCAATGTTACTCAATAGAGATCTTGAAAAGGGAACAACGGCTGCAGGCCCGGGGATGGTGGATCTTGGAGGCACCCCGGAGTTGGGCACAGGAAGCCGGGGGGTACCGGGTGCATGGGTGTCTTTGGATGTCGGGTAGGAGGGGTCCCTGGTTCTGAGTCTGCAGGTATCTTCTGGGTCATCGAGGAGGGTACTTGGGCACTAGATTCCAGATCAGAATTGCTGGGGGGATGTCCTCAGGGTCTCTGTCCACTTGGGCACAGGCCGGGCTCGGCGGGTGCAGAGTGGGCTGGATTTGCGGTTCCTGGCTGGCACCACGGGTATTGCTGTTTGAGCAGAGCCACTGCTCGTGTGAGTCCCAGTCTCTAAGAGGGTCAAGGCAGGCAGGTCCTCCAGGGTTCTTGAGGTTGCTGTCTACAGGAGTCACCGGGATTCAGCAGGAGCAGGTTCAAGGATCAACATGCCTGTAGGGCTGGGGCCAAGTCCGTTGGTGTTGTCCTCTTGTTAGCAGCCACACTGCAGGTCTTCTTCTTCTTTTTCTTCTTTCTTGTTTTGAAATTGGGATCTGAGGAAGGGAGGTTCAGGGTGGCCCTAAATACTACATTTAGGGGCATTACAGGAAGGGGAAGGGCATGGACCAATAGGTCCCTGTCCTGGGGTGAGTACACCCCCTATCCTGCTCCTCTCCGGTGTGAGGGGGGCAGGAGCCTATCTCTAATTGGGCAGGGCTCCCCATCTTCAAGATGGCCGGAGCCCGGAGTTGTGCTTCACCTCACCTCTCCCACCTGAGGGGTGGAGTTGGCACGGACTGGCACACTCCCTTTCCTAGCGTAGGTTTTCCTGCCAGTCTTCCTGCCAGAGTGGGTGTCAGAACCGGTGGGGGCCAGTTGCTGAGTACAGCAAGTGGTCTGGAGAAGCTCGCAAAGGCGGTATGCCTTTGAAGCTTCCCCCTGCCCATCCTGGGGGAGGATGCCTAGCACCTCGCCCAGGATGTGCATTGTTGCAGGCCCAGGAGAGCGGGAGCTCTCCACCCAGGGGTCCAGCAACATGTCTGCTGTGTGGCAGCCTAGGCAGCCTCTCAGACCAGACGTGAATTGTAGGTTAGGTTTAAGGGGGCATCTCTAAGATGCCCTCGGCAGTACATGTTACATTAAATCCCACACTGGCATCAGTGTGGGTTTAATGTGCTGAGAAGTTTGATATCAAACTTGTCAGTCTTTAGTGTAGCCATTATGGTGCTGTGGAGTTCGTAATGACAACCTCCCCGCACCATATACTGTTAATGGCATCACAGCACTTACAGTGACCAGGAATGGCCCTGGATACTGTATGGGGCACAGGGCTCCTGCACCGGTGCCCACACCACTGGCATAGGACACCCAGCTAGAGGGGTGACTGGTGTATGCCAGGGCAGTGGGTGTGTGGGCATGGCACACAGAGATGTGTGCCATGTCGAGACTTTGCTTAGTTCTGCACCAGGCCACTCAGCCTGTAAAGGCAGTGTGTGGGTGTCAGGGTGCAGGGCCCCTAAGGGTGGCACAATAATGCTGCAGCCCTTAGGGGTCTTAAATGGTCACAATACCCTGGTTACCTAGGGTACCATTTACCAGGGGCTGACATGTGGCGGAGGTGCCAATTGGGTTTCAGCTTCAATACAGTTCCAGGGAAGGAACACAGGCCCTGGGCACCTGATTGGCAGGAGGCCAGGGCACATTCAGTCAAAGCACATCAGTAATTCAGCAACAAGTGGGGGCATACCAATGCAATAAAGATGGCACTTTCTCACACGAGGTTTTCAGATTTACACACCAGAATAGGCAGGAGCAAGTTTAGGTAGAACGAAGCATGTGCCAGTTGAATCACTGTGTGCATTGTGGTAGTTTGCATGCCTGCCACAGTGCCATGAGGGCCAGATCCGTCATTTTAATTATATAAGTGCGGGGAGTGGTGACAGTCAGTGCCATCTGTGCGGCCTAATGCGCGTTTAGGAGTAGACCACAATTTTGAAAGGACAGGAACAGAGGTAAAGACAAACTTTATTCTAAGTGCTCTCTGGTGCCAGACACCTTTACAGCTTTGTGGCCCCAACCAAGTGCCATGCATTGCAGCCTCAGTTAAAGGCTGTGGCATACAAATCCTTGCTAGTTCCAGGGCCATGCCCCCACCAAGCAGCTTAAATCAGCTAGTGAAATTTCTGCTGGTAGTTCCAAGGTTCAAGAAGACTAGATGGGAGGCAGGGTGTTTTTCCGTTGCCGCTGCCATGCTATGGAATTCCCTCCCCGACGATCTTTTTGGACAAGCGTCTCACTCTTTTTTTCCGCAGGACTCTTAAGACCTGGCTCTTTACAGAGACATCAGCTTGAGCTCTTCTTTTACCCTTGTATGACAGTCCCTCCTGCAGGGCCTTGTCGCCTCTGGGCTAAGTTTGCGCTTCAGAAGTCTAACATTAATTCATTCATTGCCTCCACATCTCTCATTTTCAGGCACCATCGGCTGCATTAAAATATCATGAACTGCCATCTTGTACTTTGGCAAACCAGCGTTTTCAGCTCACAGTACATATTTCTTCCTTTTGAAAGTAGGCTTTAAGTAAAAGAAACCTCTTCCGGATCGGACCACAGGGCTACCCTTACACATGGATGTCAGGTAGGAGTCGCTAGAGGAAGCTGCTATAACCCTTGTCCAGTGCTTACTCCCTAGTTTGGCGTTTGATAGCCCAAACATTGTCCTTGCCACCTCTGGTATAAGAGTCATGAAATTAGTGGCAAGAAAAGAAAGTATTCAGGGCTCTGGGAATCTGGTTTACATTCTGTAATCTTCACTCCTTGTTCTCAACGTAGCAGCACAGCAGCAAATAGGAGGCTGTTTATGAGCTAAAGGTGGAACTAGGGGTCCAACCTGCTACGTCATTACGTGTCAACGAGTGAGTGATACAGATTCCACTCCCCTTGTCATTTTTGTGTGCCAGTCCTGCTGCTCACCTCCTTCTACTGCTGGGAGATGTGTGACTGGGGGAACAGCCATGCTGTGTGTCACAGCTTCGGCAAGGTTTGGGTATACAGTCAACAACACTCTTCATTAAGGGTCTTGAAATTTTGCTTTTAAACCCCAGCATGCAATGCGCTGTTGGTTAAACATCCTGGACTGACCAGAAATGTGCCACCAATGAGATTGTTTACCATGCCTGTCTGCATCCAGTGCATGCCAATAGGTCACTCACCTGTCGCTCTGGAGGATGTATGGGCCATCTCCGGTGCCTGTCTACATCCAGTGCAAGCCCGTGGGTCACTCACCTATCACTCTGGAGGATGTATAGACCCTCTCCCGTGCCTGTCTGCATCCAGTGTATGCCTGTGGGTCACTCACCTGTCGCTCTGGAGGATGTATAGACCATCTCCCATGCCTGTCTGCATCCAGTGCGTGCCTGTGGGTCACTCACCTGACGCTCTGGAGGATACAAAGGCCCTCTCCCGTGCCTGTCTGCATCCAATGCAAGCCTGTGGGTCACTCACCTGTCGCTCTGGAGGATGTATAGACCATCTCCCATGCCTGTCTGCATCCAGTGCATGCCTGTGGCTCACTCACATGTCGCTCTGGAGGATGCATAGGCCATCTCCGTGCCTGTCTGCATCCAGTGCATGCCTGTGGGTCACTCTTCTGTCGCTCTGGAGGATGCATAGGCCATCTCCCGTGCCTGTCTGCATCCAGTGCATGCCTGTGGCTCACTCACCTGTCGCTCTGGAGGAGGTATAGACCCTCTCCCGTGCCTGTCTGCATCCAGTACATGCCTGTGGCTCACTCACCTATCGCTATGGAGGATGTTTGGGCCATCTCCCCTGCCTGTCTGCATCCAGTGCATGCCTGTGGGTCACTCACCTGTCGCTCTGGAGGATATATAGACCATCTCCTGTGCCTGTCTGCATCCAGTGCATGCCTGTGGCTCACTCACCTGTCGCTCTGGAGGATGCAAAGGCCATCTACTGTGACTGTCTGCATCCAGTGCATGCCTGTGGGCCACTCACCTGTCGCTCTGGAGGATGTATAGACCATCTCCCATGCCTGTCTGCATCCAGTGTATGCCTGTGGCTCACTCACCTGTCGCTCTGGAGGATGTATAGACCCTCTCCCGTGCCTTTCTGCATCCAGTACATGCCTGTGGCTCACCTGTCGCTCTGGAGGATGCATAGGCCATCTCCTGTGACTGTCTGCATCCAGTGCATGCCTGTGGGCCACTCACCTGTAGCTCTGGAGGATATATAGACCATCTCCTGTGCCTGTCTGCATCCAGTGCATGCCTGTGGCTCACTCACCTGTCGCTCTGGAGGATGCAAAGGCCATCTACTGTGACTGTCTGCATCCAGTGCATGCCTGTGGGCCACTCACCTGTCGCTCTGGAGGATGTATAGACCATCTCCCATGCCTGTCTGCATCCAGTGTATGCCCGTGGCTCACTCACCTGTCGCTCTGGAGGATGTATAGACCATCTCCCGTGCCTGTCTGCATCCGGTGCATGCCTGTGGCTCACTCACCTGTCGCTCTGGAGGATGTGTAGACCCTCTTCCATGCCTGTCTGCATTCAGTACATGCCTGTGGCTCACTCACCTGTCGCTCTGGAGGAGGCATAGACCCACTCCTGTGCCTGTCTGCATCCAGTACATACCTGTGGCTCACTCACCTGTCACTCTGGAGAATGTATGGGGCATCTCTCGTGCCTGTCTGCATCCAGTGCATGCCTGTGGGTCACTCACCTGTCGCTCTGGAGGATATATAGACCATCTCCCGTGCCAGTCTGCATCCAGTACATGCCTGTGGCTCACTCACCTGTCACTCTGGAGGATCCAAAGGCCATCTCCTGTGACTGTCTGCATCCAGTGCATGCCTGTGGGCCACTCACCTGTAGCTCAGCCTCTGGAGGATGTATAGACCATCTCCTGTGCCTGTCTGCATCCAGTGCATGCCTTTGGCTCATTCACCTGTCGCTCTGGAGGATGTATAGACCCTCTCCCGTGCCTGTCTGCATCCAGTACATGCCTGTGGCTCACTCACCTGTCGCTCTGGAGGATGCATAGGCCATCTCCGTGCCTGTCTGCATCCAGTGCATGCCTGTGGGTCACTCTCCTGTCGCTCTGGAGGATGCATTGGCCATCTCCCGTGCCTGTCTGCATCCAGTGCATGCCTGTGGGCCACTCACCTTCCGTTCTGGAGGATACATAGACCCTCTCCCATGCCTGTCTGCATCCAGTGCATGCCTGTGGGTCACTCACCTGCTGTCACTCTAGTCCAGAGGATGTATGGGCCATTTCCCATGCCTGTCTGCAAGCAGTGCAAGCCGGGCTGCTTTTACGTCACTTCTGTGGTTGATTCTATTGAGGCCTGTTTAGTCATTCACAACTGCCAATTTCCCCCCCTAACACACCTATATTTTACTATCGAAGACAGGGTAAAAGCACCACTCTAGTCACTTATGCACCACAGGTGAACTCTTTCCACATGCCACTCTCCAGCTCAACACCCTTTCAACCAAACACTCGAGTGCAGTGTAGCGTGTGCAGCGCTTTGTCCGGGGCGTTAAGCGCTATATAAACACAATCCTTGCACCCTACTCATAGCATGGGCCCACTTGGCAGCCGTGCCTGCTGCAGCTACCTGCCATGCGACAATGTCAATACCACATCTTTGCCATGAGAAACCTTGCACTTGCCAGGTTTGCATTAGCAGCGCACACACAAACACCCACGAGTGGGAAGCCACATCAAAGGGCACTGTGTGGCGGGCCCTAGGGCGCCCTGTTAGAAACTGAAAGCGTCCCCTGCGCCCCTCCTCGGATGATTGTGTCTGGTGTCTAGCCCTGCCTTCGAAACACGAGCTCCTCTCCTAAACTGCCTACTTTTCGTCGGCAACAGAAGACGGGCCCGTCACCGCCCCGGTAAAAAGAGCCGGGCTAATAACTCCGGACCGGACTCGCCGGATTCGGCTCAGGCTCACGTTTCAGCCGGACAAATCTGCAGCTAGCTGAGCAAACAGAACGTCCCTTCTTTCTGCCCCCGACTGCTATTGTTGGCAGCAGAATGCAGCTCCCGCCCCCCGCTCCCAGCGCAGCGCACAGGCCCTCGCTTGTTGCACACAAGTCCTGACATGCTCCGCGTGAAAAAAAAAGTTGTTTTTAATGAAACCGCGAAAAGAAATAGTCAAAGGCTTATTTGATGTCTACCTGAATCTGAACATTTTTGTAAGACTGTAGCTGCCGCCGACCACTGGATTCTTGTTTGGCTTTCAGCAGATGAATTTGAGGTCGGTATTCGAAGACAGCAAGTTTCTGGGTATGAGTTTTAATTGCTATACACAGCCGAGTACCTATTTAGTCAACCAGGCAGCGCGCCTTGAAGCTTTGTTAGTGTCAGGCAAGCTTTGCGCTAGCCATGAAATGCAGTAAAATGCAATAGATTTGATTTCCTTGCACCTCATAAATGTGACCTATTTACAGAGAGGTACTAGCTGTAATGAAAGGAGAAACAGAAACTACGACTCTCAAGTGACACTTCTCGCTTTACAGCCTCAGGCAATTTTTTTAAATGGAGGTTGTATGATGGACACGGAACTATAAACATTCTGAAATTATAATTATTGCAAAATGGAAATTTCAGTTCGTTTCTTCTTTAGCAGTTTCGTGTAAATATAGACAGACTCCGTTTGTATTGTTATTATTATGTGTGTGGTTTTCACACCAAGTAAATAATGAGCACACATGTTCACTGTGCTGTGTCGTGGATAAACCACCTTTAAAGATTTGAATCATTGGTGTCTCCTTTTGTTTTACAGAGGATGAACACACACCACAACCCTGACAATCAAATAAAGGGGCCTTCTAAGCGCTCGGTATTCATATGCAAAAGTAAACTGAAAGTGCCTGTGAAGGGAGGCTCCTAATGTCAGGACATTCTTCGCAGTGTCACTGAAAGCCCAGGCATGCCTTCGGGTGCCTCCGAAGGCCTCGCGGGGGTTCACAGTGTCAGGACGAGATTATATCTGTGGATTTGTGCTGCCCAGATAAGCGAGCTATCTCGCGGACAGCAGTAAACTGCGCAAATATTGCACGGCACCTTTTGTGCCTTGGCCCTTGCTGTGATGGGTCAACACGCCTGGCCTGATAATTCTCACAAACAATACTTTATGCATAAACCTATTAGCGCCATTGAGAGCTTTCATTTCCCTTATCAATCCTGTTAGCAGCTGCCTTGACTCTTACAGGTAAGACACATGCGGATGGCATTTTACAAAGGTAATTATTACTCAAAGCGGTAAACACTAATTGGTGATTGTAATGTTGTTATATTGACTCTAAAAACAGTCACAGGACACTTTTTGTTTACTTTTAAATCAAAAGGATTCACTCAGGAGAAATGTGTGCTAATGACATCGCTGAAGGCACAGCTGCCAAAAGGCCACTTGTTATAATTGACGCCTTCTGCCAGCCTGGCACAAAGCTTTGTGTAGTTTCACCATCAACAATGCAAGTACAGTCTATGGAAAGAGGCCTTGGCTGAAAGGCCAGCCTTGGCTGAAAGGCCAGCATTGGCTGAAATCCTTTCAGATGAAATGGGGATTTTGCATTGTTATTGCAGCACAGTGAGTTTTGCTTGATGTTGTAAAATCTTTTGGTGCGGGTGGAAGCACGCCTCCTCACATCTCAGCACGTAATCTGCCCCAATGAATCATGGTAAATGCAGTGCATTATACCATTTACTTCAGTAGAAGTCTTTAATTTTTCACGCTTGTTGGTGCAACCTCTGCTGTGTAACTCTAAACACGTGTTTCTTGATTGATTCCTTTATCAGTAAAGAACAACAAGTCCTTCGGCGGGTGCTGGACATCCTGTGCAAAGTCTTCTCAGGTCCTTGTACCACTCACTGCGTGCAGGTGCAGCAACACAAGCTCATCAGCTCAGTAGCTCAAGGGAGCTTTTTCAAACATAAGGAAGGCAGGAGCACACAGCCTCCCATCACAGCTCTCAGTTTGCCCCAGTGCATCATTGTAAATGTAGTGCATGATAACACTTACGTCAATAGTAGTCTTTAATTGTTCACCCTTGTTACCACTTCATTCACCTTTCTCTTACATGAGGGTAGGATAGGATTACATTTTATATAGCACAGTGCACGATCAAGCATCTCTAAATAAGGGTCACCTCTCTTCTGAAACAAACAACCACATTCTCCCTTTAAAATATTGTTTCAAGATCTAATGCTCCTCCCACTTTTGGTAGGGTGTCTAATCTGCCCCTATATCATGTGGCCTGATTTACCTACCTCATAAAATAAAAGAACAGGCTCACAATTAACTGAAATTCCTACTTCTTTAAATATTGGATTTAAATTGCATTCCAATTGGCCTAGGACTGCTCTCCAGTGCCACATGAATCAGGCCAACAGGGTTCTCGTCCTGACCTTTCTTTGACAACCTGGGTTTTGGGGTGTTCAAGAAAAAGGTTGTCTTCATTAAACCACCAAGACTCACATTGGTAATAGCAATGATTTTTACAGAAAATACTGTGTTCTAACACATGATGCTAGAAAGCCCTATGTTGGCTTTTTGGTCGTGGACCACAGTGGCGTGAGATCCCAGATGCTTCACTGCAGTGGGCTAGTTCCGAGCATCAGATTGTCCGGAAAGAGAAGCTGCTTGCCACTGGTGGACATCATCTCGGGGCACCTCAAGTTTGGTAACACGGAGTAGTGGGAAAAGTGGGATAAATTCCAGGAACTTTGCATGCTCTTTGGGCATATATATAATGCCGCATCCTTGCTTGTGCCTTACTCTTCGTTAACACAACCATCCCCATTAATCATACTGCAGATGTCAAAATTCTAAAATGACAGTCCATCCATTCTGCCAAAGTTCAGATCTGTTTTTAATTGTGACCAGGACATTAACCAGTTTTACTTGTTCCAGAAAATGTTTGTCCAGAGGATGCTTTATTCAGTGTTTTTATTTATCAATACACAATGTTTTTTTCATCATAACAGTTAACATTTCGGAAAGGTTCCTGAAAGGGTATGCATCAAACAATAATCTCAGTTAAAACAGTTTACGTAGTAAAACATTTCATTTCATTTTATCGCCACAAAAGACCCTTCTGTGCAAGCAGATTAAAAAAGAAGGGAAACATTTTTTATACAAACAACGCAATGCAAAATTATAAACCACTGTCTATAACCCCTCCCGCTAACACAATTGGATAGTGGTATTAATCCTAAACTAGATCCAATAGCCTTGTATGTTTTTTGGGGAAACTTGGTACAGGAATTTCCGATGTATCTACCGCTTCCCAGGCTTTTTTTGGATTCCTTTTGACATAGGCGTCGATGCGTTTCGGTGGTTTAAACCTTTTAATGCGGTCCCACCTTCTTCAGGACACTGTTTTTCTACGGGTCACTTTTCCTTCAATTCATATGATAGACTTCGCCCAGCAGCACACCTCCGCAGCGATATCCTGGGCCAGGGCGCCGCTTCCATTCATAGGCCCCGCTCACGCCCGCTCTTTTCCATGCTTGGCGCCGCCACGTTCAGACCTCAGCCGGAGCTCCGCTTCTCCCCGGATGCGGCAGGATGGTGTCCAGCGAAATTTACCGACCCTACATCGAGCTGGATGGAAGTTCTTGAGCCCGATCGGCGGAGCTTCAGACGGATGAGGCCATCTTGGTTTATTCATACTCTTGATTTTCAGAGATAGCTTGTAATTTATCTGTAACGTACAGGCAGAGTTCTTGATATTAGACTCTGTTCATGGTCTATGGTACTGGATGAAAGGCCTTGCAGTCCTTCAAATCCACTTTGAAGTATACAAAATATTGATGAATGGATTGCTTCAATTAATCTCAGACATTGGTAATTACTCGGGCGCATCCAAGTCCATCCTTATTTTGCATACCAAGCTCCTGAGTTTGGGCCAAGCCATATGCAAATCAGTCTTGACCCTGCTCCAATGGGAACAGTCTAGCACAATCTGCCTGGCCAGCTCCTCCCTGAACAGGAATACAAGTAACTTAGGAATGGTTTTGCCTTTATTAGGGCTAGTCAATCGGGGATAGCTCGCTTCCAATGGCACAGTATGCATGAGACCCACGTCTGTATGTACCCATCACACTTAGGGCATTTTCCTGGATATACACAAAAAAGTGATAGCTGGAAAGCTTGAATTCATCTTCCATTGTTATTTTGCAGGTTATTTTGTGTGTACCTTTGGATATTTGCAATGGCGCCATACAGATATCTCCAACCAATTGTGCCTTTTTTGTAGGCTGTTGGTCCAGGTGGGAGTGTTTTGTGCAGGTTTTTGCAAAGAATCCGATAGTCTTTGCAGCTATGTATTTCCAGGTTACTGAAATATCCACATAACAACCCTGGGTTGTCGTGCCCTGTGTGGAGTGGGGTGAAGGGCAACGTTTACTTGCCGAATATACCTGTGCCCCTCGAGAATTTGGAGTAGCCTGTGTGGGCCAGTAGAGGGCTGCATGACCGTGGTAGGACAGGAAAGTTGTAAGAGCTACTAAGGCATACAGACTTTTAATGCTACAATTTATTTCTCTTTCTTTTCGTCTTGTCCAGTCTACGTCCTCTTCTATGAAACAATGTGTGGGGCTGACCACAATAGGCCAAGCTGGCGGCCTATTGATATGTTTGTGGTGGATTTATGATGAGAAACTAACCAATGCCGGACTGGCAACCAAGAGCAGCCCTGGTAAAAATATTCAAACGTTTCCACCTCTCCTTTTTCTCTCACTTTTTCTCCTCTCTTTCCTTTATCACCTCCTGTGGTAGCTGTAGTACGTGGTAGAGGCATCAGCAACAGCCCGCTGGCTTTCAAAAACTGCCTCTGATGGCTCCAGCCCACTGAAAAAATGTCTGGTGGAATAATTGGGCAGTCTGACCCTGCTGCTAACCGAAGGCCAACATAGTTGGGCTTACTATTTATCATGTATTACCAATTTATAAGAAATTGACAAAATACAGGACCAAATCCGAGTTGGAGCTATGGCTCTGCAGAGAAAATGATCATTATCTTATTTTCTTCTTTTTAAATTTCTTTAACTGTCTTTGCCTGTGGTTGTTACAGTTTAAAATTGTAGTTTTAACCTGCCAGTGATTGCATAATTTATCCCATGTTTTTGTGTTTAAACTTGTGTTTTTTCCTGCCTGTGACTGCTTCCATTTAACCTGTTGAATTGTGGGATTCGCAGTAAACTCTGTAGTTTTTCCTTCTCATTCCCCGTGACTATCAGTTTTTCCCTCCAAATGTCTCCTTTGCTCTGTGCTAAGACCTGTATGTTAAGCAGTGCACCCCCGGGACCATTTTGTGTTCACAAGTCAGTGAAACCAGCCCCCCTTCCCCCTCAGACAGAAGTAATCTGCTGTGAGCTGTTTAAACTGTGTTTAATAGGGACTGTGCACTTAGTTTTTGGGGCAGGAGAGGGAGTAAAGTTTTATACAAATAGTGTTGTTAGAGGACAAGTTTGTTGGGGCCTTACCTGTGGAAGTCCAAAGTGTGGATTGAGCCGGTCTATCTCCTAGGGGATTTCTGAATAGAGGAGCAGCTTCCAACTCCCTGGCCAGCAAACCTTGTCTGAGGTAGCTGGGACCTTATATAGTCTGATACTGTTTGGTACATGTGTACATTGATTGGTGGTTGTATCCGATTTTTCTATTGGATTAGGGTTACTGTCCTATTTGTTGGGTATTTGAGGGTTCTGATTGGTTTCTGGGCCTGTGATTCAATCAATGTAGGGTTGGAGCCAGGGTTAGGATTTCTATTGGAAGTAGGGACTAGGGCTTCCTCTGTTAATGGTTGTTGGGACCAGGGTGGGAGTGGACTAGGTCTATGCCTGTATTTGGAAGTAGCTATTAGGGCTTCTGGTGTGATTGGTTGCTGGACTAGGTGTGGAACTAAGAGTAGGGTTAGGCTTTCTATTGGAAGTAGGGACTAGGGCATCCTGTGCCGTTGGTTGTTTGTAATAGGGTTGAGAATACTGTTAGGACTAGGGCCTCTATTGGACGTAGAGATCAGGGTTTTTTAAACTGATTGAGTGATTGGACTAGTGCTAAGATTGGCTGTAAGGTACTCGTCTCCTCTTGGTTCTAGATTTTAGGGCTAGTGCTGTGATTGGATAGTGTTAGGGCTAGGGTTCCCATTGGCTGGAGGGGTCACATGACTACCAGGGCTTTAAAAGGCCAAGGCTTAGGGCATCTCCGCCCGGGCGTCAAAGCTAAGGGTGGAGAGGACAAGGGTGAGTGCCTGTTTGAGCCTGTTAAGGGTGGAGAGGACAAGTGTGAGTGCCTGTTTGAGCCTGTTAAGGGTGGAAAGGACAAGGGTGAGTGCCTGTTTGAGACTGTTAAGGGTGGAGAGGACAAGGGTGAGTGCCTGTTTGAGCCTGTTAAGGGTGAAGAGGATAAGGGTGAGTGCCTGTTTGAGCCTGTTTGAGCTTGTTTGAGACTGGTCGGGACCAGGGACAGGAATGCTGCCCATTTTCCCATTCATTAATACCCACCCTATGTATTTGACCCTCTGTATTTAAGCATTTATTTTCACTATAGATATGTGTCTATCTTTGTGTATTGCTTTGTATAAACATGTACGAAAATCTTGTTGTCATAAAACAAAAACAAAACAAAAAATAAAATCATCTTTGGTCTACGTGTACTTACTTCCATTGAGCATCTATATACCTCCATGTACTTGGATCTGTGTGTCTGTTACTTTTCTCCTGAAAAACCTTATTTCTCATCCTATACGTCTCTCAATATATCTTCTAGCCCAACTTTCTGACTCATCTCAAACTTCTTTCTACTAGTCTTTCCAATTCACTACCCTATCTCTCACCCTATAAATCTATCATTATATCCTCTACACCCACTCTCTCATTTATCCCAAACACCATTCCACTACTATGTTCTCCAAAATAACCCTTTATTAACTCGCTCCTACTCTACCCCTTCTTGCATCATCTGACAATACTGATCCCCCAAAACAAACCTTTCTAAACTCTTCCCTCTGACTCTTCCCCTCTAAAAACCCTTTATACTCATCCAAAAGCCTCCTCATGGAGACTGTGACCTTTAAAAAACAAACCCTCACTCTTCTATACCTCCACTATCCTTTTCAATCAAAATAACAGACTAGCATGTTCATTTCTCTAATTCCATATTCCACTATACTAATTCACCACTAATCCTTTATGGGTTCCAGAGTAGTGTGCTACTCGCCAACAAAGCATTTCAACACCTCATCAGGGTTACAAGCTCTATATAAATGCAAACCTTTTTTTCCTTTTTTACCCCTAACCAACCCTCTCAATACAAATAACTGACTAACATATTGACCGCTCAAATGACTTCATATTTCACTATACTAATTTTCAACACAGATCCTTTATGGGTTCCAGGGTAGCCTGCTACTCACCAGAAAAGCGCTTTAACACCCCATCAGGGGTAAGAGGCGCTATATGAATGCAAACATTTCTTTCCCTTCTATCCCTCCGCTATCCTTCTCATTCCAAATAACTGACTAATATCCACCACTCAAATTACTTTCACATTTAACCATACTAATTAATCACTAATACTTTATGGGTTTCCGCAGTGGCGTGCTACTCGCCAAAAAAGCGCTTCCACACCCCATCAGGGGTTAGAAGCGCTATATGAATAAAAACCTTCTTTCCTCTTCTATCCTTCTGCTATCCTTCCGAATACCAATAACTGACATATCCACCACTTAAAATTTATTTGCATGTTTCACTATACTAATTCAACACTAATCCTCTATGGGTCCCGGAGTAGTGTGCTACTCACTAAAAAAGCGATTTGACGCCTCGTCAGGGGTAGTAAGCGCTATACAAATGCAATTACAATACAATACAATATACATTGATTCAAGGGTTACAGACCTTTGTTCTGTACTACTTTGTGACTTGTTGTCATTCACAGTTAAAATAACCTGTATGTATCCTCATCTATGTAATAACTGTGATGAAGAAGAGAGACAAAGTAGCACTTCCCCCAATTGCTTATCAGACATTTTCATCAAATTTAGTTCTGCTCTTCCTCATCACTGTTCTTGAGCTCCCATCTCAACCCACCCAATATAGTTGTACAACACACAACATAGTGGATGGTCTGACCAAATGAATGACGTAGGAGGATGAGAATGAGGTCCTCTTTAAAAATAACTAAAGGGAAAGCTCATTTCCCTGTCTCAGAACATAAGACTAAAAGTTAGCAAAGCTGTGTGATGAGGAAGAATAGGACTCACGATGGGGCATATGGTCTTTAAAGCTAGCTAAAGTGTGCTTCAGAATATTGTCTGCGATAAATGATTCTATTTAGCATCTCAGTTAAACACTAGGTAATTTCTTTCTGTATTAACCCACTACATTTCTTTGATTTGTGATGGGAGATTTGATCTACTTATAAGACACTAAATTGTCCGTAGTGACAGTAGCCCTGCTGGGATCAATTACTTCTATGGGATGCAGTTTGGGTTTTTAGAGATTACACTCTCTTTGCTTAGTGGAAGAGAAACGAATTTTTATTGATTTAATAAAAAACATAAACTTAATATTATTGATGCCATAAGACAGCATTGAAATACGTCCTGGAGTGTTAGTATGCGGAGCGCGCTACGCTAATGTTATAGAATTAAACATAAACTGTGATTGATGCGAGGAGTTAAAGAAAGTTATCTTACCTCGCTGACAGAAGATTCACTCTAACATTAGGTGATCAAGAAATTGAAAAAGAACATTCCGGGGATGTAACCAGAAATTACTTTTTAAAAGTCATCACAGAGGAATTGTTTAACCTCTAAGGTAACTTATACTTTGAGATCAAGAAAGTGAATACGGATATATAATATCGCAGGGACGTAACTAAAAGTGACAACGCTTTCAATATACATGAGCCAGGTGTGAGGACCAACAATTTGACCAGCACAAAATTGAAAGATTCATATGACAACCGAAGAAACTTGGTGCACAGTTCTTCGGTTGTCATATGAATCTTTCAATTTTGTGCTGGTCAAATTGTTTGAATATGACCCTCCCTTCTTTCTATATGAAAATATAAAAGTAACAACTATATCTAAGTTATTTCAATAAGTGTCTCCTTTCTTCTTGCTCGTGTAATGCTTTATGCATGCATTAATAATTGCCTTTGTAATTACACCTGTTGGGATATTGTACTGTTTTTATATCTTAGAACCCCAATCCCGACTAGGTAGATGGGTCACACTCCTGTTTTCTTATACAACACTTTCCTGACAAGCAGCACTCAGTCAAGTCAGCCAACCCCCTTCACCTCATAGGCAGTCAACCTCATCTGTGGAGTTCCACAAATATCGTCACTCAGTCCCACCTTATTTAATGCCTACATGACCCTACTCAACAACATAATCTGCATCCATGGTTAGATAGATATTTATTTTTGCTTGATTAATTAAAATCTTTGCAAATACATAGCAAAATTCCCATTTGTCCACGGATAAATACAGTTAAAAGCAATTTAAAAACCACATAATGTTAAAACAAGGTCGTCAATTGCATATTCCTAGTTTATACAATTTAGCTGCTTTTAAAGGAGATTCTCATAAACTAATACATCTTAGTTAATACTGAAAATAACTGCCACAACTTCTCAAGGCAGACGGCACAGCTTAACCAGGTCCATTGTCCAAGTTAGAGGTTTAGTGAGGAAGCGCAAGTACGACTAAAGCAAGATGGAGAGCTAATATTACATTTAAAAGCATATCAGCATGTTTCAGATAACAACAGGGTTTTAAGTCTCTTTGTTGCCATCTCAAAAAATGTTGTTAGCCGACAATTGAGTTGGACGTCAGTGGGGTTAAAACAAAGCTTCACTGCCTGCTTACATGTCCGGATACCGTAATGCCTAAAGAAAGGACGTAGCAAGGTGCATCTTATGTCCTTTAAGTTAGGGCAGTTACAGATGACGTGGATGATGTCTTCCTTCCCACTTCCGCATAGACGACAAGTCTGTGTTCCTCCTTTCCTTTCCCATGGTGGAAGATGGGGTTTGATTACAATTACCCCCAAGCGCAACCTTAAAAATGTTTCCTTTCTGCTTATCTTAATACCAGCACTCAAGTAGGCTTGGGGTTTTAGCTTTACATAGTCACTGAGCACTATCCAGCCATGTGCCTTTTTAGTAAGACTTGCTTTGTCTTCTAAAACTGATAGCATAGATGTTGTTTTTCTTACTGCTTTTTTAAAGGTTAGGTGATCCGTTGGAACGGCCCAGAGTTCGGACAGGCCCAGTAGCTCAATCGATTCAAACAAATAATCCCTTGCTGGACATTGTTCTTGATTGTGCAGGGCTTTCCAAAGATGGGAGTTTAAAGTTCCTGCCTCAGCGTTTCGGATATTGTGCCAACATTTAACGTAGGTGCACCTTCTTTCCATCCACTTGTTTTTGAATCCCGAATTCTAGCCGGATTTGAGCCGGAGAGACATATTTAGGGAGATGGAAAATAGCTCTGTATGAGTTGGCTATTATGACATCTAAAACTGCTGCATCTTTATCTTTTAGGGCCTCACTCCTGTATGACAATGTCGGCAGCAATTTAGCCCTCATGACCTGTAGGAAGGGATCAATCGTAAGGTCAGGTAGCCGCTTCTTTAGTGATTTCAATGATAGATACGTTGTGGTCCCTTTTGTTCGCATGGCCTCTAGCTGAGGTTTGAAAGAACATTTGTCATCCATTAATATTCCCAGGTATTTATAGCTTTGTACTTGATCCAGACGTTGGCCGTCGAGAAACCAGCAATTGGTCTTCTTTTTATGGTAATTGACTGCCATAATTGTCTTATTGAGGTTTATTTTAAGAGAATTCCGGTTAGAAAAACTGCTTGTTGTGTTTAGTAGGTGCTGAAGGCCAATTGGTGTCCGGCTAATTAAAACCAAGTCATCAGCGTATAACAAGTTTGACATTAACTTGTTTCCCAGTTTTGGTGCGTGGGATGCACAACAGTCCAGCTCTCCAGATAAATCGGCCAAGAAGAGATTGAAAAGGATCGGGGCCAGGACACACCTCTGCTTGAGGCCTTTCGAGGTCATGATTCGTTTGGAGATGTGCGCCCCTGCGCCTAATTTGACCCTGATCTATGTGTCTGTGTGCAGCTGTTTTAGCCGTTCCAAAAGTGTGTTTGGTAGACCCCACTTTTCCAGTTTTTCCCAGAGTTTGGAACGATCAACGTGGTTGAACGCAGCTGTGTAGTCAATGAAACACAGGAAGAGAGGCTTTTTTGATACTTTGGCTGCATCCATTAATAGAGTGAGAGCCAGTATATTAGTTGTAGTTCCTTGGCCACTGCAGAATCCAGTTTGATTAGTGGGGATAATGAGGTTATCTGAAGCCCAGGACGATAGCTCCTCCCTGAGTGTTCCGGGGTAGTATTTAGCATCTATGTCAAGAAGGGCAATTAGTCGATAGTTATTCGGGCCATTTCTTTTGCCTTGTTTGAAAATTGGGCTAATAATTGATCCTTTCCATGATTCCGGAATGGTGAATGTGGTGTTTAAGCCTTTGAATACTGGTAATAGAGCCTTGCTCCAAAAGACGGAGTCATGTTTATACAATATCGGTGGGATTCCGTTTGGATCGGGTGCTCCCGTGTCTCTACCCTTGGTTATTAAACCTTTTATCTGTTTTTCTGTTGGAGCATATCCTTCCTCATCGACGGAGCCTATAGAGTCTAAGTCACCAGCCGACAGAGGCCCCTGTTGTTTGTGGATGCTATTACTGCTGACCACGTGACCTTTGGTGGTACGTTTTTGTATCGCATTTCCCTTGATAGGGGGTTCAATGTCCAGTACCGCGGTGCACACATCCTTATTTAGATTCCCTTCCTTGTTGTTAAAATAGGCGGAGAGGTACTCTACTCAGACAGACTCGGTTATATTGGAACTAATTCCTGGATGGTACGGCCGTTCTAACTTGTGGATTGTTTGCCAGAACTTGGCACTGCTACGTTGCTTGGCATCATACAAAAATTTAGCCCATATTTCGTCATTTTGTTGCCTTATTTTTCTCCACTTCCTCCTTCTCAATAGCACCTTCGTTTGCCGAAGGGTAAGCTGCAGCTCCAGGTTCCCTGGTGTTTTTCGCAATTGTCGAAGAGTTTGATTTACTGTGCGTTTGAGGCTCTTAGTTTCCAGGCTAAATTTCACTTTTGTTAGTACGTCTGATTGTCTTGGCTTAGTCCCAGTCGCAAAGTTGCCACTGAAGGTCTCAATAAAGTTTTCCCATGCTGTTACTATTGTGGTTCCTGAATCTTTTTCTCGCTCAAATAAAGTTTTAGCGGTAGCCGATAGGCCTTCAATGTTGTTGACATTGCACCTTAAACGCTTTAGATTAGAAACTTCTTCGATCTCAATCGAGTTCCAGGTATCTAGTGTGGCAGCTGACCTTGCCTTTATCAGTACTTCTTGTCGGAGGTGATCGCTCTGAACATTATCACCTATTTTAAAGGTTTCTATTTTATCGAACATGGCTAGTGTCACAAACGTATAGTCTAGGTAGGAGGATGTTTTTGAGCAGTGAAAAGTAGCAACAGTTGGAGTATCCTCCAAGAAGCGGCCATTCAGTGCTCTTAAATTTAAATGCTCTAATTCTTGTAGCAGATGTTTGGCCCATCTTGAGGGTTTGCTAGAGTTTGCTTGGCCCTGAGTCGGTATCCCCCAGAGTGATGTAAGTTTGTGCACGGGTCGTCATCCTGGCTTGTCCCAAAAAGGTGTAGATTGAAGTCACCAGCAACAAATATGTGATCGGTATCTTGCTCGTCCATAATCCTTTTTATTTAATTTGACAGCTCTTTTACAGCTTTTTGTTTGCGTTTGGTGTGCATGTAAATGTTTATTATTATAACTTTTTGTGTAGTGTTGTTGAACTTGAGTTTTGTCTGTGTTGCGAGGACTGCATTAGGTGGCGTAAGTTTTGCATCTACAGGCTTTGTTGACCCCATTGTGGTTATTGAGGCCAGCGTCATTAGATCCCCCGAACAGCGACCAAAGTTAGAATCTTTTGTTGCTGGGACGGAGTAGGAGGAATATCCTTGGAGATCCTTGGTTTTATCCTCCCAGGTCTCCTGGAGAAGTATTAAATCAAATGTTTTCAGATAGTTAACTGCTTCGTAGTCGACCAGTTTAGCTTCCAGACCATTGATGTTCCAAATGCAGATTTTAATTTGACTTTGGGTAGGTGGAGCTGTCTGAGGGGAATCACACTCTTGTCAGATTGGACGGTCTATTAATATTGTACGTGTTATTTGTGACTGAGCTTGTGGTCCCTCTTTCAAGGTTGGAATTATTGGCCCTGAGCATCTGCTTAAGTTGGAGCCCTCTATAGAAGCAGTTAGTTTGCTGGGAGTTCTGCTTCTTGCCCCTCTTAATACTGAAATGATAGTTTTGTCTGGGATGATAATTCGGGCTTTTAAAAACAGAGTTGGGTAAGGAGATTTAAATTCAACTGTCATTTTTATTCCCCATTGTTTGAGCGTACTTTCCTCTTCCTTGATTTTATTCGCGATTGCACTTGAGCTCCATTTTGTCCTCGTTACCTCCGGGCCCAGGCAGTTGTTATTTGGAAGAAATTCTATGGAAAGTAGGTGAAGTGAATTTATGTTTCCCAGGCTCGGAATGGAATTTAAGAGTTGTAGGACATTCCCTCTGTTTAATATGTCCTCTTTTCCCCGTGATTCATATTCGGGAATGAGAATGATACTGTCTACTTCTTCGATTGTATTTTACTTGATTTTGTAAGAAGGGGGTTCATCCTGTGGGTGAGGCCTTGGCTGTGGAAGGTTATTCTATTCAGGTCCTAGAGTAGAAGATTTACGAGGAATTGGCAGAAGGGCAGATGGAGACTTGATTTTGCTGAGTAAGCCGCTTTGCTTTACAAGGCCCTCCATCGATCGTATCTGATAGTCCTCATTTTTTAACAAGAGGGTTTAAATGAATGGTGCCCCCTGGGGTTGATCTTCTTTGATGCATTTCGGGATTACTGAGTTTTTTACAATTAGTATTGACTCCTGCCTCTCGGTTGTTGTTAAGATGTTGCTTCGTGCTGGATTGTTTTCCGTTACTGACAGCTCCTCCATCTCATTCACTATTGGGTCCTTCCTTCTAACTGGGCTCAGTGGGTGCCCCAAGGTGACAGCCGTAATTGTAGGAGGCTCCGTGCTAGGTTGATCCAACCTCCCCGGCGTGGCGGAACACACTCTAGACCCAGTTTTGTAAAAGTCAGGGTCTGGTTCAACCATGATGACTGGTGGTTTGCTCAATGTGTTTAGAGTAAGTGCTAGTGGCTTCTTGTTGCGTCCCTTCCTTTTTTGTTTATTGCGGGCTTTCCGGTGGTGTATGTTTTTTCTTTGGAGGGGCCGTTTTTATTTGGGCCATTGTTGACGTTACGTCACTGTCAGCAGCAGTTTTGGGAGAGCTAGTTGCAGTTAGTTCACCTCTTTGGGGTTCAGACGAGGCGGTCCCTGTCTCAGTCTCATGCTGGCCATCTCTAGGTATGTGGGGCGATGGAGCGCTGCCTTTTATTTCCGATAGAAGATTCCCTAACATAGATGGCGATGTCGTTAGCTTGTCAATTATTGGTGCACAGGTGCATTCGAATTGAATGGTTTGGTTGCCGAGAAGCGCTTCTTGCCCTCACTTAATTAGGTTATTAAGCTCAAATAGTTTCTTGTCGATCCCGGACGTAAAGTCGGCCAATGTTTGAAGGACCGTAAGTTGTAAATCCATTTTGTGAGTTTGATATTGTAAAGCTGTTGTTGAGTATTGCATTGAGTTTGGATTGCCACCCAAATTGATTTGGTGGACGTAGTATTGCTGAGTTTGCTTCTTCCATGCAGTGGTGTATTAAGTGGTGCAGGAGGTGAGTTATTTTGATCAGGTTTTAGATTATATGAGGCAACGAGCTCCTCCCATTCCTGTGAGGATAGGAAGGACAGGTCCGGACTTGATATGTGATTGTCTTCATAAGGAGACATTGTGTGGCGTTCTGATGGTTTTCTAGGCAAAGAACTGTGGGAGAGCTCTGGGTAGACTAGTGCGTCCGGTATGCTTGGCTTTAGTTTTTGCTCCTGCGGTGGAGAGCTGTTATTAGGGGACAGCAGGAGGGCCGTTCCCAGTTGATCATTAGGCTGGTTCTGGGGCCTACCCCCTGGTGTATCGGTTCCGGCTCTTGCCTCTACACCCTCTTCTAAGATATTTTCTGCTGACCTGATGTCAGTAGCACTTTTTGGTGTGATCTGGCCATCTGTCGTAAGTGTGATCCTTTGGGCAATTTTGTCTGGATTTTCCACTAAGTTGTTGAGTTGGTAAGGTGAAGTTTGGAGTTCAAACAACGTGGAGAATTGTATAGGAGGAGCCTGGTCGGCTGGCTGGTTGGCTAACTAATCAGCTGGCTGATGTGTTAATACAGACTTCTCTGGCTGTAGTGGTGGTTGCAACCCCTTTACATTTGCACTTTTAGAATAGATTGCTGTGCCTGGGTCTTTCAGAAATGTGAATTTCCTATAGATTTTAGGTTGGAAGGTGCAAGGTTTTTTCCTTCGCGGGATCCCGTCAATATTTATAAGGGCACAGTCCTCTTGACTTCCTTGTATTCCTTGCATTCCAGGTAACTGCATCTGGTTAGCTAGTTGGGGAGGAGTTGATTTTCCCATTCTTGGCTTTGTGCTAGCGTCATCTCCATTGGTGGGAGAGTTTGGCCCGGAGCAAGTGCTGGTGATCCCCATTACTGGGATGCTTTCTGTGATTTCTAGGCTTTTTTCCACCCTTGGCCCAGTCAACTGTTCTTTACTTGTATTTACGCTTCCTTGTTTTGTTTTGGACTTGAGCTTAAGCTTTGACTTTAGGGGAGTCTTCCTCACTCGGCCCGATTTCATATTTGGCTCAGTGGACCGTGACTGGTTTAACACGTAATATGTTATAAGTTCGAAGGTGCTGTTTAAAAGGACGTTTACGTATGGAAATGAGGGTGTCTACTGCTATCCAAATTGCTGAGGCTGCTAGACACTGTTGTTTTACACTCCACTCGCTCCGCACGCTCCTTGTTCCCCTCACAATCCTTCCTGGGACCCGGGAAATTCCTACCGCAGGAGGACCCTGTGCTCCAAGGTACTACCGCGACCATCCTTTTCTCACCCTTTTCTCACCGGACCGGTCCGCTGCCTTCAAGGGTCAAAGCAGGAGACTGGGACAGCAACGGCAATAAGAAAGTGTGGCGGGGAGGCAGCTGAAGCGGTCCGGCAACCCAGCAGTCCAATAAGCTGGCAGGAAGCAGGGCCTGCTTATGCGCAGTGTGCGATGGCTTTCAGCAGAGTTGATTGCTGCTTTCCCACAGCTCACTCTGCGCACTTGCACGGGCCAAAATCCCCCACAATTTAATGGGGAACCAAAGGGGTCCAGATACAGAGCCAGTGAGAGTCAGTAATGAGGTAATGAAGTAATGAAGTTTAAATCAGTCAGAGCGTTTTCCAAAGGCAAAAGATACTGGAAGGTGCACTTTTTGACTTAAGTTGCAGTGCAGTTCCTACTACATTAAGCTCCGCTCTGTACCAGAAGCCGGGAACCGGTGGCTTCTCTCTTCCAACCCGCCCTGCAATCAGTGCGTCCCGGCAGTGGGGAGGGGGGCGTCAATCTGGAACCGGGAGCCGGGAGCCTCGCACACCCACCAGCCTCGCCCAGCCTCACAGCAGCCTGAGGCCGGGGGCCGTCAACTTGCGTCTCTCTCACCGCTCTCACGCCGCCCTGCAATCAGCAAGCCGAGCCCGCCAGGGGGGACCACCGGGGGGGTGCCATGAATCGGGGGCCGGGAGCCTCACACAGCCACACACAGCCAGCAGTAGGTTCACGGCCTGCCAGGAGGGGCCGCGAATCGGGAACCGGGAGCCTCGGGAGCATCCATGGAATCAACATCACATTCTATGCTGACGACACTCAGCTAATACTATCTCTCCAACAATAAGCCAAGCATCCAGCCCAATTTCTCCACCTCCATAACCAGAGTTGCCACATGGATGAAAAACAGCTGTTTCAAGCTCAACACAGACAAGATGGAAGTAGTAATGTTCAGCAAAGACGCCTCGCTCGTGTGGCCTACCAAATTCAGACCCCAACCCCTTCTAGCAACCTACGCAAAGAACCTAACAATAGTAATAAACAACCAATTCACCATAAATGGGCAAGGGATTGCAGTTTATGCCTTATGTTGTCACACACTCAATAACCACAAGAAGATCTTCAAAGGGTTACTCACAAACATTCGCAGAACTGTCACCCAGCCCTTATCACCAGCCAGCTGGACTAGGGCAAACCCCACTTTGCTAGAATCAACACTCAGCTTATCAGAAGACTCTAGTCCATACAAAACTCTGTGACCTGGCTCGCCTTCAACTTCCAACCATGTTCTCACATCATCCTGCACCTTACAGAGCTCCACTGGCTCCACTTCCACAAATGAGCATGCTTGAAAGTCCCCACACACACATTCAAAGCCTTACATAACATTGGGCCCACATACTTCAATAACTCCATAACCTTCCTCAAACCTACCAGACACCTCTCCTCAGCCTGACACCTACCCACACAACCCCCACTGTTAGACCTGTCAACCTTAGAATTGTCTTCTCCCAAACCTTTTTCCTTCACTATCCATTATTTTGCTGATCTGATTTTTGATGGCCTTAGGACTCTACACACGCTGCTAGCCAGTGTTAACGTGCACCTGCTCACTCCTTAAAGCATGGTAGCATTGCCTTAACCCCAATTGGCAAATTTAATTTACTTGTGAGTCCCTAGTAAAGAGGCCGGGGCCCGGGGACTTTAAATTAAACGGTAGAAGTAGACCTGCAGCACTGATTGTGCCGCCCTTGTAGGTACCTCTTTAAACATGTCTCAGGCCTGCCATTGCATCCTGTGTGTACAGTTTTTAAACTACCAATTTAACCTGGTAAAATAAACCTTTTTCCAGGTCCAAACCTTCTGCTTTAATACATATGTCACCTCTAGGGTAGGTCCTGGACAGCACAAAGGGCAGGGTACAATGTATTTAAAAAATAGCACATGTAATTTTAAGTTTTATATGACCTGGTTGTGAAAAACTCTTAAATTAATTTTTCACTAATGCAAAGCCTTCCTCTCCCCTAGGCCAACATTGGAGGCACCTTATTACATTTAGTAAGCTGTAATTTCAAAATGGAAACAGGTAATCAGTTCATGTTTGGTATCTTTGGAATTGTAATGAAAAATCCTAAGTAATGGTGAAGTCAGATTTGAAATTGCAAATTTAAATATGTCACTTTTGGAATGTTACGTGACCGTTGCTGCGCTGCCCCATTGGGAAGCGTCCCTTTTGTGAACTGCTGGATTCCAATTGGAAGACTTTAATCAATTTAATTCAAAGTTAAACCTGCAATTTCAGTTTATTATTCAGTAATATAAACATTCTCAATGACATGGTGGTCCACATAGTTCTTGTGAAAACATATATCAATAGCTTCAATGGTGAACGTGCAACGAAGAGGTAGTTATCCCCAATGAATTTCGGGCATTCTGCTGCCCTTCATCAGGGGGTATGTTTCTTGTTTGTGTAGTACAGTTTGCTTGGAGCCGCATGGGTCCCATGCTCTCCACGACACTGGAGTCAAGCTATCCTAGCTGATGACGGGTGAAACACCAAAACCGGTCCTAGGATGCTTGCTTCCAGTCTAGGGAGGACCTGGCCTGGCATTTTGGGCCAGACTGTTCCAACGGGTCGCAGGGTCAAGACTGATTTACATATGGCTGTGTTAAAACTGGAATGACATGGTGAGCAAAAAAACGATGGATCTAGGCCCAGATCTCTGGACTGGGGCAAATGTATGACATTGTTCGGCATTCTTTCCATCAATTGTTCTGTTTGCATTTGTCACCCCGAGTGGGACGGGTATGCCCAAATGTGGGTATTGTTCTCTCCATGCCACTGGAGTCAAGCTATCGTGGCTGATGAGGGGTGAAACCCCGAAACCGGTCCTAGGACACTTGTTTCCAGTCCAGGAGGACCAGGTTTGGCAGTTAGGGCTGTACTGTTCCCATGGGGTGCAGGGTCAAGACTGATTAGCATATGACCGGGTTCAAACTGGAATGGCATGGTGAGTAAAAAAACTATTGATTTAGGCCCAGATCTCTGTAGTGGGATCAATGTATGACATTGTTCTGCATTCTGTCCATCAATTGTTCTTTTTGCACTTTTAGAAAGTTGGCATTTTCCTTCCTTAGCCATTTAATGCCTATAGCTTGTCACTGGGTCACATGACGGGGTATAGCTGACGGTTGGGCTTTGTGTATTCCTCCTAGACAGCCACACTCCTAGACAGCCAAACAAAATAGAGAGCTGAGGTGTGTCTGGATGGGCCATGACTGCACCCAGCTCTACTTACGCCTGAATAGGCTGTGTTCTGCCTTCAAACAAAGGGCTGCATTCCCCTCGTGTAGTTAGTCTGGAGCCAGGACAGGCAAACCAGGATGCCTGGGAATTTTCAAGGGAAACCTCTGAAACTCCACCCCCAGTTTAAAGGCCCAGATGGGTACAAATATTGGACCTCAGACACCAAATCTTCGGTACACATCTGGACCTGTAAATACTCAGCCAGAAAGAAGGACTGCTGTGCTGCTGAAGAACTGCCACTCTGCTGGACTGCTGGGCAACTGGACTACTGTCTTGCTGGGCTGCTGCCTTGTTGTGCTGAGCCGCTGCCTGCTGACCTCTTGCCGGGTGAGATGGACTGGACATGCATCTTTTCAACCCAGGACCACAGATAAACTCCAAGGGCTAGTTCACTGGCTTCCTGACTAGGGACAGAAGGATCCAACAACCTTGAACCCAGCACCTGGACTCTACCATCTGTGAGTCTAACCCACCAAGTGGTGCCTCTCCAGTTCTAGAACCTTGGATGTGAGCCTAAGGTGAACTGCCAGCCTCCGTGGATCCAGCGGAACTGATGCATCTACTCTGATGCGCTGTGCGGCGCAACCCCAAGCAAAACTGGCACATCACAAAAAACTCCTATTCTCATTGGATTTTTGTTGTTATGGTCTTGTTGTATATATTAAAACTTACTCTATGTTTCTAAACAGATGTGGGATCTTTTTGTGCTGTGTTTTTTCTGTGTTGAATGAATGAATGAGAAGTTTCTAGAGTGCACAGCTACCTCGGGGAAGGTGTCCCAGCACTAGCGGATAGTTCAAGTGTGAGGCGAGTGGGACAGCGGTTACAGCCTGAAGTGCCAGGTCTTGAAAGCTTTCCAGAATTCTGTTTTTGATTCAAGTAAACGCATATGGAGAGGAAGGGAGTTTCAAAGTTTAGAAGACTGCACTGTGAATGATCTGTCGCCCAGTCTCTCTTTACGATATCGTGAGATTTTCAAGAGTCGCTGATTGTTGGATCCAGGGCCGGACTGGCCGTAGCGGGCACCGGGCAATCCCCCGGTGCGCCGCATGGGTTGGGGGGGGGGGCGGTTTGGGGCCCCTGGGGGCCTTATTTGTTACAGGGCCGTTTTTGCAGCATAGCTGTAAATTCGGCCCTGTATCAAAATCGGCCGAAAACCGGCCGTGGCAAAGAGCTCGGCGGCACCCACAACCCCCCTGTGTGGAGGGGGGGACGGGCACCGGCAGAGCACTTTGCCAGGGCCGGTTTTGGTTCCCAGTTCGGCCCTGGTTGGATCCCAAAGCACCATTTGGCTGGTACAGCTGCAGACGTTTTTTTGAGGTACCCCGGCCCCATGTTTCTGCTGGCCCTAAATACCAGGGTTAATGATTTAAATTCAATCCTTTTGGTTATAGGAAGCCAATGAAGTTGCCTCAAATGTGGAGAGATATGGTGGCACTAAGGTACCCTCCTGATTAGCCTTGCCACTGAATATTGGATAAGTTGGAGCCTGTGCAGTAAGTATGCAGGTAGCCCCAGGTATAGGCTGTTAGCATAGTCCAATGAGGAAATGACGAACGCATGGACTACTGTCTTCTGATGAACTTCTGGCAGGAATCACATACATTTCCTAATGGCCCTCTTCTTCCAAAAGCAGGTGGACGAGATAGGCCGTATCTGGGTGGAAAAGGACAGCCACCACAAACTGGGTGGAGGTGGGAGCTCATGGCTGCAAACAGAACTTCCATTTTCTCTGTGTTTAATTTCAGGCAGTTCTTATGCATCCACTGTTACTGTTTGAAGTGTTGCACAAATGCTTTACACATTGCCTCTGAGTTAAGTCTGCCTGTTCTGTGCCGTGCTATCTGAGGGTTGAGCACAGGTTAATTTAGGGATTGGTTGTAACTTTACCCTGAGGAGAATTATGGTTGCTGCTTGAGCAGTGTTTCAACCCCCTCAACCACTAACATAATTTCTTACACCCGCATGCGCGGAACCAGATCCAGCACCTTCCTTCTTCTACCTCGATCCTAAATCCTGCAATGAGCCGCCCCTGCCTATCAGAGCCTCCTCCTCAGTTTCTGAATTCTACAAGAACTTGAAGACTTGGCTCTTCATCTAAGCTTGATCCAAGCTCGGTCCATACAGCTCCTGCTTCAGAGCCAGGGTAACCTCTCGGTGAATTTAACAAGACCCTCTAGAAAAAAACTTGTAACTGGCTAAATGAAATGTAAGCCGACAAGGATGGAGCAAAGCAATGTAAGTCTGTTTTTCCTCCTCATTGTGGGATCATCTGCAGGCTATTCAGTCTCCTTTTGCCTCGTGTAGCTTATGTGGTAAAACTGGATTTCTTCACGATGAGCTGAATGCCAAACTAAGCACAATTTGTAAAACTGCCTGTAGATTTAAAAATTACACCTTCTCTTTCCTCTTCCCTAGTACCTTTTGTCAAGAGAAAGATGCTACAGATCTACTATTGTGGATCTGTCTTACACCCTTCTGCATAATTTCATGCTTAAGCGGAGATGCAAGTTTGAATTAATGGTATACGTGTACCCCTCTGAAGCTCAGGGACAACACCAAAAAACACAGACCAAACTATAAAGTTCTCTCTGCCATCCATACACAGAAGACAAAATAGTCACATACCTCCCCACCCAGAAAGTGCTTTGGTGCCTTGTCAATGCGACAATATGATACAATGTCACTAATCCCTTTACATTATTAAAAAGCATTGGCAAAGTCAATAGTCCTAGGGTGGCTGACAGCCTTTTGGCTTTGTCAGTGCGTGTTTTGTTATGGGTGTGCAAAACGTTTTTGCCAGGCATAATCAAAGTAAAAAAAACTGTGGCTAAAAGCAATTTTCATTTTTTGCTCTCAAAAAGCAACTTTTGCAAAAGTAGTCCCTGTAAATGAAAGGTACTACTTTTGGTGCGGGTGTACTCCTGGCAGCTGGTGGCTGACGAGGGCCGGTCCATTGCTCCATGTGTAAGTATGATGTTGTGTGTGGAAGAAGATTTGAATGACACAATAACAAAACAAAATAATGGGTGAAAGGACTGGCATCAATCCCCTCTAACTATATTGTGCATATCATGTAAAGAAACGTCTTGGCTTAAGGCCAGATCTAAAAATGCGAGTTATATCTGAGGGTAACCGGTATATCTGCATTGTAACCATAAATGTCAAAAGGTCCCAAAACATGAATATGACTTTCAGTGCTGCTTTTTTTCAGCTGATAGGATTGCAGAGAAGTCCCGCTGTTCGCTGCAGAACCATGATTGAAATCCAAATCCACCCTTAAATTAAGAAGCACGTGGCCAGTCTAGCACAAGATTTACTGCTGGAAGCGGCTCAGGTTCTCTTTTTGCAACGTCGCGCGACAAGAACATGTACTCCAACTTCTACTGCGTCACACGCTCAGGCTGCGGAATGCACTCCTGGGAGGGCCGCGCATTTGTATGAATGACTCGGATAAAAGACTTCATGTCTTAATTACCTCATTTCTGCTGTCTATGGGGGTCTGAATTCTTGTTGGGCTCAGCCCCTCCCCCCGGCTTTTCTTTTAGAGGTGAGCTGCAGGGAAAATGCGAATAACATTACTGCCAATAGAAATCCGGTGTCCAGCGCGAGACTCCCCACCACGGCCGTATAATGGGGAGCAGCGTCGCAAAAACCTGCAGCCACATGACCAACTGCTGCTGGCACTTTAGCACAGCAGTGAAAAAGATTTAGGAACTGGCCGCCCTTTGTTCCCCTTTCTGGAGCGGCAGGATTAGGAACATAGATGCAATTCCAGGGCAGTTGGTAGTGGGCTGGGTCAGCTGGAAAGCCTGTCTGGAAAGCTTTCCACTTGAGCGGATTGAGCCAGGAACTAAATTAGCCCATTTAAAGGCAGCTTCTCTCTAGTCTGGGAGACAGTGTCCAAACAATCTTCTCTCTGCTTTTATCAGACCCTTCGAGGCAGACTTTGCAGACATTATTCAGAGTGACTTCAAAGGTCAACAGTGGTGGCCTGGACAGGAAATGCCTCTGTTTCGTCCTTGGGCTGGGTGACAGAGGGCAAGGCGCGGAGGGGCGGGGGAGAGGAGAAGCACTATTTGTGGGAAAATATTTTGTTCATTACATGTCAGTCTGCTTTGTTCACTTGCTGCACTCCAAGGAGAAAGACCTTTTGCAAAGTAAAGCTTTCCCTTTGCCTTTCAAGCCCACACGATCTTTATTCGACATAATACTCTCTAACTTCCTACCTAATTTAATAAAGGGCATAGGATTAAAATTAGGCGTTGTCGACCTTTACTAAACACATCAGTAAAAAGAAAGACAGCGAATCATCGAATTAATCTTTCCACAAACACTAGGAAATAAGGAAAAGCACAGAACATTTGGGATCCAGGTCAGCGAGTCGACAAGCACTTTAGCAGTTACGTTTTCAGGGGCAGATTCAGACAGTTGTGTTTTACCCTTGTCTTAGGTTAGGTGTCAGCTACTCCAGAATTTTGTGTACTGTTTCACTTTTTTTTTAACTTGAGATCAAGATGTAAACATTGGAAAACCTAATAGGTCTTGCCTTGTGCTGGCCTATAGGCTGTGGCAGTTTTTTTGTCATATTCTGCTGTGCAAAAAAACGTGTGCACAGAGACAGCAAGAATGGCGTGGGGCAAAAGAACAGAGGAGAGGGCTTAAAGCCCCGTGTTATCTTCCACAAAATGCTCTGGATTTAAGGAACAGTCCACTAGATAGCCCACCAAGCCAATGGAAACTTATACACAATGTTAACACCCAGTGGCTGAAGAGGACTGACCACAGCCCACATTTCTGTTCTGTATTTATTGATATATCTATGTACACCTGAATTAAAAACAAGAGATCTACGCCTCTCTGTAAGCGAGACATTAAATAAAGTTAATGAGCAAGTTCCACGACTGGCAGACTCAAGAGGTAGGCCTTGCGCTTGACTTACTGGCCAATACATGAAGTCGACAAGATGCAGGACAGGAATGCCAGGGAAAGGAGAGTAAAAATCCCACTGCATCATAGCTCAGTTATGTGAATCAGGTTGTTGCAGGAATAAATACATTGGATAACTGTTGAATAGAATCACATTGTAGCAGGAGGAATAAACTGGCCAACTATTGTATGGAATAAGGCTGCAGCAGGAGGACATGGTAACCTAGTACTCAATTCTGATACCTTTAGGAAAATTAAAGCATAGAAGACAATAGACACAATAAGAATATAAAGAGGCTACAAAAGCACTCAGAAGGAGAGATGGAATTTGAGACACCTAGGAGACAAGCAACAGAGAGACAAGCAACTGGAAAAAGTTGGTCTGGCCAGTCAGGAAGAACCTCTGGAATAGTAACAGAGATTTAGAACGCAGGTGACCTGGTCAGTGTAGGACTGCTCCCCCGTGCAGCTCCACCACTAATTGCTGCCCTCTGAGTCCCATGAGCTCTGTTGTAGGGTTTTCGAGGCCCTCCCTACTGCGCCTCAACCCTGGTGGTTCAGTGGGAGAACACTCTGCTTATCTACTGCTCTGTGTCTGCCTCTCTTGCCTCTTTCCTTTCATGCCCATTTCCCTCTTTCCTTTGTTCTGCCCTTCTGTCACTTTTCTCCTTTTCACTTCTCGCTCTTTCCTTCGTTTTCACTTTTCACTTTTTTGCTGCTGCCCCTGAGGCCCCTCCAGTGTGTCCTTCTTGCTCCCGCCTTCCAGTTGCCCCACCTTTCCCCCGATCCTAACTTAATTGCGGCTGATGCGTGGCCGCATAGCAGACGCACTGCTGCATGCCCGTCAGTGCCTGTCTACGACCCGACTACGACCAGTGACAGGGACCCGTTCCTCTGGCCTGCCTCCGCTTCAACTCCAGTATCCGCCATGATCTTAACCCCAGATGCAACTACATCTGCCAGCTCTTGATGTCGACAGACTCCCACGGCCCTCTCTCCTGTCTACACTGCCACCGCACCTTCACCCACCTCCGTACCCCAACAGCATCTCCCAGCCTAACAGACATCACTACCACAAACCACTCAACTGCATTCCTCCTCAATGTACGATCCCTACACAAATACGCCATAGAAATCTGGAACCTCCTCAACACCTACTCACCCAACATCCCCTTCCTCAAGGAAATCTGGCCTAACAGCAAATCTGCACCTGACATCCTCACTGGTATTACCTTTGGATACAAGATCTTGCGCATGGACCACCCCATACGTCCAGGAGGAGGCATCTCCATTGTTCACAAAAGCACCCTCTGCATAACCACCCTCACAGACGACACAAAGACCCCTATGGAGCACCTCCACTTCCAGATCCAGACAAACCCCAAAACGACTCTCTACCGAACCCTAATCTACAGGCTGCCTGGCCCCTGTGCTCCCTTTACAGACACCATCACCAACCTCATCGCACCCCATGCCTTCGCATCCACTGACTACATCCTACTTGGAGACCTAAACTTCCACCTGGATAATCATGACGACTCAAACACCGCCTCTCTCCTAGATAATCTCGCCAACATAGGACTGAAACAATTAGTCACCGCCCCCACACACACAGCAGAAAACACACTCAACCCCGTTTTCACTAGAGGAAACAGCGTCTCCTACAGCCACACCACGGAACTCCTCTAGACAGATCACCACTGCATCCACTTCTTAAAAAAATCCACTGTACACAAGCAAGCCCACCACCTCTCCCGCAGAAGCTGAAACAAAGTAATCGAAGACCAGCTTAGCTCCGTCCTCATCAGCACTCCACCACTGACTACGTCAGATGCAAACCCCGCTGACACACTCGCCCCCCCTCAAGAAAGCCACCAGAAGACACATCAAGAAAGCAAGCTGGTTCACCCTTGCACTCCAGGATGCCAGACGCTTCTGCAGGCAACTCGAAAAGACATGGAGGAACACCAAATCCCCGGATACACACACCGCATACAAAGCAGCCACCACTGCACACCCCACATTTATCAAATCCACAAGGAAGAAACCCCACCAATACAGAATTCTCGCCGACGCACACAACACCAAAGAGCGCTTCTCTATCATCAAGGAATTTGCCAAACTCTGCAGAGAAACAACAGATGTCTCACCCTCCCAAGACCTCTGCAACAGACTCAACACCTTCTTCCACCTCAAGATTAAGATGATCTTCAACATCTTCGACAGCCAAGATCACATCACTGCTCCAGCTCCCCCCTCATGCAATGCCACCCAACAGACCCTGCTATAATGAATCCCATGCACAACAGAAAACACCTTGAAGACCATGAAAAGCATCCACTCCGGAGAACCCCCAGACCACTGCCCACACCACATCTTCCACAGAGCCGCCGCTGCCATCGCACCCGAATTCGTAAGATGCTCAACTGCTCCTTCGAGATCACCACCTTCCCTGATGACTGGGAATACACTACTGTCAACCCCGTCCTGAGAAACCCTCCGTGGACCCAACGGACCTCAAGAACTTCAGGCCCATCTCCCTGCTTCCACTCGCAACCAAGGTAATCAAAAAAGCCGTCAACACCCAGCTAGAAAACTTTATCGAAGTTAACAACGTCCTGGACAGCTCCTAATCTAGATTCCAATGCAACCACAGCACCAGGACACCCTATTCTCTCAACCGACGACATCCGCTCCCTCGTCGACTATGGGCGAAATGGCAGCCCTCATCCTCCTGGACCTCTCGGCTGCATTCAACACCATCTCCCACCACACCCTAGCCACCATACTCCATGATGCAGGCATCCGCGGCATGGCCCTCGACTGGATACACTCATTCCATTACCAGCAGAGCTCAGTGGGTCAGACTCCCTCCCTACCTCTGGGAACCAACAGAGACCAACTGTGGAGTGCCCCAGTGCTCCTCCCTCAGCCCCATCCTCTTCAATATCTACATGGCCCCCCTCGCAACCATTGTCAGGAACCATGGGCTCAACATCGTCTCTTACGCCGACAACACCCAACTGATCCTTTCCCTCACCAACTAATCAAACATCAGCAAACACAACTTCCAAGAAGTGATGAAAGTCGTCACCACCTGGATGAAGAACAGCTGCCTGAAACTCAACTCAGAAAAGACAGAAGTCCTCAACCTTGGTTCCACCCCCCCACATGGAACAACTCCTGGTGGCCCTCCGCCCTCAGAAATCCCCCTACACCGATGGGCCACACACAAAACCTCGGTATCATACTAGACTCATAGCTCACAATGAACCTCCGTATCGTAGACCTACTTCAGAACCCTCTGCATGCTTCGAAAGACTTTCAGATGGATCCCAACCGAATCCAGGAAAACTGTCATGCACGCACTCACCAGCAGCAGACTGGACTGTGGCAAAGCTCTCTACACCAGAATCAACAAGGAACTCCTTTGCGACCTCTAGAATGTCCAGAACGCCGCAGCCAGATTGATCCTCCACATCCCCCGTCGCAGTCACATCACCCAACACCTCCATGATCTCCACTGGCTTCTATTTGAGAGACGAATAACCTTCAAATGCCTCACCCATGCATACAATGCCCTCACAACACCGCCTCTGCATACCTGAACAACAGCCTCTCCTTCCACAAGCCCAAAAGACACCTCTGATCAGCCAAGCTCTCTCTGGCCACCTTCCCATGTATTAGCAAGACCAGAGCGGGAGTAAAATCTTTCTATCCTGCATACAAAGCCTAGAACAGTCTCCTCTCCACCTCAGGCAATCTCCCACATTGCACCAGTTCAGGAAGAACCTCATGACCTGGTTCTTCAGGTGACCCCAGCACTCAGCGTATAACCCCCCAGCGCCTTGAGACACTCATGGGTGAGTAGTTGCGCTTTACCAACCCTGATTGATTGATTGAGGCTGTTGAGCACTGTTTTGAAGTGAAGCATTGTGTTTAGGCATTACTTTTTTAGGTTTCTCAGGCTAGGAGCAGACATGACAGATTTTAATACTGCATGATTGAGAGAATGATCCTCGTGTACATGTGCATTCCTGAAGACGTTGGTGTCCTCGGAGTTGATAAATGTCATCATCCACGTAACTGACAATCACTCTGAAACTATAACCAATGTTTCTGACCCTCTCGAGAGTCTGTGAGGTCATTGATCACGTTCATGACCTCCTGAGTTTCCTGTTGGTGCATTCCATGCCCCACAATAGTATGCCCCACAAATTACATGGATTCATACTTAGTCTTTAGTAAATGCAACTAATGATATAAAAAACTTTCTGATTTGAGGTTTCAGAACCGATTTACAAGTCTTTCTTTCAAGAGCATGTATAACTTATTTCTCAAAATTGTGGGGTAAGTCACGCCTACTCATAGAAAAATATTTGTGAATTGGGTCACTAAAATGTGCTTTTTAGGGCATATAACAGACAGCTTTAGCTGTCTAGCAGGACCTATTGTCACTACTACACCCCCCACACCCCGCACAACATACACCATACATACACATATACACACTCATAAACTTAGACACAAAGACAGGGTCTTTATTCAAGCCTTTTTTTAGTGATTGCTTTGTTAGGCCGAAGTATTGGTTGGATGGCTTGCTGTGATGCGTATCACTCATGTCTATGTTTTCTGCATTGTTGGGAGTGGATTTATTGTTGGGGTGAATTAGCCATTTTATTTTTTTATTGTTGGTAGTATGAATGAAGTTATTTACAAATACTTGCTGCCATCTCGTGCAAATACTTTCACCCATCTATCCCTCGACCAACTGGCCACTCTCCATTCAAGTAGACCCTCTCATGCTACTGCTATCAGCTCCTTTCTACATCCTTTTCCAGCCCCTTCACCACTGATGCCTGGTGTCCCCTCCTTCCTTCTGGTTGTTCTTTGGGCAGTCATGCAGGTCAATAATGGCACTGAAAGCTGCATTCCAATATGGTTGAAACATTTGTTGCGTTTTCTTCGTGGAGAACACAGTATCTCATTTTGAGTCCTTCTTTTGTTTCAGTTGATTTACTACTTAAATACAGCAACCATCTGCTGGGTCGTCCCATCAGCTGAACCAGCTCACATTCCAGGGGAAGATTATGTGTGCTAGTGAAAACTAGCCATACGCACATGCAGACAGCAGTATAAGCCACCCCAGCTACTCACAGTGTTAGTTCACCCCAACTCCTCTTTCCTATCCACAGAGACTGACGAACAAACTGCCCAAACACAAAGTGCAAACTCCACTCTTCTGGCTATTTGGGGGATGATAGCAGCAAGGGCAGAAACCTTTGGGGCATAATTAATTACAATAAGGTTCATCTCAATGCTGCATACCAGACTTCGAAGTAAGCCTGCCAAATGAACCATTGTCCGGGATAGTGCCTTGGCTCCTCCAAAGATGATTCTATGTAATAATTTAACATCAACAAACAGTTACTTACAAAGGACAGCCAGCCATATTCAATGAACAAGATACAGGGCCTGATTTAGATTTCGGCTGACGGATACAATGGTGACGGATATCCAGCCTACTGAAATGTAAAAAACATTATTTCCTATGGGATTTAGATTTCGGGGGATGAGATCTCCGTCACCTTTGTGATGGTCTAACCCATCAGTCGAAATCAAATTTAGGCCCTTAACACCAAGTTAATTGTTATATGGCTCCCTCCCCCCCACAATATTTCCTTGAATTTGGAAATGGAGGAGGCTGTCTTCCTGTAGGACCTGCTACATTGACTATCACGGACATTGATGAAATAATGGCCGCGTGAAGAATTCATAGACACAGGCATTCCATTTAGTTAGGATTGAGTTTTAGAGCCGGTTAATGGTGTTAAAGAATCTACTCGGTGGCTGAAAAAGGGTAGTCGAAAAACTGTAGGCCGCTGTAGTGTTTTCCTTCAACAATTCCCTGAAACAGGTTCAATTTTCCCATTAGTTGTCCCACTCATTAACACACTACCTTTATAATATTTGTGATAGAATTTAGAAAGAGCTAGACATAATTAAAAGCATTCTCAAATATATTTTAAGTGTTTGTGCAAATGCTGCCATGACCGATAGCACAGTGATGTTGACGATTTCTGATGGAGGAAAGGAGAGTCACTCAGTGAATATTCAATCAATCAATCAATCATGCCATTTGTATAGCGCACTACTCACCGGGAGGGTCTCAAGGCGCTTGGGGGGAGGGGTATGCTACTGCTCGAACAGCCAGGTCTTGAGTTGTTTCCTGAAGGCGAGATGGTCCTGGGTCAGCCGAAGGTGGATGGGGAGGGAGTTCCAAGTCTTGGCAGCCAGGTAAGAGAAGGATCTTCCTCCGGCGGTGGCTCTTCGGATACGTGGTACGGCTGCGAGGGCGAGGCTGGTGGACCGTAGCTGGCGGGTGGGCGTGTAGAAGGTCATGCGGTCGTTGAGGTACTTGGGGCCCAGGTCGTGGAGAGACTTGTGTGCGTGGGTGAGGAGCTGGAACGTGATCCTCTTGTCGACGGGTAGCCAGTGCAGGTTCCTCAGGTGGCTGGAGATGTGGCTGCGTCGGGGGACATCCAGGATGAGTCGGGCGGAGGCGTTCTGGATGCGCTGGAGTCTTTTCTGTAGCTTGGCTGTGGTTCCGGCGTAGAGGGTGTTTCCGTAGTCCAGTCGGCTGGTGACGAGTGCCTGGGTGACAGTCTTCCTGGTCTCGGTCGGGATCCAGCGGAAGATCTTGCGAAGCATACGCAGGGTGTTGAAGCACGATGAGGAGACGGCGTTGACTTGTCTGGTCATCGAGAGGGAGGGGTCCAGGATGAAGCCCAGGTTGCGTGCGTGGTCGGTTGGCTTGGGTGCGGTGCCCAGGGCTGGGGGCCACCAGGAGTCGTCCCAGGAGGAGGGCGAAGATCCCAGGATGAGGACTTCCGTCTTGTCCGAGTTCAGTTTCAGGCGGCTGTTCTTCATCCACTCGGCGACGTCTTTCATCCCTTCGTGTATGCAGGTTCTGGCGGTGTCGGGGTCTCTGGTGAGGGAGAGGATCAGCTGGGTGTCATCGGCGTAAGAGAAGATGTTGAGGTTGTGCTGGCGTGCGATGGCTGCGAGAGGTTTCATGTAGATGTTGAAGAGGGTGGGGCTGAGTGAAGATCCTTGCGGGACGCCGCAGATGACTTCGGTGGCCTCGGAGCGAAACGGGGGGAGGCGGACTCTTTGTGTTCTTCCGGCGAGGAACGAGATGATCCACTCCAGTGCCTTCTCTTGGATACCGATGTTGCTGAGGTGCTGGACTAGGGTGCGGTGGCAGACCGTGTCGAATGCAGCGGAGAGGTCCAGGAGGATGAGGGCCACTGTTTCCCCCTTGTCGAGCAGGGTCCAGATGTCGTCGGTGGCTGCGATGAGGGCGGTCTCGATTGGTCAGGATGCACTTGAGGTGGTTGCTGCTGGTGTTTGTCTTGGCGGGTGCGGGGCAGGTTCGGAGGCAGGTGAACTTGCAGGTGCAGCAGGTGAAGGGTCCGTGGGTGCGTCTCGGGGTGGCTCGGCAGCAGGCGTGGGTCCGGCCGGCATTGAGTGCGTTGAGAGTGGCAGCGTCGTAGGTCAGTCGGGTCATCTTGCCTCGGCGGGGAGGGCCAGGGGTCCTGGCGCTGGGCGCGGGCCAGTCGCGGACGGGCGCAGACGGGCTTACCTTTGGCGCACCTTCGGCGCTCAATCGGCGCTCCCACTGCGTGCGTCCGCTGCGCGGTCGCTCTGGGGGCATCATAAGTAAGGAGCCGGGAGGGAGGAGCAGCTGGGTGGCGGGAGCGGGGCGGCGAATGGAATCACAAGGGGGCGGGGCCGCAGGGAGGCAGCGGCGGGAAATTCCAAGAAGCAGCGGGCAGCGGGAAATTCCCAGGAGCAGCGGGAAATTCCCAGGAGCAGCGGGAAATTCCCAGGAGCAGCGGGCAGCAAGCGAAGGAATCTGCAGGCAGGAGGCGGCAAAGGCAGGCAGGAGTGGCAGCAGTGAGTGGGGCGACCAAGCCCTCTGGAGGGCTGAGCGGTCACACTCTGTGGTCCCCTACGGTCCCCTTAAGTAAGGAGCCGGGAGGGAGGAGCAGCTGGGTGGCGGGAGCGGGGCGGCGAATGGATCACAGGGGGGCGGGGCCGCAGGGAGGCAGCGGTGGGAAATTCCAAGAAGCAGCGGGCAGCGGGAAATTCCCAGGATCAGCGGGAAATTCCCAGGAGCAGCGGGCAGCGAGCGAAGGAATCTGCAGGCAGGAGGCGGCAAAGGTAGGCAGGAGCGGCAACAGTGAGTGGGGCAACCAAGCCCTGTGGAGGGCTGAGCGGTCACACTCTGTGGTCCCCTACGGTCCCCTTAAGTAAGGAGCCGGGAGGGAGGAGCAGCTGGGTGGCGGGAGCGGGGCGGCGAATGGAATCACAGGGGGGCGGGGCCGCAGGGAGGCAGCGGCGGGAAATTCCAAGAAGCAGCGGGCAGCGGGAAATTCCCAGGAGCAGCGGGAAATTCCCAGGAGCAGCGGGAAATTCCCAGGAGCAGCGGGCAGCGAGCGAAGGAATCTGCAGGCAAGAGGCGGCAAAGGCAGGCAGGAGCGGCAGCAGTGAGTAGGGCGACCAAGCCCTGTGGAGGGCTGAGCGGTCATATTGAAGCTTTGAATGGAACTTAATTGTTATGACTCAAGGGCAGATAATTTCAAAGCAACCCAAAAGATGCAGCTTCTTATGCTAGTGCAAAAGCCTTCTTGAACCTTCTTTAAGGATAGCAATTGTATATTCATCAAACTCCTCACTTGGGTCTTTAGACTAAATCCTTCTCATCCTAAAACGCTCATCATTCACCAGTAGTCATGCACCCAAAGGATGTAGTAGAGGTGGGAAAGCCAGGAAAGCCGCAGGGAGAGCAGAACAAGAGCTTAGTCAGAGGTGTGGCTTTGCTCTAAGAGCCAAAGAATGAGCCGACTAAAAGATTTGCCATGTGAACAGTAAAGCACATCTCCCATAAAAAATACTTTCAAATTAAAAATAGGTTATTTCTTGAACACTTGTCATGTGCACTTTCTATACAGCCAAAATTGCAGTATGTAGAGCAACAATATTGTCTACTAAAACTTGTGTAAGTGAGATTTTTCTAGCATACATCCAGAAAATTATTTCTTCAATGTTGGTTTGGAGGGAAGAGGAGAAATATGGCTTTGGAGCAGATGCGGCTCGTGCAGGTAGAAAGGTGGAGCCGGGTTGGGGGGGGAGGGATTTCAACAGACGAGGAAAAATTGTCGTTGTCTGTGGACCCCTCCAACCTAGCCCCATCGATCTTACCTGGATGAGCCGCGGCTGCTTTAGAAGCTTTTCTGTTCTCTTAATGGTGACTTTTATTAGGTGACACATAAAGCATGAACAAGGAGGGATCTTTGTAAAGTCATCCTTAAGAGTGGGCTACTGATTGTTCTGTGTCTTAATTTGAAAGTGATTAGAAACACTAAGGACTGCTGAGAGTCTGGTTTAATCTTCGCCTTTTTCTCAGGGCTCCAGGAGGGTTGCCGCCAGTGTCTTCGGAGGAACTGAAAAAGGTGTAGGTAAGATTTTGCAATTCTGAAGTAATTCTTTACTATCTCTAGGGAAGGGGACCCGTCACCTGTCACAGGGGAGAGAACTGAGGCAAAGCAAGTTCCTACCAGGAAAACAAATGTATGTATAGCGCAGACTGTTTCATACCATTAAAAGTGTTGCCATTTTTTAACCCCCCACAACTGAGGAAGGAGCAGTTGGCACTCTCACAGTGCTCATATAATGTCTCTAGTCAAGAGTACCCCATGATTCCAGCCCCTCTTAGATGTCAGGTGAGCTGTAGTCCAATATAGAAATCAAAACATAAGGTGCCACTGCTCTCACGCCACTGGGCCCATTTACTTTGTCTCCTTATACTACACCTCAAAGTCATTTACATGGTCCACCGATAGATCTTGAACTTTGTTGAGAAGGGTCAGATATAGGGGATCCAATCCAGTTATCCAATGAGGACCAGGAACTGGTTAGCTGACATATAAACTTGTAATTATGTACATAGCTCTCAAGGCTAAGTTATACAAGTACAGAATTATCACAGCTAGACCAAATATTTTAAAGAAATTCACCCAAACTAGAATCGTGCAAACCAATAAATCAGTTAGAGCTATGCAAAATAGTAACATTAGAATCTGTTGACCAGAGACCTCTCTACTTAGATTCCCATCCCTCATTAATATTCAGTTGGAATGCGCAATCAATAATTGAAGATGAGACATAGAGAGACAGAAACAGGATTTGAGGATCGTAAGATTTTATTGGTAAATTAAAAAAAGTAAATACATCAATATCAGGCGTTTGAATTCAGGAGTGCAGAATAATCAAATGAATCTCTTTTGGCCACTATTACTAAAGTTCTAGAGGAAGAGTTCAGTAAGGGACATGAAGTATATCAATCAATCAATCAGTTTTTATTATAAAGCACAACTACTCCCCCGTGAGGGTCTCAAGGCGCTGAGTGGGGGTTGAGGGAGGCTCTACAGTTCAGTCAAAGAGGCAGGTCTTGATGTCCTTCCTGAATTGCTGCAGCGATAGTGATTACCTGTGGTCTGAGAATAGCGCACACTGCATATGTGTCAGTCTAAGGAAAGCCAGTAGATTCTGACAGATCGAAAGTGGTCTCTCAGTCTGCAAGGAGCAAGATAGAGTAAGTCAAAAACCTCTCACGACCAGCAAAAAGGGAAGAGCCCATTATCTCCCCGTCCTCCATTGTATATTGGTCCTCGAGTTCCGGGGTGACACCTCCTAGGTCACCTCATCTGGTCAGACCACTCAGTCAATTGGTCAGTTCGTATAGGGCGATTGTCATGCAGCATGAAGAAGACACATTTTATGGCAAAAAGGAGGTGATCATTTTTTTATTTTATTTATTTATTTACATAGGTTTTTTATATCGCGCTACCTAGACCTATAGGTATCAGAGCGCTTTACATAATAGTGAACAAGACAATAATCATGTCGCTGAGCATAAGATGCGAGACATATTATATTCAAATCAACACAAAATATATACAGGGGGAAAAAAAAGTTAGACAATGTGGGTGGTTAATCATATGTGGTCAATTAGTACAGTATAAGTTAAGGGAGAGAAAGACATTATAGACATTAGAGAAAAGCAAAACAAAAAGACCGGCTGTCACAGGCTATTTCCAGTCTTTCAAAAGAGAGAATATTTAAGCATAGTTCAGTTTTCTCCTGTGTTAAAGTATTTGTGGAGGAGATGGAGTTTCAGGCCCCTTTTGAAGCAGGAGAAGGAGGGGTTGCATCGAAGATTATCACGTAAGCTATCGAACCATCCAGTGTATATGATTTTTAACAATGGTCCTTTTGCAGAAGCATGTGAGTGAGATCAAGAGGACAATTTCTCACGGCAGATGTTCCCAAAATAGCAAATTGGGAGCGAGTAGTCCTAGTATGTGCATGGGAAGTCTTTCTGTGAAACATAGTTTCATCTCACATTGTAAGTTTGCCAAGCCTTTCAATGATAACGGAATCAAGCAAAGGTAAGAAATTGAAGGACTGAATTGAATTTTGTTCATGAAATGCAGAATATAAAATAATGGAAATATGCATTACATTTGGAGTATTTATCCTGTACATATTACTTTCAATTCATTGCACTCATGAAGCATTTTTTGGCTCATTGTAATTTGCATGTGTTACTATGACATATTACTAGATTTTCAAAGTACCAATGTGTAGAATCATTAAAAAATATAATACATCAATATCGTTTCTGGTAATTTTTATTAGTACATATATAAAAATTATTCTGTAGAAGTTTCAGAGAAATTGGGATTATTATAAACGTACAGCACCCCTCTTTCTTTCTCCACTTGGTGCACATATTCACATATGAAAAACATGGGGTTCAAATATCTAAATGACATTAGTTTCACCAATATTTTACACACATTATTATTTAATAAAGATGATTTATGAATGTTTTTTAATAAGTGAGTTATCACTTTTATTTTTCTACCATATGTTGATGGAATACACCATTGATCTTCAGTAAACATAAACCTTTGTTATTCAAACAAGCATTTTCATCTAGTCTATGCTTTACTGCATGCTTTTAAGATGTAGTAACTAAGGGGGTCATTACAATGGAAGTGAACCCGCCGCCAACAGGCTGTCAGTGGCAGATTCACTGTCATCGTGAGGCCATTTTCCACCCGCCATATTATGATGGCGGGCGGTACCATGGTGGTCGGAAACACCGACCGCCACGTATCTGATGGGCTCCTTGAGCCCGTCGATGCTGTGGAAGCCCTACATGCCGGCGGTGCCTAGCAGGCACAGCTGGTCAGTTTATGATGCTGGCTCCCCACCAGCCTTTCCATGGGGGTTCACCTATGGTGCGCCCCTACATTTCCCTGCACCATGTGGCAGGCACCATGTGGTGCCTGCCACGTAGGGCAGGGAAAATCAAAAACAGCCTTTTTTCCATTGCAGCGGGTGCTGCAGCCAGCAGCACCCACCGCAATGGCCAGCAGCACTCGCAGTAATGGAAGAAAAACCCCCTTGTGGCAGCCGTGTTGGCGGCCACATTGAAATAGCATATGTGAGACCACCTCCTTTTAGGTGGGAGGTCCTCATCCCCGGGACGATGGCGGATGGACAGAAGTAATCAGGCCTTAAGTCTTTTCATGATCTGTTTCTCCTTCTTCTACAATGTATAGTGAGCACAAACTGTGCACATTTGTCATTTTCTCTCAATAGGTATCGAAATCATTTTTATGTGTCAACTTAGGGATCCAGAAGTTCATATGCTTCATCACCACCAATTAGGTTGGTTGGTAGGTTAAAACAATACGTGCCCCAATTTAGCTATATAGTGCTACTCCCCCATTTCCAAGGGGCTCTGCTCGAGTCACTCACCACAGGGCTGGTAGCATCCAACAGTCCTCACTCCGTAACCTCTGATCCTCGTCCGTCTGTGTGTATTGTGCTGATGTTCAAAGGATAGAAATTGCTTAGGTCAGGGCCCTCAGCTTCCAGTACCAATTCAGTGGGGGTCTACAAAAGTCAAAAGGTTAACAACCACTCCCATACCAATAATGGAACAGATACATTCTTCTAGCTTGCAAGCATTTGGGATATGCCAGCATCAAGCAGACCAATTTATTAGATGCTCTGGGATATCAATCACACAATGTTTTTCAGATAACCTCAATTTGTTTGTGTTTATAGTATTTATGAGTTCTACCCAAGGCATTTCAACAATAATAGCCACACGAAAACGGGTCAGAATCAAAGAGCAATATATAATAATTTCCATGTTGAAATATATTGTTTAGCAAATGTGTTTCCTCCAGTGCACAGCATATCCTTAACATGGGACAAAAGACAATAAATCTCTGTTGATCTTGCTTTGTTTAATTTAATTTCCCTATAAAGCAGGACTAATGCACAATCAACCTCTAAATTCCCCCAGTGATTTAATAGAAAAGCAACTGTTGTATTTGCCCTGGTAGATTCACCTGCAAACAGGTCACATGGGCACATTCCTATGAATGAATTCAGAGATTTAGGGGCCAGATTAGATAACATCTTATTCTCCTCCATTTCAACTCCATTCAATCAATCAATCTGTGTTTGTATAGCATGACTTATCACCCCAGGGGAAGGGGCGTGGGTATCCAGGCACTAAGGCATGGAGGGCCTTAGTCAAAGAGCCAGGTCTTGATTCTCTTCCAGAAGCCAGCGAGTGAGGGGAGGTTCAGAGGTGGGACAGGAGGTCTTTCCAGGACTTGGCATCGAGGTAGGAGAAGGAACGACCTCCACTGTGGCTGCGCTGGATGTCAGAAATATGTATAAGGGTGTGGCAGGCGGATCGGAGATGTCTGGCATGCTGGCGGATGGTCAGACGGTGGTTGATGTGGGAGGGTCTGGCGTCATTGTGGAGGGCCATGTAGGCGTGGGTCAGCAACTTGAACTGGCATCTTTTCTGGACTGAAAGCCAGTGGAGGCTTCTGTGGTGGAGTGATGCTTGTCTTGTAGTGTAGTTCCTATTATCCCAATAGGCTCTGCGCATTGGAATAATACCTCCAATAGTATAGACCTAGACCAGACGTTAACTAGGTCTTCTACTGTCGATATTAGACTTAAAGTTTTGGGTTTGCCAGCTAGCTCATAGTTCACTAGAAACTTTCTCGAATAGACAAGGAGGAGTTGAACCTCCCTGGATAGACAAGAAGGGATTTAGTTTCTGACAACCATAGAACATGACAACTTTGCTCTCCCCTAATCAAGAGTGTATCTCTAGAGTCGTGTGAAAACAAAAGACAACTTATTTTACTCAGTCAGTACGTGCATTCTTAGTTTCACCAGATTGTAGAGAAAAGGAAGAGACGGGCGTGTTCAATAAAAGATGTTATTTATTGATCAGTCTCTTTTCTCGTACAAGAGAAATGAATCGATATTATTGCAATACTTATGGTTAGGTAAAGTGCATACAATAAAAGCAGAAGTATAAAATAATACTGTAAAAACATTTATATGGTTTCTAAGCCATATGGTGGTTTAAAATGGATAAAATAGATACATACATATAAACATTTGACTAATCGTACTCAACTGGTGCTTCTAACCACGCCTACCCCAGTGTACCTGACCTAAGCCTAATACGTGGGCGGGGATAGAAAGTAGCAGTCTAAGTTAAGTTTGTTTTGCCAAGTGACTGATTCAAGAATTCTCTGCAAGGGGTTATTCAGTTCCGTACCTGAGGTCTAGGATGGTTGAGGGATAGTATCTCTCGTCTGAGGTCTCGATATTCCAAGCTGCCTGCGAGGGCTGCTCGGAAGCGCCGGAGCTGGATTTCTCGGCAGGAGAAAGGCAGCGTCTCGTTCTCAGCGCGTCAGGAAGGCGGGGCAGCTAGTGGGCTTCGCTCTCTGCTGGGCTTCGGGAAGTCTCGCTGCTCCGATCTCGTCACCACCGCGTGTGTTTGCTTAAGGCAATATCGGTAATATTTATACCTGTAAGGTGCCGAGATTGACGTAAGGATGGACATAGATACGTCAATAAGGATGTCATACGAGCTGGTCGTTAGCGCATTCTTTTACTGAAGTTCTCGGTGAAATCAAAACAATGGCCGCAGGGTTTTTCCCAGGTTGTCATAGGTTTGATTTGTTTTGAGAACTCCGTATGCCTTATCAGGGGCTGGAGGAATATTGCTTGCCTAATTAGATGGCAAGCGTTATGACCTAATCAGATAACGCGCTCCTGTGCCGTGGTCTGGCGTAATCAGATAACGGTTTCTGCATCATGGGATGGCTGCTAGTTAATTCATTAACCAGAATAGGGTCAGGAATAGGGGGATCGATACAGAACCTATAGGAATACATCACACCCACTCCACGCTAACTATGGCCATATTTACGAATCTAGGCATAGTAAAACATACTGTAGAGTATCGTGTATACATTACCACCCCAAAATACACATAACGCATTTTGAAATTATGTAACATACGGGGAAAAAAATAGTCATATGTACTATATGCACTCAAGCAGTAGAATAATGCTAAAATAATCACGCATATGTATACATTATTAGTAATTGAATATTAGAATTACACATGAAATGGCTCTTAATACAGAAGAAAAGTTCGAGACCACTTCATCACAGTTCAAAAATATTTATAAACATACCAGCGGGCAGCTAATGTCTATGAAGTTTCTAAAAATAGAAATTAGTTCTCTAAGAATAGTTCTTACTTTAAGCAGAAGAAAAGTGTCCCGTAAAATTTAACAAAAATATTTTGGGGCTGCTAAAAAATTGCTGTCCGTGAACTGGAGGAAAAGTCGATCTTGCTACTTTATTATTAAAGTTGAAGGCCAAATTCAAGGTGTCGGGAACGCCGTGTGCTAGCTTGTTCAAGAGTCATTATTTCTGCTCTGGTGAGAACATCACATCGTTGAGACTGCTGAAAAAGCTGTCAACAGCTTCCTGTGATAGTTCCACTAACTCGGAAAAGGATGTAACCATGCATTCATGTGCATGATTGTCTCCATTGACGTTTTGATTAGTATTGCTGACAGAAGGTTGTACCTGATCGATGCTGCTTTCATCTTGATCTTCACTACCCCTTAATCGTAGTGGTGAAGTTTCCACGAATGCCGTCATCAGGATTGGCAGCCGTTGAGGGCAGCACAATGCATGAGCCTTTACCGGACCCAACAATGTTTCTGCATCCATTGGCGCATCCGATTGTAGCGTCAGACAGGTGTCCAACACGCATTCTTCGCAGCACAGCATGCACCTTAATACAGGTAAAACACATCTTTGCCATATCGGCCGAAATGAAAGAAACCAAGTCATGTTCAGGTCTCTAAGCCGGGTTAGTCCCAGGATTTTTGATATCTGGTCCCGGTATCCAATGGCTCGGATTGTTTCTTCCCTTGTCGCAGGTGTTTTGTCTGTGACACGGTTTGCCATAACGAAATATAAGGACTAAGAATAGGATTCCTGCAATTAGTCCCAAAATGAGGGGAACTCCTCCAAAAATCGAATGGACGAAGTCTGGAAAAATACCCAGTATGGCTTTGAATGGTGTTAATGCCATCGAAAATACTGTCTTAAATACATTTGAGACTCCACTGGTATCAGAAATATTTAAGATTTCATTCAGGATTTCTGCGAAATGTATGGGGGAATTAGTTGATAACAATGAGTGAATCTCTGCAGTCGTCCTTGCGACTAGGAGATCATACGTTTCTTTTGATGACGTGAGCCTGGTCGGCGTCTGAAGAAGCACTGTTTTCATTCTGCTTAAAGTATCAACTCGAATAGAAGTAATTTTCAAGTGAGGCCATGCCCTTGCCTCCCTGTCTGGAAAGGAGCTGGGGAACAATAAGCGTCCACAGCACATGACCTTCGCAGTCGTACTGATGAGATAAGGAACCCCGGGCAGTAGACTACAACATCTGCGATCCACAATTAGAATGTAACTCCTGTTATAGAGTCTTTTAAAGAATGGTTCTATCTCTGTTGCAGGTGTGCCTAGCTGGTGACATGAAAGGTTATTTGAGTTCCCTTCACAGGCTCCATGCAAACTAATTCCATTACACAGAAGTGTACCGCTTAGTGACATCGCACAATTATTGCCACTAAGAAACACTTTCTGTCCTTTATTACTGACACATGCATGTGAATAGGGCAAGTTCCATGTTGTCTTAATGTACCCTTTTCCCAATTTTTCGTACATGCCAGCCTGTATATATTTTTGGCAGTATTGAAACCTGAAAGTAGATATCGGAATATTAATTATCCCATGTATTATCCATTCAATGACAGGTCGTTCTGACATTGTCAATGGTAATCTCTCGAGTTTCTCAATGCTCAGGATTGTATAATCAGTACCCTTCTGTGCCATACTGATCTGTTTACCAGTAAGGTTAAAGATAGTGAATAGCGACGTTGTGTTGATTAAACGCCAAGGCACATAGCCTGAACGCAGGTTTTGTAACGTCCAGCCAAGCTGCACAATAGAACGCAATTGAGACTGACCGTGTTGTAACAACAGTAAGTCTTGCGATATTATGTCGATTGCTGATGACACAATGCTGTCCAATGAAAAGATTCTGGAGAACAGAGTCATTAACCCATTGTCCACTACAGAAAGCGATTTTTCCAAATTAATACGGTCAATTTCCCGTATACTTTCTGCTGTCTCAATTTGAGTTATCTTCCAGGCCTCGTTGTAAGCTGCATATATAGAGGCTGCTATGAAGCGTTTTTGACGCTGTTTGCGTGGTCCCATAATGAAATCACGCAAGTCAGCACCATCAGTAAGTAAAGTTAGGTGTTGCTTAATTTCTGTCAGTGTGGAAGTTTTTAGCCAATTGAAGGCAGAGTTTGCCCACACTGTAGGTGGTGATTATCCCTGGGTGTTGTCTTTGGGAATATCTAGGGTCTGGCCTGGTCAATTTGAACCCCTGTGTTTTGTTCAGGAATCTGTCTTGACAGTTATTAGTATCTGTTGGCCAGATCAACCATTGTTTCCAATCAGGATTTGTTCTGTTTTGGTTTAATACATAGTTTACGTCTATTTCTTCATCTGCAGAGTTATTGCTGTTCATTGTTGGTTTTGGAATAGACGGTTTATTTAAGTCTTTGATTTTGGCTAATCCAAGACAGGTAGTTTGTTGAATAGTTTCATTCAAGAATATAATTTGTTCTGGGATCATGCAGGCTCTAAACAATGATTCTATACCTTGTACTTGCCATTCTTTTGTACCCCAAACACTTTTCACTTCAACATTTTTGTCCCAATAATCAAAACCAAATGTATTCATTTGTTCAAAAAATGAGTCCGAATATATCAATTTTGTGTTTGTAAGCATGGTTTTTGTTCCTGTCTTATTTGACAATTTGAAATAAAATGTTTCAGCATTACTTGTGTTGAACCCTGAAAAGTATGAATATTTGTCATAAAAGGTTCTTGAGCTTCCTTTTGGAGGGGTTGCGCAATGTTCCCATTGATTATAATTTAAAACATTTCTAGGTTGTGCTGATTTATGTAAAAAATGGTTACCATAGTGGTTGTAGCAGTACATACTATCATAATTAGATGAACCCTGCAAATAATCATGTTTGGTAAATTTAGCAGACATCACTAGATCAGACATCATGTTATTAATACTTTCAAAGTCCCAATCATCAGCAAATGAGTATGGTTATACAAAGTCACTCAACGAGATCTTGATTTGGTGTGGATATTTGAGGATCTCTACCGGACCATAAATTTCATAGTCAGTATTGTCCCATGCTACCCCACCCGGTATAGGATTGGCTGTGAAATTGACTGAAGAAAGTTCTCTTTTCTTGACATGTGAAGACGTGTGTGGCTTGAGGATCAAGTTGATTTTCTGGCTTGCTGTGTCCATTTTAGCATATTTTCCCTCAATGAAGCGTCCCAAACATAGTATCATGATGAGCCACAAAGTATCAGGATAAATACACCAAATGACACCCAAAATTCAATCCAGGGAGAAATCAGATAGGTTTCTTTCAGCTGTTTCAAAAGTTCCTTAGCTTTATCTTTAAAAGTTTTTGTTGATGGCTGTGTCTTTGAATCACTTAGATCTTCAGAAGAATCTTCAAAGTTGATGAAGTAGCAGGATGCCGTTCTGTCTATTGTTCCAATTGCTTCAGGATTACTGTTTCTTGCAGCTTCAGCATATTCATTTGTTACTTCATTGTAGGTTGGTGTGTCTGTACTAAATGTTTTTATTTGGGTTTTCAGAGGTGTGAGTTCCATTGCATTGTTGCATAGTCCTTGTTGTTGTTCTGTAGGCGTTTCGAATGTGATTAGCCTTTTAGTTAGCACCTCTGTACTTGTAGCAAACCTTGGTGTTCTACTACTTATCGGGAGTCCACTTGGCCTACTGTTTGTTATCGGCCACATGATTGTGGTTTTACCAGGTCGATGGATACAACTCGGTTCTCTTTTTTACCAGCAAGCGGCGGTAGTACAACTGATCTTGTCCCGTTGATGGACAAGACAGGAACTGCTTTTCTGTAAGAAGGCCCAAATTCCTTCTTTACCGCGATCTTTTCTCTGACTAGATCCCCGACTTTTGGAATCCAGACAGGTCTTGCTGGGACAGGTGGTGGTTCTTCAGTGGTTGTTGGCTGCTGTTTCAACTTTATGTTGCTCAGGTCTTTTCTTGTTTCGTTTAAGTCCTGTAAAATAGCCAAACGATCTTTGATATCAAAGCTTTTTTCTTTTACCACTGAAGTCTGACTGTCACGATCTAAGACTAGCATCCTAGTTCCAAACAGTAATTCGTACGGACTGAATCCCCTCAGAGAATTTCTTGGCAAGTTGTTTAGACTACGTTGGATACTTATTAGATATTTGACTCACCCAGCTCCCGAACCTAATACCTTTGCTGTTATAGATTGCTTTATGTCTTGGTTTTTTCTTTACAATGTCCCGTATCCCTCAGGAAGGAAGTGAGAAGAATTCCGCTTCGCTATGCTCATTTGGCCGTGCTTTCCCACAAGCTTGAGGGCTAAAGTGAAAACATTGGTCAAACGTAGCATGCTCCTAGCGTATATGCCATTTAGACTCGCAAATCTTGTATAACAGTCCCGACGTCAGCCGAGTGCTGGGGTCTACATTTATAAGTGGAAACTAGTCTTTATTTGTTAATGGGACGCATTATTTACACTTGTTGCACTGATTATTGTTTAGCCCTTATTGAGTGAAACGCCATGGTATTACCCCGTTCCTCTCGCCGCTGCGATCTCTGTTGCAGCCCGGGCATTTTTTTACAAAGATGTGATGATGCAGGCTCATGCCTGGCCACCAGTACACTGATTGTAGTTCTTCCAGAGAATCTTTTAGTTTGAGGTGTCTGAGACCCTCGCCCATATGTGCGTCTGCTATTAACAAAGTTCTCCTGTCCTTGTTTGGAATTACTCTATCCCCCACTCCAGGGATTCGAGCAAAAGGAACGGAGTTCGCATCGATTATGTATGTATATTTGAGTGGGTAACTGATCGGTAACGCTGAGCAGTCGCCTTTTGATGACGTTTTCACCGCCAGCATTGTTTCACCGTCAATGTATTTTACTGCACGCTTTTTTCTAGCTATGGAAGCCGATTCAGTTGCTACCGCTGTGGCTTTCTCAGCCAATGAATTCCCTGCAACGTGAACGCCATCACGCTGATGACTCAGTGAGTGTATCACGTGAGTCTTTGGTAGTTCTTTTTTTAACAGAACTATTTGTTCCCAAAGCAGTTTTTGTTTTATTGTTGCACCTGTGTCATCTTTGTAACCGTTTTGAATCCATTTCTGCAAATCGCTGTTATATGATTTGACGCAGTAATACGAATCGGACACTATGAGTGTCGGGAATTCGCGATCTGCATTATCTAGCGCCATTTTCAATGCTATTATTTCAGTCTGTTGTTCTGAATTAGTTTCTACTGAGTGTGTTTTTGTTAATAGAGGTCTTAGTATACCTCCGCGCCACACTTCTTTTGTAATCTCACATGTGGGGTTGTATGCTTGTTCCCCCCAAACGGATGGTTGAGCATGTCCGCCTGTATAGATTACACAAGCGTACTGTCGTAATGGCAGAATGTCGATTGGCAGTGGGAATATTCTTTCATATTCTAGATATTTTAATTCCTCTAGTTCTGGATCAAAGTAGTATTTTACTTTGTCCATTGTAATGGAATTCACCCATTGTATCCATTCCGGATTCAATGCTGTTGTTGGTAAATTACACGGTGTTGTTAATGCCTCAAAGGCTGATTCTGCTGTTCTGACTGTGATGTGTCTACCGTCAGCTTTATCTTTTTCTCTAGCTATTGCGGTTTGAACTGCATGAACAATGTTTTCTTTAATGCTGAATTTCTTTTCAGCTTCTGTGTACAAGTGTGATTTGAATGCAATTGGTACCTTTTCTCCCTCGTTAGAGGTCAGGTATGTGAATCCGCATCTTCCTGGGATGACTCGAATCACAAGGTTGCGTGTGTTATCAAGTGTTTCTAATTTTGTTTTAACTAACATATCTGTTTGTAAGGATCTCGAATTTCTGTGTGTTTTTGAGTCCAATCGTTTTTTTTAAAATCTGGTTTTATTAGATCATAAAGGGGTTTGACCCTTTCTGCGTAATTTGCAATGTATGTTCTTCCGAAATTTAGGAAGCCTAGAATTGACTGTAGGTTTTTTAGTGTTCTAGGTGCTTGGAGTACGGCACATTTCTCTAGGAAATTGTCAGCCAGGCTTTTGCCTTCACTTGATAATTCATATCCTAAAAATAGGACTGTTAGATGGGCAATTCTAGATTTTTTAAAGTTGAATTTGTAACCCTCTGCTGCGAACCCAAGTATTATGGTGTTCACTCTCTTCAAGTGAGTATCCAAGTCATCATCTGTTAGGTATACGTCGTCGACATAAGATAATGCTTCATCATCATATGTTTGTAGTAACTCTGTTACCCTCGCTGAGAATACTCCTGGGCTGTTCTTGTACCCCTGGGGTAACCGACAGAATTCTTTTTGTGCGCCATTTATTGAGAACGCTGATAAGTATCTGCTCTCTGGTGCTATATTTTGACAAAAGAATCCATTAGAGATGTCTAATGTTGTTTTATATTTTTTGCGCACTATGTTATTCATTAGTGCAGCACTATGCGAGTTTTGTACTGCAAAGGTTTTGCAACATGAGTTAAGGTGTCTGTTATCCAAAACTAGACGATATGAATTGTCTGGTTTGGAGACAGGAAACAAAGGGTTGTTCATTTGTGAGGTGCAAGTTTCAATCACCCCCTGGTATTCTAGTTGATCTAGAATTTCTTTTACCTGTTTTTTAGCTTCTTGCTTGATTGGATACTGCCTTTGTGCAGTAGGTTGTGATTTTAACTGGATTTTGTGAGGAGGAGAGTCCTCATCCCATCCTACATGATTTTTGTATAAAGCAGGAGCTTGAGCTACTGCCCACTTTCTTGCAAGTGTATATTTTTTATGAATTGGAATATGATTTGAGAAGGCAGGCATAATTATTTCTTCGCCATGTGGGCACTCCCTGACGAACTCTGGTGGCCAATCTTTTTCAGCTAGAAGGATGTCATAGCCCTCGGAGAGATTATCCCAAAAAAGGCCCCTTATTTTCCTAGTCTTATCCCCTTCTATACGTAAAGTTATTTCATATATTTTGTGAGGTTTGCTAACTCTGGTGTCTGCAGTTTCCACCTGAATGTATTCATTCGTGTCCACTGTCTCCAGATGATTCATAAGGATTTGCGTGCTATGCTCACTTCTGCTGCGCTGTCTAGCATTGTCTGAGCCCACTCTCCGTTTTTCAGCTGTGTCCTCAGTATTCTCGGCATTGTTGAATACTTTAATACTGGCTACCTTCTTTTTTGGAAACTGTAATGTTTTATTTGGATGAGCAGGTTCCTTGTCTTTGGACTTGACGTGCCCTTCCCTGGGTTCCGATCGTCCTCTTCTTTCCGATTTCTGCGAGGAAGTCTGAAAAGATTGAGAGGGACGTGTATCAAAATCTTGATATCTATCCGGTTTCTTTATGTTATCCCTATTTCTAAGGTTGTATTTTTTCACAGAGGGCTCCCTTTGGGGAGACTTGAGTCCTTGGTCCGGAGATCTCTCTCTCCGCCGAGGAGACCTTCCTCTGGACTGGAATCTCTTTTCTTTTGGATTGGATTGTTTGTTTCCATCCCAGTTCTTCTTTTGACTGTTTAGATTATTTTTAATAAATATTTTTTCAGGACTTTCAATTAGTTGGGGCTTCACTGGTATTCCACCCAAACTATCTCTACCTAGTTCTTCATAGGATTTTTCTATAATTCTGGCAATTTCAGCTGGTTGGTCTGCTATATCTGTCTCTTTTAACCTCTGGCGGATCGCCACATTCGCTGCTTCTCCTTTTATGTTGGCTAGTAATATTGCCGAGACCTGCTTGAAGTCTTTTAGTAATTTCATACCAAGAGTTAAAGCGGGTTCTGGACCGTATTCGTCTTGAATTTGTTTTAGCACATCTGGTATTACTGACATGGATGGAACTCCATGTGTTTTTGTGTAAATGGAAGCAAAGACTGTACCCCAAGTGTCACAGTCCTCCACGTGTGATGCGATTCCCATTGGAAGACAGATAGTCAGAATCCTGTGTTTATCCACAGGGGTGGTGTCTGGAAACACCGCCTCTATTTGGGTGATTTTTTGTGCTAACCAGAATGGTATTTGTTCCCGTTTAGCTGGTACTTTACCTAGGCAGGACTGTATGTTCTGTGGTGTAATTTTATTTGTGTTCCCCTGATGAGGGGTCAGCTGTGGGATTTTAACTACAGGTTGGATGGTTGAAGTCCGCATTATATATTGGACTAGTTGTCTATATATTTTAATTAATTGTTTTAGTTGTACTAAAACATCTGCTGTAGACATTCTTTCGATGTCTGGATGTGGTGTGTATCCGGCTAGGACCCGCCACATTGCTCCTGGTCTACCTAGTGGACCGAGCCTGGTGGTGTGATTATTGTGTTTTAGGGCGCCATTAAACAAGAGCAGATGCTCTTGGAATTTGAGTGGTACTTCCACTTCCTCGAAAGGAGTGTAGGTATCCGGTGGTTCCTCTGTTTTATAACAGTGGAACTCCTTTGTTACAGCATTTGCTGCTGGAAAGTTTATCCATGAATAGAATACCTCTGTCTGCCGATATTCGTGTGCCTCAATTACGAATATGACTGTACCACCTCTTGGTGTCAGTCCATTTTCTATAAGTTTTAACGTTATAGATCTTCTTATGTTGACCGGGATGAGTATTATATCCGGGTCTGCTTCTTGCATAGTATTATCAGCTTCTATTACTTCAGCTGCTACTCTAGCTCTCTCTCTTTCATCATCACTGTCTGGCATTTTACTGTCAGGATGGTTATTCTGTTTGTTTGCAGATCAGGTTTCTTATGGAAACAAAGATGAGATGCACAATATTTTGGAACAGTGTATCCTTCAACGTTGATTTAAACCAAGAACCATACATAGGAGTTCCCTCCTGCGAGGTTTGGCGGATTTTACCTCTCACCCACTCCAGACGTCTTTGGAGTATTATGGGAAAAAGGGGTCTGAGTGAAAAAGCACGACTGAGTTACTCTAAAGTCTTGCGTTAGTTTTATCGCCTATCCAAACACATTGGGCGCCATGTAGTGTAGTTCCTATTATCCCAATAGGCTCTGCGCATTGGAATAATACCTCCAATAGTATAGACCTAGACCAGACGTTAACTAGGTCTTCTACTGTCGATATTAAACTTAAAGTTTTGGGTTTGCCAGCTAGCTCAGAGTTCACTAGAAACTTTCTCGAATAGACAAGGAGGAGTTGAACCTCCCTGGATAGACAAGAAGGGATTTCGTTTCTGACAACCATAGAACATGACAACTTTGCTCTCCCCTAATCAAGAGTGTATCTCTAGAGTTGTGTGAAAACAAAAGACAACTTATTTTACTCAGTCAGTACGTGCATTCTTAGTTTCACCAGATTGTAGAGAAAAGGAAGAGACGGGCGTGTTCAATAAAAGATGTTATTTATTGATCAGTCTCTTTTCTCGTACAAGAGAAATGAATCGATATTATTGCAATACTTATGGTTAAGTAAAGTGCATACAATAAAAGCAGAAGTATAAAATAATACTGTAAAAACATTTATATGGTTTCTAAGCCATATGGTGGTTTAAAATGGATAAAATAGATACATACATATAAACATTTTACTAATCGTACTCAACTGGTGCTTCTAACCACGCCTACCCCAGTGTACCTGACCTAAGCCTAATACGTGGGCGGGGATAGAAAGTAGCAGTCTAAGTTAAGTTTGTTTTGCCAAGTGACTGATTCAAGAATTCTCTGCAAGGGGTTATTCAGTTCCGTACCTGAGGTCTAGGATGGTTGAGGGATAGTATCTCTCGTCTGAGGTCTCGATATTCCAAGCTGCCTGCGAGGGCTGCTCGGAAGCGCCGGAGCTGGATTTCTCGGCAGGAGAAAGGCAGCGTCTCGTTCTCAGCGCGTCAGGAAGGCGGGGCAGCTAGTGGGCTTCGCTCTCTGCTGGGCTTCGGGAAGTCTCGCTGCTCCGATCTCATCACCACCGCGTGTGTTTGCTTAAGGCAATATCGGTAATATTTATACCTGTAAGGTGCCGAGATTGACGTAAGGATGGACATAGATACGTCAATAAGGATGTCATACGAGCTGGTCGTAGGCGCATTCTTTTACTGAAGTTCTCGGTGAAATCAAAACAATGGCCGCAGGGTTTTTCCCAGGTTGTCATAGGTTTGATTTGTTTTGAGAACTCCGTATGCCTTATCAGGGGCTGGAGGAATATTGCTTGCCTAATTAGATGGCAAGTTTTATGACCTAATCAGATAACGCGCTCCTGTGCCGTGGTCTGGCGTAATCAGATAACGGTTTCTGCATCATGGGATGGCTGCTAGTTAACTCGTTAACCAGAATAGGGTCAGGAATAGGGGGATCGATACAGAACCTATAGGAATACATCACAATCTATTTGGAGAGTTTGAGTATGAGTGTGGCTGAGATGTTCTGTATAATCTGTAGTAATTTGAGGAAATGGGAGAATGTTCTGGTGTAGAGATTGTTTCCATAGTCCAGTTGGCTGGTGACGAGGGCCTTTCCTCTGATGTCAATGTGGTGGAGTCTGGTGGTGAGGGTGTGATGGGATACTGTGTTGAAGGCCACTGAGAGGTAGAGGAGGATCAGGGTTGCTGCCTCGCCATGGTCGAAGATGGATCTGATGTCATCGATTGCGGCTATTAAGAAGGTCTCGGTGCTGTGGCGGGAGCGGAAGTTGGACTGGGTGATGTCAAGTGTTAGGATTCTGCCCTCTATAGTCCTCTTTCTCTTGCCATGTACATGGAGCCCATGTGATGCTAGGTGGGGTTAAAAGGCTGAATTTCCTTGTTCCCGGTGCTCGTTATCTAGCATTGTGGTTCCTGGTTTTTGCTGGGAGCTGTATTAGTACCTTGGGAACTCTGCAATAGTCACGGGCTCGTGATATTTCCCTTCTTGTTATTTGACTCTTGATATTCCTTTTCCCCCTTCCCAATTCCTCTGGACTCTTTCGTTCGTGTCTGCTCCTGGGTTTAGTTGGGTTTAGTTGTGTGTTTGTTTGTGGTGTCTTGTGTTTGTGTTTGTACCATACCTTGTGGGTGTTTGGAGTCATTTTTATCCCGGCTGGGATCAAGGAGTGGCTGGGGCTCCGGCGCTCCTTGATGGAATCGGTGGTCCGGCTGGATTACCCGGTGATTCCTGGTGTTGTTGGACTGTTCTGACGCTGCCCCGTACTTCCGCCCCTTTGTGCAGTCAATCCACATCGTTGTGTGGAGGCGGAGTGCCGGTTTGGGCGTTTCCGGGTTCCTGGCCAGCGTACAACGGAGCCTGTGTTGTGCTGTGCTTTTGTCCCAGTGTTGACCTGCATTGGTCCCCTTTTGTGGCGGAACGCGAGGAGGACTCTAAGCGGACTTGCAAACGGAGGTTTTTTCAGTCGTTTTTACGACCTTTTCCTCCTCTTCCCCTGGCCCCCATTGGTCCCAAGTCTCCTGAAGCGTGAACCCCGCCGCCTAGCCCTTCCTTCCCCTGGTTTTGCCCCCTGCCTGCTGGACTTCGCATTTACTCCTGGACGGAGCACTCCACCCGGCGATTATTACAGCATTCGTGGGTAAGGAGGAGTGTTATGGGGTGGTGTGTGGGAGCATGAGAAGAGAAAGAGGGCTGATGTATTTAAACTTTTGGCATTCTGTTGTTTTCTGTGTGGCAGACGGTGATTTAGCCGGTCCCCTGTGATACAGTACGTGGAGTAACGTGGTCCCGGCAGAAGAACTCTTCCCCTTGGAGAGAAGACTTAGGATCCCTTGTCTGTCCTTCCCCTATTCCCGCCCCCTGTCCCTTGCCAGTTCGTTGGCCCATGGTACTATCAACGGTGTGAGCCACGGAGTGGTAGGTTCAGGGGAACGGGGTTATCTTCGCTCCTGCAGTGCATGGGCATAGCCGGGCAGGAGCCAACAGAATAACGAGCCCACGTAATATTGCACTGCCTGAGCGACGATGGATGAGGATGTGGGGGCTACGGCCGGTACATCTCCCACTTTACAGGATGTCATGGGTGCTTTGACTGCCCTCCAAAGCCAGATTCATGATTTGCGACAAGAGAATGTGGCCATGAAGCAAGAGGTTGGGGCACTACTCAGTAGGGAAAGGGTGCAGCTTAGGACTCCACACGCTCAGGTGATACATCCAGCCACTTTCCAATACACTGGTGGGCAAGGGCAGGGAGCTAGTGGGGGGGTACCGGTAGCGGTTACTGTGAACACTCCTGTTCCTGTACCATTAGCACCGCCAGAGAGGTTCGCAGGGGATAGCGCCAAATTTGGCACTTTTATGAATCAATGCCAACTGCACTTTATGTGCAAACCAACTGCTTTTCCCAATGATTCGGCCAAAGTGGCGTTTACGATATCATACTTGGCTGGTACAGCGGCACAGTGGGCTATACCCCTAGTAGACAGGGATGATCCGGTGCTAACCAACTATCCTGCGTTTAAAGAACTGATGCGTGGTCTGTTCGCGAAACACGCCTTTATGCTGGCAAGTGACGCAGAACTATTGAAACTAAGACAAGGACGTCAGGACCTGTTGACATACATTTCTACCTTCAATCGTTTGGTGTCGGAGACACATTGGCCTGAGGATAAGAGAACTTCTTTATTCTATCAGGGATTGTCCGAAGATCTGAAGGACATAGTCTCACAGGTAGTAGACCCCCCACTTGATTGCGCAGCTTTTATCGATCTCGTAGTCAAGTTGAACCATCGCCTGGCGGAGAGACGGGGGGAGAAGAGCCGTTATCAGGTGCCTCGGGGGGGGTTTGTGAAGCCCGATAATAAGTCCCTGGGAGCTGGAGAGACGAAAGGTGTGTCTGAGCCAATGGAGATAGGCGGAGTAAGGGGGCCCTTGTCCGATGAAGAAAAGAAACGAAGGAGAGAGATGGGTCTGTGTTTGTATTGTGGCCAGGGTGGGCACTTTGCGAGGGAATGTCCAGTGAAACCCTCTGGATCTCTCTTTCATCATCACTGTCTGGCATTTTACTGTCAGGATGGTTATTCTGTTTGTTTGCAGATCAGGTTTCTTATGGAAACAAAGATGAGATGCACAATATTTTGGAACAGTATATCCTTCAACGTTGATTTAAACCAAGAACCATACATAGGAGTTCCCTCCTGCGAGGTTTGGCGGATTTTACCTCTCACCCACTCCAGACGTCTTTGGAGTATTATGGGAAAAAGGGGTCTGAGTGAAAAAGCACGACTGAGTTACTCTAAAGTCTTGCGTTAGTTTTATCGCCTATCCAAACACATTGGGCGCCATGTAGTGTAGTTCCTATTATCCCAATAGGCTCTGCGCATTGGAATAATACCTCCAATAGTATAGACCTAGACCAGACGTTAACTAGGTCTTCTACTGTCGATATTAGACTTAAAGTTTTGAGTTTGCCAGCTAGCTCAGAGTTCACTAGAAACTTTCTCGAATAGACAAGGAGGAGTTGAACCTCCCTGGATAGACAAGAAGGGATTTGGTTTCTGACAACCATAGAACATGACAACTTTGCTCTCCCCTAATCAAGAGTGTATCTCTAGAGTCGTGTGAAAACAAAAGACAACTTATTTTACTCAGTCAGTACGTGCATTCTTAGTTTCACCAGATTGTAGAGAAAAGGAAGAGACGGGCGTGTTCAATAAAAGATGTTATTTATTGATCAGTCTCTTTTCTCGTACAAGAGAAATGAATCGATATTATTGCAATACTTATGGTTAAGTAAAGTGCATACAATAAAAGCAGAAGTATAAAATAATACTGTAAAAACATTTATATGGTTTCTAAGCCATATGGTGGTTTAAAATGGATAAAATAGATACATACATATAAACATTTTACTAATCGTACTCAACTGGTGCTTCTAACCATGCCTACCCCAGTGTACCTGACCTAAGCCTAATACGTGGGCGGGGATAGAAAGTAGCAGTCTAAGTTAAGTTTGTTTTGCCAAGTGACTGATTCAAGAATTCTCTGCAAGGGGTTATTCAGTTCCGTACCTGAGGTCTAGGATGGTTGAGGGATCGTATCTCTCGTCTGAGGTCTCGATATTCCAAGCTGCCTGCGAGGGCTGCTCGGAAGCGCCGGAGCTGGATTTCTCGGCAGGAGAAAGGCAGCATCTCGTTCTCAGCGCGTCAGGAAGGCGGGGCAGCTAGTGGGCTTCGCTCTCTGCTGGGCTTCGGGAAGTCTCGCTGCTCCGATCTCGTCACCACCGCGTGTGTTTGCTTAAGGCAATATCGGTAATATTTATACCTGTAAGGTGCCGAGATTGACGTAAGGATGGACATAGATACGTCAATAAGGATGTCATACGAGCTGGTCGTAGGCGCATTCTTTTACTGAAGTTCTCGGTGAAATCAAAACAATGGCCGCAGGGTTTTTCCCAGGTTGTCATAGGTTTGATTTGTTTTGAGAACTCCGTATGCCTTATCAGGGGCTGGAGGAATATTGCTTGCCTAATTAGATGGCAAGCGTTATGACCTAATCAGATAACGCGCTCCTGTGCCGTGGTCTGGCGTAATCAGATAACGGTTTCTGCATCATGGGATGGCTGCTAGTTAACTCGTTAACCAGAATAGGGTCAGGAATAGGGGGATCGATACAGAACCTATAGGAATACATCACAGTCTATTTGGAGAGTTTGAGTATGAGTGTGGCTGAGATGTTCTGTATAATCTGTAGTAATTTGAGGAAATGGGAGAATGTTCTGGTGTAGAGATTGTTTCCATAGTCCAGTTGGCTGGTGACGAGGGCCTTTCCTCTGATGTCAATGTGGTGGAGTCTGGTGGTGAGGGTGTGATGGGATACTGTGTTGAAGGCCACTGAGAGGTAGAGGAGGATCAGGGTTGCTGCCTCGCCATGGTCGAAGATGGATCTGATGTCATCGATTGCGGCTATTAAGAAGGTCTCGGTGCTGTGGCGGGAGCGGAAATTGGACTGGGTGATGTCAAGTAGGTTGTGTCCTTTCAGGTGTTCTGTGAGCTGGCAATTAATGGCGATGGCTCTCTCCCGGACTTTGGCCGGGAAGGGGAGCGGTGAGATGGGGAGGTAATTCTTGAGCTCATTGGGGTCGGGGGAGGGTGTATTCAGGAGGGATTTCACCTCTGTGTGTTTCCAGACATTAGGGAAGGTGACTGTGGTGATGGATGAATTGAGGATATGGGTGAGGGCACTGCTGATTTGCTTCTGTCCCAGGTTAAAGACTTGGTGGGGGAAGGGGTCTGCTGGTGCTCCGGAGGTGATGATTGCTATGGTGATTAGCATGGTAAGCAGTATCCACTCAGTGAGAAGGCTGTGGGAGTTGCCGGTGTGTGTTAGGAGGTGGTTGAGGTCAGTTGGCGGCTGGTTAAAGTTGCTGTAGATGTCTTCTATTTTGCTGTTAAAGTAGTCTGCAAGGGAGTTCCGAGGGCTTGGGAGAGGCGAATCATGATCCTGGTGGCCGGTGGGTATGCAAATTCTCTGATGATGAGGAAGAGTTCTTTTGTATGATTGGCATTGGCTTCAATGCGGATCGCAATGTTGTCCTTTTTGGCTTCCCTGAGGTGGCAGTGGTATTTACTGAGGGCAGATTTGAAGTTGGAGAGGTCTCAGTTGTTCCTGCTGGAGTGCGGCTGTCTCTCCAGTCACTTACACTCACGGATGCAGGCGTAGAGTTCAGGGTGAACCAGCTGGTGTTCTTGGTGCGTTTCCTGGTGCTGGTCATTTTCATGGGTGCTTTAGTGTTTGCTCAGCTGGAGACCCATTCGGAAACATTTCGGATGGCTAACTATAGGTTGCTGGTGGGGGGGGGGTCTGGTGGTGTTGAGGGAGGCAGACCAATGGGTCTCGGTGATTTTGCTCCATTTGCATGTAGGGGTATGTGGGTGAGCCAGGGTGAGCCGGCAATGCTGAAGTAGACAATGCTGTTGTCTGTCCAGGTGAGGATGTGGTAGGATGTGGTGTGGCTGAATTTGGTTCTGTCGGTGGCCATGAAGATTGGGTTCAAGGTGTGTCCTGCACAGTGTATGGAGCTGGTGACCAGTTGTGTGAGTCCAATGTTGCTCATGCTTTCTGAGAGGTTGGCAGAGTTGGTGTCATTGGGGTCATCAAGGTGGATGTTGCGGTCGCTGAGGAAGATGTGGAGCTTGGAGTCAATTGCCACGGGGATGATGAGTTTGGAGTTGGTGTAGCTGATGCCGGAGAGGGGGCTCAGGGGTCTGTAGTTGAGGGCTCCTCTGACAGTAGTGTTCGCATCGATTCGAATTTGGAAGTTGAGGTGTTCCATGATTGATGAGATGTTGTCCTCCGAGGTGCTGCATTCGTAGGTCTCCTTGTGGATGATGGTGATGCCTCATCCTTGTTTTTTGGCTTGCTCTCTGTGTATCATATTGTGTCCGTGAGTCATTGCGGTCACGATATTGGGTGCTAAGGAAAGTGTGAACCAGATCTCGGTGATGAACATCACGTTGGGGCTTGAGGAGGTGATGGTGTACCAGATTTCAATGGTGTGCTTGCAGAGAGATCGGGCATTAAGCAGCATGCACTGGAGCTGTTCAGCAGGGTTGGAGGTCGGCTGTTTAGGCACGGTGAGGGTTTCAATGTTGCAGGTGAACCGGTAGCAGTGCCAGGCGAAGGGACCTTCCGTGCATCTCAGGGACGTGAAGCAGCAGTTATTATTGCAGCCTCTGGAGCCCATGGCTAGGAGCTTGGAGTTTGTGTAGCAATGAGCGGCAGGAGAGCCAGGATCCGTGGTGTGGGTGCAGTCCAGGCACGGACGTGCACAGATGGGATTGCCTTTGGTGCACCTTGGCATGTCAGTGCGCATCCGCACAGTGGACTCCATAAGTAGTTCTGTGAGGGGCTGGCTGGGAGGTGGGAAACCAGCGGGGTGTGGGTGCGATACAACAATGATGGCAGTAGCAGTAATAAAGTCTAAAATACAATTACAAGAAGTGGCATAGCAACAATGGAGCAAATACTGGCACAACAATACAAGTCACAGAACATAATACAATAATAATGGGCAGAATAAAGAGCTGCGGTGAGTGATGCTAAGGAACAGCGGAGGCGGGAAGCGAACGTCAGAGGGCCTCGAGGGGCTGGGCAGAGGAGAAGTCCTCTCTCATGGCTCTAAGGCAGCGGCCAGGGGGGCGGCGCACAATATCAGGGTCAAGGTCAAGCCGTAAAGTCAGTGTCCGAAGACCAAGTACCAACCATCCTGCCATGGTGGGGAAAGACAGTGGTTTTTTTCCTGGACGTATTAGTGATGCAGCACCAGATAGTATTATATAGGTCTTAAAGCAATGAGGTGACGAATATTCACCGAATTTTGGGAGATTGCATCTGAGATTTTCTGTGAACTTGACACTAAATTCTAATGTCTATCAAAAAACATTAAAAGGTCAATCCCAATGTGCCACAGATATTCATCTCATTAACTTCCAATAGGTAAACCAGTGGCTTGTTAATATTGACAGAAGGTTTATTGTTAGAGCAATTCGAATGGTAAGCTGACAGACCCTTACATCAGTGCAAGCCAACATAAAAGGGGATAAACCTTGAGCTTCAAAGAACTTCCTCAGTGGTTCTAAAAAATCTTAGGTGAACAGCAGACGTGCCTGAATGCACTCCTGCTTCAACATATTAAGTCAACATCTGTGTCTTACTTGGTGTTACTGACAATTTGTACCCAAAGAACTCAACGAGTGAAAACATCTGATCAGAAATAGCAAGAAAGGTGAAATCCCAATGACCTCCAGTTTCTACCACAAGCAACTTATATCCTTTGTGTCAAATGCTGCTGGGAGTCTACGAAACTGGCAAAAAAAATTACATTCAAACTGGACGTCCGAGCAATGTACCCAGTTTAAATACTTGATGCTGGTTCTTAAGCCATTTAGACGGAATCCTGCGAACTCCCTGTACATCGACTTCTTATCTTTTGCACGGTTTTGAGGATCGGATAATAGTTGTGCAGCAAAACATATTTTTTTCTGGCAATAAATATCTACAAAATGTTATCTGTCCTAAGAAAGTCCAAGGCAATTTATCAGATGATACACACAACTGAGAAGAGAGATAAATATTAGTCTGAAATTTAGGAAACTTTTTAAAGCTCAGAGCCGGGACTATCATAAGGACCTGGTGCCCTGCTTGGCAGCGGCAATTCAATAATCTTAGATTTTCAGAATTAAGTATGGCTGATATATTAAACGCTAAAAAGCTAGGAAGGATACATCCAAATGTATCTATACTTCTATATAGCTGCATCAAATAATTAAAACATGCATGTTAAGTAATCTACTGGACTCATCACTGACAAAGTTATATGACTCACGCGTGGTCACTTCTTTAATAAGTATGTAGATGACCAGCATTGTTTTTTTTTTAATTTTGAATTTTTAAAAATATATTTTACAAGAGGACTTATTCCTAACAAGGAATTCGTTTTTATTGGTCACACGACATTACCTCAGAGAGTTTTGCAAAGATATCCGTGCACAGTAAACTTCTTAAGTGTGATAAAAATATTTCAGTTTTTACAGTTAAATTTAGCTGGCACAGTGGAGTACTTTCAGAAGTGTATCCGTTTGAGTTAGGTACTGCTCCACTCAGTTTCCCATTGTCCTTCCTCCAGGGCAATTGTTATCAAGGTGAGGAAGAGATTCTTCTAAATTTACAATATTATCAACATGATGCTTATTTTTCTTTAAAATCGTTTGCCTGTGGTCTGCAATAGGCAAAGTCCTAAAGGCCATAAATAAATGCTCACTGCCATCGCAATGAAGGGCAATGCATATTGTATAAGTTGTAGAGGACACATAATCGGTTGCTACTCAATCAACAGGTGAGAGCTGTGTTTTTAGATTGCATGTGCATCTCGTTGTTTTGTGCTTGTGAAAGTAAACATTGTGAACCCGTGGTACATATCACAAACTGATTTCTCCAGAAACTTATCTCTTAAGGTAGGAAGTAGAGATTGAAAAAACACCTCAGAAATGCCACAATTTCCTCTCTGAAATTTTCATCTCAGTTGAAGCATCTTATTCAACACTTTGACATTCCAATAGCCACCCGTGACTATAAGAGCCATTACTTAATTAAATAAATCCTCATTGACTATATCAGTCATAGCCTTTATACTATTTGTATACCAGTATGTTTAATTTATATAAATGACTGCATCATTTTATGGGTTTATGGGGGAAAACCAATGAGGAACATGGTGGTGTTTCCCTAGAGTTTCCCTAGAGTTCTGCATCAGCCTACTTGCCTTTGGTCATTAACCACGACATTTTTAGGCTCAGGGATATGCAAGTTGCTAGCAGAGTGGACCTGGCAGTTGTGTGTAAGGTAGGGAGTGAATGCAGTTCCACCCTTGAGCAGAGAAGCAGAGGCATGCTTAAGAGCTTCTCCCATCTTAACAGATGTGACTGCTGTAAGCTCCTGCAAGGCTTGAATGCCAAAGACTGGCGATATATACAGACATCAGACTGTCCAGCGGACAGTGCTGCTGCGGAGTGAGCCCAGTTGCCTCTGATCATCTGCCCAGACTATATATCCAAGTGAGCTGCATTGCGCCCTGAGAACTGAGGTGTCTCCGAGGGGGACTTAGGCAGCTCCCAACTGTGAATTGGCACAGAGGCGAACTGCTACATCATGCATACCTACGAAGGAAGGTCTCTCCCTTCTATACCACGGTGAACCCTTCCTTATAGAAGGAGACTTGTGAATCATCCCAAGGATCACTGGAAACCAAGATTGGGGCTTGATCCCACTTTGGGGTTTAATTGTGTATGTGAAAATAAAAAATGACAATTTGCCGTACAATTCTGTCATATTGACGGAGCCATACGGCAAAGTTACAATGCATTGATAGGAACCACCGTGACAGTGATTCCTCTCAATGCATAAATGTCTGCCTGCCTGACTGACATTTATAAATTTGATCTTCGGGACATCTGCTGGGGCAATGGATTGATTTATTCCGTAGCCCTGGCGCAGGACGGCCCGACCTCCAAATTATAAATAGGACCCTTCATTTATTTACTTACATGTCTGGTGGAATACATGCTAATGCACATAAAAAGGCATTATAAATAGGAAAGAAGGTCGATAGGTTGCTAGCAGTGCAGTTGCATCAGAAGGAATTTTAGCATCCTATTATGGCTCTGCAAAATGGACAGGTTTTACTTTTATTGCATTTAATTGAAACAGATTCTGAATTCTCTTCCTTTTCCACACTATTTATCGCTCTTATCATTCTAACATGGAGCTGTAGCATTCCACATTTTTTTTATCACGGCTTAAGCTGCTCACACTGCCAGATGACATGAGAACCCACTTGGACTGGGACATTATGGTAGATGGCACCAGGGGTGGATGGCATCCCATCAGAATTCCATAAGATCAATAAATCAAAAATAGTTCCTTTATTGTGCCAAGTATTTAATGATGCAGCAGAGAATTGTGGCATCCCTCCCAATGCAACAGGGCTAGAATCTTATTTATCTCCAATCCAGACAAAGATCCACTACCATTGCCAAGTATCAGTTGATTATGCTTATAAATGTAGATGTGAAAATACTAGCAAACGTGCTGCTCAACAGATTTAACATGATTTTGCAAAGTCAATAGTTCTCTCTTCTTTGAGAGCAATTGGTTGTGCCAATGTCTTTTAGTGATGTTGTACAGCAGTGTGGCTTCTGTTCAGCAAAGCCAGAAGTCAGTGGCATTGCGTAGATGAAAGTGGTGTAGTGGAGAGTGGCGTGGAGGAGAGTGGAGTAGAGCGGCATAGAGTGGAGTGGCGTAGAGTGGTGTGCATGGCATAGAGTAGCGTGTAGGGGAATGGTTCAAAGTGGTTTGGTATAGGGTAGAGCAGTGGGGTATGCCAGAGAGGATAGTTTGGGAGAGGAGAATGGAGTAGAGTCGCTTAGAGGAGAGTAGTAGAGTAGAGTTCAGTGGCCTAGAGTAGAGTGGCGTATAGTGGCATAGAGTAGAGTGCTGTTGAGTGGAGTGGAGTACAATACAGTGGAGTTGCATAGAGTGAAATGGAGTGGCGTAGAGGATGGTAATGTAGGTGGGATGGCATAGAGTAGAGTGGCATAGAGTAGGGTGCCATAGAGTAGAGTGGTGTTAGTGGAGTGGCATAGAGTAGAGTGGACTGGTGTAGATAGGCTTAGAAGGGAGGGGCTCAGACTGGAGTGGAGTGGAGTGGTTAGTGTTACATAGAGTGGAGTGGTGTAGAGTAGAGTGATGTAGAGTACAGTGGCATAGAGTGAGGTGGAGTGGCATAGAGTAGAGTGGTGTTGAGTAGAATGCAGTTGAGTAGAATGGTGTAAAGTGGAATGGACTTTGGTGTAGAGTGAAATGGCGTAGAGTGACATAGAGTAGAGTAGCATAGAGTAGTGTAGAGTAGTGTGGTATAGAGTAGAGTGCTATAGAGTGGAACTGTGTTGAGTGATGTGGAGGGGAGTGGAGTATCATAGAGTGGAGTGAAGTGGCGTAGAGTGCATAGAGTATAGTGGAGTAGCTTAGAGTAAAGTGGTGTAGAGTAGAGTGGAGTAAAGTGGCGCAGAGTGCAGCGGTGCAGAGTAGAGTAGGAGAGGAGTGGAGTGGAGAGGTGTAAAGTGAATGGCATCAGGTAGAGTGGAGTGACGTCGAGCAGAGGGGCATGGAGTAGCCTAGAATGGAGAGGTGTAGTGTAGCATGGAATGGAGTGAAGTAGAGGGGCATAGAGTAGTACATTTGAGGGTGTAACTAAAGTGTGTTAGATGGCAGATAGGGTGAACGTAACATAAATAAGTAGGAGAGCACATTGCAATGTTTATAAAAAATATAGAACATTGCAAAAAAACAAGGAAGAAAAAAGACAGGGAAGAATACATATACTTGGTCCATGCTCCAGAGTGGAGCTAAGATGGGGAAGGAAGGAAGGGAGTTCTATGGAAGTCAAGCAACCGAAAGATGGCAAATGAGAGTGGCAATGAAAACAACCAATGGCATGCTACGGGCAGGTTGTTGGCAGCCCACTGCATAGTAAATAATACATCTTGCAGTACGGCACATGCATTGTGTAGACAAGACCTAAATAGGTCATTTTGCACTTGATGTAACCTTCCCAGGGTTCCAAACCACTCTTCTAATGCTGGCTTGAGGACATTACTACATACAACTGTGGCAGGTGAGAAACACCAGGAACGAAAACTGGTAGTTTAAATGGATGCTGAAAAGGCATCTGACTGTGTAGAATGAGATTATTCGGTCAGAGTGCTGAGACAACTGGGACTGCGCTCAGACTCCAAAGAGGGGGTTGGTTTTATACATGGCCACAGTAAATTGTGGATTCTTTCTACTGCAGGCATTTATGATTCTGAGTGTGACAAGGCTGGGATGCCTCTCACCTCCTTGTTGTTTTTACTAGCATTGGAACCTCTGGCTTCTGCTATTCACCAAAGCACTGATATAGAAGGGATAGACCCCGGCAGGGGTACAATAAAGTTATGCTGTACAGAGATATAACACAGTTGACACTCTACCTTTGACTGGGGTCTTGGGATATTGGATTTTTTGGGCAATGAAAGCTTGTGCCCATGACTGGTTTTACTACAGTGGTCTCTCTGTGAGGAGCCCATCCAGTCTCAATGCCAATCTCAACTATCTAGCTATCCTGATTAATAGAGTTGAAGTGGTCTAGCTACAAATCTACTTGTGATTAAAATGAATGTGGACCCTCAACTTTAATGATCTGTTTGCAATGATTCTCTTTAGAATATCAATGAGTAACTCACTTGTCTAGGAGGGGACGACACCTAGATTCACCCAGCCACAGAACCTGGGGGCCTGTGTCTATCCTGCAGGGAATCATACTTGATTGCTCATCATCTGCCTTATGCACTGTATATGCTCCCTGCTTGTATGGCACTTCGGATGTAGTTCCTTATAGAGCAAGGTGTTTTTCAGTGTAGTAGGGACCTACATACTTTCTACATATCAAGCCAGAGAAGAAGAAATGTGCTAATCTTAGTATAGATTCTTTAGTGTGCACATGGAGTAGCACTTATAAACAGCTAGATGTCTGTGAAAAGAGCAGAGTGCCACTATGGCAGAATGGTGCGATACTGGTGAGCAGTTTGACTATCCTCTGGCCATTGTGGAAGTAGAGGAGCTTTTTATCACTTGATAGTTTGATGTACAATGCTGACATAAAGATATTTGAAATGCCTAACTCTGCAACCACTGTCAATTAGCTTACTGCTTGCTCCCTCTACTTTGGCCAGCACTGGTGACAGTGCCCTATTCTGCTGTTGTCGGATACCTGTGAACCCGAGGGAGTGGCATTTGATCTATTTGAAGTGGCAGAAAACCACCTAGTCACAATAAACCATCTATTCCCATATGTTACAAAACTAATTAAATACCCCGCAATAGAATCCACATAAATCACTATGGTCTTTTTACATTTCAAAGGGATTATGAGCTTTAAGGGCTGTGTTAATAAACGTGGTCGCACCTCCAGATGGCCAGCCATTATTCTCTATGGGGCAGGATCAGAGATTTTCACAAAACAATTAATTGAGAGAGAATCACTGATCCAAGTTTCCTAGAACATTAATACTACACATGCCTCAATAGTAGTTGCATATATATATGGTTTCAAGCCATTGGTTGAACCTGTAAAAGTTCCAATAGACAATTAGCTGCAGAAACATTCCCTCCATGTACACTTACACTCTCCTCAGGAAATTCACTAGACCAGTTTGATATCTCTAGCATTTATGTATCCCTTCAGTTAAATTCAGAATTGAATGATTCATGGTGGTACGACTGATTGACTTCGTATTAAGGTGCTGTTTTCCCTTAACGGTTAAAGTTGTTACCTCCTTATTTCATTTAAAAGGTTACTTCCTTCATCCCTGATTTCTCACATCTAACTGCTTTGCTTCTTCAGGAATATTTGAGTATTTTCTATCACAGAGTTCATAGTGATTCTCTTACTCGAATTTCCCCTCGTCCCATGAGAAAGTCATACAATAACACTCTTTTTGTCATTATGCTTTAGTGTTTTTGGGTTCAATGTGCGCCAACATGTGATTACTTCTCAAATACTTTCTTTTGTTTTGCTTTACTTTCAAAGCTCAAAGTGGGTCCCTGGAGAATATAACGTGCATACCCTCAGGCTCACTATCTTGGAGAATAGACAATAAGAGAGCGCTTCCTCTGTGAGAAATGTACCTTTTTCAATCTGTAGTAATATTTTTGTTTGTGGCATTTGTCATTTAGAAAAATGAATTAGAGTCTCCAATGTACCTTGAAGTGTTGTCTTAAATGTCATGGTATCAGAACAGTTCAAAGGTGGCACCTCCTCCTCAGAAGCCTTAGCTCTCTGTTATTCAAGACAGAATACTACTTGAAGACATGGGGGCTTATTTATGAAGGCCTTGCGCCGCCGGTGCGTCACTTTTTCCCATGTTAAAAGTGACGCACTGGCGGCGCAAGGCCTTCATAAATAAGGCCCATAGAGTTCAAAGTGCTACATGGCTTAATTGAGGTGATCAAAGCTGCCAGATTATAACTATTATTTGCCCTTGTTAAGGTAGCGGCTTGAGAGGTAGTTTTTACCCGGCTCTCTGTTTTTTTTTTTACCATGGGAGCTCTTGTTTGGCGCCGCCCCCTCAATCTCAGTTGCCCAATTAACTTTGCAGCGTCTGGGTCACATTCTAAAGCTTCAAAGCATTTCAAGTACCAACTATTGATATTCAGATATTTATGATTTTGGCCAGGGGGTCTCTGCCGCATCTCTTGTTCTGCTGGGCTGACTCATCACTGATGCTCCACGACAACATGAAAAGCTTTGTTGATGAAGGGAAGGGTTTCAGAAGGAGAGAAGAATCAAAGCACACCGCCTGCGAATTTAGATAATAAACAGGTCTTTATTGTTTGCTATGAGGAGCCTATGTAGTCACTCAGTGGCAAAAACCTCCGAGCTACACCTGAACAATGATTAACTGAAACCCTAACATTCTCCAGACAATAGGCACTCGCAGCAAGAGTGAGACACAGAAGCAATATATAAATATGGCGCACGCGGGAAGCAAATGAGAAATAAGGAAATATTAAAGAGTAACAATAAATAACCACAATAGAATAAGGCCAGAAATAATATAAATGCCAGATAATATGATGCTTTTCAGATAGGCAGCCAATTACATTAGAGGTCCACTTTTGAGGCCTGCATATGCACCACCAGACGCTTATCAGCCTACTGAACGGCGCAAAGTATATGAGTACATTTGCACGCAACTGAGATTGTTTCTATGTGCTGTCTCTTACCAGCTTGATTTAAAACAATTTTTTTGTGTGACCTTCTTTATACCATCAAAAGGCCAATAGATATGTTTATCTAAAAATATTATTGCATCGTTTCAGTGAATTATTCTTTATCAGCTTTCTGGACTCAGACTAAATATTTCCTCAACACATGTATATAAAACCCTAGAGTACCAAGGAAGTGAACCACTCACTGAGTGCAGGTGCAACACCACGTGCTCGTCAGTTCAGCAGCTCAGCAGCTCAAGGGAGCCAGCAGGGTGGGAGCACGCTGCCTCACATCCCAGCATTTAATTTGCCCCAATGCCTCATGGTAAATGCAGTGCATGATAACACTTACTTCAGTAGGAGTCTTGAATTTTTCACCCTTGTTGGTGATCCCTGTACTGTGTAACTCTAGACACATGTTTCTAGATTAATTCCTTCGTCAGTAGAGAGCATCACATTGTTTTGGGGGTGCTGAATATGCTGCCAAAGTCTTCTCAGGTCTCTGTCCTACTAATTGGGAGAAGGAGCATCTACAGACCCTCATCAGATCAGTAGCTCAAGAGCGCCTTTTTAAACAGAAGGAGGGTGGGAGCACACTACCTCACATCCCAGCCCTCAGTGTGCCCCATTGCATCATGGTAAATACAGTGCATGATAAAACTTACTTCAGTAGTAGTCTTTAATATTTCAACCTTGTTGGTCTGTAAACTCTAGACAACTTTATGTTCTCTGTCAAAGTCTTTTGTGTGCAGTCCCGTTTAATGGCAATTTTGTCTTTATATCTCAAGGAATTATATCACTGTAAGAAAATTTCTTAATTTCCAATTGTAAATGCCAAGAGACATAAGGCCTGATTTATAGTTTGGCAGATGGGTACAACATCAGAAATGTGACAGGTATTACGGTCTGCATTGGGCAGATCTGGGGGTCGTGTTGCGCGGGCATTGGCTATGGTTTGGGTGGGAGAGGATACTTACAAGGCACACAAGGTCTGTCACAGCACTTCCCCGGACATGAGCAGTACGGACACGACTCCTCTTGCTATACCATCCAACCGCGGCGCTATATACCGCAGGTAAATTATGCCTGTTCGGTAGCAGCAGCGACATATATCTACGTAAGGGGTTGCACGACCACACTGCCAACGTCACTGATGCGTGCATGTCTAATTATACTGTGCAAAGAGGGAAAGTTAGAAGGTTGAATATTGGTTGCATGGATCACATGCCCCTTCATAAACAACGTATATGCTATAGTAGACTATATATCTCTGCCACTACTGCTGTTATGTATATAATGAAGCTAGTCCACTACGCCGCCGGCCCGAAGTGGTTGTAGGCGGCTTGCTGTGATATTAGGTTCACCATTATAAATTGCACATCGATGCTTTAATGCTAGAGTCTCATGCTGCCGGCCATGCTGTGGTTGTAGGCACCACGCTGTGTACCTTTGCTAGAATGTTAATAAAGGTTTTTTGAAAATCAAAAAAAAAAAGAAAAAAAAAAAGAAATGTGACAGGTATTCAGTTTATCTTATTACAATTGCCAAAGGATAAAGTACACTTGTAGTAAGATGCATAGAATATCCATTATGTTTAAGATGCGCTAACTTGTTTGTCAAACTTTAAATAAGGCCCGTAGTCTTTTTTTTATGTATAATTTTTCACAGTGGATATAGAATAATGAATTGAGAAACCCGAGAATACGTTTAAAATGCCCACTAACTTTAGCAGTCAAGAATTAATGTAGACAGTCAAGTTAGAGACAAGCCACACATCCTCCCTGGATATTATGCACTTCAATACCGCATTTCCAATTTTGATACCCTCTATAGTATTGTCTACTCTCATGGCTATTACTTGGGGCTCCAAAGTCAAATGGACTAAAAGAGGGCTTAATGGACACTCTTCTTTAGTACCCATATGTAGCCTGAATTGCTGAGATGGAATAACCTTAATAATAAAAACAATTTCTAGAACGTTCATGTAGGGCTTTTATTTAAAAAAGAAATTCCAAAATTCATTATCGTTAAATTAGATAGGGCCAATAACACCAGTAAATACTGTTTCAGAATTTAGACCCAGGAGCACACAATTAGTCAAGTGATTAAAATGGAGACCATTTCTCACCTGTCTAATTTTGTTAGCACAGGTTATACTTTTAATGAATCCTTTTGGGAAGTATGAATTAATTGTCGTATTATTTACCTCAGCCTGCAAGTCTGATTTTTGTATTTTACAAATCTGTAGTAATTTAACACCAAAAGTCTACGCTTTGCACAATATTTCATGATTTATATCTGGTTTTGATAAATAATTTTTTATTGAGAGAGATAAGGAGCATCTTCTAATACAGCCAATAAGGAATACAGCAAGTAAATTAGCCTCTTTCCCTCCGAATTGTTTATATATTTCCAGCGACAGTCCATCTGGACACACTGTCTTTATTGACATTAAGAAAATATGTGATATCTGCATTAATTTTAAAGGCTGTACTTCACAAATGTGGCCATTTAGTCGTTACATAAAGGAGTATCTGTCCCTGGGCACTACAAGAGTGGTTATCTTCAGCAGAGCATAGGTGCTAAGGAACTGAGTATAATTTAGTATCAAACAGTGTCTACTGAGAAGAAGGGTAATGGTGATTCCCCATAATGCACAACGCATTTCAGATTAATATACAAATTTAAACACAATAGCTACCCCTGAGTTTACATATGTATATTGCTCATAAATATTCTGTTTAAGGGTAACACGTGAATCAAATGCTTTAACATAAAAGAGAGAGTTATAGGTTAGCGTCATTTAGTATCACTTTCCAATTGAAATGTTCAAATAATGAAAGAATGAAAATACATACGCCTACATATATTGTTATCTGAATACACACAATGTCTGAGATGAACCCATCCAGTTCAAGTTAAAGCTCCATGCACACGTAATTTGTATTTTAAAAGAATTCCAAACCAACGACAATATCCAATAAGATAATAAACAGGATTCCTTACCTCAGTCTTCCAAGGAAAACATGAGAAAAAACAAATGTTCAGACTGAGAACACACATCAATTACCTTGCAGTCAAAAACTGCAGGCTGAAAGGAGCAAAGGATGAAGCATGTGGTGGACCGCATTCTAGGAGGTTTGGGCAACAAGTTCAGACAACAAGCATAAGTGTCAGGGTAAAAACATCCTAAATACTGCCTGACTTCTAGGCTCAGTCTACATAAAGCTGCCAAACACGTCACCATTATAAATGAAAAAAACACACTGAGTTTACAAGTACGTTTTTTGCCCGGTTTTAATTGCCAGATTATGACATTACAAGAATATCATATGGTTTTTATCATATGGATTGTGTAACTGGTTTGGCACCATATATGTGTATGTATGTATAACTGTATTTTGAAACATGAAAATGGGTTGCAATTAAAAGACAAGCTATCATTGGACTTCCATTCATTTTATGTGTTGGTCCAACTGTTTCTCTTCACATAAAACACTTTGCTAGATCTTTATTCAAATCAATAATGAAAAAGCATGGTATTGACTATCTATTGTTACCTGATGCTCCAGTCTGGCAGAATTCCACATAATAGGGCAGAATGCTACAATATTTTAGAATATTTGGTAAAGTGAAATTTCATCTCCCAGACCATATAGTATATGGGACGACGTTTGTCTCATTCTCAGATCTGAGATCAAGATACAACCTTCTTAAAGAAAAATATGGACTTAATTGGAATTTTAAGTAAATCTCCAAAGAGTAAAATATACTTTCTACAATTATAAATATAAGCTGCTGTTTAATTTTGTATATCATGAGTCTAGATATGGCTTGTAGTGGCATATACAATACAAACTCTGGCAAGTACAAGAATTTGTTTGATGATTTATATCAATTAGACAAAAATAAACTGGATTGGGTAATTGATCTTGATTTCTCCATCACTGAAACTTAGTGGTTTAGCAATTTGAAAAGTGTCTCCGAACTACGCATTTATTGGATGCTGAAAGATGGAAAATCTTGCAAAATGCTGGAGATTTTAACAAAACTGGATTTCAAAACATATTTGACTATCATCTCTGGTGAGTAGAAAGAAGTTCAGGTTAGGATGTGCTAGGTGTTTAGCTCTTTTATGAATTAATGGCCCAATACACTCATTTTTATTAGAATTTGGGTAATTCAGAATGTGGTGAAAAACTCTGGATATTGGGAGGGATAATGGTAACCAAAAGCATAATTTTGAAACTCTGAAAATCAACTTCTAAGCCAACGGTGGATATTAGGTTTCTGGCAATGGCAAATTAACATAGAAAAGCCAGGAAGGTATGAGAGGTCAGGAAGACCAGCTCAATCAGTTGTGGCAGAACATTTGGAATATATATAACTTGTGACTGTGTTTACCTTATTGATTGATCTTATTCATTATTTGTAGTCTTACTCTTTCTTTTGAGTATGTCTCTTTTTATTTAGCCTTCAGTTTCTGTTCTGTGACAACTGGATCTCAATATCAACACATTGTTTTTTGTTAGATGTGATTGGCCAATAAACCTAAATCTTTCTTACTGCAGACTTAGGAATTTGGAAGGAATACAATGTAAACTTATACATAATTTAAATATTTTATTACTTAGAAGTTGCAATTTGCAACTGGCTTTTACATTTGGATGATTTTATCTATAGCATGTTGAATATTTGTACATGCTTTTGCCCTGTACCATTTCAATAATATGTGCCATTCTGCGGAGGTGTCATGGGTCTGACATCCCTTGACAAACCCCGCCGGAAGAAGGTTTTCTAGGCGTGTAGCTATAATTTTAGAGTAGAGTTTAGCATCCAGGTTCAAAAGAGCAATTGACCTGTAAGAGGCACACACTCTTGGATCTTTACCTGGTTTAGGGATGACTGTAACCAGGGCCTCCCCCATGGTGTCTGTGACTCTGCTTGCCTTTGCTATTTCATTAAATAGGGTCACTAGATTGGGGGGTCAATTTGGGCGCAAACGTACGATAGAAGTGGGCATTAAGCCCATCAGGGCCCGGTGCCTTCTGTAGTTTTAAAGCATCTATTGCCTTTTGGACCTCCTCCTTGGTGAACAGCTTACTCAATTCCTTGTTGGTGTGAGCCAAGACCTGGGGTAGGGAGAGGGACTGCACGTATTGCTCCTGGTCTTGGCTGTCTACTGGGTCCGCAGAGTACAAAACTTTGTAGAATCGGTCAAAGGCATTCGCTTTGTCCTCTTCTGTCGAGTGGGAGACACCTGCGTCATCCACTATCTGTCTAATGTATGATTTTTCTTGTTTTGCCCTGAGTTGGCTCTTAGAGCTCACCTATCTTGTTGCCACTTTCGCACCCTCTGGCCTGCAGTCTCAACAGTGTACGCTCAGCCCTGTTAGTGTATATGGCTTTCAATTTCCCCTTAAGGGCAGTGACTGTTCGGAGCGATTGGCTGGATGGGACGTTTAATGTTTTTTTGTCCGCCACTTGTAAGTCCTTTTGCAGTTGAAGCCTCTCCTCCCTTTGTTGGTTTTGAGGGCCCAGGTCGGGACCAATGTTGTGGAAACCCAAGGGGGGACCCCCGGGGGGTGGAGCAGGCTGGTTTCTGTTAGGCTTCAGATCGAATGCATTGCGCCAACCGGGGACCTCACACTGCGAAATGGCAGCTCCCAGCATGTGGCTGCTGCCATATTTGGGTCAGGCAGGCAACCTCCCATACACTGATGCGCTTCACTGCTCGGGGTCCCCCGTCTCCTGGAGCTTCACCGGGAAGGTCTGCCACCTCTCAGAGCTGGGATGAGGCTGCCTGCGAACTGGTCTCGTCAATGTGGATGTGTAGTGCTGAGCGGAGACCTCCCGCTGCGGAATGGCGGCTCCCTGCGCCCGGCCGCCACCACACTGGGGTTAGGCAGGCAATCTTCCACACACTGATGCCCTGCACAATTCAGGGCCCGACTCCTGTAGCATTACATTTCATAAATCAGAATTCTAAAGACAATTTAAGAGTTCTGTTATGTGATCAGGTGGTAACCAAGAAGTTCCACAAATGCAAAGTTGTATATGCCACCGCTGATCCACCAATGTAGGAAGCTGGCTCTGTATATCGTATACCAAAGTGAGGTATAGTGTCCACAGAGTCCTGTGGAACTCCAAAGGTAGGCAGAGGTAAAGTTAGATAGAAACATACTCTCTATTTGTGGTAGTGTGGTCGAGCAGTAAGGCAGCATCTTAGGAGAGTGTTAAGCATTTGTTGTAAACCCTCAGTCAGCAAATGAATTCACACACTCAAAGACTGAACTTCAGACCATTTGTTTTTGTATAAAAATATTATTTTAGTTATTTTATTTCATAGAACCAAGCAAGCCTGGCACAGGTAAGTGATACATACTTTGCAGTAAATATACAGTTGTAACACAGTTTGGATTGCAATTGTATATGCACTTTGATTTGATTACTGTTACTGAGAAATGCAAAGCTTTGAAAATACAGTACATATACTTTGAATGGGATTTTTAGTAAAATGACCAGTACACTACTTTCAGATTACTTTTCTTACACAGTGTAGTATACCTGGATACTACACTGGGACATTTCCTGTAAACAGGTAAGTAAAAGCATTTTTGTTATTTAGTACAGTTGTTTAAGGATTTCTTAGATTTTCCAACTCCACACTTAAAAACTTTTCATAGAAAAACAGTCAATGTTATTCTATGGAGGAATATAGTGTTATCGGTTCAAAGGTAAGTACTTTGTTGTGGGAGTTGGTATTCATGGGTTAGACTCATGGGTCCCCCAGGGTCAAGGATGCACTCTTGTTACACCCTCAGAGGCACTAAGGCGGCCTGGTGCAGAGTGCTGAGGCCCAATGTTATCCAATGGGGGATAGGCGGCTTCCGGTTGGAGGCTGCTGACGAGCAGGCCATATGGTTATGGGAGCAAAGCTCCAGGACTTAAGCTCAGGGCAAATGGGGGTTTAGGCAAGCACAAAAGATGCAACCTCAGCGTCCGAGGGGCGGACGGGTGCAGAGTGCTGTTTTGGCATCGGAAGCCCTGTAGCTTTCAACGGGGAGTCTCCGGTTTGCAAAAGCACTGCAGGCTCGGGGATGAAGGACTTCTGAGTGCGACCACCAATTGGAGAGGTAAGTGGGGATGTTGGGGTTGGTTAGGCAGCGTTGGTTGGGCCACCCAAGGCCGTGGAGCATCTGGTGCAGGAGTGCTTTTTAGGGTCGGATCTTCTTACCAGCTCCTGGTCACCGTCGGGGGGGACCTTCTGGTTTGAGGCTGCAGGTGTCAGCTGGAGGCTTGAGGCATGTCAGGGGTCATAGGATCTCGGCTCAGGATCGCTGGGGAGACCTCCTCTTGGTGTTGGGCCACTCGAACTCGGGCGGAGTGGGGTTTTTTGGGTGCAGAGTGGTGCAAACTCGCGGATCCTTGCGGAGCTGGAGTCTGTTGTTTAAACAAATCCGGTGTTCACAGGAGACAGAGTATTTGGGATTGAAGGCAGGCCGGTCCTCCGGGTTTCTTGAGGTTGCTGGCTGCAGGACACACCGGGATTTCGCTGGAGCAGGTTCGAGGTGGGGACAGGCCGGTAGGGCTGGGGCCAAGTCAGTGTTCGTCCTCCGCCTTGTTTGCTTTGGCACGGCTGTTTGGTCCTTCTTCTTTTCTTCTTCCGGTTTCTTGTCTGAGGAAGCAAGGTTCAGGGGTGCCCCTAAATACTAGATTTAGGGGCGTTACTGATAGGTAAAAGGCTGGGGCCGATGGGTCCCTTCCCTGGGGTGGGTACATCCCCTATTATACATCATTCCAGTGGGAGGGGGGATAAGCCTTTCCATGGTTGGATGGGTCCCCACATCTGTAATATGGCGGGGACTGAGAGTTGTGCTTCACCTCACCTCCCTCACCTGAGGGGTGGAGTTGGCAGAGGTGGGCACACCACTCTTCCTCACTTGTTTTTCCAGTCGGTTCTCCCACCCAAAGTGAGGGCAGAACCAGTGGGTAACAGTTGCTGAAAGCAGCAAGTGGCCTGGGGAAACTCGCAAAGGCGGCAAGCCTTTGAAGATTCCCCTTTGTGGACCCTGCCCATCCTGGGGGTGGAGGCTTGGCACTTCGTCCCAGGATGTGAAATGTTTCAGGCCCCAGAGAGCAGCAGGCTCGTGTCCCAGGGGTCCAGAAACATGTCTGGTGGTGGCAGCTGAAAGCAGCCACTCAGCCTGGACACTAGTGGTAGGTCGTTTTTCAGGGGGCATCACTAAGATGCCCTCTGTGTGCATTTTTCATTAAATCCCACACTGGCATCATTTAATGTACTGAGAAGTTTGATACCAAACCTCACATTTTTCAGTGTAGCCATTATGGTGTGTGAAGTTCGTAATAACAAAATCCCAGCACCATATACTCTTAATGGCAGCAATACACTTACATTATCTGAGAATGGACTTAGACACTGTAGGGGTACAAGGCTCGTGCACATGTACCCTCACCACTGGTATAGGACACTCAGCTAGAGGGGTGACTGATCTATGCCAGGGCAGTGGTTTGTAGGCATGGCATACTGGGATGTGTGCCATGTCGACTCTTCACCTTGTTCTGCATCAAGACACTCAGACTGCACAAAGGCAGTGTGGGAGTGTAATGGTACAGGGCCTCTAAGGGTGGCACAATAAGTGCTGCAGCTCTTAGAGGTCTTCCCTGGTCACAGTGCCCTGGGTACCTGTGGTGCCATTTACCAGGGGCTGACCTGTGGCCATAGATGCCAATTGGATTTTGTTTTTTAATGCAGGTTTAGGGAAAGAACATAGGCCCTGTGTACCTGATTGGCAGGACCCAAGGGCACCCTCAGTCAAAGCACATCAGCAGTTCAGCAAAATGTGGGGGAAAGCATGCAGAAAGAGGGACCTTTCCCACACATCTGGCTTGGGGGGAACATGTGGTCTTGGGACAGGAAGGTGACATCTACAACTCTTCTCATAAAGTCTTGAGAAAGAGAGATTTAGATAGTCATGCACCGACAACAAGTGATGTCTAAAAGCCAGGTTTCTGTCATGCCTAAAATGTGAAACTTACCCCCAGATTCATCATTGTCCCGTTTTGCGAGTCCTTAATAGCGATTATTAAGGAATCGCTATTAAAAGACTCGCAAAACGGGATTCATGTAGAAATCGCAATTTTATTTGCGATTTCTACAGCTTCCTTATTTGCGATTAGCAAATTGCTAATCGCAAATAAGGAATGACTCCCCATTCATTCCTATGGGCCTAAATGACTCCCCATCTCCCCATTCATTCCTATGGGCCTAAAGCATTTTGCTAATCGCAAATAAGGATGCGATTTCAAGGGTACCAGGGGTGTCCAAAGGACACCCTGTAGTACCCCTGAAATGTAAATGTAGACTGATGTTGCGCACACACCTGCCCAAAGGACATGTGTGTGTGTAACATACAACTTAGAAAAATGCACTAAAGTGCATTTTTCTAAGTTTTCGCTATTTACCACGAAGTCAGACTTCGCGGTAAATAGCGGCCAAAAATAGAGATTTCGCAATTCAAAAATGGGTCATGAATTGCATTTAAGGAATCTCAAATAGAGATTCCTTAAATGTAATTCCTCGCAATTTAGCAACTTACTTTAACTTATTTTCAGTTTTAGTAGAAACAACTAAGTTTATTAAAGTCCAACTTACTTACATAGATAATGGAATAAATTGTGTTACTAGTTGAGAGGGGTGAAATTCCTACTCAAATAATAGACAGAGTCCTTAACAGGGTGAACCACAAATGTCATTAAATAAACATGTGCTTAACCCTTTGGTAGTTTGGAAGAAAGTGAGTCAGGCTTACCTTGGAGACAATGTGTATAGTATTTATGCAGCACTCAAACAGCAATAAATTGAAAACACAACTCAAGAAAAAGTGAGTAAAATTTAATAAATAAAATGACACCAAAATGAAAAAATCAATTGTGTAGAACCAGAGATATGAGTTTCTAAAGTTTTAGGTGACAATAGCGCCAAAAAGTCACATGTTCAGGCCGACTTCAATGAAGTGCAGGTCTGATACAGGGAGAAAGTTCATCTAGATTAAGAGTAACCTCCTCAAGTCAGAGCAAGAAGGAGATGTTAGCATTGGCGGGGGATGCGAGGAGGTTCTTGGTGGTGCAAGGAGCAGGTTGGGTGTCATGGTCGCTGATGTAACAGAAAGAGCAGGCCATGGCTACAGCTTCAAATTGGCGACAAAGGATAGGTCTTGCCGGAGCTTTGTGTTGTGTTGTGGAGTAGTGTGGCTCACTGGTTAGAGGCGGCAGGCCTGAGAGCAGAAGTCAGCCTGGGACCAGGGTTCAATTCCCGACGTGGCAGGGTCGTGGACCTTGGTCAGCGGACTCGATAATTCTCACTTCGGTGCTTACTCTAATCAGGGGTTCCACTTGGCAACTCTGGGCATTAGCTTGCCTATTCTCCACAACGGCCCCACCAATTCCGGGGATGCCTGGCTCCACCTTGGGGACTCCCAGCAAAGGACCATCCCACAGGGAAAGCCAGGACGGGTTCCCCAGAGTTATACAGCGCCGGGACGCCCCGTTGCTGGGGCAGCTGTGCGCTTTACAAGTATACTACATTTACATTTACATTTACATTTGCCAGTCGGTGTGGGCTGTTGCTGTTGGCGTGAAGAGCAGGTCTAGCTGAGGCTTCGCGTTGGACGTTTATACTAGCTGTCGCTACCAGCACAAAGAGCAGGGATCGCTGGAGCTTCAAGTTGGTGGTCGGCTTGGACAGTTGCTGAAGGTGCAAAGAGCAGGTTCCACTGAAACTTGGCAGTGGCAGTCACTGTGGGCAATTGTTTCTCAGCTTGAAGAAATCACTTAGTGGTCACAAGGAGGCCAAAACCTTTTTATCCGCACCTTAATTTCTGGAGGAGTACCTTCTGATGCCATCCAACGGTCCAGGATCTAGAGAGACCTTTTGAGGATTAGAACTCTCTCCAGCAGAGGCTAGTAGGAGGGCTCAGACAGGTCCACTTGGCACTGGTCAGCTGTGCAGCTACAATGCAATCTCTAAACGCTTGTTGTGACCCTGTAGTTCAAACAAGAGGTCAGCCAACTGACCCTTTGAGTCACTTCTAGGGAGCATAGGTTCAAGACAAGCATCTTCAGTCTTCTGTCTTCAGACAGCTGGGCAGCCCTTCTTTTGAATCTTCCACAGGCCTGGTTGTGCTCTAATCTGAGGTTCTGAAGGTGCCACTTTTATCCCCAAAGTCAGCTGGTGAGTAAGGGACACCGCCTTTCTCTAACCTTCACCTTTCCTGGGTTTGGCTGCAAACAAGGGTAACAAAGGGCAGGCAGACCTAGGCGTGAGCTGCATTTGTCAGTGGCAGGGCAGGCAGCCCTTAGAAATCAGGAAGGGGGCAGGGAAGCCCTGAGGCTATCCTTTAAAGCTCAGGAAGGCTGAGTACAACCCTCAGGATAGTCTGCTCAGGAGGTGAACACCCTGCCCCACATTCAAGACCCCTTTGTCCCCATGTCTGTGAAGAAGACCCAAAATACCACAGGAGCTCATTGGTGGGAGATGCGATGAGGTTGCTATCAGTGCAAGGACCAGGTTGGGAATCACAGATAAGCCATGATATCCTGGAAGCTGACAGAAAGGCATATTTCATTTAGGCAGGAAGAGGTCAACTTTCTAAAAGTGACATTTTTAGAATAGTAACTTACTATCCGACCTTACTATTAAAGAGTATTTTAATTTATAATGTATGTGGTGTAAACAACATTTCTCTATCAGGTCCTAAACTGATGTTATCATTTATTTAGTGTAATAACGTAGCCCAGTGTTTGTCTATAGGAGAGATAGCCTTACAGCAGTGATACGTGAATTTAAAACTTTTTCCCTACCATAGCATGTAAAGGTTAAACCCACATTTCCCACTTTTTAAATATTATGCACACTCTCTGTGGGTCCTTAGGGCCTTCCTTAGAGTGACTTATAAGTATTAAAAAAGATAGTTTAGGCTTGGCAAAAGGTTTATTTGCCTGGTCGAAATAGCAGTTTAAAAGTGTACTACCGACTGCAGTGGCAGGCCTGAGCCATGTTATGAAAGGCTACTTTAGTGAGTGGAAAAATGAGTGCTGCAGCCCTCTAGAAGCATTTAATTTACAGGTGCGGGGTACACTTAGTACAATATCCTAGGGACTTACAAGCAAATTAAATATGCCAATCAGGTGAATATAACTGTGTTTTATGGCAAGAGCACAATCACTTTATCACTGGTTATCATGGGTAATGTGCATAGTGTTGTAATGCCAACAAAAACGAATTCAGCAAAAACAGGGGGTGAAGGCAAAACGTCTGGGGTTTACCATTCTAAGGATATCAGGTCTAACAAATAACTTCAAAACATAAAATTCCATGTGGAGCAAAATTGACACCACCTCAGCTCACCTCTGAATCCAGCTCAATTTCTCCAACTGTTCTTAGTGGAATCTCTAGCACACCATTTCACATATATCAATTCACATCAAGGCACTGACATTGCAAGGTGGAACACAGGGATAGACCCAAGACTCAACAGCAATTTAGGCATTCAACCTTAAAAATTTAAGTTTATCTCTCTCTTAAAACCATTTGCCTATCAAAAGAAATGCAACATTCATAACACAAAAAATGTCCAATCCACCATACAAGATGGATCACCATGGTGGGAACCTCTGACAGAGCCAGAGTTAGGCACACCCATAAACTCACTTGATGGGTGGATAGCAAATTTTCAAAGCAGCAAAAGCAGAACACCAACATCCATCAGGAAGGGTAACCCCAAACAGAAAAATGTATACACACAAAAACAAAATCTAGTGGATGCCGAAATGCAGTATTGGCTAACATGACTAGAACAAGAAACATAACACCACCCTCATCTGTGCTTTATGAACATATTAACACACCAATAAAATTGTGCTTAATATATACATTGGAAATCTCACAGCCTTTGATGATATTAATATACATATTCTCTATCAAGAAAAGTCAATCCATATCAATTTAATTTTTATACTTGACAATCACAATTTATGAATGAGTACCAACACTCATTAATAACTCATATAAAAAAATATATTAAATGTACCCACGGATCTTCATGGAAGAGCCATGCATATTGCTGGACAGCATCCACAAAGTGACATCATTGGAATATTTTAATTATAGGACCACACAATGACATACCATCAATTGCTAGGCAGTTCTTCCTGATTCTATCTGCTGAGGACGCTGTCCCTAATATTGATATTGGCTGATGTTGCCACCTTCTACTAAAGCTCTGATCTATTGTCCCTCAAGGGGCAACATTGTTGAGCTCCTAAACAGAAACTGTCTTCATATTACAATGGTAGACTTTGGGGGCACGGCTTGGCACGTCAATATGGCGGTCGCACTCTAGGAGTGCTCTGGACCCCTCTGTCTCCGTGCCTCGATCTAATGCTATCTGCTCGCTACGTACCTTCCCAACCACTGCCGTGGCCCCTGCCTCGACCCATGCTATCTGGCGCTGTGCCTGAGGTCGCCCTACCTTCCCTCAGACTCGGCTTTCCCGTCCTTGCATGGACGCACCTGCACCCACAAAATGGCGAGGTGGTCCTCTGAGGCTTCCCTGAGCCCCGAAGCCTGGCGTTGCGGCCTACGTGACTGGATTCGTGGGCCTTGACAATCCACCTGGGTCCCCCTCTGCATACTTCGTACTGCTGGTGTAGTGGATTCTCGGTCCCCCCGCGGTGGGCATCTGGAGCGGGTTCTCCACCCCGACAGGGCCTACCAACACGGCCTGCCCCACGGCACTGGTGGGTTGCTCTTGGGGACGCGGGCGGTTCAGCGGCACCTCAACCATTAGATCGGGTGGCGGTGACTGGATGCCTTGGCTTCCCTTGCGAACGTCCTTCCGCCTGTGCCCTGATTTTCACCTGGTTGCCGCCGAGGGTCCTCGATGCTCTGAGGTACTACCTGGAGGCCTGTTCCCCTCCGTGGACACTGCCCAGCCGGCCCTACTCCTCGTTGGCATCCAGGCTGCTTCTGTAATCTCACTGGCTGCCCTTCCCCCTCCCTTCCCAGACCAACATTGGATTTAACTTTCTGTGGCTGCTCCAATCAACTGCACGACCCTGCAGCACCCCCTGGGGATTCTGGGCCTGCTGGTGACCCAGGGCCTGATGGCCGACCTGCCTGGGCGGTGAAGGAGACCACCCCCTCTGCTGGGCCGGCGGAGAGCCCTGTCACGTCTGCTGGGGCTGCTGCACCTCCGGTGCCCTTCCATTGGTGCACGCCCCGGCCCGGTCACGCATTGAGGGTGGCGGACTGCTCTCCTCATGCCTGGCATCAGGGACCTAAGGATCCAAGCTGAGGTGGGTGACTGTCTACTCTTTTGACTAGGTGTGCAGGGGGCTCTAGCTGTAATCCGTGTGTCCACCGGACTCCCCTCTCCATGTTGTGACCATCGAGGGCTGGGGGTCCGGCCTGCGTCCTTTCTGGGCCGGGGATGCCCGTCCTCCCCGACCCCCGCTTCAGCTCTGCACATGCAGAAGTAGACTGTTGGGTGGCGTGGGGTCCCGGTGGTGGGCACCACGGTGACTCCCGGCCTAGTGCCCTGACCCTGGAGTGCCCGAGATTGTGGTCGCCAGCAGTTGTCAGCCTCATCCATGGAGCAGCTTGGGGCCCCTGGTGCTGGCCCTTCCCTCCTCCATGAACTGGTCGCCCTATTGCCCCCTCTGCAAACCTAGCCTGACCCTGCTGACCAGTCATCAGGTTTCACCTGCTTTTGGCTCATAGGCCACCTCCATCTCATGAGCGACCCTGAGGGCGAAGCTTAGCCCGTCGCACCCAACGAGCAGTGGAGACATCTCACTTCCCTCTGGTCTGGCATTGTCCAAGCCTGGCCTGGAGGGGGGGTGTCCCCCCTGATTCGGCCGTCATCTTGGCCGTGGTCCCTGGATCGACTGGACTGGTCCCTCAGGGTTGGGGGGCAGGTGCGGGGGTGGTCTGGGTGCCCGTGCCTGAGCATTGACGGCGTGGGTGTTGGATCCCTGCCGCGGAGCATCATCGACCTAGGCCTGCCCTCCCCGTCCAACGAGACACTTGGGTCCCTCCCCAACACACAGCGGAGATGGGTCGCGATCGCGCCCCAGAGACATCCGCCCCACAGACCCAAACCAAAATGGACCAATACAAAACCGCTGACTGGAACCCAACAGAGGGGGCCACTGGGGGTTCCCCCTACCGGAGGGCACCTCTTGACTATTCCTAAGGCTATTAGCACCTCGCTGGCCTCAGTTGAGGGCAAAATTGGCGAGGTGCGGGTGGATGTAGCCCTTATCCGCCAGGACCTGCGCAATGCCGCAGCGAGAATCTCGGAGGCTGAATTGCGCCTCTCCACGGCCAAGGACGAGCTGGGTCAGTTGAAAACCCAGGTGGCCCGCCTACAGACACTAACCCTGGCGCACCACCGGTGGGCTGAAGATGCCAAAAACCGCTCCCTATGGAACAACTTGTGCCTCATAGGTTTCCCTGAAGGAGTTGAGCAGGGGCGGACGGACACCTTTGTGGAGACTTGGGTGAAGTCATGGATACCCAAGGAGGCTCTCTTTGTGTGGTTTGCAATCGAATGCGCCCACCCCTCTCTGGTGCCCAGGCCTCCACCCAGGGTGCCATCCCGTCACCTCATCATCAGAATCCTTAATTTCTGGGACAGGGATGCGATCCTTCCAGGGGCGCGGGCCCACGGCCCCTTGAAATACCAAAACAGCACCATAATGGTTCTGCTGGACTACACGAGAGAAGTCCAGATCCAGCGTCGTACCTACTCGGACGCCAAATAAAAACTCTGCAACTTGGGTCTGCGCTATGGTCTTCTCTTCCCGGCCACTCTCCGAGTTGTCTTCCAAGGCAAATCAACCTTCTTTGATACCCCGCAGGCGGCCTGGACCTGGCTCATGAAGGAGCGTCCGCTGCGGACCAGGCCCCCTTCCACCCCACCTCATCAAAATCTCCTGGGCCTCACTCATCTCCTCCCAAACCACAGCGGGGGCACAATCGGTCCCGCAGATGAGGAGACCGGAGGTGGGGGAACTCACGCTCACTGGGCGCTGGATCCCAACTGCTCGTTCCTCTGAAGTTCCTCCAGCTCTCGATGATCTTAGCCATGCCAATTCTATAACAGACTTTAAGTCGTGGCCCGACCCATCTGGGGCACTCCGCCCCGTCTTATCGGACTCTGACCTAGCTAGAAGTCCCGTACTCTGTGGATCTGGTGATGATACAGGCACCTGATGTGTGGAGGCCCGCCAAACTGGATTTGGGGCAGAACTCTTTAGCTAGTCTTGCTAACTAATACCTGATGACACTATGACATCTATGACATATAGATATATGGAAGGGTCCATCATTGCTGCGAACTGCCCTGCTAAACATTTTAGCTTAGCTTTTTGTAACTGTTGTTGTTAATTTTCCTTAACAGGGCGACAGATGCTTCAATTTTGAAAGTATGGGGTGGGGGAGTTGGGTGGGATTGGGGGGGGGAGCCATTGCCCAATCAACTCTTCTTGTTTCAGTTCTGTTTGATTTGTTAATTTTCGTTCTTGATGACAGCTCACCACACGCACACACCTCCACCATCGTCAGGAGACACAACACCCTGCATAATCCATATCTTCCTACCCTCGCTGCAATGTGCCACCTCGCCTGGGACCCCAGTCCCCCCAATTCTTCTCCTCCCCATGCCAGCTGCTCCCCAGATGCCTTTATAACAGTAGATCCCTCCACGTCCTATCGTGGAACGTAAATGGCTTGCTGGACCGTATCAAGCGCGCAGCAGTCCTCAGGTATGCCCAACGCCAAGCACCCGATGTACTCCTCCTTCAGGAGACACACCTCCTGGGAACCCACTGCTCCTTCCACGCCCGATATGGGTTCGACAAGGTCTGGCTCTCTTCTTTCACACAAGGCTGACACGGAAAGGTCTCCCTTTTACCCCACTACACGTGACGACTGACACACAAGGCCGCTATGTGGCCCTGTCCGGTAGGCTTGAGGGTCAGGTCGTCAACCTGCTATCAGTATACATTCCTCCAGCCATGCTTCCCTCCACCCTCCACCACTTTACAGAGGTAATCTTCGCCCTGCCCCAGGGTCTGAAGATAATTGGAGGAGACTTGAATGCGGTTATCAACCATCCCTTGATACGACGGGCGACCCCTCCTCCGCACGCCTAGCCTCTTCCAAAAGGCTGTCGGACTGGTCATAGAAAACAGTACACTTGAACTTCCGTGGCCCACTCACCCATTCCCACATCGACCTGATCCTCCTCCCGACCACTGACTACCAACAGGTCTCTGGTGTGTCTATTCTTCCCTGTGGAATCTCAGATCACTCTGCCATCTCCCTCCGCCTGGGAAGTCCCACTGGTGGGCAGCGTACGGCTTGGTTCTTGCAAGATACAGAGATCAAAGATGCACTTGCAGTAGAATTGGAGTATTACTTTCTTGCCAACAAAGGATTGGTCTCTTCTCCAGGCACACTGTGGGAGGCCGGTATGGCTAACTTACGTGGCATGGCCAGAGGTTTGGTCCACACGAAATGAGTGGCACAGACTGCTTGCCTATCCCAGCTTAAAGCTCAGGTCACACAGCAAGAGTTGACCCTTGGAGACACAGACAACACCCATCCTGCTAGGCATCTCATGCTGCTCCAAGACGAGATCCGATAGATCTCCCTTGACTCCGCTAAGATGCTGTGGTGCTCCTATGTGGCCCGGGTTTACGGATGGGGTGACAAAAATGGAAAGCTGCTTCATAATCTAGTCTCCTACCCCAAGGCCAACAAAATTATTCCTTAAATCTGCGATGCCGCGGGTCCCATCACTGTACTTCGCGGGCCATTTCCCAAGCCTTTGCGGGCTTCTACGCCCATCTCTACTCAGTTTGGCCCCTGGGACCTCCTTAGTTGACATGCTGGAGGGAGCGGAGGTCCAGCTACCCTGTCTTGCTCAGGTCGAATCGGCGGACCTCGACCTTCCCTTTACCCCTGAAGAGATACATGGTGCGATCTCCCTATTGCACTCTGGGAAGACACCAAGGCCAGACGGCTTCCCGCAGGAATACTATAACACCTACTGTGACTTATTGTTCCCCCGCTTGGTTGACCTGTTCCAGCATGTGGTTGAGACGGGTTCCTTCCCCTCAGAGACTGACTTGGCAACTATCGTGGTCATTCCAAAGACCCAGCCACCTTCTCCCTCATGTGCAGACTACTGCCCGATTTCTCTCATTAACACTGAAATGAATATCTATGCCACTGTCCTGGCTCAGCGTCTCTGCCCCTTGTTACACCAATTGATCCACCCGGATCAATGTGGCTTCATGCCACCCCACGGCACTCGGCACTGCATACGGCACCTCCACCTTGCCTTAGCCCATCGCCACCTACTCACCCCATACTGGCCCTGTTGGTCATCAATTTTGAGAAGGCCTACCAAAAGGTTGACTGGAGTTACTTGGAAGACGTTCTCATGATGGGCTTCGGCCCCCATTTCCGACGCTTCATTCATGTCATGTACTCCAATCCCATGGCAGGAGTCCTGACTAACGGTGCTTTCTTGGAGGCGTTCCCCATCCGAAGAGGCATCCGTCAAGGGTGCCCTCTCTCACCGCTCTTATTCATGCTGGCGGTGGAGCCCCTGGCCTTCCTCATACGTACTGACCCCCAAATTCAAGGGTGGTCCTGGGATCCACATATGGTTGACAAAATTGCCTTCTACGCAGACAACGTCTTCCTTTTCTTGGCCGACCCGGAGAACTCCGGCCCACGCTCTCTGGAGGTCCTTCAGGCCTTTGAGAGTGTCTTGGGCCTGTGGCTCAATCCGGCAAAGTCCACTCTGATCCCCCTTCATCCCTCGGGAGCCTGCTTTGACCGGCAATCCAACATACCCTTACGGAGGCTATCATTTATATATCTTGGGATCTAGTTAGCCCTTCATCCAGAGCTGGAATGGGCTCTCAACCTGACGCCCCTGGTCACGAAAGCCAAAGCTGACGTTTAATGCGGGCAATCCCTCCCACTCAATCCCCTTGGAAGAGGGGCACTTTTTAAAATGGTGATCCTTCCCCGTTTTTTATATACCCTTCAAAATATCACATTTCACCTCCCGGGTGGTTGGTTCCGTGAGTTTGATTGGGTACTTACCAGATTCTTATGGGAAGTGGAAGGCGAGGCGCTGGCTCGCTGCCAGATAACTCCCTTCAATGGTGGCATGGGTGTGACAAACCTTCACCTCTACTACTTGTCCACTAGACTCATTGTCGTCCACGACTGGTTCGCTGGAGGATGGTCCGATTATCGCACCGAGCTTAGAACCATGGAATTGCCACAAATCCAAGCCTACTTGTATGGCACCGGGTCGGGATTTCTCTCCTTGGGTACATTTGGGTGGGAGATCACTTCAGGGCCTTCTCTGACCTGCAGCGGTGCCACTCCTTTCACGCCACTCAATTCTACAAATACCTGCATCTCCGTAACGCCGTCACTACACATATTTCACCAGGCACCTCACTCCCTACGTTTACTCCGCTAGAAGAACAATGTGAACCCGCTGGGAGGGCTGGCTGGGTCCCCTGGAGGAAGCCAACTGGCGAGACTCCCTTATGGCTCCCAAGACCCTGACAACCTCCTCTAAGCTACATCTCATCCAACTTTATGACCTTCACATGGCATATCTCACCCGCATGCTTACACAGAGCAGGATTATGGCCCTCCCCTGATTGTTCACGGTGTGGCCATGTCCCGGACGATTTTTACCACATGGTCTGGCTGTGCCCTGGACTCGCTCCATTCTGGTCGGGTGTGGAATTAGAGCTCACGCAGACTCTGGGGTGACAGGTTCCTCATGACCCTTTACGCCTTCTCATGGGAGTACTTGATGGCCTGAACACTTCTTGGGCACTGCGGTGGCAGTGGCCAAGCAAGATATTGCAGCAGCTTGGACATGAGCCACACCCCCTGCCATACGTGGGTGGCGACGGGTAGTGGACTGGTGCGCGGCCCAGGAGGAACCCCTCTTCGAGGCCCAGGGATGTCCTGAAATATTTGAAAAGGTTTGGGGCAAATGGCTCAATCTATTGGCTTGAGTTTGGTATTTATTCTTCTCTCCATATCGTTATATTGTGTTTGCAGGAGCTGGTTTGTCCGAGGGCCTTATAATTAGGCCAGGTCTCCTGTTGTTTGCTGTTGATGGGCTTGCTACAATGTGTCTTTTTACGCTGTCTATGTTTGTTTTGCAATCTCAAATGCAAATAATCTTGATTATCAAAAAAAAGAAAATGGTGGATATCTTGGAGACAGGACTACAACTGCTGGACCTCACCAATTCAGTGCTCCATCAGGGCAAATAAGCGGACCTCCAGTCATGAAGACAATATGAAGCTTAAAGCAGAGATTGTTTACATACTCAAAAGCCACAAAGAGACAGATCACAAAGAGGGTAAAGAACATCAGGACTCAAAATGGAGTGATACAGTCAGGAAAAGAATTCACTTACATTAAAAGCCAAGACCTAAAGTGTATATATGTTGACAGAACAATTTCCATTTAACTGAATTGATACTGTCAGGAAATGTATTCACATATATGAAAAGCTAAGACCTAAAGTTTATGTATGTTGACAGAACAATTTCCTTTAACTGAAGCGATGGGGAAGGTGGGGGGGTAGATGTGCCTGCCAAACGTGCAGGCTCTATGTCTTTATGATTGTGGTCAATCGAGGTTTGAGATGGGGTACCTATAGTTATGAAACTATAAGCACAACCCCATATCAGACACACAGTTTCCTGAATATATTTGTTTCACTTATTACTTGTATGATGCTTGTTGCTAAGTTCAATTTGTTTATGACATTCTTAAGGGTTCAAGATTTTTCTCTCTTTCAGAGCAAGCCCTGAATATATTGTACTGTACTATGCACAAGTCTCTTCCACATGAAATTGTAGACGTTGAGAAAGCATGTTGTACACTTCAAGTTAACTTCATTTAATATATGTGTACTGAATTCCCTGCCAACCAACGAAACATTTAGGACTTTCTTCACAGAAGTGGCCCTGATGTTATGTTCCTACAAGAGACACATACCAAATGCACAGAACCTTATTGAATTAAAAATAAATTTTGTTCAATGCTATTTGGGCTTCAACACAGACTAAAACAATAGGGGAAGTAATTCTTTGCAAAGGAACCCCTGGCTTTGAAAAACACATAGTCTTCTTAGACCGCAATGATCACTACACTACATCCGCTAACACTCATAAATGTTTATGCACCAGATACAGAGCAACTCTTATGCAACACGTCGGATGTAGCCACAAACAAACGTAGCAACCAAACAGCTTAAAAAGCTAGTGCACAAAGCAGGACTGGAGGACGAGTGTAGATTGCTCTACCTGGAATTGAATGATTTCTCTGTCTACTCACTTATCCAACCTACTTGCGGATAGATTATATTTTTAAGTCTATTAGCTTATCGCACAGACTCAAATCTGCAGACATATCCCTTTCGGGCCATGCCCCTGTATAGGTGGAATGGGGATAAGGGCCTGGACATGGCGGTGAGACACAATGGAAAATCAGCTGTGAATTGTTTAGAGATGTGGTACCTTGGAAAGAATTACCTCAAAAGATTACAGGGATTTTCCAACTCAGGAAGGTAGGGGATGCCTCCATGCGACTAGATGGGATGTATTCGATGTGTCATTGAGGGGAGAGGCAATAGACATGGAGCAGATATGATTAGGGAAAACAGATTGATAGAAGATAAACTAATAACTAAGTCATGCAACCGTGAGGTGCAGGATAAACAGAACTCTTTTATAACTGGCAACAATGCAAGGTAAGTTAAACATTCTTAGAACTAGTATGGCTAAGAAGAATTTCTTACCCAAATAAGGCACACAATTTATGAAAAAGGTAACAAAATAAGGACATTATTGACTTGGCAATTAACGTTAAAAGAGTAAAGAACTACATAACGAAAAATAGACTCTCTGGCAGAACTTGGGCCCTTTGAGAGGTTGAGAAACAAACAGACATACAAACCTTCTTCCAGAACCTATACATTCAAGATCCAAAAGAAGCGGAGATAATTAGAGAATTTCCTAGACATTGCAAACTCCAGACTATCCGACTATATTCAGTGAAGACTTAAAGCAGCCCATATAAGTTACTGAAATCAAACAGGTGGTTAAAGAGATGAGTGTAGTTAAATCCCTAGACAGAGCGGAGACAAACTTAAACAAGGGCTTACAATTGTGGGGGAGGTGATAAATCCTAAAATATGCCTGTTCACTGACATCCCATTAATGTTGCCACATTTGGAAACATCACTGACAGCCTTCATAAGCCTTCTGGGAAACTTCAAGAAGATATCAGGGTTCAAAGTCAATCAGCAAAACACTGAAGTCTGTAATCTGTTCCTGTTTGAAAGAAAAATAGATTTGCTTAATCCTACATCCTCAGTCTAACAGGTTGCATCCTCAATAAGATAGCTGGGTTTATGTCTTAGCAATAACTTGGAGGCATGGTGTAGAGCAAACTGCCCAAACTTAAAAAACGATATTAGAATATATCTGGCATAATGGTCTCCACTGTATCTCTCATGGCCAGACACCTTCCATAGCTGTACCTGAACAGCATTCAAACTCCCTCCAAGGGCAAACATGGCCCTTTATTTTGACCAAAGGAAGACCACGAGAAAATGCGAAATATCTGATAGCACCCTGAGAAAAGGGGAGACTGGCATGCCCAAATATCCTACCATATTACAGGGCAGTACACCTTATGGTTATTATAGTAGTGAGACAAAACAATGGCTGGAAGATCCGTATTCTTGAATATAATATATATGCAGTTTTATATCGCCCGATTTCGACCTGAAAGTATTGGAGTGCTTTACATGAACACTAGTTACATTACACAAGGTCAAATTCATTTTTTTAAGCACAAGGAGTTTAAGTGACTAGCCCAGAATCACAGGATTATGAGTCAACACAGAGCCTCAAACCCGATCCCCACTTCCAAAGTCAGCAGCTCTGGACATAACCACACATCCTCGCATGGCTACAGAGAATCCAGAGACCCAAAAATGCATGCTTATCTCGTCCAGTGAAGTCTGTGCTAGAAGTGTGGAATAGTACAACCAGAGGGGTAGTTAAATGTCTTCCTCATTACCCAACACCCTAATACAAAACAATCCAGCATTTACCCACGGATTGAAGGGAGAAATTTTTCAGAAATGGGAGAAGGGAAATTATTGAATAATAGACATGTTAATTCGCCGCAAGATAAAAAAAAAGTGTAAGAAGGAGTTAGAAGTTGTGGAGAAGGATAGGCAGCAGGATTAGCATCTGGGTCCTCCAACCTCACATCAAGCCAGGGGAAATCAGGAAGCTGACACCTATAGAAAATTTCCAATGCATCACTGGGTATAAAGGGCCTCTGTGAAGCTATCAAACCAGATGGGCCCAAATCTTGAATAGAAAGATCCCTAAGAGGGAACAGAAGGAATAGAAGGGTATGTGGAGAGTGGACCCTGTAATACATATGAGCATTCCACGCAAATAATCTAGCTATAAGCTTACATATCACTGTACATGAACCCCAGAAAAACAACACTACTTATACCCAAAATGCTATGGATAGGTGCTGGAACTGTGAAAAGGATTAGGGCCCTACACATCTGGTGGGACTGCTCTGTTATACAAACCTTCATTAAGGAAAAACTCAGCCACATCAGAGAAGTGCTGGATTTTGAGGTCCCTGCTGACCTTGTACTTCTGCTGGTGAGACTCTTCTAAAGAAACATGGACCTAGTACCAGGCAAAGCTATAATTTGGCAGATGACAGGGGATGCATGGATGGCAAAAGCCTACCCGTGGAAGAAGAAAGAACCCCAAAGCATAGCCTGCTGTTTGAGGTGATTATAACCAACAATCATGAAATGACTAAAAATAGGAAAAATGATCATACCCCAATAGACTCATAATTTGCCATTGGATCATGACTTAATCACAAAGAATCAATTGTGGTACTTCGAACAAACCTACCATCAGAAATTCAAGCACTGCTTATATATTTAAATCAAAGTTATTTGGCAATTAAATCTTCACTTTTTTAATCTACTTTTTCCCCCTATCTGCTTATACTCATATATATACACATACAGTTAGACATGAACTTTACAAACAATCATTATATAGAACAGGCACTGAGTTTTTCCTGTCTCTCAGAAGACAAACTCAAAACTATGGTGGCACATACGTTATTTCAAAATCTAATCCACCGGGAGGCATTCCATAAGTGAGCAGATAAATCCAGTGAGGAACTGTCTCTCACCAACTTTTTTTGAGGCCTTATCACAGTCCGTTCTACTATAATTTTAATTAATAGGCTCCTCCATAGGAATAAAGTTGATTCAATTTGGCCCATAATCCCTACAGCATTCAGGGGCAGGGTGCAGTGTATTCAAAAGGTAGGACATGTACAGTTGTATTTTACATGTCCTAGTAGTGAAATTCTGCTAATTCTGTTTTTCACTACAGCAAGGCATATCTCTCCCATAGGTTAGCATTGGAGGTGCTTTGTAACATCTTACAAGTCTGTCTTCCAATTGGGAGCTGATATAATGTTGAGGTTTGGGGTCTCTTGAATGATAATTAAAAAAGACATATTTAAGTAAAGTTGGTTTTTAAATTACAGGTCTGAAAATGCCACTTTTAGAAAGTTTATATACAAAGGAACCTGGATACCCACTTTTCAATTTATCAACAACCACAGTATATTCGTTTGATGGTTAGGCTATTTTAATCAGCCTTTCAATTTTTATTTTAAATATTTTCTCTGAATAGGATAAACACTCCAATACTCGGAAGGACACAACATTTTTAAACAATACAAAACATGAATTCAACATATAAACAAACATTTCGGCCAAAATTAATTAGACTTCAAAAATACACAAATCATAATAACAATTGCTTCAAATTTCAGTTTACCAAAAAGCATAAACACTACTCAGCATATTTCATCACCATGCGTAGTGTCAATGAATATTGCCTATTTGTAAAGCACCACAAAGTACAAATCTCATAGAATCAATACACGTGATTTAATTGATTCCTGCACTTTAGCATGTCAAAACATGCCCTAATAAAAATTGAAAGGCTGATTAAAATAGCCTAACCATCAAAAGAATATAGTGTGGTTGTTGATAAATTGAAAAGTGGGTATCCAGGTTCCTTTGTATGTATATTGTATTGTGGCCCTACCTGGTTCCTGTCAATGGGCCAAACCTCTCTTGTTTGAGAACTTTTAGAAAGTTAGCATTTTCTTTCCTTAATCATTCTGTGCCTTTCCCTGTCTACTGAATACACGTCTGGGTTTGGCCATTTGTGAATTCACTCTAGACAGTCACACAAAGGGAACTGAGATGTGCCCTGCATATGCTGATGGCCCATCACCAGGCTGATTGGTCTTCCTGAGCTAGAGTGGTAAGAGGAGTTGACACTGAAATCTGAATAGGACTGTGCCTGTCCTCAGAAAAAAGCCTTTCCACCGCCTGTAGTGTGTCTGTAGCCAGGACAGGGAAAGGCAGGGCCTGCGCACTACAAAGACTGTCCTTTGAAGTTTGCCTTCTTAAAAGACTAAAGTGGGCATAAGTGCTGGACCTTTAAACCAATATCTTTAGAACACTTCTTGGCTGTGGACATTCTGCCAGGAATGAGAGCTGGATAAGCTCTCAGGAGGGACTGCCACTTTGCTGTTTGCTTTGCTCTGTTGGCCTGCTGCTTGCTGCTTCTGTCCTGGGAGTGAAAGGAGTGAACTTTGCTTTCTGTATCCTGCTTCCAAGGATCCCTAAGGTTTTGAGTTGAGCTTGCCTCCTGTTAGGAAGTCTCCAGTACCTGAACTCTTCTGCTGAGAGTTCTGACTTGCCAAGTGGTGCCAAATCCAGATGCTGGGCCCTTGGAAGTGAATTCTGGCAATTTTAAGGAGGAAATTCATACATCAACCCCAATCATCACTCGTAATCGGCGCAGCACTGCCAAAACTCGAAGAATCGCAACTCCCTGCACCAAAGCGTGGTTCCCGCTGAATGCGGCTTACAATGCAGGCCTCAGCTTTTCATTGCAGCACCACCGAAGCGCTGCTGCTGCGTGATGCTCGAGCACCATATCAAAAAAGTCCGTGACACATCGTCCGCACTCTGACGCAGCTCCTGTTTCAATGCGGTGGAATTAACGCTTGTAAAAAGTTTACAGGAGTATGACCCATATACCAAATTGGGACTGGGTAAGCAAAGTAGAACAAAAGAGCAATGTCCCAACAGGTGGTAGTAGTAGTCAAATAAATCAGCATGCACAAGGCATTACAAGCAAAGAAATAAGGAGAATACACGTTTGATTGATTTAAGATTGTAAGTCATCTTATATTGTAAAGCACAAGTACATGGTCGGAAAAAATACAGTTAAGGCAGCACTGCATAAAACCAATTTGTGACAACCATATTACACTTGGTGCTCAAGAACGTGCCAATGCCGAACGTGGCGATGCAAGTGAAGGGGTGAAACAGCAAGGACGGCGCACAGTTAACAATAGTGCAAAATATATACAGTGGGTGACTCAAGTATTTGGACAGAGTGATATCACAAAATACAGAATTTTCGTAATTAATGTTTTTGCCACGTTGAGAGGTACGCCTATTGAAACGCTGTTTGGTCGACGGCGTTTCGATCCACATAACTCGGGATCGTCATCAGGACTAGGTTGTCTGAATGAAAGAGTGCTGCAGGGGAGAGAAGGGAATTGAATCAGGGGAGGCGCTTTAAACCAGTGGCTTGATAAGCGCGATGCAGACTGTGGGATCAAGTACTTACCTTAGGAGTGAGCAATTGAATCGCAATAGTCAGAGGTAATTCAGGCGGAGCAGTAGTCATCCAGGGAAGGAGGCCAAGTCTGCGTGGGGGCACTGTAAAGGGACAGGGAGGAAAACGTAAAGGAAGGGAATGTGAAGGAGTGGATATGAATAAAAGGTGAAGGAGGATACTAACGTTGAATCAGCGTGGTTGGGCCATCTTTGATCAGCCGGGGGCCAGGCACGGGTCCTGTCAGGAAAAGGAAAGACACAGGAGGTACAATCAGGCACGTTTAACCAAGGGACGTTGCTAAGGGAGAACAGTAGAAGCGATCACGGCAGAGACATTCCTTGAAGGATCGGCGTGTCGGCGGGGGAAGAAACCCGGTGGTGTGGTGACAGCGAGTAAACGCCGAGGAGTGATATCTACTTCCGTGTGTGGGAGGAGTCACGTGTGTGACGGTGGGAAAGGAGTGTGGCTAGCGTGGAATTAACGCAGCGTGACTTCACTTTGACGCATCATCAACGAATCATCTATGAGCACCATTTTCTTCACCGCACCGCAGTAAGGAACCAAGCCTGTGTGTCTGAAAACTGTGCATCACCTCCCCTGCAACAGCAACAAAACAAGCTACGCTGTATATAGTAATAGTTTCTATCTTATGACAAATTATGTGTCCAAAATTGAGACCCAATTTTTTTATATTATTATTATTTCAATATCAAAATGAAGTAGACAAGATATGCACAATTATCAAATATATACTCTACAAAACAGTTGCAAAGTACTTTGTGAGGTGTGTGATCACACGATGCATGTGAAAGAACGAAAAAACAAGACATAGCCCGGAGGTGTGATCGCAACTGAAACGGCAGTAGACATAGGAGGACCCCAAGTAAAGAATCGATTAATCACAAGAAGTGTCTATTGAATAATACATTTGACTAAATATAAAGCTTCTTGTGATACCAGTGAATTTTTAACAGTCTTTGCACCATATGGCTGACTCCAGACCGTGGGGCTCATGGTTCGATCCCCGGGGGCGGGGGCAACTATGCTCAGCATCATGTGACTCTGGGCAATAGCTCACTTAATCTCCCCAAAGTCCCCTAGCGCCTTGAGGCCCTTAGAGGTGATTACTTTGCTCTTTACAAATACCAGATATATTTATTTATTTATATAATGTTGACGGCATTTCGTCCCAGCAAGGTTCCAAAGTCGTCATTCGGGCACAAACCAGATTGAGAGCTTCTAGTGTTAACACAATGAATTGTCAAAACATCAAGTAATCGGTTGAACAAATCTGATTGTGATCAATGTTTTGCATTTATCAGGGGAGAAGTTGATGACATAAATATATACCTTAGAGCCAGAGATGTGGCATAAAAAGGTTGAGGTGTAAAGATGGCAGGCACCTTGTAATTGTGGATGTAATAAGAATTGTAAAATTAAATAGTGGGTCTTGGGGCGAAGTCTAGAGAAGACTACGGAGGGCCACTTCAATTAGTGTGTCCTGAGGCAGAAGCTACCAGAGGCACCAGGGAACCAAATGCCCACAAGCAGCTCCAGAGTTAGTTTGAAACAGGACGTATGGGAAGTTCCGTACTCTACTCTGCTTTGGCACCCAACCCCATGCTATGCATTGCCTTTGGCTGTATGCAGCAGTGGTTGACATACAGACAGGCCAACACTTTGCCAAGGCCCTGTGCCCAACCCCAATTGGGTGCCCAACCTCCCACTATACACAGCCTTCTCCTATGTGCAGCCCTGTGCCCACCCACTGCAGGAAACTAACTCCCATTTCACAAGGCCTTCAGCTTGCACAATATGGGTTAGCTGCAGGGTCTGTTGTGTGAGGAGACCCTTCTCATATTTTGTTTTCTCAGTACTGTGGTAGCACGTACCAGCCATGCCACAGTACCACATGTGGTGGTATGCTGGGTACCACAGAACCACATGCTAGTACTGCTGCACCCATGAACTTTAATATATACATTTTGATTAAGGAGGTTTGCTTTTGGGGCCCCACCCCCTTCACAACATTGGCCTGGAGATTAGGATGTGCCCGCCAATCTCTAGCAGGATCTGAAATATGCAGATCCTCCCTATAGAAAAAGATGTAAATCCTCTTCCATATTTAATCCTTTTTGGTATTCGAACTTGAGGTTCAAGATGTACATACTTTCTAGTCTTTGTAGGAATTTTACCCTATCACCTCTTCTGCTGTTATAATTTATTGTGTCTATCGCATAGTATAACATTTGCGAGACATAACTTTGATGGGTTTCGGCACAGTGCCTTGCCACTGGGTAGGTTAGATCTTTGTTTGTTATGGGCAGCATGTCTTGTAATATGCGTTTCTGAACTTGCAACACAGTGCTGCCTACTTATCTCAATTTACAGCTACATGTTAAACATATACAGCAAACTCACTTTTGCAATTATAATTGCCTGTGAGGGAAATAAGTATCTGAGAAAAGGGGAATTCATATTCCCTGGTGTTGATACCTATTGTGCATTCTTTACATCTAGGATACTTATGAAATCCATTTGTGCTTGTGAGCCAATTAGTTGATCTTCCTGTGTCTGGGCTAGATCTAACCAAACTGTCCCTCATGAAACTGGCTCTGCTGTACATTATTTGGGGTTTAATCACAACCATAGTGCCGATGATGGAGTCTGAGTGTATTATATGCCAATTCTCTTGGACTGCTTTTACTAGTTGTTTATGTTAGTTGTTGTATGTAGTTATTAGCCATATTAGGTTGCCTGTCTTCATCTTTTTATTTTGGCCAAATAGAATACATTCTCTGGATACCTTACTGATCTTTTCCAGTGCAGTGTTAATCATTTGCTTGCTGTATCTATGTATCATGTCCCTCTGAATAGATTTAATATGTTGAGGTAAGCTGCAATTTCATTTGGCGTGCATTAATTCATCATAGGGGACGCTAGCTGCCAAATGTATTGGTTGAAAGCTAGATGCATCCAAAAGAGAATTGCCAGCTGTCCTTTTTCTGTGGAGCTTGGTTTCTAATTTACAGTCAGCGACAAAAACCTCCAGATCAAAACATTGTATCTTATGTTTGCGGATTTCTCCAGTGAAATGAAGATTAAGACAGTTGACATTAATGTGCTGTATAAAATCGTTGGCACTTTGTTCTTCTGACCCTCTCCAAATAATGAGGAGGTTGTCACTGTAGCATAACCAGACCATCACATTTTCCTCCCATTCTGTGGCGTGATCTACTTTGAGCACCTGCTCCTGCAACGAGCCCATGTGTAAACACGCGTAGCCGGAGGAGAAGCAGGTTACCATCGTGATCCCCTGTATTTGTTGATATATATACAATTATCAAATAGGAAAAAGTTGTTTCTTAGACATAGATTAATCATCTTTATCAACATTTTAGTGTGTTTATGTAGTGCCAGTGGTCTGGTATTCAGATAATGTTCAACCACTCTTATTCCATCATTGTGACTAATACTTGTATATAGAGATGAAACGTTGAGTTACATCATAATGAAGTCCTCATCCCATGGCATGTCATAAATTACTCTCAGGAAGTCACCAGTATCTTTGATGAATGATGGAAGATGTGGACATTGGGCTTTTGGAAATAGTCACTGTATTTCAATATGTTTTCATTTAGTCCATAAACGGCTGAAATAATTGGTCATCCTGGTGGCTCCATTGGGTTCTTGTGAATTTTAGGAATTATGTAAATGACCAGCATCTTTGGATGATCATTACTTAAAAAACTGTATTCCTATTCGGAGAGGAGTCTCTCATTACACCACTCCGATAGTTGTCCTTTTGTTTGGATTATTACTTGGGCCCATTTTTCCCTTGATGCCGTGCCATAACATGTATAGTCCTGTAGCTGGTGTTGAATCTCTTCCTTGTGAGCATTCAATGTCCACAAAATAATGCTTCCTCCTTTGTCTGCATTGGAAATTACAATATCCTGTTGTTTTTTTATATTTGTTCATCTGTTTTTTTATATATTGTTATATTTGTATCTCCACCGTTGCCTATTTCGTTTAATGTGGTGTTTAGCTTGTTCTTCCCCATTTGGCTGATGTCCTTAACCCCTTCCGTGCTGACTTCGGCCATAGGCCGACAGCAGCACTACCTCCCCAGTGCTGCCGTCGGCCAATGGCCGACGTGGCCCCACCTGTTTTTCGGAAGTGCCGTACTGTCGCGAAATCGCGGCAAACGGGTTAAATAACAAAGAATGGAATACATCACTGCCATCATATGGGGTTAGACCTGGCACCATTGGTGTGGGTCTCCCTTCCATTTTTTTGCTGTTGCATATTATGTTTTTGCTGGTTTTAGATGCTTTGAGGACTGTGCCACTGCTATCCAGTGCCACAGTGCAAGTGCTCCCTATGGTAAGTTGATGTATGGATTAGTGACTCCATGATTGGCTTGTGTGGTTTACTTGTCGTACCCTAGCACAGTGCACTGCGTGTGCCCAGGGTTTGTAAATCATATGCTGCTGGTATGCTTGCAGCACTGATTGTGCCACCCACCGGAGCAGCTTGTAAAGTGTTATACAACAAGGCTAAAGGACGACGTAGGGTATACTAGGGTGCACTATTAGGGGTGATTACCTGATAGTATTAATTTACACTCTACCAGCTACTAGGGCATCGTCCCAACCCCAGACTGAACATACAAATAAACCAAAAAATGAACTGGGAGTGCTAACTTGTTTCAAAAACCGTTTGAACATTTAATTATCACGAAACATTCATTGGGATTTATACACCACAAAAATGAATATTGATATTGGTATAGAATCACAAAAACAATCAAATTATTGTCTTTCGTGATGTGCAGCAGCCGACGCGTTTCGTCCTACAGACAGGACGTCATCAGGGCTGCAAAAATGGAAACATATAATACAAAAACATCAGTGCATGTATTTCAAACTTCAAATTATCTTAAAGAAAAGAAAAAACCATATCATCCACTGACTATTTGTTAAAGAACAGCTTTTAGTGCCTGGTCGTAGTAGAATAGAATTCTTAAGAAATTAATTACACTGCTGGAGACTTGCGGGAACTATTAACAACATATTAACAAGAGACGATTTCTAAAGCTTTTGATTCTTACAACGTAATCCCATCTACATCCTGGGACAACAAGTTAGCAAACTGATGTATACACATAATGTAGAATTATGGAAGGCAAGCTCACCTTGTATAATTATAGAGTTTATTTGCTGTCTTTGCCTTTGAATATTGAACCTTGTATCAGGGGAGTGTTCTACATGAGGCCCGAATCGTTCACCATGTGTCAGTGTTAGTATTAAACTGGGGAGAGGCAAAAAGAAGGAGAAGACTGTTCATTCATCTCTCCATACTGTATCTCGTTATATGGGCAAAAACTCCTAACCTTCCAGTTTAAACAGCTGCTACTTTCAGAATATCTGGGCATTATACGTTTTCAAACTGCCATCAAAGAGAAATCATACCTTGCACGCATTAAGTCAACGACGTTTCTCCAATCGATTAATCTCTTTTTTTTCCTTTAATCGAGAGTTCTTTAAAAACTGATATGCCCATGAGATATAATGCCTATAAAAATAGGTGGACTGTCAATACATAATTTTTAATTATTAATTACAACAGTCCGTTATGAAGGAACTGATTGTAACTTTCTTGTCCACTCACCCCAATCAATGTGATGAAGGACCATCAAAAATTGCCATCTTCTAGTAATCAATATTATCCATGTTCCTCAAGTTTAATTCAGTCTGAAAAAATGTATATAAAGAATAGACTAAATATAAAAGGCTCAAAAAGTGTCCATTTCCCCAATAATCTAACTATTCCTCCTTTCTTACCGTTCAAAAGGTGGCCTCATGCTCCTCTCACCGACCCGGATACGATAAATCCCGATGGTGAAGTGCCCAGGACTCTCTGAGTTTAAGAAGAGCCCAGTAACCAATCCCTGCATGCGTGATTTCGCGCGCGATATAATTAAACCCATCTGTGCACGCAAACAAGTTCTCATAAAGGTCCGCTATCAGTGTGTGTAGCGGTTGTTACTATTGGCCAATCATGCACAGCCATTTCCTGCTTTAACTATTATTTCCGGTTGTGTGTGCCGTCTACAATCCGGTCCGCTATCATATATGTATAGCACGTGATTTTAATCAACATACCGCACGGCTAAACGTTACTATAACTGGTTTCTGTTGTTTCCGTTTATATCAACCTCCGTTTCCGATCATGCGCAGCAGGGGTTGCGTATTAATATCAGTTTCCATTCACGTCCGCTAGTTAAATGGTAACGCTGGCTTTTCACTCGACCCCCAGTTGCTATTCTTATTGGCTATACGTAGCACCATTTCCGTTCATGCGCGGAACAGTTTCTATTCACGTTCGCTAGTCTAATGGTTACGCTGGCTTTTCACTCGGTCCCACGGTTGCTATTTTTATTAGCTATACGTGACACCATTTCCGTTCATGCGCGGAACAGTCGTCAGTACCAGTCCACAATCTGGTCCGCTATTTGCCTTGGTCCCGACACTGTTACCCAACATGTGACAACCTTGGCCCCAATCACTGTTGATATAACATATGATGTGGCCTGGTAACTCCTCAAAATAAAGAACAATTATGTTCGTGTGCTCTCGTATCCAAAGTGTTTACCTCATCTTATCCTCTGCTTATACGGGGTTGATCCCGTTTCACTATTTACATCAAATATAAAAAACTAACGTTACCTTTTCAACATGTGCTGTACAATTATTTTATACGCTATGTGTGTACTAGTGTTGTAGCTATGCGGACGACCTATATTATACCAGATTAGAATAAACTTATTTGCTCATAAAGAGTAAATCCATAATTACCTACACATACATGTCCAAGTTCAATTGCCTCCAAGTAGGCACAACAAATTAATATTGATAGAAAAATGAAATTTTTTGGGATAAGACCTCAGTCTGCTTGTTCTCATTGTCCCAGAATGTGTACAAAAATAATATATACTGACGCAAGTTTGCATAAAGTTTCAAACAAACTGACATTTAACATAATTTATAAAGCAAGTCGCTAATTTAATTATGATTATGTTTATGCCAAGAAATGGTGTAATTCAGAATCACTATTTAGGCCATGTATCATCGTACGGCATTTAATAATCCAGCGTGCTTCAGTTTGGCGAATGCGCAATTCCCAATTACCACCTCTCACATGTTGGGAGACTCTCTCTATACCATGGAATTTGAAGTCTGTATTGGAACCATGTTCCTTTTCCATGTGTACGTATAATGGGGATTTCGTATCATGATTTATGATTGCTCGCCTGTGCTCTTGTATCCTTAACTTCAGGAGTCTTTTGGTGCTCCCTATATACACTTTGTTACAACTGCAGATAATGGCATAGACAATTCCAACACTATTACAGTTGATAAATTCATTAATATGGAATCGTTTTGAGCCATTGAAATGAAACGTTTTTGTTTTGTTCATGCCATGGGCACAAATAATGCACGTCCCACAAACATAAAAGCCTTTAGGTTGTGTGGGAAGCCAATCCTTGGACGATTTCAATGTGGGACGGATGTAATTAGTCAAAACCTTGTCTCTAATCGTTGGACATTTTTTAAACGTTATTGTAGGCTTATCATCAAGTATGGTCGACAAGCCGGGGACGCCTTTTAGTAAAGTCCAATTCCTACTAAGAGCCTGCCTGATTTTATCTTTTTGCATGCAGTATGTTGTAACAAAGGAAGGTTTATGTCTGACAATTTCTTTCTTTTTGGGAAGTAAAGTTGTTACTCTATCAATTTTTACTGCTTTTTCAGTAGCCCTTACTAAGTCCTTCTTGGCATAACCTCTCTTGCTTAGTCTTCGTTGTAATAGATCTAATTCTTGGGTGTAGTCCTCATCCCGACTACAATTCCTTCTGGTTCTAACCATTTCTCCGTAAGGTATACCCGAAATGACTGATTTTGGATGGAAACTGTCTGCCCTCAAGATGGAGTTGGTGGCGGTTTCTTTTCTAAACAGTTTACTGTTTATTTTGTCTCCATCTACCATGAGCGTCACATCTAAGTATTCAATGCTAGATAACCTCTGCTTCATTGTAAGTTTAACGTTAAAGTCATTATTATTTAAGAAGTGCAAATAGTTTATTAATTCATCGAAGGTACCTCTCCATATTATGAGAATGTCGTCGATGAATCTGGCCCAAAATACTACCAGATCCATCCACTCTCCTGCTCTGCGGCTCCAGGCATGCTCCCTCTCATACCAACCCATGAATAGATTGGCATAAGAGGGAGCAAACCTGGATCCCATCGCCGTACCCCTGATCTGGTGGAACCATTCATCCTCAAATAGAAAGTAATTGTTTTCAAGAATCAACTGGCTCATTTGTATTAACATTTTAGAGTGATGTCTTAGACTTGCACTTCTGCTACTCAGAAAGTGTTCCAATGCTTGTATACCTTTATCCATCTCGATGCAAGTATAAAGTCCTACCACGTCTAACGTGGCCAAAATCATGCCTTCTTCCCATTTGAAATCCTGCAATTTATTGAGGATATCAGTGGTATCCCTTACATATGAAGGTAAGTTCACCACTAATGGTTTTAAGAAACCATCAACGAACTCTGAAAGGTGTTCTGTGACGCTCCCAATGCTGGAGACTATGGGTCTACCGGGAGGGTTGTCCCTACACTTATGAATTTTCGGTAGTGTGTATAGGAAAGGAGAGACGGGGTGGTTAACGTTTAAATACTTATATTCTGAATCATCAATCAGACCCTCTTCTTTCCAAACAAAAAGGTGTTCAGATATGTTTTGCGAAATTTCTTTCATAGGATTGGATTTAACTTTCTTGTAACAATTAACATCACTGAGTTGGTCTCGTATTTCTGATACATAGTTTAATCTATTCATCACAACAATATTCCCCCCCTTATCCGCTTCTCTGATAATGATAGAGGAATCTTGTTTTAAATTGGATAATGCTAATCTTTCATGTCGGGACAAATGATCTTTATGATGAATACCATATAAAAATTTGTCTTGTAATTTATGAAACTCTTGTAAAGTTTTTTCCATCAACAAATCAATCGCTATAAATTGGCTGCCCTGAGGAATGAACTTGGATTTGCAACGTAAACCACTTGTACACTGGTAATTAGTTTCCACTTCACAAAGACTAGCCACATCATCCAAGTTGAGATCCATTTCCCCCGACAGAGTCATTAACAAATGAATATTTTCTAACTCAGCTGTTGTCATTTCTGATCTTTATTCAATATTTTGCTCTGTACATTCACATCCAATGTAGAGAAAAAACTTTTTAATTTCAAATTTCTGCAGAACTTAAACAAATCAATATGGAGATTAGTGTAATCACAGTTATAAACCGGACAGAATTTCAATCCTTTTTTTAACACCGAAATTTCATGCTCATTTAAACATCTGTCCGACAAATTGATGACTTCTAATTCTCCCTGGTTCACATGATCCTGTCCTAATTCTTGGTTCTGTTCTGGCTCCTGGTGCCCATCCTTGTATTTGTGGGATTTCCTCCTCCCCCTTCTAGTCCTCCTATGAACTTTTTCCGACCTTTCTTGATCATTTTTAGTTCGTCGCAAAAAGAAGAATTCTTTTTGGGATTTCCTCCTACAGCTCCAGTTACATTCTCATCAATGGAGGAAATGCTAGAGCTACTATAATTGGTGGATGTGCTCAAATCTCCTGGTTGTGCTGTCCCAGCATTCGGATTAGTTTTGGATTTAGGTTTGACCACCTCATCGTAGCCCCGGGCAAAAGTGAAGATTCTACCTTCGTTGTAGTCCCGCTCATCTCTTTTTAATTTATTCAATTTCTTATCTTTGATTTGCAATTGATGTCTGTTAATGACATCTTTGAGAATGGAATAATTTTTTTTCGGTTAGTTCAGGTAAATTCATATCTTTTATTTCCTTTTCTAAATCTGTGATCTGTTGTCTTAACTTTTCTACTTTTCTATCCGAGTTCTTTATTAGAATATTCATCATGGTGAATGATGAGGTATATTTAAACGTTAACCACCCCGTCTCTCCTTTCCTATACACACTACCGAAAATTCATAAGTGTAGGGACAACCCTCCCGGTAGACCCATAGTCTCCAGCATTGGGAGCGTCACAGAACACCTTTCAGAGTTCGTTGATGGTTTCTTAAAACCATTAGTGGTGAACTTACCTTCATATGTAAGGGATACCACTGATATCCTCAATAAATTGCAGGATTTCAAATGGGAAGAAGGCATAATTTTGGCCATGTTAGACGTGGTAGGACTTTATACTTGCATCGAGATGGATAAAGGTATACAAGCATTGGAACACTTTCTGAGTAGCAGAAGTGCAAGTCTAAGACATCACTCTAAAATGTTAATACAAATGAGCCAGTTGATTCTTGAAAACAATTACTTTCTATTTGAGGATGAATGGTTCCACCAGATCAGGGGTACGGCGATGGGATCCAGGTTTGCTCCCTCTTATGCCAATCTATTCATGGGTTGGTATGAGAGGGAGCATACCTGGAGCCGCAGAGCAGGAGAGTGGATGGATCTGGTAGTATTTTGGGCCAGATTCATCGACGACATTCTCATAATATGGAGAGGTACCTTCGATGAATTAATAAACTATTTGCACTTCTTAAATAATAATGACTTTAACGTTAAACTTACAATGAAGCAGAGCTTATCTAGCATTGAATACTTAGATGTGACGCTCATGGTAGATGGAGACAAAATAAACAGTAAACTGTTTAGAAAAGAAACCACCACCAACTCCATCTTGAGGGCAGACAGTTTCCATCCAAAATCAGTCATTTCGGGTATACCTTACGGAGAAATGGTTAGAACCAGAAGGAATTGTTGTCGGGATGAGGACTACACCCAAGAATTAGATCTATTACAACGAAGACTAAGCAAGAGAGGTTATGCCAAGAAGGACTTAGTAAGGGCTACTGAAAAAGCAGTAAAAATTGATAGAGTAACAACTTTACTTCCCAAAAAGAAAGAAATTGTCAGACATAAACCTTCCTTTGTTACAACATACTGCATGCAAAAAGATAAAATCAGGCAGGCTCTTAGTAGGAATTGGACTTTACTAAAAGGCGTCCCCGGCTTGTCGACCATACTTGATGATAAGCCTACAATAACGTTTAAAAAATGTCCAACGATTAGAGACAAGGTTTTGACTAATTACATCCGTCCCACATTGACATCGTCCAAGGATTGGCTTCCCACACAACCTAAAGGCTTTTATGTTTGTGGGACGTGCATTATTTGTGCCCATGGCATGAACAAAACAAAAACGTTTCATTTCAATGGCTCAAAACGATTCCATATTAATGAATTTATCAACTGTAATAGTGTTGGAATTGTCTATGCCATTATCTGCAGTTGTAACAAAGTGTATATAGGGAGCACCAAAAGACTCCTGAAGTTAAGGATACAAGAGCACAGGCGAGCAATCATAAATCATGATACGAAATCCCCATTATACGTACACATGGAAAAGGAACATGGTTCCAATACAGACTTCAAATTCCATGGTATAGAGAGAGTCTCCCAACATGTGAGAGGTGGTAATTGGGAATTGCGCATTCGCCAAACTGAAGCACGCTGGATTATTAAATGCCGTACGATGATACATGGCCTAAATAGTGATTCTGAATTACACCATTTCTTGGCATAAACATAATCATAATTAAATTAGCGACTCGCTTTATAAATTATGTTAAATGTCAGTTTGTTTGAAACTTTATGCAAACTTGCGTCAGTATATATTATTTTTGTACACATTCTGGGACAATGAGAACAAGCAGACTGAGGTCTTATCCCAAAAAATTTCATTTTTCTATCAATATTAATTTGTTGTGCCTACTTGGAGGCAATTGAACTTGGACATGTATGTGTAGGTAATTATGGATTTACTCTTTATGAGCAAATAAGTTTATTCTAATCTGGTATAATATAGGTCGTCCGCATAGCTACAACACTAGTACACACATAGCGTATAAAATAATTGTACAGCACATGTTGAAAAGGTAACGTTAGTTTTTTATATTTGATGTAAATAGTGAAACGGGATCAACCCCGTATAAGCAGAGGATAAGGTGAGGTAAACACTTTGGATACGAGAGCACACGAACATAATTGTTCTTTATTTTGAGGAGTTACCAGGCCACATCATATGTTATATCAACAGTGATTGGGGCCAAGGTTGTCACATGTTGGGTAACAGTGTCGGGACCAAGGCAAATAGCGGACCAGATTGTGGACTGGTACTGACGACTGTTCCGCGCATGAACGGAAATGGTTTCACGTATAGCTAATAAAAATAGCAACCGTGGGACCGAGTGAAAAGCCAGCGTAACCATTAGACTAGCGAACGTGAATAGAAACTGTTCCGCGCATGAACGGAAATGGTGCTACGTATAGCCAATAAGAATAGCAACTAGGGGTCGAGTGAAAAGCCAGCGTTACCATTTAACTAGCGGACGTGAATGGAAACTGATATTAATACGCAACCCCTGCTGCGCATGATCGGAAACGGAGGTTGATATAAACGGAAACAACAGAAACCAGTTATAGTAACGTTTAGCCGTGCGGTATGTTGATTAAAATCACGTGCTATACATATATGATAGCGGACCGGATTGTAGACGGCACATACAACCGGAAATAATAGTTAAAGCAGGAAATGGCTGTGCATGATTGGCCAATAGTAACAACCGCTACACACACTGATAGCGGACCTTTATGAGAACTTGTTTGCGTGCACAGATGGGTTTAATTATATCGCGCGCGAAATCACGCATGCAGGGATTGGTTACTGGGCTCCTCTAAAACTCAGAGAGTCCTGGGCACTTCACCATCGGGATTTATCGTACCCGGGTCGGTGAGAGGAGCATGAGGCCACCTTTTGAACGGTAAGAAAGGAGGAATAGTTAGATTATTGGGGAAATGGACACTTTTTGAGCCTTTTATATTTAGTCTATTCTTTATATACATTTTTTCAGACTGAATTAAACTTGAGGAACATGGATAATATTGATTACTAGAAGACGGCAATTTTTGATGGTCCTTCATCACATTGATTGGGGTGAGTGGACAAGAAAGTTACAATCAGTTCCTTCATAACGGACTGTTGTAATTAATAATTAAAAATTATGTATTGACGGTCCACCTATTTTTATAGGCACTATATCTCATGGGCATATCAGTTTTTAAAGAACTCTCGATTAAAGGAAAAAAAAGAGATTAATCGATTGGAGAAACGTCGTTGACTTAATGCGTGCAAGGTATGATTTCTCTTTGATGGCAGTTTGAAAACATATAATGCCCAGATATTCTGAAAGTAGCAGCTGTTTAAACTGGAAGGTTAGGAGTTTTTGCCCATATAACGAGATACAGTATGGAGAGAAGAATGAACGGTCTTCTCCTTCTTTTTGCCTCTCCCCAGTTTAATACTAACACTGACACATGGTGAACGATTCGGGCCTCATGTAGAACACTCCCCTGATACAAGGTTCAATATTCAAAGGCAAAGACAGCAAATAAACTCTATAATTATACAAGGTGAGCTTGCCTTCCATAATTCTACATTATGTGTATACATCAGTTTGCTAACTTGTTGTCCCAGGATGTAGGTGGGATTACGTTGTAAGAATCAAAAGCTTTAGAAATCGTCTCTTGTTAATATGTTGTTAATGGTTCCGCAAGTCTCCAGCAGTGTAATTAATTTCTTAAGAATTCTATTCTACTACGACCAGGCACTAAAAGCTGTTCTTTAACAAATAGTCAGTGGATGATATGGTTTTTTCTTTTCTTTAAGATAATTTGAAGTTTGAAATACATGCACTGATGTTTTTGTATTATATGTTTCCATTTTTGCAGCCCTGATGACGTCCTGTCTGTAGGACGAAACGCGTCGGCTGCTGCACATCATGAAAGACAAGAATTTGATTGTTTTTGTGATTCTATACCAATATCAATATTCATTTTTGTGGTGTATAAATCCCAATGAATGTTTCGTGATAATTAAATGTTCAAACGGTTTTTGAAACAAGTTAGCACTCCCAGTTCATTTTTTGGTTTATTAGCTTGTAAAGTGTGTCTGCCATTGCAGAGCCTGTGTGCAGTCTGGTACTGCCATGTTGACTGGGCAAGTGCACCCACTTGCCAGTCCATAAACCTTCCCCTTTATACGTATTAGTCACCCATAAAGAAGGCCCAAGGGCAGGGTGCCTTGTAGGTAAAAGGCAGGACATGCCCTGATGTGTGTGGCATGCCCTGATAGTGAATTACAGCCATTTTCGTTTTTCACTATTGCAAGGCTACCTGCTCCCCATAGGCAAGAATGGGCACTTTGATTATAACATCTTATAATCCTAACTGACTCAGGGAGCTAGGTAGAAATTCAAGTTTAGTATGCCTGAACTCAATATGATAAAATACATCTTTTAGTGACGCAGGTTTTAACATTCTGTGTTTGAAAATACCACTTTTAGAAAGTAGGTCTTTTCTTGCCTAACTGTCCACCCTGCCTCTGCTAGGTTGTGTATTCCTTGTCTGGAGTTTGAGTGACAGGGTCGGGGGGATTCCAGGAGAAAGGGTGAGTCAGCACAGGGCTGAATAGACTCATCTGCATGTAGAGTGGTGGGAGGGAAGCACCTGGGACCTGAATAGGGCTTTGCCTGCCTTCTACAATGCTGGTTCCATCTCCTGTGGTGCTTCTGATGTCCCTGGCCCATACTGTCAAAGGAAAGAAGGAGTATTGTCAACAAAGTGCTCCAGGACTGATCAGAACTGGTACCTTCAGAGTCAAAGAATGTTGGTGTATAAAAGAGGGGACACAGACCCCAGACCTTTAGATCACTTCTGGGAATCAAGATGAACCTTTGCTGAGGAGAAGAACCGGGAAAATGAAGTAGGAGACTACCCCTGTGCTACTTGTTGTTGGGGTTGGCCTGCAGTGGTTGCTTCATTGCCTAAGAAAGGAGAAAAAGGACTGAGTGTACTTTCATCATCTTGAGGAAGATCTCCAAGGGCTTGAACTTGAACTTGCCTCCTGCCTGACGTTTTAGGGATACAAGACCACCCCTTCTGCTTGCCTGAATCTAGAAATGTGTTTTTAGCTGCTGCAGAAGGAACTTGCAACGCCGGCGAGCGACGCCGTCTTCTGCACTGAAGTCGTGAGTGCTGCTCTGACTTGCACCGTAGACCCGACCCCGACCGCCGTGCGCATCGACACCAGCGAACAACGCCGTAACCTGCCTGAAGCCGTGAGCGCTGTTCCGACTTGTGCCGTGGTCCCGACGCCTTCTGCTGGGCCGCATTGACTCCGAAACTGACATCGACATCGCGGAGCTGATCCTCGACGTGGGTGACCAAGAATCCATCGCCAGCACGACATCGTAAGGAACTGTGGTTTCGGCGCCATCGTGACGTCACCTCCCCAATGCAGTAAGGAACCGTCGTCTCACCTCCCCTGCGCTGCAATAAGGATCGAGTCTACAACTCCCCTGGGCTCGTAAGGAACCGCCGCCGCACAGCGCCAATGAAGCCGCACCTCCCCGACGCAGTGAGCTGTCTTTGTTTCTCATCGCTTTTCCAAGGTACTGTTCTTTGGGGTGTCTGTTTGACTCAGGGCCCGACGCCGCGCACCTCGCGGTCGGCGCTGTACTTTGGGATTTCTCCTGTCACCACGTTGTGATAACTCACGTTGGAGTTATCTATTGCTAGAGACTGATTTTAAGTGAACAACCTATTTTTAAAGCATATCTTGAGTACAGTATTGTGGATTTTTAACATTTGGTCTTGTGTTAAGTCTATATAAAAATACTTATTTTTATAATACAACCTGTGTGGTGTCCATCTGTAGTGTTGTCACTATATTACTGTATGTGTTCACAAATGGTTTACACACTACCTCTGAGATAAGCCTGCCTGCTCGTGCCAACTTACCAAGGGGGTGAGCAGGGGTTATTTTAGGAGTTTATCCCCTTACCCTGACTAGATGCGAGGATCCCTATTTGGTCAAAGGTACCAACCTCTGCCAACTAGAGACCCCCAAATCTAACAGGGTAATAGGTAAAAAAAAGTGATATATATATATATAAAAAATCATTGCTCACGCAGCAAGGATCCAGCACTCTGGGAGGCTAATTCCACTTGACTTTTTATTTAATGTAACAGCATCATCTACGTGTTTCGACAGCTGCCTGCTGTCTTGTTCACGATGCGGAGCGCCATTTTCCATACATTTTAAAATGGTTTGTCATAAGCAGCAACAAAGGACAAAAACTGGCACAATCAACTCTTGTCAGTTCATTACATTATTTGGGTGCCATCTTTAAGCTTGGTATTTACACCAACCTCTAGTATATATATTTTTTTACTTTGTAAGTTTTCACATTCTCCTTTGCAAGTGTAAATATAGACAAATCAATTTGTAATTATTATTACTTTTCTTAGTGGTTTGCTTAGAAAATCTACTACAATTGCGTGAATGTCTTTTAAATAACATGCTTATTTTTATAGCTGCCTCTTATTGTAATAGCCAACAGTAGTAAGATACATCATGTGTAAAGATTATCATAAGGTGCAAGTGCTTAATAAAGTGCTAGTGCTTTAGTATATTATACCTAAATTCTCATAATAGTACTTCATTATAGTAAAGTGCAAATGCATTCAACATATTCTTAAATGAATATGCTTATTTCCAAATTCCTTTAATACACAGTTATGATATAATTCATTTTTCCTTAAAATGCTGACTTAAAGTGCATATATACTAAAGTGCCTGATGTCCCTCATTTTGCTGTTAATAAAAACCTTATTAAAAGAAATTGGTCTTCTGAGGTGTGCTAGTTCATTCACCCTCCTTAATCTAGGCACGTAAATAAATCCTCATCTATGTTTAAACCATTTGGTTCTTTACTGTCCAACTCCAGGATAGAATACGACTCTAACCACCGGAGATCCTTCTCCCTGCTATCTCCTCTTTTTTTCTTTGGGATTTCTGCAATACAACTGTATTGCATGAAAACTGTCAGGAACAGGGTCACTTTGATGATATTTTTCAAAATGCCTAGCTACCTACCGGGTATGTTCTATCCTTGTTGGCAATTGCTCTATGATGTTGTAGTAACCTTTTATAGGCAGGCAAAGTGGTGCTACCTATATATACAATTTTTATATATATATATATATATATACTTATATCAAAACACCAGTCCTAGTGCATATCACGTACAAAACTGGTACGATAATTTGCTGTGCTTGAAGTTAGAAGTTAATTTTTCTATGCTGCCCATGACGCATTTCGGCCACGTTCTGTGCCCTTGATTACATGACCACGCTACGTTTGCAAGTTCATTAAATGGTGGAAATCACACCATGTGACACGTGGCATTATTACTAGACATGGAAAACACATTGTAATATTATACTTCCACAACATGTGTAGAAATGCCATTCAATAATTACAGTCTCATATTACTCGAGGGAAATATAAATACCTGTATAAATAAATAAATAGCAATTCATAAATATAATCAAATCAACAACAGATGTGCAAACGATTCAATCATATTTTCTACGACAAAATTTGACAAAACGAGATTTCATATAATTTTTGATACAGAATGTCCATAAAAAATATCAAAGTAGAATACATTATGATACATAGATATATATATATGATATAGATGCACTTATGTATGTATCTACTGCCATTATAAAAAACAGAACTCATTCAATAGACTGTGGCATAATTGCTCACCAGGATACTTCTACTTTAATGCTAGTTATTGGGGCGTATCAGTAAATTCTAGTATAAAGTCGTATTACACATAATCTCTCTTTAAAGTGCCGTAATAATATTGCATGCTAAAGTGCTAAAGTGCTTAAAGTACAACGTGTTAAAAGTGCTACAATTAAAGTGCTTTACATGATGTGATGCTGTGGCTTCACAAATGTGAGATCCAGCAAGTTAAAAACTAATCCTAAAGGAACATAGTAGCTGAATAAGAAATATATACAACGGACTATATGCCATGTTGGGCCCACAGCAATCTACTTGTACGACCATAAGAATACACACATCGTTGGCCAAAACAAAGGTATAGAAAGTAAACCAGAATACAAGTCTTTTTTTTATAAGAATGTTATCATAAAAATGTTATCATAAAATATTGTCCAAATCATCGCCAGAGTTCAAACTAATGGGGACTTGGTTTCCAATTCCATAATACATTTTTATTCGAGTTGACAAAGAGATTTTTCTCGATTACCTCCTCTTTTATTCCCCAGTACAGCATCAATAACAAAGTATTGGATACAGCTCAAATCATTGTTGTGTTTAGATTTGAAATGCCTGGCTACTGCATATGAAGGATCTGAGTTGACTATAGCACGCAAATGTTGCAGGATCCTTACATGGACCTGCAGCTTGGTAATACCCATGTAGCATAGGCCACAAGTACATTGAAGCACATATATTGCATGGTCTGTGCTGCAGGTAAAGTGTCCTTTAATAACGATGGTTTCAGAGGAAAATGCTGTACAGTAAGAGGTTGTATTAATATCGAATTTGCATGCACGACAAGTGCTACATTTAAAAAAGCCTTGATTAGGTGACATCCAGCTACTTTTATTCTCTACTTCAGGGCTGGTTATGACCAATTTACTACGCATAGAGAAGGCTTTGTGGAATGTGAAAATTGGCATGCCTGGGAGCACTTGTTGATTGATAATTGCCCTAATGCTAGTAACCTGCTTGCTGTATGTATTGGTTAACCTAATTATGGATTTTTTACTCTCTGTTGTATTACTACATGAAACTTTCTCTTCAACCTCCACTTCTCTACTTGGGTTCAAAATGTGTTCCTGTCTTTGCTGCTGTTAGCTTTCTTCATAGAAATGTCTAGCTTGTTTTCCATATAGCCCCTTGCCGTAAACGTCTGTTTGGCTTCTTGCTGATGTTGGATAAGGTCCTTATCAGAACTACATGCCCTACGAATTCGGAGAAATTCCCCATAGGGGATGCTGGTAAAGATGTTGAGAATGAAAACTATGCACATGTAAAAAGAATTGCCTGCTGTATATTTTCTAAATGGACAGGTTTCAATGTTTACTTGATCTATATAAGCACTCACATCTAGGAAATTGGTTGCGTTTGCATCAATATATGCAGTGAACTCCAGGTTAAGGTTATTTGCATTAATCTTTCTTAAAAATTGTTCCGCCTGTAAAGCTGTGCCTCTCCATATAACAAAAACATTGTCTATATATCTCCACCACTGCACCACATGGGAGACCCAATCTGTGTTATGTTCCACCGTGAGGACTCGCCACTCCCACCAGCCAACATGAAGACATGCATAGCTCGGAGAGAATCAAGCCCCCGTAGCCACACCCCATAGCTGTTGGAAAATTATGTTATCAAACAGAAAAAAGTTGTTGTGTAAACACCAATGTATCATATTTAAAATCATATTAATATGGCTATACATTTCCATCACTCTTTTTCCGAGATATTACTCAACAGCGTTGAATCCATCCTTGAGCTAGATGCTAGTGTACAAAGTGGTAATGTAAAAAATAGAAAATCACTGGACCAAGATTGGTTGTTGAGTTCATGCAGGAAATCGGTGGTGTCACGAATATAAGATGGTAGACTTGTAACAAACTCTTGTAGATAATAATCAACATATCTTGATGTATTTTCAAAAAGGCTTTTCCTGGTTGATATAATAATATATATATTCACTGAAAAAACAAAGGCTACAGGAATGTTATAGTTAGGCTGACATTTCCCTTGTACAAAACCAGAGAAATTCAGCAGTTATAGTTAGCTGAGCTAACTATAACTTGCACACCCGCAATGCACTGCTTATGACCTCACAGATTACACCACTCATGACATGGTCAGTTACATCACTGCTGGCATCTCCAATGACATCACTCATGACATCATCCAGTGCCTGTGAGTGTTTTTGAAAAGTTTATGAGTGTTAAGTATAAAAGTGGGACCGGACGCATTAATAATGTAAAGTGCCCTGGGGAGGTGGTGGTCCCTGGGGCTTTGTTAAGCCCTGGGAGGGGGGCTCCGTTCGACCGCTCTCGTATATTAATCATATGTTCCTGGGACTTGGCACACCGGGGGTTATGTTAAAGCAAGCGCAGGTGCCTGTACTTGCTTTAAAAAAAAGCAGGGTATTCCTACTCTACCCCCTTTCCTTTATTTTCACTTTTCTGGGGGGACTCAGCTTGAAGCCGATTCTCACGATGGCTGCCAACACTTCCTGGTTGAAGTGTTGGCAGCCAATCAGAGCAGTGCATTTCCAGAGATATCACTATCATTTTGAACTTACATTTCTCAAAAACTACTGAATGGTTTTACACTAAATAAGCAGAAGGCACTCCCTTCAACCAACATCTACCTCCCTGCCAAATTTGGTGTAAATCTGTTCAGCAGTTCGGGCTGTAGGTGTGGATAAATGTTCCAATGGGAATTAACTTTATAAGTGCACCCTTATTTCGAGCCCCTAATTCTCAGTCCCCACTGCACTTTTTTTTAACATTTCATGAAGACTGGTCAAACAACGCCAAAGTTATAGCCAAGTCAACAAATGCTTTTCCTATGGAAAGTAGGTCCTAACTATAACCACCTACTGGCGACCTCCAGTAGGCAATATGTATTTATTTATATTCACACACACACACACACACACACACAAAAGTGTTAGTATTTTAAAATAATTTGAGAACCATTAAGCGACTGACAATGAATACACTGAATTTACAGATGTGGAAAGGGGATGCTGTAAGTATACAAGCATCTTTCTCTTTATTTCTAGCCACTTTAAAAACACATTATGCCTTAAATTACTAAAAGCACATACATCTTCTTTAATTTTTAACTCACTGGTTCCATACCTTCATTAACATCTGAATTATCCCTCCACAAACGCCGTGGACATGTCAGACCTACTCGACTCCTTCTACCCCGATATCACCTTCCTTATGGAAATCTGGATGAACTCCACCTCCCCCCCAGACATCACCGCCGCCATCCCAGACGGCTACAAGATCATTCACAAAGGTCGAATCAACAAACCGGGTGGAGATATCGCCATCGTGCACAAAAGCACCCTCCCCCTCACCACCCACTCGGACGACCACTCGACCAACATGGAGCTCCTTCACTTCCAGGTCCAGACCAACCTGAACACCACCTTCTGCGGCACCCTCATCTACAGAACCCCCGGACCCTGTCATCCATTCAGCGATTCCATTATTGACTTCATCGCACCCCCTGCTCTTACCTCTACAGATTACATCCTCCTCAGTGACCTCATCTTTCACCTGGACAGCTCCAATGACTAGAACACCTTATCCCTGCTGGATAACCTCGCCACAATCACACTCAGAAAACTGGTCAACTACCCAACCAACTCAGCAGGACACATGCTTGACCCCATCTTCTCCACCAGCAACAACATCACTTTCAGCCACACCTCTGAGCTCCTGTGAACTGACCACCACTGCATCCACTTCCCCTTCACCAAACCCACCGTACACCACCACTCCCACCGCTACCCTCACAGAGGTTGGAAAAAGGTCACTGAAGAACAGCTCACCACCTCCCTCAGCAAACCCCCTCCACCAACATCCACGGATGCCAATACTGGATCCCTGATGAAAGCCCCAGGCAAGCAACACTCCAAGAAAGTCAGCTGGTTCTCTCCTGCCCTTCATGATTCCAGATGCACCTGTAGGCGGCTCGAGACGAGATGGTGGAGCAGCAAGACCCCGGAAGACCACTCATGTTCAAAACCGATGTCACTGCACACCATCACCTCATCAACTAAAATAGCACTACATAAAAGGATAAACGCCAACGATCTCAAAAGCAAAAAACTTTTCACTGTGGTCAAAGAATTCACCAAACCCAACACAAAGACAGCTGACATTCCACCCTCCCAAGACCTCTGCAACAACCTTGGCCCCTTCTTCCACCCCAAGGTTAAGGAGATGTACACAGCAGCTTTAACAGCCTCTCATCCCAACTGCAACCACCACACACAACAACACCAGACCTTTGCAGACCCTATTCAGCTAGACTCCCCTCACTGCTGATGACACCCTCAAGATCCTGAACATCCACTCGGGAGCACACTCTGACCCTATCCCGCTCCACATCTTACACTGAGCCGGCTCTGCCAATGCCCCTAAACTCTGCCGCACCATCAACTGCTACATCAACTCCGCCCCTTTCCTGGAAGACTCGAAATGCGCAGAGATCAACACCTTGGTGAAGAAACCCTCTGACAACCTAACGGACCTCAAGAACTTCAGACCCATCTCTCTGCTCCACTTCCCATCCAAGGTCATCGAGAACGCCATCAACATCCAACTTTCCATCAAAGCGAACCACATCCTGGACCTCTCCCAATCCAGCTTCCAAAGCAACCACAGCACGAAGACTGCCCTACTCTCCGCTACAGATGACGCCCACACACTCCTTGACTGAGATGGAACTGCAGCCCTCATCCTCCTGGACCTCTCGGCCGCCTTCCATACCGTCTCCCACCGCACCGTATGCACAAGACTCCACGATGCTGGCATCCGCGACAAAGCCCTAGAATAGATTCGCTCCTTCCTCACCTGCCAAAAACGTATTTTGTAAATAAGTATTTGACTGGAATTGTTGCAGTCCTCTTTTACTTGCCACATGTGTGTATCCAATAGGGGCTATTCAAGATGTATTTAACGTCTGCTGGATGTCGAATAAATTACTTGTGCAGAACCTGTGGGGTGCTCCAGTTTTGTTCCGATGGAATTTGTGGTTTGAATTATTCTGTGAGGCCACGCTCCTGTTGGATTCTCCCGTTATCAAGAGTTCAATGGTTTCAGTGTGGCAATTGTGAGGTGGAATATATATATATATATTACCTACTGGCGGTCGCCAGTAGGTATATATAGTTAGGATTTTTTCTCTATGGGTTTTTTGAAAATTCTATGTCTAATAACTTTGGCGTTTGTGGACGGAATTGGCTGAAATTTTCAGGAAAATGGCACATTTTGTTTCTGAGCAGCCCTTGAAAATTTGGGGGGGGTTCGTCCAGTGGGGGCCGAGAAAAAAGGGGGGTCCCAAAACGTGTTTTTAACATTGAGTTTTCCATAGGGCGGTTGGCCTCACTTTTAGCCCGAACGGCTGAATGGATTTGCACGAAACTTGGCAAAATTGTAGGGACTGGTAGCCCGATGTGCCTTTTGTAGGTCTCAATATATGTGCTCCAGTGGATTTTGAGAAATTAACGTTTAAAAAAAGATATATATCTGTAAGCGCGGACCAGGCAGCGCTCTGGTTCGCGGACTTTTCGCGCAACGGAGCTTTGTGAAGCGAAGCTGATTGGTTCTCCGGCGTCTGTCAACATTCCAAACAGTCCGTAGCGGCCGCCATCTTGTCTCTCGGTAGGATCGAGAGACAAGAGGAGGTCAAAACAAAGGGGGAAATAACTATAAGGGGGCATAGTAGATCCTCGCTGACCCCCTAGGTTTGATGTGGAGGTTTTAAAAGGGCCCCGCGGGGCAAAAAAAAATAATAATAATAATAATCGAACGGCTGAATGGATTTGCACGAAACTTGGCAAAATTGTAGGGACTGGTAGCCCGATGTGCCTTTGCTAGGTCTCAATATATGTGCTTCAGTGGATTTTGAGAAATTAACGTTCAAAAAAAGATATATATCTGTAACAGCGCACCGCTTCGCGTACTTTTCGCGTTACGGAGCTTTGCGAAGCGAAGCTGATTGGCTCTCCGGTGTCTGTAAACATTCCAAACAGTACGTAGCGGCCGCCATCTTGTCTCTCGGTAGGATCGAGAGACAAGAGGAGGCCAAAGCGAAGGGGCAAATGACCATAAGGGGGCATAGTAGATCCTCGCTGACCCCCTAGGTTTGATGTGGAGGTTTTAAAAGGGCCCCGCGGGGCAAAAAAAAAAAATAATAATAATAATCGAACGGCTGATGACCATAAGGGGGCATAGTAGATCCTCGCTGACCCCCTAGGTTTGATGTGGAGGTTTTAAAAGGGCCCCGCGGGGCAAAAAAAAAAAATAATAATAATAATCGAACGGCTGAATGGATTTGCACGAAACTTGGTAAAATATTAGGGACTGGTAGCCCGATGTGCCTTTGCTATGTCTCAATATATGTGCTTCAGTGCATTTTGAGAAATTAACGTTCAAAAACAAGATATATATCTGTAACAGCGCTCCGCTTCGCGGAGATAAAATTATATCTGTATTACCTAGCTGTTGCTAACACCAGTTAGCGACGGCTAGTAGGAGATAGCGACCATCTTGGGTCCCACTTTGCATGTGAGTGATATTTATCACTAATGACATGCAAAGTGGGCATGCCAAGATGTTAGCGACTGGAAACAGTCGCTAACATCGCTATCTCCTATTATCAACTTTTGGAAATATTCGAGATAAGCGCGAATATCTCCAAAAAGTAACAGCTGCCCTGAGCAGTTCTTAGCCATGTTATCCAATGGGAGGTGGATAACATGGCTAAGAGCATTAGCTCGGTAATGCATGAATATCGCGGAGTTTTCAGCGATATTAATGCATTGCGCTCGTTTTTTATCGTATTTGCGATAAACCTTGATAATAGCAAGGTTTATCTGCGATAATTTCTGACGGTAAAAAAATCTTTGCAATGCATCGTTAGGGATAAATATCGCTTAACTTTGGTAATATGCCCCAACGTCTGTTAACGTTCGATTCGAAGGAAATCAGGAATTGTTGAAAAACATTGTGTGCGCCATCTTGTCTTTTTTCAAATGCCACACTTTTGTCGTGCACGGCAGCCATTTTAGATGCCTTGACCAGACCCACTCTGTGCACGCTGTCGATCCTTAGCATGGCTCCCCACCCTCGCAAGCATCTCACCCAGGCAGTGGTCACCCCCGCTCTCTGTCTTATGCATGGGTAATAAACCTCCCCCCATCTGCGCTGCTCTTCCCTGAGAATCACACCCTGTGCCCGCCCGACACCTCCCTTTCGCCCTATTCACTACCGCACCCTCTGACACTCCTTTTCCTCTGTGTCCGATTGTCCAGGCCGGTCCTAGGCTATCAGCTAGCCCTGCAGATGTAGTTTATGGCCACAGCTGTAAAGAATCACCCCTCTTCAAAGGAGTTATAGTAGATCAAGGCCCACACTCGATGAGATCCGTCACAGCAGAAGCGTTGCTATTATCTGAAAACCATCCTGTATTGTGATTGGGGAGGGGACCGAGCGTGAAGCGGAAGATTCCAGGGATGACTCTTTGTACATCAAAGTTTTTACAATTATGTGTCACATTAAAAATATATAGCACTCCGACAAAGTAGTAAGATTATAAAACTTTAATAATTTATAAATATATACAAGAAAACAAAAATAGTAATAACATATAAACATTTTTAGAGAAAAACAACGAAGTAGCGGTCGGCTGTGCGAATAGTCCCAACGCAGCACAACGTCCAGATTTCCGGCGTGGGGCGTCGCGGGGGGTGGGTCATCAGTAGCAAACTGTTGTGCGAATAGTTCCAAGGCAGCAGAACGCGCCGAAATCTAGATGACACGAAAGTGATGTCTAGTAAGTTGCCACCCAGCAAATAACGGCGTGGGGCGTCGCGGGGGGTGGGTCATCAGTAGCAAACTGTTGTGCGAATAGTTCCAAGGCAGCAGAACGATGGCACCAAGGTGATGTCCAGTAAGTTGCCGCACTGGTTTTGGTATCCTACAATGCTGCTCCGAATAACGGCGTGGAGCGCCCCGGGGGAGGCGGCGTGAACGGGCCTCTCCAGGTGGAGTCTCATCTGTTTTAGTGGGGCGCCCCTTTACCGTTTCAGTTGCCATTCCGTCCGCTTTTGGTCCACTGTGTCAAAATCCGCCATTCAGCTGAGTTGCGCCCACTCTTGCGGTGCAGCGATAGGCGGCTGCCACAGGACTCTCAAAATGGCGGCAGGCTCTTTCCTTTTTGGGCGTGGTCCACTGAAATGGCCCTGGGACACCTTGGAAATCGGACGCTTGTCTGCTAGGTCTTGGACCCCATTCTCGAAAGCGTCCCCTCCGCCTTGAGAATTCATCAAAAGTTTTGGGGGCCCCGACTCCTGCAGGCTTCTGGTGGGGAGCGGCTGCCATGATTGCTCGCGGAATGACCACGACGGAGCTACGAGATGGTGGTGCTCTCATGGTGACGCCAGTTTAGTCTGAAACATCCAGAAACAAGGTGGGGCTTTCATCGTTTGGGGGAAAAAAAAAGTTTTCATCCAATGAAAAGTGTTGTTTTTAGGTCATATGATCAAGCCTTCCATCATTAGGAAACCAAAAGTAAAATGAACCAATGAAAAGTTTTATAAACAAGTCACATGACCTGTTATGCGGCATAGGGTATAAAATGCGGAGAAAATACGTTGGCACGTGAGGCGGCGTCAGTAGCGGACCGATGTGCGAATAGGCCGAAGGCAATACAACGCGCCAAGATCCGGATGGCACCGAGGTGGTGTCATAGTTGAGAGTTCTGAGCAGCGGTTGTAACACTGTCTGAAGCTTATTTGCAGCTGCTGCAGCTTCACTACGCGCCAAGATCCGGATGGCACCGAGGTGGTGTGTAGCAAGTTGCTGCACTGGTGTGGCCATCCTACAATGCTGAAAGTCGGCGTGGGGCGCCCCGTTGGCCTGTGAGTTTGCGTCAGTAGCGGACCGATGTGCGAATAGGCCGAAGGCAGCACAACGCGCCAAGATCCGGATGGCACCGAGGTGGTGTCTAGTAAGTTGTCGCACTTCTGTGGCCATCCTACAATGTTGAAAGTCGGCGTGGGGCGCCCCGTTGGCCTGTGAGATGGTGTCAGTAGCGGACTGATGTGTGAATGGGGCCAAAGGCAGCGCAACAATATTTTCTACTATATTTCCGGAGTAGAAGACACCACAAGGCGCTGAGATGCCAAGATCCGGATGGCACCGAGGTTGTGTGTAGCAAGTTGCCGCACTGGTGTGGCCATCCTACAATGCTGAAAGTCGGCGTGGGGCGCCCCGTTGGCCTGTGAGATGGCGTCAGTAGCGAACCGATGTGCGAATAGGCCGAAGGCAGCACAACAATATTTTCTGACTGACACCACAAGGCGCTGAGATGCCAAGATCCGGATGGCACCGAGGTGATGTCTAAGTTGCGGACTGATGTGCGAATGGGGCCAAAGGCAGCGTAACAATATTTTTTGTATGGAAGATACCACTAGGCGTTGAGATGCCAAGATTCGGATGGCACTGAGGTGATGTCTAGCAAGTTGGTGTGGTCATCCTACAATGCTGAAACTCGGCGTGGGTCGCCCCATTAGCCTGTGAGATGGCGTCAGTAGCGGACCGATGTGCGAATAGGCCGAAGGCAGCACAACGCGCCAAGATCCGGATGTCACCGTGGTGGTTTCATAGTTGAGAGGCACTTCATCTGCAGTGGGGCGCCGAGATCCGGATGGCACCGAGGTGATGTCTAGCAAGTTGCTGTACTGGTGTGGTCATCCTACAATGCTGAAACTCGGCGTGGGTCGCCCCATTAGCCTGTGAGATGGCGTCAGTAGCGGACCGATGTGCGAATAGGCCGAAGGCAGCACAACGCGCCAAGATCCGGATGTCACCGTGGTGGTTTCATAGTTGAGAGGCACTTCATCTGCAGTGGGGCGCCGAGATCCGGATGGCACCGAGGTGATGTCTAGCAAGTTGCTGTACTGGTGTGGTCATCCTACAATGCTGAAACTCGGCGTGGGTCGCCCCATTAGCCTGTGAGATGGCGTCAGTAGCGGACCGATGTGCGAATAGGCCGAAGGCAGCACAACGCGCCAAGATCCGGATGTCACCGTGGTGGTTTCATAGTTGAGAGGCACTTCATCTGCAGTGGGGCGCCGAGATCCGGATGGCACCGAGGTGATGTCTAGCAAGTTGCTGTACTTGTGTGGTCATCCTACAATGCTGAAACTCGGCGTGGGTCGCCCCATTAGCCTGTGAGATAGCTGTTCTTTGGATTTGGGCCTGGTCCACCAAAATGGCCCTGGGACACCTTAGAACTCGGACGCTCGATTTTTTTTTCCTTTCCTGTACATGCAAAAAAAGGTAAATGCCCGGTACGTTACACGCTTCATCTGCCACGATGAACTCTCCAGAGGAACCGAAAAAAAATATAGTTGTGGTAACTATACCATGCATCGTCATATGGAGAGGTGGCAGCAATTAATTATAGTGCTGCATAAAAGAGAGATTTGGAGGAGAACCCCTGACCTGCTAGTACATTCATCAAAGAAGTGGCACTGAGAGCTTCAGAGGCAAGGGAAACGGTCCCAAATATTTAGAAGAACTTTGGAAAGATTAAAATGACATGTTTAGATTGTGGCAAATTAATTTCATGTGGACAGATGAGTGTTACTCTAATAAATACAGCATATGAACATCATCATAGTCGATGGTTGGTAGAGACATTTTGACTATATCCTGGACCTGCCCGTCCTCGCCCAAAATGGCGCCAGAATAAATGGGACTCGTAACTCCTTGTTGTGTACTGGTTGCAGAACCTTGAAATCACGAGATACGTATGCAGTTTTGAAGCACATGGCGGGCGGGGACGAGAATTGATTGAATATTTCAACATCCCTATTGATATTAAGTTCTGATGTGTTATTGATTACTGTACTGTTGAAAGTTCGAATTAACGTCACCCATGGTACTTGCCCGCAAATGTATATCTAGATAATTTTATTGTAACTGGCCCTGTCGTATTTTAATTATAAAATGTACGTCCACCGATTCCGTAACTGTTAGACACCTTAGTTCTTGCAACCTAATGGCCCGCCCGTTACGTTCCTCTACAGTGTAAATGTCTATTCATCATATACGATTACAGTTTGCTCTGTGGCAGGCCCACGTGGTTATAGGCTCGTATTTGTATAATGAAATTTTCTCAATAAAGGTTTTTAAAAGAAAACATGGTAGTAGTATATACATTGGTAAAGTTTTTAATAATAGTGACTGTTTTAGAATCATTAAAAGGCAAGTGAAATAAAGCAGACCAATTACATGAAGGGTAAAAGGTATAATACGAAGGAACGCAGTAAAGATAAATGGTCAAGGGCTGTTGTGTTTTCTATTCCTGCAACATAAAGTGATCGATAAGAATCTCATATTCAGGCGTATCGGCGACTAAGACAGCAGGTCGACCCTCTTTTGCTCAACGGCTCCGTCATGGGACGAAGAAACGCTATTTTTCTCGAAAAAAGAATATATTTTACTTGCAGGACAGTTGTAAAATTTCCGGGAAAGTACATTAGCCTGGAACATTATAACATATATTTAAGAAAAAATAATGTTCGGAAGTAATGAAAAGCGTAATTTTTAGGTCATATGACCAAGCCTTTCATCATTACAATAAGAAAAGTAAAATGAACCAATGAAAAGTTTTATTAACAAGTCACATGACTTGTTATGCTTACGTTACGCGCTGCGCGCCCCGGATGACTTCCGGATGCGCTAACGCGGCGCGTCATATGACGCATTACGCGACAACGCAGGTACAGAATATAGTCAAAATGTCTCCACCAACCAGCGGTCGGAACACAACCCCTTTCAGCAGGCTAAATAGTTCTGTTAAATGACAACAGAAGGGACAGGCAACAAGAACCATCAGTCAAAGAGGGGAGAGCTAGTTCTTCTCTACCGGGTTACATTGGGGCGCTACCGGAACTGATCGAATTGGTAGTCTACAGTGTTTCTGGATGTTTCAGACTGAAGCTGGGGTTAGCATGAGAGCAGCACCATTTCGTAGCTCCGTCGTGGTCATTCCGCAACCAATCATGGCAGCCGTTCTTTATCGTTATTTTGGGCGGGGTGGGTGGCGGAGCCGAGCTGTTTTGCAGCCATCATTGTGTGGAGTTCAGTTCATCTCACTAGTTTTGTATTTGTCATGAGGGGTTGTTCCTAATGTTTCTATTTTAGCGAGGTCAAAAAGAGATCCCATTAGTGGCCTACTGATTTTGCTCGATTCCTTTTCTTTTTTTTTTACACGATTTTTCGTTATCTGCAAAGACTAAACAGAGTATTGCGACTCTGTGTTTGTTTGTAAATAGAGAATGAACCAAAGAGAACTAATTCTAAAACAGTAAATACTTGGATAACAATGAATCAAATGGAGAGAGAAGCAGGCACGACGGATTACAATGGGGGCAAAGACCTGCGTTAACTACCTTTCACTATCTGCAAAGAGAGAGTACTCCTAATAGAAATGAGGGGGGGGGGGCACCATTCAAAGCAGATCAGTGTGCATAAACACGAAAATGTTTTCACTTACCACGTACTTGACATTCGACAGCTTATGATATTTGCTATTAAAAAACCATTGAAATTCACTGAAAAAACCATAGGTTATAGACCATATATAGTTAGGAATTAGCATTTACAAAACCTTGAAAATTCACTGAAAAAACCATAGGTTATAGACCATATATAGTTAGGAATTAGCATTTAAAAAACCTTATTTTACTCACACAAAACCATTGAAATTCCATATATAGTTAGTTGCACTAACTATATATCGCGCACCTGCAATCCACTGCTGATCATGTCACATATTACATCATTCATGACATGGTCAGTGACATCACTGATGACATCACTGATGACATCTCAAATGACATCACTGATGACATCACTGATGACATCTCATTTGACATCATTCTTGTGCTAATACGATAAACCTCTTCAGACTCTAATATAACCTTAGATACACTCAGTGTATACAGACACTCACACACTTCCACTCATCCATGGAGTTACTCACACACCCAGTCAGTCATGCAAAGAAACAATCTCATCTCCATTTCTTCAACTATACAGTTAAACACACCTTACTTATTGAAACATATACTAACACATATTTACTCTCTTATACAATCCCTGATACAAGTTCACAATGATCGATACAACCACTCACTCATTCGGTGGCTCTCATGCACAGTTATTTATATATGCCAACTCTCACATGTACTGTGTTTTACATATGTACTTACTATGACATGTAGCATTGAGATATCCATTCACTCATCAATACACTCATGCACACAGTCAACTGCCCATGTAGCTGTTTCCACATGCACTCTTGAACTCATACACCTAGTGAATAAACTGTTCACACATCTATGCATAGAGTCACACACCTTCCAGCCACCCCCACACAAACTCAATCTCCCATAGAAATACTTGGGCAAGCAATTAATAACACATATAGCCTCTCGTATAGCTAATGATCAACACATGCAGCAGTTTACAGAACAACAGACATAATGATGCACAAATTAAGACAGTTTAGTCACTAACCCATGCATTCAGTGAGACACATTTAATCACTCACTCATACAGTCAGTCACGCACCTACTAAATCCTTCATCCAGACACTTATACATCCACTCATTCTTCAATATGTAAGATATATTTTAACTTTACAGAAACATACAGTCACTGGATGTTGTCATCAGTGATGTCATCAGTGATGTCATCAGTGATGTCACTGACCATGTCATGAATGATGTAATATGTGACATGATCAGCAGTGGATTGCAGGTGCGCGATATATAGTTAGTGCAACTAACTATATATGGAATTTCAATGGTTTTGTGTGAGTAAAATAAGGTTTTTTAAATGCTAATTCCTAACTATATATGGTCTATAACCTATGGTTTTTTCAGTGAATTTTCAAGGTTTTGTAAATGCTAATTCCTAACTATATATGGTCTATAACCTATGGTTTTTTCAGTGAATATATATATATATATATATATATATATATATATATATATATATATATATATATATATATATATAAACTGACAACCATTCCCGGCTGCTCCTAGTCTCTCGTCACGGCGAGCCTGTGCGGGTGCCGGCCACCCTTGATATGTAGAAAACCCTTTTTCTTCCCGTTCCGAAGAAATTCACAGGCTACTCATGATGCTTAAGGGATTTTATTAACACGAAATCAGCAGCTCCCTACCGACGCGTTTCGCCACTAAGGCTTGGTCACGGTAGATGTGATCAATTACGAAGTGCTATTTACATATTCAAATCATAAACATGAAAAGAGGACTTTCCTCAGTCATTCCCGACTACTAGGTAGTCTCCATCTTGGAATGGTCAAAATTCAATAACATGGGCATCGCCACATTGCGCCCTAAAAATATCAATCATAGCACTATTATTAGCTCATAATTTCAATCCATTCATGAATGAAACTTACTTAATATCGCCCAAGTGGGCAGTCGTATACAACTAATACACAATGTATAATAATAATAAACAACAAATTATATGAAAACATTTTCAACAAACATTTTGCCCATGTGGGCATATTTGAGCTACAATAGTTACTGATCAAATTCATTCCAGAATTTCATAAGTCTTGCCCAAGTGGGCTATTTGCTCGTGGCTCTCCTTGTTCCCAAAAGCGTTATATTAGTCCTCCAGATCTTATTACATGTTCCTGTATGAAAAAAAATGTATCTTTTTTTAAAGTCCAATATACCTAACATATTTACATTTGTAAAATTTAAAAACAGAGATGTCAAAAACCGGTTACATTTCACAATTCATCCTAGGTGGACTGCCATTTCCTCACTACAGTTCATCCCAATTGGATGTAAGGTCTCAAAATCGATAATGAACTTCGATTCTAGGATTCTCAACTGTCGCAGTCTATCACCCCCTCTTACATTATCTCTGACTGCATCTAGTACCAAGAATTTCAATAAATTGTCATTCTGGTTGTGGTGTGTCTTGAGGTGGTCAAAGGTACCAACCTCTGCCAACTAGAGACCCCCAAATCTAACAGGGTAATAGGTAAAAAAAGTGATATATATATATATATATAAAAAATCATTGCTCACGCAGCAAGGATCCAGCACTCTGGGAGGCTAATTCCACTTGACTTTTTATTTAATGTAACAGCATCATCTACGTGTTTCGACAGCTGCCTGCTGTCTTGTTCACGATGCGGAGCGCCATTTTCCATACATTTTAAAATGGTTTGTCATAAGCAGCAACAAAGGACAAAAACTGGCACAATCAACTCTTGTCAGTTCATTACATTATTTGGGTGCCATCTTTAAGCTTGTTATTTACACCAACCTCTAGTATATATATTTTTTTACTTTGTAAGTTTTCACATTCTCCTTTGCAAGTGTAAATATAGACAAATCAATTTGTAATTATTATTACTTTTCTTAGTGGTTTGCTTAGAAAATCTACTACAATTGCGTGAATGTCTTTTAAATAACATGCTTATTTTTATAGCTGCCTCTTATTGTAATAGCCAACAGTACTAAGATACATCATGTGTAAAGATTATCATAAGGTGCAAGTGCTTAATAAAGTGCTAGTGCTTTAGTATATTATACCTAAATTCTCATAATAGTACTTCATTATAGTAAAGTGCAAATGCATTCAACATATTCTTAAATGAATATGCTTATTTCCAAATTCCTTTAATACACAGTTATGATATAATTCATTTTTCATTAAAATGCTGACTTAAAGTGCATATATACTAAAGTGCCTGATGTCCCTCATTTTGCTGTTAATAAAAACCTTATTAAAAGAAATTGGTCTTCTGAGGTGTGCTAGTTCATTCACCCTCCTTAATCTAGGCACGTAAATAAATCCTCATCTATGTTTAAACCATTTGGTTCTTTACTGTCCAACTCCAGGATAGAATACGACTCTAACCACCGGAGATCCTTCTCCCTGCTATCTCCTCTTTTTTTCTTTGGGATTTCTGCAATACAACTGTATTGCATGAAAACTGTCAGGAACAGGGTCACTTTGATGATATTTTTCAAAATGCCTAGCTACCTACCGGGTATGTTCTATCCTTGTTGGCAATTGCTCTATGATGTTGTAGTAACCTTTTATAGGCAGGCAAAGTGGTGCTACCTATATATACAATTTTTATATATATATATATATATATACTTATATCAAAACACCAGTCCTAGTGCATATCACGTACAAAACTGGTACGATAATTTGCTGTGCTTGAAGTTAGAAGTTAATTTTTCTATGCTGCCCATGACGCATTTCGGCCACGTTCTGTGCCCTTGATTACATGACCACGCTACGTTTGCAAGTTCATTAAATGGTGGAAATCACACCATGTGACACGTGGCATTATTACTAGACATGGAAAACACATTGTAATATTATACTTCCACAACATGTGTAGAAATGCCATTCAATAATTACAGTCTCATATTACTCGAGGGAAATATAAATACCTGTATAAATAAATAAATAGCAATTCATAAATATAATCAAATCAACAACAGATGTGCAAACGATTCAATCATATTTTCTACGACAAAATTTGACAAAACGAGATTTCATATAATTTTTGATACAGAATGTCCATAAAAAATATCAAAGTAGAATACATTATGATACATAGATATATATATATGATATAGATGCACTTATGTATGTATCTACTGCCATTATAAAAAACAGAACTCATTCAATAGACTGTGGCATAATTGCTCACCAGGATACTTCTACTTTAATGCTAGTTATTGGGGCGTATCAGTAAATTCTAGTATAAAGTCGTATTACACATAATCTCTCTTTAAAGTGCAGTAATAATATTGCATGCTAAAGTGCTAAAGTGCTTAAAGTACAACGTGTTAAAAGTGCTACAATTAAAGTGCTTTACATGATGTGATGCTGTGGCTTCACAAATGTGAGATCCAGCAAGTTAAAAACTAATCCTAAAGGAACATAGTAGCTGAATAAGAAATATATACAACGGACTATATGCCATGTTGGGCCCACAGCAATCTACTTGTACGACCATAAGAATACACACATCGTTGGCCAAAACAAGGGTATAGAAAGTAAACCAGAATACAAGTCTTTTTTTTATAAGAATGTTATCATAAAAATTTTATCATAAAATATTGTCCAAATCATCGCCAGAGTTCAAACTAATGGGGACTTGGTTTCCAATTCCATAATACATTTTTATTCGAGTTGACAAAGAGATTTTTCTCGATTACCTCCTCTTTTATTCCCCAGTACAGCATCAATAACAAAGTATTGGATACAGCTCAAATCATTGTTGTGTTTAGATTTGAAATGCCTGGCTACTGCATATGAAGGATCTGAGTTGACTATAGCACGCAAATGTTGCAGGATCCTTACATGGACCTGCAGCTTGGTAATACCCATGTAGCATAGGCCACAAGTACATTGAAGCACATATATTGCATGGTCTGTGCTGCAGGTAAAGTGTCCTTTAATAACGATGGTTTCAGAGGAAAATGCTGTACAGTAAGAGGTTGTATTAATATCGAATTTGCATGCACGACAAGTGCTACATTTAAAAAAGCCTTGATTAGGTGACATCCAGCTACTTTTATTCTCTACTTCAGGGCTGGTTATGACCAATTTACTACGCATAGAGAAGGCTTTGTGGAATGTGAAAATTGGCATGCCTGGGAGCACTTGTTGATTGATAATTGCCCTAATGCTAGTAACCTGCTTGCTGTATGTATTGGTTAACCTAATTATGGATTTTTTACTCTCTGTTGTATTACTACATGAAACTTTCTCTTCAACCTCCACTTCTCTACTTGGGTTCAAAATGTGTTCCTGTCTTTGCTGCTGTTAGCTTTCTTCATAGAAATGTCTAGCTTGTTTTCCATATAGCCCCTTGCCGTAAACGTCTGTTTGGCTTCTTGCTGATGTTGGATAAGGTCCTTATCAGAACTACATGCCCTACGAATTCGGAGAAATTCCCCATAGGGGATGCTGGTAAAGATGTTGAGAATGAAAACTATGCACATGTAAAAAGAATTGCCTGCTGTATATTTTCTAAATGGACAGGTTTCAATGTTTACTTGATCTATATAAGCACTCACATCTAGGAAATTGGTTGCGTTTGCATCAATATATGCAGTGAACTCCAGGTTAAGGTTATTTGCATTAATCTTTCTTAAAAATTGTTCCGCCTGTAAAGCTGTGCCTCTCCATATAACAAAAACATTGTCTATATATCTCCACCACTGCACCACATGGGAGACCCAATCTGTGTTATGTTCCACCGTGAGGACTCGCCACTCCCACCAGCCAACATGAAGACATGCATAGCTCGGAGAGAATCAAGCCCCCGTAGCCACACCCCATAGCTGTTGGAAAATTATGTTATCAAACAGAAAAAAGTTGTTGTGTAAACACCAATGTATCATATTTAAAATCATATTAATATGGCTATACATTTCCATCACTCTTTTTCCGAGATATTACTCAACAGCGTTGAATCCATCCTTGAGCTAGATGCTAGTGTACAAAGTGGTAATGTAAAACATAGAAAATCACTGGACCAAGATTGGTTGTTGAGTTCATGCAGGAAATCGGTGGTGTCACGAATATAAGATGGTAGACTTGTAACAAACTCTTGTAGATAATAATCAACATATCTTGATGTATTTTCAAAAAGGCTTTTCCTGGTTGATATAATAATATATATATTCACTGAAAAAACAAAGGCTACAGGAATGTTATAGTTAGGCTGACATTTCCCTTGTACAAAACCAGAGAAATTCAGCAGTTATAGTTAGCTGAGCTAACTATAACTTGCACACCCGCAATGCACTGCTTATGACCTTACAGATTACACCACTCATGACATGGTCAGTTACATCACTGCTGGCATCTCCAATGACATCACTCATGACATCATCCAGTGCCTGTGAGTGTTTTTGAAATGTTTATGAGTGTTAAGTATAAAAGTGGGACCGGACGCATTAATAATGTAAAGTGCCCTGGGGAGGTGGTGGTCCCTGGGGCTTTGTTAAGCCCTGGGAGGGGGGCTCCGTTCGACCGCTCTCGTATATTAATCATATGTTCCTGGGACTTGGCACACCGGGGGTTATGTTAAAGCAAGCGCAGGTGCCTGTACTTGCTTTAAAAAAAAGCAGGGTATTCCTACTCTACCCCCTTTCCTTTATTTTCACTTTTCTGGGGGGACTCAGCTTGAAGCCGATTCTCACGATGGCTGCCAACACTTCCTGGTTGAAGTGTTGGCAGCCAATCAGAGCAGTGCATTTCCAGAGATATCACTATCATTTTGAACTTACATTTCTCAAAAACTACTGAATGGTTTTACACTAAATAAGCAGAAGGCACTCCCTTCAACCAACATCTACCTCCCTGCCAAATTTGGTGTAAATCTGTTCAGCAGTTCGGGCTGTAGGTGTGGATAAATGTTCCAATGGGAATTAACTTTATAAGTGCACCCTTATTTCGAGCCCCTAATTCTCAGTCCCCACTGCACTTTTTTTTAACATTTCATGAAGACTGGTCAAACAACGCCAAAGTTATAGCCAAGTCAACAAATGCTTTTCCTATGGAAAGTAGGTCCTAACTATAACCACCTACTGGCGACCTCCAGTAGGCAATATGTATTTATTTATATTCACACACACACACACACACACACACACACACAAAAGTGTTAGTATTTTAAAATAATTTGAGAACCATTAAGCGACTGACAATGAATACACTGAATTTACAGATGTGGAAAGGGGATGCTGTAAGTATACAAGCATCTTTCTCTTTATTTCTAGCCACTTTAAAAACACATTATGCCTTAAATTACTAAAAGCACATACATCTTCTTTAATTTTTAACTCACTGGTTCCATACCTTCATTAACATCTGAATTATCCCTCCACAAACGCCGTGGACATGTCAGACCTACTCGACTCCTTCTACCCCGATATCGCCTTCCTTATGGAAATCTGGATGAACTCCACCTCCCCCCCTCAGACATCACCGCCGCCATCCCAGACGGCTACAAGATCATTCACAAAGGTCGAATCAACAAACCGGGTGGAGATATCGCCATCGTGCACAAAAGCACCCTCCCCCTCACCACCCACTCGGACGACCACTCGACCAACATGGAGCTCCTTCACTTCCAGGTCCAGACCAACCTGAACACCACCTTCTGCGGCACCCTCATCTACAGAACCCCCGGACCCTGTCATCCATTCAGCGATTCCATTATTGACTTCATCGCACCCCCTGCTCTTACCTCTACAGATTACATCCTCCTCAGTGACCTCATCTTTCACCTGGACAGCTCCAATGACTAGAACACCTTATCCCTGCTGGATAACCTCGCCACAATCACACTCAGAAAACTGGTCAACTACCCAACCAACTCAGCAGGACACATGCTTGACCCCATCTTCTCCACCAGCAACAACATCACTTTCAGCCACACCTCTGAGCTCCTGTGAACTGACCACCACTGCATCCACTTCCCCTTCACCAAACCCACCGTACACCACCACTCCCACCGCTACCCTCACAGAGGTTGGAAAAAGGTCACTGAAGAACAGCTCACCACCTCCCTCAGCAAACCCCCTCCACCAACATCCACGGATGCCAATACTGGATCCCTGATGAAAGCCCCAGGCAAGCAACACTCCAAGAAAGTCAGCTGGTTCTCTCCTGCCCTTCATGATTCCAGATGCACCTGTAGGCGGCTCGAGACGAGATGGTGGAGCAGCAAGACCCCGGAAGACCACTCATGTTCAAAACCGATGTCACTGCACACCATCACCTCATCAACTAAAATAGCACTACATAAAAGGATAAACGCCAACGATCTCAATAGCAAAAAACTTTTCACTGTGGTCAAAGAATTCACCAAACCCAACACAAAGACAGCTGACATCCACCCTCCCAAGACCTCTGCAACAACCTTGGCCCCTTCTTCCACCCCAAGATTAAGGAGATGTACACAGCAGCTTTAACAGCCTCTCATCCCAACTGCAACCACCACACACAACAACACCAGACCTTTGCAGACCCTATTCAGCTAGACTCCCCTCACTGCTGATGACACCCTCAAGATCCTGAACATCCACTCGGGAGCACACTCTGACTCTATCCCGCTCCACATCTTACACTGAGCCGGCTCTGCCAATGCCCCTAAACTCTGCCGCACCATCAACTGCTACATCAACTCCGCCCCTTTCCTGGAAGACTCGAAATGCGCAGAGATCAACACCTTGGTGAAGAAACCCTCTGACAACCTAACGGACCTCAAGAACTTCAGACCCATCTCTCTGCTCCACTTCCCATCCAAGGTCATCGAGAACGCCATCAACATCCAACTTTCCATCAAAGCGAACCACATCCTGGACCTCTCCCAATCCAGCTTCCAAAGCAACCACAGCACGTAGACTGCCCTACTCTCCGCTACAGATGACGCCCACACACTCCTTGACTGAGATGGAACTGCAGCCCTCATCCTCCTGGACCTCTCGGCCGCCTTCCATACCGTCTCCCACCGCACCGTATGCACAAGACTCCACGATGCTGGCATCCGCGACAAAGCCCTAGAATAGATTCGCTCCTTCCTCACCTGCCAAAAACGTATTTTGTAAATAGGTATTTGACTGGAATTGTTGCAGTCCTCTTTTACTTGCCACATGTGTGTATCCAATAGGGGCTATTCAAGATGTATTTAACGTCTGCTGGATGTCGAGTAAATTACTTGTGCAGAACCTGTGGGGTGCTCCAGTTTTGTTCCGATGGAATTTGTGGTTTGAATTATTCTGTGAGGCCACGCTCCTGTTGGATTCTCCCGTTATCAAGAGTTCAATGGTTTCAGTGTGGCAATTGTGAGGTGGAATATATATATATATATATATATATATATATATATATATATATATATATATATATATATATATATATATATATATATATATATATAAACTGACAACCATTCCCGGCTGCTCCTAGTCTCTCGTCACGGCGAGCCTGTGCGGGTGCCGGCCACCCTTGATATGTAGAAAACCCTTTTTCTTCCCGTTCCGAAGAAATTCACAGGCTACTCATGATGCTTAAGTGATTTTATTAACACGAAATCAGCAGCTCCCTACCGACGCGTTTCGCCACTAAGGCTTGGTCACGGTAAATGTGATCAATTACGAAGTGCTATTTACATGTTCAAATCATAAACATGAAAAGAGGACTTTCCTCAGTCATTCCCGACTACTAGGTAGTCTCCATCTTGGAATGGTCAAAATTCAATAACATGGGCATCGCCACATTGCGCCCTAAAAATATCAATCATAGCACTATTATTAGCTCATAATTTCAATCCATTCATGAATGAAACTTACTTAATATCGCCCAAGTGGGCAGTCGTATACAACTAATACACAATGTATAATAATAATAAACAACAAATTATATGAAAACATTTTCAACAAACATTTTGCCCATGTGGGCATATTTGAGCTACAATAGTTACTGATCAAATTCATTCCAGAATTTCATAAGTCTTGCCCAAGTGGGCTATTTGCTCGTGGCTCTCCTTGTTCCCAAAAGCGTTATATTAGTCCTCCAGATCTTATTACATGTTCCTGTATGAAAAAAAATGTATCTTTTTTTAAAATCCAATATACCTAACATATTTACATTTGTAAAATTTAAAAACAGAGATGTCAAAAACCGGTTACATTTCACAATTCATCCTAGGTGGACTGCCATTTCCTCACTACAGTTCATCCCAATTGGATGTAAGGTCTCAAAATCGATAATGAACTTCGATTCTAGGATTCTCAACTGTCGCAGTCTATCACCCCCTCTTACATTATCTCTGACTGCATCTAGTACCAAGAATTTCAATAAATTGTCATTCTGGTTGTGGTGTGTCTTGAAATGACGAGCTACAGGGTACTGCTCATTATTGTTTCTGATAGCTCGTTTGTGCTCCAATATCCTAATTTTCGCCCTGTGTTTGGTGCTTCTAATGTAGAATTTCCCACAGGGACAAATTAAACAATACACACAATATTCAGTATTGCAGCCAAAGTTACCCATGATGGAAAATTGCCTGGAACTGTTGGGTATTTGCACTTTTTTACAGTTGGCACTTCCTTTGCACGCTTTGCACTTCATACAGCACTCAAATCCAGCCCCACTTTTGGTTTCTGTACCCTTTTTAGATGAGACCATGTTTCTACTCAGATTATCTTTTAAAGATTTTCCCTTGCGGAAGGTAATCTGTGGATGTTCCGTTATATGTTTGCTCAAGAACTTGTCTGTGGTTAGAATTGGCCAATTTTTTGTCAATACTTTTCTCACCATGTGTGCTTGCCCAGAATAGGTAGTGACAAATCTTACTGTCCCCTCCTCTTCACTTTCATCTTTTTGTTTGGGTACCAGTAAGTCCGTTCTTGCTATTTTATCTACTCTAGCAACAGCCTGATTGATAGTTTTTACAGAGTATCCTCTTTCTTTAAACCTATCAATCATCACATGTTTCTCTTTTTCAAAATTGATGCTGTCACTGTTGTTTCGTTTGGCTCTTAGCAATTCACCGAAAGGGATACTTTGAATAAGGCTGTAGGGATGAGCGCTGGTGGCAAACAACAGACTATTCCCTGCAGTCTCTTTTCTATGCAGGGTAGTAGACAATTTGTTATTTTTGACCTCCACCTCAGTATCTAGAAAAATGACTTTCTCTCTACTAATGTGGGAAGTCAATTTGATATTAATCTCGTTGTTATTGAGATTGGCAATGTATCTCTTGGCACTCGCTTCATCCCCCTTCCAAATGCAGAAAATATCGTCTATAAAGCGAATCCAGAGTATCATCCTTTCCCCCTGGTCGCCTTGGCTACTGGACACCTGCTCCTCCCACCAGCCCATGAATAAATTCGCGTAGCTGGGGGCGAAGCAGGTGCCCATCGCCGTCCCTTGCATTTGCCTGTACAGTTGGTCATTAAAGTAAAAAAAGTTGTTTGATAGACAAAATTTTGTCATTTCAATAAACATCTCACTGTGTGACAAAGTGTTGATCGATCTAGCTCTTAGGAAATGTCTGATTGCTTGGATGCCAGTCTCGTGTTTAATTGATGTGTATAAACTGGTCACATCCATGGTTATTAGCAATTAGTCAGGTTCCCAAGCTAGATCATGGATCAAATTTAGGAAGTGCATGGTGTCTCTGAGGTAAGCTGGTAAGGACATCACAAACGGTCTCAAAAAATAATCTATATATTTAGATATTCTGTCTTCGCTCAAAGACATCATCAGACATCTTTGAGCGAAGCGTGACTAAAGATCTGAAAAAGATACGCTACTGTACTGAAGGCTTGGCCAAATATAATTTGTCAAGACCTCAATGTGAGGCACTTGATTCCCTTAAGAACGATGATTCGATTGTAATTCGTCAATCGGACAAAGGAGGTAATGTTGTGGTGTGGGGAAAGACAGAATATCTATGTGAAGGTCTGAAACAACTAGGAGACACACAGTGTTATTGTAAGGCAACTATAGAGGACTTACAAGCTTCTCAAGAGAAATATGATGGAATGTTACTGAATTGGCATGAAAATGGTATTTTGGAAAAGGGTGAATATTTGGGGTTAAAATGTAAACATCCGAAAACACCGGTATTATACCTACTGCCAAAATTACACAAAGATCCACTAGTTCCACCAGGTAGACCCATTGTGTCATCTATGGGGTCACAATTAGAAATAACATCTAAATATATAGATTATTTTTTGAGACCGTTTGTGATGTCCTTACCAGCTTACCTCAGAGACACCATGCACTTCCTAAATTTGATCCATGATCTAGCTTGGGAACCTGACTAATTGCTAATAACCATGGATGTGACCAGTTTATACACATCAATTAAACACGAGACTGGCATCCAAGCAATCAGACATTTCCTAAGAGCTAGATCGATCAACACTTTGTCACACAGTGAGATGTTGATTGAAATGACACAATTTTGTCTATCAAACAACTTTTTTTACTTTAATGACCAACTGTACAGGCAAATGCAAGGGACGGCGATGGGCACCTGCTTCGCCCCCAGCTACGCGAATTTATTCATGGGCTGGTGGGAGGAGCAGGTGTCCAGTAGCCAAGGCGACCAGGGGGAAAGGGTGATACTCTGGATTCGCTTTATAGACGATATTTTCTGCATTTGGAAGGGGGATGAAGCGAGTGCCAAGAGATACATTGCCAATCTCAATAACAACGAGATTAATATCAAATTGACTTCCCACATTAGTAGAGAGAAAGTCATTTTTCTAGATACTGAGGTGGAGGTCAAAAATAACAAATTGTCTACTACCCTGCATAGAAAAGAGACTGCAGGGAATAGTCTGTTGTTTGCCACCAGCGCTCATCCCTACAGCCTTATTCAAAGTATCCCTTTCGGTGAATTGCTAAGAGCGAAACGAAACAACAGTGACAGCATCAATTTTGAAAAAGAGAAACATGTGATGATTGATAGGTTTAAAGAAAGAGGATACTCTGTAAAAACTATCAATCAGGCTGTTGCTAGAGTAGATAAAATAGCAAGAACGGACTTACTGGTACCCAAACAAAAAGATGAAAGTGAAGAGGAGGGGACAGTAAGATTTGTCACTACCTATTCTGGGCAAGCACACATGGTGAGAAAAGTATTGACAAAAAATTGGCCAATTCTAACCACAGACAAGTTCTTGAGCAAACATGTAACGGAACATCCACAGATTACCTTCCGCAAGGGAAAATCTTTAAAAGATAATCTGAGTAGAAACATGGTCTCATCTAAAAAGGGTACAGAAACCAAAAGTGGGGCTGGATTTGAGTGCTGTATGAAGTGCAAAGCGTGCAAAGGAAGTGCCAACTGTAAAAAAGTGCAAATACCCAACAGTTCCAGGCAATTTTCCATCATGGGTAACTTTGGCTGCAATACTGAATATTGTGTGTATTGTTTAATTTGTCCCTGTGGGAAATTCTACATTGGAAGCACCAAACACAGGGCGAAAATTAGGATATTGGAGCACAAACGAGCTATCAGAAACAATAATGAGCAGTACCCTGTAGCTCGTCATTTCAAGACACACCACAACCAGAATGACAATTTATTGAAATTCTTGGTACTAGATGCAGTCAGAGATAATGTAAGAGGGGGTGATAGACTGCGACAGTTGAGAATCCTAGAATCGAAGTTCATTATCGATTTTGAGACCTTACATCCAATTGGGATGAACTGTAGTGAGGAAATGGCAGTCCACCTAGGATGAATTGTGAAATGTAACCGGTTTTTGACATCTCTGTTTTTAAATTTTACAAATGTAAATATGTTAGGTATATTGGATTTTAAAAAAAGATACATTTTTTTTCATACAGGAACATGTAATAAGATCTGGGGGACTAATATTACGCTTTTGGGAACAAGGAGAGCCACGAGCAAATAGCCCACTTGGGCAAGACTTATGAAATTCTGGAATGAATTTGATCAGTAACTATTGTAGCTCAAATATGCCCACATGGGCAAAATGTTTGTTGAAAATGTTTTCATATAATTTGTTGTTTATTATTATTATACATTGTGTATTAGTTGTATACGACTGCCCACTTGGGCGATATTAAGTAAGTTTCATTCATGAATGGATTGAAATTATGAGCTAATAATAGTGCTATGATTGATATTTTTAGGGCGCAATGTGGCGATACCCATGTTATTGAATTTTGACCATTCCAAGATGGAGACTACCTAGTAGTCGGGAATGACTGAGGAAAGTCCTCTTTTCATGTTTATGATTTGAATATGTAAATAGCACTTCGTAATTGATCACATTTACCGTGACCAAGCCTTAGTGGCGAAACGCGTCGGTAGGGAGCTGCTGATTTCGTGTTAATAAAATCACTTAAGCATCATGAGTAGCCTGTGAATTTCTTCGGAACGGGAAGAAAAAGGGTTTTCTACATATATATATATATATATATATATATATATATATATATATATATATATCTTCACACGCCGGTTCCTGGTTTCCCAACCTGCGAGCGCTCAGTGTGGGTGCGTGCCCTACGGCGGAACCTCGCCGTTAACAATTTCTCACTCCTCCGTGATCACGAAAGTAATGGGCGCACTCGCTCTGGTTTTCCACAATTCCATTTATTTAGTTCTGTTTCAGCATGAAAACAAACAAACGATCTACGCGTTTCAGTGCTCCTGGCACCTTGCTCACGATCACTTTCCTCAAGTTTTTTCATGATATTTAAAGCAACCAATGACATTGGATGTTTCCTCACATCCTGTTTTCAAACTCTGAGCATTGTGGTTTTTGTAGTTTTTATATTAAAAAGAGTCTTTAAGTGGAGTTACACCATTCAAATTTACATGGAAAACCCAGTGACCCTTATTTTATTTCGTAACACGGTGAACTTTTATCAATTTACTTTTGTTTTATTTGTTTTCTTTATTTAGCATTTTCCGTTGTCCCTTTTTCCCATCCCTCCAGTGGGATTTGTCACTTTTTTTTTTTTAAGTTTGAAGTTTATTGAAGTATAAAGAAGCAATGACAGAAAATGAAGAAACAGTCATAAGTTACGAAAAACAAGAAATCTCTCTTACAAAATGGCAGAACTGTTTAAAAATAACTGTACAGAAAAATAGGATATGTAAGAATGCTCATAAACATAAGGAAATGAAGAAACAAGTTGATTAATAAAAACGCATATGTGATATGAAATAAGCATTTAAAGTACTTAAACACATTGAAAGTAATTAAGAAAAAAAAAAAAATGCAATCACGGTGGTTTTTGAACTTCAACATTACGTATTGGAGAAGTGGGAGGGAGTCTGGTGATTCTGGATAGATATTCAGTAAGGGGGATCCATAAGAGATCACGCTTAATTGCTAGAGAGATGGGGGAAACAAAATTAGTGTCTAGACGATGGTTAAAACAAACTGCATTCCACCAAGCATTAAAGGAAACATCGTTAGCCTGTTTCCAATGTGACGTAATATGGTGTAAAGCAATGGCAATCAAAAGATCAAATAATTTATGTTTGTGTGATGAATCAATGAAGACAGGGGAAAGAGAACCCAGGAAAACATGGACAATGGAAAAGGAAAAATTAAAGTTGAAAATCTTTTGAAATTGGGACCAAACCAACTGCCAGAAACGCAAAATGGGAGGACATTCGAATAACATATGTTTCAGATCAGCCAAAGGGCATGGACAGGACCAACAAGTGGAGGGAGTGTCTGAGGAGAAAGATGACAGAAGTACTGGAGTAAATAGTGTACGGTTGTAAACAAAAAATAAAGTTTGGGTGGTGTTAGCAGCTCTGGATGTACTGTGAAGCTTAGACCAAAGTTTATCCCACAACGTGAAGGGCCATGTATGAGACAAGTCTTTTTCCCAAGCCAACTCAACTTTAGACTTAGTGCGATCCGTAGAAAATTGCATAGATTTATAGAGAAAAGAAGCAGAGAGTGAATGGTCGAGAGCATTAGAAACAGAAAGATGTGTGATAGGGATAGAGTTGGTGGTAGGAAGGGAAGAAAGGTATTGAGTAAGGGAGGGAATCAGTGATAAATATTGTTTACGAGAAGATGAAGGCAACGAAAATTGAGTTTGGAGAAGTTGGAAAGGGAGAGGTTGAGTACCAGAAAGAAGTTGAGAGACCCATTTTAAGCCAAGAGAATGCCAGGATTTCCAATATACTGAGCGATTACGGATTTTAAGGTGCTTATTATGCCAGATAGGTTGGGTGTGAGTAGAGGATGTAGAAGGATAGGAAGATAATAAATATGGTTGAAGAAGAGCTCGGGAGTGAGAGATAATGGGGGAACGGAGAGATGTTACATTAGAGGAGAAGGAAAGAACCTCACTAAATTCATAAGGGTAAAGGAAAGAAGATTCTAATGTTAACCATAGAGGAGGATAAGAAGGAAGATCTGAAGAGAGCCAACGTAGTGCTTGTTTTAAGGAAAAAGCGTTATGGTAAAGTTTAAAATTAGGAAATTTGACTCCACCTAGGGATTTATCCTTTTTCAAAGCAGAGAGGGCTATTCGAGATTTCTTTCCCTTCCACAGAAATTTTAGTAGAATAGAATCTATCGATTTGAAGTAGAAGTCTGGGATACGAATGGGAATCATGGAAATGGAGTAAAGGACTAGAGGTGCTAGCATCATTTTGATGGAGTCAAGACGACCCCACCAAGAAAGAAAAAGAGGGTTCCACCGATTGATAGATGCAGTAAGCTTATTGGTAAGGGCTTCGAAATTAAACTTAAGAGTGTCGGAAAGGCGAGGAGCGAACCACACACCTAAATATTTAATCTTAGAGGGTTGCCAAGAAAAGCCAGAGGCATCAAAGAGATGTTTGTGACATAGAGGATTTAAAGGCAGGATTTCGCATTTGTCAGTGTTGAGACGATAGCCAGAGACAGTAGAGAAGGAGGAAACTTGGTTGAGAAAGGAAGGTAAGGTAGTTTGAGGATTTGAACAATAGAATAAAATATCATCTGCATATACCGATAATTTGATTTGTTGCTGAGAACCAAAGTGAAAACCCGAAATAGTCTCATCAAGTCTAATCTTAGTTAAAAAGGGTTCTAAAGCTATAATAAACAAAAGAGGAGATAGAGGGCATCCCTGGCGGACACCTCTTTTAAGGGGAAAATAAGCGGAAGTCATACCATTTGCAAAGATTGAAGCATGGGGGCTAGAATAAAGTAAAGAAATAAGGGAAATGAATTTAGATGAGAAACCGAACCAACGAAGAGCTTGGAACATAAAGTCCCATCCTATTCTGTCAAAAGCCTTCTCGGCGTCAAGAGAGATGGCAGCTAGTGGAGTAGAAAGGGAGGGGGCTTTACTCAAAATGTTAAATAAAACACGAGAGTTATCTGATGATAAACGACCTTTAACAAAACCGGATTGCTCAGGGCCTATGAGTTCTGGTAATAGAGGGTCTAATCTAAGAGCTATCATTTTGGCGAAAATTTTATAATCTGTATTTACCAGGGAGATGGGGCGATAGTTTTTACATAAAGTGTGATCTTTGTCTGGTTTGGGAATTAAACAAATTAGTGCTTCTTGGAAAGTTCCCTGAGAGGATCCAGAATCCGCAAAGGATTGAAATAACAAGAGTAGTTTAGGTAGGAGAAGGGAGGAGAAATGGTTGTAGAACTCAATGGTGAAGCCATCAGGCCCAGGCGCCTTACCACGACGAAGGATTGAGACAGCATGAGTGATTTCAGAGAGGGAGATATCTAAATCTAATGAATTAAAGTCAACACGAGAGGATTGAGGGGAGGGGATATCCTGAAAATAGGCAAAAAGATCAATAGGATCAGGACTAGATTCAGGAGTATATAAAGTTTGGTAAAAGGAAACAAATTGAGATAAGATGTCCTTGTCTTTAAACAGAGAAATTCCAGCCGGACCTTGTAAAGATTCAATTTTGGTCCTTTCCTTTCGTATCTTGAGATAATTGGCTAGAAGTTTACCCATTTTGTTTTGACCACCATAATAGCGAGAGTTGCATTTCAGGAGAGAGTTTGAGGCTGCATTGGTGGTAAATTTATTAAAATCAAATTTGGCAGTAATAAGTTCACGAAGAGAAGAGTCCGAATTAGAATTATAATAAGCATATTCCAATTTCTTAATTTTATCCAAAAGTTGAGTTGATTTAGAAACAGACTGCTTTTTCTTTTGTGAAACGAAATTAATGATAAAGCCCCTAGCAGCCGCTTTATAGGAATCCCATACCATGACAAAGGGAGAGTCAGGAAGGTGATTAAGTGTAAAGAATTCAGTGGTAAAGGCTGTAAATTGAGTGCAAAAATTGGGGTCGAGGAGTAGAGAGTTATTAAATCGCCAACGTCCTGAGTGAGGAGAGAAGGGGATATGGTCAATATCCACAAAGACGGGAGCGTGGTCAGAAATTAAAATGGAACCAATGTCTGAGTGAATGGCAAGCTGTGCTAGAGGTTTACTGAGGAAGAGGTAATCAATATGAGATTGGGAATGATGGGTGGGGGAATAAAATGTATACTCTCGAAGGTCAGGATTACATAATCTCCAAATGTCAACTAAAGCATTATTTCGAATAGACGTAGTAAATTGAGAATGCATCTTAGAGGGAACAAACTTAACTCTGGAATTCCTATCTATAAAGGGGTCTAGGACTTGATTGCAATCACCACCGAAAATAACATATTGTTCGTTGAGTGTAACCAATTTGTCAGAAATAGAAGGCCAAAACAATTTATCAACACCTGTGGGAGCATAAACGTTGAAAATAACTATAGGTATTTTATCAATAAGAAGGTTAACAAGAACCCAACGACCATTAACATCGCATTCTTGAGATATAACTGAAACTGTTAACTTTTTATGACACAAAATAACGGTACCATTTTTCTTACCCAAAGCTGGAGAATGAAAAACATGTCCCACCCAGCAACGTTTGAGTTTTATAGCCTCCTTTTCCGAAAGGTGGGATTCCTGGAGGAGGGCAACATCAGCTTTAAGTCTAGTCAAATGCGTTAGAATTCTTTGACGTTTAATGGGGTTATTTAACCCCTTAACATTCCAAGTAACTACACGGAATATAAGGCATCAATAGAGTGATATGAAAGAAAGAATGGAGCAAAAGGTAAGTTGAGAAATAAGAATAGTAGTAATAAGAAATATAAAATAGAGTATGTAAGAGAAAGAAGTCATGAGAAAATATTGAGAGCGTAAGGAGAGAAAAGGATAGGAGGAAGTAAAGAAAGAAAATAGTAAAAGAGAACAGTAGAAAAAATAGAAAGAAGTGAGAAGATTGTAGAGACATACCAATAAAGATAAAACAAAAAAGACAGAGGGGTGACGACGCCAGAAGAAGACGACATCGACAACGGAAACTCACGCCACCGAACATCTGAGGAACCAGCAGAGGACCAAATGGAAGGGAATCAGGAATACACCGGGATGAAGAAACATGGGAAGAGGAACTGCAAGAAGAGAAAATGTAAAAGGGATGTTAAAGGGACATATGAAAAAACAAAATATATAAACTACAAATTACTAGGACAAGATCAAACAAGGCAGGAGATACTCATCAGGATGTAGGATCCAAAAACAAAATATAAGAGACGGCAGGGTAACAGAAAGACAAATCAAATTAGGTTAACGTGGTAAAACATGGGTGATTAAACAACTCTTGCGGTGTCTTGTCCTTATATGTCACCTTGAAGAGACATGGGTGAAGTAATCCAAATCTGGCACCAAGAGCTCGTAGTCGTGGTCTCAAATCAAGGAATTGTTTCCGACGGTCTGCTGTCACTTTAGCTACATCCTGAGAAAGATATAATCGATGACCCTCCCATACAATTTGCTTTTTAGCTTTTGCCGCTGAAAGTACTTGAAGGAGGTCAGTATATTGTAGGAATAGCATGATGACGCCGCGAGGTTTGGTGGAAACTTTAGGACCCAGTCTATGTGCTCGTTGAATGTTAAGTGAGAATGAAGGAGGAAGATCCAAAATTTTTGGTAGAAAGGTTTGGAAAAAGGCAGTTGGATTGGATCCTTCCAAAAGTTCAGGAAGACCATAAAGGCGTAGGTTATTTCTACGATTTCGATTTTCCAACTCTTCTGTCTGCCGTCTTAGGAGAGAGACATCTTTCTCCAACATTGAAATTTTAGCACAAGATGTTTGAAGAGACTCCGTAGATTGTTCCACTAGAAGCACCCGTGATTCAAGAGTAGACCACTTGTCGTGAGGAAATTGCAAAGTTTTAGTAGTTTCGGCCATGAAGGGTTTGAGCGCACGAAGCTCCTCAAGGATAAGATCCATAGCTGCTGATTGCGACGAGGAACCTGGTGAGGGAGGATCTTTTTTCAGCCGCTTCGTCGAACCAGGTGGTAGAAGCTTACTTGAGGGAGTAGTTTTAGGAATAGCCCCAGGGGTGACATCCGACTTGAGAGAAACAGGGTTATCCATGGTCTGCGTCGTGGAATCAGAATCTGAAGAATGACGTTGTTTGGCCTTGGAAGCAGTAAGCTCGAGGGTACGTAGTTTCCCCATAAAAAACAAGGGAGAAAAAATAGCAGTTGCACCACAGATTCCAGGAGAGTTGTTTTATAAAGAATTAGCAAGGGATACACCCTGTGATGTAAGACTCCAGAAAGCGTACATTAAAATGCGCCCATCAATACTGCGATAAAGACAATTTATGTAGAAAGGTAGATGAACCACACACTGCTCTGCCGCTGGAGAAACCTTCAAAAGATATGTAATGCGCCAATAATATGTCACCGCATGTCACTGAACAGTCAATCAAATCACACGGGCAAAGACAGCAAGTGAGCGATTGCGCAGTTCAATTAGAAAGTTAATAGGACACATGAGCAAATGTTCGTGAAGAAAATTACTTCAGAGGGCCTGCGTAATAAGAAGCTCTGTGGGAGACCTGCAAGTCTCGTGGACATGAAAAACTGCGGTGAAGAAGAGCGCCCTTCAGAATGATGCAGCGTGAAGCGCTGGGGCTGCGTGAAGGAAAATGGTGCAGAAAAAATAAAAATAAAAAATGAAAGGCTGCAACTACTAGAAAGGCATTATGCAAGTGTGCATATCATTGAGGCAAAAGGTTGAGGGTAGAAAGTTCTGCATAGTTGATATTGAGGCAGAGAGGCGGTGTTTGCGGTTTGAGGAGATATCACGGCAGAATGTGATAAAATGGCGGCCGCCGAAATAGCGAGCCGCGTCACCAACGAAATAAATGCATGTCGCTGGAGTTGAGGAAAGCGGCTTACGTCTACCTGCTCACCTCACATTCCGACAGCATAATATTTGATTGGAATCAGCAAAAGTCCGGTGTCTGCGGAGATATGTGCCGGCTCCGGTGCTCGAGTAGCGGAGCTCCGGTATCAAGCCGCCATCTTGTGCGGCGCTCAAGCCAAGCCCCCCGGATTTGTCACTTTTAAGTCCATCTTTCTGGGACCCTTGTTTTCCATCTTTGTGGTCTTGTTTTCGAATGCAGTTTTCAACTTCACAAGCTCACTTGAGTCTTTTATTGGAGATGAATATATAACTCCTCCGATTGATTCAGGCCGGGTGGACTTAGGGTTCTGAAGTTAAGGATGTGACGTGATTCTTTTTTTCGCATGATTTTCTCACGATCACCTCCACGTATATTCTTGGGTACTGTTTCACTGCCGAAGAATTTCAATTTCAGCCAGTCCCCATTGTGTTTTTGCTCCATGTGTTTAGCCACCGCATTCGCTCTGTCTTTGTGTGTTGTGGCTCTAACATGTTCCATTATTCGTTTTTTCAGTTCCCCTTTGGTGCTGCCCACATACATCAGGGGACAAGGACACACAATGCCGTAGATTGTAAATTCTGTTGTGCAAGAGATCAGTTGTCGTATTTGCCATTTCTTGTTATTAGGTTGTGGTATCTCCTTGGTTTGTTTTGCAATTTGACACATTTTGCAATTGTGACATTTTATGAAGCCAGTCGTTTTCAGCCAATCTTTCTTTTTGCTTGTTTTGCAGTGGCTATGGATCAGCTGGTCCTTTAGATTTGGTGCTCTTCTATACGTTACAACTGGATGTGGGCCCACTATCTTTCCTACTGTGTCATCCAAATGCAGGATCTTCCAGTTTTTTCTCATGATTTGCAAAAGTTCTTTACTGTTCTCTGAATAATCCGTAATGAGTCTGATGGGTTCAGGTTCATTTTTATTTTAATTTTTGTTGGGCTGTTTTAGACATTCCTGTCTTGTTTTTTCATTTGCTCTTATCCAACATTTTTCAATGTTGCCTTGGTTGTATTTGCGATTTTTGAACCTTTGTTTCGTTTTGGCACTGTGTTTCTGCCATTCAGAATCTTCACTGCATATCCTTCTAATCCGAAGGAACTCCCCATATGGGATGCTTGATATTAGTGAGGCTTGGTGGCAACTGGTTGCTTCCAGTGTCGCATTAGTGGCCGTCTCTTTCCTGTGCAGTGTTGTGTGGATATGGTTATCTTTAATGTAGATGCGAGTGTCCAGGAAAGTTACCTCAGTGTTGTTAATTTCGTAAGTAAATGTTAATCCTGTCATGCTGGCATTGATAATTTTGTAGTAATCCTGGAATTCTTCTTTGGTACCATCCCAAATTATCAACAGGTCATCTATGAACCTTATCCAACACATGATTTTGCTTGTGAATTGGTCATTATCAGAGGCCCATGCTATTTCCTTTTCCCAATATCCCATCGTGAGACAGGCATAGTTTGGGCTGAATGAAAAACCCATTGCGGTTCCATTGCATTGTCTATATAGCTCTTCACCAAACAGAAAGATATTTTGCGATAAGCATAGTTCCATCATGTCTTGCAGCATTTGATTATGGTTTTTGTATTGGATGTCTCTTTGTTGCAGGAAGTAATTGCATGCCTTTAACCCAATGTTGTTTTCTATATTCGTATATATATATATATATATATATATATATTCACTGAAAAAACCATAGGTTATAGACCATATATAGTTAGGAATTTGCATTTACAAAACCTTGAAAATTCACTGAAAAAACCATAGGTTAGAGACCATATATAGTTAGCTGGACATTTTATTGACATAAAACCAATGAAATTCCATATATAGTTAGTTGCACTAACTATATATCGTGCACCCGCAATCCACTGCTGATGATGTCACATATTACATCATTCATGACATGGTCAGTGACATCACTGATGACATCACTGATGACATCTCAAATGACATCACTGATGACATCACTGATGACATCTCAAATGACATCACTGATGACATCATCTAGTGTCTGTGTTTTTGTAAAGTTTAAATATGTTTTACATATTGAAGAATGAGTGGATGTATGGAAGACTGAGTGTGTGTGTGGCTGGCTGGGAGGTGTGTGACTCTGTGCATATCAATGTGTACTTGTATCAGTGATTGTATAAGAGAGTAAGTATGTGTTAGTATATGTGTGAAAAAGTATGGTGGTCTGTGTTTAACTGTATAGATGAGGAAATCGAAGTGTGATTGATTCTTCACAGGACTGACTAGGTGTATGAGTGCATATGATAGTGTTGTAATAATGAGTGACTGTATGTATGAGTGATTGTATGGGTGAATGAGTGAATGTGTGTGTAGACGTAGGAATCAGTGAGTGCGTATGTAGTAACTGGTATTGGTGTTTCATGATGTCATCAGTGATGTCATTTGAGATGTCATCAGTGATGTCATTTGAGATGTCATCAGTGATGTCATGAGTGATGTCACTGAAGTATGGTGTTCTGTGTTTAACTGTATAGATGAGAAATGGAAGTGTGATTGATTCTTTACAGGACTGACTATGTGTGTGAGTAACTCCATGGATGAGTGGCAGTGTGTGAGTGTCTGCATAGGTGTATGAGTGCATATGATAGTGTTGTAATAATGAGTGACTGTATGTATGAGTGATTGTATGGGTGAATGAGTGAATGTGTGTGTAGACGTAGGAATCAGTGAGTGCGTATGTAGTAACTGGTATTGGTGTGTCATGATGTCATCATTGATGTCATTTGAGATGTCATCAGTGATGTCATCAGTGATGTCATTTGAGATGTCATCAGTGATGTCATCAGTGATGTCACTGACCATGTCATGAATGATGTAATATGTGACATCATCAGCAGTGGATTGCGGGTGCACGATATATAGTTAGTGCAACTAACTATATATGGAATTTCATTGGTTTTATGTCAATAAAATGTCCAGCTAACTATATATGGTCTCTAACCTATGGTTTTTTCAGTGAATTTTCAAGGTTTTGTAAATGCAAATTCCTAACTATATATGGTCTATAACCTATGGTTTTTTCAGTGAATTTCATTGGTTTTTTAACAGCTAATATCTGTAGCTGTAAAATGTATTCTTCTTTAAATCCAAAAATATATTTGATATGTTTATTAATAACTTTTTTTTAAAATATTTTTTTTTCTTCGTTCCCGCTTCGCGAATCGGGAAGCTTCCCGTTAGCTGACCTTGATGCCGCGAAATAGACCACGAGCCGGTAAACGTTTCTTTACCGCAACTGCCGCGTTAGAAAACAACATCGTGACGCCTCCCGTCCGCATGACGTTTCGCGTTGTCGCGTGATACGTCATATGACGTGCTACGTTAGCGAACTCGTACGCTTACCGAGTCGCAAAGCACAGGTTTCTGGAAGCAAACCGGGAGGCCCTGCAAAGCGCGTAACATACACACAGCAGGTCATGTGACTTGGTAATAACACTTTTCATTGGTTCATTTCACTTTCGGTTTCCTAATGATGTAAGACTAGGTCATATGATCTAAAATGAACACTTTTCATTGGTTGAGAACTATTTTTTTTCCCAAATGGTGAAAATCCCTCCTTCTTTCCTCACTCTGACTTTCATCATTGTGAGAGAAAGACCCTTTGTTACCAGTGAGCAATGGCTTCTTTACTAGCTTCAGCTGGTGCTTCCCCACCACCTCCACCACATCCAAGGAAGAGTGGACCACCTGCTAAAGTTATAATTCAGCAAGAAGACGAAGAAGAGGAACAGGACGACCTAGATAATCTCCCTATTATGGCCAGAAGATCTGTTGTACCGGAAGTAACGGGACCAGAGGGCAGGGAGATGGTGCCAAATATACAAACGAGATTTCGTGAAGTAAAACAAGTCTGCCTACATTGCAGTGGATTCATTTGCTACGCAGAAAGTAGCATCACTCTGATCAACAGAGCTATTGACAATCATGCTCATGTTTGTCCGAAACTCCCCAAACAATAAATTCTTTTTTTTTGTTTTCTTGCTCCTGTTGAGCCCTTTACAATGAATCGTTTTCGTTGCCCCCTCCGAAAAAAAAACAAAAAAATTATAAAACTGTTCAGAAAAATTCAAAAAAAGTAAAAAAATGTTCAGAAAAATAATAAAAAAAATATAAAACAACAAAAACAATTTAAAAAAAAGTTCTTTTCAGAACTACCTCCCCGTTATTAAAAAATTGGTACAATATTTGCAACTGTGCCAACCTCTATTTCTCTTAGTTCGCTTCCCAGTTCGCTCCCCGGTACGCGAACCGGAAGCGAACCCAAAAATTGTTTTTAAAAAAAAGAACAGTAAGTATAAGGGAAGGAAACAGACACTTATGTTAAAAGAAAGACAGCTATAAGGGAGTAAACTAGAGATACTATTACCCGTAATCCACTGCTGATGATGTCACATATTACATAATTCATGACATGCTCAGTGACATCATCAGCAGAGGATTGCGGGTAACAGTATCCCTAGTTTATTCCCTATAGCTGTGTTTCTTTTAACATAACTGTCTGTTTCCTTCCCTTATACTTACTGTTCTTTTTAAAAAAATTTTTTTAGATCAGTCAGAAACAGTGAAAGTAATGAAATATAAAAGACTACGTAGAATATGAGGACTGTATGCAACAACTTTGACACTTACAGAAGCCTCACCTTCTCCATGCCTCCTACACAGTTCTACATGTACATCATAAATGCAAACAGAACAGAATTAATTATACATGTTAAATGGTTTATTTTTGCTGTTCTCAGAATGTATCAAATTTCACTAAAACAGTGACTTGAAGGTATTCATCATATAACAGCGGGGAAAAAAAAACACAATCAAAATGATTGTGTTTAAAAAACCCATACAACATTAGAAATCAGAATTCAGAACTCCTTAAAGTTAACTTACTTTCCATGACGGCCAAGGATGTCCTATGAACAGCTTACACTCTGTTGTGCTGTTATTACTTTCAACCCGCCACTTTCTGAAAGAAAACCTCCATCGTTTTCAAAAACATGTTACATACAATAAATGACTTCTTGCTCTCTACCACAAGATTCCACAAGGCCAAATCTTGTCAGAGCCATGTATAACTCTTGGATTTCTTGTTAGCCAATCCCGTCTTTTCGCATTTCCACAACTTTCAGAATTAAAATGTTGAAGATCATTTACACAATCCTGGACTAGTAATATCTTCCCCTTCTTCCTCAATCATGTTCTACATTTCCTATCACACTGATACTGCTTACTATGAAGCAGACTTACACTACCTTTATGACTAGTACAATTATTTAATTCTCTACATCACTTTTAATCACAAAGCAATGTAAAACAGTAGACAGCATTGCAGACTTACATTCCCTCTACTCCATGTTTTGATTGGCTGCTTCAATTAGCTTATAAAAAGAAACAGTTTTTCTGAACTCATTCAAAGTGCACGTATTTCTCCATAAAGTCCAGTGTTATGGTAAGAAGTTATGTCTCTGTACTACACTTATCCTCAAGGCCAAATCGTGTAGGAGCCATGAGAACTTCTTGAAATTCCTCAGAGCACATCCCGAGATTCTTTCCCTAAAATTTTGGTTTTAAAAACACCAGGTAAGAGTTTTTAAGGTCAAACGGCAATTTTTTTTTGAAAATTAAAACAGAATCATTGCAGAATGACCAGCCATTTCTACACTTTAAATACGCTGTATAATGTCCTGATGTTATTGAAGGACCATCATGATATATAATTGCTACAGTTACAAAAGTCCTTCCTGATATTGACAACTGTGAAGCCACAAAATTTTTAATTAAAGTTGTCAATTTTGTTCCATCAGGCCTACATCGTTGGAACATTAAAATGACATACTGGCCATATGTTCGTATAAATAATGTGGACATCATTTCAGATTTACATTGGCTACACTCCATGTTGTGATCAGCTGCTTTTACTAGCTTATTAAAAGAGACTGATTTACTGTCTGGCAAAGTTAAATATATAAATCTTTCTGAGTCTACACTAGTAGTACTTGATACCCTACAGTTCTCGCAGTCATGCTGCCATTGATAAGAAAGCCCAAACAGGTGATCTACATCTACACCTTCATCATGCAATACATCAAGCATGTACATTAAAAACTCCTGACAATCTTGCTGACTATTTTGAGAGAATTGTGTTTGGCCTTTACATCTGTCTAACAGATTTCGAATTTCAGACACACTTTCTATGTTTGTTCTATCAGTGCTACATTTCTCTAACACAGAATTTAACAAACTGCAAAATCTTTGATCAGAATTGACCACAATCTCTTCTTTTACATTTTCTAGAGAAAACAAAACATTAACTACTACATTAGCATAGCAGTTGACACCAGAACTGTTTTCAAATTGAAAACCAACAACATCTTCAACAGAATCCTTTTTGTTTCTGCTTGTAATTTCAGGTTCATCGACTTTTCGTCTTTTTGCTACAACCTCCCCAGTATTGGTCACATTTCTTCGTTTCCGGCCTACCACACGTTTCTCAAACAAAGGATACTGAGGCAAATGTGGCGCATACTCTCTTCTCAACCTATTGTATTCCTTAACACAATCTAGATCCGCACAAATGTTTGTGACATCACACTCAATCAAGTACAATCCCGATAAAGTCCTAACTCGTGACAATGCCACATATGCCATACCCTCCTTGAACACAGAACTGCCAATATTCACCAATGCACAGTCTACACTTAAACCTTGCGATTTATGAATTGTCACTGCATATGCCAAGCAAACAGGAAACTGCTTACGACGAACATATAAGTCTTTTACAAGCAAAAATCTAGCAGAACAACGAGCAATTAGCTGTACTTCCTCAATGCCATCAAATTTAATTTTTAAAAATTCAATTCCATCTCTATTTCTGTATTTCACAAAATCAACAACATTACCCATTGATCCATTTACCAGACCTCTTTCAACATGTAAATTCCTTCTTAAAATTATACGGCAGTTCAAGCACACATTCAGAGTCTTTTCAAAACCCGCAGTTTTAGATATACTCTTCTCTAATGAATCCAATTTTGTTTTCAGATTCTCAGACAAAATAATTGTTGATCCCATATGCTCTACTCTGTCAATAGCTTCCAATTTCACAATCTCTTGCTTTTCTAAATGCAACATTTTGTTGTTGAATTTGGCACATTCTGCAAGAGTTGACATCAAACATATTCCAGATTTTTTCTCAGTAACTTTCTGAAAAATATTCTCAGGCACAACATCTTCGTCTGGATATAAATTTGTCAGTAATCGTGCATGTAAAGCTTCTTTCCCATGCTCGGTCACTTTTCCAATTCTAACATCTTGTAGAATAGTCTTGTAAACTTCATCCTTTGCCTGACGCATATTTTCATGCAGTTCAGCATAATTGAAGTTTAACCATATATTGACGTTGCCAATACTCCCTAAGCACTTCCTGGTATCTTCATGCGTGAGCATTTTGAACACAGGTTGCCCTTTCACTGGTGTCAGCTGCAGAAGATCTCCGAAAACAATGATGTGTTTGCCACCAAATAACACATCATACTCTGTTTTGAGAACTTCTTGCATTCTCAAATGCACAAAGGCAAGCATGACATTGGAAACCATGCTTACTTCGTCAATGATAAGAAGTTTCATTTTCCTCAAGACTCTTGAAACTTCAAAACAAGCATCTCCAGATAGCTTGTGATATTCTAATTTGTTGTCATGCTCCACTGGCAGCATCAGTAAACGATGTAAAGTAATCCCTTTAATGTTATGTGCTGCCAGTCCAGTTGGAGCGGTGACAACACAAGACAGCGATGACTCTGTCCTTTCCTGCAAATAACATGAAATTGCTTTAATAAGGAAACTTTTTCCAGTTCCTGCTTCTCCACTCACGTACAGTCGGACAGGCTTCAACGACGTACATGAGCACTCTTTCTTGTCATGACTTAATCCCTGATCAATTTGCATGGTAAGTTCGTCATATATTTTCCTCTGCTCAACGTTGAGTTGTCTTTCCAACTCTTCTAAGTTAACCGCATCCTCCTGAGCATGTGCCATGGCTCTTTCCACTTCATTCATAGCAGTGGCAGCTTCATTTTCGATAAGAGGTCCTCCTAGTGGATCCTGACTCAATGAAGCAGAACTCTGACTGTCCTGAGAACTGTCTCTGGCAATCTCGGCTGCAATCGTTGCTTCCTGCTCAATTTCCACATTCAACATTTCTACATATTTGGGAAAATCAGGACATTCTATGGTCTCCTTGGCAGCATTGAATGAGTCTTCGTAACAAAGGAAATCTCCAAGCAGTTCCTCTTCTGCACGCCAAGGCTTAAAAAGTTGCAAAAGTGCTAAATAGAAAAACTCCTTTTTTTCAGGAGATTCGCCACTCAATTTTCGATGGTTTATCAAGTGGCATTTTCTTTGCTTGACCAGACATCCCTCACTTCCTATTACAGCATACACTCCTTTCTCAGTATCTTCTTTGATGTTCCTCTTGAATATGTAATTTTGCAGAACCTCATACAGACAAACATTCTCGAGGTGACTGCTTCGATTTGGATAATATGTATCCAACATGTTGCTCTTCAAAATGTCGGTACTGTTTGGCTACAAAACAAAACTTTTATGGAGGGTCAAGGGGAATATTTAAAGACCTGTCTACTAAATCCCCTAATCAAGTACGCAACAACAAAAGAGTAGACCGGGTCTGGGGGTAGTGCGTCACCAAACAGGAAACTCTGATACGATAAGGTGCACATGTGTATCAATGTTGCTGCAAATTATTGGAAACAAAAAGGCTTAAAAAAGCTTAAAAAAGCTTAAAAAAGTCCCATCAGACCACCCATTTGGTGGAGTTTACGTCACGTGGGACTTTGCTGATCAATCCTTACCACACCCAGCCTATACAGTGCTGTAGTGGAAAAAGGTTGTCTGCAATCCAGCCATGATGATTCCAATAGAGTGGACTGAATAAAGTGCAGTGCTCAAAAAATATATATAATAGTGATAAAGTAAAATTGGCTACACTGACCCAGAAAGATGTATATACTAAAGTCAGTGTGTCAATGGTTAAAAACACGCCTGGTAGAAGAGTTGAACTACCCAGTGGCGCTGTGCTAATCGGTCGACATGTTTCAGCATAAGGGGCCATTCCCCTGCTTTCTTCAGGACCTTGGGCATATCATCGCTACTGCTACTATAACCACACATGATGAAGTAAGTTGGGAACTGAATAACTATACCGATAGACAGGACAAATACATATCTACCAGGAAGTAGAACGCTTGGACGTCCACTGGCGGAGGAGAAGCATTTCTTCATCCTAACAACAAACAAAGGAATTTTTTGTTGTAAAGCAACATATAACACACATACATCTGCCTGTATACAGAGCAACCGCATAGAAAAACACTTGCAAGAATTATATTACATTCTGCATATATATTGATTCAAGCATACTAGCTTAATCACACAGAGGACTTTCCTCATGGTGATACTCACCCAGCTTTGTGTGGGTGACGACCTCACCTCACCCGGCAACCGCTCGGGAGTATGAGGCCCCGCTCTGCAGTGTAGAAAAGGGACAAAGTGAATACACGACTCTACAGTGTCATAGCCAATTGCTCTACACCAAAACCCAACAAACGTATGATAGGTGCTCGACCGTCAGACATAGTCCCCGCCACATCACCCCCAAAGGCACACTGTCTATCGCATGAACTGCGAGATACAGCGAGTTACATCATTTAATGTCAACGCATGAACGTACCCCTCAACATTTTATAGAAAGCTGCAGGATACCTTGATAGCACAAAGTCTTACTTTAAACCTCTCATATGGCATTAGAAGAGGAACAGATAGCCATGAGCAAACCTGCTGGACCAACCATGTTGCAGACCTCACATGTAGAGGCTGGACGGAGAAAGACGGAGTCTTCTCTTAATACATATTGGCATCAGCGCTAAAAAGCCGGCTGAGCTGAAAGGCTAGTCCCTATATACTGGACGAGCTACCTGAATTCCAGGAACTAGCAAACATAAGAAGGGTCCGGCGGGGTACTCACCTATCCGTCGGTACCCCTGTAGTTGCACCAAGCGGAAGTGGAGGTAATGATAGGTACGCCTTGAGCTGTTAAATAACCACCGTCCGGTGGTAAACATCGCGGAAGAGATTAACCAGGCAAGCGCAAACGGAGACACTGATTCGTTGCGCATGCGCGTACTGATCCGGAATCGCCGGTCAGGGTTTAGAAAAAAAGAGCATATTGTCTAATTCATTAGTTAGGGAGCATAAGAGAATGATTGATCGCTGATGCGTTCAGAGCCTACCAAGGGGGTCGCATCATGTACTCGGTTTGATGTCTGCCATCAAGCTGGCGCGCATAGCCAACACGAGGGAACACTACTCCTCTTGCTATATGCCGGCAGTGAGTTACAACCAGGATTTATAAATACCTGGTAAAAGGCTCTAGCGTGTGCTCCACATAAGGAAAAACAGGTGGCGTATCCATGTGGGTCTGGTTATTGTCATGGAGACGCACACATTGGATCAAGTTTAAAATTATTTCTATTTGAATTTCGACATGTTGGGTTCTGAATATCAGTGTCAGTTGGATTACCCGTGCAAAATATCTCCACCTCCACCCGTTAAATAAAGGGAAAACCATATGTATTGGCTCCTTTTCCGCCAAATACTCAATTTCCCGCACAGGTTTCAGAACTCGATTACGCGTTGCAGCAAGACCAACACTCGCCCAAACGATACTCCTGGACTTGGCATAGAGACTTGCTGAAGACAACCGGTCAGAACATTCGTAAGCTCCGATTTCTCGATGCGACAACATCTTCAGACTGAAACTGTACAACTTCTTGCTGAGGCTCTTTTCATGGGAAATGTCCTCCCACATATCCTTCAATTCTGTCTTCTCTTTTTTGGTGATGTAAGATGTCACATACCGAGCCACAGCCATACAGTTATCAGCCACAAACTGTATATCCATGTTAGCATTCCACATGGACAAAATCACCGGGTTGTAGTCGTTAATGTACTTAGACTCTTCGTTCCTCTTCAAATTGTATGTGTTTTTAGGTGATTTCTTCATCACATTATGTTGCAGCGAAGACATCAAACTGTTCACTCTTCCTTTAGAAATCACCGGTCGTGGAAAGCCGAAACGACATTTGGTGTAGAACTTGTCTTTGTTCCGGAATTTACGACGACAGTACTTTCCACATCGATGGCTTTGGAAACATAGACCTTTTTCTCGTAGGCTTTTTTTCTCCTTTGCGTTTGGAACAGCACACGTAGAATACTGTTCTATGAAACTCATCACTGAGTCTTCTGCATCCGTTCCAAATTTAGGTGCATCCTTGATCCACAGCAACATATGTATATGAGGAGCACCTCTTGCTTGGTACTCCTTCCTCCAGAAGAAATCCAACACCTCTCCAAGAGGTGGATTCTTCTTATTCATGATGAAAGACATCATACCTTCAAATCTATGATTGAAGTACCTACATACATTGACTGGATCCAAAGAGCACAGTTCTCCGGGTGTCTTGAATTCGATGTTTTCTACGTTAGCATTTGCCTCTCGTAGAAATTCAAGTAAGTCTTCCCAGCCATACTCAGCACAGCTCAAAGTGAGGAACCATGTGGGAGTTCCTAAGTTCCTTAGCATACATTTTAAATCACCATGACGACGGTACCAGTACTCATTAGTACCACGCTGACACGCCATGAGATTAATCAGGTGAGAATCCAAAATACTGTCTTGGACATTGACTTTATCCATAAAGTCACTTGCCGAGATGTTTTGCATGTGTATACCACTTTTCAAGATGTGGTTCACTGCATATGACAGTCCAGACAGATCGCTTTCAAACAGGAGATGAAACAAATAAGGAATGCATTGTCGAAACCTAGGATCTCCTGCATACAATCGCAAAGTCCGGTATTCAGAAGCAGGAATTTGATGAGGTCGCTCATCATATCTTCCTCCCTGACCTGTTGGAAAAAGCTGTGGGAAACACCGAGCTTCCAAACTTTCCTCCCAAACACTAATGGGACTCCCTTTCGCTTGTTTCATTTGAAACAACTCAATAGCATTCCCCATGACTTCCTTGGAATGCAAAGGATGAACACTATAATGTTCATATATTTCTTCACTAGTACAGGGTTCTACTTTCTCAATTTGACCAGCACACAAATCGCTATCCTCTTCCTCACTTACTTCCTCTTCTGCAACATATACATTTTTATAGTACTTATTATATTTTTTCAAATACAATGTTGCCCTTTTGACTTTCCTAACATCTACTAAATCTTGCCATATTTTCTTATTCTTTGTCGGAACCCCATTAACTAAGATAACAAGAGGTTCCTCTTCCACTTTTTCTACTCCAATTGTGTTAATGTTTTTCTTCAAATCTAGAGGCAAATAAACAACTCTTCCCTTTAATCCTCTCTGTAAATCTGATGGAGGCAATTTCCCTGTCTTTGGCTCCATTCTTACAATAGCCTGAAAGGGATGGATACTTTGAATCAAAATAGATTCATAAGTATTTAAATCCTTCAATTCAGAAGGAATCTCAACCAATTCCAGATTATTATGAACTGCTCTAGCAGGCATCTGGTTTTGATTTAATTTGTTACAACAATAAGTACACACACGTTGATCCAATCCCAAATCAAAACAATTTTCTACCATCAAGTATGTTGTAAAATCCTTCCATTCACTATTATTTTCCCTTTCACTTTTTCCATATAAATCCACTAACTTAGTCTGATTCTTATAATAAGTGCGTCGACAACACACACAAGTGAAATTTGGCCTCTCACTTGATTTCACCTCAAACGTCGCAATTTCCCTCTGGAAATTATCTGTACTGGAAACCTGTACACTATCTTCCACATTACTCTCTTCTTCTTGGTCAATTTCAACATTCTCCTCTTTACTTCCAAAGTAACAAAACTCAATTTCTTCACATATATTCTTCACATCTATTTCAGAACCATGCAAAAGAGCAGCGCATAATTGTTTAAGCATAATTGCTGGACTCTTAGCATAATACAACATTCTAACTAATTTCCTCACTTTATTATGATGCACTGCTAGCATCCTGAAATGATGAAAAACACTCTGGCATACTCTCCTGGAAAGACAAGCCAGTGAATGACCATGCAAACCTATCACTTCTCTCACTCTGCAAGGATCTAATTCTTGCAACAACTTCATTTTCTGCTTCAAACTGTTCTTACTAAATGACCGTATAAAATCACAAAGCAAATTGATGGAATCCTGTCGTACACTGCAAATACTACTACACTTCCAGGTGTACACAGGACCCTTAGGACGTCTCCCTAAAACCTCATTACCTAACACCTCTTCTATCTCTGTTGTCACAAGTTTTTCTTTTTCAACTGGACAACCATCTTTCACTTCATAAGCTCGACCACTGGTGTCAACTGCATGCACCAAATCATTATCCTGGAAATAACTCTCCTCATTAAAAAATGCCTCAGAGCTGGAACTATGCATCCATTCTCCAGAAAAAACTTCACAAAAATTACTACGATTAACTATTCTCTTCCATCTACTATTTCTTTTGAAATCATAAATTACCTTGTTTAGCTTCCGAATTCTATTGATTGTCAAAATAAATAACTTACGTTTAATTTCAAATGCCTGATCAATAACTTTCTCAACAATTTTTTTTCTCTTATAAAAAACCACTTTCTGCTGACCTTTCTTAATATTTTTTAACAAATTCCCAATTATCCTGTTGCGGAACATTCGTTTACGAATATCCCTAAACTCTTGTTTCCTTCTACTTTCATGCATAGAGTTATCTCTTACTCTAGCAGTAACATTTCTCATTGGCCTTTCCTTACCATTTGAATTCTGTCTCCTTTTCTGGAGTGAAACATTTTCTGTAGTAATATTTTTTTTACTACACATATTTCTTATGACTGTTTTTCGACTCTTACCCGGTGCTTTCTTGGTGACTTGACAAATCTTTTTGTTAGAGGACTGCTGCATTCTTCCATGGTCCTGCTGTCTTTGACGTTTTGCAGCCTTTCTTACTCTTTCTTTGCTAGGCATCCTAAAATCTTGAAATAATCTGCAGTTGAATCTGTGGTAAAATATAATAAAAAATGTTATTAACCACTATTACCCAACAGTAAATTAATAACAGTCATCAAAAACTTAACACACTACTTAAGTATATAATATACTGAAGCCTATCTCCAATTTTTCACTGAACAGGACTCATCTCTTCTTAACCTTGGATAAACCTCACCTACTCTGTGTCCCCTGCACATAATTAAATGTAAAGGGGCAGATTTATATTAACTAGCACATCCCCAGGGATGCACCAGTTAACGTGCACCGCTGCTCTGCCACCCACGGTGTGCCGCATTTACAATCAGATAGGACAAAGCTACATCAAAACCCTGCGCCTGCTTGAAGCAGGCATAGATCTTGACGCAGGTAGGCTGAAAGCTAAAGCAACAACTAAGTATCGTGTGCAGAAGTTACAAAAAAGGAAAAATGGCGTTTAAACCAGTAATGAGCCCATGCTAACGTAACACAGTGTAAAAATATCCAGGATCTACATCAGTTTGGGGTTCACGAACCTGGCAGGTACAAGGCACTGAGGCTTTCCACCGTGCATGTCTCATCCCAAATCATATGTTGTTTGTGAATGAAACAATTTCCCAGACCAAATGCTTTGGATTGGCTACTTCTAAAAAATTAAACACCCCTACTATCCCGGAGTTAGAGGAATATGATGGTTGGAGTAATTTTACTCGTTGTCCATTAAAGATTTACAGGCCCTACTCCGTAATTCTTCCTTTAACATTTCCAGTATAAATCCAAAAGGTTCACTGCTTTGGCAACGTGCCTTATCCACGGTTTAATAACGCTGCCTTTTGCTTTATATAAGTTTTCAAATTGTATGAAATATATACCAATAGGTCGTTATTAACCTTTAGGTAGTGGTTTTCTTCATGAGGTCTGGTCGCTTCCATACACATACAGATTTTCAAAGATGATCAAGACCTTTATCTGAATGGAGAGGAATGCACTGAGACGCCAGATCATTCACTAATGTGTAGGCACATACAGTTACACGGTTCATGCAACAAACACCGACCAAATATGGCTTGCGTGTTGCAAGGCACGCCAGTTCCTGCTATCATCCCCACGTTCAAGTTCTTGGAAAATGGTAGTTATTTGATGCTCAATAATGAAGATTGTTCTGGGTTAATTAAAAGTATTCATTTTATCGTAACAGTAAATGAACGGGTTATTTGCTGCAGAAATGTTCTATTTCCTCCCACACATGAACATAGGGAGTTTTCAATCTGGCCACAAATACCAACCTTGGGAGCACATTTCAACAGCATGGCAAGAATAAGAGCTCTTTTGTCTCAGAGAGAGGTGGCCTTGAGTTCGGCCCGTGAAACTTTCGTGCTTCACATAGCGAACACCCGTACAGAGGTGCAGACCCTTTTAAATACAGATTCGACTTTGCATTTCAGCAAGATTACCCATTCATTTCCATGCAGCAGGAGGCCCATAGGAATGAAGGTGCAATTTGCGATTAGCAATTACCTCATCGCAAATTACGAATTTTTCCGACGGTGCAGGGGTGTCTCAAGAACACCCTGCTGCACCCCTGAAAAAAAAATTTGGGGTCATATGGCGCACATAAATTTTGAAAACATTCCTTTACCTCAAAAACGATTTTCAACTCATAATTTGAAAACACTGCACATGGGGAAATGACTTAAAATGTCCTTAAGACACATAAAAGCATTTTTTGATTGCCTTTGCAGCATGTTTCAGTCACCTTTAACATGCCTATGTAACGGAAACATTCAAAATCTAAATTTGCCATGCACAGGTGGGAGCATATTTACAAGCAATTTGCTCCACACACAAACTTCTTACATTGAAATGGGAAAAATAACATCAGAGACTCTCAATTACCTTATAAAGAAGCAGACACCATTATGTCCTTCTCATCAATATTAAAACCATTGCTTTTTCTCAAAAACAATTTACAAGTCATAATTTGAAAACACTCCACAGCTCCTATGCACATAAAAGCCCTGTCAGTACTAATACTTCACATTTTCTCCAATTACAATTTCTCAAAGAAACAAAATCTATTTGTGAAACACTTGAGACAAAGCAACATTTGAAAAACACAACTTTCTTCATAATTTTCTCCTTAAAGCACACTATTTTCTATCTAAATTAAAGAAATTTTTTCTCACCTTAGCAAATACTTTGAGTTTCAAAACAGTCTCAGAAACACACCAATTTGTCTTCAGCAGAGCAAAAGGTATGCACTCCAGAGTCTGCAGCTATCAAAAGCACAGAAATGCTGTAATTCCTCACACAGATCTCTCATGTCACCCAATCAAAACTCTTCCCTCACTTTTTTTCAAAGCAAAACCCTTCCCCCCTCTGCCCCCTCTCTGCTTTTTCTGCATAGCAACCACCTCTTGCAAGACCTCTCACACAACAATGTTGCAATTGAACTCTGAACTCTCAGTGCACCTGCATATCCAAAGCATTCTTTCATTTAATGATTTTTTCTTCGCCACTCAAAATACACCTTTCAACGAACTCATCCATGCACACTAACTTTCTGTTTTCAGCAATCAAAATCCACCAATCACTCTTACTGCTTCATTAACACAGAAACTCCTCAGTTTTTTTCATTTTACACTCTCATTTTTTCAACTGCCATTTCATTGCCACACTTCATCTGACTGCAGGAGAACCTTCTCTCGCCATGTTTTCTGTCTGGATTGTTGGACATAGCTACATCTATTGGGCTCAAAGGTACGCTGAAAACAGGAATTTACCTAACCTCAATTTACAAGATGTGGAAATTAAGTGGTTTGGCCACAGAGGATTAAAATGTCACCAATTGATACCATTGGTGAAAACCTTTATGCATTTGCCAAAACCTGACCTGTTAATTGTGCACTGTGGAGGTAATGATTTGGGCACTTTGACTGGGGTAGGTCTGGAAATGCTTTTAAAGGACACCTTTGAGCAATTGATGGCACTTTTTCCTCAGACTGCCTTGGTATATTCAAATATATGCCAAAGACAGAAATGGAGGTGGTCGAACCAATTTTGTCCACAAATTGAGAAATCGAGGAAGCATGTAAACAAATCTGTTTCAGCTTACATGAGAGACCATGGAATGGGCTCCCTGTACAACAATAACTTGCGTTACTACATGCAAGATATCTACAGAGCAGATGGAGTTCACTTCTCAGATGAGGGCAACAGAGTTTTCACTCTGAATTTAAGACTGTGCATTGGTACCTACTTATAAGTACCTAAATGTACCATAAACCCAAAAGCTCTTCTCAGAGCTACCCTACATCTGATCACTCACAATTATTATTTTACTCTAACTTTTTTCACTAATTTTCAAGAAAGTACGCTCCCCAGACCGCTTCCCGGTTCGCGAACCGGGCGCACTCCACGCAAAAAAACTAAAAAAATGGTATATTTTTTTTTTGCCCTGCGAGACCCTTTCAAAGCCTCCACATCAAACCTAGGGGGTCAGGGAGGATCTACTATGCCCCCTTATGGTCATTTGCCCCTTCGCTTTGGCCTCCTCTTGTCTCTCGATCCTACCGAGAGACAAGATGGCGGCCGCTACGGACTGTTTGGAATGTTTACAGACGCCGAAAAACCAATCAGCTTCGCAAACCTCCGTAACGCGAAAAGTACGAGAAGCGGAGCGCTGTTACAGATATATATCTTTTTTTGAACGTTAATTTCTCAAAATCCACTAGAGCACATATATTGAGACCTAGCAAAGGCACATCGGGCTACCAGTCCCTACAATTTTGCCAAGTTTCGTGCAAATCCATTCAGCCGTTCGAATATTATTATTATTTTTTTTTTTGCCCCGCGGTGCCCTTTTAAAACCTCCACATCAAACGTAGGGGGTCACCGACGATCTACTATTCCCCCTTATGGTCATTTGCCCCTTCGCTTTGGCCTCCTCTTGTCTCTTGATCCTACCGAGAGACAAGATGGCGGCCGCTACGGACTGTTTGGAATGTTTACAGACGCCGGAGAGCCAATCAGCTTCGCTTCGCAAAGCTCCGTAACGCGAAAAGTACGCGAAGCGGTGCGCTGTTACAGATATATATCTTTTTTTGAACGTTAATTTCTCAAAATCCACTGGAGCACATATATTGAGATCTAGCAAAGGCACATCGGGCTACCAGTCCCTACAATTTTGCCAACTTTCGTGCAAATCCATTCAGCTGTTCGATTATTATTATTTTTATTTTTTTTTGCCCCGCGGGGCCCTTTTAAAACCTCCACATCAAACCTAGGGGGTGAGCGACAATGTACTATGCCCCCTTATGGTCATTTGCCCCTTCGCTTCGGCCTCCTCTTGTCTCTCGATCCTACCGAGAGACAAGATGGCGGCCGCTACGGACTGTTTGGAATGTTGACAGACGCCGGAGAACCAATCAGCTTCGCTTCACAAAGCTCCGTTGCGCGAAAAGTCCGCGAACCAGAGCGCTGCCCGGTCCGCTGTTACAGATATATATATTTTTTTAAACGTTAATTTCTCAAAATCCACTGGAGCACATATATTGAGACCTACAAAAGGCACATCGGGCTACCAGTCCCTACAATTTTGCCAAGTTTCGTGCAAATCCATTCAGCCGTTCGGGCTAAAAGTGAGGCCAACCGCCCTATGGAAAACTCAATGTTAAAAACACGTTTTGGGACCCCCCTTTTTTCTCGGCCCCCCCTTGACGAACCCCCCCAAAATTTTCAGGGGCTGCTCGGAAACAAAATGTGCCATTTTCCTGAAAATTTCAGCCAATTCCGTCCACAAACGCCAAAGTTATTAGACATAGAATTTTCAAAAAACCCATAGAGAAAAAATCCTAACTATATATACCTACTGGCGACCGCCAGTAGGTAATATATATATATATATATATATATATATATATATATATATTACAGCTCCAGTCTTTTTCAACCCATACCCAGCCGGGTCAGGAACAAAGACACAGCACTCCCGGGCTCAAGTTATACAGCGGAGGTATTTATTTCAGCAAACGCGTTTCGGGACAGCGTCCCTTCGTCAGTGGTTCAACAGTGAGCCATGCAGTTTCAAATTTTATAAAGACGCCAGAATTGGTCATAAACATCGAAAACGGACTAATGCGTCCACAATAACATTGCGCCATCTTAGACTGGTGTCGATATACATTTTCAACACAATGTTTTGCAATGTGAAATTGTTTTTTCAAAACATTTCGCCGTGTATCAGCCAATACGACTAAATTCATTATCGCTAAAACAATTCTTTTTTATTCGCATCTATGCGTATTGGAGTATGTTCTTTTGAAAGGGATTAGCAGTGTGTGTTATGCTAAAGTCGTAATGACAATCATGGCCAATTGACCATGAGATGCCTTATCCTGAAATTTATTTCAGATTTAATCTTGCCGTGTATCGGCAATGGCAGCCATCATGGCTGCGTAAGTTCACACTGCTACGTCCCTCTCCAAGAGCATTTCCCAGACCAATTATTCTGAATCAAGCCATTGCATGTTAAAACCTCATAGTCATATAACCCACCACCCACCACATCTATTCAGTACTTCATGTATCTTCCATAATTTTTTTTGTGATCTTAGTAATTTCAATTCATGACATTTCAAACAGATGTTACATTCTAAAATTTATCACAATCTTCCTGAGCTTATCATATCTATTTATCGTATCATCAAAGGTGAGTTGCCATCTCCTCTCCCATGTTTAGACCCCCTGGAGCCTTCGTTTCCAAATCAATAATGTAACGGGATTCAAGTCTTCTAAGGGTCTGAAGTCTATTCCCTCCCCTTGAATTTTCCGGGACACAATCTAAGCAAAAGAACCTTAAAAGGTCTCTGTTGCTGTTATGTTTAATCGCAAAGTGTCGAGCGACAGGGTAGGTGAAATCCTTATTCATGATCGCTCTCATATGTTCTAAAATTCTTAATTTTACAGAATTGATTGTGCTACCAATATATTTCAATTGGCAGGGGCACTGTAAACAGTAAACCGCATGATCTGTCTGGCAGGTCATAAATTTGCTAATCTTCCTTTCACCCTGGCAGCCTCTCACTTGGTAAGTGAGTGTGCGTTTGCTGAAGGCGCAAGCTTTGCACTTCCCACAAGGAAAGAAGCCCTTTGCCTCCTTCAGTGTGCCTTTGATGTTGCGTATAGGTCCCAAATGGCTGTGAACCATGTGATCCCTTAAGGATCTTGCCTTCCTAAAAGTAAATTGCGGGGTTAAAGGTATATCTGATCCCACAATATGATCTGTTTTTAGGATATGCCAATGTTTGGCCATGATTGTTCTAAGTTTGGAGGTATTCGCCGAGTAAGTAGTTACCATGCGAAATTTCCCTTCTACATTAGGTCTCTCTTTCTTTTCAAACAATACACTACGTGGCAAATTCTTTACACGATTCAAGGTGTCAAGTAAGAGTTGTGATTTATATCCCCTTTCCTCAAATCTGTCCATACTCTCTTTGACTGCTAAATCAAAATCTTCCTCATGGGTACAGTTTCGTTTCAATCTAAGAAACTCCCCGTAAGGGATACTATTGATCAGTTTACGTGGGTGACTACTGGTAGCAAACAGGACACTATTCCCAGCTGTTGGTTTCCGATAGAGGGAAGTTGAAATTCTCCCACCTTTTATTGATACCTGTAGGTCTAAGTAGTTAACTTGTGATTTACTGATCTCCCCTGTAAACCTTAAATTGCAGTCATTGTGGTTTAACATCTCGATATATTCTTGTACTTCATATATAGACCCATCCCATACTAGGAACAGGTCATCAATATACCTGTACCTAATCACCACCTTGCTGTTCCATGTGGCGTTCCTCGGGCCCCAGGCTTCCTGCTCCTCCCACCAGCCCATGAATAAATTTGCGTAGCTGGGCGCGAAGCAGGAACCAATCGCCGTGCCCGACTTCTGTCTGTATATGGTCTCCTGGAAAAGGAAGATGTTGTTATTCAAACAAAAGTTTACTAACTCAAGTATCATCTTGTTATGCATTTCAAATTTCAGTGATCTTTTCCTTAGGAAATAGTCAATTGCATTCATTCCTTGTCCGTGCTCTATACAAGTATATAAGCTTGTTATGTCGAGTGTTACCATCACATAAGAGGGTTGCCATACCAGACTTTCAATTTTCTCAATAAAGTCTGTCGTATCTCGAATCTAGGACTTAAGTTCTAAGACAAATTCGAAGAGATAGTAATTCAGGAATTTAGAAAGGTTTTCTGTCAGGCCTCCTATAGAGGAGATGATGGGTCTTCCTGGGGGTTTGTCCATGTTCTTGTGAACTTTGGGGAGGTGATAAAAAGTGGGTATGGTAGGATTGGTAGTCTTCAAGAATAAATATTCTTCTAGTTCTAGCATTTGTTTACCATGCCACTTCTTCAAAAGTTCATGGAGGGTTTCAATGCTTATTAGATATTCTTTTTTGTCAATTTGTGTGTAACAGTGAGTGTCTTGTAGTTGACGTATCGCTTCTTCAACATAGTTATCACGTGACATGATTACAATGTTGCCCCCTTTATCGGAGGGTTTGCAGATAATGGATTTGTCGTCCGCCAGGGTTTTTATTGCTATTCTCTGATCCTTAGTGATGTTGAACTTATTAGGTCTTGTATTCACTGTTCTCATGGTCATCAGGTCCCTGATTACCACGTCAGAGAATGTATCGATGGCATCTGTTGTGGTTTGAGGTACAAATTTGGACGATAATATGAAACCACTAGTTGGAGCCTCCTGGTCAATGTCAACATTTGCTAATCTTTGCGTAAGGGTGTTATTGGAGGCACTTGGGTCACATTCACTGCCTTTTCGCAGATTTTCCAAAAGTTCACATGTGGTTAAGTCATTTACACTCAAGAGGTCAGTTCCCTTCTTATTGCCACGCAGATACTTGATCTCCTTAGCTGTTGGTTTAACTTTAAAATATTTGTGCAACTTGATCTTTCTGACAAATTTGTAGAGATCAATCCTTGTTTGGGTGTATTCCATCTGCGTATTCGGGCAAAAAGTGAGTCCCAGTTTCAAAACGGACTCTTCACTTGGGGACAGGACTCTTTTTGATAAATTGACAATTGTTAGGGAATCATTTTGTCTCACCTTCTTTGTCCTCTCCTGCTTCTTGTTGTTCGCGAGGTTGTATTGGCATTTCCTTTGCCCCTTCCTCTTCCAGCCACCTCGTCTTGTTTGTCTGCCTCCTCTGGTGGTTTGTTTTTTCCATCCCTTAGCCAGCTGTGTCTGATGACTTTGAATTCCTGATGAAAAGGGATCTTCTTTTGTGGGATTGATGAACTTGTTGTTTCATCCCCGGAGGCTTCACTTAAATTTATGTCTGATTAAGACGTCTCGATTCTTGATTCAGGTGGTGCCCCAGGTTTCTGATCTTTCTTTGCCAATTCTTTTCGGGGCTGATCGTATTTCTTGGCGAAGGTAAGTACTCTGCCCATCGCGTAGTCCCGCTCATCCCGATCGAATTTCTCCTGCTTTCTCATTTTAATCTTCAGTTCGTACTTTTGTAATCTCTTTTTCATGGATGTTCGTAGTTGTTCTTGCTCCTCCTTGTCGGAGTTCTTTGATAATTCCTTCTCCATTGCCTCTATTTCCTTGACCGTCTTATCCCGGTCACTCCAGGCAAATTGTACTAGGATCTCGAGCATCCCTTTACAGGATAGGGCAATGTGGGCAGCCCATGCTTCCAGCAGGAGAGGGTCGGGATTTTCATAGGCGGGCACGGTGAATATTCGCAATCCCCTAGGTACCCGCTGTACTTCAATGTACCCTTGGAGTGATGTACCCTCCCACCACTTCCGAAGTTCTCTCTCATAAAGCTTTTCTAGCTTTTGTAATTGTTTGCCCAAAGTATTTGTTTCCTCCATGGTAGCCTTGGGTGGTGGTTTAGTTATGTCCGGGTTTTTATTTTTGAACATGTCCCCAGCTGCGTCTCTGCGTTCACTCATGTTGAACATTCTTTAGCTTTATGTGTTTTAGGCGGTCCGATCCCGGACCCTCGCCTATCCCCTCCTTTTGCCGATATTATAAGATGAGCCCTCGACACACCGTCAAATAGGTAACAGTTTTGGGATACCGGATGAAAATTGAAGAGAGAGATGTTTAAATTAAGGCTTACCGCTACTCGTCGCGGAGCGCTCTGTTCCTTTACCAGTCTCTCTCAGTATCATCACGTGTTTTCTTTACATTCCAGTTCAAAATTCTTCTCTCCCAAATCAAATCCAGTCCAACGGACAGTGGAGAATCACTCCTTTCCCTCCTCGTTCGTGGACGGCGGCCGTGCACCCCCGTTAAAAGATTCTAGCTCCAGTTTACACCGATCTCGAGGGTCATTTTTTGTGTCGGGTGCCGTGAAAACGCGTCGGTGTATCGCGTTTAAAAATTACAGCTCCAGTCTTTTTCAACCCATACCCAGCCGGGTCAGGAACAAAGACATAGCACTCCCGGGCTCAAGTTATACAGCGGAGGTATTTATTTCAGCAAATGCGTTTCGGGACAGCGTCCCTTCGTTATGTTATGTTATGTTATGTTATGTTAAACGTTTATTTATATAGCGCACGGCTACTCAGCGAGAGTGTCCCGGCGCTTTATGCGGGCGACTCAGCAGTTAAAAAACATAACAATAACAACAAAGACAAAGCAAGAGAAAAGAAACAAGCTAAAGGTTAAAAAGCCAGGTCTTCAGGCTTTTCCTGAACAGGAGCAGACTGGGAATACTGCGTAGAGCGAGGGGCAAAGAGTTCCACAGCTGGGGGGCCCTGAGGCTAAAGGAGCGATCCCCAGTGCGAGCCTTCCTCACACGGGGAACTACGGCCAGAAAGAGAGTTTCCGACCGCAGAGAGCGGACTGGACGATAAAAGGCCAGTCTACGCTGCAGATACTTTGCTCCGGCACCGGAGAGTGCCTTATGCACCAGCGTCAAAGTTTTAAACATGATCCGCTTTCGGATGGGGAGCCAGTGAAGAGACTGTAGCACCCCAGATGTTCTCACCCGCCTGTGAAGGCCAAAAATGGCGCGAGCCGCAGAGTTCTGCACTACTTGTAGTCTTTGGACCATATAATCCGGAAGCCCTAAATATAGAGCATTAGCGTAGTCCAATCTAGATCCTATTAGAGCTTGGACAGTAATCTTTCTATGCTCCTCTGTAAGCAGGGGTAAGAACTTCCGGAGCATCTTTAAGATACCAAAGCAGGTGCCTGTCAGACCGAGAATGTGCGATCTGAACGTGAGGCAGTTATCGAACTTGACTCCCAAATTTTTGGCAGCCATAGATGGCTGAGCGGGAGGACACATATCCGCTGGCCACCACTCACGCCATTCTGGTTCCGAAGCACACCCAAAAAGCATAACCTCCGATTTGCTGGAGTTGGCCTTAAGACCATTCAGCTGGAACCAGTGAAAGACCCTCTCCAGACATCCCTGAATGCTCTCCCCGTCAAATGACTGGTCTTTCCTGCAGGTGAAAAGAAGCTGCGTGTCATCCGCATAGGACACGATCTGGGCCCCAAAAGCCTCCACGAGTGCCGCCAGAGGGGTCATAAAGATGTTAAAAAGAGTCGGGCTCAACACAGAGCCCTGTGGAACTCCGACTCCCAGTGGCGGCATCTCAGCGGAGCTCGGAGAGGCCCAGACCGTTTGTCGACGGTCCTCCAGAAACGATGTAAACCATTTGAGCACCGTCCCCCTCAGACCGATGTCATAAAGTCTGGTAAGAAGTGCTTCGTGGGGGACGGTGTCGAAGGCCGCCGACAAGTCCAGCATGACAAGCATGGCCTTCCCTCCTGCATCCAGCGTCTCGCGGATGGCCTCTGACACCTCAAGAAGTGCCGTTTCCGTACTCAAGTTCGACCGAAAGCCGGATTGCTAGGGGTGCAGTAGATCATTTGATTCAAGGAAACCGGAAAGCACGCTATGCACGTGCTTCTCCGTGAGCTTCGCGAGAGCCGGAAGAAGAGAAATTGGCCTGTAATTGGCCAGAACCTCTGTATCCAGTCCCGGCTTCTTGAGGAGGGGGATCACCATCGCCCTTTTCCAGGGCAGAGGGAGCCTCCCCTCTCTCAAGGATGAATTCATGAGAGGATTCACCAGAGGGTTCATCAGCAGCGCCATCCTAGCCAAACATTTGGCAGGGCAGGGGTCCAATGGCAACCCTGACTTGAGACTGGCCAAGAGTGAGAGGGAAGCATCATAGGAAACCGGGGGGAACTCCGCCAGAAAGACGTCTGGCGTAGCCGATGGAACTCGTCCCACCCCGATGCTAGCGACCCCTTCTGCCGGCTCTGCTGAATAGGAGGCCAGTGGTTCAACAGTGAGCCATGCAGTTTCAAATTTTATAAAGACGCCAGAATTGGTCATAAACATCGAAAACGGACTAATGCGTCCACAATAACATTGCGCCATCTCAGACTGGTGTCGATATACATTTTCAACACTATGTTTTGCAATGTGAAATTGTTTTTTCAAAACATATATATATATATATATATATATATATCTCCTCAAGAACAACTCGGCAAGATCCCCACCAGAGACCAGAGTATCCACAGCACAGAGGGAGTCTACAACTTTTCTTTTCAGGAAATTTATTCCATCAACACCATGTGCAAAACAAACAGGACGGTCGACGTGTTTCGGCTGTTGCCTTCAACTGGACCATAGAGTCCCACCATCTAAACCAGGCGTCTCCAACCAGTAGCTCGGGAGCTGCTGGTAGCTCACCAGCACCCTCAAAGTAGTTCTCAGAGGTGAAGCCAAACCAATCTGATCTCAGGGATTCTGTGTATATTAAAGAAGGCAGCACTGTTTGTTTCATTACCCGTAAGAGTTACAGACAGCCAAACCAACGGCAGGACCTCTTGATAACACTCAAACACACACTCTGTTGACCTATCAATCAATCAATCAGGGATTTATAGAGTGCATTACTCACCCGTGAGGGTCTCAAAGCGCTGGTGGGGGGCATTTGGGCAGCTCCGGTCATTCGAAAAGCCAGGTCTTGAGGCTCTTCCTGAATGCTTTCAGTGTGGGTCTTTGTCTGATGCTGAGGGGCAGTTTGTTCCAGGTCTTGGCCGCGATGTAGGAGAAGGATCTGCCTCCTGTTCTGGCTCTGTGGATACAGGTGATTTCGGCCAAGGCCGGGTCAGCAGAGCTGAGGTTTCTCTTGGAGGCGTAGAAGAAGATTCTTTCATTGAGGTATTGGGGTCCGGTGTTGTGGAGGGCTTTGTAGGTGTGTGTGAGCAGCTTGAAGGTCACTCTTATTTCGAAGGGGAGTCAGTGGAGGTCCCGTAGGTGCTGGGTGATGTGGTCTTGTCGTGGGATGCTGAGGACGAGTCTGGCTGCGGCGTTCTGGACGGTCTGGAGTTTGTGGAGCAGAGATTTGTTGATTCCGGCTTAGAGGGCATTCCGATTGTCCAGCCTGCTGGTGATGAGTGCATGGGTGATGGTCTTCCTGGATTTGGAAGGGATCCATTTAAAGGTCTTGCGAAGTATGCGGAGGGTGTTGAAGCATGTGTAGGCTACGGTGTTGGCCTATGGGTCTGTCACATGAACCATCTGTATCTACTTTAAATCTACATAAGAAGGAGATTGGCCATGTTATATGCCCTACTCTATCAGTCACACCGTGTGTGACATCAAAAAATAGCGGAAGCAGTAACCAGGGCTGACCGCCCAGAGTGTGTGACTGCAAGAACTAGACTAAAGTGAAAATGTGTAAGTTGGGAGCATGATCAACGAAAGAGCTGAGGGAAGAGAGAATGCATCCAGGGCAGAGAAAATTAGAAGCATAATATTCATTTTTGTGTGGGTGTGTGACATTGTGTCCTTCCCTAATAAACAGTGTTGATTCCTTAAAGCTACTCCTAGTGTCAAGGGCTGCCAAATATGTATGCTGATCCCCATCATAAGAGTATTATATCTGACACAATTGTGCTCGTTCATGGTATAATTGTGCCATTGCCATAATATTACATCCTTTACTATTTTGGGCATACAAGTCTAGTAATTACATACTTGCTGCCATCACTGACATATTAAGAGCATGACTGGCTTGCTTATAGCCATTCCTGACAGAATGGCAACCGCTTCTCTCATAATAATGTCCATAACTGATATATGTTGGGCATCCAGCTGTGGCACAGTTGTAGCCCTGGTTTAATGGTGGGCATTATTAGCATAACAGATGCATTAATAGTGTTATGGTGAACATGTATGGCCTATGATTCCAATTCCTGGGTATTTGAAGCAGAATTTGTCCATTCCTGGCATTGTTACATGGCGGTACTCAATAAAAATGAGAAGCTGATGTTTAGGGACTGTGGGCCAGATGTAGGAGCCATTTACCGACCGGTAACGGCCGATTTCGGCCGTTACCGACCGGTAAATGGGTTTTCGGTGTGTAGGGGCACATTTTTACAGAATTGTAAATTTACCGATTCGGTAAATTTACCAATTCTGTAAAATACCGAATCGGTATTTTTACCGATTCGGTAAATCTGAGATGTAGGTGGGACTCTTCAGAGTCCCAAAGGCCCTACAAATTCGGTATTTTACCACCCAATCCAATTGGGTGTTAAAATACCGAATTCAGGTGTGCATGCACATGTGTGCATGCACACCTATGCCATGTGACAGACAGACATGCCCTTAGGGCATGTCTGTGTGCCACATGGCGCACATGTCAATTTCTGGGGTGCCAGAGGGTGTCAAAGTGACACCCCCTGCACCCTTGCAGAATTCGGTATTTACCGATTCGGTAATTACCGAATCGGTATTTCCCATTGATTCCTATGGGCTGTGAAGCCCATAGGAATCAATAGGAAATACCGATTCGGTAAATACCGAATATTACCGATTCGGTAATTCCACATCTGGAATTACCTACATCTCCCCCCCTCTATTTTACCACTTCTTAAATACCGAATCGGTAAAATTCGGTATTTAAGAAGTGGTAAAATAGATTTACCTACATCTAGCCCTTAGTATTTTCTAACAATGAAAACTGATTTGATTTTTAAAGAAAAATATTATGCTTTTTCTGAAAAGGTTTTTCTTTTGGAAAATTGAGTTTGATTGCTGGAAAGTGGAAAGTGGTTTTGATAGAAAAATATGTGTATTTTTAAAAACTAATATGCTAATGAAGACAAAATATTACAATTCTAAAACACATTTAAAGTTGTTAGATGAATGATAATTCAATTTGAGTTGGGGAGACTTACTGATGTAGTAGTACCCTTTGTGGCACACAGCATGTGATGATTTTAATTTTACTTGATTATAAGCATTCAATATTGATAAACGTTTTCCTAGCATTCTGCTTATAACTTCATCTAGAATGTTTGGGTGGTGACTCCTAATAAATCTTTCTTAGGGGGTCATAGTGTAATGTTAATACATATCATCAGCATTTTACAGTGACAAAATATGCTAGTAGCTCGGCAGGACTTTCCTTGAGCAGAATTAGCTCTCACTACAGAAAAGGTTGGAGACCCCTGATCTAAACAGTCTATTTAAAGTGAATAAGTGCACGGATCCCTCAATTGTGTCACTTAAAAAAGTAGACTAGCCATTATCCCACAACAATGTATTCATGTTTTGGACAAAGGTGGCTGCCATTTTTCCTCTTTCTTTATGTTTTTAAAGTGTTTTTTTCATTTTCACATTTATACATTTTTAACAATAGTTAAAAACATTTTACCACTTTAAAATATATTTTCCACTTGGTTTCTATTTTCTCAAAAGTATAACCAGTAAAGTACTAGGACTAGACGTTTTAGAAAATCAATAAAGTTTTTGTTCAATCCACTGTTTTAGGATAGAGAAGAATAATAGGGAAGAAGAAATATAAGGAAGAGAAGAAGAAGAGAAGATGGGAGGAAAGGGAAAGAGAAGAGCAGTACAGAGAGTCTTGTTGAATTTTGCATAGGATGAAATCAATCTCCTAACTGTAAAGTACATAGTTTCCATAATCATCACATATCCAGGATCTACTATACAGCGGAAGATCTGCTCCTAGGTCATATTCAAGCAGCAAGACTCTCAATATTTTTTTCTCTGATATGGTTTTCTCGGAAAAAAAATTCCCAATGTGTCCCAACTTTAAAAACATTTCTAAGATATCTCTAAAATATTTAACTAGCGAGTAAAATGACGTTTGTACTAAAAATGCTATTGTATATCTTCACTTATTCTAGTTCTTATTCCACATTCCATCACGTCCCCTGGAGTTTTAAAGTGACATGTGCATTGTGCAAATAATCGTATTATGCCAAATCTAATATCAAAGTCCATTTATAACATTTCATAATGTCTTTTTTCTATATCTCCATTCCTCTTTTAGAGTCAGATTTTTAAAAGAACTAGTGCAAAATCTGTCACCAATTGTTCATAGTTATTATGGATGGAATTGTTCTTTTTCTCTTCCGTCTTGGAGCTTGATATTGTGCTAACAAATGCATAATACAGAAACATCGTACAAGTTTGGACCATATCTCCAGTTGTTCTTAATTCTCATGAAGGATAAAGTGACCAGTGCAGTGTGCAATCTAGTTGTGCAAATTTCGCAATTTCAAAACATGTCTCTCGCTAGTTGATATTAAGATGCCTTAAAGTGTGAATTAATGATTAGATTTCATGGAGTATCATTCGGGACATCTATTGAAATATTTTCAGTGATTTTTTTTAGAGTCCTGCTGTTATTTCTTTTTGACTTAACGACTGTAGGCAGTTCTTCCATTATTGACATCATCTTTTATTATTTATTTCCCAATTCTTTTCTTCAATCTTCTAATAAGCATTTATTGTTTGCTGATCGCCCTGGCTCTTTCATTCATTATTCTGATGTATTTATACTGTTTGGAATATTTTTATTTCTTGAGCAATTTAAACTGTAAGCAAGTCTCATAGATTTTACAGATGAACATACAGATCTGCATTCATATTGTGGCCAAACGGTTTCTCTGTTCCCAGTGCCAAGATAGACTTCGACTCTGCTCTTCCTAAATCCAGGTTCTGTCCCCCCCTCTTTCGTTCTGTTTTATCATTTTGGCACTGAAGTATCTCAATCCTTGGGTGTTTCCCTGATGTTCCTCTGTGAAGTGCTTGGTCATGGGATATGCTAGATCTTTATTCTTTATGGCTCGAAGGTGTTGTAGGATCCGTAATTTGAGTTTGTTAATCGTACTCCCAACATACATTTTCTTGCAAGGGCATTCTAACACATACACTATGTATTTTGATTCACACGTAATGTGAGCCGGAATCAATTCTCTCTTTCCATTCAACAGTGGATATGTTTGAGTATTATGTCCATATTCACAAGCTTTACACTTGGACCATTTCCAGAATCCGGCAGTTGTTAACCACGTTCCTTTTTCTTTTTTGCTTGATTCCAGGTGACTATGTGCCAGTAAATCTCCTAATGAGGCAGTCTTCGTGTACGTTATCTTTGGAGTTGATGGTAGTTTTTTCTTTAGTGAATCATCAAGTAGTAGAATGTTCCAGTGCTTTTTGATGATGTTTCGTACGCACCGATTTTCCACATTGAAGTCCAGCATGATCCGGGTTATATCTTCATTTTCCAACTCTTCTTGCTCACACAGTAGTTCAGATCTTGGTTTCTCCATAACTCTGTTTTTGGCACCTTCAACAACATCCAAGGGATAGCCTCTTGCCAAAAATCTAGTACTTGTTTCTTCTAGATTTTGTATGGGATTAAATAAAAAATAATGCTGGAGCAAAAGTTGGTCTACGCCTGTGATTTTCGTGATTGAAAACAAAGGTTTTTGCGAGTTGCTGCATATATATATGTATATGTATATATATATATATATATATATATATATATATATATATATATACATATATATATATATATACAATGAAAAAAACCATAGGTTTCACACACGTTATAGTTAGGAATTAGCATTTAAAAAACTATGCTAATTCATTGAAAAAACCATAGGTTTCACACGTTATAGTTAGCTGAACATTTCTCTCATACAAAACCTTTGAAATTCCTCCGTTATAGTTAGCTCAGCTAACTATAACTTGCGCGCCCGCAATGCACTGCTGATGACATCACATATTACATCACTCATGACATGGTCAGTGGCATCATTCATGACATCACTGATGACTGGATGAATTATTGCTTGACGTCGGTTGCAAGTATAACACAGCTCCAGCAATTCTCTTGAGGCCCTATGCTCACAATGCTGTATCAATCCTTACACCTGCTTCAAGCATGTGCAAGGTTTTGATGCAGCATAAGCTCAAAAGTCACTGAATAAAATATTATACATTTCACTCAGTCACTTTTACGAGGCCTTGCTGCACCCCCTTCTGCACAAGAAAGCCTCTTCTGGCGCAGCGCTTTACAATGTAATACACCCTCCAGATGCATCAGATAGCACACACCATGGCACATCTTTTGCACCACCGCTGTGTCACAAAAGTGACGCAACCGCTGTGTAAAAGAGGCACAAGGGGATTGTAAATCCGCCCCTAACACATACAAATTCACCCAGGCACTTTCACCAGCAGCGCAAATTGAAGCATACACTTGTAACATATTTGTGTACATATGATACATTCAAGTGCTTCGGACATACTACAGTATACTATAGATTTATGCTGTAGCAGTTCCTTATAGTTCTGCACTTTCACATTCTCCATACACTAGTAACATATCCATTCATTCATTCATTCATTCATTTATGAACTACACATTCATTCTGACAAACTTTTACACACTACCATAGAAATATAGTTCTTTCTTTGACCAGTGAAGGTAGTTCTAAAAAGAACAGTTTTTTTGTTTTGTATTTTTTTTTTCTCAACAAATTCCAAGCGGAACAAAAGAATGAAAAAAAGAACAACTAATGTTGAGGACAGCAATGATCCTGCATCCTGCGTTTCATCAAGTCTATAGACTATTCCCCATAACACAAAAGTTTATCGCAATAAATGCATAGAATTTTAACTTTAGCAAAGTCAGAATCAATATGTGGGTGTGGACTGCTTGCTGAAAATGCTGCTGCCGCAGTTGATATGCTTGGTGTAGCAGCAGGTGGGTTCTCGTGTAACCTCTGTTTTGCAGCTCGAGCAAAGTTCTTGGGGTGCAAGTTCTTCTCGTGTCGCACCATATTTGCTGTGCCAACGCAGTATTTTTTACATGGATCGCCTCTTGAAAGAGTTGTTTGGCAAATTTTACAGGTTACTTTTGGAGCATTAACCTTTTTTTGACCTTCTGGAAAAGTGAAAAACTTCCAAATTAGAGCTTCTTTCCTCTTCTTTGGACGTTCTTCAGGAATGAAATCTCCCTCTGAAGAACTGCTGGAAGATGACTCCATTGCTCTTATTATTGTGATCTTCCTTCTATTTGAGAAGATTCTCAGAACAAATGCTTCTTCTTAGAAAGTGAAAGTCGAATAATTATAATGGGACGGAACTTTCAACAGTCGCAATAGGAAAAGTTATGAACCAATCAAATCTCTACTTTTAAAGTCACATGGCTTTGCGTACGCTTATGTTGCACTTGCGCAGCGCTTTCAATACGAGTACGCATGATGTTCTACCGCGATTTGTGTAATTCTTTTTAAAAGTAATATATGATTATTACAAGTATTAAAAAAAATTCATAGTTATCCCAAATGTCTGCCCTTAGTATGTACATTAAATACATACATGTTTTAAACCAAGTAGAAACATTGCCCCCTTTCGCGTACAGAACGGCGTACATGACGTCACACCGAAGCTTTAATGCGACGCGTAACGTCAAAGCATATTTGTACCGTATGCGCGGGTACGCACTGAGTATGATAAGCAGTACAAACTATGGTGCGATCACCCTCTCATTGACAAATCAGAGCTCAGGGTGCGCTAAGGAGAATGATTAGAAGTGCTGACTCATTGCAGATCCGATTCTGGGCCTGCCTCTGCGCACATTATAACACCACCCCCATCTCTCTCTGTTGTTAATTGTTAGTGCACACACTCATACTTGCACATGCGCGTTGCACGCCCACCCACACTACCCACATGCCACCACCTAGCATGCTTGCTATCATTTAGCCTGGAAACCAATACATTACCCAATGGCATGTCTCCCAGGGCCATCATTCTTACAGACCGCGAAAACGCTACCAATGACGGCCCTGGGCTTGGTTTGGTCAGCCCCCGCGGTTCCCATATTATGCGGGCACTGACGTGAGCACGCTCTCTTTTGCCTGCCTCTGCTGCGGTGACAGACAGATTATCGAAAACACCCCAGACTCAGCAAAACCGCAGCCTTTCAAGACATGACAAAAGACGACAGAAACAAAGGTAAGAGAAGACGTCAAAACATCAGCCTCCACTGTAAATTGTATATGCATAATGCTATTTTTTTATCCTTCATATGGCTTTCCTACCCCTCAATGGTTTTAAATTGTACTTACATAATTGAAATATTTCTTTATAAGTCACGAGGTCCTATACACCTCTAATCTTAAAAATTGTGCGTGCATAAATTTCTGTGTCGTATTTCTGTACTACGCCACGTGCTTAGGCCTCTATTATTATTAATTGTGCGTCCATGATAGTATTTTTTTTTGTGCGTCACGAGGCCGTCCCAGGCCTCAATTAACTTATTGATCTTCCTTTGTTTGCTGGAGCTGCAACAGCCTAACTACGGAATATTAAGAACCCACATTAAAATTCACTTTTGATAGTAGTTATGCAACTCAGTTTACGATGACTAATCAAAACGTCCTTTTGTTTCCTTCACCAAACATCGTTCAGAAGCAACCACGGCCTATCGAGCAACAGCAATGGAATTCTCTGCAACTTATTGAATATACTTTGACGTATAGAAGCAGAGTTCAAGTCGAATGGTGAACTCCGATGGCCGCACTCTTTATACAAGGTAAATACAGCAGCCTAGATCTACAAAGCCTTCATAGCAATGCATTAGAAATAAGTCGCCATAACGGGCGTCAGTAACGCAGTAGGCACTTCCATATAGACACCACTTGAACGCGGCACTATAACAACTGAAATATACCAGGTACACTGCACTCGTAAAACTGTAGTGTTAGCTTTATTTGTGAAACGAGAGAGGGCCATATTATCAAATCTTGGCAACAAAATTATCACCACTTTATCGGCAGCAAACTGCCGCTAAAGTGGCCATAATAGGTTTGATAATATGCTCCATTGAATTCCAATCGAAGCTCATGTTAGATGTGAAGGACATCTAACATGAGCTTAGATTGGAATTCCATAGAGCATATTATCAAATCCATTATCGCCACTTTAGCGACACTTTCCTGCTGATAAAGTGGCGATAATTTTGTCACCCAGGCTTGATATTATGGCCCAGAGTGCGTAGTGTACAGTAGCTTCTCTTTAAAATCTATAATTACCTCCGAGCAGTGACAACAGATAGCTTACAACAGTCTGACAAACAGATCCACAACCTTATTATGCCACTTTTGAGTCACTTTTAACATGGGTAAAGTGATGCAAGGAGCTAGTAAATATACGTCTAACTTTTCAAGAAAAAATCTCAACTCCAGACTCTGCGACACAGTTTTAATGTTGTTTTCTCTCTCTTTCTCTCTCTCTCACTCTCTGTGACATCATTTCTCTTTCTCTCTTAAACTTAGACACTGCTGTCTGCTTGGACGTGATGAAGAATTGTTGAAATGAAGTTGTCAATCCAACTGGCTGAAGTGTTTGGCCGCAAGGTTTATACAACGGTAAGCACAGAGGCCTAGATCTACAAATCCTTCATAGGAATGCATTAGAAATAATTCGGCATAACAGGCGTTAGTAACGCAGTAGGCACTTCCATATAGACACCACTTGAATGCGGCACTATACCAAGTAAAATGTACCAGGTACACTGCACTTGTAAAACTGTAGTGTAACTTTTATTTATGAAAGTAGAGAGGACCTTATTATCAAACCTTGGCAACAAAATTATCGCCACTTTATCGGCAGCAAACTGCCGCTATAGTGGCCATAATAGGTTTGATAATATGCTCTATTGAATTCCAATCGAAGCACATGTTAGATGTGAAGGACATCTAACATGAGCTTCAATTGGAATTTCAGAGAGCATATTATCAAACCCATTATCGCCACTTTAGCGACACGTTCCTGCCGATAAAGTGGCGATAATTTTGTCGCCCAGGCTTGATATTATGGCCCAGAGTGCGTAGTGTACAGTAGCTTCTCTATAAAATCTATAATTACCTCCGAGCAGTGACAACAGATAGCTTACAACAGTCTGACAAACAGATCCACAACCTTATTACGCCACTTTTGAGTCACTTTTAACATGTGTAAAGTGATGCAAGGAGCTAGTAAATATACATCTAACTTTTCAAGAAAAATTCTCAACTCCAGACTCTGCGACACTGTTTTAATGTTGTTTTCTCTCTCTCTCTTTCTCTCGCCACTCTCTGTGACATCATTTCTATTTCTCTCTTAAATTTAGACACTGCTGTCTGCTTGGACGTGTAGAAGAATTATTGAAGTGAAGTTGTGAAGTCTACTTCGTTATGTGTTTGGCCGCAAGGTTTATACAATGGTAAGCACAGAGGCCTAGATGTGAAGGACATCTAACATGAGCTTCGATTGGAATTCCATAGAGCATATTATCAAACCCATTATCGCCACTTTAGCGACACTTTCCTGCCGATAAAGTGGCGATAATTTTGTCGCCCAGGCTTGATATTATGGCCCAGAGTGCGTAGTGTACAGCAGCTTCTCTGTAAAATCTATAATTACCTCCGAACAGTGACAACAGATAGGTTACAACAGTCTGACAAACAGATCCACAACCTTATTACGCCACTTTTGAGTCACTTTTAACATGGGTAAAGTGATGCAAGGAACCAGTAAATATACGTCAAACTTTTCAAGACAAAATCTCAAATCCAGACTCTGCGACACAGTTTTAATGTTGTTTTCTCTCTCTTTCTCTCTCTCACTCTCTGTGACATCATTTCTCTTTCTCTCTTAAACTTAGACACTGCTGTCTGCTTGGACGTGTAGAAGAATTGTTGAAGTGAAGTTGTGAAGTCTACTTCGTTATGTGTTTGGCCGCAAGGTTTATACAACGGTAAGCACAGAGGCCTAGATCTACAAATCCTTCATAGGAATGCATTAGAAATAATTTGGCATAACGGGCGTTAGTAACGCAGTAGGCACTTCCATATAGACACCACTTGAACGCGGCACTATAACAAGTAAAATGTACCAGGTACACTGCCTCATAAAACTGTAGCATTAGCTTTCTTTGTGAAATTAGAGAGGGCCATATTATCAAGCCTTGGCGACAAAATTATCGCCACTTTATCGGCAGCAAACTGCCGCTAAAGTGGCCATAATAGGTTTGATAATATGCTCTATTGAATTCCAATCGAAGCTTATGTTAGATGTGAAGGACATCTAACATGAGCTTCAATTGGAATTTCATAGAGCATATTATCAAACCCATTATCGCCACTTTAGCGACACTTTCCTGCCGATAAAGTGGTGATAATTTTGTCGCCCATGATTGATTTTATGGCCCAAAGTGCGTAGTGTACAGCAGCTTCTCTGTAAAATCTATAATTACCTTCGAGCAGTGACAACAGATACGTTACAACAGTCTCACAAACAGATCCACAACCTTATTACGCCACTTTTGAGTCACTTTTAACATGGGTTAAGTGATGCAAGGAGCTAGTAAATCTACATCTCACTTTTCAAGAAAAAATCTCAACTCCAGACTATGCGACACAGTTTTAATGTGGTTTTCTCTCTCTCTCACTCTCTGTGACATCATTTCTCTTTCTCTCTTAACCTTAGACACTGCTGTCTTCGCCGTGTAGACGTGTAGAAGAATTGTTCAGAATAAGTTGTGACATCAACTGCCTGAAATGTTTACCCACAAGGTTTATACAACGGTAAGCACAGAGGCCTAGATCTACAAAGCCTTCATAGGAATGCATTAGAAATAAGTCGCCATAACGGGCGTCAGTAACACAGTAGGCACTTCCATATAGACACCACTTGAACGCGGCACTATAACAGAACTGGAATGTACGAGTCACACTGCACACGTAAAACCGTAGAGTTACCAAAACTTGTAGGAGCATAGTATCAAGAACGGCGATTAAATTATCGCCGTTTCAGAGGCAGGAAACTGCCGCTAAAGAGGCGATAATAGGCTTGATAATATGCCCTTATGAATTCCCATAGTAGCCCAGGTTAAAACCAGAACTTCGACAGCTATGGGAATTCACAACACCATATTATCAAGCCCATTATCGCCGCTTTAGCTGCAGTGTCCTGCCGCTGAAACGGCGATAATTTTATCGCCGTTCTTGATAATATGCCCCGTAATGCTTCAGCTCATTTACTCACATCTACATAAGTCTAAACTCTAATTTTCTTTTTTCTTTTGCAGATTACCAATCGGACACCTTTTGAAATCCATTTCACAATTTGTTTATAACATTGTTTAAGTTATTTTTCCAGTTCTAATATAGTTATAATTGAGTTTTGTTTATATTTATTGTTTAATAAAAGTTAATTTAAAAAAACGACATACTTCTTTTATTTTGTGGGGGAGGGGTATGACGGCCCACAATAAAAATAATGTTGAAATACTATAGTAAGATATTCAAGACTAGGATTGAAAACTACTGAGTTCTAACTAACAGATATAATAAAAACAACGGTGAGAGACTACTAAAATGGCGGTGGACGGAGTACGTAATCAACGCTTGGCCCCTCGGCACTACCTTTCAAATAAATATATAAAAAATATGACTATTAATACTGTACAAAAGTACAGCAGCGGAAGACACACACGAACCGGGAAAAGAAAGCGACAGATTTACTAACTGATATAAAGAAAGGTTTGCTTGTTGAACTTGAAGTAAAAGAAAACGTGGGCTTCGAAACGACGCTGAGCATGCGAAGAGAGTACAACTGCTACACCAAAAAAAAAGGAAAGCTTTACATACTATCATAGAAATGAAGGAGCATATTATCAACAAAAGGCGATACATTATCGCTGCTTTTATCGACAGGAAACTGCCGATAAAGCGGCGATAATGTGCTTGATAATAGGCCCTTGTAACTTCCCATAGCAGCCCAGGTTCTGGTGTTAACCTGGGCTCCTATGGTTATTCACAAGGGCATATTATCAAGCCCATTATCGCCGCTTTATCGGCAGTTTCCTGCCGATAAAAGCGTCGATAATGTATCGCCTTTTGTTGAAAATACGGCTCATTGCTCTTTTTTTAACCAGTAAACTTACGTGCATATTATCAAGGACCGGTGTTACAATTATCGCCGTTTTATTGGCAGGAAACTGCAGATAAAACGGCGATAATGAGCTTGATAATACGGCCTTGTTATTTCCCATAGAAGCCCATGTTAACACCAGAACATAGGCTTCTATGAGAATTTACAAGGACGTATTATCAAGCCCACCCTCCCAACATTAATAAAAAACCATAGGCCCTTGTAAATTCCCATAGCAGCCCAAGTTCTGATGTTAACCTGGGCTGCTATGGTTATTCACAAGGGCATATTATCAAGCACATTATCGCCGCTTTATCTGCTGTTTCCTGCCAATAAAAGCAACGATAATGTATCGCCGTTTGTTGATAATATGGCCCATTGCTCTTTTTTTTGACCAGTAAACTTAGGTTCATATTATCAAGGACCGGTGTTAAAATTATCGCCGTTTTATTGGCAGGAAACTGACGATAAAACGGCGATAATGAGCTTCATAATATGACCTTGTTATTTCTCATAGAAGCCCATGTTAACACCAGAACATAGGCTTCTATGCGAATTTACAAGGACGTATTATCAAGCCCACCCTCCCAACATTAATAAAAAAACTCCAGACAATGCAGGTACCCGGAGCTGGAAGGTCATTTTACATATCACTGCCCCAGAAATGTGGCGTTCCCCGCAACGTGTACAGGGAGAGAGAGAGAGAGAGCTCAAAACATATATATTTTTTAAAGACCCGAGGGGTGCCGCTCACCGAGACTGCGGGGATTAGGACCGTAACCCCCCCCGCATACTTCAACATTAAAACCAGAGGAGTGCCATTAACCAGTGCTCGGGGCACCTTACAAGCCCCCATTATTCTGAAAAATTGCCCCCGTAATTTGCTCCACCGGGACCTAATGAATAAAACGGACTTCTACTTTTTTTTCACCTTTTCCACCCCGTACAAGTACTGCACGAGTACCCCGCCATTTTTTATTTTTTTTAAAACAAAAATTGAGCCTAAAGATCCATATACCACCCCCTGACCAAGACTATAGGCTCAGAATGTTTCTACCCTGCCCCGTTTCCTTATTTCTCAACTTTGTTTTAATGTTTTCTTCTGGCTCTGCTCTCCCGACAAACAACATGGCTGCCAACACTTCCTGGTTTGGAGTATTGACAGCCAATCAGCATGCAGCTCCTGCTCGTAATTGTACGTATTTCCATAAGCGTACGCCGCGATTTTTCTTTAAAAAAATAGAGCCTAAACATCCATGTACGAACCCCTGAGCAAGCCTAGAGGGTCTGAATGTCTCTACCCTACCCCCTTCCCTTATTTCTGAACTTTGTTTTACTGTTTTCTTGTGACTCGGTTCTAGCGAGGCACAAGATGGCCGCCAACACTTCCTGGTGTTGACAGACAGTTCACAGCCAATCAGCATGCAGCTCGCACTCATAATTGAACAGATTTCAGTACGCGTGCTGAACTCCGTCTCCAGATATCGCTATGATTTTACTTGCAATTTTCTCAGAAACTACTGAACGGATTTACACCATTTAACAAAAAACACAATCTGCGAACAGAACTCTACCTCTCTGCCAAATTTCGTGTAGTTCCGTTCAACCGTTCAGGCTGTAGCCCTGGCTAAAGGTCCCTATGGAAAATTGCATGGGGAAAACACGTTTTGGGACCCCCCTTTTTTCTCGGCCCCCACTTGACGAATCACCCCCAAACTTTCAGGGAAGGAGTGGAACCGAGCAGGCCATTTTGTGGATTTCGTATGGAAACTAGGTCCTAACTATAACTACCTACTGGCGACTGCGCTGTTAGTTCAATCACAGCTGCGCAATGTTTCAAGCCGTGCTCCTTCTCCTCTGACGAAGGCCCGGGTGGGCTGAAATGCATAAGGAAGGAAAAGAAAAAGGAGCGTTTAAATAAACCTTCATAGCGATCACGACATGTGCGGCTCAAATTCTTTCTTTGGAAGAGTGTTGGTGATATATATATATATATAAAAAAAAAAATTAAAACAATATATATATATATATATATATATATATATATATATATTTATATATATATAGAGAGAGAGAGAGAGAGAGAGAGAGAGAGAGAGATATGTATATATATATATATATATATATATCCACGAACAACCAACTCCTTCTGGATCTCCGCGACCCGTGAGAGGTGGCGTGCACGCCGGCGGAGTAAAGCCGACAAAGTTATGATTTCTTGCGCCCAAAGTTCATAAAGCACGCTCTCAGGACATAAACGAGGTCATCACACAATCTTCATAGTGCTGTTTATTCCACAACGCGTTTCGCCGACAAGCGGCTTGATCACGTGAAAAAATGCTGTGCAACCATTGGTTTATATCGTTATGTGTACACATGGTCATAAACAGAGGACTTACGTATTGTAAAACATTTACATTTCATACGTTTAAGAACTCGTGACATTGCATCATATGTAATATCTGTTCAGACAAACATATTAAATAATAATATTTTGGTTAATCACCACAAGAAAATAAATTAAATTTTTGTTCAAAATGCGTGTGTCTCGGAAAATTCCAAAATTCTCAAACCGAAGTCCGTTACTTCATTAACGTGAGAGACTCATAATCTTCTAACCATGTTATGATATCATGGGGCATATCCTGCAATTTGACCAAGTTGTCGAAACTGCCGTGACCCCTCCCATTCTCACACTAAATGCGTGTGAAAATGAATACAGGCTCCCAACATCACTTATGTTAAAGTAAAAATCACCCCAAACAGGAAATAGATCATGAAAATTAATAGATTAAACCTCGTATTGGCCAGTGCCCTAAGGTTCCAAACTAGTCCATCATAGAGACACACATAGAAATAAGGTGTGGGTAATGGCAAGTGCCCAATAACCGACCAGGTGAGTTCATATAAAGTTACCGTCCATCAGAATACCAAGGTTTCCAGCAAAAAGTGCCCATGTGATGAAGGAGGCAGAGAAGGGGAGAAGTCCCGTGAAGTGAAGTGCAGGTAGAATGGGCCCCCTCTCTTACTCCTAAAATATAAACAAATACATCATTAAATTAAAAACATATAATTGATGTCAGAATACATCAATCCCTATATCAAACATAGGACTAAAAAACATCTCTAAGGTAAGGAAGAGTAACGAAGAGACATGCATATTATTCAGATTGCATCTTTAACTACATTAGATCTTTAAATGTACTGCTAATTCCTCATCTTGATTTAGGCCTCCAGGGGCCTTGCTCTGGAACTCAATAATCAGTTTCGCCTCCCTCTGGCGTAGTTTCAACACCCTATTGCCTCCCCTTGGGTTCTTTTTTGTCTGTTCCAAAATGATGAAACTCAAATTGTTAACATTCGAGAAATGCTGTTCTCTAAAATGTCGTGCAACAGGGTATTTGGGGTCAAAATTGGTGATTGCTCTGGTATGTTCCAGAATCCATTTTTTAGCCATGCAGGTAGTACTTCCAATGTACCATTTGTTGCATGTGCAAACAATTGCATACACAACAAAAGTAGAACTGCAGGTGAGAAAAGACATGATTTTCTTGGTGACCCCATTGTACATGACTTCTTTGCATGATTTGCTATTGGAACAGGCCTTACAATGCCCACAGGGAAAGAAACCATCTAGGCCCTGCATATTCTTAGAAGGATACGTTGTGATGTCACTACGGACTAACATGTCCCTAATACTCCTCCCGCGTCTGTATGTAATGCTAGGTCTGTCGGGTAGCTCCCTCCCAATGATATTGTCCGTTTTGAGTACGTCCCAGTTTTTTGCTATAATTTTCTTAATAGCTTGGGAATCCGTACTATAGGTGAGGATGAGTCTAGTAACATCCTCCCCTTCCTCAGTTTCATTGGGTTTGTCACAGATAGTATCAGATCTTTTGATCGCATTCGCCCTCTCCCTAGCTTTTTTGAGCACCCAGCTGGGATATCCTCTGGTTCGAAACCTGCTCAGAATGATCACACTTTCTTCCATGTATCCACTTTCATTATTGCAATTACGCTTGGCCCTCAGCAGTTCCCCAAACGGAATACTCCATTTGAGATTGTCTGGATGACTGCTGAGGGCATGCAATATACTGTTCCCAGCGGTAGCTTTGCGGAAGAGTTTGGTCTGCACCTTCTCGTTCACGATCTCAATTTTGACATCCAAATACTCTATGTCTGTTCTGCTTTTAATGCCACTAAGAATTATGTTCAAAGCATTATGGTTAAGTCTGTCAATAAACATGTCAGCCTCCTCCATAGTACCTCTCCATACTATGACGAGGTCATCAATGTACCTCAGCCACATTGATATCCTTTGAAAATCTTGTTGGAAAATAGGATCTGACCGTATGTCTTTTTCCCACTTGCCAAGAAACAGATTGGCAAAACTGGGTGAGAAACACGAGCCCATGGCGGAGCCACTGACCTGTCTGAATAGCTCACCATTAAAGAGAAAAATGTTGTTCTTCAGACAGTATTTTATCATGCTTAAAATCATGTGTGTATGGACATTTGTTTGGATATATATATATATATATATATATATATATATATATATATATATATATATATATATATATATATATATATATATATATATATATATATATATATATATATATATATATATATATATATATATATATATATATATATTATATATATATATATCTCTATCAAAAACAACAATTTCTCCAAACATCCACTCCTGGAAAATGAAGAAGGCGGACCACGAGGAACGAGGCAGAAAGGTATTTATTACTTCCTCGCTCTATATATATCAGAGCCAATCCACTTCTCCCAGAACAGAAGGGGCCGACACATGCTCGTTGCAGGTAAAGAGACTTTAATTTGCCAATTCCATCAGCGCACAGCATAAATCGTTACAGCAGTGAAACGCTGGGCACATGCGTTTCAGGCGCTCGCCTTTCATCAGTGCCGGTTCACTTCCGCGCTGAAATCACACCTGGGGGCCAGATTATATACATGGCAGTCCACTCCCATTGGAGTTAGTTGTAACGCCTATTCCCCTTGGTTGCAGAAGGCGCAGGTCCCAATCTCTGTCCACTCCGGGTTTTGCATGTAGTTAGGACCATGTTTCTGTAGAAAAGGCATTTTTTGACTTGCCTTTATCTTTGGCGCCATTTGACAAATTTTTACAGCATTTTCCAAAAATTGTGTCATAGTGAGTCTTGTGGTGCATCAAAATGTTCCTTCAAGAGGGGGCCGAGAAAAAGGGGAGTTGAAAAAAAAAACAATTTCCCGTGTTAATTCCCTTAGGAGCTTTGAACACGACTACAGCCCGTACTGCTAGACGGAATTACACCAAATTAAGCAGAAAACAAGCAAAATCCACTCAGGCACTAATGCACCCACTCACAGAACAACTCATATACTCTCACACCCACTCACAGACCCGTTCACTCATGCACTCACTTACATATTAACTCATACACATACACCCACTCACAAATACAGTCAGATACTCATGCACCCACTTACAGAATCACTCATACCACTCACAGATCAACTCATAGACTTGCGCACTGACTCATAGAATCTCTCGGAAACTCACACACCCACTCACAGACCCACTCAGACACTCATATTCTGACTTACAGCTCCACTCATACTTTCTCACACCCACTTACAAACCTACTCAGACACTCATATACCCACTGAGACAATCACTCATGCACCTGAAAAATGCACTTAAAAAAACAAAGGCTATGGGGTGTTATATTTAGGAAATATAATTAAAAAATCTGTAGAAATTAACTGAAAAAAATATATAGGTTACAGGGACGTTATAGCTAGGAATTAGAATTTAAAAAAAACTTACAAATTCACTGAACAATCAACTATAAATACCTTGGCGTATTATTAGACAGCAGAGGCTTGTTTAAACCCCAAATAGAGGCCATCCGACGGACGGGCACAACATTCTACTTCTCAATGAAGCCGTTGAAGAAAGTTCTCCCCAATCTATCACTGAATCCCCTTCTACATGTGATCAGAGCACGTCTACAGCCAATGCTCACATACGGTAGTTTACCCATGCAAGGGAAAGACGCGACCGCTCTAGATAAAATAATCAGCAGAGCATACAGGGCAATTCTCCATCTACCGAACTACGTGTCTCCTGTCCAAATCAGCCTCGAAATTGGTCGCCAGAGACAAACGGTGAAGAGAAGAGGCGCCTACATAAACAGTAAGCGCAAAATCAGAGGAGCGGAGCAGGGAACTCTAAACGCCCACCTCTGGAACGAACTGTCAACTCGACTGAACTCACCCGCCAAGAAGTATCTACTAGAATCAATGGAATACCTGGAATTAACAAACCTCTGGGACTCATCCATAGATAACAAAAGCTTCTAAAAGGTGGTAACAAAAGTAACTAAAATTATATCATCCATAGAGCATAAAGAAACTTTGGCCAAGATGGCACATGGATGGGCTGTGCTGAAAGATAACAAAGCTCTTAAACCGCAGGAATACCTGAAAACGGGTCTCACGCGGAAGACAAAAGACAAGTTTAAAAAATTGTGCTTCGGCATCCTACCAATTCTACCTCACTTGTCACCTTGGAAAAGGGGACCAGAAGAACACCTTTGCCGTCTTTGTAGAACAGGGTAAGAGGACTTAATATGCATAATTTGTATCTGCCCAAACCTGATGGATATAGGGCGTGCCCTACTTCTAACAATATGGAACCAAAATGGCAAACAAGCTGCAGGCAGGTTGTGAAGATATGCTTTAAACCTGAAGAGGTCCAGCTAAACTGCAGACTTACAAAGTACTTTGACATAGTGGCCCGAAGACTTAAGAGCTAGCCATATGGCACAGTGGAAAACAACATGTAACAGCTTGTCAATCAAATAATGGAACAGTCTGTTAAGGATCTGGCCAAGTCAAAATCACGCACTGGTACACTGAGCCACACTTTTTAAACCTAGAGAAGGACCATACAGATAACGCAATCAAGACTGATGATTTTACAGGGTTTAAAACACCTTTCTTCTTTTTACTTTATTAACATATGTGCGAAACAAGCTTTAAATGATTCTTAATGATGGAAGTTTTTAACATTGTGAGTTTTAATTAACTGTACAATAAAGCTATTCTTCTTATTGTTATTCTTATTCACTGAAAAACTCAAAGGTTACAGGGGCATTATAGTTAGGCTCAGATTTCACTTGTAAAAAACAGCCATTATTCAACAGATATAGTTACCTGAGCCAACTATAAATTATGTCCCTGCAATGCACTGCTTATGACCTCACAATTTACATCACTCATGACAAGGTCGGTGACATCACTGATGATGTCACTAATGACATCTCAAATGACATCACTGATTACATCATCCACACAACCACTGACACATCCACTCACACCCCATACAATCTCTCGTAGGCCCTCTACACACCCACACAACCATTTACAATCCCATTCACACATCCATACAACTACTCATACAGCCACTCACCCATAGAGGCAATCCCACAGATACTCCTCACACTTCCAGTCAGCCACTCACACACCAACTCATTTAACTAAACCCTCACTCAAATAGCCACTTATTCACCCATACAGCACTTACACACCTAGTCACTCACTCATACAGTCAGACACCCACTTACTCACCCATACAGTCACTGACTCACTCGCCCACACAGCCACTTACAGAACCACTCACTCACCCACCCATACAGCCACTGACACACTCACTCACCAATAGAGCCACTCACACAGTCACTAACTCACCCACACAGCTACTCAGACACACACTTATATACCATACAGTCACTCACACACCTGTACAGTTACTCAGACACCCACTCACATGCAGATAACCACAGTCACAAAATAACTCACATACACTACGTTAAAAAAGTAATCACTCATTAGTAGTACACAAAGTATACTAATTTAACTTTTGTGGTACCTTAATATAGACATTTAACACACAAAAACTTTTAGAAAACACTCACAATCACTGGATGATGTCATCAGTGATGTAATCAGCGATGTCACTGACCATGTCATGAGTGATTTAATATATGAGGTAATTTGCAGTGCATTGCCAGGGTGTAGGGTATAGTTAGCTCAGGTAACTATAATTGCTGAATTTCACTAGTTTAGTATTAGTGAAATCTGAGCCTAACTATAAACATCCCTGTAACCTTTGGTTGTTTCAGTGAATTTCTAGTGTTTTTTAATTCTATTTACTAGCTATATTGCCCCTGCAACCTTTGTTTTTTTCAGTGAATTTCTAAGGTGTTTTTCATTCTATTTTCTGAATATAACATAAGTTATAGTTAGACTCAGATTTCACTGTATATACCAATTGAAATTCAGCAGTTATAGTTACCTGAGCTAACCAAAACGTATGCCCCTGTGATGCACTGCTATTGTCCTCACATATTACATCACTCATGACATGGTCAGTGATAGCACTCATAACATCACTGATGACATCTCAAATGACATCACTGATGAAATCCTCCCAGGAGTATGTGTTTCATGAATATTTCTGAGACTTAGAGATATATACTAAGGTACAACAAAAGTCAAATTACTATTCTTTGTGTACTATTAATTATTCATACTATTTCTAACATATCTCATCTGAGTGGCTCAGTGACTATCTGTATCAGTGTGTGAGTGGAAGTCTGAGTGGCTGTATGGGTGTGTGAGTGAATATGGAAGTGTTAGTGAGTATGTGAGTAACTGTATGGGTGAGTAAGTGGCTGTATTAGAGAGTAAGTGGGTATGTGAGTGGCTGTATTGGTGAGTTAATGACTTTGTGAGTGTCTGCAAAGGTGTGAGTGGATATGTGAGTGGATGTATGGGTGACAGAGTGGCTGTGAGAGTGGATTTATGGGTAATGGAGTTGGTGTGTGAGTGCCTGTATGGGCGATTGAGTAGCTGTTCAGTGTGAACATAGATAAGTGAGTGGCTGTATTAGAGAGTGAATGTCTATGTGAGAGGCTGTAAGGGTGAGTGAGTGATTGTGTGAGTAGTTATATGGATGTGTGAATGGATATATAAGTGGTTCTGTGGGTGTGTGAGTGAATGTGAGAGTGGTTATATAGGTGAGTAAGTGGCTGCGTCAGTGGTTGTATGGGTAAGTGAGTAGGTGTGTGAGTAGCTGTATTGGTGAGTGAGTGGCAGTGTGAGTGGCTGTATGGGTGAGTGTGTGTGAGTACCTGTATTGGTGAGTGACTGGCTGTGTGAGTTTCTGTATGGGTGATTGAGTAGGTAGAGCGTAAGAGTGACATCCCCTACCTGGTGAACCTGTAGACTCCCAAGAACCCTTTGTGGGTCCTACATGTGAACCGCCTCAAACCTCCCTTTGAGAGGTCTGAAGTAAGCATGCTCTTGGTGACAGATGGGTGGAAGAGGATAGTGAACCTCTCCCTGACCTCTTGTCTTTCCAGGAGCATGATTGGTCAGTGGAAGGTGTGAACCTCTCCCATACACTGACCCCAGAACAGTGGAGTAACTGTTGCCTGCTGTTGGAACAGTTTGCCACGCTGTTCTCCCAGAAACCAGGTTTCACCCACTGGTGTACCCATGATTTGGACATTGGGGACAGTCCTCCTGTGAAGCACAATATGTACAGGCTGACTGACAGGGTCAAAGCCAGCATCAAAGAAGAGGTTTCTAAGATGTTTGCTATTAGGGGACATAGAGCCCTCTGACAGTCCTTGGGCCAGACCAGTGGTTTTGGTCCCAAAGTCTGCTGCACCCAGTGCCACTCCTGAACTTCGGCTCTGTGTGGACTACTGTGGGCACAATGTTGTCACCAGGACAGATGCGCACACCATCCCCAGAGCAATGAGCTCATAGATCGGATGGGAGCTGCCAAGTTCTTCAGTACATTTGATTTAACGTCTGGGTACTGGCAGATTGCCTTGACTGATAGGGCCATGGAGAGATCTGCATTCTCAACACCAGAGTGGCACTACCAGTTCTGGGTGATTCCCTTTGGGTTGAAGAAAGCCCCTGCCACCTTTAAGAGGTTGGTCAACCAGGTGTTGGCTGGACTGGAGGATTTCAGCACTGTCTACCTGGATGACATCGCAGTGTTTAGTTCCAGCTGGGAAGATCACTTGCACCACCACTAGGAAGTGTTGAACGCTCTGCAGAAGGCAAGCGTTACGATCAAATACAGTAAGTGCCAGATCAGACAGGGGTCTATGGTGTACTGAGGGCACCAGGTAAGTAGCGGCCAGATGTGGCCCCAACAACCAGGCCCAGACAGAGGTGAGAGCCTTTTTAGGTCTCACCGATTACGATTTGTCAATGGTTATGGCACCATTGTTGCCCGCTTGACTGAGCTGACTTCCAGGAAGCAGCCAAGGAAAATCATCTGGACAGATGCCTGTCAGACCACTTTTGATGCCCTGAAGGCAGCTAGGTGCATGGCTCCTGTGCTCAAGGCACCTCACTTCACCAAAGAATTTGTCATGCAGACAGATTCTTCAGAGCATGGTGTGGGCGTGCTGCTCTCACCACTGAACGAAGAAGGCCTAGACCAGCCTGCAGTTGTCCTTAGCAGGAGACTACTCCCCAGGGAACAGAGGTGGAGTACAATTGAGTGGAAATCATTTGCTGAAGTCTGGGTGCTGAAGAAGCTAAAACCCTACTTGTTTAGGACTCACTTCCGAGTGCAGACAGACCACAGGCCCCTCAGATGGTTAATGCAGATGAGGGCTGAGAACTCAAAGCTGTTGAGATGGTTCATCTCTCTACAGGGAATCGACTTCATGGTGGAACACTCCCCTGGCACAGAACACACCAACCCTGGTGGTCTGTTCAGGTTCTAATGCCTTAGTGAAGAGAACTCCCCGGTAGGTGGGTAGTTCTCCTTACTTTCAGCTGGTGGTGACATATGTTAGACCCGGCAGCTTTTTGCGTATTTCCCCTGCCTTGTTGATTTCGGACTTCCTGTTTTTGATGGTATGAAGGACTTTGTTTTTGCTGGTTTAGTGCCTATGCACACTTTTTCACTGCATCAAATCACCTACACACTTATCCATTCAACCACCCACAGAGCTACCATGTTGCCCTGTTTCAATCAGCAGTAGCTCATCCATTTCAGTTTTTGACAGTGTATACTCGGATTTGTAGTCCTCTTTAACCATTTATGACAGTAGGTCTACAAGTCCCATAATCAAAGAAAACTCTGGACTGGATGAGATACTCACACATGGAATTGTGGAAACTTGAAACTGGAGAGACCTACATGCATCTATCTATGTATGCATCATCCCACCGTTCAACCTAGCAAGACATTAATCTCTTCCACATGCTCACCAACCAAAACGTAAATACTTTCATTTATTTAAAAAGCCAGTCCTGGTGACTTTGTTAGTGCTTATGTCAGGAAGTCTTGAGTGTTAGTAACGCTCTTTTTTATTATTTTATTTTACTTGCAATTAATGTATACAGTAGGTACATCCTCCTTTACAAATTCCAAATCATAATCAAACAATAATGCATATCTAAAAAATGAAAAGGGAAGGAAAGATAATGGCAGAGAACATATCATTGGTATCTGCGATAGCATAGAAAACACAATGGCAGAATCGCCGTCTAAATCTAAGCAATACTTTCTAACCAATGAATGATCGGAGACCAGATTTTTAGCCTTCAAACAAGTTTCTTAACACCGAGTGTTTTTATAAACAGATATCTCTAAATGATGTAAACCAAGTAACCTGGTTCTCCAATTAATGAATGTAAGGGCATCAGTGCTGATCCACAGGGAGGTGATACATAGTCTCAATGTTGACATAGCAATGAAAAAAAGTTAACTTCTGCATTCACCCAGACTGTCCTTATTGTAGAACTCTCAACCCCAAAAATTACCATCTCTGGGGTAAGTGTAACTGGGATTACTAATATTAGATTTAAGAAGTGAGTTATGTCCTGAAAAAAGTTCCCAGCCCAAGGCAGGTAAAAAACATATGTTGAGATTCGGACCCAAATAGTCTGAATCTATTACATGAGCGCCGCATAGACTGCGCCCATTTTGAGGTTTTGGCGGGGGAATAATATAAATCAAAAACAGACATGAAATGATGCGATTTCGGGCTGCCGGACAGGATCCAAGAATTGGCCAATTCGAGAGACTTAGGTCGATTGATATTTGCTTCCCCTAGTTTCCTTTCCCATCGATCACACTGAGGTATTAAATCATTGGGCAACTGAGCAATTAAAGACTAATAGATTACCCCAATGAGTGATTGTCTTTGCAGTAATTCGATTATGCCGATTGGCTCCAAGTTACCCTGATTTTTTTGTAATCTTGGGCCAAGTAAGCTCCGCATTTGTAGGAATTTAAAAAAATCAATTTTGGGTAGACCAAATATCTCCTGTAAAGTGGTGAATGACATCAGACTACCTACCCCCTTGTCTTAGATCCCCAAGAAGTGTTATCCCAAGAAGTAATACATTTCTTTATTCGGCATTTCATCAATGAAATCCATAAAAGCATTTTTGTGCACATTATAGCGTGAAAATCAAAAATAGAACAATATTTACAATAAAAACATTTTTCAGTTACAAAGGCCAAATCTTCCTCCATTAAGAACAATTCATTAAGATTAAGACCATCATTTTTCTCACAGATTATTCCTATGTCTAAAGATACATTTTAAAAAGTTAACCATGTGGTAGCAGGTAATTTCAGAGTCCAAAAGTTGAAGGCGTAGCATAGCAGGGCGACACTGTCTTAAGTCCCATGATTTCAGCAGTGGTACCAGCCAAATTTTGCGATGGGCGTGATAGTATTTGCAAAACAATACTGTATGTATGGTGGTCTGTACAGATATATCATCGCAAGGACAGTGGCCTAACGTTTGTTCTCAGGTGTTTCTCGTGGGGAAAGCTACTAACCGATGGAAAAGATTTAATCTAAATCTGGTTAGTAGGAAGCGATCAAAAATACCAATTTCAAGCGTTAGGTAAGGCTGGAGAGTAGGGACAAGATGGACCATAATTGCGTGGTGAACAGAGGATTTCCCTATTTCACTTGCAAGTCTTAATCCATCTAAGTGGCTCAAGGCCATTTCTTTTAACTCCTTCTTAGATATGTCAATGATCTTTTCCGGTGTTATATAGTAATCCTCTAGGCCTAAATCTGTAAGAAAATTTCTAATGTAGGCAAGCCATTTTATATCGCCCGAATGATCTAGTGCCATAGAGTCTACCATGATTCCTCTAGTTAACATGTTTTTTTCAGAGGTCCAAATGCGCCTCCATAATAGGAGAGGTTGAATTTTCGCTAGGTCCTCAATGTGGGGAATGCCTAATTCAAGATGAGATGCGTATGTAGAAATACGCTTCGGTGCAACCAGAAGAAATCTTAAAAAGGAGTTTTCTGCCACCTGTAAAGCGCTGACATCGGCATGACTCCAAACCCCAGCCCCATACAGAGCTACTGCTCGGCATTTTGCATTATAGATGTTCAGCATTTCTACAGGCGATCATTTGCCTAATTTTTGTGAGAATGCCATCAATGCAGCTATTGCCCTCTTAAGGGAGTGTTTTCTGCCCTCAACTGCTGCTTTCCAATTTAGTTTGTGATCTATTATGATCTCTAGGTAGGGGTACTGGGCCGTCAATTGAAGGTTTTGGTTGTTAAGGGATATGTTTCTAAGCCCTTTTTTTCCTTTACCTGCCTCCGTTACAAAGGTCTTCTTGATGTTAATGTGGAGGTCAAGGGTGCCCATGAAATCCGCATACCTAGTTAAAGCTTTTTGGAGCTCACGTGGGGTACGGGCCAAGATGACAGCGTCATCCGCATAGAGCAGAGCAGGAATAGGGCGTGACTTTACTTGGGGGAGGTCCTGGGCCCCCCTCAACAATTCCATCTCCAGGCTGTTTGTATATAAGGAGAATAAGAAGGGGGCCAAGACACAACCCTGCCTTACTCCACGCTCTACTCCAAAGGACGCTGTCAGCGTGCCCCTAACACCATAACGTATCCTTGCTGAGGCCTTAGAATATAGTTCCCTCAAGAAGTCTAAGAGTGGGGGGTCCACACCCATTTGTGTTAGGACTAGCCATAGCTTGGTGTGGGACACACAGTCAAAAGCTGCAGAGAGATCGACATACACCATGTAAAGTTTATCTTTTTTTGCATGGATATATTTCCCTACAATTATTGACAGATTTAAGGCCTGCTCCACTGTACCAAACCCCTCCCGGAAACCAAATTGTAAGTCTGACAGTATCCCCCTATCCTCTGCCCATTGTTGGAGACGCTCAAGTATGACCCTGCCTGCTACTTTACCCACTGAATCCAACAGTGAGATTGGACGGTAGCAGGCAGGGTCCTGGCGATCTCCTTTTTTGAAGATCCGGACCATGACAGACCTGGTCCAGGATTCCAGGAGCCCTATTTTTGCAGCTGCCGTACACACCCTGGTCAGTATAGGTGCCCATAGGTCTGTGTTATGTTTAAAAATGTCCACCGGGACACCGTCAGGGCCTGGGGCTTTTCCATTTTTACTTAAATTTATGGCCATGTGGACTTCAGAAATATCAAATTCTATTCGAATAGGGTAATCAACATCTGGTTGAGTTATTTCTTCACTCTCAGAAGACACCTGTTTCTTAAAAAATTTTGAGAAGTGAGAAGTTCAGACTCCTTCTTCTATGGCTACCTTTATTTTTGGGACATTATCGTCAGCTAAAAAGGGGGATTTTACTACTCGCGAGAAAGCCTCACTGTTTTACTGTAAGGCACTTTTATGTAGTTCATCCCACAGGGTCTGTTTTAGCTCGACTTTTCTCTGCTTTCTGGCAGAGAGATATTCCTTTCTGAGTCTGGTGATTGTCCTTAGGTCTCTATTTTCATTATTAAGGGCCAGTTTAAGCTTAGTATATGCCGTGGTACAGCTGTGATTAAACCAACCTTTTTGGTTTAAAGTTTCTATTTTCGATGTTTTTGTCAAGAGGTCCTTAATCACAATTAGAATTTTACAGAAGTTTGTTATAACTTCCTCCTCTGTCACAGTTAGATCAAGGCATTTTATGATGTGAGAATATGCCGCTTTAATCACTTTTTCAGTGATTTGCCCAGGATCTATTGCCCCCCATTTTAGGGTATACCCGTTTATCTGTGCCAGTTGTAAGTTATTCTGGTTCAAGGCTTGGGCTATCGTTGTCTCCAGAGATTGTTGGCCTAATAAGTTGAGTTCTATCCTTATAGCAAGATGGTCACTTTTATGTATTTGGTAGAATCTCAGCATGTTTAAACTTGTTTAACAGCCCATCCGATGTAAGAACGTAATCGACAGTGGACTGGTGCCCTCTCCCTACATATGTGGGCTCTAGCTTTCTTGTTTTGGGGTTTAACTTATTAGCTATTATAAGTCCTAGGTTAGACATAAGGTCATTCATAGCTATGCCTGATTTAGTATGGCAAAAATGGATAAGGGGAATGTCCAGATCGTTAGTCATTGCACTGCAATTTTTATTAGGGCAGGGGTGCAAGTTAAAATCCCCTCCCCAGAGGAAGAAGACAACACCTTTCCCTCCTTTTGTCTGTCTAAAGTAAGAGAGTTTTTCATTTAAATTTAATATTACTCTCATAAAATCTCCTTCCTCCAAATTATTATAAAAGTTAATAAGTATAATGGTCTCGTTTTTTGGTAAGGAGAGGGAAAGAAGCTGGAAATGTGTGTCTAATTCAAGAATGGTTATTTTTATTTGGACAGTGTTCGCTATATAAATAATTAGTCCCCCCTTTGCTCTGCCCATCTTCCCAGCCAAAGCTGGCGAGAAGAACGTTCTAAAACCCAGAAGGTGCAGTTCCATTGGTGACCAAGTCTCCTGGAGGCATACAATTTGGTGTCTGTCTAGGAAGCTTATAGCAGTACCATCCTAGATCTTAGGGCGGAGACCGGCAATGTTCCAGGACACTACACTTAGAGTTTGGGGATCTCTAGTTAGAGTCTTAGTTATTTGTGATCCACTATGAATCTCTAATTCCCTTTTTATGGAGCTGAGGTGCTTTTTATCCTGTGGTGGTCTATCAACTTGCTCAAGGCCGCTATATCTATTAGACATTGGGATACCGTTCCAACCCTCCCAGAGAGGTGGTTCTCTATGGGAATCCCTGTGGTAGGGTCCTCCCCAATCGTCCCTTTCTCTACCCCGGTGTCGAGGGCCTACTGTATGCCAAGATCCATCGTAATGATAACCATTTCGATTTCTCAAGGGGTAGAAAAAGGAAAGGCGCTTTGTTCCTATAGCCCTGATTGGGGTCTGGTAATCCCATGAGCAGATGCGATCGACTAGTCTGGGATCGTCAAAGGTGATGAGAACACAATCGCCTTGTATTGTTTTTTTACCTTGTCCTACCCAAGGAGCTCTTCTTACCATTAGGATCTTGGGTGAACAGTAAGGAGGAGGTGGGTGATTTACATTTAACCAATGTTGAACCTTGTTCTTTAGGGACCAAGTCGCTTCGTTGGTTTGATCTCCCAGTTCTGGCATGCCAGTCATTACGACTGTGAAAGGAGTGGCTTCCGGTGGGAGGTTGACTGAGAATCTTACGTCATGGGGTCCACTATCCCATCCTTTGTTCGACTGTGTTGGTGGTGTTTTTGAATCTATATTATTGTGTGTCGGATTAGTATTAGTGATATTAGATATTGGAGTATTACTTAAAGTGCTATCTAATGTCTTTTTTTTGTTACTAACGGTTGGACAGGTTTGGCTACCGATGGAATAGATTGTTTGTTTAGAACATTTGAGATTACAGGAGGCTGCTTCCCCCCCCCTTGTTTTTTGTCCCAGTTGGTTCGTTTTTGTTTTTACAGAAGCTTTCAGGTCAGCTAGTGCTTTTTCTATTTGCCCCAGTCTCAGTTCTAATGGTTTAAGTGATTGTTTGAGAAGGTCTCCGATTTTAGTTAATAGGTGGTCATTGGGATCAGTGTTAACGTCTGCCTCCTTACCTGATGGGATGCCAGTTATAGTTTCACTGGTAATAGACACCAAGGTATCAGATAGTGCCTGGTGAACAATCACATTGGGAATTTCCTGTTTCTTTCTCTGTGGTTTGGTAGTTCGAATCTCTCCTATCTTGCTAGAGATCTTATTTGGTTTTTTTTACTTTTGGTTATTCGGGGCTATCAATTTTTTCTTACTTATTGCACCCTCCCTCCTCCCTCTTAGCTGTCTTAGATCCTCTGGTGTATTTTCGATCACAAGATTTGGTGTCTTTTCTAAGTCCAATGATAGTTGCGAGTCGGAAAGCTGTGAGACCGATAGATCCACCGTGTTTGGAAGGCTAAGCCTTTGTCCACATGCTTCACTCAGTCCGGGGTCACTACGTTGCTCAGGCGTTCGTGCATCCGCAAAATGGCCCATAGAGGACCTTTTAGCGTTAGCTAGGTCTTGGGACACTCTACGTTCTATCAAGGAGATACTTTGATCTATAAAGGTGTTTGCTCTGGTGATGAAATTATCTATAGGACCTGTTATTTGTCCCTCCTTGGCGGCAGTTTTGCTTCTACTACTTCGTGTAGACATAGTGGATGTTTATAGTACAGTCTTACACACAGATAGGGATTTTTATGGTATATATATGCAGGCAGAACCCCGAATTTAATAAATCCCAATATTGCGGATAATGGGGAATAAATGTGCAAAGCAACAGGTTAGTGGGGTGTCCCAGTCCAGTCTATAACAGTCTCTAATGGCCTCAAACGGCCCCCCCTTTGCCTGGGCTTCGCCCCGGGCTTTGTCCCGCGCGCGTCACGCGATGCGCGATAAGATTCCTATTAAGTACCTGTAGGTTGAGCAGGGGGAGTGGGAGGAGCACGCCCGGGAAGAGGCACCAGCTGTGGATGATGGAAAGAATGCTGGTCCTCGCAGTCCCGGGCGTCCGCGCTGCTTCCTCGTAGGTCAGGAACTTTTTCTCCCGGTATTAGCTGCCAAGTGACGATTTGTCCACAGGATTCCTCTTGACCCCAGGCAGGACGACACAATCCGCGTTACAACCACTGCAGCAAGCGACTCCCGCGAAGCGGGGGCCGCGAGCAGTGATGAGGCAGGGGGAGTGGGCGGAGCACGCCCGGGAAGAGGCACCAGCTGTGGATGATGGAAAGAATGCTGGTCCTCGCAGTCCCGGGCGTTCGCGCTGCTTCCTCGTAGGTCAGGAACTTTTCCCCCCGGTATTAGCTGCCAAGTGACGATTTGTCCAGAGGATTCCTCTTGACCCCAGGCAGGACGACACAATCCGCGTTACTACCACTGCAGCGAGCGGCATCCCATCCCAAGAAGTGTTATACCAAGAAGTGTTCTATTTGAAATTGTGAATCTTTGCCGGACTTTCTTCCAAACAGAATAGGCAGATTGTATAGTTTTCTGGTTTTCTTAAAGCAGCTTGGCTACAGTGTTTTGACTAACCTTTGTCGTGAATTGTCCCCCAAAAGCATCTCATAGGTAGAGGGGTTGGTGGCTGCTAAACCAGGTTTTTTAGCAGTTATGAGAATTTCCATGTGTTGTAGGAGAGCAGCCCAATGATATAGTAAAAGATTTAGCATGCCCCCCCCGATCTTGGAAGAGTCATCCACTTTATGGCCCTTCTTGGCCTTCGATAGCCCCATAAGAATCTAGAGCAGATCTGTTCAATTTTTAAATAAAAAGTCATGGGAAAAATGAATGGTATAGTGCGGGAAAAGTATAAAAACTTGTGTAAAATAGTCATTTTGATGACATTGCATCGACCATGTAATGATAGATGTAAGCAATCTAACCTCTGCAAAAGATTACTAACCATTTGGGTGGCTGGTTGTACATTTAGTGCCGGAATACGTTCAACATCTGCTGTTATTCTAACCCCCAAATAGTTAACCACCGTAACAGTTATGATTTCAGATGGACAGGAATTGTTCGAATGCAGACACTGTGTTTTATCAACGTTCAGTTTATAGCCGGATACTACACCGAACTGTTTAGCACAAATGCTCATTATAGGAAAGGCTAGACTTAAATTGCAAGTGAGAATAGCAATGTCATCGGCGTAAGCCGTGGAGTGGTGTGGCTCACTGGTTAGAGGCGGCAGACCCGGGAGCAGAAGTCGGTCCGGGACCAGGGTTCAATTCCCGACGCGGCAGGGTCATAGACCAGGGTCAGCGGACTCGACAATTCTCGCCTCGGTGCCTACTCTAACCTGGGGTCCCACTCGGCAACTCTGGGCATTAGCTTGCCTAATCTCCACAACGGCCCCATCAACGCTGGGGATGCCTGGCTCCACCTTGGGGATTCCCAGTAGGGACCATCCCACAGGGAGAGCCAGGACGGGTTCCCCAGCGGTATACAGCGCCGGGACGCCCCTTTGCTGGGGCAGCTGTGCGCTTTACAAGTATATGACATTTAACATTTTATAGGTGGTATTATTCAGAGTTACAGGCTCAATATTAATTTCATTTTCCAATTTCACTAAAAAGGGATCGATATAAAATGAGAATAATAATGGAGAGCAGGGACAATCCTGTCTTGTACCCCTGGCGATATTGAGTGATTGTGAGTATTGTCCAGCTATACAAATAGTTGCTTCGGGGGATATATATAGCGCTTGAATGGCTTGAATAAACTCAGATGTGAAGCCCTTCCAATGTAGAACAGACCAGAGGAACCGCCAGGAGAACCTGTTGAACGCCTTTTCCACGTCCAACAGGATAATCCCGAGCGGGGACCATGTGGCTTGTGCCCAATCAAAGAGGGCAATTGCTCTCTTGACATGGTCTGTTGTGTCTCTTTCCGGGATAAACCCATGCTGTCTGAGCGATACTAATGGAGTTATAACTGTGCCAAGCTTTGAAGCAATTATTTTTTAATAAACCTTGCTATCGGAAGTGATAAGTGTAATCGGTCTATAAGATCCTGGATTTAGTTCAGATTTATCCTTTTTCTTAAACACAATGATTGTAGTCTGATGCCAAGATTTGGGGGTCTGTCCCTGTTGGGCAAGCTGTAATAAAGATATTAGAGTGGGCTTCAGGGCTTGCCTGAAAGTTCTAAAGAACTCCAAAGGAACTCCATCTGGCCCGACCGCTTTACCGGGGGCTAGAGATACAATCGCTGACTCAATTTCCTCCCAGCTAATAGGGTGTTAAGGGTCTCATTCTGCTCGGAGGAGACTTTTGCAGTTTCAACTCCGCTTAGGTATTCAATGATAATACTGATAGTAACTTCAGCCGTATACTATTGAGTATAAAAGTTACGAAAAACCTTAAGTATATCTTGGGATGTATCCAATAGTTGGCCCTGCGGCTCTTTGATAAGACTAATTGTGTTTGTCACAGCTCTTTGTTGTATACGTTTGGCCAATAGTTTTCCAGCATTCTCCCCAAGTTCGTAGATATCAGACCTGTGCTGGACATATTTAGCAGCAATCTCTTCAGCATAAAACGAGTGTATTTTTAATTTAGTAACAGATATTATATTCTGACATGCAACCATAATTGGCCAAGACCAATTTATTTAATAAGGTCAACCTCAGCAGAAGCCAAATTGTTCATCCATTGTTTAATCATATCCCTAATCTTCTTCTGACGATGTAAAGAAAAGCTGAGCGTCTCACCGCGTAAAGCGGCTTTGAATGCATCCCATACAGTTATTTTGGGGGCAGTACCCTGATTCATATTGAAAAATTCAGGAATCCATTTGGCCATGTGTTGACAATAGGATGTATCAAGTAATAATTTTTTATCAAACGTCCATGAATTTAAAGTCCTAGGAAGCCCAGATAATGGAATCCCTATAATTAAAGCATTATGGTTGGAAATGACTCTTGAAAATAGATTAATATCCACTTTTTCTGCCAATTGTTGCGAACAAAAAAAATAATCTAACCGCACCAATTTATTATGTGGTGAAGAAAAAAAGGTGTACCCTGGTTCCCTGGATCTGTGTCTATGCTATCCATCTAATAAACCGTGTTCCATGACTATGCCCTGTAATGCTTTAAACGTATTGTTCTTACGGCCAGAATATGGCATGGAACCAGATAAATTAAAATTATGATCTATATGAATATTAAAATCACCACATATTACCAAAGGGGATGGCCAGGTTGCTAATTCAATATTAATAAAGTTCAAAATAGCAGGGTCGTCCAGATTCGAAACATATATGGAGCAAATAGTAAAAATGAAGCCCTTAATGTCTGCCTCTAAGATCACCCACTGTCCCAAGTTATCCTCTTTCTTATGTTTACAGACAATTACCCCATGTTTTTCTAAAATGGCTACACCACGTGTATTGGTCCCTTGGTGCGTACATGCTAATAGATCAAGACCGGTGTCTCGGAGCCAGTTGCGGTTGCACCAGGAGATGTATTTTTTTTGCAAACACAACACCTCTATTTGCATATGCTTAATTACTTTGCCAAATATCCCCCTGTTTTTACGATTGTTAAGGCCGCAGATATTAATGGAGCAACTTGATAATTTGTCCCTAGCCATATTCCAAATTACATTGAAATCTGACAATTTGACTTACAGTATAATTTCCAGAGTAGATTTTAGACATTGCTGAGTTTGGCATTATGGATGTATCTTTCAAGAAAGAATGGACATACTGAACAGACAGATTGATCAAATCATGTGCTCCCCACCCCGCACCCCTCCCACCCCACACCTGTGTCCCTTTCCCTCCCAGAACCCCCCTCCCATTACCCCCCTTCCAAGAGGCAAAGGGAACTAACTCCCTGGTGATGTGGAGCAGAAAACCCCCGCCCCCACACCGCACCAAACCTTCACCCCTCCTCAAAACCAAACTAATACGGGGTAGGTTACAAAACAGCTTATCATTGTTAACAAATTTCAGGAGAGAAGAAAAGTAACAGTGAATATCAAAAACGTCATATCATTTGAATACTCCTGAACAGGTCTAATAGTGTACCTACCCCCCCCCCCCCCTAAGTATTAAAAACCACAAATTAATGGATCCCCATAATAAACCTAAATAGAGGACAAAAATTCCTGAGCCTGAATCTCAGACAAGAAAAAGTGTGCCTGCCCTTTGAGAATAACTTTCAATTTTGCAGGGTTAAGAAAGAAAACATGCGCCACCCTGGCTTGGAATGCCGGAATGAGTTGCCGTAAGAGCCATCTTTTCTCAACAGTAGCCGGGCAAAAATCAGGGCGCACAAAAAAATCACACACTTTGCACTTATGTTTTCTATCTGGTCTGGCTAGGTCATAAAGAGCTTCCCTAGCTAGAAAGTTATTGAGTGATATGAGAATGGCCCGAGGCCGAAGATCAGTCTGACCACCGTTTTTTTTGCGAACACTGAAGGGGAAACGGTGTGCTCTCTGGACTTGTATTTTCCAGTCCCAATGTTTTAGTTCGGGGATTGCTTCGTCAAAAAGCTCAACCACAAATTGTCGAGCGTCTCCCTCTTCCCTCCGGAACACCTAAAATGCAGAGATTGTTCCTCCGAGAACGATTTTCGATGTCGGTGAGTTTCCATACCGTATCATCTCTGATGGATTTTATAGATTCCGTAACTTTTTTTAGGCGGTTAGTACATCTTCTAGCTGAGAGATTCTGGTTTATGCTTCTCCCATTCTTCATGAGAAGTCGGTGCATGACTTAGCAACTCTTCTAATTGAGTTTTGCAGTTTCCGATAGGCGCCTTGTGTTCTTGAACTCTCGGTTCTTGTTTCTTCCCTTAAGGCATGATGGTCTGATATATTATAGGGAGTGTGATTCCTTCTGGATTTATCTCAGCATTCTGGGTATCATCACATGGTTGGATCTCGGCCGGAGTATCTTTATCATGCAAGCCAGTTGAGAAGGAATAATCCCAGGTCAGTGAGCCTGCTATACCCTTAGACTGTCCTGCTAAAGTGGTCTTTTCATGCGGACTGGCAGTTGCACCTTGACCCAGTAATGTTTTTTCATTCTCCTCCTCCCAGTGCAGGCTGCTACTATCGCTCTCATCTGCCGCCCAATCATTAACTGAGTGCTCCACCCCCGAGGAGTGTGAGTAGTCCGACAATGAATAAAACTTATCAACAACTTCCTCATCTTTAGAGGTTATTGAATTATCCCCTCCGGAGCGTCCTGAGGATAAGAGGTCAGTTGGTGCGTTAATCTGGGAGCACTCTAAAGAGACTACTGGTGCCATAATGCAGCAGTTTTGTTTAGCAGCAGGGTCAGTTCCATCGTTGCCCACAGGGGAGTTACCAGCAGGAGGGGGACTGACTTTGGGCTCCCCGGTACCCAGAGTGGTGGTCAGACCACCATCAGCGTACATCCAGGCGCCCAATGTCGCACCAGGGGCAAGCAGCTCTTCCTGCAATTTCGCCATGCCTTGCGAAACTGACAAAGGAGCTGTGGGAGTAGCAGCAGCAGCAGTGGCAGGCATTGGTATGTCATGCTTTGCTTTTACAATACCTTTGGAGCTGGCAGGGGGCTCCCGTAAAATTTTGTTTTTCTCACCAGGTAGTTTGAACAGAGCAGGCACCGTTTTGTTGAAGGGATTCTTTTTCTGCTCTCCGAGGTTTATAGGGCCGTCTAATGATGTGTCGGTAGAACTGCGTTTCTTCACGTCGGAGCACACCATCGCCGCGGCGTCTGAAACTGACTGCCGGCAGTGCTCCCAGGGGGAGCGCGGTTCTTAACGCTCCTTGCCCCTGTCTTCGGCTGCATCACCTGGTGGGGAGAGAACACCAGGAGTTTTCCACCCCGCAACACTCCCCAAAACCAGGACTGACACCGCCACAGCATGCTGGGGGTCAGCAGGAATCAGCGAGTACGATAGATTTCACTGCAATGCAATTCAGGGGTCCAAAATTGGAGAGGAAAGGTTTGGCAGGAGGGGACGCAGTAGTCAGCTCACAAGGCCACAGTAGCAGCCGACATTTTGCTTCCCTAAAAACTTTTAAGTAAAGAATAAAAGTAGCAATTCACTTTCAAATGAGAAATGCAGAAAAGAAAAAGTTCTCTTTGCTAAGGTCAGCGCCTGGGTAACAGGTAAATTAGGCACTGGCCAAAGGGCTGGTCTTACTGGTCAGAGTGTGGGACGGTTGGGGCATGGCTTGGACGGTGATGAGGACAGGTGCCTGAGTCCATTACCTCCGCCACCCCGAGAGGAAATAACGGCGAATAAAGCGCCTAGCGCAAAGGAAAACCGGAACAAGAGGAAGGATCATGTGCAGGAAGGCACAGAGCACGAATCGGCAGACACGGACCCACGGCAGAGGGGAAGCAAAAGAAGAAAACACCGGGAAAAAGAACGAGGAGAGGAGGTGGGGAGAGGAGCCCAAGATGGCGGCATACGAGCACATCTAAACGCTGCGAGAGTCTTCAGAGAGCCACAACAGAGCGTAAGGAGAGGGGGAACGGGAAGCGGGCAGGTATAGAACGAGAAGCGGGCTGCACCTATGCCAAAGAAGCGGGGGCAAATAAGAGTCAAATAAGAAGGAGACGGATGAAAAACAAGCGAATTCGAAACCGAAACTAACGCATACAGAACGGAGGCGGCCATTTTGCGCTCAGCAACCCCCCCACCACTCCGCGTTACAAGCACCGCGGATCACTGCCAGCAATACAATCAGGGGCGATAAGAAGCGAAAAGGCTAAACGGACACAAACCAGCGGAAACAAGAGCAGAGTAAGGGGCAAAATTGAGACCAACGCGGCCATACGAGACGGGAGCTACCACCTGGCGCCCAGCCCCACCCCATCCCTTTACTTCGTAGGCAAAGCCGATCACAGCCAGCAACGTGACTAGCGGCAACAGGGGACAAGAGGAGAGAAACGCGCCCAAGAGACGCGCGCCAGCCAATAAACAAAGCAGCGCGAGGGGAGAGCAAACCGAAACCCAAAGAGAAAGGAAGCGGCCATCTTGCGCCTCACCCCACCCCCTCCTCATAACAACAAGCAACGGCAAGGAGAGAGGGGAACACCCAAAAACGCCAGACAAGAACAAAGCCGGAGCCACACAGTGAGGGGAATCCGCCGTGCGCTGACACAATACCGCCGATTCCCGCCCACAGCCTTACCCGACCCATCTGGGTCAGGGAGAGTAGCAGTCAATAAGGAGAGCAGTCAAGAGCATTGGAAGTAAGAAGTGACTACAGAGGGCAACGCCAGCCTCCACAATAAATAAGCCCAACGCCGTGGCAATTCGAGACCCTCAAATTCCGCGAGCGTGGACCACAAACAAAGCACCTCAACTTGGGTACACCTGGGCAAACTAAGCAAGCTGAAACAGTAAGCGGACAACCAAACAAGCAAGTCTGCCCGCAAAAGCGATCGCAGGACCAACAGCCAGAGAGAAGGCCATCAAATCGGCTAGGGGGGAAGGGCTACCGTAGCCCACACAAACCCTCACCCACGAGCGGCACTGGCGGGAGCCAAGACCAGGACAAGGACAATCAGAGAGCCCTGCAGGTTCAGACTTGAAGGACTAGGCTCAAACCAACAAAGGGTTGACAGGCTCCATACATATTTAGCCAGAAGAGGGGTCGCAACGATGGCAGGGCACGACGGCAAATCCACCAATGAAATCAAAAAGGTGCGGAAAGACACACTGGAATCCCCATCAAAGCTTAAGAACAATCAGAACAGCGTAACCACTCTAGACACACTCCTTAAAAATATAACCGAAGGGAATGAGCTTGCCAAGGCCACAAAGAAGACAATAGACAACATGCAGTTTGAATTAGCGGCTATAAGAGCAGATCAAAGCAAAACAAATGGAAGGCTGACAGCAGCAGAAAAAAGGATCAGTGATCTAGAGGATAACAGCGGGCAAACCCGCAGAGAGCTGACACAGGTAGCAAAGACCACAGACCACCTCCAAAAAGTGATGGCAGAACAAGACGACAGGAATAGGAGGGGTAACATTCGCCTCCTGGGAGTCCCGGAAGGAGAGGAGGACCAGATCGGGTCCTGCGTGGCCCTACTAGAAACACTACTGCCGCAATTAACATGAATAAGGTTTGACAGGCAGTTTGAAATCGATAAGGCATACAGAGTACCAGCCTACAAACCCCAACTTGGCCGAGGGCCGCGCCCAATCATATGCAAACCGCTCCGCAGCCACCATACAGAAGCAATTTTCGCCACCGCAAGGGAGAACCAGAACCTGACTTGGAGCGGGACTAAAATCATAATTACACAAGATTTCTCCAAGTTAACAGTGGAAACCAGGAAGGGCTTTTTGGCCCTAAGAGACAGGATGAGAAGAGAAGGCATAACTTTCAGCTTTGCAGGTCCATCAAGAATGAAAATCACGGACAGGAGGGGTACCGCGATGTTCGATGACCCGGGAGAGCTCAGGAGATACCTGCAAAGCCCCACCACAGAGGAAATGGAGGCACAAAGTCCCGGCACAGGAAAGAGACAAGCCCCATCGGACAATGGCGAAGAAGAAACCAACGGAATATGAATACGAACACTTCCACCAGCTAAACCACAAACAGACACTACCTCGTGGCCCGGCGCCACCCTTCAAGCTAAGACACGCTCAGGAAGACGCATCTACCTCAAGACTCTTTCAACTCTTCCCTGGAGGAACAAGGAAGCTATACGCAACTACCGACTTACCTCGAGATATGTTCCACACCAGTTCTAATAGGAAAAAGACTGGGACCCCTGCCTTTAGACGACAGGCGCCTGGATGTATATCCTTTTTGACTGTGCTAAACAATCGCTATAGCAGCTCACTACATAAACAATTGAGGGGAGGGAACTTCCATTAACTGAACCTGAGTACCTAGTGGGACCAACTCATAGTTTAATCTCGGGGGGGGGGGGAGGATCATCACTGTCGCACGCCTACAGTACGTAACACGGGGGTGGGGGGGAAGAGGGGGAAGGGAGGGGGGTTCTACAAGTACGGTGGTACACGACTACAGATTTCTATGCCTTTTTTCTCTTTTCTTTCTTCTTTCCTATCCAAGACTCTCTGTCCTTGCACTACACTCATTTCGGAGACAGAACAAACAGCGCAGTGATCTGGCCAAAGAACGGTGGTCAGAAATCTAGGGCGCCGAAACCAGGGGCAAGCCAGCAGGGGCAGCACTTGCACGACCAGCATGCGGGACACACCCAACTAGAACGCGACAAACACGCAAATACATGACCACAACGACACAGACACCTAGCCAGCTGAACTCAGACATCAAGGTAGTGTCCCTAAATGTCAAAGGCCTCAACCACCCCGTAAAGCGCAGAAAGACACTAGAATACCTAGCAAAACTCAAGGCAGACGTATATGTCCTCCAGGAGAGTAAACTCTCAGAAGAAGATGCGCTGAGTCTCAAGGCGAGCTGGATAAGCGGCACCTTCTGCTCACCGGCCATACAGAAAAAAAAGAGGAGTCATCACAATGATACATAGGAAAAGTAACTTAGCCATACATGAATGCCACAATGATGCAGATGGCAGGCTGCTGATAACGAACCTAAAAAAAGGGGACGAGACTATACACATAGCCAATGTCTACGGTCCTAACGCAGAAAACAAGGAGTTCTGGAAAGATGTAGAGAGCAGACTAGACAAACTCCCCCACGACGACTTAGTATTATTGGCCGGAGACATGAATGAGGTGCTAGACCAGGCCATTGACAGACACCCGACTAGGCAAAGCCATAGACCTCAAGAGCAGAGCACGCTCTTAAACCTATGCACAAAGCTACACCTTAGAGACCCATGGAGGCTACAACACCCAGACGCGAGGGAATACACTTTTTACTTGCACCCCCACAACTCATACAGCAGAATAGACTACATATTCATGTCAGCCACACACACACACCTCATTGACCACACCGAGATAGCACCCATAACAATCTCGGACCACGCACATATCAGTCTCTCCCTCAGCGGTAGGCACAACGAGCGTCCAAGCCGCAGATGGAGACTAAACAACGACATACTGCAGAACACCACACATGCCACAGAGATTGAAGAAGCGATCAAGGAGTACCTGTCCTTCAATGACAATGCAGTGGTGGACAAAGGCGTCCTGTGGGACGCCCTCAAAGCCACCATCAGAGGGAAGTTCCTAAATATCAAGGCCAAGATGAATAGAGAAAGAAATAAAAAGATCAAAGACCTCGAGAACGAAATCAGAGACCTGGAGACAGGCCACTGTGCAAATCTCGCAGACGCAAACATGTTGACTGCCCTGACTAAAAAGAAATATGAACTAAACAGAATCCTGAGTGAAAGGGCAGGCATGTGGATAAATAAATACAAAGCGATCAATTTGTGCACGGCCAACAAGGCAGGGAGGGCACTAGCGTCTTACCTAAAAGCAAAACAGAGACAGCACTCCATAGCCGCAATCACTGACAAGGCGAAAAAGACCCACATGGCCAACAAAGAAATTTTGGAAACATTCAAAGACTTCTATGGCGACTTATACAAAGCAGACAAAAACCTACTAGAAGACGGGGGCAGACCTGCTAAGCAAACTGGACCTCCTCACTCTAACACATCATCAAAGGTCGCTACTAGACCAAAACATAACAGGCGCGGAGATCGAAAAAGCGGTAGAGTCCCTCAAAGTCAACAAAGCACCCAGGCCAGATGGGTACACAGCGAACTTCTACAAGCGCTACCTCCAGCACTGTGGGCAGAAGGGACAAATGACAGACACCATGGCGGAGGCCAACATTATAGTAATAGCGAAAGAGGGCAAAGACCCACAACACCCCCAAAACTACAGGCCTATCTCGCTGATTAATGTTGACTGCAAAATTTATGCTAAAATTCTAGCTAATCGACTGAATAACTACCTCCCCCACCTCATACACAACTCACAAGTAGGCTACATCAAGAATAGGCACTCCCAGGACAACACAAGACTTCTCTGCCACCTGATCAACCGCACGGCCACTAGTGCTGACCCAGCGGTCATGATAGCACTTGACGCCGAAAAGGCCTTTGACAGAGTGTCTTGGCCATTCCTAGAACAGTGCATGAAGACGTTTGGACTAGGTAAGGCCTACAGAGGGATGGTGATGGCCCTATACAACAAACCCAAAGCCAGAGTGGTAAACAATGGAGGTACCTCAGAGCAATTACTACTAGAGAGGGGAACGAGACAAGGCTGCCCGCTGTCGCCAGCCCTTTTCCTACTGGCTATAGAACCACTCCTCAGTATGATCAGGAACAACCCTGACATTGCGGTGGTAGACACACACGGGAAGACGGTGAAACTGGCAGAATACGCTGACGACGTCTTGATAATAACCAAGAAGCCAACAGAATCTATAGCGGCACTAATGAAAACCATTGAGACATATGCAAAAGTCTCGGGGTACAGACTCAACAGAGACAAGTCCGAATGTAAACCTATGAACGTCCATACAAGTAGGGCGGCCCTGGGCGATTCAGGGTTAGCATGGCAAAGAAAGCTCCTTAAATACCTAGGTCTACATTTCGGGAAGGACCTCAGAGACACCCTAGAAAACAATGAGACCACCACCCTAAAAAAGATCAAGGATAAACTGACCGCCTGGTCACCCAAATACATAAGCTGGTGGGGAAGGGTGGAATCCATCAAGATGATGATAACACCATTAATCAACTACCTGATAGGAATGCTTCCACTTACACTCACAATAGACTTCCACAAACAACTAGACGCCATGATTAACAAATTCATATGGAAGGATAAAAAACCCAGGATAAGCCTGCACAAACTAAGACTGAGTAAAAACTTAGGTGGACTCAACATAACCATCTTCAAGACATTCCAAACCGCGTGCTTAGCCAGACAAGGGACCCATTGGCTAGCCCCTGATGAGGAATACACGCCAGTATGGTTAGAACTAGAGAGATAGAAATGAAAGAAGAGTCCCTATCTGACCAGGGATTGGACGAAACAGAATGCTAAATAGAAACTCCCGGGCCCAATCTAGACATAACCACGTGTTTAAGAAATCACAATTGTAAGGGAAATGAGATCAAACCAATTTTAAAATGATGTATAAAAATGTGTACAATTTATTCAATTCAAAAAATACATACTTTTGCAAAAATATGCAGTGCCATAGTTAAAACAATATTAAAAATGTGTCAATGCACATCAAGAACAGGTTAAAATTCACACAGTTGTCGACGCAGCGTTTCGGTTTTTTGATCACACCTTCATCAGGACAGGGTTCTGATTAAAGAGAAACATACAATTACACACAATATAACCGATTATTTCTTTTTTGCATAGAGTACATCAATCACTTTGCATTTTTTTTTATTATACAAAAATACAATTAGACCAATATCTAAATATTCGAGGCACAAGTGATTCTTTTTAATTCTTTTATTAAACAGGTGGTATGTTGGAATTGGGTTCAAGGGAGGGAGTTTCTTACTCGAGAGAGCTGATATTTAACCAGTTCTCTCTTCGTTACACAATGAATAATTTTAACGATGCATACCTTACAGGAAGGTTAATTTCAGTCCTCTGTATTCAATTCGAGGATTCTTCCTGTATTCATAAAAAATCTACTTCTTCCAGAATAGTACATATTCACTGGATATTTGGGCACATGTGGATCTTGCACTATGTTAAATTTAGAGAAGTATAGATTATTAATAAAGAGATCATAATGAATCTCCGCTTGTGCATGACTGTTTAGCACTATTCTTTACCTTTTAAATATCTGTGTGCTCGCATAAGGTTGAGGGAGCCACCGTTTATGATAAGTGGAGGGCAGGTACCCTATTTGGCAAGAGAAATAGAAAACTCCATTTTAGATATATCTCACCCGTTTCCTTATCCTCTATTTTAAAGGAGGGGGGAATATTTTCACTTACCCTGTTGTTATTAAAAATAAGCCCGATGTGTAGCTCATGGCTGGATGCTTTGATGATCAAACATACACAGGTTTATTATCCTCTAAATCGACCTTTAGAGAACTGATTTCTTCAATTGTCAGGCTCTAAAGAAGAGAAATTAAAATTTCGTCTTACGACTAGTTGGTCCTTTACAATTCATTTCCTATTAAAGAATTTATTCTCTGCTGTTATTATCTTATTTGAAATTGCTCTTATTATATTCCCTACTCTCCCTAGCTATATATATACATTCTCATGTCTAGAACTTTTTGTGCCCTGGTATTCTTGATTGGTCTGATTGGAATTCAAGATCCAATTCCTGATTTGGCTTGCTCGTTAATCAAGCTTCCCGGACTGCTCCACTCTCAATATTAACTTTGGCAGTTGCAACCGTCAATCTACAAGATCCTTCTTTGTCAGGCTTCTAGTGCTTCTCGTTCTGGATCTAAGCCATCAGTCTCGCTCGGCATCTTGTTTTGGCTCGAGTCCCTGATATCGGCCACTTGATAATCAAGCCGACCGACTCGCTCAGCTACCAATATTTACCTAACGGTTGCATCCGTCAGTCTGCACCGTCCCTCACTAGCATGCCCCTTCTATATTTCGCTCTAGAGTGAAAGCATAGGATTCGTTCGGCTACATGGTTATACTCCCTCGTAACTCGAGCATTGTTTGCTCAAAGTGTGAGATAAACTGCTCTAATCTTTCAAATAACCCGCTTCATCACTTACCGTTTTATGGTCCGTCGGCCTCCCTGCTCCACTCGTACCTTCTCGATTTGAAATGAATGATACGTTCTTTTCTGGGAGATTTTATACATGAAAGAGCGCCATTCTTTCTTTACTAATTAATTCTAATTGCCGCATCATTTCCTGTGCGTCCAAGCGTTGTTACGAACTACTCTGGTAGTTTCTTGTCAACACTATGCTGGATCTATCTCGGACTACTCCAGTAGTTTATTATTATATTCTCGCGAGTGTATGCAGAGAAACTGAGGACTACTCAAGTAGTTTTTTGTTATATTCTCGCGAGAGTTCGCAGTGAGTCTGGATGTTTGTATTCAATCTCAATATCTTGTAATTCTAGTCATTTGTCGAATACAAATAAGTTGGAAATATAATTTATTATTCAAAATATTAAGTAGCTCACCTTTCTGCTCGATATTTAAAAGGACATGTATATAGAACTAGAGAGAGCCATGCTAGGAGGTCTAGACCCCATAGCATTGCTCACGGTGAAAAAACACCCAGAAGCCGACAACGCCATCCTTAAAAACACCAAAGCAGCCCTATTAAAAGTAGACAAGAAAATGGACCAGAGCATAAGCTACACCAAATGGGGGTCCGTAAGGTACAACCCCAAAGTTAAGAACAAGGGGAAGCCCCTAGCCAACACCACCTGGTCTGGTAAGGGCATATCCACCCCCCAACAGCTGGAAAAGAACAATACACCCCTGACCTTCGAAGCCTTGAAAAACCTCCACAACCTAACGGAGTTAGACTTCTATGAGTTCCTAAAAATCAAAACTGCCATCACGAAAGCCAATTGAACAAGAATACACCCTCAATCATACAGTACATGAGGAACTTGAACAAGCTAGGCCACCACACTTCACACCTATACAAATTATTAAGCCCGACAACGTCAAAACTCAACAACAAAACAATAGGATTCTGGGAGGAGCTCCTAGGCAGACAGCTAAATGAGAGGGAAAAGAGGCGCTTGTGGCTGTCCACGTCCCAAAATAAAATATCACCCCAAGTCGCACAGACAAAATACTGGCTGATACACAAAGCTTACTGGACGCCAGCCAGACTCGCAGAGGTAGGGGTCAGTGATACTGACACCTGCTGGAACTGCAAGAGAGAGAAGGGAGACCTCGCTCACCTAATTCATCACAAAGGTAATTGGGAGGGACATTCAGCCAGGCTTTGTAGGACTAGCGACAGCCTTCATGGCCCCAGACCTCCAATCAAAAGAGGATGGCGACCTGATAGACCTCCTCCTCACGACAGCAGTCAAAACGATACTAGCCAACTGGAAAAACACAGGAAAAGCCACGTTCAAGGGCTGGGTCAACTGGATTACCTTCCTGAGGGGGGCAGACAACATAGCGGCAACACACACCCCCAACCACACAGCGAGAGGCGAAATGTGGACATCCCTAGACAAACACCTGGGAACGTACAAACCCCTGTGAGATGGTCATATGGAGGACCCCCAGCTCACCATCGACCACCTGTGTTTGGCACAGCATAACCGAGCGACAACCTAACTCTGTCTCCACCTCTTCTTTTCTTTTTTCCTTTCCCCCTCTTCTCTCCATCTCTTTATTTCTTGTACAAGGGTGCAACAAAACTAAACAGAATGCATATACAATCGATCGAGTGGTATACGCCCACCATTTGGCCCGCTATGCCCGTTGTAACCCTTACGGAGCCCGCGAGGCAATTATATCACTGTACTGTATGTATATATGAAAAATGTGCTAATAAAAACTATTGAAATAAAAAATTTAAAAAACAGTGTGGGCCGGTTTTCTGGCTCATTGCGAACCTATGTTATGATTTGGTGGACTCGTTTTTACTGTTGATTAAGTGTTGATTTATCCTTTACTACCAAAAACATTGACCCAGCAAGCACAAATGCATGCAGTCACCCGCAAATTACAAAACACCTACATAGTATGTCTTTACAAGTTCAAAAGTGCCCCAATTTTCAGAATGTGGGACGAGCCACTTTTTAACTATCTGTTCGCTAATGGGTGGCATTTGTATTACTTTGGTGTAATGGCCTGTATCTGTCTCAGTACAACCCTGCTTGTGTGTAAAATTACATAAGTATGAGAGCTAGCAGCAAAAATCTGCAGCGTCCAACACCCAGACACTCCTAAAAGTCAGATCCCAGGGACAGAGATTTACAACGTCTTGTGTTTTGTTATCTTCGTTTTAGCTTTGTCTATCACTGTTGATTTAATCTGGGTCCATGAAGTTTGTAAGTGACGTGATGAATCCGAATCCACGATTTCACGCATCCTGAGTGAATCCACGTGCCAGGATCCGGAACTCCTTTCTCCGGGATTTGGTGCTCCAGCAGTGAATCTGTGCCTCGTTCCGGCTCAGCCCAGGGCGCTCCATGTCCGGGTTTTCTAGAGCTGGTTCTCGTTGCTCCGCCTGCCGCCCATGTGCCGCTGGCTGCAGAGGAGCCTCTGCTGGGAGTGAGTACAGAGAGTGCGCAGGGCAGCCAGCAGTGAGGGAGCACAGGATCTGGAGGCACCGGGCCGGGCAGCAGCAGCAGCACCTCTCTGCAGACACTTGGACTCCCCGCCCGGCCCGTTTTATCTGTGGGAGCGATTTGACGCGGACTGTGCGCGAAACCCACAGATCGCCGCTGCTGCACAAGGAGGCCCTTTTTTGTTTGTTTTTTTACTTTTTAAAACTTTTTTTTCCCTCTGTTGTTTTGTGTCGGGCTGCCAGTCCCAGCGCCTCCGCCATGGTCTGCCTGCGCCTGCTTTGCACTTTAGCGGCTCTGATCGCCTCTGCGCTGGGAGACCTGAAGTCCAGGAGCTGCTCGGAGGTCCGCAGAGCCTACATTTCCAAGGGCTTTAACCAGATCGATGTTCCGAACCAGGAGATTAACGGTGAGTGTGTGAGTCGAAGAAACACCAACTTCGTGCACGCAGCCCCCGTGGAAACTGACCATCGGGTTCAAATGTCTCTGGGACCCTGACTGCCAACATCCCCTTGTCTCTGGGCTCCGAGTGCCCGCTTCCGTTGTCTCGGGAATCCGACTGCGTGTTCCTCTGGTGTGCGGACCCCCCCTCGCTGCCAGCTGCCCCCCTTTATGGGTTCCACGCTCCACTGTTGACTGCCAGCTCACACATCCTGAGTGAAGACAGTCAGCCCCTCTCTGGCAGGTCTTCACTATTGCCTTTTCTATGGAGTCATCCCAGAGTGAAGAATCCTGTCTGTGACTGTCAGCCTCCCTGTCTCTAGAATCGTGACTGCCACCCTCACTGTTCCCAGTATCACGATTGTCAGTTTCTGATATCACTGCCAGCTGTCGCTACTAACATGACCGCCTGCCGCCATGCTCATAGTAATGTCCCCAAGCTTCTCGTGTCGTGACTGCCATACTCCTTGTTTCTAGTCTCGTGATTGCCAGTCTCAATTATTATAGTATGAAGATTGCCAGTCCCCGTGCTTCTAGAATTGTGACGGACTCCCTCCCTGTTTGTAGTATCGTGACTGACCGACTCTGCTGCCAAGCCTCCTTGTCTCTAGTATCGTGGCTGTGAGTCTCTGTGTCTTTAGCATCACAACTGCTTACCTATGTGCCTCTACTTTCACGAATGCAGCCTCTGGTATCATGACTGCCTGCCTTCGTGCCTCTAGTGCCACGACTGTCAGCTTCCATGTCTATGGCACCTTTACTGCCAGCCTCTGGTATTATGACTGCCTGCCTCTTGTGTCACGACTGCCAGCTTCCATGTCTCTGGCACCATTACTGCCAGCCTCTGGTATCATGTCTGCCAGCCTCCTTGTCTCCAGTATCACGACTGACAGCCAGTATTCTCACGACTGCTAGCTTCACTGTCTCCAGCATCATGATTGAGTGACACCCACTGGTATCATGACTGCTAGCTTCACAGCCACTAGTATCATGACCTCTAGCTTCACTGACTACAGCATCATGACTGCCAGCCTCCTTGTTTCTAGTATCACGACTGACAGCCAGTTGTATCACGACTGCTAGCTTCACTGTCTCCAGCATCATGATTGAGTGACACCCACTGGTATCATGACTGCTAGCTTCACAGCCACTAGTAGCATGACCTCTAGCTTCACTGACTACAGCATAATGACTGCCAGCCCCTGGTATCATGACTGCCAGCCTCCTTGTTTCTAGTATCGTGACTCGCAACCTCTGGGATATGACTGCTAGCTTCAATGTTTTTTCCATGATGGCAGCAACCCTGTATCATGACTAACGGACAGCCCCTGTTTCTAGCATTGCACCGTGGCTGCCCCTGTCTCTGGCAGCATCATTTGTTGCCAGACACCCGTCTCCCTCAGCCTGTCAGAGTGTCGGGTACCACTACTCCAGTCGCGTGGTGGCTGCCAGCTTCCATGTCTGCAGTATCACGACATGCATGGTTGTCAAAGTCCCTAGTTCTAGCACTGGGACTGCAAACCTCCATGTCTCTAGTATCATGACTTCTAGTCTCACATCTCTCTTATCATGACTTCCAAACATCCCTTTATCTGATATTCTAACTGGCAGACCACCCTGTCTCTTCCACCCTGGTGGACTGTCAGCCCCACATGTCACTAGCATCCTCGCTGCCGCAGATCCGTGGTCTCCTGAACTCTCTTTTTGACTGGCGCCCCGGGGTGCTCATCTATAGCTTTCTGTCAACCCCCCTGCATGAAAGATCCTGACACGAGCACTTCTTGTCTCCAGAACCGTGCTGCCTGCCATCTTCCAGAACCCGGCCTCAAGCATCCCAAAAGAATGTCAGCCCCCCTCCTCGGTATCTCCCAGGACTCCCATCTCTCCTTTCTCTAGCATCCTAGCTGCCAGCAGCCACTGTCTCTAAAAACTTGACCATTCTTCCCCCTGGCTGACAATGAGTGGAGCCACTGAAATTATGCGGCAGGGGAAGACCAAACTATGTGCCAGGTTTGACTATAGTGTGCAGCAAGAAAGGGCACATTTTACGGCGTAATACAACACATTTTGTGATAGTATAACCTAATGTTTTGTCATTTTTACATGTTAACACTGAGGGTCAGACTGGCCTATTAGGCAATCTGGCAATGCCAGAGTGGCTGATCTGACAGATTAGTGTTTTATTTTTATTTTTTATTCTGATTGTGGGACTGTTTTATGGTATGGTGAGCCTGTTTTTACTGTTGATTTTTGTTATATTACTATAAATAATGCCTGCAGCGAATGCAAATACATGCAGGATCCCTTATCTTGCAAAACACTTATACAGCATTTCTTTACAAGTGGAAAACTGCTCTGATTTGCAAATGTGGGCCATTTTTTCTGTCTGATTAACTAATGCGGGCCACTTTTAATTTGGTGCCCAGGCTTATTTTCTGCCATACTTTGACCATGTTACACTATCTGGGCAAAGGTTTCACCTCGTTAAGAAAAGTTTGACACCCAAATACATCACTAATCAACAGAAAGGTGACCCATCACATTTTTGTTAAGGGACTTCTGCTGTGTGGCAACGTGTTGCCATATTTTTTAACACGTTTGCTCCTTTTGAGCTGGACACAATTGTTTCTTGTTAAAATCTGAAGAGTATGCAGCAGATGATTGATTCTGTGGCAAATCGATAATGTGGAAAATGCTGCAGCTGCAATATCACATGATTTCAGTGGCCCTGGCTGTGACCAACTCCTGTCTCGAGGTTCCTACCCCTCAGTTTCCACTGTCTCCCGTTTCCAGGGTAAACAAGCCCCCCCTCTCTCTAATATCCCGACTGGCTATTAGACCCAATTTCTCTAGTAGCCAAGCTGGCTGTGAGACCCGCTGTCTAGTAGCCAAGCTGTGAGATGCAGTGGTATGTAGCATCCCGACTGTTCTCCACCCCTGTTCTGTGTATACTCCGCTCCACCAATCTCTAGCATAATACCCCTTTGCCTGCTCTGTCCCTCCTCGCCCTGTGCCAGGATCCAGGCAGGCTAGCCTGTCAGCTTCCCTATCTCTAGACCCAGGCAGTTGGCTCACCCTGTCTCAAAATCCAGGTTGGATGTCCGCTTTCCCTGTGTCCGGCACCAATGCCAGCCCCCCTGTCTCTAAACCAAGACTGACTGTTGACTCTAGATCCAGGCTGGCTGTCGGCTTTCCCTGTCTCTAGGCCTAAGTCCCATGTCTGCTCTCCCTGTCTCTTGGCCCAGACAGCCCGTCCTGTATCTTACATTTAGTCTGTCCGGCCTTCCAGTCTCTAGAGCCCTGGAGGCGAGGACTCCCTCTGTCTGGGATGGGATGGTAAATGGTAAAACGGAATGACACTCAAGTTGTTGTCACACGGTTGTTTTTACTGTGAAGTTTCTGATTTAAAGCTCACTTAAGCTTACACATACAGTACGACATCACTGGGTGCTTTATTTGTATAGTTGTGAGTAGTAAGCTAATGTACGTGGACTTTAGGTATAATGAACTTGTTTTTAAATAGAAAATTAAAAATTGCCAACTCCTCTGCTATTGTATGTGAACTACTGAGTCAGCCTCTCTTCCCTCGCGACTGTTGTCCATGCTATAGCCTGTAAGCATTATCCTGCGTAAACTACCCCCTTCCACGTCCGTGAGACCCCGTCTGTCTGCGGGAGTCACGGGGGTAGATGTCACTTCCTGTGTGCAGTTCAGCAGGCACGTGGCCTTCAGATTTTGTCCATCGTTTCCACGTAAAAAAAAATCAACGCCCAGGTGTCTGTCCGTTGGGAGCGGCGAGAGCTAGCGCTTGGAAGGTGTGAGGGCGGAGAGGCGCAGCGGCTGCGATTAATGTGCCTGCCTGAGGCTAGATCCGATAACTTTCCTAGAACGGGAGTTAACCAGCAGCCCACGTAGTCTCGGGACGTGCAGTTAATAGTCAGTCTTTCTGGCCGGTACAGGGAGTACCGCTGTGTGCAGAGGCTGGAATAGCCTGTTGGGATTGGAATGGAAAATCCACCCCTGTCTGCATACGCCGAGAGGAAGACAGACCCTGGAATTTACCCCTCCACAGTGGTCTAAATTTAACACGTGGTTTACTCCAGAATTCAGCATTTCTTGCGCAAAATTGGAGGAATTTCCATCACAACCCAATAAACGGAGCCCTTTGTCTGACTTTGCTCTATCAGCATAAGTGGTACAGAGGTGTGCTGACATTGTTCTAGCATTACTCATCTTCGTCTTTTGGTAATTGTTCTCCGGCAACCACTTCCTGCCTCAGCTGTCTCCTGAAACATGGAATAAAGGGAGAGAGCGCGTGTTTTCTGGTCAGCGAGGGCAGATGGAAGAGTGAAAACTTTTCAATCTTTGTTTCTGTATTCAACCTTCCAAAAGCAGATCATAAAAGGTACATGAATAAAAACATACAATTAAAAGGCAGAAATATTTTTTTAAGTTTTCAAAATGGCAGGGTGGGTTCGAAGTGTTAAGAAACGTACTCTATTTTTGCCTCACTCATGCAGAGAGGAATTACCTTTAATAAAAAAAAGATAGGAATGGAAGAAATGGGTGATAGACCAAAAAAAAGTGTCACCTCCTGGCTAGATTTGGAGATACGGCTCTTCTCAAAGGGACAGTTTAATGGGCCAGACTTTCAGAGCTCAAATGAGGGTGAAAGTGCAGCGCGGAGAGAGAGAAAAAAGTTGAAAACCCCCGAGGGCACCGAAAAAAATGCCCTTCTCTTGTTTCCAGGAGGGGAGGGGGCCGCAAAAAGTTTCCTCTGCGCGGTTCCCAGGCCGGGAAGGCTGAACCGACTGGGAAATCCGAACCCCAAAAGGAGCGCTGTGCCCAGGTCTGTCCTGGACACAGTGCGCTGCTCTCCCGGCGGCGCGAGGGCCCATAAAACGGGCCCTCCAGCCGAAGGGGGGGAGCCTAGACGACCTGCTTCCTGCGGTGGGCCCGGGTCATTGCACCCTGCACACGCATTGTTACATGGGGAACAGACCTTGCCGGCTCAGAACACACTGCAGCCCTCCATACAACTTTATTTCCTTCAACACCTTTCTCGCTAATTCGTTTAATTTTAATTTATTTTCCCGTTTCTCATCTTCATTTAAAACTTCATGTTTTTTCGGTTTTCTTCCGTGGGCCTGGATACCCAGGCGGCCGCACACTCTATTTTTTTCACCCCCGTCCTAGTTTGAAATTTGAGTCGACTTGTTCAGCAGGCACGAGAGGCCTTAGAAGGTAAAACTGAACTCGCATAACTTCGAGTGCGGCGGCATACTGCTCAAATTCGATGTAACGACTTTTAAGTAAACGTATTTTTGTTTTAGATTCAGTGCCCCTACCCCCCACGATCCCTTTTCCAAGCCCAAGACCCCCTGTAAGGCACTTTGTGACGTGGGGTTTGACCCCTAGGTTAATTGCAAATGCAATTACAGGCATTTGAAAAGAATGATTACAGGAAATCTTAATCTCTTTTGTTTCGAGATGGTCATGCAAATGAAGAAGGCTAATCCTCTGGAAGGGAATGATCGCGTTTTTTTTTCTTCTGCTTTCTAGGTGTTTACAAAATCCCCTCCTCAGCCCCATTCCTTCCCCCTCCCCTCCACCTCCCCTCGAGTATTATTCGGTCAGCATTCCATTCTGGAAGATTTACTGCAGGAATTGAAGCAAATGATGACAAAGTGTGCCCTGGAAAGGCTGGGGGAGGGAGGGAGGAAGGGTTTTGAAGCTGGCTGCTGCCGGCGTCCACTGCACTCAGGCCAGAAAAGGCATCTTCCGTGGCCCATATTACAAATCAGCCAGCAATGAAAAGTTGCACCAACTTTTAATGAGACCCTTTGAAAAGTTTTTATATAGAGCTGACTCGAAGGTATTGGAGCTCTTTAGAAAAGTACATGTTACTTTACACAAGGACACCTTCGCTTTAAAAAAAAATCTATTTAGGCTCGGGGATTAAGTGATCTGCGCAAAATCACAGGCTGTTGAGCCGGCGCCGAGACTCGAGGTTGGTTTCCCAGTTCTAAAGTCGGCAGCTCTGGCCTCAACGCCACATCCTTCCCACAGGACAGCGAAAACTTATTGCCGTGGGCCTTAAACTATAAGTATACTACCCAGGTGTGCTAGCAGCCCCCCCCCCGAACCTACATTGCATACAATCTTAACAATTCTCTTGTTCCGTCAAATCCACTGAGGGCTATTTCAAGTTTCGACGTACTCGAGCCCTTACTTTTTTCATTGCCGCCACAAAAAATAAATAATGTTATATTGATTGAAGAGTTCCCTCTATACACTTATGAAAATAATGAATGAGATGAAGATCCGGTCCTAAGTCATTGCCAGAATCTACAGGCCTTTTCTCCAGTGTTTATTTCATAATGTAATACACAGTAGCACTTGTTCACCACCTCAAAGTTTCTAATCTATCACGGAGAGTTTATCGTCCACTGTGTCTAAACACTGAAACACAAAGGACGTTGAAGTTCACGGAGGCCTTGGACTTGGGAGGGAAATTAGGAAGTTTGGACACAAACAGCAGAAAGCAAAAAGTAAACCATCTTCCAGAAGGAGCAGCAAAGCTACTTGCATGCGGCATCAGAACGGGCTGTTTGATCAAAGTTTGCCTAGTTCGCAGCACCCAGGAGAGTTTCAGTTTTTGGCCCTTTTTAGCCACAGACTGGAAAGCCAGAACACGGACTTAACTCACGCTGTCTGGCTTGTCTTACAGCTTCGAGAGCCATGTTTCTTAAAGGTAAAGCCCAACCCAACATATATGTTTGGGATTTGCATAGCCCCCATACACAGTGCCATGACTATCGAGCCATGTTATGTTTTCACTTGTCATTTCCACCGTTTTCCAACTTTAACACTTAATAATCGGCCCTCATCATTCCCCCTCTCTATTTACGATCATCTGTGACACAGTGCAAGAGTGGCGGGGGTTACTTTGTTACTTGACGTCTTGTTTTTCACTTATAATAACAAAGTAACCTGTACATTGTTTCTTCTCGGAATATGTCGGAGGGAGAAAGATGGCGGCTGCCAAATGGTATCTACCTGCGGAAAAGACGATGAAGTTGCCCTATGTTAAGCCCATTCTGTAAAATACGGAGACCAGACTCCTGTCTCCTTTCCAGGCTGTGTATTTAGACCTGGCGCCATTTGCAAAGTTAGATTGCTGTGCGCGTTGACGTCACGTTACTGGCGTTGGGGGTGAGGCAGCGCGCGCTGCAGGTTATCTCACCCCTGGCACTGGGAAGCGAGTTGATGGATGCCTGTATTAGGGGCAGTGGAAAGAAAGGTAAACATTTAGTTCACAGAGTTTGCCATTTGCTGTCGCAGTGTTTGCAGGGGAGGGGGGTTATCTGTCGTAGATTAGCCCCTGCTTGCCCTTGAGTTGTCTTTGTTTTAGAGTGGTGTTTCTGCACGTAACTCCCCTCGGTGAAACCTGAAACCCTGAACTCTGCTTTCCACCCCCACCCCCTTCCCCCATCTTTTATGCACACACCTGGGAAAAACGCGGACCATATTCCACCTCCGCGTGAGTTGGGGCTTGCTCGGTCGCTTTAACGACACCATCTCTCTATTACCCGTAAGAGCGAAAGAAAGAGGCAGACTGAAATTGTAAAAACCGATTTAATATTTTCGCAATTCGTAGAAACAGGATCGCCTAAAAACAAAATAATATTCTAGGACGGTAAACAGCTTCAGGAACGTTGACACTGTTACTAATGGGCTCCCACCAGAAGCATTTTTTTTGTTGTTTAATCCCTCATCCCTTCCCAGGACCACTGCTTTTATTTCCCATTTTGAATGACCTAGTGGACTCCATTCTCCGGCGAAACAAAGGACGGGCCTTTTTAACCAGAGTCCCTCGAGAGACCACCAAGGACTCCGGGTCAGACGCTGCCATTTCGCACCGCTTTCAACAGTAGCAAAAATGCATGACTGAAAGGCTCAAAATGCAGAGTGTTGGGGGCATTCATTGGCGTCCAGGGCACTGTCACAACACAGACAGGCCCAAGTCAATACTTTCCCACTGATCCCATTTTGAAGGTCTGCTTTGGTTCCTTCTTTCCCATTAATGAATATTTAAACCTTGTAATAGCAGGAAGATAAAAATGCACAAAGGGAAGGCACTTCATGCAGTGAAGGCCAACGGAGGTAGGGAGAAGTGCAAGGAAACTAAAACGGTGTGAGTGTGTTGGCGGCACTTAAAGTCTCTTCAGTCACAGTGAAAGTTGCACTTTGGCTGTTTTCAATGCAGTGTTGCAAATCATATGACCCCCGGGGTGTAAGGCCAGTATCTCTGACGAACCTATCGGTATAGTGTGGGTTGAGATACTGGTATTACCTCTGGGTGGCACATGTATGTGTGGGGTTTTCTTTTTTATATCTACAGAACAATACGATAGATTGGTGGGTTCATGCACATACTGCACACATCTATTCAGTTGTGTGTCCAACATAGCCTAACTGCAATGGCAAATCCTCATAAATAGACTATGAGTGATGCCAGTAAGGTTTGTATCGATGTTCCTTCGCCTCTCTGCAGTCTTTACATCCCTAACCTGTATACTGTCGTTTGATAAAGACTGATGTTGCCTGTCTATTAGCTACATACCATGCGTGTTTCTGGCCTTCCTAATAGGACAATGAGTCAAGTGTCCATCAGAGGATTCTTATCTCTTTCAGTAAGAGTGCTTCTGGGGTACCCCAGGGCACTTCACCCCGCACCCTGTTGTTTATTGTAAACAGGAGTCCTCATTTTAACCTTCTGAGAGCCTTTAGTATCAGTGTTCACATTTTTGTCAAGGATGCTCAAATGCACCTCAGTGCTGGGCCCCTCTGCAGCCTGTGGATGGGAGTCTGTTCTTGTGCAGCATCTCGGGTCTTTGGCAGATGGGGAGGATACACCTTCACCTTCGCTTTAACTAATTGTTTTGTTTACTTGACTACTGTGCGTCATAAATAAGTGCTTTATACAAAGAGTATCGCTTGCCTCTTGAGGCACAGTCATTTTTGTTTGACGTTTGCCTGTAATTCAGTGCATTGAGCCTGGCACTGAGATGATGGTCACAAGTAGTTGACTTGTGGTTGAATTACTGTGTGGACTTAGCTTCGTTAGGAACAAGTCTGTCCCAATCACTAGTGGCAATTTTATATTTTTGTGAAGTTGGGAGGCTTGCACAATAAATATTGGCAAAGCCAATAGGTCTGGGTTTAATAAGCAAATGCATGTACAGTTAGCAAATTATATAGCACAACAGATGGGAGGGACGAAGAAGGTAAAGTAGCCTCCCGTGCAGATCAAGGGAAGCACTAGAGTGGAGACTGGAGGAAACAGCCAATAGTATCAGATGAGAGACAAATATTCCACTAGGCTCAGCCAAGATGTAATTGACAAACTCTAAAGCCAATGGCTGAGAGGGACTCCCTGAAGAAAGCCAGTAGCTGGAAGGGCCACACCCAAAGCCCATGTTCTAAGCATTGTTAGCAATAGATCTGTTTGTTGACAGCTGTCCTATAGTCATGTTAGCTCTTCCGTTTAAGAACATACTTTTAATGGTGAAGACATTTCAGCAACTTTTCTTTAGCACCAAAGATGAGAGACCGGTAGTAGTTGTGTTGGAAGGATTTTTTTCCTGCTTACCCTAGAAACCATATATAGTTAGATTGTCTACTGTAACCTGTTTCTGCCCTCTCCTCCAGATCCAACAGCTGTCAGGCTTAAGCAATCTTATTCACACAATCTAGTCCTATATGGGTCTCACCGAGGTGGGATCATAGACTGCCTAGTGATAATCTTCCCTTCTGTTATAATTATTATCATATGAGCTATCAGATGGAAAAAAACACACTTCGAGGAAGCCCAAAGCATTTGATAATCTAATTTCATTTAAGGCACTAGTTCAGTGTTTATTAGCTGTGATTTAATTAAAACCATTACATGAAATAAGAACATACTATTTAACTTGTGCACAATCAGTTAAAAGAATAAGAACATCCTAGAACTAAGGTCACTTCAGCAAGAATCCTGATTATTCATGTGTAAAGTGTTAGTGCCTGAACTCATCTACAGTTAAGATTTGATCAGATAAGAACTGCCTAAAACTTAGATCACTTAACCAAAAGGCCTGGTTGTTCAGTTAATACACGTTATAAAGTGCTAGTGCTTGGGTTCATCAAATAAGTAGACTTGATGCACTTTAAACTCGTTATTTGATTTATAAAAACTACGTATTTTTCACATGCTGCAATTGTGTGTCTTTTGCAATTGTGAGTCCCGACATCAAAATTCAGTTTAGGGGCGGAATACATTACATATAAAGAACTATGGTAAATGATTGGTTGCCACGCGTCACTAGCTGTTACTGTCTGCTTGGTTCTACTGCCTTCTGCTCCGACTAGAGCACTCAAATTTCTGATAGTTCCTATAGAATATTTAAAAACGAATCTTTTTTTTCTCTAGCACATCTCTGGATGTCCTAGTCCCCTTGTCGCAGACCCCTAGATGGGCAATTGGAAACACGTAAGATTCACTAAATGTAAATGTAAATGTATTTGAGCTTGTAAAGCGCACTGCTACCCGTCCATAGGTCTCCTGGCGCTGTATAACTCTGGGGAACCCATCTTGGCTTTCCCTGTGGGATGGTCCCTGCTGGGAGTCCCCAAGGTGGAGCCAGGCATCCCCAAAATTGATGGGGCCGTTGTGGAGATTAAGCAAGCTAATGCCCAGAGTTGCCGAGTGGAACCCCAGATTAGAGTAAGCACCGAAGCGAGAATTATCGAGTCCGTTGACCAAGGTCCATGACCTGCCGCGTCGGGAATTGAACCCTGGTCCCGGGCTGACTTCTGCTCTTGGGTCTGCTGCCTCTAACCAGTGAGCCACACTACTCCACTAGAAAGGAAACGTACAGGACACTTATAGACCCTCCTCTCACTGTCTTGCCTAAACGTCTGCGCTTCTCTCGCACTTTTGCCCATCCTGCTTTCTCGCTCTCCACCATTCGCCCGCAATCACTCTTTCATGAAGCCGCTGCTACTTTTTTAACCTTTTCCTGAGGATCACATTCCAGAGGAGCTGTGATGAATAACTCTCTTGTTGTAGTAAACAATTGCTGGTCCACAAGAGTAATTATGATGGAAATGCAATTTAAAACCCAATCTCGCAGGGTGTTCAGCCTCTTAATTGCAGAGCAGAAACCACCCCATTCATAGCTTAAAAATGATCCCCATGCCTTCCCCACCCCTTCGTCGCTTCATACAGCACACATATGCTCTTACATTGCGGGCACAAAGGGCACACCATATGACAGGGTGTCACGTTGCCTGGTAAACCGGCTCGGCTTTAAGAAGGGTAGGCTGTATTATGGCAGATGTTGCTATTTTTTCAATGGTGTATTTTGAAATTAAACCACAACAGCTGGGGTCAAGCTCTTAAATAAAAAAAAATCTTTCATCAAGTGCATGCAAAAAAAAAACAGGTAGTGGCAGATGTTGTGTTGAAACCATTGCTGTCACATTTAAAGGAAGCAGTCCCAGCACACATTATGATCAGCAGATTTTGCATGCTGTGCCACAAGTGTGTTATAGGAAAAACAGGAGGGGACCCATAAACCAAGTTGGGATGGGTATACTGTGTAGAAAAAACAATTCCCAACAGGTATTATTGAGAGACAATTTCAATTGTGCATGCCTGAAGGCATTACTGAGAACAGAAACAAGGAGTCAAAAGGGATTTTGAGGAACGGTGGTATTATTCACCAAGAACAAAGGGCATTCAACATATGTTTACAGTTTACAACAGCACTGTAAAGATTAGATCTTGTGACAACCCAGTGGCACTTGGTGCAAGGTGCTATATACAGTTTAGGTGAAGTGAAAGTGCAAGTGCTTAAGAACAGCATTGGTGGCGCATAGAATACGGTATATGCATCAATTACAGCTTCAATTATAATAAACAAGTTACAGTCACTTGAGAAAATTATTTTCTTATAAAAGCTGAAAGTGTCATATGCGTCATTTGATTCAAGCTGTGTGGTTTATTATAATTGAAGCTGTAATTGATGCATATACCGTATTCTATGCGCCACCAATGCTGTTCTTAAGCACTTGCACTTTCACTTCACCTAAACTGTATATAGCACCTTGCACCAAGTGCCACTGGGTTGTCACAAGATCTAATCTTTACAGTGCTGTTGTAAACTGTAAACATATGTTGAATGCCCTTTGTTCTTGGTGAATAATACCACCGTTCCTCAAAATCCCTTTTGACTCCTTGTTTCTGTTCTCAGTAATGCCTTCAGGCATGCACAATTGAAATTGTCTGTCGTGCCACAAGTGTGTTCATACGACGGTACTCCAGCAGAACTGACACACAGTTTCTGTGGACCTGGCAATGAAGCTTTCAGACTAGCTGAACCTGAAGCTGCCTTGGTGGTCTGTCTTTGATTTATGAAGCTACACATGACTTACAATAGGTTCTCTATTCCAAGAACTCTGAGCTGCTCATCAGTTACTCATAGCTTTGAGCAATACTCTTCATTCATCCAAAGACTTCCTGTGCAGTATTAACAACCTCTAGCTGTTATTGTGCAATCTGTGGACACACCTTACTGAGTGAAGCCAACCACTCCCATCTCCCAGACAACACAGAGAGATGCCAGACAGCCTGCGATAATTCAGTCAAAGCATAAAGTAGCATCTGTCTCTTTCTGGTGCATAACTTGTCACAGGCTCTAATGTGCGCTAAAAAAAATGGGTCATCCTACCCCGCATTGGTGTAGTTTGTAAAGCCATAAGTCTGCTTCATTAGGCCCCTCCAACTCTTGTAATGAGACTCCTGCTGCACTACTGGCAGTTATGCCCCTGACCAGTCGTTGGGTTGCAGACTGCGTACACACAGATCCGCTTGGAGCATGCTCCGTGAGTGGGCCACGACACTACCCATGGAGTCTGCAGCAGATGAGCAGTTGCAGAGGCTCATGATGAGTTTGAGGAGTCTAGCACTATTCATTGCAAAATGTGTTTTGCTCACAAATTGTGGAGCTGCTGTGTGTCATGCACTTTTCTGATGCACAATACTAGAGCTTAGGTCTTGTCCGGATGAAATTGGGAATTGTTCGTTTTTGTATAATTATATGGAACTGTTAATGTTCTGGATTTGCTCTACCAAGCTACCGCTCTATGAAGGAGAGTCTACTGATAGACATTTACAGGTGTTTCTACTCTTAATAAAGTAAGAGTTAACACGCTGTTGTTGCTCATGTTACAAGTTTGATAGGTGGAGTAGTGGTTATCTTAAATTTACTAACACTGCACAATTGTACACACTTCTTCATAGTCCATTATTATCTGGTCATTTCTGTTGTTGTTTGAAAACAAATACATATTTCTGGGACAAAACACATTGTCCTCCCTTGTGGAAGGTGCAAAGGTTCCTGTCTATCACTTTGAAAGCCTACCTCCGGACCCTTGATCCACTGGGCAGTTTAACTCAATCACGTTTGGTGGATCCTTTACATCAGGAAAATCATGCCAGAATGAGCCTCCACCAGAGCACACTGGTCGACTACTGAGTAGGGCGCCATTTACATGCAAATTAGGTCCTGCCTTGGTCACCACCACTGTAGAACTGTTGCTCATCAGACCTCAGAAAATGTTGGAGCACTTGACTAAATGATTGCTTAGAGGTACATGGGTGGGGAGCTCTCAATTTCCTCCAATCACTTAACATACTCTGAATGGTAAGACAGCTGGTCCATCAAGGAACACAATGAACGACCAACGAGAGGGATTGGTCTATCTTCCATGGCTGATCACAGAAAAAAGCAAAGAGAACCAATCACCCCTCTTGCAGTAATTATTATATGCATTAGTAATATACAAGCCAAAAGCAGTTTCAGATTGACATATCTAGATGTAATCTCTATTCATAGAAATGTAAAGAAAACCACACCAGCAAGGATTAAAAAATGCCTATGATGACGTACTGGAGGAAAACACAAAAGACACAAATTGGCAGTAATCTTGAGGGTCAGGAAGATAAAACAAAATCACCTCCACGGGTTAAGGACATCTTATAACCAACCCCACAAAGTAACCAGAGTGCCAAGAAATGATTTTTAATTGAACTTCTTCAATAAACACTCGCTCAACATCCTGCGATTCTGGGCAAATCACTTAGTCTCCCTGTGCCTAACAAAAATGAATGTGTCCTTCTGTTACGAAACTGGTGCTATGTAAAGCGCTCTGATAACCGGATTCTCGGATCTAGTTCAAGCTATATAAAACACAATAAATAAATAAATAAAGGTGCTTATTAAACTCTTAATCTTCAGATGTTTTATAGTCCTGACTTAATCGCTGGCCACCAATCCCAGAAGCAATGCACAATGGCTGCATGCGCTGCTCCATTGGTTATAAACTAGATTGCACACTTTTCTCAAATTGATTTGATTAGAAGAACAGAAAGAAACCATCTGCTTGTCAAATGGAGGGACCTTCTGTACGTGTTACCATCTTACTGTGTTTGGATGTCTACACTGCTGGTTTTTTGATGGCTGCATGCATGCCTTCGTAGCATAAAATGGAGCTGCCGGGCAATGTTCCCTAAAAAGCGGAAGATGCACACCTGGTTTAGTGCACTCAATCACATATGACTCTTCTTGTCTCTGTTCCAAAATATGCCTTGCCCGAGTTATGGAAACCATGATGTAAACGTTTTTGGAGAAGGTACAACACCTCATGACAATCTTGTAGTTTTTCTGAATGGCAAACATTCATATGTATGCATGAGCCGGTTATTTTTCGCTGTCTGGAAGGTAACGCATGAATTTCGTGCATTGTCTTGTTACTATTGTGTTTTTGTGTGTGTGCATGCTTTCACCTCCGACTGCCACGTATTTACTTTCAGATAGCCTAGTTTCTTCACTTCAGCCTTTGTACTGGCTATTGTGGCCTTACTTTGGCAGTAACGTACAATGCAGGTGGGTATTTTCTAATGGGGTGATGAAGAGAAAGGGGTTGGCATGCCTAAGGCAACCCAGACAGCTTATACCTTTTCTTGATCGCTGTCACTTGCACAAATCATTAGGTTGCAGCATACTACCCTTTGTAGACAGGCTTCCGGAGGCACTGTTTTTTTTTGTTTTTTTTTTTAAACTGAAAAGCATGATCAGTTTTAGGACTTGAGACTACCGTATTCCATAGTTTTGTTATAGCATCAGGCCTTATCTTCGGGGAACTGTGGAATGGTCTACTGACTTATTTCATAACTAGAAAAAGTATTTATCTGAAGGGGTCTTGTTTTTGAATGTAGTAGTAGGCACTACGTTTCGAGATGCTTATTTTCCTAAGGACGGAAAAACAGATATCTTGCAAAATTTATGTCACAGAATATTGCACAGTGGACATCATCTGACTAGTAGGATGCATCGGAGCACACCATCTTCATTGGCCTCTTATCTTTCTGTGGAAGGACCAGAGGTGGTTCCTACTCTAGTGCTTTGCGGGAGCCTGCTTGGTGTCTTTTGAAGCGCCCGAATGATTGAGCTTGTTCCAGATATTTTGCCTTGGAATTTGCAGGCCATTGCATCTTGTAACACTTCTATCCATTGTAACATTTTGCTTCATGTGGACGTTGTGAATTTTAACATTCTGTTTTTCCTTTGCTGCCAAGGATAATCATATTTGCAATATCTATTCAGCAGAGCGTGAATGTAAACCCACCTATCGTTGCCTTCTTTTGAGGTGCAACAAAGTACCGTACTCCAGGTGCTGCACATTTACCCTGACTTGATCTAGGAACTATGTAAAAAGGTGCTGCACATTTACCCTGACTTGATCTAGGAACTATGTGAAAAGGTATACAACCTAATAACACCACTCTTTGTTTGCCACAAAAGGTTTATTTCTGGAGACTATGGGCCTGATTATGAAGGCAGTGGGACCGGCACCCCGTCAGAGGCGGTTTCACCACCATCTGACCGTGAAGGTGCGCCCGCTACATTACAATGTCGGGTAGATGGTTGGCAGTCGAAGAGACTGAGCCACACATTGGACGGGCTTAAGGAGCCCATCCGTGCGTCAGAGAGATTTAAATCCCTACAACAGTGGCAGTGCCTGCTTGGGTACGCTGTAGGGATTACATGTCCCTTTCTGCCAGCCGTTTCATGGCTGTTAACCCGCTATGAAATGTCCTGGCAGAAAGGGACTTTGAGGGCTCTAGCCCTTCCTTCCTCCCTTGCTCTCACCCTTGGGTTCTGGGGGGCACCTATGGTGCTCCCCTACATATCCCTTAACCATGTGTTCCACATAGTGCAGGAATATGCAAAATGTGTATTTTGTGTACTGTAGTGTGTGCTTGCAGTCCGCAGCACATGCCTCAATACAAAACATACACATTGCGACCGCCTTGAAGACGGTTGCATTGTAATCCCTATGGCGGGACCACCGACAGCTACTCGGGCGGTTCCATTATCAACAGGATGGCGGTCAGATGAAAGTCCGACCACCATCATAATCAGGCCCTAAGTGAGGTCCTGGCATTTTTGTGTTAATAAAAAAATTGAAAATGAGAATATATATTATACCTATTTTATTTAAAATCATCAACCAGCAAATGGGTGTTCACCTCCAGATACAATTTGATGGCTGGTGATGTAAACACTGTAGCAACGAGATTGCCAAAAGTCAGATCAATTATTTGTCAAAATGTATTTGACTACAATTAAATATTTACATGAATGCAGAAGTTAAGACAACATTAAACTATGAACAAAATAATCAATGTATTGTCTGGTATATCACCACCTGTATGTTTGTCTCTATAAACTATGTCTAAATGATTAGAGTGTCGTGTATTTCTATAGGTTCTGAATCAGTCCCCCTATTCCTGACCCTATTCTGGTTAAACTAACTATCAAGTTAACTAACAGTCAGCCCATGAGGCAAGAAAACCCCCATGATGCAGATACCGTTATCTGACGCAGTCACACTACGGCACAGGAACGTGTTATCTGATTATTTATTTATTTATTTATTTATTTATTATTTATTTAGAAGTTTTCTATAGCGCTAACAAGACCCGAAGGTATCAGAGCGCTTCACAGTAGTGGGCATGAAAAAGAGAACAACATGAAACAAACCCAATAAAAGCAATCGGCGACAGACAATTTGGAAAGAAGAAAAGTTCGGACAGCAGGGCTTCTCAGTACTGCATTCAACAATAACGCATGGATTTTGAGACGTTTGCAGCTCCAAGTTATCCATAACCAAGGGAGCGGATCAGGCACAAGGATTTAAGTTGGCTCTTGAATTCTGCATAGGACGGTAGAGTTCTGATGTGCGGGGGGATGGCGTTCCATATTTTGGGGGCATTTCCTGAGAAAGAGCAATCCGCAGTTCTCTTCCTTCTGGTTTTTGGTAGGATGAGCAGCAGGGAATTAGAGCTTCTCAAGTTTCTGGCTTGGCCTGCTTTTTTGAGCTTGTTAGCCAGGTATTCCGGTTTGCCGGTGTGGAGGGCCTTGTGGGTTAGGCAGGCCGTTCTGAAGGTACTTCGCATTTCCACAGGGAGCCATTCGAGTTCTTTGAGAGCCGGGGAGATGTGATCATATTTTTTGCAGCCTGTGATCATTCTTGCTGCCGCGTGAAGTGTTGTTTTTAGTGGAGCCAGGTGGGATTTGGGGATGCCTGTTAGGATTGAGTTCCCATAGTCCAGTCTTGATAGAACTAGAGATTGCGTGGCTAGTTTGAGGTCCTTGTTGGGAATGTAAGGTTTAATTTTGTTCAAAAGTCTGAGGTTGAAGAAAGCGCTTTTCGCCGAGTTCTTAATGTGATTTGACAGGGTTAGTTTAGGGTCTAAGGTGAAGCCCAGGGATTTAACGGAGTCGGCTAGCGTGAGGTTACCCTTGAGAGCATCGATCGACTTTAGCCACTCGGTGATTTGAGGGTTATCTTCTTTGTTTGAGATGAGGAGTGTTTCTGTCTTATCGGGGTTGAGTTTCAGGTGATTCTTTGTCAGCCAGTCTTGAACTTCATTTAGGACATCGTTGAGTCTCTGGATGTCTTTAAGAGAGGAGATTTCCAGGTAAATCTTAGGTCATAACGCTTGAGATCTAATTAGACAAGCGACATTCCTCCAGCCCCTGATAAGGCATACGACGTTCTCATAACAAATCAAACCTATGACAACCTGGATAATCCGTGCGGCCATTGTTTTGATTTCACAGAGAACTTTAGTAAAGAATGTGCTAACGAGCAAGTCGTATGACATCTTTATTGACGTACCTATGTCCATCCTTACGTCAATCTCGGCACCTTTAAGGTATAAATATTGCCGACCTTGCCCTATGCAAACACACGCGTGGTGACAAGACGGAGCAGCCATACTTGCCGAAGCCGAGAGCAGAAGCAGACCCCGCTGGCAGCAGCCCCGCCTTCCTGACGCGCTGAGAGACGCGCTGCTATCTCAAGCCGAGAGACCCAGCACCGGCGTTTCTGGGCAGCCCTCGCAGGCAGCCTGGAATATCGAGAGCAGAGAAAGAGATACTATTCCTCATCCATCCTAAATTCCAGGTACAGAACTGAATAACCCCTCACAGAGAATTCTTTAGTTATTCACTTGGCAAAAACAAACTTAACTTAAACTGTAACTTTCTATTCCCGCCCACGCATTAGACTTAGGTCAGGTACACGGGGTAGGCGTATTTAGAAACACCAGTTGAGTACGTTTAGTCAAATGTATATGTGTATGTAAATATATTTTAATCATTTTAAACATCATATGGCTCAGAAACCATATCAATGTTTTTACAGTATTATTTTATACTATTGCTTTTAATGTATGCACTTTACTTAACTATAAGTATTGCAATAATATCGATCCATTTCTCATGTATGAGAAAAGAGACTGATCAATAAATAACACCTTTTTATTGAACACGCCCGTCTCTTCCTTTTCTCTACATTCTGATGAGACTAAGAATGCACGTACTGACTGAGTAAAATAATTGCCTTGTGCTCACACGACTCTCGAGATTGACTCTTGATTAGGGGAGAGCAAAGTTGTCATGTTCTATGGTTGTCAGAAACTAAATCCCTTCTTGTCTAATCAGGGGAGGTAATTCTTTCCTGAACATTCGAGAAAGTTTCTAGCGAACTCTGAGCTTAGCTGGCAAACCCAAAAATTAAGTCTAGTATCGACAGTAGTAGACCTAGTTAACGTCTGGTCTAGGCCTTTACTGCTGTAGGTACTATTCCAATGCGCAGAGCCTATTGGGAAGATAGGAACTACACTACAAGAGATTTCTTAGTAATTTATCTCATGAGCGACTAATATGCAATGATGGCACATGTCTAGTTACTGGTTTGGCCCATTTGTTTTAATGTACTCACTCACCATAACTAAAAAGATTCTCACTGTGGACCCCACACAACATGTCAGTGGCAAAAATCATCATATCTTAGTAGGACAGCCTCACACCACTGATCTATGAGTGTCTTCTTGTCTATCCAGTACTTCATCCATGTCTCCTTAACTCAACGTCTTCTCACAATCCAATTTAATCTATAATCAGAAAAATCTCCACTCTTGGTTCTTCTTCTCTCTTAACTTATGAAAACACCAACTTTTCTTTATCAACACACCATACCTTGACCCACCGCCCCTCCTCTACAAGCTATGCTCCACACCTATCATTCTGCAGTATCTTCTACTTCCCTGGTAATGACCTTGAACGACACCCAACACATCTTCTCAGTTGAGGCCTTTCTTACTCCTTGTTCTATCCCTTTGCTTGATGTTATTCTCCCCTACAGAAATCATATTTGACATTGGCTATACTAGGAAACACTGTGGAGGCTTTGCTAACATATCTAAAATACATTTTTATTTTTTATTTAGAATTTTAGTCTACTCTACATAAACATCTTTCCTCCTTCAGAATGTTTTTCCCCCTAGCTTCTTTTCCAGAAAAAAGAATCCGCCTCCATTTATTTTTACTCCTCTAACAACCATCTTGATTTTCATATATCAAACGACCGACTAATTTATATTTCTCTTACTGCAAATCTTACATCTTTCAATAGTTACATGGACAAACGTGTTGGACAAACGCCTCAGCTCGTTAATAAATGTCCTACTGTTTTCCGATTCCTCCATCACATTTTTTTCCCGTACTGAAGCTGGTAACATTGTAAACCCTGTAATATCTCCTCTCATGCCCCCTTTCTCTCTTCTTTTTATCCCAGTGCCTTTTATCAGGTTGGACGACTTCCCCATTCCCAGATTTTACCACTCATCTTTGACTTCAAAGACCTCTTGCCCCAGACTATAGATGACCATATGCAGGTGCCTAACACCGATCCCCCTCCCTGACCTTGCTATCCTCTATTAGTACCATATCAAGAGTTAACTTTACTACACAGACTAACAGAAACCAATATTCTGCATTGCTTTCTAGACTGTAAAACTCCAGATAGCAACTTAAGTAGTCTCTAAATGCTCCATCCCTTGCAGCTACTCATCGTATTCATCATAATCTTGCTTGTCTACAACTTAGAACTTTAAAGTCCCATGACTCCGATCACTGTCTTTAGGACTGTTGCTAAGACACAACAGTCTTACTAATTGAATCTTGTTACTATCACCTTCAACTAATTCCAGGGATGGTGTATATTTTGGTTTCTTGTTTTTACTGCAGGTGGTGTATTTTTTGTTTTATTCTTTGGTAACTTTCTAAAGGACGCCAACAACACAACACCGAGAATAATAGTTAACTCGAATTCATGGCTGATGTCTCAACTACACATCTGGTTGTCGCTAAATTAATGTTAGAACTGCTATTTCTTATTTTTGTTATTATTTGTATACTCTCTGAAAAAGCATATTTTCATGAAGGAAATCATATGGACCAATTTGCACCAACTAGCCTCTCTTGAACACCAAAACATATCATCATGGGATGTCTATTGTAACTTTCAAGTGCATTTGAAGCAGAAGCAAGAAGAGCGTGTACCTAGTCCCGCTTTGTGACAGTCGGCGTAGATTTTGTTTTTGTAGTTACTGCCATGGACTCGGTGGTGCAGTTATGTTGTTTTCAAGCTTCGGAAGCCATTTTTCAACTGCACAGGAAGATTGTAAACATCCACCGATCTCTTGCTTCATACTCTTCATCCTTGCTACACATGGTAATTGTTTGTACCTCATAATGATTGTTTGTGGAGCAGTCCTGCGGCCTAGGCCTATAATACATTTAAGCTGCCATCTTTCAGCGTCTGTAAGGTAGGAACATGTTCCAGCGAGCCTGCGTCTGCATCTCTACTCAACAAATGCTTTTTCTTTTACAAGATGCTAATTCAAGGTTTAAATAATATACCTACCAACACTTGAATTGAACATTCTAATGTCTACAGTGCTTGTCATTCATTTACTGGATAAAATGTGTACATTATTTCAACGCTAGAGATAAGGTATGTGCTCTTCAAACACGTGAACCAAACCGGGCAACTAACAAACAGTAGATCATCCTCTCAGAGGGCATCCTCAGTGCTGAGCTGTGATAACATACATGACCTATGGCAAGGGCCACTGGAATTGTGCGATTGTGTGGACGGACCGTGGCTATTTTCGCATTTGCCAAACAATCTGCAGATTTTAACCAAAAAAAAGCTGTTTCTAGCCTAAACGTTTCAAAAGGTATTAGAAATGCAGCGACATGTGTTACAGCGCATTTGAAGGTCCTCTGCAAAGCTTGACCGGTCAAATTTCTGTTGCTTATTGCTATATTCGGGCGATAACATGGATCTAATGTGGTGCAACTCAAGCACATACAGTGTCTGCAAATTTTAAAAATGGCAAAACAATGAGGCAATACTATTAAAAACAGTGCCACATTAAGCTGCATAATTTGCTTTTTCTTGCCGCATAATTTACTCAACCCTGCCGCTTAATTTTGCCCCCTACTGACGCATAAATCCAGTGGCCCTGCCTATGGCTGACTCTCAGTTGTTCTCAGTTTTATTTTGGTCAAGACTGCTTTTACTCTGTAGCCTGGAACAGACTTAATTCATTCTTAATATGTCCGCTTCAAATGATGAATTACGAGAGACATCACAAGTCACTTTAGTATTATGAATGAGCCACAGCTTTGTGTATATTTAGTGTAAAAAAGGGTTTCTTAAAAAAAAAGTGAAGGCTAGCTAGCCTACGGGGCTGTAAGTTTAAGTCATTCTTATAGCTTGGTCTTTTACAGACTGCAGCAAGGCGTGTATAAATCATGCTGACATGCATATTTTTAAACCGCAGCAAGGCACTTTAACCAGGCCCGCTGGAATTATGCAGTTCTGCGGCTGCTGCGTTTTCCACAGAATTATTGACTAGCCACACCTGCCACATAATCCATCACCTACTGCATAATCTGCACATTTAAAAATATGTTTTAAATACAATTGGATTAGAATTGAATAAATGTGCTACTACTTGAGTTGGCACCCAGTGGCAAGCCTTTTGACACGCAGAGGCAAGGCACCTTTCAGCAGATGACTGCTGTATTTAGGTGATAAACGGACACTTATGAGGCACAACTATGCCAAGGTGGTGATAGCATGTGCCTCGAGGGTGAAGCAAAGCTGCTCCAAAAATTTCTGCTTTGCGCTCCATAATTTGCCATTTCTTGCTATATAATTTAATCAACCCTGCCACATAATCCATAATTTGCCATTTCTTGCTATATAATTTAATCAACCCTGCCACATAATGTGGTTCTTTCGTGGATCATAATTTCGGAGGCTCTGACTATAGCCCAGGGCCTGTGAATATAAAGTAAAGTAAAGTCCACATTTGTAAAGCGCACAGTCACCCGTAAGGGTCTCTAGGCGCTGGGGGCCGTCGGGAAGATTAAGCGAGCTATTGCCCAGAGTCACATGGTGCTGGGCTAACCTGCCGCCGGAGCCGGGGATCGAACCGTGGTCCCCAGATTCCAGCGTCAGTCGCCCTGGCCGCGGCGCCACACCTCTTCCAACGTATATATTTCCAAACTGCGGCAAGGCACCGTAACAGATGGATCTAATTGCCTATACCATATATTTTTAAACTGTAGTAATGCTGTTTAAACCGTGGGCATAGCTTCATTCAGTGCTTGAAATGGATAAATAGAAGTGCAGGTACTCTGTACCAGGGTACCTGCTTGTTTCTGAGAAGTGCTGGTACTCTCCAATTAAAAGTATCATGTCTCTCTTGAAACGTACAGGTACTCTCCCTCTGAAAATTAAAAAGTGCAGGTACTCCGTACCGGACAGCACCGGCCCATTTAAAGCACTAGCTTCATTGTAATATTGTACATATATAAGATAAACGATAAATATCTTAGCCCTAGACGAACTGTACATGGTAATACTATTTAAAAAGAGCTAAAAGTCTTGTTTCCGTTTTCATGTGAGTTTCTGTATCTGTTTGTCTCTTTATTGGCTTTGCATCCGGTACCAATTATGTTTTTGTCTGGTAAACCTCCTCAAAAGCGTTTCTACAGTATCACACGTTCCAAACAGGGTGATTAGTTCTCCATTGAGTGCAGTTTATCTGTCGCGTAAAATGATGGCGAATTCAGTGGAAATGGTAATTGATTCACATTGTGTCAAGAAATGGGTTTGCATTAAATGTGCTTCACAGAGATCAGTCAGTCTCATCCCGCTGCCACAATCCAGTTTTAAACTGCTGTCTGCAGAGCGGAAGGATGAGTGGCGCATACACTGGTGGATATGTACAAGAAGCCTTGTTAAGATTCATGGCACTCGTGTAGATTTGCATAATGAGTACTTCAGTTGAAGAAATGACACTCTTGACACAGCTGATGCTCTGACAGGTGTGAAAGTGCTCAGTCTGCCATTTACCGCCCAGGAGGTCCTCCTCAGACCAGTAACGGAGGATTGTTCCATCGGCATCATTATTTTGATGCACGTTCATTGCAATTCCTAGAAGTCCCCACATATAGGACCAAATGGGGCCTTCAGGGTCTTGCATTACAGGACTTCTGACCCAGCACCATCTCCTCAAAAATGCCCCAAAAAGGACATGGAGCAAAAGCGAGGACTAATATGGTGGTAATTAAGTCAGAATATGATCAACATAATAATAATATCTCCCCAATCCGGTGCACAGAAAATGCATTTGGTCATCAGAGCAAAGATTAGGAAAATCTTTTTCAGACAAAACCCAGTGGTGTGTTAGTCATTAGATGAGCAGACTTTGTCCCTTGACGCTCTTCTTGACTTGAGTTAGATATGGTCGCTGTCTCTGATGCAAGATGTTGACACATTTGTATCCATAGCCCCCTGTGTCATGCTCATGTAGGGTCTATTTGAATTACAGCTGACCATGAAGAACGGCTACCTGCGTGTCTTCTGTCCCTGGAATGAGACTGGGTGCCCCACACCCACAGGCTACAACTGGTCATAAGACCGTCTCAGGACCCAAGTCGGTGGACAGTAGTTGGTCTTCTGCTTTTAGTAAGCTTCTGCTCCTCTGCCACGTGGCTAATTACACCCAGTGAATACTAAAGCAGTAAATAGGTGACTGCCACTTTAAGGCTCACGTGGGTGGAGTGCATGTCATGTAGGCTGCTAGACCCGCCTTCTTCCTGCTGCTAGACCCACCTTCTTCCTGCAGCCATACCCACCTTCTTCCTTCACGCAGGTGGCCGGTATGAATCAGAGGTGCATCCAAGGAAAATCTGTGGTCACAAATCTGCTAAGAGCAGATGGCTACAATAGGCTGTGTGACTGCAAATGTATGAAGTATGCTCTCTGTCTTTTTTGGTCGAGAATGTTGAATATGCATAGCGTAAACACCTCGCATATATGCTGGAAAAAAATATTGGTGCATGATGTCACTGCAGTCGTATCAAAATACTTTGTTTCAAACAAGCTAATGTTTATATCCTACTTTTTATGGAAAAGTCCCAATATTTTTGTAAGATTGAAAGAGTCTTAGGGCACACACTTGGAAGCTGAATTACAGGGTCACAGTTCGTAATGGCTTATTGCTTTCGTTTTTTATATAGCTTTATCAACCAGGAACCATAATAAAAAGCGTTGCAGCCCTTTACTTTAATGATAGTAATGCTGAGGCTTGGCTCAATCTTGGACCAATCCTCGGTCTGTTTCTCTAACTTTGGTGGCAGGTTAAAAATCAAGGATGCCTGGATTATAAAGTCTTTGGCCAACCACTAAATAATATTTTTTGTAAATGCTTAATACACCGAAGACATGCAGGATGTGTATCTAGAAGAAGTCATCAGTGAATGCTGATGTATCCTCTTTGTGTTTTTTATTTTATTTTATCCCTCTGCTTAATTTTATATTCCTGCTTTCCTTTAATGTTTGAGTCCAGGGACCTGCAATTACCGCTCGTTTAGGATGGGTTTTGATTTCTCAATTGTGCAATAACTTTGATTTGCAATAGGTTATGAGATACAGATGTGGTTAGCTCTACATTCCACACACAGCGATTTGCAGAGATGTTTGTGGGAAACAGCAGACTTAAGCTAATGTCTGCTGTGAGTTACGAGTTTGGATGTGTTGAAAGAACTTTAATGAATTCAAGTGACGTTCTGAATAATTCCCAGGTTATATGAAAGTGTATCTAAATACACTATTTTGTTTGGGCTTTGGCAGTTGCACAATCACTGTATAAACTGTTGGTATTGTGCCCAAAAGGTTATGGACTGCAAGTGGTAGAGAGCAAAAATGTTCTCTAGTCCAAACCCTGATTTCTACACCGAACAACCTGTAGTAGTGTTCACTAAGCAAGGCAATGACCCACACACACATCACAGTAGTAGTACAACTGAGAATAGAATGTTTGATGAGGGAACATATAGTAAAGTAGATTTGACAGGCTGGTAAAATTCAAAGTTAGTGTTAGCAAATATGTCATCGCGCTCATTTTGTGTGTCTTGTGCTGGTGGTGTAGGGCAAGTGTCTGTTTCTGGAAAAGGGTTGCTTTTCTATTTAATTCTGACCTTACAAAGGATGTTAGCATTTGGTTTTCCAAGATGCAACTCCAGCATCTTGTATCCTAATCAAGTAGAGTATCAGACGAAGAAAAGTTCATTTTAATCTCTGTCATTTCTAGGAGTCATCCTCTTCTGCAGTTTTGTGTCTAAATAGATGATCCTCACCAGTGCTACTTACATTTTTGCTTGTACTTCTGCATAGTGAGTTTTTAAAATTTGCTATTTTTGATCACACCTGCTGTAGCTTCACCCTGGATACAGAAAACAAGAAAATAATTCACTATGGCAGCTCTTCCCAACCGTTTTGGAACTACAACCCAATTTTTAGAATGACAACCCTTTGCAACCCACCTAGCTTTAATGAGGTGGGAATGGGGAGCATTTTTTTAAAAGTAATATTTTGTAAATGTCACGACCTGACCCTTTACTGATGGACTTTGGCCAAGATATTGATCTATCCATAAATGTTGTAGATGGTGAACTGCACTGGATTCTGGAGTGAAATGCTGGCATGATCATCTGTTTTCTAAAATCACAAGGCTTCTGAAAAATCTTTCAGTAGTGTTGATGATTTTATATTTAGGAAGTTTTATGTGAATTACAACTTGTCCTTTGAGACGTGCAGTATATTGTTACGGGTTAAAATGAACCAAGGGAGTTGCAAACACTTTTAGGGAATGTAAGAATAGGTAAAACAAGTGAAATGTTAACCAGGACTTCATCACTGTCTTGGATCACCTTAACAGTTTTTACAGACATTGTTCAGAAATTGATCAGTGTTTTTGACAATGAGATTAAGGACATGAATATTAAGTCCGATTGGTAGTCGTTTTAGTGTCGGTTTTTAAATACCGCCAGGATCTAAGCCCGAGAGGGGACTGAGACTGAGCTGGCCCCTTCCCACTTAAAATCCTGCCTTTAGAATTGGGTTTAGCTGACTACCCTTCTCATTAAATCTAAATCTCTCTCAATATATGAAGACCTGATGTAGTGTTTTAACATTAATAATTTTCAGCAAAAAGGCACAGTAAATTTGTAGGTCTGAACATAATTATTTTGCTGGGCTTCAGGTGTCAAATTGGTGTAGCCCAAAAATATAATTGTCAATGTATCACTGTTAATGGTGGGGTAGTCAGTCTAGTTGTCTGATCAAAAGCTGTACTATCTTCTAAGTTAAAGTCAAGAGTGTTAACACTTTTTGACCTTTATTAACCACAATTTAGGGGGCGATTCCGATTTCGGCCGGAAGGGCGCTGAACCATGTTTGGAGTCCTTCCAACCGAATCGGTCATTCCCGGCCAGATTCGTTCCCCACCGAGCCATTCTGATGGGCTCGGTCGGGAAGGAATCCGACTCGGATTTCCAGATTGCGGACGACAGGCTCGGAGACCCTGTCCGCAGTTCGGAAATCCTCCAGTGCTCCCCCGGTCGCCTCTTTCCGACCGAGGGAGTACGGTGGCAGCTTTTCACTACCTTTTCGTATCAGTCTGTCCAGCATGAAAAGGCAGTCGGAAGCTGTCTCTGGGGGGCCCCAGCGGGGCCCCCATGGGTGTGAGGCAGCCAGATGACAGCCTGGGGGGCACCTATGGTGCCCCTCCGTTGATCCCCCTCACCCTGTGGCAGGCACCTTGGGGTGCCGGCCACTGGGTGCAGGGATGAACTGCACCCCTGCTTTCAGCACTGCAAGCATGCTTTCCGACAGGAAAGCATGCTTGCATTGTCAGGTATACGAATGCGACCGAACCCTGTTTGGTCTCATCGTACTACCAGGGCAGTAACCCACGACTGCAGGTTGGTGGGTTACTGCTCCGGATCGATGTCGGACGGACTCAGGTCCGTCCGACATCGGAATTGGCCTAATGCGTTGCCCTGATGAAGTCTGCTGTGACTGAAACAGCTCTAGAGGAAACACGTATTGGCATATGGGCATCGAGAAAGACATTGGAATAAAAGACTTCTGAAACCACAACCTCAGTCTGTAATTCTGTGTGTTTGGAGAAATCGTTTCAAATGTATCAAGATGTTAAGAAGCAAAGGGTAGAATCCAGTAAAATCAACTGTTTCAGGAAAAAGAAATTAATAACTCCAAGCCATTACTATTTGGGCAAAACCAGAATGAGGCCTCCATGTTGTCAATTTGTGCCTTGACCACAGAAGCAGTCTATGGAAGATAGTCTACACAGGTGGGGAAGTGGTACAACTTATTGGACCAAGAAGGGCAAGGAATGCTTACATTGAGGGAATTTAGATTTAAAAATAGACACTACAGGAAGCATAACTTTCAGAGCCATTCCACATCAATAGACGAATTTACTGACTGATCTTTGTCGTAGTTCATTTGTAAAATATGAAGGGTCCTTAAGCCATCATGGACCATCAAATCAATATTGGTGTTCCTAATAAATAATTATTGAAACTGTCAGACTACTGTCCAGAATTAGTGATAACCAAGACATTGTTATTGTATCTTTAAACTTAATGTGCATTATTCTATAAATTAAATTAAACAAATAATGGCTGGGTTTGGTCTATGTTGCATGACTGATGAACGCACCATACTAAAGAGGCCTTCGATTGCCCTGTGGGTAAAAAGAGAAATACATGTGCATCATATTGTGCATATCTCTGCTTGCTCCAGTATAAATGACAGGATGTCAGGGTCCTTTTGGCACAGCAACCCATAAACAAGATAACAGTACTGAATTTTCAGACATGTAAGTAGAGGGACTGAATTTTTTTTTTTTTTTTACAAGCGGAGTACGTCACTGCCCCTTTTGAGTCCTGGATTGCCGAATACCAAGGCCACCCGATTCAGCATCTTTCTTCCACCTTCCTTCTCATTTTGGCTCTTCATCTCACTCTAGCAGGGTCTTTCTCACCCCTACTTCTCTCTTTGCCACTATTTTCCTGTTTCCCTCCTACTCCCTTTTCGACCTTTCTCTCTTGTTCACTTCTCGGTCAACCTCTGATAGTGAAAAGTAAGCCCTCCACAGGCATCGCTTGCACAAATTAAGCAGTGTATCACATGCTACAAAGTTAAACAGCAAATTCGAAGTCATTTCACTTATACATTAACCAAAACAAATTATTACTAAACAAGAGGCACAATACTACTATCCATGCACACTCAAACCAAGCCAAACAGCCATTGGGAGTGGGTCAACAAAAACTACAGAAGAGAATAACATACTAATGGTAGCAGCTACCATACAAATGCTGGTAAGACAACCTAACATGGCACACACATTATTCTCATTATAAATTGTGCATTGATTCAGTTTGCTTGTTGTTTTAATTTTGGGGGTGAGGACAGGTACATTCCTTAATTCTTTTTAACAGATTTAGTACACACGTCTACCTTCTAAGTGCAGTATGGTGTAATGTAGCTGCCACACTTTACTAATGGTAAATATTTTTTTAAATGTTGATTTGTTACTTTAGAGATTCTTCAATCATCCATTAATTGGACTGAGTAACATCTTGCTCCCAAACCTCGTATAAGGATGAGGATTGAGTGCTGGTTATAGGCTGAGCGGAGACTCATTCTTAAGACTTGGATGTCCTGGGCTGCATAGAGCGGAGTTTCCCAGGTTCAGCTCCTCTGAAGAACATGCCCGACCAGGGTAAGTGAAGGAAGCGCCACATGCAGCTCTGTTAACACAGTGTGGCGATTGTTTGCAAAGGGCTTTGAAGTTCTCCCAAAGTATTTGAGTTTGGGACGTTCCAACTTATTACCAACTGCATTAGCATTAGGTTAGCCAAATACCGTGGGTAGCTTAGTTACTGGCAAAGCAATAAACACAGCTGGTGGGACGCGATTCAGTGATTTCTGATACCTGCTGGCAGCTCATAAGTAGAATATTAAGGAGAATGGAAATTTCGCCCTCCTGTAACACACCTGCAGTGGTGCTGCAGTATCTTGAGAGCGTGGTCGGTGTTAGCTGGCATGCAAAATGGCTGCTCGAGTAATTTCTGTAAAATAGTTCTACATAGCCAGGCACGTTTAGGCAATTTATACACCTATAAAATAATGTTTTAAATATTTAAATTAGGAAACATATATGTTTCTGCACCTAGTAAACCTGCTAGATTTAAGTTTGTTAAACAGAATTTTTAGTTGAGGTGCAGCCTATTCTTTTTTATTATCATCATCATTATCAACATCTTTATTTCGGCTGATTTGCCATAAAAGATAAAACACAACAATTATACAGTTAAAACAATTAGTTGCATCATGGATAATTAATCAAAGATTTTAAAAACAGCAGCATGGTTCCTTAATACATATCATCATAGGGGAAGCTTTAATTAGTCCATGGAAACAGTAAAAATGTTAAGAAAATAGTTACATGTTGATAATGTTTAAAATTATACAATTATTCTGCAACCCTAGATAATAAACGTCTTCTCTTCTGCCAGAAGGTTTCCAGGTATTTGGCTACCGCAAATACTATCATGCCAGAGAGGTCCGTTTTGAGAACCCTATATGCCTGCAGGAAGTGAGTAAAGCCCAGGTTTTTACAGGCCGGAACTATCCAATGCCTTCTAGCCTGCACATAAGTTCAACAGAAGAACAATATGTGCAACTCAGTTTCCTGCTCATAGTTACACCCGGGGCAGTGGCTCAGGTAGGGCTCAGTCCACTTACTAGTGAAGGCTCGGATTGGTAAACTTCCGTACCTCCACTGTAGGTAGAGTTTCCTAGTATTAGTTGGAAATATAATATCTAGGATTCCCTCCAGCTTATAAGTATCCTTGGCCTTTAGGAAGGAGTCAGTCAGGGTACCAGACTGTGTGCCCTGTCTCTGTGCCACAATTTTGCTTTCATGGTACAATGAAAGCAACTGCTTCTGAGAAACCGTGGGGCAAGCAGTCGCAGGATCAAACCACAGGTTGGCTAGTCCCAAACGCACAAACTCGTTTTTTATGTGCTTAAACCAGGGAATATGCCCTACAATCGAGTAGTTCAAAATTTCCTGCAGCTCAGACCTATAGTTTGCCAGCTCAGGTGTGGTCCATACTCTGCGCCAGAAGATTAAGGGCCTAACACCCAAGTCTTCATCAAGTGGCCTTAATCCCAAATCAAGCCTCATCGGCAAAAGTGGGGGAACTAGGGGGGAGAGATAAAAGCTGCCTGATAAATTTATTCTCCGTTGTCACCATCTCACGTTTACACATATGGCCCCAGAGTTCACTACCATACATGACTGCTCCCCTGGCCTGCACTCTATATATCTATAACGGGGGACCGATTGCCTTGATGGTAGATTTGTTTTTATTTATAAGGCTAATAACCGCTCGTGACTGGTGGTTGAGAGGGTGCTTTCTGGCCGCATTTCTTACCTGCCCAGAGGAATCTCTGCTGAACGCCTGAACTTTCCTGTGCGTCCCGCCGATCTTGGGGCTGGACTCTGTGGTGTTGCCTGCAGCTGGCCCTCTTCCCGCCTCCATTCACTGCCCATTAATGCCTCTCGCGGTATCTACTGTGAGATTTCACTCCAGAATTGTTAGGTTATTCTGAGGAATAGCGTAGAAATGCAAACCTGAAACTTATGCTAATTTTCTTTAGTGTAAAAGGAACAGTTGCTACAAGATAGGAAGAGGAAACGACTTCCGCCATTCTGCAAGAGCACACATCACTACTGTACCTTGTCAACTGCTTCACTCAAGTCATTTCTAGTGTCCGCTTCTATCATTCCACATGCCCCCTCTCCCCCTAATTATTACTAAAAGATGCTTCAATCAAACTCTAAAAGTTTAGCAATATTGCCCTTTTATTAGTATGCCAAGAAATGCAACTGATCCTTGATTGTACGAGTGCTCTACATCGCAGTGCCTACATGCAATTTCCGGTTTTATTTCCGTTGCTCAACAGTGGCTTGGAGAAACTAATTTTCGCATCATCAACTTGCACATCACAATTTAAAGTAAATACATTAATTCAACCTAAGAGACATGGATTGGAAAAGAGGCAGTTGAGGTAAATGGATCAAGAAGAGACAAGGAAAGAAAATGGCTTGGTATACTAGGTGCACTCTACCCCATTGTTTTGAAAGTACAGAAGATAAGACGTATAATTATGCAAATAGTCCATCTGGTGCTTCAGGAGGAGAGGAAGCCAACCATTCTCTCTCAATAGGGACAAAGTCAAGCAGTTATGAAACGATTTCTCCAAGCTCACAGAATTACAGACTGAGGTTGTGGATTCCGAAGTTTTTTATTCCAATGTCTTTCTCAATGCCTATATGCCAACACGTGTTTCGTCTACAGCTGTTTCAGTCACAGCAGACTTCTGACATTCGGTCTTTCATACTCTGTGGACCACGGGACATTTACCGGTACACTTGCGGGACAAACAATTTCCTAAACCCTGGACTTGAGACAATTGACATTGGACATAAGAATTTTTATTATTATATACCCAACTGTTACTTCGGATCTAATAATAATTCATTCTAGTTGACCTAATGCGTTGCCCTGATGAAGTCTGCTGTGACTGAAACAGCTCTAGAGGAAACACATATTGGCATATGGGCATCGAGAAAGACATTGGAATAAAAGACTTTTGAAACCACAACCTCAGTCTGTAATTCTGTGTGTTTGGAGAAATCGTTTCAAATGTATCAAGATGTTAAGAAGCAAAGGGCAGTATCCAGTAAGAACAACTGTTTCAGGAAAAAGAAATTAATAACTCCAAGCCATTACTATTTGGGCAAAACCAGAATGAGGCCTCCATGTTGGGATGCAAAATGACAAGTTTTTTTAATTCATTAAATTCCTCGTTCCTAATATCCATGGTTTAAAAAGGGACCATCCAAACTGTCTCTGGAATATTTCACTGTCCTACAGCCTGGTTGCAGGGGTTTTGCCAAATAGCCCCATTAAAAAACAAGCATTTGCTATGCAATAGGTCTCGCATTAATTAAGTTTGAGCTATTGACATTGCTAAATATTGCAACACCAATTGCAACAAAAGTCTACAAATTGTAGGCCAAAAAAAGGTGTATTTATTTTTGTAGCAATGGTGGCATGCTGCGCTTTAGATGAATATGTTTCAAAGTAAAGTGTGCCATACTGCGATTGATGTGTGCACGGATGACTGGTGGTGTGTGTGCCTGTAGAAATTGTGTGCTGGTGGTGTTTGTGCCCGGTGAAAGCGTGCACGGATGACTGATGGTGTCTGTGCCTGGTGAAAGTGTGCACTGACGGCCGGTGGTGTGTATGCCTGGTGAAAGTGTGCACTGACTGCTGGTGGTGTGTGTGTCTGGTGGCAAAGCGTGCACTGACGACTGGTGGTGTGTGTCTGGAAACCTGCACTGAAGGCTGGTGGTGTTTGTGCCTGGTGGAAAAGCGTGCACTGACATGTTTAAAAGTAAAGTGCGCCATACTGCGATTGCTACAATAGTTAATTGTGGATGCGTTAATAATTGATGCGTGCACTGATGGCTGGTGGTGTGTGTGCCTGTAGAAATTGTGCACTGATGGCTGGTGGTGTGTGTGCCTGGTGGAAGTGTGCACTGCCGGCTGGTGGTGTGTGCCTGGTGAAAGCGTGCACTGACGGCTGGTGGTGTGTATGCCTGGTGAAAGCGGGCACTGACGGCTGGTGGTGTGTGTGTGTGTGCCTGGTGAAAGCGTGCACTGGCGTCTGGTGGTGTGTGTGCCGGTTGGCAAAGCGTGCACTGACGGTTGGTGGTGTGTGTGTGTCTGGAAGCGTGCACTGACGGCTGGTGTGTGTGCCTGGTGGAAGCGTGCACTGACGGCCGGTGGTGTGTGTGTGCCTGTTGAAACCGTTCATTGACGACCGGTGGTGTGTGTGTGCCTGTTGAAACCGTGCACTGACGGCTGGTGGTGTGTGTGCCTGGTGGCAAAGTGTGCACTGATGGCTGGTGGTGTGTGTGCTGGTGGAAGCGTGCACTGATGGCTGGTGGTGTGTGTACCTGGTGGAAGTGTGCACTGCCGGCTGGTGGTGTGTGTACCTGGTGGAAGTGTGCACTGCCGGCTGGTGGTGTGTGTGCCTGTTGAAACCTTGCACTGACGGCTGGTGGTGTGTGTGCCTGGTGGCAAAGCGTGCACTGACGGTTGGTGGTGTGTGTGTCCCACAGACACTAATTGCCTTGTTGGTGCTAGTGTGGTGCAGTGAGGGGCAAAGATGCTCGAAGGGTGGTTAAATAGCAATTGTAGTGTCAGTAGAGGAAGGTTCTCAGGCTAATTCAGGCTACAGCATTTACTTTACATTACACTACCATCAACTCCTAAGCCACAAGCAGCAATACCGCGCGCTAACAGAAGTGTAGCGCCATTCTGTGCCAACGGGGCACACAACGTGAGGGTTCGCTCCCCATCCTCCAATACAGGGCTCTAACGCTCCACTGCAGCAGCAACACCGCGTGCTAACAGGAGTGTAGCACCATTCTGTGCCAAGGAAGTACTCTCAACAGGAGGGTTAGCGCCAACACACCCATCCTCCAATACAGTGTGCTATCAGGAGTGTAGCGCCATTCTGTGCGGGGCACTCAACGCGAGGGTTAGCGCCCCATCCTCCAATACAGGCTCTAACGCTCCGCTGCAGCAGCAACGCCGCAGGAGTGTAAAAATGCAGCTGTATCCCCACTGGGTACTCTTAAGGCGAGCGTTAGCGACCCCCTGGTCTAATGGCACAAGCGCTTTTATGGCCGCACTCCAGTAGCGGAAGCCTAAGAGCCAACCACACATTCCAGTGCCAGCGTGAACACCTCCAAGCCTCAATAGCGCGCTCTAAACGCCACCGACTAACAAGACCGGTTACGCCTCCGTGTTCCAACAGCAGACTCTGATGTAAGCGCTAGCACCACTGCCTCCCCAATCGCGCACAGTGAACACGATTATTACCCGTCCCTGCTCTTATTTTGCATACTGAGGTAAGCGGGAGGCCACCGTGATCCAATACCGCACTCCAGTGCGCGCGGGCCAACCCCACCCTCTCTGAGTGAGAATACTGAAGGGCGCGTGTGAGAGGAAGAATGGAGACATCTCCAGGCGCTATACACTGCTGGCTAGGAAAGGGGCATTCTAAAGTTTAGCAAAGTAGAATCCTAGTGTGAAAGGCTCCTTTCAAGCCGGGCACTAACGTCGAAAGCTGGTTCTCACAAAACATTCATATATTTCATATTTAGCCTTGCACACAACGGCATCAGATCACCAATCTATTCAGAAAGTCACACGCTTCCATGTCCATTCCTTTAAAAACCACCCACACCGTTATACTGGAAGCTGACGGGATCGCTTTCATGCCTAAGATGGCTAATAGTTTGAATACTCAAGAATGAATATGGGCAGGGCCAACAAGAGCCGTCGATCCTTCTAAGGTCGGTAAAGTAGGTAATATGACACGTGCAGTCTGCAAAGCAATACACGCGATAGTTATTAAAACAAGCAGGAAGCAGCTTCATTCTCTTGTGGTTCGTAGCCAGCCAGGGCAAGCTTCGTGCTGAGATCAGCAGCAGCAGACGTAGAGTTGGCCGAATCAGTGTTGTTGTGGAAACGAACAAAGAAAGAAAGATTGCAAGATAAAACAAGACGTCAGCGCTTCGCCGTGAAATGGATAAAAAAAAAAAGAAAAGCCCGCTAGTGGTGCGCGCGCGCGCCACTGCAAGGCATATGTCTTCAATTATCGCGCCCGTGTCTGGTGGCGATAATTGAAGACATATGGGCTTTGGTGCGCGTAACAGACATCAATGGGTCATAGGCGGAGCTACGCGATCGCCTATGGCCTATTGCGTGTTCTGTTAAAAAACAGCACGCAGCCAAAGCCCAATCAAAATGGACCTAGGAAATGCACACGCATGAGCTGTGTGGAATTTCAAGGTCCATTTTTAAACCCCTACAAAAGGGCTCTTCGCTTCGCTTTGCGAGCCCTAAAAATAATGACTGCTTCGTAGTAGGTTGTAATATTTGGTATTTTCAGATGTAGTTTCCATGGGTTCACAGCACAAGTGACTCTTGGGTTAATAAATGGCAATCCTTATTTGGAGTGTAAGCAAAAGTGGGCCTGATTCCAGAAACCTTTGCCATGCATATATCAGTGGAAAAAGTGGGCACTTCCGCAGGCAGAATCTGTCCCTTTGAAATGTCGGATCAGTGTAGTTGTGCTTGAAAAGCTTTTAATTACACTTATGGAAGCGCTGCACTGGGTGCAGATATTTCAGGCGGGATAGGTTCCTGGGAAAGCAGGGCGACCACCCTTCATGGTTATTCAAATACATCTGCAATGCCTCCCTTACACAAGTCTGTACTTCCCAATTTACGCCCAAATAGCCTGTGTGCACGTGGTGCAGTAAGTGTGGAGAAAAGTGAGCGAGCGACGCCCATAATTTCCTAGAACGTGAGAAAAGTGCGTCTTTAATCTATTTCACCAGTTAAAGAAAAGGACTAATAGTGAAATTTTAAATGGGGAAGTGTTTACACTCTACCTGTGTGCCAGGCTGCGCTGTGTTTGCTGCCTGGCTGTACCAAGTTCATAATGCAGTAACTGTTTGAAAATAAAGTCAGTCCCTAAGGCTTACTCATCATGTAATTTGTTTTACATTCTCCTTTCTACTCCACACTCGTCCGTGGTGTGTCTAATGTGTGTCTAATGTTTTTGTTGCTTTTCTGTTCTCCCAACAACTGCAGTGTGTTTGGCTGTGCCTCGTTTGCTTTACCGTCTGTTATCCCCACATTTGCAGTAGGCTTCGTTGTGTCTTTTATTTGCCTTCTACCCTCACCAGCAGCTGCAGTTTGTTTAGTTTCTTGGCACTGTGTCCTTCATTAAGTACAGGTTGTATTTTGCTGATGCATTGTATGACCACGAGGTGCAGTTTAAGTTTGACAGGATTGCGGAAATTGGTAATTCTGACATTAGCTTTCGTCATTTACAGCAAAAGCGATTTTAACCCCTATTACAGGAGGGAAAGTGCACATTATATTATACCTTAGTCTAGAATTATAGCCCAGTAATTACTGATTATCTGCGCTAAATTGCTGGACCAGTGCTCCCCTCAAAACATTTTTGACGAGGTAAGAAATGAAAGTGCACTGAAAAAGATATACGAAGTGGATTGTGTGTCAATATTCTAGTGAATGTGATGAAATGGTCAACATTCATTAGATGGAATGGTGTTCATTAAAAACCAGGTACATTTGTGCACGATGAAAATACAGAAGATATCACTTGACTTCCTTGTTGTGGGAGGCCTATTTAAAAAAAAAATATATATATTATGCTACAATCCTTTCCTGAAAGACTTAGCAATAATTACATGTCTTTCAAGACCTCGGTGTCTCTAGACAATGTAAATTCCCTATAATTTGTACCTAAGGTACAGTTTCCTGTAAATTGTAATTTGGATTTTGTCCATAATACTTAGCATAATATTTGTTGTTCAGAATAAAAAGCCAGTCACACTTCCATATTCAAAGTAATGCATTTTAAAAGATTTGTTCGAAATGCTGTCTACTAAAATAGAATTTAGACATGCTATGCTCCTCTCCACCTACTTTTAGAAACAAAAATTTTGAAGCACGGCCAAGCCCTTTCCTGCTTTCACCCTCTGCCAATTTCTTTCCCTGATACTTGTTTCCTTAGTGATTGTATATTTTACCCTTTCCCCATTAAGCACATTTTTATTTGACTCTTCAGCTACTCTCTACTTTTTGTGCATTAACTCTTTGTCTGAAAAATAAAGAACAAATACTCTTTAAACTCCCCCAAAAATGTATTTATGATGGTTGTCCAGTGGTTTTCACGCAAAGTCGATTTTGCAGGTGCTTTGGGAGATCGTCATATATAAACATAGATTTCATGCATTCATTCATTTAATCTTACTCCACCACAGCAGCTTCAGTGCAGCCATCAGCTTAACCACATACAGGCGTAGCAGATTAGTACACTTGTCTTTTTGCCCGAAGAGTGCCATAAATACACAGCACATTAATCCCTTTAGCCTTGTCCTATCCTAGCAGTTTCTCATCTGAACGACTTTTGAGCATTGAGACTATGGCGTGGCTAAAGATGATTGTCTTTCATTTGATGAAATGCTTATATCAATATGGGAGTTTTCCACGTCATTGCTTGAAAGCGCGTCCTATGGAAAAAAGAATAGTTTCAGCGCTGATTCCGTGTTTCCATTACTCAGAGCGTGAGTCATGCCCTGCCACAGCCAAGGACACTTCACCAAGTCTGTGGATAACAAGATGGCCGACGAGGTGGAATGCAGATTTACAGGGCTGAAAAAACGAGCAAAATTCCTCATTTGGATTTTTCATTTGAGACAGGCTCATTTTAGTGGCGCTACTCCTGGCTTCTAAATAGTTGGTTAATCCCCTGAGTGACAGAAGACATTTGCTATCCAGACAAAACTTTACTGTAGAACCTAAATGTTTCTTTTATGTTTCACCCCAGACAGTGAGCTGTCTCGTTAATTTAAAAGCCTGGTGTAGAAATGTTATTAAATGCGTTTTTATTTTAAGAAGCCTGTGTGTACACTAGCTGTCCAGAAAGATTAATGGTAAAGGTTAATTGTCTCCTATTCTTTACTTGCGGACTTCAGGATAGACAAACTATCAACTATTTTCAATTAGATTAGATGCATAAAGTAAACTTCAACTTTATCTGGTTCATTTTAGGCCCCATCACCCCATCATACAAATAGCAAAAAATACTGCTCCAACCCACCGCCTGCATTGTAATTCATGGATACTGTTCTTACAGTGAGGTTGGGATTTTTAAAATTCGATTTGTTTAAAAAGCCACATATTGGAATGATACAGTAATGGCTTAGGAAAAAAAATACTATTTAGTAATTTTCCTATGATAAAATATTTTTTTATTTTATGTTTTTCATGTATATGGTATTATTCAGTCATACTGAATTACAGCATGAAAACTCGTGCCACAATTTTTGAAAAAGTAGTCAAATTAATATCTATTTTAAAGGTAATAAAATATGAGGATTAGTAGTTGTACTAATTAATGGCGATAAGGCTATTTTAAATTGCACAATGGGAGATGTGAAAAGGATTGTCTAAAGTAATGTAACTAGATAAAGGTATGTGTTATTGTCGTTATTATTTTAGTACTCTTGAAATTCCTTTCTATCATTACAGTCTTCAAAAATATGCTTAAAAAATGACACAACTCTGTTTTATGTCTGATCCTAGAGTGTAAATACCCATGTGTGTGTAGTCCATGAGCAAATGTGCATCTATAGCAGCTTGTAATATTCAAACATTTAAACTTACCTGTATCACCCCAGAACAGACTGATTTGAAATCCAATCCCACTTGCTAGAGACTCGATTTGCTGGAGAGGCCCTAGGTCAATCCAAGAAATTAAATCCCATGTTAAAAATATCATTGTGTTAAGAATACTTTATGCACACCTAAAAATACAAAATGTAAAATTAAAGAGTCTTGCAAAGTTTTTCTAGCGTCGTCCTTAAGTCTCACTGTGTGAATTGCACAATAGAATCCCCACATCAACATACTCGAAACTTGAGTGAGGTATTGTTTGAAAAATGCTGCAGCATTCAGGATAACATGACTACACATTGACTCCCCATACCATATTGTTTCGCCAGAAGGTTATATTCACTGTCTGCTATGAACCATTAATTGAGGAGGATGGATGGACTTTCCTCCCCGGTACCAATGAATGTGCTACTCTATGGACCAAAAGTTGCTACCAGCATTAACACGTTAGCCTATCAGGCCAAATCTAAAGCCTTCAACAAATCAATTCTTTGTCACTTTTGACATGACCCTTGCATAATCCAGCTAATCTGCTAACATTTGCCCCACATGCAAATTCCTGGTTGTCTAACACCTAATAATTGAGAAAACTGCATTATCTCCAGTCCTTCAGATTTTTCAATAATGTTGGTGCCTCTGCCTGGTCTGTAAACAACCTGGGCAGGTACCATTATCATAATTCCAGCATGAGTTTTAAAGTTAGGGCAGCCACTGAAAGAGGATTCTTATAACTATTCCCATTTAGAAGAACCCTCTACATGTGACCAAGTTTGCACACAGTCGTAATTGGAACCTAGTTCAATGAAGTTGCACTATATTTACACCATTACATTAGTTTACCCAAACCCCAGCATGACTATTTCTCTTGAAAATGCATGGACACTGACTTTCACCGAGTAGATACTGCTGCCCATTTCTACAAATAATTTCACTTTTTATGTTTGGATTACTCAGGATCAAAATATTAGTTCTAAGAAAGTATTTAGACAACAGTAACCACTAGACGAAACACTTGTTGGCAGAAGTAATATTGTACAACATTTAAGGCGCTTATGGACTTCTGAGTGACAAACATTGGGCAATCTATACTGAGTTAACACTTGCCTTTGTGCAGTGCATATTGTTTGTGACATAGTTAATGTATAATGAATACATGTACTTGTAATTGTGTGCAAGCCCTTATTAAGTTATAATTAGGAACACGTGTTCCAGAATAGGAGCTCTCGGGCAACGGGGTGAGCTATTGTGCTTGGCACTCAGTGTCATGCTGCCGGATTGGGATTCTTTTTAGCATATTGACAGTCTAAAGACTTTGTGAGGAGGGCCCTCTATTAGTTCCTGGCTTCCCTTGCTCTGTTTTCTCAAGTCAGAAATATTATGGTCGGCTAGTAAGTGGCTCTTCTGCTGTTCGCCGATGCTGAAACATGACTTAATCGACTCTCTTATCCAGCAGCATGAACTGTTTATGTTGGATTGTATGGTGATTTACAGTATTAATGGTTCATTACAGTATGTTATCTACTTTGCGTCTTTTGCTGTTGAAATACAGTATGTGTATAAATATCGATGATTAGTACTTTGTGAGGCTACATACATATTTGAGGGGTAATAATTGAGTTGGTAGTACCAAATAGGAGGAGGGTTGTAGGTGGTGATGAGGAGTAATTGGTGGAAAGGGGGGTATTTGTCTTATAGTAAGATGGAAGGACTTGAGGGATGGTTTTTAATTTTTCGTCTGCAATTGTTTGTCCTTATTTTGGTAGCTAGTGGCGGTGATTCATTTGTTTTATTTGTACCATACAAAATGTCTTAGGGAAGCTTTGTGAGATCAGAGATACAGATGTATCATGTAGTAGGTCTAAGTGAGAATTACAAATTATGATTTGGAATACCTTGATTGTAGTCGAGAGACTGGATAAATACTCTTGCGTGAAGTATCATACAAGGTTGGTCCACATCACTTAGAATAGGGAACGGTGCCCCTTAAACGATCTTCCACTATGTTTGATTCACTTCACCTTTGCTTGGTGGAATGCAAGGGTGATGAAGGACCTGAGATTCCAAGTAGGCTTAAAACATGACTGATGAATGTAGGTAAGTGTGGCACTTTCTTCAACGGAGTGTATGGTGCATCATGCAATTTCTCATGTTTTACTACTGGGAACCAGTGAGGAGGTGTTAGGGAAAGTTTCATTTGTGCTTCTTTATTGTTCAAGCATGGTTTTGCCACCTGGCTTTGTTCTCTGTGAAGTCAGTCAAATATTTTTTAATAATCGTTCTTATACATTTTATGTGATATTCCTAGTATGCCATCTGGCAGCTCCACACAGGCTTGGTTTATTTGACATAGAGAATCCTTTGTAATACGAGCATTTCCGAATTGATTATTTTGATTCCTGATTATTTCCAAGCTGAAATGTGTGCTCCGGCTTTACTTCTGGACTCCTAAGTGACCAACTGCTGGGTAAAGGCAGTGATCTCTGTAACTTGAAGGTACATCTGGGGAAAAGAAAACCGGGCGGGTGGGAGCTTGAATTACTCTTTAGCCACTGCTAATTGTTCTAGGCTGGATTCAGTCTTTTTTTGCACAGTGTGCCATTTCAAATTGGAGCCAACCGTATGCAAATCAGCCTTGCTCATGTTCCGCTCAAAAAACCAGGTCACATTCCCTCTGAATGAGAACCAAAGCGGCCCCAGGCAAGTTATGGTCGTTTTGGGCCTCATCGGTGAGATGCCATCCAAGTCCTTCCGTAAACGAGCACAGAACCTCTGTCTGCAGAAAGACCCTGAGAAAGAAAAAAAAAAGCAATCGATGGAATGCTTACATTTACCTCTGCACTGGTAATTACTCTGTGCTGCATTTCAGCCTGTTGTTTTTTTGCTCATTGTGCAACTTCAGACATACACCAACTTTCAGCAAATCATGCTGCTCCAGAAGGAACATTCTAGTCCAAACTGCATCCATAGTGCCTCCACTCATTCCCAATATTGCACTGAAGGCAACCCCCCAACCCATGTGCACTTGGGAATACTGCCTTCCAGGGTAATGCTAGTCTTAATTTCCATGTGATTTCTATTATGTGTGTGAATGTGCAATAGTGTTTGTGTCCTATTTGGTCTTCCGGTACTTTCCAAGACACATTTCAGAGTAACTTAATACTTTCTGGTTCAGGAAGGCAGAGTTTGAAAAATTAGACATTTGCTCCAAGAAGATTTCTCTCCTAGGTTTCAAGCCAATTTGCAGCTGTTCAGAGATTCACAAAGAATTCTAAGAGTAGTCATGTGAATCTACGAGATGGAAATTTCTTCAAGTGGCATGTGAAGCAAACGTCTATTTTAATATTGAACTTTTTTTGGTACTCTTTGCTTCTCAGTGTGGATTTTTTGTGCTCCATTTCAAAAGCCCTTCTCATGTGCATCAATAATGAGTAAGTTTAATTTCGGCCAGGAAATATACTTACTCTCTTACTTGAAAGGGAACATTTGTGAGTATATGAAGGCTGAGAAACGAGCTGCTGAGAATTCTTGAGTATTTGTAGACTTGGAGTATGGTCATTTTTGCCTCCTCTGCTGCCTGGCAATGCAGGATCATTAACAAATCCATTTCAGCTGTTAGTTTGGAAATGGCAAAACACTGATACACTGACGGAATATCCAAAATTGCAAAAGCATTTTGCAGCGGTAGCATTTGTAAAGTCGAGAGTGGGAATTTAAAATCCTAACTAGCATTTTGAATGCAGCCATATTAAAGTTGGATGTTACAAATATTTGTGTATTGGCCCACAATTGTCTCTGTGGTTCATAATCTGCCTGTCGTTTGTACTTTGTGTTCATCCAGCACAACAAGAAGCCGTGACATCCCTTTGCAGCCTTATATTCTCTGATTTTGGAAATGACCTGTGCATGAGAATAGAGTCCAATACCTGAGGTATTTTGAATGAATGAATGATTGAGCACCAAGTACCTTCAGTATTTACAGTGTTACCCCTGAAAAAAGTGTAAAAGAAAGCCAAGGCAAAGGGAATGGGAATGGGAAACCAAATGTTAGAAGACTAGTTGGCAAATCGTGGTGTGATGGGCTGGCCCAGCAGCCTCTTATTGGTTAAACTCCTCATTTGCAGCGAAAGTAAATGTACAGATGGGGATCCCAGACGGACGGATTCGACCACCCAAAGCGGACATTTGCAATCTGTGATGGGCGGGCCGGGCCAGTCAAATGGCAGTCAGGGCACTCGATCTTGTCGAAGATGAAGTTTGCCTGCCAGATACTCTGGGCCTAGGGGAGGAGTCGGCTCTCTGTTTATGTGCATGCAAGCAGATTCTTGTTTTTACAAAAGGCAACAGCTGGCTGCCAGTGTGAAGACACACTCCTCGCTGTGTGCAGGGAGCAGCTGGGTGGGCTGAGGGCGCAGGCTCGGTTCACTTTTATACCTCTCTGGGTTTGTAAGGCAGAAGGGTGTAGCGATATAAATCCTGTGTCCCGCTGTGCCATCTCCGTGAAAACAATTGAATGTCATTGTTTTAATCGTTCTGTTCTGCTGTGCACCATGGCCATGCTCGTATTTCACATAAGATACATCATTTTGAAATTCAGCTTTAATGCACCTGTCACCGCCCAGGCACTAGAAACGGATATTTATATTTTGTGGCATAACTTTACCTGCAGTGGTGATGCTAATCGCTTCCATTTTGTATTTGTTCTGAAAGAATTTTATAGAACAGCACATGTTGGCATGTGGTTGCGTGTTTTTGAAAAAATGGCACATTAATTCAAAAACGTTATTGTACTGAAAGATACAGTACTAGTCTGGGTTTATCACTCATCTTCACAGAATAAAATGTAGATATCCGGTAAAAATCTGAATCCAGCATAAAGATGCAGGGTTGGTTGTGGTTGATTTCTCTACACGTTTATGCAGTCTTCATTCTCCTATTCCAACCAGTGATTCCCTATGTTTTGTGGGTGGGAAGATTTTTTTGTATGCTTGAAAACCACAATCTTTGAGAGCAAATATTTAATTTTTTGACACTCCAGTGTCTTCTCGGAAGAGAAGGATGCTTCGCTCTGCACAGGAGTTTACATAGATCATTGCAAACATTGCTTTAGGACATTACTTCTGTGATAGTGTGATCCTCAAATTACTGTTCATCTGGAAACCATACCAGGCGGAGAACCCCTCCGCTCCAAGTCAATTCAGAACCGCTGAATTTAGCATCCTGATCTGTGGCACAAGGTGGAAGACTGAAGACTGCGTCGTAGTGGTGGATTTGTTTGTTCCACTTTCTTGAATATTCTTTGTGGGGAAGGAATTTCTGATGAGAGGCACGTGTTGATTGCTTTGTTATTTTAGGTGGATCCCTCTTGCCAGAAAAACCAAACACACACATAAAGTAAAAAAATAATATTCACTCACTTCTAACTTGAAACGTCCCCTCCAGTAACACAGTGAAGGAAATATGGCAGCTGTCAAGCATTCACTTGCTGCTGTTAAAGCTTTAAAAAGTTACAATGTACAAAACTAAAATAATAAAAAAACACTGCAAGACTGGAATTCAGTGCTATGGGGCCAGCCTGGGGTCAAAAGCATGAAGAGCAGAATGTCCCCTTGAACACCATATGCAAATATTGCATTGGGTGATATTTTGCAGGGTCATGTGGTCACTCGTTACAAACGGTGAATCTCCCTGCTTAAGTGCGCGTTTTAATCCGGGATGGATTTTAGTTTAATCGCAATGCGGTAGAGTCATGATCAAGACGCAGTTAAAGTTCCAAAGTTTGCTGTGAAGTTAATAACAAGCTTGTATGATAGAAGTATGGTGCCCTTTGTTTCTAGCAGACTGTACCCTAACTTGTAATCACACCCTTGTTTTGTTCTGAAGCCAGTGACGGGTATGGTTTCAATATGCTGGCTGCGTTTCCCATGGACGCCAAGCTCATCCTTGTAATTGACCGAGAGGATAGGGTTAAACCCGCAAGATTTAAGGATTTTGTGTTCTAAATAAATTCAATATTACACATGTGGAAAGCATTGAAACATACATACACAGCAGAAGTTAACACTATTGGTTATATGAAAACCTTATTAGCAGTAATAGACTTATCAAGTTAAAAAGTTGTGGCTATTGTAAATCACATTCTCTGACTAATTTCTGTCTTTTGGGAGACCAAAACAACATTTTGTGCATATGTGGTTTTTATCATTGATCTTTTAAGATCTGGCCTAGAGACCGCTTTATCTGTTTCTCCAATCTCAAGTTTCCAAGAACATGCATAGTAAAAAATAAATGTATACAGCGCCAGGGTGCCCGTACATACAGCGCCAGGGTGATAGTGCGCTTTACAAGTGTCAATAACAATAATGATAAGTTATGTTCATTCATTGGGATTCTTCAGGGTCATGCACATTTTGCTTCCACCCATCATAGAATACATCATGGGTCAGCTCACTTCATCCATTGGCTGTCTTACACTGTGAATAGCTGCTTTTTACTTGATCACACATGTACTTCCATTTAAAAGGGGAACGCCCCTTTTACATATTTCTCTTTGAAAGGAAATGCCTGACATCTTTGAATGGTGGCAGTTTTACTGTTTAGCTTTTAAATGTTTAATTTCTATTGCATTTGCTGACAAACGAAAAAACAATATATAAAAAAAAAACAGGACATTCTTTCCAAGTCCAGCCCTATTGGCTTTGCAAACAGTTGTTGGCTTCTGTATTTACTTTGCTGGTGAATTGAGCATTATGCAGCAGATTTTCTGCTCATTGCCTTTCTCTGGGGCGCTGTAATTGCAAGCATTTTCTGCAATTCGGGCAAAGTAGACTTTTCACCTTGGAGCACTTTTCTGTCTCTTAATAAAATGCCAATCCATTTTTTATTCTTTTCATATAATTTGATCCCAGCCAGTCATTAAAAAAAATGGCAGCAGCCGGCCTTTCATTATTAGATTTTTACCACTTATTTTTATAATTTTTAGTATCAAATGTTTCCTTTTTTAACCGTTCTGACTGCTTGAGACTGTTTAGAAGAAAGAAGTAGACCTTGCTCTGTGAATGTTGGCTTAGTGTTGTTACATCCTACTTCATTGGAACTCTGAGGAGTGTAGGGTCTTGGAGGAACAACTCACAAGTCTGTCCAGTATCTAGTTGCTCAAGGTAAGATTACACGCCTGCTGTTCGCCATGCAGAAAACGCGCTGGTCTAATTTTTCATGCGTCACGGCCCGTTGATTGCCTCGGTATCATTATACTCAGTGACGATGAAACTGACCTATTACTTTGAAGCCTCCATTGTACCTAATAGGTCATTGTGCAAAAGAGTGCACAATATCTTTATGAGAAATATCACTTATCATAGTAATTGTAACCAGCTGTTCTAATGATTGAACATTGCCCTTTTGATTAATAACGCTTCCCCTAAGGTGTAGCCAACTAGCACATTAATGAAATACTGATTTGCCTGAAATCAGAAGATCTAAGGAAACAATCAGACATGAACTCTCAATAACATCGTAAATTAAGTGCACCGTAGCCCACATCCACTTATCCTATAATGAATAGGCTTAAATCACGGAGTCTAATAGATTTTTTAAGAAGTCCCATGAGTTTTTCATTTGCTGCTAGGTTTGTCAATCATAGTTTAAGGAGGGTGAATTTCATGCCAGATTAACATGATAAAAACGGATTTTTAAAATAAACTCCTGTAGATTTGTTGTATGCAAACGTATTTTATGTGGCTATCTTGAGGTTCTGGCATGCGACAGGCCTCACCCCTGCTTTATACATGTGGGAGTTTAAGACAGTGGGACACAAGCAATTTGGCCTAGATGATGGGGCAGTGATTTGGGCATTTGGGAATGTAACACCACTATCTTCAATTCAGTTGTTTTAACGAAGCCTCTAACACTGGCAAATCCCGCACCAAACTCAAGTGGGGAACAACAGCCACCAAAGTGACTTTACATGTAGTAGTCCGTGTGTGTGGTGGTTTTGTGAAGTGCAAAACTAGCTAGAGAGCAGCTGAGTGATCCCCAGCATGCATGAGCCTGAGGATAGGATGCAACGTCGTTTACAAGAGAAGCCTTCTGCATGTAGGTTCCTTTTGTTTGTTGAGGTTCTGGGTCTTCAGCTCCTCTCCCTCCTCTGCAAGATGTAAGCAGTGGTTCTGATATTGATGGGATGTTATTTTATATTTTTGGGTTTCAAGTTAGAGGAGGACTGCTTTCTGGTCTGCTAGCATTTCTTGAGCTTGTCTGCTTATGCATTAGATCCTAGTTTGGCATTTTCTGCAAAAGGTGGTTATGATTTTGGCTAGGTATGCAGGGTGACGAGTCTGATGCTTTTGGATAGCAGACTCTGCTTAACAGTCTTTGCTTCTTAAATGTTTGCTCTTATGTTACTAAGTCCAAAGCAGGGAATTATTTCATGCACATTCATCCTTAATGATCATTCTGAGGAAAAAAAAAACAGCTTTATAAATGTTGTGGTCACCACTTCCCATTAACATGCCTCAGGAGACTTAAAATGATTTGGTAATGTTTTCAACCACTTGTCGGTGGACGTTCATAAAGCAAAGTCTAGACATCTAAGGTGCCAAGTTACATGCCCCACTCAGGTAAGCAGGAAAGCATGTTCTGCTGAGATTGTTACATCTAATGCATAGTACCCACCTGACCCCCTCCTGTTTGTGCTGTCTGAAATTAAAGACCTGTCTCGCCTCAAACCTCTTACAGGGTGGGGTTGGCTTTGGTTAATCCCCAAGCAAGATGATGATGACGACTATATATTTTCAAAGGTGTTCTGTGGAAATGTAAAAAAATAAGGTGATGGTGGCAAAATGCCCACACAGTAATCTGGCTTCAGACATATGTGGCAATAAAGAAAGATAACTTATCCAAAGTACTTGAACATTGCATTAGTGTTCTAACACACGTCATCCACTACATGCAAATTCTAGCCTATCTACACCTTAAAAATGTCTGCACATCGTGCTTTTCCTAGCTGTCATTTCATGCTCAGGCACCTGAAAGAGGTCTCCCTATTGGAGTACGTTCTGGGAGAGAGTGCATACCAGCTCAGTCTTTTGTGTCTGTCATTGGTTCATATACAGCTCGGGACCTGTTCCTGCGATGAATAAAGTCCTCCTAATCCAGACCAGCTACTGTCATTATGTAGATGGGGCAACGGCTATCAGTTTTCCGTCTCGCTTTACTGGATCTGGGTAACCATTTTGCAAAAAAAGATACATTTAAAACCGGTTGTGCTTTTTTCCAAAGTAATTCCTCCTCTATTCAACCCTCCCTTCCCTCAAAGAATTATTTTAAGTGAGCGGAGAGGAAAAGTGGAGAAAAAAGTGTGAAAGAGGAATGGTGGAGCCTCACGGGAGTGACACCATGGAGGCTAGCAGGATGGTACTCGCCTGCTGCCTAGGTTCTCATCATCAGCGTCCACCACTCCAAATAGAAGAAGTGTGATAGTCCACAAAGAAAAAGAAAAAGTGTGTATGGTGCTAGGGTGTCAATTCCTGCCTGTACCACCAACTTGGTGTACCGCAGGTCTGGACCCAAATAAGGAAAAAATGTGCCAACCCAATGGCGCATTAGTCCTGTGTTGTAAAACCGAGCTAGACCACACTGGCCAAATAATCTTTATTCTGTGCTGTGTGTCTGCTCACTTTAAAAAGCCGACATGTTTCGTTGCCCCTAGAAAACTTACGGCAACTTCTTCAGGGCGTGGGTCTATCACTCCACCCTGCACCGGATTTCATATGTGTGCTGTGATTAGGCACTCGACAGGCATACCTATAACTGTATACTCATATGGGTGTGTGCATTTAGTCACTTTCGCTGTTTGGTCCCTCGTACTGCCATCGTCAGCCGGGACCTCGTGTGGCGTGGAGCGTTGTCTCTGCACCATGTCATTGGTTGCCTGGACATTCCCAGTGGAATTGACCCAAATGACTGGGTGTATAATTAACTGGGACTAACCTTCACGAAGCACCACTGTACTGTGACATTGGAGCTATGATTCTGAAGTTGAATATTCCAATATGAGCGATCGAAGTGGGATTTATCAAAATTTACTGCTGTGCACCATTTTACAGCCACCTACATTGTTTTTGTCTCACCCTTGAGATGTTTTGGTATTCAGGTGAAATATGCAGTTGTACAAGTATGAGCTTGCGCCATTTTTTGAGGGGGAAATGAATATTTTCAGGTGCATGGTTTCACTTCATTTAATTAGTATTGCATCAAGAAGGCATTGAGAGGGGAGTTCTCCTCTGTACCCCACAGTCACGAGCATGCCTTTATTCTGGAGGGGGGGGGGTAAATGACGTCCCTCATTGGCAACTCTTTCCCTTAATTCCTTCACCCCCCCCCCCCCCCGCTACTCCTTTCCTAGTGCTTTGAATTAAAGAAACATGTACATTGCTGTTTATACAACTTTGTTATTTTGAAGTTCAAATGGATCTGCTTGAAATTAAAATGTCTTGCAGGAATTTGTTTAGAGTCTCTACAAAGGGACTGGAGTGAACTGCAGCAACAAGTAGGAGGGTCACTGGGGACGGAAAATGCTTGGCAGAAACCCCGAGTGTTTTTAGATATTCATGAACTTAAAGGATCAGCGGCAGTGGTGGAGTTCTGGCCGCAGTGTTACAACGCAGGCCATTTCACAAACTACTGGCATGCGACCAAAACTTAAATTAACTTCTTTATTATGAATACCAATCTGGAACTAATAAAGCCTAGTTTCTACTAAAATTGAAGTAATTTCAATTTTACCAATTAATATTTCCAAATAATTGACTCGCATTGTATAACATGTGTGTTCCTTTAATTACGCAGGTTTTAAAGTGGGACATTGTTTTGATAATTCTGATTCATGGATGCTGTAAATCAGGGCATCTACATGAAAGAGTATATTTTCTTTAAAAGAGTATGAGTTGATTGCCAAATTGTTCTCATGTGGTTAATTGGTGGGAGAGCACTGGCAACAAATGAAGTGCGACCAAACAATATTTCCTATTTAGGTGGGATTGTGTCCAAGAAGCGTTTCAAAGTGTAATCTAGTCAGGCAAATTCATTTTGTCTAGATTGGTTTCCAAAACAGAAACGATATTTGTGTGAAGTGCACATTAGATCATGCCCTATATGCATGCAAAGCCAAGGTCTATCTGTCCTCAAAACCTGTGTTGGCTTGCTTTACAACTGCTCTCCCTTTTCTTTCTGCAAAAAGTACTTATTTTTTTCATTAAGCTAAAATATATGTTTTGTGTAAATATGCAATACCATTTGAAAATGTAAGAGGAACATGGGAAATGTAATGTCTTAAAATCTGTTTTTAGAATGTATCCTCTATTTTATTATGGGAACATGATTTTGTTGATTAGAAGGTTTTTAATTTAGCACTACATAGAATAAAAGAGATTACTTATGCTGCATATGCATATTATTGTACAATTCTAAATTATTGGTGTTTTACAGAAGAAATAAATATGTTGTAATTAAGATATTTGGCTCAATTAAATAACATCACGTCTGCTTGGTTGCCAGTCAAAACTACTATTGTACGTGCAGGTCAGCATACCTGGATTATAAAAAGTTGGATGGAGAGAGCCTTCTTCCAAGTTTTACTCAAGTCCTATGAGGTAGCATTGGCCCACCACTGCATGCACCATTTATTTATATGTAGGTCGGTAGTAGCTTGACCATGATTTTCTTATCTCTGTTGTCATCACTTAGTAGACTGGTTACTAGTCTGTAGTAAGTGATCACGTATGATTCTGGTGTGGTGTTTTTCGGGAGCATTTGAATGACTGCATTTTTTCAAAGTCACTAAGTAGCTGAATACTTATCACTGGGTCAGTCATACATTCTAGGATGGATTACGTCAATAGGTTGTGCCTGATAATTATGAAAGAGACTTGTTTCTCGATCACCGAAGGCTGATTTGCATAAGGATGCTCAAACGGGTACTAAAAAGAAGTTGCTGCAGCACTGTGCAATCTTATACTTATTACAGGTCTAGACCTCTAGCCTGGCTGGTATTTGGATCCTGGTCTTTTGGCTTCCCTCAGATATTCTTCCAAAAGAGTAATTAAGGGTTTTGGTGGTCAGGGTATTCTGGATGTCAAACTGAATGTGGGCCTGAAGCAGATGGTGATCTAGAACACAACCAAGATAGTGGAGGTCTGGCTTTGTTGCTTTTTATCGGCTGTGCAGTGCTTAACTTGAGCTGGTTGTTTCCGTTGCTCTGCACTGGCACTTCATTGTCAGCACTGGTACGTACCTATGACCGTCTGCCACATGGTGGCGCTGTTTTTTCTAATTCAGAGATGAGCACGATTGTTGTTTATTAATTCAATGTACATTGAGAATTACTAATATCTGCTGCAGGAGCCATTCTTTTAACTTTGGGGTCCTGAAAATGGCAGAATTGGACCACTTGTAAGAGTGTCACCTATTAGTTATGTATGCTCTTACTGTAATTGACAGTAGCAATGGGGAATGTAAGAGGGAGTGGCCTGCTGACTAGAGCCCTAGCACATTTTTCTATACAAATTCAGCACTGCAGCTGTGCTGTTGCATTACGTACCACTCGGGTGAAAGGTAACTTTACTGTAGGCCTCGTCCACCATTTTAAGACTTGCACCAGGGTTTGGGAGATCTACTTTAAATTTACCTTTGTCTTAGGCTGTGTCGTTTTGAGCAAGCTTTCCTACCTGAGTGTGTCTTTTAAAAGAGGCACTCTCCTTAATCTATGCCAACAGCGCTCATGTAGATGCTGGTCTGCAAGTTCTTGCCCGAGATCAAAGCCTCAGGCAGAAGCTACAGCTATATTCACTATTTCTTCTTTCAACATTGGTTCTTGAGGCAAGGATTTATTGCAGTTGAAGCTATAATGTGCCTGCTTCAGTCTGGACATGTAGTTTGGTTGATTCTGTTTGTATTAATAGCTTTGAGAATAGTGAAGTGGGCGGCTCTGAAATATATTATCATTAGGAACAATGTGCTTGTATAATGGCCTCTTATGCAAAATATTGGCTGCATAGAACACAATCCATGGCAAAGAAGTAACCCCAAACCCTGCCAGCTACTATAAGTGCAAAACACAACCAAGTACATTGTCAACTGACTGCTCTTACTCTGGTCAATTAGAGTCCCAGATCCTCAAAATGGTACCTAGATTTCCTAAGTGCATCAGGACCATACATATGGAGGCAGGGTGCCATAAAAATTCACTTAACATAACAATGCATCAAAGCATCACAGTCACCAATTTGCATGTGTAGTATGCTAAAGAAAAGTTAGTACCTTGACTTTTTTTTAATAAATCCTCGTGCCATTTCAATTGCATATTTCTGCACAGCTTAATTGTGAATGGCGACTGGTTTATGCATTATTTTAGCAAGTGTTTGTATCGGTAAGGGGCCGTGTCTTGTTTCCGTTTGTCCGAGCTGTCAAGAGGGTACTCCATTACGAGTTTGTCATCACCTAAAAGAGCTATTCTGAGGAGGATATAATTGGATGCTAGGGTGGAGATTGTAATGCTAGCATATGGCTCCTGGGATACTTTTAAAAACCTGAGCAAGCGCTTTCATATGACTGTGCGGTCTCCATACAGCTGTATTTCGCTAAGCCTGTCATATGGATAGCGATTGAGTCGGGTTAGTACAGTGCATTGTTCAAAACAACAATTTTATATATATATATATATATATATATATATATATATATATATATATAAATGGTAAGTAACACAAAACAACTTAAACATGTCTTCACGATTCTTTCGCACTTGGTTAACATATTATAGCAGACAACTTTCAAAATTGAACTCTACCTCCTGTTGATGTTATTTGGTTACTGTCTAAATTTTGCTTGCCCATGTGAAATTTTTCCCAAACTATAGCTGATAAATGGGTTTATTTATTTTATGTATTTAAGTTATTCTTGATTTGTTATTTTCAATCCATACTTGATTATCTGTCACAACAAAATGCACCTTGTCTGAAGGTGTTCACATACCATGGACAGATGGGTTTACTTGAATATTTCAAACACCCATAAACAAGACTATTCCATTTAACCTCTTGGGCGCGGCTGCAATTCAGCGCCTGTGCGGTCGTTTTTAAGAGTGGGCGGGATCATGACGGCCCCCAGTCGTCATCAGCACACGCCCACCGTGATGCATGACAGATGGGGGCCGTCATCCGCATGGAAGGCGTTAATATAGAGTGGAACCATTTTTCAAATGGCGCATGAAATGCAAAAGCAAATAAAGTTTAGAAAACGTACGCTATAACAAGAACTTGAAAGGACTTTGATGTTCCTGTTTTAAAAGATACAGAGCAATGTTTAAGCATATGTCTCAGGCATTTACAGTGTGTTATGTGAACTTTAAGAATTTTAGAAGAGGCAAAAAAAGATGGAAGGAAAGAAGTCTTGTGATCTCAGTTTATGGGGTCTTTAAATGGAAGATGACCATATGTCATATTTCAGTGACGCGAGACATTAGTCCTTTTCCCACTAACCTATTCGCTGCCATTGACCTGAGTTACACTCTGTGTGGTTTGTATGCCTGCCTCCTCCTACTTCTGCCAGTAGGCCTCTGCCTGACTCTTTCAGGAGTCTCTGTTTGATTTGGCGTGTCACTTTCTTCCTGATTTTGAAGGTCATTTTCGGCCTTATTTTGCATCTTATCTTCTGCCTTATTATGTAGGTCTACTAAAATCAATAAGAACTGGCTCACACCTTGAAGTCTTACGTTTATGTTTGTGGAAAACCAGTAGGTTTTTGTATTAAGACCCACACCCACCAACCTAGTAGGTGGCATGCTTCATTATCAGGTCCCAACCAAGGTGCCAAGTGCACCTCTGTGTACTACAACGCCTGGACTACAGCGGAGTGGGTTTTTGTGTGTGATATGGTGCCCTCTGATAATACCTGTTGCGGCCTCCCGAACTGAGGCCGCAACAGGTATTATCAGCGAGCAGTGGCCTTGACGAACGTGGGACTACAGGCTCTGCCCCCTTGCGGGATTCATGCTGTACATGGCAAATTTACCATAGTTTCTACGGCATAACCAGGAGGACATAACTAACCCCCCTCCTTTTTTTTCATTCGTACCTTAGCAAGTGCAACACTTTTTTACAAACTTGGCCAGGAAGACTCAACCAGACCAATACACACACGGTTTTTCACATATCTCACTCCACAGGTCCTGAAGATAGCCAGCCTATTTTAGAGACTGGCTGAAACATGTAGACCTAACTCCAGGATATTAGAGTCCTAAAAATAAACTCTGCACATATGCCCACTTCTCTATTTTAACCCTGTCATAGGGCCCATCATTAACATTTAACTTATAAAAGGGCCCCTATAGGCAGTTTTAATATCACTTTCACTGCACCATACCCCACAAAGAAAACCTGCTCCCCTGTAGCCCAAGCGTCGTAGCACACTCGAGGTGCACTTGGCACCATGGGTGGTACCTGATGATGAAGCATGCCACCCACTAGGTTGGTGGGTGAGGGTCTGCCTAAAAAAAACTACTGGTTTTCCACAAACATAAATGTAAGACTTCAAGGTATGAGCCAGTTCTTATTATTGAAACAGGGGAAATGAACTAGCTCCCCCATTTTGATTCTTCCTCTCCCTCCTATTGATTTGCAGTTATTTTTTTGGGTCACCTGCCTGATTTTGCAGATCACCTTCTGCCTCAGTTTTGCAGGTCTCCTTTTGCCTGATTTTGTTGGGGGGGGCTTTTGCACGATTTTGTCAATAGCCCCCTTACAGGTTCTGTCTGTATGCCTTGGTCACCCTCTGTCTAATTTTGTTGCCAAACTTGGCCTGATGTTGCCGTCACATTCTACCTCATTTTGGTGGTAGTCCTCAGCATGAATTTACTAGCTGCCTTCTGACTTTTTTTTTTCTGTACATCACCTGCTTTTTATATGGGAAATAAGCCTAACTTCTCCCGGGCCACACATGAGTGCCTCCCAATCCACAAATTCTATCCAATAATTTTTTCAACCTAGAAAAGTAATTGCATTCTTTTAATTTTTAAACCTGTGACTTGTCTGGCTTATAAGGAAGGGTAGCAAATTGTGTTACCTTGGAATCACAGTATAATTTTAATTTGCCTTGGTGGGTACTATATTTATCTTGCTCCTCTCCTTGTGCTACATTGCGCCAGTGCACGCAGTTATTGAACAAGCAATCTGCAAGCGTGTGTGTCTACCAATGCACATTGGACAGCATGGAATATTTTGTATAAGAGACTGGTGTTCGCATAGGAACAAACTTTAAAAAAAAATCCATATGCCGTTTTAAAGAGAAGCTGTATGCCTCTGGTGAAACCTCTTGATTTATAATAGCAGCAAGTAATACCTACTGTTCTGCAGCCATGAGTGCGTTGAAGATAGAGTACAAAAAAAATACAGATTATATAACCCTACCCGCCTTCAAGTTCCCCACCCCCGCTCCAACTGCTGAAAGAAAGTTTATTTAAAGCCATTTGATTGCAAGCAAAATGCATGACTTCTTTATAAGGTGTAAATTAAACCACCGCCTCTCCAAAAGGTGTTGGCTTGGTGTCAAGAGAATAAGTGGCGGCCTGAAATGTGTGACCTGCGTGTTGCTGTTAGCAGATCCTGCTGCTGTTGCTAGTACCGCCCCAACAGAGTGTCTTTACTTTGTGGCTTGCTGTGTTATGCATTGGAAAGGGTTTGTCGACAGTGTGTGAAGGCCGTTGAAACTGGCTTTTTAAAAGTGCTGGAGTAATCTTAACGTAGAGTGACTTTAAAGATTGCACAAGTGCATAACTTTACACCAAAAACCTAAACGACAAACAGTGATCGAATCCTTGAGCCAGAAAACTATATGTGGCCCCTTAATCCTCAGCCGTGTCCCCAAAATGCAAAATAATCAATGCAGGTCTCTTCTGTGGCTAATGAATAATTCTGCTTTGATCATCCCCTTTTAGCCTCTTGCAGAGTATGTCTGTGTCTCCCCCGACCCCCCTCGTCCGCCGCGCTCTGCTCGCAGCAGGGCCATGCTTTGTTAATTGATTGCGGGATTGTTCGGCCTGGTTCCCAGCTAGAGGTCTTGACAAAAATGCATGTCAAGGAAGGAAAATGTAACCTTTCACGGTTGCTTATCAAACGACTGTTAAAAAAAAATCCACCAAAATGCTTCAAATTCCTGAGCGGCCTGATCCTCTGTTCGCCAAGTGAAAGGTGCAACTTGATGAAGCCGGGCAGGGGACCTCGTGCGCGCCAGATAATGCCTTTTGTTGCTTGAATACCGGGAAATCTCAGGCGGGCAGTTCACATTTCCCCCTCTGCTGAACCTGCGGAACCATACAAATGAAAGTTCACGTGTTCAGTGTGACTTCTTACCTGTGTGAATTTATCAGACGGCCCAGTGGGGCCCGAATGACAAAGATTTGTTCGCGGTTGTGCGTGGTTTGCTTCTGAAATGTCAGGATTAATGCCATACATGCTCCTCCTGGAAAAACGTTTTGTGAATCGGAGGCTGTGCTTCGGTTTACAGGCTCCCTTTTGGGTGGAAGACTCGTTACCCTCTCATAGGTCCTCCTCATCATCACGGTCCTTACAATAGTGAGGCGATCCCGCCTCCCGACAGGCCATCTAGAACACTAGTCTTTATTTTAGTATTACTATATAAACACCGCCCACACACACACCGCCCACCCATTGCCATGTCTGTTAGTAACAGGACCAAACACAACCACAGTGGGAGGGAACAGGACTGGAACGAGGAGGACCCTAATCAGTATGCATATTACCGGTAAGTAACAACACATTTCCTTCTGAGTCGGACATCAATCAGTGACACTTATAGAGCCGCTACATACCCGTAGGGTCTCAAGGCGCTGGGGGGTGGGGGGGGGGGGGTGCCGCTACTGCTCGAACAGCCAGGTCTTCAGCTTCTTCCTGAAGGAGAGGTGGTCTTGGGTCAGGCGCAGGTCGGTCGGGAGGGAGTTCCAGGTCTTGGCGGCCAGGTAGGAGAAGGACCTTCCTCCTGTAGTCGCTCTTCGGATGCGGGGGACGGCGGCGAGGGCGTGGTTGGCTGATCGGAGGTGGCGTTTGGGAGCGTAGAAGTTGATCCGGCTGTTGAGGTAGCTCGGGCCTTGGTCGTGTAGGGCTTTGTGTGCGTGGGTGAGGAGGCGGAAGGTGATTCTTTTGTTGACGGGGAGCCAGTGAAGGTCTCTCAGATGTCCGGTGATGTGGCTGGTTCGTGGGATGTCGAGGATGAGTCTGGCTGAGGCGTTCTGGATCCGCTGGAGTCTCTTCTGGAGCTTGGCGGTGGTACCGGCGTAGAGGGCGTTGCCGTAGTCCAGTCGGCTGGTGACGAGGGCCTGGGTGACGGTCTTCCTGGTCTCGGTGGGGATCCACCGGAAGATCTTCCGTAGCATGCGTAGGATGTTGAAGCACGCCGAGGAGACGTTGTTGACTTGCCTGGTCATGGAGAGGGAGGAGTCCAGGATGAAGCCCAGGTTGCGTGCATGGTCTGTCGGTTTGGGTGCGGTGCCCAGGGCGGGAGGCCACCAGGAGTCGTCCCAGGCGGAGGGGGAAGAGCCCAGGATGAGGACCTCCGTCTTGTCAGAGTTCAGTTTCAGGCGGCTGGTCGTCATCCACTCGGCTACCTCTTTCATCCCTTCGTGCAGGTTGGCTCTGGCGGAGGCGGGGTCGTTGGTCAGGGAGAGGATCAGCTGGGTGTCGTCGGCGTAGGAGATTATGCTGAGGTTGTGTTTGCGTACGATGGCCGCGAGGGGGCTCATGTAGACGTTGAAGAGGGTGGGGCTCAGAGATGATCCTTGAGGGACGCCGCAGATGACTTCGGAGGCCTCTGATTTGTACGGTGGTAGGCGGACTCTCTGTGTTCTCCCGTCGAGGAAGGAGATGATCCATTCCAGCGCCTTGTCCTGGATTCCGATGTTGCTGAGGCGCTGTACTAGGGTGCGGTGGCAGACCATGTCGAAAGCCGCGGAGAGGTCTAGGAGGATGAGGGCCGCTGTTTCCCCATTGTCCATCAGGGCTCGGATGTCATCGGTGGCGGCGATGAGGGCGGTCTCGGTGCTGTGATTGGCTCGGAAGCCGGACTGTGAGGGGTCGAGGGATCCGTTCGTCTCGAGGAAGGCGGCCATCTGCTTGTTGACGGTCTTCTCGATGACTTTGGCAGGAAACGGGAGGAGCGAGATGGGGCGGTAGTTCTTGAGTTCGGTGGGGTCCGCTGTTGGTTTCTTGAGTAGGGCGCTGAGTTCGGCGTGTTTCCAGCTCTCAGGGAAGGTGGCGGTGTCGAATGATGTGTTGATGATGTCTCGCAGGTGGGGTGCGATGACAGCGTCGGCCTTGTTGAAGACGTGGTGAGGGCAGGGGTCAGTCGGTGATCCGGAGTGGATGGAGTTCATCGTGCGGATGGTGTCTTCGGTGCTGACCGGGGTCCAGGCGTGGAGGGCGGTGGTGGGGGGTGGCTGTTCGGTCATGGTGTGCGTAGGTTGGTTGTTGAAGCTGTTGTGTATGTCCGCGATCTTGTTGTGGAAGTATGAAGCGAGAGAGTTGCAGAGGTCTTGCGATGGGGTGATGTCGTTGTTTCCTGCGCTGGGGTTGGAAAGCTCTTTCACGATGTTGAAGAGTTCCTTGCAGTTGTGTGCGTTGTTGTCCAGCCGTTCCTTGAATGCTGTTTTCTTGGCGGCGCGGATCAGCTGGTGGTGCTTCCGGGTGGCGAGTTTGAAGGAGGTCCTGTTGTCCGGTGTAGGTTCCCTTCTCCAGACTTTCTCGAGGGCTCGGCAGTTCTTCTTGGCATCACTTCCCTTACATCATTTCCCTTACATTATTTGAAGCCATCTCTGTAGTTAACACCATCCATGCTGGTGATGGAACCACTCCGTCACCAGCCACGGACGCGCTGTGCTGGTGACGGTGTGGTTCCGTCACGGCCCGGCCGCCGCAAATGCACGGCGCTGATTTTGCGCCTGCGCGGCGCGTTCTATTGAGCGGGCGTGGTTGTGATGGAACCACTCCGTCACAAGCACAGCGCGCCCGAGGCTTGTGACGGAGTGGTTCCGTCACGAGCATGGTGGCGCCGCGTGGCCCCCCTCGCCCCTAGCGCTGCGGCGGAATTACCGCCGCAGCCAAGGGGTTAAGTGCTGTCATCGCCCCCAATGGGTTAGATCGCCATTGCAGTCTTTTCAAGGTCTTGGTCGTTAATACCGGGCTGTTGAATTGTAGCTACTTTATGCTCAGTGTTGTTATTGTAAATTGTATTTATATAGCAATTACTGGCCGTTGAAGGGCTTTGAGGCAAGTACCCAGTGTTGGAGTTAAGTTGGCAGAACATTAATATGTGCTTCCTTTTTTGTTGTGGATTAGTTGTGGTTTAAGTTTGTGCTCTTGAAATCTAATTCATTGTGATAGCTGCTTCTTATTTTTTTGGTCTGTCCGGTGGCTTCCACCAACAATATGGCATAATCTGGTCCACAAGTTACTTAGGCTTCTATCAAAGGATGTAAGTATGTTTTTTTTTCTCCTGAGTCACTTTGGCCATTTCAAGGGAGTTGCTCAGGTTTTGTTCGGCATGAAAGCAGTGGTGCAGACTGTATTTTTTTGAACGTGCAGTATTGCTGTTTCTTGAAATACTTTCCCTAAATTGTGAATGCGTTTTTTAAGTGGTTCCTTTGTACATAAAAAACCTTTGAGATCTGTTCCCGCATGATACCGAATGACTTCCCTTTTAAACGTGCCCTTTATGGTCCATTGCAAAGGCTTTATTGAATACAAGTCTGGCTGGAGTGGAGTAAAATGTTTCATTGGGCGCAGGGCAGGTAAAGTAATCCAGAGGATTGAGAAACGCTGCCTGCTCCAATTGTTGGCGGGTGTATATATGGTATTTAAATGGCTCTAAACTTGCTTAAAGGTAGTGGGATACTGTGCATAGTCCAAGGCCGATACACAACTAATGTGTGATTGAAGACGTAGCTGATTTCTAAGAGCAAAAGTGGACTGTTTCTATTGTATATAGCCACAACATTTGGTTATTTAAACATAAAGTGTGTCCTCAGCAGAAAAAACAAGGGAAATTATACTGTTTATAAACGAAGTACTTCCAACAAGTAAACACTAATGATTATTTTCAAGATGCAATTAGACATTACTCATTATCCATTCACTGTACGTCCAAAAAACTGTTATCCGCTGTATAACGTGGAAACTACTGGTACCCTGTCAAATGGAATTTCCAACAAGGTGCTCTTTTCACCCTACTTGGATTGGTATTCTTGTATCTTTAGTGATCTTGGTTTACTCTATTACCTGCCTGTATTGGGGCTTCTGTTGGAAATAATGAGTTCATATGTCTGCACCTTTCTTTTGAGAGCCTAAGTTGCACTTAAGTAAGAAATATCCACCTGATGGTTTTACATCTAGCATTGTCTACTGATTTGTTTAACTACAACCTTCCCCCCTCGCACGAGTGGCCCGCCACCACGACCTCAACATCATCTCCTACGCCGACGACACCCAGCTCCACCTCTCCCTCACCAAGGACCCACATACCACCAAAACCAACCTCACGAGGGAATGAAGGCTGTCGCCGACTGGATGAGGAGCAGCCGTCTGAAGCTGAACTCGGACAAGATGGAGGTCCTCGGACGGCCCACCCCCTCAGCCTGGGACGACTCCTGGTGGCCGACCACACTGGGAACAGCACCAACACCCACCGACCATGCACGCTACCTAGGATTAATCCTTGACTCCTCCCTCTCCATGTCTAAGCAAGTCAACGCCTTCTCCTCCTCCTGCTACAACACCCTCTGCATGCTCCGCAGGATCTACAAGTGACCCAGTGACACAGGCCCTCGTCAGCAGCAGACTGGACTACGGCAACGCACTCTACGCAGGAATCCCAGCCAAACACCTACGACGACTACAACACATCCAAAATGCCTCCGCCCGACTGATCGTCAACGTCCCCCGCCGCAGCCACATCACCCCCCACCTGAGAGACCTACACTGGCTCCCCGTCGACAAGAGGATCACCTTCAAGCTCCTCACCCACGCACACAAATCACTCCACAACGCCGGACCAGCCTACCTGAACAGCAGACTCCGCTTCCACACCCCCACCTGCCAGCTCCGCTCCGCCAGCCTCGCACTTGCCGCTGTCCCCCGCATCCAACGTATGACCTACGGCGGTAGATCCTTCTCCTACCTCGTCGCCAAGACCTGGAACACCCTCCCTAACCACATATGTCAGACCCAAGACCTACTCGCCTTCAGAAGACTCCTCAAGACCTGGCTCTTCAAACAGTAGTAGCACCCCCCCAAGCCCCCTCCTCCCCTCAGCGCCTTGAGACCCTCACGGGTAAATAGCTCGCTTTACAAGTACTCTGATTGATTGATTGATTGCCAAAGCAATATAACCCTTTTATGTCCATATGAGCTTTTTATATCTTATTATTATTATTATTATTATTATTATTATTATTATACGTACAGATCTTCTTAGGGTTGCCACTGTCAATGGTTGAGCTTGGATTGGTAAAGTGGCAGGTAGCAACGGCCATTTCATGATTTATTTTGATGTATTAGAGCGAGTCTTTTGGGGCTATGTCCTCCACCATGTCATCTGTGGCATCTCAGGATTTTTCTTCATTAAGGACTAGACATTTGCTCAGCAGTCTCATTTTAGCAGCTCTTTCACCACCTGGAAGCACTCGACGGAGAAAATGCAGATTAGAAACTTTTTTTTTGATATCTCTAGGTCTATTTAGTTTCTTAGTGTTGTTAAGAAGCATACATTGACCACATTCTTTGTTGCTAGTGGCAAATAAATTCATATGGCCTTTAACAAGGTGGATAGAGCCAATCCCAAAAGCAGCAGCAATCATAAAACATGTTTTTGGGTTAACGGTTGTAATTCAAGTCACTAACCCGAGATAGGGTGGTAAAGACATAGCAGTCAAAGAATGTAGAGCTATCCTTCAAGTTCTTATCTTTCCTTCTCCTTGGTAAACTTTTGGGGACAACCAATGAGAGCCTTTTCAGTGTACAGTAGCGACATGCTGGGTCATGTAAACAACAGCCACCCAAAGAAACGTTTGTAAATAAAAAATACATTTTAAATTTACTTCACATTGAGTTAATGAAACTAAATAAAATGTTCTCAAGCAAACGAAAGCCTGCTGACCACATTCTTAATTCATCGAGACATTGCAGATGTTTGGGAACTCTTGCTGGAGAGCTGAGTGGGGTGAACCTTTTGTAGCAAAATTTCTGTACCCTCTTTATGTTGCAGTGTGGTAAAGCACTAGTAATGTGGCTGGGTTGTTTTTAGGTCAAGCCTGGGCAACCCATGCGTTGCTCTGCAAGGCATGCTGTATTCCAGTATGTACTTGAAGCTCCGCCGACGCCAGCCATATTTTTAATTGGCTTGTGTCATAGTCTACTGTAAACTGTGTCTTTTCATTAGTCAATAGGCTTAGTAGTCCCTCCTTCGTAACGCTTTGTCTCATTTTGTAACCTCACATGAGGACACCCCCTGTTACGTGTGTTGTTTCTCGGTAGGCTTTAATTACACCTCCAAGCACTATTTTCCCAAATAGCTTTGTCTTGCGTGCTGTTTCATTCAGGACGTGCTCTCTGCTAGTGCTTTAAACATAATCTTTATAGCACAGGCGCCGAACACAATTGCAATGCAGAAGGTCTCGCATTTGTGAGAGTTTAAACTGTTGGCAGTGTAAATGACCATGTTTTTTATTTGTCTCTTTTAAAAACAACACATAAATGAAAGGCATTGTCATTTACAATGTATGTATTTGTATGTATTTTATTGCTTATTGAGCGCATCTGTCACCCAAAGGGTATCCTGGCGCTGAGACCTAACCATGCATCTAATAAAAACTACATTACTCTGGGAAACAAGTAAGTTTTAAGATCCTTTTTAAAAATAAGCAGATCAGGGCAGCTCCTTAATGCTAGGGGGAGAGTATTCCACAGCGTGGCAGCCGTAAAACTGAAAGCGCGACCACCCATTCTCATTCTATTGATTTTAGGGACTTTTACCAGGAACGCCGAAGATGATCTTAGAGGTCTAGCTGCCTGATACCAGAGAAAAAGAGTCTGAAGAGGTATTGGTCCCAGTCCATGCAGGGCCCTAAAAACAAGACAGAGAGCTTTAAACGCAATTCTCTGCTGGACTGGGAGCCAATGCAAATCGGCCAAAGCTGCCGATGAAGAGGCGGATCGCGGTCGAGACAAGGCCAGTTTAGCGGCCATATTCTGTATCCTTTGGAGCTTTAGGACCAGAATCTTCGGGGCACCCAGAAGTAGTGCGTTGCAGTAGTCAATCCTACTGAGAATGGAACTACGCACTACCTCAACTCTGGAGCCCCGTGGGAGAAGTGGCAAAATTTTCCGTAGAGCACGGAGCAAACCCATACACGTTGCTGCTGTTTTGTTTACGGAGGCATCAAGCTGCAAATTGGGTTCGAATAGAACTCCCAGGTTGCGAGCTGACTCTGCCGCTTCCACCGAGCCCGGGATGGACACTGGCCAGAAATCGGCCGGTAGTGTACGGGGAGTTCGGTCCAAGGAGCAGTGGAGTACCTCTGTTTTTGACCCATTGAATTGCAACGCATTGGCTCGCAACCATGCTGCTGTGGCTGCCATACAACGGTGAAAGGCATCCCTTGAGATGGACTCTGAACCCTCAAATGAAAAAATCAACTGAGTGTCATCGGCATAGTTGACAACAGATATGCCGAATGACTTTATCAGTGCTATCAAGGGACGGAGATATATATTAAATAGGATCGGACTAATTGCCGATCCTTGAGGGACTCCCTGTTTCACCTGCCTAGTGGCTGATCGAAATGGTGGTAACGCCACGGCTTGTTGTCGGTTATCCAAATAGGAAGTGAGCCAGTCTAGGGCCAGACCGCTCACTCCTGCACTCCGAAGACGGCCAAGTAGTACTTCATGGTCCACCGTGTCGAACGCGGCCGACATGTCAAGTAGCACCAAAAATGCAGACTTGCCCTTGTCGACTCGCGTTCTCAGATCATCCAACACGGTGACCAAGGCCGTCTCGGTGCCGTGCGCTGGCCTGAAGCCAAATTGTGCAACATCCAGACAAAGATTTGTTTCCAGGAAGTTGGATAAGGCTCTTGTGACCCATCTCTCCAGAATTTTTATCGCAAATGGTAATAGCGAAATTGGCCTGTAATTAGCCGAACAGAGAGGGTCCAGAGAAGCCTTTTTCAACAAAGGTGTTACAATAGCCAACTTCCAGCTGTCTGGGACTAACGCTGTGGTCAATGATTGACAGCAGATGGAATGCAGCGGAGGGAAAAGCTCATCTTGGAAGGCCTTCCAGATCTTATGAGGCATTGGATCCAGCGGTGACCCTGATGATACACTGCTTGCCAAGATAACAAATTCCTCTAACGAGGGAACGGGAAAGCTGGACAGCTGAGGCATATCTTCCTTGTCAGGTGCCCAATTGGAACCCAAGTTGTCAAGAGGGTCCAAAAAAGAGACTGCAGATGTTACAGATTGTTCAGTATTTTTGAGTCCAGTCAGGATGATCCTGATTTTCTCCTCAAATGCAAGGGCCAGCGAGTCGCACAATGCCTGCGAGGCCGGGATAGTAGATGCCATGCAAGGCGGGTCAGACAAAGTCTTAACCAGTCTGAACAGGGTCTGAGATTTGTTAGAGGCCTTCGCCAGAGTGTCTTCCAAAAACTTAGCTTTTGCGATTCTTAGCTGGGCCTTGTATTCGTGCAGGGCTGCTTTATAAGCCGCCTTATCCCGCTCCCTATATCCTCTCCTCCATGTGCGCTCCGCCTGTTTGCAGCGAAGTTTGAAGTGCCCCAGCTCTTCACTGAACCAGGCATTTAGGCCTCTGGGCCTGTCTCTCACCTTACGCAGAGGGGCCAGGTCATCAAGAGATGATACAATATGCCGGCAGAGGGAAGCATAGCTCTTATCCACATTCTCCTCCATCTGAAAGGTTCCCGGTAGCAGTGTGGGTCGAATCGGCTCCCTAAGGAGACGACTCCATTGTCGATTCAACTTCCTGCCAGTCGGTTTATTGGGTCTCCATGGGACAGGCATGAGGAGGGACAAAACAATCAGGGAATGATCGGTCCAACCCTGGGCCTCGACCCTATCTACCACAACCAAGTTCTTATCAGCAAATACCAAGTCTAGTATGTGTCCCCTGTCATGGGTGGGTACCTGGATCAGTTGAGCAAGTTGGATATTGCTACATGCTTGGCACAGTTCTCGAAAGGCCGAGTCGTGGGGGCCAGAGGGCCACAGGTTGAGATCACCCAGTACTAGAAAATTGGTATGCGAGTTGGAAAGGTCGTAGATCAGATCAATCAGAGATTGAAGGGCTGTCGTGGGCAGAGAGGGCGGTCTGTAGCATAAAAGACCTGCTACTAAAGTACCTCCTTGAGCCACGATGGAAAAGCCCTTAAGCTCAAACCCTGCTACCTCCGTAATCACCAATTCGGTCAAGGAGATAGAATCTCTAAAAATGTAGCCTACCCCACCACCCCTACCTGAGGTACGAGGAGTGTGCCTTATCAAATAGCCTGGCGGGCAAGCCCAGCCCAGTTCCATGCCACAGTCCTTTGTGGCCCACGTTTCAGTCACAAATAGTATATCTAGCTGTGACGATTCAATTAATAGAGCAGTCTCAGCGTGATGCTTTATCAAAGAACGTGCATTCAACAAGCCGCAAGACAATGTCTTGTGCGGGATACGAGTGGACTCGGGCTCTAAGTCCTCAGTGGGAACAGGGCGGGGATCAGCAGGGTATGGAGAGGCAGGTGCGCCAGGGGCGCCCGGGACGCGAACGGGCGCAAACGGGCTTACCTCTGGCGCACCTCCGGCGCATCTACGGCGCCTCCGCTGCACGCATCCGCCGCGCGTCTGCCTACACATCCTAGTTATGGTATTACGCCGAGCGGGCTTCCGGTTGCTCGAGCCTCTGACCCAACCAATATGGCGCCTGAGAATCTCCCAGAGCGTCACGACCTACTCAAGATGGCGGCCGAATCACCGGGACCAGGGACCCCTCTAACTCAGTCCCGCAAACGCGGCTTGTGGGGGTACAATTTAGATGCAAGGTAAGCCTATCTAATCCCCAGGTGACAGAAATAACCAGCGCCCAGAAAAAACAAATACAGCAGCGCAAATACGGCGACGCCAATAGCTCAAACTCTTGTAAACGCAAGACCTATTACATTGCAAATGCGTGTTTAGTGTCTGCTGTCTGGCATGAGAAACTTTGGGCCCTGAATGAGTAAATCAGCTGTGTGCAGGTCCCCAAGACTCTGTGTGGCTCCAAGAGTGATCTTTTGGTATCTGAGGATACATCGCCAAATTGAAACTCTAAAATAATTGAGAGCCAGCAAACTGCCATATCCAAGCTAATGCCTTTTGGAGGGTTTTTGCATATTAATGTTCCAAGAGCCTAAATTCCATTGTATGGCTGAGGAGTTGAGTGTCAAATTAGGCAGGCATGCCAACTCACACTGTGCCATCGTGTGTCATACATTTTTAGCACTCTCCGTAAGACCACCCTGTGGAGAGGCATTTTCACATGCCGAGCAGTGACATGTAACAGAAACTTTTTCATGGAGTTGGGTTTCTAGGTCATCCTTAGAGAATCTTCACCGAGCAGAGGGAATGGAAGATGGCCTGGACAGTGATGATGTCCAGGCCTCCCATTGGATATTATGGCACTGCTCATAATCCAAACACCATTCCTCTCCATGGCCATGCTCCTCCTACACATTTTCTTCTACTGCCCATCTGATCACACTTTGGAAGTTATACCAAAGATGATGGAGCTCATTAAGGGCGTCGGAAATGTCTAAGATCATTTATTACACCATTCGAGCATTGATGTGAGTTGCATATTTTGGAAAGAAATGGCTATACTGATGTCTTGCAGCTAACTTACTGTTGGGAAAAATAATAAGAAAGTACACACAAAAATGATCAACCCATTGAATTAAGTATTTTATGTGTGAACATGGAACAATATTAGTATGCTTTAGTTCCTTGATTGTTTTGTAATTGTTGTTCTTCGACCCAGTGAAGGCCTGGTAATCAATGCTCCGGTTACAGCATGTACCTAGCACATTAATACATTTTGATAATTCTGCTAATCCTTCTGTAGGTATTCGTTGCCAGATTTTTTTCAGCAGTTGTACTAATCCTATTGTGCTCCTAGGTGACTGCCAGGCACGGGTTTTGTTTGTTAGTTGATCTGTGTTTGCGGAAAATGTGAGGTAACTAAGTTTTTCTTCTCTCTAAAGCCTGTACAGTTTTTGATGTGCTGCTTGCCTTTCAATATATGTTCTCTGAAAAGTTCTGTGGATTGATGCATGTTATCTTGTGTTTGGTATGGCTTGCGTAGAATTCCTTTGCTTTTTCCAGAGAGTGAGGTTTACATTGTGCCTTGAATAAAGTGGCATGTCAGTGCTCCGTTTGACTTCGACTCTTTTGTAAATGCCGGGAATGTATGCCTGGGTGATGATTTTCATTTCAAGCCACAAAGCAGTGGCGTAGCAAGGTCAGGTGGTACCCGGTGCGGAAAATTTGTTGTCACCCCCAGCTTGACAAAATGGCAAAAATGTGTGCTTAAAACACCTAATTTTGCCCTTTAGTCAATCTGGGGATGAAAAGTGTCATCACTGAGGAGGGTGACAAAATGGCAAAAATATGGGTTTAAAACACATATTTTTTCCATTTTGTCACCCCCCCTCAGTGACGACACCCAGGGCGGCCCCCACCCACCGCACCCCCCTTCCTACGCCCCTGCCATAAAGGCCAAATCAAAGACCTATTCCAGATCAACAACTAAGGGAAGGAGTAACAAATAGGCAAGTATGAAAGATGCAACCATTTCATTCTTGTTGTTTGGAGACATTGAGAATGAAAAATACTCCTGTGTATGAAGAACGCTGGTGTGGGAACCAACTCCCCTGGAGCTTTGTGTAAATGTAAGATTTTGGGTGCTGGTTTGTCAAACCATTTAGACTGGATCTTGTATATATTTTGGAAATGTTTACACCTCTTAGACATCTATGTGGTAATTTTCCCAAGGAAAGAGATAAAACAGTGCACTTTTTGCACTGTGCCTACTGTGCCAGTAGTTTTTCTGGTGACATTGGATGGTGAACTGCAGTACGTGGATAGTGGTGACTGGGCATCAGTGCTAGGACCTCACAGACTGCTTCCAAATTCTTTGCTCTAGCTCTTGAGCTTCTGCTCTTCCCATAATATAGATGTTTCAAAGCGAGGACAGACCGTCACTTCCTGTTTGAATACATCTAGCACCTGGAATATTAACGATTTCTTTCGTTGCAGTAGACCCACATTCTCAGGTTTGCAGTTTCAAGTTGCACAAATTATCAGTCTCCTATTGTTTGTAGATGATATTGGTAAGCTTTGTACCAGTGCTTAATTTGAGCCGGTGGTGTCCAGTGCTCGGCACTGGCACTTAATTGTCCATACCACACTTATGACAGTCTACCGCATGGTGGCGCTGCTCATCTAATTTAGAGATGAGCAGAAAAACTGTTGTTTATTAATGCAGTGTACATTAAAAATTACTGATACCTGCCTTCCCAGTCATTCCTTTAGCCTTGGGGAAATAATCTGAACTGTCACACTTGCACGCGAGAGAGAGAGAGATGGTTAGTAGTGGTTTTGGCAGCGATGACAGGAGCGATGGGTGGTGTAAGTTGCAGTGGCCTCCTGGTCAGGACCCTGGCACTTAATATTTTACAAACCAAGCACTACTTTGTACACAAGCACAGTGCACTGTGTGGCTGGAGCTCTGCGTTTGCTGATCCAGGCTGCTATCTTTAACCATGCAACAGCTCCCAGGAGTGTTGCATCCTCACCTTTTGCTCCTCATACCTAATATAGAGAACTTGGACCGCGTTTCGTTTCTGTGCTTGAGCGCACAAAATAATCCAATCTCCTTTTTTGCTGCAAGCATGTTTGCAGGCTCTGCACTCTAAAATACACACCTCTCTCAGTCACTTCATTGGAATTTCTTTCTAAACCGAGTCGAAGACATACATGGTTTCAGGCTTCAGTGCTTACGAGGGAGACATTTTAAAGCTGACTTAAAAAACAGCATTAAAGCAATGGAAGCAATTTAAACACTGGCTTGCCACTGCCTCAACCGAGACCTCCTGAACACAATGTAGCCCAAGCATCGAAAGGAACATTATTAGAACTACAAATGCCAAATGTGTACTTTGTCCATCACAGACTAGCTTTGTTAATGATTAGATAGACGTTCGACAAACATGTGGTTATCACGTGGTCTGCATGCTAAGTCTGATCATGAGATGCCGGAGGGTCAAAGGTCATTGCAGTCACACGCATTGAACCAGAATGTACTCTTGTGCACCAGACGGGGTCTAGACACGTCTCATAATTTGACGTTGAGTATGCCTAATTACATCGCACTCACTCACATATTATGCTGTGTTAAAGTGCACATTGAAATATTTACAACGTCGAATTGTTTGAGTTTAGTGCAGTTTGCAAACATGACCAACGAATGCAGCTAAACACCCTTCATACAAAGGTGCGGTTTAGGAACAGTGTCATGAGATGCCGCCATTTCTTGCAGATGTTTGCTGGGAACTGTTATACCCTCATGCAGTTACTTCTTGGGCTGTTGTTTACAAAACGAGGAGGGCTTGGTACACCGAAAGCAAATATCGAAGCGCAGGAAATGTTTTCTATCTGATATTAAACCAGGATATCAAACAGCACGCAATTCTCTGCAAAGTATGCTATTGTTCTTTTAGAGTAATGATGCTAAAATCATGTTGTAATAATGCTTACCGTTGCCCTCGCAATTCAATTAAATCCAAACATTAATTGTCCAGCAGTTGCTATTAAAGCTGAATCTAACTTAATAAGAAAAACAACAAAATAAAAAACCTTGAAAATATGTTGCATGGATTTTGTCTAGTTGATAAAAGTCTTGTGTAGAAAAAACTAGCAGATTTAGCCTTTTTATTTCTTCAAGGAGCCTCCACTTACAGATTGCCCATTTTTATTATAATTGTTATGAACGTGTGTGGTCTATCTGTTAAAATATTACTAGAAGATGTGCCTTGTTTCATGTGTAGAGCAGAACATAAACAGCTACATCTTCAGCATGACAAGCGTACATATATGTTGCAAAGGTACACAATAAAATGTGCTGTACTAGCCTGACAATGTCTAAACAAAACGAGGAGACAGATTTATCAAACACGTTTATAGCCTTCTTTTAAATTGTTCTTTTAATTTTAAATAGTTGAACTAAGATAAAAACTAAAGTTTAAACCCCCCAAAAACCTTAATTCACCAGCTACTGTTTACTGAGCTAGCTGGTATTTGTACTCCGGCAATAACACATCACTCATGACATTTTAATGACATCATTAATGACTTAGCAGAAGTAGTAAAATATTTTTGGAAATAGACACACAAATAAAATACACACATAAAATAATGTATAATGACTTGCAATGAATAAAAACCATAGGGTTATCACAAATGAATTTATATCTCTTAACTAAAATGTCCAATACCAGATAGGATAAATGTATAAACGTGAGAAATATGCTTCCACAGAAAGACTGCATTGCAGTAGCATTCACAATTGTTTGAACTTTTATAGACTTATTTTCCCAAAATGCCACATGATGGGATACTTGCATACAGTAACACTAAAGTAGGGCTACGTCTCTTTTTTCCCTTGAGGAGCTACTTCTGTGTATCAGGGCGGGCTGCACCCTTGCATCGCCACACAAGTGTCGACAAGGTGGGCAATTGCAGCTGATAATATAGATTTTTTTTCCTAGGTTGCCCCACCAGTTATATGTGGCCCAATATGTCCTTCCCCTCCGTTTTTAAAACTCATTTCTAGAGACGTGACCCTAAAGGGGATGGTTTGGTGATATTATTAAAGCAAATACAAGGAGCTGATGGACGGAGAGCTGAAACTTTTCAGACACTCGCCCCCAGTCACAGATCTGTGTTAAATCCATCATCGTTCTTTAGCTCACTTTGCCACCCCAGTTCAGAACCAGCCATATGCAAATCAGTCTTGACCCTGTGCCTCATGGAAACAGTCCTGCCCGAACTGCCAAGCCAGGTCTTCCCTGGACCAGAAACAAGCATCCTGGGACTGGTTTTGGGGTAACACCATTATCCGCCTGGCTATCTAGAATCCGGTGGCAAAGTGAGCACGGTACCCACATCTGGGCATACCATGTCAACTTGGGGCGAACAAAGCAAACACAAGGAGCTGATGGACGGAGAGCTGAAACTTTTCAGACACTCCTCCGCCCCCTCCCTCCCAGTCACAGATTTGGGTTAATCAATATTATTGAATGATGCTCACATTTTCGGAGGAATGACATCCCAGTTTTTCTTTTTCAATAAAAGTTGCCGGTTTGACTCAAATTTGTTGGTATTTATATGCTGTTTGGTTGAAACAGGTGTGTTTTGATTAGCCTGTGGGGAAAGTGTATTGCAGGCTCACGGCATAGCAGTTTTTATGCCAAATGCCCCTTTTTGTGCAGAGAAAATGTCTGCTCCATTTTTTCTGCTGCATTCATCTTTTCATTTTGCATATTAGAGTTGGTTGGTTACAGCGTCAGCCCCTCCATTACAGCGGAGGAGTGCTGACCCCCCTGCCACCACCCCCAAATAAAACGGGTTTTAAACCCGTTCTATTATTGTTTTATTTTAATCCCCTGCACCTGCCCCAAATACTTTGAGTCTTGGGGGAGGGTTCAGGGCAGAGTTGTGGGCACTCCCTTCACTGCTCATGAGGTGTTTGACTGGCCGTCACAGGCCGGCCAAACCTTTCATTCACAGTGAAGCTCAGGCACAGGCTCCCAGTCTGCCTGGGAGCGCAAGTTGCTGGTGCTCAGGCCAATCCTGACGCTGCTTTCATGCAGCGTCAGGATTAGCCACAGTGCAGGCTCAGAGCCTGTGCCCAGAAAGAAAAGTGCAATGCGGCGATGGCGGCGTTGTGGTACGGTTTTTTTTTTGTGTCCCCGATTTCCCTTCCCCCCCCCACCCCCCCCCCACCTCCTTCCTCCGGCCCGCCCGCCACTTTAGCAAGGTACGGGACGCTACTAGTAGGTTAACGTCTACTGACTGATGGACCCTGTCAACGATCCTTCTGGTGTGTTTTCTGTTCCATTTCCTGTTAGTGCATGTGATAGGCACAGAGGAAGTGCAAACTGATTATGCGTTGTCAGACTGCTCCGGAGAATAGAATGGGCGCTTGGAAGTGTAATTTATTTTCTGAACGTTTAGAAATGACAAAAACATAGTTGTTTTTTTTATTACTAGATATTGCATTTGTTTTCTTTTAGTATATACATATGTATACACAGCAAATCAGAACATTCCTGTCGCATTCACCAGCAGTGGTTCTCTGACATATGACTTTGCAATTGTTTATATTGGTAATTCAGGAATAAAGGAATACACACCTAATGAGCATTAGGGATTGCTACATTTCTTTTTGGGATTTAAGTTACAGAGTGAAACTATATTTCAGCAAATTTAAATGTCGACATTCCATATTAACGAGTAAAAATACTTTCACCTATTTTTTCAGTGAAATAATTTTAGTACAAGAATAAAGTTAAAATATAGATATTGAAATGATATGTGATTGTTGTGTTAAATGATGGACGGAAATTAATGTTAACATATTTTTCTACAAAACAAATCTTGGAAAAATACCAGTAATAAGTATGATACCATCATTAAGAAGAAATTGGTCTAATCTTTCCAAATAACTGTTTGGAAGCAATATTTGTTCCCCTGTTCATCTGTGACTACTATCAAACCAGCCAGGCTCGTCCTACATAGGCTCGGGCTACAAAGTCTCTGTGCAGGGAGGTACAGCACAAACAGGAAGTGGGGGTCGTGGGCCTGGAGGATCTGAGCTCACGACCTTTCCCAGAGGATATCTGTTTTACCCATTCCATTTTACAGAGCAGTTGATTATATTAAGGAATGTGCGAGCAGGTTTGCAGGAAGGCCCACCAAAACTAACAAGGACTAATCCTAGCTGTCTGCAGCGCCTCCGATACATGATAAACGATATGGCCTAATGATGTAAACAGAACAGTTTACAGCAACATAATTAAACCTTGTAGCAGCGTCCACCTTATTTTATCAAATAAACCCAAAGGCCATTTTTAGATAACCACAGAAAATGCTTTGTTCATATGTTAATTATGATCTTTGAAGGGCAAATGAAAGGTTATGCTAAATAACAACAGCTTAGCACACATGGTGGTTACATATTTTTACACTTTTGTACATTACCGTTTTTACAATTCAAACCGGTTTATGAACAAGAGCTGCTGCTGACCAAATGCAATAGATGCAGATCACACTGGCAGCTGGAATTTAGTTTTCGTGTTTAACAAGCGACTGACTGGAGTCATTTTTTTTAAAATTTGTGTTTGTGTTCAGTCTCTCTGAAAAACCATTTTGTGAGCATCACATTTTGAATTCAGCAGAGAGCATAGGCGGTTTATGTTCTGCTGTCTTCATCGGTTTGCTATGTTAATATTGCTTGAATGCAGGGTCTTTGCTCCCAGAGAGCTTAGGGTTCACCAAAGTCGGTCCTGGAGGGCTGGATCCATGCCAGATTTGTAAGATAACTACATGTATCTAAATGAGAATGTGCTAAAAATCTGGCATGGATGCAGTCCTCCAGGACCGGCTTTGGAGAACCCTGGTTCAACTTTAGTGTTTTGCTCTTTAAGGTTCAGAACAACCGATCAGCATTCATTACAGCAGACTGCTGCTCCTACTGTCTTGTGGCCCAATCCCCAAATGCCTAAGTTAAAAAGTCTCAAATCTGGCACTGTGGCATTACTTCATGGTTAGGGCAGGTTTCTGGTAATTCAAGATTGACAAAATGTAATGCTACTTCTATTGTTTGAACTTTGTGGATGCCAGGGGTTTCTTCATTATCATTTAGTTGTGTGGAGTCCGGGGACAGAAATCCAGTAAAAAGACAGTTGGCTGATGCTGGAAATCCCAATATAGGAAAGGGCCTGTGGACCATAAATCTCAATAGGGACAAGAGCCTAAAAGCCTTTTGCCACAGACTACTCTTAAGGCACTTCTTGATTCTTAGGAAATTGCCAACAGTTTGTAGATACAGAGAGAAATCTAGTTTCAAAGGGAGGAGCCTAGACTATGGAAAGATTTGCCACCAAGAGTTTTTAACTTACTGGTGTACAACATGATAATGTATATTGCTATGTGTATGGCAAGATTTTCTTGGACAACCATCCAATGGCATCTTGTTGACCAATATGGTAGCAAAAGTTTAGAGGGCTGTGATCAAGCTTGATAATAGAGGCTCGTGTGCACATGGTCTTAAAATGCATCTTCTGCTTAATGAGGAGCCAATAGATACAGTCATTGTACGTCACACTGAGTATAAGACCAGCAGCACGGATTTCAACTCTTTATTGAGCAATTGAGTTGGCAGGGAGCTCTGAAATATTCCTTTCCAATAGTCTTCTCTGGAGAACACTCTTGCAAGCACCAGGTATATCCTTTTGAGGCAAAAGCAATAGGTTTCGGAGTAGTCCAAGGATGGCTTGAGAGAGGTTGTGGCTTTACGACTAGAGCGATCGACCTCAACATTGGGGAACTGGGTTCGAGTCTCTGCAGGGACACTCAACATCCTGTGATTCTGGGCAAATCACTTATTCTCCAGGTACCTAACAACAACAAAAAATGAATACATCTGTGTATACCTATGGGTCGAGTTCGCACTGTATAAAACTCCATTTAAAAAAGCTGCTAAGTTGGTAGGATGTGTTTTTTACACGTTATTCAGTTGTGAAATCTGTGACCTTTTGGGATTGAGGACTAAACAAAGATTTAGAGTAGATGATCACGAAACCCTCATGTGTAATTAGTGTCTTAAAAAACCCTTCCCCGTTTACCCTATTAGATGCATAGATGTTTCCTCCACTTTCCTTGACCTGCCTGAAAGCCATAACTGCTGACTTTTGACAAGAACAAATGTCATTATGTCGCCCGTTTGAGACACTTACCTGTGTGAATACCCACTGACAAATGTTTGTGTCTCAGTAACCATGTTCTAGCTATAACCTACTGAAGCACCTGCAGACCCTCTGTCTTTTTTTGCTGATGGAACTACCTCATGGAAAATACAGCCTCAGGAGTCTAGGTAGGAAATATTAAAGTACAAGTTTCAGAAACCTGAGTGCTGTCCCAAAGAAAGAGTGACTGTGGTTTCTTCTAATGCTGGTGGATCATTCTGTAACTTTGAGGAAGCTCTTTCAATCTCTCTGACAAAACTTCAGTTTTCCATTTGACTGGGAAAGGTCTAAAAGAAATTGTTGCCATAGTGGTTTTTCTCACCTTCGTAGTAAAAGCTTCCAGCTTAAGTACACCAATCTTTAATGCCCTGCCTGGTGATGCTGGATTCCTCGCTCTGACTAATTGACACACATTCACTCTCCCCAGCTCAACATGGCCTCATGCAGCACATTACTAGGAACATTAATCTGGCACTAGCACAGTCTTAAAAACAAAACATGAAAAAACCTGTTGACGTTTAAAACAAAAAATTAAGAGACACATGTGGCAAGATGTGAGTAGTAATGAGATTCGGAGTGCAATCTTGAGTTGCTAAGCTTGGGTTACTTGCACTGCGGCCTCGGGTCATTAGTGGTAGTGTGGTGGATTTTTGTGGTATCCATTAGCATATTCTGCCTACTTGAGCATACATTGGCAGAAGAAAGAACAGAACAAGCTTTGGCAAAGCCAATAGGTCTTGCTTTTGCAAGAGTGAGAGCTATTGGCATTGTAAATATATAATGTCTTTTACCCATGTGTTATAGAGTGAAGTGAATGTATGTGGTGTGGAGTCATGTACCCCAGCTTTGAGTTTCGTATAAATATGGCAGACTGAGTGTTGATCTTGATCCAGTATACATATGCCATCTGAGTGCGCATTGTACATTGAACCCACTAAGCACAATAATTGGCTTCGGTAAAGCTTGCCTCCAACTCCTCCCAATTTAATTGTAGATGAACAGTGTGGTATGATCCAGAGCATAGAAGTGCACTTTCTACATGTATGTGGATTGGAATTATTTGTTGTGGAATTTTGTGGTGTGGAGTGGATTTTGATAGTGGAATTATGTGGCATGGTGTGCAGTGGAATTATGCGGATAGTAATTAAGTGGTATTGAGTGTACTGCAATTAGATGGACTGGGATTGTGTGTTATGGAGTGTAATTATGTGGAGTGGTATTTTGTGTAGTGGAGTCTAATAATGTGGTGTGCTGTTGAATTTGTGGCAAGTTGTGAAATTCTGTGGTGTGGATTGGATGTATGTGGTGTATTGTGTAATTGTGTTAAGTGGAATGATGTGGTTTGGTGTCAAATTATATGGCGTTGAATAGAAATGTGTGGAGTTGAATTGTGTGGCATGAAATTGTGTGGCATTGAGTGGAATTTTGCTGATTGGAATTATGTGACCTGGCCTGGAGTGTATCTATGTGGATTGTTGCTATGTGACATAGATTGGTCTATGTGGGGTGTATTTATGTGGTATTGAGTAGAGTGTATTTAAATGGAGTTGAACCATGTTGCGTTGAGTGGTATTATGTGGAATGTAATTATTTTGGGTGATGTTGAATTGTGTGTCAGTGAATTTTGTGGTGTGCAATTGTGTGGTAATATGAGTCATACCAAACATCCAGGTATGCTACACAGAATTGTAAACTTTGGATCAACCTACGGAAAAATAGATAATAAGCAATCAAGGAGAAATAAAACGAATTAAAGAAAGATCTGACTGTTCCCATTAAAAAAACAGGTTAGTTGACCCATGTCATCATGCTCGTGAGATGTATGCATTTATTAGGAACTCCTAACCTTTTATTATAAATAATATTCATATAAACCAGGGATTTGCAATATTTATAATTTCTTCAGAGAATAAGAAAACATTTTTTCCATTCCTTATAATGTAACAAAGACCAGTCCACATCAATAAGTATATATCATTTTATGTTGTTGGGAGAGCAGCTTTGACCGTAGCAAGGTGTACATTGGCCGTGTTCATGTGTGCCACCCATTTCATTATTTGGGGTTTTAAGAGTAAACCAGCATATAACTAATCAATTAAATCACTGGCAGTTACTATGTCAATAAAACACTTTATAACAAGCTTTAACAAGAAAGGAGTGTGCCGTAAGCTTTAGTATGACAATCGAACCAGGCAGAGTGAGGGCTAGCAGGGTACAATGAGGGTCAGTAAAAGGCAGGGAGGACTGAAGGCGGGTGCGGTTAGAGCTCAGGTGTGCAAGTTCAGAGTATTGTCTTGAGGTTGCAGTGAAGAATTCAGTCAGTTTTGAAAGTCATTGTGTTGCAGTGAGTTCTGTAGCGAATGCTGGAGCGGTAGGAGCCACAATGAGGGTTTTAGTGAGTGGTGGAGGCACAATGAGGGTTTTAGTGAGTGGTGGACTCGGAGAGTGTTGCACTAAGGGTTACAGTGAGTGCTGAAGTGGGAGTGTGGTGCAGTGAGTGGTTTAGTGAGTGCAGGAGGGGGGTGTTGCAGTGAGGGTTTAGTGAGTGCCGGACTAGCAGGGTGTTGCGGTGAGGATTTTACGGAGTGTGGGTGAGTGTGTTGCAGTGAGTGTTGTAGTGATTTCTGGAGAGGGAGTGTGGTTCGGTGAGGATTTTAGTGAGTGCTGGAATGGGAGGCTTTTGCAGTGAGGGCTGTATTGAGTACTGGAGGGTTAGTGAGTCATGGTGAGGATGTGACAGTGGCCTGACTTGCCCACGAATGGTTTCACTGGTGCTTTGTTACATTCAGTGATGTTCACTGTATAAACGGTTAAAACGTTCGGGAGAAATTGGGTTGTTCTTTTTCCATAAAGTAGCTTTCACCTCCACCCCATGTCAATAAAGATAATGCGGTTAGTAAATAGATCTGGAGGTGTGTCTCTATAGCACTCGATCTCTACAGATTCAAGTAACTAAGCCAGTGACAAATGTGATGTAGGCTTTCGCCAAAGCATGCCTTTGTAACTGTAATGGAAAAATGGTCTACAAATCATCAGCAGTAAGGCGGAGATGGAATGTCCTCAACTCCCTATAGAAGCTCTGAATATTTAAAACCAAAAAAAAGTCCATGATTACCGTTAGCACTATGCATACATGCTTTCAATGCCATATAACGAGTTACAAAACAATACTCCAATGTGTGGTCAAATATAGCTATGTCTTGCCACTGGCAACTGCGTATGCACAATAAATTACAAAAGTAAGAGAAATTACGATGGCCCGCGTTTTGCTGATTTACAAGCACCGGAGCTCAATTTCAACTTTCCTTCGCTGTATATATATTTTTGTGCGACCCAATAATGGATTTTGTATGCCATGTGCTTCCACTATCCTGAGAGGGGTTGTAGGTTTTATTGCTCGGGCGCTGCTTTGTCTGTACACCTTGTGACTTTCTCTGTTTTGGCGCTTTCTCCCCAAGCCACTAAATAGAATGCACAGATTTGCAAATGGCGCACATACAGTGCCTTGCTAACACTGGACGGAAGTGAACAAAACTCGAATCACTCTTTGATAGAGCCAACAATATTTTAAGCTTACCGCAACTTCCTGAGTTCCCATTTCATTAGCATATGAAAGACAATGGCCACCACTCCCGGATCATGTCGAAACAAACAAACAAGATGGCCGGTGCTGCTTTGGAATGCATAATAATTGTGCATCTAAAGGAGCGCCACCCATCTAAAATGCAGAGCTCGAGAATGTGGCGTAAGAGCTAGAGCAGCCGACCTCAAGCTAGAGTGGGTCGAGTATCAGCAGGAGGCTCTGCATAAAGCGCACCAATAGCTTGGGGTGGACTTCACGATATTAAACGTTTAATTATTTAAGTATTTAATGAAGGCTCATAAAATTAAAATACGGGAATGCCTTGCTTGTTATCGTTAGTTGAATGGATGTGAGGTGATTATTAAATTAAAATGCAGTCAGGGGGGAGCAGTATCTCTAGTTGTATTGATGCGATTGTTAAATGAAAATACCATCAGCTAAGTGCAAAACAACAATTTGAAAAGACGGTCTGACACCAAATAAAAAAATTGTGCACCCTTAGTAATAGAACTGAACTGAAGAGAACAATTACATGCAATATGGCCTGTAGCCATGGGAGTAAACTAAACACCAAAAGGCAGGACAAATAATACCAATGTACCAATGAAAACCAAGGATTTACAAAGGGCACACCAAAGAACGAATGAAAACAATGGGCGTGCTTAAAACCCACAGAATAGATGCAGCATGTTTTGAGAGACCATGCATACTCTGCCTAGGCTCACCTAAAAAGGCTTGTCTGCACTGAATGCTTTGAACTGCCCAACTTTCTGTTTACAGCAGTTCACATTTTTATTTAGTAACTTTTGTGCATTACTACTCAGAATTAAAATAAAATATTGGGATAAATAGTTGTCCATCTAGTGGTAGAATGTTCACCAATAGTAAGTCTTCTAGTCCTAGGATACTGTTCTGTGAAAACGTACCCTTTTTTGCTGCTGTAGCCACAGCCACTTACTATGCTGTTGGTGTGGACACCCTCCCCATTCTGCTGAGGTTAGGTTGTCCTTGCACTCCGTAGTGAGCACCAGAGCTACCAGGGAGGTAGAAAGTGGGAATTCTATTTTGAGATAGGATGATGTGGACAGGACTGAGCCAGCACATGACAGACCGACAGACCATGCTTTTCAGAACTTGATTGAAACCCACAGACCGATTTCAGTATGAGTCAAACCATATGCATGTGATTAACAGGTCAAGAAATTGGTTCACCTCATTCCAAGAACCACCTAATTTTATACAGGGCAGGCACTAATTTGAGGGGCTGAGTTTCCATCCAAGAAACTTAACAACAGTACACCAAGTTATGGTCCCCCCTGCCAAGAACTTGTTCAATATCCTGTACAGCAACATTTGTAACCACTGAAGCTGGTCAAAGCCCGTTCAACATTTCACTGTTCTTGCCGCATAAATTGGGTCGGGAACCAAACAAAATCATCCAAAGGTTGCGCTAGAATTATACCCCTTCTACTCATAATTTCTCCTTTAACTGAGCGATGCCATTTTTATGCATCTATTCAAAAATAATAGTCCCACCTCCTTCTGTTTTCTTTCTCTCCCTCTGCTTTCGCTTCTGACAAAATTATATATTTTCTTTAGATATGTGACCGCTTGGTTCAGACCAATGAAATAGTGTAGTGAGCTACACATGAGGTTACTGACTTCATGCAGACTAGGACATAACCCTGCAGATTAGAAGCAGCACCCGTTCTCCTTATTATGAGAGCTGCTTAATTTTAGGATCTGTAACATACTTCGTTTTTATACTCCGTACCTTTGGGTATCGAGAAAGGTTGCATAACTATTGTGATTTGTTGTGTGGGATGAAACCTCAGTTCACCTGTCTACAAAACAGAAACATCTTCCATACAACTCTTAATCAGCTTGACGTTTACGCATTTATTGACTTTTATCTACTTTTTTAGCCACAGTGTTATCATGTGCTTCACAGCCCAGCAGTCAGTTGAATTACAAACATTTCTTCATCTGGGAAGTGGACTTTATGTTTTTGTATGTGTTTATTTCCTGGGACCACAGTAAAAGAGACCGGTGAGGAAGGAGGTGGCTGTAGGAGGTATGCAGCAAAGAGCCGCAAGACCCTTGCCCTTCCAATTTATTGGTTGTGGCCACAAACCCAACTGCCCCAGGTCCCACAGACTCACACCCAAAAATTGACAACTTCTGAAAGGGCACTTTTGGTGGGCAGCCTGATTGATCAACAGACTTCCTGTGCCCAATTCAAAGGGATCCTTGTCACTTAAAGCTTTTAAGCGGGCACACCCAGCGTGCTTCCTTTCTGTGCAGACCCCTTCGTTTGGCATTTGTTTTGCTGTCAAAATAAAATATATGCTGTATTTATCTTACTGAAGAAGTCTTCCTGAAGCCACCCCCAGAGGATGCAGTGATCATGTGCATCGCTTCCAATAGAGGCTCCCTAACAACTCAGTGCTCTCTCTTCCCAGCACAGACATCATCGGGCTTAGATTAGATCAGGGGTGTCGATATCAAATGAAATCGCAACATTTATAACATGGAAAAAAAATCTTTAATATAAATATGAACATTGAAAAAGAAATAGGGCTATTTAGATGGTATTAACAGAGGGACATTTGCAGACTACTCCTTGCTGTTATTAGAAAGGGTAGATATCGATCGACAATATCCAAACTTGTATCCTTCTCAAGGACAAGACAGTAGATGTTCTTGAGCTAGGCTTACAGCATTGCAGCCACTGCAGCACGCTCCCTTTTGTACGAGGCAAGTGCTTCTTTTTAAATGGCGGAGCACAATAAGTGTGCCTTTATTAATAGATACAGATGCTTATTTTAAACCTAAGTGCTGTTTTCGTTTGCCACAGTATCCCAGGAGGCCTTGAAAATTAGAGATATGCTTGTGGTATGCGTGCACAGGGCCGCGAACTCTGACAAGTGCATCTGTACGTTATTATGTGTTACACCGGCTCATCCCCAGACCTAAGAAAATGGAAAATAATGTTGTGATCCTTAAGGACATATTGCAGGTCAGAAACACCGCTTTTAACATAAGAGACAGCATCGAATGCTGACTACAAAGATCCACTGACGCATTCAGATGCCAGGTTGCTTCTGCAGCACGGTGCCAGACCTTTGCCCAAATATTTGCACTAAGCTTGTGCAAACATGTTTGAGGACATTGCAGTTGGTATTTGTGCCACGTGGCAATGATGTGTGAATATATATGGTGTTCGAGTGTATTGGTATATATAATATTTATTAGTGCCAGCTTTGTAAAGAAACCACTTCTGCTCATATGTTTTTATCAAAGATAGTAGGCATTCTGGGTTAGCGGAAATGTTTTGCTCCTAATCCATATCTTTTTGGTAATGCATACTAAACAACTTGTTTGGAGTGAGATCTCGGTCAGGTATCAAGTCTATCATCTGCGCCAGGACACCCCCGGGTAACCGTTGCGCTTTAGAAATTTATATAACAGAACATCTGTTGCATAGAATTAAATAGAGGATTTCCCTATTGTAGAAAGGATACAGTCGTTATAACACACCGCATTCTAATTGGAAGTAACTGCATGTGATTCCGTGATCTCTCATGCAAGGTACTCTCTGTGGAATGCACAAGCCACATAACGGGTTCCCTTGTTGATTTAGTTAAATCTCCTCCACTATGTGTCCATATGAACAACCCACGCATGTCTTGATTGTCATTCTTGCTCTCTAGTAGGAAACCTCATTCAGTATCCCTTTCTCTTATATAATGTACCAAGACTCATAGAGCTGATCTGACTTTTTTTTACTATAGCATCAGACCAATGGGGATTTGGAAGTAATTTTAGAACTCATTGGTATCTTTACAACATAATCCATATAGTCTTATTTAGAAAGGCAATTCGAAATATGAATTAATTTGCAGACTTTAAATGATCTTATAGTGCATCCTATTATGATAAAGAGTCCACCTGACATATCTGTCAATTTCTACAAGATTATTAATAGCTCCTCAACTTGACTGTGTTTTAATGAATCTTGATGGATCTTTTCTTTTACATTTAATAACTTAACTTGGACTGATGGGTCATGGGATACATTTGTGGAAAAATCATTTTTAATGTAGCAATATTACAAAATGAAGGCACAACTGCCTGAAGTCATTAGCTTCTGGGTAATGAATTATAAACCCGGTTATTCATCTATCTGTTGCATTGCCTTTAATTCCTGCATCGAAGTTCCATATATATTGCCTTACCTGGCACAGTGCAGGAGCTTTCTATCCTTTCTTGGCCCAGAAGTTAGTGGGTGTTTCCCCTTTAGTCAGTAATGCCATCTGTGTTCTTATATGTGATTAACCAAGCTAACTTCCATAGTGATGCTGTGTGTTAGCTTTGGCAGTTCGACAGTGGTAGCTAAGGGGGGGGTGGTACTGGGGTGAGAGACCAAGGGACTTGAGGCCTGATTTATATGGTGATGGATGGCCCATTGTTCCACCAGGGGGGGGGGGGGAAGGTGTATATTACTCCGTCACCCTGGTGGAAGGACCGCTTACAATGAATTACCAGGAACCGCCGTGATGGCAGTTCCTGTCAATGCTCTTCGCTGTTTTGTGCAGGGCTTCGTCAATGTGACAGAGCCATGCAACAAACAGTTTTCTTTTTTCTTTTGAGCCCAAAACTGAGTTTATTTTTTGAAAACAAAGGCAATGCCCGCCTCACCATGGGAGTTATTTCCCATGGCATGGGGGACATGATTCCTTTTTTAGTGTCCCTCACCACCAAGATTTGCCTGGCAGTGATGGACAGTTAAAAAAGTGGCTATTTGTCCTTCCATTCTAATTGGATGGGCGTATATATAGCCATTACACTGATGGTCCTTACTCTATCTGGAAAGCTCGGCTATGGTGGTGATGGAGTAGTCTCCGTAGCGGGCAGGCAATTGGTTTGCCATCTAAATTGGGAGGGTTGGCCATTATCTTGGCTGTAAGCACACTCCGTCGCCTTTGCGACAGAGTATGCTTACCACCAAGATATAAATCCAGGCTGTTATTTCCCTATATCAATGGACTTCGTGAAATGTGTGATTGGCTTTTCCTCTCTATGTATAGGTTCTCCCGTCTGGACTGGGGTGGCTTGGTGAGCAAAAAAACATTGTCTGAACTGGGGTGGCTTGGTGAGCAAAAAAACGTTGTCTGAACTAGGGTGGGTTGGTGAGCAAAAAAACGATGGATTTAGGTCCAGATCTCTGAACCCGGGTGAATGTATGACATTGTTCTGCATTCTGTCCATCAACTGCTGTTTTTGCATAGGTTCTCCCGATACCCAGCACATGCTTTGGAGCCAAGCCTAACTCTTCTTCAAGTACCTAGAAGCCCCAGCAAATCATTTTGCTGCATAAGTCTCCATGTTTAAAACAAAATTTTCAGCAAGCTGGTGTCCTCTCCAGGCAATCTCTTAAGGCAGCTACCCTCAGTGGCATAAATTTAGCACCGATCTCATAGAAACATTGCAATGTTTATTTGTTGCACATTTACGTGGCTGTGGATAAATCATGCACATGTGTTATGGGGTATAGCTGGAAATACCAGGCAATTATTGTTTAATTGCCTCTGTTGATTCATTTTTTATCTATTATTGTGTTTTCAATTTGAAAGTGTTATCGTGAACCAAAATTATGGTTCAGAACTCCTCTATCCAGGATGACATTATGTATGAATAGGTCATGCACTTTTCGCAATGCCACTGCTGCCGAAGTCTTTGAACAGTTGCCCATTTTTTCGAAATTGGCTGTCAGCCATGGAACAGCATATCAGTTATGTGGATGATGTGCTGTGTTGTGTGGAACATGGTACTTCAAATGGGATGAGAAGTATGGCGTTTTCTTTATTGTAGTTGCTTGTATCTGGTGCTGTATCAACTGCATTTCACATCTCCTTGAGTTACGTATTCTTTCGAACAGTTGGCTTGTCTGTTTGAATGTGCACCAGCAGAAACTACACCGAAGGGGCCTTGTAACAACGATTTTTTTCCCCAACATATTTATATTTCATATTTTTTGTCTTCCTTTGAGATTCTTTGGGCCTTATAGGATTCAATTCTAGCCTAATACAGTATAACAAATAACTGGTGAATAATTTATGGAATAACAGCTGTTAACTTTAAATCTGTTACCCATTCTGCATGAAAGCTGAGGAATGCATTGCACAGTCAGAGGAATTACAACTCATAATATGTGAAAAGTACTGCGAATAAATGCGAACAGTCGATAGAAAACAACAGTTCAAATAGTGTATGACACCGCGTTACATGTGCTAAACATAAGGCTTCATATCGACATCGAAAGCAGCTTTAAGCAATTTAAAACTGTGGTTAGAGGGCATTAGATTTTGTGCCAGGCCAATGTTCAATGGGAACTGGTGGAGAATGCACACCTGTATGGGTCATAATCCATTAGTATACCATGGAAAGCATCAACATACATGAAGCTCAGCTGATAACTATTAACGAGGCATTCAAGTCTTATTATGTGCCCCTCTATGTCTGCCAGAGTTAGGCCGCCCAACAGCATTGGAATCCTTCTTGGAGGGGCTGGCACGTAGGTCGCTCCAACAGGTCAAACAAGAGTCACTAGGCGCCTCAGTGTCAGACATGGAAGTAGAAACGCCATCAAAGACAAGGCGATTGGTAGGACCCTTGGAGCATATAGCCTCCCGCATGCCAACGACCACATACATTGGCGTAAATGTATGCAGATGCCTATGAAACAGGTATCCTTACTGCATTCACGAGGTAGGCTCTGGTGGTGCCTCAGCCAAATCTATCTTGTGGGATATGGCACCCTCTAACTTTTGACCCCTCTCTATGTTGAACTCGGACTTCAAAATATTCAATAAAATATTAATGTCCTGGTTGCTACCCCCATATACAGCCCCCAATTCATGGAGACCAAAATGGTTTTACACCAACCCGTAACACCTCTCACAACCTTCGTAGACTTTATTCTATCCTGAATGTCCATGACCGATTAACTGATCCCCACCACGGTGATTGTGTCCGTTTACCTTGAGAAGATCTTTGACACAGTACGTTGGAACTTCTCGAAGACCACTATGTATCATATGGGACTTGGTGTGCTAACTGGGTAAGATGGGTCAGGCTACTCTACACTTGCTCAATGGCTAGCATTAAAACAGGGCGCCCGATTTCTGAGGTCTACAAAATATTCAGGGTCACTAGACAGGGTTATTCCCTGACACCTGCTTATCCGTCATGGCAGTGGAGCTGCTGGCAGAAAGATTTCGAACAGAGGGAATAGATTGGGGAATTAAGCTGGATGGTTCAGTCCAAGTAATTCCATTATTTGCAGATGACCTCCTTATTTAACTCTGGGATGGGGCGAAAAATATTCCAGGGGCCCTGCAGCTCCTTGAGTTATTTGGAAGGTATTTGGGTCTCCGAGTAAACTGGAGTAAAACGTGTGTTTCCAGTGGTCGCGGGATCAGGTCGTCCTCTTTCTTGCCCACCTGATTTACTTTGGGCTTTGCGAACCTTTGGGTACTTGCGAGTCCACATCTTGCACCACCTAGAAAAACTCCATGAGTGGTGGGGACATTCAGTCTTTGTAGTCCTATATCTCATTTTGGCACACTCTTAAGCTACCAACTATTGCATGTATTGCAAACTCTAAAATGCTAATTCTCTTGAGACTTCTTTACTTTTTTGTAAACCTCCTGGTGAAAATCCCAGTATCCTGGTTTTGGAGACTTTATGTACTCCTAAGGAAATTCATTTGGGATGGTGGGTGGCAGAGAGTTGCATTAGCAGTCCCCTACAGCCCCCCAACTTGAGGACGGCATGAGAATAACAGACTTTGAATTGTATTTTTTCGCAGCTCAGCTTCAGTGGATCATGAAATTGCTGGATGGGGTGGGCTTACAGTACTCGGTCAGTTGGGCGCTGAGCCCAACCAGGGACTCCTGCTGGCGAAGCTATTGCTCTAGACACTTTGGATTCCCCTCCCAGGTATCCTTTTGTCCGGTGGCCTGGCCTGCTGTCGGTGTAGGCTGCGGCGTACTGGTATGGGACCCCCTATGCCCCTGAACTCCCACTGGTGGGCCTCTCTCATGGCGACCCACTGACTTTCTTTATTGCTGGGTAAGTGGAGTCCTGGATGGAGGCAGGGTTGGTGACCCTGGGTGAATGCTTTCAGTTGAATGTTTTATTGCCTTTTGGAGACCTGATGGAGCAGACCGGCCTGCCAATGGGACAATTTCTATTTCTTAAATACAAAGTGTTTACCCGGCCCTACGGGGTCTGTGGGGTGTTGCGAGATCAGAACCTCCCACACATACAGTCCTTGTGGCAAAACATGGTGCTGGGAATGGGCTCTCATCTAGTCTCATGGTTCTATAACTCTCTAAATGGGCTGGTTGAGAAACCATTTGACGCTCTTCGGGTTCACTAGACCTGGACATGATTACACTGAATGGAGGAGGGTGCTTGAATATTCACAGAAAGCATCTTGCAATGTGGGTCTTAAATACATAAATTCAATTCCACTCTCAGGATGTACCTTACACTGCATAGGATACAGACTATGGCGGGGAGGGTAGAGGTTGCCCTCGCTGCGTGAATCTGGATGCAGATTTTGGTCACATTACTTGGGGTTGCCCTGGGCTCACAAGGTTGTGGGGGAAGGTAATGTTACATCTTAATAGGATACTGTTTAGGACACTCACTAATACGCCTGCAGTTTGTTCATTGGGCCTCTTCTGTAGGCTGAGCCAAAAGAAGGTGGGGAACAGATTCATGGACTTGTCCCTGGCTCTGGCCAAACGAGTGGCCATGGCCTGGAAATCTCCCAGGGGACCTAGTGTAAAAACATGGGTGACTGACATCATGCCCTGGGCATGGGCTAAAGGAAAGGAGCTACAGAAGGAGGAAGCAAGGGGTGTCCATGACAGACCTTTTGTACCGCTGTAGAGGGAATTGGTTGGTGAATGGGAATCCCCTGGGACTGCAGTTGACTCTGAGGTGGGGCAGACTGTGGGGCCAAGTCCTGGTTGCGAAAACTAGCTAAACCCTGAGGTGTGGAAAAGTCAGCCCATAACACACTTGATGCCCAGGCTGCTGGCGCAGGACGCCTCTTAGTTCCCATCTTGAACAATTACCAAATAAAGAGACGGGCGCTGGAATCAGGGAAACAAGAATAGAGTTTTATTTCTCACGAGGAGAGCCTGTCATTTCGGACACTCGCATAGTGTCTTCAGGAGGTGCTCTAACAAGTTTCTCTGAGGCTTCGTCTTTTATACACATGTTTATGATGCACAAACATTCCTTTTTTTTTTTTTTTTTTTAAATTTATTTTTATTGTTGCATCAAAGTAAACAGATACAGTAAAGATTATCAGCCGACTTGGCCTCAACATTCGGCCATGCGTGCAACATTTTTTGGTTTATATAACTGGTGCAAATATACAATTCCTCGATCAAGCCATGCCGGTCGTATAGCCATGTCTATTGGTCGGGAGACAGTGAACCAGCATAGCCAAGAGAACAGTGGACGGGAACATGTATGTAAGTCCCGGTCTCAAAAACGTTGAATCGGGGCCTGTACTGTCCATGAGCGGTGCTACCAGAGAACAGGGGGGAACAAAACCGTGGGAGGGAAGCGTGTGGGCGCTAGCAAGGTCAAAGTAGGGGGACACTAGTGACGGGCGTCAGGGGGGGGGGGGACCCAGTGGGTCAATCAGCCTGCGTTCCAGAGGGGCGAGCAGGTAGTCAGGAGCATGTCCTGGGGGGGGGTGGGAGACATCAGGCAGATACTATCGAACTTCACGGACTGGGAGGGGAAGGGGAGGGGTAGGTGGTTCACTCACTGTCAAGGACTGTCGAAAGCTGTGGAGGAGCATGGCCCATTCCATGGATATGGGAAATTTACGCGCACCCCTGGCTTCTTCCTCCCTGAGGGCATCCTCTTCCGCCGCCGCCCATTTACTGACCGCCCCCGTCCAGGCCGCTATTGGGGGACTCTCCGGGGATCGCCAGCGCATGGTGATGCATCTGTTCGCCAACAGGAGCGCTAAGGACACGAAGCGTCTATGCACTGGAACCTGCTTAGGGACATGAAAGATGCCTAGTGCGCTAGACTCCCAGGTGGATAACGTGGTGAGGCCTGTCAGTTCCGACAAGGTGGCATGTATCGCCCGCCAGAAGGAATGGAGGTCGGGGCAGCTCCAAAGCATATGGCGAAAATCCGCAGCAGGGGCGCAGCATCTGGGGCATAGGAAGGACGTGGAGGGATAGAATTTCTGTAAGCGCGCTGGGGTGAGGTATGCCCTGTGTAGGATATAATATTGGATATTCTTAAAGCGGGCATTCCTAGAGACGCGTTTGGGGGCCTCTAGCGCCTTAGTCCACTCAGAGTCGTGCAGCGCGCGGCCTATGTCCTCCTCCCATGTAGTGCGCAAGGTCGTCAGGGGGGCTTGTGAGAGTTCTCGGATGGATTTGTACAACCAGGTGACCAAATGACGTCCCACCCCCATGCGTAGGATAGTGTGTATGACTGGATGCGTGTCTGGCTCGCCCGTACGAAGGTCGAAATGGGGTCGGAATCCATCAATCAGCTGTCGATATCTGAGGAATTGGCCCGGGGGGAGCCCATACTCAGCGGTCAGACGGTCAAGTGTTTTTAGCTGGCCTTCCTCAAAGAGCGACTCCAGATCCGTGATGCCACAGAGCGACCATCCGGCGAAGAACGGAGCCGTGAAGTAGGAGTCTTGCCTGGGGCCGCCTATCAGCGGTAAGAGCGGAGAGTACGGAGGTCTAGCGGGGGACATGCGGTGGATCCGCATCATGCACCGGCGCGCTATCGTCACTTGGAGGGGGTATGTGCGCCGTGGCTTGGCGCCCGGGAGCAGTAGACGGGTGAGTTCCGGGGTCGCAATTCTATCGGTCGAAGTGACAGTTTCCTGAAGGTAACGGTCCGCCGTCCAGTACGACAGCCACTGGAGCTGCGCTGCAAGGAAGTATGACTCGAAGGATGGAGCTCCGAGCCCGCCCAGCGTCGTGGGAAGTTGGAGGGTTTGCAGGGCGACCCGGTGTCGGCCCTCGCCCCAGATAAGGGTCCCTAGGAGGGAGTCAACGTCGCGGAAAAAAGATCTAGGCGGCACCACTGGCAAATTCGTAAAGTGGTATAGGAGCCGGGGAAGCATTATCATTTTAGCCAGTGCAATCCGACCTATTGGGGCTAGTGGGAGTTTATTCCAGAAGGCAACCGCCGGGCGTAGACTGGCGAGTGCTTTGCAGTGATTCCCTGCGAAGAGGTCCGCTGGGGAATGATACATGCGGACACCAAGGTATCGGGGGGCTTCCGTGGACCACGAGAGTTTATGTGTTCCGAGCTCGACCTCCCGGGGGGGCAGGCTCGGGTGTAAGGGGTAGACCGTGGATTTGTCCCAGTTCACCTGTAGTCCGGAGGCATTCGCGAATTCCTCCAGCGTTGCCCCAATAGCGGTCAGGTCCGTATCAATGTCTCGGACATATATGAGGAGATCATCCGCGTACATGGAGACACTGTGGGTGCTGTCCGCTAGCGGGATGCCCCATTCCGCGCCCTCCAGGCGTAGCCTTACCGCCAGCGGTTCGACCGCCAGTGCAAATAAAAGAGGCGACAGGGGGCACCCCTGCCGCGTGCCTCGCCGAACCTCGAACGCTGGTGATATATGTTTCCCGATGCGGACACGCGTAGTCAGATCAGTGTACAAGAGACGCGTGTATGCTATAAGCGTCGGGCCAACATTAAGGCGTTGCAAGACCGAAAAGAGATAGGGCCAGGTGAGGGTATCAAATGCCTTCTCCAGGTCCATAATGAGACAGGCGGCGCGAGGAAATCTGCCACGCACTTGATTTTGTACATGGAAAACTCGGCGAAGGTTCTGGGAGGTGTTCCTTCCCGGAACAAAGCCGCATTGGTCGGGGTGGACCAGTGGGCGTATGACCTGTGCATAACGATCAGCTAGAATTTTCCCCAGAATTTTACAGTCGGCCGATAGGAGCGTGATGGGGCGGTATGATCCCATGAGGAGTGGATCTCTGTGGGGCTTAGGAAAGGTGACGATCACGGATTCCCGCAATGACTGGGGCAACCTCCCCAGATGAAGGGACGCTCCGAACACCCGCGACAGATGGGGGACCACTAGGGAAGAGAATGTCGAGTAGTATTCCAGCGGGAAGCCATCCAGTCCTGGCGCTTTATTCCGGGACATGGCACGAATCGCCTGGGTAATGTCAGGGGGTTTGATCTTGGTGTCGAGGGTGCGCCTATCTGCATCCGATATTGTAGGTAGCGTCAGTGGGTGCAAAAAACCATCCACGGAAAATGGGGAACAGTGGGTCGGAGTCCCGTATACTTGTGTATAATGTCGCTGGAACGCCAGGAGGATCTCGGCTTGGGAGCGCACTAGCACGCCGTCTGGATTGATGATATCCGTGATCGGCTTGATTACGGTATCTTGCCTTGCCATCCAAGCCAGGAGCGCGCCAGTTTTGTCTCTGTCCTTATGCACCCTAGAGGCATAAGCTCTAAAATTGTACTTTCGGAGGTCAGCGCAGGCCGTCTGATATTCCGCCTTAGCCTCGGCAGTGAGCATGGCGTGCTCCTCTGAGTCGTCAGGCTGCCTAGTGAGTGCGGCCAGAGACCGCTCTGAGGTCTGGAGCATCCGTTCCAGGGTGCGGCGAACCCCGACTACCTGTTTGATGCATTCGCCCCTTGCCACCACTTTAAAAGCGTCCCATTCCACCAGTACTGACGATGCCGTGTCTGTGTTGTGTGTGAAGTAGTCTTGGATGCTGGACTTGTGTGCGTCTCTGAACACTGGGTCCGTGAGGCAGTCTCTAGGGAGGCGCCAGGTGGGGACTGGCGGGCGCGGGGGGCGCCAGTTCAGTCGAATGACGTGGGCATCATGATCCGATAGGATCCGACCCAAGTAATCCGTAGATGCGATCTTAGGGAGGATCGGTGCAGAGCAAAGGAAACGGTCCAGACGGACCCTGAGGTTATGTGGGATCGAGTGGAAGGAGTAAACGCGGGCCAGCGGGTGTAAGTGTCGCCAAGCGTCGGTGAGTGTCCAGTGCGTGGTCCATGCCCTGAAGAGGTCTGCCTGTCGAGGGGCCGGGGAGTGTGTGGGGGGGGGATGCGAGCGATCCAGGGTGGGGTCTAGTGTACAGTTAAAGTCGCCTCCCAACACCCATGGAACTGTAGTGAACTGGGCTAGAACGCCTGTGAGGTGGTCCCAGAATTTGTCCTGATCTGTGTTGGGGGCATATATGCTTCCAAGGAGTATACCCTGGCCATCGAGCACCCCTTCTAAAAGTGCATACCTGCCCTCTCGATCAACCACCCGTCGAAGTTCCCGGAAGGGAGTGCCAGGCCTGACCCAAATTAGAGCGCCGCGCGCAAATGCTGAGTAGTGTGTGGCACAGAGGATACCTCGCCATTTGACCTGTAGGCGGACGAGTTCGGTGGCATTAATATGTGTCTCCTGTAGAAACGCTATATTGGCTGACATGCGCCTAATATATGAGTAAACCGAGTAGCATTTACTGGGTGTGTGTAGGCCTCGTACATTCAGTGTAAGGACGTTAACGTCTGTGCATGAGACTGCCATACTTAGGGTGTCGTGAGTGGGAGAGGGAACCCCTTGCAGCCCCCGACGGCCGCCGGTGTGCATGTGACATACGTGTTCCTACGCGCCGAGCTTCCACAATCGTAGGGGAGGAACTAAGGGGAGTAACGATAAACAGAACTGTAGGTGGGAAACAGTCCCAATACTGAGGATATCTCACCGGGGGTGGCATATCCAAACTAGTGTCCCACTTGGGGAGAAATACAACGAGTAACTGCGGGGGTGGCAGCGTGTGTCGCTGCTGGGCTTGTGCGCGGGCCAGGCTCTTGTAGGAGAAGCGTCTATCGCACGTTAGCGCTTACAAGCAAATGACAGATAGTCTAGGCTCCTAGACGTCGCGCAGCACAACAGAACACCTTGAGAAGGATATAACAGTAGGTAGTCCTTTCCTCAGGAGGAGGTGCCAAATCAGCTGGGCTGGGCAGCTCCCAAGGCGTGAGCCGCTACAAGGGGGGAGGAGATCGGTCCGATCCCGGACATTGTTCCATCACTGTCCCGATCTTTCTCAGGGGTGAACAGGTGCGGTTGGCCTTCCAGATCTGATGCCGTGGGCGACGTATGTAGGCCGGTCACCGCTTTCAAGGCATCTCGTCGTTCCTGCATGATTTGTGCGAGGTCGGGTGAACCCTTGGGGGGTGACTCCTGGTCTCTGGGGCGGCCCGATCGAGCACGGCTCGCACCTCGCCGTCTGGAACGCCGGAAGTCGTTATTGCGTGCCCTTTGGGGTCCGGGATTAGGGATGATAGGGCAGTGAAACTCAGTCCAATCCTGCGCTTCCTCCGCCGTATTGAAGAAGAGGGCTTTCCCTTTGTGCAGCACTTTCAGGCGGGCCGGGAACAGTAGGGAGTACTGAAGGTCGTTGGCACGAAGGCGTCTTTTGACATCGAGATAGGTGGAGCGCTGATGCTGTACTTCTCGGGCGTAGTCCGGGAATACCATAACATGCTGGTCCTCCACCTGTAGGGGACCCACTGTCCGGGCCGCACGGAGCACTGCGTCGCGGTCTCGGAAGTGCAAAAATTTTGCCAGCATGGGTCGTGGTGGGAGGCCTGGTTTAGGTGCTCGGGCCGGGACCCTATGGGCCCTTTCAATGGAGAAGTACGCCGTCCTGTCTGCCTCCGGCGTGAAAGATTTGGTCCAGGATTCCATGTACGTCAGAGGGTCCGAATTCTCAATCCCCTCCGGGAGACCTAGGACGCGAATGTTACATCTCCTTGAGCGTCCTTCTAAGTCCACCGTGCGTTCCTCAAGGGCCGCCACACGGTGTAGGACCTCCTTCAGTTCCGCCGACTGCGATTTCACCGCAGGCTGTAGCTCGGTCGCGATCCGTTCTCCCTCCTTCACTCGATCTGCCAACTTGCGGTGGTCGTCGCGGATTAGACTAATGTCCGTCGTCAAAGCTCCCAGCCGCTCCTCCATCGATAGGCGGGATAACTCAATTGCCGCCAACACCTGATCTAGCTTCGCCGACAGTGTAGGGTCGGGTTGCGACGCATGGGCCTGCGTCCACGTCCTCGTTTGTGGCATCCTCTCGGGGGCCGTCTCGGGGACCGCCGAGCATTTCGCGGCATTCGTTTTCCCCATGACAGATATGGGGGGGGGGGGGCCCCGGCTCCTGTGTATATCGCGTTCAGCAGGCCGCCTCCCTGTGGTATGTTCAGATAGAAGCTCAGCAGAGGATGAATACACGGGGGCGGTCACTGTCCTCCCACTGGGGGGCCCCACAGGTCGTCCTTAGGAGCTCGCAGCCGCAGGGGGCAACTTTTCGGGTGCTGGTGGATGGGCAGGAAAAGGGCCACTGCCACCACAGTTCAGAGGCCAGAGGTCCTTCAGAGAGTAGGCGCCCCTGTTAGGGCCGGGTCCAATGCTCCCTCCTCTCCGGCGTGCAGCCCCGCTCTCCAGGTAACCCCGGGGGCCAAGGAACAGACGACCCGGGCCCAGGGAAGGTCTCAGACTAAGTGTCTATGCCTCAGGGTCAGTAGAGCTCCGCGTCCCTAGGGTGGTTCTCACTCCAGTCACGGTGCCACGACACCCATGGGCGCCATGTTAGGGTCAGGCACCTGGGTCCACCAGGCCACTCGAGGATTTAGGCGTGTTCCAGCACCCCCCCCCCCGAGCAGGGGCCAACATGGATCGCGACTGGACCCCAGAGGGGACAGGGGGGCCGCCGGATCACCGGCACCGCGGCTCGCGAGGGAAGGGGGGGAGGGGGGGCGCACACCTACCGCCTTCAGGAGGGATCGTGGTCAGCGGAGGGTCCAGCGCCACACAGGTAGGATCTCCGTCGGTGCTCCGCGGCGATGAGGTGGACAGATTAGGCTCCTGGACACGAAGAGGCGCCGACGCCATGGAACTGCGTGAATGCGGCCGCCATCTTGTGAGTCGAGATGGTGCAGATAAGAGCACCGGACCGAAAGTCCGGGGGTCCAGCTGCCGCGCTCCCCACCGGGCACCGGCAATAGTCCTGTCTCGCGATGGTCGCCGCTTCAGCGACAGAGTCTTAGAGGCGCTCCCGGTGGGCAAAGGGAGTTGCGCCCGCCATCTTGTGCGCTCAGCTCCGGGTGTAGAGAGGGACGGAGCAGTGGTTGCCGTGCGTCTGCAGATTCCTAGACGAAGGCAGAAGACGCCTCACTGCGGGTGAGTCGTTTAGTAGTAGGTATAGGAAGGCTGAGGCTCCCGGCGATCATGGAAAATGGGCAAGATGCTAGCCCGATCGCGGAGCCTCAGCAGGACACAGCCGCCATCGTGGCTTGCCAAGCCACGCCCCCCCATGCACAAACATTCCTTATTACAATAAAGACACTTTGAAGTAGGAAAAAAACCATGCTTGGAATCCCAGCTTCAGGCCTATTCCCATACCAGTCGATCAGATGTCATCCTCCCCTCCTGAATGTAACAAGAGATTGTGATCTCTCAGCCGGACATTCCTACAGGACACGAGGGCAGGAGGGGATGATCAAATCAAAGGTTGGGCAGGCGATAGGATCGGACACTTCGGCTGGTGTATCACGGTTTTGTTATGCTGGGCAGGAAAAAGGGGGGGTGTACATTCACGAGGCTTGGTCGTAGGACTTGGGACCAGGTCAAAAAGGCCAAGTGCAGCTGGAGGGGGCTCGTCAGCTGAGGGGAAGGGTGTTCTTGGGAGGAAATCGGGGGGTGAGTCAAGCAGGAGTGCTACTTCTAGAGTAGGGTCACGCAGAGGGAGAGGGTCTTGTGGCCGATGCATGAGCAGTGCGCGCGGGGAGGGGTGCCGGGAACAGATGGGCAGAGAGGCCATGGTGTCTAAAATGGCTGTCGTGTACGTGTGTGCATGAGTCTATGCTGGCGGGATAACACAGTCAGTGTTTAGTGATATCCATTCTGCTTACTACAAGGGGTACAGTGAACACAAATGAACGCCGCTTATGTACATATACATTGCCATTTTCAACAGTCGCCGCTTTTTTACATAAGCTAGTTCAGTTCTATACAGTCGATACAATAGGCGGAATGCGGTACATATGATTTTACATTTGTTGGGTTATTCATACAAGTCTAGAGATCGGCATAATACTTAGTCGGGGTCAATCAAGAAAAATGTTCCGAAACATTATAGAATCAAGTTCAGACTTTCTCTCTGGTGACATCAACATACAGAAAAAAATGCTCTGATACCTTCGGGTCTTGTCAGTGCTTTGTGAGACTTCTGGAAAACTAAATACATGAGTGACTGATGAAACATTTTTGAAAGCAACACAAAATGGTTGAGGGAGGAATTCAGTTCGATACAAGCAATTAGTGAAGGGGTGGGCAGAAAGTTCAGGAAGGGGGGGTGTCTTTGTCACAGTGTTTTTTTAACAGAGTCCGTCTTCTTTCGTTGGCGCTGTTGAGCACCGGCGGTGGAGCTATAGGTCCAGCTCGGATTCATCCTTACGCGTTGCAGGGTGCGATCAGTCCTCTGCTGTTAGATCACAGTCCTGTTTCCTAACTGATCTTCTTAGGGGTGCCTCATGCTGGGCACCTGCGTGTCTTTCTTCTTCCGTGGCAAAACCTTATTCTATCTAAATGTTGCTCTTCTTTTCTGAGTCAAAAGTTATGCGAAAAGGGTGATGTTGTTGAATAATCGAGGGAAGAGAGGGCGGAGTGGGATCAGATCTTTGAGCACACCAAGGGACCAAAGGAGCAAAGGATGACGAGCAGGCAGGCCCATCAGTCGGGCTCAAAAGGGACGGGGACTTCAGGCACGAGTGGGTCAGCAAATCGAGGGCTTCAAGGCAGCCCTTTGTTCCTTCATCTGCCGAGCTTGAGAGTGGTGCCTCGTCCTGCGTCTCGTTGCTCTGCGACTCCACCTTTGGTTGCGGTCACACGTGCTTCATGATCTGTGGCCAGGCTGTGCGTCACATCCAGCTCCTCTCCTCCGGTGATTGTATCTTTGAATGGGTACAAAACAAGTTTTTAGAAAAACTGGCAGGAGAAGACATTTATACATCTCAATTCCGTCCCCAATCCTAAGTAGGTGGGGGATATGTTCATCAGTCACAGTCAGAAGTCATCACTTATGGAGTATGTAGGAGGGTCATTTCTATTGAATTCGTAAGCCTATTTGGCGTTCATTCGTGACGTACGTGGACAGAAATCGGACTCCCATTGACAGTGTATTTTATCAAACTCGAAATCGAGTCCTTAGGTTGAGACTCGCCTTTTTTTTTCTCTTTAACCCAAGTACTGACAATCTTACATTTCCCTTTGGGGTCGGCTAACTCTTGCAAGCAGGGGTTATCATCATGAGAGGGGGGCAGAGGTTACACATGCTTTCCTTGGGGAGCGACCGTTAATCAATGTCATCAATTACGCTTCGGGGGTAGCTGATATGGAGCTGGGGTTAATCGGGAGAAGCGAGGACGTTTTGGACAGGGAGCTGGGGTCAATCGGGAGAAGCGAGGACGCTTTGGACAGGGAGTTGGGGTCAATCGGGAGAAGCGAGGACGCTTTGGACATCCGCACTTAAGTGCAGAGGGGTGAGGTAATCTGGCATTGGAAATTGCATTTCTAATGAACTGGAAAACAGAAGACCATTGACGTTATAGTCCCCCTATAACGGGCCAGATTAGGGGACATCAGTCGTCTTACCTGTCCTTTCCTTCATACCAATCGGGTTCAATCGTTTTGCAGGAAGGAGAGTAGTAATATGGCAAGTTATAATCGTTTTAGTTTCTGTCAATTTTGCCGAACACCTTTGTGTTCGAAGAGACCCAATTAGGTTTGTGCCGGGGCCACAACGTTACCATCAAAGGAGGGAAGAGAGAGAGAGAGAGAGAGAGAGAGAGAGAGAGAGAGAGAGAGAGAGAGAGAGAGAGAGAGAGAGAGAGAGAGAGAGAGAGAGAGAGAGAGAGAGAGAGAGAGAGAGAGAGAGAGAGAGAGAGAGAGAGAGAGAGAGAGAGAGAGAGAGAGAGAGAGAGAGAGAGAGAGAGAGAGAAGGAGAGAGAGAGAGAGAGAGAGAGAGAGAGAGAGAGAGATATATATATATATATATATATATATATATATATATATACACACACACACACAATAATGGGCCATTCAGTGTGCACACAACACAGAACAACAGGGGTTAAGTAATACAGAAACACAGGCAGAGGGACGACGTAGATCCATACATTACGTACACACAAACTCAGGCGGGGGAGACAGTACATGTATTATTTACAAAAATTCAAGACAAAACATAGAACAGTTATTGGCCAAAATGATCTCTGCCTGTATGCTGCGCATCCTTAGCATCCTAAGATCTTTTTACCCTTTTCTTCTCTTTTATCGTCGGCTGCCTCTACTGGTGGCTTTGGTTGTACACACTTACGCCTTTTGGCAATAGATCAAGAACTAACCTGGTCGGGCTAATGTGTTTCCAGGCTGAGGCAACAGTGGGTGTCAGTGGTGAGAACAATGGGGCAGTTTTTAGTTTCATGTCTATGAGGGTGCGAAAAGGAGGTAGTAGATTTTAAACACTGGCAATACTCCTAGTCCTCCAAGCGGAGGGTACTTGGGTAAACCTCCCCTCGGAATATTCCTTAAACTTTCCCTATTTAATTAAACGTAGGGATTTCTTCATTGGTGCACGTCATTCTTGGTTGTATTATTCGGGGTGCCAAGCGAAGTCATATTTTATAGTTTCCGCTTCAGGCTGTCCTCCCAAGCGCTAAGTTCAGGGAGAGAAATAGCCACCGTTTGCTTGTCGTGTGTATGTATCATAATCTAACCCCTTTTTCCCATTTTTGTCCGCTAGATCACCATTTTCTTTTTCGTACCTTAGTCGACGTTCCGATGTGACCTGCAGAAAGAGGGAAAAAGAAGGAGAGCAGGGGCAGCATTTTAAAAACACATCAGCGCGCATAAACTCGAAAAGGCTTTTACTTACTACATACTCGAGCTATCTTCACTGGATGCCGTCCCTGCCAACTTGGTGTTTGAGCCCAGGTGGACCGTTTAGTGTGGGAGAGATGATTATCGGAAACCTGTGGATAGCATAGGTCGCTCAAGCGTGGTATTACGGATCGTGTGCAGGGGGGGGGTCAGAACAAAAGGGCAGTCGGTGCAACGTGGGGGGGGGGCTCGTGCTCTCCTTTGAGGAAAAGTGATAACCTACAGTGGTACGGGGTCGTTTGTCGTTCGTACCAGGGGGGGGGGGGGTTAGGTGGCACTCCTTTGGGGCGACTTAGGGGCATTTTTAAAAGAACTTTCCTGACACAGGTAGCATATAACGTATAGGCTAAATACCAGAATCTTTAGCGGTTGCTTTAGGCTGTGCTAAAATGCAAAACACATACAACAAAAACCTGGACCGTTCATATTTGCAATATTTCTGCGTACTATACTTTTTAACCCTTAACTAATCGAGCTGGGCCATTTCACCTGTAATTTAGTTATATCGGCATTTATTCGAAATTCACCAATTTACACGTGACAACTAAGTTTGCTTTTTCCAAAAATCTTTAATAAAAAATGTCGGTGCATAAATACGGGCCTACAACCCTGTGGGCAGGCCAGAACTGTACATGTGGGGATACTTATTAGTGGAAAACCTAATGGAGTCGGTGGTCGTTGATTTCATAATAAAAAGTGCGACAAGTACAATAAAATCATATCGAAACTTCAGTGTGAGCGAGTATCATAAGTGTTGAAATTCGAACTTTCAATAATCATGGTGCGCCACAACTCACCAACAATTCATTGTCCGAATGTTCAATCAGTACCCATCTCACTTCATTTCATTGTCCGAACACATAATCAGTACCCATCCCATATCAATTCATTGTGTTTTTAAAAATTGCATACATATTTCATGACACCAAGGCTGAGCAATCGGGGTACAACAAGGAGTTGAAAGTTTCATTTGTATCAGCGCCATTTTGGGGGCAGCCAGGCAGATCCAGGCACAGTCAAAATCTCCACCAACTCGTGGTTGGCCCAGAGCCTCTTTCGGCAGTCCAAAAGTTCCGTTAAAGGGTAACAGAAAGGATCGGCAGTATGAACCATCAGTCAAAAAGGGGGAGGGAGGCAACAATTGTTTCCTACCGGGTCATACTGGGTTTTCACCGGAACTGATCCGAACTGTAGTCTGCAGGATTTTAGTCATTCAAACTGAGGCTGGCGTCAGCATGGGAGCGCCGACGTCTCGCGGCCACATCTTCATCGTTCCACGGAAAATCATGGCAGTCATTCCCCATCGGGGGTGTCCGCGGGGTTCGGGGCTCCCGTGGCTCCTATAGAATCTTCAAAGTCGAGGAGAACACTTATGATGTTGGGACTCGTTTCTTAATCAACAAGCAGTCGGGCCATCTCTTCACGCCGGGCCCGCTCCAGCAGGATCGACCGCCATTTTACGAGTAGGCGAACCCTCGTCGAGTGAGTGGAGCGTTGGGGGTGCCACTGGGGGCCTCCACCTGGGGAGGTGGGAGAGGCTCGTTTGCGCCGCCTCTCCCTCCCAGCGCACCCCACGCCGTTTTTCTCGGCGCTATTATACATGATGGCCGGACCAGGCGATGAGAAAGGGGGGGAGAGGGGGGGGTCGGAGGCATAGGCAAGACATCCCCCCCCCCCCGGTGGCCTGCAAGGTGCCGCTTCAGGGCCGAACGGGGAGCGTCTACCAAGCCGTGGCTGGACCAGGAGATGCGAGGGGGGGGGTCGGTGGCATGTGCAAGACATCCCCCCCGTGTTATTGCAGCCATTATTGAAGAAAGAAGAGGGGACGCCCGGATCCCGTCGGCCTCGGCTCTTCTTCTGGCCCACCTTACTCGATGACCTCCGGCCGACGGCTGGCAGCAGGACCCGCCCTACACGTGCCGAAGATCTCGTCTTCCGGATGGGCGTAGCCGCGAACCTGTTGCACTTCGGGAGTTTCCAGAATGGGGGTAGGTATCTGTTGACTTGTATCTGTCTCATGTTACCGTTATTGGGGCGTGGCAGGCGGTGGGACAGACATGTTTGAAGCAGTGAGGGGTGGCGAAGCCTGGTTGCCTTGTGGCTGCCATGATGTCAAGCTTGGCTTCTCTCACCATTTTCATGTTTCTTATTACGGACTTATTTCTTAACGTTTCTTATTTCTAGCGAAATAATGTGTTTCGACGTGAGCTATTTCTAACGTTTTCTTATTTGTAGCGAAATCAAAAAACTCATCAGTGGCCTACTGATTTTGCTTTCTTATTTCTTTCTTCCCTTTTTATTCCTAGCGTGTTTCATGCTAAAGTTTCTGTTAACAGGATACGGTGATTACTTCGTTATTGTTGCATATGTCCTTTTTATTAGGGGTGACCTCTGATCGAGCCAGATGACCTACCTCTAATAAATGGTCCGGGTGGAACTAGTTTACCAATCAGTGGGGAGTAGATAGGCCCGAGAGATTACAACGGGGGACAAAGGTCCGCATTACCTACCCTTCAATACTTGCAAAGATTTAGACAGAATATTTCTTTTCTACGTTATTTGCAAACAGAGGATACCTTAAAAGAACTATTCCTTGAACAATAAATGTCTAGACAATCAATCAATCAATGGGGAGAAAAACAGGCATGACGGATTACAACGGGGACAAAAGTCTGCATTACCTATCCTTCACTATCTGCAAAAGGGGGGCAGAATATTTCTATTCTTCCCTGTTTGTAGACAGAGAATATCTCAAAGAGCAATAATCGATAAGAATCGATAACAATCAATCAATGGGGAGAAAAATAGGCATGACGGATTACAATGGGGGACAAACGTCTGCATTACCTATCCTTAACTATTTGCAAAGAGAGGGGAACGTTTCTATTCATCGCTGTTTGCAAATAGAATGTCTCAAAGAGAACCAATACTTCAAGTACAATCAATCAATCAATCAGATGGATAAAGCCATCCTACCAATCGGACGTAAAGACGTCCTACTTAACCTTACCCGGACCGGACCGTGTGGGCAATTCTTCGCCTTCCCTTTTCCAGCGCCCAATCGTTCTCTTTCTCCATGTTTTTACCGCAGCATTCCTGTGGGATTCCAGTCAGGACAGTAGGTCACTTGAGAGAGGTCCGTTCGAAATCGGTGAAGTTCATTCAATCGGCAGCTGGACGAGGGCCCTCTCAAGGCAGGTATACTCCAATCGTTTAGATGTTCACCCCATCGTCTGGACCTCTCTTACTGGACCTTATGTCGCTGATGGACCCCGCGTTGGGACGCCAATTGTGGAAAAGTCAGCCCATAGCACACCTGATGCCCAGGCTGCTGGCGCAGGACGCCTCTTAGTTCCCATCTTGAACAATTACCAAATAAAGAGACGGGCGCTGGAATCAGGGAAACAAGAATAGAGTTTTATTTCTCATGAGGAGAGCCTGTCATTTCGGACACTCGCATAGTGTCTTCAGGAGGTGCTCTAACAAGTTTCTCTGAGGCTTCGTCTTTTATACACATGTTTATGATGCACAAACATTCCTTATTACAATAAAGACACTTTGAAGTAGGAAAAAAAACATGCTTGGAATCCCAGCTTCAGGCCTATTCCCATACCAGTCGATCAGATGTCATCCTCCCCTCCTGAATGTAACAAGAGATTGTGATCTCTCAGCCGGACATTCCTACAGGACACGAGGGCAGGAGGGGATGATCAAATCAAAGGTTGGGCAGGTGATAGGATCGGACACTTCGGCTGGTGTATCACGGTTTTGTTATGCTGGGCAGGAAAAAGGGGGGGTGTACATTCACGAGGCTTGGTCGTAGGACTTGGGACCAGGTCAAAAAGGCCAAGTGCAGCTGGAGGGGGCTCGTCAGCTGAGGGGAAGGGTGTTCTTGGGAGGAAATGGGGGGGTGAGTCAAGCAGGAGTGCTACTTCTAGAGTAGGGTCACGCAGAGGGAGAGGGTCTTGTGGCCGATGCATGAGCAGTGCGCGCGGGGAGGGGTGCCGGGAACAGATGGGCAGAGAGGCCATGGTGTCTAAAATGGCTGTCGTGTACGTGTGTGCATGGGTCTATGCTGGCGGGATAACACAGTCAGTGTTTAGTGATATCCATTCTGCTTACTACAAGGGGTACAGTGAACACAAATGAACGCCGCTTATGTACATATACATTGCCATTTTCAACAGAGGGTGCGTGGATCCTGGTGCTGCCCTAGGCAGAATGGATTGCTCTTTCTTGCCCCCCTTCACCCCCTCCCCCTCTCCTCTGCAACTGATTTTGTTCATACATTCCTTGACAAAATTTAGGCATGCATGGACACAGTAATAGTTTGTTTATTAAATGAGAATTATTATGATCTTATAGCATCTAATCCTCTTGAAAGTCCGACCATAACCTATCCCCTGATGGTGTTTTCTTGCTCCTGTGGACTAAAAATTGGAAATCCAGATGACTTATTCACTGTTAACATTGTACTGTATTGTTATATCATTTGAAATGTCAATAAACAAAAGTTTTAATAATAACTCATATGAAGCTCAGCCAGAGCCTTTACCTTCTTTGTAAAGCTACCATCCATTAGATAAGTATCAACTATCTATCCTAGATGACAACAGGAGATGAATAGTGTTGGAGGTGACAAGATAACTACTCCCTCTAATGAAACAGCGATTGTTGTGCCAATTTATTGAAATTTTATACTCCCATATGTTAAAAGGTTTGGTGGACCAGTCACTATTAAGATAGTCTGTACGGCCAGCGCTTCCTGCATTCACTAGCTGCAAAACAGCCTCCTATCTCATGTAATAGGGAACATTATCCTCTTTCCATCTGGATATATTTCCTATTCGCTCCACTGTAGTCAACACAAAGTATCTTATTATCTAGTCTAAGAACCAATCCCCCTTGTCTAACATACTCTGTTTGCTTGATCACAAATATACAAAACAACAAAGTTCTCTGAATAAGCCTCCTCAGGTGTAGCCTCCCCCACACCCCAGCTCTTCATCGTCGTATGTCCTGTTGTTTATTTCTTCATGTCAGAGCTATACAGTTATTCCTATTTCTATCTTGCTCCATTCAGAACTTGTTAAAATAGCACAATCATTTGATCAGTAGCAGAATTTTGCCAAAGCTGCATCAAGTAAATCCAGTAATTCACAAGTTCCTCCTACAAGCACTGGTCTTGTGTAGGCTGAAGCCATGCACTGACTAGGTCCGGCCTTTGAGACTGCTTCAGCTGACTCACCAGACTTTTCCCCCCCAAACAATCATACATAATAAACATACACAGAGTGGCTTTAGGTCAGCTGGTTTCATCCACTTTGAGTGACTGCAGAAAGCCCGAAACTGTTGTTCATAGCCACTTAATTATTTTTGTCATTTGCAAATCTTTTTTTATTTTGTTTATTTTCATATTATTTTTATATTTAAATACTGGTTATTTTATCAGGACACCTTATAAAGTTTATTAGAAATGTATTAAGTGATATTGTAACATTGTAGCTTCTCACGATTTGAGTGTTTAGTTAGGTGGTGATTTATTTTAGCCTTCCTCATAAATAATAATAAAAAGCATGGCACACTCAGAGGTGTTATTTGAAAAAGAATCACAAAAAATGCAGCCTCCTTGGGGAATGTTTTAACTAAACATTTTTTGGCAACCATAAGGTGGCTACTTTGAGGTGACAGCATATTTCCCTTTTTCCTTTTATTTTTTTGTGGGGGTATGGCTGCAATAATGTTTTCAATTAACCATCATACTAGATAGCCAGGATCTGTACTATTGGCTTTGCCAACTCATGTTTTGTTTAAGGATTATTCCTTTATTGAAGGCCTATATGTTGTCCTCATGCTGCTTCAACACTCATGAAGTCTAGCCTGGTATCAGCAAAGCAAGTTTAAAAACACCCCTGCTTTACATCAGATGTAGCCCATGTGAACATATGAATATAGAAATTAGGTTCATACTGAGACTACAGATGGTCTGACCATTTTTCATCTACTGTCATCTGTAGTAATTTTTGGGAACTTGTAGGTGCGTCACTGGGAGACCCATTTCCAGCATCTTGTAAAAACATTTGGTAAACGTAAAGCCCATGACTAGATGCATAGAATTCTGGTAACTTGGAACCACATTTTCATTGCCAGAACCGGTGAATCTACTCATGTTAGAATACAAATAGGCAGTTGGCATATTTGGTCTGGATCTCTGTTCTTTATGTGTTGCTATTAATAATGAAGGAAGGCTAGGACGTATTAAGATAATTTAGAGAATGGATTGCAAGACAACTAGCTATATGAATGGATTGTTTAAAAAAAATATTCTGATTGATTGTAAACAAAATACACTACCAGTGGTTTAACAGAATTAGTCTTGGCATCAATAGAGGGTGAGGATCGTTGTTTGGTTTTTAAATAGATTTGTCATTACCGGAGCTCTGATGTTAAGAATTTTGTTGTTTGGCTTTTAATGGAGGAACATTTGTTTTTTTCAGGTGACCATCTGAAGGTCTGTCCTCAAGAATTTACATGCTGTTCGCAAGCCATGGAGGAGAAGTACAGTCAACAGAGCAAACATGACTTCAAAAACGCTGTAACGGAACCATGCAATCATATGCAAGCTACGTTTGCATCCAGATATAAAAAGTTTGATGGTAAGTAGTGCTTTTCTCACACAGTTCTATTTTAAACAGGGATGTTTCTTTCTGAGTGTGGTTACTTTCATGGGCCCTCCTCCCTCCTCAATATAATTCGCTGTGGTGCATGACTCATTCAATCAAAATGCTGATGGTGCAAGTGACAGTATGCAGGAATACAATATAATGCTTATAGATGCACATTTTCTTCATAGGTTAGTCAGGGTGTAGCCTATTTTTTAGATTGGGATATAGTGTTCGTTCTTTGTTCAAGAACCCCAGTACACAGTTAACTTTTTTGGTGCTCAGCAAGAGTCTGTGAATATTGACCTCTTTAAATAAAATTCACTCCTATTTGTCATACTTATTTTGACAGATCAACTGGAATAAATAACTAAATATTCCTTATGGATGGGCCAATTCTGTTTCTTTATATTAATGAAGAAAATTGACAAAAGACACAGAACAATAGCTTATGGCTTCAGATATGTTTTTGCCTTTCTGATGACTAAAACAAACATTCTTTTTATTGTTACCGTTATAGATCTAATGAAAACCTCCAGGTCATTTAATGTCCTCTGGAAATACCTTGCTTTGCACAAAATCTGATGCATGCCAACTTTTATTTGTACTTCAATCATTACAGTATCTGGTCATGCCTGGGGCCCATATAACACACAATCTTTTTACATTTAAATCCTGGAAAAAAATGATTCTCTCCATAATGCCATTTCTCACAGCCCCATATTCTGATTATATAGATTCTTCCGACAGTACACCATCTCAACCCACTTTTAAGAAACAGATTCGCTGCAGATGTAGTGCACTTACTCAAGTTATACATTTCAACATTCCTAGACAAGCATCAGGGTCAATGGTTTAGTGAGGATTTGGCTAAGGCATCTACTTGGACTGTGGGAAGAATATGTTGGATCTCCTAATGTTCTCCCACTCAAGAGTAGGTGCCTCACAGTTTTGTCTTAACACTAGAAAAACCTCATTAGAGCCTCAAAGCAGTCCTTAAGTAAGCAGAAATAGTGAATATTGGGTGGTGATGTCTCCTGCAAGCCTTTTACGTCAGGGCACAGAGGACTCGAAAGCAGTACTTGAAACTAGTTCTGAGCTGAGGATGTATCTGCAGGTCTGAGACCCCAGGAGCAGGACAAACAGAGCAGGGACACTGCAACTTAAAATTGATGGTGTGAGAGTAATAAAGCTGAATAATGGAGTCCGTATAAAATATTGCATAAACTCCACAAGAATAATATGCAATAGAAAACAAAGTTGAAATAAAGGCAAATACCCAAATAGTGGCTTGACTGTGAAGGAGTAGGGCAAGCAGTGGTGTAGCAAAGGGGGGGGAGGGGTGCGGGGTGGTCCGCCCCTGGCAGCATGACTTTTGGGGGCGGTGGCCTCCACCCTGCCGTTACATGAGTTTGCCACAGGGCGGGATTCAACACCAGCACCCCTAACCCTTACCTCGCTCTTCAGCCGCCTGCGGGACCGCAAAGGCAGGGACCACCACAGGCGGCAAATTCAGCAAGAGAGCAGGACTTTGTGCACACTGACTTGAGCTACAAATGTTTTTTGCGCATTCAAGTTCCTTTGATATGCATAGAAACATTTATTTGTGAAGGACAATTTCACATTCTTGTTCACAGAATAGTGGTACTTGCCATTTTACCCTCATAGGATACACTCCGTGGCAGGGAATATGTGCCTCTAGTTGACCACTTCTGGGATGGTCACTGATGGAGTAGGTGAGCAGCCAAAAATATTTATGTTTACAGGCATACTTATATCCTTTGGAGGTGTTTTCACAGCCTGGTAAACATATAAACATGCTTCTGTCAAAAGTCCAAAACTTTCGCGTATTTCCAGGTTGTTAGTTGACCTCATATTCACTGAAGGTGTATGGAAGAGATTTCTCCATGGCAGTTATATTTTCCTTGTGCATCAATTTATTTTTAACTTTTCAGCTGGTGAAACATTAGCATGTGGAACAATTGCGTATAGGAGTACTCAAAAAAATATATAACTTTCAGTAATCCTTGGATCCATGATAAATCCTGATACGTAATTTGGCCCAAATGTAGGAGGAACGCTGTGGAAGCACAATCCTATCTTTTTATTTTACCAACCCCCTTGTCCCTCTCTTCTCGGCCTCTTTGTTCTTGTCTTAATCTCTCCTATGTGTTTCTCATTGCTTTTTATCATAATTGTAATTCAAATTCAACATTTACCTTACTTCTCTTAGCCATTTGTGGGGTGGAGGAGCAAAGCGGAGGAGGGTTTACAGAAGAAGAGTCTCCTGTTAAGATAGAGAGGGCCCGCGTGGTGTAGATCTTTGTGAGTGTGTACATAGAAGTTTGAAGAGGGCACGCGTACCCACAGGCAGCCAATGAAGGGCTTTCAGATGGGTAGACTCTCAAGTGCGAGTCGATAGGTTGAGGACCAGCCAAGCTGCAGTGTTCAGAACAGTTTGCAGTGAATTAATAAGATTAGCCCATAATCGCAACACAAAGGGTGTTGCCATGCCAAGGCAACTAGTGATCATAGCCTGAGTGACTATTTTTCGGGTGCAAATGGGAAGCCCTTTGAAAACTTTTCAAAGCATTTTGAGGATACCAAAACTGGATGAAGGTACATAAGTAATTTGATCAGCCTTGAAGAGATTTTTATCCAGGATGATACCAACGCTCCTGGCTGTATTGAAGGGTTGATGTAACTATCTTGAGCTTCCAGCTCACAAATAAATACACTGTGGATTTCCCTAACAGGATAACCTCTGTTTGGTTTTCGTTGAGTTTGAGGCAATTAACTCTCATCCAGAGGGCTTCTTGGGACATGCAAGGACAAACAATTTCTTGCATTTCATTTACATAGTCTTTAACGAAAACATTTAACTGTGTATTATCTGCATGGGATACTGTGTTGAAGCCAAAGGGTCTAATTATCCTGGCCAACGTGCTCATTTAGGTTTTGAGAAAAGTTGGACTCCGAGAGGAGCCCTGAGGAACTCAGGAGTCTGACTAGTATCAGAGTGGCAAGTGGGGAGCACAACTGATTGAGAATTAAGTCAGAAAGGATATAAAACATTCTCAGGTGTATTGACTGATTCCGAACTTGTGTATACATTTAAATATGATAGCATGTGAGTCAGTATTGAACACTGCGGAGAGGTCTGCTGAAGTGCCTTGATCCAAAATTCTGCCAATGTTATCAGTAGCTTCTGAAAGAGTGTCTCGGTTCAAAGGGTGGTTCTAAAGGTAGACCGAAAGTAAAAAAGATGACGACTGGATTTTAAATAGGTAATATGTTGTGTATTAATTGGCTTTTCCAGAAGGAAATTACAGCAGTGTTAGCCACCTGCAGTTTGCAAGCAACAGAGGTTCAGTTGACGTTTTTTTCAACAGAGGAAGAACAATGGAATGTTCCAATACAGCTGGAAAAGCTGAAATGATGAGAGAAAAATGACAGAGGAAAGTTAGAGAAGAGCTAAGATACTATGGGCTAGAATGAAACATAGTAATGGCATGGATCATCTGGAGATCCATATTTGATGGAGTGCATTAGTGCATTACAGGGCACACAGTATTTGTATCTACAAGGATCAGTTTGATTAGATTGTTACCGTGCAAGATGGCAGAGGGGATGTCTATGAAGGGAAGAGTGTCAATCGATTGTTGAATAGAAAAAATGGAATATATAGAGATAATTTTCTCTAGAACAAATCCAGAGATAGAATTACAGAGAACCTAAAATGCAGTAATCGATTCGGAATGGGCAGTCAGTTGGATACATTCATTGATTGGTAATACGGAATATTTCATGGACTGATCTTGGTCTGGAGTGGATATGATTGACCAGGAAATTCTGGTGAGCTCGGCGAGTTTGCCTGTAGTAATAATTTCTAAGTGCAGCTTTCTGTGTAGTCCTCTCCCATTTGAGTGTCCCAAGCTTTTTCTATCCATGGCTCATATTTATGTGCTCCCTTTCACTCCTTATTAAAGACTTCTCATTACACACATTTTAGGACAGACCATCAGCTCAATTATGAAATCAGAACTGCATGATACTTGCTCCAACCTAACGATCACCCCCAGTAGATTTAATGGACCATTCTGCATTTGTATACATTGTTGCGTAATATGACATCTTTTTTAAAGCAAAAAATTAGTGTGACAAAGAAGAAATACTAAGGCTTACACATTTTTTTCTAGATTTCAGGACTGCATAGGTATCTTCTTCAGACAGATGGTCAGTTCTACTTTGTGGACGATGGGGTCTCCCACATGAAGTCATGAAGTCATGTTATGTTATGTTATGTCGCTTATCTATCTCAAATGACAGTCCCAGCGATCAGGCGTGCAAGGATTGGAGGTCGATCCTTTAGCTATTTAGCCCCGAAGGAGTGGAATGAACTACCACTCTCTCTCAGACAGGCTCCCAATCTCCTTACTTTTAGAAGAGAGCTAAAAACGTGGCTTTTTACTAAATAAAACTTGATCTTTCTCTTGTGTCTGCTTTTAGTTGTTATGTGGTTGTTTTGCTTGCTGTTTTTTCTTCACCAAAGCGCCGGGATGCTCCTTGGAGTAGCCGAGCGCTATAGGAGAAATAAATTAACATAACATAACATTATAGAGCGCACAGCTGCCCCAGCAAAGGGGCAACCCGGCGCGTATAACAGTCAGAGGGAGGGGGCCACCAAAGAACAAACAACTTAAAGTGAAGGGAAGAGGTGGGTTTTGGTTGCCTTGAGGAAGGCCAAATAATTACTTAGGCTATGGATGGACAGTGAAAGAGAGTTCCAAAGCTTGGCCGCCAGTATGCAAAAAGGACGTCCCCCGGCCCACGCTCTCCTCACCCTAGGAACCATGCCAAATAGTGGCCCATTGAGCGGAGATTACTGGGGGAATATAAGGCAAGTGCATTTTGGCCAAGAAGGTCAGGGAAGAGGACTTCAGAATCTTAAAAGCAATGCAGATGCACAGAGATTTGAATTCTATCCGTTTGGCCACTGGCAACCAATGTAGTCGGCGGAAGGCAGCAAAGGTGGAACAAGTACTCGGGAGGCCAAGAAGGGTTCTGGCCGCTGCATTCTGGACTCTCGGTAATCTAAGAATCTCTGACTTGTTAGCCCCAAGTATAGCGAGTTGGTATAATCCAATCTCGACAGGATGGCAGCCTGGATGATGACCTGCCGAGTGGCAGAATACCCATACAGGTCCCTGCCACTTTCTTGGTTTGGGCCTGGAAGCTGAGAGTGGAGTCCACCCAAACTCCCAGATTCTTTACTATCTGTTTGGGGATGGGACATGGCCCACCGTAGAAGGCCACCACTGTTCACTCCACAACTCACCATCCCGCCCAACCAACAAGATTTCAGTCTTGCTAGTGTTGAGCTGCAAACAATTAGCAGACATCTTCCCAGAGATGGCCATAAAATTGCTCCGGAACATGCTGGTATCCTGAGCTGAATAGCCAGAGAGTGCCACAACCAACTGACTATCGTTGGCGTACGATATCGGTGTCAGGCCTCGGCTCCTAGCCACCGCTGCTAAAGGTTGGACATACAAATTAAACAGCATAGGGCTCAACGCTGAGCCCTGTAGCACCCCTTGTTGAATGGTAGGGGTCCAAGAAGAAAAAGGGGGGAGCCGAAACCTGAAAGGTCCTCTCTGAGACCTCTGACCCTGCTTGCAGGCAGGTCACTCCCCACGCTACTTCACGGCTCTGCCTGCATTGTTTTTGCCTAATCTTGTATTTTCCCCAGTGCCTAACTTGCTTCTTGCCCAGACTTGTTTTTATTCCCCTGTGCCTGTACTTGCTTTCTTGCCCAGCCTTGTTTATATTCCCCTGTGCCTCTACTTGCTTTGTTACCCAGACTTGTTTTTATTCCCCTGTGCCTGTTTTCTTGCCTAAACTTGTTTTTCCTTCCTGTGCCCAGTTCTCCTGCGGCCCCGCCCACTTTTCCCGCCGCTGCGTCCCTGCCCCCCTGCAATCCCATTTGCCACCCTGTTCCCGCCTCCCAGCTGCTCCTCCCCCCACATCCCCTCATATGGAGGCTGCGCAGCACTGCTGGCGTGCCAAAGGCGTGCCTAAGGCCCACCCGTCTGCGCCCGTCCGCGTCTGGACCGCTCCCAGCACCAGGACTCCTGGACCCCGCGAACGCCACGACACCCGACACCGATACGATGCCAGAACCCTCCACGCACTCAACACCGGACGATCACACACCTGCTTCCTGGCCGCCCCGAAGCGCACCCAGGGAGCTTTCACCTGCCGGAACTGCAGCTTCACAAGCATCCGCCCCACCATGCAGCCGACCAGGAAAAAACCCAACCACCTCAGATGCATCCTTCTCAACACCCGTTCCGCCCACAAACACGCAGTTGAACTCTGGGACCTACTCGACTCAACCTCCCCAGACATCGCCTTCCTGACGGAGACCTGGCTGAACTCCGCCTCGGCACCCGACATAGCTACAGCCGTACCGGAAGGCTACAAGATCACCCGCAGGGACCGCACCAACAGAGCAGGAGGAGGAATCGCCATTGTACACAGGAACACTCTGAGTCTCGACCAACACCGACGACACGCTCAGCACTGCCAAACACCTGCACTTTCAGATCCACACTGACCCCAACACCACCCTCAGAGGAACACTCATTAACAGACCCCCTGGACCCCAACCACAGTTCAGCGACTCCATCGCCGACTTCATCAGCACACACGCCCTCGTCTCCACGGACTACATCCTCCTCAGGGACCTGAACTTCCACCTCCAGAACAACAACGACACTTACTCCACCACCCTGATCGACAACCTAGCCAACCTCGGACTCAGATAACTCGTCACAACACCCACCCAATCTGCTGGTCACACGCTTGACCCCATCTTCTTCGCAAGCCCCACCTCTCCTTCAACCACACCACCAAACTCCACTGGACCGACCATCGTTGGATCCACTTCACCTTCAAGAAACCCACAACGCACCACCACACCCAACAGATGCCTCGCCGCTGCTGAAGCAAAGTCACCGAAGATCAGCTAACCACCAGCCTCGCTCAGAGCCCACCCGCCGACCCTACCAACCCTGACACCGCCGTCCAAAACCTCAGACAGTGGATCACCGACTACGCCAACCCCCTCGCCCCGATGAAGAAACCCTCCAACAGTCACACCAACAAGAAAGCCAGCTGGTTCACTGAAGACCTCCGGGTCTCGAAGCAAACCTGCCAAAAGCTGGAGAAGATCTGGCTCCGTGAACGAACACCGGACAGCCACGCAGCCCACAAGAACGCCACCCGCAGACACCATCACCTCATCAGATCCACCAAAAGGGCCTCCTTCAAAAACCGCCTAGACAACTACGCGCACAACAGCAAAGAGCTTTTCAACATCGTGAAGGAACTCTCCAACCCCAGCTCCAACACCAATGACGTCCCACCCTCGCAAGACCTGTGCGACTCGCTGGCCACCTTCTTCCACCGCAAGATCGCAGACATCCACGACAGCTTCAATGCCATGACCGCCCGACAACCACTGAGACCTCCGCCCCATGACCACCATCCGCACCAACTGCCTGCCCTCCTGGACCAACATCAATGACGATGACACCATCAAGATCATGAATAACATCGACTCTGGATCTCCGTCGGACCCATGCCCACACCACATTTTCAACAAAGCCAGCACATCCATCGCACCCCATCTCCAAAAAGTCATCAACACCTCCTTCGAGACAGCAACCTTCCCAGAGAGCTGGAAGCACGCAGAGATCAGCGCCTTACTCAAGAAGTCCAAGGCAGACCTCAAGGACCTCAAGAACTTCCGGCCCATCGCCCTGCTTCCGTTCCCGGCAAAGGTCATCGAGGAGACCGTCAACAAACACTGACAGACTACCTCGAGGAGAACAACATCCTGGACCATTCCCCGGTCCGGGTTCCGCAGCAACCACAGCACCGAGACAGCCCTCATCGCCGCCACCGATGACATCAAATCCCTGCTGGACAACGGAGAAACGGCGGCCCTCATCCTCCTGGACCTGTCAGCCGCCTTCACCACGGTCTGCCACCACACACTACGAACACCCCTCCAGAACGCCAGGATCCAAGAGAAGACTCTGGACTGGACCACCTCCTTCTTCTCTGGCAGAACACAGAGCGTCCGCCTTCCATCATTCTGCTCCGAAGCCACCGAGATCATCTGCGGCGTGCCCCAGGGCTTATCCCAACTCTGTTTCCCATCTACATGGCACCACTCGCCCACGTTGCTCGTCATCACGACCTCAATATCATCTTCTACGCCGATGACACCCAGCTAATCCTCTCCCTCACCAAGGACCCCACACCGCTAAAACCAACCTTCACGAAGGAATGAAGGCTGTCGCTAAATGGATGAGGAACAGCCGACTGAAGCTGAACTCAGACAAGACGAAGGTCCTCCTCCTTCGGCCTGGGACGACTCCTGGTGGCCGACCGCACTGGGAACTGCTCCAACACCCATCGACCACGCACGCAACCTAGGGGTCATCCTCGACTTCACCCTCTCCATGATTAAACAGGTCAATGCTGTCTCCTCCTCCTGCTTCAACACCCTCCGCATGCTCCGCAGGATCTACAAGTGGATCCCCTCTGAAACGAGAAGAACGGTCACCCAGGCCTTCATCAGCAGCAGGTTGCACTACGGAAACTCCCTCTACGCAGGAGCCTAGGCCAAACTCCTGAGATGGCTCCAACGCATCCAGAACTCCTCTTCACGCCTGATCCTCGACATCCCTCGCCGCAGCCACATCACACCCCACCTGAGAGACCTGCACTGGCTCCCGGTCAACAAGAGGATGACCTTCAAGCTCCTCACCCACGCACACAAGGCACTCCACAACACCGGACCAACGTACCTCAACAGATGACTCACCTTCTACACCCCCACCCGCCAGCTGTGCTCCGCCGACCTCGCCCTCACCACATTCTCCTGCTTCAGAAGAGCGACCTCCAGTGGCAGATCATTCTAACACCTTGCCGCCAAGACCTGGAGCACCCTCCCCATCCACCTATGGCAGACCCAAGACCTGCTGACCTTAAGAAAACTCCTCAAGACCTGGCTTTTCGAGCAGTAGCAGCATTCCCCACACCAGTGCCTTCAGACCCTCATGGGTGAGTAGTGCGCTTTACAAATGATTTGATTGATTGATTGATTGATTGAGAGAGAGAGAGGAAAGAGACAAACCAGTCGAGGGCCGACACCAAGATCCCCGCCTCCTCCAGCCGTTGCAGCAGAATCTGGTGGGAGACTGTGTCGAACACGGCACTGAGGTCTAATAGAATCAGTGCCGACGTGCGTCCCTCATCCAATGCAGCCCTCAGATGTTCAGTCACTACCAGGAGGGCTGATATTGTGCTGTGGCCAGGGCGAAAGCCGTTCTGGGAGATGTCCAAGATGTTGTTGTCTTCTAAGTAGCCTGTCAGAATGGAGTTGACATCATTACTGTTCTTACAGCTTTGAAATCGGGAACCCCCTCCGACCCCTGCCCTGCCAGAGTTCTTGGGGGACTAGCGGAAACAGTGGGAAACGAGGTCACTCAGATCATTAACCTTTCTTTTCTCACTGCCACCGTCCCGGCTTGTTGGAAGCAAGCAAAATTGCTTCCACTTTTTAAAAAAACCGGGTTGGATTCTGCCGCTCCCTCCAACTACCGGCCTATATCTTTATTGCCTGCCCTTGCGAAAGTTTGCGAGAAGATCGTTTTTAAACAGCGGGACAACTTTGTCGAAACTTCTCAGGCACTACACCCAGCACAGTCTGGATTCAGGGCTGCCTACAGCACTGAAACTGCCCTAGTTGAAATATCTGAGGCTATCCGGGAGTGTCTGGACGGAGGTGGCAGAGCGGCTCTGATTTTATTAGACCTCTCTGCCGCCTTCAACACGGTTCCCCACTCCCTTCTTCTCACCAGATTAGCCACTATTGGCATTACCGGCCCTGCTCTTGACTGGCTGACGTCTTTTTTAGATAAAAGAACTCAACAAGTTTGGATGCCTCCCTTCGCCTCCTCCCCTAAGAAACTTGATACTGGGGTCCCACAGGGCTCCACTTTGAGCCCCCTGCTTTTTAACGTGTACCTTACCCCTTTAATTTACCTAGCAGAACAGCTTGGGGCAAAAATTATGGCCTACGCCGACGATACCCAACTTTTGTTTACCTGGCCTAAGGACAATTTGGATACGTCAGCGGCCCAATTTTGCCTATCTTCAGTTTTACGTTGGCTAGCACTTGCCCAGTTAAAATGTAACGAGGGCAAGTCTGAGATTCTGCTCTATGGTTCCTTCCCCGACAATTTTGCCGACCTTCTCTGGTCCACTGATCTGCCCTGTCCAAATTCTATTGGCGGCCCTGCTAGGAGTGTGGTTCGGAAAGGACCTCAAATTTGAGGACCATATAAAAAAACTCACAGGGGTCTGCTTTTCTACCCTGAAAACCCTACGCAAGTTCTTTCCCCATCTCCCTCAAGAGGCCAAAGAGACTGTTACACGCGCTCTAATTCTCTCCCGGTTAGATTACGCGAACGGGCTGTTCTGCGGGCTACCGGCCTATCTTATCCATCGTCTTTAGGTCATACAAAATGCCGCCGTAAGACTCCTGTTCAATATACCCAAGAGTTCCAGTGTGCGCCTTCTACTTCGCAGCCTTCATTGGCTCCCAGTTGCCCATAGGATCATGTTTAAAACTCTTGTACTTTCCTATCGCGCTGTCCATCAAATCGGCCCTGTCTACTTGAGGAAACGGTTTACCCCTTATGTTCCTAACCGAGCCCTCCGGTCTGCCAATCTGTGCCAACTGACTGTGCCCAAATTTAAGTACTGCAGATTAAGCGGCCAATCTATCGCGGTCAAGACCGCCAAGGCCTGGAATGCTCTCCCCCTCCATATTAAGACCGCTCCTACCCTCATGGCTTTTAAGAAAGGTCTGAAAACCCACCTATTCAACATTACCCTGTAAAGTGTCTCCATTCTGTCTTCTCCTGAACCCTTTGCTTTGCTCTCACCTTTTCGCGCCAGGATACTATTTTTTAGTAATAGAGCGCACTACAAAAGCCTTTATAATAATAATAATAATAACATGGGACTCAGTAATCTTAGATATCCATGGCAGGAGAGATATGGGACGAAAGTTCTACAATTTAGTTGTATCCAAGGAAGGCTTTTTTAACAGGGGTCACCCTGGCTTGTTTCCATGTCCTCTGAACAACTGCTCTGGACTGGGACAGATTGATCACTTGACACAGAGGGGCCAGGAGCAAGGATAAGGAGTTCATAAAATGCTCTGGTTTAAGGGAGTCAGCAGGAGAACCTGATTTCACCGTGCTGCATAGCACACGCTGCTCGTCCTGCAAGATGGAAGGAAAGGACGCAAGAGTGTAGGAGGTGCAGGGGCTGAGTGCTGAACCCAGGACTGGGGAAGCTGGCGAGAAAGAATTGTGGATATTCTACACCTTTTCCACAAAAAGGTGGCAAGAGCCTGTGTATATATAATGCCACAATCTTCTATACTAAGTAACATTTTAAGTGCATATCCCTTTGTGTAAACCATCATATCTCATTGGATATATGGAAAAGGTAAATTGTGAAAATATAGCTTGCTTTTGGCAGCTAACTAGCGAAGAAATCTAATCCAAAATGCTGTATTGCGACGGGCGGTTCTGACAGATGTCAGTGCTGTACCCTTTTTGTTAATACACATCTTGGATACGTTAACATGAGGTATTGTGCTTGTTGTTTCAACATACCCATAAGAAAGCATATCAGCTCGATGATCTCTTTAATTATTGAGGAAAAGTACATTTTCATATTGTATGTCTTGTGTTTCAGGGCAGTACATTTGGCATCAATAGTGCTCTTCCAAATGTTTTCACTTTTTAACATAGTTATACGGTACTTGTATACATAAGTGGCAGTTTTACGTGCGGCACTTCATGTCGGACTGCCCATGAAGAAAGTTTGAAAGAGTTTTCATAAACTGCTTTGTAGACATTTAGAACAACTCAATTCATTGTGTTACTTAAATTAAGTTTGCTAAACGTGAGAATAAGTGTTTTTGGTATAGATTGTTACAGTTGGGAATGGGTTTTGCTGTTTCAAGTTACATTGTAGCTACATACTAGCAGAAATATGCAGATGTATATTTATTTATGTGAAGGACAGTATAAAGGCACCCCAGGGTAGTTTCCTGTTCATCATACTTTAGTAGCTTCTTTTGTCACCTCTAGCACCACTACAGTTTCCAGAGCATCCCAGGGTGACACAGGAAGCCAAGCCAAGCCTTTGTTTTTTCGCAGACACCAATGAGCTATTACTCAGCGAATAATTGAATCAGGTTCTAGTTATGCTTGTGCAAGATCCATTTGAATAAATCACCTGATGCAGAGAGAAAATATCCTTTGTTGCAATAAACTAGTATCTATATGTATAATGATTGCATTGAGCAAATCAAGATATAAAGCACCGGGGCAATGAAGAAAGGGGAGAGGGGCACAGTGCTTGTGAATCGAGGGTGATAGAATGTCAGGATATATCATTGGTGAACAGAGACAGGGGACTGGGCTGCTTTGGATGGATGAGTAGTATGGAATTGGCCTGGCTGCTGTCCGAATGAGAGGGAGTGTGTCATTGGGAGGGATGAAGGAATGGAGTGTGTGGTTCTTTGGCATCTGATATTACAAATTTTAGAGCATAGGTAAGACCATTTGCCAGTGAGGAGGCGTTTTAAGAGTAGGGTCATTACTTAATGAAGATGGGGAGATTGGAATCCTTTCAGATACCAGGAGGAAATGGGGTCGCATATTTTAGGCACATAGCATGAGAAATCCTGGCATTCGTTTTTTCCTTGCTTCAACTTCCTGGAAATCTTGCTGCTTCAGAAGTATGTTAATCCTCAGGAAATGTTGATCGATACCAGCTAGGGTGTAGTGGCTTTGTTGAAGCCTTGATGATAATTCATGAGGTCTTGAGGACAATATTGGTAGGCAGAGATAGCTAGCAGAGGTCCCCAAGGCTTTGGAGAAATTATATCAAAGTTCCAAAACCCACTATGGAGAAATATCTTTTGTAGGATGCTGTCAAGTAGAATGTTGCCTCTGTCAATGTGAAATAGCACAACTGACTGTTCAGATGTCGTCTTCCGTAAGGGATGGCTTCACTCTGCATAGCATGGACAGCAGCTAACCAATGGCCTTGGTTTTGCATGCAATCCTGATTCTGCTCCTGGTGAAAGAGGGAGGTTCAAGGATTTGGCTGCCTCCTCGGTAGCTGGGGATATGTATTTAAGTCTCCGCTTTGGCGCAACATCCTGTGATTCTGGGCAAATCACTTTATCTCCTGTGCCTATGGACAGTGCCTCAATACCCTATTATTGAAGCTTACTGACTTGGTGCTGCTGATGAGTTGTTGTGTGAAGCCTTCCATGTTAATGTTGTCTGTTTTGCGTTTTGAGCTCGCTGTTGGCATGGTGCTTAGCACATTTTCTGTATATTTATTTGAATGAATGACCTGCATTCCTGAAATTGAGGTGCTTGTTCAGTCTTCTATTGTTTAGACCAGATGAAGGTGTTTTTTTATGTGTGTGTCATTGATTGGTGCCTGGGATGATCCATGGAAGCATCGCCACTTTAGTGTTGGAACAAATTTGAAATTGGATTTATATTGATTGGAAAGTAAAAGAATGCGGTTTAATTAATTTGTCAATAATAGAGTATTGACACATAGTTTAATACCATTAACAGTATCTTACTTGTCTTCGTCTCAAACTGCTAGACTACTAGAAAGCATTTTTTACTTTTTGCACGTGCGACGGTCTAGATTATGGCTCTAACACCTCTATCAGTGTTCTGACCAACTGACTCATTATGTGTATTGATAGCTGTTGATTCTTTGTTAGTGAGGCCACCTGAGACAGTTCTGAGATCAACCGGGGCAGATTAGTCATATAGGCATTTTTGAGACCTGTCTACACTCCAGAACTTCAGAGCTGCACTTGCTGCCACCCTTTCACCCTCTATTATAAAAGGTCTATCTAGACACCAACTGCAGAGTTAACTTCTGTGTTGCCAGGATTCCGACGCCTACACCCAACTATTCTGAACTACCTGTTCTATCTAGTTCTGGTAATACCTGCGTGCCATCGGAGAATAGGAGTTAGGGGCAGTTGGGTGGACAGTGTTGGAAACCAACTGAATCTATCTTGTAATTATACTCCCTGGATGTTCTCATTAGGTCAGTTTGACCCAGTTCACCCATGTCAGATTTAAACTGAAGCAGTTAAACTCCTTTCCATTAAATAAATCAAATAAATGGAGGTGCTGTAATAAATCAAAAGGACTTGTCATATGCTGTGGTGGTTTGTTTTTCACTTCGCTTTTGTAAAGAGATACATAGCCCTTTAGACTGAAAGGCATCAGAGCTATTATAGACTTATTAATATCAAGGAACTAAACCAGCTTTTCAGGGCAAATATTTGGAGTACCATTATAATGCGGTTCCAAGTTTAACAAACCGTGCAGTCCATCTGGTATTTGACTTCAGTGAATCGATTTGTCGTACAATTTAAGCTACACCTCCTTCAAGATGCTCAATAAGGACAACACACATCACAGTTGCTATTGTGAAAGTGTGCATAGTCTAGTAGTTTGAGATGGAGAGTCACTATTGGTTCAATACCAGGACTGGTTAGCATATGTTTTTTATCTGTGTGAAGTGGCCAGGGGGCTAACAAAACAATGGTTGTGATTTTGACCACGAATAGCCGCCAGTGGCTGAGATGAATTTAAACAATCTATCCAGCACCTTTTCGTTTTTCTTCTGTTTTATATGTTACGGTTTCACCAGACGAAAACATTGTCTTATTTCATTAAATGTTTCCAAATAAATTACAGTAAATCAGATTTCCATTTTATTTTTTTGGGGGGAAGGAACTGAAAGAATTAAAGCTCTTTCACTCCTCATCAGTTGCCATAAGAGCTATATAAATGCAATTACAATACAATACAATATATAACTCTCCTGGCCCACAATGTTATCACTCATTGGTCGGACAGTTGGTTGTAGTTAATACAGACAGCACAATAATTCCATTGTAATGGGTTACACTCTTACTCTCAAATAAGACAAAACTGCTAAGGGTCATTTCCATCACCAGTAGGGCACCAGCCCACTGCAGTAAACCACCCATCACCATCTGAACAGGAATGGAATAATGAAGAGATCTGTTACATGCCGCTGGCCAATGGAGGACTTAATTCTAGTCCCCCATTGCTACTTGCTGTGGCCACTTCTTGACATCTCACAATGCCAATCAAAAATGGGATGATATTAAAAATGTCCACTCCAACTGTTCGCTCCACCATTTCTCTCTCTAACCTTTGCCTTCTCAGCACTATAAACTTTAAACAAAATATCACAGAAAAGAGGAGTGAATTAAAAATAATACCAGAAAGGGACCTGTAGAGTTGCTCAAAGCTGCCAGCTTACTGAAAACCCTAAACTGTGTGCCCCTCTCACATTTCTTCATCCATCACATTGCTAAGCTCTGCATCCCATAACATAACTGCTCCTCGGTGGTCATCAGGAATGACAAGGAAGCACTTCCCAAATAGAATGTAAACACCAACAATACAGTTCCAACCACACACTCTACATTGTGTATCGTGATACCCATGTAGACTAGTGCTTCAGCACCCCACAGATAGGTAGTAAGCGCAATACAAGTTTTGCAATTCAGTCGATTTTTATTTACCAGTGTTATTTAAAATATCCCTTGTGGTTCCATGTTAGCATTTTTCTAACTCATCCGTAAATTCCCCCGTTTTTTCTGTTCGCTCAGTTGATGCATGTTGACATTCATTTTCCATTACCAACAGCATTTTGTACTGTTAATTGATGTTTAACCAGACACTAGTCAGTGGACCGCGGAAGAACTAACTTTTTTCAAAGGCTTGGTAAAATCATAAACCACAAAACTTAAAAGGTAGCAATAAAATTCTGCTTTCTGTTGTTAATGGCACGCACACTATTCCAGTAGCAGCTGATTGCACTGCCATCTGGAATATGGGAATGTGAGGGTTATAGGTTCCCACAGTTCTTGCATTTTTAGTTTGTATGTGCTATGGTGAAATGTCTGAAATCCCAAATATGTACCTCTAAAAATATATGTTGGTTCCCCCTCGCTTGATGTATTATGTCGAGCAACAAATCTCAAACGTTGTGATACCTAAATTTCAGCCCTCAACCCTATAAAAGATTGAAAATAAATGTTAGGAAATTGTTATTTTCCCCTTTCTTTTGATTTTTAGGAGTAGAGTTTCGGGAATTTTCAAAAGTATATTCATCACTTTGGGACACATTGTATATCTCAAAGTTCACCAAAGTAGCACTGTAGCTAGAAATGGCCTGCTGTTATGGATTTTTCCACCAAAGGTTATCTGCCAGGTGATGAAGTGGTGGGTACTTCTTAAAACTAGAGTTACACCTGGCCCATGTATGGTAGGTGATATGATTTGAAGGGATGGAGCTTAATTCCTCTGTGACTTCTAAGTACTCCAAAGATGTGTTTTTTTTTTTTTTTTTTAATATAGACTATCGTTTACGAACTGAGATCCACCAATGGTTGACTCATGTATTTTCAGGATTTTGATTCCGGGCCAAAGGGGCTATATTTCTAGCTGTTTTTGCACTGTGACTTCTAAAGCTCAAGGCACTGTAATAAAAGCTAACCTGGAAAAAATATAGTTCACAAGACAGAAAGATATAAACCGTCAGATAGCATGTGAGAACAGGGAAAACAAATGCCCTATTATATTGTGGGGAGGTTTCTGTGTCTAGACATAAGTGCAGAGGTCATCAAACTTAATCTGATTAAATGTGTAAATAGCAATTATTGGACTGTATTGTATTTGAATTGCATTTATACAGAACTTACTACCACTCAAGAAGAACTGAAGTGCTTTATGGCGAGTGCTTCTCTGGGACCCAAAGTTATTGCTTAGTTTGGTGGCTGTTGGGTAATGAGTTTAGTCTTGTATTCTCAGAGGAAATGCTAATGTGCATTACCCATGTTTATAGTGGAATCGAGAGAGCTCGATGTCACTGCTTGCATTGGGTTCTGGGGTATATTTGTTTTTTAGGTCTCGGCTAGAAGCGCGCAAAGCGCGTTCTCGCCAGAGAACTATAGCTGTCGGCTTAGCCGACAACGAGGGGAGACAAGAGCTGGCCACGCGCGCAGCATTGCCTGTGGCAGCGTCGGATTCCGACGCGCGCCTTCGGATTGGGTCACGCACGTGAGCTTGTAACGTAGACAGCTCACGCGCGGGACCCAATCCCAAGGCGCGCGTCAGAATCCGACGCTGCCATGCTTCTGAATGCTGCGCGCCTTGTAGGTTTCGGTTTTAGGTTTCGGTTTCTCATTTTCACTCGTGCGTGTGCGGTGAGCCGCCCCCACCCCCCTTTATAGCATGCATGCAATATGTTCCTGAGCCTGCCCTGCCACCGACACACTCCTCACCCCACTGTCCTCCTAAGCAATGCACTGCGCCCCCCACCTCTCAGAGTTATCAGCTGCACTCGGCAAGTAGTAGATGTCAGCAAAATTGTACATGGAGTTGAGTTTTCGCTTTTTTTTTTTTTACCAGTAGCACTGGATCTGTGTGGTTATTCCACAATGAGACTCGTGTATGTCATAACCTCATCGGGAGCTACCAGGCCAGTCGCAATCATTCATTCCAGCGCCGGCACTTAGTTTATGGTGAACTTGTGGTCAGAGCCTTTGAGGGTTAGTGCACATATGCCTGAGGTATTTCCACATGTTAATTGAGTCCCAGGGAACGATTGTTTCAGGGTCTGCCGTGTTTTTTTTGGATAGCTGGGATTTTAAGTACTAAGGAGTCATTGCTCCAAAGTTGCCGGGAGCTACCACAAGGTTTCGGTTTCTTGGCAAGATAGTGCGATTGACCGGAGTGAGTGCTCGAGAAGGGCAGGAGGTGCGCATTCCCGAATGCCAGAAATAACTAATGTCCCCTCAGTACCCTCCACAGCCCCTCGTGTCCCTTCCCACCCCGCTTTGAAGAGGAGTCCCCGGGAGGCGGGTTTAATTGCTCTCTGGGGACTGCGCGCGCCTCTCACCCTGCCTGGAAAGATAGATGAGATAGAAAGAGGACAGGCGGCTGGCAAGAACAACACTGAGGCAAAGGAGCAGTGGCTTAGAGGGGTTTCGCCTCAGACCTAGCTAATGATGAAGGACCCCGCCCCGTCAGGCATTTCCGTGCCAAAATATCTCCCACACTGACTCTGGGATAGAATGTGCCACATTTACCTAGCTGGTGGGCCGGGGAATTTGTGTGCTTGAAGTTGCTTAGCAGAGCCACGGATACTTAGCAAATGAGCAGAGTACACCATGGAGATGTGGATATGTGCCATTGAAAATGCCGAAGGCACCAGCCCACACGTTCCCAAATACAATGTGCATTTTGTACATGAAGTTAGTTGCTTCTTGTAATGTGTGCGTGGACGATGCAGTAAAAACAGGATGTGGCATAACGGCCAGAGCTGCCGACCTTGGAGCTGGATTACCGGGTTCGAGCCTCGTCTTGGACTCCACATCCTGTGGTTCTGAGCAAGTCACTTAATCCCCCGGTGCCTAGCAACACCTTCAGATCGAGTTTGTGCTATATAAAACTGCAAAAAGCAAAACAAAGTGTGAGTTTAACTTCATAGGGCATTTCCCCGGCATGCCAAATCTGCTTTCCTGTGACTTTAATCATAGGTACCTCTTAGCACCGCTGATTGGATGCATAGTGATTCTCAAAAGAGGCCATGCCGAATTCTAGGCCTGCGTGCTGTATTTTGTGCCTGTGGTGCTGGGCCACAGCTGATGACAGGCATCCACTCACGTGACACATTGTTTGCTCTCGGGTTACTTGGCACCATGGCCTGTGGCATCACTGATTAATTTCTGTGCGGCCCTCTGTAAGGTAACCCTCGGCTGCACATCAAGTGTGCATGGGCACTGGGCCCTATGCATTCAATCAGCATTGCAGCGTTCCGATTTCAGTGCATGTTCGATTATATGAGCCGTGCAGTGCTCTAGGTCTGTGAGGGTGTCTGTTAGCAACAGCTAACCACTCACAAACAATGTTTATATACCAATTGCAAATTAAAAAAAAAAATTAATGCAAAGCATTGTCATTTACAATGCCAGTAACTCAAACTTTAATGCTGCGAGACCTATTGCATTGCAAATGCTTGTTAGATTGGTTTTTGAGGTGATGTATACATGGGGTTTAGCATCCTTCTCAATTGTAACCTATATTGCCTAAGGCCAGGTCTGGTGCACCTTCACTGGATTAGCTCATTTAGTTTCACATTTCACGCTTGCGCTTGTGTTGCTTTTCTTTGCCAATATATATCTCTTTATACCTCTTTCTTACGTCTTGGAGTAGTGTCACTTTAGCATTAGTAGGTACAAATAATTGCATTGGTATGAAAAGAAAGTGGGCCATTTGGAAGGAAATTAAAAGGCGTCACTTATCCGTGCCGAATAGTACTCTCTTTGCTATGGATGCATGGTAGAGTTGCCACTGGTATAAGCTCAGGCCCGGACTGGCCATAGTGGGCACCGGGCCATCTCCCGGTGCGCCGCATGGTTGGGGGCCGGTTTTGGGCCCCTGGAGGCCGATTTTGGTACAGGGCCGATTTAGCTGCAAAATCGGCCCTGTACCAAAATCGGCCGATAACCGGCCCCGGCAAAGAGTTCGGCGGCACTTCCAACCCCCCTGAGTGGGTAGGGGCGCCGGCCGAGCACTTTGCCTGGGCCGGTGATGGTTCCCAGTCCGGCCCTGTATAAGCTGAACGCATTGCTCCATCTTTATGATAATCTGACCTGAGAACGGCATTCTTTGATTCTCCAGAGCAGGAGCTGAAGAAAGTCTCTCATTGTTGTGCCTTTTCAATGTCGTTGACTCTTGGGATTTTAGTGTTGCAACTGAAATGATGGTCAGACAGTAGACGGGGGTACTGTGTGCGACTGTGCCCCTCTACTCTTTCCCTGCGCTTTAGGCTCACTACCACCTCCATAGAGCTGGCATATATATTTCTTCTTTGATATTCTCAATCCTGATGTCCCAGCTCAGTCACAAACCCCACCACTTCCCTTGCCTCAGCAGACCATGCAGCTGACACAGGGATTACCAGTGCCTCTATCTGCTCCTACTGTGCATCAGCACCAGACCTACCATTTTCTCTAAAAAACTTAGCGGAGTCTTCGGGCAATCTCCCCCTCTAGCCATCCAGGTTTGGTTATCACTCTATCATTACTCTCCTGCCACAAGCACTAATGGACTGGGGTGCACCACAGCTTAAGTATGAAGAGAAGGTAACCGAGAACAGATAGTGAGGAGAAGCACATAAAAAAGTGTGTTCGTGTGTTTTTATGTTGTTTTTTTATTTTGTTTTAGGTGCATAGGCCACAGCCAATTTTCTTTTAGTCTCCTGTTTCATTACTGAGGGATGCTCGCAGTACTGCTGCTTGTGCTGCACCTATCCATTCTGTGATGGAAGTTTTTACTCGTTTCCTTTGTGTTGGTCCTAACCAGTTTGTTAGTGATGATTTGCACTGGCTGTGGGATATGTCTGGTACTTATCCAGTTTGGGAGAGGTGTTTCTGCCACTGCTGGGCTCTGCTATATCTCTCGGATTTGTGAGAACTGCTCGAACTGCTCCTTCCTCTGCTCTGCTTCTTCTGTTTCTGGTAGACCTAGGTCTAGATGTGGGTTCATTCTGTACCCGGATTCCTGCTCACTCTTTTGTACCTGCTCTCTCTGTGATAGAAGCTTGCACTGTTACCTACCATTTGATACCCGTTCTGTGAAATTTCAATATTTCCATTTTGAAAACGCTAAATTATTGTATTTCTCATTGCTCATATTGATAATGTAGAAGACTACAGTTTTCACGTTTTTGCATGTTTCTGTTGGCTGCAGAATTTTGCAGATGAATGAATGGTGGTAGAGGGGACAATGCAATTTTCCAAGAACCACATCAATTAATAAAGCTGGGATTAACACATGAATATTATATTCCCAAAGTAAATAATTTAGTCACCTAAGTACATCTCTGGATGTCACCCACACTACTATGTGCATACATGCACTCAATACATGTATTAACCAATAAAAACAAATGGAAACGTATGCTCAGCTGCAATCTTTTTTTAAAAAAATATTTGCATTAAGGGTGCAGTACCTTATGAGGTACTGCACTTCATATGGTGCACAGCGACCCCTAGTTACATCCTTGGGCACTGCACCCTTTCCTTGCTTTGTGGATTTTCTTTTATTACTATGCTACTGCTGGGATTTTTTTTACCACAAACAAAAATCTAAGAAACATTACCATTTGCAGCACCCATAGCTCAAATTTTCACTAATGCTAGACCTATTGCATTGCAAATGCTTGTTCTAAACTGGCGTGGTGTCCATTTGTGGTGTTTTCACTGTGTTACTGTGTGTTCATGTACAAATTTTGCTTTACCCATTGCCTCTGAGATAAGCCTAACTGCACATGCCAAGCTATCAAGGGGGTGAGCAGGGATTATTTTAGCTGTGTAATCTCCTTACCCCGACTAGAAGGAAGGGTCCTTACATGGACAGGGTGCAAGCCATTGCCAATTAGAGACCCATTTCTAAATATATATCTGTCAGGATGTAAATATATGCTATTTTGCACATGAGAGAAATATATTGATTTTTCCCTTTGGCTAATTTTGCACTTTACAAATCTGTATATGCGGATTTTAGTGCGATGACAATGATGTTTTTAGCCAATTATCTTGACCTGCTCATATATGGATATTTATATTTATTTTTATATCTATATTTATATATATGTTTTATATTTGAAACTATATATTGTATTTATTTGCTGCTCAGTTTTCACTCTTCAGTGTCTATGCCATGTGACTTAGGAGTATGTATGCACAGGCACTTTAAATATGGGTGGTCTATACTCACACGTTGTCATGTGAACAAGGCTCCTTGGAGCCAAAACGTTATGGCGACAGGAATTGCACAAATAAAATAACTGCATTTTGAAAACTTTGGTCCGTGTCCGTACCTTTGGTGGTGAGGACGACAAGCAAAGCACAGCATATTAATATGTCATGGTACGGAGACTGCACTTATTGCAGTGACGGAGGAGGCACGGAGGATCTTGGACGATGGCGGGTCCACAGCCATCGTCCTACTCGACCTAAGTGCCGCCTTCGACACTGTCAATCATAACATCCTACTTCACCAGCTTAACAAAATAGGAGTGTCAGGCACAGCACTCATTTGGCTGAGGTCTTTCCTTACGGATAGATCCTTCCAGGTCTTTGAAAGGGACTTCACCTCAGCCAGTAAACCCCTCACTTGTGGAGTGCCTCAGGGCTCCTCCCTGAGCCCTACCCTTTTTAATGTCTACCTACGCCCCCTAGCTGATGTCGTCCGCCCATTCGGGGTGAAAATTGTCACCTACGCGGACGACACGCAGCTAGTGGTAGCACTGGACCCCCCCCTGAACTCTCATCACAGATTACATATCTGCCTTGAAGCCGTCGCTGCTTGGATGTCTAGCTCTTGTCTCAAACTTAACGGGGACAAAACAGAGATAATGCTCCTTGGAAATAACATCTCGAAATCCATCAATCCCATCTGGCCTCTCTGCTTAGGAAGCCCCCCGCAACCCAAGGAGCAAATCAAGAGCTTAGGCATCTGGCTCGACCACACTCTAACCTTCAACTACCAAGCCACCAAGCTTGCTGCCACCTGCTTCGGGCTGATGAGACTTCTCCGCAAAATCCTCCCCCTCCTTCCGTTCCATTCAAGACGGATTATGGTTCAAGGCCTGATCCTCTCCCGTCTCGATTGTGGAAACGCCCTATATCTGGGGGCCCCACAATCTACACTTAACAGACTCCAGGTCATTCAAAACTGTGCGGCAAGAATCCTCCTGGATATCCCCCGCCGAACTTCAGTCAGAGCCAGACTGAAGGATCTTCACTGGCTCCCGGTGAGATCCAGAATTGAATTTAAGAGCATGTGCATCGCACACCGATCCTACTGGGGTACAGGCCCCTCTATTAACTCCCCCCTGATGAAAGCCTATCTACCCTCCCGCCCACTCAGGTCTACAACCTCCCACCTCGCCTCAGTACCACGCATTAGGAAGGCCAGATGTGGAGGCCGCTCGCTTTCTTACAACCTGGCTAGGATCTGGAACTCCCTTCCCCTCCCTATCAGATCAGAACCTAACCTTCTCACCTTCCGTAAACTATTAAAAACTTGGCTCTTCAGCAAAATTCCAATCTAACTTTTCACTCAGCTTCTCTTACTCCAGCCTCTCCAGCCCAACTCACTCTTTTCTATAGCGCTGGGACGCCCCTGGGTAGCCAACGCGCTTTACAAATCATCAATTCAATTCAATTCAATATATATATATATATATATATATATATATATTCACTGAAAAAAACATAGGTTATAGACCATATATAGTTAGGAATTAGCATTTAAAAAACCTTATTTTACTCACACAAAACCATTGAAATTCCATACATAGTTAGTTGCACTAACTATATATCGCGCACCCGCAATCCACTGCTGATGATGTCACATATTACATCATTCATGACATGGTCAGTGACATCACTGATGACATCACTGATGACATCTCAAATGACATCACTGATGACATCACTGATAACAACATCCAGTGATTTTATGTTTCTGTAAAGTTTAAATATGTCTTACATATTGAAGAATGAGTGGATGTATAAGTGTCTGGACGAAGGATTTAGTAGGTGCATGACTGACTGTATGAGTGAGTGATTAAATGTGTCTCACTGAGGTCATGGGTTAGTGACTAAACTGTCTTAATTTGTGCATCAATATGTCTTTTGTTCTGTAAACTGCTGCATGTGTTGATCAGTAGCTATATGAGTAACTATATGGGTTATTGATTGATTGTCCAAGTATTTGTATGGGAGACTGAGTGTGTGTGTGGCTGGCTGGGAGGTGTGTGACTCTGTGCAGATCAATGTGTACTTATATCAATGATTGTATAACAAGGTAAGTATGTGTTAGTATATGTTTGAAAATGTAAGGTGCTCTATGTTTAACTGTATAGACAAGAAAATGGAAGTGTGATTGATTCTTTACAGGACTGACTAGGTGTGTGAGTAACTCCATGGATGAGTGGCAGAGTGTGAGTGTCTGTATAGGTGTATGAGTGCATATGATAGTGTTGTAAAGATGAGTGATTGTATGTATGAATGATTGTATGGGTGAATGAGTGAATGTGTGTGTAGACGTAGGAATCAGTGAGTACATATGTAGTAACTAGTATTGGTGTGTCGATGGTTTCAAAAATTATACTCTGTATTTAACACTGGGTGAAACAGAGGTTATATTAAAATGTGAGGAGATGCATTGTATTGTCACATGAATGATATCATCAGTGATGTGGTCATTGATGTCAAATGAGATGTCATCAGTGATGTCATCAGTGATGTCATTTGAGATGTCATCAGTGATGTCATCAGTGATGTCACTGACCATGTCATGAATGATGTAATATGTGACATCATCAGCAGTGGATTGCGGGTGCGCGATATATAGTTAGTGCAACTAACTATGGGGGTCATTAGGATCGCGGACGGACTTGCGTCCGTCCGCGACCCCAGAGCAGGAGGGAACCTCCGCATGGCATGCGGAGTTCCCTCCTGTGCAATTAGGATGTGACCGCAAGGGTTGCGGTCACATCCTCTATTTTTAACATTGCGGCGGGTGGAGCTTCAAGCTGCACCCGCCGCAATGTTAAAAATGCACGCATTGCATTTGCATGCAGTAAGAGGCAGGCACCGCGCGGTGCCTGCCGCTTTCTGCATGCAAATGCAGGGGGGTACCATAGGTACCCCCCATGTGCACCCCCCACCCCCCCTTCACCAAGGGGGCCCGCAACGGGCCCCCGCAGTGAAGTTCCGTATGTTTTTCCACGGCGGAAAACCCGCCGCGGAAAGGCATACTTTACAGGCCATCCTAATATGGTGGACGGTGTCTGACAGACACCATCACCATATTAGAGCTTTTCCGCCGCGGTTGTAAGCCAGCCGCAGCGGAAAAGCTGCGGACGGAAACCAGGACCCACCAGCCATCCTAATGTGGCGGTGGGTCTTTGGTCAGTCCGCTGCGGTTTTCCGCATCCTCTGGGCCGGCGGTGCCTTCCGCCGGCCCCGAGGATGCGGAAAAACCGCGATCCTAATCGACCCCTATATATGGAATTTCAATGGTTTTGTGTGAGTAAAATAAGGTTTTTTAAATGCTAATTCCTAACTATATATGGTCTATAACCTATGGTTTTTTCAGTGAATTTTCAAGGTTTTGTAAATGCTAATTCCTAACTATATATGGTCTATAACCTATGGTTTTTTCAGTGAATTTCAATGGTTTTTTAATAGCAAATATCATAAGCTGTCGAATGTCAAGTACGTGGTAAGTGAAAACATTTTCGTGTTTATGCACACTGATCTGCTTTGAATGGTGCCCCCCCCCCCTCATTTCTATTAGGAGTACTCTCTCTTTGCACATAGTGAAGGGTAGTTAACGCAGGCCGTTGCCCCCGTTGTAATACGTCGTGCCTGCTTCTCTCTCCATTTGATTGATTGTTATCCAAGTATTTACTGTTTTAGAATTGGTTCTCTTTGGTTCATTCTCTATTTACAAACAAACACAGAGTCGCAATACTCTGTTTAGTCTTTGCAGATAACGAAAAATCGTGTAAAAAAAAAAGAAAAGGAATCGAGCAAAATCAGTAGGCCACTAATGGGATCTCTTTTTGACCTCGCTAAAATAGAAACATTAGGAACAACCCCTCATGACAAATACAAAACTAGTGAAATGAACTGAACTCCACACAATGATGGCTGCAAAACAGCTCGGCTCCGCCACCCACCCCGCCCAAAATAACGATAAAGAGCGGCTGCCATGATTGGTTGCGGAATGGCCACGATGGAGCTACGAAATGGTACTGCTCTCATGCTAACCCCAGCTTCAGTCTGAAACATCCAGAAACACTGTAGACTACCAATTCGATCAGTTCCGGTAGCGCCCCAATGTAACCCGGTAGAGAAGAACTAGCCCTCCCCTCTTTGACTGATGGTTCTTGTTGCCTGTCCCTTCTGTTGTCATTTAACAGAACTATTTAGCCTGCTGAAAGGGGTTGTGTTCTGACCGCTGGTTGGTGGAGACATTTTGACTATATTCTGGACCTGCGTTGTCGCGTAATGCGTCATATGACGCACCGCGTTAGCGCATCCGGAAGTCATCCGGGGCGCGCAGCGCGTAACGTAAGCATAACAAGTCATGTGACTTGTTAATAAAACTTTTCATTGGTTCATTTTACTTTTCTTATTCTAATGATGAAAGGCTTGGTCATATGACCTAAAAATTACGCTTTTTATTACTTCCGAACATTATTTTTTCTTAAATATATGTTATAATGTTCCAGGCTAATGTACTTTCCCGGAAAATTTACAACTGTCCTGCAAGTAAAATATATTATTTTTTCGAGAAAAAGAGCGTTTCTTCGTCCCATGACGGAGCCGTTGAGCAAAAGAGGGTCGACCTGCTGTCTTAGTCGCCGATACGCCTGAATATGAGATTCTTATCGATCACTTTATGTTGCAGGAATAGAAAACGCAACAGCCCTTGACCATTTATCTTTACTGCGTTCCTTCGTATTATACCTTTTACCCTTCATGTAATTGGTCTGCTTTATTTCACTTGCCTTTTAATGATTCTAAAACAGTGACTATTATTAAAAACTTTACCAATGTATATACTACTACCATGTTTTCTTTTAAAAACCTTTATTGTGAAAATTTCATTATACAAATACGAGCCTATAACCACGTGGGCCGGCCACGGAGCAAACTGTAATCGTATATGATGAGTAGACATTTACACTGTAGAGGAACGTAACGGGCGGGCCATTAGGTTGCAAGAACTAAGGTGTCTAACAGTTACGGAATCGGTGGACGTACATTTTATAATTAAAATACGACAGGGCCAGTTACAATAAAATTATCTAGATATACATTTGCGGGCAAGTACCATGGGTGACGTTAATTCGAACTTTCAATAGTACAGTAATCAATAACACATCAGAACTTAATATCAATAGGGATGTCGAAATATTCAATCAATTCTCGTCCCCGCCCGCCATGTGCTTCAAAACTGCATACGTATCTCGTGATTTCAAGATTCTGCAACCAGTACACAACAAGGAGTTACAAGTCCCATTTATTCCGGCGCCATTTTGGGCGAGGACGGGCAGGTCCAGGATATAGTCAAAATGTCTCTACCAACCATCGACTATGATGATGTTCATATGCTGTATTTATTAGAGTAACACTCATCTGTCCACATGAAATTAATTTGCCACAATCTAAACATGTCATTTTAATCTTTCCAAAGTTCTTCTAAATATTTGGGACCGTTTCCCTTGCCTCTGATGCTGTCAGTGCCACTTCTTTGATGAATGTACTAGCAGGTCAAGGGTTCTCCTCCAAATCTCTCTTTTATGCAGCACTATAATTAATTGGTGCCACCTCTCCATATGACGATGCATGGTATAGTTACCATAACTATATATTTTTTCGGTTCCTCTGGAGAGTTCATCGTGGCAGATGAAGCGTGTAACGTACCGGGCATTTACCTTTTTTTGCATGTACAGGAAAGGGAAAAAAAATCGAGCGTCCGAGTTCTAAGGTGTCCCAGGGCCATTTTAGTGCACCAGGCCCAAATCCAAAGAACAGGCCGCCATTTTGAGAGTCCTGTTGCAGCCGCCTGTCGCTGTAGCATCAAGAGCAGCCGAAACTCAGCTGAATGGCAACTGAAACGGTAAAGGGGCGCCCCACTACAGCAGACGAGCCTCCACCTAGGAAGGCCCGTTCACGCCGCCTCCCCCCCCCCTTCGGGCACCCCACGCTGTTATTCGGAGCAGTATTGTAGGATGGCCACACCAGTGCGGCAACTTGCTAGACATCACCTCGGTGGTAACCGAATCTCAACGCCTTGTGGTGTCTTCTATTCAGAAAACATTGTTATGCTGCCTTCGACCTATTCGCCGCAAGTGCGCACGCAACTCAGCTGCATAGCTTGCTAGACACCACCTCGGTGCCATCCGGATCTTGGAATCTCAGCGCCTTTTGGTGTCTTCTCTTCAGAAAATATTGTTGCGCTGCCTTTGGCCCCATTCGCACATCGGTCCGCTACTGACGCCATCTCACAGGCTAATGGGGCGCCCCACGCCGAGTTTCAGCATTGTAGGATGACCACACCAGTACAGCAACTTGCTAGACATCACCTCGGTGCCATCCGGATCTCGGCGCCCCACTGCAGATGAAGTGCCTCTCAACTATGAAACCACCACGGTGACATCCGGATCTTGGCGCGTTGTGCTGCCTTCGGCCTATTCGCACATCGGTCCGCTACTAACGCCATCTCACAGGCTAATGGGGCGCCCCACGCCGAGTTTCAGCATTGTAGGATGACCACACCAGTACAGCAACTTGCTAGACATCACCTCGGTGCCATCCGGATCTCGGCGCCCCACTGCAGATGAAGTGCCTCTCAACTATGAAACCACCACGGTGACATCCGGATCTTGGCGCGTTGTGCTGCCTTCGGCCTATTCGCACATCGGTCCGCTACTGACGCCATCTCACAGACTAATGGGGCGCCCCACGCCGAGTTTCAGCATTGTAGGATGACCACACCAGTGCACCTTACTAGACACCACCTCGGTGCCATCCGGATCTTGGCATCTCAGCGCCTTGTGGTGTCTTCTATTCAGAAAATATTCTTGCGCTACCTTTGCCCCATTCACACATCGGTCCGCTACTGACGCCATCTCACAGGCTAATAGGGCGCCCCACGCCGAGTTTCAGCATTGTAGGATGACCACACCAGTACAGCAACTTGCTAGACATCACCTCGGTGCCATCCGGATCTCGGCGCCCCACTGCAGATGAAGTGCCTCTCAACTATGAAACCACCACGGTGACATCCGGATCTTGGCGCCTTGTGCTGGTTCCGGCCTATTCACACATCGGTCCGCTACTGACGCCATCTCACAGGCTAATGGGGCGCCCCACGCCGAGTTTCAGCATTGTAGGATGTCCACACCAGTACAGCAACTTGCTAGACATCACCTCGGTGCCATCCGGATCTTGGCATCTCAACGCCTAGTGGTATCTTCCATACAGAAAATATTGTTGCGCTGCCTTTGGCCCCATTCGCACATCGGTCCGCAACTGACACCATCTCACAGGCCAACAGGGCGCCCCACGCCGACTTTTACCATTGTAGGATGGCCACACCAGTACAGCAACTTGCTAGACATCACCTCGGTGCCATCCGGATCTTGGCATCTCAGCGCCTTGTGGTGTCAGTCAGAAAATATTGTTGCGCTGCCTTTGGCCCCATTCGCACATCAGTCCGCTACTGACACCATCTCACAGGCCAACAGGGCGCCCCACGCCGACTTTTACCATTGTAGGATGGCCACACCAGTGCCACAACTTGCTAGACACCACCTCGGTGCCATCCGGATCTTGGCATCTCAGCGCCTTGTGGTGTCTTCTATTCCGAAAATATTGTTGCGCTGCCTTTGGCCCCATTCGCACATCGGTCCGCTACTGCCGCCATCTCACAGGCCAACGGGGCGCCCCACGCCGACTTTCAACATTGTAGGATGGCCACACCAGTGCGGCAACTTACTAGACACCACCTCGGTGCCATCCGGATCTTGGCGCGTTGTGCTGCCTTCGGCCTATTCGCACATCGGTCCGCTACTGACGCAAACTCACAGGCCAACGGGGCGCCCCACGCCGACTTTCAGCATTGTAGGATGGCCACACCAGTGCTGCAACTTGCTGGACACCACCTCGGTGCCATCCGGATCTTGGCGCGTTGTATTGCCTTCGGCCTATTCGCACATCGGTCCGCTACTGACGCCGCCTCACGTGCCAACGTATTTTCGCCGCATTTTATACCCTATGCCGCATAACAGGTCATGTGACTTGTTTATAAAACTTTTCATTGGTTCATTTTACTTTTGGTTTCCTAATGATGGAAGGCTTGATCATATGACCTAAAAACAACACTTTTCATTGGATGAAAACTTTTTTTTTTTCCCAAACGATGAAAGCCCCACCTTGTTTCTGGATGTTTCAGACTGAAGCTGGCATCAGCATGAGAGCACCACCATCTCGTAGCTCCGTCGTGGTCATTCCGCGAGCAATCATGGCAACCGCTCCCCACCAGAAGCCTACAGGAGTCGGGGGGCCCCCAAAACTTTTGATGAATCCTCAAGGCGGAGGGGACGCTTTCGAGAATGGGGTCCAAGACCTAGCAGACAAGCGTCCGATTTCCAAGGTGTCCCAGGGCCATTTCAGTGGACCAGGCCCAAAAAGGAAACAGCCTGCCGCCATTTTGAGAGTCCTGTGACAGCCGCCTATCGCTGCACCGCAAGAGTGGGCGCAACTCAGCTGAATTGCGGCTTTTGACACAGTGGACCAAAAACGGACGGAATGGCAACTGAAACGGTAAAGGGGCGCCCCACTACAACAGATGACACTCCACCTGGAGAGGCCCGTTCACGCCGCCTCCCCCGGGGCGCCCCACGCCGTTATTCGGAGCAGCATTGTAGGATACCAAAACCAGTGCGGCAACTTACTGGACATCACCTTGGTGCCATCGTTCTGCTGCCTTGGAACTATTCGCACAACAGTTTGCTACTGATGACCCACCCCCCGCGACGCCCCACGCCGGAAATCTGGACGTTGTGCTGCGTTGGGACTATTCGCACAGCCGACCGCTACTTCGTTGTTTTTCCCTAAAAATGTTTATATGTTATTACTGTTTTTGTTTTCTTGTATATATTTATAAGTTATTAAAGTTTTATAATCTTACTACTTTGTCGGAGTGCTATATATTTTTAATGTGACACATAATTGTAAAAACTTTGATGTACAAAGAGTCATCCCTGGAATCTTCCGCTTCAGGCTCGGTCCCCTCCCCGATCACAATACAGGATGGTTTTCAGATAATAGGAACGCGTCTGCTGTGACGGATCTCATCGAGTGTGGGCCTTGATCTACTATAACTCCTTTGAAGAGGGGTGATTCTTTACAGCTGGGGCCATAAACTACATCTGCAGGGCTAGCTGATACCCTAGGACCGGCCTGGACAATCGGACACAGAGAAAAAGGAGTGTCAGAGGGTGCGGTAGTGAATAGGGCGAAAGGGAGGTGTCGGGCGGGCACAGGGTGTGATTCTCAGGGAAGAGCAGCGCAGATGGGGGGAGGTTTATTACCCATGCATAAGACAGAGAGCGGGGGTGACCACTGCCTGGGGGAGATGCTTGCGAGGGTGGGGAGCCATGCTAAGGATCGACAGCGTGCACAGAGTGGGTCTGGTCAAGGCATCTAAAATGGCTGCCGTGCACGACAAAAGTGTGGCATTTGAAAAAAGACAAGATGGCGCAGACAATGTTTTTCAACACTTCCTGATTTCCTTCGAATCGAACGTTAACAGACGTTGGGGCATATTACCAAAGTTAAGCGATATTTATCCCTAACGATGCTTAGCAACGATTTTTTTACCGCTAAGCATCGTCAGAAATTATCGCAGATAAACCTTGCTATTATCAAGGTTTATCGCAAATACGATAAAAAACGACCGCAATGCATTAATATCGCTGAAAACTCAGCGATATTCATGCATTACCGAGCTAATGCTCTTAGCCATGTTATCCACCTCCCATTGGATAACATGGCTAAGAACTGCTCAGGGCAGGTGCTAGCTTTTGGAGATATTCGCGCTTATCGCAAATATTTCCAAAAGTTGATAATAGGAGATAGCGATGTTAGCGACTGTTTCCAGTCGCTAACATCTTGGCATGCCCACTTTGCATGTCATTAGTGATAAATATCACTCACATGCAAAGTGGGGCCCAAGATGGTCGCTATCTCCTACTAGCCGTCGCTAACTGGTGTTAGCAACAGCTAGGTAATACAGATATAATTTTATCTCCGCGAAGCGGAGCGCTGTTACAGATATATATCTTGTTTTTGAACGTTAATTTCTCAAAATCCACTGAAGCACATATATTGAGACCTAGCAAAGGCACATCGAGCTACCAGTCCCTACAATTTTGCGAAGTTTCGTACAAATCCATTCAGCCGTTCGATTATTATTATTTATTTTTTTTGCCTCGCGGGGCCCTTTTAAAACCTCCACATCAAACCTAAGAGGTCAAGGAGGATCTACTATGCCCCCTTATGGTCATTTGCCCCTTCGCTTTGGCCTCCTCTTGTCTCTCGATCCTACCGAGAGACAAGATGGCGGCCGCTACGGACTGTTTGCAATGTTTACAGACGCCGGAGAACCAATCAGCTTCGCAAACCTCCGTTACGCGAAGCGGAGCGCTGTTACAGATATATATCTTTTTTTGAACGTTAATTTCTCAAAATCCACTGGAGCACATATATTGAGACCTAGCAAAGGCACATCGGGCTACCAGTCCCTAATATTTTACCAAGTTTCGTGCAAATCCATTCAGCCGTTTCATTATTATTATTTTTTTTTTTTGCCCCGCGGGACCCTTTTAAAACCTCCACATCAAACCTAGGGGTCAGCGAGGATCTACTATGCCCCCTTATGGTCATTTGCCCCTTCGCTTTGGCCTCCTCTTGTCTCTCGATCCTACCGAGAGACAAGATGGCGGCCGCTACGGACTGTTTGGAATGTTCACAGACGCCGGAGAACCAATCAGCTTCGCTTCACAAAGCTACGTACCGCGAAAAGTCCGCGAACCGGAGCGCTGCCCGGTCCGCTGTTACAGATATATATCTTTTTTTGAACGTTAATTTCTCAAAATCCACTGGAGCACATATATTGAGACCTAGCAAAGGCACATCGGGCTACCAGTCCCTACAATTTTGCCAAGTTTCGTGCAAATCCATTCAGCCGTTCGGGCTAAAAGTGAGGCCAACCGCCCTATGGAAAACTCAATGTTAAAAACACGTTTTGGGACCCCCTTTTTTCTCGGCCCCCCCTTGACGAACCCCCCCCCCAAATTTTCAAGGGCTGCTCAGAAACAAAATGTGCCATTTTCCTGAAAATTTCAGCCAATTCCGTCCACAAACGCCAAAGTTATTAGACATAGAATTTTCAAAAATCCCATAGAGAAAAAATCCTAACTATATATACCTACTGGCGACCGCCAGTAGGTAATATATATATATATATATATATATATATATATATATATATATATATATATATATATTTATTTATTTATTTATTTATTTATTTATTCATGTAGGACCCACCTTGGGGCTTACTCTCTTACTCTGCCCTAACTTTGGAATTTCACCCTCAGTCTTGTGCCCTTTTCAAAAACAACTTCTACTGGGTCTACTATATCGTCAGATCATCACATAATGAGTGCGAATGTCACTCTACTGATGTAAAAATTGTAAAGGGACTAACGTGACTCCCCGCGTGACTAGATTCTTCGTTCCTGTGCTCTTTTTATTTGTTCAACTCATTTAAAACTAATTTAAAATGACTTGTATGTTAACAAGATTGGTTGGTCCCTTGTGGAGCTTTGTGCCTTGTCGGAAGTGAACACATATTAAGAATAATGACATTTTTTCAGTTGCCTGGAAAACTGTGCCCAAGGATTGTATACTTAAGAGATGAAACCAAAACGGTGGTGTACTGTTTCTTTTCTCTGGGCTCTTTTTATCTTGCTGGATCCAGCCAGGGTCACCATGCCGGAGTGTAGAACCAGCTGCAGGGTGGGGCGCCTTTCTCACATGCACCTTCCCTCCCTGTGAACAAAGGTCTGTTCAGACAATAGCTGATGAATGATTTTTTTTCAAGGCCTGTTTCCAAGGGCTTTAGAGAGAGGTTCGGATAAATGTTCCTTTAAAAAACAGCACAAAATGAGCATATAATGCAAATAACGAAAGCACATATGCAAACATATTTGGGATGTTTGTCCTGCTTACTGTCTAAGAGAAGACTCAAGGCATACATTTAAATTTGATCATGCCTTTTTTAGTTCTTAGAGAAGCAAATGTGAGTTTGTGGTAGCAGGCAGTACATCGGATCCTCTCATGAGAACAATCCTTCACCATTTCAGTAAATTTTAGACGATTTGTTGACTTTAGTGCAGAGGTATTGCTTCTGATACCTTGACCTTCATCATTTTTGTTTCCATGTTTCTTCTCACGCACTTGGTAATTTCATTCCCTTGCAAGATTGTTTCTTCAAAAATATGCATGTATGTTGTTTTACTATATTTAATTATAAATATCATATCAAAACGTTAAATGTGGTTACAAAAGAAACCATAAAGTACAACACATAAATAACAAATAAATGCTCAATACATTCTATTTTCAAGATGCATCAGAAAAGACAAAAACAAATATATAAAGTGACCAAACGACTTTAAAAAAAAGATTACTATAAAATATCATACACTAAGCATCTCAGATGGGTCGGACACAGATACAGAAAAATAATGGATGTATTAATATCAAGATATTTCAAGGACAATCACAGTGCCATTTGCTTCTATTGCTGATTGTTTTGTGTGTTTGTTATGGATTTCCAAGTAGCAAATATTCCTAATTCTGTTCATTACCCCCTCCTATCCTTAGATTGTTTCTTTATTCTTTTTTGTTGCCAAACCTTTCCCGACACCGTAGCAAATGACTGTTGTTATCTATGTTCTCTATGCAAGCGCTTGCCACCCAAGGTGTAGTGTGTGCTAGTTATGTTTTTTGAATTTGTATAGTGCTAACCACCGTTGTGTTGTCATTGTATTTCATTCTGTATTTGTGAACCCTTTTGTGCAGATCTGGCAAGGTAATCAGTTGGACTGGATGAACCATCGTTTGATAGGGTCTGTTGTTTTGTACAAAAGTGTTAATGAATTAAAAAAAAAAAGAATTTGCAAATCCTGCAATCATTCAGTGATTGAAATCTACAACTACCCCCTTCAACTAACGTCTGGTATTTAATCTTGAAAGTCTGGGTTACCTCTCATTTGAGTGGTTGTTTTAAAGTGCTAGTCATGCTTTTGAGTGCATTCTTAATTTTAGCAGTTAAACATGGCAAGTGATGATTGTGGCAAATACTGGCTACCCATAGACCGTTTTTCGTCAATCTCTAATGGTTTCCTTGATCGCATGTATACTTTGGTGTGGGTGCTTGTGAGTTGAATGACCAAGCAGGACTGTAAACAATCTTTCACTGATTTAGGAGAATTTTTTTCCCTCAAATTGTTTTATTGAGCATTTTCAACTTCACAGGGACAAAGCCACTTACAATAAAATATCGTACATTGTCCCACGCTCTTGATGAAGCCATTGTACAATTACAGTTGTCTTACCGTCTGGGACTAGATCCTACACAGTTACGCATGTTATGAAGCTCACTTTTCTGATATGGTGAATAACAAGTCAAAAGAAATCCCTCACCCACCTCTCTCCCACTCCCACCCTGACCCAACATCCGCCCCTATACAGTGACGTACTTAGTGACTCCTAACAAGAACTGAACAATAAATAAAAGAGAAGAAAAAGAGGAGGGGGAGCTACGCTACAGTCGGGGTGTCCGATGTCGGGGGGCTTCCTAAAGTGCCCCGGGGGGGATCAGCTTTCTCCATTAGGTCACTACTCTCTCCATAGTGTGGATGTATGGTGAAAGTGACTGAGCTCGTGCACGGGGACCCATCCATCTGACGATGGGTAGCTGCCATATGTGTCCAGATTTAGGAGATTTTTTTAAGAGTATCTGGGTATTGAGTTTTGAAGAGAATATATATTCGGGGACAAAAAGCTTCCACTTCAAAAACGTGCAAACTTTTCTGCGCATGATGTCGCCCAACATAAACATTTGTCCGTTTTTTGTGTGAAAGAAAGTGAAGTTCAAAAAGTGGGATTATATAAAATGTTTTCTACCCAAGCCGTGCTTAAATCATTTGGAAAAAATATGCATTTACGTAGAGTATTAGCACACACACAATAATTGCTGCTCTAAAAGAGTGAACATTTTTGCATTACTTAATTACTCCCACAGAGATCAAGCCATTGGTGTCTTGCAATCAACTGTCACACATTAACAGTTTTGCATTTTTTGGCAAAATTACTTTTTATGAAAAACAATGATTGAATTTTATGGCGTTCGATATAAATAAAGTTTTTTTTAAGGTCTCGTCTACCAGAAAATGTTTGGCTGATGGACAGCACCAAAAACATACTGTGGCCTTCGACCACTGGCTTAACAAAACTTGAGGGGGGGCCTGCAAGGTATGTGGAGGGGGTCCCTCTGGATCAATCAGGGGCTCTCTAGCTGGAGTACTGTGCTGAGCGGGGGCCTGTGTTACGCTACTGCCTTGCACCCAACCCATTGTTTACCATTAGATACCTTTGTAATCACTTTTATTTGCTTGCTTTTCATTCAATGCCTTTCCTTGCCCATCTTGTGTTTGTCCCTCCCCTTCTTGTGTTTGTCCCTCTGCTGTAGCATAGCCTCTTTACTATCCTTTTGATTAGATGACTTGTAACTTTCCACTGCTCCCAATTACGAAACTGTTTTCCTTATCTATCAGCACTAATGAGAGTGCACGGGTTGTCTAGCTCTCTCCCTCATGTGCTGGTTTCCTCCCCAAACACCGCCCCTCCCGCCTGCTACTTGGTGCTTCCTCCGCCCTCTTCCCCAAACTAGTTTATTGCTTTCCCCAACCCACCCTGTCCATTTCTATTAATATTTTGAGCCTCCCTAGACCGATTTCAAGCACCCCTGATGCTCCCTTCTTCCAATCCACACATCCTTCCTTCACTTACACCCACCGACTCGTTAGTTGTCCCCTCACACCTCTTTTTGTATTTTATAGCCCAGAAGCAAATAGCTGCCAGGCCACTCCACCTTCCAAACTAGCTTTATTGTCACTCAGATTTAATTAAAAAAAATGTATTTGTGATTCCTGTTGGATCAGTAAATTAAAAAGAAAATGTTGCCTGTACCATTATATAAACATGTGCATGCAATGGTGATGCCTGTATGCTCATATGACATCATGCATTCATGCATGTGGTTCATCATCGATCATGTCCAGGCCTGTGAAATGATGGCTGCCAGCAGTGGCCCCTTCATTGTACTTTTTTTTCTTTTTCCTGATGCTACACATCATAGGCAAAAAAAAGTTATACCAATGCTGTACTACTATTGCCAAACTGCATTGCTAAAAAGATAATAGGACAAAAGTTGAGACCTTTTGACTTTGTCAATGTTTGCTTGTTTTGTGTATTCATTGAGTAACTATTAAGACATTACCACATTTTTAAAAAACCGCCACATAACGTGTGAGTTAGAGAGAAGGTACATTTCCAATAAGGATTCATCCTTCAATATTGAAAGCAAACCATTTTTTCTGTCTGCCACCACACCTCCATTAACTCCTGCTGGCTGGAAATGCGGTCACCTGCGTAAATGTTGAACACATTTTCTTGCTAAAAGGGTTAACACGAAACTTTTAGCAATGATTATTTGGCAACGTCCAAATTCTACCCGGTTTCTTCTCCTAATCTAGGTTTATGGACACATTGTTATTGAAATCATGAAGATAAATTGAATTTAGAACAATTAAGTCTATCGCAGCACACCAAAACTCAATTCTTGATTTCGTAAGGCTTCTTAGTAATATCATTCCCAGTCATCAAACGGTCCGTGGTATGGACTAGGTCGCCCCGGTAGCAATAATTTAGACTTGGGGCCTGATTTCAATGTCGGGCAGACCTCTACTGACAGGCCATCAGTGGGGGTTTCGTCCGATATCCTGGGAATTACTCCGACCACCGGATTACAATACTGGTGGTCGGAGCGCAGAGGTCGGGGGTGGGTGGGTTGGACTGGCCCCCTCCGACAGGTTCGAAGATCCCGTCAGGATGGCAGTCTGATTCCTAACCCTACGATAAGTGTGGTGCCTGCACAGGCACTGCCGTTGGCATCAGGATATCCCTTTCCGACTGCCTTTTAGCCATAGCAGTCCCACTGCCATGAAAAGGCAGCCGGAGAGGGGATTTGGGGGCCCCAAGCTGTCCCCCGGAGGTCAAAGTGGCCTGGGTGGCACATGTAATGCCCTCCAAATATCCATGCTCTGCTTGCCAGGCACCACATGGTGCTGGGCACATGGTGCATGGATGTGCACAAAATGCCTTTTTCCACGCAGCTTGTGCTGCAGCCCATTTCCTGTCCCCCTGCACAAGCCACAGTGGATAAAGGCAGTTTCTGACTGCCTATACAGCGATCTAGACATTATATGGTGGATGGGAACGCCATCTCCTTGTCAGCCGGTCTCATTCCCTCTGTGATGGCAGTCAGTCGTCTGCCATCGTAATGAAGCCCTTAGTAATCATACATCATCTACAGCAACTCCTTCATTCACCCTTCCTCCCCAGCCTCCCATCGGAGATAAATCAATATTCAAATTTGTCCGATGTCCAGAATAATTTGGGTGTCTTGAGGTTCCAAGAAAATAAAGAATTTGTGTGTTGTACAACACTCACTTCCTGTGTATGATTAACTTAACTCTTGACGCGTGTGGTAGGAATTCCTGCTACACCAGCACTTGGGCCTACTGTTTCTATCACATTTACAGATTATTGTTTGGGGGAAAACAATTTGTCTTGTCTTTATAATACATCTGTTCTTTCTATTTTTATTTGTAAAACTCACTCTCTTTTTTTCACCCACTTTTCCTTCATCTCACGTTCCTTCTCTTGCTTTCCATTTTCCTGCTTTAGTGTTAGTACTCTGTATCTTAATCTCTGATTTACACCTCTGCCTTCTCATAACTTCTTTAGCATTTGAACCCATTTGCTAGGGAGAAGTCTACTTCAGAATAAAGGCATTTCAGTAGTAACCCTTTGGGAAAGTTCATCAGTATAGGTGCCTAGTTTCCCAGGTCCATGGGCGATGTGCTACTCCATCCAGTTTTTTTCCGCCTGTTTGTTCTGGGACTCGTATCCCTGTTTTATAATGGCATTAAACAAGACTACAAGTCCCAGAATTCAATCAAAAAAACTTGCAGTGGAACAGCACGTCACGCATGGACCTGGGAAACTTACAGAACTCTATTAGGGTAGTTTCCTCCAAGCTACTGCTGGCCTATTGGATGACCTCTTGTAGGGTCTCAATCATTGCTGTGTTTGTGCACTTTGAACCCGATGATACTGGGATCTTCACATCTTGCGGAAGAAATTATCCCATCTATCTTTAGAGCAAGGTGGGTTAATGTTGGAAGAACCTTGGCTATCAATCTTTTGTTTTGGTATAATACACATTTGTATAGCCCTCTTTTATTTATTTATTTTATGTATTTATAAAGTTTTCTATAGCGCAAACAAGATCCCGAAGGATATCAGAGCACTTTACAAAAGGGTGGAAGGAAAGTCATAAAACCAATATCGGCATCAAGTAAGAATACACAACATGAATAATCGCATGATTCACAGACAAATGACACAAATGAGAGTAATACAATAAACAGGTGTATGGTCAAATTACTTGTCAGGATTTATAGAGGATCCAAGGATTACTGGAAGGAATATACCAAAGTTCTATATTATATGATTACTCTTATATGCAATTATTACACATGCTATTGTTTGACGGCTGAAAAGTTAAAAATATATTGCTACACAGGGAAAATATAACTGCCGTGGAGAAATCTCTTCCGTTCTTTTGTAACTCATCCCTGGTGTCATTATAAACCTGAAAGTTTCTTCTTCTTGAACCTGAAGCGAGGTGTTGTGAACCTGGTAGGCAGTGTAATACATACGAGTAGTCACCATGCAAAATACACACCATTTTCTACGTCTTGTGATGAGGGAATCTGCTCTAGTGGTTAATAGGCAAGATTATATATTATAGTTAGGAGGTCTCGGTTTGAGGAATTGACAGACTTCGCTACTTTACTGCATTGGCTAATTTTGTTTTGCAGGATTTCCTCCTGGCTCTGTATTGCCTGTGCTCAACTTCAATTGTGTGGAGCATAACTGATATTTCACTGGTTGCCTCTTCACAATCCTGAATGGCTGTTAACCACCAATTGTTTAGTCGGATCCAAAGATGATAGTTAACTATTATGTGTTCAGACTCTTACAACATGGCTGGTTTCAGAATCTCCTGTCCCTCCCACTTACAATACACTAAGGCCCCAGGTAAGAGTTCCACTGTACTGGTGGGGTGCAAACACTAAACATGTAGTTGCTGGTACATGCAAAACATCCTGGTAATCGTATGCGGATATGAGTCAAAACCCATTTAAAAGGGTACCACTGTATAGAATTGGAATTACTGGGCAGAATTTGGCACCGAAATGTCCGGTTCCATGAAGTTAATGAACTCAGCAGGTAGTGCATGTCAACTAGGACTCCTCTACACAGATGGACAAGGGGGTCGCTGAAAGAAGATGTCCCCCGGTGGGGGGAGCATTGCATGACCATCTCTGCCTTAACTGAGCGTTATGTGGAGGTAGATGTGTGGTTACAGGCTGCAATGCACTCTGTTCTCAAAGCAATATTTTTGGCCAGATTTTGCATCTTGTAAAATTGGATCCAATGTTTCTGTACTCAGAAAATATGCAGCTGGGAATGCCAGATACTAGTCACTGGGCAGAGCTGAACTTCTAATGGGAATTTCACTCTGGTTGACTTTTACTCAGGAAAGCAGTCTCGTTAGCCACTTTATTAGTGTTTTATACGTATGAGACTCCCTCTGGGATGTATAGGCTATGAAGGATTGTAGTCAAGTCCACTTACAGCAAATCTTGCACCTGATAGTGAGCAGAAGTTCAGCCTTTAGATCCCCAAGTTAACTTTTCTATTTGTTCATCCAGGCCAACACTTCTATGTATAATAATCTGGCACACCGAACATGGCATGCTGCCAAGCGATGTGTGTGATAATCAGATGATCCCAATGATGGCCAACAGTCATCACCTGCCCTGACTGTGGCAAGCGAAGGACACCGCCTCTGGCTATCCTTCAAGTGCAATGTATGTAGAGCGTACGTTGTGGCCATGACGTTTTCGCATGGAAAATTCAGGTCATGCATTTTTTGCCGGGAGGAGGGGTTATATAGCACGGACTCGACCCAAAGGTATTGCAGCGCTTTACATGAGCAGTAGTTGTGTTACAGACGGATACATTCATTTTGTTAGGCACAGGGAGATTAGGTGATTTTCCCAGAATCACAGGTTGTTGAGCGTCCCTGACCAAACTCAAATCTGGTTTCACAGCTTCGAGGTCAACCGCTTAAGCCATAAGGCCACTGTGTGCCTTCTTTGTGGTCTGTTGAAGGCATGTCATGTAACTGTGTGGGGTTTTGACATAGTTTGGTCTCAATCTCTTGAGTGTATTATGTTTACAGGACCGAACATTCGCCGTGCCAACCTCAAATGTTGAAATCATTGTGTATAATAATACCTTATGCACACAAAGTACATGGTTAGACCTGCAATCTTGTATTGTGTGACAAGCACACGGGATGCCCAGCAACACCGTCACATTGTGGTAATCCCAGGACAAAGGGCCTGATTTATATTTCGGTGGACCGGTTACTCCGTCACAATGATGACAGATGTTTTGTCCACCGAAATATAAATCTCATAGGATGTAATGGAATTTATATTCAGCGGGTGGGATATCCGTCACCGTTGTGACAGAGTAACCTTAGTTCCACCGAAATATAAATCCAGCCTAAAGCATGCTACTATGTAAGTGCATATTAAGTACATGATGTTTCAATTTAGTTTTTTGTAATGGCCTGCAGCATTTACAGTCTTTCACTGCTCACTGCTAGTATCAGCATGCACTTTTTTGTTGGCTAAATATTATTTGTGGAGAGGACAGTGAAAAGTGCTCATGAGGCACCAATGTGGTAGCTCTTCAAAAATGCCCCATTATACTTTTTTGTGATCTATGTAAGAAGATTCAGAAAAATTGCATAATCCCTCATATGAATGTGCAACTGTTGGTTGATCTTCGAATTCCATAGCCAAATTATGTTGCTCCTTCTACACATGCCTATTTTTTTTTGTGAGAAAAACTCTTCCATGAAGTTTTCAATGGGTATGGGCCTGCCTAAAAAAGACCCACAAATCCAGTCTTCCCTAAAACTGAGCCTGAAGTTTTTTTATTGTATACAGCTCCCGCCATTAAAATGCACAGTACGGAATTTGAATTTTGGGTCCAGTTCCACAGTTGTCACACAAATTACAGTTTGTACCTTAATTTTTTTTTCTCATGTCACAGGCATTTAGCAAAAACCTTTCACAAATTGACCGTATTCCAAAATGGGTCTCAAACTGAGTGACCTCTTCTAACTGCCTGTGAAACTTAGCAGTTTCCTCTAATGGTGGGAAAAATGCTACTGGAAATCTCTATATAAAGTTTTTTTATTTTGGGGTTATGGGTCGAGACCCTCGCCCTCTCAGCTTTTACTCCTCCCAGTGACCCTCACCAATCTTAAAATAATCATAGGTTTTCGTTGCCCATTCTGTACTTGTGAAAGGTTTGGTTTAATTTGGTAAATGATTGCCCCTTTACTGATACCTAGCAAAAATGTGCATTTATACCGATAATTGAAGACTGGACCGTTATGTTTATTTATTTATTTATATTATGGATTTTGGTAGGGGAAGAAAAACAACCAGGTGCAAGCGTCATGGAAGAAGAATGTGGACGTTCTGCAAGAAAACCATCATGTTTTAAGTGTTGCTTGATTTTTCTTGCCAAATGTTCGTTTAGGTTGCCGTTCTCTCCAGTTTCACCAGCCCACAGATGTCTGTGACGCAATTGGTGTTGTAAATGAAATTAATCCCCATTGGCTGCAAGCAGCGTACTGCGCCTCCCCGACTTCTACAGCGCCTTTGTGTTCAGTGGGAGCAGCCGAGCATGATTTGTCATCCGTGAGAAATGCTCCCGTGTGACAGCTTCTCCACAAGAATTCTGTTGACATACTGATTTAATATTGCTGATTGTTTGCACACAAATGTAGAGGAGGTTTTACAGAGTTGTAAAATGAGAAAGTAATCCATGTATGCGCACTTTGTTTGCACCAAACAAGTGCACTTTTATCAGAAACTAAAGGTGTTTTGTAAAATAAAAAACAGAGGGCCTCAATAATCTGGACAACTTTATGTACGATGTTTGTTGAGCGAAAAAGTGAGCGAGAGAATGTAAAACTCCAATTAGTAACTATTTCTGAAAGAAGCAAGGCTTGCATGTGTTTGGTGCGTTTGTGTGGGTGTTTGGTAGGAGTGACAAGAGGTAAAAAAAATTAGGTTAGCATTTTAGAGTAAAATAGCACTGAGTCATTTTGTGACTCCGATTTTGGTGATGCTCGAATATACTAATGGTTCTAAACTAAACACCACTTAAAATCTAATTAAAGGTTAGTTCAAGATTCTTCCTTTCTTGCTTCACTTTAAAGAGTGAAAAGAAGAAAAGAAATCTCGAGGAAGTGAACAATGAAAGCAATTAAGTGAACTAGAAATTAATGTAACCGACGGGGTTAATGTTCAACCAGAGATCCGAAATAATCTCCCTAGACAGGAAATGGCAGTCATGGGAACTGAAGTGAGGCCCGTGCTGATGTTGGACAGAGAACATGGCGGCGTTTGGAAATAAACCTTTCCTGCCCTGCATCATTCCTTTTGTGCAGGATTGAGAGAGCCTTCTGCACAGCTAAGTCAACCAACAAACCTCCCAGGTCTGCTAATAAGGAACTCAAAGAATGTGTTTTAGTTTTCGTGAACATGGCCTCTGTTAGTCTTTCTTTGTTTTTACTGGAATGCTTTAATGGGCAGAAACTGAACTTTGGCTTGCTGTAAAAATCTGAACGGAGTTAAAATGCGAACCAGGCCAGAGTTTTTTTCTTCTTATAACTGCATTAGCCCCTTAAACATGATCACAAATCAAAGGATTTTAATATTCGAAATTACTTTTTTAATATCAGTTTGCAGGGAGCAGTCCAGGATGTCATGTGACTGGTGATTTACATTACAGAATAAAACTTCCCTAGCATTTTACATACCAGGTTGAGTAGACAGACCATGTCCAAAGGTGGCCGAGCAGTGGCAGTGGTACAAATACGAACATATTTGGAAACATGTTAGTATGAAAACAATTTGAGGAACTTCTTTTCCCCATTTGCTGATTGCATTGAAGTGGAGCCAGCTTCTGTAAGGTCAAAAGTAAAATGAAACACACAACGCTCTAAGTGACCAGGCGTATGTCCAGACGTGGGACCTGTGCTCACTGTGCCACTGGAACCAGGCTGCACCCGACCAGAGAGTCACACTGAAAAGTATTTTTTTTAATTGTCTTGGGGCCCATGACTGGGTCAAAAACACTTCACACAGTTTACCTTTCAATCTGGCCTCTGTGGCAGTGCTAGACTGCCTGAAAGAACACTCCAACACTGTTGATTACCCACTATAAAGATGGGACCTGTGGTTGTACACTATGCGCATTTGGTCCTCTCCAAACCATCCATGACTGCTTCTATATATGTGTTTCATATAGGAAGGGATTTTGGTGTTGGACTCTTAGTAGAGGTCTGGGCATCTGCTTGTTGTGCACCTCTTTATTTCGAATGTCTTATAAATCCCTGTAGTCGGTGATAGGTAAAACAATGCTCTTCAGGCCTTTCTTAGATTTGATATGATTGGGCCTGGTCCGATGGGGAAGATTTTTTTTTCTTATTTGCTATTAATGAATGCATGGCTTCAATAGCATTGTTGCTGTGTGCTTAATATCCATAAATTACTAAAGCATTGTCTAGGAAAGTCTTTGGTCATTTGTTACCTTTCATAAACCATTTGACCTGGAACCATGACAGGGGTGGCTCGGTCGAAATGGCGCAGGAGCTTTGCCCCATTGGCTCAGACAGCAGGTGAAAAATAAAACAATATACTATAGTCGTTTTAATTTTCATTTGCTGACTCTGAGCCAGCATGTGTAGGGAGGGGCGGGGCCGAGGCCAAAGAAGGGGAGGAGGACTGTTTTTTGTACTTATAAGTAGGGCTCCCGGTTTTATGGTATTTTATTTTGGTGCACTTCCGTCTGTATTTAGTCCATATTTATTTTTTGCTAACTTTAAAAAAAAAAAAAATCTTTTTATTAAACATAGTGAATCGATAGCTCATTATACAATCAAGAGGTATGAATACAGTATGATATGGATAATCAACTTTTCAGACAGGTAGAACTCAGTGATTTGTCATTGTTTACATTTTATGGGGAGGGAGGGTCATCGTAGAGGTCACTGTTTTGGGGGCGGGGTACAAATATTTCCTTTGTATTCATTCCATGCATTCCAGACTTGGGACCACATTTTGGGGAAGCCCAGAGCAACGTAAACCGTCTTTTCCCTAAACATAAACAAATCTAGGTCTTTCTTCCATGCTGCTATTTTGGGTGTGTGTGTGGCTCCCCATAGCTGTGCTATATTTCTCTTTGCTAACAACCCTAGGGTGACCCATAGCTTGCTCTTACTATTTAGTTCCGTTGGCTCCTTTATGGTTAGTAGGCATCTCTTTGCTTCGGGACGAATGGTGAGGCCTAATGTTTCGCTAATTATGTTGTGTATTTTGCTCCAGTATGGCTGTATGTGATCACAGTCCCATAATATGTGTATGAAAGTGCCCTCACTGCCGCATTGTCTTCTGCATTCTACCACCTCCGATTACCCCATTCGGACCAGACATGGTCCCGTGATGTATATACAGTGTATGATTTTGAGTTGAACTAATCTCAGACATGCCGATATTGCCACCTCGCTAGGGGAGGCGACTGTTATCTGCCACTCCTCCTCATCATCTATTTCTAAACCGTCTCCTTCCCATTTCTCCCTCGTGTGTTGAAGGGGGCCCGGCATGTTGTTAATCAATTTCTTGTATGTCAGTGAAATGGCTTTCTCTGGTAGGTAGCCATCTAGCAATCGGTCTTCGAGTGGTAAGTATTCTAGGGGGGAGGAACCTTTGGGCAGGTGTGTCTGCAGTGCATGCCGAACCTGTAAGTGTCTAAAGTATTCTGAATTGGTAGTTAGTTTTCCTGTTGCAGGGAGACAAATGTTTTCACGTCGCCTTTCTCCCACAAATCCCCTATCTTTGAGATCCCGATTTTTTGCTAACTTTATCTGCATTTATCCATATTTATTTTTATGTTTTGTGGAAACATTAAGCTGAAATTAGTATATTTCGACATTTATTTAACCTGTAAATATGCACTTATGCTTGAATGCCTACTAAGTTTCAATGCTGTAAACAGCGGCAGAAGATAAATCAATGCACTTATAAGAAAATATGCAACGTTCAGTATCGACTTTGTGCATATCTACTGCTGTTAAAGCCTCTTTACTGTTTTAGCCCCCTTACCAATCAATCCACACAGCTATTGGCCTGGCAGTCATGACAGACAGTACTTAAAATTACTCAAAAAACAGCCCAATTTCCATTTTTATCCACATTTAAAAATAAATACAAGAAAAAAATGTTTTTTGTCTGTATTTATCTGTAAAAATCAGCAAAAACGGAAAACAGGGAGCCCAACCTATATGTGCATTCGTGCTTGGCCAGCCAGCGCAGGCTGGCCAAACAACATGCACACTTCGGTTTCTCCAACCGGGCTGTATTGTACAGCAAGGTTGGAGAAACAACACAGACTTACTGTCCTGAGTGGAGCATCAAAGCAGCCCGCTTAGGCCAATCCCCACACTGTGCTGGGATTGACAGGGAGGGTCTGCTGCTGTCCGAGTGTCTGCTGAGACACTGCAGAACACTGAGGCGTGAGGAGCGATGCAGCCGGCATTAACCTCCGCTCTCCCCCACATCCCCTCCACCCGACACACCACCACTTCATTTTCCTGGCCGCCACTGAGCCATGAACATATTAAGTAAGGTCATTGTGAATTTAGAGTGCATTTACGATAGTTTTGAATTTGCTGGATTTATAAGCAATTATTCTGTTTCTTTCAGAATTTTTCAAAGAACTCCTGGAGAATGCAGAAAAATCTTTGAACGAGATGTTTGTAAAGACATATGGACGTTTATACACACAAAATGCAGCTCTATTTAAGGATCTGTTCGTCGAACTTAAGCGATACTATGTGGGTGGAAGTGTTAATCTTGAGGATACGCTGAACGACTTCTGGGCCCGGCTTTTGGAGCGCATGTTCCAGCTTGTGAACCAAGACTACGTTTTTTCAGAGGAATACCTGGAATGTGTCAGCAAGTATACAGATCAGCTGAAACCCTTTGGAGATGTTCCCCGCAAGTTGAAACTACAAGTGACTCGATCGTTTGTGGCAGCACGCACATTTGCACAGGGACTTGCAGTTGCAAGGGATGTGGTCAGCAAAGTATCGGCGGTAAGAAAAAAAATTGATGCATTTTTTAAGAAGCAACCATAAGTTAACATCTAATGGCTTGGTTACAGAAAGAAAAGCAAGTTGGTTTACCTTTTGTATTGAACAGATATTGGTGTTGGATTGCTGATTTAATATGCAATGCCTAGAGACTTATGTAAATATTCTGTTGGTGCTTCAGATGTGGCCAGTAGCACCCTGTGAATGGGTTGTCCAATGAGAAAAAAAACACAGAACAGGCAAAAATGCAGATTGGTCTTTTCTAAATCAATGATTATACATAAACTCCTGTATAGCTGAGGTATATCTGTGTTCTTATTTTTTTAGTGCAAAAAAGTGTGTGTGTGTGTGTGTGTGTGTGTGTGTGTGTGTGTGTGTGTGTGTGTGTGTGTGTGTGTGTGTGTGTGTGTGTGTGTGTGTGTGTGTGTGTGTGTGTGTGTGTGTGTGTGTGTGTGTGTGTGTGTGTGTGTGTGTGTGTGTGTGTGTGTGTGTGTGTGTGTGTGTGTGTGTGTGTGTGTGTGTGTGTGTGTGTGTGTGTGTGTGTGTGTGTGTGTGTGTGTGTGTGTGTGTGTGTGTGTGTGTGTGTGTGTGTGTGTGTGTGTGTGTGTGTGTGTGTGTGTGTGTGTGTGTGTGTGTGTGTGTGTGTGTGTGTGTGTGTGTGTGTGTGTGTGTGTGTGTGTGTGTGTGTGTGTGTGTGTGTGTGTGTGTGTGTGTGTGTGTGTGTGTGTGTGTGTGTGTGTGTGTGTGTGTGTGTGTGTGTGTGTGTGTGTGTGTGTGTGTGTGTGTGTGTGTGTGTGTGTGTGTGTGTGTGTGTGTGTGTGTGTGTGTGTGTGTGTGTGTGTGTGTGTGTGTGTGTGTGTGTGTGTGTGTGTGTGTGTGTGTGTGTGTGTGTGTGTGTGTGTGTGTGTGTGTGTGTGTGTGTGTGTGTGTGTGTGTGTGTGTGTGTGTGTGTGTGTGTGTGTGTGTGTGTGTGTGTGTGTGTGTGTGTGTGTGTGTGTGTGTGTGTGTGTGTGTGTGTGTGTGTGTGTGTGTGTGTGTGTGTGTGTGTGTGTGTGTGTGTGTGTGTGTGTGTGTGTGTGTGTGTGTGTGTGTGTGTGTGTGTGTGTGTGTGTGTGTGTGTGTGTGTGTGTGTGTGTGTGTGTGTGTGTGTGTGTGTGTGTGTGTGTGTGTGTGTGTGTGTGTGTGTGTGTGTGTGTGTGTGTGTGTGTGTGTGTGTGTGTGTGTGTGTGTGTGTGTGTGTGTGTGTGTGTGTGTGTGTGTGTGTGTGTGTGTGTGTGTGTGTGTGTGTGTGTGTGTGTGTGTGTGTGTGTGTGTGTGTGTGTGTGTGTGTGTGTGTGTGTGTGTGTGTGTGTGTGTGTGTGTGTGTGTGTGTGTGTGTGTGTGTGTGTGTGTGTGTGTGTGTGTGTGTGTGTGTGTGTGTGTGTGTGTGTGTGTGTGTGTGTGTGTGTGTGTGTGTGTGTGTGTGTGTGTGTGTGTGTGTGTGTGTGTGTGTGTGTGTGTGTGTGTGTGTGTGTGTGTGTGTGTGTGTGTGTGTGTGTGTGTGTGTGTGTGTGTGTGTGTGTGTGTGTGTGTGTTATATCTATATTTATGAGGACCAGAACATGTTTGCACACCAACGCTATGAGGACCAGTGCGCTATGAGGACCGGAAAGCCGGTCCTCATAACGTTTACAGTGCTTACATACTGAGGGGATCTCTCTCAGCTGTCTGAGTGAAATTTTGGAGAGGGCTTCATAATTCCTATTTTTCAGACAGTGTGTGTGATGAATGCCCTCCTATACACACAAAAATATTCTCTCTCTACACACACAGACAGTGCAGTTGCTAAGGACAGAAAGCAACCAATCAGATCAGGGGTGTGTCTTCCTGGTCCTCATAATATCAATAGAAGTCTTAAAGTGTGTGTGATGTTGTAGGTTCCCATACTGTCAGTAGAAGTCTAGGAGAGTTTGAATATATCCTTCTAACCTCCAGAAAGTGTATTTTAATTTATCACTTTTGCACAAAAAAAAACATTTTTATAGCTGGAAACCCAGCTCTAAACATTATAAATCCTAACAGCCAGAGTTTAAAAAGGGGGATTTTTTTGTGTGACATAGGCTCGGAAGAAGAAGGGGTTTTGAAGACTCCAATGATGTGTGTTTTTTATGAAAAGTACTAACATAGGGCCAACCATAAAAAAAGATATGTATTATAAATAGTCATTTCAACTTCTCAAAATTGGGACTGGGAATGTCCCTCCTACAGTGAGATAGCTGAAGGTGTACACGCTTCAGAATTTCAATTCAAGTGCTATTTTCTCACTGGAAAGCACCTGCCAAACGTTTTGGTGTGTCAAAAACAAAAAATGTGAAAATTAAAAGCACAGGCTCGATTCTGCACACAACAATGTGATGTGGAAACGTCTCAGTGGTTTCACTGTTTTGCTATTCAGTTCCAAGGATGAATTCTGTCCGGCCAGTGCTCACATTCTTTCATCTCCTTACTATAGCGGTGCTCACCTCTGCGCAGCTGTAGAAAGAGAGGAAAGTACTAGAGCTTGACGTGATCTGAAAGTGCTTAGAATTGAGGATAGATCTGGGATGTTCTGTCAGAGACTGGGATGATATGTCAGAGGTAGAAGAGAGCTGTCAGAATTATAACAGTTTATAGATGAGGAGCACAGAAGACAGTAGGAAGGATGTCTATGACAATGATTAGTGTAAGAAGTGGCTGAGAAGTGGCACCTGAGACTCTGTTCCAAACCATAAGCAATATAACCCCCAGCAAACCCCCCCCCCCCCCGGATCTGGTGATAACTTGTACAGGGGTGGTCCAGTCTTGTATGCTACCTGTACGTTTGGGACATAAACTGCAAATATATATATCTTTTGTCCGGGTCAGCAGAGTCCAGGAAACTTACAATATGAGTCTCACAATGGTGCAATGACAACATCAATAAAATAGGCTGACTGCAATCCTCAGTAAGGTGTTTTTTATCATGTCACAGCAGAAAATAAGCAACTCAGCTTATATATAACCCATAGCTATTTGGCAAACCAGATACCATAAGCAATCTTGCAGGCAGGAAAGCATCATCATATCATTCAATGCAAACTTGCCCTAGGGTATCAGATATCACTTTGCACTCATTACACGCCCATCACCCATTTGTAATAGTTATGTGTATCATCATCAACTGGACTAAGTACTGATGACAGTGAGCCAGGTAGCAGTAAACGGCGCAATAAACAGTGAGGGGAGTGTTTCAAGTTGAAATCTTTCTTTCCAAATTCATCTCTATCACCAAAGTGCTCGACCTGCAAACTTTTACTTTCAATTACAAATCAGGCTAATTCCAAGTCTCAGTAAACATTTTAATCAAGAATCAAAAAACTCAGACAGAAGCAGAGTCCGGATATGCAATGATTTTGAGGAGGCCTAGACGCAGGGAGAAAATTGTCCTTATGCATTTTCCCCACATATTAATGCTGTAACTAAGCGAAAACAAGCATTGGCATAGCCAATAGGTCTCGTCTTTGGGACCTTATAAGTGTTTAGCCATGCAACAGTTGATGTTGTTGCACCAAGGATATTGTGCTGGATAACTAAACACTTATAAGGTCCCAAAGGCGAGATCTAATGGCTATGCCAAGGGAAGCTAAACCCCCACTGTACACTCATTACACATGTGGCTATTCATTCTATGCCAAAACTGAACATAAACTTCTGTAGCCCAAGGAGAGTCTGGAGAGAGATTTAGAGAGAGAGAGATTTAGAGAGAGAGAGATTTAGAGAGAGCGAGATTTAGAGAGTGAGACATTTAGAGAGTGAGATATTTAGAGAGAGAGCAAGAGATTTAGAGAGATTTAGAGAGAGAGAGATTTAGAGAGCAATTTAGAGAGAGAGAGCAAGAGATTTAGAGAGAGATTTAGAGAGAGAGATTTAGAGAGAGAGATTGAGAAAGATTGAGAGATTTAGAGAGGGAGAGAGAGATTGGGAGAGGACTTGCGGGTTTCAAAGTGCTAGTTGAAAAATAATGTAAGATTCTGGATGAGTTTGAAAGCGAGAAAATGCCGACAGGGGAGGAAAGATTGAGAAGAGGGGGGAGCTGAGGGGGGGGGGGGAGAGAGAGAGAGCGATTTAGAGAGCGAGAGCTTTAGAGAGAGATATATATATAGAGAGAGAGAGAGATAGATAGAGAGAGAGAGATTTAGAGAGATTTAGGGATAGAGATTTATAGTGAACAAGAGATTTAGAGAGAGAGAGAGAGATTTAGAGAGAGAGAGAGAGGGAGAGAGAGAGAGAGAGAGATAGAGATTTAGAGCAAGAGAGATTTAGGGAGAGATTTAGAGAGAGAGATAGATTTAGAGAGAGAGTTTTACAGAGGTTCAGAGAGAGAGAGAGAGAGAGGGAGATTTAGAGATTGATTTAGAGAGAGAGAGAGAGACAGAGATTTAGAGAGAGAGAGAAAAATAGATTTAAAGAGAGAGTGATTTAGAGAGATTTAGAGAGAGAGATTTAGAGAGAGAGAGAGAGAAAGAGAGAGAGAGAGATTATCCAGTCTGGCGCCTGAAGAGTATGAAGGTGATGAATCTCACATCAGAAATGGCAGAGGAAGGCTTGTTCTTATGATGCATGTACCACTCCCCATCGTACCCTTTTAATCTGTGAATAGTGGACTTGTAACAAAAGTTATGTTTGACATGTGCTAGGTGAGCTATTTCTTTTTTTTTTTGCCCTTGCATGCATCCTTAATATATGATTAAAAAAAACCTGAATATTTAAAAAGGAAAATCCCAAATGCTACACTTGCTATTCAGATTTCTGAGCTAATGTCTGGGGTGGTGTCTGTAGGACAAATAAGTGAAAAAACAGAAAAATACTCCCATTCAACCCACATTCAGAAGTTTCTAAAAAAGGCAATAAGTAAGTAAACACAGCACATGCGTTGACTGGTCCAAATGCACCACATGTTCTGCTCCTCAATGGAGAAGAGCGATAGAAGGGACACTTGAGGAGACTGTTGCTTGAATATGTTTATCCATTTATGAGCAGTGTCTATGCAGGTGTTTTGGCAAGGCATTCTAGTCACTCACCATACCATCCTCAAAATGTAAACGAAAAGTTCTGCACTTAAATCGTACAAGAAAAGCAGGCCATTAAGTCTTCCAGCGCTGCAGCTTTCACCATTGTTCGAGTATAGGACATGGATTTGTTGTGCTTGAAGACTGCTGTATTCGAGGGAAACTATTTTATTTAGACATTAATTAATTACCATGGGTTCCCTTTGCATATTTAGGCTGCTTCATTAACAATTCCAAAACATATGTGAAGGTCGCAGTGGCAGAGGTAAAAATGAAATGGAGCCATCTCTCCCAACATGGCGAGTGGACAGAAAATGATTGAGGAGGACGGAAGCATGAAGGTTAGGAGATGCTAAATTAAAACAGCATGTAAAGAGCACAGACTTCGGTTCAACCACATAGAAACTGAACGGGTCACTCTTTATTCTTATAAACTAGCAGGAGCAGTGGCGCGCAGCCCATGTGAATGGAGCCATCTCTCCCAACATGGCGAGTGGACAGAAAATGATTGAGGAGGACGGAAGCATGAAGGTTAGGAGATGCTAAATTAAAACAGCATGTAAAGAGCACAGACTTCGGTTCAACCACATAGAAACTGAACGGGTCACTCTTTATTCTTATAAACTAGCAGGAGCAGTGGCGCGCAGCCCATGTGCGCGCGCTATAAGAGTGCCATCGAGCCATGCGCTTAATGAGCCATGATGATGGAGTGAGTGGCGCGCGCGCAAGAGCGAGCACCAGACCATATGTTTTGAATTATCGCACCTGTGTCTGGGCACGATAATTCAAAACATATGGCGCATGTGTGGGTAACGGCAAGCAATAGGCCACACACGCACGAGCCTCTGGTGAGCTTTTCAAAGCCCCTTACTAAAAGTCTCGGCAGTGCAGGGCATGTGCGCTGCTGCAGGCTCAACATAAAAATGAAAGTAAGAAGAAGAAAATTGGCCCGTGCAAAGTGATGACTCCTGCCAGATCTGAGCCAGTGACGTGAAGATAGAGATAGGGACTTTGCAATCATGTGCCAAAGGAATTTTACGAGCACTCGACTGCCAGATAAGAGACCCTGCTGAAGTGACTGCAACTCTACTGGAACATTTTGCCTTCATGAGAAAAGGAGAGAGTGGTAAAATTGCTAAATAAATTTTTTTCTGGAGACAGGTAAAATTCACATATCTAGACAGCGCTCTCCTTCACGCTTCAGTAGTGAAATGGCGAGCAGACAGGTGGGATTAAAGGCAATGCGTCTGTGAGGCTTGGAGGAGGACGATCATCCAGTGCATGAGAACCAAAGCCCTACTGTGGGTTGGAACAACTGGTGGGGTCAATATGTGAGAAGAAGCCAAAAGCCCAGTTTGCGCACTGAACCATCGATCTCAATTGGACAAGTCTAGGCTGAGCCCGTGATGGCACATGGACCTCGTCTCATCGACTCGCTCCATCGAGGTCCAATGGCTGCATGCAGAGCCGATGTATTCTGATGTTCTCGTGAATATGGGATGTTCCAAGAATACTAGTCTACCTAATTGAACAATGGCGCGGAAACCAAAAACAGGCTGAAGATCATACACTATGGAGGCAGTAGTCATAGGAGGACCAGACTAATGCGTGTACAAGGATTCCACACAGACCAATCCCAAACCTGATGTTCTCGTGAATATGGGATGTTCCAAGAATACTAGTCTACCTAATTGAACAATGGCGCGGAAACCAAAAACAGGCTGAAGATCATACACTATGGAGGCAGTAGTCATAGGAGGACCAGACTAATGCGTGTACAAGGATTCCACACAGACCAATCCCAAACAACAGCTGGAAATTAAACAAACATACACATGAACATTTCCATAATATTGAACTTTTCAAAAGTGACAGTTTTCCGGCTGTCCACCAGCCTAATGACTGTGAAAACTGCAAGGAAGATAAAGCAGACGAAGTGATAGTACCAACCAAAAAGGTGCTAGCGCATCACCACTCAATGGTTTCTGTCCAATAGAAACAGATGGCCCATGGTGTGTTTGCTACACAAGGGCTTTCAAAATATGAGGAGGACGTGTGGTACCACCAGGTGAGATGAGAGAGACTGCTGGAACAAGCAGCAACTGCATCCATCCAGTACAGAAAGCGCCACATCAGTAGCCACCCTGTTGGCCGTGCTTTCCTGACAATAGTGTTTCGTAGTGACTATTTTTTGCCCACCTTCACAGGTTTCTAAGTCAACTACAGGCATACAAAAAGGGTTCTTGGTGGCTGGTAGTTCAAAGACTCTAACGGATTCTGAAGTCAGGGCACTAAAGCGTGCTCTTTAAGTCAAAGCAGAGGCTACAGATAACAATGATTTTAAAAAAAGGGAAATAAGTTAAGCCCTCACTGCTGATAGCTGGAATCAGCAGATCGCCCTGGAATCCCAGCATGGCCATCTAAGCCTTTCATCCTTCAGATGTTAATCACCATTGACAATGGCCTCAGTAGAAAATACACCATTAATGCATCCTGAGGCCACAACAACCATCTTGGACATCACTTACATTTTCTTAGCAAAGGTCAAATGAGCCCTAACAAAAAAATCCACACTTTACCCCAATGAGGGGGGCGCTAGAGAGCGCGCAAGCAGCATGGCCACACTGATGTGAGGCTCCTGCTTCCTGGAACTGATATCCTCCACTTATCCTGAACAATTGGGCGCTAATTGGGATAAATTGTTGAGAGATCGGTGGCGCTACCCTGCGGCTACAAGTGGAGTGAAGTGCGGAAGGATCGGCGGCGGACAACCAGAGCAGCGGGCTCCTGAAATCTGAGCCGCGCCGCCCGCCTGACCTGCATGGAGCTGTGACTCGGCTGCAGTGGCTGGGAAAGGTCGGGGATTACCACGAGGCAACCAGGCCGCACGTCCGGCAACAACACAGTGAGTTAGTGTTATCGCTAACGACCGAGTCACGGCGCAGAGGCGGACTGCCCGTGCAACATGACGCCAAGGAGGCATTTATGGAGATAGTACTGCTGGGGGTGGCGGCGCAGGTTTCCATGAGGCCACTGCCCGAGAGACTTCGCTGAGAGCCATAATGGTGTTGCGATGTGATTGATGGATGCGGACATACTGACGGAGGCGGCGAGGACTGTGTAGCTGAATTTGTGGGGAGCCCACATTGCGCAGCGGTGGAGGATTGGCGCGTGTCCCCCCCCCCCACTGTGAAGATCTAGTGAACACCGGTGCAGGATAATAAATATACTGAGGAGGCCGGACATACCACGGCGGCTGCGGGGAAAGCGCCTTTGGCAGGAGAGCCGTTCTGAGGTGTGGAGACAGGCTTCGCGAAGATACTGAGCAGTGTTCTTCCCCTACACGCCTCGGTTACGGTATGGAACAGTCTGTGTGATGCCCGTGGCGAGAGGGGAGATGGGCAGTGGCAGTGCGTGGATAGCCGGCTGAGACGAGAGTGCAAGAGGAGTGAGACCCTTACTGGCCGGTGCGCAGCACCTGAAGCGACCTGCGACAGGCGCGATAAACCCCCTTGGAGCGGCAGAGCATTGGGCGGTGGTTTGACGGGGACTGTGACTGCCGGGCCGCCACTTGTACTCCCCCCACCATATTGTGGGTGCTGGATGTCGCACGCTGCTGCGGTTTTACGGACTTAGCAACCTGCTGCCGTTGTGCCCTACAGGGCTTTGGAAGGGGCTCAAGTAGCTCAGTGAATCGCCATACATTGGTGGAGAAGGCAGCTGGCGATTATGAGGTGATGCTTCAGCGGGACACAGTCTTGGGCAAGTAGCTGACCCAGTGAGGTCAGAGCAGCTGAGAAGCACTGGACAGAGCAAGCTGACGCGACAAGAGTACGGGGCAGGATCAGCTGCTGACGACGAAAGGGCCACGTGGTGACTCGGGCTGGCCCTCACACTTCACCCTAGACTGGTGGTTGCCTTGATTACTCCTGATACATACGCAGAAGGCGTCGCACTCCTGCTGAAATATGGGGAAGCCCGACACTCGTCAACCAAAACTAAATTTCGAAGCTGCAAAAAGGGAAGCAAATCTACTGCTGACGACCAGGAGCAGGACTTGGCTGAGCGCGCTGGAGGGGGAGCCAATTCACAGGCCTTGGACATGGCCAATATACTACAAGAGATGCGGCAAGGATTTGCAACAGTGGTGGACAAGGTGGACCGGATGTCCTCTAGGATGGATGCCATTGCACATAAGCTAGATGGCCACGAAGACTGCATTAAGGAGGCGGTAGGACACATATCAGAATCAGATGACGTCACTGCAACCCATAGAGTGCAACTTACGAGAATAGATAAACTGCTACCCGTCATAGCCACAAAAAACGAGGACTTGGAAGCGCGCAGTCGGCGCAACAACATACGCGTCATAGGCATACCAGAATCGACAAATACTGGTAGAATGGAGGACTATATAGAAAAACTACTGCTGGAGTCCATAGGCAAAGACGCCTTTTCCTCCCAGTTCATAGTGGAAAGGGCACACAGAACCCTCGGTCCACATCCGGTGCCGGGAAGCCCCCCACGACCTATAATTGCACGATTACTTAAGTATAGAGACAGGGATGTAGCCCTCAGAGCTGCGAGAAACAAGCAGAAGTTGACATATGATGGTAACACCTTTTCCATATATCCAGACTTCACACCTATCGTGCAAGAAGAGCGCCGCAGTGCTTGTGGAAGTCAAGCGGAAGTTGCGATCGGAGCAAATTGATTACGCACTCTTCTACCCAGCAAAACTCAGAGTGACGCACCAAGGGAAGCAGCGATTCTTCACGTCTCCCCAGCAAGTCGAAGACTTCCTCTGAACATTGAAACGAGCAAACCGGGGTGGAGTGTGACTGGAGGCCTCGCAGCGGAATGGTGACATGAATGAAAATGAGGATCTGGAATGACTGACTCCAGCAAAGTAATCTGCACACATCCAAGAGAACTATTACGGATTGGTAGGCTGGGTCAGACAATCTAGCTGATGCGAGGTGAGATCCTTCCAGTATGGCTCAATTGTTTACATGTTTTTGTGGTTCAAGGCATGCTCCCCCTCCTCATGATAGGGCCGGCAGCGCCGTCGGAGGAGATCTTAAGGGGAGCGAGGAGACTACGTAGCTGTCTAGAAGGTCCCCCTATGGGTATTACCCCAGGGAAGTACAAGTTTTGAACTATGAGGGGAGGGTAACGGAAGTGGGGTTCCAATTTGGATGCAGGGTGGGAGGGTGGACGTGGGATTCTGGCAAGATTGGGTTGCTTCAGTGTGTGGGGGGAGGGAATTTGCAGTTCTTGTTGAATAGACGTAGGTCTGTGGGGGCTTTGTTCGAGGGGGTTATTTGGTACATGTGGTTGTCAATAAGCACATCTAAGGGATTTACTGTATGGTCGTACACAAAGATTAATATTACTTTGAAATGTCCTTGTTGTACTGGAGCCGCAGTTGTTGAGCGACTAAAGGTGGTAGATCTGGAACAGCGGCAATGCTATCCGATGGAGCACTGTAGAGATGTACAAGGCCTAGCTCATGACCCTCATTGATAGCACTAAACTAAACATAATTACATGGAACGTACGGGGGCTGCGTGACCCGCGTAAGAGACGCCAAATACTATCCTATCTTGACAGACACCAGGTATACGTAGCAATGCTGCAGGAGACACACTTCAACCCAAGACGTAACATCACATTTGCTTGTAAATGGGCGGCACACAGGATCTTTTCTTCTTTCTCTTCCTATGCGAGAGGTGTGGCGATTCTGGTTAAGAGGGGCACTCCGTTCACACTAGCAGGAGCCACGTGGGTTGCCCAGGGGAGATATTGCCTGACTTGGGGGAGGTTGGGGTCTGATTCTGTTACCCTGGCCTGCTGTTACGGTCCTAATGTGGACGGCCCCCACTACTTTACAGAACTATGGGCATAGATTGTGGACATTGGGTCCAACCATATTGTGTGGGGAGGTGACTTTAACATTGCGCGGAGTCCGGATATTGATAGGTCCCAACCAGCTCCCCATCATTACACAAAAGCCTGTGCCATGCTGCATTCCACACTCACGGACCACAATCTGATAGATGCGTGGAGACACTTGCACCCTAACGACCTAGAGGGTACCCACTTTACTGCGCAGGCGGCGACATGGGCGAGACTGGACTATATTTTCTTGAGTGTCGGGCTGTGTCCGGCGATTTTACAAGTGCAACACTTAGCCAGGACTTACTCGGATCATGCACCGGTATGGCTTACATTGTCCTCCACAGATTATGGTCCTCGCAGAAGCAGCTGGAGGTTGCAACCTACCATACTACTAGACACTGTGTTTCAGGAGGAGCTCAGAGTGGAGATCAAAGATTTTTTCATACGTAATAAGGATTCGGTAGATAGCGTAGAAATTATCTGGGAAGCTTTCAAAGTACCGTTACAAGGCTTTTGCATAGCAAAGGGTGCTGGGATGCTTAAAGATATTTTGAACACGTTACGTACACTTGAGACCGAGCTTAAGTCATTGGAGAGCAGATTAGTTACTAGGCCGGATGGCATAACACAATCTCAGTTTAGATCGAAACTCACAGCCTACATGTATGAGGCTCGCAGAGAGGCGAGATTTTGAGGGAAGTATTGGAGGGCCCGCCGCTATGGCGAGGGGGAGAGGCCTGCGAAGGCACTGGCAGAGACGATTCGGAGGTCATGAGGCTCTAATGTAATCCTAGAATTGGAAGGGTTGGACGGCATTGTATATATGTACACTGGGACCATACTTAATGCCTTCACTGAGCACTACACGGCATTGTATACAACCACTAGGATGGGAAAATTGAACCTAGATGCATATTTGGACGATATATCGCTGGGGTGGTTGAACGATACACAGCGGACATTTGTGTGTGCCCCGTTCGAGCTTGACGAGGTCAGGGAAGCCATCATGCATAAGCAGTTGGGTAAGCCCACGGGGTCGGATGGTATCCCAGTCGAGTTTTATAAAACCTATACTGTGTGAGGTCTATGAGGATGCACTGGAGGTAGGGCGTCTTCCCCCTTCCATGAGAGAGGCGATCATCGTCTCCCTATTAAAACCAGGGAAAACACCGCACCACTGTGATTCGTATAGGCCCCTGTCACTGCTCAATTGTGATGTTAAAATATTAGCTAAGCTCATAGCTAATCGTCTCAGTCTACTCATGGAACATTTATTACTGCCTGACCAGTCGGGATTTGTGCCCGGGCATGCAACATGCCATAACTTGCGGACCCTATTCACAATATTGAATAACGTTTCTTTGGAGTTACCTTTAGCAGCAGTTTTCCTGGATGCCACAAAGGCTTTAGACTCCATTGAGTGGGACTATTTATTTGGTGTGATGTCCCGAATGGGATTCCCACCCTTTTCCTTTCCTGGATACGTTTGTTGTATTGCTCACCTACAGCTAGAATAGTGATTAATGGCAAAACTTCTGAGGGTTATTCAATAACGAGAGGTACGAGGCAGGGTTGCCCCCTGTCTCCCCTGTTGTTCGCGATCGCGGTGGAACCACTGGTGGCTAAATTGCGTCAGCACCACCGTGATAGAGCATTGCAATGCAACATGAGGCAGATATTGGTTTCCCTCTATGCGGACGACATTACACTCTACATACGAAACCCCCAAGAGAACTTAAATATTATCCTTCGAGAATTTATAGTGTTTGGATTGCTTTCAGGGGTCCAGATAAACTGGGGTAAGTCCAGTATCTTTCCCCTTACTGATGCAATGAGTCGCTTTCCATTGGACTATCCGATGGCATGGTGCGAGGATGAACTGAAATATTTAGGCATCCGTGTGACGAGGGATAGAAATGAATTGATGCATCTTAATTACGGGACCGCTATGGTTCGAATTGCGGATAATATATCAAAATGGATTACCCTCCTCTCTCCATGGCGGGCGTGTGTCTTTGGTAAAGATGGTTATATTATTTCAACTATTGTATATGTTTCTTAATATACCCTTTCACCCGGGGTCATTCTTTTTTAAACAGTTGCGGTCAGAAATGACGCGATTAGTGTGGGGGGGGGGTAAAACCGCAAGATTACGGTAGGATGTATTGACGAGGCCCTATTCTCAGGGTGGATTTGGTGTACCTAATTTTGAATTAAACTATTACAGCGCACATGCGCATTATGCCCATTTTTGGGTGCATCAACCACGTTATATGCCCCAGGTGGCGGCGGAGCATTGGCTCACTCTTCCCTTCCCCATGGAGGCGGCGGTGTACATTCCGACCCCCACGCGGGATAAGACGCCGACCACAGTGAGTTGCACGGTGGTGGCCTGGGCACATGTGAGTAAGATGTTGGATGCGCCTATGCTTTACTCGCCATTGTTACCGCTGGTATATCATCCCGCCATGCCTCTTCTTCAGGAGACACTTTCCCACAAGTTTAAAGATCGCACTAGGATACACAACTGGGGGGACATGTATCAAGAGGGGTTATTCCGCACAGTGGCACACGTGTTCCAGAATATAACACAGACACCCCTAGAAACCTTCCTATACATTCGCCAGCGGCAGGGAATTCACTCTATTACTCCTGATTTCCCTTCAGAGCCACCGACTTTTACACCGCTACAGCTGACACTTCGGAACGAGAAGGCTAAACGGCTGGTGTCAATACTATACAAAGCAGTACACACACAGAAGATTGAGCAACCTGCAAAGGCAAGGGAAAGGTGGGACCTCGAACTGGGTATAACTCTGACGGATAAACAGTGGGAATTCTGCTAGCTGCAGACTGAGCGAATTTCAGCTAGCAGTAGGTTTAGGATTATCCACTATAAATTCCTACAAAGACTGTATTATTGTTATTGTTATTGTTATATGTACTTCTAAAGCGCGACACTCATCCAACAAGGATATCACGGCGCTAAAATTGAACAGTAAACCATAAGCAAATTTCCAGGGACTACTATCATTCTATTTAGGGAATAATGCAGTTTTTAGTTTTTTTCTGAAAGTGAGGTAACAATCAGTACATCGTAGATCGATAGGCAAGTCATTCCAACACTTAGCGGCAAGGTGCGAAAAGGCACGTCCACCCATCCTGGATAATTTTATTCGTGTGGTGACTGCTTTAGCTGTGGCTTGTGAACGTAAGTTCCGAACTGGGGCATAGAGCTTGATTCTGTTCCGCAGGATGTAAGGACCAGTATTATGCAAAGTTTTATGAGCGATGCACAGCATTTTGAAAGATGTTCTTTGCCTCATAGGCAGCCCAGCCAGAATGTATAGATACAAATTGAGGGATACCGACTCGTGTGATAGGTGTCATGTTGAAGGCGCTGACTTCCTGCACTTGGCATGAGGCTGTCCGGAGATATATAAGTATTCGGCGCAGATTTTTCAGGCTCTGTCCACTATGATTAATGCCCGGATTGACATGTCCCCACTGATGGCTTTATTGGGGGTAAGTGGAGCGGCTAAGGGCGGAACATCGTAAATTTGTGGCCTTGGCGTTGCTTCAAGCTAAAAGGGGAGTGGCATGCCACTGGGGAAGAGGGAGAGCACCCAAGTTTAAGCTGTGGCTTCATGATCTGAAATATTGTCAGGAACAGCAGACGATCTATGCGGAACTTCTGCCACCTACATCAAGGCCCCCGCGATATTTGGGTACCACTGCAATGTTATCTATTGTCCCACTCTCCGAGCAGTCCTTCCGGGGCGGAGTAAGCCTGTTCGAGAGCAGGAACTATTAAATGTCAATGTGGACTATCAGGAGTTGGTTACACCAGCTGGACTAGACCTGAGGGAGGGTTTGGGTGCTAGCTGCCTCACTAGTGGTTGACCTGTTGGGTTGTGGTGGAGGTGCCCCCTTGCCCACCTACCCTTTCCTCAATATGACCTGTTCTAGTCCCTGGGTTTCTATTGTTTCATTTCTTTTATAATGGGTGTGTAATTTATCTGACTGGTTTGCTCTGATATAACAACGTTGAACAATGTAACAGGAAATAATTGATTTGCAAGACGAACACTAAATGTATGTTTATGACACATTGAAATAGCTGTATGTATATGACAACATGTGTACCACGTTTATGGTTGTTTTCTAAAAATCAATAAAAAGATTTTCACAAAAAAAAAAAAACACTTTATCCAAATGAGCTTCCCATGACAGCATCATCAAACACCTTCCCTTCCAGCGGAAATCTCAAACATGACAGTCGCTGGAAATCTTCAAGACAGCAACTTCGTCTTCAGGCCCAGCTCCAACCCTAGGAATCGGGGTCTCCCTGCTACTGTGGTAAATAGACTTCCACCACACTGTCAGCAGACACACTAGAAATCATTGCTTATAGCAGGCACACTGCCCACTGTTGGAAATGGCAGACACGCTATCAACCAATGGTAATGGCAGACACGCTATCGACCAAAGGTAATGGCAGACACACTGTCAACCAACGGTAATGGCAGACACGCTGTCAACCAACGGTAATGGCAAACACGCTGTCAACCAACGGTAATGGCAGACACTCTGTCAACCAAGGGTAATGGCAGACACTCTGTCAACCAAGGGTAATGGCAGACACGCTATCGACCAAAGTTAATAGCAGACACGCTGTCAACCAAAGTTAGTGGCAGACACGCTGTCAACCAACGGTAATGGCAGACACGCTGTCAACCAACGGTAATGGCAGACACGCTGTCAACCAACGGTAATGGCAGACACACTGTCAACCAACGGTAATGGCAGACACTCTGTCAACCAACGGTAATGGCAGGCATGCTGTCAACCAAAGGTAATGGCAGACAAGCTGTTAACCAACGCTATTGTGGTAAACAGACTTCCACCACACAGTCAGCAGACACACTGGAAATCATTGCTTATAGCAGGCACACTGCCCACTGTTGGAAATGGCAGACCCGCTATCAACCAACGGTAATGGCAGACATGCTATCAACCAAAGGTAATGGCAGACACGCTGTCAACCAACGGTAATGGCAGACACGCTGTCAACCAACGGTAATGGCAGACACGCTGTCAACCAACGGTAATGGCAGACACTCTGTCAACCAAAGGTAATGGCAGACACGCTGTCAACCAACGGTAATGCAGACACGCTGTCAACCAACGGTAATGCAGACACGCTGTCAACCAAAGGTACTGGCAGACACGCTGTCAACCAAAGTTAATGGCAGACATGCTGTCAACCAAAGGTAGTGGCAGACACATTGTCAACCAACGGTAATGGCAGACACGCTGTCAACCAACGATAATGGCAGACACTCTGTCAACCAAAGGTAATGACAGACACGCTGTCAACCAACGGTAATGGCAGACATGCTGTCGACCAAAGGTAATGGCAGACACGCTGTTAACCAAAGATAATGGCAGACACGCTGTCAACCAACGGTAATGGCAGACACGCTGTCAACCAACGGTAATGGCAGACACTGTCAACCAAAGGTAATGGCAGACACGCTGTCAACCAACGGTAATGCAGACACGCTGTCAACCAACGGTAATGCAGACACGCTGTCAACCAAAGGTAATGGCAGACACGTTGTCAACCAACGTTAATGGCAGACACGCTGTCAACCAACAGTGATGGCAGACACTCTGTCAACCAAAGGTAATGGCAGACACGCTGTCAACCAACGGTAATGGCAGACACTCTGTCAACCAAAGGTAATGGCAGACACGCTGTCAACCAACGGTAATGGCAGACACGCTGTCAACCAACGGTAATGGCAGACACGCTGTCAACCAACGGTAATGGCAGACACGCTGTCAACCAACGGTAATGGCAGACACTCTGTCAACCAACGGTAATGGCAGACACGCTGTCAACCAACGGTAATGGCAGACACGCTGTCAACCAACGGTAATGGCAGACACGCTATCAACCAAAGGTAATGGCAGACACGCTGTCACCCAACGGTAATGGCAGACACGTTGTCAACCAACGGTAATGGCAAACACTCTATCAACCAAAGGTAATGGCAGACACGCTGTCAACTAATGGTAATGGCAGACACACTATCAACCAACGATAATGGCAGACACACTACCAACCGCTGGCAATGGCAGACACGCTATCAAACAGTGACAATGGAAGACACGCTATCAACCATTGGTAATGGTAAACAGACTACCCATTATTGGTAATGACAGACACACCATCCATCATTGGTAATGGCAGTCCATGCTTCTTGGGGCCACTAGGCAATATAAGATTCATTAATATCATCAACCAGTTTTTCTTGCTTAGAAATTCTCCCTTGAAATGTGCTCACCACTGGCTTAATCATAAATTGAGAAACCTCCTACCTCTTAGGACAAAAACTATTTGCACTGAAATTCCTATATACCAGGAAATGAAACCCCAGCTCATACTATAAACATCCCTGCATGACTCTATATCCTGGCTAATTGACAAAGTATGATGTTACAACGTTCATACAGGGTGTTTTTATAAAAAATAAACAAAACCATGAAATTGGACTCTGCCTGTTCAGGCTTCTGTCCTCCCTGCTGCCTGATCCATCAACCCTACTCTTCCGCGTGGGCTCCCTGCCTGCTCAGCACTCTGCCTGCTCCTTCATCTGCCCTCTCTGCTGCCTGCTTCAGCCACCCTGCTCATCTGCTTGCGCTCTGCCTGCCCAGACCTCTGAGATCTCTGTGCCTACTCGGCCTCTAATGTCTGGGTGCCCGGGTGAGGTAAACTGCTCATCAGAGAAGGCAGACACTTTGAGGAGTTGTGTGCACGGGGTATTCAACACTTGCCAGCTTTTTAGCCTTCCTCGCTCTGAAATTGTCGCTGCACTTACAAAACTACAAATGAACCGCAGGCGCCCTTCGCAGGGACCCACAGCAGCAGCGCAGCACTCTCTGTGCAGGCACAAAAAGTAGACGCACTGACAGACAGACACAAACCTATCCATGCACAGTGTGCCCTGCCCGCATGTACGCTGCTGTCACATTGGATAGCGCTCCCTACTTCTGTTTAGGTGCAGAAGAGCTTTGTACAGAACTGTGTGAATGTATGCACACGGGTACAAACTGCATACGTATGTTAAAACAGACACCGTGCATGAACACTGCACAGGGAACTAGCACACGTAGAGACGTGAAGTAATCTGGTATTTGTACATAGACACGCACATGTATGTACACACCTAGATATCCACACAACTTGTAAATCACGGTCCAAAGACCACGAACATGTACATATGGAAACGTGTTAGACATCCACATTTAAAAATTAAATCGTATCATAGCAGTATTCTACGGACGCTTACACGCCCGGCACCCCCCACACATGCGGGCAATGCATATGTATGTCACGTATGCCCTTCCGCAGGGAAGATGACACAGCAGGAGCGGGGCCTTTGACATGAAAAGTTTTGTGTTTGCAATAGGGTACAGTGGACAGGACTTGATTAGAAGCAGCATTCCGGCCCGGAGGCCCACATGGGTATGAGTGTTATGTTTTGAACAGATGGTGTTTGTCAACGGTGCCTATTGAAAATACGTGACTTGTTATCAGTGACTACAAGTACCAGCATGCCGGGAGAACCGCACACCTGTGAGCCATGAAATGAGTGCATGTGCATAAATACTTTCAAGCCATTTAAGCTGTTGAACACCATTTCCTCTGATGAAGGAGCCATAGTGCTCTGAAACGCGTCAGGATTAAAGGACATTACTTTGAACTCTGAAATGGTATGCTGTTTTTATATCCCTTGTCCTGGTCAGCAGACTCCAGGAAACCTACAATATGAGTCTCACACTGGTGCAATGACAACATCAATAAAATAGGCTGACTGCAATACTCAGTAAGCTTTTTTTTATCATGGCACAGCAGAAATTAGGCAACTCAGAATATAGGCCATGGTCATTTGGCAAACCAGACACCATAAGCAATCTTGCAGGCAGGAAAGCATCATCATATCATGCCAGTGCAAACTTGCCCTTGGGTTTTAAAATCTTGCACATTTAAGGTAACATTACAGATTCAGTCATTATAGGCAGGATCACCTACTCTTTCACTAGTGATAGTTGCCGAAAAATGTTGTACACCTTCTCTGGGGTGTATAACTAGAAAAGGTAAGGAAGCAATAAGTACCTATTGTGCTGTTCCTATTGAAGCAGGGTCAAGATTGATTTGCAGGTGGCATGGTGGGCAAAAGAACAATGGGTTGGAAAGCTATCCAGAACAATTGCCAGTGGTTAGATATATTGCAAGCATCCTCTCATCACCTTTTGTGAGTTTGTTGTAATGGTCCAAGTGGCTATATGTATGCTCAGTCATGGGTCCTCTCTCATGGCGCACTGGAGTCAAGCTAAAGATGACTGAAGAGCCCCAAACATGGTGAAACCGGTCTTGGGTTGCAAATGGCTGGGTCCAAACTGGGATGGCATTGTGGGCAAAAGTGATTAGACAGAACATTATTTTCATTACCTTTTGTGCTTTTCTGATCTCGGATTTTCATGTCCTCTTTGTTCTGATTCCCCTGGTCATCTGGTTTTCTTTGCCTTGGTGTGAGACTTCCTGGGCCTGCTCCTCCTGGGCTCCATAGTGATATTCCTGGTCTCCTTTGTCCTGGTCCTCCTAATGCTGGTCATGTGCAAATGCCTATGCATGTAGGAATTGGAATCAAATGTGTGATTCCTTAACATTGGCTAATAGCGATTCGGTAGTTGCGAATCGCTATTAGCTAATGTGACTCCTTTCTTTCCTATGGGCCTGCAGGCCCATAGGAATGAATGGTAATGCATTTGCAAACTGCAATTACCAAATTGGTAATCGTAAATTACAAATGGAAATCCAAGGGCTGAAGCACCCCCCCCCAAAAAGTAAGTGTGCGCATATGAAGCAAAGTGCGCTACATGGCATGCTTCGAAAAATGCATTTTTGTGCATTTTTCGAAGCATGCACAAATTGCCATCAACTTGAAGTTGATAGTAATTAGCGTTTCCTAATTGCACAGTTCGTATTTAGGAAAGGCATAAACGCCTTGGCATTACGGAATCGCAAGTTGCGATTCCCTAAATGCATTCGCAATTTAGATAAATCTGATTACCAAAATAGCAAATGACAAAAGGTACCTGCATTGGAAAAGGCCTTTTTCCATTCGCAAACGGGCCAATTCTGCAAATCGGCCAGGCTTGATGCATGTCCCCCTAAGGGAATAAATTAAATGCAACTTTTAAATCCAGTACCATGTGCGTTAATTGAATTGCTTTCTGATAAGCATGGCGTGAAAACTTCACTCCCTTATTTTCAGTTGACCCGATTTGGGGCATGTGCTAAATTTACTAAAATCTGCTGTGACATGGGGCAGAAATCGGGACTGTTCTGGCAAATCCAGGACATCCTACTTATAAAGTACTGGGAAAATAAATACTAGACTTAAGGAAGCACAAATGCAGTTTCCATCTTCCGAGCATATTACTGATGTAGCTGCCTTTTTTTATGCTGAGGTTGTTGAGAATAATGGGAAAATCAACAAAACAGATATTTTTTCCCAATTCACTGTACATATCAAAAAACAAATATATGAAGAAAACACTTCAAAAGAATTTTAGAGCTATCTATTCCTAAATTATTACCAGCGCACTCTCAGTGTTGCCAAGCTAACAAATTAACAGAAAATCATATTTAATTATCAGCTCCATGCCATACTAGAATCTGGCAACATAAATAAAAGAGCAGTATTTTTCTTCTGGGACCTTATTATATTACTGATCAAAAATGGGGCAAACATGCAAAGCAGGTTCCCTGCGCTCCCGTGGACTGACCACTGACTAGTCCCTCGATTTTGGAACACTCATAAACCCCCTGCTCTGATGCCAGGATTACGGGACGCACGAAACTGGTCCGAACTTTAGATAAGTGGGCCGATGAGCTACAAGCCACAACACCATCTATTAACGTAGATCCCGTAGTAGCTAATGATGAATTCAACAACTGGATAACCAAATCGCTGAATATCATACTCCCAGTTAAGAAAACCTTGGTAAAGAGATCTAGGACCTCGGCCCCCTGGTATTCTGAGGAGTTCAGGGATATTAAACGCAAGTGCCAAAGGTTAGAGAGGAAATGGTGCCTGGGTTATACTGACCCAGATAAAACCTTGTACAGAAAATCCATCAGGGACTACAAGAAGGAAATAAAGAAAGCACAAGCCCTGTACTATACAAAAAAGATTTCCAAAGCCAGCTTCAACTCTAAGGAGATCTATCTGATTGTAAAAAGTCTCACTAAACTTCCCTAGCTCCCCGTAAATAGTGAAGACTTACAAGCTCGCTGTAATGATCTAGCGGACTTTTTTTTATAACAAAGTGGATCTCATCTACTCATCCTTTTCAACCACCATTCCAAACGCTTCAGTAGACATCTTGGCGTATTCTAAGCAGGATACAATAGGCAACTTGTCATCTGTGCTGGCTGAGTTCCCTTTGCTACCCTCGGACCTTCTGGCCACTTTAATGGCGCAGGTTAAATCAGGCTCCACCTGTGATCCTGCTCCTCCGAGCTCTTTAAAGGCCGTTGGCCACACTATCCTTCCTGTCATGTTGGAGGTACTTAATGCCTCAATCTCCACTAACACGGTCCCACCAGCATGGAAAGAGGCTAGGATGAGGGCACTCGTGAAGAAACCCAACATGGACATTAATAACTTCAGTAATTACTGTCCCATTTCCCTGCTCCCTTGGGTCAGCAAGATATTGGAGACATACATCAACAGTCTTGTGACTAATTTTCTAGAAAATAATCAGTTGCTTGACCCTTCACAAATGGGTTTCCGCCCCAAACATGGGACGGAATCTGCCTTGCTGGCAGTTCTGGAGGAAACTAGAGGTATCTTAGATCATGGGGGGATCGGTGGCAGTCATTCTCCTCGATCTGAGTGCCGTTTTGACACTGTAAATCATGAAATCTTATTGCAGCGTCTCAATGACATCTGGATTCAGGGAGGAGCGTTGAAGTGGCTCAGGTCATTCCTGAGTGATAGAACTGTTCAGGTCTTTGAGGGAAATACCACCTCCACTAGCAGACCTCTGGGCTGTGGAGTCCCGCAGGGCTCCTCGCTTAGCCCAACGTTGTTTAACGTTTATATGAGGCCGCTGGCTGGGATCGTCCGTCCATATGGTATTAAGATCGTTACCTATGCAGACGGTACCCAGCTGGTGGTCTCTCTGACTCGGACAGAGGGCTCTGCGGCCACGGTAGATCTGGCGGGCTGCCTAAGCGAAGTAAACAGCTGGATGACCCTGTCTTGTCTCAAACTTAATGGGGACAAGACAGAGGCCATGCTGCTGGGCCGCTTGGCCCCATCCTTGGTGGGCTCGATTTGGCCAGCCTGTCTGGGTCCCCCTCCAGCCCCCAAGAATGCCATTAAGAGCCTGGGCATCCGGCTGGATAGGTCCCTAACGTTAGACTATCAGGCTGTCAAGCTATCTGCCACCTGTTTTGGCCTTCTCAGAATGTTAAGGAGGATTCTCCCCCTGCTACCATTCAAGGCCAAACAAACTGTCGTACAGGGATTGATCCATTCTAGGCTGGATTTTGGAAATGCACTCTATCTTGGAGCTCCTGACTTCACACTGCGGAAACTGCAAGTTATTCAAAACTGTGCGGCCCGCACCCTACTTAAAATTCCCGTAGGCTCTCCGCCAAACCTGGACTAATAACACTGCACTGGCTCCCTGTCAGGGACAGGATTAGTTTCAAGTCCCTCTGTATTGCCCATCAGTCATTCTGGGAAACTGGTCCAGCAATCAATCGTCCTTTAATCACCCCCTACCTCCCCAGCAGACAGCTACGTTCCGCCAACGCGTTTCTTGCTGTCGTGCCCAAGGTTAAACGGACCAGATTGGGAGGCCGTTCTTTCACCCTGAATGTTGCCAGGCTGTGGAACACTTTACCCCTCCACTTAAGGTCCAATCCAGATCTAACTTCCTTCAGGAAACACTTGAAAACTTTTTTGTTCAATAAATAGGTCCCTTTCAACCTCTGTGTCATCCGCCCAACTGTAAGAACACCTTTTTAGTCACAGCGCTTGGACGCCTCCGGGCAGCTATTCACGCTTTACAAAACGCATTTTCATTTCATTTCATTTCAGATGAATGCCACATTTAAAATAGTTTAGCTTAGCCACTTGCACAGGCGGTACCTCACTACTTTTTGGCTACATAAAACACTTCCAGTCCAAGCAGATACACACTTTTAAGCCATCTTGTGTGTAGGTGTGCTCTAAAAAACAAAGATTCATTATGCTTTTGCCCCTTTTTAAGAGAAGCAATACAACATTAGCTGTAAAAAAAAAAAGCTATAAACGTGTAGCCTTACGTATGTTATGTTAAAACACTTTACCGTTTACGGATTGGGACTGAAAATTCAAAAGCAAAATATTATTCTGTTGTCACATTAGGTTTTTGGAAACATCTAGTGCTTGATTTCAAGATGGCCGCCCCTTTTGTCCAGCAATGGGAGCCATTTGGTAGTCCTTTCTCTATTTACTGATGTAGAATTTTCCAGAAGCAGAAGACATTCAGTTGTTGTACTGACTTGTGAGAGATTCTACAGTTGTTACAGCTCCATTGTACAGTGAGTGCATGTTTCATTTTTATTTATTTGTCCTCAAAGATAGAAATCTTTATTTTGAAGAACACCTAGCTGAGTTTTTGATGCAGAGTGCAGGATAGTGAATTTTGCTGTGGGTTCAGATTTGAGTGCAGGTTTCAGAAGTGAATCTAGCATGTGCTTTAAGTTTTTAGGAAACAGTTGTATTGATTTGTATTGCAAGTGCAGGAATGTAGAGACTGCAGCACTGCTGTTGAGGCACAACCTGGATTTAAGCTCCATTGTACAGTGAGTGCATGTTTCATTTTTTATTTATTTGTCCTCAAAGATAGAAATCTTTATATATATGTTTGAAGAATACCTAGCTTTTGATACAGAGTGCAGGATTGTGAATTTTGCTGTGGGTACAGATTTGAGTGCAGGTTTCAGTAGTTATTCTAGCCTGTGCTTTAAGTTTGAGGAAGCAGTTGTGTTGATTTGTATTGCAAGTGCTGGAATTTAGAGACTGCAGCACAGCTGTTGAGGCACACTCATAGCATGATTTCAAGGTGCAAGTTGATGGTTGCAGTTTATGGTTGCAGGGACCATGTTGCAGAACTCGAGTGTAATTCATTTTAAAAGTAGTCAAATATTTTGGAAGTTACAATTCAGCCATGGGTGCAGATGTCTCAAACTAAAGTGACATGCAGTATTTCTTCTCAAAGTGACTACAAAGCAGTGATATTTTGATTCAAACATATGATAGGTAAATTGTATTGCAATCTCTGGTTGCATCTTTTGTGCAGGTTACTTTACAAAAGTCCTCCATATTATGCCATGCAAACCCGACAAGCCTCAACCTTTTTAAAATAAGTTAATAATAATGAAATAATTTAGGAATCATTCCAGATTCTCTGGGCTGCCAAGTTCTTGACCTGCTTTTACAAAACATATTTTTGCCGCTAGTGGGCTTATCTTTTTATTCATGTGAAAATACACTTGTAAACTAAAACTCAAAGCGCATAAGTAAATGTCTACCATAAAATAGATCAGTCATAATTTGTCAGAAGTGTGTTTTATTTAAATTGTGTATTTCTTCCCTGTTCCTCTTTCATGCTAGAAATCTGGGAGCACTCTTACCTCAGCATTGATCACCGTCGCTTGGATGGTGCTCTTCTGTGCGTTTGTCAGAGCTCTGTCGCTAGGACTTGGCTATGTTCCTCAGCCAATCACAGCAGATGGAACATTCTGTGTTGATGCTCATTAGGTAGTACTGTTTTGCTGTCACTGACATAACCCATTCCTTAGCCCACAGTCAAATGATATATAGAACCTAAACCTCCCTTTACAGAAAGATAATTTGGATGTCATTATTTAAACTTTGCGGTAAAACTATAATGAAAGGAATAATCAAGACCATTAAAGTACAAAGTGCCTAAAATGAGTAATTTGTCAACCTCTGGTATGTTTTTCATCAGGGCACTGAAATTCTGTGGCAGGGAGGGGCCAAATTATCTGGCATGGTTGGCTAAATTATGTGGCAAGAAGATACAAATTATGTGGCATAGTATGGCACATTGTAAGGCAATTTTATTTTGACTTTTGTAATTTTTAATACATTTTAAAAGTGTCTTACCGACGTTTTCATCTCAGAACTACCAATTTAATACTTAGAATCAGCAGTTAGCAACTGAATGGTGACCAGTCTTTGCAACTTGCATTTCAATGTGCAGAAGCACACGTTTCCACACTATTATTTTTTGTTAAAATCTGCACACATGCACCAGATAATGGATTATGTACAAATGCTTTGAATCCATAACTATGCAGAAGATGCTGGAGCTTCTGACTCACATAATTCAAATGGCCTTGGTTTGAATAGGGCTGTACACTTTTCATCTCACAAATGAGATTATATGTGTGTGCATTAGATTATAGATATTAGTATCCGATTCCTACCACATCCTTCAGTATTTCACATCTTATTCTGCAGCAATAGAGTTTGAGGTTACCACTATAACATTAATCATAAGGTTATTTATGTAAACCTTTATTGAAAGGCATAACTTGAGGGCAAAATCTCGTTTAAGAACAGATTGCCCTAGTGTAGTAAAATAACCCTGTATAAGGGCCAGAGAGCCCTAATATGCAGGCAGATTTTGATGTAAAGACCAAGGGCACAAAGTCAGATTCTAATATAAAGTCAGAGATCTCTAACATCTACTAGCTGATCCTAATATGAAGGACAGAAAACCCCAATCTGTAGAGAATATTGGGGTTTCCTGGAAACACCTAACCTTAGGTCAGACACTCATGCCAGATGCATAGAGTCATCACCTAGGAGTAGAGTGTATATAACATAAATGGTAGTGAGAGCTATAACCTGAGAAAGAACCTGACATAATAGGGAGAGGACCAGAACCAAGGACTACAGGTGCTACAGGGAGATCAGAATAGATCACGATACGTGAGTCAGATAACTCTAACCTGGAAGCTGATCTTAATATATAGGCCACCAAACTTGAAGGCGGAACCTAGAATAATGGAAAGAAACCTCTAACACACAGTGAGATCCTGATGTGACATGAATAGGGGCTTAATCTGGGATGAGATCTCTTAACAGGGAACCTATACGGGCAGATCTTAATATGAAAGGCAGAGTTTACCTTTTTGTAGGGTAGAGAAAGTAGGTGCTGGTTTCTGATGCAAGGGGCAGGAAACCATAGAAAGAGATAGTGCTTGATATAAGATGCAGAAGTATTTTACCATTGAATATATCCTTTACTGTGTGCAGAGAGTTCTAAGCTTGGGAAAGACACTTTTGTAAGAATTAGAGGTCCTTCCCTGAGGATAATGTGCACCCTTATCAACCTTTTCCTAATGGAGAGAGGGGCTGGCCTATGAGGCAGATATGATGACCAAGGAGAGAGTTAAGAAGTACAAAATAAAAATGTGGATACTTCCAAGTGTAGATTCCTCCCTTTTGAAAGCACCAGACTGCATCCAGAAATGTTTTCAGCAGTGCACCTGCAGGCTGCTATGTGGAACCGTGTGGCTCTGTGCTGGCTCTGCCCTTCCCCGGAAGTAAGGGAGTAGTGCCTCATATAAGCACTATATACAAGCTCACCCCTTGTTCAATACACCAACCCATGCCCACGTCATTCACCCACTCATTTGCTTTTCACTATAAGCTCACTGTTCACTTGTCTGCTCTCATTTCTTATTCCTTGCTTGTCTACTCATGTATTGACATACTCGCAAGTTTCTCTGCTTACTAACATAAACTCCATCTCTTAAGCTTCAATAAATACTCACTTGTTTCATTTCTCCTTACTCACTCTTTTAACATGCACACATTGCACCAGAGTTGTCAATTAGCTCCACATCGCCATTCTTTTCTGGCTAGTCCTGCCTTTTTACCTACCAGGAGTTTGGATTCTACTACCCTTGCTGTTGCTTTCCCACATTATGATATATATAGGACCAGAACTATAAATCAAAATGGTATTGTATAGAACAACTCAAGTGTCGTTAGGTAACTGATAACATTGCGCTTATTGGTAATTCTGTCCCTCACATATCCATTAGCTCACTCCACAGTGACAATCTATACTTATCCTTACTTAATACTCAAAGCTACATGAATCAGTCCTTAGTCACTCAAAAGTCACAGATAATGTATTTGCTCTTCACACATACAGCACACACCTCTGTCTCACTTATTTCTTCCATATAATATCATCTTTTGCTAACTTCTTACTCATTCACAGCTATTGCCACTCATACTTGTAGGAAAGTAGGATCTGGGTTTATGCTTACCCCCACTTTTCGCTTGGTGTTATGCTGTTTCTGCCAAGTCGGACTGGGATCTGCTAATCAAGACCCCAGTCTCTGTGATTTTTTCCCCTGAATTGGATATGGTGAGGACTTGGGTACATCCCAGATTGGCTACTGGTGTACACTTGTAAGTCCCAAATATATGGCACTGAGGTACCCAAGGCATAGGCACACTAGGGGCCTCCCATGGGCTGAATCATGTATTATGCCACTCATGAGAGAACACTCAAAGTGTGACTGTAGACCTGCCATTGCAGCCTGTGTTTCTCTATATCTGAGGTCACTGCACTTGAAACATATAAGTCACCCCCTTAGGCATGCCTTTCAATCCCGAAGGCAGGGTGCTTGGTTCTAAGTGTGAGGGTACCCCTGCATGTGCAGGACACCCCTACAACCTTTTGAGTCCATTCACCCGAGTTGTAAGTACATCAGCCATTATTATATATAGAGTGGCCATGCGTCATTACACAATGACCATCTCCAAATTATCCAGAACAAACCATGCTGTGTTTGGTATCAAACATGTTGGAATCATACGCCCACACTGTTTGTGTGAGAGATATGACTCCATGTACTGTGAATCTCCTCCGGTAGGCCCTCAGTGCTCCCTGTACCAGTCTTTCAGAACCGGACAGCATGCTAGGGCTGCTGCCGGCCAGAGACATGTTTCTGCCCTCATGCTGCTGAGCCAAGCTCGAGCAGGGGAAGGCAGAACAATAGATATCTTGTCACAGGGGGGTGTGACCTCCTCCCAGACAGGGCTTAGTATATTCGGACAGGGTAGGGGCGCTTGCCAGTGCCACTAAGACTACTTGAAGGGCACACTTGGTGCCCTCTTTGCATAGTCCACTTCAAACCAGTTCAGGGAGCCGTTGGCTGCCACTCTGGTGCAAAACTGGACAAAGGATATGGGAGTATCCTCCCCATTGTGCAGCCCCTCCTATGGGAGGGACCCCTGAATCGTCCCAACCCTTTCCTTAGGGTACGTAAGGGCTTACCTATGGGAGGGCCCCTAGATTCATTGTGGGACAAGATTCAGATCAGACACCACTTCATCTTTAACCATCTGGGCACTCTGTACTTCGATGGACGTTTGCTCTGGACATCGAGACTGCAGCTGGGAAGACTTCTGCTGCTGCTGGTCTCGTTGTCCTGCTCATCCACTGTAACGTCTGTGCCTGTGCTCCATACAGGAACCTTCCAAGGCCTGTGGACATCCAATACACCTGAAGGATTATCCCTTGAAGTGAAAGAGTCACTTCCCTGCATCTGCAAGCACCACAACTAATCTAACCGGTCTGCTGCTCCTGGGCTCCCAAGGACTCCAGAAGGCTCAGCAACACAGGTGGTGGTTCTACAACTCCCTTGAGGCCTGCCCTGTCTTCTCCACGAGTTTGAGGCCAGTATCCCTCGTCGGAACTGCAGGAACCAAACCCCTGTGCACCGGGTTGACTTGTCGTTGCAAAGGCTTGTTAGCTCTCTTCCTCAGAGATCTTCAGGCTCCAAGTAGTCATCAACCACAAGCATCGGCTGTGACTAAGATCTTTGATGTTTCTGCCAAGTCTGACTGGGATCTGCTAATCAAGACCCCAGTCTCTGTGATTTTTTCCCCTGAATTGGATATGGTGAGGACTTGGGTACATCCCAGATTGGCTACTGGTGTACACTTGTAAGTCCCAAATGTATGGCACTGAGGTACCCAAGGCATAGGCACACTAGGGGCCTCCCATGGGCTGAATCATGTATTATGCCACTCATGAGAGAACACTCAAAGTGTGACTGTAGACCTGCCATTGCAGCCTGTGTTTCTCTATATCTGAGGTCACTGCACTTGAAACATATATGTCACCCCCTTAGGCATGCCTTTCAATCCCGAAGGCAGGGTGCTTGGTTCTAAGTGTGAGGGTACCCCTGCATGTGCAGGACACCCCTACAACCTTTTGAGTCCATTCACCCGAGTTGTAAGTACATCAGCCATTATTATATATAGAGTGGCCATGCGTCATTACACAATGACCATCTCCAAATTATCCAGAACAAACCATGCTGTGTTTGGTATCAAACATGTTGGAATCATACCCCCACACTGTTTGTGTGAGAGATATGACTCCATGTACTGTGAATCTCCTCCGGGAGGCCCTCAGTGCTCCCTGTACCAGTCTTTCAGAACCGGACAGCATGCTAGGGCTGCTGCCGGCCAGAGACATGTTTCTGCCCTCATGCTGCTGAGCCAAGCTCGAGCAGGGGAAGGCAGAACAATAGATATCTTGTCACAGGGAGGTGTGACCTCCTCCCAGACAGGGCTTAGTATATTGGGACAGGGTAGGGGCGCTTGCCAGTGCCACTAAGACTACTTGAAGGGCACACTTGGTGCCCTCTTTGCATAGTCCACTTCAAACCAGTTCAGGGAGCCGTTGGCTGCCACTCTGGCGATAAACTGGACAAAGGATATGGGAGTATCTTCCCCATTGTGCAGCCCCTCCTATGGGAGGGACCCCTGAATCGTCCCAACCCTTTCCTTAGGGTACGTAAGGGCTTACCTATGGGTGGGCCCCTAGATTCATTGTGGGACAAGATTCAGATCAGACACCACTTCATCTTTAACCATCTGGGCACTCTGTACTTCGATGGACGTTTGCTCTGGACATCGAGACTGCAGCTGGGAAGACTTCTGCTGCTGCTGGTCTCGTTGTCCTGCTCATCCACTGTAACGTCTGTGCCTGTGCTCCATACAGGAACCTTCCAAGGCCTGTGGACATCCAATACACCTGAAGGATTATCCCTTGAAGTGAAAGAGTCACTTCCCTGCATCTGCAAGCACCACAACTAATCTAACCGGTCTGCTGCTCCTGGGCTCCCAAGGACTCCAGAAGGCTCAGCAACACAGGTGGTGGTTCTACAACTCCCTTGAGGCCTGCCCTGTCTTCTCCACGAGTTTGAGGCCAGTATCCCTCGTCGGAACTGCAGGAACCAAACCCCTGTGCAACGGGTTGACTTGTCGTTGCAAAGGCTTGTTAGCTCTCTTCCTCAGAGATCTTCAGGCTCCAAGTAGTCATCAACCACAAGCATCGGCTGTGACTAAGATCTTTGTCCTCACCGCATCTCTTGCACCGTGGGCCTGCATCTTTGGTGAGCTGCTTGAGGTCCTCTTACGACTCCAGTGCCTCCCAGCCTGCGGGTCCTCTTGAGGGTCTTCTTTCATTCCAGTGGGCTCCCCTGTTTGCCTGGGCCTACTCTGACTTTTCTTCTTGTGGCAAGTCACTTGGACCTTGCTGGTCCCCACACTGTACCTTTTTTTCATAGTATTAAATTAAAAAAATATATTTTTCAGTAATTTTACTAACTCCAGGGAGCAACAAGATAGGGCGATAGTTTCCCAGGTCTGAAGGGTCAAGGCTTGATTTTTTAACAGAGCCTGTAAGCAGTAAGCAGCATTACACATTATCCCCTCCTACCCCGTGGATCTGTGAGGATTTCCCCTTCTGAGCTAGGGGCCCTGCTTCAGACGTCCTCCTTCAAGCTTCACAATCGGGTTGAGGTGGCTCTTGTCCACCTTGTGATACAGCTACACTCATGCTTGTGATTCCTTGGCTTGATCTGACCCATGAACATCGTGCTCACGCTTACAATGGGCTTGTCTAAAATCACAGTGACTCAGAAGACAGAGTTAGAGAGGCACTTTGTATAACCATACAGAGCCAGATACCCAAATACAACTTTAGAACTCAGTTTGCCGCTGACTACATGTAACATAGGCACAACTGGTTGGCCGCTACAAGCTGGCATCAGTCTAGTTGTCCTTTAATCATAGTTGCTGCAGGAGTAGATCTAAAGGCAGTGCATTGAAGCCAATATCGTGACCTAGCAAAGCATCCCGTTACAGGTCATACAAGAGGGTCTAACTAGGCCCCTGTTATGCACTGTTCAGTAATGATTATCAATACATAGACAAATATTGATTATTGTCTCTATCACACAGATAAGCTCTACTTTTTGGTAAATGAAATCCAAGTGTCACTGTGGATTCCCACCTTGTGCAAGACAGCTCATGTCTATTCAGCATAAGCTTCAGGCACAAGCAGGCACACCATTAACACCAACTTAACCACTCATAATGAGAAATGTAAAATACCAGTTGACTTGTGTGCGAGTGTACCTTGCACGTTTACAACCCCAAAAGGATTTTCCCTGGATATTGTAATAAGTAGTTTGGTTAAGGGAATGTTGTTGCTGCAGGTCAGTGTAGATGCAAGACAGGCTAAGGCAATTTCCTTACAGCAGCTTTCCAAAACAAAGTTGTCAGTGATACACTATTGTTGCTAAATAATATGTTGTTTACCAGATCCATAATCCTATTTACAGTTGTGGCCATTGGTGTCTGTGCTCGTGCTAATTTTGAGTTGTGAATGCCACTGTCACATGTGTTCCCCTTCTTAGAAGTGTTTTCCTTGAGTAACGGTGGTAGATAAAAGCAAAGTTGGTGTCTTAACCCCTAAAAGTCTGGTCTCTTCACTGGTCCCTGGCATTAAGACTTACAGAAACTGTTCATTTTGTTGTCATTCTTGTTTCAGGTTTAGACTGGACATCTCCATGGAAATCTCTTCACTTTGTTTCAATTTTGAATGTTTTCTGTTGTACCATTTAGTCATTGTCTGGCAATGCACACATTTTATTGTTTTGTTCATGCCCTTTCTTTGTCTCAGTTGTAGTCATCTACCCGTTAAGGTCTGCACTGCACATAGTGGTGCAATGTTCTTCATATGCAGCACATTTAAAAGTGTTGTGTCAGGTACTGATTCTATTCCATGGCCTTTTTTGCTCAGTTTGGTGTCTGGATATATTTCTCTTAATTGCCAAGTTTCATATTGCATCATACTGACTCAGTTGTTGTCCATTTGCTTACATATTTATCAATTCTCTCATCCTCTCATTTTGATAATCTCACCTATTAACTGCCCATCCTTCTATTAAGCCTCTTTTTGTTCCCTTTTCTATTCATTCCTAAATGGTTTACTATTCACACCCCCTTGTTGCATTCATTTGCCTTGCCCATTTATTTCCTATGCTGGTTCTCTGTGAGAGAAAGAGAGTGGCCTCAGTGAGATTCCCCTCAGCACGGCGGCCATCTTGGACTGCCTCTGACTGCATTAAGTCTCAGTTCACACAAAATGGAGGTTGGTCTTCAGTGCACCCATATACAAATTTACAAACAGCTGTGAGCTTCAATTCTTTAATTTTAGCTAAAGAATCGTAAACAAAGGTTAGTGTTTTCAGTGAAAACACACTTTCATCTTTCACAAATGATAGCACAGCTGATTCACATTTCCCTCACTAAACATTTGCTTTTTTAACAATGTTTTTGTTGCCATCAAATACATAACATGATTTTCATAAAAACATTAATTTTCATTCATATTCTTTTAGGTATTGCTGTGGCATCACACCTTTTATCCTCAGCATAGGAGGCAGTTATTGTGGTTCTCACACAGGCGAAAACCAAAATGTATAGTTGGAAACATGCTTTTCATTTACACATCCAGTCAGAAAAAACGTGTTCCTTTGGTTATATTAGATACAAATTATTGGACTGTGGTTTTCTCACTGTTCTGCACTGTTGCATTGATCACCTGGCCAGATTTGTTGTTCTTGGCCTTTCCTATTTAATAAATGACTTCATACAAGATACAGCTTTTGTTTGCCTACCCTGTATTGAGACAATGGGAGTCCACTTTTGGCTTTATTGTGGTTCAGGGGAGTAGGGTAAAAGGATTTTGTGACGAGAGGTGCCATCCTATAAATGCGAACACTTAAACTCTCTTCAATGAGCATACATGCCAACATACCTGGTTCAAGCTTGAGACTACCAATGTTTAAGCCTAAATGGCTTTATCTGTTTCCGACCTGAAATTGCTCCTTCTTTAATGTATATCAATTGGCAAAATACATTCCCCCTAGTTTGTTTCCAAAATATCTACTTTTAAAATGTTGACATGTCTGAATGAGGCTGAACCGAATATATGATGTTCCAACGCAAACAGTTACAACGCATGCCTTTACAACGTGGCTTTTACATCGCAGCATCCATTACAACACATGATTTTACAACGCATGCCATCACAAAGCATTTTTAGAAACTACATTTGCAACGCATTCCATTACAACGCATACCATTACAATGCACAATACTTTTAGGGCAAGAGTAGTGTAAGTGTTAGATAGCGTAGGGGTAAAAATTATTATTCCCACTCCAGTGAGTGCAACAGTAGGGTAAGTGGTGGATAGTGTAGGGGTAAAAATGTATATTCCCACTCCAGTGAGTGCAACAGTAGGGTAAGTTGGATAGTGTAGTGTTTTAAAATACTATCCCCATTGTAGGAAGGGGGAGTCTCTGGTTGGCGCAGTGCAACACTGGCGACAAGCAGGGCCTCTCTCTTCCTCGTCAGGGCTGAGGGTTACCTTCAAGACAACCTCTGCTTACCCTCTAGGTAGTGTGGCTTAAGCAGTCTTAGGCTAATCTCTGGGGCATGTAGGGTTAAACATTTGCAATATCATACCATCACAACCAACCCACCACACAATGACACCAAACTGTATTTGTAAAAATATATCTCTTTATATAAATCTCAAGCAGGCTTGTAAATACAGTCTTGGTTACTTTTCAAAGCAGGTTCCAGTTACTCTTTTATCAATGTCACAGTTCTTTCTTTAGGGTTTCTTACAAATAGTTCTTATTCGGCTTATTTCCCCAAAACCGGGGATTCCAGGCTCCTCACGATACTTTTCTCCTTTCTGATTGTAACCAGGATTCCCCCAGCGGCCCGTGGCCTCTCTGTGCCCCTTCGTTACTCCGTGATCAACATACGGGCCCGGTCGGCCTCCTCTCACGCTTCTGGCGGGGAGCGGCGGCCGGGGAATCAGTGCCTGCCTCGCCGGGCGGCGGCGCGGCTGACAGGGGGAGAGAGCGGGGGCCCTGGGAGCGCTCCACACGCAGCTCCGAGGCTGGGCGGACAGAGGGAGAGAAACAGTACCTTCGCTGGGGAGTCGGCTGGGCGCAGGTCAGCGCTGTAGTCCGCGTTGCGTTGTCTTCCGTCCGAGGTCAGGAGCGAGCGGCGGCTCGGCTCTGGCTCGGGGGTTGGCGGTGCGGCGCGGGCCGGGCTGCTCTGGACAAGCGCCTCCGGATTTCCTGACGGGAGGGCACACACAGAGGGCGGTGATCCTCGGGGCAGGCCTCTTTAGTTCCAGGCGACGATCAGGCACCCCACGCAACAGCTGTGTCAGCGGCGGCGCGTTCAGGGGCACAAGACTCGAAGGGGTGCAAGCAGGCACCGGGCGCCACCCTCTCTTCAGGATGCGAGCTGCCGCTCGGGGCCAGTCACGGTGGTTAGATCAGCCGGGCTGGTCCTCACGTTGCTTCTGGGCCAGGCAGGCGGCAGTTACTTTGTTCAGAGCGTGGGCAGCTCCCAGAGTGGTGCTAGAAAGCGCGATTATCAGAGCGCGCTCTGCTTTTCCTGGAGAGGCTCGCAAAAGGGAATCAGCGTCTTGTAGTGGTCCCGCTGTCAGGGGGTAGCGCTCACTGTTCCTGGAGCGCTGGTCAGGGGGCAAGTTCACAGGCAAGCCCTTGGAGATCTTTAGCAGAGTTTGGCACAAAGTTCAATAAAAGCAAAAGTCTCTTGTAGTCTCTTCTTTTCCTCTCCTTTGGCAGCAAGGCACCAGACACAGGCCAGAGTCAGCACTCCTCCTTGTAGTCCTTCCAGGTCCTTCTCTTCGGGCAGAGTTTCTTCTGTAGCGCAAACAGGATCTAATTTACAAGGAGCAGGGCTCCTACTTTTATACCCAGTTTCTTTTGTTCTAGCAAGCCAGGGGGGCCTCTGCATAACTGCTCCAGTCTCTGAGTACTTGTTGTGGGTACTTGTGACTTCTGCATTCAGTGTGAGGGCAGGCACATCAGCCGCTCCCCAGGGGGGCGGAGCCGGCATTGAGAGGGCAGGAGTGGCCTGAGCACTTTGTTTACAAGCTTCGGTCCTTCCTGGGCCAGGTGCAGGCTGAGTCATCAGTCGCTCCCCAGGAGGGCGGAGCCAGCATTGTGGTGGCAGGGGCACAGCCTGATGCATCATTCAGGGGAAACTCCCACCACCCATTAAGGGGTCCTCCTGCTAATCACTACCTGTCAACTCGCAGCCCTGTCACTCACACACACCAGACAGTCAGATCCACATCCAAGCAGAGGCGGGCTGAAATGGTTAGGCAAGCAAATGCTAACTTTCTAAAAGTAGCATTTGCAAACACAGGATATTAAAATAAACTTTACTAAAAGAAGTATTTTATTATTCTGAGTTCAGGCATACTAAACACGAATTTCTACCATGTTCCCTGAGCCTGCTGGGATTATAGAGTGTAATAATTCCAGCAGCCCATCTGGCCTAGAAGGGAACAGGTAGCCTTACAATAGTGAAAAACGAATTTGGTAGTAATTCACTATTAGAACATGCCACACACATCAGGGCATGTTCTACCTTACACTACAATGCACCCTGCCCTCAGGCCTACTATAGGGGTGACTAATATGAAGTTAAGGGAAGGTTCAGGGGCTGGCAAGTGTGTGCACTTGCCCAGCCAGGGTGACAGTACCAGACTGCACGCAGGTTCTGCAATGGCAGACCCTAGACACATTTTAAGGCTGCTTCTGTGGGTGGCGCAACCAGCGCTGCAGGCCCACTAGCAGTATTGGCATTCACAAGCCCTGGCACTCCTAGTGCACCTTACTAGGGACTAACAGTAAATCCAATGAACCAATCATGGACATCAATCACATGTACACTTTACAGTAGGGAGCACTTGCACTGCGGCACGGGTTGGCCGTGGCGCAGTGCCCTGAGTAGCAGACACCATCAAAACATTGGAGGCACAACAGCAAAAAGTGGAAGGGAAACTCACGCCAAGGTGCCAGGTCTAACACGTGTCCCCTCCAGCTGAAATGTGGGGAGAACTACCCTTCCCCAGGGAGTTCCTCATCACTAAGGCGGAAAAATCTGGACAGACCATCAGCGTTGGCGTGATCTGTGCCAGGGCGGTGTTCCACCGTGAAGTCCATACCCTGTAGGGAGATGGACCACCTCAACAGTTTTGGGTTCTCACCCCTCATTTGCATCAACCATCTGAGGGGCCTGTGGTCCGTCTGAACCCGGAAGTGAGACCCAAACAAGTAGGGTCTTAGCTTCTTCAGCGCCCAGACCACAGCAAATGCTTCTCGCTCTATTGCACTCCACCTACTTTCCCGTGGAAGTAACCTCCTACTGATGAAGGCTACGGGTTGGTCCCAGCCCTCCTCAGTCATCTGTGAGAGAACAGCCCCTACACCATGCTCTGAAGCGTCTGTTTGCACTATGAATTCCTTGGAGAAATCAGGAGCCAGGAGCACGGGCGCCGTGCACATGGCAGTCTTCAGGGTGTCAAAAGCCTTCTGACAGGTGTCAGTCCAAATCACATTCCTGGGCTGCTTCTTAGAAGTCAGTTCTGTCAAGGGGGTCACAATAGTGCCATAGCCCTTGACAAACCTCCTGTAATACCCAGTGAGCCCCAGGAAGGCTCTCACTGCAGTCTGGGTCTTGGGGGGTTCCCAAGCCAGGATGGTCTCAATTTTGGGTTGCAAGGGTGCCACCTTGCCACTCCCCACTTGGTGTCCCAAGTACACCACTGAACCCTGCCCAATCTGGCACTTGCTTGCCTTGATTGTGAGGCCTGCCTTGCGCAGCGCCATCAACACTTCCCAGAGGTGCCGCAGGTGTTCTGGCCAGGTGCCACTGAACACTGCGATGTCATCCAGGTAGGCGGCACTGAACTCATCCAGCCCGACCAACACCTGGTTGACCAACCTCTGAAAGGTGGCAGGGGCATTCTTCATCCCAAATGGCATAACCCGGAACTGGAAATGCCCATCTGGTGTGGAGAATGCTGACCTCTCCTTTGCCCCATCGGTCAAGGCGATCTGCCAGTACCCCGACGTTAAATCAAACGTGCTGAGGAACCGGGCAGCCCCTAGCCGATCAATGAGCTCATCAGCTCTGGGGATAGGGTGCGCGTCAGTCTTGGTGACTGAATTGAGTCCTCTGTAGTCCACACAGAACCGGAGTTCAGGTGTGGCTCCCGGCGCAGCAGCCTTTGGGACCAAGACCACGGGGCTGGACCAAGGACTGCTGGAAGACTCAACCACCCTAAGAGCAAGCATCTTGGAGACCTCCTCCTTGATGCAGGCCCGGACCCTGTCAGTTACCCTGTAAGCCTTATGCTTCACAGGTAAGCTGTCTCCTGTGTCCACATCATGGACGCACCAATCTGTGACACTAGGAACCAGGGAGAACAGGTCTGGAAACTGCCCCAGCAACTGGCGGCAGTCTTCCTGTTGCTCAGGGGTCAGGGTGGGTGAGAGGTTAACTCCATCCACTGACCCATCTTTCTCACAGGCCACTAAGAGGTCAGGAAGAGGCTCAGACTCCTCTTCCATTCCATCATCAGTGGCCAACAGCATGCCCACTTCGGACCTTTTCAAGTGGGGCTTGAGGCGGTTGACATGTAAGACCCTTAAAGGATTCCTGGGCGTCTTCATGTCCACCAAGTATGTCACTGAGCTCTTGCGCTCCACAACCTCAAATGGGCCTGTCCACTTATCCTGAAGTGCACAGGGTTCCACTGGGGCCAAGACATACACCTCCTGTCCAGGCTGAAGCTCTACCAGAGTGGCATTCTGGTCGTACCACCGCTTCATCTCCTCCTGGCTTGCTTCCAGATTTGCCTCAGCAAGTTGTCTGAAGCGCCTGGTTTGGTTTCTGAAGGCCAGCATGTAGCTATATACATTCTGGGGAGGTTTCCTGGGAGATTGCTCCCAGCCTTCCTTTACCAAACTCAGTGGTCCTCTCACGGGGTGGCCATACAGCAGCTCAAAGGGGCTGAACCCTAGAGACTTCTGTGGCACCTCGCGGTATGCAAAGAGCAGGCATGGTAAGAGGACGTCCCACTTACGCCTCATTGGACCTTCCAGGCCCATGATCATGCCCTTCAGGGTTCGGTTGAATCTTTCAACCAACCCATTTCCTTGTGGATGGTAAGGTGTGGTGAACTTGTAGGTTACACCACACTCTTGCCAAAGGGACTTCATATACTTGGATATAAAGTTGGTCCCCCTGTCGCTCACCACCTCTAGAGGGAACCCCACTCTGGAGAAAATTCCCATTAGTGCACGCCCCACCACGGGGGCCGTCACTGTCCTCAGAGGGATGGCTTCAGGGTACCGGGTGGCATGATCCACCAAGACCAGGATGAACCTGTTGCCCATGGCTGTCTTGGGGTCCAGAGGCCCAACAATATCAATACCCACTCGTTGGAATGGCGTACTGACCACAGGGAAGGGTTGGAGGGGAGCCTTGTTCTTCCCTCCGCTCTTCCCACTTGCCTGGCAAGTTGGACAGGTCCTACAATGAGCATCTGAGCTCTTGTGCATTTGGGGCCAGTAGAAGTGGGTGACAAGCCTGTCATAGGTCTTGTCCATCCCCAAATGTCCTGCTAAAGGCACATCATGAGCCAGTCCCAGTAGGAAGGCTCTGAACTTCTGGGGTACCACCAGCACACGGGCTGACCCAGGTTCAGCAGCCTTAGGCTCTGAGTATAGGAGGTCATTCTCCCAGTACACATAATGTGTTTTGGCCTGAACACCATTGGCCTGGTCTGCAGCCTGCTGCCGCATACCCACGAGAGAAGGGCATTCTTTCTGCTCCCTGCAGAATTCCTCCCTGGAGGGGCCTCCTTCTTGCTGCCAATGGGTCAGCTCAGGCAGGTCCCCCAGTTCGGCAATCTGTTCCCCAGTAGGCTCCAGGGCATCCCCCTCAAGGTCTGCTTCCTCCTGGACCGTGGGAACTTCAGGGGCCGGTTTCCCGCGCGCCCTGCGCCTTCTCCCTAAGGCCGGTTCCTGGGCCTCTCCGTCAGGCCCCAGGACCTCTTGATCACCCCTACTGGCTGCCATTGACCGGGTGGTCACGCACGCCCAGTCAGGTAGACCCACCATCTTCAGGTGAGTCGTTTTCTCCACCTTTTCCCAAGGGGAGTCCTCCAAGTCATTCCCTAGCAAACAGTCAACAGGCATGGCTTTCCTCACACAGACCTGCAGAGTACCAGAGACCCCCCCCCACTCGAAGGGAACTTGAGCCATCGGACACTGACTCTCTGAATTGTCAGCGTTGACAACCCTACAGTAGGCATGGGGTACAACCTGCTCCTGAGACACCAGGTGATGCCTCACTGCAGTCACACTGGCTCCTGTGTCTCTAAGAGCCTCAGCTTTCTTACCATTGATGGTAACCACCTGCCCATATTTTTTAGTGTTAGAGGGCAGGTAGCTTGTAGGGACCATCTCACTGTCTCCTAGTGAGACTAGGGTCATCTGAACAGGATCTCCACCCCCCGGGACCATCACTTCTTCTCCTAAGTGAACACTGGTCACTTGTCGGGGCGGAGCACCAGTGGGTGCTGGTTTTCCAAACAGGCGACACTTGGGGTCACTGGCTATGTGCCCCGGGTCACCACATTTGTAACAATTGAAGGGCCCCTTTGGAACAGGTCGACCTGTCGGGGCCCCATTCTGCTTAGGGGGTGGGGGAGGCTGAGAACCTTTCTGCTGGTCCCCTTGGGGATTACTTTGGGGGCCTTTTTGGAACCCTTTCTGTTTTCCCTTGTCCCCCCCACTCTTCTGCTGGGGACCCTGCCCACCCTTGGCGGAGTCTCCCACTGGACCCTTGTGGACCCTGGTGCTGAGCCAGCGGTCCGCCTCCTCAGCAAGTTTCCTCGGGTTGGACAACTTGCTATCAATCAGGTGCTGGCGTAACTCAGGAAAACATTGATCAGACAAGTGCTCCCATGCAATTAAATCAAAGAGACCTTGAAAATCATTCACTTTGTTACCCTTCACCCAACCATCCAGTGCTCTGCAAAAAAAAGTCACAAACTCCACATACGTATTCCCAGGCCGCTTATTACACCCCCTAAACTTCTGTCTATACATTTCAGGGGTAAGCCCATACCTGGTCATTAAAGCTTCTTTCATATGGGGATAGGATCTCTGGTCTTCAGTGGGCAAATCTAGCAGGGTGTCCCTTCCTTCGCTAAGGAACCTTCCCCATAACCCCGCTCCCCAATCCTTCTCAGGGACCCGGTGGGAAAGCATGGCTACCTCATATGCCCTAAACCACTGTCCTATGTCATCCCCCTTAAAGAACTCTTTAACTACATCTTTGGGGATGTGCACTCTTGACTCTACCTGCACCGGCGTTGTGCTGCCACCAGAGGGAGGACGATCCAAGGCTTTCTCTTTTAGACTCATCTCCCTCATTTTCATATCAAACTCAAACTGGAGTTTTCTTTCTTCCAGAGCCATTTTTTTGCTTTCAAGCTCCATTTGGCCCTTCAAATTCAATTCTGCCATCTTGATCTCATGATCCCTGGTTGCCTGTCTGTCTGCCAGCTCCTCTGGCGACAGGCCTCTGCCAAAGCTAAGAACGCTGTCTGGTTTTTCCAGACCCACAGGATCCACAGGTGCATTCTGATCCTCAGGTGCCTTCCTAGATTCAATCCAGGCTCTCATGGCCTTGTAGAACTCAGGTTTGTTTCTGCATCCTGCGTGTGGAACCTTGAGTTTCCTGCAAAAATAACTCAACTGCTTCTTTGTGTAGTCATCCAGCTTTGATGCGTCCCATTCTAGCCCCTGCGCACTAGAGGCTATGGACTCTCCTCCATCAATGCTGTTTGTGCCAGGCATGTTTGCAACACTAGGGATCTTCTTCTTTAGCAAAATTAAAAAATCAAAAAGTCTGTGGCTAAGTTACTGGACTGTAATCACTATGCAATGGTCAGCAGCTAAGGTAAAACACTGCAAATGTAAATTCGCGAATCCTCACCGCTGCGTCCAATGTAGGAAGGGGGAGTCTCTGGTTGGCGCAGTGCAACACTGGCGACAAGCAGGGCCTCTCTCTTCCTCGTCAGGGCTGAGGGTTACCTTCAAGACAACCTCTGCTTACCCTCTAGGTAGTGTGGCTTAAGCAGTCTTAGGCTAATCTCTGGGGCATGTAGGGTTAAACATTTGCAATATCATACCATCACAACCAACCCACCACACAATGACACCAAACTGTATTTGTAAAAATATATCTCTTTATATAAATCTCAAGCAGGCTTGTAAATACAGTCTTGGTTACTTTTCAAAGCAGGTTCCAGTTACTCTTTTATCAATGTCACAGTTCTTTCTTTAGGGTTTCTTACAAATAGTTCTTATTCGGCTTATTTCCCCAAAACCGGGGATTCCAGGCTCCTCACGATACTTTTCTCCTTTCTGATTGTAACCAGGATTCCCCCAGCGGCCCGTGGCCTCTCTGTGCCCCTTCGTTACTCCGTGATCAACATACGGGCCCGGTCGGCCTCCTCTCACGCTTCTGGCGGGGAGCGGCGGCCGGGGAATCAGTGCCTGCCTCGCCGGGCGGCGGCGCGGCTGACAGGGGGAGAGAGCGGGGGCCCTGGGAGCGCTCCACACGCAGCTCCGAGGCTGGGCGGACAGAGGGAGAGAAACAGTACCTTCGCTGGGGAGTCGGCTGGGCGCAGGTCAGCGCTGTAGTCCGCGTTGCGTTGTCTTCCGTCCGAGGTCAGGAGCGAGCGGCGGCTCGGCTCTGGCTCGGGGGTTGGCGGTGCGGCGCGGGCCGGGCTGCTCTGGACAAGCGCCTCCGGATTTCCTGACGGGAGGGCACACACAGAGGGCGGTGATCCTCGGGGCAGGCCTCTTTAGTTCCAGGCGACGATCAGGCACCCCACGCAACAGCTGTGTCAGCGGCGGCGCGTTCAGGGGCACAAGACTCGAAGGGGTGCAAGCAGGCACCGGGCGCCACCCTCTCTTCAGGATGCGAGCTGCCGCTCGGGGCCAGTCACGGTGGTTAGATCAGCCGGGCTGGTCCTCACGTTGCTTCTGGGCCAGGCAGGCGGCAGTTACTTTGTTCAGAGCGTGGGCAGCTCCCAGAGTGGTGCTAGAAAGCGCGATTATCAGAGCACGCTCTGCTTTTCCTGGAGAGGCTCGCAAAAGGGAATCAGCGTCTTGTAGTGGTCCCGCTGTCAGGGGGTAGCGCTCACTGTTCCTGGAGCGCTGGTCAGGGGGCAAGTTCACAGGCAAGCCCTTGGAGATCTTTAGCAGAGTTTGGCACAAAGTTCAATAAAAGCAAAAGTCTCTTGTAGTCTCTTCTTTTCCTCTCCTTTGGCAGCAAGGCACCAGACACAGGCCAGAGTCAGCACTCCTCCTTGTAGTCCTTCCAGGTCCTTCTCTTCGGGCAGAGTTTCTTCTGTAGCGCAAACAGGATCTAATTTACAAGGAGCAGGGCTCCTACTTTTATACCCAGTTTCTTTTGTTCTAGCAAGCCAGGGGGGCCTCTGCATAACTGCTCCAGTCTCTGAGTACTTGTTGTGGGTACTTGTGACTTCTGCATTCAGTGTGAGGGCAGGCACATCAGCCGCTCCCCAGGGGGGCGGAGCCGGCATTGAGAGGGCAGGAGTGGCCTGAGCACTTTGTTTACAAGCTTCGGTCCTTCCTGGGCCAGGTGCAGGCTGAGTCATCAGTCGCTCCCCAGGAGGGCGGAGCCAGCATTGTGGTGGCAGGGGCACAGCCTGATGCATCATTCAGGGGAAACTCCCACCACCCATTAAGGGGTCCTCCTGCTAATCACTACCTGTCAACTCGCAGCCCTGTCACTCACACACACCAGACAGTCAGATCCACATCCAAGCAGAGGCGGGCTGAAATGGTTAGGCAAGCAAATGCTAACTTTCTAAAAGTAGCATTTGCAAACACAGGATATTAAAATAAACTTTACTAAAAGAAGTATTTTATTATTCTGAGTTCAGGCATACTAAACACGAATTTCTACCATGTTCCCTGAGCCTGCTGGGATTATAGAGTGTAATAATTCCAGCAGCCCATCTGGCCTAGAAGGGAACAGGTAGCCTTACAATAGTGAAAAACGAATTTGGTAGTAATTCACTATTAGAACATGCCACACACATCAGGGCATGTTCTACCTTACACTACAATGCACCCTGCCCTCAGGCCTACTATAGGGGTGACTAATATGAAGTTAAGGGAAGGTTCAGGGGCTGGCAAGTGTGTGCACTTGCCCAGCCAGGGTGACAGTACCAGACTGCACGCAGGTTCTGCAATGGCAGACCCTAGACACATTTTAAGGCTGCTTCTGTGGGTGGCGCAACCAGCGCTGCAGGCCCACTAGCAGTATTGGCATTCACAAGCCCTGGCACTCCTAGTGCACCTTACTAGGGACTAACAGTAAATCCAATGAACCAATCATGGACATCAATCACATGTACACTTTACAGTAGGGAGCACTTGCACTGCGGCACGGGTTGGCCGTGGCGCAGTGCCCTGAGTAGCAGACACCATCAAAACATTGGAGGCACAACAGCAAAAAGTGGAAGGGAAACTCACGCCAAGGTGCCAGGTCTAACACCCATGTACCCCAGAACCCATACCCACCCTAAAACAAAAAAATCCCCATTACTTACCTTATAATGCGTTGTAATGGCATCCGTTGTAATGATATTCATTGTAATGGCATGCGTTGTAGTGACATGCATTGTAATTGCATGCGTTGTAATGGTATTTGATGTAAGGGCAGCTGCGTTATAATGACTGCGTTGTGAAGGTAGTGCAATGTAATGACTGCTATGTAAAGGTTGTTTCCCGGCTGAACTAGTTGAAGACTGTAGAAGTATTTTGCTTGTTAGGAGGGCCCAGTTATTGCCAAAAAGTAATATGCAGTTTATCCAGCAGTCTGGCTGAAGAGGGCACACACTTTGAGTGGTATCTTTATCAGCTGAGTTGAACTTTTGACCTCTTCTGCCACCAGGGCAGAGGCTGGCATGAACATTCTGAGAGAAGAATGCCCTGTGTCAGTATTCTGTGCCAACATTCTAAAGCTTCCCTGCCCAGCCCCCGCTTCAAGCACCCTTCTCAGAGAGGAACATGAAAAGTGGCAGAAGCTTTAGATACAGAGATCGGTTCTGGCTCATGTCACTCTTGCTTTGGCCAAATGATTGAACCTTACAACAACCTTACCCAACACTCTCCAGGTTATCCCTGTCCCTCACTTCATTCACTTCATATTCATTACATACACCCGGTATTGTTCCCTTTTCTATTCATTCCTAAATGATTTACTATCCACATCCCTTGTTACATTCATTTGCCTTGCACATTTATTTCCTATGCTGGTTCTCTGTGAGAGAAATAGAGTGGCCTCAGTGAGATTTCCCTCAGCACGGCAGCCATCTTGGACTGCCTCTGACTGCATTAAGTCTCAGTTCACACAAAATGGAGTTGTTCTTCAGTGCACCCATATCTAAATTTACAAACAGTTGTGAGATTCAATTCATTAATTTTAGGCTAAAGAATAGTGAACAAAGAATAGTGTTTTCAGTGAAAACACACTTTTATGTTTCACAAAAGATAGCACAGCTGATTCACATTTCCCTCACTAAACATTTGCTTTTTTAACAATATGTTTGTTGCCATCAAATACATAACATGATTTTCATAAAAACATTAGTTTTCATTCATATTCTTTTAGGTATTGCTGTGGCATCACACCTTTTATCCTCAGCATAGCAGGCAGTTTTTGTGGTTCTCACACAGGCAAAAAACTAAATGTATAGTTGTAAACATTCATTTCGTTTACAAATCCAGTCAGAAAAAAATGTGTTCCTTTGGTTATATTAGATACACTTTATTGGACTGTGGTTTTCTCACTGTACTGCACTGTTTCATTGATCACCTGGCCAGCTTTGTTTTAATTGGCCTTTCCTATTTAATAAATGACTTCATACAACATACAGTTATTGTTTGTCTACCCTGTATTGAGACAATGGGAGTCCACTTTTGGCTTTATTATGATGCAGGGGAGTAGGGTAAAAGGCTTTTGTGACAATAGGTGCCCACCTATAAATGTGAACACTGAAACTCTCTTCAATGAGCATACATGCCAACATACCGGATTCAAGCTTGAGACTACCAATGTTTAATCCAAAATGGCTTTTTCTGATTCTGACCTGAAATTGCTTCTTCTTTAATGTATTTCAAATGGCAAAATACATTCCCCCTAATTCGTTTTCAAAATATCTACTTTTAAAATGTTGACATGTCTGAATGAGGCTGAACTGAATATATGATGTTACAACGCAAACAATTACAACGCATGACTTTACAATGCGGTTTTTACATCGCAGCATCATTAAAATGCATGATTTTACAACGCATGCCATCACAACGCATTTTTAGAAAATACATTTACAATGCATTCCATTACAACGCATAGCTTTACAACGCATGCCATTACAACACGCAATACTTTTAGGGAAAGAGTAGTGTAAGTGTTGGATAGTGTAAGGGTAAAAATTGCTATTCCCACTCCAGTGAGTGCAACAGTAGGGTAAGTGTTGGATAGTGTAGGGGTAAAAATTTCTATTCCCACTCCAGTGAGTGCAACAGTAGGGTAAGTTGGATAGTGTTGGATAGTGTAGGGTTTTAAAATACTATCCCCATGTACCCCAGAACCCATACCCACCCTAATACAAAAAAATCCCCATTACTTACCTTATAATGCGTTGTAATGGCATACGTTGTAATGATATTCATTGTAATGGCATGCGTTGTAGTGACATGCATTGTAATGGCATGCGTTGTAATGGTATGTGATGTAAGGGCAGCTGCGTTGTAATGACTGCGTTGTGAAGGTAGTGCGTTGTAATGACTGCTATGTAAAGGTTGTTTCCCGGCTGAACTAGTTGAAGACTGTAGAATTCTGACCTGAAATTGCTTCTTCTTTAATGTATTTCAATTGGCAAAATACATTCCCCCTAATTTGCTTTCACAATATCTACTTTTAAAATGTTGACATGTCTGAATGAGGCTGAACTGAATATATGATGTTACAACGCAAACAATTACAACGCATGCCTTTACAACGCGGTTTTTACATCGCAGCATCCATTACAATACATGATTTTACAACGCATGCCATCACAACGCATTTTTAGAAACTACATTTACAATGCATTCCATTACAACGCATACCTTTACAACGCATGCCATTACAACACGCAATACTTTTAGGGCAAGAGTAGTGTAAGTGTTGGATAGCGTAGGGGTAAAAATTGCTATACCCACTCCAGTGAGTGCAACAGTAGGGTAAGTGTTGGATAGTGTAGGGGTAAAAATGTCTATTCCCACTCTAGTGAGTGCAACAGTAGGGTAAGTGTTGGATAGTGTAGGGGTAAAAATTTCTATTACCACTCCAGTGAGTGCAACTGTAGGGTAAGTTGGATAGTGTTGGATAGTGTAGGGATAAAAATACTATCTTCATGTACCCCAGAACCCATACCCACCCTAAAACTAAAAAATCCCCATTACTTACCTTATAATGCGTTGTAATGGCATGCGTTGTAATGATATCCATTGTAATAGCATGCGTTGTAGTGACATGCGTTGTAATGGCATGCGTTGTAATGGTATGTATAGTAAGGGCAGCTTCGTTGTAATGACTGCGTTGTGTAGGTAGTGCGTTGTAATGACTGCTATGTAAAGGTTGTTTCCCGGCTGAACTAGTTGAAGACTGTAGAATTCTGACCTGAAATTACTTCTTCTTTAATGTATTTCAATTGGCAAAATACATTCCCCCTAATTTGCTTTCAAAATATCTACTTTTAAAATGTTGACATGTCTGAATGAGGCTGAACTGAATATATGATGTTACAACGCAAACAGTTTCAATGCATTCCTTTAGAACGTGCCTTTTACATCGCAGCATCCATTACAACGCATGATTTTACAACGCATGCCCTCACAACGCATTTTTAGAAACTAAATTTACAACGCATACCATTACAACGCATGCCATTACAACGCATGCCATTACAACGCACAATACTTTTAGGGCAAGAGTAGGGTAAGTGTTAGATAGCGTAGGGGTAAAAATTACTATTCCCACTCCAGTGAGTGCAACAGTAGGGTAAGTGTTGGGTAGTGTAGGGGTATAAATTTCTATTCCCACTCCAGTGAGTGCAACAGGAGGGTAAGTATTGGATAGTGTAGGGATAAGAATACTATCCCCATGAACCCCAAAACCCATACCCACCCTAAAACTAAAAAATCCCCACTACTTACCATATAATGCGTTGTAATGGCATGCGTTGTAATGATATTCATTGTAATGGCTTGCGTTGTAGTGACATACGTTGTAACGGCATGCGTTATAATGGTGTGCGTTGTAAGGGCAGCTGCGTTGTAATGACTGCATTGTGAAGGTAGTGCCTTGTAATGACTGCTATGTAAAGGTTGTTTCCCGGCTGAACTAGTTGAAGACTGTAGAATTCTGACCTGAAATTGTTTCTTCTTTAATGTATTTCAATTGGCAAAATACATTCCCCCTAATTTGCTTTCGAAATATCTACTTTTAAAATGTTGACATGTCTGAATGAGGCTGAACTGAATATATGATGTTACAACGCAAACAATTACAACGCATGCCTTTACAACGCGGTTTTTACATCGCAGCATCCATTACAATGCATGATTTTACAACGCATGCCATCACAACCTATTTTTAGAAACTACATTTACAACGCTTTCCATTACATCGCATACCTTTACAACGCATGCCATTACAACACGCAATACTTTTAGGGCAAGAGTAGTGTAAGTGTTGGATAGCATAGGGGTAAAAATTGCTATTCCCACTCCAGTGAGTGCAACAGTAGGGTAAGTGTTGGATAGTGTAGGGGTAAAAATGTCTATTCCCACTCTAGTGAGTGCAACAGTAGGGTAAGTGTTGGATAGTGTAGGGGTAAAAATTTCTATTCCCACTCCAGTGAGTGCAACTGTAGGGTACGTTGGATAGTGTTGGATAGTGTAGGGATACAAATACTATCTTCATGTACCCCAGAACCCATACCCACCCTAAAACTAAAAAATCCCCATTACTTACCTTATAATGCGTTGTAATGGCATGCGTTGTAATGATATTCATTGTAATGGCATGCGTTGTAGTGACATGCGTTGTAATGGTATGTGATGTAAGGGCAGCTGCGTTGTAATGACTGCGTTGTGTAGGTAGTGCGTTGTAATGACTGCTATGTAAAGGTTGTTTCCCGGCTGAACTAGTTGAAGACTGTAGAATTCTGACCTGAAATTACTTCTTCTTTAATGTATTTCAATTGGCAAAATACATTCCCCCTAATTTGCTTTCAAAATATCTACTTTTAAAATGTTGACATGTCTGAATGAGGCTGAACTGAATATATGATATTACAACACAAACAATTACAACGCATGCCTTTACAACGCGGTTTTTACATCGCAGCATCCATTACAATGCATGATTTTACAACACATGCCATCACAACGCATTTTTAGAAACTACATTTACAATGCATTCCATTACAACGCATACCATTACAACGCATGCCATTACAACGCGCAATACTTTTAGGGCAAGAGTAGTGTAAGTGTTGGATAGCGTAGGGATAAAAATTACTATTCCCACTCCAGTGAGTGCAACAGTAGGGTAAGTGTTGGATAGTCTAGGGGTACACATTTCTATTCCCACTCTAGTGAGTGCAACAGTAGGGTAAGTGTTGGACAGTGTAGGGGTACACATTTCTATTCCCACTCTAGTGAGTGCAACAGTAGGGTAAGTGTGGGATAGTGTAGGGGTACACATTTCTATTCCCACTCTAGTGAGTGCAACAGTGGGGTAAGTGTTGGATAGTGTAGGGATAAAAATACTATCCCCATGTACCCCAGAACCCATACCCACTCTAAAACAAAAAAATCCCCATTACTTACCTTATAATGCATTGTAATGGCATGCGTTGTAATGATATTCATTGTAATGGCATGCGTTTTAGTGACATGCGTTGTAATGGCATGCGTTGTAATGGTATGTGATGTAAGGGCAGCTGCGTTGTAATGACTGCGTTGTGTAGGTGGTGCAATGTAATGACTGCTATGTAAAGGTTGTTTCCCGGCTGAACTAGTTGAAGACTGTAGAAGTATTTTGCTTGTTAGGAGGCCCCAGTTATTGCCAAAAAGTAATATGCAGTTTATCCAGCAGTCTGGCTGAAAGTGGGCACACACTTTGAGTGGTATCTCTATCAGCCGAGTTGAACTTTTGACCTCTTCTGCCACCAGGGCAGAGGCTGGCATGGACATTCTGAGAGAAGAATGCCCTGTGTCAGTATTCTGTGCCAACATTCTAAAGCTTCCCTGCCCAGCCCCCGCTTCAAGCACCCTTCTCAGAGAGGAACATGAAAAGTGGCAGAAGCTTTAGATACAGAGATCGGTTCTGGCTCATGTCACTCTTGCTTTGGCCAAATGATTGAACCTTACAACAACCTTACCTAACACTCTCCAGGTTATGCCTGTCCCTCACTTCACTCACTGCATATTCATTACATACACCCGGTAATGTTCCCTTTTCTATTAATTCCTAAATTATTTACTATCCACACCCCCTTGTTGCATTCATTTGCCTTGCTCATTTATTTCCTATGCTGGTTCTCTGTGAGAGAAAGAGAGTGGTCTCTGTGAGATTTCCCTCAACACGGCGGCCATCTTGGACTGCCTCTGACTGCATTAAGTCTCAGTTCACACAAAATGGAGGTTGTTCTTCAGTGCACCCATATATGAATTTACAAACAGTTGTGAGCTACAATTCTTTAATTTTAGGCTAAAGAATCGTAAACAAAGGTTAGTGTTTTCAGTGAAAACACACTTTTATCTTTCACAAATAATAGCACAGCTAATTCACATTTCCCTCACTAAACATTTGCTTTTTTAACAATGTTTTTGTTGCCATCAAATACATGACATGATTTTCATAAAAACGTTAATTTTCATTCATGTTCTTTTAGGTATTGCTGTGGCATCACACCTTTTATCCTCAGCATAGCAGGCAGTTTTTGTGGTTCTCACACAGGCGAAAACCAAAATGTATAGTTGTAAACATGCTTTTCATTTACAAATCCAGTCAGAAAAAACGTGTTCCTTTGGTTATATTAGATACAAATTATTGGACTGTGGTTTTCTCACTGTTCAGCACTGTTGCATTTATCACCTAGCCAGATTTGTTTTTCTTGGCCTTTCCTATTTAATAAGTGACTTCATACAAGATACAGCTTTTGTTTGCCTACCCTGTATTGAGACAATGGGAGTTCACTTTTGGCTTTATTGTGGTTCAGGGGAGAAGGGTAAAAGGCTTTTGTGACGATAGGTGCCATCCTATAAATGCGAACACTTAAACTCTCTTCAAAGAGCATACATGCCAACATACCTGGTTCAAGCTTAAGACTACTAATGTTTAAGCCAAAATGGCTTTATCCGTTTCCGACTTGAAATTGCTTCTTCTTTAATGTATATCAATTAGCAAAATGCATTCCCCCTAATTTGTTTCCAAAATATCTACTTTTAAAATGTTGACATGTCTGAATGAGGCTGAACCGAATATCTGATGTTACAACGCAAACAGTTACAACGCATGCCTTTAGAACGTGCCTTTTATATCGCAGCATCCATTACAACGCATGATTTTACAACGCATGCCCTCACAACGCATTTTTAGAAACTAAATTTACAACGCATTTCATTACAACGCATACCATTACAACGCATGCCATTGCAATGCACAATACTTTTAGGGCACGAGTAGTGTAAGTGTTAGATAGCGTAGGGGTAATAATTACTATTCCCACTCCAGTGAGTGCAACAGGAGGGTAAGTATTGGATAGTGTAGGGATAAGAATACTATCCCCATGAACCCCAAAACCCATACCCACCCTAAAACTAAAAAATCCCCACTACTTACCTTATAATGCGTTGTAATGGCATGCGTTGTAATGATATTCATTGTAATGGCATGCGTTGCAGTGACATACGTTGTAATGGCATGCGTTATAATGGTATGTGTTGTAAGGGCAGCTGCGTTGTAATGACTGCGTTGTGAAGGTAGTGCGTTGTAATGACTGCTATGTAAAGGTTGTTTCCCAGCTGAGCTAGTTGAAGACTGTAGAATTCTGACCTGAAATTGTTTCTTCTTTAATGTATTTCAATTGGCAAAATATATTCCCCCTAATTTGCTTTCAAAATATCTACTTTTAAAATGTTGACATGTCTGAATGAGGCTGAACTGAATATATGATGTTACAACGCAAACAATTACAATGCATGCCTTTACAACGCGGTTTTTACATCGCAGCATCCATTACAATGCATGGTTTTACAATGCATGACATCACAACGCATTTTTAGAAACTACATTTACAACACATTCCAGTACATCGCATACCTTTACAACGCATGCCATTACAACACGCAATACTTTTAGGGCAAGAGTAGTGTAAGTGTTGGATAGCCTAGGGGTAAAAATTGCTATTCCCACTCCAGTGAGTGCAACAGTAGGGTAAGTGTTGGATAGTGTAGGTGTAAAAATGTCTATTCCCACTCCAGTGAGTGCAACAGTAGGGTAAGGGTTGGATTGTGTAGGGATAAAAATACTATCCCCATGTACCCCAGAACCCATACCCACCCTAAAACAAAAAAATCCCCATTACTTACCTTATAATGTGTTGTAATGGCATGTGTTGTAATGATATTCATTGTAATGGCATGCATTGTAGTGACATGCGTTGTAATGGCATGCGTTGTAATGGTATGTGATGTAAGGGCAGCTGCGTTGTAATAACTGCGTTGTGTAGGTAGTGCAATGTAATTACTGCTATGTAAAGTTTGATTCCCGGCTGTACTAGTTGAAGACTGTAGAAATATTTTGCTTGTTAGGAGGGCCCAGTTATTGCCAAAAAGTAATATGCAGTTTATCCAGCAGTCTGGCTGAAAGTGGGCACACACTTTGAGTGGTATCTCTATCAGCTGAGTTGAACTTTTGACCTCTTCTGCCACCAGGGCAGAGGCTGGCATGAACATTCTGAGAGAAGAATGCCCTGTGTCAGTATTCTGTGCCAACAATCTAAAGCTTCCCTGCCCAGCCCCCACTTCAAGCACCCTTCTCAGAGAGGAACATGAAAAGTGACAGAAGCTTTAGATACAGAGATCGGTTCTGGCTCATGTCACTCTTGCTTTGGCCAAATGATTGAACCTTACAACAACCTTACCCAACACTCTCCAGGTTATCCCTGTCCCTCACTTCACTCACGTCATATTCATTACATACACCCGGTATTGTTCCCTTTTCTATTCATTCCTAAATGATTTACTATCCACACCCCTTGTTGCATTCATTTGCCTTGCACATTTGTTTCCTATGCTGGTTCTCTGTGAGAGAAAGAGAGTGGCCTCAGTAAGATTTTCCTCAACACGGCGGCCATCTTGGACTGCCTCTGACTGCATTAAGTCTCAGTTCACACAAAATGGAGGTTGTTCTTCAGTGCACCCATTTCCAAATTTACAAACAGTTGTGAGCTTCAATTCTTTAATTTTAGGCTAAAGAATCGTAAACAAAGAATAGTGTTTTCAGTGAAAACACACTTTTATCTTTCACAAATGATAGCACAGCTGATTCACATTTCCCTCACTAAACATTTGCTTTTTTAACAATATGTTTGTTGCCATCAAATACATAACATGCTTTTCATAAAAACATTAATTTTCATTCATGTTCTTTTAGGTATTGCTGTGGCATCACACCTTTTATCCTCAGCATAGCAGGCAGTTTTTGTGGTTCTCACACAGGCAAAAAACCAAAATGTATGGTTGTAAACATGCTTTTCATTTACAAATCCAGTCAGAAAAAACGTGTTCCTTTGGTTATATTAGATACAAATTATTGGACTGTGGTTTTCTCACTGGTCTGCAATGTTGCATTGATCACCTAGCCAGATTTGTTTTACTTGGCCTTTCCTATTTAATAAATGACTTCATACAAGATACAGCTTTTGTTTGCCTACCCTGTATTGAGACAATGGGAGTTCACTTTTGGCTTTATTGTGGTTCAGGGGAGTAGGGTAAAAGGCTTTTGTGATGATAGGTGCCGTCCTATAAATGCGAACACTTAAACTCTCTTCAATGAGACTACATGCCAACATACCTGGTTCAAGCTTGAGACTACTAATGTTTAAGCCAAAATGGCTTTATCTGTTTCCGACCTGAGATTGCTTCTTCTTTAATTTGTATCAATTGGCAAAATGCATTCCCCCTAATTTGTTTCCAAAATATCTACTTTTAAAATGTTGACATGTCTGAATGAGGCTGAACCAAATATCTGATGTTACAACGCAAACAGTTACAACGCATGCCTTTAGAACGTGCCTTTTACATCGCAGCATCCATTACAACGCATGATTTTACAACGCATGCCCTGACAACGCATTTTTAGAAACGAAATTTACAACGCATTCCATTACAACGCATACCATTACAATGCATGCCATTACAACGCACAATACTTTTAGGGCAAGAGTAGGGTAAGTGTTAGATAGCGTAGGGGTAAAAATTACTATTCCCACTCCAGTGAGTGCAACAGTAGGGTAAGTTTTGGGTAGTGTAGGGGTATACATTTCTATTCCAGTGAGTGCAACAGGAGGGTAAGTATTGGATAGTGTAGGGATCAGAATACTATCTTCATGAACCCCAAAACCCATACCCACCCTAAAACTAAAAAATCCCCATGACTTACCTTATAATGCGTTGTAATGGCATGCGTTGTAATGATATTCATTGTAATGGCATGCGTTGTAGTGACATACGTTGTAATGGCATGCGTTATAATGGTATGTGTTGTAAGCGCAGCTGCGTTGTATTGACTGCGTTGTGAAGGTAGTGCGTTGTAATGACTGCTATGTAAAGGTTGTTTCCCGGCTGAACTAGTTGAAGACTGTAGAATTCTGACCTGAAATTGCTTCTTCTTTGATGTATTTCAATTGGCAAAATACATTCCCGCTAATTTGCTTTCACAATATCTACTTTTAAAATGTTGACATGACTGAATCAGGCTGAACTGAATATATGATGTTACAACGCAAACAATTACAACGCATGCCTTTACAACGAGGTTTTTTACATCGCAGCATCCATTACAATGCATGATTTTACAAAACATGCCATCACAACGCATTTTTAGAAACTACATTTACAATGCATTCCATTACAACGCATACCTTTACAACGCATACCATTACAACACGCAACACTTTTAGGACAAGAGTAGCGTAAGTGTTGGATAGCGTAGGGGTAAAAATTGCTATTCCCACTCCAGTGAGTGCAACAGTAGGGTAAGTGTTGGATAGTGTAGGTGTAAAAATGTCTATTCCCACTCCAGTGAGGGCAACAGTAGGGTAAGTGTTGGATAGTGTAGGGCTAAACATTTATATTCCCACTCCAGTAAGTGCAACTGTAGGGTAAGTTGGATAGTGTAGGATAGTGTAGGGATAAAAATACTATCCCCATGTACCCCAGAACCCATACCCACCCTAAAACAAAAAAATCCCCATTACTTACCTTATAATGCGTTGTAATGGCATGCGTTGTAATGATATTCATTGTAATGGCATGCGTTGTAGTGACATGCGTTGTAATGGCATGCGTTGTAATGGTATGTGATGTAAGGGCAGCTGCGTTGTAATGACTGCGCTGTGAAGGTAGTGCGTTGTAATGACTGCTATGTAAAGGTTGTTTCCCGGCTGAACTAGTTGAAGACTGTAGAATTCTGACCTGAAATTGCTTCTTCTTTAATATATTTCAATTGGCAAAATACATTCCCCCTAATTTGCTTTCAAAATATCTACTTTTAAAATGTTGACATGTCTGAATGAGGCTGAACTGAATATATGATGTTACAATGCAAACAATTACAACGCATGCCTTTACAACGTGGTTTTTACATCGCAGCATCCATTACAATGCATGATTTTACAACACATGCCATCACAACGCATTTTTAGAAACTACATTTACAATGCATTCCATTACAACGCATACCATTACAACGCATGCCATTACAACGCGCAATACTTTTAGGGCAAGAGTAGTGTAAGTGTTGGATAGCGTAGGGGTAAAAATTACTATTCCCACTCCAGTGAGTGCAACAGTAGGGTAAGTGTTGGATAGTGTAGGGGTACACATTTCTATTCCCACTCTAGTGAGTGCAACAATGGGGTAAGTGTTGGATAGTGTAGGGATAAAAATACTATCCCCATGTACCCCAGAACCCATACCCACCCTAAAACAAAAAAATCCCCATTACTTACCTTATAATGCGTTGTAATGGCATGCGTTGTAATGATATTCATTGTAATGGCATGCTTTGTAGTGACATGCGTTGTAATGGCATGCGTTGTAATGGTATTTGATGTAAGGGCAGCTGCGTTGTAATGACTGTGTTGTGTAGTTAGTGCAATGTAATGACTGCTATGTAAAGGTTGTTTCCCGGCTGAACTAGTTGAAGACTGTAGAAGTATTTTGCTTGTTAGGAGGGCCCAGTTATTGCCAAAAAGTAATATGCAGTTTATCTAGCAGTCTGGCTGAAAGAGGGCACACACTTTGAGTGGTATCTCTATCAGCTGAATTGAACTTTTGACCTCTTCTGCCACCAGGGCAGAGGCTGGCATGGACATTCTGAGAGAAGAATGCCCTGTGTCAGTATTCTGTGCCAACATTCTAAAGCTTCCCTGCCCAGCCCCCGCTTCAAGCACCCTTCTCAGAGAGGAACATGAAAAGTGGCAGAAGCTTTAGATACAGAGATCGGTTCTGGCTCATGTCACTCTTGCTTTGGCCAAATGATTGAACCTTACAACAACCTTACCTAACACTCTCCAGTTTATCCCTGTCCCTCACTTCAATCACTTCATATTCATTACATACACCCGGTATTGTTCCCTTTTCTATTCATTCCTAAATGATTTACTATCCACATCCCTTGTTACCTTCATTTGCCTTGCACATTTATTTCCTATGCTGGTTCTCTGTGAGAGAAAGAGAGTGGCCTCAGTGAGATTCCCCTCAGCACGGCAGCCATCTTGGACTGCCTCTGACTGCATTAAGTCTCAGTTCACACAAAATGGAGTTGTTCTTCAGTGCACCCATATCTAAATTTACAAACAGTTGTGAGATTCAATTCATTAATTTTAGGCTAAAGAATAGTAAACAAAGAATAGTGTTTTCAGTGAAAACACACTTTTATGTTTCACAAAAAATAGCACAGCTGATTCACATTTCCCTCACTAAACATTTGCTTTTTTAACAATATGTTTGTTGCCATTAAATACATAACATGATTTTCATAAAAACATTAGTTTTCATTCATATTCTTTTAGGTATTGCTGTGGCATCACACCTTTTATCCTCAGCATAGCAGGCAGTTTTTGTGGTTCTCACACAGGCAAAAAACTAAATGTATAGTTGTAAACATTCTTTTCGTTTACAAATCCAGTCAGAAAAAAATGTGTTCCTTTGGTTATATTAGATACACTTTATTGGACCGTGGTTTTCTCACTGTACTGCACTGTTTCATTGATCACCTGGCCAGCTTTGTTTTAATTGGCCTTTCCTATTTAATAAATGACTTCATACAACATACAGTTATTGTTTGTCTACCCTGTATTGAGACAATGGGAGTCCACTTTTGGCTTTATTATGATGCAGGGGAGTAGGGTAAAAGGCTTTTGTGACAATAGGTGCCCACCTATAAATGTGAACACTGAAACTCTCTTCAATGAGCATACATGCCAACATACCGGATTCAAGCTTGAGACTACCAATGTTTAATCCAAAATGGCTTTTTCTGATTCTGACCTGAAATTGCTTCTTCTTTAATGTATTTCAATTGGCAAAATACATTCCCCCTAATTCGTTTTCAAAATATCTACTTTTAAAATGTTGACATGTCTGAATGAGGCTGAACTGAATATATGATGTTACAACGCAAACAATTACAACGCATGCCTTTACAATGCGGTTTTTACATCGCAGCATCATTAAAATGCATGATTTTACAACGCATGCCATCACAACGCATTTTTAGAAAATACATTTACAATGCATTCCATTACAACGCATAGCTTTACAACGCATGCCATTACAACACGCAATACTTTTAGGGAAAGAGTAGTGTAAGTGTTGGATAGCGTAAGGGTAAAAATTGCTATTCCCACTCCAGTGAGTGCAACAGTAGGGTAAGTGTTGGATAGTGTAGGGGTAAAAATTTCTATTCCCACTCCAGTGAGTGCAACAGTAGGGTAAGTTGGATAGTGTTGGATAGTGTAGGGTTTTAAAATACTATCCCCATGTACCCCAGAACCCATACCCACCCTAATACAAAAAAATCCCCATTACTTACCTTATAATGCGTTGTAATGGCATACGTTGTAATGATATTCATTGTAATGGCATGCGTTGTAGTGACATGCATTGTAATGGCATGCGTTGTAATGGTATGTGATGTAAGGGCAGCTGCGTTGTAATGACTGCGTTGTGAAGGTAGTGCGTTGTAATGACTGCTATGTAAAGGTTGTTTCCCGGCTGAACTAGTTGAAGACTGTAGAATTCTGACCTGAAATTGCTTCTTCTTTAATGTATTTCAATTGGCAAAATACATTCCCCCTAATTTGCTTTCACAATATCTACTTTTAAAATGTTGACATGTCTGAATGAGGCTTAACTGAATATATGATGTTACAACGCAAACAATTACAACGCATGCCTTTACAACGCGGTTTTTACATCGCAGCATCCATTACAATACATGATTTTACAACGCATGCCATCACAACGTATTTTTAGAAACTACATTTACAATGCATTCCATTACAACGCATACCTTTACAACGCATGCCATTACAACACGCAATACTTTTAGGGCAAGAGTAGTGTAAGTGTTGGATAGTGTAGGGGTAAAAATGTCTATTCCCACTCTAGTGAGTGCAACAGTAGGGTAAGTGTTGGATAGTGTAGGGGTAAAAATTTCTATTACCACTCCAGTGAGTGCAACTGTAGGGTAAGTTGGATAGTGTTGGATAGTGTAGGGATAAAAATACTATCTTCATGTACCCCAGAACCCATACCCACCCTAAAACTAAAAAATCCCCATTACTTACCTTATAATGCGTTGTGATGGCATGCGTTGTAATGATATTCATTGTAATGGCATGCGTTGTAGTGACATGCGTTGTAATGGCATGCGTTGTAATGGTATGTATAGTAAGGGCAGCTTCGTTGTAATGACTGCGTTGTGTAGGTAGTGCGTTGTAATGACTGCTATGTAAAGGTTGTTTCCCGGCTGAACTAGTTGAAGACTGTAGAATTCTGACCTGAAATTACTTCTTCTTTAATGTATTTCAATTGGCAAAATACATTCCCCCTAATTTGCTTTCAAAATATCTACTTTTAAAATGTTGACATGTCTGAATGAGGCTGAACTGAATATATGATGTTACAACGCAAACAGTTTCAATGCATTCCTTTAGAACGTGCCTTTTACATCGCAGCATCCATTACAACGCATGATTTTACAACGCATGCCCTCACAACGCATTTTTAGAAACTAAATTTACAACGCATACCATTACAACGCATGCCATTACAACGCACAATACTTTTAGGGCAAGAGTAGGGTAAGTGTTAGATAGCGTAGGGGTAAAAATTACTATTCCCACTCCAGTGAGTGCAACAGTAGGGTAAGTGTTGGGTAGTGTAGGGGTATAAATTTCTATTCCCACTCCAGTGAGTGCAACAGGAGGGTAAGTATTGGATAGTGTAGGGATAAGAATACTATCCCCATGAACCCCAAAACCCATACCCACCCTAAAACTAAAAAATCCCCACTACTTACCATATAATGCGTTGTAATGGCATGCGTTGTAATGATATTCATTGTAATGGCTTGCGTTGTAGTGACATACGTTGTAATGGCATGCGTTATAATGGTGTGCGTTGTAAGGGCAGCTGCGTTGTAATGACTGCATTGTGAAGGTAGTGCCTTGTAATGACTGTTATGTAAAGGTTGTTTCCCGGCTGAACTAGTTGAAGACTGTAGAATTCTGACCTGAAATTGTTTCTTCTTTAATGTATTTCAATTGGCAAAATACATTCCCCCTAATTTGCTTTCGAAATATCTACTTTTAAAATGTTGACATGTCTGAATGAGGCTGAACTGAATATATGATGTTACAACGCAAACAATTACAACGCATGCCTTTACAACGCGGTTTTTACATCGCAGCATCCATTACAATGCATGGTTTTCAACGCATGCCATCACAACCTATTTTTAGAAACTACATTTACAACACTTTCCATTACATCGCATACCTTTACAACGCATGCCATTACAAAACACAATACTTTTAGGGCAAGAGTAGTGTAAGTGTTGGATAGCGTAGGGGTAATAATTGCTATTCCCACTCCAGTGAGTGCAACAGTTGGGTAAGTGTTGGATAGTGTAGGGGTAAACATTTCTATTCCCACTCCAGTGAGTGCAACAGTAGGGTAAGTGTTGGATAGTGTTGGGATAAAAATACTATCCCCATGTACCCCAGAACCCATACCCACCCTAAAACAAATAAATCCCCATTACTTACCTTATAATGCGTTGTAATGGAATGCGTTGTAATGATATTCATTGTAATTGCATGCGTTGTAGTGACATGCGTTGTAATGGTATGCGTTGTAATGGTATGTGATGTAAGGGCAGCTGCGTTGGAATAACTGCATTGTGTAGATAGTGCAATGTAATGACTACTATGTAAAGGTTGTTTCCCGGCTGAACTAGTTGAAGACTGTAGAAGTATTTTGCTTGTTTGGAGGCCCCAGTTATTGCCAAAAAGTAATATGCAGTTTATCCAGCAGTCTGGCTGAAGAGGGCACACACTTTGAGTGGTATCTCTATCAGCTGAGTTGAACTTTTGACCTCTTCTGCCACCAGGGCAGAGGCTGGCATGAACATTCTGAGAGAAGAATGCCCTGTGTCAGTATTCTGTGCCAACATTCTAAAGCTTCCCTGCCCAGCCCCCGCTTCAAGCACCCTTCTCAGAGAGGAACATGAAAAGTGGCAGAAGCTTTAGATACAGAGATCGGTTCTGGCTCATGTCACTCTTGCTTTGGCCAAATGATTGAACCTTACAACAACCTTACCCAACACTCTCCAGGTTGTCCCTGTCCCACACTTCACTCACTTCATATTCATTACATACACCAGGTATTGTTCCCACCTTTCTGAGAGAAACATACTGGGTATCTCTTCATTTTCAACATTCTGCAATGGCCTGGACATGTTTATTAAGTAGATCTTAAAATGAAAATATCTATTCTTTTTTAACGTTGCCTTTCTGACTTTTTTTTACTTTAGTTACCTGTCAGGGGTCATTAGTGCAGCTATAGAACACATTTAAAGTGTTTTCTTCCTACATTTACTCTTTCAAATATGTAGTGCGAGGGGGAATAAATACATTCTTTAGGTGATTTTACCTGTCATGCTGCTATAAAAGTGGCCAGGTGGCACGAAAAGATACCTAGTATTTAATTTGCTCACTTGCTTTTCACTACGAATTCCATGTTCTCTCATCTGTCCTCACTTCTTATTCATTGCTCGCTCCCCCATGTATTAACACAATTACAAGCATTGTTTCCTGTGCTAGTTTTCCTCTGTATGTGGATTGCAATGTTCTACTCTTGTAGAAAAGTGGGTTATTGTTGCAGTAACCCCCCCCACCTTTTGCTAGAATTCTGATGCACTTTGACATGATGTGCCCTGGGGCACTGCCAATCAGGTTCCCAGGGCCTGTATTCTCTCCCAAAACTGTACCTTTGTACCCCCAATTGGCACCTCTCTGGCCACATGCAAGTACCCTGTAAAAGGTACCATAAGTATCAAAGGCTCTGTGACCAGGGAAGGCCTCTAAGGGCTGCAGCACATATTGGGCCACCCTTATAGGTCCTGTACCTTTAAGAGATACACACTGCCATTGCAGGCTGCGTGTTTTGGTGCAGAGAAAAGTGAAAAGTCAACATGACACACATACCCGTGCACCATGCCTGCAACCCATTGCCTATTGCATAGATAAATCACCCCTCTAACTGGGTGCCCTATACCATTGATGAGAGTACAGGTGAGACATTCTGAGACATTGTAAGAGCAGTAAAGCCACAAAGAGTATATGGTCTGGGAGTCTGTCATTACAAACATCACAGCACCATAATGGCTTTACTGAATTCTGGGACGTTTGGTAGAAAAGATGTCCAGCAAAAAAGACTGCAGAGAAGAACTGACTTCGCCCCAGCCCTACCGGCCCGTCTGTAGTTTCTGGAAATGATGCGCCAAAAATGGCCTTGTCTTGCAGCCAGCTACCTCCAGAACCCCGGGAGGACTGACAGCCTTGAACAAAGACCGGATCTCCTGTGAACAGCAGCTCTGTTCAAAAGAAACTCCAAAGACAGACTCTGAGTCTACTGAGGCAAAAGAAACTCCATGCCTGGAACCACCACTGCACCCAACGCCTATGGCCCGAGTCCAAGTTTCCCACCGGTTCCAGCGAGGTCCACCAGTGCTCCAGAGTCCGAGACCACTGTGGGTTGACCCCTCCAAGACTCCTCGACGTTGCCTGCAGCCTCTGCACGGAGAACCCCTAACCATGAGTAACCCGATTCGGTGGAATCTGACCTCAAAACGGCCCCCTCTGTCCGGCCGCCCTGCACCCTGTAGAAGAGGACCTGAGGTGCACCTATTTCCCCGAGCCCTCCAACGTACCTGCTTAGCTGTTGTTTCCTCCTGGAAGACTTCCTGGACCGAGCATGCAGTCAAAGCCCAAAACCGGCAACATCCATTGAAAACAACGAGTCAACCAACGCCAAGCCAGCACACTGCACCCGGCCGCCCCTGTGCTGCTGTGGGTGCACCTTGTTCACAAAATCTAATCCATTGCCCTGAGCTGAACCTTAGGAGCCTGGCTCCCACAACCTTGTGGCCTGCCCATGAGCAGCCACCAACAGAAGGCCCCCAATCCCCAATGGATAACATTGGGACTCAGCTCTCTGTACCCGGCCGCCCTAGTGCCGCTGAGGGTGTTCTCTGAGTGCATCCTTGACCCTGGGGGAACCCTGATTCTAACCCAGAAACACAACTCTACCAACCAAGTACTTACATTTATTCATTTCCTCCTATAGGAACGCATTGACTGCTTTTCTGTGAAAAAAGTTATGCGGAGTTGGAAATTGTATGAGAACCTAGAAACTGTGTATTTACAAAAACTGACTTACTTACCTTTGAGTTAGGAAATGTGCTAGTGTGATATCTAGGCATATCACACGGAGTAGAAAAGGTAATCTGAAAAGTAATCTAAAAAGTAATTGCAAAGTAATCTAAAAGTAATTTCAATTGTTCCTGAACATTTGGCCTACCTGTATCTATGTTCAACTGCATTCAACTGTATTATTAGAAAGGTACTAATTTTACATACCTGCACCAAGTCTGGCTTGGTCCTAAAAATAAAATACAATAATGAATTTTTTTTATACAAAACAATTGGGCGGAGTTCAGTCTTTCAGTGTATGAAATCATTTGTTGCCTTAGTGTGTACAATACATCCTTTAAACTACCCTCTGATTAAGCCTTACTGCTCGCCCACACTACCACAAATAGAGAGTAAGTTGCTATTTACTTTAACCTCTGTAAGCCTTTGCTGGATCCACTGGACTCACACTATACCTTCATTTGGTATAGTATATACAGAGTCAGAACTTTGCATTTGTTTAACTGACTTGGACAACATCTGACCACATGACTGAATTCCTAAAATTACTTTAGAATTCTGTTTTTTTTTTTAATTGGCAATTTTTTTCAAAACTACAAAGTCTTGATAGGGCCTTGGTTAACTCCTTTAGAATGTTTTAGAAAAATAAAAACGTACCATATTTAGGGGTAAGAGGGTTTAGTTTTGTTTCAGAATGTCTCTTAACAAGACCTCAACTGTTAGTGAAAACCTACCAAATGGCATAGCGAACATGGTTGAGGAGCTCGACCTCACCCCTTACCTCCATCTAGTATTTAGGGAGTTAAGGTCTCTATGCAAACTGAAAAACATTGTCACGGGGTCCCAACCCTCCAAACAAAAGCTGCAGGAGCTGTTGGCAAGGTGAAGACCTCTCAGATGGGGAAGAAGATATAGGGGATGAGGATAACTTCTAACCCCCCTTACTTCCTATGGAGGAGAAGGCCCCTGTGCCCCTGACTCCAAAAATACAACTCAAGGCACCTAGATCCCACACAGGTGGGTCTGGTGCTTCTGAGTCCATTAAGGACTGCCTCAATGAGGAGAGCAACCTCTTAGTGACGTTGGCCAAAAGATTAGACCTAGAGACCAGACTCCTGGCTCTAGAAAAGGAAAGAGCAGAGATGAGACTAGCTCCCATCAATGGTGACAGCAACTTAATAAATAGCCCCAAATCCCTATATTTGAGGATGGTGATGATATCGCCAGGTGGTGCACAGCCTAAAAGAGGGATTGTGTAGCCAGAAAAGGGAAGAAAACTCAGTGGTGAGCACTGCTTTGGGAACTTTTCTCTGGTAAGTGCCCTCAATGGGGCAGAAGCAGAGTCCTATGAACTCATAAAGGTCACCCTGATTGAGGAATTTGGCCTCCCTTTTGAGGAGAATAGAATTAGATTCAGGGGGTCTCATAAAACCCAGAGTAAGCCCTGCGTGGAAATTGTAGACTGCTCAATGAAGACACTAGGTGACTGGTTGACTGGAAGTAAAGTGCAATATTATGATGGTCTTTATAATTTGTTTATGAAACAACACATATTAAGGAAAAGTTGCATCAGTATCTGGTAGGCATAGGTCCAATTTCTCTCTAAGCATTGGGAAAGAATGCGGACCACTGGTTAGACAAGGGTGACCAGGACGTCCACTGGGGGTGACCAAAAGAAAGTGGTTAAAAAACCTCCCCATAGGAAAGACAGTGAGCCTCCTAAAGATAAAAGTAAGGAGTCCCAGGTAGCCCCCTAAAAAACCTGTCCAGGAGGGTCGGCCCACCGAACCAGCACCCCCTATCACCACCCTCTGCAACTGGACCCCGATCAGCACCGAAGACACCATCCGCACGATGAACACCATCCACTCCGGATGTCCAACCGACCCTTGCCCCCACCACGTCTTAAACAAGGCCGACTCCATCATCGCACCCCATTTGCGGGACATCATCAATGCCTCCTTCCACACCGCCACCTTCCCGGAGAGCTGGAAGTACGCCGAGCTCAACGCCCTCCTGAAGAAACCCACAGCGGACCCCACCGACCTCAAGAACTTCCGCCCCATCTCGCTCCTCCCTTTTCCTGCCAAAGTCATTAAGAAGACCGTCAACAGACAGCTCGCAGTCTTCCTCGAGACAAATGGATCCTTGCCCCTTCGCAGTCCGGCTTCAGAGCCAACCACAGCACCGAGACCGCCCTCATCGCAGTCACAGATGACATCAGATGCCTGCTCGACAACGGGGAAACAGCAGCCCTCATCCTCCTGGACCTCTCCGCAGCGTTCGATACTGTTTGCCACTGCACCCTAATACAGCGCCTCAGCAACATCGGAATCCAAGAGAAGGCCCTGGAGTGGATCATCTCGTTCCTCGCCGGAAGAACCCAGAGAGTCCGCCTCCCCCCGTTCAGATCTGAGGCCACCGAAGTAATCTGCGGCGTACCACAAGTATCATCACTCAGCCCAACCCTCTTCAACGTCTACATGAGCCCCCTTGCAGCTATCGCACGACAACACAACCTCAACATCATCTCCTACGCCGACGACACCCTGCTGATCCTCTCCCTCACCAACGACCCCGCCACCGCCAGAGCTAGCCTACACAAAGGGATGAAAGACGTCGCCGAGTGGATGAAGAACAGCCGCCTGAAACTGAACTCAGACAAGACAGAAGTCCTCATTCTGGGATCATCGCACTCCGCCTGGGATGATTCCTGGTGGCCCCCTGCCCTGGGCTCCACTCCCAAGCCAACGGACCACGCACGCAACCTGGGCTTCATCCTGGACTCCTCCCTCTCGATGACCAGACAAGTCAACGTCGTCTCCTCATCGTGCTTCAGCACCCTGCGTATGCTCCGTAAGATCTTCCGCTGGATCCCCACCGAGACCAGGAAGACGGTCACCCAGGCACTCGTCACCAGCCGACTGGACTATGGGAACACCCTCTACGCCGGAACCATAGCCAAGCTGCAGAAAAGACTCCAAAGCATCCAGAACGCCTACGCACGACTCGTTCTGGACATCCCCCGTCACAGCCACATCTCCGGCCACCTGAGAGACCTGCACTGGCTCCCCGTCAGCAAGAGGATCACGTTCAGGCTCCTCACCCACGCACACAAGGCTCTCCACGACCTAGGCCCCAAGTACCTCAAAGACCGCCTGACCTTCTACACGCCCACCCGCCAGCTACGATCGTCCAGCCTTGCCCTCGCCGCCATACCACGCATCCGTAGAGCCACCGCCGGAGGAAGATGCTTCTCCTACCTGGCAGCCAAGACGTGGAACTCCCTCCCCATCCACCTTCGGCTGACCCAGGACCACCTTTCCTTCAGGAAGCAACTCAAGACCTGGCTGTTCGTGCAGTAAAGTATCCCCTACCCCAGCGCCTTGAGACCCTTCCGGGTGAGTAGCGCGCTATAAAAATGGCTTGATTGATTGATTGATAGACACCTCACAACCTAAAACTGGGTACTAAGGTAAGAGTTGGGATTCCAACAGGTATGGTGTCACAACTGTCAAAAGACAGGTCACCACACCAAGGACCCTAGCTGTCCTCAAAGCAGAGCCCCCTAGTGCAGCTCCAGAGGTTGCCAGTGTAGTCTCTGAGGGTGGTTTCTCAGATGAGGAAGTCCTTCTAGCCTTCAACTGGAAAATGGGCACAAAAGGGTAGTTGGAGATTCCAGAGGGGAGTTGAAACTTCCACCACCTACTGGTGAATGGAATCCCAGCCCGTGTCCTGAGAGATACATGTGCCAGTCACACAGTGGTGCATGACAGGTTGGTGCTCGCCAACCAGTATGTCCCAGGAAAAACAAAAAGAGTAAGGGCTCCCTCAGGGGAGGCCACTGTGGCTCTGGCTATAGTACCCCTAGAAATCGATGGGTCTTTTATTTCGAGAAAGGTGGTAGTTAACAAACACCCTCCCCTTGATTGTCTCCTTGGGAGTGACCACTCAGAGGTTGGTCGTAGCCACAGTGAGGTACTGGTCCAGTGCCAGACCTCATGCAAGGACTGGGGGGGAGGGGCTGAACGTACAGCTAGTGCATAGAAGCCCCAAAAGAAAAAGAAGACAGTGTACAGAAGGTGGACAACTGTTAGCCACAGTTCCAGTGGGTCAGGGAGATTCTATCCTAGTAAGGTAGACCTCCAACTTGGAACTGGTGTAGTCCTCCTTAGCTCACAAAAAGACCTGACTAGTCAGGCAACTGTCCAGCCTGAGTTGGTGGCTCCTCAGATGGAAGAACAGAGGGTGGAAGAAGGGTGTTCACTACATAGTGAAGTGACCCCCTACCCTAAAACAGCAGACAGACAACCAGAACTCAAAGAAGTCTGTACGTAAGCCCCTTCAGAGCTAAAGGTGTGGTTCTGGGTGCTGGTAGCTGTCAGTGGCCTCTGCTGTGTGTTAACCTTCATGGCAGCACTGTCCTCGGCCTGGTGGTCTAACCCCCTGCCAAATAGCAAGTTAGGTACCCTGACCCTATTGGTCATGGTGGGGTTACTCAAGCTGTGGGTAACCTCTTTGGGTAAGCTGGGACTTGCCCTAGCTATGTTAGACTTTTGCAGAGGTAGGCACCTGTGAGCCCAAGATAAAAAGATGGGGTAAAGAAACTAAAGAGCTAGGAATGGAGCATTGGGAAGTAGGTCCCGAAACTGTTGAGGTAGGCCAGCTCCCCAAAGGGACTGATTTGGGAAAAAGGATGCGAGGCAGAGTAGGCCCTGTAAGTTGCAAACCACTTCCACTACACTTCCTCGCCTCAAAGACTAGGAAGACTATCCCAGGTTTGACTGAGTCTCCTGGCCTTTGGAGCTTTGGAAGGTGGGGGGGTTCTTGTGTAGGAAAATGGGTTTCTGTTGCAGTACCCCTCCCCTCCCCCACTCTTTGCCAGACTTCTTGATGTGCCCTGGGTCCCGGCCAATCAGGTTCCCAGGGCCTGTGTGTGTTCTTTTCCCAAACTTTACCTTTGTACCCCCACTTGGCACCTCTCTGGCAACATGTAAGTCCCTTGCAAAAGGTACCATGGGTACCAAGGGCACTGTGACCAGGGAAGGCCTCAAGGGCAGCAATAGAACACATTTAAATTGTTTTCATCCTACATTTATTGTTTTAAGTATGTATTGAAAGAGGGAATAAATACAGTCTTTAGGTGATTTTTTCATACTTTTGTACCTGTCATGCTGCTATAAAAGGGCTACAAGCAGTGGAGGTCCATAGACGGTCGGCCGATTAAAAGAGACTTATCAGGGTCTCGTATTTTCTTCGCAATACAGCAGAGCAACCTCCACGCAGTAATAGTGATTCACTTATAAAAACTGAGAATTTTGACCTTGATTACAAAGTGTCAAGTTCATATCTAGTAGGTGATTTGTGGTAGCCGAATACGAGTCCGTCTTCCCCAGATACTTGTGGGATTACACCCAGGTGGTAGACGGGACCATCCTTACCATGTTTTCCCTTTTTTTCAGCGATACGGGTCATTTTGATCAAGATTCCTAATACTACGTCTTAAGCCATTATTCTTGGGATTGCACCCAGGTGGCAGACGTCACCAGTATTGCCATACTCTTACCCCATTTTTGTGCGACACGGGTCAATTGATCAAGATTCTTAACTATACGTTTTGCCTTGAAAAAGTCTCCTTGAGACGAAACGCGTGTCGGCGGTGTGAGCTGGAAAGTTTTTATATCTATGAAAATAAAGATTTGGAAGTCTAATATCGGGTCTGGATCCATAATTTGGAGTCTGTTGTGATAAATTGTTATATACTAATGAATAAGGAAAAAATTCAAAATACAATATAATTGATTGACAAATCCAAGAAACTAGTTTAAAATATTTTACAACAATAGATGTAACGTAACAAGCATTTGGGAGTGCTGTATGATCCTATTTCTTTTTTCTTGATATTGGCACATTTTGTGCATTTTAACATCTTAGTGGGTGGATGTATTTCAGGCGATAATAGCACCACTTTGAATGATATAAACACATATTTGTCTAAAATACTTCACGTTAAATGATCTTTTGAGATACGTATTGACATTATGTGCGGACGTTTTCTCCTTTGATGGGCAAACACTACCACCAATCCTCTTTAGAATGCTGCTATAAAAGTGGTCAGGTGGCACCAATAGATACCTATGTCATTAATTTGCTCACTTGCCTTTCATTATTCGCTGTTCACTCATCTGTCCTCACTTCTTATTCATGGCTCGCTCCCTCAAGTATAGAGACACTCATAAGCAATGTTTCCTGTGCTAGTTTTCCTCTGTATGTGGGATCGCAATATTTGTATGCACCTTTTTATCAATGTGTGCACAGCAGTATGTTGCGGTAAGCAGAGGTAAATAGTGTGAGAAACAGTGCCCACTTCACTCCAGGCTATTAGGAACACTCTCTTGTAGAAAAGTGGGTTTCTGGTTGCAGTAACCCACCTACACACTATTTGCCAGGTTTCTGATGCACTTTGACTTGATGTACCCTGTGTCCCTGCCAATCAGGTTTCCAGGGCACTATACTCTCTCCCAAAATGGTACCCTTTTGCCCCCAATTGTCACCTCTCTGGCCACATGTAAGTCCCTTAGAAAAAGTACAATGGGTACCAAGGACACTGTGCCCAGGGAAGCCCTCTATGGTCTGCAGCACATATTGAGCCACCCTTAAAGGCCCTGTACCTTAACACACACACACTGCCATTGCAGGCTGTGTGTTTTGGTGCAGAGAAAAGTGAAGAGTCGACATGGCACACATACCTGTGTGCCATGCCTGCATCCCACTGCCTATGGTACAGGTCAGCCACCCCTCTAGCTGGGTACACTATACCACTGGTGAGAGTACAGTTGCATGAGCACTGTACCCCTGCAGTGTTTAAGTCCATTCTTAGACATTTTAAGTGCAGTGAAGCCATATAGATTATATAGTCTGGGAGTTTTTCATTACGAACTCCACCGCACCATAATGGCTTTACTGAATTCTGGGAAGTTAGGTATCAAACTTCTCAGCATAATAAACCCACACTGATGGCAGTGTTGGGATTTATTATACCATGCACTCAGAGGGAATCTTAGAGATACACCCTGAAAAAGAGAACAGCCTCTGGTGGGTTCCCCAACTGGTAACCACCAGCCTGCCATCACAAGACATGTTTCTGGACCAATGGGATGGGAGCCTTTGCTTCCTCAGCCCAAAAACTAAGCCTTTCCTGGGCAGAGGTGCTCACAGCCCCCCCAGGTTATCTGTGGTAGGGGAGCTTCAAAGGCCTTGCCGCCTTTGTAACATGACCCGAGCCTCTCCTGCTATCAGGAGCTGGCCCTCTTCCTGTCTCTCCCCCTTTTCGGTGGGAGGACAGGCAGGAAAAATTAGAACAACCCAAAAGGTGTGCCCACCTATGCCAACCCCACCCCTCAGGTGGGAGAGGCGAGGTGAAGCTCACCCTTCAGTGCCCACCATCTTGCAGATGGCAGGCACTCTCCAATCAGTGTTAGGGATTGTGCCCCCTCTCCCACATAGGGTGAGCACACCAAGGGTGTAGTCACCCTAAGGTCAGAATTTTATTGGTACCTGAAGCAGAGACCCATAAAATGCCCCCTAAATGCAGTATTTAGGGGGCAGCCCTGAACCCAGGAGGCAGATTCATGATACCTACAAAGAAGAAGGATGAAAGAAGATGGCCAGCAGAGGAGAATGCAGAGAAGAACTGGCTTGGCCCCAGCCCTACTGGCCCGCCTGCAGTTTCCTGAGATTCTGCGCCAAAGAGGGCCTTGTCCTGCAGCCAGTAATCTCCTGAACTCCTGTAAGGACTGACTCCCTTCAACGAAGACCGGATCTCCAGCAGCTCTGTTCAAAAGAATCACTAAAGAAATACTCAGAGCCTGCTGAGGACAAAGAAACCTGACGCCTAGAACAACCACTACACCTGATGCCTACGGCCTGTGTCTTGAGGTTGATGTAGATATCAAACAAATGAACACATCATCCTAACTTGGGGAAGATCTGATAATGTCTGCGTAAAGGTTTCATTTAAATACAAACATCTGAGAGCAGATGGTCCTTCCCTTTGAAGCCTTATATTTCTGATTGACTGATTGTCATGAATCAATCACGTGTGATAGTAATTGTGGCCACAAATGATTAAAATCTCACCAATTTTTCAAATGGGATGTTAACTGATTAACAGAGGGTTTTTTCATAATAGGATCCAAAACTTGAAATGCATAATTCTGAAGGGGAGTATAAATAACCATAACACTATTGTTATTAAATGAATATTTTCAACATTGTATTTATATGAAAGTTATAGTAGTAACATCTAATTTTTAATTTAGTTTCTTGTGTGTTACTCAGGGAATTTTTTCTGTATCACATTTACTAACACAACTTTTAGATTAGTTCCCAGTCAATTTACAAAAAATTATGTTCACGATACATTCATCTTTCCTAAGTGCTTAATGATTTAAAAACTAAACCCAACACATCTTTATTGTTATGTGTTACTATAACCCCTTCTTTAGGGTGTGAAATTTTTAATAGTACTAATACTCATATTAACTTAAATCCTGAGCATCACATAGTGCCCCCTGCAGCTTTCTTTTTTTTATACTTCTTAGCAATTTGTCCATTTACTACATACTTTCATAATCACCTATAATGAGGGCATTCAGTTATCAGGTTGCTGCAGTCACTTAATACACCCTTTATTTCTAGGTAATTTGTACTTAATAGTTGCCAACACAAGTTTTTTCCTGATATAAATTCAAACAGTTTGACTAGGTGTTCATCACACCAAGATCACATCTCCTTCGTGCCACTATCTCATCACAGATCATAAACTGTTTTGACTTAAAAGACATATAGCAATCAGAGCGAAAGAGCTAACTTTTTCTCTCAGGTATATTGTTTCCAGGGGAGAATGTTTTCTTTGCCTGCCACAAGTTGTGAGATGTCTAAATAATAATCATAAGGTGATTTTTACACTTTCCCTGGGAGCACTAAGAAGTGAGTACTGATTATTGCAATTCAAGATGCTGGTAATTATAGGTCTGTGGTTGTCTCCAGAATATTGTTTACACTGAAAACAATGGTGGGCTTGCTTTATGAGAAATAATCAAAAATGGTAGAGTAAAAGCCCCAAATTAGCTTTTCTACAAATAACTTCCTACCTAGCACCCAAATCCGCCCTCTAAAGTACCTTATCAGATATTGATCCTTTAGGTCTTTAAACCTTGAATTTAAGTATGGCATGTGCTGTCTTATGAGCATTTAATCAAATTCTTCACCCCTTATACATTTCATGTTGTTTTTTCATCAGCAATGAAAAGTATGTTTGGGTTGCTCTTCCTCAGAGGAGCAAGAATGCTGTTTCCCCTGTGCTGCTCTGTTGCTGATAATCTGATATCCAGTGCTATTGAAGATCTGTGAATACCTCTATCTTTTTATGCTTCTAATCTACATTGACCATTCCCAGAGCTAAAATCCTTTCGGTCATAAATTATTGCCTATATTGAGTGCACCAGAAACAAAATTATTGAAAGTGGTATTATAATGGCCATTTGGGGACGGATTAGAGCCAAAGGCCTAATATGTATAGCATGAGTCCATTTTGTCTGGATTCTGATACTTGTATGGTTGTTGACTTCACTCAAACTTCAAAGTGCTGCTGGTTACAAAATAGAGCTGTTTGTCAGTGACAAATAACCTGGGGCCATTTTGTAACATACTCCTCACTTACACAGTTATTCACTAACTATAACTAACTGATTGCTCATTATGTCACTTTCCTCACTCACCTCATTTAATCCTTGTTAGTTTATACATTTCTTCACTCATTCTTCCTCATTATCTTCTCTACTCACTCAACTTACTCCTCTGTCTCTCTCATGCTCTTAACTCTGACAACATCTCACAGATCTTTACTTTCTGATGGATACTTCTACCTGCAAATTCCTCATCTTTTTGAATATCCCCAGTGCCAATCAGGATCGGGAAACTCTTCAATAGCTCTCCTATGCAAATATAATGTGCTGGCTCCACTTCATTGCCATACATGGCATCACTGCGAAGTCATTAGAGCCATAAAATTCACCTTTAGGAGTGCTGACATCAGTTTCCTTCTTTGTGCTACACCTGCACATTCTGGAGCACTCCAAACTCTTCTCAGGAGTCTTGATGTCATGGGCGATTTCTTAAAAAATATAAAAAGTTTGGTTACAGTTACCTCACGATGATACCAGCCGAGCGGTATGGCTTTAAACCATACAGAGATTGTAATGGCCAAATCTCCATCAGAAATCCTGCAACATGTGCCTTTGGTGCCTGGGATTTGACCACGACCCGCAGGCCTGCAAATTATGTCAGTGTATGCATACAAAGGTGATTAAAGAACAAGAGGCCAAGATGTTTATGGCCTAGCACAAGACAAGCATTGGGGACGTCAAAATCGAGACAGTGATTGAAGTTGCTGCAGTAGCCATCTTCATCAAAGTCACCAAAGAAAAAAGAAAAAAATTATAGAAGAGGCATGAGTCTCTCCGACATACTTCAAGAAGTAAGTCTCCACAACCCTGACTTTGCCACATTCAATGTCGCGAATCTGACATAATATCGACAGACAAAATATCTACATACAAAAATATCGACACAAAAATATCGACATCACAAATATCGGAGTTATATCTTCATAAAGGTAAGTACAAAAATAGCGAAAAAAAATATCTTAGTACAAAAATATCGAAATTAAAAATATCGTTTTTTTAAATGTATTAATAATAATGTAAACATTTTTTAAAAATACATATAATTTTTCAAATATTAAATAAAAACATTAAAACATATTTAAAAAATAATAACTAATACATATACGTTTAAAATAAATTAAAAACTCTACATATAAATGAATATATATACTTACACCACATATTGCAACAGTAGGAAAAGCGTTGGATAGCGTAGGGATAAAAATTACTATTTCCACTCCAGAGGGTGCAACAGTAGGGAAAGCGTTGGATAGCGTAGGGGTAAAAATTACTATTCACACTCCAGAGGGTGGAACAGTAGGGAAAGCGTTGGATAGCGTAGGGGTAAAAATTACTATTCCCACTCCAGAGGGTGGAACAGTAGGGAAAGCGTTGGATAGCGTAGGGGTAAAAATTACTATTCCCACTCCAGAGGGTGCAACAGTAGGGAAAGCGTTTTATAGCGTAGGGGTAAAAATTACTATTCCCACTCCAAAGGGTGCAACAGTAGGGAAAGCGTTGGAAAGCGTAGGGTAAAAAATTACTATTCCCACTCCAGAGGGTGCAACAGTAGAGAAAGCGTTGGATAGCATGGGGGTAAAAATTACTTCCCACACTACTCCCCCTTTAACACACAACAAACTACACATACAAAAACATAATTAATATAAATATCAATTAATCAATTAATAACAATTAATATTATTAAATTGATGCAATTATAAATGACCTAATTAACACATATTAATTACCATTTTATTAACAATAAATACAAATAAATAAATACAATCTCTTTAATTAGTTAAATTTAATTATATAACACCCTATTCCCCTATAAACACACAACCCACTACACATAAATAAATCACATCATTTAATCACTTAATAATAATTAATTACCAAATAATTATTAATTAACAATAACAAAACATTATTTATATTAGAACATTAACTATAATTAATTTAATTAACTAATTAATAATAATTAATTAACAATTAATTATTAATTAACAATAACACAAAATTAAATATATCAGCACATTAACTCTAATTAATTAAATTAACTAATTAATAATAACTAATTAACAATTAATTATTAATTAACAATAATAAAAAATAAATATATTAGCACATTAACTCTAATTAATTAAATTAACTAATTAATAATAATTAATTAACAATTAATTATTAATTAACAATAACAAACAATGGTATATACTACAATATTAACTGTAATTAATTCAATTAACTAATTAATAATAAATTACCAATTAATTATTAATTACAACTATTTTTTTTAAAATTATTAATTAATTCATTATTATTAAATTACTTCCCACCCTATTCCCCTATAAACCCATAACCCGCTCTGATACTAAAACGCAAAATGTAAACAAAATTACTAATTTCAAAACATACATTAAAAAAGATATTTAACAAACATATAAACAACATAATAAAATACATACCACTAAATAAAATTTCGATATTAGTAAATTTCGATATTAGTAACATACATACCTTAAAAACGATATTCTGTCTGTCGATATTTTGCACTTCGATATTCTGTACCATCGAAATTAAAACATCAATATTATTGTATCTCAATATTTTTATTTCGATATTTTGTCTCTCTACCCAAGCTAACACCTGGTGCCTTTCCCACAACATAATCTGAGGTTTCAGCAGGGGATTTACTTTTGGGACCATCAGCAATACACCCAACAGCAGCCCCAACAACAGGGGATCTTCCCTCTACAAATAGTAGAGAGGACAAAGCAAGGGAAGAGCAGATGCTCTACCCCTTTCTCCTTCCTCCTCTTCTGTCATGTATTCCTATAGGTCCTGAATCGATCCCCCTATTCCTGACCCTATTCTAGTTAAACAAACTAACAAGTTAACTAGCAGTCAGCCCATGAGGCAGAAAATCCCCATGATGCAGATACCGTTATCTGACGCAGTCACACTACGGCACAGGAACGTGTTATCTGATTAGGTCATAACGCTTGCGATCTAATTAGACAAGCGATATTCCTCCAGCCCCTGATAAGGCATACGGAGTTCTCATAACAAATCAAACCTATGACAACCTGGGCAAAACCCTGCGGCCATTGTTTTGATTTCACCGAGAACTTTAGTAAAAGAATGTGCTAACGAGCAAGTCGTATGACATCTTTATTGACGTATCTATGTCCATCCTTACGTCAATCTCGGCACCTTAAAGGTATAAATATTACCGATCTTGCCCTATGCAAACACACGCGTGGTGACGAGACGGAGCAGCCATACTTGCCGAAGCCAAGAGCAGAGCAGACCCCGCTGGCAGCAGCCCCGCCTTCCTGACGCGCTGAGAGACGCGCTGCTTTCTCCTGCCGAGAAATCCAGCCTCGGCGTTTCTGGGTAGCCCTCGCAGGCAGCCTGGAATATCGAGACCAGAGAGAGAGATACCATTCCTCATTCATCCTAACTTCCAGGTACAGAACTGAATAACCCCTCACAGAATTCCTTAGTTATTCACTTGGCAAAAACAAACTTAACTTAAACTGTAACTTTCTATTCCCGCCCACGTATTAGACTTAGGTCAGGTACACGGGGTAGGCGTATCTAGAAACACCAGTTGAGTACGTTTAGTCAAATGTATATGTGTATGTAATATATTTTATTCATTTTAAAACATCTTATGGCTTAGAAACCATATCAATGTTTTTACAGTATTATTTTATACTATTGCTTTTAATGTATGCACTTTACTTAGCTATAAGTATTGCAATAATATCGATCCATTTCTCTTGTATGAGAAAAGAGACTGATCAATAAATCACACCTTTTTATTGAACACGCCCGTCTCTTCCTTTTCTCTACATTCTGATGAGACTAAGAATGCACGTACTGACTGAGTAAAATAAATTGCCTTTTGTTCACACGACTCTCGAGATTTACTCTTGATTAGGGGAGAGCAAAGTTGTCATATTCTATGGTTGTCAGAAACTAAATCCCTTCTTGTCTAATCAGGGAAGTTAAGTCCTCCTTGAACATTCGAGAAAGTTTCTAGTGAACTCTGAGCTAAGCTGGCAAACCCAAAACTTTAAGTCTAGTATCGACAGTAGTAGACCTAGTTAACGTCTGGCCTAGGCCTTTACTGCTGTAGGTATTATTCCAATGCGCAGAGCCTATTGGGATGATAGGAACTACACTACATGGCGCCCAACGTGTTTGGAAAGGGCGATAAAACTAAAGTAAGACATTTAGAGTAACTCAGTCGTGCTTTCTCACTCAGACCCCTTTTCCCACAATACTCCAAAGACGTCTGGAGTGGGTGAAAGGTTATATCCGCCAGACCTCGCAGGAGGGAACTCCTATGTATGGTTCTTGGTATAGTCAACGTTGAAGGATAAACAGTTCCAAAATATTGTGCATCTAACCTTTGTTTCCATAAGAAACCTGATCTGCAAACAAACAAAATAACCTTCAGGACAGTAAAATGTCAGACAATGAAGAAGAAAGAGAGGCAGTTAGATTAGCAGCTGAACTCGCAGCGGCTGATGCTGCAGCACTAGATGCGGACGGGGATATAATACTCATCCCGGTCATCAAAAGGAGATCTATAACCCTAAAACTTATAGAAAATGGACTGACACCTAGAGGTGGCACAGTCATATTCGTAATTGAGGCACACGAATATCGGCAGACAGAGGTATATTATTCATGGATACATTTTCCAGCAGCAAATGCTGTAACAAAGTACTTCCACTATTACAAAATAGAGGAACCTCCTAATGAGTACACTCCTTTCGAGGAGGTGGAAGTACCACTCAAATTCCAAGAGCATTTGCTCTTATTTGATGGCGCCCTAAAACACAATAATCACATCACCAGGCTCGGTCCTTTAGGTAGACCAGGAGCAACGTGGCCGGTCCTAGCCGGATACACACCACATCCAGACATCAATGGGATGTCTGTAGCAGAGCTGTTAACACAGCTAAAACAATTAATAAAAATTCATAGACAATTAGTACAGTATGTGATGCGGACTTCAACAATTCAGCCAGCGATTAAACTTCCACAGCTGACCCCTCACCAGGGGAACACAAATAAAATTACACCACAGAACATCCAGTCTTGCCTAGGTAAAGTACCGGCTAAACGGGAACAAATACCATTCTGGTTGGCACAGAAAATTACCCAAATAGAGGCGGTGTTTCCTGACACCACCCCGCTAGAAAAACACAGGATTCTGACTATCTGTCTTCCAATGGGAATCGCACCACACATTGAGGACTGTGACACTTGGGGTACAGTCTTTGCTTCCATCTACACAAAAACGCACGGTGTTCCATCCATTTCGGTGATACCAGATGTGCTAAAACAAATTCAAGACGAATACGGTCCAGAACCCGCTTTAACTCTTGGTATGAAATTACTGAAAGACTTCAAGCAGGTCTCGGCTATATTATTAGCCAACATAAAAGGTGAAGCAGCAAACGTGGCGATCCGCCAGAGATTAAAGGAGACAGATATAGCAGACCAACCAGCTGAAATTGCCAGAATCATAGAAAAATCCTATGAGGAACTAGGTAGAGATAGTTTAGGTGGAATACCAGTAAAACCACAACTGATTGAAAGTCCAGAAAAAATATTTTTTAATAATAATTCACCAAAAAAGAACTGGGATGGAAACAAACAATCCAATCCTAAAGAAAAGAAATTCCAGTCCAGAGGAAGGTCTCCGAGGCGAAGAGAAAAATCTCCGAACCAAAGACACAGGTCACCCCAGAGTGACCCCTCTGGGAAAAGATATAACCTTAGAAATAGGGATAATATAAAAAAACCTGATAGATATCAAGACATTGATACACGTCCCTCTCAATCTTTTCAGAATTCCTCGCAGAAATCGGAAAGAAGAGGACGATCAGAACAGAGAGAAGAGCACGCCAAGTCCAAAGACAAGGAACCTGCTCAGCTAAAAAAGAAATTACAATTTCCAAAAAAGAAGGTAGCCAGTATCAAGGTAGTTAACAATGCCGAGAATACTGAGGACACAACTGAAAAACGGGGAATGGGCTCAGACAATGCTAGACAGCGCAGCAGAAGTGAGCATAGCTCGCAAAGTCCTTATGAATCATCTGGAGACAGTGGACACGAATGAATATCTTCAAGTGGAAACTGCAGACACCAGGGTTAGCAAACCTCACAAGATATACGAAATAACATTACGTATAGAGGGAGATAAGACTAGGAAAATAAGGGGACTATTTTGGGATAACCTCTCCGAGGGCTATGACATCCTTCTAGCTGAAAAAGACTGGCCACCAGAGTTTGTCAGGGAGTGCCCTCATGGCGAAGAAATAATTATGCCTGCCTTCTCAAATCAAATTCCAATTCATAAAAAATACACACTTGCTAGAAAGTGGGCAGTGGCTCTAGCTCCTGCTTTATATAAAAATCACGTGGGATGGGATGAGGACTCTCCTCCTCACAAAATCCAGTTAAAATCACAACCTACTGCACAAAGGCAGTACCCAATTAAGCAAGAAGCTAAAAAACAGGTAAATGAAATACTAGATCAGCTAGAATACCAGGGGGTGATTGAAACTTGCACCTCACAAATGAACAACCCTTTGTTTCCGGTCTCCAAACCAGACAATTCATATCGTCTAGTTTTGGATTACCGACACCTTAACACATGTTGCAAAACTTTTGCAGTGCAAAACTCACATAGTGCTGCACTAATGAATAACATAGTGCGCAAAAAATACAAAACAACCTTAGACATCTCTAATGGATTCTTTTGTCAAAACATAGCACCAGAGAGCAGATATTTAACTGCATTCTCAGTAAATGGCACTCAAAAACAATTCTGTCGGTTAGCCCAGGGGTACAAGAACAGCCCGGGGGTATTCTCAGCAAGAGTAACAGAATTACTACAACTATATGATGATGAAGCATTATCTTATGTCGATGACATTTACTTAACAGATGATGACTTGGAGACTCACTTGAAAAGAGTGAACACCATAATTCTTGGGTTCGCAGCAGAAGGTTACAAATTCAACTTTAAAAAACCCAGAATTGCCCATCTGACAGTCCTATTCTTAGGATATGAGTTATCGAGTGAAGGCAAAAGCCTAGCTGACAATTTCCTAGAGAAATGTGCCGTACTCCAAGCACCTAGAACACTAAAAAACTTACAGTCGATTCTAGGCGTCCTAAATTTCGGAAGAACATACATTGCAAATTACGCAGAAAGGGTCAAACCCCTTTATGATCTAATTAAACCCGATTTTAAAAGATCCAATTGGACTCAAATACACACAGAAATTTTGAGATCCTTACAAACAGACATGCTAATTAAAACAAAATTAGAAACACGTGATAACACACGCAATCTTGTGATTCGAGTCATCCCAGGGAGATGCGGATTCACATACCTGACCTCTAATGAGGGAGAAAAGGTACCAATTGCATTCAAATCACACTTGTACACAGAAGCTGAACAGAAATTCAGCAACAAAGAAAAAATTGTTCATGCAGTTCAAACCGCAATAGCTAGAGAAAAAGACATAGCTGACGGTAGACATATCACAGTCAGAACAGCTGAATCAGCCTTTGAGGCATTAACAACACCGTGTAATTTACCAACAACAACATTGGATCCAGAATGGTTACAATGGGTGAATTCAATCACAAACGGACAAAGTATACTACTACTTTGATCCAGAACTAGAAGAATTGGAAAATTTAGAATATGAAAAAACATATCCTCTGCCAACCGACATTCTGCCCTTACGACATTACGCCTGTGTAATTTATACAGACGGACATGCTCAACCCCCCGTTTGGGGAGAACAGGCATACAACCCCACATGTGGGATTACAAAAGAAGTGTGGCGCGGAGGTAAACTGAAACCTCTATTAACAAAAACACACTCAGTTGAAACTAATTCAGAACAACAAACTGAAATAATAGCATTGAAAATGGCGCTAGATAATGCGGATCGCGAATTCCCGACACTTATAGTGTCAGATTCATATTACTGCGTCAAATCATATAACAGCGATTTGCAGACATGGATTCAAAATGGTTACAAAGATAACACAGATGCACCAATAAAGCAGAAACTGCTCTGGGAACAAATAGTTCTTTTACAAAAAGAACTACCAAAGACTCACGTGATACATACACTGAGTCATCAACGTGATGGCGTTCACGTTGCAGGGAATTCATTGGCTGATGAGGCCGCGAAGGCAGCTGTGCAAACGGCTTCCGTAGCTGCCATCACCCGGTCAAAAACTAAAATAGACAGCGAAATATTACAAGCTGTCGGCGCTTCAGAAAAGGATTCGATAGACACACTCCCGAAAGGCTTTCCAGTAAAATACTCATACATAACTGATGCAAACAATGTTCCTTTTGCTCGAATCCCTGGAGTGGGGGATAGGGCAATTCCAAACATGGAACATAGGTTAGGACTAATAATAGCGGCACACGAAGGGCTTGCTTCTATCCATGCTGGCGTCTCAGCCACAGTATCATTATTAAAACAGAGATACTGGTGGCCACAAATGAGAAGACAAACAAGGAACTATGTTCTAGAATGTGAGATATGTCAGAAAATGAAAGTATCAACTGTGAGACGACCAGCTCAGACGCCCCTTCTAATCTCGGATAAACCATTAGCCTGTGTTTATCTAGACCACTGTGGTCCCTTACAAAGGGATGGTAACTATAAATATATCCTGGTCGCAGTGGATTCATGCACGAGATTCATATGGATGTGGCCCCAGCGAACGGCTGACGCCAGAACTGTTATAAAAGATTTGCGAGTCTTTATCGGCACATACGCAATTGGCATGCTGCATTCAGACCACGGTCCTGCTTTTAGCTCTCGGGCTTATAAGGAAGCCATGGTCAGCATGGGCGTGCAATTGCGGTACTCTTGTCCATTTCACCCTGAGGGGAACGGAATTGTTGAAAGAAAAAACCGTGACATAAAGCAATCTATAACGGCGAAGGTATTAGGTTCGGGAGCTGGGTGGGTCAAACATCTAATAAGTGTCCAACGTAGTCTCAATAACTTGCCAAGAAATTCTCTGAAGGGATTCAGTGCGTACGAATTATTATTTGGAACTAGGATGATGATCTCTGACATTGATAGTCAGACTTCAGTGGTGAAAGAAAAAAGCTTTGATATCAAAGACCGTTTGGCTATTTTGCAGGACTTAAACAAAACAAGAAAAGACCTGAGCAACATAAAGTTGAAACAGCAGCCAACAACCACTGAAGAACCACCACCTGTCCCAGCAAGACCTGTCTGGATTCCAAAAGTCGGGGATCTAGTCAGGGAGAAGATCGCGGTAAAGAAGGAATTTGGGCCTTCTTACAGAAAAGCAGTTCCTGTCTTGTCTGTCAACGGGACAAGATCAGTTGTACTACCACCACTTGCTGGTAAAAAGGAGAACCGAGTTGTATCCATCGACCTGGTAAAACCACAACATGTGGCCAATAACAAACAGTAGGCCAAGTGGACTCCCAATAAGTAGCAGAACACCAAGGTTTGCTACCAGTACAGAGGTCCTAACAAAGAGGCTCATCACATTCGAAACGCCTACAGAAGAACAACAAGGACTATGCAACAATGCAATAGAACTCAGACCTCTGAAAACCCAAATAAAAACATTTAGCAGAGACACACCAATCTATAATGAAGTACCAAGTGAAAATGCAAGGAAGAGAAATCCTGAACCAATTGGAACAATTGACAGAACTGCATCCGGCTACTTCATAAACTTCGATGATTCCTCTGAAGGCTTCAGTGAATCAAAGACACAGCCATCATCAAAAACCTTTAAAGATAAAGCTAAAGAACTTTTGAAACAACTGAAAGAAACATATCTGATTTCTCCATGGATTGAATTTTGGGTGGGTTTTGGTGCATTTATCCTCATACTTTGGCTCATCATGGTACTTACTTTGGGACGCTTCATTGAGGGAAAATATGCTAAAATGGACACAGCAAGTCAGAAAATCAACTTGATCCTCAAACCACACACATCTTCACACATCGAGAAAAGAGAACTTTCTTCAGTCAACTTCACAGCCAATCCGATACCTGGTGGGGTAGCCTGGGACAACACTGACTATGAAATTTATGGTCCGGTCGAAATCCAGAAATATCCACACCAAATTAAGATCTCATTGAGTGACTTTGCAAAACCAAACTCATTTGCTGATGATTGGGACTTCGAAAGCATTAATAATATGATGTCTGACTTAGTAATGTCTGCTAAATTTACCAAACATGATTATTTGCAGGGTTCTACAAATTATGATAGTATGTATTGCTATAACCACTATGGTAACCATTTTTTACATAGATCTGCACAACCTAGAAATGTTTTAAATTATAATCAATGGGAACATTGTGCAACCCCTCCAAAAGGAAGCTCAAGAACCTTCTATGACAAATATTCATACTTTTCAGGTTTTAACACAAGTAATGCTGAAATATTTTATTTTAAATTATCAAACAAGACAGGAACCAAGACCATGATAACCAACACAAAATTGATATATTCAGACTCATTTTTTGAAAAAATGAATACTTTTGGTTTTGATTATTGGGACAAAAATGTTGAATTGAAAAGTGTTTGGGGTACAAAAGATTGGCAAGTACAGGGTATAGAAGCTTTGTTTAGAGCCTGCATGATTCCAGAACAAATTATATTTTTAAATGACACTGTTCAACAAACAACCTGTCTTGGCCTAGCCAAAATAAAAGATTTAAATAAACAGTCTATTCCAAAGCCAACAATGTTTAGCAACACTTCTACAGATGAAGAGATAGACGTAAACCATATATTAAACCAAAACAGAACACATCCTGATTGGAAACAGTGGTTGATCTGGCCAACAGATACAAATAACTGTCAAGACAGATTCCTGAACAAAACACAGGGGTTCAAAATGACCAGGCCAGACCCTAGATATCCTCAAAGACATCACCCAGGGATAATAACAACCTACAGTGTGGGCAAATTATGCCTTCAGTGGCTACAAACTTCCACACTGGCAGAAATTAAGCAACACCTAACTTTACTTACTGATGGTGCTGACTTGCGTGATTTCATAATGGGACCACGCAAACAGCGTCAAAAGCGTTTCATAGCAGCCTCTGTATATGCAGAATACAATGAGGCCTGGAAGGTTACTCAAATTGAAACAGCAGAGAGAATACGGGAAATTGACCGTATTAATTTGGAAAAATCACTTTCTGTAGTGGACAATGGGTTAATGACTCTGTCCTCCAGAATTTTTTCTTTGGACAGCATTGTGTCGTCAGCAATCGATATATTATCGCAAGACTTACTGTTATTACAACACGGTCAGTCACAATTGCGCTCTATTGTACAGCTTGGCTGGACGTTACAAAATCTGCATTCAGGCTATGTGCCTTGGCGTTTAGTCAACACAACGTCACTATTCCAAATCTTTAACCTTACTGATAGACAAATCGGTATGGCACAAAAGGGTGCTGATTATACAATCTTGAGCATTGAAAAACTAGAAAGATTACCAATGACAATGTCAGAACGACCTGTCAGTGAATGGATAATACATGGAATAATAAATATTCCAATCTCAACCTTCAGGTTTCAATACTGCCAAAAATATATACAGGCTGGCATGTACGAGAAATTGGGAAAGGGGTACCTTAAAACAACTTGGAACCTGCCCTATTCACATGCATGTGTCAGTAATAAAGGACAGAAAGTGTTTCTTAGTGGCAACAATTGTGCGATGTCACTAAGTGGCACACTTCTGTGTAACGGAATTAGTTTGCATGGAGCCTGTGAAGGGAATTCATACAACCTTTCATGTCACCAGCAAGGCGCACCTGCAACAGAAATAGAACCATTCTTTCAAAGACTCTTTAATGGGAGTTACATTCTAATTGTAGACCGCAGATGTTGTAGTCTTATGCCCGGGACTCCTTATCTAGTAACTACGACTGCGAAGGTCAAGTGCTGTGGACGCTCATTGTTCCCCAGCTCCTTTCCAGACAGGGAGGCAAGGGCATGGCCCAATTTGAAAATTACTTCTATTCGAATAGATACTTTAAGCAGAATGAAAACAGTGCTTCTTCAGACGCCTACAAGGCTCACGTCATCAAAAGAAACGTATGATCTACAAGTCGCAAGGACGACTGCAGAGATACATACATTATTATCAACTAAATTCCCCCGTACATTTCGCGGAAATCCTGAATGAAATCTTAAATATTTCTGATACCAATGGGGTCTCAAAGGTATTTAAGACAGTATTTTCGATGGCATTAACACCATTCAAAGCCATACTGGGTATTTTTCCAGATTTCGTCCATTCGATTTTTGGCGGACTTCCCCTGATCTTGGGACTAATTGCAGGAATCCTATTCTTGGTCCTTATTTTTCGTTATGGCAACCCATGTCACAGACAAAACTCTTGCGACAAGGGAAGAAACAATCCTAGCCATTGGATACCGGGACCGGATATCAAAAATCCTGGGACTCTCCCGGCTTAGAGACCTGAACATGACTTGGTTTCTATCATTTCGACCAATGTGGCAAAGATGTGTTTTACCTGTATTGAGGTGTCTGCTATGCGGAGAAGAATGCGTGTTAGACACCTGTCTGACGCTACAATCGGATGCGCCAATGGATGCAGAAACATTGTTGAGCCCGATCAAGGTTCATGCTTTGTGCTGCCCTCAAAGGCTACCAATCCTGATGACGGCATTCGTGGAAGCTTCACCACTACGATTGATGGGTAGTGAAGTTCAAGATGAAAGCAGCATCGAACAGGTACGACCTTCTGTCAGTAATACAAATCAGAATGTCAATGGAGACAATCATGCGCATGAATGCATGATTACACCTATTTCCGAGTTAGTGGAACTTTCCCAGCTGTTGACAGTTTTTTCGAAAGCCTAAATGATATGATGTTCTCTCCAGAGCAGAAATAGAGACTTTTGAGCAAACTCGCACACGGCGTTCCCTGAATTCGGCCTTCAACTTTAAAAATAAAGTCACATGAACAATTTTCGCTCCAGTTCACGGACAGCAGTTTTTCCAGCAGCCCCAAATATTTTTGCATATTTTTCGGGACACTATCTTCTGCTTAAAGTAAGAACTATTCTTAGAGAACTAAGGTTTCTAAATTTTAGATAGCTTATAGACATTAGCTGCCCGCTGGTATGTTCATAAATATTTTATTCTGTGATGGAATGGTCTCGAACCTTTTTTCTGTATTTAAGAAACCATTTCATGTGTAATTCTCATATACCAAATAAGCAATAATGTATACAAATGCGTGATTACTTTAGCATTATTCTACAGCTTGAGTGCATACAATATATATGTCTGCAATTTTTCAGTATATTTGGAAATTTCAAAATGCATTTATGTATTTTGGGGTGGTAAGGTATACACACTACTCTATAGTATGTTGTACAATGTTATACTATGCCTAGATTAGTAAATATGACCATAGTTAGCGTGGAGTGGGTGTCATGTATTCCTATAGGTCCTGAATCGATCCCCCTATTCCTGACCCTATTCTAGTTAAACAAACTAACAAGTTAACTAGCAGTCAGCCCATGAGGCAGAAAATCCCCATGATGCAGATACCGTTATCTGACGCAGTCACACTACGGCACAGGAACGTGTTATCTGATTAGGTCATAACGCTTGCGATCTAATTAGACAAGCGATATTCCTCCAGCCCCTGATAAGGCATACGGAGTTCTCATAACAAATCAAACCTATGACAACCTGGGCAAAACCCTGCGGCCATTGTTTTGATTTCACCGAGAACTTTAGTAAAAGAATGTGCTAACGAGCAAGTCGTATGACATCTTGATTGACGTATCTATGTCCATCCTTACGTCAATCTCGGCACCTTAAAGGTATAAATATTACCGATCTTGCCCTATGCAAACACACGCGTGGTGACGAGACGGAGCAGCCATACTTGCCGAAGCAAAGAGCAGAGCAGACCCCGCTGGCAGCAGCCCCGCCTTCCTGACGCGCTGAGAGACGCGCTGCTTTCTCCTGCCGAGAAATCCAGCCCCGGCGTTTCTGGGTAGCCCTCGCAGGCAGCCTGGAATATCGAGACCAGAGAGAGAGATACCATTTCTCATTCATCCTAACTTCCAGGTACAGAACTGAATAACCCCTCACAGAGAATTCCTTAGTTATTCACTTGGCAAAAACAAACTTAACTTAAACTGTAACTTTCTATTCCCGCCCACGTATTAGACTTAGGTCAGGTACACGGGGTAGGCGTATCTAGAAACACCAGTTGAGTACGTTTAGTCAAATGTATATGTGTATGTAATATATTTTATTCATTTTAAAACATCTTATGGCTTAGAAACCATATCAATGTTTTTACAGTATTATTTTATACTATTGCTTTTAATGTATGCACTTTACTTAGCTATAAGTATTGCAATAATATCGATCCATTTCTCTTGTATGAGAAAAGAGACTGATCAATAAATCACACCTTTTTATTGAACACGCCCGTCTCTTCCTTTTCTCTACATTCTGATGAGACTAAGAATGCACGTACTGACTGAGTAAAATAAATTGCCTTTTGTTCACACGACTCTCGAGATTTACTCTTGATTAGGGGAGAGCAAAGTTGTCATGTTCTATGGTTGTCAGAAACTAAATCCCTTCTTGTCTAATCAGGGAAGTTAAGTCCTCCTTGAACATTCGAGAAAGTTTCTAGTGAACTCTGAGCTAAGCTGGCAAACCCAAAACTTTAAGTCTAGTATCGACAGTAGTAGACCTAGTTAACGTCTGGCCTAGGCCTTTACTGCTGTAGGTATTATTCCAATGCGCAGAGCCTATTGGGATGATAGGAACTACACTACACTTCTTCCCCAACCACTACAGGGAAACAGCCATAGTTACCCTTGTCCGAACACACACAGTCATTTTGGGGACAGACATCCCATTTTCACACGTTTGGAGGACTTCAGACCTTTCACAAGTTTTGAGGATTCCAGACGGTCTTGTAGATTGTGGGAAGGGGTATGCCCTACCCTTCCAGCAGAACCCTCAACCATCTCTTCCAGTTACCAGTACTCCTGCCAGACCATCTGACTGTCCTTCAGCAAGAGGTTCTGACCTTACTAGTAATGGGTACTCTGGAGTGTGTTCCAGAGCAGGAGAGGGGCTAGTGATCCTGTCCCTAGCTCTGGTTCTTCTAGCACTGGAAATGGAAGTCTAGATTGTGTCTGACGACCTGCAAGATATCTACTTCCACCTTCCTATCCTGCAGATACACAGGAATTTTCTAGGCATCACGGTCCGATCCGAACACTATTAGTTTGCTGTTCTCCCATTTGACCTCACTTTGCTCCTCCAGTCTTCACAAAGGTGGTGGTGGTAGATTCAGACCATCACAGGTGACAATTAATTCCAGAATTCCTTTACCGGGATAACTGGCTCCTAAAAGCCAACTCACCAGGGATGTGTCCTACCATTTGCACACAACTGACAAGTTGTCGGTCAATATGAACTTTTCCATCAACAATTCTACGTCTCCCCTAGTTACATTACAGTGCATCCAGAGGCATATTTATCAATGTTTTGCATTGCCCTTTACCCGCGCAAGGCAGTGCAGGGCTACACAAAACCTAGAATGAGATTTACCAAGCCTGGCTGGATTAACAAAAGGCTGCGCAAGTCATTGCCTTGCGCTACTCTGCCCTGACAAGGCGTTCCATAGGTGAAGCATGGATATTTCTATGCATCCATCCATTGATTTTGGTGCATTCTCCGAATAAATCTGGGAATGTGTCAACATTCTACACCTTCCCAGGGGAGGTACAGCGAGGAGAAATGTGTCTATATATTTTCATTGTTTCCGCTTTCTAAGTGTTCGGCATTCTGCAACACACTTAGTTGAGGGAAGTGTCTTTCAGCGTTGTGTTTGTGCAGGAAGATGACCCTTCCTGCACAAAAACAATACTGCACCCCTGTGCAAGGGTGCCTGCTCTGGTGCAAGCAGTACATGTTGCGCCATCACAAACGGAGGACAGGAATATGCCAAATAATGTTAAATATGGCACATTCCTGCTCTCTCCCTTTTGTGCAGCGCAGCAATGTATCTTGCAGCAATGCTTTGCTTGAAGACGTGATAAATTGGAAGGGACGGGATGGCATACCATTGCAAAATGAGCCTTCCCTTCTTCTCAGAAGGTTCACAACATCCAGGCTATGATTGTGATGTTTCAAAATGGAGTGATTGTTCCAGTCCTGATGGTCTTATGCCTCTTCGATCTGCAATCCTCCTTCATCCTTCTGGTCACCTATGCATGCTGACACATGAGGGCACTCCAATGATGTCTTTGCAGGCAGTGGTTCAAGCACATTTTATAACACTTTAGTGGCCTTACAGTGGTAGAGGATGGACAGCAATCTATCCCAAGTAAGTCCATTTCACTCTATCCCTCCGGTGGCAACAGGTATCACTGATGCCTCCACTCTAGAGTGGGTAATATATCTGGAAGAATGTGAGATCAGAAGCCCCTGGTCCCTAGATGAACGGAGATTGCTCATTAACCTCTAGGAATTACAGGTCATAATTTTGGCACTCAAGGTCTTCCTCACTTCCCTCAGTGATCAGTGTTTTCAGATCTTGATGGACAATAAACTATGTAGTATATCATCAAGCAGGGGTGAGTAGGGTCATACTTCTCTACCAAGAAGCTCGGAGACTCTAGTCTTGGGTTCAGGAACATTAGATTTGCCTGGTGGCACATCACCTTGCAGGTATGCTCAATGTGCTAGTGGATAGTTTCAGTAAGATTCATCTTGCCAACCACAAGTGGCATCTGGAATCGGAAGTAATCCAGGACATATTCCAGCTCTGGAGGACTCCTGATATTGACCTGTGTGCCACTCACGAGAACGCTCAATTCCTGAAATTCTGTGACCTCTAGTTTCCGATGAAGGGAGCATTGGGGGATGTGTTTCAGTTGAAGTTGAACTTTTCGCTTCATTATGTGTTTCCTTCCATTCCCTTGATTGCTCGAATTCTAAGGAAAAGTTTTCTTGATCAGGCCCAAGTAATCCTCATTGCCCCCAGATTTGCCACAAAGGGTGTAAAATGTAGACCTTATTCGCTTCTCCCTGTGCCCTCCGCTCTGTCTCCCTCACAGAGTAGACCTCTTGTTGCAGTCACATGGCGGGTTCTTCATCCCAACTGCTAAAGCCTCCACCTGTATTTCTAGAGATTTAACGGGCAACATGAGATCTCTTTATTTACCTTCTGAAGGTGTGGATAATAATTTGTGTGCCCACAGTCATGTCCCCAAGATAGTGTACTGAGGCAGATGGAATTCATTTACCAATTGATATGTAGACAGCTTAGTAGACCCTCTTCACGTTCATCTGTCTAACATCTTAGGATTGTCCTTTCACTAGCTCAGCAGTGGGGCGCAGTGGGTACTGCTAAAGCTCACTTATCAGACTTTTCGGCTTTTCTTTGTTTACCTGACCGGCTGTCCCTTTTCAAACCATCCATAGTTATGAGGTTCCTAAAGGGACAATTAACAAGTTTCCACCAATAACTTTTAGGATGCCTCAATGGGGCTACAACTTGGTTCTCGTGTTTCTTTTATTTTCCCCTTTTGAACTATTACATAGTTGTCCTTTACGTTACTCACATTTAAGGCAGTCTTCCTGATCACTAACACACCAGCTAGACGTGTTAGCAAGTTGCAAGCGTTTAGTGTCAAACATATATTCATTTCTTTCAGTCCTAACAGATTGGTGTTAAAACCAAGGCTGCCTTCCTGCCAAACAGACTCCCAACCTTCTTCACTCATCCACAGGCAACCAAGTAAGAACAGAGACTGCATCGTCTTGATCATAAGAGAGCAGTTAGCTTCTATGTGGACAGAACATGCGAGTTAAGGCTAGATGATCAGCTGTTTGTGGGCTATATGGAGAAGGTGAAAGGCAAAAAAGTGCATGAGAGGACATTATCAAGATGGATAACCCTATGAATTACAATGTGCAGTGCTCTGGCTAACAAAGAGCCATCAGAAAGTATTCAAGCTCATTCCACCAGAGCAAGTTTTGTACTTCTGCAATGGCAACAGGAGTTCCGATAGCACACATCTGCAAAGTGGTGAGTTGGGTGTCCCTCTACACTTTTGCGTAGCATTACCATTTGAACTCAGAAGGGAGAATGGAAAGTCACTTTGCTCGCTGGTTCCTTGAGAAGTTCTTGGTAAAAACAGCCATGCACCCACACCTTGTCTCGTGACTATTGGGGGAATTTATTCAAAAGGTGACGAATCTGCAAGTAGAGCAAATACGCCCTGGAAATTTCTCTATCCACCCACACAGAATTATGTACTCAATCAATCAATCAAATCAAGCTTTATTCGGATCATACAAAATGTCCATAAAAGCATTCTATGAAATAGAATAAAATCCATTTATAACCAAGACTATGCAAAAGAAACATTATCTTAACATAATTAAAATAAGCACAATCATTATACATGTATACCTATAGTAATTCTTAGTTCAATTTTTCTAAGTGAACAAGGTCATTCCTTTGTTTTTTTGCTGACATTATTTAACAAATTACTGCATTGCAGACTGGTATTCTTTCCAAATTCCGTAAATAATTAAAAGAAGTTTTATAGGATTACAGGCAATTATCTTTAAAAATTGGACGGAGATACATTTTTCTAATTTCTATATACAAATTACAAAAGAGTCAAAAGTGAAGGGTGCTTTGTTTGGATCTACCATCACACGGGCAGTTTGGAAGATTAGCACACCACTTGCCCCTTTTAGGAAAAGCAAAAAGATGGTGTAATGTATTCATCCGTATCTGGTTAGGTAGAATCTATGCTGTACATTAGTTATAAAAACGAGGTATGGCTGCAGACCCATGGCGATTGGTCCCTTAAGATAAGATATACCAATTTTCTTAGAACCTGAAACCTCATCTCTTAAGGCTGTCCTAACATTCAGGAGACTTCTTTTCAAATCAACCTTACTGATGTGTTGTATGTCTTCAGGTTGATTTCCATTCAGGGGCAAGTTGCATTCTTCTAAGAGACCACTAATATACTTAACCAAGGTATTTTCTTGCATCGGTCTGGGGACAAACAGTCTAAAATAATATCCCTCATAAAGCGAGTTTCTTCCCTAGTCCACATATGGTGCCACAAATTTAAGGCGGCTATGGTAATCAAATTGTGTATATATGGTGTTCCGGTTTCTCTATGCAAGATAATGAAAGGGGTAGAGGCCGGTACGGCTAACAAACGTCTTAAAAAGTTGTTTGCAAGAATTTGTAATGGCAAAGTATCCGTCTGGCCCCATAGTGCTCCCCGGTGATGCACTTTGCTCCGTATAGCTTGAGAATCTCCCGTACAGGTTTTTTACCAATTTTTTGGGAGAATCTAAAAATAGCCTCCCCCAATTTCACAAATTTCAACTTGCATAGAGTTATATGTGTATTCCAAGTACCTTTACTGTTAAAAGGAATCCCTAAGTAAGAACATGTAAACGTTCTCTCTATTAATGTCGCGTTAATATAATGTGATTTTGTTTTAATATTCCTTTTACCGCAGGACATAACCAAAGTCTTACTCAGGTTAATTTTTAAATGTTTTCCGTCATAAATCTAGTAAAATTGTCCATCATGGACTGTAATCCGTTCGCTGTCCTTGAAATTAGGACAGCATCATCGACGTACAATAATAGGAGTGTTGCCCGCTTACCGATCATTGGGACATCTACCCCCAAATTCTGTAGTAAAATATCAACGCCATTTATATGAAGTGAAAACAGAAGAGGTGCAAGTGTGCAGCCTTGTCTTATTCCATGTGTAATATTAAAGTGCTTTTTGCATTCCCCATGTATTCCATAACGTATCTTTGCGGACAGACGAGCATAGATTTTAGATAAGAAACTAATAATATCCTCCGGGGCTCCCATCCCTCCCAACGTCTCCCATAAAATGCACTTGACAAATCTACAAAGCAAAGGTGCAAGTATCCTTCCCTAGCGAAGGTGTATTCTCCTATTATTGTTGTAATACTTTATTCGATATAATCATATCATAAAAGTACAAACATTCAAGTTAATGGCATACATGATAAAAATGTACAATTCATAAGATAAAAACCAATAAAAATATTATTTACACTTTTAAAACAACTCTGATAGCGGTACTAAAGTGCAACAACGGTAATATACATATGGGCTTTCTGTACATGCAGGATCTATACTTTATTAGTATTTAGCAATCTGGTGCGAGTGAGCCATGCACTTGATAGGTACTTTGCAACTCCGCATACAACAAATAAAGATGTTGTATCCGTTAAGAGAATGCGGAGGGCGACCCTAAAATCTCTAACCCCCAACTCCCTGCATACTGGCTTCAACCATCGCGATCTCGCCCTTTTGTATGCTTTGCAACCAAACAGAAAGTGTGGTAGGGATTCGGTCTCACATGGAGAGCTTGGACAGGTGCCATTTGAGACCCGTGTTCCTTTCCATCCCCTAATAAATGTGTTAAGGGGTAGTGTCCCATACCTCATTTAAAAAAAAATTGATCTGTCTTTTGGTATTTGGATGAAATCTAATAATGGTTCAAACCTCCTAGTGGGCTTATGCTCCAAAAATTGTGTGGTTAGAGCTTCCAATTTTGTACTCTTCTGTTCCTCAGTGTGTACCCACTCCCAGTAGATTTTCTTAACAACTTGCTTTGGAGGAGGGGACTGTGAGGTCCAGGATTCAGCCAATCCCAGCTTCATGACCATTTGCCTCAATTTGTTTAGCCACTGGATCTTATTCGCACTATTCAAGGCTATCAGTTCGTCCATCACCAGGGCGTAATTTGCTAGTTCTGGGGTCCTTCTCAGGCGCACCCAGAACAGCACAGGGCGAAGGAGTACTATGTCTAAAATGGAGCGTTTGCCCATATCATGAAAAAGGGGCTTCAATGGGGTTGAGATAGGAACGGCAACTAAGTCCCTTATAAACTTATTCTCTGCTCTAGCCAGAACGGTGACATTTTCGCAGCCCCACAGTTCCAACCCATAGACTGCGGAGGACAGCACCTTCCCTTCATATACAGCTAGAGCCCGGGCTATAGGCCTGCTGACTGACATACACTGACTCCTCAGACTGGCTCCCGAGACTCTCTTGAGGTTTAGCAGCATCTTGGCAACATGGGAGTTCCATTTTATTCTATAGTTAATCCTGATTCCCAGGTAGTCAAAATCCTCCACCACCTCAAGAGGCGACCCATTAAGGGTGATATTAATTTTCTTTGCTTTTTTTGAAGGGGGCAGCACCATTAACTTGGTTTTGGATGTATTAATGGTCAGCCTGCGTTCATCGCAAAATAGACTGAATCTGTCCAGTAGTTTCTGCAGCCCCGAAGGGGTTTTGGACAACAGGAGGGTGTCATCTGCGAAGAGGAGGGTTGGTGTTTTCTCCCCCGCCAGGACAGGGGCATCGGCATTGTCCTCCCTCAAATGGTCTACCACCCCATTGATAAAGAGGGAGAACAATGTCGGGGCCATCACACAGCCCTGGAGTACCCCCCTATCCACAGGCACCCTCCCTGTTAGCTGTCTCTGATTCCGCCATCTAATTCTAGCATAATTATCTTCGTGAAGTTTAACCATAAACTCCAGGAGGTAACGCGGGAACCCCATTTCCAGCAGCACCCTCCAGAGTTTATCACGAGGCACCAAATGAAAGGCCCTTTTGAGGTCTATGAAGGCCAGATATAAATTCCCCTTCATAATGGTTACTGATTTCTAGTATATTGCCCAAAACCTGAAAACCTGGTCCATAGTACCCACATTCTGGCGGAAACCCGCCTGGAAGTGGGACAGTATATTCCCCTCCTCTAGCCACATACCTACTCTATTTATAATGATCCTGCCAATTATTTTCTGAGCAGCGTCGATTAATCTAATCGGCCTGTAGTTGGCAGGGTCCTCCCTATCGCCTTTCTTATGGATAGTAACGACTTCAGTGCCCCTCCACGAGTCAGGGACCATGAAGGATCCATGAAGGATTCTATTCATTATAGGAGCAATAAAATCAGATCACAGCTTAGGGTCATGTATGTATAGATCGCCCGGTAACCCATCCGGGCCTGCCGCTTTAGAGGGGGGTTATGCTCCTGATAGCATCAGAAACTTCTCGGTCTACAAATTGTTCTACAGGTGTAAGTTCCTCATTAATAAAGTCATTTTGTACCCTCCATAATTGAACTAAATCATCTTCGCCACAATACAGATTTGAAAAATGGGAATGCCATTGTTGCTCAGTTATATGGTTAGGGAGGGGCTCTACTCCTCTCCTGTCAAGTTTGTTTATCAAGTTCCAAAACAGGGTAGAGTTCTTCGAACTGGCAGCGATCTTAAGTTGTTGCCAATATTCTTCCTCCCAGTCCTTTTTTGCACTTTTAATGCAATCGCTATATTCCCTTCTAGCCGTCCTAACTGCTATAGCGTCCTTTCTCCTAATGGCGTTTGCTATAGCCCTTCTCTTTTCCCTACAACCTGTTGTATACCATAGGGTGCCACTTTTTGGTGGATTCTTCTTCCTTGGTCCACTAGTATCTCTTATAGTGAAGAATTAACCAATTTTCTCTATTAGACTCTTGTAGGAGTCTATAAAATTCCGACTTTGTTCGGTTGACTGGGCGGAGGTATGGGATAGGAGTTCCCTAGTTTCTGCCTCTACTAGTTCTTTAATACGGATCAAAATATCTTCTTGGCACATCACCCTGTTCCACTTTAATCTGCGTTTGCAATTAGATGGAACTACTTCTTTTGTGATCATAAGTGGGCCATTTAATGCTTCCCTCTCATTACCCCATCTTATTTCCATGCAAAGTGGATTATGATTGCTATCCTGTGACTGTCTGACTTCCATGTCAACTAGTCTGTTCCAGGAACCGGTATCGAGCAGAATGTAATCAATACGGGATGGACAACTAAATCTGTTATAGGTCATCATACCATTTGGGTCTGAGGTTGTCCTACCGTTCAGGGTACGTAGGTTATATTCTAGTGTTAGGGAATTTATTTGGATCGCTCTTGGCGTCCATTTTCTGATTGGCGCTATGGTTAGAGGCGGGATGGACTGTCTAGAATCCTCTTCGTTAAGTCCCAGGAGATCTTCTTTACTTAAGGGTTCATATGTATAGTTAAAATCTCCCCCTACAATAATGCTAGGCAATGGGGGGATACCTGCTAGCGCCACCTCGAGTAAGGCTATAGTGGGTGAAGTTTGACCTCCTGGGGAACCTATAGCATAAACATTAAACAGCTCCATCGAGCTTCCAATATGGGAGCCCTTAGTGGAGATATGTAGTATGTCCTGCGACTGTAAAGTATGCGCAGTAAGTGCCCAATTCAAAGCCACACTAAACCATACGTGCAGTCCTCCCGATGGGCGACCTCTCCCTGAACTAATTGCCGGAATAAAGTGGGTGGAATATCTGCATTTATATAGGGGAGACATGCTCCATGTTTCCTGGAACATACAGATGTCGAACGTATCTATGAATTCTTTCCATTCTGGATTTGCCATATTTTTATGACGCCCAGCTATGTTCCAGGAAAGCAATTTAATCATGTTTGTGTTTGTAACCCTCTCTGTGTGAACTACTTCTGAAGCTAGTCTTCCAACTGCTGTTGTTAGGGGATATTGAGCGTTGACCACTTCATTAGACCTTTCTTCCCCCCGAGGAACAACCTCATCATTAATCTTTATAGCCTATCTATAAGGCTTGTGGTGAAATTGGTCTGACGTTCGGGCTTCCACATATTGTGTGTTTGTGTTACACTATTCAGATAGTTATCCTTTAATGGTCAGTCTATGTTGTTTAGACCCGATGCGTCCTCGGGCCTAGATTTAGACCATAGAGGTGCGTGTCTGATTTGTATGTTACAATTCCTAGGGGGGCATGTCCTATACTGTAGGGCTACTAGGTTCTCTGCAATTGCTGTGTTACCAAACTATATCTCAATACAGTCTGTTGATGAACTAGGCAAGGAAATTCTTTTAACATTAAACATATCCTCCATAATGACTGATCTGCGCAATGGCTTTATTGCGTATGAATTCACTGTTCTCATAAGTGTTAGCAGCTCCAAGCTTGGTGACCCCGGTCATGTAGACAATACCACAAGGGGATCTGTATGGTGTGTTTATCTGTTTGTTACTCCAATTAGTTGTTTCAGCCATGTCACTATAATATTTATTATCCCCCTGCAGGACCCTGCATTGTGATATTGACCCCCTCAATTTTGCTACTTCGGCATATGAGCCCGAGGTGTTTTGCCTGGCGGGTATTTTAGCTAGGGGGTTATGAGCTGGGATTTTGGGTCGGAACTCTACTACAGTTTTGGAGACACATAATGGGGCTGTTCGTGTATTGGGTTTAGATAGGGCCGCTCCTGCTGTTTGGTTTGGTGGGGCCGATCGCAAGATAGGGGCTTCCTTTTACCGGGTTGGACACTAACACTGGGTGTAGAGTGTATGTTATGTGTAGTTCCTCCCGTTTTGTAAAGTCCATCATGAATTTCTTAATAATAGATATATATCCCTTACCAGGCTTTCCATTTTCATCATGATTAAATTATTAAAATTCAAACATCTGGAGCATTCACCTGGACTATTCACAGCCTCCACAGTCCCCCCCAGCCCTTGTGATAAGACCTCACTTAATTCCCTTGATTCCCATTCCAACACTGAAAAGCGATTAGTACAAGTGATGCCCATTTCACATGCAATCACCTTCGAGGACCTGTCTATATTCCCAGTTGATTTAGCTGGAAGTTCGGCATTAGCACTCATGTTTGCCCCTCTTAATGCCTCTGTAACATTTACCTCAATGGGGCTAGCAGGGTTAGAATGCATATCATCTACTGAGCACTTGGATTTTGATCTTTTAGAAAAAATAGCTAGGATCACTTTGCTCTTTATCTGCAGTAAACCGTCGACCAGGGGATCAGGGTTATCCACATTTCTTAAGGTAGGAGCCGTCAATAGAATGTCCTCACAATCTTCAACAATAGATTCGATGCTTGACATAACACCATTAGCGGCAGCATGTAGCGACTTTTTGACTTCTTCCTTTTTTTTGTTGTAATGGCAAGGGCTCCCCCCCCTCCATTACCTTCCTTTTACCCATTGCTAGCTACAACTTTCCCTGGTAAATGGGATAATATCCAACAACTCGAAGGTGGCCCAACACCATCTTGTGTATCAGGGAACAGTCAACTTGACGAATGAGCACAGTACCTTTTTTTTTGTTGATATGGGTGGTTCAAGTTCTCACATGTAAGGGCGGGGCCCTGCCCTGCCTCGATCTGCCTAGGACGGCTGCAGACGGCCCCACCCTTGTCCCGGTCTTCTCCCGGCGCGCTCCCGTGCGCGTCCCGCGGGACGAGGTTCCAAGGGATCCTTTATGCGCCTCCTGGTGCTTCCGTGTGATGTCTGCGGCGTCCTGGCCTCTAGTGGGGCTTCTGGGAGGTGTAGTCACAGGAGTGGAAGGGGCCCGGCGGAGCCAAGCCTGGCCGGAGGAGCGAGCGGAGTAAAGCCCGACCCACAGGTGCTGCTACAGGAATGCGGGGCTCGGCGGAGCCAAGCCCGGCCAAGATGATGAAGCAGGGCAATGCCCGGCCCTCAGGAGCGAGTACAAGCAACAGGTAAAGTTCCCCCGGACTAAGCACCAAGGGAGCCTTTATACGCGTCCTGGCGCTTCCGTGTGACGTCCACGGCGTCCTGGCCGCTAGTGGGGCTGCTGGGAGGTGTAGTCACAGGAGTGGAAGGGGCCCGGCGGAGCCAAGCGCGGCCAGAGGAGCGAGTGGAGCAAAGCCCGGCCCACAAGTGCTGCCACAGGAATGCGGGGCTCGGCGGGGCCAAGCCCAGCCAAGATGATGAAGCAGAGCAATGCCCGGGCCTCAGGAGTGAGTACAAGCAACAGGTAAAGTTCCCCCCGGACTCGGCACCAAGGGAGCCTTCATGCTCCTCCTGGTGCTTCGTGTGACGTCCGCGGCGTCCTGGCCGCTAGTGGGGCTGCTGGGAGGTGTAGTCACAGGAGTGGAGGGGGCCCGGCGGAGCCAAGCCCGGCCGGAGGAGCGAGCGGAGCAAAGCCCGGCCCACAGGTGCTGCCACAGGAATGCGGGGCTCGGCGGAGCCAAGCCCGGCCAAGATGATGAAGCAGAGCAATGCCAGGCCCTCAGGAGCGAGTACAAGCAGCAGGTAAAGTTCCCCCCGGACTCAGCACCAAGTGAGCCTTTATGTGCCTCCTGGCGCTTCCGTGTGACGTCCGCAGCGCCCTGGCCGCTAGTGGGGCTGCTGGGAGATGTAGTCACAGGAGTGGAAGGGGCCCGGCGGTGCCAAGCCCGGCCGGAGGAGTAAGCGGAGCAAAGCCCGGCCCACAGGTGCTGCCACAGGAATGCGGGGCTCGGCGCAGCCAAGCCCGGCCAAGATGATGAAGCAGAGCAAAGCCCGGCCCTCAGGAGCAAGTACAAGCAACAGGTAAAGTTCCCCTATTAGTTCTAAGTCCAGAAACTGTTCGACCTCCCCAACACCTCGTCTGAAGCCATACTGAGCTACAGATAAGATGTTCTTTTCTTCTACCCATTGCTCTAGGCTGGCCAACAGCATTCTTGCCATTACTTTAAAAGTAGAGTCAAGCAAAGGTATTGGGCAATAGCAATTGGCACTACTCCTATTCCACTTTTTGAAAATGGGGACTATCAGACTCTCTGCCCAAGTGGCAGGTACCACCCCATCAATTGTTGCATTAAAAAATTTGTACACAACGGGTACCCAAAAATCCATATTAGATTTAAATATATCAATTGGGACTCCGTCGGGGCCAGCCGCTTTGCCACTAGCGCTATTCTTAAGGGCTGTTACAATTTCATCTTGACTGATACTCCCTATTTTGGTGTTTTTTAAGATTATGACGGATTTATCCTCTTTATTTAAAAAACCCTGATCAGTTTCATAAAAAATTGCTTCAAAGTGGATTAACCAATCCGCTGGGGTCACTACCATATCAATTTTTACTGATTGGACATCTTTAAAGAAAGGTTGATCCAATGTTTTCCAAAAAAGGGCCGAATCTTTAAGGTCGGCAGCTTTGATCAGATTCTCCCAATCATTATCCCTAATCTCCGAGTTTCTTCGGGTAAGGGCTTCTTTATATGACTTCCGTAGGATACTGTCCTCCGCCATATTACGCCAGATGTTTTTATTGCAGACTTTAAATCTCTATTTAATCTAGAGCATTGATTATCAAACCATCTTGGGGAATGCGAAACATCTGTTTTAGGATTCTTTCGCAAATTATCAGAAATTGCAGTAGAAATACTTTAAAAAGCCTTAACTATGTCCATACTATTTGAGGAATTATCAGGGCAGGTTAAAACATGATCATTAATTTTTAATAGGATCCTATTTGTAAAAGCTTCTGGGTCAACGGCAGCCCATTTGATTGAGATCCCATTCTCGCCCTGTGTCTTTATATCCATAGCATGGGTACTTGCTTCCGGTTGTTTTAAAAAGGGAGATTTTAAGGTTATCAGCACAGGATGATGATCATTCAATAAACTTGGGGAGACAAAAAATTCAGCTATTAGGGACCGAAGGCTTATTGAGGTGATAAAGTGATCAATACATGAGGATGATCTTACTCCTTCAAAGGTGTAAATATTACCCCTATCCTCACGTCCGCTCCTTTTATAGCCCTACCTGCCTTTGAGGGGATAGCATTTGTTGAAATCGTCTTAAACCCGTTTACGATGAAAATATCTGTGAGCCAAGTCTCTTGTAATAAAACCACATCGCAGAGTTGGATGCTTGTAAGCCAATTTACATCCTGCAGTTTATGCCTAGCCCCAGCAACATTCCATGTCATTATATGGAGGCATTCGTTCTGAGGATAGCTAGAAGGATCCGTCTCAACTTCTGTGACAGACCCTTTCTTGCAACTATCAGTGCTAGCCTCCCTAGCTTTAGTTATCTGACTCATACTCCTCCCTGCATAGTTTAATGTATCTAGCTGGGTAGGCAAGTTAATCGCAGGAGAAGAGGGAGACCGAACGATGATGTTCTCCAACAGTGGGGGACTTAGAGGTTGTAGTCAATCACAACCATCTAGACCGGACAATGTGGCAAATCTGTTAACTAGATTTAGAAAGGGTGGTCTCTTGGTAGGACCCTACAGTGCTCTCCGGTAAATCCGGTTGACCACCCTTTCCAAATAAAATGGCGTCTATAAAAAAACCCTAATGGCAAAAGAGAGATCTTACTGAAATGATCCTCTAAATTAATACTCCCTATACGGTCCAGCAGAAATCTCACAACCTGCTCGTTATTAAAGTTGGCAACTATGCAGTCCCCTCTCAAGTCCTTCCTAGAATGTCCTATCCAAGCATAACATCTAGCCATGATCATCTGATTACAGATGTTCTAATCCCAAACCCCGACATGCTCCAATTTAGTTGTGAGCCACTACATAGTTTTGGCCATCAGCTGATCTGTAGTTTCTAACTGTCCTTCCTGTGAAACTGGGATATTCCGCAAGATCACTGCCAAAGGGGCAGCAGCTGGAGGAAGATGCAAGACCTGAGAGCCCTCCAAGGCTAGACTATTATCCACACCCTCAAACGTCTGCTGCGGTTTTCGACGCTGAGGCCCCGATATCAAGCTTGGTGCTTCATCACCCACAGTCCCCACACATGGACCACTTTCCTCCCCTTCCTGACTACAAAAGCTAGCCTGAGTAGGGCCACTAAGATTAACCCCTTGCTCAACCCTTTTAACACCCACATGCACTAAACCAACATCATGATTACCCACAACATCCTCATTCATCCCAGGTACCGACGATGTTGAGGGTATTTGCCTCGCTACGAGAGATTTAGGAGGAATGGAGTTCCCAAGTACCACGTTGCTTAGCTCATTAGATGTATTAACCATTAACCTATTTCTAGAGGCTAAAAAACCCTCTAGGTTAGAAAGGTTATTCATAACCTTCAGTTCAAAATCGGTTAATCCTTCCTCAATTTTAGAGAGCCTATGCATTATTGGAGACAGAGATGATGCAATTAAATTACCCAATTTGGACCCCATAACATCATTGACTTTGTCAGGGGAATCGCCTAGAAGATCTAAAGTCGAGTCCAGTGGCAAACTTGGCTGTGAAAACACCGTTGTTAGAGATGGCGATGCTACAGTTTCTCCATTTTTATTAATCTTTTTAATTTTTGCCAGTTTGTCTCTGTGGGCCCCCTCCCCGCTTCCTCTTTTGTGAAGAGTCTGAGGGTACGGCAGAGGAGTTAGTTTTACCATGAGGTCCAGATCTTGTAGCAATACTTGGGGGTGAACTGCTTCGGGTATTTACAGTAACCGTCGCAACCAGTTCAACAGATGGCGTAATATTATGTGTTCCCTGTCCGCCTTGTTTTTCCGATGGTTCATTTTGAGACAATCCAGGGTCACTTACTATGACGGGAGAATCAGGAACTGCAACCAAGGAGCAATCAGGGGTACGAGCACAAGCCAGGGCGCCCAGAGAGGATCGTTTAGCTGTTTGTAGATCAAGAGACTCACGACGCTCTGTCAGTGCTATCTCCTGAGCAAGGACAGAGATGGCTCTAATTAAAAACTGATCCAAAGTCCCCACCACGCTGCCAGAGGGCTGTGCAGATCTTCCCTTGCCCTCACGCCAATTCATCCTCACTAAGCTTCTGAAATGATGGGAGGTCAAAAAAACAACTTAATAAATTCCACCTTCCCAATTAATAACACTTTTCCCTAGACCAACCGTATGTCAAATTGAAATGACCTTCTGATTATGACTGGCTTTTGTGAGTGAGCCTGGCCCCATCCGGTCTCTAACGGGCTCAAACAGGCCCGCCCTTGGCCTGGCCCGCGCCCGCTAAGAGGGAGCCGCAAGCACCTTTATGCGCCTCCGGGCGCGAGAGAATGGCGGCGGCGCCTCCTGGCGGGGTAATCAGGCAAAGCAGTGTGGGCTCTGAAGTCCAGTAAAGCGGTTCCTGCGAAGCGGGAGCCGCGAGCACCTTTATGCACCTCCGGGTGCGAGAGAATGGCGGCGGCGCCTCTTGGCGCGGTAATCAGGCAAAGCAGCGTGGGCTCTAAAGTCCAGTAAATGTACTCACATAGAAATCTACATGCTAGTCAATCTTTTCTAAGTCTACACATATACTTTATGCACAGTAGCACTAGGGTTTCCTTACTCTTCATTTTCTTTTGAGAATCCCATTTTTCCTTGAACATGTTTAAATGTTTGGAAATATTGTGAAGCAAGTGGAAGAAGTAACATTTGAAAAACATGTTTCACTGTTGAGTAATCTCATCTATGCCATCTCCGAAATTCCTTCCTATTCCCACTCTGGAAATAAAATGTATTCCACCTCTTGTTAGAAGTGTATCTTAAATTGTTCCCCGAGTGGTGATCGGCAGAGAAAGTGTTTGTGGACAGTTACAAACTCACAAGTTTGCAGGCACACGTAAACTTTGTAAGGCAATAAAGCCCTTAAAATTTCTCTACATACCCACATAAAAATATTTATTCACATAGATATCTGTAAGTTTTTAAATCTTTTTCCAAGTGTACACATGTACTTTGTGCGCATTAGCACTTTGTCTTTCTTGGAATTGAGATAAATGTATGCCATATAGACCAGGCCATTACATAGCCATATTTGTGATGGATAGGTACACATATTTCCAAGATAAAATGCAATGTAGTTCTCTTTGAGTTACACATTTGTAATATAGTGCTTAATCTGAAAGGCACTTAGTGTTAAAGGAATAATGATAATATGGTACTCTTAATGATGGATAAATTAACATGAACTTTTTCAATACAACATGACGTGAGCATCGATGACACCATCAAGACCATGCACACAATCCACTCAGGCTCTCCGTCAGACCCATTCCCGCATCACGCCTTCAACAGAGCAAGCAGCTTCATCGCACCCCACCTGCGCAACGTCATCAATCTCTCGCTCGAGACCGCTACCTTCCCAGAGATCTGGAAGCACGCCGAGAACAAAGACCTAATCAAACAAGCATTTGCAATGCAATAGGTCTCGCATTAGGAAAGTTTGAGCTATTGGTATTGTAAATGACAAATTTTGTATTTATGTGTTGGTTTTGAAAATAGCTAAATTAATAGCTTTGTCATTTACAATGCCAATAGTTTTAGCTTTCGCAAATGTGACACCTATAGCATTTGTAATGCAATATGTGCTGTATTTATGTGACTTAGATGTATTGAAATTACAAATAACAAAGGCATTTTTTTTTAAATAATTAATACTTAAATAAAAGTTATTGTAATTTATAATGGCAATAGCTTAAACTTGTGTAAATAACTTGTGAAGAATATGTTTGTGACATTTGTAACATTTGTAATAAAGCTTGAAACATGGAGAGAACATATTTGAACCAGTTGTTGTTGAATGGTTGCACAGATTGATGCTGTGTTAGCGCATAGTGATGTTGCGGTATCCCTGAGTGATGATGCATCAGGGGGGTGCTGAGTGATGCGGTGGTGATGCGATAGATAGAGTGAGTGCGATAGATAGATAGAGGGAGGGCAATAGATAAAGGGAGGGAGGGCAATAGATAGAAGCAGGGAGGGTGGTAGTGGGAGGGCGATAGATAGATAGATAGATAGAGGGAGGGCGATAGATAGATAGAGGGAGGGCGATAGATAGAGTGAGGGAGGGCGATAGATAGAGTGAGGGCGATAGACAGATAGATAGAGGGAGGGCGATAGATAGATATTTTATTTATTTATAAAGTTTTATATTGCGCGAACTGGACAATGGATAGAGTGAGGTTGATAGATAGAGTGAGGTCGATAGATAGATAGAGTGAGGGTGATAGATAGATAGAGGGCGATAGATAGAGTGAGGGCGATAGAGAGAGTGAGGGCGATAAATAGATAGATAGATAGATAGAGTGAGGGCGATAGATAGATAGATAGATAGATAGATAGATAGATAGATAGATAGATAGATAGATAGATAGATAGATAGATAGATAGATAGATAGATAGAGTGAGGGCGATATATAGAGTGAGGGCGATAGATAGATAGAGTGAGTGCGATAGATAGATAGATAGAGTGAGGGCGAAAGATAGATAGATAGAGTGAGGGCGAAAGATAGATAGAGTGAAGGCGATAGACAGATAGAGTGAGGGCAACAGATCGATAGTGAGGGCAATAGATAGAGTGAGGGTGATAGATAGAGTGAGGGTGATAGATAGAGTGAGGGCGATAGAGTGAGAGAGAGAGATAGATAGATAGATAGAGTGAGGGCGATAGAGTGAGGCAGATAGATAGATAGATAGATAGATAGATAGATAGATAGATAGATAGATAGATAGATAGATAGATAGATAGAGTGAGGTTGATAGAGAGAGGGGTGTGTAGAGAGAGAGGTGTAGAGATAGAGAGGGGTGTAGAGATAGGGGTGTAGAGAGAGAGAGGGGTGTAGAGAGAGAGGGGTGTAGAGAGAGTGGGGTATAGAGAGAGGGCTGTAGAGAGAGTGGGGTGCAGAGAGAGTAGGGTGCAGAGAGAGTGGGGTGCAGAGAGAGTGGGTGCAGAGAGAGTGGGTGCAGATAGAGTGTGGTGCAGAGAGAGTGTGGTGCAGAGAGAGTGTGGTGCAGAGAGAGTGGGGTGCAGAGAGAGGGCTGTAGAGAAAGGGGTGTAGAGAGAGGGGTGTAGAGAGAGGGGTGCAGAGAGAGAGGGGTGTAGAGAGGGGGTGTAGAGAGAGGGGTGTAGAGAGAGAGGGGTGTAGAAAGAGGGTATAGAGAGAGAGTGGTGTAGAGATAGGGGGGTGTAGAGAGAGAGGGGTGTAGAGAGAAAGGGGTGTAGAGAGAGGGGGCAGAGAGAGGCGAGCAGAGAGAGAGGGGGTGTAGAGAGAGAGGGGTGTAGAGAGAGAGAGGGGTGTAGAGAGAGAGGGGTGTAGAGAGAGAGGGTGTAGAGAGAGAGAGAGGGGTGTAGAGAGAGAGAGAGGGGGGTGTAGAGAGAGAGGGGTGTAAAGAGAGAGGGTGTAGACAGAGGGGTGTAGAGAGAGGGGTGTAGAGAGCTGTGCCCCTGGGTGTCAATTTGACACTAAAAAGGGTGATAACAGTGAGTCAGGGGGTGGGGGGGCATTCAAAGGTTATGGAGCAGACACAAGGGAAAAAATCTCATACTGTGGGTCAATGTGACACTAAGAAGGGTGCTAACATGGGCCCTGGGGGTCAATGACACACTAAGAAGTTTGCTAACAGTGGGTCATGGGGGGGGGGGGCGGGGTATTCAAAGGATTGAAGCAGACATCCTTATAAAAGTGATAAAAATAGCACGTATCACTGGCGTCAATTTATATTTAAATCAAGATAAGGAAAACTGACAAGTGTGTAATACGTCCCGTGTTCAGTTTGCACACCTAATCATTAATAATAATAATACGTGTAGTGCTTGCTCTCATAACACTACTAGTAGTAGCGGTCACTGTTGCCCAAAATAATGGTACTTCTTTTATAGGCTTGAGGGAGATGAAAAGCAGAGCAAGAGTAGGGAGGATACATATGAACCCAAGACGTGCAGGTTGCACACTGATTTCAGTAGTGAGCTCTTAACGCGCTGAGCTAGATTTTGAGCCATTGGGCTTCCCTGCTCCATCATTTGAAGCGAGTTACGCTGGATGCTTTCCATGTTATGTGCGTACGAGTAGATTTGCACTGCCTGTAACTACTGCATGAATAGGGATGCTGCTCGTCCCTTTCAAGCTGTTTGCGCTTGTTTTAAACACTTTACGTTCGTATGAGCTGATTTGCACGGTCCGTACCTTTCGTCCGCCTTATTAATAAGAAAAAAGCAGGTATGGCATTACGTGTCCTAGCGCATATACAGACAAACATGCAGAAATAATGAGTGCATGCAATAATAGCACATTAAAGGTAAACAGTTGGCTTTGCCGACAAAGAGAAGCGCTGTCACGCTGTTCCCATCCCAACTCCCAGTGGCTGGCGAGTTAAGAGGTGAAGGGGAGGAGGAGGGCATTGACTAATGGCAGCAAATGGGTCCGCGCTATATAAAAACGCATAAAATAAATAAATAAAAGGAAGGTAGTGATTCCTAATGGTGAGTGTAGGAGGGAGCCTTGTGACAGATGTTGAGAGCCTTAAAAAGCTGAATTGATATGGGTAGGCAAAGATTTAAGTGGAAATGTATTTAAGAGTATGTGCGGAAGGGAATGAGATAACAAGCTCTGATGCTCTGAAGTCTGATGCCTAGGCACAGACAAATGGTGGTGCGCGATGTGCACGAGGGGGGGAGGGGGAGCGGCAGCCTTTGATGTCTGATGCCGAGGCACAGACAAATGGTGGTGTGTTATGTGGCTGACGTGCACGCGCCTGTCTCACATGAACTGTATGGGATCCGCAGCCGTTTTGGTAGACTTTTCTTTTCCACTTACTATAATTCTCGCCAGCAATGCGCAAGCGCATTGGCAGGCGAGACCTAAAAACCTAAGGCAGACCCAAGAGACCTCAAGAACTTCCGGCCCATCTCTCTGCTCCCCTTCCCAGCCAAGGTCATCGAGAAAGCCGTCAACAGGCAGCTAACCTGATACCTCGAAGAAAACAGAATCCGGACCCTTCCCAGTCAGGGTTCCGCAGCAACCACAGCACAGAGACTGCCCTCATCGCCGCCACCGACGACATCAGGACCCTGCTGGACAATGGCGAGACCACAGCACTCATCCTCCTAGACCTTTCTGCCGCCTTCGACACCATCTGCCATCGCACACTACGCGCACGCCTCCACGCCGCAGGGATCCGAGACAAGGCTCTGGATTGGATCACCTCCTTCCTCTCCTGCAGAACCCAGAGCGTCCGCCTCCCCCCATTCCATTCCAAAGCCTCCGAGATCATCTGCGGTGTACCCCAGGGATCCTCCCTCAGCCCGACGCTGTTCAACATTTACATGGTTCCGCTCGCACACGTAGCCCGACAGCACGACCTCAACATAATCTCCTACGCCGACGACACTCAGCTGATCCTCTCCCTCACCAAGGACCCCATCACCGCCAAAGCCAACCTCCACGAAGGAATGAAGGCCGTCGCCGACTGGATGAAGACCAGCCGTCTGAAGCTGAACTCGGACAAGACGGAGGTCCTCATCCTCAGCTCCAACCCTTCAGCTGGGACGACTCCTGGTGGTTGACGGCACTGGGGGCAGCCCCGACACCCACGGACCACGCACGCAAGCTGGGAATCATCCACCACTCAACGCTGTCAATGACCAAGCAAGTCAACGCCGGCTCCTCCTCCTGCTTCAACACCCTCTGCATGCTCCGCAAGATCTACGGATGGATCCCGACAGATGCAAGAAAGACAGTCACCCAGGCCCTCGTCAGCAGCAGACTCGATTACGGAAACGCCCTCTACATGGGAGCCCCGACCAAGCTCATCAAACGACTACAACGTATCCAAAATGCCTCGGCACAACTGATCCTTGACGTACCACGCAACGGTCACATCACTCCCCACCTGAGAAACCTGCACTGGCTCCCCGTCAACAAGAGAATATCCTTCAAGCTCCTCATCCACGCACACAAGGCACTCCACAAGACCGGCCCAGCCTACCTCAACAGACGGCTCTCCTTCTACTACCTTAACCACCAGCTCCGCTCAGCCGACCTCTCACTCGCCATCATCCAGCGCATCCAAAGAACAACCACCGGTGAGAGATCCTTCTCCCACCTCACCGCCAAGACATGGAATACCCTCCCACCGAACCTACGACAGACCCAAGACCTGCTGACCTTCAGGAGGGTACTTAAGACCTGGTTGTTCGATCAGTAGCGCCCCCCCAGCGCCTTCAGACCCTCACAGGTATGTAGTACGCATTACAAATGATTGATTGATTGATTGATTGATGTGACTCTGTGATAGAAGAAGCACACATGTCCAAAATGCACCAAAATGTGGTCCTCATTGTGTTGGATAAAAACACACAATTGTGACACACATCTTTATACAATCCTCATTGTGATGGGAAAAACACCAATCTCTGTAATAGGCAGCATAATATTTCTTGTGATAGATAAAGGCACACAAACCTGTTGTACAGAATTTAATATGGTTCTTAGTTACACCACTGCCTATCGGACCATAGGTCACATTTAAATAGGAGCTATTGTAAAGCACCAAAGAGCACAATCTTGTGACACACAGTATGAAATGGTTTTCAGTGTCCAGAACAAACGTTCATATGCTTGAAACATATAAAGTCGTGGCAGTGTGTATTACACGTTTAAAATATCAACACAAAACTGTAACATGCGTCATGATGTGCTCCTTTTTGCAATGGATAAAAGCTCACATGCTATACACATGGTCACATGAATTGCATAACACGATGCAGTCTTCATTGTGATGGATGAAAATATGTGTGAGATGTTGTTTTCAGAGTGAGGTGTTATAGCGCAGAGTTAAAACACGCACTGTGATGTAATTCATATTCATTGACAACAGAGGGGACCAGTCTCTCACAGGAATGCACATGCAATGAGGAACAGGTTTGTTTCTATTAGGTATCTTAAGACATCTAGTGCTTGATGCACATGATGAACTCAAATGAATTTGTAGCTGTGTCACAGGGTCGAGGATGACTTATTGGAGGAGATTCCATACTCCCCGGTGACTAGGGTGAATGAGGCACTCTTCCTCTGTGTGCAGGCTTTTTCTCCGGTCTGTCCCTTTAAGGAACAAGACTCTGACACCCAAGAAGAAGGCGGTCAGCAAGTCCGGATGACGTCTCTGCCCCTTACCAATGGGAAGAGAGAGCCCCGCTGATGAAAGCGGAAATGGATGTTGGAACGGATGCTGAGGAAGAAGTGAGACCTGAAGAACGCGGAGAGAGCCAGGTGAACCAGAGCGCTTGGAGGAGAAATGGGACCTCATCGCCTGCAACAAGTGGGGAGGTAACCCCTGCAGAGGAGGAGTCGCCAGGAGGCCAACCGTTTCACGCTTCGCTCTGCCACGCTCTAGGAGGAATGTGACTGAACAAGATACAGTCCGGCTGCGGGCTGCTCACGGGCACTGGGCTGGAAGGCAGCAAAGTAAGTAGAGGGCACACCTCTGCTAAACCGATGGGTTAACCGGACTACACTTGGTGGTGGTGGCTTCTTTGAGTGTGGTGATAGTCCCTGCACTGGCCCTCTACACTTCTACATATTGTCGATGTCCCGACGTTCACCGGTGGTTTTCTTATTTTCTTACCGAGGGACATACAAGTCCATGACTGACCTGGTGGCCTCATAAGAGGAAGAACGGAAGCAGTATTCATACCTAACCTCTACTAGCTGTGTAAACAGATGCACTAGGACGTGAAAAATAAAAACATATTCAAACCATACCTAATAAAAGGGATAAAAGAACCAAGTCGCACGTTGATTCCTACCGGGGCTTAACCCCTTCCTTGACGACCCGGTGACAAAAATATAATGTAATATAATCCTATTTGTGATTGAAAGAAGTTTATTCTTGGCAACAGTAGTTTAGATAATAGCACAACTTTGCAACAGACCCAGTGGCATGGTCATTGCTGTGATGGGAAAAAGCTAAGATATGTAATACACAACATTACACGGTCCTCGTTGTGATGAATAGCAAAAACCATTCGTGACACACACTACAATGTGATCCCAAGTAAAATAATAGTAGCACACTTATATAACACAAAAAAAACCTGTAACACTCAAAACTAAGGTCATTATGCAGGAAATGAGCAATCTACTGGCATGATTGGGATTGTGACCCTGATGTGATACAAATAGCAACATACCTTAAGGCTTCTAGATCCTCTTCAATTCACAATACAAAGTGCTATATTTATTGTCATTGATTATTAGTGTGCTTGGATTACACGAGCATGCTGTTTTTTTTATTTGCAAACGTTCTCTTGATTATTCTTAATATGCTTCTGCAGTAGCAGTATTTCATTATTTCTCATTTTCTTTTGAGAACATAATTTTTCCTTGAATAAGCATAAATGTAAAAAAAATGTGAACTATGTAGAATCAAGTAGAAGTAGTTAAATATTTCCTTTCTGCATGCATATTTGCCTGTTGAGTGATCCCTTCATCTATGCCATCTCCAATTTTTATTCTGATTCCTTCCGCTTCCCACTCTGAAACCCCATTATTCCGGCACTTATTAGAAGTGAATCTCAGATTGTTCCCTGGGTGGGAATGGGCTGAAGAATTGTTTGTGGACAGTTACAAAGTAACACATTTGCAGGCACACAAGTACTTTGCAGAGCACTAAAGCCCATGAAGATCACTATCCACACACACACAAATATTTACTCACATACAATAGTCGTCTTTTTCAAATTGTACATGTATATTTGTGCATATTAGCCCTTGGGCTATTCAGTACTGGAGATAAATGCTTTTCTATTGACCAGGCCTATATATAGCCGTCATTGTGATGGAGAAGTGTCCACATTTCTATGATACAATACAATGTAATTTTATTTAGTTCCATAAGATCCATAAGATCATACACATTGGTAATATACAGCATTATGTTATAGGAGCTTTCTGTTAAAGTAATAAGTGATAATACTAAATCACATTAATGTGGTACTTTTTACGATGTCTAAAATAACATGAACCTGTTCAGTACAACATGATATTACTGCGATAGAAGCAGCACACATGTCTAGAATGGCCCAAAATGTGGTCCTCACTGCGTTTGATAAAAGACACAATTGTGACACACATCTTGATACGGTCCTCATTGTGATGAATAAAATCACTTACCTCTGTAATAGGCTCCATAATAGTTCCTGTGTCAGATAAAGGCACACAACATTAGCCCTAGGGCCTTTTTGTGATGGAGATAAATTCATGTCCTATGTAACAGGTCTGTATAGAGCCATAATTGTGATGGATAAGTGGATAAGTACACACATTTCCAAGATAAAATACAATGTAGCTTTTTTTGAGCTACCCAAGATGATGCACCCTACAAAAACACAGCATAATGTTAAAGCAGCTTACTGTTAAAGGAGCTTTCTGTTAAAGGAATATGCAATAACACTAAATCACATTAATGTAGTGTTTTAATGATAGCTACATTAACATGAACTTGATCAATGCAACATGGTATGACTCTGTGACAGAAGAAGCACACAAGCCTAAAATACACTAAAATGTGGTCCTCATTGTGTTGGATAAAAACACACAATTGTGACACAAAACTTGATATGGTCCTCCTTGTGATGGAGAAAAAAAACAACCATAGTAATAGGCAGCATATTTCCTCTGGCAGACAAAGGCACTCAAACCTGTCTCACACAATTTAATATGGTCCTCAGTTTAACCCTTAAAGTGAACATAGGCTGAGGGAGAGGGGGGTGAATACCACTGAGGAGTTGCCTGCGGGGTGCATGACATGAGACCTGGCCTGTATTCCTCACGAGTCTCGTAATATGCTGCTCAATATGCTACATGTACTTCCTTGTTTTCAGATGTTGTCCTATTCCGTGATGCGCCATAATGAGTCAGTCGATCCGTATACAACTGTTTTTAATGATGCCTGCGTGGGGGGTTTTGTCTTTTGTATTTTACAAAATTGGAAATAAAGTTTAAAAAACAAAAAGAAAAAGTGAACATAGGAGCATAATCTCAAAATCTCAACACAATTCTGTAACATGCGCCATGATGTGCCCTTTTACTGCAATACATAAAAGCTCACATGCTATACACATGGTCACATGAATATTCACCTACCACGATGTAGTCCTCATTCTGATGGATAAAAACATGCACTTGATTTTTTTCTTTCAGAGTGCAGTGTAATAGCACACAGAGTTAAAACATGCAGTGTGATGCTGTAATGAGTTTGATGGACTACAATTCATAAACAATTCATATTTACCGACAACATAGGGAACCAGTCTCTCACTGGAATGCAGTCTTAATGAGGAACAGGTCTGTTTCTATGAAGTATCTTAAGGCAGCCTTATGATGGTATGCAAGCACATCACAAATTCTCGTCAATGAATTACAAATGAAGAGGTAAACCATCAGGCAGTTTTAGTGCACTGAATGATATTGCCCTCTTGGTGATGGTTAAAGCATGCATCTTTGTAAAACAGTGCATGAGATTGTCCTCTGTTATACATAGATACTGTCTCATATTACTAACAGACAGCATGATGTGCTACTTAATGTGATGTATCAAGGCAAACAATCTTGTAACACTTCAAGGCATCTAGTGATCATTGTACTTAATAAACCACATTAAATTGTAATATACTATGTAATATAATCCTATATGTGATGGAAAGAAGTTCATTCTTGGTAACAGTAGTTTAGATAATAGCACAACTCTGCAACAGGCCTAGTGGTATCGTCCTCGCAGTGCTAGGAAAAAGCTCAGATATGTAACACACAATATCATACGGTCCTCGTTGCGATGGATAAAAACAAACAATTGTGATGCACACCAAGACTTGATTCAAAGTATAACAGTAGCTCACTTATAATAGGCAGCATATTTCCTCTAGCAGATGAAGGCACTCAAACCTGTCTCACTCAATTTAATATGGTCCTCAGTTCCACCCTTCACTGCTCCACTTTCAAACTCTACGATCCTAATGACATCACCAAAACATTAGCAACCACCAAACTCAACAACCATTTCAATGACCCAGTCCCCTCAAGTTGCCTTCCCCACATCTACCAAGTCATCTCCCCTCTCTGGACCAAAATCATCAACGCCTCGCTAGTGCAAGGGCACATACAGGACTGCCTAAAAACAGGCCAGATCACCCCTATACTAAAGAAACCAACAGCTAACTCTTCCGACCCCAAACAAATTCGGCCCATAACCAACATTCCCATGCTAGCCAAGGTCCTGGAAAAATGTGTTCAACAACAACTGAACCAACACATCACGGACTTCAACCTTCTGAACACCCACCGATCGGGTTTCAGACCCGGCCATAGCACAGAAACAGCCATTTTACAAATAGTGGACGACGAAAAAAATCTAAAAAGACTGGAAAATAGGCTCAGTCCTTCAATGGCTCAAATCCTTTCTGGAAAACAGAACGCAATCTTTCATGGTGAACTAAAATCTATCGTGCTCCTCACCGAACCCTCTGGGTGTACCACAAGGCTCTACCCTATCCCCCACCCTATTCAACCTATATGTCGAACCGCTAACCAAACTACTACAGCAGGCAAACATAGCCTACCACATGTACGCGGATGACACTCAACTCTACATCAAGATCTCCTCCATTGAAGACATAATATCAATGAACATGGCACTCAAAAAGACCATCCACTGGCTAACAACCAACTTCCTCAAGCTAAACTCACAAAAAACAGAATTTCTTCTAATCTCCCCCCTAATAATTCCCAGGAGAAAAAGGAATGGTTCAAGTTGATCACTGCACTTAACTGCATGCCAACTCTGGTCGACTCCACCAAATCACTTGGAATTACACTTGATAAGAACCTTAAAATGCAAGCACATATCAACCTGTTAGCTAAAAACGCAAGCTTTCACCTCAACTATCTCAGGAAAATGAAACCTTTCATCGAGAACCCGGACCTCAAAACTGCTGTTTAGTCCTTAGTCATATCAAGGCTGGAGTACGGATGCACCACCCTCGTGGGACTTCCCAAAATCTCAACCGCCCCATTAAAAGCCTGTATCAACGCCGCAGCTAGACTCCTAACAGGATCCAGAAAATTTTACCACATATCACCACACCTGAAAACACTCAACTGGCTTCCCTTTGAAGCTAGAATCCACCTAAAAATGGGATGCATCACTCACAAAGCACTTCACCACAATACTCCCCCGTACCTATCGTAAAAACTGACCTTATCTGGAGGATTCAGACGTTCTAGGAGTGCTAACAATCTACTCCTGAAACCCTCATGCTTCAGAAAGAAAAAAAACCCTGACAGAGCATTCTCCGGAGCAGCATCAAGAATATGGTGCTCGCTTCCTCCCCACATCAGAAAAATCTCCTCTACTTTTCTGTTAAAAAAAGAAGCAAAATCATTCCTTATGTGTTCAATTCCTCCCATAAACTATCACATGGACCTTTTCCAGATGTACTCCGTATAGTTGCCCCCTCTTTCCCTCGAAAGACACCTTCGCTGCTCTCGACTCGTTGCTAGAAATACTGTTAAGCCTGCGACATTACGAACTTTGTAAAATAATTCGATCTTATGTATGCTATTCGTTTTGCAATCTGTCCTATTTCGTATTGTGCCCCCATTGTAAAGCGCTCTGATAACCTTCGCTGGGTCTGCTCCGCACTATAGAAAACTCTAAAAATAAAATAAAATAAAAATAAAAATGTGCCCTTTTTTGCAATACATAAAAGCTCACATGCTATACACATGGTCACATGAATATTCGCCTACCACGGTGTAGTCCTCATTCTGATGGATAAAAACATGCATGTGATTTTTTTCTTTCAGAGTGCAGTATAATAGCACACAGAGTTAAAACATGCAGTGTGATGCTGTAATGAGTTTGATGTACTACAATTCCTAAACAATTCATATTTACTGACACCAGAGGGGACCAGTCTCTCACTGGAATGCGGTCTTAATGAGGAACAGGTCTGTTTCTATGAAGTATCTTAAGGCAGCCTTATGATGGTATGCAAGCACATCACAAATTCTCTGCAATGAATTACAAATGAAGAGGTAAACCATCAGGCAGTTTTAGTACACTGAATGATATTGCCTTCTTGGTGATGGTTAAAGCAGGCACATCTTTGTAAAACAGTGCATGAGATTGTCCTCTGTTATACATAGATACTGTCTCATATTGCTAACAGACAGCATGATGTGCTACTTAATGTGATGTATCAAGGCAAACAATCTTGTAACTTCAAGGTATCTAGTGATCATTGTACTTAATAAACCCACAATAAATTGTAATATACAATGAAATAAAATCCTATATGTGATGGAAAGAAGTTCATTCTTGGTAACAGTAGTTTAGATAATAGCACATCTCTGCAACAGGCCTAGTGGTGTCGTCCTCACAGTGCTAGGAAAAAGCTCAGATATGTAACACACAATATCATACGGTCCTCGTTGCGATCTATAAAAACAAACAATTGTGATGCACACCAAGACTTGATTCAAAGTAAAATAGTAGCTCACTTATATAACACCCTAAAACACCTGTAACATTCCAAGCTATGGTTATTTTGCAGGGTATGAGCAAAGCACTGGAAAGATTGTGATTGTGACCCTGCTGTGATTCATGTAGATAAACACCTTTATACCCCTTCATCATTGGCTCAATTCACAACACCTTGGGCCAGATGTAGGTAATTCCGATTTAACGACTCTTAAATACCGACTCATACCGAATCGGTATTTAAGAGATGGTAAATTGGAAGAAGGCAGATGTAGGTAAAAAATTACCGATTCTGTAAGAGTCTGTATTTACCGATTCTGTAAATACCGAATCGGTATTTCACATTGATTCCTATGGGCCTTGAAGCCCATTGGAATCAATGTGAAATACCGAATCGGTATTTACAGAATTGGTAAATACCGAATCCTGCAAGGGTGCAGGGGGTGTCACTTTGACACCCTCTAGCACCCCAAATACAGGCATGTGTGACATGTGGCACACATACATGCCCTAAGGGCATGTCTGTGTGTCACATTGCACAGGTGTGCATGCACAGATGTGCATGCACAGATGTGCATGCACACCTGAATTCGGTATTTTACCACCCAATAGGATTGGGTGGTAAAATACCGACTCTGAAGGGCCTGTGGCACTCTTTGGAGTGTCACCTACATATGAATTTACAGAATCGGTATATTTACCGATTCGGTAAAATACCGAAGTGGTAAATTTACCGAATCGGTAAATATACCGATTCTGTAAATTCAGACCCACCTACATCTCAAAAGCCAAATACCGGTCGGTAACGGCCGAAATCGGCCGTTACCGACCGGTATTTCTATACCTACATATGGCCCCAAGTGCTTTGTTTAGTATCATCATTTTGGATTACAGAGCAAGCTGCTTTTTAATTCACAAAGGTTGACTTGTGGACCATTAGCTTATAGCTACAGAGGATGTATTTCAAGGAGTAGTCTTCATTTTCTTTTGAGAATTCCATTTTCCCTTGAACAAGTTTACATGCTTACATTTCTGAAAATATTACAAAGCAAGTAGAAGTAATAACATTTGAAAAACATTTTCCCCTGTCACGTAATCCCTTCAGCTATGCCATTTCCAATTTTTAGTCTGATTCCTTTCACTTTCCATCCATGAAACAGATTTAATCCGGCACTTGTTTGAAGTGAATCTCAGATTGTTCCCTGGGTGGGAATGGGCTGAAGAATTGTTTGGGGACAGTTACAAAGTAACACATTTGGAGGCACACAAATACTTTGCAGAGCAACAAAGCCCCGTGAAGATCACTATCCACACACACAAAAATGTTTGCTCACATTCAATAGTCATCTTTTTCCAAGTGTACATATTCACATTAGCCTCTGTGCTTTTTTGTGATGGATCGTTTGATGGATGATGCATGTTCTATGGACCAGGCTGTATAGAACCGTCATTGTGACGTATAAGTGCATGCATTTCCAAGGTACAACACAATATAGTTTTTTTTGTTACTCAAGCTCATACATTTTACTAATACACAGCATAATGTTATACATGCTTTCTGTTAAAGGAATAAGTGATAACACTAATTCACATTTATGTGGTACTTTTAATGATGGCTAAATTAACATGAACTGTTTCAATACAATATTATGTTACTCTGTGATAGAAGAAGCACACTTGTCTAAAATGCACCAAAATGTGTCCTCATTGTGTTGGATAAAAACACACAGTTGTGACACACATCTTGATACGGTCCTCATTGTGATGGATAAAAACACTAACCTCTGTAATAGGCAGCATATTATTTCCCGTGGCAGATAAAGGCACACAACATTAGCCCTTGGGATTTTTTGTGATGGTGATAAATTCATGTCCTATGGACCAGGCCTGCATAGAGCAGTCAGTGTGATGGAAAAATGCATTCATTTCCAAGATAAAATACAATATAGTTTTCTGAGTTACCTAAGATCATACACATGACAACTAAACAGCATATTGTTAAAGCATCTTTCTGTTAAAGGAATATGCAAAAACTATAAATCACATTAATGTGGTATTTTTAATGATAGCTACATTATCATGAACTTGCTCAATGCAACATGATATTTCTCTGTGATAGAAGCACACATGCCTAAAATGCCCCAAAATATGGTCCTCATTGCATTGGATAAAAACATACAATTGTGACACACATCTTGATAAGGTCCTCATTGTGATGGATAAAAACACCAACCTCTCTAATAGGCAGCATATTTCCTCTGGCAGATAAAGGCACTCAAACCTGTCTCACACAATTTAATATGGTCCTCGGTTTAACCCTTAAAATGCACATAGGAGCATAATCTCAATATCTCAACACAATTCTGTAACATGCGTCATGATGTGCCCTTTTTTGCAATACATAAAAGCTCACATGCTATACACATGGTCCCATGAATATTCGCCTCCCACGATGTAGTCCTCATTCTGATGCATAAAAACATGCATGTGATTTTTTTTCTTTCAGAGTGCAGTGTAATAGCACACAGAGTTAAAACATGCAGTGTGATGCTGTTATAAGTTTGACGGACTACTAATCATAAACAATTCATATTTACTGACACCAGAGGGGACCAGTCTCTCACTGGAATGCAGTCTTAATGAGGAACAGGTCTGTTTCTATGAAGTATCTTAAGGCAGCCTTATGATGGTATGCAAGTACATCACAAATTCTCTGCAATGAATTAGAAATGAAGAGGTAAACCATCAGGCAGTTTTAGTGCACTGCATGATATTGCCCTCTTGGTGATGGTTACAGCATGCACATCTTTGTAAAACAGTGCATGAGATTGTCCTCTGTTATACATAGCTACTGTCTCATATTACTAACAGACATCATGATGTGCTACGTAATGTGATGTATCAAGGGAAACAAACTTGTAACACTTAAAGGCATCTAGTGAACATTGTACTTAATAAACCCACATTAATTTGTAATATACAATGTAATATAATCCTATATGTAATGGAAAGAAGTTCATTCTTGGTAACAGTAGTTTAGAAAATAGCACAACTCTGCAACAGGCGTAGTGGTGTCGTCCTCGCACTGCTAGAAAAAAGCTCAGATATGTAACACACAATATCATACGGTCCTCGTTGCGATGGATAAAAACAAACAATTGTGATGCACACGAACACTTGATTCAAAGTATAATAGTAGCTCACTTATATAACACCCCAAAACACCTGTAACATTCCAAGCTATGGTCATTGTGCAGGGTATGAGCAATCCACTGGAAAGATTGTGATTGTGACCCTGCTGCGATTCATGTAGACAAACAGCTTCATACCCTTTAATCATTGGCTCAATTCACAACACCAAGTGCTTCGTTTATTATCATCATTTTGGGATACAGAGCAAGCTGCTTTTTAATTCACAAAGGTTGTCTTGTGGACTGTTAGCTTATAGCTAAGGAGGATGTATTTCAAGGAGTACCCTTCATTTTCTTTTGAAAATTCCATTTTCCTTTGAACACGTTTACATGCTTACATTTCTGGAAATATTACAAAGCAAGTAGAAGTAATAACATTTGAAAAACATTTTCCCCTGTTAAGTAATCCCTTCACCTATGCCATCTTCAATTTTTAGTCTGATTCCTTTCACTTCCCATCCTGGAAACAGATTTAATCCGGCACTTGTCAGAAGTGAATCTCAGATTGTTCCCTGGGTGGGAATGGGTTCAAGAATTGTTTGTGGACAGTTACTAAGTAACACATTTGGAGGCACACAAATACTATACAGAGCAACAAAGCCCTGTGAAGATCACTATCCACACACAAAAAATGTTTGCTCACATTCAATAGTCATCTTTTTCCAAGAGTACATATGTACTTGTTCACATTAGCCTCTGTGCTTTTTTGTGATGGATCGTTCGATGGATGATGCATGTCCTATGGACCAGGCTGTATAGAACCGTCATTGTGACGTATAAGTGCATGCATTTCCAAGGTACAATACAATATAGTTTTTTTTGTTACTCAAGCTCATACATTTTACTAATACACAGCATAATGTTATACATGCTTTCTGTTAAAGGAATAAGTGATAACACTAATTCACATTAATGTGGTACTTTTAATGATGGCTAAATTAACATGAACTTTTTCAATACAATATTATGTTACTCTGTGATAGAAGAAGCACACTTGTCTAAAATGCACCAAAATGTGTCCTCATTGTGTTGGACAAAAACACACAGTTGTGACACACATCTTGATACGGTCCTCATTGTGATGGATAAAAACACTAACCTCTGTAATAGGCAGCATATTATTTCATGTGGCAGATAAAGGCACACAACATTAGCCCTTGGGATTTGTTGTGATGGTGATAAATTCCTTTCCTACGGACCAGGCCTGCATAGAGCAGTCAGTGTGATGGAAAAATGCATTCATTTCCAAGATAAAATACAATATAGTTTTCTGAGTTACCTAAGATCATACACATGACAACTAAACAGCATATTGTTAAAGCATCTTACTGTTAAAGGAGCTTTCTGTTAAAGGAATATGCGAAAACTATAAATCACATTAATGTGGTATTTTTAATGATAGCTGCATTATCGTGAACTTGCTCAATGCAACATGATATTTCTCTGTGATAGAAACACACTTGTCTAAAATGCCCCAAAATATGGTCCTCATTGTGTTGTATAAAAACATACAATTGTGACACACATCTTGATATGGTCCTCATTGTGATGGATAAAAACACCAACCTCTCCAATAGGCAGCATATTTCCTCTGGCAGACAAATGCACACAAACCTGTCTCACACAATGTAATATGATTCTCAGTTTAACCTATAAAGTGCACATAGGAGCATAAGCCCCATATATATAGGAGCAATTGCAAAGCATAAATGAACACAATGTTGTGACACACAATATGAAGTTGTTTTTAGTGTCCTGAACAGATGTTCATATGATTGATACACTTATAAAGTTGTGGCAGAATCTATAATATGTTAAAAATCTCAACACAATTCTGTAACACGCGCCATGATGTGCCCTTTTTTGCATTACATAAAAGCTTACATGCTATACACATGGTCACATGAATTGCCTACCACAATGTAGTCGTCGTTCTGATCGATGAAAACACTGTTGTGTTTTTGTTTTAGAGTGCAGTATAATAGCACACCGAGTTAAAACATGCAGTGTGATGCTGTAATGAGTTTGATGGACTACAGTTCTTAAACAATTCATATTTATTGACACCAGGGAGGACCAGTCTCTCACTGGAATACAGTCTTAATGAGGAACAGGTCTGTTTCTATGAAGTATCTTAAGACAGCCTTATGATGCTAGGCAAGCACATCACAAATTCTCTGCAATGATTTACAAATGAAGAGGTAAATCAACATGCAGTTTTAGTGCACTGCATGATATTGCCCCACTGGTGATGGTTAAGCATGCACATCTTTGTAAAACACTGTATGAGATTGTCTATTGTTATACATAGATATTGTGTCATATTACTAACAGACAGCATGATGTGCTTCTTAATGTGATGTATCAAGGCAAACAATCGTGTAACACTTCAAGGCATCTAGTGATCATTGCACTTAATAAACCCGAATTAATTTGTAACATACAATGTAGTATAATTCTATTTGTCATGGAAATAAGTTCATTCTTGGTAACAATAGCTTAGATAATAGCACAACTGTGCAACAGACCTAGTGGGGTGGTCCTCACAGTGATATACAAAAGCTCAGATGTATAACACACATCATATGGTCCTCGTTGGGATGGATAAAAACAAACAATTGTGATGCACACCAAGACTCGATTCAAAGTATAATAGTAGCTCACTTATATAACACCCCAAAACACCTGTAACACTCCAAGCTATGGTCATTGTGCAGGGTATGAGCAAACCACTGGAAAGATTGTGATTGTGACCCTGCTGTGATTCATATAGACAAAAACCATTATACCCCTTTATCATTTACTGGAGAAGCGTGGCTCATTGGTTAGAGCGGCAGACCCTGATGCAGAGGTCTGGCCCGGGACCAGGGTTCAATTTCCCCGGACCTGATAATTCTCGCCTCGGTGCCTAGTCTAATCAGGGGTCCCACTCTGTGACTCTGGGCAATAGCTTGCTTAATCTCCACAACAGCCCCAGCAGCGCTTGGATGCCTGGCTTCACCTTGGGGGTGCCCAGGAGTGGACATTTCACAGGAAAGCCAGGATGGGTTCCACAGCGGTATGAATACAGAGCTACGAGGCCTCTGGGTAGAAGTGCGCTATTTAAATACTATACATTTACATTTACATTTACTCAATTCACTACACCAAGTGCTACATTTATTATAATTTTGGATTACATGAGCAAGCTGCTTTTTAATTCACAAAGGTTGTCTTGGGGACAGTTAGCATACAGCTACAGAGGATGTATTTCAAGGGGTAGTCTTCATTTTCTTTTGAGAATTCCATTTTCCCTTGAACAAGTTTGCATGCTTAGATTTTGGGAAATATTCTGAAGCAAGTAGAAGTAATAACATTTTAAAAACATTTTCCCCTATGGAATAATCCCTTCATCTATGCTATTTCCAATTTTTTGTCTGATTGCTTCCACTTCCAACCCTGTAAACAGATTTAATCTGGCACGTGTTAGAAGTGAATCTCAGATTGTTCCCTGGGTTGGAATGGGCTGAAGAAATGTTTGTGTACAGTTACAAAGTAGCACATTTGCAGGCACACAAATACTTTGCAGAACAACAAAGCCCTCTGAAAAATCACTAACCCCACACACAGAAGTATTTACTCACATTCACTAGTCATCTCTTTGCAAGTGTAAATGTATACCTGTGCACATTAGCACCTGTGCTTTTTTATGATGGTCGATTGGCTGGATGATGCATGTCCTAGGGACCAGGCCTGTATAGAGCCCTCATTGCGATGGATGAGTGCACACATTTCCAAGATACAATACAATATAGATTCTTTTAGTTACTTAAGATCATACACATTACTAATACACAGCATAATGTCATAGGAGCTTTCTGTTAAAGGAATATGTGATAACACTAATTCACATTAAAGTCGTACTTTTAATGATGGCTAAATTAACATGAACTTGTTCAATTCAACATGATGTGACTGTGTGATAGAAGAAACCCACTTGTCTAAACTGCACCAAAATGTGTCCTCATTGTGTTGGATAAAAACACACAGTTGTTATACACATCTTGATACAGTCCTCATTGTGATGGATAAAAACGCTTTACTAATACCCAACATAATGTTAAAGAAGCTTACTGTTAATGGAATGTGCAATAAAACTAAATCGCATTAATGTAGTACTTCTAATGAAGCTACATTAACATGAACGTGTTCAATGCAACATGATGTGACTCTGTGTTAGCAGAAGCACACATGTCTAAAATGAACCAAAGTGTGGTCCTCATTGTGTTGGATAAAAACACACAATTGTGACACACATCTTGATACAGTCTTCATTGTGATAGATAAAAACGCCAACCTCTGTAATAGGCACCACAATATTAATTGTGGCAGATAAAGGTACACAACCCTGTCTCACACAATTTAACATGGTCCTCAGTTTGACCTATAAGTGCACATAGGAGCATAAGCCACCTTTATATAGGAGTAATTGTAAAGCATAAAAGAGCACCTTCTTGTGATACACAAAATATGAAATGGTTTTCTGTGTCCATAAGAAAGGTTCATATGCTTGATACACATGTAAAGTTGCGGCAGTGTCTATTACATGTTAGAAACACAAAAGAAAACTGTAACATGTGCTTTGCTATGCTCCTTTTTGCAATGTATAAAACCTCACAATTTACACACATGGTCATCTGAATTGCATACCACAATGTAGTCCTCATTTTGAAGGATAAAAACACGCAAGAGTTTTTTTTTTATCAGAGTGTGGTGTAATATCACAGAGAGTTAAAACATGCACTGTGATCTCGTTATGAGTTTGATGGACTAAAAGTCTTAAACAAATCATATTTATTGACACCAGATGGGACCAATCTCACATGAATACAGTTGTAATGAGGAATTGGTCTATTTCTATTAAGAATCCTATGGTAGCCTTGTTATTGTATGCCAGCACATCACAAAGTCTCTGCGATTAATTACAAATGAAGAAATAAACCAACATGCAGTTGTAGTGCACTGCATGATATTGCCCTCCTTGTAATATTTAAAACATGCACATCCATGTAAAACTATATGAAATTGCCTTCTATGATAAATAGACAATCTCTCATGTTGTAACAGATAGCATGATGTGCTCCTTAATGTGATGTATCAAAGCAAGGGATCTTGAAATCTGTCATGGCATCTAGCGCTCATTGCACTTGATAAACACAAAATAATTTGTTACATACAATGAGATATATTCCTATTTGTTATGGAAAGAAGTTAATTCTTGGTAACAGTACTTTAGGTACTAGCACAATTTTGCAACAGACCTAGTCGTGTGGTCATCACAGTGATAGGAAAAAGCTCAGTTGTGTAACACACAACATCATGCGGTCCTCATTGTGATGGATAAAATCAAACTGCTGTGATGCACAACATGACTTGATCCAAAGTATGATAATAGTAGCTCACATATATAACATACCAACACATCGGTAACACTCAAAGCTATGGTCATTTTAGAGGGCAGGAGCAAACCACTGGCAAGATTATGATTGTGACCCTGCTGGTTCTTTTTTTTTTTAAGGTTTCCAAAGAAAGTTTTATTCGGCTGACGCGTTTCAACCAAACTGGTCTTTCTCAAAGCCAATACATACGTGGTGATTATACCCTATCACCTATAAACACCAAGCTCACATATGAGTAAACATAGTGAAAAGACTTTGTTGGACCTTGTACGATGCCCAGAACCTTTGGAAGAAGGCCTGATATAAATAGGTCTAGGCAACGTAAATAAATTAACACAAGTGCATGATTTACCTTATGCTTTCACATGATCACAATATATAGGGTCATCAAAAATATATATAAATATTTATCTTAATAACAGATAAACATTTAAGTTCTACTAAGTTTCTAAACTTGTATAATTAATGGAAAGCACATACTCGACACGGGTACATTGAGAAACGCCACCCGAAAATAACAAATCCAATGCCTGTCATCCCAGCACACCATGCGCAGCCGCCACGCCGCCCCGCAACCATGACCCTGCTGTGATTCATGATGCTTTTTCAATAAAGGATTTAATAGCGCACAATGTTGCAATATGAAATGTGATATAATCATTTTAATGGACTAAACTATCAAAAACAACTCCTGCTTATCAGCACCTAAGGGGAACAATCTCTGTCAGGAGTGCACTCAGAATCGGGTACAGTCCTACCTCTATCAAGCATCTTAAGGCAGCCTTATGAAATTTTTGTGCAGTGAAATGCCGGCGGTGGGGAACGCGAGTCTTTCAATGAAGGGCTCAGTTCCTTCAATTATAAGTTCCCGATCGAGGTCCTCCTCTGCTGCCTCGTCTCTCCCTGGTATGCCAACAATGCGGAAGTCCTTGAAATACTTGTGTTCCCCACCGCCGGCATTACACTGCACAAAAATGTCAATGCATCACGGGTTCTGCCAGAAATCATACGCTTCACATGGGATGTACATCGTACATGAGGAGAAGAACCATGTGAGGCCCCCATGAGAACCATTCACAAAGCTACAGCTTGAAAGCCATTAACAAGTCCCCCCTGTCATCATCTAATTATTTTGAAGCGTGAATATCATATTGAAGCACCAGCAACCGCCGCGGTCGTTTCTGGACACAAGAGAAAAAGGACCACACCCCTTGAGTTCATAAGGCATCATCACCCGTGAGAATTCCCTCACCTCAAATGTGAATGACCAGGTCCTGGTCCTGAGGAGAACCCTGAAATCAAATAGGGTTCTGAAATGTGTCGACCCCACCCAGCCAGCAATAATCACCACCAATCAACCGACCCATACCGAGTACAAACAGGACATTTAGGCCTGGTGTAACTGTTTAACTGCGTCGCTGGTTATGGCAGGTGTATGTAGTGAAACACATAACTGAATTGTACCGCCATTGTTCTTTATGTTAAAATAAGGACTGGTCTATTGTTTTGTCATGTTTGGCCATTTCCTAAGTATTTGTTATATGTCCAAAGTACTGTTACCATTGTGTTGTTGATATATGTTTGTACTAATTGTTCTTCTTTAAGACATGAAAGAAATATCCATCTTGTTTGTTCCACAAATAAATGAACAAATAACAAGTGTAAAGAAAACAATATAACTACTTGAGAAACTAAGGTGGTTATTTATGAATGTATTTATTCCAAAATGTACGTCCAGACCTTTTTCTTGTTTCCAACTTTCTAAAAAGTGGCATTTTTAAAATTGAGGATTGAAATATGAATTTACCATTCAAGATGGTTTTAAATTACTCTGATACCATTCATGACTTTCCTACCTGCTCCCAATCAAAAATTAACACTTATTAAATGTAATAAGGTACCCAATGGTATGCTATGAAAGAGGCAGGCCTTGCAACAGTGACTACCAGGACATGTCAGATTAAAAACTACATGTCCAACTTTTTAAAGTAAACTGCACCTTGCCCTATGTGCTTTTGAGGGCCTACCCTTTAGGTGACTTATATGTACTCAACAGATTGGTTTATGCTTGGTAAAAGGTTTATTTTGACATGTGGAAATGGCAGTTTACAATTGCACCCACAAGCTGCAGTGGCAGACCAGGGACAGGTTAAACAAAGTCTACTTAAGTGGGTGGCTCAAAAAGTGCTGTAGGGACACTAATAGCATTTAATTTACAGGCTGTGGGTGTACATGCAATATCACTTTACTAGGTACTTGCAAATAAATTAAATGTGACAATGGGGTCTGTAGCCCAATTTTATCATGTTTTAGGAAATGTGAACAAGCACTTTAGCACTGGTTAGCAGTCCTAAGGCCAACAAAAGCAAATTCATAAATATAGTGGGGGTGAAGGCAATAAGCTTTGGGGATGATCACCCTAAGGCTGACTGGTCTAACAAGCATTGACTTGTAACACACTCCATAATATTTTTCTCCTGGTGATGTTTAAAGCATGCACAACCCTGCAATACACACAGGACTCGACAAATCCACTCGCCCGCTCGCATTTGCGAGTGAGAATGGATGAGGACGAGCTATTTTTAGGTCCTACTCGCCCTTTCTGGCGAGTAGGAAATCAAACTAACTTTTGTCCTATGTCTTTGAAAACAGAGCAAAAGTGACAAGATAACACGATTTGAAGGCATTTTTATTGCTCACAAAGGGATTGAGCAATAAAGATGCCTTTAAATCTTGTTATCTTGTCACTTTTGCTCCGTTTTCAGAGACGGAGGTCAAGTGGGTTGCAGTCAGGTCGAGGGGATTTTCCATGGCACCAGACCTTCAGGACTAGTACCATTTTTCGGATTTGTCGAGCCCTGACAGTATGAAAATGTCCTCTGTGATGAATAGGCACACGCTCATATTACTAACAAACACCTTGATGTGGCCCTCAATTTGATGTATCAAAGAACAAAATCTTGTAGCATGCCATATTATCTGTTTCTCAGTGTGAATGGTAAAACCACATGCAATTGTAATATACTAGTGATATAGTCCTTATTGAATAGAAAATAAATTCATGCTTGATAGCAGTAGCATTGATAACAGCACAAATTTGCATCAGACCTAATGGTGAGGTAATTGTTATGAGAATAGGGTCAGATGTTTAACACACAATATCATATGGTCCTTGTTGTGATGGATAACAGATCACACTTTTTTGACACACACTAAGATATGATCCATATGATGGCAATAGAAGCACAGACATATCAGGCACCTAAACATGTGTAAAACTCATAGCTACTGAAAGACAAACACTTATGTATCCCCATTTTAAAGATCAAAATAGGTTCAGCTCTACTCTTGCCTTCCAGGTCTTATCTGAGCGACCTCAAGTTCTTATGTTGAAGTTGACGTTTAACCAGATTTTCACAATTTATGGACAGAATTTACTTACAAATTGTCAAATGCCATAATTAGAGTTGGACGAATGGAATACACCTTCACAAACGAGATGGAGATCCCGTCTGCAGTTTTACAAGTGCTACAATGCTTAATCCGGGCCCTACATTTTTTACTACTTTAAGAAAATAGCACATGTGGCTGGAAACTGAAAAGCAGCTCTTCACTTCGCAAATGTTCAAAATACCAACTGAATTGAGGATGCAGAACTACACAAATTCAAAGGGAAACACAGTGAAAAGATGGATATTTAGCAGTTAGGAACTATTTTTTAAAGGTATTGTCTAAATAATACACTATTTTAAATCCAGTATGGTCAGTTAAATATTCGCTGGATGAAATAAGAAAGCAGTGTTTGCTAAATGCATATGTATTCTGTAATAAATTGTCAGTCACATACGAAAGGGATCCAAATAAAGACTGTTTTTTTGACAAATATATACTGTACCAAATAGGAAGACACTATATGTAAAATATAATCTGGTCCTCATAAACAGACTTGTAAAAAAACACACACCGGTCCTCGTAAAGCTGTTTGCTGTCTTTATGTAGTGTGTAAAAATGGTCTTCATAACTCTTGGATACGGGACATGTGCGGTCCTCATAAGGGGGTTATGTCAGAAAGTCTCAAAACTATTCCCATAATCGTTTTTTGAAAATCTGATATAACTTTCATACTGTCATTAAAGTATAAACATAAAATGTATGATCATTTTGATTCTCTGATGATCAGAAAGGGTGGCCCTCATAATGTAGGTTTTTTTCACTGGTCTTCATAGAGTGATATAAACATGTATGTGTGTGTGTGTGTGTGTGTGTGTGTGTGTGTGTGTGTGTGTGTGTGTGTGTGTGTGTGTGTGTGTGTGTGTGTGTGTGTGTGTGTGTGTGTGTGTGTGTGTGTGTGTGTGTGTGTGTGTGTGTGTGTGTGTGTGTGTGTGTGTGTGTGTGTGTGTGTGTGTGTGTGTGTGTGTGTGTGTGTGTGTGTGTGTGTGTGTGTGTGTGTGTGTGTGTGTGTGTGTGTCTGTCTGTCTGTCTGTCTGTCTGTCTGTCTGTCTGTCTGTCTGTCTGTCTGTCTGTCTGTCTGTCTGTCTGTCTGTCTGTCTGTCTGTCTGTCTGTCTGTCTGTCTGTCTACATTTATAACTCCACATATGCATGTATTTGTATGCTACAGGGTTGACAGCGCCAACTGTGAAGATATGGTTGTTACACGCACACTTGAACAGTATTGAGCTGGTCGTACTTTTTGTTGCTTTTTTGAGATTAATCTGCTTGAGATGCCTCAGATAGGTGTGCACGGAAGCAAGCTTCATGTTGTCAAAGGTTTGTGTAGATTGGTCTGGTGGTGGGTGGGTGAGACTTCCGGTAATTTTTGTGGGTTACCCATTCATGTTTGTACTATAATGTTGCCACAAGGACACAGCCAGCATAAAGTGTGACATGATCACCTTCTTCAGGTTGGCAACTGGTGGTGAAAAGAGTAGTCCTCAGGAATAGGCCTTAAAAAGTGAAGGTCGTTCTTTGTTTTGAAATGTCTGTGTCAGAGAATCCCTAAGGACATGTTGGTTTACCTGCTGAGCCGTGCATTTTGAAAAGTTACTCTAAGGCTGTGTTGCGGATATGAAGAGCAGCGCGAGTTCTCTAAAATAGTAGTGATTTGAGGGGGCTCATACCATACAAGCACTTCTGTATTGGGAGACATGTTTTCAGAAAATGGTGTACATTGAGCAAAGAACCCTAGCTGCGGATTGACGAAATCTCTGCAAATCCCGAATTTCCAACTTGATATATATATATATTTTTTTAAATCCTGGACAACTCTATTTATTTGTCAGTGCCATCCTCTGCAAAAAAAGGGAGCACTTAGAAATTGGTTAAAACTGGGCAGTAAAAAATAACCGCGTTATTGAAGGGACGTAGACACCGCTCTTTGTATTAGTCGATGAGAAAAGACTGAAGATTGGTGACATTCAGCTACATGGTGTTGAGGTTTGGGTTTCACTTGGAAAGAGCATTAGCATATGGGGTATATTCATATTTTTGCTGTGCATACCTTGTTTTAGGATTTTGGAATCTTTCTCTATAGAACTATATAATCAAAGGGATTTGCGAGTTGAAATACCTTTTTTACATAAATTGGAAGCCAGTAAATTAAGTGGCAGCACTCCTGGCAGGAAATAAATTAAACTGTTAAACACAGCTCCGTTAGAATTCAAAATGATAATGTTTCTGCAGAGGTAACTACGATGTAATTGATACTATCATTATCAGGATCAATAATTCTTGGTTTGCTTATGCGCCTAGTTAACGGGAATTAGAGAAGATGGTCCATAAGTCCAATTTATAGTACTCTGTGCAATGTTGTCCTGTTTTGCAGTTGGTTAGATGAGGATTACATATTCGTCCTGTTTTCAATGAAAGTGAAAAGCCATTTTGTTGATTTGGAATATTTTTCTGACTAGTGGATAAGCAGCAATTTCACATAAACATTATTTTGAGGAAATCCATTCATTACTTCCACTAGGCACTTATTCTTTTCGATGGACTGTCTCAATATTGTTTTCACATGTTTCTTGGCCTAACTCATATATCTGATTTCCCTTCACCGCTACGATTCCTCCATGTGGCGGTAACCCAATCACTTCATCAGCATGCATTTTGCGCCTGTTAAGGATTCTTAAGTTACCTTTTCTGATTCCATCTCAGTCATCTATCCACACTAATTTGCACCTTCTATCTCTTTTGGGATCCTTACTTATTTCCTTCATTTCTAGGGTGTAATCTTATTTCCTGGCTGCCACTTTACCATAAAAAATATTTTATACATCTAGTTTGTGGTACATACTGCTTATGTGGCATGCATCACTTTTTGGGATTGATATGCAGCGTGAATCTTACCTTTCTTCTCCTACTAGATATGATAAACTTGAACACGCACTCTCTCCTCACTATTTCTGTAATTTTGGAGTATGGTGACTCTGGGCTTGAGGCTTGTCAGTTTCTTACTATTTTGCATGGGATGAGGTAACACTGGCATATTCCTCTCCATAGATAAGATTGAAGACTCTTCTCCTGCCCACGTGTCTAGTCACTTACAGCCTAGAAGTTGTTCCTCAGGGACCATGTGTCTGCTGTCACTCTAGGGCCTGTATTCTATGTTGCTTGCCCACTGTGTCCGAAAGCAATTCCAAATCAACAAAGGACATTGACAACTGGGGTAATATGTACATTTTCTGATTATGCCATATGAGACCAAGTTCTATGGAGTACTAGGAATAAACTTCTAGCATAAGAATGGTGGATTCTGAGAATGATGCTATCCAATATGTTGTTTTTTTGTTACTCCACCAAAGACATTATACTTTTGAATCCTACGAGATTTATATCCAAAATTATACCTTATTTACTGCTAGAAGTTCTTCCACACAATTTGTTGACTTTGTTTTAGTAGGTTGGAGACCCTTGATATGGTTCACCTCAACTTGGAAAATAAGAACTTCTTAGGCGATGGGATGGGTGGTGGTTTAGCACAAGTCATGCTATGTATTACTTTTGAAATGGCGAGACACTCGAGATAAGGGCCAATTGTGTCATGAATTAAGCACTTTCTTACTCCTTGAGACCAATAGGAAGCCTTCTTAAAATATGAAACCTATCTTAGAAGTAAAAAGTAACTAGTTTGCTAGTTTGTTCCAAGGTTAGGGAATAAAAAACACTGAAGTGGGCAGCTTTGCGGTACACACGTTTGTATCCTATGGTTGCCCCTCTCACTGCACCTTCATGAAACTCTATAGACCCTCTCTTAGTGATCAAAATCCAGGATAGTGTGTATAGGACATTTGAGTAGGAAACCAATGGTGGTCATGATGTTGATGCTTCCTGGTGCCTATACGTGTAGAATGATTAGAGCAGTCTTCTGGGTCCTGCTCTTGCTGCGGTGTACACACACGAAAGACTGGAATTGCATACTTCCTCCGATCTTTCTCAAAGTACAGCGCTAGAAAATTTGTGTCACCCTACTCTTGGTGTTCAGAGTGTTTATGCATGACTTTCCAACCTCAATGATCTTGTCTGTTCTTACATAATGAAGCTTGACAGTCTTGTGATACCTCTGCGAACATCACTGCGAATGTATAGGTGGATTTTATGCTCCATGCCTGTCCTCTTGTTTTTGCCCCTTGTCTATACCCCTAACTGTTGCTATGCATTCTGTTCTATTTTTATGAATTAAAAAAAAAATGCAGCACAGTAGCTGAATCATGGTGATTTAGTGAAGCGATACTTGTTGTACCATGCCGTTTATAGAAGTTTCCTCTTCACTGTTGGCCCATAGTGCTATCCATAATGGGCAAGATTAGAGCTTACTCTCTCTGGAGCCGAGATGTTATGGATTCCTAATGGTATTTTTAAAGTGCATCCTTCCAGACCAAAAAGTATGTCATGTAAGAAAAGACTATGGCCCTTATTGCATCTGTGTCTGGTATTCCACATTGGTATTTGCACCGCTGGAATTACGTATACCACGAATGTCAGTAATTCAGGACTGTGGGAATATTGCAACATTCCCAGGAAGACCCTGAGTGGATACTTCGAAATTAAGAATGACCATGTTACTGATCCGTACCAGTTTTTCTTTTATTCTTCTATTTTCTCATTGGGAAATTTCTTCAGCTTTTGCCTGGTGAAATATCTAGGAGAGTAAACTTGGAATGTAGCATTATTGAATTTCTTCTGATTCCCAGTTCGACCACTAACTTTGATACCAGCCAATTCGGGAATGATCCACCATTCGGGATGAAGGTTTAAGTTGTGTATTTCTTTTGCTATTAATGTCTGCTGCAAAAGATCCATCGATGTCGGCCAGTAATGCTACACGTATCTGACAAATCTGAATCCGCAGAACTGGAGAGGTTGCGCTGGAGGGGACAATTTAATCCTCACTGAATGGGATTTGAAAACGTGCCTTTATTCTCATTACTAGGAATGCTCCCAGAGCCAGTGTACAAATTCTCTGTTTTGATCAGCAGCTTGGTGATGTTATTAGATTAGCCTTCATGATGCTCACCGATACAGATTCTAAAACATAGAGGCCTTATTAATGATTTAATGCAGTTATTAGCACAATCCACATTCTTTTCCTTTTTGCTGTGTAAAAAAATACTTTTCAGAACAATTTTCAAGATCCTTAGAGTTGAAGGCAAATTTCTTTACAGCTCTCTGTTTTCATTGCTTGTTTCCCAGTTATTCTAAGGATCCATAACAATATTTCTACGGTATTTTGCAAAATCTGGAAAACTGAAGGAAGGCCACGCTAACCTCAAACAGACCAGAACATCGTTATAATTGCATTTCTCGTGTCTCACTGGATTTCAGCAGGAAACCATTGTGTATCTTGGGAGGAAATGGGGTTTCAAACGTTTCTGTGAAATATGCAGCCACTCTCTTAGTACATTTCTAGAGCTGCTGAAGTAAAAATATAAGCTGCGAGCAACAGGTTTTGCCTTACTATTCTAGTATTGGAGATTGCTTCCTCCAGCTCATTAAATCTTGCTTTTTGCAAGTTCCTTATTTTTTTTTCCTCTTAGGTCTTCTATTTAAAATTGTGCTAAAGTGCTTTGATGCTATCCAATAACGGTGTAAGTCTTTTTTGGGGCTAGAAGAGTTTTGCGAAGTTCAGGATTTTTTCCCTTTTGTCAAGTTTGCAAACCTTCGTGATTTGTTTCCTTTTGCAGTGAAGAACTTTTCTGAAGTTTGTGAGATGTTTTTTGCTGAACTTGGATTATTTTTACTACACTCAAACCCAGACAAAATGGAAATTTATACATGCTTTTTGTAAGTTACAAGACTTCTCACATACATTTTCTATGAACAGCAGAAATGGATGCATTATTTTTGTCTGCACATTTACAATTTGTAGCATAAATTGTCACAAATGCCACAATTTTCATGCACGTATGGGAAAACATAAAACTTTATGACATTGCAGCGTTTACCAAAGAACGTAGCTTAGGTTGAGAAAAATAATAGCAGCTTCACACACCTCTAAAATCCCTGACCCAAAGATCGTATGAAAAGTAGAATAGACCTTATTGTGTACAAAAAAATCTGCATAGCTTCTAACTCTTTGAATTATTAGAACTTTGCCTTTGCAAGAGTCTAAAACCAAAGCGAGCCTAGGTTTTCCGTTTCCAAATAACTGTCTTCATAGCCTTCGGTGGAAAATTAGTGCCTCTGAACTATTTTTAACACTCAATATGTCTTTTAGTCTCTAACATAGAAATATTGTATTGGGATTTATCTAAAAAATAAATGTAATAAGCAGAAAGCTAATCACTGTTGTAAAACATGAGAATTGTTTATAGTCGGTGCAAGTGCAGAAAATGTCTGGTTTCACCGAGGATGTTGGACACGGTAGAAAGCTGGCTACAGCTGCACCTGGTAGACTGTTTTGTCTAAAAAATAAGAAAACCACTTGGCCCTTTTCTTGACAGTTGCATATTTCAGCACTTTTTGCTGTTGCATGCGGTCACGTCGGGCGGATTATTTATCGGGACACAAGCCAGTACCAACCCTCTCTAACTCATTGCTCTCTTGAAGGCCAGTCTCTTTGACTGCAAGTGTCAGCTCCCTTGAACTGGAATGTGCTATTTTATTAGCGCTCCTCTTGAATAGTAAATCTCTCTGAGAGACATAGGAGATGCACCCCGAGGGGTCAGCGTGTGTACATGCTACTGGCGAGCTAGTTTATTTAGTTTTTTCTTTGCCCTACCTCAGGTACGCGGCACCCGTCTTTTGTCTTTTAAGGGAGGAAGGCAAACATTTAGGAAGTGGGACGTCATGAGAACAAAGGCTAAACTCCTGAGTGGCTCGTAACTCTTTTCCCGTTTCTTTAGCTCAGTGTGGTATGTGAGTGTCAAGTACAAGAGGCCGTCATCCGATGGTCCGTCTGTGTTAGTATATGACCAGCGCAAACCCTCTGATAAGTAGCGTCCATTCCATGAACCTTTGCTTACTCGAAAAGTCAGTCACTGGTTTGGACACACCTTTTTGTCAATTTCCTGCTCTTATTTTGGTAATGTAGGTTGTTTCCTAGTAAATGGCATCTGTTTCCTACTAAATAATGTAATTATAACAACAGGTTAATTAATATAAGGATCTAATTATGCTGTGAATTACAGGGCCTCCGAATATTTTGCTTTTGATCTCCACTGTGGTCTGCGGAGCGACTAAGGGGTCCTGTTAATGGAAAAATATTCTCACCCCAGTACAGCCCGCAGTATGGAAAGCGCGAGATTTAGAGAGCGCGCCATTAGGGCCCGGCCTCCTGGATCCACGCCACGCCCCATAGCCGGATGGGTAGCCTGATTGGCGACCAGCCTTAGGGGAGTACTTCCAGGTCACCCTATGACGAACTTCCGAATGAGAGTTACATGAAAACAGGTCTCTATAAGTAAGTACCTGAACACACACACTTTATTAAAATGCACCTTTTAGGTGTAGTTTGTCATGTAGCCCCCAATGCCCTTGCAAGCTACAAGTTTTTGAAGCTCTTTCAGAATATCCTCTCTCAATGATTTGTGCTTCTATAGGTGGGCTTTGCCCGTGAATGACGCTTCCTGCTTACAAGTATTTGGTCTCATGAAAGGGGTGTCATTTCTTTTCATATCTGCCTATTGCATGAAACTCAAAAAGGCATTTAACGTTTTATGTAACTTACAGTTTTTCAAGTGATTTGAAGAGATATCATGTCTAAATTGTAGTTTGGCTCCCCAGCCTCCCCCAGGATAAAATATTACTATAGTGGAGTCTGACACACATTCTTACTTCAGGAGGACTTGAGTAATGGTATCCACAGGTTATTAGCCCTACCTAAGAAAGGCCTTAGTTGAATTTCTTTCTTGACCATACACAGGATGAGTAATTGCATTGTTATTGAGCCAAGCGATCACTCCTTTGTCATTACATGGATTTTGGGGTATACTGTCAGCTCGTAGCCCATCTTGCTGCATGATACCAGTACTTTGCTCTGCATCACCATTGACCTGTTTGAAGAGAAAGGAAAGAAGCCTCCGAAGACTCTACAAAACCAAAAAGAGTTAACAACAAAAATTATCAAATGCAATATGGTGTGATCTGAGCATTTGCTTTTAAAAAGTACCTTCTTCCGCTTGGAGCTTTTGTCTCGAAGGTTTTCATTACTGAATATGCCTGGCAGTAGGGTCCCGAGCTGTGGAAGCCTGTTCCAATAGCTGTCATGACCATGTTCTGCTGGGTTGATTTCTGCTTCATACCAAAAAATAAATATGAAGTTAAAATGTATTGACGTGTTGAAGTTCCCTCCAAGGCTGCCTGTATCCGCTAGTGAGTGGCCAGTACCTTGGGCTTAGCCTCTGCTCGAAAATATTTGACCTTTTCTGATGGACTTTGCAATTGTTTGAGCTATCACTTTCTATGTTTGTGCTATTTTGTTCATATATGTAAATACACTCCGCAATCAACATTACCAATGCGGATCAATACCGTGGTGTGAATATGCAAAACAAATATTATGTAAAAACCTCCTATTCATGCAAGTAAGTCGTAAATTGCTTGTGTGTAACGTAGTTACTATTTTGTCTTGTATGTGTCACCGCATTCCTGGGGATGGGGTGGGTTCTGATAACCAAAATTACAGAGGAAGAGTGGTTTGCTTGCCCTGGAAGAGCGAGTGTGCTCTCTGTAGAGGTACTGTTTTTTGCCAGATTTTCGTTTCACCCATTAAAGTTTGCTTTGCGGAAACAGTAAATATGTGCATTTTTGCTGTATGGGCAATAATGTCTACCATTATTTTGAATGAGGCTGTTAGCTTTCCGTTCAAACGAATGACTTTCCTCGGATGTGGAGTCCATTGTAAGGATTGGCTTTTGTGTTGAAACAAGTTCTCTGCAGTCTGTTTTCCTTGCATTGTGATTGCATTTATATAGCACTTATTTCCCCTGACGAGGTGTTGAAGCTCTTTTTCAGCGAGTAGCAAGCTACTCTGGAACCCGTAAAGAATTAGTAGTGAATTAGTATAGTAAAATATGGGAGTAATTTGAGTGGTGGATATGTTAGTCAGTTATTTGGATTGAGAAGGATAGTGGAGGGATGGAAGAGGGAAAAGGTTTGCATTTATATAGAGCACTTGCTACCCCTGAAGAGGTGTTGAAGTGCTTTTTCGTCGAGTAGCACGCTACTCCGCAATCCATAAAGGATTAGTGGTGAATTAGTATAGTGAAATATGAAAGTAATTTGAGTGGTGGATAGGTTAGTCAGTTATTTGGATTGAGAAGGAAGAGGGAAGGGATGGAAGAGGATGGAAGAGGGAAGGAGGGGTAGAATAGGGAAGGGTCTAGAACAATTTGTTTATTTTTTTTACTTCAGATCAGTAGGAGGGAGTTTGGGATGAGTAAAATGGAGGGAGGGCAAGAGTCAGAGGTAAGAAAGGCTTGTTTGGGAGATCCTTATAGTAAAAGAGGTATGAGATGATGCAAGGTGGGGTAGAGAGGGTTATTTTGGGAATCGTAGTAGTGGTATGGGGTTTAGGATGAATGAGAGAGTGGAGGTAGAGGATATATTGATGGAGATATAAGGTGAGAAACAGGGTAGTGCATTGGAAAGAGTTGTAGAATGAGGTTTGAGATGAGTCAGAGAGTTGAGGTAGAGGATATATTGAGAGCGGTATAGGGTGAGAAATAGGGTAGTGCATTGGATATGCTGAATAAGAGGAAAGGTAATAAATATATAGATACAGAAGTACATGAAAGGTATTTATATAGGACCTGTGAGCAGGGAGCGGCTGCTCCGAAACACGTCAGGTGTTTTTTGCCTCATGGAAGAATAAACATATATATATCTCAAAACAATACCCTTTCAGGCATAGAGTGACACATAAATTATGCAAAAAAAGCAGAGAACTCTGGGTAGTTCTCAAGTTTAGGTGGAAAGCAACTCCTGTTAGAGCACTCTGAACACCAGCCACACTCTAGATCTGCTCACCTCAAATGTCTGCTTTTCTATCAAAGTCTTTAAGGATAGGATTAGCACAGTGCCATCTACGATGAGGTAGAAAAGGACAAAATCTTTTGCAATTTCTACAGCAAAGTCTTTAAGCATGGGACTAGCACAGTGCTGTCCATGCCGAGCTGTAAAATGACAAAAGCCATTTACCACTCCAGGCACAGTATTTACAGCTTTGAATTGGTAAAATACCAACCAGCTGCTTTCCACCTAAACTTGAGAACTACCCAGAGTTCTCTGCTTCTTTTTTGCATAATTTATGCTTCACTCTATGCCTGAAAGGATATTGTTTTGACTTGTACTGGGTGCTCCCCTGTGTCTGAACAAAGCTGTAACTCTCTGAAGAGCTCTAATTAGAGCGAAACTCTGTGTCAGGGGATTCTTTTACTCATTTCAGGTTGGCTTGGTTGGTATTTTACCAATTAAAACCTGTAATACTGTGCCTGGAGTGGTAAATGGGTTTTGTCATTTTACAGCTCGGCATGGACGGCATTGTGCTAGCTCTGAAAAACACACGGTCCCCTAAAAGAAAGGATACTACCCTAACAGGAAAAACAACTAATTGGGAAAAAGGATCTGACATATAGAAAAATATATTTGCTTTTATTTTACTTCTTTTTACTTTTCATTCAAAATATTTCAGAATAAAAAAAACATGTGCAAATGCATCTATTACACAATATCTATATATATATTTTTTTAAAACATACATTCTGACTCATACACAAATTTTGAACCACAGATCATTACATTGTATGATACAACCTGAGAAGTATATGTATCTCCAATTGGCCTAAACAGAATACTTAAACCAAAAGACTCTGTTTGATCTCTATTGAGGCACGATACACCATATATGTCTCTTTCAGAAAACACTGGTTACAGTTCCTAACTACCCGCTTTCAGAAAACTCTGGTTACAGTTGTTAACTACCAACGCGTTTCGGCAAAGCCTTCCTCAGGGTTTTCATACCAGTGGTTGCTAGAATGAAAAAAGACTTAATTTAATTTAGGATACATTTGTGGTCTAAGGCTTAAAGGCAAATTTCATGAATAGCCACTGTGTGACTAAGTACACAATAGAACCCTCCACTTTATACAATGGTCTAAAAACTCAAAAATCTGATCTCTGCTTTGGAACACAACAATGAATATTGCACAATACATGTAAACACATAACACACCGTTTCTAATTTCACCCACCAAGTGGTGTTATCTATACAGAAAACACATAAAACATTTATGTTTTCCTTCTCTTACCAGTAAAATTCAATAGTTTCCCAAATCTATGTGGATAGATTGACCAAACCACTAGTATCATATCTGTAGATTTTTGGGTATAGTGTAAAATCTACCCTCCTACTTAACTTTGTCCTAATTACTTTGCATAACAGATAATTTCTGCATAGGTCTTTACCTTTGTTTAATTCCTGTGTTGTATATGTATGGAAGAACAACCATTCCAAATGTTATGATTATTGGGACTCAGAGTGGCCGCATACATAGTTGTCTAGAGTAAGAAGATATACACACAGATATAAATGTAGTATAGATTCTGCCCTCCTAATTGACTTTGTCCTATTTATTTTGTTTAACAGATAATTTCTACATAGGTCTTTTACCTTTATTTTAATCCTGTGTTGTAAATGTATAGAAGAACAACCATTCCAAACTTTGTGATTATTGGGACTCAAAGCTGCTGCATGCACAGTCATCTATAGTAGGAAAGTATATATACGGATATAAATATAGGATATTTTTTACCTCGCGTTATATGTATATGTTCTAAAGGTCAATAATATAGAACTATTTTCTATTTCCGATTGTAAAATAGTATATACCTATATCCTCAGATTGGTAGCACAGATCAACAGTCAAGCTCTTTGTGAATGAGCCCAAGATTTTCAATTGCCTAAAAATTAAGTAGAATGTACAACATTATGATCTAGATATGTGATCTCCATTATTAACCTTTACCATATATGCCACTAGTGTGTACACATACCTATTCTATTATATTGGCTTCCTTCATTCTTATTTATTCACTGACTGGATCAAAAATTCAGGACGGAGGCTCGATAAATATATAATCGCTGTGATAACAAATGAGCCCACATTAACATATAGCACACACCCTACATGACATATTGCTACTCCTACTTATCAGATTCAACATCAAAAAGAAACATACTGACCTCAAAGAATACATGCAAAACACCTACATTAGATGTGTCATATATGAATTAACTATGCTGCGTCATATTCGACGAAGATTAGTTCCAATACTCATATATTTTGTATATATCTTATACTAATTTGTGAGTGTTCACTACTACCTATGTGTCTTGGTAACCTTCATTTATCCCATCTTCCTGAAATACGAGAGGTGTATGACTGCGCAGAGATGAAGTTAGTTCTATCAAATAATTTAATACCTACGCACATGTCTGAGAAATGCCCAGCTACCGCTTACATATCTAAATAATAGTCAAAATGCCAAGCCTTGGTTTATACATCCTCACCAGACCCTTGATAACGAAGACTGACTAACATGATTAACTATTTGGTACGCTATGCTATTATCGCGTCGGAGATAGATCACTCAATTCCGTATAGCTAACTGCGGGATTAAAAGATGTGTTTATATAACTTCTTGCTACTTTACGCACATACAGCATAAGCTACTCTAGATAATTACCTCAAGAGCTTCTTTCACGAGCACCTTCCGATCCGTCAGTCTTCCGACCCAAACTGTGATAACCGGCAGCATCACGCTTAAAATAGTGCGACGTTGTATATGTACACACCTGCATTGCATTATGGGTGCATGCTACTGCCAAAGAAAAGTTTAGTCTAATGGGCCGCCATGATGTATGTGCTAACATCCCATTGAGACATCCCCTCTATGCTGCGCAAGATATAATATAGTATCCAGAACTTCTATTTTGTTATGTGAATGGTATGCACAATAATTCTCTGCGTCACAATAATTGACAAGCACTTTTACGAGTGAATAATTCAATCACTCATAACCGGTATTGTTAACGTATCTGCTAATTCACGCTAAAATTAGCGCGACAACTTGTACGCACGCCACCGTGTTCATTCTATTACAATAAAAGGAAGGCTAATTGACCAGACCGACATGATGTACACATTTGCACCTCATGAGGGCAGCGAGATATGTTGTATACACGCCACCGCGTTGTGCAATAGGTACATGTTACTGGCCGGAAAAATTTAATAAAACACACCGCCATGACGTTCATGTAAATACCTCTTAAAACGATCCCTTCTATATTATGCAGGACGTATTATCGTGTGATGGGGATACCCTTTCAGTTCTCTGTTACGACCACATGTTAAATCTCAATGGTCCACAAGAGTGTTATAAGCACCTAGCAATAAAATGAGTACATTTTAAATAACTTTGAGAGCTTATGTGTATTGCTCATATTTTAATTCTTATAGCTTATGACTATATTTCTCCTGTCTCCATTCTATCTGTTTTTGTCTAAATAGACTAGGGATACAGCCTCCCCTTTAGAAGTTAATCTGGATATGCAATGTTATAGAATTAAGAGCAGGATTTAAACATAAACTAGTTCATGGATAGACTATGGGTACAAGCTCACCTTGGATGTTACTCTGGGTAAGCAATATTATAAAATTAAGAGCAAGGTGTAAACATAAACAGGTTCATAGATTAATGTAATTAATTTCCTGATCCCAGGGTATTTCAAGACTCAATCTTTTAATATTACCACTTCATTCTCCCATTTGGATGTTACCCACGGTGAGTAATGTAGTAAAATTCAGAACCAGATTTCAATAACAAAGGGGAAATTAATCTACTTAATAGCCTGATCCCAGGGTATTTCAAGATTCAATCCTTTGACAGAGGTGCCCAGAACAAAGATCCAATATACTTCCTTCTGATAGATTTTTTTTTCACTATGTACCACTGCATGTCTTCGGGTTTATGACTTTTCTCTATATAGTGGTTAACCATGGGGGCTGATGTTTTTTGCGTCCTGATCGCTGACCTATGTTCCGTGAGCCTCACATGTAACGATCTGCCAGTTTCGCCCACATATCCCAATTCACATGGGCAAATTATTAAATAAATAACGTTAGATGTTTTACAGTTATTCAGGCTGTTAGGCTTTATTACTTGCCCATTAAAGTGTAATGTGGGTGCTTCTATAGCCGCAGCGCATAACTTGCAGTTCATACATTTAAAAGTACCTGTCACTGGATGCGACCCAGTTATGTTCATTTGCCTAGAGGTACTAGTTGTATTCATGCGTGAATGTACCACATGATCTTTTAGATTTCTGTTACGTCTATATGCGAACATAGGTTTAGGGATCACCCCTGTCTCAGATGCATCCACATTTACAATTTGCCAGCTAGAGTTCACTGCCTGTCTGATCCTCTCATTCAACATTGAGTGACGAGTAATAAAAATTAAGGAGAATTCCTGTTTCGTTTTAATACTCCTGAGTAAATGCTGACGGTCATAAAATCTAGCTCTCTTGTAAGAGTCTCTGACAATTTTTCTAGGATAGCCCCTAGCCAGGAACTTCCTTTTCATTGTCTCTGCTTTACAGTCAAAGTCGCAGATGTTAGTACAGTTGCGTCTTAAGCGCAAGAATTCTACAAAGGGAATACTATTTTTTTGAATGGTCGGATGATAACTATCATAATGTAATAGGGTGTTCCTGGCGGTCGGCTTAACAAATAGGTCGACAACCAGGACCCCTACTTCACACTTGATTAAAACATCCAGATATTCCACCTGTTCTGTACTGATATTGTATGTGAAATGTATGTTAGTATCACACAGGTTTATCCATTCCACAAACTGAAGTAGATTGTCATAACTGTCATTCCAGATGAAGAATACGTCATCTATGAATCGTGACCATTTGGTCACTGACTCATAGAATGGGGCTACTTCATTAAACACATACTTTTTTTCAAATAGAGACATGTAAATATTTGCCACCGTAGGGGCACATGATGCCCCCAAGCTGACACCCTGATTCTGCCTGTAGAGCTGCTTGTTGAACTCGGAGATATCGTCAGACAGTACAATTTTGAGGTACTCTAAAACAAACAAAGACGGGCATTTGATGTTATAAGCCTGGATGAACCAATGCACTGCTGCAATGGCTCCGTCAATGGGGATGTTGCTATAGAGTGCCTCTATGTCCATAGTAACCAGAAATTGATTTTCTGGACAAAAAGTCATGTTTTCCACAAGATTGATAATGTGTCTTGTACAAAAGCTGGTGTACGCATACATGAGAACATAATATAGCGTCAACATATTTAGCCAAAGGCTCCGTGGCTACATCGAGGGAGCAGAGCAACAAGAAGATCCCTGAGGAAGGGATAGGACCTGTGTGATGTCCACGAGGAAGCAAAGAGTCAAGTCCTACTGACAGGACAAGACCCGTGCGAAGTCCGCAGTGAAAAAGGGAAACAGTCCTATGAATAGGACACAGCCAGGGAGGTCCGTTGGATGAGAACATTACAGCGAGAGGCCTGATCAGAGGAGAGAGGAGCATGACATGATGCCATATTGTGAAAGAGTTGAAGAAGACAAGAGATCAGCATGATGCCATATCATGAAGAAGACAGAAGAGGAGAGAAAGGTGTGTGGGAGTACCATCACACTGAAGATCCCAACAACCACAGGTGCACAGCAGAAAGGAATAAGAGTGACAAGACCAAGAACTTGGGCCACCACCAGAGAGTGCATTAATCAACACAAGCCAGCCCCTGGGGTAGTGACGTCACTGAAGACTGCACAGAGGGAGTACCGAAAATAAGCCGCTGGAGTGTGTAGACTGTGTAGCTGCCTCACACTTCACAGTGCAACAGTCCAGAAATTTGTCACCGGCTGCTTGAGATAAATGGCATCCCTGCTGGGGGCTGTACATGCCAGAGAAGACTAACCACAAGTGGCCACGAAGTCCCTCAATTGTCTGATGGTAAAATCGTCCTCATTACTGTGGGCATCACCAGAACCACCTAAGGAGCTTTGCTCAACAACAATGGAACCTTCTGCCTGCAAAACATCCGAAGACCAAAAGGGGCTTCCTGGAGCCGTGGGGAACTCATCACCCAGAGACAATCAGTTAGACCCCACGTACACCTGCGTGCTGCTGATGAGAGCACACCCGACCATTACATTACATCCCCTTCTGATTGCACTGCGATTTGGACATGGCCCTTTTAGGGGTTCCGCAATTACCCCTTCGTTTGGCCTACAAGAGGACCGTATAGCCACGCAATCCCGTGGCAACCCAATGAAAAGGGCCTCATGGGAATTACTACACAAGGGATTCCGGCACGAGAGATGGGTCTGAAGCTGGCAAAAGACAGGTACTGGGAGGCACCGAGGCCTCTAAGGATGATGTCCTACCACTGCACTGCCATCCCTGTCTTTGCGGGTTTCTCTTTCAGGGAGTCAGTGCGCCTCCAAAGAAATCTCTGCAGCGGACTTCACCATTGCTCCTGATGCACCCCCAAATTGAACTAACTAAATAGACTTCAACACTGTGAGACCAGGCTGGACAGAAGAACAATGGCCAGGTGGACCGAAAACCCCCCTGACATATGATCAAGAGATCTGGACTCCATCAACACTGCATTTCATGCCCAGTTTTATCTGGTTAAACTATGGATGCGTGCCGCGATGTTGGGTGCTCCCAGCTCCACCTGTCCACTCATCCTGTCCTGTGGATTGCCTGAAGAGACTCAGTAGTTGTTTTATTTTTTCCCACAGGTTGCTAATTTGTTTCTTTTCAATAACGTTTGGGAGGGATATAGTGTCCTGTTGGACTCGTTCTAGGGTTTGACCTGTACCCCATACCCATCCAACACAGACGTCACCAGTCAGGTGGCTCTACCAATAAAAGGGGCTGGGCGCACTTGCCCTGGGCCAGTTACCAGTACCATACCTATGTGTCCGTGTACATTATTTGCGTAGCATGTTTGCCCAGGGCCCACGACACTGCAAAAGACACACAATTGATGGATGGAATGCAGAACAAATCAGAACATTCACCCCCGCCCAGTCAAGAGATCTGGGTTAAAACCATCATTCTTTTGCTCATTATGCCACCCCAATTTAGATCTGGCCATATGCTAATCAGTCTTGACCCTGTGTCCAGCCCGTACTGCCAAGCCTGGTCCTCACTGACACTACACACTTACCGTGTGCAAATGCACATACTCATGGTTGATATGGCCTCTGGCGCGTTGGCGAGCATTCCCTTAGTTACGTAGGCTGTGCCACTAATAAAGGTCGTAAATTACAGCTGACAATTTTTAGGGTACACCCAAATAAGTGTTTAGGCTCTTTTCATTTTATATAAACCAGCGACTTGGAAGGCTGTACATTTTATCGGTTGCAAGGATTCGAACTCTGCGTTCTTAGTGGGTTCATATAACCCAGCAGAACAGCATTCTCTCAGCACAGCATCTGCAAAGGATATGGCGACTATATGTTTACGTTTCTTATGAATGTGCACCCTGTAAATATTTTGTGATGTCATTTTGTAGGATGAAAAGCATCCTACAAAGCGACATAGGGTGGGAAATATATTTTTGAACGCCTTATCTTCGGGTTTTAAAGTCATGCTTGGATTTAAAGTGACTAGTTCCACCTGTGTTAATTAAAGATACTCTTAAAGTTACTAAGAGAAGAGACTTTGCAAGACCCGTAATTATGATCGGCGTTACTTTCTATTTGCACAGCCTAGCTCTGTACTTGATCACTTAAGCAATGCCGTGGGGCGCCATCTAGTGGACTCTTGTACTCATTGTTTCTACATGTAACGTACGAACGTAATGACCAGTACTGGGCAATTTGAATCGCCACTGATTACTGCTTAACAAGACATTTCCTGTCGTGCCTGTGAGGTTTTTACTCCCAACGTTAAGCGGCACCAGTAAGACTAAATGATTCCAAGAATTCCATATTTTGTATGAGCTGATAATCAGGAACATGCGTCTGATGTACACTGCACTACTAAATGTGTTTTTCATTACTCAGCTGAGTTTCTTCCTGGAATGGTTCAAGCCGCTTGCTTAATTTCTGGGTTCTGGTATGTGTTGTGCTGTCGAACGTTGAAGTATTCCGGGCTCCGTGCGTGCAGCGTGCGCCATGACGTAGTGACATATCGCAGCAAACTGTCTCGATAAAGAGGATGGTCTTTTCCTGTGCCGTTTGCTAAGGTGGAGACTAAGCAGTAGCTGGACATGTCTGAGTTTTGGAAGTAAAAGCGGCTGTTGATTCACGATGGGTGTGAAATACCAGCCTGACTTCTGTCTCTTGGAAGTCAGAGTATGTCCAGGGCATTCTTTTTTGCATTTTCTTCCCCCAGCTCTGTCAGTCAGTCTTTGAGGTATGGAAATAACACTGTAACGACCATGAGCTTGGCAAAGTGAGAGTTTGCGCTAGTATACAACACAATTAAGTTGGATAAGGAGGGGTATAGTGGAGAAATGCTGGGTAACCAAGTTCCTGCACTGCAAGGATGTTTGCTAGGAGATATTGAAAAGCTAGAAAGATTGAGAACTACAGGCTGTGGAGGTGAAATGGTACATGCAGGGAATGGTTGGGGAGCGTGTTCGGGGGGAAAAGAGGGGGTAAGAGAGGGGATATGCTCAGGTGATGGGGTGTGCCCAAAGGCAGGTGACGGGGGCATTCTCAGCAGACGGTGGAAACACGTCATTTACACATCATTACAATGTCAAGCAAAAAAGTGCAAAGGCGGTAGTGAGGGGATACATGTAGTGAATGGTGGAGGGGACATACTCGGCAGATGAAGAAGCGATGTACTAGCATGATCTGGAGATAATCATGCTTAGTGGATGGGCAGCTTGCCAGGAGATAAAAGAGTACATTCTCAGGGAATTAAGGGCCACACACTTGACCCACTTAGGATACCCACTTGAGATGGATGTGGAGCATTATCAGGAAAATGATGGGACATGCACAATTAATTTCTTGCCCTCCTTTTTTTTTTATAGGGCTCCTTGCCACTTTTGTTCATTGGTTCTTCTTTGAGGCTTTGAGTCTGTAAGAAATAGTGGCATTATCTGTAAAAATAAGGCCAAATTAGGCCAACCCCTATAAAAAAATCGCATTTGAATACAAGAGAACACATATTGCAGTGGATCCTCATCGCCAAAAATGTTGTAATTAAAAGTCCATTAGCCGAGGTGTATAATATATGGTTGGTTTTTTCATGCTTAATTACAGGATAAGTTTCAGGTAAGTAAGTAGAAGACGGTAAATATCTGATAGCCCTACCAGGAGCAGCCTCCCTGCTGCTTATCCTGCATACCTCAACTGACACTCAGCACATCACCAGGCACCAATGCATTCTGTGACATCACCAAACATTTATCATTCCAATCATCACCAAGCAGTCCAGCACTCATCCTGGCTTTGCAGCAGGGAAGACTTAGCTAAGGAAAAGGAATGGTAACACTTAAGTTATAACACATACTTGAATACCCACATATATTTTAGAAGACCAAATGACATCTTTTAACAGTCTTGTTTATAGTAGAAAAGTCTTATATTGGTCTCTCAGGATTTCTAATTTTTAGGTCTTGCCTTAGAGCAGTACATGCATGGTATCTTGAGAAACCTTTTGTTACGTTATGAGGCCACCCATTGATTACAATTGGTTGGCTTTATTGTCCCTCTTACTTGCTTTGCTTGCTTCTTATTCATCAGCTTCCATAGGCTTTCTTCCTCTTTGTGCGTTTGTTCTTGCTCTGGAGCATAGATGCATTACTGTGCCCTTCTACAGCTCACGTTTTCAGGCGCTACCTTTTACTTTTTTGTTTAAGTGCTCTAGGCCTAGAGTGTGTATGTTTCAGCTGCCATCCTCATGTACTTCTCCTTCCTCTGTAATGCTCCCTTAGACTATTATACCGACCCTTCCTCTAGTGTCTGTTTGCTTTCCCCAGACTTTCAACCCTCTGTTTTCTGTATTTCCCACAACATCTCCTGTCCACCCAATGTTGTCCAAGTTTGTCTGCTTGCACCATCCTTTCCCACTCACCATCCACTATCCATCTGCTTGCCTTCAACCCCTCCCGCCCACCCTACTTGGTCCGTCTGCATGCCTCCAACCTCTTCCCGCCCATCCTCCATTGTCCCTGTGGCTGCCTCCCGCCTACCGTCCATTGTCCGCCTGCTTGCTCAAAACCCTCCCTCCCACCCTCTATTGTCTATGTGCTTGCCGCAGTCCATCTCACCCACCCACTCTTGTCCAGCTGCTTACTCCCAGCACCTCTCACCCACATTCCATTGTCAGTCTGCTTGCACCTTCCCTTTCCGAGCACCCACTGCTATCTATTTTATTGCCCCAAGCACTACTCCCAACTTCCGTTGTCCATCAGCTTGGCCTCAGCCCAGCCCTTCTCATCTGTTCTCTCTCCAACTGCAACCTTCTCTCCCTCCGTCTTGCATGTGGAGCACACAGCTTAAAAAAAGCATTAGCGCTGGCCACATCATTGCACGTTTTAAAATAATTGGGTTTATTCATGCTGCATCTCAGCCGCACTGCTGTACAGCTTGGCTACACAACATTGCCAAAGTCAATAACTCACGTAGGGGAGACCTGTTAGCTTTGCCAGTGCTTTTTATTACTTATTTCCCTCTTTGAATCCTGTAGACGTGTATTCTGTCTCAGTGTTACTAAACAGCCTGTACTGTAACAATACTGTACTTTTATAACGTTGGGGTTCTGATATTAAAGTAATATTTATTTAGTTTGAGTTTTTCTTTTGCTAAGTGCAAACAATATCCAGAGAGCGCTAGAGCGCTGTAAATATAGAGTGGGATAGCTAGAAATGATAATACCTGTGGTCAACGAAAGTAAACACTTAAGGACAAATTGCTTGGGACTTTAGTAAACAGGCCATACAAAAGCCATTCAATAAAAGGGAGATGATCAGATAGAGGAAATCATGTTCACGAATAATAATGTACATTCGCGGTCACCAGTAGGTAGTTATAGTTACGACATAGTTTCCATAGGGAAAGCATTTTTTTGTTTTGCCAATAACTTTGGCACAGTTTGACGAATCTTCACAAAACTTAAAAAACTGATACGACTATCACTTCAGCTGGTACTTTGAAAGTTTTGGGGTGATCCGTCAAGCCGGGGCCAAGAACCAGGGGATGCTTATATACAATATACATAGCTTTAAGGTGTAAATGAGCTAATAAAAGTATCTACAAAGTCTAGTCAATAAGTAACTTATTTGATCGTGAATCGGGGAAAGAGATACACCAAGGGCTTCTGAACTGGAGACTGTTATAGTAGTCCCACAAAAGAGAGAGATAGGTGTTGCTGAAAGCTTTTTAGCTCATCGTTGAAAACCATGTGAAATTGTCTGACCCAATAAAGTGGACCAGTGAAAAATTGAGTCAGTGACTTTCTATTATAATGTTCTTTTTTTAAAGGGGCCGTGCATTTGAGGGTAGTTTGTTAGTGCATAGAGACTTTTGTCCTCTGAGATGATCAGTTTCTCTGCTAGATAATATCTGCTAAATTCATACATTGCAGTTGGCAGCAGGTGAGTATAAAGATTGTCGTAGTTTGGCTGGTGAACTTCAGTTCCACAATGGATACTTTTCCAGGTGATCTGTGGATCTTTTCAAGAAAGGATGGATATGGAATTAATACAACATATTTTTGTTCAGTAACCATTAAAAATTGGGCCTTTACCAGTTACCTGTGTAAACAAGGGCAAATGTTGATTTTCCTAGTTATTATGACGGAAAGTCTTAATTTTATTAAAGACACGGAGGCGAGTATTATGTTTTTTCCTATCTTGCTTTCATTCAATAGCAGCCATGATAAGTGAAAACTACAGTTCCCAGGGGCCCAGGTAAACAGACTGGCCAATGGGAACATAGAAAAAACGATGTATGCTAACCCATCATAACTTAGCAATGTGTATAACGTCACATCTGACTGCATAGCTTCCTCTTTTCGCTGACGAGCAGGTCAGATAAACTCCGAGAACATTGGAATAATCGCTAAAACAATGAAAAGAGCCAAAGTCCAGGAATAAACTTCTTGAGCCACAGGAATCCAGGAGAAACCAGCCGAAGGAGCCATGGCATGCGTTGTCGAGCAGGAAGGAGATGAGATCTGACGGCATGAAGACCATAAACTGGGGAGCAGGATCATCACGAAGATGCAGGCGGCAAGACCGGGTTTGCTTAAGGGAGGGAGTACACAAATTAGTAGTGAAGAGGCGGGATAATACTCGCCTCCATGTCTTTAATAAAAATGAAGACTTTCCGTCATAATAACTAGGAAAATCTACATTTTATGGCAAGACCGGAGGCTCCTATTCTGCTTGTTCAAAGCATATCAATCACAATAGAAGCCACATTATCAATATGTTTACAGTAGAACATACAAAACACATTATCATTAGTCCAGTCTGCTGACCTCAGAATGTCCTAAAGGTGGGAGCCGGCCCAACAGGCTTTAGAAGCCATAGCACCCCGAGTCGAGTGAGCTCCGAAAACGGAGACGTCAAGGGACATAACCCAGCGAACCCAACGGGGCAAGGTGGCGAAGGAGACAGGAAGGTGAGGCTTGCGGAAGGAGATAAGGAGCTGAGAATGAGAGGGCGCTCTGAGATCAGCAGTTCTCTGTTCACACACTTTTAAACATTGGCCTACGCATAACTTAGGATGAGAGGGAAAATAATGATAGAACACAGAATTCAGGTTAGTTTTGGTTCGTCTGTGGATCTGGAACACAACACCTGTGGGAGAAAACTGTCGAGAAGAAACATCCAATGCTTTACCATCAGAAATACGTTTAATGGAGACTAGGCATAGAAGCATGGTAAGTTTAGCAGGTAACATCTTCAGTTAAAGTGACGCTTTATCTGGCCAATCGGAAAACAACTTAAGAACAACTGAAACATCCCATAAAGAAGAATACTTAGCCAACAGAGCTTTGGAACAGCGAACCCCTTTCAAGAGGCGGCAGATCAAGGGGTGAGTGCCTACTGGCTTGCCATTGATGGGAGCATGGTTAAGGGAGATTGCAGACCTGTATAAATTGACCGTCCTGTAGGACTTACCTGCGCTGGCTTCGGAAGCCATAAAATTAATCACAAAATTCAGAGGGGCTGAAAGGGGATCGATATGCCTTTCCAGACACCAGCTTGCCCAAAGAGACCAAGCGGATTTGTAAGCTTTGGATGTGCCAGGGGCCCAGGCCTTGCTGATAAAGAGAGAAGCTACTTGTGAAATGAGGATGTCAGGAGGAGAAGGCCGTAAACTTTCCAGGCCGACAGGACTAGGGAGTTGTTCAGAATAAGATTGTGTCGTAATCCTTAGGGACTCAGGAGCAGGTCCACGCAAGCCGGAAGGAGAACTGGAAAATCTACCGACATTTCCAAAAGAGAGGGAAACCAAATCTGAGATTGCCAGAAGGGGGCTACCAGAACCAGGGAAGTCGACTGTCGACGAACCTGAGCAAGAACTCTGCTGATCATGAGGAAAGGAGGGAAAGCATAATTGAGATAAAGGGACCAATACTGCAGGAAAGCCTCCGTTTCCAGAGCTGAAGGATCTGGGCGCCAGCTGAAGAAACGGGGTAATTGGGTGTTGAGACGAGAGGCAAAAAGACCGATATAGAAAGGACCCGATTTTTGAGCAAGAGATAGGAAAACCGATGGAAGCTGCTTGCAATCGCTGGAATCGCGAAGGTATCGAGAGTGCCAGTCTGCCACCGAGTTGAGATCCCCAGAACATATTCCGCTGTGAGAGAAAGTTGGTTGGACAGGCAATATTCCCAAAGGCTCTTCGTCAGCTCCGCCAGAGGTTTGGACTTGGTGCCGCCGAGATGATTGATGTAGCGAACTGCAGAAACATTGTCCATGCGGAGAAGAATGGAACAGCAGACTCTGTTTTTGGAAAGACTTTGTATTGCAAAGGAGCCTGCAAGCATCTCTAAACAATTGATGTGCAATCTGGACTCCTCTCGAGACCATGTACCGCCAGTCGATATTGGATCACAATGGGCGCCCCAACCCGCCAGGCTGGCATCTGATTCTAACACAAGATCTGGGGTCGTAGCGAAGATAGTTCGCCCGTTCCACGAATCTAAATGGTCGATCCACCACTGAAGTTCGACTCGTGGTCCAAGGCGATAAGGTCGGCGTATGCCAGCCCTTGCCGCAGATGTCTGATTTTTAGACGTTGAAGAGCCCGATAGTGCAGCGGACCCGGAAAGATGGCCTGAATTGATGAGGAGACCGACTATTCTCGCACGAGACCTCAGAGATATAAGGGAGGTCCGAAGGACGCCCGAAATCTCTGCTTTGATCGAGGAGACCTTCGACTGAGGAAGACTAAGAGAAGCACTGCGGAATCGACGAGAAAACCCAGAAATTCTATGGTCTGAGACGGAATCAGCATCGATTTGTCTAGATTGATGAGGAAACCCAGGTCCAGGAGAAGAGACTTGGTGGTACCCAGTACATACAGAAGGAGTTGTCTGTTTGCATTTATGATCAGAATGTTGTCCAAATAGATTATCAGTCTGAACCCCAGACATCGAAGAAAGGCGACCACCGGTTTTAACAGTTTGGTAAAGCACCAGGGTGCTGAGAAAAGGCCGAAGGGAAGAGAAGTGGTAGTTCGCACCTGACCACTGGAATTGTAAGTACTTGTAGTGGGAAGGATGAATGGGAACCGTGAGGTTAGCATCCTGTACGTCCAAGCGAACCATCCAGTCGTGAGGACGGTGAGTGTCTAGTAAGTGAAGAATAGTCTCCATTTTGAAGTGGCGGTAAACCACAAACTGGTTGAACCGTTTCAGGTTGATCACTGGATGCAGTTTTTTGTTCTTTTTCTGGACGAGGAATAAGGAACTTAGGAAACCTGTAGGATCAAAGGGAGCTGTATGAATGGCCTGTTTTTGGAGAAGGGACTGGATCCCACGATTAGACAAGCCATGTCGTTGGAGAACACAAGAGGGGGGAGCATAGTCTGTAAAGGCTGAGAAGAGAGCTCTATAAAATAGTCTTGAACTGTGTCTAGTACCCAAGGGTCTGAAGTGATAGTTCACCATTTTGACAGAAACAGTTTTAACCGGCCCCCCACAGGAAGAGGAGAAGAAAGACCTACCTTGTTGGTTGTTGGAGTTGTGATGATAGTTCTTTTGGCCGCGACCTCCGAAGCCCCTACCCCGCTGTGGGTAGAATTGAGGTTTGTAGTCTTGGGAGGAATTGTTAAAGGACCCTCTGGAGCCTCTGGTTGTTGTAGGGACTGCCAGAAGAACGGCCACTGCCTCTGCCAGCCCGGCCAAAAACCCGGGGGAAAACACTTTTTTGATGTACTGCTGTGCCTTATCCAACGATGCAAAGGTGGATACGAATCTGCTGAGATCCCTGACTAAATTTTCTCAGAAGAGAAGGCCGTTCACTTTGTTGCCTAGGTCCTGGGGAGCTAAGTTGGCTGGTTTGGGATCCAATTTGATGAGACGGCCCTTACGTCGTTCGTGAGTAATGGCCGCATTAGCGTTCCCCAGTAAGCAAAACGCTCGTTGGACCCACATGGAGATGCCGTCTGCGGACAAGTCCGAACCTTCGTGACGAGCAGACTCCGCCATGTCGAAGATGTGTGCCAGAGGACCCACAACATCAAGTAATTTATCCTGGCAGGTGGACCAGGCTTTGTCCACCCCCTTGCGAGGATCATTGTCGAATTTAGAAAAGAAGGTCAGAAGAGGCTGGTCTATGGCAGGGACTAGTGTGACCTTGTCTGGCAAAGAGGGCTTGGGACACTCTGATTTTAGTCTGGACCTGACAGAGGTCTCCAAAGGCAGCCGAAGCCACGCCGAGATATATTCCCCCACATGGTCAGATGGCGTCTATTCAGTGGAATTGGGATGCCGAATGGAAGATGGGTCGAACATAGGCAACCCTTCGGAGTCCAGGACAGGTTCAAAAGAAAAAGAATCAGACTTGTGTTTTTTGGAGGGGGGACGGGGGGTCAGCAACATCAAAAATGTCAAAGAGTTCATCAGCGTCATTCATGTTGTCATCCGTGTCCAAGATGGTGGATATGACCAATTTCTTTGGTACCTCTGTGTGCTTCATTTTTTGTTTACGTTTGCCCTCTGAACCTTCAAACCCCTCCTTTGAAGGAGGCCTGGGAGGCACATAGTCCTCAGTCGTGTGCGAGAAGGACTCGCTGCTCAATAAAGATGCAATGTTGGAAGCACGTAAGGAAGAAGAGGAAACCACCTTTCTTTTTCTGCTATCCCCCGCAGACTGGTCCAGAGCCTTGGACAGGAGACTTAAAATAGAATTCTCCACACCTTTGGACATGCGCTTCATGGAAACCTCCACTGCATTCTCCACAGAATTATTTATAAATTTACTGAGGTTGTGTTTGAAGGCTTCACCTTCCTCATTGGTTTGAATAGGCTCTAGAGAGCTGTCCATTTCCATTACTGTGATAAGATAGGCAGGAGAGGTAACACAGGGTTAATCGAAGGAGGAGAGGGAGGGCCTCATCAGAAAAAACACACCCAGGGGCGTGGCTTGGAAGGGAGCGCACCGGAAACCAGAAAGGGCTTGACAGAGCAAAGACCGGTAGCTTTGGGGCTCGTGTGGCAGCAGCAGAAGGGCACCGAGCGCTTCACCGCTGAACGGAGCAGGTAAGCGCGAGTGCGGGGAGGCTATAAAATAGCGCTGGGAACTTAGGAGGAAAACAGAACCGGCAGCGTGTCACCTAGAATGGACGGTGAGCGCGAACGCGGGCACTACGAAGAAGCGCGCTGAGGCTGAAAACACTCAAGTGATGCCCCTCGCGGGGGGGGTGGGAGTATTTAAGGCATGAAAACAACGCGGAAGCCGGGCACAGAAACGGGACGCGCTGGAGCGCGGAAGCACTGATAACGAGCCCATAGAGACAAGGCACAACAATCCTAAGAAATTCACAGTAAAGGCATAAATATAAGCACCAAATAACACATAAACTGTGAGAGCAAAAGATAACGTCACGTATCTGACTGCGAGCAGCAAGAAAAGAGGAAGCTACTCAGTCAGATGTGACGTTATACACATTGCTAAGTTATGATTGGTTAGCATACTTCGTTTTTTCTTTGTTCCCATTTGCCAGTCTGCTTACCTGGGCCCCTGGGAACTGTAGTTTTCACTTATCTTGGCTGCTATTGAATAAAAGCAAGATAAGAAAAAGCATAATAGGAGCCTCCGGTCTTGCCATAAAATGTAGGTCATCTCTACATAAGAATGGCATTTGGTTGCACAAGATAAGGAATTTGGAAAGACAACCTACTGAGCATACATTGGTTTAAGGGACACAAACATGGATTTTACAAGAGCAAATTACACCTATTAGCTGTTCCTGTTTGTGATGAATGAGTATTATATCTATTCACTATTATTGGCCATGTTTATTACATGTGTGTACTTTCAACTATTTGAGCATATATTCAGCACCATCATTCCTAAATGTATGTGAATTGAACTTTACAATGTTGGGATATGAACTAGACACAATAGTAGTCCAGGGTGAATTTTGAAAGCAATTCTATTTCTTGCTAATGGAAACATTGGTGATTGAATGGGTGGGATGAGAGGGATACAGTTGCACATCCACAGCTAAAGGTGCATGTAAAAAATAATGAATAGTAAAGTGAAGAAAAAGTTACATGAGCAATAAGCAAATGTATAACTATAGGCGGTCCCATTGTAGCAATTTGTCCCAAAGACGTGTCACTTGAGGGATTGTGACATCAGTCAGTGTCATAACGAAACTTGAGGGGGCCCCCCTCAAAGTACATGGAGGGGTTCCCCACTTTCTGGACCCAGTCAGGGGCTCTCTGGCCAGGGGCCTGCTGCCCGAGCACAGTGCCTGACAGGGCCCATGGAGCTCGGAGGGGAGGCCTGCACCGCGGGGATTGCAGGGCTATTGTTACGCCACTGACATCAGTCATACATAAACACAGCAATGCAAGTGCACCTAAGGTTATTATAGGCAATTAGTTCTCATCAATAAAGAGCTCCAGAAGATGTGGTTTAGTGCAGGGTTCTCCAAAGTCCGTCCTGGAGGGCCAGATCCATGACAGATTTTTAGCATATACCCATTTAGATAAATGTAGTTATCTTAAAAATCTGGCATGGAACCGGGTCTCCGGGACTGACTTTGGAGAGCCCTGCTACCAGATGATAGTGGCTTCTAATTCAGTAGAGATAATGTCAATCCAAATCAGTATTAATATCACCAAGAACAGGGCAGCCAACAATTTTTTCTACACAGATGGCTTTATCAAGGTGATTGCGATGGGGTGAGAACCTCAAGGTTTTTTTGTTGCAGGTTTTTTATATCGTGAACTTGGCCCAAAGGCATCCGAGTGCTTTATATGAGCATCGGATTATATTACACTTGGTCATTCTTTTTTGTTTTGGACTTGAATAGCTGCTCAATGCATGGAAAAGACATCTCGCGGGCTGCGTTATTGATTGGTGTAAAAATGCTTGCATTTCAAAATTAGAAATGTAAGTCATTTTCTTTCCTGTACAAATTGCCCTATAATTGGGTACTTCGAAATTAAGTGTTTTTGTTGGCTTTTTGTCCACTTGTAAAGTATAAATGCTGCATTTTTTTCAGTTGACGTAATCTGGGTGAAGCACAGATGCTGTGCGCCATTGCTGGGTTTAGTTTAGAACTTTGCTGCCTGTACTAACTATACTTCTGTCCTCTTTTGGAACGGCACAGAGTAATTATTTTGAAATTTCCATGAGCCTGCACCCCTCCCACCTTAGTTCTCTAAGCAGACATACTTTAAAAAAAATCTATTTTTAAAGCACGCCTGAATGGCACAATCTTGAGTTATTGCCTCAGGATCTGTATTTTGTTTGCCAGAATGCACGGGTTACATTTAGTTAACCTTCTCTGTCAGCAGTAGGCGTTCAGCCCCATGAGATCTGATTTGACAAATGCCTTGTTAATATAGGAAACGCCTGATGAGGTACTTCCAGTACCCATTACACGTACTGCCGTGACTTTCCTACATCTCCTCTCTGCAGGATATTTTTATTTGGCTAAAACAAATTGCCATCATGGTTTGATGCAGGCCAGCCATTTTCTGTGGGTTCCCTGGTCATTGCACCCTCTTTGGTTGGCTTCTTGCACACCTTCCACAACTGCCACCTGGACCGAGGAGTGCTATGTTTCTCCACCTTCGCCAAGTACAGTTTTTTTTAAATGCACACACTGAAGAAAGGCTCACTGTTAACCTTTTATTATGATCATAAAACTATTATGAGAAGCTTTGAAATATATGTGCCTGGTGAAACTATTTTTTTCTGTAGTTACGATGCAAGTTTAGGACAGGTGCCGTCTTTGTAGGCCCTAACTAGACACGGTGGCTGCCATAAGGCGAGGAACGATAAACAACCAAAAGCAGCTCACTAGATAAGGCCATAAGCCCCATCCTTTGTTAGAGGGAACACGTGATTGCGTAAGAGGGCTATCGGCCTTCTTTTATCGTCTTTCTCACGTGCTCCTTGGAGCTTGTTGGCTAAATGTTAACTACAGTGTTTTATAAGGGAACACTAAGATATGATTTAAGTCCGGAAAAGAACCTAGAAAAGCCCTTGTAAGGTCACCGATAATAAAGGGTTGCTATCACCCGTATCTCTACTCTCTGAAAGCGGTATGTGTGCAAAGGCCTTTGCAAAATGTAAACGAGTTGATAGCGCCCAGACTCGGTGGTATCTGATTCTAGTAGTTTTCCGAATATTTTTTTGCAGTGCATTAAACATAATAAGTTAAGGTATTTTTAAATCACTTAATGCTCGTTAGACTATCAGTTGTCTCACAAGACTATTCTTTTGGAACTGAAGATAGCTAAAACACGGCAAGTGGTTCTTTTTCTTTTTAAAATCTAGTTATATGTCTGTTTATGTATCTTTAATTAACGTGGAGGCCATAGTACAACGGACGAGCGAAAGTAACATTTATCACCTGAGAACCATATATCTTTGGGGATTTTTCTGTTCTAGAATTATTGTAGAAAACAATCTTACTATAGGAGAGGGATTCACCCATCTGTTCTCATTCTTCGTGTCGTCTTTTATCACATTTTGTGATTAAAAAAAAGATGCTATCATGTGCTATCACATTTTGCAACGAGAGCTCAGTAGTTAAGAAAAATTGTCACTTTTCGAGAAAAACGACTGCATTATTATTGGTGCATGCATGGCCTGCATCAGCACCTCAACTGGGTATGCAGGGATCAGACCCTGGCTGGTCACATGCGCAAAAGCACACACACAGAGTCATGGATTTGTTCCTATTGATGGAGTACATTCACTGGCTGAACCCCCATCAGTGAAGTGTCATTCATTTCTGATGGATACTTCTAACTGCAGATTCCTGACATTTAGAATATCCCCAGATTCCATGCTGTATGAGGAAGATTTTACAACATAGCTCCTGCGCATCAAAAGGTGGCATCATGCAGCTCCGTGTGTACTCCGTTCCTCCCCGGAAGGGACGACCAGAGCCTCATATACCCACCACCTAAGTGCGCTGGCATCCGTTCCTTTATTTCTGCACCTTCATACACTGATCCAGAGCTAGCTCCTAGTTTTGTCTTGTCAGTTGAAAGCTTTCTCTCTCAAAATGACTTCCAGTGTGCAAGGGAACATGCCCCCTTCTAAAACTATAGAGTTTACGCCTTGTAGGGACTGTTGCCAAAAGAAAATCAATACCTGATTTCCATGATCCCCATACACCTCAGAACCCAAAAAACTCATCTGCGGAGTCCCTCAAGGATCGTTGCTCAGCCTAGCATTCTTCAACATCTAAATGATGCTCCTCACGGACATAGTCAGAGTCCACAGTATCAACATAGTATCCTACACAGACACACAGCTCATCCTCCCCCTTAGTGACTCAACCAGCACCTACAAAGCAAACGTCACCACCTTCATGAGCAACATTGCTGCTTGGACAAAAAACAAATGCCTCCAGCTCAACACAAACAAAACCAAAGGCCTAATCTTTGCAACAACCACTCCACTTAGGACACCTCTTGGTGGTCTTCAGACCTTAGCCCCCCACCCCTGTGAGCCATGCCAAGAACCTCAGGATCATCGTAGGCACCAGCCTGTCCATAAGCAGACAGATCCGTCTCCTCATCATGCTTTCACATCCTGCTAGTGCTATATAAGATTTTCAAGTGTATCCCACTGAAGTCCAGACACATGGTCACCCACACTCTTATTACAAGTAAACTTGATTACGGTAATGCCTTCTTTGTCAGATTCCCAGCCCTTGTCCTGCAACAACTCCAAACCATACAGAACACCACTGCCAGGCTCATCCTGGACATCCCTTGCAACAACCATATCTCATCACACATCGACAATCTCCACACTGGCTCCCAGTCCAGAAAAGATGTATGTTCAATCTACTCACCATCACCAACAAAGCTCTCCACAACACCGGTCCAGCTTACCCCAACCACCACCTCAACTTCTACCAACCCACTAGACACTTATGATCTGTATCCCAGCAGAAGCACACCGCTCCCTCATCAAGAAGACCAGAAGGAGAAGACGTTACTTCACATACCTCACTGCCAAGACCTAGAATGGGCTCCCGAAACAACCCAGAAGCTCCCCTTCCTTCTTGGACTTCCGAAGGAACCTCAAGACATATCTCTTCCAGATGAAACAGGCATGATCTACTCCTCCCCCTCAGGCCTGCCGTACTCCATGCGTGGTTTGCCTCACAGGTGATTAGCCGTGCTCTACAAATTCACATAACATAACACAAGGTTTGTCCCTGTTGTTTGACTTAAGGCCATAGCTTCAGGTCATGCTGGAAGTGTGTCTCATGCACCTAAAGATGACTCCGGAATGTGAAGCCAAGCTGGATATCATTGAGCACTGCAGGTAGTCTTGTAAGATTACCTCCTATTCAGTCAAGGACATAGACCCATTAGTGCTCTCAGAGCCAGACTTGCAAAACACCATTGTTGTGGTTCAGGTCTTCGGGTAAATCAATATACAAGAAAAAACATAAAAATTCTAACCGGTCCACACCCCAGCCTCACCATTCTCCTTCTGGGAAGATGTTAGGACATCAAGGAATCCTGTGGTCTCACTCTTACTGAGGAGCCAAATCTGAAGCTAATTTTGATGCACTCTGATTTTCTGTGTCTGTCAGCATCGCCAAAACAGGTTGACACTGAAGTAGGCCATGCTCTGCATCTTCAGGACGCTTATGGTTCCCTCTGGTGAGCTTTCAACCCCCATGGATCCTCTAAAGTCTCCAGTTGGGTTACTGCTGACAGGTCCACCCTCAGCACCATCTGTGCCTCCTGAACCCACTCCAACTCCAGAGTTGACTCCAACCCTGTCACCTTGTCAGTTCCTGCTGCTGATGCCTGAAGAACGAAGTCCGTCTCAACAATGGCCAAACCTGCATTCTGGCACAGTTCACATGTACCTGGCCCCAGTCAGTCTGACTCAAAGATAGTGCCTTTTTTCCTAGGAGCCATCCCCCAATGCTCTAAAAAGTCTATGGATTAGGCCTTGACTGTCAGCTAGCTTTTGGTGTTGAGGTTGATGTTGAGGACAATTTCTCCCCACAGTATGAGGACCATTCTTGTGCACCCACAGGAGGCCAATGAACTGGACACTTCATGAGATGGGCAGGAATTTTTTTTGGATTTGCAGTTGCTTTCCATTGCAGTAAAAACCAATGCCTTCACGGAAGTGTTACAGCACTGACAATCCTCATCTGAACCTTACTGCCATTCAACTAGGCCCTTACCAACACTATCATGGGCAGAACACTAGTCCTGCCCACCTGTAAATATCCAGGTGACACGTCATCAAAGGCACCAGATAGAGAGCCAAACAGAATAGAGGCATATGGGTTTGGGATACTTAACTCTACTAGCCTCGCCCTCCGCTCAGTCAACCCCAGCTGCTGGCTGGGATGGTACTCCTATGCTTTATGGCACTTGGTTGCTTAGATCTTACTATCAGCGCCAGAAGAGTTTTGTTCCAATTTGGTACCGACCATCCAAGATATGACCAAGTGCATCATGCAGTTAGGTCTGGACACGACCTACTGTTTAAGCAGGGCTAGCCGACTAGCATGGTGCTCCGGTGTCATGCATAGATAAGATACCCGGGCTTCTTGGGTGACGTACAGGCCTCGCTCATGGACAGGCCTTTTATGGGTCTTGCCTCTTTGATGAGATGGCTGTCTCTGCTCCTGAGAGCAGAGCAACTGTGTGCACCCTCAGTCTTTTCACAATCTTTAGGCACTATCCCCACCAATTTTACTCCTTTTGAGGCATCGCTCCTGGTTTTCTCAACAGATAGTACCAAGGCCCAACACCCCAACAACTGGCACCCCAGTCCTTTCCTTGTCAGGGTAAGGGATCAATCAGACAACTTTCATGTCCAGAGGACACAGAACATCCCAGGCCCCAGCACCTCTGAAAGCAGCTGCAGAGCCGCTTTAGTTTGCTATTAGTAGCACTGGACCACCCAGTGGAAGGCAGGATCCGTTATTTTCCCGATGGGTGGCTAGCCATAACATCCGACCCGAGGGTCCTACAGATCGTCTACTGGGGTTACTCTCTGCCATTCCTGTCCATCCCACCACATCTGCCCCCCCCCACATCAGAGCAGCTTTCAGAAGATGGGTTGTCCATTTTGCTGCTGGACGTTCAAGCATTTTTGCAGAATCGAGCCATCAGTTCCCAAACTTGGTGTTACTACAGTTATTTCTTTGTGTTGAAAAAAGGAGTTGGCCTTCATTCTACTTTAGATCTTTGACCTCTCAGTTTCTTCCTGCAGAAGGACAAATTCAGGATGCTCACGCTGGCCCAGGTTCTATCAGATCTGAATCTCGGAGACTGGATGATGGCATTGGACCTGCAGGGCACCTACTTTCATGTTCACATCCTACAGACCCACAGTTGCAATCTGCAGTTCAGGGTGGGCCGTGAGCATTTTCAGTTTGCTATGTTCACTTTTGTCCTCACCAGTGACCCTTGGGTACTCATTAAGATGATGGCAGTGGTAACTGTGTATCTTTGGAGGTTGGGGGTACCAGTCCTACACTATCTCTACTATTAGATACTGAAGGCGGGCTCACCACAGTCAGTTGTAGGCTGCGTCCCGATGGCGATAAACTCCTTATATCGCTGCGGTTCACAATCAATATGCCAAAGTCACATCTGACTCCTTTGCCGAGGCTTTCATTCATCAGAGCCATCCTGGACTCTGTGCTATTTGGGCCTTTCCTTTGGATCAATGAATCCAAGTCATTCAGGCTATGATTTCAGTGTTTCAGCCTCTATTCTGAGTCTCAGTGAGGATGGCTAAGAGACCTGTTGGCCTGCTGGCCATCTGCATCCTACTATTCGACCATGTCAGGTGATACATAGTGGCTTTGCAGTGGGATCTAAAGTCTCAGTGGGCCCAGCAACACAGATTCCATCCACGTTTTGGAGGGGTCTGCAAATGATCTGCAGTGGTGACTGCTCAAGTGAAATTAGACCAGCAGCAGATCACTATCCCTACTCCACCGAGAGCTGACCATGGTGAGAGACCTATCACTTCTGGGTTGAGAGGTCAACTGAGAGAAGTGATGGCCAGTCAACTCTTGTCTCTGGCGGAGACCCTCCTTCTGACCAGTTTGCTGGAGTTGCTGGCCAGTAGCTTGGAGTTGAAAGACTTCCTACCATCCATCAATGTGAGACTGGTTCAGGTCATCACAGACCACACCATTGGCATGTGGTTGTGCAGCAAGCAGGGTTGTGTCTTGTGCTCTTTGGCAGGAGGCCGTGCTCCTCTTGATCTGACTGACTCGTCCGGGCATCTCCCTGATTGTTCAACATCTGGCAGGAACTTTAAATGACAATCAGACAAACTTATGGTCCGTGGATCACAAATAACCGCTACATCTGGTGGTAGCACAGGGCATCCTCCAGCAATGGGGAGAACTCCGGCTCTATGTCTTAGCCACCTCCAAGAACATGCAGTCTCAGCATGACTTCCTGCTGCTACCTCAACTGCCCTGAGTTCCAAAGAAGATCAAGGACGATTAGGCTCAAGTCATCATTGTGGCTCCGGATTTGGTCAGGAGAGTGTGGTACCCAGAACCTCTGGGCATGAGCATCTGTCCTCTGATCAGGCTGCCTCATCAGGAGGATCTTCTGCAGGGCAGGGTTCTGCACCAAGGCCTGCGCAGTCTACTCCTCCATGCGTGGAACTACTACTGCCTTGACAGCCGGGTCCAATGGAAAGGGTGTTTTGGCCATCGGCCTCCACTACTTTTTGGTATGTGCCACTACACCGACAAACCACAGGCGAGCCACTTTGCTTTGGTAGGTATTCTAAGCATGTGAGGAATCTTTAGTTAGAAGTATCCGTCAGAAGAACAAGTTACTTAACTTCGGTACTGCTCTACCTGTTCAATACTCTATCCAGACTCTCCTCACTGTCCTCCTACCTCCCCATTCTATTGAATAAACAATTTTTTAACATATGAAAAGGTCCGTACCTCCTATCCATATTCTTTGAAAAACTGTTACACACCACTCCACTTAGCAATGCTCTTTCCCATTGGTGCTATCAGTGCCAGGGCAATAAATATTATTTACTCTCTAAATATATACATATAATACAATGCCGCTGTTGATTCAAAATAGTTGACGTTCAGTGTTGTCTATCATCTTCTGTTCATGTCTGCAGTGCTGTTTCATGCCAATTTAAAGACTTTCCAATCCATCACATTCCTGCTATTCTCGTGATATCACCAGACGGCTCATTGTGTTTTTCTCCTGCAAAGCTATACTTTGAAAACCTGGAGGTTGAGCAGGCAGCAGGTACAAACTGCTGAAATCATGCAGGTCCCCATTTCAGACCTTTGTCTTGGCTCGGTTCATTGATGTCCAAGCAGTGACACACTCTGGCAGTGGCCATCTGAAGCCGCCAGGTTCAGCACCACAATACACCCAGTTTGTTGAATGTACTCCTGTCTACTACAGCCATGCTTAGACATACCCGTTTCCCAGTTGCCCTAATAAGGTTGTGTACTTTAGGAGCACAGTCTCACTTTCCCGGTCTCTGTCGTGCTCAGCTTCTGAAGTAACATCTTGTTGCATGCACAGCCTTCCACAATCCCTCCTCTGTGCATGCTATTGATTTGAAATACCCCGCAGGAGGCCAAAATCCGGGGGCTAAGATTACACTTTATAAGGAGGGGAATTTTGCAGTGGGCTTAAGATGAGTATGTGGAACGTTTCTGTGAACAAGATCCATGAAACCATTCGATGAATAGGGCAGTATTTCCCATGGCTGAAAGTGATACTCATTAATAAACCTTCATATAGGGGAAGACAGTGATGTGGACTGAAGACATACGTTGTTTTTATGTTGCTCTTAATATCATGTTAAACTATCTCAGCATTCTATGGCACTATTCTGATAAGCTTGGAATTGCTTAATGTTTGAGTGTTGGTACAGCCATTCCAAAGAAATGCCCCAGCACCTGTTCTGTGGAGAACATTTTTGTGTGAGATATCACCAGGAACTCTACATTTTATGTGTGTTGGCTAAGACTGCAGAGGGTTCCAGGGCCTTTCTGGTGGTTTAGTTGACTTGATTTTGTTTATTTTTGTTTCAATGTGGCTTCTCCACATTTACAAATACATTTCACTAGTGCTGAAGAACATACAGTGTAGCTCCTACAGACTCTTCCTGTAGTAACGAAGATATCGTAACCGTAGTTCTACTTACATACTGAATAAACACTGTTCTTCCGGCCTTTTTTCAGTAATTCGGAGCCACCACTTACCTTATTTTCTAACCTTTGAAGCTCACTCGTGTCTCTGCACCTTCCAGAAGTAGTCACATTTTTGTGCTTCTCCTGAAAATCAGATAAAAGGCATTTGCCCTACTTTTGACTAGTGGATTAAGAAATATTGTAAACGTAAAGATCCTACACTTGTTAAAACTTACAATCATTAAATATAAGTTTCCACCCTTTAAACACATTCAATTCTGAAACAAAATGTTCTCTATCAGAAATCTGTCTCTGCTTGGGCATAGCTTTAACAGACAATATTCTTGCTACTGTTTCAGTAGCTGAGCGCTTAACAAAACTACATTTAACATAACATAACTTTGGGGATGAGTTTTCGCGATACCCTTAAAGTGCTTAGTTTATAACTCAATGTGTGTCCTATTGGTGTTCTGCACTCTCTCAATTTCCCCCTGAGATGCTCTGTTGTGCTCCATAAGTTTCAGGCGGACTAGGGCTGCAAGTGAATCTTCAGGCGTCCTAGATTCCTAATGGTGAGTGTCATCTGGGTGTTCCTTTGTGATCTGCACCGAGTAGCCGTGTGTGTTGAAATGAGTTAAATTCCTCCCAGTGAATAAAGTTGCTGACAGCACTTTGTGATCGCGTTCCAAATACATTCAACATGATTGGGTGGCTGTGACAACTTCCCATGCTCTGCACACTGGGCTGAACTGAGCTCATTCACCCAGCTGTGCATACCACGTCTAGTATGCATCCTGCCCGACGTAAGTGAGAGAGCCTTGCCTCATACCAATCTGTTGAAGTACTCTAGAATCACGAGTCTTGCAGAGCTCATTGAAACGGCAGGGGGTTCTAGGAGACTTTTCTTCTACCCTTCTCGGGAACGATATAACCCTCCATGATTGTCATTATAGGAATGCTCGGCTTTGAAAGGATCACTGCACGTAAGGCATGCAGATGCCTCATAGTGCACTAATAGACTACATGTTGCTTACCTTTCTAGTGGAATACTGCTGTGTGTGTGTGTGTGTGTGTGTACACACAAAGCATCCTAGCACTGCAAGATTGAATGTAATGTTATTTCTATAGTGCAAACCCGACTGGGAAGCAAGAGAGAGCTCCTCAAGGGTGTGAGATCAGGGAACAATCACAGTGTTTGCAAGTGGCAGACGTGTAATTCTAAGGTAACGTGCTTCTGAAAGACATTACTGTTCAGTTTCTTCCTGATTTGCTGGATGGTTGGATCCATTCTGATACCATTGGGGATATGGTTAGATCCTGGGTGTGAAGGTGGTTAAGGCCTACCTTCTGTGTTTTTTTCTTTCTGATTTTTTTTTTTTATTTGTCTGGAAATTTCTTGGCTCCTGGTTTGGTGCTATCCACCAGAGGTGGTTAGTTTATCAAACCAGTACTTCCAGAATAGGGAATGCAATATAACTTGTCTTCTAATGGTGTGGCGTGCCATATTCATGCGGAACATCAATGTGTTTTACTTGTAGGACCTTGAGCCAAAAAGTAAAAACAAGCATTTGCATAGCTAATAGGTCTCGCCTTTAGGTCCTTATAACTGTTTATCCATGCAACACTTAATGTTGTTGCACCAAGGATATTGTGCTGCATAACTAAATACTTATAAGGTCCCAAAAGCCAGACCTATTGGCTATGCCAATGCTTGTTGAAGCATTGTCCTAGCTACTTTTCGGAGTGTGGAATACCACCATAATCAAGTTTCTGTGGGTCCCTCAGGCCTCTGGACACTGGTGTCACTGGTCCTGCTGTACGAATGGAGGCTATTTGAGTACTACTTCTGTTTAGTAGTGCTATGCAAATCCACTCTGCCGCATGATGTACCCACACTGCTAAACAACTCTCATGATCCTAAATTATGCCTGGTGTGCCCCGCTCTAGAATCATGCTCATGTAATGCCATATACACAACCCCCTTTCGTATACAAGTTCTACTGTATATATTCTACTGCTGGACAGCGATTCAGCGCTCTTGTGGCCCGGTTCCACTGCTTCAGAACTACGCAAATAAAAATGTATGGTTTGGTACATGGGCTTGGGCCTTTCTCTGTAAAGCAGAAGGGGCCTGTGTGAATCTAAACGTCCTGTTTGGGTGGGTGTGCCTGTTTAGTTGGGCGTGGCCTGTTTCAAGGTGCGTGGGCTGCTTCAAGGGAATTATTATGTCAAGGGCTGGGAGTAGTTGGGTGAGTAATGCAGTGAGAGCTTAGCTCGGTTCTTGAAGCTCTGCCCGCTCCGCGGGAGTTCCGCCAGCCCTGCTGCTCTGTGAGGGGGTGGCAGTACTGGAAGCCTACATTGAAGCGATGGCGGGGCCTAGTCCTCGAGGTCAATGTTTCTATATATTTCTTCACTGGGTGTACTTTGCTGTCAGATCCTTTACTGTTGGTCTGAGGAGTATACTGGGGAACGAGAACAAAGATGTTTGCCAAGAATCACACAAGTTAGTGAAACAGAAGTGCCCTGCTTTAAAAGGAGTTTATTTCACTATATTAGAATCCGTTATAGGATTACCAATGTGTAAATTTGTGCTGCGAGGCGATGAGTGGGACTGCGACCCCCAACTTTAACCAGATTTCATCTCAGGCGCAACAGTAAACTGCTCCAGGGCTGGGCATGTTTTGATACTTCTGTGAATCGTCTGAGTTTTAGATCTATTCATATAACTCGTGCACCTAGCACGGACTATCCCTATAGGGCTTACTGAAAGCGACAGCAATTCCTAGACTTGGGTTTTAATTGAGCGGCACCGGTCACAATTGTGCGGCACCACTCTACTCGGGAGCAGAGCTGCTTTGATAGGCTAGCACAGTGCAGACATTTATCGGGAGTAAGCTGCAGCTTTAACGCAGGTGCCTGCCGTGCTCTTTCAGTTCTAAGCGCAGGCACAAAAGGCACTTTGTTGTGTGATACAAATATTCCTGGAATTACCTTTCTAAATGGGGCCCCAGTATACATAGTGGCACGCAGACCCCCTCTCCAGCCGCTTTATAAACATTCATTATTGCTACTGTGCTTTCAGTCACGATTTGCACCATGTCGGTGCTTTACCGTCCAGTTAGTCCTGCTAATGGGAACTTTCCTGTCTGAGTGGGCCTGCTTGAGTAGATGGCTTCAATTTAAGGAGTCGGTCTGCTTACGGTTCTTATGCAGTCCCACCCCTTTCTGAAACTGGTATTCTTTTGATTTTGGCCAGTCATATAGCTCTCTGTAAATTGAATTGTCTCCTAGCGCGTAAACAAAACAAGCCTGCAGTGCATCCAGCAGCCACAATGAGCCACAGTGACCTACAATGAGTCATGGCCTTTGTTCTTCGCCAGCGCACGTAGGCATGCTTTTTTGGGGGTCTGCACAATGGGACCTGCGACAGCTGGGGAGCCTCCTGGCCCCAGGAGGGCAGCAACGACAAATCCAAGGGACACTGAGACATCTGCTCACGCAGCTGAGCTCCTGGCACGTGGTCTGCACACTAAAGAGCATCCCTGCACATGGAAAACCCAAACAAGCGCGTTCCTCGCGCTAAAAGGAGGCAGCAGGGAGAGGGGCGAGAGAAGGGGGCGAGTGCTGGATAAAAGTGTCTGCAAAAGTGAAAGTGTTTCTCTCGCGAGAGCGAGCAATGCCAGGAGCGACAATTGCTACCATATGGCGCCGCGTGCTCCCGCAAGTGAATCGCCACACGTGCACGCGTTGCCATTGAAGGCATTGGAACGCGTGCACGTTTTTGGCTGAAAGGCCAAAGCGATTGGTAAAGGTGTTTTTGCCTATGCAGCGCATGTGCGCTGCGTAGGCGAGACCTAATAACATTAGATCTGCATTTAAGACATCAGTGGGACTCAAATCTATTTCAGAGAGTGATTCTGTACGTTTTAGTCGTATTGGCACATGGTAATGACGCAATAATTTTCGAATAAAAATAGCTTTACAGCCGTCGAATGACTTTCATGCCCTGTAAGCAACCTCCAGCCAATCTTGGCTTTTTAAACAACAGCACTTGCTTGAACTTTTCAGACTGTACTTATGTGAAAGCAAAAACACAAGTCCCAGAATGCAATGTTTTGTTGTTTACAAAAGCACTAGCTGAAGGTGTCTTACATGATTTGGTTCCCCTTTGTAAGTGTTTACTTCTAGATTTTAGTTTAGAGTGCCTTTGAAGACTGCAGGGCAAACAGTCCATGTAGTAAAAGGTACTGTTTGCTCCAGAGTCCTTGCAGCATCTCCATTTTAAGTGCAACATTGTTGGTCCAATCCAGTGACACCTCTTGTAACCCAGAAAACTCACACCATCGTTCCTTAAAACAGATTCATGGTAACTGCGCAGAGATGTTTTTGTCTGTTACTTTTTTCATTATTAATGTGATGTTCCATTTGTTTTCTTCTGAAGGTGAACCCAACACCCCAGTGCTCACAAGCTGTGGTGAAAATGATGTACTGTCCGTACTGCAGAGGTCTGGTGACGGTGAAGCCGTGCAACAACTACTGCCTCAATGTAATGCGGGGATGTCTTGCCAATGCTGGGGATCTGGATGCAGATTGGAATGCTTTTATAGGTAAATAAATAACATTGGGTTCTGTATGTATACCTTACCTAAAGAACAAATACACCTCCCACCCCAAGAACCACTGGCATTCGCCTATGAGGTCAAGGGCACCTATCACATTCAATATACACCTACTGCCCCATTCACAAATGTAAGAAACAAAACTTCAAAATTGGAGTGTGCAGGATTACTGCTACATTTGCAGCAAGTTGCAGACTATTCATTGGTTGAAAAGAATCATAGAGGAAGGCTTTGTATATGAAGAGAATCCTAGTCTTTTTGGGAGAGCTCAAATGGGTACAGTTTACATGCTTGAGATTTATCCACTAGTTGGAAAACAATGCAGATGGAAATCTGAAGATAACATGCATTTGAGCATTATCCCACTGTAGCAGTATTGGGTACATACTTTTTTCACGGATAACCCCCCTTATATCTCCAATAAATATATGTGTACTCTCTTCCCAATCTCAACCTGAAGACTGCTTAGGATAAAAAAAGTACTAAGTATGAAGCCCATTTTAAAGCATGGTGTTAGCTAATTCTGGAATCCACCGGAAGCCAACTGAAGGCTTTCCTGCCTGAGGAAGCATGTTATATTATTGCTAAACTGAAAGTCAGAGTAACCCTTGCATTCTAAGCACTTTGAATCAAGCTCCATTTTTTGGGGGCAAGATAATACGGTACGGTGTCATTTTATAATCTAACCTGGAGTTAGCTGTCCCATTTACAGTGGCATTGAGAATAATGAGCATGAGATCCATGATCTTGTAGAACACATGCCACAATAAACATTTTGATGATTGCTATGTGTTTTTTTAGCAAGACAGTCATTGTTAATATCGAAATAAACCCATAGGTTCTTCCCCATGTTAATATGCAGAATGTTTTCATCATCATGTAATGTCATGCTAGATGAGATAAAACAATAGTGTTGATGCTGAGCGGTATGGTTTCACTTTCAGTGCCACTGAGTGCAACTCATTTGCTCATTAACATCCGGACCAGAAAGAGCTTGAGAATGATGCTGAGCCTCACCCACCCTCAAGTGGTTGTCTTCCGTGTAGGATAGAAAACTCCAATGTCTTGAGCATGGATGGTTGTAATCGGATATTGAACATAACTTCAGATGCCGGACCAAAATGGGCCATGTTGGACCTGTTAACTTTTTAACAGGAGAAATGTGGAAGTCCATTGAATAGCAAGGATGTAAAACCCAGTGACCTAATTTTAATGCATAGTAACGAATCAGTGGTCCATCTCGAATGCCACTGACCAGTATTTGGCACAGCCATCGCCCTCTAATGCAAACCGAAACCATTGTTTAAGTAAACTAAAAAACTGTTTTTGTAAACAAATCTAGGTCCCTCCTAATTATCTGGCTGGACTCCAACTCTCTTTTCTCCAGAACTTTCATTGCTCTGCTTCATCCCATTTCGGTTCCATCTCTCTAAACTGATGTTGATGAGGCGTAGTGCTTTTTAAAGCTCCTAAGAAAATAAAACGTTGCCATGCAAAACTGTGAAGATTAGTCACCAACTTGTTTCACCCAAATAAATCAAGTGTAATTGGTGCAACTATGAGAAACTGCATTAGTCAGTCTAGTTTATTTCTGCAGGATGCCTGTTGGAAGGTTGTCAGGAAAGAAAATAATACAAAATATAATTCTACAACTTTTATATAACCCTTTGCATGGCTTATTGATATATATTTGACACTGTTCACCATTCCGTCCATCAATTGTTATATTTGCACATAAATATATACATATATATATATATATATATATATATATATATATATATATATATATATATATATATATATCACGCAGCTGTTATTTCGAAACAGTGACACATGGTAATTTCATATATGAGCGTGCGTTTACATTATCACGTGCTCAGTTTAGCCATGGATCACAAAGATATGTGCGTGAATACCTAAAAACGCTAAAATATAATTAAAAGTTATGTGTTACACTATTAACATGCTTAAAACTCTATATTTGATTTAGTACTATTTATTGACGTCAGTATTTCAAGAGCCATCAATTGCTGTTTTGTTCCACGCGGCCATACATTGAAACCCCCCCCTTCAAATGAGCTGCCACGAGACTATACCAAGCGCGTGCTCAGTTCTATTTGAGCGCTTTCGGTAAATTTGCAAAATGTATGAAGTTCAAAAGGTCCAGTGTTTTTTTTCTTCTTATCCTATACACACTTTGTCGTTAATAAACAGTCAGAACCATTTTACTCTTTCTATTTAACTGGAATTGGGATTTTACTCTCTCTATTTAACTGGAATTGGGATAACTTTTAGTGTTGGAAACGCTTATACCAAGTGCACGACACTGCGGCCCACAAACCCAGCCTATTCTATGCAGCTGCTGCAAGTCGGGTATAGCACTGCCCAGGAGCAGCTGCGTAAGTGCCCTGCGGCCTCACCCACTGAGGTGCAGAAGCAAAGGGGGTTGTAAAGTGGCCTGTGCAGACACATACACGCTCGGCTTAAAACTTGCATCGTCCGAGAGAGGGGAAAGGGGGCTGCTGCTGCTGCTGCTGAAGATTATGCCCTGGATGGGCCCTTTCTCCCAGGCTTAATTTGGTCGTGCGTTTTGCACTTTGACTTCTGAAATCATAAATCTCAGCGCTGGCTTGAGTAACAGGGCCCTGCGGATTTGTTTACTTGCCCCTGGGCAAGGATTTGAGATCAAACGACGGACCTGGGTGTGCGCTGGGAATGCTTTAGTGTCGGCCTTTCCCATGTTCGGAAATAGATTTAGCCTGCGCGTTCATTTTTTCCTAAAACATAAATGGGACGCTGATATTTGTACATTGAAGGGTTGAATTGCATTTCCTTTCTACGCGCATTTGTGTAATACAGCGAGTTTATTTCGTGCATCCTTGTTACTCTCAGTAGTGTCCCACTTCAACATATACTAGTGCCCTTCTTTAACTCCTACTAGTAACCTACTTTGTGTCCCACATATCCTCATCCTAGTGTCCTTACATAAACTCATACTAGTGTCCTACTTAACCCTTACTAGTGGCTTATTTCATCACCTACTGGCATCCTACATATAGATAGCCTAGTACCCCTAAATAAACTAATACAGTATTCTACATAAACTTACACTATTGTCCTCCTTTAACCGATACCAGCGCCGTACAGACAATCATCCTAGCATCCCTAAATAAATGTATACTAGCCTCCTACATGAACAGACACTTGTGTCCTTCTTTAACTCATACTAGGGACCTACTTTTAAACTAGTTTTCAGCTCAGCACCCTGTGACTCTGGGCAATAGCTCCGTTCACCTCCCCGACGGCCCCCAGCACCTTGAGACCCCTAGGGGTGATTAGTTTGCGCTTTACAAATACCGGATACATACATACTTTAACCCATACGAGCATCTTATTTCATCACCTACTAGCATCATACATATAGACAACCTAGTACCCCTAAATAAACTAATTGTATCCTTCGTAAATTTACACTATTGACCTAATTTAACCCATTCTAGTTTCTTACATACATTCATCCTAGTATCCTTACATAAATATATACTGGTGTCCTACATAAACGGACACTAATGTCCTGCTTTAATTCCTACTAGTGACCTACCTTAACACAGTAGTCTCCTATAAATACTCCTCCTAATTGCCACTACATATTCTCTTATTGGTATCCTACATAAATAAACACTAGTTTTCCACTTAAAATAATACTTGCACTCAAACTAGTGTCCTTTGTAAACTCCTACTATTGTCCCACATATTCTGATACTAGTGTTTCACTATAGATTTATTAGATTTCCTTATTAAGTGCAACGTATCGCCCTGAGCAGGGTCTCTTAGCAGTGTTACTGCTCTACAGGTACTGGGACAGGGATATTCAAGTACATATTTAAAACTGGTGAAAGATTTTAAAAAACCCAGGATTTAGGAGATGTTTTAAACTGTTTAAAATGCATGCAAGTACATAGATGTAGCAGGAGCTGATCCCAGTGCTGGGGGGCTAAGTATGAGAATGCACAGCCCCCATACCTGGTAATGCAGATGCGCTGAGGATGTAACCGGAGTTTATTGCTGGATCGGAGACTCCGAGGCGGGGCAGATCACTGCAGTTTGCCCAGCAAATAGAAAGGTACACTTTGGACCAAACAAGTTTAAACAGTGTTTTTTATATAGACAGCCAATGAAGGGTTTTGAGAATGAGTTCGGAGAGTGATCGAGGTGGAAGATGACAGATTAGCCGTGCCGCGGTATTTTGAACCACATGGAGCTTGGAGAACAGTCTTTCATTCATGGCGACCATTAACGCGTTGCCATAATCCAGGCAGCTGATTATGAGCGGCTGGACTAAGGATTTTCTTGACTGAAGTGGTAGCCGCTGAAATACTTTCCCGAGAGGGTGCATGATTCCAAAGCAGGAGACCGAAATGGCATTCAAATGTTCCCTCATGGAGAGGTTCTCAAGTGCCACGATTCCCAGTTTTCTGACTATTGCTTTTGGGGTGGGAACTGGACCCAGACCATGTGGCCACCTGTCCTCAGACCACACAGAATGGGCATTCCCAAAGAGCAAAATCCCTGTTTTTCTGGTATTCATTTGAAGACAGTTGAGCTACATCCATGAGGCGATCTTATTCATGCAGTCGCGGAATCTTTCTTTAGTAGAGTCCGGGTTATGTCCCATTGTGATGACCAGTTGAGTGTCATCTGCATAAGATATGACCTGGAAACCAAAAGATTTGAACACTTGTGCCTGTGGGGCCACATAGATACTATAAAGAGTGGGGCTCACTGAGGATCCCTGTGGCACTCCCATTTCCAAGGCTATAGTTCAAGAGCAGTAGGACTCTAACTGCACCGTATGGGTGCACTCACTCAGAAAATTTCAACCATCCCAGAGCTTTCCCACCGAAACCTATCTGCCCCAGTCTTTTAATTAGGACTGAGTAGGAGCTGGTGTCGAATGCTGCTGATAAACCCAATAGTACCAGCATTGCTCAGTGCCAATCATCCAAAGAAAGTCTTATGTTGTCTAATACCTCAACTAGTGCCATTTATGTGCTAAAAGAAGCTAGAAAACCTGACTGGGAGGGATCGAGCAAAGCATGGCTTTCTAGAAAAGCTGTTAGGGTATTCACCTTAGTTTCCATAACTTTTCCAAGGAAACGGAGCAGTGAAATAGGTCTAAAATGTTCTAATTCTTTGGGATTTACTGTGGGCTTTTTAAGAATAGGATTGACCGGTAATGGTTCCTGGCAAAAGAAAAGAGTGAATTGATCATTGAGAGAAGGGAGAAGTGCTGGGGCCAAAGTTGCCATGATATACGGTTGTGCAGGATCCTCTGGTGATGCAGACTTAACTCAGTTTATCAGTGCATTGACGTGGCCCTGATTCACCCCATTAAAGTCTTCCAGAAAAAACGCGCAATCCGTTTCCGAGGGGATAGGCGCAGTCCTGAATTCTTGTGTGGTGTCTTTTGCAAACGTGATATAAATTCTGACTATTTTTTCCCCAAAATAGTTGGCAAGATCATTTGCCAGGGCCTGAGATGCTAAGACAGGTTTGGTGCATGCTGGGGGATGTGGTGAATTCCTTGATAATCTTAAACATTTCTTTTGCATAGTTTTATTTTACTTTACAGAATTTTATATAGCGCGTACTTGACCCGAATCGGGTATCAGAGCGCTTTACATAGCACCAGTTGCATTGCATGAGGACACATTCATTTTTTGTTAGGCACGGGGAGATTAAGTGATTTGCCCAGAATCACAGGATGTTCAGCGTCATTGCAGAGGCTCGAACCCAGTTCCCCAGATTCAAGGTCGACCGCCCTAGCCGTTCGGCCAACTCCTCTCCTTGCATCGTTGATTCTATCTACAATATGGGATTTCCTTGCTGTTTTCAGATTGTTATGATACATTCTTGAAGCCATTGCTCTATGTTCCATCGTGTTTGAGGTCCTCCATTTACATTCCAATTTCCTACACAGTTTTTTCCCTTCTTTAAGGAGTCTGTAAACCATGGTACTCAAAAGAGTCTTTGGTTTAGGACTGCTCAATTTAGTAGGGGCAACCTTATCCAGGGTTTGAATAACCAAACTCTCAAAAGCTTCCTAGGCCATGTTCATATTCCTCTGATCAGTCAGGGAGTGGGGAGAAAATGTGATGTGAGAAGGGCACAGGCCTCCAGGACTTGATTAACCTACGTGCTGTGGTCCTAGCATCAAGGAGCCTTCCCACTTGAGAGTGAAATTTAATTGCATCATGGTCAGTCCAGACCAGCAGGATGGAGAATGGGGGGTGGGGTGTTTCGACAGAGAGAAGTGTCGTACATAAACTGACAATAGTGTTCTTCTTTAACTAATGCTAGTTTTCTAATGTAGGGCACAGACAAATATATAGGAAAAAAGAAAGCTATATGTTTTATCTTGAATAGTATAGTCATGCAAGACTTTTAGTGCACACTTGTAGCCAACAGTCACTACAGCCGTAGCAGCAAATGTATTCAGCAAGACTTTGATGCTGACTCATGCCAAGCATGTTCTGTATGTGTGCTGAAATAACATTAATAGAGCATTTGAAAAAAGGATCGTACAGTCAGCTGTGTATGTCAGATTCATGATGGATTCTAGCTCACAGTACATTCAGTTGTAGTGTCTGTCAATGAAATGAACAATATTCCATGCACAGTCTTACAGAATAAGCCAATATATAGTTAATTTACAGTAAGCAGTAAAACCACTGAAAGTTTGCTATAAATCAGTACGCATTAGGGATAAGTACCAATTGAGGTTGTGAACTTTGTCCAGTGCTGAATATCCCCAGCTTGAAGGATGATTGTGGGCAGTACCCAGAAGTGACTCGCTCTACCTTGTTGGTGGTGAGGGCATGTGCCAGGAAGTGGCCAGCTCACCGTGGCAACTTTGGGCTGTACCTAGAAGTAACATTCCTCATCCTGTGCATTGGTTGTGGGCGGTATCCAGGAGCAACCATAAACATAGGTGTTGGTGGTACCCTGTGGTCAAAATGTCACAACCCAAATTTAAAGAACTGTGGGCAGTAACAATAGGTTAAAAAATCTAACCTGCTAGTGTGATTGTATGCTATCCTATCACCAAGAAAGAGACAGAAGGAAAATACCCAGGCACATCCTCTTACCAAACTGCATGTAGCACGAAAAGTACTTGAGTTGCAAATCACTTTTACTAAAATGTGCTACAATAGTCTAGAGGATTCAAACAAGAAATTAAAGCGGTCGCCTCACCCACAACTTATCCTGGAATGCTTTATTCTCAGCGACCTCACCACACCAGAGTAGGACTGTGCCACTCTGGTGGTCTCAACCTTTAAGGCAGTTCTTACTATATTTGATATCAGGCCAATCATAGGGGTTCCGGTGAAACATTCTTAAAAATAACTACGGGTAAACCCAAACTTTTTTCCTTTTTATTCATGGGTACCCTTGATATGATTAAGAAACCGGTGTAGATGGTAAAATGCAATGATTCACCTAACCACATAGGACTGCCATCATGTTTTGACCAGCACCTAATCTTATATAGGTAAACGGGTTTCTTCAGGACTCTGGAACTCTCTGCGCAGCTAATGAATATATTTGTTGGCCACAGACAGCTGATTGGACACTTTGGCCAACCCCCTGCTCTGGATAAACCAAGGCCCTGTGCTGTTGGGGATTGCACTCCTACAGCGGGTAGGGCACAGGGCCTGGCTAACTCTGTTGTGCACAGCTGAAGGCGCAGGGTCTCTGATCATGCACAGTTCAAGTTCAGGAATTTGTATAGCGCACTACTCACCCAGAGGGTCTCAAGGCGCTTGGGGGAGGGGGTGCATTATTTATCGAATAGCCAGGTTTTAAGTTCCTTTCTAAAGGAGATGTGGTTCTGTGTAAGGCGGAGGTGAGGGGGGAGAGTATTCCAGGTCTTGGCCGCCAAGTAGGAGAAGGATCTTCCTCCCATGGTAGATCTGTGGATGCGCGGAACTGCGGCGAGGGCTTGATTGGAGGATCTTAGTTGGTGGGTGGGTGTGTAGAAGGACAGTCGTGTGTTGAGGCATTCGGGTCCTAGTTTGTAAAGGGCCTTGTGTGCGTGGGTGAGGAGACGGAACGCTATTCTCTTGTTGACGGGAAGCCAGTGGAGGTCTTTCAGGTGATCGGTAATGTGAGCTTGGCGAGGGATGTCCAATATGAGTCTGGCTGATGCGTTTTGGATGCGTTGGAGTTTTTTCTGTAATTTGGCTGTGGTTCCAGCGTAGAGGGTGTTTCCATAGTCCAGTCGGCTAGTGACCAGTGCGTGGGTGACAGTCTTTCTTGTTTCGGTGGGGATCCAACGAAAGATTTTCTTGAGCATACGAAGTACGTTGAAGCAAGAGGATGAGACGGCGTTGGCTTGCCTGGTCATTGAGAGGGAGGAGTCTAGGATGAAGCCTAGGTTACATGCGTGGTCTGTGGGTATGGGTGCCTTGCCCAGGGCCGATGGCCACCATGAGTCGTCCCAGGCCGAGGGGGATGATCCTAGGATGAGGACTTCCGTTTTGTCTGAGTTGAGTTTTAGGCGGCTGTTTTTCATCCATTCGGCTACTTATTTCATGCCTTCGTGAAGATTGGTTTTGGCGGTGTTAGGGTCTTTGGTGAGGGAGAGGATCAGCTGGGTGTCGTCAGGATAAGAGATGATGTTAAGGTTGTGTTGTCGTGCGATGGATGCGAGGGGACTCATGTAAACGTTGAAGAGGGTGGGACTGAGAGATGATCCTTGTGGTACTCCGCAGATGACTTCGGTGGCCTCTGATCTGAATGGGGGGGGAGTCGGACTCTCTGGGTTCTTCCGGCGAGGAACGAGATGATCCAGTCCAAGGCTTTTCCTTGTATGCCGATGTTGCTGAGGCGTTGTATGAGGGTGCTATGGCAGACTGTGTCGAAGGCTGCGGAGAGGTAGAGTAGGATGAGGGCAACTGTTTCTCCGTTGTCCAGAAGCGTTCGGATGTCGTCTGTCGCTGCAATGAGGGCTGTTTCGGTGCTGTGTTTGGCTCGGAAGCCGGATTGTTTGGTGTCGAGGGAGTTGTTGGATTCAAGGAAGGCGGCGAGCTGGCTATTGACGGCTTTCTCAATGACTTTGGCAGGGAATGGGAGGAGGGAGATGGGGCGATAGTTCTTAAGTTCAGAGGGGTCTGCTGTGGGTTTCTTCAGGAGGGCGCTGAGTTCGGCGTGTTTCCAGCTTTCTGGGAAGGTAGCGGAGTTGAAGGAGCAGTTGATGACATCACGAAGATGGGGTGCGATGATGGAGTCTGCTTTGTTGAAGATGTGGTGGGGACAGGGGTCGGTTGGCGAGCCTGAATGGATGGAGTTCATTAGGCGGATGGTGTCTTCAGTGGTGATTGGGTTCCAGGTGCTAAGGTTGTTAGAGGGCAGTTTAGGTTCGGAGGTGGGAGGAGTGGGCTGTTCATTGGAAATGTTCTCAAAGCTGTTATGTATGTCGGCTATTTTGTTGTAGAAGAAGGAGGATAACGAATCGCAGAGGTCTTGGGAGGGAGTGATGTCGTTTGAGGCTGCGGTGGGGTTGGTAAATTCTTTGACGATGTTGAATAGTTCCTTGCTGTTATGGGCGTTGTTGTCGAGTCGATCCTTGAATGCTGATTTCTTGGTGGATCGGATCAATTGGTGGTGTTTGCGGGTGGCTGTTTTGATGGTGGTCAGGTTGTCAGTGGTTGGGTTTCTTCTCCATGTTTTCTCGAAAGTACGGCATAGTTTCTTGGATTTCTTAAGGTCATCGTTGAACCAGGGGGCCTTTTTGCTACCCTGTTTGGTTTCGTGGTTTTTCAAGGGTGCTAATTCGTCAACGCTGTGAGTGATCCATTGTTTGAGTTTGGTGGCAGCTTGGTTTGGGTTCGATGAGAGGGTGGGAGGGTTTTGTTTGAGCGATGTGAGGAGTTGGTCGGTGGTGATTTTGTTCCTGTTTCTTCGCGGAATAGGTTGTGGGTCGAGGTAGTTTTGTAGCTGAAGTGAACACATCTGTGGTCCATCCAATGGAGAGCTGTGGTGTGATCGAAGGAGATGTGCTTGCTGGAGGTGAAGATTGGGTCGAGCGTATGTCCGGCTACATGGGTGGGGGTGTCAACGAGTTGTTTGAGTCCGAGATTGGCTAGGTTGTCCAGAAGGGTGGTGGTGTTGATGTCGTTTTTCTTATCCAGGTGGAAGTTGAGGTCTCCCAGTGGAATGTAGAGAGTTCTCGGAGGTGATGGCGTGTGGGCTGATGAAGTCAGTGATGTCTTCGCTGAATTGTGTGCGGGGTCCTGGTGGTCTGTAGATGAGGGTGCCTCTGAGTGTGGTCCTGGGGTCGGTGTGGATCTGGAAGTGGAGGTGTTCGGCGGTTGTAAGGTTATCGTCGAAGCTGGTCGTGATTCTGATGGTGTTCTTATGGACGATGGCGATGCCTCCTCCTGTTTGGTTGGTGCGGTCTTTTTGGATGATCTTGTAAGCGTCCGGGATGGCAATGGCGATGTTGGGTGCTGATGATGCGTTCATCCAGGTTTCTGTAAGGAAGGCGATGTCCGGTGAAGCAGTGTCGAGTAGGTCTCAGAGTTCAGTGGCGTGTCTGTGGATCGAGCGGGTGTTCAGCAGGATGCATTTCAGGTTGTTAGAGACGGAGCTGTGTTTGGAGTTGGTGGATTTGGTGTGGGTCTTGATGCAGGCGAACTTGCAGGAGTGGCAGGCGAAGGGACCGTGGTTACGTCCTGGGGCAGCTTCGTAGCATTGTGGTGTGCGTCCGGGGTTAAGGGCTAGGAGGGTGGCGGCGTCATACGTTATGTGGGAGTAGTGCAGGTTGCGGGGGCCAGGGGGTCTGGCGCTAGGCGCGGTCCAGGCGCGGACGGGCGTAGACGGGCTTACCTTTGGCGCACCTTCGGCGCGCATGGGGCGCGACCGCTGCGCGCAAATGCATCTGTCATAAGTGGATAGTGGTGGGGGTGGGGTGAGGGAGGGGCAGCTGGGAGGCGGGATCTAGGTGGAGGGCCGGGCTGGGAGGCGCAATCAACAACAACAAAACGGCAGCGAGTCAACAGCCAAACACGGCTATACTGTGACCCCAAAACGCTATGCAGAGGCAATAATTAAGCACACAGGCACAAATTACACACGCAGGTAAGGCAGCAAAGTACAGTCGAGTAAACGATGAAAGCGCAGCTCAATGGTAAAGCGCTACGATACAATTGCATTCAGGCACATAGATAAATGCAGGAGCAGTGTAATCGGAGCGCAGTTGTTCTCAAAAGGTAAAGAGCAGTTTTCCAGTAAAGCTCAACGATACCACTATCGGGGCAGGGCAGGGAGCAGCGTGAGGAGCGGCCGCTTCTGTGGAGCACAGGGCGGTCACAGCGCTAGCTCTGTAGAGTAGAGCCTTATCGATCTGTGGGAGGGAGGGGCAGCTGGGAGGCGGGATCTAGGTGGAGGGCCGGGCGGCGCAATCAACAACAACAAAATGGCAGCGAGTCAACAGCCAAACACGGCTATACTGTGACCCCAAAACGCTATGCAGAGGCAATAATTAAGCACACAGGCACAAATTACACACGCAGGTAAGGCAGCAAAGTACAGTCGAGTAAACGATGAAAGCGCAGCTCAATGGTAAAGCGCTACGATACAATTGCATTCAGGCACATAGATAAATGCAGGAGCAGTGTAATCAGAGCGCAGTTGTTCTCAAAAGGTAAAGAGCAGTTTTCCAGTAAAGCGCAACGATACCACTATCGGGGCAGGGCAGGGAGCAGCGTGAGGAGCAGCCGCTTCTGTGGAGCACAGGGCGGTCACAGTAGGGGTTGGTAACAAGTGGCGAGTTGGGCGTGGGCTCTGTCTATGAGCTCGACGCAGGGGCCAGCTCCTGCTGTGCACAGTAAAAGACTAGGCCCTGGGTCCAAACCCTGCTGCACTGTACATTGATGGTTAAGATATAGAAAAAAGCGATGGATGGAATTCTCAAATTAATCTCATCCACTGGTTATTATTAGGGGCCGCATCCCTATCCATCACTATTTTGCTCACCATGTGACCTCAGTTTGGACCAAGCCATATGTGCAAATCAGTCTCGACCCTGTTCCAATGGGAACAGTCCAGCCTGAACTTCCAAGCCAGATCCTCCCTGAATTGGAGCTCTAGCAACCCAGGACCCGTTTTGCCCAGCTGATGAGCCCATAACTAGGGAGTAGTAGCAATGCAGTGGGATGTCGCCCAGAGTGGTTACTGGTGGTTGAGATTAACTTAAGCATTCCATCCAATCACTGTTTTTTATTTTTGTTGTGTTGCCCTAAGTGAGACTGGTATGACCAGATATGAATCCTGTGCACACTCTGTCACTGGAACCAAGCTGTACCCTGCTGATGAACCTATAACTAGAGCAAATCAGTCCTGGGTTGCATGTGGGAGGATCTGGCTAGGTTTTTCGGGCTGGACTGTTCCTATTAGAGCAGAGTCAAGACTTTATTTGCATACAGTTGGGTCCAAATTGAGGTGGCAGGGTGTGCAAAATAACAGTGGATTGGGATGTGGCCCCAGGTAATTAACAGTGGCTGCGATTGATTCAAGCATTCCAACCCTCACTGTTTTGTATCATTATTGCACATAGGTGGTTAGGCTCATGGAACAGTTGTATGTAGTACATCACAAAAAAAAAATAGCAAAATGCTGATACAATCCCCTCTTGAAAAAAATATATGTAAAACGGCAATTTCAAACGCAGATAACACCAAATTAACCAAACAGCAGAACATGAAAACAGTCGCAAAAATGTACAAATGCTATCTCTCCCTTGGCTGATTGTGCAATATTAAAACCAAGCATGGACAGGGCCACTCGAGTTATGTAAGTATGTGGCGGTACAGTCCCTCCCCATAGTTATAGATCCTCCACACGTGCCCTTGAGCAGTACTTACATGAGCATTGGAGATAGCTTCCAGGTAAAAAAATAATAAGTAATATTTTTACTTTTTAATGAATTCTTCCGTGAAAGTGTTTATTATTGAAATGATGAAGGTTGGTATGGTCGAACTATTGCGCATTGGTCTCCATCGCTAGAGAAACCTAGTCAGCGGGTTCCAATATGATGTAAAGCAGCGCCATCTGCTGGCCGGGTGAAGAGCTTGGTCGAGCAGCAACTTTATGCCGAGACATCTCTACTGGTAGTGCAGTGACCAATGACCGGTGTATATGTCCTAATTCAAGCATATCACCGCAAATCTAATGTGGAAATTCACAGTCATTATGGTATTTAACATGTCAAATAAAGGTTGTGACGTAGGCGAGGCACCCATGGCATGTACAGTTCGCTAGCATACAAAATGGTGTGATCCCTGCAAAAAACAGTGTGAAACATTTCTTTTTAAATAAATCAGGTAAGAAAATCTTAGAACTATGTATGTCTTTTAATGTTCGACTCTAGCAGTCTAAATACCTCACTTGATCCAAACAATCTAAATGTGTTTGCTGCAGATCTTTCATTCAGTACCTTAATTTTGCTAACTTTTCGGGGCATTAATCCTCAGGACCGCTGCTACAGTAGGCGATTCCAGGCTCCTGCCTTGGCAAGAGCAGCTCGGGTGTACAGGATCTGCCTAGACCTCCTAGAGATGACCTGCCCTGGTTTCATAAACTGTGTCGGTGCATGTACTGCCATCAAGGGTTTCTTCCCATTAGGGTACCACTGGGGAGGCGAGGGATGCAGGGAGAGGGGTGCTCTGGGGCGGTTGAGGGGTAAGGGGTGGAGTGGTTTGGGAAAGTTGCCATCCAGATCTAGGAGGTGAGAAACCAGCATCAGTCCTGAAAATAGACACTGGGGGCAGATTCTGCAAGAATTAGTGAACAACTTAAAATTGTGCAGGTCTGATTACAACATGTTTCATGATCATATTATCTTGGACCAACAAATACTCATAATGCCTTAGATGTGCAGCACCAAAGATGATCTATCATTGCACTGTGGCTCAAAGACAAGCCAGCCATGTTTTGCATGGGATTTGTGACTGAGGCACATCCTCCAGTACCAATTTTGTTGCTAAGACTACAGTCCAAGTGTCAATCGTGTAATATGTGTCATTTTTTAGAAAGTTCCATGAATCACATGAGAACAGCATACAATCACCTACTCCCAACTGTTTGAATGGGAGACTAAACAGCGTCGGACCTAGGTACCTCAACAACAGTCGTCGCTTCAACCAGCCTTCTCTCTCCCTCGCACGAGCTCCCCGCATCCAGTCAATCCGTTCCGGTGGAAGATCTTTCTCCTACATCGCTGCTAAGTCCTGGAACTACCTCCCACAACACAAAAGGGGCTCCGCATCCTTTCTCGACTTTCGTGGGAAGCTGAAGACCTGGCTGTTTGGTTAGGAGTTCCATGAGGCTTACGTTCCTACCCCGCACCTGGTACGCTCACGGGTGATTGCCTGTACTCCACGAATGGAAATAACATACAAGTGCCAAATGAAAACAGATGCAAAGCAATTAATTATGGCTTTTTGCAACTTTTGCTGATCTTACTTTGTGTGCAATAGTTGGAGCGTTTGCACGGGTTCTGTACCATAACGTACCTATTGCATATATTTTCAAGGCTATTGTGCTATGGGGCGCAATGCCATATATCACTGCTCTTGCGTCAATTTTCCGCACAAAAATTCATTTGCACCCAAAAGTAGATGAATGCCATATTTTGCGTCACTTTGCCAGGCAGACTAAGAGATCTGAGTTTGCAAGTTGCGAAGTAAGTTTGTGTTACTGTCTGCTTGGCAGCATTCCCCGTTTCTGTGGCAGAGCTGTGTGTAAGATGCTTTCACCCTCACCCTGGCTGCTGCTATCTGCGGCGGCGGACCCTGGCCGCTCTGCGGGAGGCCTCTGCCTCTTCAGTATCAGCAGTCAGGGCAGGGGCTGCATTCCTGCGCAGGAATCCACGCAACGCCACGCCACCATGAGTAACAAAGACCCCAATTCGCTCTACATTCACATGCTCTTGTGTATGGCCTGGGCAGCCCCAAGTTCACAAAGGCGCCAAACAGCCAGAAGAATTGGGGTTTGTATTTCTTTTCAGGCCTTCACAAATACATTATTGATCTGGCGCCTTCCTGCGCCGCGGGGGCCGCGAGGGAATACGCACGGAGCACATTGGACGATTTTCTTATTACGAATATGCCCGTTGCTGGAGCTTCCCATTAAAAATATTTTTTTATTTTAATTAAAAGCCTGTCTGTCTGAGCACGAGCGGCTTTTCAGGCTAAGTTAAAGAGCAACAAAGGCTGTGACGCGGTGAGTACATTCAGGCAGTGCTCCACTTGTTTACAAAAGTCCCCCATTTGCTGGCACATCAAAAGCATTTTTCTCTCCCCCACGGTATAAAGGGACATTCATGACAACAGTCTTTGCCCCGAGATTTTGAAGCATCACTTTATATTGGGAAAGCGCCACAATACGTCTGACCTTTTGTTTCATTTGTTCTTACCTTTTCTCCTTTTTTTCTCTCCAACAAAATATGCGTGGAGTTGGAGACCTGTTTGCAGGTCAGAGCCGCTGCATTCCAGCCGAGAACAGCTCTGTCATTCATGCCCTTTCGTTAGCAGTGTGTGTGGGGTTTCCGAATGAAAGGGCTTATCGCCTATTGCCTTTCTTCCTTCATTGAATAAAGGGGATTTTTTAATGCCTCTGGGCTGACTGGAGCAACAATTTATTCTAAGCATTGCTACAATTCCCTACTGCAGATGAATTGTGCGCCACATGAATGGCCGCCCCGGCTGGAATGTGCATTCCAGGGCATTGAGGCAAGGTGCCATGCAGGCCAGTGAGACGGAAGAGACGGGTCAATTTATTCGCTGGGTTTAAAGGGAACAAGCAAGCAAACCACCCTCTTGAAATGTAATAATTGCAACCCACTCATTTTGATGCATGTCACCACACTTAAAGTAAGGTGACCAGATTTTGAGAAGCAAACTCCGGGACAGGCCAGACTTAAAGTAGGAATAAGGCCTTTATCGTTACTTCTATGTCTGGCATTATATATATGTAGATATACATATTTGTATATATATATATAGATATATATATATATATATATATATATATATATATATATATATATATATATATATATATATATATATATATACACACCCACACACACATTTACGAGCTATCTGCACATAATTTTAACTGTGGCAAGACCTCTACTCTGAGCCTCCTTGCCTTCCTCCCCACTCTGTCTCTCCTTTGCTGCAGAGTGAATGCAACCGACCTCCTCCTGGGCTACCTGCACAAGAATATAACTTACAAATCTCCTTTGCAGGATGAATTGACTTTTGTCCCCAAAAAAACAGGACATGTATTTAAAACTTAGGAAAGCGTAGGGACACCTGGACACTCATTTGAAAACCAGGACTGTCCGGGGAAATCCGGGAGTCAGGTCACACTACGTTAAAGGAATTATAATAGTTATTATCAGTATACTTATTATAATAGTTATTATCGGTACACTTATTATAATGCATATTTGGAATGCACTGGGAAATTTGTAAGTTATTGGTAGTGATGTAACAAGGGCCATGTTGCTCCCTATTTGAGAAGTAAGAGACATCTGTAGTTGGAGTGTAGGAGCTCAAGTTCCTAGTCCCTGCACATGTTGCTCTGTTGATGGCTATAACCCCTAGTTATGCGGCATTTTAGTGACTTGAACAGTACCCATTGCTTTTACTTGTGTAATTTTACATCACTGAAATGAATGCATTGCTCTCTAACGTAACCACAGGGTTGATCGAAGGAGCAGGGCCTGCACTGACTGTTTGGCCACCGAAGAAGGTAACAATATCAGATAGACAAGAAAAACAGACTTGTATTAAACTAACTAGGTCTTAGTTTTAACGAAATATGTTGAAAGACGGGTATCATTCTTTATGTTTTACCGAGAAAACCAGAACTGTATGGAAAAACAAAGGGTTATAATTAGCCATCACCTACTTTTTTTTTATAGCAGATGAAACTGTGCTTATTTTATTGGTCTTTACCATTTTCTACAGAATGTGTTTTTTTAAACCGTGGACCGGCGATAACATGTCTGGACCCCTGCAGATTGCACAGGTGGGCTGAGAGCTAAAAGCAGCCCTGGAAAAAGGGTTCAGACCAGCCTCAGACTGCACTGAGTGACCAAAGCCAGGGAGTCTCTGCATTCCCAAATGGAGTTTGGGGGCAGATTCTGTTTGTTTTCATGAAAAGGGTTGACATGGGTGTTCATTCCTTGAGGGCTTTTTGCCAGACAGGACAGCAGATCCCTTCTGCCCATTCATCTCCAAATCAACCCCAGCACACTGGGGGTTCCATGCATCCCTTAGCACTGGAAGGTTTTTCAATAGAAAGAAGCAGCAATTTAATTCAAAATGAGAGACCCCACCCCCAGAATATGAGGGGCTTCTCGGATGTACGTAGTGTACACATATGTATAGACCTTAGGCTGAATGGGGCACCTGAAGTGTGCCCCTTCCCAACTTTGAACTGTAGGGGCCTGGTGATGCCCCTGGAAATGAAACCTAGAAATGCAAATTAAACATGAAAATGCAGATTTAAGACTCTTTGAACCAGTTGTGTTATTCAATATATATTCGAATTGTGTTTTTGTCACATCAACCTCAAACCACGTGGGTAAAAAAATTGCATTAAAAATGAACAGATGTCATTTTTTAAACCCTTCCAGTAATGTTATGTAGATCTCAGCAGAGCAATAATCTCCCTGAAAACAAGGTTCCGTCAGTGTGCTGAGCCGACAGGGCTGCTGCTTTGCTGAAGTCAGCTGTGAAGTTCTGCCAGAGTCCATTTCCTGGAGGTGAAGACTGCCGGCCAGGAGTGACGGCTCAGTGACTACATTTTTCCCACCACGAGGGCTGCCACGCACTCCGGGCCTTGCCCTTTTTAAGTCTCCAATGTTGACTTCAGCTCACTAAAAACTTGGCACAAGTGGCAATGACAGTTTGAGATTGCAAACGTTGACTTATTTTGCATTGTTATGGAGCGCAACTCAACCGGATTTATTTATTTTATTTATTTCAAAGTTTTATATAGCGCGAACAAGATCTTCACAGATATCAGAGCGCTTTACATAGAGGGGTACATGAGGGAACATAGTCAAACAATAAATCGATAGATCATACAGTACAGATAGGTGGCTGCAAAGCCCATCACGTGAGTAATAAGACAACTCATACAAATAAGTAAATGGGTCAAGCATGTTGTACAAATCGGTGCAGGGTGTTAACAGAGTTGGAGATAATAGATCAAGTGTATTTAGCCATGAGGATAGCTTTTACTTCTTTTTTAAAGAGTGTACTGGAAGAGATAAGCCTGGTTTCGGGAGGGAGTGAGTTCCAAATCCTAGGCGCCAATCCTGAGAAGGAGCGCTTGTATGTTTTTTCCTTCCTGAATCTTTGAGGTTTCAGCAGAAGATTGTTTGTGCCTCTCGTGTTTCTAATTCCCCCAGAGATTGTCAGTTTCTGAGCGAGGTAGCCGGGTGAGTTTAGGTGTACCGCCTTGTGCGTCATGCAGACGATTTTCAGATGTATTCTGGCTTCAAAAGGCAGCCAATTCAGGGATTTCAAGTCAGGGGTAATATGGGAGTGCTTTTTTGACCCAGTGATGAGTCTCGCTGCAGCATTCAGAGAAGTTCTTAGTGGTGCGGTAGTAGTTAGGGGGAGTCCGCAGAGGGCGGTGCTGCCGTATTCAATACGTGGGATGACTAGTGCTTGTACTGCTGTTTGGAAGTCTTTGGCTGGGAGGTAGGGTTTAAGTTTCCTCAGAGTATTGATCTGGAAGTTCGCTCCCTTTGTTGCCTTGCTGATATGTTGCTGCATGTTGAGGTTGGTGTCAAGTGTTATGCCTAAGGATTTTGCTGAATCCACTATGGTCGGTTGGACATTGAGTGCTGTTAGGTGCTTAAGCCATGTTTGTGTGGTAGATATTTTCGTGGGAGGTGAGATCAGAAGGAACTCAGTCTTCATAGCGTTGAGTTTGAGGTGGTTATCAGCCAGCCAAGATTGGGTGCTTCTGATCGTTGAGTTCAGATGCAAGATGTCTTTGGGGGATTGTAGCTTGAGATATAGCTGAGTGTCATCGGCGTACATGTGAAAGTTTACGTTGGATGCATGTAGCAAGGAAGTGAGAGGTTCCATGACTAGGTTGAACAGAGTTGGGGATAGAGAGGATTCTTGGGGGACGCCTAGCGTTACAGGTATTGGCGAGGACATCAGGTTGTTGCTCTTGAATTTCTGCGACCTGTTGTGAAGAAAGGAAGTGAACCACTTGAGAACAGTTCCAGATAAACCCATTCTTGTGTTTAGTAGTTCTAGTAGATTCTCATGTTTAACGGTGTCGAATGCTGAAGAGAGATCAAGAAGGATGAGGAGGCAGGTGTCGTTTTGGTCTAGCATTTGAAGTGCGTCGTCAATTATGTGAGTCATAGCAGTTTCTGTGCTGTGTCCTGCTCGGAAGCCTGACTGGTGGCTGTTGAGGAGATCAAATTGCTCAATGTGTTTAGTCAATTGTAGTTGTGCGCATTTTTCCAACAGTTTGGCGAGAGTAGGAATATTGGTGATGGGACGGTAATTGTTGAGATCAGAGGGGTAGGCTGTAGGTTTCTTTAGTAGAGGTGTGACCTGACCAACTTTGAGGGAGTCAGGTATGCTTCCTTGTTGGAGAGAGCTGTTGATAATTTTAGTCCAGAGAGGGAGAAGCAAAGGGGTAAAGTCTTTTACTGCGGAGGCAGGGAGGGGGTCGGTGAGGTGATTGGATGGTTTCAGGGTGCTGAGCAGTTTGCCAATTTCTTCTTCCGAGTATGTGTCAAAGGTAGACCATGTAGCATTGTTTTTTGGTTCAGTGGGTGCTAGGCATTGGGGTTTGGAGTAGAGGCTTGCGTCAATGAGGAGATCGCTTTTTATTTTCTCCGTTTTTTGGATAAAGAATTGTACATGGCAGCCCTTTACAAAGAAAATTCAAGAAAATACTGTAAGCAAACTAACATTAAAGATTAACGATTTATCACCAATTCCTGCAGAAATCATGGCTGGATAGAACCGGAGCATAATAAATTAAGAGCAGGCCTTTAGCCGGAAAGGCGAGTGGGTGAGGTAGGGCAGTGGGATGAAATTGAATTGAAGGTTTAAAGATGCAAGATGGCTGCCGAGAATGGAAAAGAGGACACGACTACAGATTTGTAAAATCGAGAGACTGGGTGGGTGGGGTGCATATCAAGGGTGAAATAAACATAATTTTTTTTCCAGCGTAGAGGAGTTTTCTGAATTTACAAAATAATGGATTCTTAATCGGTTGACTTCTTCAATGAAAGACTATGGACACCAGGAACCCCTATTAACAGTGCTTAAGTTGAGCTGGTGCTTTCGGTGCTGAGCACCAGCACTTAATTGGTTTCCGGTGCTCAGCACCGGCTCCTGATTGTCAACACCACACTTATGGCAGTCTGCCACAAGGTAGTGCTCCTCATGTAATTTAGAGATGAGCAGTATAACAGTTGTTTAGGAAAACAATATACATTAAAAAATTGCTAATACCTGTCTCCCCAGCCATTCCTTTAGCTTTGGGGGCCTGGAATAATCGGAACTGTCGCATTTACATACAAGAGAGATGGTTAGTAGTTGTTTTGGCAGCAATGACAAGGCCGATGGGTGGTGCAAGCTGCAGTGGCCTCCTGGTCAGAGCCCTGGCACTTAATGTTTTACAACTTAAGCACTGCCTACGAAGCCTTTGAACCACAATACAATACACAAAACTACAGAAAGAAGGGTAGATTAAACTAATATACATAGGGTTAAAATATTTTGTTTCAGATACAGACAAAAGATCTACAAAGAGCGAAATTGTAATATTAAAGGGAAGCTTTGGAGTATTTCATAATGTGGATTTATTCCTTAAAGACAAAGAGCTTTGATAGCCTCTAGCAAATTGCTTTATTTTTTTTGCTCCTAATGTCTGTTTTTTATTGGTGCCTATTAGTGAGTTCTTTAATTGCTATCTCCAATTGCCTATACTACTGTTTGTTGTACATGAGCTGCTCCCACAAATCAAGCTAAGGAGACCAACTTCATTTTTAGAATCCAATTACAATACCTTTCACATTTACCGAACAATTTACATTTTCCAATTTTAAATGTATCTTTTTAGTAGATATACTTTAGTAATTTGCCTGCCACACAGTGCAGGGATTAACAAAAACACCAATTTCTCTATGGGAGCTTGTGCTACGGCTGGTTTACGTCTGCAGCACAAGCTCTCATAGAGAAATTGGAGTGTGCAACTGCACCATGTGCTGTCGCATCCTAATAATGCGGACGGTCCCGATTCCACAATATCGTAATAAGGGCCTTAATAGTGCATTGAATTCCATATAAAACCTACACAAATGTGCTCTTCTAATGTTGCCTTCCCCACTAAAATAAAACCAGTACAGAATTTTGTTCTATTAGGCTGCCCAAAACATAATGCCTTCCTCACTAAAATAAAAAAAACAGGCCAGTACAGACTTTTGTTGCATTAGGCTGCCCAAAACATAATGAATAAATATTCCATCTGCCTGCTTTTCCTGACAGCCTTTATATTACGGTTATGCATTTTCAGTGGCTGTTTATCCCAGTTCAAGTGCAAAATTGCATTTTTGTCAGAATCGTAATTATGTGCACAAATTTCACACCTACATGTTTCCCCAATACAAATGTCACCAAACAGTACCTGGTGAAAAATATGTCTAGATTAAGTTTTTTACTGCTCAGACCGATTAAAATATTAATTTATTATCTCCTATACTGCCCTCCAAAATGCATAATGGGGTTTCGAACTCAGAAATATCTCAGTCTGTGAAATCTGTATCTTAGGGTACCACTCAAAATTATGACCTAGGTGTTTTCATAAGTAGCACTTTTTAAATTATTATTTTTTTGTGTGCAAAATGTGTTCATTAACGTGAAATTGCATGTCCTACTTGTTCATATGTGCTCTGATATCCGCTAATTTCACCACATGAGGTATCCTCCAATGCAAAAAAACAGTGATTCCCTTCAGTATCCAGATATGTAAAGCACACACAAAAGAAGTGACCATTTGCACAGATGGTACAACATAAAACGTTGCTCAATTTCGTTATAGTAAGAAAATGCTTGGGTTGTTCAAATACTTACAGCAATTTTCACCGTTTGCCACTCTTACCAATGTAATTCTACTCCCCTGGACCATGGATAATAACTCTGGGTTCCCTCACTCTTACTTGACCAGATTCCATGTTGCTGGTGGCGGAAAGGCTGGAAGGCCCCTTTAATATTGAGTCCGTGATGGATCCCATTGACGTCAAAATTTCTGATGCAATCATGAACATGCAAGAGAACAGCATGCAGGTGTCCAAAAAGGTAAGCCTGAAAGAACTTCTGTCTTTATTGTGAGATAACCATTGATGTTTTTACATTTCATTGATAATCCAAGAAGAGAGTATATGGGGGGGACGACACATTGTGCTCCCATGAGGCAAAACACATTAGAACGGAATTCCTCACGTGCACCCACCACAGATCAAAATGTGCCTTTTAATTGGCTAATACAGCACCAAAGAGGACTCATTGCATCCAATTGCCATACAAGCATATAGTTCTTGTGAACTATAGGTACAACCAGCACTTAATAACATATGTAAGCAGTCTGGTCCCTTCAATCTCACCTACCAAATGCCAAAAGTATTCACCCACATTAAACTGGAACAAAACAAGCCACACTACTAATAACACATTCTTCTCACGTGGAATCCAAATGTGTGGGGGAAACTACGTTCATTCACACTTCAGTTATGGTGAAGACATGTGTGCAGCAGTAGAGCATGGAAGTAATATTCTCACAGTGCGGTTCCAGTGGGAATTTCGTTTTATTACGAGGTTCGCATTACATTATATTGTTAACGTATGTAATGGCATATAAAGGTTCACAGGGGAACTCTCTCATCTTGAAGTGATCACTGCTCGGTACCTCTTTGCAGCTATTTCAGAATGCAAATAAACATTATGTTTTAGGTTATATTGAAAACGTAACCTTCATCTTTATTTTGATTTTAATATTCTGCCAGCATTATGCTACATTTGCCTTTTTTCAGGGACCGCGCTGTTTGAGAGGGAGTTTCTCATACAAATTTTCCCTACGTTTTATGAATTTGGTACTTTGTCAGTTTCTGCTGCTATTCATTGGCACAGATACATTTTCTCCAGAATGGTGACCAGTAGATGCAAAACTACAGCCAGCTCCTCCAGATCAGCAGAGCCTATGGCTTTCATTCTCCTGGCAGAGGGCCACTGGCCAAATTTAGGGATCCCTGGGAAGCAGGGACGCAGTTCTGTGCTTCTTTTGAGCCAGGGGTGTGGCTCCTCTTTGAGAGCTTTTTTCTTTAAAACTAAAACCCTGTACAAAGTCAGAGCTTGTTTCTTGAAAGCAAAAACAGTGGTCCTGACACCCAGACAGTTTTGTTTCCGTGCATCAGGTTCGTTGTTGTATGTCTACCTTGGTAGTCCTGGGAAAGGAAATCTAGTAACCGTTGCCCTTCTGTAAATGGGGTGACAAGACCATCGCTATAAAAGGTGACAGTGATAGACGGACTGCCAAGTCAGAGGTTTATTCCGGCGGCGCAGGCTGAAGTTCCCACAATGTAAACCTGGCACTTCCCCCACCTCTATATGAATCTTAAAAACCAAGAGTTTAAGTCAGGGTTCCCGCCCTATCAAACTCTAAATACTGCTTTATGTCATAGAATTTGTGACTAATTCCTTCATAAGCAAGAGGACTGGGCATGGTAGGGGTCCTTGCCCCACTGGAGTCTGATGGACTTTGCCTTCCCACAGCATACCAGTGAACCTCAAACCTTTTTTCTTTAAATCCATCAGGTAAGAAAATCTTAGCACTATGTATTTCTTTTAATGTTCGACTCTAGCAATAGAAATACCCGACTTAATCCAGACAATGTCAACTAATTTACAAAATATCTTTCATTCAATACCGTAACTTTGTGGAGAATCCCCATTGCCTGTAATGCACAGCTGGGTTACATTTTTTTGCAGCTGGTGCCCTTCTGCCACTAATATAACTCAAGGGTAGACTGGTCATTCAGACACTGGCATTTTTCAAGTGGGCTGCAGGTTCGGTGCTGCTTTTAAATATGGCTGAACTACTCTGGCACACCCATGCCCGTCACCCCCTTCTTGCTGTGGTCTCCTGCTGTGTATACCTCATTTACGGGGGGAATGCGCCCTCGTAAATGAGGCGTACCCCATTGTTAGTGTGCTGGCAATTAGATACAGTGTCCCTCTCACAAGCGGTGGGATTCCATCGGCCAGATGACACAGTCAGTCACTGGCCCCAATATTGCATAAGGGATGATGTGTTCTGCCCAGAGGTAGCTCTCAGCACTCATAATGTAGGCCTTTATTGTGAAATCCTTTGCAATGCTGACTAAAAGTCCAATAGTTTTGCTCATTTCAAGTACATGGGATCCACATTCTTAGATTGCCCTCTCTTCCCGCCATAATAACGTTGTTAAATTGTCAAGCCTTTTACACAAAGTGCTACTTATTTTATTTACCTCTTTGCTGACCAGACACCGCATATAACCTGTTCATTTACAGATGCTCAGTCACCCTGTGAAGAAAGGGATATTTATCTGTAAAACAAGTTAAGTACGAGAGTACTTTAGCCTTTGCCTATCCCCAGTAATTTTGACCTCTTCATGAAACAGTCCACCTCTCGCTTAATTTAACTTTTTTTTCTTCTTTGAATAGCTCGTTGCAGTAATGTTATGCCTTTGGTTATGATTCGGTAATCACATTTTATTTATTTATAACTCTTTTACGGTGCCTAGTACACTTAAAACTAATCCCTCAAACCCATCTCTCTTACCAAATTCAAATGTGAATGCCATTTTTTGCAGAGCAATTGCAGTGAGACTATCTTTGTTGAGTTAGAGCTGGACTTTGTCCATGCGAGGCACAAAACACACTTTAAAATGCATCTCACTTTTAAACCTCGATCAGCAAATATTTCACAATGTGCAGTAAGCTATAGTCTAGGAGTAGTAAAGCACAAAGTAAGTAACTTTTATGTTTTGTCGATGGGTATTTGTTGCTTTTCAGTTCACCATATATATATTAAATGTATATGTTGATCTGGTCCGTTTCCCCTTGTTAGAATACCTCTAAATTAGTGAGTACACTCCTAAGTAGCAAGTCTGCAGTTATTGTTGCCAACTAACATTCCTAGTGGTGTGTACCACCATCCCTAAGTTGGGACCGGTACTCATAAACTCAAGAGTTTCTATTCTCTCGTTCTGGAACTGGCTAAACAGTGATTGGTGACAGTAAAGATTGCACAAAATTTCCTTTCATAGAGGGTATTATGCATGCCTTGCTTCAGTGTACACTGTACTATGTGTTTTATGCAATAACATAACTTCTTAAAAGTCGTTGTAGTGTTTAGCACATACTTCATCACATTTCATCGTTGTGATCATGTATCTGTCATGTTTCAATAATAGATTTATGTCTTAAGCACACAGCTTTTTACATCCCAGGTTTTGTAAAAAGATATATAAAATATTTAGTTAACTTGTTCTCCATGTAAAAAAGGCAAACAGCATATGGGTGCAAAGAGTTCATAATGACAAAATAATGTTTCTTATTTTGTAGCTCTGTAGAATAGAGGGCATAATATGTATGTCTTTAGAATGTGTATGTATTAAAACGTGGAAATTGCAGGTAACCCTGCCAGATATTAGACAAGATATCAGAAAAGTTATTTTTGTAGACTAGTTTGTGTATTGTGTAGGGTGTAATTAGCGTCCCACCTGTTTAATGTAATGTTGTATTAAATCACTGCAGGTTTTTCAAGGATGCGGACAGCCTAAACTAGCTCCGCCGAGTCCCGAAGGTCCAGGCCGATCCGCCCGTTCGGTGTCTGAAGCCGGTTTCAGTGCTCGTTTTAGACCATATAACCCAGAAGAAAGACCAACAACAGCGGCTGGCACGAGTCTGGATAGGCTAGTGAGTGACAATGATTACCTTCATTTCTTGAAGTTCTTTTTTTGTAATTTATTATCCCAAAGATTGACCTTTTCAATACGTCATTCCAAATATTTTTCTGTGTCTTGTATCCTGTCTTCTCGCTCAAAATGTTAAACACTGCAGTACTGTGGAAAAGGACGAGGTGCATATAAATAATTTTATAAAGAGTTGTTCACCTTTAAGCAGAAAAAAAAATCACTACGACACCAAGTTCCTTCGAGTCGTACACCAGTCAGCATAAAAAAATACTTTTTGAGTCATAAAATTGAGGAGAGGAAGCATTTCGAGGAAATGAAGCTGAAAGAGGCCACACACATCTACCTCCCCTTAGTGAGGACACCCAGTGTGAATAAACTCCAGTCTTGGTTGCTTCATGATTTTGCCAGGTGAAAAACAGTATCCCTATTATGATTGTGGGAGAAGCCGACTCAACATCCCTGAGCTGTTAATCCTCTCTAGGAAGGCCCTTCTCAGCAGAAGGAGAGTCATACAAAGCAGTGGTGCAAAGAACTGCACATCTCTGTCGAGGAATACATTTCTTATTAGGTCTCATTGAGCCAGGGCATGGGCTGCTCTGCGAGACATTTAGTAAGCACCTTTTGAAAGTGCCACCACAGGCTTTTGGTGGCCTCAAACTTGAGTGCATGCGAGCGCGCAGCCGACATTCGATCGGGATCACTTTCGCGGCCGCTTGGCCAATGCTTGTTGCTGGTGCTTCAAGCTTCTACAAGGATTTTTTGATTGCAGTTTTTAGTAATTAGTATTTCGTTTTTTTCTACGGATTCGGCATCTAAAAAACACTCTCTCCTTTGGTGGTCTACTTCCCTGAAATGCGAAATGACTGTGATGTAAGTAGGGTGTCTCCGAAGACAGATGCGGATTGTGTATCGAGGTAAACATGTGATTGGCTCCACGAGATTTTTTAACTCCTCTGATTGTATTTTATGTTTTTGTTCCCGGAGTCGTCTCACTAAGTTTGTAGAGGGGAACATTGGGCAATCGTGTTTGGCAATGACAAAAAGCAGCAGCTGTTCAGACTGTTTATTTTGATTTCCCGTGGATCCATGTTTTGGAATACTTTTGTTGCGTTCTTTACTTTTTCCTGCAGCCACACCATAGTCTTTTCATTTCTATCCTAGTGACTGTGGCTTACCGGATCACAGATCATTCATGTATATTACTTCTTCTTTCATAATTAAACTTAACAAAACTTGTATTTTATATTCCAAATCATAATAAAACTTGACTTGAGACTTGTATTTGTATAAGGTACTTTTACCTTTTTTAAGTACTGTAAGTGACAGGTGTTACTTAGTTTAATGGTACTTAACACCTGTTTACTGAACTCAAATTGTGACTCCCTGTTTCTGCATGAACAGATGCAGTTGTTGGCACTGCCACATCAATCCTGTAAGTGGAGAGTGACGCCTACACTTGTGATTTGCTTCCAAAATAACCTTTCTTCTGCCATTGGTGGAGGTCCAGTATGCTTTGAACTGAGATGGAGTTGTAGATGATGATTTTGGTTGTAACTTTTATTTTTAACCCATTGTATATGATTTAAATTTGAAACAAAAAGTGTGCTAGTCTAATACTGTGGTAGCAAGGAAAACAAGCATTGGCATAGCCAATAGGTCTCGCTTTTGGGACCTCATAAGTATTTAGTTATGCAGCACAATATCCTTGGTGCAACAACATCAACCATTGCATGGCTAAACACTTATAAGGTCCCCAAGGCGAGAGCTATTGGCTATGCCAATGCTTGTTTTTTAAAAAAAATCGTAAACACACTCGTCTACAGTTGAATAACTCATTCATCCGAATGCTCATACAAGACCTGCAGTTTAGAACAGGCATTTTAAAGTCACAGAATTATTAGTGATGCCTCTGGTAGAGAGGACATTTTAACCTGCACCCCAGGATCCATTATCCTCTAAATCTAGGGCTACTAAATTCCAGGATAGTCTAAATCCCTTGCCCCACAACACCAAAGCGAAGTTCAAAATGACAACCGTGCACTTCTGACCTCAACCTTTTAAATTACGTTTGCTGGTGGCCTTCACATGCAACTTCCAGGCTTTGTATGCATGCACACTCAGTAGTCAGATGCTTTTCTATATTTTGATTGGTCCCTTTGCACTATAATGTTATCGTTTATAGTTGGTCAGTCTGATTTTGTCTTGAAAAAATTGTCTGACCTGATGCCCGATTTATAAGCCTTGTCTGTTAAAACACTTTTAATGTCAGCTTTCAAGTTACATTCAGAACTTTAAACAGAATGTTGTAAATCACAATTTCAGCGTGCTAATTTATGACCAAACGTTTAATATCTGAGGATCTTTTCCATAGAGCTTGGTTTACAACACCTTTGTACGTTTTGCATGAGCTATTCAGCAAAATAAAAAAAGAAATTGTGAGAGAATCTGGTCTCTCTAATACGCCTCGGAATTTTCTTACCATGACATTTTTGGACATGCGTTTCTTTGCACATTAACTGAGATTGATCTTTTTAATAGGTCACTGACGTTAAGGAAAAGTTAAAGGCTGCGAGAAAGTTTTGGTCCTCTCTTCCAAGCAAAATATGTAGTCATGAGATGACTGCAGGCGATGCTGAAGAAGATGCATGCTGGAATGGAAGTGCCAAGAGCAGGTTTCTGATCCTTTTTGTATTAATCTATTTTAATGTTTTATGCAAATGTAGCCAGAGGGTGGTGCTAAGGTCAAGGCAAACCTTCAACAACTCTACCAAAAGTCATCTAAAGTAATCTCAATCCGAAAAAGCACATAGAAGGCAGGGAATTGACTGATAAGCTCTAGTTACACACACCCCATCACCTGCCACACCCCCAACTCCCACACACACACACTCCCACACACGCACTCCCACACCCATTGTATCACCCCTCCATACTTCTTTCAAGAATCTTAGCATGTTGGAGTATTGTGCTGCATGTCACAGGGATATTTGACTGTTAGTAGTGGATCATCGTTTCTTGTCAAACTTATTGGTTCTGGAGTTAGTCATGAACTTTTGATGTTATTAACGTTTAATGTATTATATACATACTTTTAGGAGCTTTTAACCAGGCCTCTTGATCCACTGGTCTGCTATTGTGTCAGTCACAGTTTTCTTCCGTCACCCACTACAGCATACAGCATGAGGCAATGGGTCAGCCCAATTCTGTCATTGGCTAACTTCAGCATGAGTGACTGCATTCTACCCCTTTCACAAAGAGCACATCCACACACAAATTAGTTCCCTTAAGTGCCCAGGAATATTTTTGAGACCCAAAAATATCTTTGCTTTTAGCCTGTTTGTTTTACTGGATGGATGAAGGCACATCAGCTTCCTCAGCAAAAACATTTTTTCAAAAAGTATTAAAAAACAAAACATGCATTGCCAAAGCCAAAAGGCAGATTTGGCTTTGCCAGTGCATGTTTTGTAAAGGGGTCTCTTGATTTTGATACTAGAAACCAGTATGTAAGTGTAGATCAATGAGGAAAGGTACCAATGCAATTCATTACGGTTGACACGCTTGAAGAAAATAAAACAATTATAAAATCACGTGCCATTTTTTGGATTAAATGATCAAAATTGGCACTGTGCTCAATACAGCAAATGAATGGTAGAAGAAGCATAGTGGCTATTTAGAGTGAATGCTAAAATAAACTGTAATTAACCCAGTCATGTAGTCCAGTATATTTTTTATCCTAGGTACCAATTTGCAGTGACCGGAAATGGATTGAACAGTCAAGCTAATAATCCGGACGTTAAAGTTGACATAAAGAAACCAGATATATTAATTCGCCGGCAAATTATAACTCTTCGAGACATGACGGTGAAAATGAAGAATGCTTACAACGGAAATGATGTAAATTTTATTGATGCAAGTGAGTATTTTAAAGTTTACATTTTTCCTCGATTACAGATCTGTTAGAAATGTTTCATCTGTGTTTGCATGGAAAAAAGAATGTATACATAATTCAGCATTATAGTGCAAAAGAATTGTTCACCTATTCATTTTGTGATAGACTGTTAAAATTCTATTTTAAATTAAACAGCATCAAAACATAAAAGATAACTCTTTATAAACTATCCTAAGAGCTTTTGGGACACAATCACTATCACATGTCTTTTCTTCTTGTTTTTTTCACATGTTCGACCAGAAAAAAGTTCAGCTTCAAATGGTTTTCACACATTTGTGAATGGCAAGTGGCGGGTTAGAAATGCTCCAACAATTCAATTTTGCCTCCATTCTGTTAAATGTACATATTCAGTGTGTTTTGGACGACCGCTAGTATGGAAACATTTAGTTCTAGTGGAGTGTATTTGAGCAGTAATGTAAGGATTCAGGAGATGTCACACTTATGTAATGATAGCAGATATTCTGAGAGTAATTCATCCATTATAGATATTGATTTTCCGATCATCTTGGCCTGTGATGAATTAGTTTTAGCCCGTGGTGAATCTATGACTTTTCTCCTGTTTTCATGTTTATCTCTGAAAAGGTATGAAGGCCAGTACTTTAGTCTTATTGTGCAGGTCCTAGATCTTTCCTACATTAGTTAAGGTATGCAATATTAGTTCAGAAGTCCCTTTTTTATGCCTTTAAGTGGGGACGTGTCTACATTTGGTGGCCAGACTGATCACCCCGCCTCAAAATGTGATCATATTTTTCTTTACTCAGTCCCTGCCTATGGAACCTACTTAGAGTACTCGTTAGCCAAAGCATCATGCCGCTAGATGGAATAATCTGTTAGAATAATCAACCCAGATGTTTAAGATTCAATCTCTCAGTGTAAGACATTTGGGGCCAGATGTATCAAAGGGTGTTACTCATTCTGTGTCTATGGGAAAATGGTTGAGTACATATGGCCCTTGTTTCCTAAAGAGTGGCTGATAAAATGCGAAGCAGGATTATTGGTGATCATGTCAGTTTTCTACTTTTATACCCGATGGTGCATTGTATCCTTCATTTGATATGACTATATCTTATTCATGCACAGCTCCGAAGGACATTGTTCATACTATCAAATTAATATACAATTAAGACTTATTTAAAAGATACCAATAAATGAAGTAGTAGTTTAAACTAGATAAGCATAGTCTAAATTAAATACAGAGAATACATTTGTAATAATCAGAGTAGTTCGTAACTGGACTGTCGTCTAAATTGATGTTTTTGGTATCTCATCATTACAGGAGCCTTGACTTAAAACAGAACCTTTATAAAATAGTGAGTACATTAGCATTGTAATTCTTACTGTGACACAGCAGGAGGTATAACCATCGCTTCATCTCATTAGTTATCGGATTACTTGTGTGGCTACCGGTTGTGGGCGGGCCAAAGCGGTCCACTTTCCTGTGTTTTTTTAACGTTCGACCCCCTTCTCCTTCTGAATCTTTTTCAAAGGTGAACTGTTTTTTTTCCGTTGCAGGTGAGGATGGAAGCGGTGAAGCGAGTGGAAGTGGCTGCGAAAGTGACCCAGAGGCTTGTATCAGGGAATTTGATTTCAAATCAACCAATGAAGCTGGGAAAACTGTAATGAGTGATAAAAAATTGGAAGTGCCGAGTGCTGCCGCTGGTATTGCCTTGTCACATGTCGTTTTCCTGGCTAGCATCCTGATCGTGGCAATGCAAAGACAATGGAGATAATCGTAACCATTACAAAAAAAAAGACTTGTATCTCAGAGTTTTTAAAGGCACACGTTTTCACTTTTATACCATCTAGTGACTTGCTTTTTAATTTAATGGACAACGATGTACAGTTTCTACAATGTTGCCACTGGATTTAAAGTATTCATATTGTTTTCACTTCCCTTTCTGCAAAGTGGGATGTATACTTTGTCTTTTCTATTCAGCAAGAGGCAATATTAATGGTGGCTAACAAAAAAATGTATATACAGACCTGTAGTTAGCTATGCATTTGTGCTTTTAATACATCTTGTGTTTTGGCATTTCACCAAATTACTTTGCAAAGAAACCGGTGCAATTTGCTTGCACCCAATAAGTATGTGTTTTTAAAGATTTGAATTATATGTACAGAAGCTAAATGTATTGATCCTTTTATCGTATAGAAGAATGGAGCATATTCTATTTGGGTCTTCTGTGGTTAGCCTACGTGTCCGCCAAGCAACCTTGACCCAATGAGTTGTATAGGCAGTGGGTCTATTCACCTTTTATAATGTGATTGCAAAATAGATGATCACCAAATCTCTATTGTATAAAGCATCACACTCTGCCATGGGTTGTGTTATAGTTAGAAAGAGACTGAATAAGTTCCATTCTTATATATAAACCGAGAAGGAGGAGGACATTTCTGTCTCTGTATTGTTCATTCAAAATTGGAACAATATGATAGGTACCATATTGCAAAGTGAAAGAGGAATTGCTTATATGTGAAATATCCATTAAGTTACTAAAGCAGATCAATAATGCAAAAGGATATTATTTGGAAACGTGTTTATGGACACAGCCATAGAAGGCTGTGTGTGTTTGCGTGTTCTCCCCAAATGAGGTGAGAAAAGCATGCCTGGTGGCATCCTAACCGGAGCTTTCTGCACTGTCATCAAGAACCAGGCAAATAGTATGGAGCTGTCTGATATAGGAATGTATCGTATTTAGAGGAGTGGTTGGGGAAGAAGACCATGCCTGTTGCTTGACGGCCAAGAATGGAACGGATCATTTTGTCATTCATGTGGACCATCCTGACATTTCAATGGAACGGAAATCACAGCATCCCCATTTCCTATGATGCGAAGTAAAATGGAGGCTGTTGTGGAAACCCTCAGCTTGCCAATAAAAAGGGAACAATCACTTTTAAAAAGTTGCGAAAAAAAATCCCAGAATTCTCTTCCTGCTGTGGACAGCTATCAGAATTAAGCTAGAATTATATTTTAGCATGAAAAGTAATCTTTGACAAGCCCTTCTCTTATATTACTGCAGTAGTTTGCTGAATTTGTTTAAAAAAAATTCTAAACATTTTACCCTCTTGTAATTGCTTGCTTTCAAGCGGAGGATTACATGCCAGTGCATTACACACCACTATTTTAGGCCTTGATAACAAATGAAATATGTGGTATTTGGAATCAGTTTTGAGAGCATATTTTTACTGTCAGCAAGCAGATATTTACTAGTCATTCGTTCAAGACTCAGCCGGTTTATATTTGTTTCTTAGAGTAAAATTCTGCATGTACAACATTGAAATAGTTATACATTTATGTATGGGTTGGAAAAAGTTGTAAATAGTATAGTTGCCTTTTGAGAAATTGGATATTGTGCTGATGCTTTAGTAAGTACATCATTTCTGAGGAACCTCCATTTAGCTGCGAGGTCTCCATCATTAACTCAGTAGAAATAATTCTGATTCCAAAAATGCAGTTAGAAGAATTATCCCACTAGACCGTGTTATAGTTTTTTGGCTTTTAATTTTTGAGATCTAAACATTTTCCAGCTGTTTCTTTTTAGATAAATTCCCTAATGTAAAACAGTTTCTGGATTGAGTCTCGCTGAAGGTTTCCATAACACTAGTTGATTTGTCTATTTGTTTCTTGAAATTATTTTGATTGCCATTTTAATATTTAAATTATTTTAGGCTGTGATTTTTGTTTTAGCCCTGACCTAAATAAAACCTAGACGCACTACTTTTGTAAATATTTCTGAGGTCTAACTGGATAACCCATCAGGCTTGTCCCTAGCTGGCCAACAATGGAAACTCATTGCAGTTCAGAGGAATCGGAGGGAACAAAAAACCATTGTATACAGCCCAGCTGACATTTCCAAAATCTGTCTTGCCCGGCAAGTGTTCAAGTGCAAGAAAATAGTTCATCTGCTGCTGTCAGACATTCTACTAAAAAGCTATGACCTGACCCCTGTTTTCAAATGCACCAGCTCATTACTGGTGATTGCTTTTCTAAATATTGTCATTCAATTGTTTGATAGATGGAGCAGTGCAAATAGTTAACAGCCATTAAATCATCAACATTTTGTAGCAAACTTCCACTATACAAAATCTTCCCTGGACTACAGAATTAAAACCTGGATACTACAACGGTCATTGATGTTGAGTATTTGTACATATAGAGATACAGACGTACTGCTGGGGGTAAAAAAAAAAAATTCAAAGACGTCTTTTGGGTTAGTAGTCCCCACCTTTGTGTAGTAAGACATATTATTGTATCATTTCACTGTGACTGTGCTTTTAGCTGCAAAAATAATTGCCATCTCAGATTTAGAGTACTGTTACAAATCAAAAGGTAGCTAAAGAAGTAATGCATATTGTTTGCTAGACTTAAAACTGCCATTCTTGGCTGGATAACATTTCCAAATACGTATTTATTTAAGCTATTAAAAACAAAGCATTAGGCAGTTTACAATACTAGTAATATATAATTATCTAAACGTATACTTTAATGTAAATAAGTCAGCTCGTTGTTTTATGTTAGAGTAACCTATGAGGGCAGGTCAGGAGGTCATTTGCAGCTCTACCTCATCCTGTTGCCTCTAAATACAGGATTATAAGGTATGTTTTACTCAGCATGTTTCATCACTCTTTAGGAGTAATCCTGAGGGAGAGCAGTTTTGCCCAGATCATAAAGGTATGCCCCTTGTAAAGAACTGTAAAACACAATTGGGTAAGAAGGATGCTGGGAAAAAATGCCACTAGGCAACTTGCAGAATTAAATAGGGTTATTGCTACAATACCAAATCATTTAGTGGTACTCTGCTGGATGCCACACTAACTGGTCTCATCTTACGAATGGTCGCTGCATTCAACGTGTTGGCCCCGGTCCTTTAGCTAACGTTGTTGCAGTTCTGTCAAAACAATTTCTTATTCTAGTAAAGAAATGTTTTCTTTGTTATTCACTTCTGTGCCTTATTTCATCAGCCTTTTGTTTTCATGGTCATCGGGATGGGTGCCATCCTTGCCTACTCACTTGGCTGGTAAGGATAGTTCTGCCAATTGTTTTGTGTAACAGCTGTATTGCCATCATATCCCCTAGTAATATTTCTGCCTTGAGGCACTCATTCCCTGAGAGTGGGCTCTATTGTTGGATCCAAGTAAAGACAATTTTCAGTTTTTTAAAAAAAAGACTTTAGTTGTTTCTTCTTGGGCACTTGGATTTTTTCCACTCGTCACTTGACTTGAGCCTAGATATTTACAGGCTGCACTTTACTAGCCAATACCGAAATGAGTGTAGTTCTGTTTTTTGAGGAGATTATTTGAACCTTGAAAGAGTTGCACATGTCTATAAAATTCAGTGTGTATGACCCCTAAAAGCGATGTATTAAGACAGAACGTCTCAATGTCAGAGTTAAGAAAAACACTTATATTTTTGGTAAATTTCACACATTTGTTTTTATGTCAACTCTGAAAAGTTTTCTGCCAAATTGTAATGGTACAAACTACAGCCTGCAATTCAGTAATACATTTTAGTGTACAGCAATGGGTAATTTTGTATTGCAGAAGTAAAATAAACAGTTACAGTATTTTATCATAATTAGCTGTTGAATCATGATTTCTATACCTTTGTTATTACTCGTGCATGATGTTTGCTGATGTGTTCTTGAATAGACTTGAGATGGGTTAGTTTGTTCAAATATTATAAAATAGAATTTTGCAGCTCAAGTCACACCCCATTTGCCTGGGCTGGGAGCTGGTGGGGATGCGGGGGGAGGGGGTAAGAAGGGAGGTGTAAACTATATGGAAAACCTATCACCACCAAAGACTGAACTGAATGTTGTTGTATCTGTGTTTCGCTAAGTTTACTACTATCCCATGTACTCTATACAAACATTTAGCCTGTAATGTCTTTTGATACTTTCTCCAGTGACTGGTAGGCTGAAGCAATTGGACTAAAAATGGAAAGTTAATTTGAGTTTAAGATCTACAGAATACTCTACTTTCAGTTTTTCATTTGTTAATTTGTTTTCAATAGCAGCACATGTCGCTTTGCACAGAATCAGAAATTAAGACAGAGAAACAGGAGTACATAAATGCATCATTCTTATGAAATGTGTTTACTTCTGAAATGTGTGCTTTACTTGTAGAGTTGATAGTGGGTCAGATTTTCTTGGTATGCAAAAGTTGCTTAGGGGAGGTGCTGTAGGCAGGAGGCCTGCGAGAAGAGTTATTTTATTTTTATTTATTTTTTTAAACTTTATTTTTATTGATTATCCAAAACAAAGATAAATCATTCATCCGTTATAGTCGTCCTTGGTAGTTACAACATATATATGGCATTGTCATGCAAATATCACATCAAAATAAAGAAGGCAGTACGCCATGTCATGTCTCAATATCGTGCTTAATACAGTACATGTTTATACAACTTACGAAGTACTGGTCACATTTCTGAATGAGTTCTCCATATCTGTCGATGCAGTAGACTTTGGCTGCTAAGCCGATGCTGTCTGTATCCCAAAGGTACAAAAAATGTGCTGAAGTAGAGTAAGAGAGGTGGTGTTAGATCCAGCAGTGCAATATGATGTCGATTATGACTTGTCAGTGTGGAAAATAAACAGCTTATCCTATACACGGGGTGGACTGAAAGGCGATGGTGTTGCGCAGGGAGTTTATATAAACCTTGTAGGGGCCCTAGATATTCTTGGGGCAGACTATGCTAGATAACATGCTGGAGTAAATCTCGCTGTTTGTACTGCATTGAGCTAGACTACACAACCAGCCTTGGGACATAGGAGAAACTTTGCTGCCCCAGTGTAATGCGATCTCTCGTTTTGCTAATAGGAGGCCAAGGGATGCAAGTTTCCAGACTGCTTTGGAAAATTAACCGTGTAACCCAAAAGCGCCACTTCCAGGATAGGAACCAGTGTGCGCCATAGAATGTTCCCTAATTTTGTGTGCACCAGTTCCCAGTAGGAGCGTATGTGGGGCAAGTCCAGGTCAGATGGGCAAAATCAGCGTGCTGAGCGCTGCATTTTTGGGATGTGTGTGGTCTATCTGGGTCAATTCTATGCATCTTAGCTGGTGTCATGTAAATTCTACGCAGAAATTTATAGTGTAATAATTTATGGCGATTGTTCAATGAGATGTCCTTTGTGGCTCTACAGCAGACGACCCACTGGTTGTCCGTAATTGGATGACCTACATCAGCCTCCCATTCCGCTAGAAGCCTGCCATCTACGATAGGGACCTGTGCTGTACAAAGTTTATAAAGTTTGGAAACTATATGCATTCCGCTCTTATGTTCAATGAGGAGAGATAATGGTGCGAATGAGTCAGGCTCCAAAGGAAAGCCAACGATCGTGGCACGCAGTGCTGAGTATAAGCGCTTAAGAACAAATGTATCCATAAATGTGGCCTCTTGGAAGCGAGCTTCCTCAGTTGTCAAAAAGATGTGTCTGCCAGGGTACAAGTCACCGATCGTGAAAATGTCAAACTTATTCAGTGTGTGTTTCACAGGTTTCTCACCTGTTATGGGGAGACAGCCGGCATTCGGAAGTGGTAGGGCCGATGAGTACAGAACCGGAGTGCCAGTATAGCTATGGAGCCTGCTCCACGCCCAGCTAGTGGTCGAGGTTTGTATGTCAACTGGATCCCTAGGTTTGCCCTTGGGCAAAACGGCAGCAAGCAGCTCCGGGAAGAACAAAATCGGCCTCTGGGTGCAGAAATGGGATCCTGGCGTCTGGGTGGTACCAAGCAAAGGTGAAACTACATTGTGCCACTAGATAGTACAAGTAAAAGTCCGGTACTCCGAAATCGCCCCCATCATATGGTAAAGTGAGTATCCTCCTGCGGACACGCAGCCGCCCGCCATCCCAGACCAGCCGGATAAGTTGGGATAATAAAAAGAAACTGCGTGTGAGGGAAATGGGGATATTATTAAAAAGATAAAGGAATTTAGGCAGTACCATCATAATTATTGCGATTCTGCCTGCAATGGACAGAGGGAGGCGTAACCGCTTGTCCATAATTAAGGCGAATAATCTGCACCAGGTCCGTGTGTACATGGATACTCAGATATTTGACTGAATCCGAGCACCATTCCAAGGGAAATTCACAAGCCCAAGGGGTCGTGCTGGTGGTTAAGGGAAAAATAATTGATTTGTGCCAATTAATACCTAGTCCGGAATGCTGCCCAAAGCGAAGGATTTCCCAGAAGGTTCTGGCGTGGCTCTCGGCCATAGAGGATAGTATTGTCGGCGTATAATGAAACCAAAAGGGGGCCTGTATTAAATTGCAGTCCTCTATGGAGATGTAGTTCCTGAAAGTGCAGTATTAAGGGATCCATGGCTAAAATTAATAAAAGTGGTGACAGAGGACAACCCTGACGTGTGCCGTAGGTCAACGAGAAGGGGTCAGATAGGGTACAGTTGATGCGAAGCCTTGCTGTTGGACGACTATATAATATGCCTGGAGTGGCTATAAAGCCAGCTGGCGTACCCATACGGCGCATGATGGATATAAAAAAGGGCTACTCGAGTGTGTCAAAGGTTTTTTCTGTGTCAAGAAGAATTGCTGCAGCAGGAGTCTTGGAGTTTATTCTATGTAAAACTGCGAACAAGGTCCGCAAATTTAAGGAGGTTGAGGGATGTGGGACAAAGCCAGATTGTGCTTGGGAGGTGATAAACTCCATTAATTGTGAAAGTCTATAGGCAACAATTCTAGCAAGTATTTTATAATCTACATTTAGTAGCGAAAGTGGACTGTATGATCCGCAAAGGCAGGGGTCTCTGCCGGGCTTAGGAAGGAGAATTATAACTGCTTTGCTTAATGAGCGAGGCAGGATCTGTTTTTTGCAGGGCCTCAGCATATACTTCAATCAATTTCAGTGCCAGAACATCTGAAAATGCCTTCTAAAACTCCCGGTAAAGCTGTCGAGGACGGGGGCTGAGGAGCAACTAAGCACCTTTATAGCACCACGTATCTCATTCTATTTGATGGGTTCTGCCAAGAATTCCTGCATATCCTTTTCTAAGTAGACTGAGGCAATCTCTGAGAGATAATTCTCCTGTGCGATTGTGTCACTGCCCTTTCTAGAGGCATCTAACGTGGAGTAGTATGACAGGAATTCTTCCCTGATATTAGTGGGAGTCATATGTAGACTGCCATCCCTGTTACGGATCTCAGTGTTGCATGCTTTGCTGTATTGAGGCCTGAGGGTTTGAGCAACAGCCGCTCTTGATGGTAGGGTGAGGGGGAGAAGCCGAGGCACACCAGACCGGCACCCGGGACACTCACCAGTCATGAAGGTCCTTAATCAGGGCAGGAGGCCGCTCCGTTGTCGGCAGCAGTAGTAGTCAGCCGCGTCTATTATTCTGGCCGACATCTTCTCTTTGTTTGTTCCTCAGGCACTCGCCTGCATAACGCCGTCCCATGGGCTCCGCACCGCTCTGATGTCCCCGCAAGCATTGCAGCATACTTTCAGGGGTACACCGATGTATGCTACCTCCTCATATCAGCACTGGATGTAGGGGAAAACACGTGTGGCGTCAGTCGGCTGGCGGAGCTTCAACGACACGTGGCCATTTCGGTCGGCGGCTTGGCCACGCCCCCTGTAAGAAGAGTTGACATTGCAACGCAAGTTGTTCCTGGATTTACATGCTGTGCATTTTTCTGCCATCTAGTTTGTGTCCGGAATTGTTTCCTTTCAGTCCTTTATCTGTTTTTTAGTGTGGGCATTGTCAAGCTGTGGACCATTTGGTGCCATTTCTCTCCTGGAATGGTGTTATACACGTTACAGAAACCCTTCACCAGACCTGACGAACTCCTGAGGCGGAAAGCCGGGAGCAACGCTTCTTTGTAAAATTATATTGTGTGTGCTTGTTGTGTTTTTAACTTTTGGGCACCTACCCCTTCCTCTCCTTCTTCCCCTCACCGTTTGCACCCGCTCAGCCGATCAGGCGCCGCAGCGGCCTACGGGGAGGATCGCCGCCGCACCGGGGGAAGCCCTGGGTGACGGAGTGACGGAGCTCACGCTAGGCCACGCCCACTTTTGCCTCCTTAAAACCGCACCTTCAGCCAGCGCGCGCTACAGACCTGACGAACTCCTGAGGCGGAAAGCCAGGAGCAACGCTTCTTTTTAAAACTGTATTGTGTGTGCTTGTTGTGTTTTTAACTTTTGGGCACCTACCCCTTCCGCTCCTTCTTCCCCTCACCGTTTGCACCCGCTCAGCCGATCAGGAGCTGCAGCGGCCTACGGGGAGGATCGCCGCCGCACCGGGGGAAGCTCTGGGTGACGGAGTGACGGGTGACGGAGCTCACGCTAGGCCACGCCCACTTTTGCCTCCTTAAAACCGCGCCTTCAGCCTGCACGCGCTACAGGCCTGACGAACTCCTGAGCCGGAAAGCCGATAGCAACGCTTCTTTTTAAAATTATATTGTATGTGCTTGTAGTGTTTTTAACTTTTGGGCACCTACCCCTTCCTCTCCTTCTTCCCCTCACCGTTTGCACTCGCTCAGCCGATTACTGCTGCGGCCCACGGGGAGGATTGCTGCCGCACCAGGGGAAGCCCTGGGTGACGGAACTCATGCTAGGCCACGCCCACTTTTGCCTCCTTAAAACCGCGCCTTCAGCCTGTGCTCGCTACAGACCTGACGAACTCCTGAGGCAGAAAGCTGGGAGCAACGCTTCTTTTTAAAATTATATTGTGTGTGCTCGTTGTGTTTTTAACTTTTCGGCACCTACCTCTTCCTCTCCTTCTTCCCCTCATCGTTTGCACCTGCTCAGCCTATTAGGCGCTGCAGCGGCCCACGGGGAGGATCGCTGCCACACCGGGGGAAGCCCTGGGTGACAGAGCTCACGCTAGGACACACCCACTCTTTACCTACTATAAGGATGACCTTTCCCCGGCCGCGCAGTGGATGCGTACAGCGGGCGCGCCGGCGGCACGCCGAAGGTGTGCCAAAGGCAAGCCTGTCTGCGCCCGCCCGCGCCAGGCCGGGACCCCTCACTATGCCAGTTTTAAAAACTACTCCTCTGTACAGCTACTGGCCTGCCGTGGGGACTGGCCCATTAGTGGTTCCACTCTGGCTGTCGTTAATAGCCTGGGCATCTCTAAGGTCAACCAGACTGCCACCAAACCTGGAACTCAAACTTTTGCACCGTCCTCTGCCTCTTTATATCCGTCGCCCCAGTCCCGCCTCAACCCTCCCCATACGGCCTTGGCCTATCTCCTTAACACCCTTTCCGCGGTTAGGCATCAAGTAGAGCTATTTGACCTCCTAAATACCTCTAAGCCGGACCTCCTATTTCTTACTGAAACTTGGGTTTACTCCTGATTCCCTACCAGACATCCTAGCAGCCCTCCCCGATTCCTACTATATTCTCCGTGCGGACAGTCCTAGGGGGGAAGACAGGTGGTGGAGTGGCGATGATAGTCCGCTCCAACCTTCAGTTTAAACTCCTCCCTCATTCCCCTATTGCAGCAGTTGACTTCTTGGTTGTTCGCTCCACCAACCTTAAGACTCCCCTCACCTGTGCGCTCTTCTATCAGCCCCCTCAGGCCACGCTTCATTTTATCCCGGCCATACAGGAACTACTTGCCACTTTGGTGGTCAACAACTCAGCAGTTCTACTATTAGGAGACTTCAATTTCTGGCCGGGTGACTCTACGTCCAAAGACTTCTCAGATACCCTCCATTGCATTAATTTCACCTCACGCATCTCCCTCCCAATCCTAGGGGCAAGATTAAACTCCAAAGCTGCACAGGCATACTTTACCCAAAGGGGAATATAAGCAATCAGTCTATAAACTCGCCTCTACCAGAATGGTCAATCTCTGACAAGTGAGGATTGTCATGAAACTCATGGGCATGATAGCATCATGCACTCCCCTCAATACTCATTCACGCCTCCACATGTGCCCTCTACAGGAGTGGTTAGACAGCAGTTGGGAACAAACCACAGGGAGTTGGCAAGATCTAGAGGTTGTAACAGAAAAGGTTCAGATGATGATACAATGGTGGGCATTCAAGAACATAACACTAGGCAGAACTTTCAAAACACCAACTCACTCAGTGACCATCACAACAGACTTGTCCCACAAAGGTTGGGGAGCACATTAAAAAAACCTCAGGGTACGAGGTCAGTGGAGCAATGCAGACTCTATAAAGCACATCAACTTCCTAGAGATGAAGACAGTGTTCCTGGTGCTAAAGGTATTCAGAGTTCACATAAGAGGAAAGACTGTACAGATCCAGATGGACAATACCACAGCAATGTTTTACCTCAACATACAAGGAGGAACAAAGTCATTCACCATAAGCAATCTAGCTCAGGAAATATGGAAATGGGTCAATTCAAGAAAAATCAGTCTGCAGACAATTCACCTGCCAGGAAAGGACAACACCAAAGGGGATCAGCTCTGCAGACAGAACAACAACTTGCACAGATGGGAGGTAAAACAAAGGAGCCTGCAACAGGTCTTCAACCTCTGGGTAACTCCAGAAATAGACCTTTCACAACAATGAAAAACAGAAAATGCCAATCCTTCACCTCCAGGTTTCAACACCACCTATGAAAAGGGAATGCCCTGTCACTAAACTTGCAAAAACAACAAGTGATGGACTGAATGTGGATCAATGTCACACACTCCCCCAGTCAAAAGATCTGGGCCCAAATCCATCGTTTTTTTGCACTCCACACCACCATGGGTTAGACAATGGCGATATGCAAATCAGCTCTGACCCTGTTGCCCCATGGGAACATTCCAGTCCGAACTACAAAAGCCATGTCTTTCCCAGAACGGAATCAAGCATCCGAGGACCGGACCGGTTTCGAGGTAACACGTCTCTTCAGCCCGGCTAGCTTGACTCCAAGTGGTGTGGAGTGCCTGGGACCCACGTCTGGGCATCCCCAGCGCACTTATGGCGGCAATTGCAAAAACAACAAGTGATGGACTGAATGTGGATCAATGTCACACACTCCCCCAGTCAAAAGATCTGGGCCCAAATCCATCGTTTTTTTGCACTCCACACCACCCTGGGTTAGACAATGGCGATATGCAAATCTGCTCTGACCCTGTTGCCCCATGGGAACAGTCCAGTCCGAACTACAAAAGCCATGTCTTTCCCAGAACGGAATCAAGCATCCGAGGACCGGACCGGTTTCGAGGTAACACCTCTCTTCAGCCCGGCTAGCTTGACTCTAAGTGGTGTGGAGTGCCTGGGACCCACGTCTGGGCATCCCCAGCGCACTTAGGGCGGCAATTGCAAAAACAACAAGTGATGGACTGAATGTGGATCAATGTCACACACTCCCCCAGTCAAAAGATCTGGGCCCAAATCCATCGTTTTTTTGCACTCCACACCACCCTGGGTTAGACAATGGCGATATGCAAATCAGCTCTGACCCTGTTGCCCCATGGGAACAGTCCAGTCCGAACTACAAAAGCCATGTCTTTCCCAGAACGGAATCAAGCATCCGAGGACCGGACCGGTTTCGAGGTAACACCTCTCTTCAGCCCGGCTAGCTAGACTCCAAGTGGTGTGGAGTGCCTGGGACCCACGTCTGGGCATCCCCAGCGCACTTAGGGCGGCAATTGCAAAAACAACAAGTGATGGACTGAATGTGGATCAATGTCACACACTCCCCCAGTCAAAAGATCTGGGCCCAAATCCATCGTTTTTTTGCACTCCACACCACCCTGGGTTAGACAATGGCGATATGCAAATCAGCTCTGACCCTGTTGCCCCATGGGAACAGTCCAGTCCGAACTACAAAAGCCATGTCTTTCCCAGAACGGAATCAAGCATCCGAGGACCGGACCGGTTTCGAGGTAACACCTCTCTTCAGCCCGGCTAGCTTGACTCCAAGTGGTGTGGAGTGCCTGGGACCCACGTCTGGGCATCCCCAGCGCACTTAGGGCGGCAATTGCAAAAACAACAAGTGATGGACTGAATGTGGATCAATGTCACACACTCCCCCAGTCAAAAGATCTGGGCCCAAATCCATCGTTTTTTTGCACTCCACACCACCCTGGGTTAGACAATGGCGATATGCAAATCAGCTCTGACCCTGTTGCCCCATGGGAACAGTCCAGTCCGAACTACAAAAGCCATGTCTTTCCCAGAACGGAATCAAGCATCCGAGGACCGGACCGGTTTCGAGGTAACACCTCTCTTCAGCCCGGCTAGCTTGACTCCAAGTGGTGTGGAGTGCCTGGGACCCACGTCTGGGCATCCCCAGCGCACTTAGGGTGGCAATTGCAAAAACAACAAGTGATGGACTGAATGTGGATCAATGTCACACACTCCCCCAGTCAAAAGATCTGGGCCCAAATCCATCGTTTTTTTGCACTCCACACCACCCTGGGTTAGACAATGGCGATATGCAAATCAGCTCTGACCCTGTTGCCCCATGGGAACAGTCCAGTCCGAACTACAAAAGCCATGTCTTTCCCAGAACGGAATCAAGCATCCGAGGACCGGACCGGTTTCGAGGTAACACCTCTCTTCAGCCCGGCTAGCTTGACTCCAAGTGGTGTGGAGTGCCTGGGACCCACGTCTGGGCATCCCCAGCGCACTTAGGGCGGCAATTGCAAAAACAACAAGTGATGGACTGAATGTGGATCAATGTCACACACTCCCCCAGTCAAAAGATCTGGGCCCAAATCCATCGTTTTTTTGCACTCCACACCACCCTGGGTTAGACAATGGCGATATGCAAATCAGCTCTGACCCTGTTGCCCCATGGGAACAGTCCAGTCCGAACTACAAAAGCCATGTCTTTCCCAGAACGGAATCAAGCATCCGAGGACCAGACCGGTTTCGAGGTAACACCTCTCTTCAGCCCGGCTAGCTTGACTCCAAGTGGTGTGGAGTGCCTGGGACCCACGTCTGGGCATCCCCAGCGCACTTAGGGCGGCAATTGCAAAAACAACAAGTGATGGACTGAATATGGATCAATGTCACACACTCCCCCAGTCAAAAGATCTGGGCCCAAATCCATCGTTTTTTTGCACTCCACACCACCCTGGGTTAGACAATGGCGATATGCAAATCAGCTCTGACCCTGTTGCCCCATGGGAACAGTCCAGTCCGAACTACAAAAGCCATGTCTTTCCCAGAACGGAATCAAGCATCCGAGGACCGGACCGGTTTCGAGGTAACACCTCTCTTCAGCCCGGCTAGCTTGACTCCAAGTGGTGTGGAGTGCCTGGGACCCACGTCTGGGCATCCCCAGCGCACTTAGGGCGGCAATTGCAAAAACAACAAGTGATGGACTGAATGTGGATCAATGTCACACACTCCCCCAGTCAAAAGATCTGGGCCCAAATCCATCGTTTTTTTGCACTCCACACCACCCTGGGTTAGACAATGGCGATATGCAAATCAGCTCTGACCCTGTTGCCCCATGGGAACAGTCCAGTCCGAACTACAAAAGCCATGTCTTTCCCAGAACGGAATCAAGCATCCGAGGACCGGACCGGTTTCGAGGTAACACCTCTCTTCAGCCCGGCTAGCTTGACTCCAAGTGGTGTGGAGTCAAGCTATCCAGGCTGAATGAAGGCTGATAGCCAGAAACCGGTCCTTGGATGCTTGATTCCGGTCAGGGAAAGACATGGCTTGGTAGTTCGGACTGGACTGTTCCCACGAGGCACAGGGTCAGAGCTGATTTGCATATAGCCAGTGTCTAACCCAGGGTGATGTGGAGTGCAAAAAAACAATGGATTTAGGCCCAGATCCTTGTACTGGGGTGAATGTATGACATTGTTCTACATTCTGTCCATCAACTGTGTTTTTTGCAATTTTCCCCCCGAGTGGGCTGGGGATGCTCAGACGTGAGTCCCAGGCTCTCCACATCACTGGAGTCAAGCTATCCAGGCTGAATGAAGGCTGATAGCCAGAAACCGGTCCTTGGATGCTTGATTCCGGTCTGGGAAAGACATGGCTTGGTAGTTCGGACTGGACTGTTCCCACGAGGCACAGGGTCAGAGCTGATTTGCATATAGCCAGTGTCTAACCCAGGGTGATGTGGAGTGCAAAAAAACGATGGATTTAGGCCCAGATCCTTGTACTGGGGTGAATGTATGACATTGTTCTACATTCTGTCCATCAACTGTGTTTTTTGCAATTTTCACCCCGAGTGGGCTGGGGATGCTCAGACGTGAGTCCCAGGCTCTCCACATCACTGGAGTCAAGCTATCCAGGCTGAATGAAGGCTGATAGCCAGAAACCGGTCCTTGGATGCTTGATTCCGGTCTGGGAAAGACATGGCTTGGTAGTTCGGACTGGACTGTTCCCACGAGGCACAGGGTCAGAGCTGATTTGCATATAGCCAGTGTCTAACCCAGGGTGATGTGGAGTGCAAAAAAACGATGGATTTAGGCCCAGATCCTTGTACTGGGGTGAATGTATGACATTGTTCTACATTCTGTCCATCAACTGTGTTTTTTGCAATTTTCACCCCGAGTGGGCTGGGGATGCTCAGACGTGAGTCCCAGGCTCTCCACATCACTGGAGTCAAGCTATCCAGGCTGAATGAAGGCTGATAGCCAGAAACCGGTCCTTGGATGCTTGATTCCGGTCTGGGAAAGACATGGCTTGGTAGTTCGGACTGGACTGTTCCCACGAGGCACAGGGTCAGAGCTGATTTGCATATAGCCAGTGTCTAACCCAGGGTGATGTGGAGTGCAAAAAAACGATGGATTTAGGCCCAGATCCTTGTACTGGGGTGAATGTATGACATTGTTCTACATTCTGTCCATCAACTGTGTTTTTTGCAATTTTCACCCCGAGTGGGCTGGGGATGCTCAGACGTGAGTCCCAGGCTCTCCACATCACTGGAGTCAAGCTATCCAGGCTGAATGAAGGCTGATAGCCAGAAACCGGTCCTTGGATGCTTGATTCCGGTCTGGGAAAGACATGGCTTGGTAGTTCGGACTGGACTGTTCCCACGAGGCACAGGGTCAGAGCTGATTTGCATATAGCCAGTGTCTAACCCAGGGTGATGTGGAGTGCAAAAAAACGATGGATTTAGGCCCAGATCCTTGTACTGGGGTGAATGTATGACATTGTTCTACATTCTGTCCATCAACTGTGTTTTTTGCAATTTTCACCCTGAGTGGGCTGGGGATGCTCAGACGTGAGTCCCAGGCTCTCCACATCACTGGAGTCAAGCTATCCAGGCTGAATGAAGGCTGATAGCCAGAAACCGGTCCTTGGATGCTTGATTCCGGTCTGGGAAAGACATGGCTTGGTAGTTCGGACTGGACTGTTCCCACGAGGCACAGGGTCAGAGCTGATTTGCATATAGCCAGTGTCTAACCCAGGGTGATGTGGAGTGCAAAAAAACAATGGATTTAGGCCCAGATCCTTGTACTGGGGTGAATGTATGACATTGTTCTACATTCTGTCCATCAACTGTGTTTTTTGCAATTTTCACCCCGAGTGGGCTGGGGATGCTCAGACGTGAGTCCCAGGCTCTCCACATCACTGGAGTCAAGCTATCCAGGCTGAATGAAGGCTGATAGCCAGAAACCGGTCCTTGGATGCTTGATTCCGGTCTGGGAAAGACATGGCTTGGTAGTTCGGACTGGACTGTTCCCACGAGGCACAGGGTCAGAGCTGATTTGCATATAGCCAGTGTCTAACCCAGGGTGATGTGGAGTGCAAAAAAACGATGGATTTAGGCCCAGATCCTTGTACTGGGGTGAATGTATGACATTGTTCTACATTCTGTCCATCAACTGTGTTTTTTGCAATTTTCACCCCGAGTGGGCTGGGGATGCTCAGACGTGAGTCCCAGGCTCTCCACATCACTGGAGTCAAGCTATCCAGGCTGAATGAAGGCTGATAGCCAGAAACCGGTCCTTGGATGCTTGATTCCGGTCTGGGAAAGACATGGCTTGGTAGTTCGGACTGGACTGTTCCCACGAGGCACAGGGTCAGAGCTGATTTGCATATAGCCAGTGTCTAACCCAGGGTGATGTGGAGTGCAAAAAAACGATGGATTTAGGCCCAGATCCTTGTACTGGGGTGAATGTATGACATTGTTCTACATTCTGTCCATCAACTGTGTTTTTTGCTGTCACTAAACTTGTCCGGTACATTTGCATATGACTTTCCTCCAATTCCTCTAATACAAAGGGTTTTGGGGAAAGCCAGACAACCAGGAACTAACCTAATAATCATAGCCCCTCAACGGGCAAGACAAACCTGGTACTCAAGCCTACTCAAACTGTTCAGGGGACAGGTGATCAAGTTCAAGGCAGACAAGGACCTCTTCACAATGTAAAAGGGTCAAATCTTTCACCCAGAACCAGTATAGCTCAGCCTAGAAGCCTGGAGCCAAAAATACATAGAGTTCGGACATTTTAACTTACCCCAAAGAAGAATGGGATTACTAAAGGAGGCAAGAAAACAGACCACAAGACAATGCTATGCAGCTAAGTGGAAATGGTATACCACAAGGTGTACAAAAAACGATACCCTGAATTGTAGCCTACACCAGGGGAGATTCATGTAAAAGTTTCTTAAAAGCAGCAGTCATGAAAAGATTCCTGGAAGGGTCCAAAAGGATTGCACCCCAAGAAAGGCTTCAACCTCACTGTGGAGCTTAAACACAATCCTAACACAACTAATGACAAGACCATTTGAGCCACTGCACAAAGCAGAAATCAAATGCATCACTATAAAGACTGCCTTCTTAATACCCAAAGCATCACTACAGAGAGTAAGTGAACTAACTATTGAGGAACCATACATGCAAATCCACAAGGACAAGGTTATCCTAAGGACAAACCCACAATTCCTACTAAAGGTAGTAAGCAAATTCCAAATGAACCAGAGCATACAGCTAGCAATCTTCTCCAAAAGCCTGCAAACAAGACTAGAAAGCCTTCATACCCCGTACTTAAGAAGGGCTTTACTATACTATCTACAGGAGACAAAACAATTCCATAAAGGCAGCCAATTGTTCGACTCTCTTAAAGTCCGACAAGGGAGCACCCCTGACAAAAGGATACAATTGTACGTTGGATTGTAGAGGCAATTCAAGTAAGCTATGCCTCAGCAGGAAAAACTCTAAACAGACGGCGAAAAGCCCACTCAACAAGGAAAAAAGGGGCAACCATGGCCTTCATTGCCCTTCCCACAGATTTGCTGCCAATCTCTCAGCAGTGGGGTAGTACATGCGTGTTGGAAACAGGCATTGGATCCCCTGTGCCCAAATAACTACAGACCCATCTCTCTTCTACCCTACCCTGTGAAAATTCGAGAGCATCTGGTCAGTAAAACTCCCTCGCAATTTCTAGAAACTAATCACAGGCTAGAACATGTACAATTTGGCTTTCGCCAGGCCATGGTACAGAGACTGCATTAGTAACAGTCCTGGATGAGCTCAGAATGCGAGCAGACAGAGGACAATTAGCTATACTGACCCCTGGTGGATATGTCTGCTGGTCAATCATAAAATCCTTTTGAGGAGGCTTATGGAATTTGGGATAAAGGGCATGGCACTGAAATGGTTTCAGTCATACCTATCGGATAGACAACAGGCAGTGGCCTTACTCCCTTTTTAATCCAATTTTGGTACCATCCAGCATGGTGTCCCTCAATGATCAGCAATCAGTCCGATTCTGTTGAATATATATATGATCCCACTGATTCCAATGATTAAATCACATAAAATCAATCTGGTGAACAATGCGGGCGATACACAACTTATTTTGTCTCTGAGGGGAATTAGTCAATACCACCTGATAGCTTTCACAAGTGTGTGCATAAAACTGCAAGATGGCTTAGAGACACCTCTCTGCAGTTTAACAGAGCTAAAACAGAAATTCTGTATTGCACGGCAAAGAAAGTCTCTAACGTAGATCAGCCATTTATCACGAACAGCTGAATGTCTTTATGGTAATATGTGTGAATAGAGGAACTAATGTAATCCAGTGCCAGGATACCCGAGGGGTGATAGTGCTCTTTATAAGACTATATGATATAACATATAAGACTATATAACATAAAATCTGCATGGCAGCTACATGATCTTCATTGCGTAATTTCACAATATGCTAGTGTGTTGACATTCAGGCTAAGAGGGAAGCTTAGGTTAGAAAAATAGTGTTAAACCACCTGTTTGCAAATACACACTCTGACACCCACAAAAATACAGAAATAGGACTAAAAGAAAACCATCCAAGACCCAACCGCTAGGTGGAGAAATAATGCACAGCATGTGAAGCTAGACAATTCTTCAAGAGCAAAACTATTCCTACAGGTAAGTATACAGTTTATTACTTGTGATTCTGAGTGAGAACAATGTACAGACATTCACATCTCGATTGGTGACAGGTCAAGCATGCGGTAAATGTGGATTAACGCCCTCAGGCCAACCATTAGTCTATTGGCTGCATATTGAAGAAGCTGTGAGATTGTGTAGGTGTCAATGTCAAGCAGGCAGGCTCATTACCAATGAGTTGCCATAGCTGATTGGCTGGTTTGTAAATAAATCCGGTGTATCTGATTGTATTTAGGTGGTTGATGGAAGGACTTGATGTTGGTCTGCAATGTTATTGCACCAAGTCATTGGTGGGGAGATATGTGTTAACAGGAAAATTATTATCTACAAGCTTTTTGTGTGATTGCTTGTTTCTGTGGTGTTCATGAATTGAGAGCAATCTGGTGATAGGTAGTTTGAGATCTGGGTATTTTTTCAGGAATATGAACTTAGTGACATTTAGGGAGAGCCAGTTACTGGAAATACATTCAGGTTATGATATTGCTTAAGCATTGGGCATATGTTGCACATCATCTGTCCCCTTGATCAGGGTATTGTTTGCATATTATGAAACTGAGACACCACCAGTTTGGGATACAGTACAGTGCAACGAAACATATGTGTTTAGGAGAAGTGAAGTTTCTAGTCACTGGGGGGTTCTGTAATAAAGTGTACTTCGAAGGATCACAGCACGCAGAAATGAAGGTATGAAGGTTTATTCTTCATAAGAGATATAAATTAACTCCATCTCGTAAGCCTGGGCCACACCGTCTGCCCTGGAATCCGGAACACAAGCTGTGTTCCACATTCCAGGCGACGTCAGCTAGACACCACACATCCCCCTTTGTTAACAGACAGATAAACAACAACAGCAAAAATAGAAATAGAAAAAGAATACACAAAAGAAGCAATAAAAAAACAATGCAATACATAAATGCATCACATGACAGCAATAATAAAAATGCAAAGAAACATCACTTGTAAATGGATTACAAGATGATAATAATAATAAAATGCAAAGAAACATCACTTGTCCAACAGATAGTCTTTACACCGGACTGGACGATGACGTTGCCTCTGCAAACGATGCCAGTTAGGATTGTCCACCTGCTGGGAAACAGCTTTCCTCCAGTTTGTTCTATTGGATGAAAGCTTAGGAGACTCCTTAACAGGCACATCAACAGACTTCTCAGTAGGCCATAACCACTGAGGAACTTTCACCACTTTGGACAAACTCCAAACATTACCGTTAGACAATTCTACAACCTGACGTCCCACTCTGACCACTTTCAAGGGATGGGAAAACGGAGACTCACCAGACCTAATGATCCTACCTTTCTTCACCTGAACCCAATCATAAACTTTCACAGGAGAAGTATCACTACCTTGACAGTCACGAACAGACACAGATCTATTGTTTCTATTATCTCTCATCCATGCCTGACTCAAGTTACACACACGCTTCCTCCCCCTCATTTTCTCAAACGGAGAAAGATTAGACACACTTCTGGAGGTATTCCTATAACTCCACAGAATCTGTTTGATGGCTTGATTACAATTTTTTCCATTAGCAATGACAAGTTGTAACCCCTCTTTGAACACTTTGATCCACATGTCCACAATTCTATTGCTCTGGGGATAATATACAGATGAACATTTGTGAACAATGCCATGACCATCAAGAACATTTTTCATCCCAACGGATGTTAACTGCACCCCATTGTCAGTAAGAAGGGATTCAGGAAATCCTTTTCTTTCAAAAACATCATTTAATAACAGAATCACAATTTTCGAAGTAATATTGGGAACCAGTTTGATTTTTCAGGCCACTGAGACAGTTGATCAATAAGTACTATAGCATAGACAGGATTGTGGCCAAGACACACCGGACCAGCAATGTCTAGGGAAACACTTTGCCACACACGGGACGGTCTGGAGACAGGAAGACGTTCATAAGAAACTGTCTTTTGAGATTAATCACTAATGCAACATTCTATGCAATATTCAATCTTGCACTCGATGGACTTGTCCATGGCTGGCCACCAAAACTCACTTCTAATCCTTCTTTTCATACTTGTCATGCCAGGAGGTCCTTTATGTGCCATTTCTAAAATGACTTGTTGTAACTCAACGGGAACAACCAGTTGTAAACCTTTCATTAACACATCATTCTTCAAAGATAACTCAGGAGCTACCTGAAAGAAAGGAAGAAGACTTTCTGACAATGTTCCCTCTAATTTTTTTCCTCTGTGTGCGGCACTGGAGGGTCTCTGTGCGCTGCAACCATGGCTATGTGCGCCAGGAACCAAACCGCACGTGTCTGCGGCACCAAATGGCACTCAAAACGTTTACTTTAAAAAGTGAAAAGATGATGCATTTTCACACATACAGAGCCACAATAAGGGTCTTAAGGGCAGTTTGCAAATTTATTGTATTGCCTGTATTTTCATTGTTGTGTCTCTGACTGCTGTTGTCTGTCTTCCCGCTGCCTGTACGTGGTCCATGCCCCGTTTTCTTCCCTCTGTTCCGCTCGCTATCCCCGTGCTCTCTCTGCACGGTCTTTCCTTCTGTACTCCTCACTGCCCGTGTCTCTGCCCAGTTTTCCCTTCTGTTTCCCTCGCTGCACCCTGGCCTCTCTGCCTGTTCTGCCTTCTGTTCTTAGCTGCCCCTATATTTCTATATTCTGCCTCTATGCCATTAGTTTTTTGTGCCCGTCTGCCCTCTGTGCCACTCGTTTTTGTGCCCTTCTGCCCTCTTTGCCACTAATTTTTTGTGCCTTTTAGCCCTCTGTTCTACTTCGTTTCCCCCTCGTTTTCTGTGCCCTTCTGCCATCTGTTCCACTCGTTTTTTTGTGTCTTTCTGCCCTCTGTCCCACTTGTTTTTGTGCCCTTCTGCCCTCTGTTTCACTCGTTTTTGTGCCCTTCTGCCCTCTGTGCCACTCAATTAAATTTTTCAATTCAAAATAGTCTTTATTTCGATATTTTTCAATCATAAAAGACATTTACATACTTGCCCCCCCACACAACAGGTAGTAAAATCCACAATTAGTCATTTCAACTTTATCTAAAAAGAAAAAACTAGTTCATCAAATCCATGATTGCAATCTTAAAATATATTATATTAAAAGGAATAAAACAGTATTCAAAAGAAATTCATTCAATGCCAAATACATCAGTCTCATGGTACATTTTACAAAATCGAATGGCAACGTGTAACAGCGGGCCCAGGGGGTTATTGCAAACTCATTTTGCGGGCCCGAATTATCCACATCCAGTGAAAGAATTTAGACATGGCTATAACAACTGGCTGAGAGGTATCAGTTCTTAAAATCCTAATGGCCTCACCAGCAGTTTTGAGGCCTAACTGAACACAAATCGGTTTTAGCCAGGCTCTTCTGGGTGCATTATATTCTGGGCAGGCGAACAATACATGCCCAGTGTCTTCCCTTTGTTCAGGACAAAAGGGACACACCGAACTTTGGTTCCCACGCCATTTCGCAGTTAAAGCATTTAGTGGTAATGTCCCCACCCTCATTTGATGGTACTTCTTCCGGTCCCCTGGGATGGTAATCCAATCCCAATAAGGTTCTAGGGCCGGTACATGCTTGAGTTCTAAGAAATCAGTTGTAAGAGATGGTTCGATGCAGCGACCAAAACTCTTTGCCCCAACCATGTTCCAGTACAGATCGCGTAGTGTTTTCTTAGGTGGGAAAACATTCCTCACAGGGTCATCCCATAATGGAGATAGACCCATAGCCATGTAAATTACTTTCACCTCCCTCATCCATGATATTTTATGAGCTTTGTCCGAGTCTCTAACCTCGAGGAAGCCCTGAGCATACTGGGAGAGTTCCGGGGTTACCCACAATCTCCTCCAGTAAGCAACCGATCTATATTTGGCCATATCCTCAAAGCTGTGAGACCCTAAGTCGTAGTGGAGAGGTATCAAGGGAGTGGATACCGGTAAACCAGTGATGTTGCACAAAAATTTATTTTGGGCAACCATCAACTTTGTAAGGTTACTGGGTCCCCAGAGTTCAGCCCCATAAAGGACCGCTGCTCCAACCTTGGCATTGTAAATCTTTAAGACCGGGGTAATTGGCCTAGTGTGTGATGAGTAAAATTCCTTGGTGAGTGCTCCTGTCAATTGTGCATGCCTCGTGACCAGCTGGTTGGTGTGCTGTTTCCAATCTAGCTTGGATGACAGGGTAATACCCAGGTAGTTAAAAACCTGGGTCTGTTCCAGTTGTACCCCGTCCATAACCACCTTCCCTCAAACAAGTTTCTGTTTGTGCAAGACCATGAATTTTGTTTTGGCTGTATTAATAACAACACCATGGTCTATACAGAACACTTCAAAAACTCCAATGGCCTTCTGAAGACCCTGTTGTGTTTTCGAAATTAGTAGGGTATCATCCGCAAACATCAACAGGGGGATCAGCTTTCCGCCCAACTTGGGTGCGTCGGTCGACTGTTGCTCAAAGTACCTGATCACCATGTTGATGTATAACGAAAAGAGGGTTGGGGCTAGTACACATCCTTGGCGTACTCCCCTTGCAATGGGGAATTTGTCAGTTACGCTACCCTGCTGATTCCATCGGACTTGAGCAAAATTATCCTTGTGCAATCTGATTAATAACGACAGGATATCTATTGGGATGCCCTGTTCTTGTAGGGCTTTCCACAACTTGGCACGAGGGACCAAGTCGAATGCTGATTTAAGATCAACGAAGGCTGCAAAAAGCATACCCCCCAAGTAGCACTACACGCCAGTATAATAAAAGAAATCTAAAAACTTGATCAATGGTACTGGTATGGCTGCGAAACCCTGCCTGTAGGGGCGACAGAATGTCATTTTCATCTATCCAGCCATGGATACGCTGCAGCAGAAGCCTCGCCACTACTTTTTGTATGCATGCGATAAGGCTAATAGGCCTATAATTGCCTGGATCCGAGCACTCCCCTTTTTTAAAGATTGGGATAATCTCGGCTCCCTTCCAGGACTCTGGAATAGGCGAACCCTTCGCAATGCCATTGGCTAGCAACTGGATATAGGAAGCCCAGAGGTCCTTGTCATGCATAAATAGATCTGCAAGAACAGAATCCAAGCCTGGGGCCCTCGCTTTTGGGATGTTGTTCAGAGTTTTTAGAACATCGACTTTAGTAAAGGATAGGTAGCTAGCACTCACAGTTGTATTCAGAAGTGCCTCGCACCCATCTTCATCTCCATCCTCAGAAGCGAACTGGGACGCATAATAGGGAACCCAAGCGTCTGGTGACACATGGTTCGTGTGTTCGCCTCTTTTGACCCCCCCTTCCCCACTTAACCATATCCCAGAAGGAGGACATAGATCTTTCTTTGCTGGCTCTCAAGAGATCCCTCCAGTATCCATCATCCCATTCACCTTTTGCCCTGAGTTGTGTTTTTTTATACACAACTCGGGCATCCTTTATCTTGGCTATGTCTTTAGTCTTTACTGCATCTGACAAGGACCTGTAGGCAACCCTGCAGGATTTATCGTACCATTGATCCTCCTTCCTTACAGGCCTACTCTGTCTTTTAATAACCTTTTTAACGAAGAAAAATCTCAGTTTATTAAAAAACACATCATGGATCTTACTAACATTAGATACCGGAACCTCCGCAGTGGAATTACTCCTTAGGTCTATAATGGCCTGGATGGTTAGATCCCTCATAGCTGCAACACTATCTTCATTTGTTACACAACTGGTCCATCGGATTCGTCTGTGGTCATTCGAGAGGGCAATTTCCACACTGTCCCTCGGTCCCTCACTTTTAGGTAGATCAAACAACCTAAATAACAAAATTAGTGGGTCATGGTCACTTTCAGCCCGTGGCTCTATCCACATATCATCAACACAGGACCAATTCTCCTTGTTAGTGAGGATGTAATCAATACGACTATGTGATGTGCCATTGTTAAAGGTAGGGGCACCTTGTTTGTCAGAACCCGTTCTTCCGTTAGTGGCCCGTAGCCCATGCTCCACACATAAGACTTTGAATTGCAATGCGGCCTCTGACCATCTTTTAATAGGTAATAGGGACAGCTGAGGGATTTCCCAAATATAGTCCTCTTCCACCGAAAGGTCTATATCATAGTTATCTAGGGGTTCAAAACAACAATTAAAATCACCAGCAACGATGACATTGCCGTTCAAACAATATTGTTTTACAAGTATATCTAGCTGGTCAACTGCCTCAGTGGGTTTACCGCCTGGAAGCCCCCTTGAGTAAATATTAAAAATAAAGAGGTCCTTACAGTGTAATCGTTGGAATTTGACTAGCAGGATATCAGAGCTATTTCTAGCCAACTGGAGAACAGAGTACCCACTGTCCTGTTTTACCCATGTCACCAAGCCCCCCTTTGGCCTTCCCCGTAGACTCGGTGTAGCTGAGATATAGAAGTGTAAGTATCCTTGCTTTGGTTCTGGGGCTACCTGCCAAGTTTCCTGGAGGAGGATTATATCCTTGGTATCCAGGAAAGCTAGCCAGTCCAAGGATGTTGCTTTGCTTTTTAGGCCTGCGACATTCCAAGACACCAAGGTAGATTGAGCAGAAACATTACATTGGCCAACACCAGTACCACTGGAGAGGCTTCCACTATAAATTGAAGGGAATCTATTTCTTGGCAGAATACCGGCGGAATATTTGGTGTTGCCAAACCACCATCTGTGGCCGCAGAGTGATTATTAGTGCTTATTGGAACCTGAGCCGGGCCGATAGATGGCGTCGGGCCGCCCCCCTCCTCTGTTGCACTCACAACATTCTCCCCAGTTGCTTCTACCAATTTTGTAACTAGTGTTGCTAATTTGTCAACCTCACCCACAACCTTACTCTGAACCCCACCCATTTTTTTTATCTCAGCGTTTAGTTTATCAATTTTGGCAACCAGAGGCTTAATAATGGACTTAATTTTACATTCGAACATTTCGGCTATCCTATGGAACGGCTCATCATTCATAATGCGTTTTACGCTATCATCCCCATACTCCACACTTTTAGCCTTGGTTTTCCCAGGGGGTGATGCCCTTTTCCTCCTTAGACCTGATCGTAGACCAGCTCGTTGTGGCTGGGTCTTTCTGCATGTTCTAGCGGGTCGGGTTTCCTGTTCTGAAGAAGAGGGATCTTCATCTGTAGTTTGGACACGTGTCTCAGGGTCAGGGTCAACTTCATTTTCTGGGTCGGTCACGACGAAGATTTCTGAATCGGCCGCCGGAAGAGTATTTTGATCATAGTTATCACCTGCATGTATGTTAATATCTATCAGGTCAATGGGAGCATCCAACGATGGAATATCTACCTGTGAGGATGCTTGAGTTGGGCTCATGGGTTGGAGAACAGGTGACTGGCTTAATCCCAGTGACTGTCTCCTTTCGCTGTTTATTTTCGTAACCACCTGAACCAAGTAGTTATCTGGAGTGTTGGAAGTAGTTGGGGCTGCTTTTTTAGGCATACTGAACACTTAGTAAGTAAACACACTAAGAAAAATATATATAAAGTCACAAGTTCAAACAGTACAGAGGGTGAGGGAGTAGAATGCTCAACTTACATTCCCATATACAATAGCGTACAAGAGTAGTGGGTATTTTTCTTACTTCAGAGGCGTGGAATAGGGCCCAGTCCAGTCGCGGACAGTCTCGGACTGTCTAAGACTGTCCGCCCTTTGTCCGGGCTTCCCGCGAGGCGGGGCTGGTGATCGTTTTATGCGCCTCCTGGCGCTTGGTGGTGACGCGGCAAACCTCAAGCGCTGCTGGACAATGGAGTCCGCCCCTCGCCGGTCTCCTCACAGCGGCCCCGCTCTAGGTTGGAGAAACGGCAGGGCAGCAGGAGGCAGGCGGAAGGTCCGCGGGCAGAAGGCTGAAGGCAAGTCCTCACGAGCGGCTAGCAGGCAAACAAAGGCAGCGATAGTCCCCCGCTCAGTGGGGCTGGTGATTGTTTTATGCGCCTCCTGGCGCTTGGTAGTGACGCGGCAAACCTCAAGCGCTGCTGGACAATGGAGTCCGCCCCTCGCCGGTCTCCTCACAGCGGCCCCGCTCTAGGTTGGAGAAACGGCAGGGCAGCGGGAGGCAGACGGAAGGTTTGCGGGCAGAAGGCTGAAGGCAAGTCCTCACGAGCGGCTAGCAGGCAAACAAAGGCAGTGATAGTCCACTCATTTTTTGTGCCTTTTAGCCCTCTGTCCCAGTCTTTCTGCCCTCTGTCCCAATCGTTTTTTGTGCCTTTGCTCTCTGTCCCACTTGTTTTGTGTGCCTTTATGTCCTCTGTCCCACTCGTTTTTTTGTGCCTTTATGTCCTCTGTCTGTGTCCCACTCGTTTTTTTGTGCCTTTCTGTCCTCTGTCTCCCACTCGTTTTTTTGTGCCTTTATGTCCTCAGTCTGTGTCCCACTCGTTTATTTGTGCCTTTGTGTCCTCTGTCTGTTTCCCTCTCGTTTTTTTGTGCCTTTATGTCCTCTGTCTGTGTCCCACTCGTTTTTTTGTGCCTTTATGTCCTCTGTCTGTGTCCCAATCGTGCCTTTATGCCCTCTTGCCTTCTGTTCCGCTCGTTCCCCAGCGGCTGTGGCCTTTTGTTTAAATATTGCTGTTAATCGGAGCCCCTTCACGGGCTCCAATTAACAGCAATACTTAAACAAAATGCCACAGTCTGCCCCGCGCTTTACTAACAAAAGGTAGACACTTTCCAAACACAGCGTGTGCTCGCGCTGTGTTTGGAAAGTGTCTACGCTTTTGTTAGTGAAGGGGTTTCAATTAACAGCAATATTTAAACAAAAGGCCACAGTCTGCCCCGCTCGCACAGCCTCAAGCGCCATAATCCCCACCAGCCCCCCCGCCTCCTTACATGCACTCCTCACGCCCGCTCCACCGCCACCACTGGAAAAGTGCTCATGTTCGCGCCTCTCGCGTTTTAAAAGCGGCAAGCGGCGCGACGCTCTAGCAACGTCCTGTGTGCGCTCTCCACGCTAGGTGGTGCGCACTGACTTGGGGGGGAGTTGCGCGCGCGCGGCCTAGAGGGAACGGTGCTTTCTGACATGTCAATTTTCCTTGGCCAAGAAGAATTGATGGAATTAATGACTTCTTTAAGGACAATATCCTTTTTGCATGCTAATCTCCACTCATTCTCTTGTATACAACCCTTGGATACTTCACATATTGAAATCACATTTTCTAAATCATCCTCTTCATTAATGTTATCATCCGCCACTGGTAATCTTGAGAGACAATCCACAAGAATGTTTTTCTCCCCAGGAATGTACTCAACTTTGAAATGAAAATCCTGTAACTTGTATTGCTATCTGGCTATTCTTGAAGTGGCTCTTCCACATCCTTTCGTAGTAAATAAATCAACTAAAGGACGGTGATCAGACCTAACTTTGGAAACAGTGCCATAAACATACTTTCAGAAATATTCAACACCCCACCAACACACTAGGATTTCTTTTTCTAGAGTGGAACATTTGCATTCAGCACCCTTTAATGGTCTGGATGCAAAGCCAATGGTGACGAGATGACAATTTTGATTTTGCATCACAACGTCACCTAAACCAACATTGCTGGCATCTGAGACAATCACAGAGTCATAGGCAGTATTAAAAGTGGCTAAAGCAGGTGCAGATGCAATACAATTTTTTAATTGCTTGAATTCATTGGTACAATTCTCATCCCACAAAAAATAGTTATTTTTCTTTATTACGGTTCTCATATGTTCAGTTTTGTCAGCAAACAGTGATATGAATTTAACATAATATTCAGCAAGACCTAAAAAAGATCTCAGTTGGTCTTTATTTTGAGGATCTGGAGCTTGTTCAATGGCCCTAATACGGTTTTGCTTGGGAGAAATACCCTTACTTACACTTGGTTAAAGTCAGGCCATTGTCTTGTAGTATGCACAAAACTTTATGAAGAATATCAGTATGTTCCTTTGAATCAGAAGCAAAAACTAGAATGTCACCTTGGAAATACAATACAATTTCGATTTTTTTAAACAGCTTTTGCATCAGCCTTTGAAAAACAGATGATGCAGATATTAGCCCAAAGGGCATTCTCTTGTACCTAAAAGCCCCTTCAAATGTAATAAATGAAGTAAGATGCTTGCTATCATTATGAAGAGCAATCTGATGATATGCATTAGATAAATCAAGAGTAGGAAATATCGATGCAACTTTGAGTTTCGTAAACATTTAACTGATATTCGGTAGAGGATGTCTGTCCACCCATACATTGTTGTTGAGATCTCTGAAGTGAACACCCAATCTGACTTGGCCATTTGGTTTGTGTGCGACAACAACGGGGTATAAACACTCTGATAATTCGATCTCCTCAATGACATCAAGGTTACTTAATCTTTCAAGTTCCTTCTTGACAGCGTCTCTTAAATGTGAAGGAACATTCCTAACTTTGTGAACTTTTGGTACCGCATCATGTTTTAAAGTCATTTTGGGAACAAAATCTTTAAGAAGACCAGGCTTAGCAGAAGAAAATACATTGGGAAATCTTTTTCCCACTCAGATGCAGGATCGATTTCAACATGAAGAACCAAATCAGAGTACCCAAGTACCTGGTCAGGGTGGTTAGGATCTAAAGTGATCATGAGATCTCTTTGTTGAGGCCAACCTAAAAGGCACGAACCCTCCCGTGCAATGTACAGATAGGAGGAAATGGATTTGCCTTTAAAACTAATTGTAGTTGTGAAAAAACCTAACACATCAATTGGCTTTCTTCCGTAACCAGCTAGTTTGATATCTGGAGGAGCTAAACAGACACCAGGAAACTCTTTTAACCATTCATCTCCAATGAGGGTAAGCCTGGCACCAGAATTGGCCATACCTCTCACATTCTTGTTACAAATTACAACAGTACAAAAAGAGCATCTTTCATAATACTGTCTGACCTCATACACAGCTAATAAAAATTCATCATCCTCAAAGTGACAACTAACTTCATTGACTTGCTCAGTATTTTGGTTCTTATTGTTACAGCTCTTATTCTTAAATTTGTTCTTGTTTCTACACATCCTAGTGTACTGTCCTTTTAGTTTACAATATCTGCATACTTGACCAATGGCAGGACACCTTTTGTCATTGGCTAAATGACCAGGAATACCACATTTGAAACAGATATACACTTTTCTTTCATTGTTAAAATGCGTTTTGGATTTTGACTTGCTGGGCATTGCTTCATCAGAATTAGACTTTTTGATTAGATTAACTTCAGAAATCTTCTGTTCTGCAAGTTCTTTTAATCCTAGTTTCATATCTTCAAAACGATGAGATATATCGATAGCCTTGTTTAAAGTCAAATCTTCAGCAGCTAACAATTTTTCTTGAAGCTGAACATCAGCAACTTTGTGAACCAGTTGGTCACGTACCATCTGCTCATGAAATGTGGAATAATTGCATTTGGAGGCTAAGATTCTTAAATCATTGACAAAAACGTCTATAGATTTATTAGCTAGTTGGCCTCTGCTGAGAAATTTGTGACGACACACAACCTCATTGACTTTTTTTATATACTGTTTATCCAGTTTTTAATAGCCTCCTCAAATACATTGATATCATCATCAGATGAGGATGTATGATTTACAGTAATAGGTGGTAAATGACTTAGAATATGTCTACCTTCTGCACCTAGACAATGTTCTAAAATGGCCAGTTTCCTCTTGTCAATATAATCATCACCCCCAATAGCTTCAATATACGCCTCTAAGCCTTTTTCCATTGTTTCCACTCTAAAATGGGTTCACCAGGAGAGGCTAAAAATGGAGCAGGTGCATTAAAACCTTCCATAACGAAGAAGTGACTTGCAATAGCTATTGCAGGCGTGCATATCGCTGAGGTATAAAGATGGCAAAACGCTGGTTTAAAATGATATACAGTGTCACTGGTGTGCGTGTCGCCAAAACGGTTGACGGGTAATACAACAGCTGCACGCCAATGCAGATTAAATGTGCACTTGATTGAAAAGCTGTACACACCAGCGTTAAAACATAGCTCCAAAAATTGCCAACATAATAGCTAGAATGAGCTTAGATGGTCTCATCCACTTCACGTTGAGATTTGTGCACAATAGAAAAGCGCTAAGCTGTGCGCATTAGCATTGAGTTGCTAAATAGAAAGGCAACACTGATGCGCTTAATAAGAAAATACAATGTTGGGCACATCAGTGTTACAACGTTGCTCAGTGGTTGCCAGACAGAGAGACAACGCTGAGAATAAATGACAAGGCCTTACGTTGATGCGCTTGATAAGAAAATACAATGCTGTGCGCATCAGCGTTACAAGTGGTTCCAAAGCAGCGAACAACGCTGTAATTGAATGCTTCATGTTGATGCGCTTGATAAGAAAACACATTGCTGTGCGCATCACTGTTACAAGTGGTTGCTAGGTGCAGAACAATGGTGTAATTGAATGACACTGCCTCACGCTGAAAAGACGTGTTACGTCACAGAGGAGTGACGTTATTCGATACTTCCTCATGAGCCACAGCACGTGCTGAACAGGGAAAACTTGCGCTGTGTAGTGCGAGACCCCACAGAAGAGTCAAAGTGCCCTAACGCTGTAAATTAAATTAGTCCTCACCACAACCTTGAATAACGATGCGGGTTTCAGGAGCAAGCGCCCAATCGAATGGGTCAGAAGCGGAAGGCATCGGAAGATACTGGAAACTTGAACTGTCTCGTGATTTGCTCACCACAGGGCTCCAGGCTTACCCAAAGGGTCTCCAATCATCACCAGTGTAATAAAGTGTACACCGAAGGATCACAGGCAGCACGCAGAAATGAAGGTATGAAGGTTTATTCTTCATAAGAGATATAAATCAACTCCATCTCGTAAGCCTGGGCGGTTTGCCTGTTTTCCAGATTCCAGGCGATGTCAGCTAGACACCACAGCTTCTCAGGTTTGGTACATGCCTATTCTCACAGTTCACTTCAGCCTAGGTGGATGGTGCTAATTTTGCAGCTTTGTGAATGCTAATTTCCTGACATGGCTTTAAAAGGTATTGCGTTGAGCACATTGTGCACTGCAAGACGTGCAAAATATCTTCTCTTTTTCCAGGATGTGAAAATCAAGGTACCGGATTGCTATTTTCACAGGTTATTCCTCATTTTTCTAAAAACACAAATTTGAAATGGTAGAATTCAGGAATTATAAATGTAAATGTATTTCAAAAGCCTCACCCCATCTCATGACTCAATCTAACAGTTTCACTGTAACCCTGAGCTGCTTGATTAATACGGGATATCTCAGGGTTTTGTGATTTCCTCACTAAGCAGGCTTTCCAGGCCCATCCTACAGCAAATGTGGAACACAATTTGTCAGAATACTCAGCTGCAGACATAGTAAAATAGAGTCCCTGACTCTTGTAATCATCAACCACTGCTCCATTGTTGTCAAGGTGGGCCTTTAAATTCTTATTGAAAGGCATGTCTTGGGAAGCTTTGCTACTCTGGTTGGTCAGATAAGGAATTCAGTATTCCCTTCTGCCAGTTAACACCTCTTCTTACCTGCTCCAGGTCTCAGGGAAACCCACAACTAAAGTTTGAAAGCTGCTTCAACACACCTTCCCCCTTAAGGAGAAAAGAAAACTGAGAGTATGCGAAAGGAGGGGAAACGGGGAGGCGAGAGGTAGGAGGAGAGGAGGCAGGGAGGCAGGGAAGAAAAGAGGGGGAGTGAAAAGAAAGGAAGACGGAAACTGGATCAACGGAAACATGTGGATTGCAAACAGAGAAGCAATCAATTAACCTCAGTGAAGGAAGACATTTTAGCTGTAACCAAGAAACATTAAACAACAGACTATGGTGCCATCTCTTGACCTCAGTCTAGGATTGACAATGGCTGGTAATGAGCAATGAGTTCCTTTGGTCAGATAGGTCTCGCACAGAGTCCTGACCTTTCTCGCAGAAGCTGAACATCCTTTTATTTATTTTTTTTCAATGGATGTTGGCGGTTATGCCGATCCTTAGGGGTCCTCTTTTACCTCCTCGCCGTTGAGCTTCTGATAATTGCGGGGTAGGTCTGGTGACGTAGGCACCAGGCAGAAAAGGATGCCACCTATCTTTCCTCCTAGGATCCTGTTGGCGTGAACAAGTTTACAGTTTCTTCCAAATTGAAATTGAGAAGAGTCCACTTCTATTCTGGGTCCTGAAACTCGTACTTTCTCCTAATCTCATAGAATGGACCATTTTTCTCTTCAGAACTTTTAATAGGAAGTCTTTTCGTACTTTCTGCATTTCCGTACTCTTTCTTGAATTCCAGCAAATTAGTGTCCACTTCTCCTTCCTGTTCATAATAGACTTCATACTCCTCCATCGCCTTGGTCCAGGACTCGGACGGTGTGGAACTTTGCCACGCTTCTTTACGTTAGAATTGGTTCCTTTTAACTTTTGCCGCTCATTGGCTGTCGTACTTATGCATGCTCCATTACTTTCGATAGTTTCTTTTCCTCCAACTCTACCTTTACTGCCTTCTCTCTCCCGTTTCTTGCGTACTTCTCTTTCATCCACCCAACCTTGTACAGTCTCTAGTTTTTCCTTTATTTTGTCCTTGGCTACTTCCTTTACACTCACTTCGTTTCTTGCTGCTCCTTCCAAAACTACAGACCCCTTAGTTTGTGGCTCACTAGCTTTCTGTGCTTCACTCTTTGTTCCCTGCATGCTTTTGATCTGTGCCTGCTCACTCACGTGTTCTTTTCTTCTACCATAACATGAAACTCTCCATTTCTTATTATCCTTTCCCCCTTGCGTGGTGGGTACACATTCCGTTAAATGTATGGTACACCAAGTATTACTTCCCTTGTGTATTGACTCCATAGCTTTGTACACTTTTACATTGATGTCCTCCCCTGTATATGTTTTTAGGGATGTTTTTGCCTCTTTAAATACTTCTCCATATTTTGTAGTTACTTCTCTATTCCCTACGCTCTTGCTTACCGAACTATAACGTGATCCTGAGTCAGAGATCATATCTGTCTTTACTCCGCCTTGGAAGATGGTAACCACTGGGTTTGTTTTATTAGCATTATCTTCCTCTTTGTTCACCTTTCTTTCCTTAATCTCGTCATTCCTTTGTTCCTTTACCAACGCGACTTGTTTTTTGTAATCATCCAACCCACTCCAATTGTCCTCATAACAATTTCTGTCTGACTCTTCCGTCACTATTTTTTCATTGCGTGGTACCTTTTCTCTCCTCCGGTTCCTAAACTGTGGAGCCATATTTCTGCTTTTCCCCCTGGTAAAAGAGATACTTTCTCCTCCTCAAAAACTGTTATGTACCTCTCAACATTTACCTTCCACTCACCCCCTTCTGCGGTGATTTTTATATCTCTCTCCCTAAACTGCACTGGTGACGGAAAATTGTATATCTGGGCCCACTCCATGTCAAACGCGCAGCTGCGCTCGGGAAAATCACTTGCAGTTGTGAGCTCCGCCTTAAAACAGAGAGATGGAAGTACGTGAGCCCTTCGTAGGATTCACTTTCGCCCTCAGATGGTTAAATAATATGCGCAGGCCGTCGCCACAGGGATTCTTTCTTTGAAGGTCACGTCTCCTTTTTTACTTACAATTACCCAGCAAGGCTCCCTGAAATCACTGAATGTACCTTGCTCACTCCGTCTGTGGGTTTTGTGACTCTTATAAATTCACAGTCACTGATGCCCAGAGATGCGTATCTCTCTCAATGGTGCTGCCTCCAAACTGTGTTAACTCCGTCACAAGGATTCCTAGCACTCTCTGCCCCTCAGAGGGTTTTCTCACTCTGCTACTGCTTGCTGCTACTGTCCAGTTTAAAGTGTGGAAGCCCTGTGACTTGACACACCCTCCGTTCCTCTGAAATTTCCGCTAATCGCTTCCAAGCGCTTCCTCAGTTAAGCATCTCCACACGCTGCTTCTACACGCTGCTGCTGTTTAGTTTTCTTACCCAGAACCCTGCGATTACCTCACTCCTGAAATCTCCACACAACGCCTCCATGCACTGCCACTATTTCGAAACTTCCTCACGCTGGTTCATCGCGCTGAATGCGGTTTCATTTACTTTCAGGTATTACCTCACGCAGCCTCTACGCGCTGTTTCAGTTAATTTTACCTCACAGAACCCTGAAGTTTTCCTTAGCAATCTCCTCACACAGCTTCCTTACGCTGCCTCAATGCCTGTGGCTTCAGGGGTTCTAAGACGTGTCACACCTCTTAAGACACTGCTTCAGTAAACTTTATTTATTCTTTGTTTTTTTTTTTTTTTCTATTAGCGGGAACCCAGGTTAGCTACACCACTTGTTCCTCTGCTCTTTTCTCGTACAGCTTCACAACACTGCCTCCGTTCCGTTTCACACGTGGCATCAGGGGTCAAGCTTCCTCCCTGATCTTTTCAGATATTTCAAACAGCTGGAGAGCGCTGCCTCAGTGAATTTTCGATCATGGGAACCCAGGTTCGACACACTCCCTGTTCCTCTGCTCTTTCCTCACGCAGTCACAACTCACAGCCACCGTTCAGGTTAATGTGTTGACTGCTCACTATGTTCCGCTCACCGCTCCTAACCGTGTTTCACTGGCTCACTGTAAATTTGAGTCATCCAGATAGGATCACCTTTGATTGAACTTCTTCACCACAATATAAGCACGAGCTCATACTTCTCAGAAACCATTTTTCACACATCCCCGATGTTGCTGCCTCAATATAATTTCAATCACGGAGACAAAGGTTCGCTGCACTCTTTGTTCCTCATATGTCACCTCACACTGCTGCTGCACGCTGTTTCAAAGCGCTACCTCAATTCCTTTTCGCGCTTTTCAACAGGGATTGACTGCTTTCCCTGATCTTCACCGTCACTTCATACAGCTCACGTTGCTGCCTCACTTTAATTACAATCACGGAGACAAAGGTTCGTGAGTCCCGCTCCTATGCTGTCACTCTCTCTTGTCTCTATCTCCGAACACTCTGCCTCAGATCAGTGACGGTAATGCTGCTATTTGCTTGCTCCACGCACTTCACCTCACGCAGCTTCTTAGGCTCACCTCGTTAACTGGCGGGAATCCATCTGCATCCGACAAGAGTCTTCCTCCTCTGCACCGATGCAATGCACAGGAACGCCAGCGATTACCTAAGTATTTCTTCACCTTCCTTCCTTTGATCCTGTATTCAACCAGGAAGCACTTGGGCTGCGAAGTCCTATTTCTTCTTTCACGGTTGCCGGGCAGGGACTTCCCGTCTACACCCTGCGGCTACACGGAACAAGACCAGCTGGGTTGTCTCCCTCACAAGTGTCGACTGCTTCTCACGGCCCACACCTCTGTCCTCACAAACCACGGAGGGGACACAGCAAGGTGCAAAAGGGCGCTCAGTCCCAGGAATGAAATCAATTTCCACGTTGTTCGCCGGTGCTGACTCTTGCCTGATTCCTTGCGCCTTCACCTCTGGGCTACAGAGTCCTCTGTCTATCTCTCATTTGCAGAACAGGAACTTCCTGTAGTCGATCTTGCGGTTCCTTAACGCAAGAACACTGTTCCTTTCTCTCCCAATAGTGTACTGCCTCTCCCTCCGTGAAAGGCAAACACCGCACGGTGCCTTATCTAAACTTTTACAGGGGAGATTTATTCCGCTGACATGTTCTTATCTTCACTGCTCCACCTCATCGTCAGCTTTCACTGTTGTGGGAAATCCGTGTTCCGCTGCCGGACCATTCATTCACCATAATGCTGCTTCCTCCACCGCGGAACGCTCCCAGGGAGCACTGGTTACCAGATCCACAGACCTAATTCAGACCTCAATTGAGAGAGGGACGTTCCTCTGCTCCACACGGCACCCTCTCACCTTCACCGAGGCTTCACACACGACTTCCTTTTCTTTCCGTAGTCGAGAATGTCACATCCCCCCACGGGAACACCTCGATGATACCGCCTGGGTTACCGGTTTGTCTGTTGTCCTGTGATCATCAATATCGACTGGTGAGTACTTCATTTAAATTCTAAAATTCCGCACAAGCATCAACTTCTCCAGGGGGAAAACACCCAACTGACCCTGGCTCAGCTTCTCGTCCTCGTCGCCAAGAAATGTGGTAAAGAATCACTACATTTAAGGGTTCCAAGTACCAATTTATTCAGTGATAAATAACAGGTGCTCCCAGCTTGGCGGCAGACTCTCACACTTCAACATTCTATCGCGCACTCCCAAGGGCAGAGTGGGCAGTACCAAGTAAGGAGAGGGGAGAGGGGTGGGTGAAGGGAAAGGAGAGGTTACAACAGTATGCTGTCAAAATTGTTTCCTTAAACAAGATTAAGCAATGCTTTTACTCTCACTTCTTTGCAGTAGAGATCACAAATTGGGGTTTCACATTGTTCTGGTCCTTTAATCTCAGTCTTTTTCTGATGAGGAATACTGTGCTCCGTATATTTATGAACCTTCAAGTAGTAGATTGGTTTCACGTCCTTGTCTCTTCTGATATATATTTGTATATCCACATCTCTTGTCCTCACTGCTATTTCTGGTCTTTCACACATTTTAAGCAATGGTGCTCTCCCTTTGGTCAGATCAAGAGACCCTCACATTTTGTTTGAGACATGTGACCTTTTGTGTTGAAATGATCTCGTTTTATAGGCTATACACAAGATTTATCCAAATTTATTTCCAAATATAGAGCAGACTCACAATCCATAATGATAATGTTTTTTTGCTTTCTCTAGATCATGGGTACTCACAAACTTTCTCTCGGGGACCTAATTTACAGTGTGGTTTGTGTCCGAGGGCTGCACCGGTGGGGGCGGGTTCAGTGGAGGAGTGGGCGGGGCTAGAGCAACAAAAAAAACTGTGACCATGAGGTTGAACACAGGTCCCTGCAGCGGACGCCTTCGTCCACTGAGCCACCAGACACACATCTCTCTCTCCCTCTGTCTCCCTCTCTCAACCTCTCTCTCCCTCTCTCCCTCCCTCTCTCCCTATTTCTCCCTCTGTCTCACTCAGACTGTCTCACTCCCTCTCACTCCATCTCTCTCTCTCTCCCTTCTCTCTCTCCCTGACTCCCTCTGTCTCACTCACTCTGACTGTCTCACTCCCTCTCTCCCTCTCTGTTTCACTCTCTCTCCTTCCCTCTCCCTGTCTCCCTCACTCTCCTTCCCTCTCCCTCTCTGTCTCCCTCTCTCTCCTTCTCTCTCCCTCTCTGTCTCCCTCTCTCCTTCCCTCTCCCTCTCTGTCTCCCTCTCTCTCCTTCCCTCTCCCTCTCTCTCCTTCCCTCTCCCACTCTGTCGCCCTCCTCACTCTGTCGCCTTCCTCACTCTCGCCCTCCTCCCTCCCTCTGTCACCCCCCTCCCTCCCTCTGTCTGTCACCCTCCTCCCTCCCTCTGTCTGTCTCCCTCCCTCCTCCCTCCCTCTGTCTGTCACCCTCCTCCTTCCCTCTGTCACCTCCCTCTCTCCTCCCTCCCTCTGTCTGTCACCCTCCTCCCCCCTCCCTCTGGCTGTCACCCTCCTCCCTCCCTCTGTCTGTCACCCTCCTCCCTCCCTCTGTCTGTCACCCTCTTTCTCCCTCCCTCTCCCTTTCTCTACCTCCCTCCCTCTCCCTTTCTCTGTCTTCCTCCCTCTCCCTCTGTCTGTCTCCCTCTGTCTGTCTCCCTCTCTTTGTCTCCCTCTCTTTGTCTCCCTCCCTCTGTTTGTCTCCCTCTGTCTGTCTCCCTCCCTCTGTCTCCCTTTGTCTCCCTTTCCCTGTCTCTCTCTCTCTGTCTCCCTTTCCCTCCCTCCCTCGCTCTCCCTCTGTTTGCCTCCCTTTTCCTCCCTCCTTTCCTTTCTTCCCTCGCTCTCCCTCTGTCTGCCTCCTTTTCCCTCCCTCCCTCGCTCTCCCTCTGTCTGCCTCCCTTTCTCTCCCTCCCTCGCTCTCCCTCTCTCTGCCTCCCTTTCACTCCCTCCCTCGCTCTCCCTCTGTCTGCCTCCCTTTCCCTCCCTCCCTCGCTCTCCCTCTCTCTGCCTCCCTTTCCCTCCCTCCCTCGCTCTCCCTCTGTCTGCGTCCCTTTCCCTCCCTCGCTCTCCCTCTGTCTGTCTCCCTTTCCCTCCCTCCCTCGCTCTCCCTCCCTCTCCCTCCTTTTCCCTCCCTCCCTCGCTCTCCCTCTGTCTGACTCCCTTTCCCTCCCTCCCTCGCTCTGCCTCTCTCTGCCTCCCTTTCCCTCCTTCCCTTGCTCTCCCTCTGTCTGCCTCCCTTTTCTTCCCTCCTTTCCTTCCTTCCCTCGCTCTCCCTCTGTCTGCGTCCCTTTCCCTCCCTCCCTCGCTCTCCCTCTCTCTGCCTCCCTCTCCCTCCCTCCCTCGCTCTCCCTCTAACTGCCTCCTTCCCCCTCCCTCCCTCCCTCTCCCTCTCTCTGCCTCCCTTTCCCTCCCTCCCTCGCTCTCTCTCTGTCTCCCTTTCCCTCCCTCCCTCGCTCTCCCTCTCTCTGCCTCCCTTTCCCTCCCTCCCTCCCTCGCTCTCCCTCCCTCTCCCTCCTTTTCCCTCCCTCCCTTGCTCTCCCTCTGTCTCCCTCCCTTTCTCTCAGTCCCTCTGTCTTCCACGCTCTACCTCCCTCTGTCACCTCTTCATCTCTCCCTGCCTGTCTGTGCCCGGGCTGAGACAGCTTCAGGGCACACACACAGCCGCACGAGCACTTTACAGGTCTTTAAAAGACCATTTGTATGTTAATGAGGCTTTTGTCTTTCACCTCTTAGCGCCCCTGCAGCTCCACTCTGACTATCACGGAATGCTCACCCCCCAGTGTTTGCAGACAGTGTAATTTTTTTTCTTTTTTAACACGAGTAAATTGTCTGCAAGGTCCGCGGGCCACCAGGGAAGGCTTGCCGGGCCGCTGACGACCCGCGGGCCGTACTATGAGTACCCATGCTCTAGATCAACCTTTTGTGTAATACAACTTTGATAGTAATTAGCACATTTCTCTGTGGTATACAGCCAAAATTGTATTAGATTGTGCTTTGAATTGCACCTCTAAATATTAATACACAACGATAAGATTCCATTGCGTGTGCGTATATATATTACCTACTGGCGCTCGCCAGAAGATAGTTATAGTTAGGACCTTGTTTGTATTAAAAAAGCGTTTTTTCTTTTCCCAAGAAATTTGGCGCCGGTTGACGAATCTTTGCGAAATTTCCAAAACTAGTGGCGCGCTCCGGCCTGCTCCTATCTTTAAAGATTCGGGGTGATACGGCAAGCGGGGGATGAGAAAAATGGAGGTCCCAAAACGTGTTTTCTCCATGTTAATTCCCATAGGAAACTTTAGATACGGCTACAGCCCGAACTGCTGATTGGAATTACACCAAATTTGACAAAATGGTAGCCCTTGGTTCAGAAAGAACTCTTTTTGGTAAAGGGTGTAAATCCGTTCAGTAGTTCCTGAGAAATTCAAGAAAAAGAGGTGAAAAAATGCATTTCCCATAGGAAACTTTGAACTGAATTACACCAAATTTGGCAGAAAGGTAGTGCTAGGTTCAGAAAGCACTGATATAAATCCATTCAGTAGATGCTGAGAAAATTAAAAATTTAAAATATCGATATATAGATATATAGAGGCACGGAGGATCTGCGCACCCTGCAGATCACGAGCTGCATTCTAATTGGCTGTCAACACTTCAAACTAAGAAGTGTTGGCAGCCATCTTGTGCCTCGGTAGAACTAAGGCACGAATAAGCAATAAAAGAAACGTGCAAAATGAGAAAAGGGGGCAGGGTAGAAACACCCTAGGCCTGCTCAGGGGGTCCCAAAAAAGCATAAAAAAAGAAAATCATCCGAATTTGTCATGGGTGAGCGAACTCGGCTGGGAAAATACTCAGCCGGGTGGGTGAGGTCCCGGGGGCAGTGAAAAACATGTGCGGGGGAGGCCCCAATCCCCCCACACTGCCCCCGGACCACCACCCCCAGGGCTGTGTATAAATATTTGCGGATGGCACAAGGCCCCCCACAGCCCCCGGGACCGCCACCCCTGGGGCTTGTTTTTTATAGTTTGAGGTGCCTCTAAGGCCCCCAAAGCCCCGGGGACCGCCAACCCGGGGCTTCTTTTCAAAATAAAAAAATAAATAAATACCTGTGAGGGGGGGGGGGGCTCCAGCCTCCCCACACGCCCCAGGGACCGCCACCTCCCTGGGGCACTAATATACAAATTCAGGGGTCTGTTACGGACCCCTGAGCCCTGGGGACCACCACGTCTCCGGGGCTTTACCATAGGTGGGAGGGGGGCCATGCTGCCACCTTCCTGGAGCCAGTGATGGCCCTGGGGACTGCTACCCCCAGGGCCGGCTCCTGCAGTGTCCCGGGGTGCCCACCCCCGGGACACTGCTGTTTAGCAATGTCATTGCAAACTCTGGTTTTGTTTTTTGGTTCCCTGCTCTCTCTTCCAAAAACCAAACCAGATTGCTTTTCCACATGGGGAGCTGCATGTCAGCAGCTCCCCATGTGGAAAAGCAATGCCGGCTCCCGCAGGAAGCGGGGAGGCGGCGGGCCCTTGGGGGAATTGGGGACCACCCCCACAGACCCCAATGAGAGGCCAGGCCCCGGAGGATGCCATGATTGGCCCAGGAGGGGGGCTACGCAGGCCCCCTCCCCCAACACACAATGGCTGGCCCCGGGGCATGGGGTCCCCCGGGGCCATCAATGGCCAGAGGTGGGGCGCCACGCAGCCCCCTTCCATTTAAAAAATAGGGGTCAGGCCCTGGGGGATTGGGTCCCCAGAACCAATAAAATAGGAACTGTATAGATGAGTAAATGGCAGTGTGATTAATTATTTGCATGACTAGCCCTAGCCCTCTAATTCCTCTTCAATCCTGAGGGTCCCTGGGGTCCAACTAGCCCACCACGTACCTCCAGTATGTGCCAGAGAGCTGTGTTGCAGAGAGGTGTTTAGCGGCCACACCCCTTTTTACACCTCTCTGCAACGCAGCTCTGTGGCGCTTACTGGAGGTACGTGGTGGGCTAGTTGAACCCCAGGGCCCCTCAGGATTGAAGAGGAATTAATTCCCCAACTTAAAATGCACCACGGGGCGCGTTTGCACAAAGGTGAAGGGAGGGGGCGGGGCCTGAGGTGACATGTGTGCAAACACGCCCTGTGGTGCGTTTTAAGTTGGGGAATTAATTCCTCTTCAATCCTGAGTGTCCCTGGGGTCCAACTACTCACACTCTAATATAACCTTTGATACACTTACTCTAAATTACAGACTGCCATTCTCAAAACCATAGGCACTCCAAAAGCAATAACTACATACACACTCACTGATTCTTAGGTTTACACACACATCCACTCACTCACCCGTACAATCACTCATACTTATGGTCACTCACTACAGGACTATCATGTGCACTCATACACCTACATAAACACCCACACACAACCAATCAGCTATAGAGGTTCTCGCACACCTAGTCAGTCATGCAAATAATTAATCACACTGCCATTTACTCACCTATACAGTTATATAAACACCAGCTCAATCACTCATACAAATACTAGCACATTCTTACACTCTTATACAATCACTGATACAAGCACACACTCATCCATACATTCTCTCAGAATCAAACACTCTCACTTATAGCCATTTATGTACTCCAACACACATATATACTGCCTTTCACATATGTAGTTACCCACACATGTACCACTGAGATATACATTCATTCACTAACACACCCATACACACACTCACCCACCCAACCAGTGTATCTCAGATACACTCTTGAAACCATACACCCAGTGAATCACCCACTCATACATCTATGCACACACACCCCACCCCCATAACACTCAGGCACCCATACAGATACTCAGACAACCAATCAATAACACATATACACACTCTTGTAGTTATTCACAAACCCATGTAGCTGGTTACACACCAACAGACAGACGGATACAGATATTCACACAGTTTAGTCACTAACCCATGCATTCGGTAAGATATGTTTAAACACTCACTTATAGAGTCAGTCACACACCTACTAAATCATCCATTCAGACCTTTATACACCCACTCATTCTTCACTACGCCTTTCCCTATATATATAAAACATATTTAAACTTTACAGAAACACATTCACTGGATGATGTAATCAGTGATGTCATTTAAGATGTCATCAGTGATGTCATCAGTGATGTCACTGACCATGTCATGAGTGATGTAATCTGTGACGTCATCAGCAGTGCATTGCGGGGGCGCGAGTTATAGTTAGCAGAACTAACTATAACAGAGGAATTTCTATGGTTTTGTATGACTGAAATGTCCAATTAACTATAACACCCCTGAAACCTATGTTTTTTTTCAGTGAATATGTATAGCAAGGAAGGTAATAAATAAATATCTGGTATGGAGAGGTATTGTATTTCCACTAAAGGGGGATATGATAAAGCTGTAAAAGAAATATTTTCTAAACTCACGGGTTGGAGGGATGGTCGATTACAAAGTAAAGATGAATTTGTATTCCTACTATGTAAGGACCCTAAAATCCCGGTACTATATCTCCTCCCGAAAATGCACAAAAGCGCCACCAAACCACCAGGGAGATCCATAGTATCTTCACGAGACAGCGTGCTGGAGAAAATATCCAAATATGTGGATTATTTCTTGCAACCGCTAGTCCAATCCCTTCCCTCTTTCGTGAAAGATACCAGTGACTTCTTGAGATGAATTAGCAACATCAATTGGGAAGACAATTATCTGTTGATGAGTATGGATGTCAGCAGTCTGTATACCTGCATACCCCAAGGATTGGGTATCCAAGAGTGCAGATTCTTCTTGAAAAAGAGATCCCTTTTGTTCCTTTTTCATACAGAAATGATTATAGATATGCTCCAGCTTTGTCTGAGCAACAATTTTTTCTTATTTGATAATAAGATGTTTAAACAAATCCAGGGAACGGCAGTGGGAACCTGCTTCGCCCCCAGCTTTGCAAGTCTGTACCTCGGCTGGTGGGAGAAGCAGGTTGTCTATAAGACCAGACTATTCATAGTCCACGTCGTCCTCGTCCTAGGTACATAGACGATATTTTTTGTGTCTGGAAAGGCACTGAGACTCAGGCACACGAGTTTGTTGATGTCCTCAACCAAAATGATCTGAACTTGCAGTTTACCAGCCAAACTGACACTAGTACCATCGAATTTCTTGACCTCAGATTGGAAGTCAAAAATACCAAAATCAGTAGCAAACTTTTTAGAAAGACCACTGCAGGCAACAGCTTACTGCATGCCAACAGCTGTCATCCGAAAAATCTCATCTGTAGCATTCCTTTTGGCAAACTTCTGAGGGCCTAGAGGAATTGTGGCACTGATGAAAACTACCAGGCTGAAAAACTGATTATGACTGAAAGATTCCTTGCTCGGGGATACAGTAAAACTCTGATCAAAGAAGCAATTGATAAAGTGGATAAACTGAATGGAGATGAGCTATTGTTCCCCTTACCAAACACAAATACTGTGATGAAAAAAGAACCCCTCAGGTTCATTACCAAGTACAACAATCATGCTTGGGAAATCAGAAAAAGTCTTAAAAAGTTCTGGGAGGTATTAAGAAATGACGATGGTTTAAGAGAATATGTAGGGGAATATCTGTCCCTCACTTTAAAAAAAACCCGATCCCTACGTGATAGCTTATGTAGGAATTTGTTACCTAGTAACATTAATCAGAATGACATTAGGGGATTTTTTACATGCAATCAGTGTAAGGCGTGCAAGTTCAGTACCAACTGCAAATCCATCAAACCCTGCAATGATAAGGCCCCTTTTGTGATACAAAAACATGTAAACTGCAACACTGAATATGCGTGTATGCGTTAAAATGTCCCTGCAACAAATGTTATGTAGGAAGTACTATTCAAAAAGGCAAGAAAAGAGTATTAGAACATCTTAGGGCAATCAATAAAAATGACAGAACATATCTGGTTGCCCGACATTTCAATGAGCATCACAATCGCAATTACAGCCTTGTGCGATTTGTTGTCCATGACTGTATTCCATCTAGGCCGAGAGATGGCAATAGAATTGCTGTACTCAGGAGGTTGGAATCAAAAATGATTATTAGATTTAACACTCCAGCCTCTAATGGGTTGAATGTTGATGAAGAGATGTCCGTACATTTGTGATGAGTTATTGTTTATTAACTGATGTCATTCTAATCTCCTTCGCTGTCTTTTAAGATTTGGTGTTAATTTAATATTTGGTTAGTGCACTTTTTAATATTTTTAACAACATCATCTCTATCTGATCTTTTACAGATACCAAATTGGGAACTATGAGAAGCATTTATTTGATTGTTCATATATAAGGTGGCTTATGAAAGATGATCGCAGGTCAAATGAGTGGGACTGTATTGGTGATTCAGTCAATCAAGTAACAACATGAGCTATTTTTGAACATTGATACTATTTGATACTGATTTTGTTTTCCATGCACCCGATAATTGGCATGTGTCTATGAATGGCTAGACTTTCAATGCCCAATGGGGCAAAATTGTTGAGTGTGTATTTCATATGTCATATTATCCATGATAATGTTATATGGAATGTTTAATCGGTTGTCTCGCTGATGATAATCGGGTTACCCGGTTTGTTTGAATACGCTCACTTGGGCATTATTAACGCAACATGTATCACAGGGTCCTGAGCGTAGTCCCCATTTATTTATCCTCTCACAATCTAGTTCCTATCAGAGAACGAGACGATTTTGATTAACTGAATTACGTGTAGCTATAAGTTGTACCATAGCTGATGATCGCAACAGAACCATTCAGTTGTCACCACGAACGATCACATGCACACACACGATGTTTAGATTTACTTTGATATTTTTTGATCAATTCAGCTTATAGACCGATAGAATTATATTTACAGTCTGCAATATGATTTATTTTGTGCATGGTTGTGCCTGAGTCTTTCTCAGCAATTGTTTGTATATCAATTTGTTAACTTTATCAGTAATGATGATGAACACTAGAAATATTTCTTCGATGTCTATTGCACGTTGCCGGCACTCGCACTTTAAATGAAACTGATGTAACACTGTCTTTTGCCTGTGAAGAAGGAGTGAAGTAACTCCGAAACGCGTTGGACCTAGTTTTGACAAAATAAACACACTTTGTAACAGAGGCCAAGGCTCCAGTGTTGATTTTCGCCTTTATCGAGGAGTTGCACATTCTTTGTGGAGATATAGCTATATATATAAACAATTATCTCGCAAAGTGAGAGTAGGAAGAAGGCACTCACTCGACTTGTTTTCAGTGATAGGCGGTTTTATTAAACAGTTGCTGCCATGCATATATCTATATCTATATATATCTATATATATATATATCTATATCTATATCTATATATCGCACCACAATCCCTCAAGTAGAGGAAAAACCGAACGCACTCCTGTAATCGTTTTCAGCATGCGTTATTTATTGCCATATTTGCATCTTCTCAAGGGCAAAAGCGAGCAGATCTACGCGTTTCGGTATCACTGATACCTTGCTCACGATCAACTGGACGCTCATTACCACGATCGTTAAAAGCATTTCAAACACACAATTACATCCTTTCCTTTCATGTGGTTTGAGCATCAAGGTGCATTATGGATGCTGTAGTTTTTGTTATATACAAAAAATAAACTGAGGCTTAATGTGACTTAATAGCATATGAAATAATAAAGTGATTACTAATAATCATACAGGAAGCAGTTCAATGGTGATCATATTAAATTCCAATAGTGAGGAAAGTTCCATTTTGATGTTATTGTTCATCATTTCAATACCCAGTCATACCCTCCAGTGGGGCTTCATATCATCTTCACTTTCCATTATTGTTCTTCCTCCATTTCCCCCTTCAGTGGGGCATCATTTTTTTGTATTTTTACTGTTTCTCAGTATCTTTACTCTTCATATTGTCTCCCATGTCGCTTCACCTCTCTTAGTTTTCTTTGTTTATATTTTTGCTTTTGTGACATTTTTTTAAATTTCATACTTATAAATGAATATATAACTCCTCTGACTGATTAAGGCCATGTGGACTCACTGTTTGCAATTTTAAGACGTTCTTTTTTAGGCACTGTCTCGATACCATAGAATTTTAGCAATTTCCAATCTCCGCCATGATGTTGTTCCATATGCTTGGCGATTGCGTTCGCTCTGTCCTTATGCACTGTAGCTCTCACGTGCTCCATTATTTGTTTTTTCAGTTCTCAAATGGGGCTACCTACATACAGTAGCGGGCACGGACATTCCATCACATATACAGTGTATTGTGTCTTACAAGTTATTAGTTGACGTATCTCCCAAGTTTTACTGTTAGCTATTTTGACTTCTTTTGTCTGCTTAGCAATTTGACAGACTTTACATCCATGGCATTTCAGGAAACCTTTTATTTTTAGCCATGTTTCCTCTTTTTTCTTTGTTCTGAAGTGGCTGTGAATTAAATGATCTTTTAGGTTCTTTGCTGTTCAATCGGTTATTGCCGGATGCTTTCCTACTACTTTACTCACTGTTTCATCCAGATGTAAAATTTTCCAATTTTTTCTTAGGATTTGCACAATTTCTTTGCTTTCCTGCGAGTAATCCGTTATTAACCTTATCGGTTCTGGGTCATTCTTCACTTCCTTACTTTGATGAATTAGGCATTCCTCTCGTAGTTTTTCATTTGTCTTTGTCCAACATTTTTCAACAGTGTTCCTGTTGTATTTCCCAGGGGTGGCTGGTCCATAGGCGCGTTGGGGTAGCGCCGCACAAAAGAATCAGGCAACAGGTGAACAGAAATGTAAGCAGACGAATTTACAGCTTACAATTCGTCTGTTTACATTTCCGGGCCCACCTGTGCGCTTCACTGGTGAAAGTCACGTCACGCACAGCGCACCCAGGCAGAGCCGAGCAGGAGCTCAGAAGATGGTCTGCACATGTGAGAGAGGAGCGTTGCCCCTCACTCACATTCACAAACCATAAAGGTATGCTGCGCATGCCCAGTGTAGTGCTGGAGTTTGAAGATAGGCTCCTGCTCGGGTGGCGGTGCGTTTTGCACAAAGTCGCCCCATGCCCTATAAAATCCCAGGACAGAGTAAACAAGGTTCAGCCGCCCGGCCCCCGTCGCATCCAGTCTCCTAATTGGCAAAAGAAAAGAGCGGGGAGAAGTTACTTCCACCACGTTGCAGAGGAGACGTGATGCGACGCAGGACCGGAACCAGAGGAGATGCCTGGTAAGTTCTTTTATTCATTAAATTAACCCCCACACCCCCCGCGTGCGTATCCCCCCAAGTCATGCCGGCCGTGTTCTGGGTTGAATGTGTGCATGCAAATACAATATATGCACCTTTGTGTGAGCACTCTGAAGCCACGGCCAGTGCTTGTTTGTTATCTCCCATTACGTCTGGGCATTCATTAGACCACACGTCCCTCACACAGGTGCCCGCGCCGAGCCGCCCATTCATCAGACTAAGATACAAAAGTTTCTTGGGCTGTAACAGAGGGGTTAAAACGGGGGGCTGAAAAAGGGTTATTTTACCACACGGGGCTCTGTCATGAAAGCGATCGTATTTGACGTTTTTTGTGTGAGTCTAACCTCCTGTGTCACTTCATTACCACAGCAAGTCAACTGCGAAAAACGATCCGGGTACAGTTTTAATTAACTGTCATCTGGCTGATTATTAGAAAAGTGTATATTAAAATGTAGCATTCAGATAATTTTGATTTATATATGTATTCAGTTTTGCAGATGTTCCCCTACATCTTTAATGTAAAATATACAGTTATATTGTCATATAGCAAATACACTTGATTCCCGTGGCGTGGCGTTTGAGACCATTCCTCTTTTGGACCTGAAATGCCCTTATTGAGCAAAAGAGATTCAAATGTTTTCTTTTCCAGGAAAATCACTTGAAGTCCACGTGCATTAAAGCCTTGCGCTGGAGAACATTTTCACATGGAGCGGCGAGGGGTGTTCCTACAAGCCCTAAAGATGATGGTGAAGACTTGTTGCATGGGCGTGTGGCTTAATTCAGCTGGATGGGGACTGGAGCATTATCGATGGATTTTCACACATTTTTCTGGTGAAGCTTTTTCACCAAAGTTCATTTGGGCTCGGGGTTTAAGTAAAATTTTTGTATTCAAGTGTTTCCTCCCTAGGTTCTTGCAGTGATGATAACATTAAGGCAAATTACTTACACTGCCGCCTGTAACCGCACTGTCAGCTGGGGACACTGTTCGGCAAAGTGAATTCTTTCCACTTTTCTCAAATTACATCATTTAATAGGGTGACATTTGTGATCTTTGGCAAATAATATTAGTATTTTCCGCATTGGTTTCATTGACTGCCAAGTGTCATTGTTTCAACTAGCTGAGCATGATTGTTAAGCGCTGCAGATACGACTGGATCAGTTGGACATGGAAGTGCCTAGAGTTGCACCAATTTGCACAAGCCCTCGCAGCCACACCCACTTTGGCATTTCAGTCATTCATTTTCACTTTATTCGTGGCGATGTTAGTCCTTTTGGCTGTTTTGTTTTATGGGCATTTGTGTAACGTTTTCTGCTGTTGGTATGACACAGTACTGCTTGTTTATTCTGAGCGACATTTTTCACAGTATTGCATATTGCACTATTTGGTTGTGTCTGTTGTGAGTAGTGTTTCATGATATATGATTAGAAGAGGATTGTTTTCTGTTAGGTTTAGAAGTGGTTTGTGGATGTTAATTTAAAAGTAAAGGGAGCTTGGTATAGAAACAGATCTTCCTGATGCAATGTGTATATAGATGGGTGTGCCAGAGCACTTATCGTTTTTTCTCTTTAGTGCAAATGTTTCTACCAATACCTAACACAGGCACAATATGGGCAAAAGCAGTGCAAGCTCCCCCAAAATCGACCCTAGAAATAGGGTAGATGGCAGTAGCAGTGCACCCTTGGAAACCACAGGTGTGATTCCTCTTCAGGGGCTCCAGAGCATAGCCTGGACCCACCTATGAGACCACAGAGCCACTGTAAATTATTCTATTACACTTGTAATATTTATTTAACAGTGTTCAAGCCTTTGAGACCTGGCCCTGCTGCTTGGTCTGACTCCTTGTTAAGAATCATGGTTTGCTGGTTCCAGTTTCCAGCACCAGATTTAATTTCTCATCTGCTGCGCCATTGAGCCTCTGAGCAACCAGAAAAAGAAGAAAGGTTAATAAAAAAACAATTCAGTCTTGTTCCTAGGTGCGTGTGCGAGTAAAAGTGTGTTTGATAGAGAGAGAATGAGATTAAGCGTAGTGTTTGAGTGTCAATGAGGCAATCAAAAGGCTTGAAAAACAGTACGATGAGGAGAGCAATATAATGGTCGGGAGACATAAATTTGCGATGAGGAAGCAGGAAGAGGGTGAAAAAATTGAGGAGTACATAGCGTGCTTGAGAGTGCTTGCTAAAGATTGCGAGTTCAATGAGATGACTGACGTTAACAGAAGAGATCAGGTGGTGTTCTATTGTCACTCTAAAAAGGTGCAAGAGAGAATGTTGACGTGCAGGAACCCCACTCTGCAGGACGTAACAGACATAGCTAAAGCCATTGAAAGGTCGTTGGTCACAACAAAAGTATTGTCAACCAGCAGTAGCAATACAAATGTGTGTTATATACAGGACAAAAAGAGAAGTGACCACAAAGGTTCAGAGAAAAATTGGGGAGACAAGAGATCGGGAAGTAGGAATTTGAGTTGCTACAGGTGTGGTTCGCAAGAATATCTAGCAGATTATAGGTCATGCCCGGCGATTGGGAAAAAATTTGCGAAATGTAAAAGGTTTGGTCACTATACAGCACTATGCAAAACAAAACTCAGACCAACGGAAAATGTAAAGGTGAATACCGTGGGAGATTTTGACGAGGAAATGTGTGAAAAAATTGTGCTCTATGTTGAAATAGAAGATGGTAAGATCAAGGGGCCCATTGGTGAAGTAAAAATTGGAAATGTAGAATTGCAGTTCACTGCGGATTCATGGTCCCCCATAACAATCATATCGGACAAGATATTTGAAGAAAAATGGCCAGATATATCACTTTATGACACGGATGTGAACCCCAAGGCCTTCGGGGAACAAGATATTGAAATGCAAGGATACTTCTGTGACACACTCGTGTTCAAAGGTAGAATGATAAGAACAAAAATATACGTAGCAGTGAAAGGCAGGATCCTAGTAGGGTGGAAAGATCTGGCGAAGCTAGGTGTGATTCTCCAACCAGGAGCTAAGGAACCAATCATACTTAAAGAGGAGTTTGTAAACAACAAATGCATGGTGGAAAATCAAGGGAGTGTCGAAGGAGTAGTGGAAAATACAAGGAAGTTTTTAAAGACACAATAGGTTGTGTAAACGGATTTACGCATGAGATCAGATTGAAGGACAACGCGGAACCCACCAAACACAAGGTGAGGGCAATTCCACTGTCAATTAGAGAAGAACTGAAAGAGGTGCTAAATAAACTATGTCATGAAGGAGTAATAGAGGAAACAGATGCGTCCGAGTGGGTATCTGCAATAGTGGTTTCGAAGAAAAGGAAAACGGGTGAAATAAGGCTATGTGTGGACCTCAGGTCCTTAAACAAAAACATATTGGTAAATTGTCACCCACTTCCCTTAATCCAAGAAATCCTACAGTCTGTGGCAGGAGCAAAATTCTTCACCCTGATTGACTTAAAATCCGCATACCATCAGGTCATGCTGACAGAAGAATCCAAGGACCTAACAACGTTCATAACGCCCTTCGGCGCATACAGATATGTAAGACTACCCTTCGGCCTGGCATCATCATCAGGGGTGTTCCAGAAGTTAATGGATATACTATTTGGTGAGTTCAAAGGAGTAAAGGCGTTCCAGGACGACATCCTTATACATACAGAAACTGAGCAAGAACACCTGCAAGTGCTCAGCAAGGTATTAAGCATCTTAAAGAACAGAGGAATGACGGTATCAAGAGAAAAATGTAAATTTATGAGAAAGAAGATAGAATACCTAGGACACGTGCTATCGTCCGAGGGAATAACTCCAAAGGATGACCTAGTCAAAGCGATCAGAGAAGCACCTGAACCAAAGGAAAAAGAAACCCTGAAGTCCTTCCTAGGACTCAGCGAGTACTACGCAAAATTTGTGAAAGGATACGCAGATAAGGTGGAAAATTTGCGGAAAGTATTAAGAAAAAACGCGAGTTATTTCTGGGGAAGCGAGCAGGAACAGGCATTTAATAGAATAAAAGAAGATATTGCAAAGGCACCCGCTCTGAAGGCATATGATCCCAAGCTGGTGAACGTTATCACGGTAGATGCCAGTGCCAAAAGCATAGGAGCAGTGTTATGTCAGGAAAAAGGAGGCGAAGAAAACACAATCGCATTCATTTCGAGGAGACTAAACGACACAGAGAAACACTATAGCACGATTGAGCGAGAGGCACTTGCGTGTGTGTGGGCCGTACAGAAATTAAAGAACTACCTGTAGGGGAAGAAATGTGAAATTGTGACAGACCACAAGCCATTGGTGTATATGATGGATGGAGAAGGACGTGGAAGCGGAAGAGCAAGCTCCAGACTGATAAGACTCTTCAAGAGTACACGTTCAACATCAAGCACATCAAGGGAAGTCTGAACAGTAGAGCTGACTGTCTATCAAGGCTGCCTGTGGACAATCAAGAAAATGAAACACTTGATGATGTGGAGTGTGTGGTGGCCTGGATAGATGCGTTGGAAGCCGACCATGGGTCCATAACAGAAGCAGAATGGAAAGTAGGTCTTGAGAAAGACTGGATAATAAGTAAAGTAATAAATTATGTGAAGTCAAAGTGGCCACCAATCAGGAACCTAAAAAACGAGTTCAAAAGCTATCAACAGATAAGCGAAGAGCTAACAATAGAGAATGGACTACTAAAGAGATGCGATCAATTCATTCCTCCAGCAGCCTTGATTGAGAAAATAATAAAGTTGGCTCACAAAGGACACGCCGGAAGCAGTGCGACAAAAACATTATCAAAAAGTACTACTGGTGGCCAGGAATACATCAAGATGTGAACAACTTTTATTGACAGATGCGAGGCCTGCCTCAAGGCAGATAAGCATTGGAAAATAAACAAGGGAGAGTTACAGATTGTGGAAATACCCAGCGGACCGTGGCATAAAATCGCCATTGATTTTGCGGGCCCGTTCCACAAATTGAAAGAAGACTGCAAGTACCTCATCGTTCTGACAGATTACTATTCTAAATGGGTGCATTACATGTTTGTACACTCAATCACAGAGAACAAGTAATTAAGTTTTTCAAGAAAACGTTTGCAACAGAGGGACAACCCAAAATCATCGTCTCCGACAATGGTACACAGCTGGTGTCAACACAAATGAATTAATTTCTTGAGAAGGCTGGTATCAAGCAAGAAAAAACACCACTGTATAGCCCAAAGAGTAACGGCCAAGTGGAGAGGGTGAATAAGTTCATAAAAGAAGGAATTCAATTGGCCATCGCATCGCAGTTAAATGTGAAGGACAGCATCTGGGAAAAAATAAACACCTATAACAACACCCCAAACGAAACAACCAAGTTCACTCCGTTTTTCCTAATGAGGGGAAGAGAGTGCAAGGACATACTGACGCCAAAATTTAACAATTGGTATAGAAATGAGGAAAAAACTGAACAAATAAAGGACAGTGAGTTACATGTCACAGAGAGTATTAAGCGCAAGCAAGAAAAGACCAAGATATATTCCGACCAAGTCAACAAAGCAAAGATTAAAGAAATAGAACGTGGAGATTGGGTAATAACGAAGAAACCATACAAGGTGACCCAAGGAGAATCAACATACAGTGGGCCTGTGCAAGTACAAGAAGCCACCAAAGGAGCAGTGTATCTAGGAGGCAAGGGTTGGTGAAGCAAGGACGACGTGGTCAAATTAAAAAGTGGACAGGAAAAGATCATAATGAATGGAAAGCATGTGGAAGAAGGAAGTGGTGACGATAGCATCCTGGACTGGGATGATGTATCCGATGGCAAGTACTCCAGAATAGAAGAGGAATCTAGTGACATGTCTAATGTTGGAAATACGGCTGAAAGCAGCATACTGGACCAGAGTCACAGCAGGATGAAAAGGGACAATGCCCCTGCGGCCGATCCAGGACTGGGTGGAAAAAGTGTTCAGACCAGATGTGGAAGACAAATTAGAATGCCCAAACGTTATGAAGATTTTGTTTGAATTCAACTGGATTTCTGTTTTAGTGTGAAGGAGGGAGATGTTGTGATCTACTAGTTTGGTCCTTATCGCCGACCTTACTTCCTAGTGTAGTGCGTTATCCATGTCAATGCAACGTCATGCATTCCATTATGGAATGTCAAGTATGGTATTTATGTGACGTCACCCAGTGTCCCTGTCATTTACCTTCCCCATCTCGTTCCCTTATCTGTCTCTGCCCCTGTTGCTCACTGTGAGCCTTTCTATTATATTATCTCAATAAATACCTTATCATCTCCACCTTGGTCCGTACTTAATTTACAACAATGTATTAAAAAGGAAGATGTGGGCCTGGTAAAAGGTTTATTTTGCCAGGTCAAAATAGCAGTTTAAAACTGCACACAATGGCTGCAATGGTACACCTGAGACATGTATAAAGGGCTATTTAAGTCGATGGCACAATACGTGCAGCAGTACCATTAGTAGAATTTAATTTACAGGCCTTGGGCACAGGTAGTGCCTCTTTACTAGGGACTTACAAGTAAATGAAATATGCTAATTTGGGTATAAGCCAATTCTACCATGCTTTAAGGAGAGAGCACAAGCACTTTATTACTGGCTAGCAGTGGTAAAGTGTGCAGAGTCCTTAAGCCAGCATTAAGGAAGTCAGCAAAACAGGAGGATGGAAGAAAAAGTTAGGGGAGAACCAAGCCAAGGATGCCGGGTCAAACAGTGAAGAATGGTTCCAGACCTTCCTCTAGAGTTTTTATGAGGTGCCCCCTCATTTCATAGAGTATTATTTCTATTTTGTTGATTCTAGACCTTTAGTGCTCAGGGATGTCATCCGTAAAGGTAGATGCTTCTGATCTCTGAGAGAGAATAGCCCATTTAAAATGTAATGCAATGCTATAGCACTAGCTTCAGGGCTCTGTAAATATTCCCCCTTGTATCTTTCTTCCAATTTCAGGGTTGTACATTTCCTACCTGGTGACATTTTCTGGAATGATGGTATGGGAGGTTTTCAGTATGCTACAAAGCATTTGCTGGCTTGTAGAAGGCAAATGTATATACCATTCTCAATCTTTCCAATGGTGTTGCCACTTATTACCCTGAAGAGATGAAGTACTGGAAGTGGTCCTATGCTTCCCACATGAAATACATATATATAGTGAGGCCATTCATATTGAACAAAATAATTCCACATGGTCAGAGGCCCTGTGAATCAACCCCTCTTAAGCAATTACAGTGGGTGGAGGGTTTTATGAGCCCCTTCTGTCTGTATGCCACCAGACAAAAGCTCATAATTAATGCTAAAAGGCTTACCAACTTTATTAAGAGAGCAAGTGGGAGCAAGAAAGAACGAATGATAGGAGATAGAAAAGGGAAAGAAGGAATGAATATTGAACTGAAGAAAATGTGAAATAAAGGTATGAAAGAAGATAGAATGGATGAGTGGTTTGTGGATGAATGAGTGGGTAGATGGATGAGTCGGTGAAAGATTGAGTGAATGGATAGGTAGACGGGCAGGTGAAAGGATTGCAGAGTTAATGGAAATCTGAGTGGATGATGGATGGCTGTATTGATGGGTGAGTCAAAGGATGGATGTGTAGGTGGAACAATAGATGCATGTATACATGGTGGATAAATGAACAAATTAATGAATGGATGGATGTAATAGCCAGTGGGTGGGATCAGGAAATATTGAATCATGGATGAAAAAATAAATAGATGACACAATGTGAAGGTGAAATAGTGTATTTCAGTGGGTGGAAGTGTGAAAGGGGGAATGTATAGATGTTTGGATGAAACAGGCGAGGGATCTCTTCTTGGGAAGGTTAGGACGACATTATTTATTTGCTTGGTGCCATCAAAGATTTGGTTTAAAGTAAGGGTATTTTGATTTTCTGTCTCCTCTCTCCTTCAGGGTGAACACACAGTGGTGTCCAATGTGCAGTTGGTTCTTTAGCAGGAGAAAGGTTTTAAGGAAGGGGGAGGAGGAGAAAGTCTGCAAGCTGGCCGTTTGAGAGCTCGGTTGTACTAGTATATGCATTTAATTGTAAGTAACATTAAGTTGTATTATTAGGCAAATATTTTATTGAAAAGTAAAAAATAAAAAATGTTGGTTAATTTTAAAAATCTTTAAAAATTTGATAAAGTATTCTTAGAAATTCTTTAGAACAGTTAATCAAAGAAGTTTTTTAATATTAATGTATACTTTACATAACATGTTGTAAACAAATAGAAATATATTTATATTAAAACCAAATATAACATTAATAGATAAAAAAAACTATATGAACATGTATAATAACTAATTTTAATTAAAACATTTACACATACTCCAAAATATAAAAACTTAATTTTTACATCATAATATTACAAAAAATACTATTTATATACTCTGTAAAGACATTTCAAGAAATATCTAATATATTTACAAGAAAACAAAAGACAGAAAAATAAATGTAAAAAAAAGAAACCTATAAAAATATTCTAGTATATTTTACAGGTAGAAAATATGAAAACAAAATCAAAACTAAGCACTAGTTACTAATGTAACTCCAATCTAAAATGTATAATAAATGTAGCGGCAAGGAATCCCCATTACGACTATAGAGTGAGGCAGAAACATGTCGACCTAACAGGGAGATGGTCTGAGCCATTGTCCTCAACCCACCATCTCTCCTCCTTTTTTAGATGTGCCGGTAGTCTCCTATGAATAAAGGTAATACACCTGGGAACTACAAGGCATTTTTAATTTTCTGATCTGGATCCCTGTATTGTCCAGTAGCTTTTTATAGAAGAACTCCCTTCTGATTCTGAAAACATTCAATATCATCAGTTTCAAAAGTAAACCAAGCAGCATTTCCATGTCTTCTCCGAGCCCTACTTTTTTGGTCATTTTGATTTGAGTTTAGCTTCGCACAGTGCATAAGTGTGTGGTACAATGAAGATCTACAAGTGAACGGAGCTGTGTCACACTGTTAACATAGTGGTAGCACCCACCATCCTCCACAAACTATAACAGCCCCCCCCCCAAGGTGGCAGTGCTATATAGTAGTAACAAATGTACCCAATATAGTGCATATCAGAACACAAATGTATATGCAAGCATTGTTTTTTGACTTTCTTGACACCCTGCCAACATCCAACTTCCTCAAACATGGTAGCAAAATAAAGCATATGTATCATGTGAATTAAATCAATATGGCCAGCGTGTCAGATAACTCAAGAAGTGAGGGTTATGCGGAACGCTCTAAACAACCTACCAAAATTCTTCAAATTCAAATATTCTCTTATGCCCATTTAAAGATTGAAGGTTAAACATGCATTTCTCAATGACCTTACATTCTTTAAGATTTGTCTGGCTTGATGGCCTTCAAATAGCAAGAAATTTCAGGTAGTTCATGCTTCAACTGATTGTTTGCCTGGGCTCAGTGACTATTTGAACCCCACTCTTCCTGAGTTAGATAGAGGTAGTCAGAGCATGGAGAGTCTGGGTCCTCAAAGGGAAACCTCCCCTAGGAGGAATGAATAAGCGTGTCTCTCCCTACTCTAGGAACATGCTCTAATACATTTTTTGATATATTTCACTAAAGTAAAATGCAGCATTCTTCTGTCTTCTAAGCAAATCGGTGTGCAGTGTCATCATGGGAACAGGACAGCTTCTGTTGTCTAAACAGTTTCAAGACAAACAATTTCAGATAAAAAGGAAAGTACACATCAACGGAGGACCTCTCAACCGAACCTCACACACAGTTCCAATTAGTATGATATGGTGCACTTCAATTATAATATCCGCCATTGTGTAATATTGCTGATACTTGGAAAGAAAACATGAAATGGTGCACCCATGAAAGAATAGAACAACACATTTTCAAGCCCATTTGTTATAGAAATTCTTGCTTTATTCAAATCCAACAATACAATTGGGACATCTCTGGTTGCAATTTTGACTACCTAATAACAATGTTGGCAGTCGGAATTGTAACCGGTGGTCATTCCGGCTCGATTTTGTCCAGTCAAAGGCCCTAACGTAATCCCTGTGTACAGCGTTTCGACAGGCTGGATTACTACAATGCCGGTTTCCTACAGCCTTTCCATGCCGGGCTTTACGGCATGAAAGTCTGTTGGAAAGCAACTTTGGGGCCCTGGGTGGCACATATGGTTCCCCCTGTTAAACCCTCCACCGTGTGGTAGGCACCATGGGGTGCCTGCAACACGGTGCAGGGATTAACAAATACTCCTATTTTTCTACGGGACCTGGTGCTGCAGCCAGTTTACGGCCACAGCCCAAGCTCCCATAGGGAAATGGAAGTATGTGACTGCACCTTGTGCGGTCGCATTGTAATAGCAGTGTCAGGACCGCCGACCAGAGGTCAGTCAGTCCCGAGACCACAATGGTGTCCGGTGGACTTGAGTTCACCCAACATCCTAATGAGGCTCTAATTGTTAACCAACACCTTTTTGTTAGCATTGTACAAGTCATGGTTTAGTTCCCACTGCCTTTTCTTCTACAAAACAAAATAGTTCACAATTTTGTTTTTGCACAGGAGAAATCATGCCTCTTTCACACATTCTAACTTGCACATTTATTCATGAATAAACATTTATATAAAATTTAAGCTACATATTTAATACACTATTGTATTTTATGAATATATCTCTATGGAAAGGTCGAGAGCTAACTTTTTTCTCCATTAAGTCATGTTAGAGCAGCACATTTGTATCATGCAACTCTTCACGTCTTCACATTACTGAATGAATATAATGCTTATATAGCACATGCTGTCACCCTACGGGTATCCTGGTGCTGCAGACTAGGAAGAATTGACCAGAATAGAATAGGTCAGAGCAGAACAGGGAGAAAGAGGTTAAGCCCTAGGAAAGAGCCAGGTTTTAAGACTCTTTCGAAACTCTGTCAAATAATCAATTTGTCTCAGATTCTGGGGTAACTCGTTCCATAGACGGGCGCCAGCCACATTAAATGAACTCCCTCCCAGCCTAGAGCATTTGAACCTGGGAATCGTCAATAGGCTGGCACTAGAGGAGCGAAGCTGCCTCGTGGGCTGGTACCATGTAAATTTTTCCTGCAGTGGGACAGTACCCAGCTCGTGCACCGCTCTAAATACCAGGCAGAGTGACTTAAAGTGGAACCTTTCCTTAATAGGCAGCCAATGTAGGTCTCTCAGGGCCAGAGTGGTAGATGAGTGCCGCTGCCTATTAAGCACCAGCTTTGCTGCTGCAGACTGGACTCTCTGCAATCCCTGAATGATGTATTGTGGAGTTCCCAAATACAGGGAATTACAGTAGTCCAGCCTGTTTATCACTGTGCTCCTTACCACCAGGGAGCGCGACTCTTTTGGAAGTAGTGGGAGTATCTTATGTGACATGCGCAATAAGGAGAAGCACACGCTGGAGGTCTTATTTGCCTGTGACTCCATCTGAAGATTATCGTCAATCAGAACCCCCAGATTACGTACCTTGCTGACCGGAGTCAGTGGCTCCTCCTCAGGAGTAAGTTTAAACTCAAATGGTAAATGTTTAGACATCCTGGCTGAGGAGCAGTATACCACTTCAGTCTTCCGGCCATTAAATTGTAGGGTGTTTCTTCTGAGCCAGCCAGCCGTCCAACGCATACATTGCTGGAACGTGTCCAGAGATACTGCATGTTCTCCTTCTAAGGAGAATGCCAATTGTGTATTGTCGGCATAATTGACTAGGCTGACTCCGAAAGATTTAATAATAGGGAGCAAGGGCTGCAGATATACATTAAAAAGAGTGGGACTGATCGCAGAGCCCTGTGACACCCCATAGACTACTGGGGATTTGCTGGAGGAAAACGGTGCAAAGGTTACTACCTGCTGTCTCCATGCTTGATAGGACTGAAGCCATTGCAACGCCCAGCCTTTCACTCCTATCTTCTTCAATCTCTCCACTAAGATGTATTGGCTCATCGTGTCGAATGCGGCCGACATATCAAGAAGCACTAAAACAGTGGCATTCCCGTTGTCGGCTGGCATGCGCAGGTTATCCAGCATGGTGGCCAGAGCCGTCTCAGTCCCATGGCCCGGGCGGTACCCAAATTGGTCTTTATCAAGCAGGTGATTATCTTCCAGAAAGTACGAGAGTATCCTACTAACTGCTTTTTCCAAGATTTTAACTGGATATGGCAGGAGAGAGATGGGTCTGAAACTTGCCGGGATTGACGGGTCCAGGGAGGGCTTTTTAATCAGTGGAGTCACCACCGCCTGCTTCCAACACTCCGGGACAGTTCCTTCTTCTAAGGACTGATTGCAAATCTGCCTCAGCCAGGGAAAGGTTTCTCTGCCAAATGACTCCCAGATTTTATGGAGAGGGGGTCAAGGGGGGAGCCCGAGGACACACTGAGCGCCAGATTATTCAAAGCAGCAACAGTTAGGGTCTGAAAATTATCCAAGATCATTAGCTGTTGTGGGTCTTCATCCATCATTTGATCCGAGTTATCTTGACCATTGGTATTATTAGGGTGGAGTGAACCAACAATTTTGGCAATCTTGTCTTGAAAGTGAGAGGCAATCTCATCACATAGTTTTTGTGATGCTGCCACTTTATTACTCAGACACTTTGGGGAGGAGAGATCCGTAACGATCTTAAAGAGTGCTTTTGTCCCATTCAGGGCTTGTGTAATAGATGTAATGTAGAACTCTGCCTTAGACTTAAGGATGAGCTCTTTGTATTTCAGCTGAGCTAGTCTCAAGTCTTTTTTATCTTCCTCAAGGTAGCTCTTTCTCCACTTCCTCTCTGCCTTCTTACGGATGAAACGCAACAGTTTCAGATCTTCATTATACCAGGGAGCCATGATTTTATTCCTGTTTTTTAGCTTTTTTACTGGAATTGCCTGATCAAGAATATCAGTTATATAGCTAGTATAGATTTTATAATTTTCCTCTATTGTCACAGTGGGTATGAAATGGTTAGCCTCTGGGGCGGACACATGGGTTCCAGTTTTGCCTAATTTTGCCCACTCCCTGCCTCTCCTATAAATTCTTGGCTGACTAGTGCAGTCCTCTGGACAGGGCAGCCTAATATTAAAAATAAATAAATGATGGTCAGTCCAATGCTGAGGTATTATATTTAGCACCTTAGTTATAGAAGTTGAAGTTGGAGTTGAAAGTATTTCTAAAGCGCACTGCGACCAAGCCTGCTTCCTGGCGCTAGGAGATAGAAAGTATCAGATGGAGAAGGCGGCCAGGGAATTAGAGGGTAGTAAAGGCTTGGGCAAACAGATGAGCTTTGAGCGCCTTACGAAAGTGTGAGTAAACAGAAATGGACCTGATCGTAATTGTAAGACTGTTCCAGAAGCGGGGGACCAGAATAGAGAATCTGGTACCACCAGTTCGGGACTTACGGAACCGGGGGACATTGAGAAATGCCTGACTGGAGGAGCGGAGGTTGCGGATGGGGTGGTAGTGAGTGATCAAAGAATTGATAAAAATAGGGCAGTGCGGGCACGGGCCATAAAAAACAGGCATCCCATCTTGAAGAGAGTTCTCTGCAGGATGGGGAGCCAGTGAAGGGACTTAAGAAGGGGGGTGGTGTGATGATACTTGGGGAGCCGGTGGACAAGGCGGGCTGCCTGGTTTTGGATGGTCTGAAGGCGCCGAAGCTCATAGACAGGAATGCCCACATACAGACAGTTCCCGTAGTCCAACCGGGAAAGAATCATAGCTAGGATAATTGTTTTAAGGGCATCAGAGGAAAAAAAGCGGGAAACCTTGCGGATGATCCTAAGGGACAGGAAGCAGGATGACACAACAGAGCTAACCTGAGGGCGCATGGTGAGGTCCTGGCTTATTTTAATGCCAAGGGTTCTAACTGTTGCCGAGGGAACCGGAGAGGGGCCGAAGGTGGAAGGCCAAAAGGCGGGGGTCCAAGGGCTGACGGCTCCACCAGTCAGGACTAACTCTGTTTTTTCCGGGTTGAGCTTAAGATGGTTTTGGTTCATCCAGTCTGAAATAAAAATAAGTACAGATTGGAATTTGTGAAGGGAACCGGGGACAGGGGAAAGATCAAAGAATAGCTGGAGGTCATCTGCGTAGTTATACACAGAGACCTCCATGCTGAGCAAAGAAATAATGAGGGGATAGATATAAAGATTGAAAAGGAGAGGGGATAAGGAGGAGCCTTAGGGAACTCCGCAAGGCACCGGCCTGGGGTGAGCAGAAAAACCAGAGAGACGAACGGCCTGCGTCCTGCCTTGAAGAAAAGAGGAGAGCCAAGAGAAGGCGGTGCCCCGAATGCCCGCTGCCCTGACACGGTCGAGAAGGATGGAATGGTCGACAGTGTCAAAAGCAGCGGACAAATCAAGAAGCACCAAGGCATGGGGAGAGTTGGAATCGGCTTTGCTCTTCAGTTCATCCAGAACAGAAATGACCACAGATTCGGTCAAGTGGACCGGGCGAAAGCCAGCCTGATGAGAAGCAAAAAGATGATTAGCCTCTATGTAGGCCGACAAGCATGAGGTGATGTGGCTCTCCAAGATCTTACCAAGAAAAGGGAGCAGGGAAATGGGCCTGAAGTTAGCAGGGAGGGTGGGGTCGGACCCTGGTTTTTTAAGAATAGGAATGACAGTGGCGGATTTAAACTGTGATGGAACTAAACCATGCGAGATGGACGCATTAAGGAGGGATAAGGGAGGGTCAGGACAGCCAGAGAACAGCTCCCTTAATATACGGGCCAGTCCACAGTCAGCGGGAGAACCTGATTTGACCTTCTCGAGCAGGGCGAGAAAAGACTCCTTCGAAATGGGGGGATAATGATCAAGGGAAGAAAGCAAAGGGGGAGGGGAGCAGCGGGAAGAAGGGAGGGTGTTGGGGGGATGTTGCATTTGATATTGGCGATTTTCTCAAGGAAAAAGTCGTTCAGGGAAAGGCAAAGGGATTCGGAGGGAGTGGGATTAGGATTAGCTCTGTCCGATGTAGCCAAGTTGTGGATGATAGAGAAAATCTCCCTAGATTTATTTGTCGCTAATAAGATTTTGCCCGAGAAGTATTCCAACTTGGCTGAGAGGATGGCTCTCTTGTAATTTTTCAGGAGAGACCTGTACCGATCCCTCAAGAGGGGGCAGTACTCGCGCCTCCACTGCCGCTCTGACTGTCGAAGAGCCAATTTGAGGGCTTTAAGATCACCAGAGAACCATTTATTAGCATCGTGGGGACGGCAAGTTTTGACCCTCCTGAGGGGGGCGACCAGGTCACAAGAAGAAGATAGCCAGGAGTTAATAGCGTCGACTTGTGTGTTAAGGGGGAGATCAGATAGGACGGGGAGAGAGGTCGCCAGGGAGGAACAGAGAGTGTTAAAATCCACCCAGTTCCAGTTTCGTGCTAGGACATTCTTAGGCAGTAGGGGCTTGTCAGTAACTCAGAGGTCAATGGAAAAGGAAATAATCGAGTGATCCGACCAGGTGCAGGGGAGGATAGTGGTGAGCGATATAGTTCGACCAGATCTGATCAAGAACATGGCCGCGGGTATGGGTGGGGGCGTGAATATGAGAGGTGAAATTAAGGCAGCGGAGCGTTTCAGAGAAACCTTTAGAGGTCTGGTCTTCCCTAGGGTCGCCAGGCCAGTAATTAAAGTCCCCCAGTAGGAGAACAGACGAGTTGTTAACTGCAAGAGTGGCCAAGATATCTTGCAATGCAGGCACAAAGTGGGGCATAGCTTGAGGAGGGCGGTATAGTAGAACTATAGTGAGGGGAGCCAAGAGATTCGTAGAAGGGCAACTAGGAAGTCCACATTCGGTATAGAAGGATGGTCCAGAAGTTGGAACTGTAGGTGCGACCGAACAATCAAAGACACACCTCCACCAGTTTTCCCATCAGGACGATCTGCCCGAAGAATGTAGTACGGGGCAGGTAGTGCGGATAGGACATCTGGCATGGAGTCAGCAGAGAACCAAGTTTCCGTGAGGAACAGAAAATCAGGGGACTCTGTGTCAAGAAGATTAAACAATTCCAGTTGGTGTTTACCAGCCGAGCGGGTATTAAGAAGGTAGGCAGAAGCCAATGTAGGCGTAGGAGAGGGGGGATAGGGGAGCATACCGAGTGAGGGACAGGCATGGTTTTAGGCGGTGAGACAGTAGTAGGAGCGGAGGGAAGAGTAGAGATGCGAGAGGCCACTATACGGTCCAGCGTCAGAGGGCTAATAGGCCAGTTGCCCTGATGGGCGAAGAGCTGCGCGGAAGTATACACCGAGAAAGAAACAGGGTCGGTGGCCCCTGGTCCCGGTCGGTCGCGGACGGGCGCAGACAGGCTCGCCTTTGGTGCGCCGCCGGCGCGCCCGCTGCGCCCGTCCGCTGCGCTTCCGGGGGGGGGGGGGTGCCATTTTGTAGTGGTCAGGGTGGGAGGGCCGAGCAAGTAACCTGCTCGCCCTCTGACTCACCCAAGATGGCGCTGGTGTATCTCTAAGCCGCGTTAGATCGGCAGCTGTGGACCCAATATCAAGCGCAAGCAAGCATGAGCCGTCAAAGGTAGGGAGTGCACAGGGGAACGTTTCCCAAATTAATGACACAAAAATACGATTTATTCAATTTTTAAAAGATTCGTTTTTAAAATAAGCCACTGTTCCCGGCTCACGCCTCAGGAACCAAATGAGCGATCTATCAATGGGGGAGATGCCGAGAGACTGGGCTTTTGTAGTGGTCAGGGTGGGAGAGCCGAGCAAGTAATCTGCTCGCCCTCTGACTCACCCAAGATGGCGCTGGTGTATCTCTAAGCCGCGTTAGATCGGCAGCTGTGGACCCAATATTAAGCGCAAGCAAGCATGAGCCGTCAAAGGTAGGGAGTGCACAGGGGAACGTTTCCCAAATTAATGACACAAAAATATGATTTATTCGATTTATAGATTGATTGGCGAACTTTAAGTCAAGAGTGTGCACCCTTGATGGGTGGAATGTTCCACCAGCTGTGAAAGATTGAAGTTTGCACATGTGTGCCTCAAATCTCTCACATGGCTGCTAAAATTCCCATCCTCCCTAAGATTGAAATCTCCTAGTATTATCATTCTGGAGTGTGCCAGAGTTAGGTCCGTGATAGTGTCTAAGAGAATTTGGCATTGCGTAGTACATCCTGGGGGCCTATAGCACAGCAATCCTGTGAGTAGGCTACCTCTGGGTGCCTGCAGCGAAAAACCCATAAGTTCTATCCCCACCACCTCATCTATCATAAAAGATGTAAAATTCAGCTCTTCCTTAAAAATCACTCCCACTCCTCCACCTCTGCCCGTTCCTCTAGGCTTATGAAGGATTTTATATCCATTAGGACAAGCAAGTCCTATTTCCACCACCGACTCAGCACTGGTCCACGTCTATGTTAAGAACAGTGCGTCCAACCTCAGATCTTCAATCAGACTTGAGGCCTCCGCATAGTGCTTAACCAGTGACCGGCTGTTAATCAGTCCACAAACGAGGGACTTTTCCACAATTCTCATAGTAGCCGTAGGGTGAATAACTTTACAGTCTAACTTACCAAGATTCATAAGCTGTTCCCTGGAGTAAGTCAGGCGCCCTTGAACGCCATTAAAACGGGCAGCATGGCTGGCGCTGAGCGCGTCAGGGGCGCGGACGGGCTTGCCTTTGGCGTACTTGCATTTCCCTGCTTAAATATGCAGGCCGATGCAAACTGCCCAGCCCCTAGAACGCCTCACAAAATGGTGCCGAAAAAGGGCAATATGACTGGTACTCCCTCACCCAAGATGGCGCTAATGACAAGAATTAAGTGTTTTAACCCCGCTCGAGAAGCGGGTGAAGAAGAGTTTTTTTATGGTGCGGGTAAGTGGCTTTAATTACACAAAAGATCAAATGACAGCATGCACAACTAGGATTATTTAAAATAATGAAAAAGCAACTTGCGGCGATATTAAAAACAAACCGGTCCTTGCAAAGTCTTTCTGCACGACCAGCATGTCCGCACAGTAATTCTCTAGTATTGGTGGCAGCCCGCTCGCACTTCCCTGCTTAAATATGCAGGCCGATGCAAACTGCCCAGCCCCTAGAACGCCTCCCAAAATGGCGCAGAAAAATGGCAGTATGACTGGTACTCCCTCACCCAAGATGGCGCTAATGACAGGAATTGAGTGTTTTAAACCCGCTCGAGCAGCGGGTGAAGAAGAGTTGTTTTATGGTGAGGATAAGTGGCTTTAATGTCACAAAAGATCAAATGACAGCGTGCGCTACTGGGATTATTTAAAATAATGAACAAGCAACTTGCGGCGATATTAAAAACAAACCGGTCCCTGCAAAGTCTTTCTGCACAACCAGGGTGTCCGCACAGTAATTCCATTGACCTAAGGTCAGTGGAAAGGAGAAGAAAATTGCATTCAGAAGCATTTCTAACTTGGCATGTGTAGCTATGGATGCCTAGTGCTCCCATTTGCCTTTTAAAATTTGACTTTTCTTTTTATTTATGTATAAGGTTTTATGTTATGCGAAGTTGACTCTACAGGGTATCAGAGCACTTTACAAATAGTTAGGCAAAGAAGAAACAGGTAGAACAAACAACAAACATGTAAGCTTACAGAGTAAGGTATAAATCAGAAAAAGGCCAGTAAGTTAAAAAACAAGGACACAGCAGGAGTGTAATAACCTTGTGTGTAGACACTGCATCATCTCAGTGCCCCTTGATATGAGACAATGGGATCTAGAGTAGAAATGTTAATGAAAAGCACTTTGACTTCTTTTTTGAATGATGTAGTTGAAGGGATCAATCTGATTTCAGGGGGCAGGGAGTTCCAAATTCTTGGGGCCATTCCCGAGAAAGCTCAGTTGTAGGTGTTCTTTTTTCTAAAATTTCTGAGGTTTCAACAATACAGTGCTTGCACTTCTAGAGAATTTGCAGCCATCAGACAGCTCCAATTTTTCAGCTCAGTACTTTGTGTGTTGAAGTGTAGGGCTTTATGGGTCATTCAGGCAATTTGCAGCTGTATCCTTGCCTCATACAGGAGCCATTTAAGGGACTTCAGATCGGGAGTGATGTGGTTGCTTCTTTTGGATCCAGTGATATGCCTTGCAGAAGATTTATGGGATGCCCTTAGAAGAGCCAACTTGGATCTAGGCAGAGGTGGAGGTAGGACTTTATTTTGCTATAACATGTGGAAGCAGTTGAGGGCTGTTACATGCTTCATCCATTCTTCTATATCAAGGGATCAGTTGGGTGGTGTGATTAAGAGGAATTTGGTTTTGCGTGCATTTAGTTTGAGGTGGTTTCAGGTCAGCCAGTCCTGGGTTTTGTGCAGAGTTATGATGAGGGATTGCATATCTTCAGGGGAAGATATTTTTAGGTATAATCGGGTGTTATCTGCGTACATGTGGTATTGAATATTAGCTAATTTCAGACTTTCAGTTAAAGGCTCCATGAACAGGTTAAAAAGAGCATGTGACAGGGTCAGCCCCTTTGGCACCTCTAATGTGACCGGAATAGAATTGGACAGGGACTGGTTAACCTTGATTCTTTGAGTTCTATTTTGGAAGAATGAGGCGAACCAGTTCAGAACGGTCTCTGATAATCCCATCCTGCATTCAAGTCGTGTTTGAACTTATTGTAAGGCATGTTTTGTGCTTTGACCCAGACGGAAGCCGAATTGGAATTGGTCGGAATTGCTCTGTGCAATTGCATAACTGGACATGGACACATTTCACAAAGAGCTTTGCTAGAGTTGAAATTGTCGTTATTTGGGTCTGCATGATCTACTGTGGGTTTTTTCAGAATAGGAGTTACCTGCCCAGATTTTAGGCAGTCAGGTATAGTTTGTTGAAGTAGTGAAGCATTCACTATCTTGGCCCAGAGCAGGAGTGTAGATAATTTGCTCTCATTGAAGAAGTTAGATGGCTAAGGGTCGCAGAAGTGAGTTGACAGTAAAAGTGTTGTTAGAAATGTAAGAATACCGTTTTCATAGAAGGTTTTGAATGTGTTCCATGAATAGTTGGTTTTGAGGTTGTGTCCAGGTAGATGTGGGGACTGTTTAAAGGTATGCCTGGAAGGTGCTCTATTACTGTTTGGAGATAATTTTCAATCTTTTTTGTCTTTTCCAGGAAGAAGGGCGCAAATTCCTTGCAGTTTGGTCGCTGGCTAGGTCCAATAGTGAAAGGGTTGGGTTGTCTATTAGATTATAGTTTGGTGAATTGTTTTTTTTTTGGGTGATTTGTGGCTTTGTCTAGTTGGTTTCCAAAGAAATTTGCTTTTTCATTTCTGATGCAGTTGCTGTAGATGCTCCTCGGAGATCTCAATTGCTTAAGGTGTTTGAGGGACGGTGAAAATCTCCACTCTCGTTCAGCTAGTCTCAAATTGCGTTTTTTTATTTAGGCTACCATTGTGCCATGGTTTGGAGTCTATAGTTGACATCTTCTTAGCTGTAAGTTTGCAATTGTGTCAAGAATGTTCGTCATCGAGTTGTTGTAAGGTCATGGACATCAAACCGGTCCACAGGAGGAGGAAATTGCTCAGCGATGTCAGTTTGTTATCGTTTATGTTTTGAGTGCTCCTTTACCAATGTCTGGATCTCTTTAGTTGATCTTTGTGTGTCTTCACCATTTCAGTGATGAGGAAAGTGATACGGTTGTGGTCTGCCCAGTTGCTGGGGATGATGGATTCAAGTTGAATGGATTTGGCATGAGCAATGATTAGATCCAAGGCAGCGCCTAGGTTGTGCTATCACATATTTGGATCAGGTTGAGGTCGGCTAGGAAGTTTTTTAGGTTGTCCGCTGAGGGATCGTTCAGGTCGTTCCAATGTAGGTTGAAATCTCTAGAGAAGATCTGGGTGCAGTGTTGCCCCACGTTGGAGGAGATGGTTTCCAGAATTTATTTGTTTTGATGAATGAGAAGTTGTCTCCTGATGGGTGGTATTTCATGTGCAATTTGCATAGATGCCTGTTGTTACTCACAATGTTTATGCAAAGATATTCACAGGAGGATAGCACAATGGTTTGTAACTATATCACCGTGAGGTTATTGAGGTGTATGCTGGTGATGCCTCCATCTGGCCTGCAAGGTCTGTCTGATCTTATGAAGTCACAGCTAGGTGGGACTAATATGTCAAGGACTGGTGCACAGGAGTATTATAACTATGTTTCAGTCAAGATTACTAGGTCAAGCTTGTGTGCCAAAATAATGTCAGTGATGTCCACCACATGTTTCATTGCTGATCTACAGTTGAGTAGCATGCTAAGGTAGTCTGTATGATGGAAAATCTCTTAAGGTTAGCTTTGTTTACTTCTTTAGAGTTGAGCCTAGGTTCTCTGTGTGGGTTTGAGGTAATTGTTTGGATAAGAGCCAGATAGTCTAGTTTATCCTGGTGTGCAGGCTTATATGTGAGGAGAAGGGAGTGAATGTCACTGTTTGATAGCGTATCCATCAGTCTGATGGGTCGTGTAGAGGCTTTGGGGTAGGCATAGTTTGCCATCACAAGTAAGAGGGCCGCAAGACTGTTGAGGACATATTGGCAGGGGTGTATGATGTCAGTCATGAGTGGTAGTTAGTAGGTTGGGAGTGGTTGTGTCTATTATTTTCAGGAGTCCTTTTGGGTCACCTGCTGTATGCCAACTCTGAGGTGATTTTTAAGTCTGTCTTGAGTAGTTCATGGTCTTGTGTAATATCGCCAAGTCTGGGTTCTTGCGCAATGTGGAATCAGGTGGATGTGGGTTTGGCAAAAGTGCTGGGTGGAGGGGTTATGATATGGGCTGTGGTATTAGAGTAGTGCTGGCCTGAAAGAGCTTCGGGGGGAGGGTCGGAATGGAGATGGATTCAACGTAGGAGTGTGGAGGAGTAAGGATTGGGAGCTTACTGGTTAAAGGCAATTGTGGTCAGGTAACTAGTCAGATTTGGAAGTTCAGAATTAAAGAGGCTTACCCTTTTGGTCATGGGGAGTGTAGTAGGCAAGCTGATAGTATCCAAGAAGGTGTAATCTGAATTTGAATGTAGAATCGGGGTGATAATTACTTTCATTGATGTGTAACTCTGCTGTTGTGAACATATCTAGGACCCTATCTAAATATTCGTGATTTATGCCCTTATGTGGTTATAACAAATCATATCCTTATAAAGGCGTAAGAATCATATCCATATTAAGTCATAGCCAATGCAGTCCAAATACGGCAAGGCTACTCCCATAGACTCCTAGAAAGTACAACGCGTTCTTAAACAAACCAAGCCTCCAGCAGCCCTGATTCTGTTTTGATTTGTCCAAGAACTCCTGGAGTCCTGAAAGAACTGCGAGTTCTTAGTGACGTCTTATGTCCAACCTTACGTCAAACTCGGCACCTTCCAGGTATAAATATACCAGCAGCTGCCCTAGCAAAAGACACGGTGGTTTGGAGCAGATCAGCTATCTACTTGCCCGACGCCCTGCTGTGGCAAGTGCTGAAGGAAGCGAACCCTCCTATTGACACACTGAGAGAGACGCTGCCTTTTCTCCTGCCGAGAAATCGAGCTCCAGTGTTTCCAGTCACCCTTGCAGGTTGCTGGGAGATTGAGTCCTGAGAAAGAGATACAAGACCTCCTTCGTTCTATAACCAAGGTACGGAGCTGATTAGATCCTTAGAGAATTCTTGATTCAGATTCTTGGCAAAAACTATCTTAACTTAAACTGCAGCTCACTTACTCCTTCCCACGTATTAGGCTTAGGTTAGGTACACCGGAGTAGGCGTATCTTAGAAGCACCAGTTGAGCACGTTTAGTCATGGTTTTATATATGTATATATTTTATCTATTTTAAACACCGTATGGCTCAGAAACCATACCATGCTTTTACAGTATTATTTTATAATACTCCTTTTACTGTACGCACTTTACTTTATAACAAGTATTGCAATTGTGGCAACTCACTTCTCTTGCATGAGAAAGAAGACTGTTCAATAAATAACCACTTTTATTAAAAATGCCCGTCTCTCTATTTCTCTGCGCTTCTGGTGAAACTAAGCATGCACGAGTGACTGAGTTAAATAGTTATCTATTGTTTCCGCGACGCTGGAGATATACTCCTTATTCTGGACGGAGCAAAGTTGTCATGTTTATGCGGTTGTCAGAAACTAATCCCTTCTTGTCTATTCAGGAAAGTTAACACCTTCTTGTTTACTCGAGAAAGTTTCTAGTGACCTCTGAGCTAGCTGGCATTCATAATTAAGTCTAACATATTCAATAGAGACCTAGTCGACCTAAGTCCTACGTCTAAACTATCGTTTATGTTATTCCAATGCGCAGAGCCTATTGGGAATATAGGAACTACACTACATGGCGCCCAACGTTTGGTAAGGCGATAATTTAACGCTAGATACTAGATTAACTCAGTCGTGCTTTTCACACAGACCCCTTTTTCCCGTAAATACTCCAATAGACGTCTGGAGTTTGTGAAAGGTTAATATAAGCCAAAACTTAGTAGGAAGAGATTCCTATGTATTAGTTTTTGGTTTAGTCAACGTTGAAGGATACAGTGTTCCAAAATATTGTGCACCTAATCTTTGTTTCCTTGAAAACTTGCTCTGCAAACTTTTAGTCAGTAAAATGTCAGACAACGACAGAGAAAGAGATGTTTTGGCAGCTCAACTTTTAGCAGAAGACACAAGTCTTCGGCAAGATGACCCGGATGCTATACTCATCCCAGGAATGTAAGGAAGAGTGTTTCTTACAAACTTATAAATAATGGAGTATCACCAAGAGGTTGTACAGTTATATTTGTGGTAGAGGCCAATGAATATCGGCAGACAGAGGTATTCTATTCCTGGATACATTTTCCAGTAGCACATGCTGTGACACACGTGTTTCACTACTACAAAATAGATGAATCTCCAGAGGAATACGTCCCTTTCGAGGACATTGAAATTCCGATAACATACCAAAAACATCAACTCTGGTTTAATGGCGCCCTAAAACACAAAAATCAATTCACCAGGCTCGGTCCACTAGGTAGACCAGGAGCCACATGGCCGGTTCTAGCAGGTTATACACCACATCCCGGACAATGAAAAAATGTCAAGTGGAGAACTTTTAGTTCAGCTAAAACAACTAATTAAAATACATAGACAATTGGTCCAATATGTAATGCGGACTTTAACAGCCCAACCAGCAATAAGAATTCCACAGCACACCCTTCACCAGGGGAACACAAATAAAATTACACCACAGAGTATACTATCAGTCATTGGCAAATTACCCGCAAAACTGGAACAAATTCCATTCTGGTTAGCTCAAAAAATTACTCAGATAGAGGCAGCATTTCCTGATACTACACCTCATGACAAACACAGTATTCTGACTATCTGCCTTCCAATGGGGATCGCACCACATGTGGAGGACTGTGACACTTGGGGCACAGTCTTTGCTTCAATATACACAAAAACACATGGTGTTCCGTCTATGGCGGTTATACCAGACGTATTAAGACAGATTCAAAATGAATATGGTCCAGAGCCTGCTTTAACTCTAGGTATGAAATTACTGAAAGACTTTAAGCAAGTCTTGGCTATACTATTAGCCAACATAAAAGGAGAAGCAGCATCTGTGGCGATCCGCCAAAAATTAAAAGAAACAGATATAGCAGAACAACCTTTTGAACTCGCCAGAATAATTGAAAAATCCTATGAAGAATTAGGTAGAGATAGTTTGGGTGGGAAACCACTAAAACCACAACTAACTGAAAATCATGAAAAGAGCTTTATTAAGAATAATCTCATTACTCCAAAAAAGAAGTTGGAGGGTAATAAATAAACCACTCCCAGAGAAAAACAGTTCCAGTCCAGAGGAAGGTCTCCCCAGCGGAGAAATAGATCTCCAGAACGGGGGGACAGGTCTCCACAACGGGAGCCCTATGAAAAAAGATACAACCTTAGAAATAGGGATAATTTAAGAAAACCTGACAGATATCAAGATAATGATACAAGTCCCTCTCGATCTTTTCAGACTTCCTCACATAAATCGTAAAGAAGAGGACGGTCAGAACATAAAGAAGAGCGCGTCAAGTCCAAAGACAAGGAACCTGCTCATCAAAGTAAAAAATTAAAATTTCCCAAAAAGAAGGTAGCCAGTATTAAAATAAAACATGCCGAGGATTCTGAGGACACAACTCAAGAACAGAGAATGGGCCCAGACAATGCTAGACAGCGCAGCAGAAGTGACCATAGCTCGCAAGATCCTGATGAATCTTCAGGAGACAGTGGACACGAATGAATACATTCAGATGGAAACTGCAGACACCAGAGTCAGTGTGCCCCATAAATTATATGAAATAACATTACGTATAGAAGGGGACAAAACTAGGAAAATAAAAGGTCTCTTTTGGAAGAACTTATCTAAAGGCTATGATATCCTGCTAGCAGAAAAGGACTGGCCACCAGAGTTTGTCAGGGAGTGCCCACATGGCGAAGAAATGATTATGCCTGCCTTCTCAAATCACATTCAAATTCATAAAAAATACACATTTGCTAGAAAATGGGCAGTGGCTCAAGCCCCTGCATTGTATAAAAATCATGTAGGATGGGATGAGGATTCTCCTCACCTTAAAATTCAGTTAAAAAATCAACCTACTGCACAGAGGCAGTATCCTGTTAAGCAAGAAGCTAAAAAACAAGTCAGGGAGATCTTAGATCAACTTGAATATCAGAGGGTTATTGAAACATGCACCTCACAAATGAACAATCCTTTGTTTCCTGTCTCCAAGCCAGACGATTCATACCATCTAGTTTTGGACTACAGACACCTAACCTCCTGCTGCAAAACATTTGCAGAACAAAACTCACACAAAGCAGCACTATGAATAACATTGTGCGCAAAAAATATAAAACAACATTAGATATCTCAAATGGTTTCTTTTTTCAAAACATTGCACGAGAAAGCAGGTATTTGACTGCTTTCTCAAGTATGGGGACACAAAGGCAATTTTGTCCTCTCCCCAGGGATTCAAGAACAGCCCAGGATTATTTTCAGCTAGGGTAACAGAAATACTACAAATGTATGATGATGAGGCATTATCTTATGTCGATGACATCTATCTTACAGACAATGACCTGGAGACACACTTGAAAAGAGTGAACACCATTATACTTGGGTTCGCATCTGAAGGGTACAAATTCAGCTTCAAAAAGTCACGAATTGCCCACCTAACTGTCCTATTTTTAGGATATGAATTATCAAGTGAAGGCAAAAGCCTAGCAGACAACTTCTTAGAGAAATATGCAGTACTCCAAGCTCCAAAAACGCTGAAAAACTTACAATCAATTTTAGGTTTCCTGAATTTCGGAAGAACTTACATTCTAAACTATGCAGGGTTCAACCTTTCTACGAATTAATAAAACCTGATTTCAAACCAATCAATTAGACTCAGAAAACACAAACATTTTAAGATCAATACAAACAGATATGTTAACTAAAACAAAACTGCAAACACGCGCAAATGAACGCAACCTTGTGATCCGAGTCATCCCAGGAAGATGCGGATTCACGTACCTGACCTCTAATGAGGGAGAAACGGTACCAATAGCTTATAAATCACACTTGTACACACAAGCTGAAATGAAATTCAGCTCTACTGAAAAAATTCTGACTGCGGTTCAAACTGCTGTAGCAAAAGAAAGAGCCCTAGCCCAAGGGACGAGCATATCTGTTTTAACAGCAGTATCAGCCCTTGAGGTAGTAACAAGACAAAGCATTCCGAATGCTAAAGCTTTAGATCCAAAATGGATACAATGGGAAAATTCTCTTGCGGCAACAGACGTGAAACACGCATTTGATCCGAAAATGAAAAAACTGGAAGATCTGGAATACCAACATGAATGCCCTCTGTCAATCGAAATTCTACCTCTCAAACAGTACAGTGTAATGTACACGGACAGATTTGCACAACACTATGTTGTGGAAAAACAAATTTACAATGCTGCATGCGCGATTGTTAAAGGTCGCTGGAGCTTAGGTAAATTCAGACCGATGGTCACTAAAACTGAATCACTCAGAAACTGTACAGCTCAGTGAGCTGAAATAAGATCTTTAAAGATGGCGCTTGAGAATGCCGATCGCGAATTCCCCACACTAATAGTGTGCGATTCGTATTATTACGTCCAGTCTTACAATGAATACTTGCAGAACTGGGTTCAAAACGGTTTCAAAGATGCAAAAGGTGGCACAATCAAGCATAAAAAACTTTGGTAACAAGTAGTTCTTTTACAGAAAGAACTACGAAAGACTCACGTGATACATACGCAGAGTCTTCAACGTGATGGCGTTCACGTTGCAGGGAATTCATTGGCTAGCAGAGCCAGAACGGCAGCGGTTCAACCGGCTTCCGTAGCTACAAAAAAGCGTTCTAAAAAACAAATAGATGGAGAAACCATGCTGGCAGTAAAAGCCTCATTAAAAGGCGACTATGCAGCATTACCTCTCAACTATCCACTCAACAATACATACATAATTGATGGGAACTCCGTTCCTTTTGCTGGAATCCCTGGAGTGGGGGACAGAGTAATTCCAAACACGAAACGGAGGGCCTACTTGATTCAAGAAGCACACATGGGAATGGGTCTGAGGCACCAAGAGATCTTGAAATCTCTCATAGAATTACAATCACAATACTGGTGGCCGGGGATGAGCGTGCAAATTTATAACTTTGCAATGGATTGTCAGGACTGCAACAGAGATCGCAGTTGTGAACCGGACCAGACACCTGCCTGGACACCTCTATTCGAGAGCATTAGGGTATCTATACGCAGGCATCCAGACGGAAAAATGCGATCCCATAATTATTAAGACGAGATTCATTTAGATGTGGCCCCAGCGTTCGGCTGATGCCAGAACTGTTATAAAAGATTTGCGAGTCTTTATTGGCACATACGCAATTGGCATGCTACATTCTGACCAGGGTCCTGCGTTTAGCTGTCGAGCTTACAAGGAGAACATGGCCAGCTTGGGCATTGCATTGCGGTACTCTAGTCCATTCCATCCCGGGGGAAATGCGGTAGTGGAGAGAAAAAAACGTGACATAAAGCAACCTATAACAGCCAGGGTATTAGGTTCGGGTGACGGTGGGTCAAACATCTAACAAGTGTCCAACGTAGTCTTAATAATCTGCCAAGAAATTCTCTGGGGGGAATCACTCCGTATGAACTTTTGTTTGGTACTAGAATGATAATCGAAGACCTCGATTGTCAGACTTCAGTGGTAGAACAAAAAACCTTTGATATCAAAGATCGTTTGGCTGTTACAGGACTTAAATGAAACAAGAAGAAGTCTAAGTAACACAAAGCTAAAGCCAACGGCCACTGAAGAAAAACCACCTGTCCCAGCAAGACCTGTCTGGATTCCAAAGATTGGGGATCTGGTCAGAGTAAAGATCGCGGTGAAGAAGGAATTTTTGCCTTCTCACAGAAAAGCAGTACCTTTCTTAGCTATCAGCGGAACAAGATAAGTAGTACCACCGCCCCCTGCTGGTAAAAAGGAGAACAGAGCTGTATCAATCGACCTGGTAAAACCACAATCATGTGGACAATAATAAGTAGTAGGCCCAGTGGGCTCCCAAGAAGTAGCAGAAGACCAAACCTTGCTACAATTCAAGAGGTTCAAACTGATAGACTAATCACATTTGATAAACCTGCAGTAAATAAAAAAGGACTATGCAACAAAGCCATGGAACTTGTGCCTCTTGAAACCCAAATTGCAACAGTTCGTCAAGAAACACCAATCTAAAAATGATGTAGCCTCTGACTACACAAATGCAAAGATTAATGAAAATCCTGAAGCAATTCCAACAATTGACAGAACTGCATCTGGCTACTTCATCAATTTCGATGACTTTTCTGAAGATCCAAGTGAACATGAAGAAACGCCAGCAACTACAACTTTCAAAGAAAAAATGACGGAACTCTTTCATCAACTCAAAGAAACATATCTGATTTCACCATGGATTGAATTATGGATTGTTTTAGGTGGACGTTTCCTCCTACTCTGGCTCATTTTGGTTTTAAGCTTGGGAAGAATGATTGAAGGAAAATATAGTACAATGGATACAGCAAGTCAGAACATCAACTTGGTCCTAAAGCCTCACAGATCTTCTCATATTGAAACTATCATCAGTAAACATCACAGCCATTCCTATACCTGGTGGTGTAGCATGGGACACTACTGGTTACGACATATATGGCCCGGTTGAGCTTTTGAGATATCCACATCAGTTCAAGGTTTCATTAAGTGACTTTTTATCACCTAGTACTTTCTCTGATGATTAGGATTATTAATAATATGATGTCAGATTTAGAAATGTCAGCAACATTTACAGAACATGATTATTTAGAAGGCTCATCAAAGTATGAAGAAATGTATTGCTTTAATCATTATGGGCATCACTATTTGCATAAATCTGCTAATCCTAGAAATGTTTTTACTTATAATCAATGGGAACATTGTCCAAAACCGCCAAAAGGCAGCTCGAAAACATTTTATGAGAAATTCCAATACTTCTCAGGGTTTAACATCACTGATCCAGAAACGTTTTATTTTAAAATGTTAAATAAGACAGGAATGAAAAACATGTTGACAAACACTAAATTGATATATTCCACAAAATATTATGAAAACATGTCTACATTTGGTTTTGAATTTTGGAAAAACAACATTGAAACAAAAACCATTTGGGGTACAAAAGATTGGCAGGTACAAGGTCTAGAATCATTATTTAGAGCCTGCATGATCCCAGAACAAATAATGTTCCTGAATGACACCATTCAACAAACAACCTGTCTTGGCCTAGCCAAGATAAAGGACTTAAATAAACCGTCTATACCAAAGACCATACCTGATAGTAATAGCTCTACAGATGCGGAAATATACGTATCCCATATTTTAAAACATAAGAGAACTAATCCTGATTGGAGAAAATGGTTGATCTGGCCCACAGACACTAATAACTGTCAAGATAGATTCCTGAATAAAAGACAGGGGTTCAAACAGAACAGGCCAGACCCAAGATATTCCCAGAGACAACATCCAGGAATAATTACAATGTAGGGAAACTATGCCTCGAATGGCTACAGAAATCCACACTGCCTGAAATTAAGCAACACTTGACTTTATTTAAAGAAGGTGCTGACTTGCGAAATTTCATATTGGGACCTCGCAAACAGCGTCAAAAACGTTTCATTTACGGCGGTATATACGCTGCTTACAATGAAGCTTGGAAAGTAACGCAAATTGAAACTGCAGAAAAAATACGAGAAATTGATCGTATTCATTTGGAAAAATCACTGTCTGTAGTGGACAATGGGTTAACGACTCTGTCCTCCAGAATTTATTCACTGGACAGCATTGTATCATCTGCTATTGATATAATAGAACAGGATATGCTAATGTTACAACATGGCCAGTCCCAATTGCGTTCTATTGTACAGTTAGGCTGGACGTTGCAAAACCTCCGTTCAGGCTACGTGCCATGGCGTCTAATCAACACAAGGTCATTATTTTCTATCTTTAACCTTACTGATAAACAAATCTCTTTGGCACAAAAAGGAGCAGACTATAAGGTGCTGAACGTTGAAAAACTTGAAAAATTGCCATTGACAATCTCCGAAAGACCCGTCATGGAATGGATAATAAATGGCACAATTACAATTCCGATTACAACTTTTCAGTTTCAATATTGCCAAAGCATATACCAGCAGGCCTGTATGAAATGTTGGGTAAAGGTTACATCAAGTCGACCTGGAATCTACTTTATACACATAAATGTTACAGTGAGGGGAAAAAAAAGGTGTTTCTTAGTGGTAATAACTGTAAAAATTCACTATTTATATAGCCGACAGAGTGTCCCGGCGCTTTCCACAAACAACTCAGTGTGTAATAACATAACACGAAACAGTACAGAAAAGAAAGACCCACCCAAAGAGCAATTAAACATTAAAAAGCCATGTATTCAAGCTCTTCCTAAATTGAAGCAGATTAGGAGTACTGCGTAGCGCCAGTGGTAGGGAGTTCCACAACTGAGGTGCCTTAAAGCCAAAGGAGCGGCCCCCAGTGCGGGCCTTCCGCACGCGAGGAACCACGGCAGTAAAGAGAGCCGCAGAACGCAGTAGGCGAGCAGGGCGGTAAAAGATCAGCCTGCGCCGTAAATACCCGGCCCCGGAGCCAAACAGTGCCTTATGCATCAACGTAAGGGATTTGAACATAATCCGCTTACGGATAGGCAGCCAATGGAGCTTCTGTAGCAGCCCCGAAGCTCGCGATCGCCTATGCAGGCCAAAAATCGCACGGGCAGCAGAATTTTGCGACACCTGTAAACGCTGGACCAGGTAGTCTGGAAGGCCAAGGAAGAGGGCATTGGCATAATCCAGCCTGGACCCAATGAGCGCCTGCACGGTAATCCACCTATGCTCCGCAGAAAGCAATGGAAGAAACTTGCAGAGCATCTTCAGAACACCGAAGCAGGTGCCCACCAGACCAAGTACGTGGGCTCTCAATGACAACTCTGTGTTTGGCGGCCTGCCTCTCATCTTGGGACTCGTAGCAGGAATTTTATTTTTGTTCCTTCTGCTCCGATATGGCAAATCCAGCCACAAACAAAACTCAGGCAACCATGGAAGAAACGATCCGTGCGATGAGATACAGAGAAAGAATAACTAAAGTACTCGGCTTAGCTCGACTAAGAGATCTGAATACCACATGGTTTCCTTCATTCAGATTAATCTGGCAAGATTGCATCTTACCTGTTCTACGATGCCTGCTATGCGGAGAAGAATGCGTGTTGGACGTCTGTCTCACACTACCATCAGCAGTATCTTTGGATATCGATACTTTGCTTGGTTCGGTAACGGCTCATACAACGTGTTGTCCCCAGCGGCTACCTATTTTGATGACGGCATTCGTTGAGACTTCACCGTTATGATTAGGTGACGGTGAGGTACGAGATGAAAGTGGCACACAGGTACCACCTTCTGTGACCATTGCTGATCTGAACACCGATGACAGCAATGCCTCTCATATTTGCACTATTTCTGCTTTTTCAAACTTGGTCGAACTTTCTCCTACTGTTGTAGACGAATTCTTTGCCACCCTATCTGAGTTAATGTTCTCTCCTAACAACGAGAATAACTTTTGAGCAGACAGCATTCCCTGAACTATGAATTCGACTTCAATTTTGAAAACAGAGCTTCTAAAAAACTGTGGAACTATTTGTTGCCCTGAAAGCGAAATTATTTTTCCCTGTTCCCAAAATATTTACTTTTTTTTGGCACACGATACTCTGCTTAAAGTAGAACTATTCTTAGACACTTTCAGCTGCCCCTGCTTGTTGTCTGCTTTTGTTCCTAGCAGCAATGTACAGGCAGGGAAGGGACTTATCAGATTCCAGCTTTTCCCGAACAACAAAAGCCGGAGTTAATGAGACGTTAGGCCTCTTTTTGTTGGAGTATGCTGGGTGGGAGCTAGTCTCACACCTAGATGCAATGGAGGCCAAACAAAGGCGCTCTGCTTTGATGTCACTTCCTGGTAAATCATGGGTTGTGATGTCACTTCCTATAATGTCACATTTGGTGATGTCACTTCTTGTGATGTCACACCCATTCTGCAAAGTTTGGTGAGTCCCCATGAAAACAAGACAAATAGAGAACATTGAAAGTGACTTTTGTTTTTGGAGGGGGAAGCGGGGGGGGCGAGGCTTCATGCCCAGGTAAGTTGGTGGATTCATCTTGAGCTCCAACTGTCCCTTCTCTCCTCGGCAAGATTTTTCACCCACAAATACTTGCCTGTGCCTCCTTGAGACTGGTGGGGAAGCTGTCGATATGATGGAGACCTAAATCCACCCTTTGTGTCAAATCCAGAGCAACAATAGTAAGGATTTCTCCGTATCACGCGGACTGGCCTGAAGTTTGGAATAGATCTTCTTCATGATGTGCAGAGTCAGGCGGGTCCGTAAACTCTGTCTGCTTTTTCCACCTTATCCAGGTTGCTGCTTCTGCTCCGCTTGCATGACCCATTGCAGAGGAATATTGGCCATGCCTAACGGAGGCAGTGGGCTGAGATGGGGGGAGGCATCACTAGACTTTGGGTGACTGGAGGTCGAGGACGATGCTGGTCAAGCTATATGGAAGGGGTTTATGTGATCCTCATTTGTTGACTCAGGCTCATCTTTTCTCTCCTGCGCCCACGCATTGTATTTCAGTGACTCTGACTGCCTGAAATATATTAGAGTACACACGGTGTGAAAATGGCGATCAGAGCAATGGACTCCACTTAATGCTGACTACACTAATCCTTTTGTTTTGAAAATCTGTTTATTAGCATAGTAAGTAGAGCAGTTACATATATATTGGAGCGCAATTGTAATCAGGATGGTACATGCATGTGCTTGCTCAAAAACATATAAGTACATAGTATCACCGATTTTTCGTTACGTTGTCCGGAACCATATTACCTGAACAATCCCACGTCATTCCCGCATCCCCCCTCCACCCTCAAGAATCCCTCCAACACTCTCTCATTATGCGTATAATCATAGTATTTACGTCTGGGTCACCCGTGACATTTTGACATGTAATCTTGTCTATACACACAGGTAGGCTGAGGTAAAATGGTCGATGGTTCGGACTTCCCCGTACCCCATCACAGTGCACCTTAGTTCGTGAAGGTTTGTGAAAGGACTAGGTCTGAACATGGTCATCCCATACATGGTGAGTCATGTGTATTCTCATCATCCCCGTCATCCCCTGTTTCAAACGCTCCCACTGTGGCAAACCAATCTAGTGAGATCTGTGTTTTCCGGAGACCTCTGCGTTCCTCTCGCTGTAGTGCCTCGCCTTCTGCTTTGCCCCACCGCAACACCTCTGCTTTCCATAGTTCAGGGTCAGGTGGTTTGGATGACTTCCACCTCATCGTGATTGCCCGCTTCGCTATTAATAGGGCCATGTCTGTAAAACGTGTCGCCACGGTTCTAGTGCGTGTTGGCGGTCCTAGCCCTAACAGTGTATGTTCTGGTGTAGGTGATCGGGACAGGGCACCAGCCCTCTCGAGCGAGTCATGGACAGTGGTCCAATAATAGCCCAATTTAGGGCATTGCCATAGCATGTGTAGTAGCGATGCGTCGTCAGCGTCACATCGGGGGCAGTTGCCATCCGCGTCAGGGAACATCATATGTATGCGTGTGGGGTCAGGTAGGCTCTGTGTAGCAACATCAATTGAAAAAACTTAAACTTGGGGTTTCTAGCTACCTTACTGGGAAACTGGAGGATACGCTCCCACTCTTTGTCTCTCAGGGGCCTGCCAATATCTCTCTCCCACGTCGCCCGGAGCGGTGACAGTGGGATAGCCCTCCCCTTTTTGATGCTAGAAGTGAGCCATTTGGTCAGATGGCCGCCCGTTCCCATGAGGTAGTGCATTTCTATGAGGGGGTTTGTAACAGGCTCTTGTCCCTCAGGTGACCACTTGTGCGCGATATAATGGCAAAGGCCTGCGTGCAAGAGGAACGAGCCCCTAGGAACGCCATGCACGGCCCTGAAGTCTTCAAAGGATAATAGGTGCCCCTCTGCAAACAGGTCACCCACATGCGATACCCCCGCGTCGTGCCAGGGCACCAGTTTGTTCGTCGTGAGTGTTATGTTATGTTATGTTAAAATGTATTTATATAGCCGACAGAGTGTCCCGGCGCTTTCCACAAACAACTCAGTGTGTAATAACATAACACGAAACAGTACAGAAAAGAAAGACCCACCCAAAGAGCAATTAAACATTAAAAAGCCATGTATTCAAGCTCTTCCTAAATTGAAGCAGATTAGGAGTACTGCGTAGCGCCAGTGGTAGGGAGTTCCACAACTGAGGTGCCTTAAAGCCAAAGGAGCGGCCCCCAGTGCGGGCCTTCCGCACGCGAGGAACCACGGCAGTAAAGAGAGCCGCAGAACGCAGTAGGCGAGCAGGGCGGTAAAAGATCAGCCTGCGCCGTAAATACCCGGCCCCGGAGCCAAACAGTGCCTTATGCATCAACGTAAGGGATTTGAACATAATCCGCTTACGGATAGGCAGCCAATGGAGCTTCTGTAGCAGCCCCGAAGCTCGCGATCGCCTATGCAGGCCAAAAATCGCACGGGCAGCAGAATTTTGCGCCACCTGTAAACGCTGGACCAGGTAGTCTGGAAGGCCAAGGAAGAGGGCATTGGCATAATCCAGCCTGGACCCAATGAGCGCCTGCACGGTAATCCACCTATGCTCCGCAGAAAGCAATGGAAGAAACTTGCAGAGCATCTTCAGAACACCGAAGCAGGTGCCCACCAGACCAAGTACGTGGGCTCTCAATGACAACTTATTGTCAAGTTTAACCCCGAGATTTTTGGCAACCAGAGATGACTGTGCCGGAGGGCTCATTTCAGCCGGCCACCATTGCCGCCACTCAGGGTCAGTGGCACATCCAAAAAAAAGAACCTCCGATTTGCTGGAATTGGCCTTCAAGTTGTTGTGCTGGAACCAATCGAATACCATGGCCAAACAGGCCCGAATACCCTCTCCATCAAATGGCTGATCTTTGCCACATGTGAAGAGGAGTTGCGTATCATCGGCGTAGGACACGATCTGGGCCCCGTACGCCTCCACCGCCGCCGCCAAAGGGGACATAAAGATGTTAAACAATGATGGGCTCAACACAGAGCCCTGTGGAACCCCGACCCCCAGAGGCGGCATCTCGGCGGAGCGCTGCGAGACCCAGATCGTCTGGCGGCGGCCTTCCAAAAAAGATGTAAACCATTTGAACACCGTCCCCCTAATGCCGATGTCATGAAGCCTGGCGAGGAGCGCCGCATGAGGGACGGTGTTGAAGGCCGCCGACAGATCCAACATGACTAGCATGGCCTTGCCACCAACATCCAAAGTCTCCCTGATGATCTCCGAGACCTCCAACAGCGCCGTTTCCGTGCTAAAGTTAGGACGGAATCCGGATTGGGAAGGATGGAGCAGATGGTTAGTTTCTAAAAAGCTCGACAAGACGCCATGAACATGTTTCTCGGTGATCTTAGCCAACGCCGGCAGGAGTGAAATTGGCCTGTAATTGGCCAAGACCTCAGCATCAAGACCTGGCTTTTTCAAGAGGGGGATGACCATCGCCCTCTTCCAGGTACAAGGCACCCTCCCCTCCCTCAAGGAGGCGTTGAGGATAGGATTAACCAGAGGATTCACCACCGCCGCCATCTCAGCCAAAAATTTGGCGGGGCAGGGGTCAAGTGGCGAACCCGATTTAAGGCTGGCAAGCAGCACCCGCGACGCCTCGCTCGTGACAGCAGGGAAGTCTGTCAAGACAGCGACAGGCGTGGGCGGTAGCTCACATCCCGCACCGGGGCCGCAATCACTATCCACGGCGCTCTCCGAGAAAGAGGCTTGAATCGCCTTGATCTTATTGGTGAAAAAGCTGGCAAGATCACAAGCCCACGCCTCCGATGATACTAACGGGGTTGTCTGGGAGCTGGGGGACGTGAACTCCTTCACCACAGTGAAGATCTCCTTACAGGAGTTCGCCGCCGCCTCAATCCTCCTAGCAAGGTATTCTTTCTTGGCCCCAAAGATGTCCCGGTGATAGGCCTTAATAGCCGCCCTGTAGGCAAGTTTGGCCTCCCCATTATACTGAAGGCGCCAGGCCCGCTCAGCAACCTTGCACTGGCTGCGAGCCACCCTCAGCGCCTCTGTAAACCACGGCGCAGATTGCCGTGCTACCGTGGACCGAGGGACTACTTGCGGGGCAAGATCGTCCAGCCTTTCGATCAGCCACGACTGCAAGGCCTCCGTGTCTTTTTCCAGAACACCCGAGAGCTGACAGGGGTGTTCCACGAGCGCCTGCTCTACCATATCAGCTGTCACTCTATGCAGCGCTCTCGAGGCTGGTCTGGGTAGCACGGGAGCAATATTGTCCGGCCGCCCATTCTCCGACACAGAGAACTTGATCAGCCTGTGGTCCGTCCAGAGCACAGGCAAGGTTTCTACATCAGCAATCGGAACTGATGAGAACACTTGATCAAGGGTGTGCCCTCTCTCGTGCGTGGGACCAGACACATATGGGACGAGACCCAGTGGGGATGTTATATCCAACAGTTTAATCGTGTCCGGGTCGCCTGTCACATCAAGATGGAAGTTGAAGTCGCCCGCCACTATACAATGCTGAGTGGTCAGCTCCAACTCAGAGGTGGCTATCTGCAGATCCTCCAGGAAGGAACCCATAGGGCCTGGCGCCCTATAAACCAACAGCACCTTAAGTGCTTGGGTCGGGGACAGTCTAAGCGTGAAGGCAATGGATTCCGAGCTCCCAATGGGGTTCGGAGGGAGAACCGAGCAGAAGACATTCTTCCTCACCACCACCGCCACTCCGCCGCCCCTGCCCTTCTCTCTGTCCTGCCGGTAGATGTTATAGGCCGGAGGAATAGCAGAGAAAATATCCGGGTTCGACGCTTCTCCTAGCCAAGTTTCGGTAAGGAGAAGACACAAAGGGTTTTCCCTCACAAGAAGATCAAATAAATGCAGAGCGTGACAGCCCAGCGACCTCGTGTTCAGCAACAAGCAAAGATGTTTAACCTGAGCCTCTGGAGGTCTATGCACGTTGACCGGTGTCCACATGGGTGACCAGCCACAGGCCGGGCAGCGCCGTTTACCATTACAGCGCCCAGGGAAGACCGAGCGGCAAGAGCATGAGAATGTCCGCATGGCACGCAACATCGCCGAGGTGTAAGTAAGCATCCTCCCTCCTCAACCGGCCGGGCCGCAGTCCACCGCCGCCCCGATGCCTCCGGGACGCTGACGGGCGCAGACGGGCAGGACTCCGGCACGACTCAGGCTAAGCGAGGGCGTCCACCTGCGCGTACCGCTGCGCGTAGGGTAGCGACTTTAAATAGGCTCACCTGCAAGCCCTTGGCGCGCGAGTCCGCTCAAAGATGGCGGCCGCCGCCGAATCCCAAGCCCCAAACAAAGATGGCGGCCGAAATGGAGACCCGGACCCGGACCCACCAAAATAGTGGTGCTTTGGAGGCACAGAGGTGCCCTTTTTACATGCAGTGAGGGGAGCGGGGCATAAGCTGAAGACAGCGAGTTTAAAAGCAGGGGTAAGTTAAACACAGCAAAACCCAAATACAAAACGAGGTAGAGTTAAAAGATTACACAGCGCTAGTCCAGCGCGCTTACAGCAGTGTGGTAGATGGTAGGGACCCCAGCCACACGAAGGACCGCCTTAAATAGGCTCACCTGCAAGCCCTTGGCGCGCGAGTCCGCTCAAAGATGGCGGCCGCCGCAGAATCCCAAGCCCCAAACAAAGATGGCGGCCGAAATGGAGACCCGGACCCGGACCCACCAAAATAGTGGTGCTTTGGAGGCACAGAGGTGCCCTTTTTACATGCAGTGAGGGGAGCGGGGCATAAGCTGAAGACAGCGAGTTTAAAAGCAGGGGTAAGTTAAACACAGCAAAACCCAAATACAAAACGAGGTAGAGTTAAAAGATTACACAGCGCTAGTCCAGCGCGCTTACAGCAGTGTGGTAGGTGGTAGGTGTTCCCGAGCCTAGTGGGATACCCAAGAGTGGGATCGTGGGGGAATAAGATGTCTTGGGGGACGTGTACCTTAATGCCTTCCGCCAGTACGTCACTGCCAGCCGGAGGAGTGGTGGGGCGTCTCTCGGCAGATCCGAATTGGGTAAAAGCAATGTGTGTACCCTCCCTTTTGCATGTTCATCCTCTGACACATTGATCTCGTGAAGATTGCGTCCTGCCACCCAGTAGGCCAGCCATTGCAGTTGGCACGCATAGTTATAAGCCCTAAAGTCCGGTAGGCCCATACCACCGGAGTCGGAGGGGAGTTGTAGTTTAGCGAGGCCTATGCGTCTGCGCCCGTGTCCCCATACAAGTTCCGTGAGTAGTGTGTCAAGAGTATTAAATGTCGCTGCTGGGAGCAGGAACGGCAGATTGGTGAAGTGGTAAATGAGGCGGGGAAGCATCACCATCTTAGAGATCGCCACTCTGCCGGCTATTGAGAGGGGCAGTGTTAGCCAGAACTGAATCTGTGTCTTCAGTGCTCTAAATTTAAGCTCTTGAGGCACAGCCGGGAGCAGGGACAGTCAGCTTAAAATCTTAAATATCTGCACAGAAATACTTTGTTTGCTTTTAATTCGCCGTTTCTGCACCCTCCTCGCTACTCAGCAGATTGCTTGCTGACGTAGGCAAGGATTCCTAACCTGCCACGACGGGATTGGCCATCGATAGGACACGCCCACCAGCTTAGCCACGCCCCCTTTGACATTTAACGCGCGCTGATCACGAGCGCAGCGTTTGTTAGATTTAAGCTCTTGAGGCACAGCCGGGAGCAGGGACAGTCAGCTTAAAATCTTAAATATCTGCACAGAAATACTTTGTTTGCTTTTAATTCGCCGTTTCTGCACCCTCCTCGCTACTCAGCAGATTGCTTGCTGACGTAGGCAAGGATTCCTAACCTGCCACGACGGGATTGGCTGTCGACAGGACATGCCCACCAGCTTAGCCACGCCCCCTTTGACATTTAACGCGCGCTGATCACGAGTGCAGCGTTTGTTAGATTTAAGCTCTTGAGGCACAGCCGGGAGCAGGGACAGTCAGCTTAAAATCTTAAATATCTGCACAGAAATACTTTGTTTGCTTTTAATTCGCCGTTTCTGCACCCTCCTCGCTACTCAGCAGATTGCTTGCTGACGTAGGCAAGGATTCCTAACCTGCCACGGCGGGATTGGCCGTCGATAGGACACGCCCACCAGCTTAGCCACGCCCCCTTTGACATTTAACGCGCGCTGATCACGAGCGCAGCGTTTGTTAGATTTAAGCTCTTGAGGCACAGCCGGGAGCAGGGACAGTCAGCTTAAAATCTTAAATATCTGCACAGAAATACTTTGTTTGCTTTTAATTCGCCGTTTCTGCACCCTCCTCGCTACTCAGCAGATTGCTTGCTGACGTAGGCAAGGATTCCTAACCTGCCACGACGGGATTGGCCGTCGATAGGACACGCCCACCAGCTTAGCCACGCCCCCTTGGACCCCTCCCCCCTTATGCTACAAAGCATGTGCCTCCCCCGGAAGCGCAGCGGACGAGCGCAGCGGGCGCGACGAATGCGCGCCGAAGGCGCGCTTAAGGCAAGCCCGTCTGCGCCCGTCCGCGCACGAACGGGCCTAGGGCCAGAATCCACGCCGGCCTCAGACACCAAGAGGGTGAGTTACACATGTCGCGCCCTACTTAGCCTCAGACCAACTAAAAACATACAGTGTAACTACGTACACGACTCAGATGGGCCATTTACCAACTGCACTCTCTGCCTTCCAGCCCACTTACAACTCACCCAGGTACATACTCCACACTCGGGCCTGAAGCTAGCAGTATTGAACTGTAGGTCGCTCCCCATGCACGCCTTGCTTATCAACCACCTACTCGGGGACCATGAGCTGGATATTCTGTTCCTCACGGAAACTTGGCTCTCGACACACTCAGACTCGGACGTGGTCTTGGCCCTGGCTCCGGGTTCCCTCATACAGTCCCAACCTCGTCCCTCCGGCAGAGGGGGAGGACTGGCCATTCTGCATAGAGATCACTTCTCATGCAGAATCAGCGATGCCCACATCACGGATTCAGAGAGCTGCCTTTTTACCATTCAGCTGGCCCCGACCACCTCACTGGCAGGCCTCCTGGTGTATCGCCCCCCCGGACACTTTGGTCCCTTTGCCAGCGCCCTACTAGAATCTACAGCAACCCTGGCCCACTCCACACCCAATTTCACTGTGCTGGGGGACCTCAATATTCATTTTGATGATCCCTCAGACACAGGGGCTGCTGACCTGATTCTAGATTTGGCCGCCTATGATCTTCAACTGGTTAACACTGGAGCCACTCACATCAAGGGCCACTTATTAGACCCAGTTTTCACAAATATCCACTCCCTCCAGGCCAACCCCTCGTGCCCCCTCCCCTGGACGGACCACTTTTTAGTTCCTCTTTTTTTGCCAGGAGAATTCAAGAAGCCACGTAAGCCCACCACTTATACTCGGGACAGGACATGGTCCAGACTCTCTACAGAAGACTGGGCCAGAGCCCTGGAATCAACGACCCCCGCTCCCTCAGGGGACCCTGTCGTAGCTGATAGTAATTTCAGGAAGTGGATTTCCAACACACTCGATTCTATACTCCCTATAAAAACCCGCGAAGACAAAAGCGGAAAGACAGGGTCAGCTCCCTGGTTTAGCCCGGAACTTAGAACCCTCCGCAAGGAATGCAAAAAAGCGGAGCGATTGTGGAGGAAGGATTGGCTACACTCTAGTAAGGATTCCTACCGGAGGACGGTACGAGCTTATAAATCTGCTCTGAAACTCACTAAAACCTCCTATTACGATGACAGGATTAAAAACTCCACTAACTCCGCAAGAGAATCCTATCTTATTGCCAAAGAACTTTTAAAAATACCACAACCCCCTTTATCAACCAGGATCCCACCGGACAGGAGCAATGAACTCGCAAAATTCTTTATCTCCAAAGTCTCCCACATCCTGGCCTCACTTCCTCAGCTACCCGGCCAGCCATCTCACTGGGACAAGGCTGTGCCTGATGCTTGCCCAGGAGGCGCCCCCCGCCCTCAGCTAACCGCTTTTAGGGCGGTCTCTTCGGACGAGGTTGGAAAGACTCTGGCCAAAATGAAAAGTGGCTCCCCGTGTGATCCCGCTCCCATGAGGTTTCTAAAAGATGTTGCCCATGTGATAGTGCCCCCCATCACGGAGCTAATCAATACCTCGTTGTCCCAAGGCTCCGTCCCTCCCAGCTGGAAGGGGGCGGTAGTCAAAGCCCTTCTTAAAAAACCTCATCTGGACCCCACTGATTTGGCCAACTATAGACCGATCTCGCTCCTTTCGGGCATCAGCAAAATTGCTGAAAAACTGGTCAACGTCCAGCTCTCCCAGTTCCTGGAATCCAATAACTTGCTGCGTCGCTCCCAAACTGGGTTTCGTCCTGGCCAAGGCACGGATACCGCCCTCCTCGCCGTCATCGAGGAGGCAAGGTGCATCTTGGATTCAGGGGGGTCAGTGACAGTGATCCTCCTGGACCTTAGTGCAGCCTTTGACACGGTGAATCACCGTGTCCTGCTTCACCGGTTGGCCAGGGCGGGACTTGGGGGCACAGCACTGGCATGGTTAGAGTCCTTCCTATCGGGCCGCTCGTTCCAGGTCTGGGATGGCAACTCCCGCTCTGATTCTATGCCTTTGACTAGTGGGGTACCCCAGGGTTCCTCACTTAGTCCGACCCTTTTTAATGCCTATATGGCCCCTCTTGAGGACGTAGTGGCCCCCTTTGGTATCAAGATTGTGAGCTACGCGGACGACACGCAACTGGTCGTCTCGCTCTCACATCTTGACCAACGCCCAGACAATCTCTTACACTGCCTCCAGGAAATCCATCACTGGATGTGCGAGTCCTCACTCAAACTCAACGGGTCCAAAACTGAAGTCATGCTGATGGGCAAGAAATGGTCAGCAATTCCATCATCAGTTTGGCCCGATGTTATGGGTGAGGTGCCCGCCCCCAGGAAGGAAATCAAGAGTCTAGGGGTTTGGCTCGAACCTGATTTGTCGATGAAAACTCAGGCAACTAAAACAGCGGGAACTTGCTTCGGACTGATGCGTTCAGTTCGTAAGATCCTGCCGATGCTCCCTCCCCATTCCAGGAAACTCCTGATGCAAGGACTTATCCTTGCCCGATTAGACTATAGCAACTCCATCTACTTAGGAGCCCCCGAATCCACCCTGGGCAAGCTACAACGAACTCAAAATGCGGCTGCCCGGATGCTAATGAATCTCCCCTCTAGAGCCTCAGCCAGACCAGCGCTCAAGGCTCTCCACTGGTTGCCAGTACGAGAAAGGATAGAGTTCAAGGCAATGTGCATCGCGCACAAACTCCTCAATGGACAAGGTCCTTCCATTCTGAGAGACATGGTCACTCCTTACAAAGCCTCGAGATCCCTGCGCTCGGACAATGAACGACTAGCTAACGTCCCCAAGTTCAGGAGGGTACGCACCGGAGGCCGCCGTTTCTCAGTAAAAGCATCCTCCTGCTGGAACTCGCTCCCCCGTTGCCTACGGCTGGAGCCTGTATACTTACGCTTCCGCAAGCAAATTAAAACTCTGCTGTTTCCCAAATAAGCTTTCTTTCCTTTCCCTTCCGGCTAACTCACGTCCTTACAGCGCGGGGATGCCTCCGGGTCACCAGGCGCTCTATAAATCGTTAAATAAATAAATAAATAATGACCCTCCCAAGGTTGCCGTCTATCATCATGTCTGCCTCCCTGTAGATGTGTATCCCAAGGTATCGGAAGGTGGTATCCGCCATCCGGAATTCGTGGGGGGCGAAGGGTAGAGGAGTAGATAAGCCCGTGGTCACAAAGGCGAAGCCATAGGACTTAGATTCGCTGATGGTGAGGCCAGAGATTGCCCTGAAGTCTTCAAATATTTGGGGTATAGGGCTCAAGTCGCCCCGTAAATCCCAGAGATATAATATAATGTCATCTGCGTAAGCGGACACAATGTGCGCCGTCCCGTGCCTCTGAACACCACAGCGGGGGACCAGTGTCCTGAGCTTACAGAGCATGGGTTCGAGGGCGAGGATAAATAGGAGTGGGGAGAGCGGGCAACCCTGTCGGGTGCCCCTCGCTATAGCTATGGGTCCCGAGATGTGGCTGGAGGTACGCACTCTAGCCGTGGGGAGGGTGTAAAGTAATCTGACCCAGGCAATGAATTCGGGTGGTATCCCGAACTTTACCAGTGTGGCAAACATATAGTCCCATCTAAGGGAATCAAATGCCTGCTTCAGATCCAGTGAAATGCAGCCCTCCGAGCTCGTGCCCACTTGGTCGTCGAGCATCAGCTGAGCCAAGCGCCTGAGATTCATGGCCGTATTGCGGCCCGGTACAAAACCACATTGGTCCGGATGGATCAGTTGTGGTATGAACTGCACGAGTCTCGACGCCAGCACTTTGCTCAAGATCTTGGAGTCAGTATTGAGGAGGGACAGGGGTCTGTAATCGGCCAACTGCAGGCCGTCTTTGCCAGGCTTTAAGAGGGATGTGATCAACGCTTGCATGGATGATTGTGGCAGGGAGGCTGTCCGTAGAGCTTCCAAATAAACAGAGTGTAACCGTGGGGCCAGGAGATCAAGGAACGTTGCATAGAATTCGGCCGGTAGGCCATCCGTTCCGGGAGCCTTGCTCTTCGGGAGAGCTTGTATTGCTTGCCTAATTTCCGCTACTGAGATGTTGCGCTTCAGGTCTTTGCATTGCCTGTCGGTGAGTTGGGGGAGGTCTAGGTCTCTCAGGAAGGCCTCGAACGCAGTCTCTGACAGGGGCTGGGGGGGGCTGTACAGCGCGGTATAATAGTCCTTGAACGCCGTATTAATCCCTAATTGGGTGGAAGTCGGGCTGCCTGTCTGGTCCAGTATTGCCAGGATCGGGCGGCAAACTGGGGAATCACGTAGGAGGCGGGCTAGTAGGGGACCGGCCCTGTCTGCTTGTGTATGCTGTCTATTTGTGTATTCTCTGTAGTCTAGGAGCCTCAGGTCTTCCAGCAGCTCTGCATGTCTAATGTGGGCCTCCCGCAGTGGCTTGAAAGGTGCATTTGTGCCCGCTGCCTCATTCTCCAGGGACGCCAGTGAGCCCTCCACTTCCTTCAATTGCCTGATCACCTCCCGCTTCCTGCCCACTCGGGTGGTCATTGCTGCCCCCCTGAGACAGAATTTGAAAGCGTCCCATTCTATCTGACGGGTGCTGGCTGTGTTCACATTTGTGGAGAAGTAGGTTTCTATAGTGTCGGACAGGGACGACCGGAAGACCGGGTCTTCAAGGAGATCTGGAGACAGTCTCCAGGTCGGGATGGGGGCCAGCCGCCTGCCCCACTGCCAATTGAGCTCGACTGGGTTGTGATCGGATAGAGTTTTCCCCATGTGTTGGGTCTGAACAATTGAGTCTGTGAGGGAGCGGGAGCAGAAGACATGGTCGATCCTGGTGTGGAGCGGGTGGGGTGGGGAGAAAAAGGTATATTCTCTCTCTTGTGAGTGCGCGCTGCGCCATGCGTCCGCCAAATCCCAACCCTCAGCCCACCGTGTTAGAGCGTCTGACTGTTTCCTGCTCTCAGTGGCCTGCAAGGGGGGATGTGACCTATCCAGTGTAATATCGAGCACAGCATTAAAATCTCCCCCAATTATCCAGCGGTGATCAGCCCAATCCGCAAGTACCCCATTTATATTTAACAAAAACTCTGCTTGACCTGTGTTCGGTGAGTACACACAACCAAATACAATGGCATCCCCGTCCAACAGCCCCCGCACAAATACATAACGTCCTTCCTGATCAATTCTCTGTTCCAGCATCTGGAAAGGGACAGAGTTGCGGAACCAAATCGCCGCCCCCCTGGAGAACGCGGAATAGGAGGTAGCGAAGAGTTGCCCTCTCCATTTCTTGCGTAGCTTCATGTTTTCAGCATTGTTCAAATGTGTCTCCTGGAGGCAAGCAATCTGTGTCCCCCTGCGGTTCAGTTGAGCCAAAATCCTATGGCGTTTGTGTACCGATCCCATGCCCCGCACATTCCAGGTGCACAATTGGTAAACATTAAGAGGCCCCATAACCATCTGTGTGATGTGGTAGAGTGAAACACCTGGGTGACCATGTCAGTTCCATTTTGCTACAAGGTGAGAGTGTCTTGCGAACAGGTAACCCCTTAACAATAAGGTCCCCAAGCCGACGGGCTCGGGAGCCAAACCAAGGTGCCCAACGTGAACACAATTCAGTTAGGTTCGTGTGCATACTGGGGGTAGTAGGCCTCTGATAACTGTCACTTAGCGGCCTGCATAGGCATGATAGCCCTCGAAAGGATGGGTCCTTATGCAACCCACTATACCTGAAGAAGAGGATCAGTCATACGTTACCACCTGGAGGGGATCAATCGTGTTGCCACTCAGAACTCCGCTGCCATCTGGGCCGTGATCTTTGGGAATAGTTGGAGGCTGTCCACTGAGACTACACTAATCCTAACAGAATAATTATTGCGGCATTTATCAGACACGTTGGCCTGCCATATGATTTGTGCCTTATTTACAGTTGGTGTGCAGTATCTATTCGTGTTTGGATGTTAAGTTGTTGGATATGGCACTTCTTCCTGTGGATAATTTGTAATAATAAGGAATGTCCAATTGCCTGGGCATTCTCCTATCTTTTGCTTCTATGCTTTAGCGACACCACACTCAACAACATGTTTGGTGGATCCGCTCAAAACATCCGTCCCAGTGCAAACCCACAGTATGAGTCCAATACTAACCTACGGTGACTTCAGATTGTTCCAAATATATATCCTGGTAAACCCCATCCTCTGTCAATTTATTTTGGTGGTGGTAACTGTCATGGTTGCTACAATTACAAACCATGTGACCTCATATGAGGTCATCTCCAGCCACTTGGTACAGTTAGTAGATTAGGGGTCTCCAACCTTTTCTGTAGTGAGAGCTAATCCTGCCCAAGGAAAGTCCTGCCGAGCTACTAGCATATTTTGTCACTGTAAAATGCTGATGATATGTATTAACATTACACTATGACCACCCTAAGTAAGATTTATCAGGAGTCACCACCCAAACATTCCAGATGAAGTTATAAGCAGAATGCTAGGAAAACGTTTATCAATATTGAATGCTTATAATCAAGTAAAATTAAAATCATCACATGCTGTGTGCCACAAAGGGTACTACTGCAGCAGTAAGTCTCCCCAACTCAAATTGAATTATCATTCAGCTAACAACTTTAAATGTGTTTTAGAATTGTAATATTTTGTCTTCATTAGCATATTAGTTTTTAAAAATACTCATATTTTTCTACGAAAACCACTTTCCAGCAATCAAACTCAATTTTCCAAAAGAAAATCCTTTTCAGAAAAAGCATAATCTTTTTCTTTAAAAATCAAATCAGTTTTCATTGTTTGAAAATACACAGTCCCTAAACATCAGCTTTTCGTTTTTATTGAGTACCACCATGTAAAAATGCCAGGGATGGACACATTCTGCTTCAAATACCCAGGAATTGGAATCATAGGCCATGCATGTTCACCATAAAACTATTAATGCATCTGTTATGCTAATAATGCCCACCATTAAACCGGGGCTACCACTGTGCCACAGCTGGATGCCCAACATATATCAGTTATGGATATTATAATGGGAGAAGCGGTTGTCACTCTGTCAGGAATGGCTATAAGCAAGCCAGTCATGCTCTTAATATGTCAGTGATGGCAGCAAGTATGTAATTACTAGACTTGTATGCCCAAAATAGTAAAGGATGTAATATTATGGCAATGGCACAATTATACCATAAACGAGCACAATTGCGTCAGAGATAATACTCTTATGATGGGGACCAGCATACATATTTGGCAGCCCTTGACACTAGGAGTAGCTTTAAGGAATCAACACTGTTTATTAGGGAAGGACACAATGTCACACACCCACACAAAAATGAATATTATGCTTCTAATTTTCTCTGCCCTGGATGCATCCTCTCTTCCATCAGCTCTTTCGTTGATCATGCTCCCAACTAACACATTTTCACTCTAGTCTAGTTCTTGCAGTCACACACTCTGGGTGGTCAGCGCTGATTACTGCTTCCACTATTCTTTGATGTCACACACAGTTTGACTGATAGAGCAGGGCATATAACATGGCCAATCTCCTTCTTAGGTAGATTTAAAATAGATAAAGATGGTTCATGTGACATACCCATAGGCCAACACCGTAGCCTATACATGCTTCAACACCCTCCGCAAACTTTGCAAGACCTTTAAATGGATTCCTTCCAAATCCAGGAAGACCGTCACCCAAGCACTCATCACCAGCAGGCTGGAAAACTGGAATGCCCTCTAAGCCGGAATCAACAAATCTCTGCTCCACAAACTCCAGACTGTCCAGAACGCCGCAGCCAGACTCGTCCTCAGCATCCCATGACAAGACCACATCACCCAGCAACTATGGGACCTCCACTGGCTCCCCTTCGAAAAAAGAGTGACCTTCAAGCTGCTCACACATACCTACATAGCCCTCCACAACACCGGACCCCAATACCTCAACGAAAGAATCTTCTTCTACACCTCCAAGAGAAACCTCAGCTCTGCTGACCAGGCCTTGGCCGAAATCACGTGTATCCACAGAGCCAGAACAGGAGGCAGATCCTTCTCCTACATCGTGGCCAAGACCTGGAACACACTGCCCCTCAGCATCAGACAAAGCCCCACACTGAAAGCATTCAGGAAGAGCCTCAAGACCTGGCTTTTTCGAATGACCTGAGCTGCCCTAATGCCCCCCCCGTGCTTTGAGACTCTCACGGGTGAGTAGTGCACTCTATAAATCCCTGATTGATTGATTGATAGGCCAACAGAGTGTGTGTTTGAGTGTTATGAAGAAGTCCTGCCATTGGTTTGGCTGTCTGTAACTCTTACGGGTAATGAAACGAGCAGTGCTGCCTTCTTTAATATACACAGAATCCCTGAGATCAGATTGGTTTGGCTTCACCTCTGAGAGCTACTTTGAGGGCTCTGGTGAGCTACTGGATGGAGACGCCGGTGGTAGATTCACTGTAGGATAAGCCACATAAAGGGTCCATTCACAAACCTATATTTGAAACATCTACGTCAGAAACAAAAGAAACCGAAGACAAGAAATCAAAAAACAGCTTAAAAAGGATTAAACCTATAAAAGACAAAACCGTCAACTCATATACTTTTGACATTATTCTGAAGAAACTGAATGACGCCCATGACATTGCTCAAAGCACTCAAACTAATACAGATCTTTTATAAGAAAAGAACATAGGTGGCAGTTTTCAAAAAGCTCAACTCGCTCATCACGATTTTAGGGTTAGTGTAGGAACAAGGTTATAGGCAAATGTGTGCTAACAAGGACAAATAACACTAAGATTCCCAGCTAGTGTTAACCAATATCTAAAGAAACCTTCTGGTATTCACAAAATCATAATATGCCCAGAGCACCACACAATAGGAACATTTTAGTCCGCCAACCCAACAGGTTCATAGGTTTGTCTGCAGAGATACAGGAACTTAGTAACACATTGGTATGTATACAAATTTAAAGACACAGTTCTTCTTCAGGTAAAAGTTGCTGGCAGAAAGAAAGAGTTAAAATATTGAAGATAACTGCTCTCTTCAAAACAAGCACTGTGAAATAACTGATAAGCTGATCATGGGTCTCAAGCGTTAGGTGACTGAGTTGGATGACAGCAGTAGGAGCAGCAATCTTCTTGTCATGTTCTTCCCAGAAGGCATTGGGTACTCCCATCTTCGGTCATGGCTTTCCTGGAAAAATGGATCCCCATGACACTGAACATTTTTCCCCGAGAGTTTGAGATAGAACTCGCTCGTCATGTGTCCAGACTCATTGCTAAGAATGTATCTTCCTCTAGGCCACTGATTTTCAAACCTTTAAGGCATCAACATCTAGAGATGATCCTTACTTGCATGAGGAAAAATTAAGTCTTAATATAGAATAAAACTAACATTTCTTTTCCAAATGATTATGCAAATACACTGTGGCCAGAAGGAAAGGTTGTGGGGGCCGAGGCACAGAACTAATCTGAGACAAATGACTGAACTTACTACTTCTGGTATTCAAAGAAGGCACTTATGATATTTGAGGAAAGTTGTTGCCTAACCTTCTATCTTCATGTTTGATTCACCTTTGATTCAGGTTTGGAGATTGGAATCAGCTGACTCAGCAGCCTCAGCTGGTCATCGGTGTTCAGAGTGTGCTCAGAGTGTACCGCGTAGGTTGGAGCTCCCGCCGAGCTCCCGCCCTGACGGCCGCAGCTTTCTCCACCAGCTCTATCACTGCTGCTGCTGCCGACAGCGGAGCGGAGCCGGAGGCCCGTGCTGAGCTCTTGCTCCCGTGCTGACTGCCGCAGCGTGGCTTTCTCCTCCAGCCCTACTACTGCTGCTGCCGACCGCAGTCCGCGTTGGGCTGAGGCCTGGGTCCCGTTTTGCTCGGTCCTCTACCCCGGACCTTCGGCGGGTGCCGCGCCGGCCAGGAGGGGTCACGATGAGGCTTGTTCTGGTGGAGGAGCCAGGTGGTGGTTGGCAGGAGCGGACGGCCATCCAACCACCGCCAGAGACAACACTGACAGCGTAGATGCTGACTGCAGGATAGCAGGGCAGCAAGCAGCCTCACCCATCGACCGTGCCCCGTTGTGAAAACAGCGTTTGGACCCTTAAGGACTCTTTCCGATCAGAAGCAGTAGGCGGTGGTGCGAGAGGGAGGGGTGTGTCAGGGGTGCAGTGGGGCAGAGCAATAATTGGGCTTCCAAGTGGCTGCTGCAGACAGCTTTTAGTATTTAGTGAACAGGGCGGCTTGGTGTGCTGGAGGGTTAGCTACCCGAGGTATCCACAGGAAAACACACTGCCTGCATGCGTGGCACTTAAAACATTTTAACTGCGGACTAAGTATAATTTGGCCTCCGTGGTCCCCTCAGAACCCAACACAGCAGTCAAGAGCCGCGTATAAACACCGCAAAAAGGTACAACATCAATACTAGAAGAAAGGACTTATCTAGTATTCAAACTGCTTGGTGGTCGTGTGGCAAAAGTAGTGCGACGAATAAAAGGTATCAACAACACTCCAACAAGTCTATCTAATTTGCGCATTAAACCCGCAATGGGGGATAATGAGATCTGGAAGGATAAGAAATCAAGTAACACAGAAAAAAATCTCAAATCAAAGGGAAACAACCAAGAGATTGAAAACCCTTTCTAAAAATCTTCTAGACTCCCCTCAGCATCAGGGTTCAGCATCAGCGCCCCGCACTTATCCCGTATTTGGGGCAATGAATTCGAGAGGCAAGTTTACCTTTCTTAAGGACCCAACAATGATTATTTATGCAACAGAGAGAGCAGTGGAGTTTTCAAATCCATTGCACCCACAAAAGCAGGGTTCTTCTACAGAACTGGTTCTAAACACGATTACAGAGCTAAGTCTAACTGCAAAAGATATAATAGAACCCCTCAATAATGGCCAAAATCCAGCTGGAGGAATGAATCAGGATGAAGACTTAAAAGCAATGACTCCAGTAACAATTCCTAAACAAAATAGCCATGTGACATATGCTCCAAGTTCATACTACAAATTTAACTCACTCTACCCCAAGATTGAAGCACTCGACAAGCATTGCACAACAGTATAACCTAAATCTGACGTTGAGTTTGAATAAAGCAAATGAAACAAATGATCTATGGCATGAATCGACCCAAGCCTCAGAAGCCTCAATTAAAAACATTCTGGATACTAAGTACCAGTATAATCCAGTAAAAGGTCAAAGTGAAAAGGAAAAACAAGCAATAATTGAAATCTCAAGTGTTTTAGATCAAGCAAATAGTGACGGCCAGATAATAAACCTGGCGGATATGGAAGACAGCGATTGTATTTTGGCTAGTAGAACACCACCAAAGGAGATAAAAAAGGCAAAGTGTAACAACCCCTTTAATAACGATAAATGAAAAAGATATTAAAGATGAAGATTTAAAAATAAAAATGGAAGATTTAAAAAAAAAATACATCCTATACTGGTAAACTCTCTGCAAACTTCAGTCATTGTTCTGAATATGCAGTCGGACAAACTGGACATCCAGATTACTTTAATGAATCTAATCGCAGGCCATATAGCTGATATAAATTTAAAGGTCGGAATTCTGACGGATATTATACTGCAGAAAGGCAAAGTGGCTACAAATACTATAGAGGGCTGTTGTGTTTGTGGCCCAATAGTGGACAAACTAAGTACTGTACCAACAATTTTAATGAGTATACTGAATGAAAATAAACTGACTAATAAGTTGAATGCGGTATCTGCGATTACACAACAAGAGCTAGCAAAGGTCAGTAGAACCAAGCCACAGGATACACATGTACTAACAAACAGGAATCAAAGAGTTTTACTCCATTAAATGATCTTATTGAAGTTGATCAGAAATCGTTAAAATTATCAAAATATTCTACAGCATCAAGGGCCAGATGTAGGTATTCCCATTTTACAGATTCTAAAATACAGAATTTTACCGATTCAGTATTTCAGAATTGGAAATGGGATGTAAGTAAAAATTCTGAAAAATATACAGAATCAGTAAAATTCTGAATTTCCCATTTAGTATTTACCGAATCGTTAAATACTGAATCGATAAAATCCGAATCGGTAACACCCATTCATCCCTATGGGCCTTCAGACCCATAGGAATGAATGGGAATTACAGATTCAGTATTTACCGATTCGATAAATACTGAATCGGTAAATACCGAATCGGAGATTCAAAATATAACTAATTGAGCTTGTCAACCAATCAGGTACATCCACCAAACCCCAAAACAAAGCAACAGAGGAACAAACCAATCAAATGCATCTACCCCATCCCACAACCAGGAAGTGGCCACACCCATGCAGGTGCAGAGTACCCGAACATTCCAGAGAGCTGTGAGACACTGAGCAACTGGCTGCCCTGAGCTGAGCTGAAGTGCACAATGGAATCACAGGAGTCATAGAGGGAAGGACCAGAGCGCAAGAGAAAACTGAAATTCAGTACAGCTGAACTGCAGGTGCTGGTGGAGGAGATTGTGAGACACCACACCCAGCTATTTGGTATGCAGTCTCTGCATGTTGCAGAGTCTGTGAAAAGAAACACCTGGCTGGGGATCCAGTCAAATGTGAATGCCATCGGGGTTACAACCAGGGAAATTGATGACCTTAAAAAACAGTGGTATGATCTTAGGATCATAACCAAAAAAAAGCTGGCAGCACAGAAAAAAGAAGCCAGTGCCACAAGGGGAGGAAGGAGCAGGGCACCTGCCCTAACAGACCTGGAGCAGCTGGTGGAGTCCACCCTGGAGCTAGAGAGTGTCCATGGTATATGGTGGATGCTGACAGCTTAGCCAGAGCTGCATCAAAACAAGGTAAGCTGAATAGACATCAATCCTCCCCCCATTCCCTGTCCCCCCTTCCCCAATGTGGTTGTGTGTCTCACACACCAGTACAGGTTTTACGATTTACCTGCAATGCATCATGGGAGATGTAGTCATAGAAACATACATCACTACATACATCACAGAAAACAGCAAGGCATACCACACACTACATCCATAAGCAGTTGAGGACTTTGCAATTGTGTGACAGGAATGTGATTTAATAATGACACACAGGTGTACAGCACCACTGAGCCAATGTCCATATCTGTCCACAGGAGAGTCATCGCGCAGGACAGCGAAGGAAAGGGAGAAGAGGGCACCCCAGACCGAAAGGAGTGAGGACGCAGCCACAAGTTTAGAGCAAAGCACTGAGCCGCCACCTGCACCCACAGCACAAGCAGCATCAACACCAGAGCGACCCACGACACCACAGCCTTGTTCGCCTTTGCTGTACGGCTCACCACAGCAGGACCCACCAGCACTCTCTCCCACACCAGCTACAGATTCCACAGAACTGGTAAGGCCAAGGAGGCATGATGTGCCTCCTCTCAGAATCTTGGAGACGTCCGATGAAGATGAGAGGGAGGGTGACACCCAAACAGCTACACTAGAGCCAAACAAAGCTGGGCAGCAGTCCACATCTGTAGGTGTGCGTACCGGTGCCAGACGCCATAGGGTACGGGAGAGAAGCACATCTCAGGATGGAGAGGGGGTCTTCTGTAGGTTGGAGGCCACAATGGTCAAAGTGCAGTGCCTGCAGGCAAAAGGAATATTGTCTGTTCAGAGACAGGTGCGCCAGTTAAACACCAGGATGGGCAACATAGACCGGGAATTAGCTCCATGGCAGAGAGCATGAAAGACATGGCAGATGGAATAAGGGACATGTCGCAGGCCATGATGGCTCTCAGTGAAAATCTCAAGTCAGACCGCACACAGAGGCTCCAGGAGAGGCAGTGTATACAGCAAAATACAAAGGCAATGAACCGTCTTGCAACAGCCACCCCCCTGCTATGTCGTCGCTCTGTGGCCATGTAAGAGGGCCTTGTGCACTGCTGCACAGATGTGTCTAGGGGGATGGGGAGAGTGACATCTGCCATGGAACTGCTACTCACCAACTAGTCAGCCAACGCTAGGGACCTAGGTGTGGGGGACACAGATGACACCACCAGCAGGAGCAGCAGGAGCACTCTCACACCAGCCATAAGAAGAAGCAGGAAGCACCAATCTGCTGACCCTGGCTCTACAGCCACTGTTGAGACCCAGCCTCGGGCATCCTGCACTGTTGTGCTTGGGCGCAAACAATAATGCTGCCCAAACTCCACAGCACATGTCAGGGTGAAGTAACCTGTGACCGTCCAGTGAGGTAGTCAGACATTGAAGTACCATGGTGTGCCATTGGTAATTTGCCGTAGTGACCATTAAACTACGTCATTCACATACAAAGCCTGGCTGTGTCTCCTTACTCACTTAGAAATAGCTGCGTGTGATCTCTGCCCGTCTCAGTCTCCCATCTGTTGCTGGCGCTGCTCCTGCTGCACAGGGCTCTAACTGTTCAGTTCCTTCATCAATGTCCTCATGATGTGTTATTACCACTTCTGTGCCTTTCTTGGTGGCAAGGTTATGCAGCATGGCACAGGTCGCAATGATTTTGCAGCAGATGATAGGAGTGTACTGCCGTGCACCTCTGCTCTTGTGGAGGCAGCGGAACCTGCTTTTTAGAAGTCCAAATGTACGTTCAACAACGTTGCGTGTAGCTCTGTGTGCCACATTGTAACGCCTCTCACTACTGGTAGATGGATTCAGGTAGGGGGTGAGAACAAAGGACCGCACAGCATAAGCGCTATCGCCTAGGTGGAAAAGAGAGTGCCATGAGTTACATTCTCCAAATACATTCATCTGCAATAACTATCAGGGTGTGTCACAGTTATTTACCTAGCAGGTATCCTTCCCCAAATTCTCCAGCAGCAAGGCGTGTGTAGATCCCACTGTTCTGGAATATGTAGGAGTCGTGGGTGCTCCCAGGGAATTGGCCACAATGTCTGTTATGATGTTGCTGGTGTTGCATATCACCTGCACATTGATTGAGTGGGTTGACTTTCGGTTCCTGTATATGTATTCTGTGGATGCAGGTGGGCAGATTGGGATGTGGGTGCCATCTATACAGCCTATGACGTGAGGGAAGTGTGCCAGTTGATAGAACTCAGTTTTGGTCTTCAGCAGTTCTGTATGTGTGTCAGGGAAGCTGATGTAATGATGCATTCTCTGCATCATGGCCTCCAGGAACTTCCGGAAGAAACGGGACAGGCAGCTCTGGGACACCCCACCTACCGCTGCAATCACAGTCTGGTAACTCCCAGATGCAAGCAGGTGTAGGCTACACAGCACCTGCACATGGGGTGGGATGGCGTGCGCCCTTGGTGTTGGGTGCTCCAGGAGTGGGTGCAGGTCCCTGATCAAGTCCAGGATGGTTTGAGGGTGTAGCCTGTACCTTTGTAATATCTCTGCCTCAGTGAGTTGGAAGAGCGTAATCCTCTGCCTGTAGACTTGCTCCTCCCTTTTCCAGACCCTCTCTCCTGCTGCCTGTAGCCGTAGCCGCCTTGCAATGACGTAGAATGCCGCCATTATGGTCACACTGTTGCATTTTGGGGCCTTTTTATAGCCTGCACATGGTTACCACCTGCTTTCACTCCATGGTAAATACCGACTCTTAAATACCGAATTCCATGAAATTCGGTATTTTTGAGGTTTCCTACATCTCAAAACAAATTTTTTACCATTTCTTATTTACCGATTCGGTAAATAAGAATTCGGTAAATAAGAAATCGGTAAATTCTGATTCGGTAATTTACCAACTCTTATTTACCGAATCGGTCTATTTTAGCCTCCTACATCTCAAAAGCCAAATACCGGTCGGTAATGGCAGAAATTCAGTATTTTCGGCCGTTACCGACCGATATTTGGCTACCTACATCGGACCCCAAGTATCTTGGCTATTCGTAATGTAGATTCCACTGAGAAAATGATATTGCAACAAGTGGATCCAGGCAATATTCCAAGCCTTAAACAGACTAAAAGGCAGAAGAAACGTGTTAGGAAGGCCAGGAAAAATCAACAACATAAAGGAAATGTGACTCAAATGGCAAAAAGATTTTACCCAATGTTTGCACCGAAGGTCAAGGAGCAAACTGTAATCAAACAGGAGCTTATGGATGAACGAAAATGCCCTGTGGGGAATGCAATGCAAAAGGAACAACCATTTAAAGAAATTAGAGCTGTGAAAGAGGTATGTGAATCACCAGTCAATCTCACTAAACCTACAACAAAGAGCTTGTTAGTAGGAACAAAGATTGACCTTGATCAAAGGACGCAGACCCTCACAATGGAAGGTAACATCGAATACAGTCATCAGCTCATAACCCTTGCTGGCCCACCTGTAATTGGTCAGCAGATAGTGCCCGCAATTGTTGGAGACATGAAAGACGAGAAAAAAAATTGACATAGCCCCAATCCATAAATCAAATAATAAATGTTATGTACAACAACGAGAAGTAGTATTATATAATGCACCACAATCAAGTCAGGATTTAAATGAACAGTCAAAATAAATCCATCCTATAGTATGTTGCAGCAATCATCAGGACTACACCAAATGAATCTGGATCAGTCCATACATCACGTACCTCACTTAAGAAATCAGGAGCAAATACAGAATGTAAATAATCAGATCATATTCACTCCACAATACATATCACAAGGTCCTCAGGATTGTTTAAACAGAGGCAATATTTTGAGCTTAATGGCAGCCATTCCATCATTAAACCACCTTAATACAACCGATCTTTTTTCTATTGAGTACATCAACCAGGGAATAATGAACCAAACTGAACAAACTATCTCCACATAGAAGTCATCCGAGTCAGTCTCATTAATCTTGAAATCAGAACAGCAGTTTAAGAACTAGGGCATAACACTCTCCAAACCTTCAAAAGAAACTTTACCCTTTACCTCTGTTATGTGCACCTAATAATCGTGCACATACACAAAGTGTAACCTCAGTTTATTCTATATTAAAAAATGCAAGACGCGACTCGAGAGGCAATGCGATAGAATCACAAAGGAAAATTGATGTGGCAAATGAAGGATCTAGAATGGCTAGGCGAAGAGAATGACATAATAATGACTGCAATTATGAATTCCAGCCAGGTCTAAAACTTCTGTCGTGGAATATTGCAGGAGCAAAGCAAGAACTTCATCATAACGCGGTACCTGACGACTGGGAACATTTTGATCGAATTGCCCTTCAAGAAACCTGGCTAATCGCACCGGTACAAGTAGCAGGTTATACCCTACATCATGTAGAGGCAACAAGATCTCAACGATACGGTAGGCCAAAGAGTGGCCTAGTCGTTTACATATCCACTACATTAAATACTGCGTCACTGCAGTTGCCAGCAAAAACATCTGACATGAAGCTGATCAGCATTGTGTTGGGGCAGCACAATGTAGTTAGTACCATCATTCTTATAAACGTGTATGCACACCCAAGCAAAAAGCGGAAAAAAGAACTATGCAGCAAATTAGTTAGGGTAATATCTGAAATAAGGTTCAAGAACCCTACGTGGGATATAATCTTTACAGGTGACTTTAACTCCAACTTAATATTTATCCCAGATACAAATGTTCATTTAGATGCGGAGAATGAAATCTGGGCTGTGAAAACACAAGCTGCACCATACCTTGGGAAAATCGAGCGACAAGGGCAGAATCTGGTGACAACCTTGGAACACCTCGGTTTGAGAATAATTAATGGAAGAACTCAGAGCGATACTCCCCAAAACTTTACATATTATGGGGTGAAGGCACGATCCACTATAGACTTTACAATACTTACTCTGCCACTGCTTGCATTAGTAGAGGATTTTCCCATCAAATATATCGTCAAAAGTGATCATTCACATCAGCGACTTACATTATTAATTTCTCCACAAAGGCTTATGGAAGCCTTGCCGTCCGTCAGTAGGAGAAATATTAACAGTTAACCTGAAGCGCATAAGATGAACAACCAATATCCTCCCTGATATAGCTGTCAAAGCAAAGGAGTTGGTGACAACACACCATCCCAGGGCAGGGTCTTTGACAGCACACTGGGAAACTTTTCAAAGAAATTTGCTAAAAGATGCCCCTACAAGAAATTGTGGCAAGAAAGCGCGACAGATGCCTCTTAAATTTATGGGGAATAAAGCTTGGAATACAAGGAAAGAATTGAGAGCATTGGTAAAAACTAAAAAGGCAAAACTGTCTCTAACAGTGCCTGGGAAAAAATAAAATCTCTTAAAAAACAATTTAAAAAGGAAATTTGGGAGAGCAGAAAGATACAAACAGATAATATCTGGTCCAAGCTGTTTTTTAATGCAAAACAGTCAAATGTAAAAGCATTCTGGGAACAGGTTAATTGCCTTGTGAGACCTAAAAATATACTTAACACTCCTTTCGGAACAGGTTTGGATGCAACATTTAATAAGTACCTTTGGGAAGGTAGATACAGTGACAAAAGAAGCTACAAACATCCTTAGACATCTGCCATCAAAGGTTGACAACGCAATTTCAGAATTAATGCCAAGGGACACTATCCAACCAATTTTACATAGTCAAACTGTGGTGATTAAATCATCTTCTATTGCTGAATAGACATCTGGAATATTCTATGATGTACACGCAACAGCAGACAGCATGATTAAAAACTCCATTTTGCAATTCACAAAAGATGATGTTCTCAAAACAATAAGGGCAGGTAGAATGGATGGTGCCCCTGGACCTGATGGCATCCCAGAGGCAATTTTCAAATTGGACCCGGATTTTTGGGCTGCACCTATGATCCATTTGTTCAATGAGGTGAGCAGCTCAGGTATTTTACCTGAAAGCTGGAGGGGCACCATAATCAACCCTGTACATAAAGGAGGTCATTTGGAAGATCCAGCAAATTACAGATTGATTTCTCTAATGGACTCAGAAGCTAAATATCATGCCTCTCTAATTCTCAGTGATTTGGTACATTGGTCGGAAACATAATCCCCATAAATCAGTCTGGATTACGTAAGGGTTCGGGCACAATTACAAACATTCTAGCCTTAGGCTTAATAGCAGATAAGATCATACAACAGCGAAAAAGCCTATATGTATGCTTTGTAGATTTCAAAGCTGCATTCGATCGAGTAGATAGAGGTATTCTATGGAACAAATTGAGGCAGTGGGGGCTTCCAACGCACATCCTCTGAGCCATAATGCAGTTGTACACAAACACCTGGATGCAAGTTTAACTAGCAGATGGCTCCAGACTTACGAGGAAAATACAAACAGAAAATGGCCTAAAACAAGGTTGCGTTTTATCCCCCTCACCTGTTTAACTTATTTGTGGCTGATCTTTCCCCCAAGCTGGACCAGGCAAACCTGCATCCACCAAGGCTAGGCCTCCTGCAACTAACGCATCTATCCAATGCGGACGATATAGTGTTGCTAAGTCAAACGAAAGTAGGGCTTCAAAGAGGAATTGACATATTGAGCAATTTTGCAAAGAATACCCTATTAGAAAACATAGCGAAAACCAAGGTCATGACAATAAGTAACCGCCTGCAGGCACAACAACAATTCAAACTGGGCAAAGTGAATTTGGAGGAAGTCACAAATTATAAATACCTTGCCCTAAGTATTGATAGCAGATTTAACTTTAAAACACATAAGGATGGTTTAATGAAGAAAGGAAATGGATTGATATATGCTTTTTGCTCTATAGCAAAGAGTTTAAGCGGTCCATCGTTTAAACCATTACTGGCTGTTGTTAAAGCAAAGCTCTTGCCGACTTTAGCCTATGCTACTGAAGTTCAACATGGCAAGGAAGTAGCAGTTCTTGAGAGAATGCAAATCAAGGCATATAGAACAGTATTCGCTCTACCGAGAAATTCTTCCCCTGTGCAGATTCGCCTAGAGTTTGGCTTACTGCAGCCCCGTCTAGCAAGAATGTATGCAACAATAAAACTGTGGTATAAAAGTCGGTCAAGCTGCCAGAATCCGCTTAATAGCGCCATTTGGGAAGCTCAAGAGAGTAATTCACTATCAGCTTATCACAAACATTTGCAGCTATCAATAAAATTAACAAAGGTGTCAGAGTTATGGAACTTGAATTTAACATTCACAACATTTCGGTGAATAACAAATAAAGCAGCAAAAAGATACTCGTTAACGGAGGACAAATTTATATTCAGTAAGCGCTCCCATGCCTGGATGGTACTGCAATCCTATACGATTTTACAAGCAGCGGCTTATTTGGACATAACATTCTATTCATCTAAAAAGAAAATTGCTAGCAATACACCTTGGGGCACTACCAACTAATGCTGATCAACCCCTCTGGAAATACAGTGGTCCGCCGTCATGTGTATTATGTGGTGCTCCGAAGCAGGACTTTGTTCACCTGATCTGTATATGTCCCATTTTAAAACTAAATCCTCTTTAATTGCTAAAAAATCCTTTTAAAGATAGGGCATTACGCACTGCAGATCTGCTATATTAAAGTGTCTTGATCCACATGACCCGCAACTTAACTGTAGATTGGTAACGTTTTTACTCTTATATGAAAATTGATTTGACCTAGCATTTTAAATGGTTCTTTACTAAAGAGATGAAACTTTTGATACATGGCTCAGTTATTGTTTTATACAATTGGAACTGGTTTCTGCAGCGGACAACCAGTAAGTGTAATAGGTATATATACTAGTGCTAATACGGTCTTGATATGGTATCATCAAAAGCTGTACATTTTATTAATGGTAATTAATGGTTTTAATATGTACAGTATATGTTCCTCTGCCGACTGATTAATTTTATTGGAATTGTTATGGTTTTAATTAGCTTGAACAATGAAGATACATTTGACATTTATGATTTTTGGTATTCACAGAAATCACTTACGACTCCTAACTTTACGTCTGCAGTCGGGCCGGAATCTCCATACCCAGACTGTACTCTCCGGCTCAAGTCGTAATCTCTGGCTCGGTCCATATAAAGTGTACTCAATGGCAATGCAATTTTTACAAGAAGGAACATTAGGAATGTGTGATAAATGGTAAAGGATAAATTGTTGTAAGTTCAGGATTTTGTCTCAGAAAATGCTTACATTTTCATTACTGCAAGGCCTGTCTCACCCATAGGATAACATTGGGATTACTTTATTACATTTTATAAGTGTAATTTCCAACTAGGAAGAGATTGGATCACCAAGTTTGGTGTCTCTTCAATCCCAATTTGAAATCACAACTCAGGGTGAAGTCTGAATTTAAAATGCAATTCTGAAAAAGCCCCTTGTAGAAAGTTTCCATTTTCTGACTTTAGCCATTTGGTGACTGCTGCCTGTCCCTGAATACACGTCTGGGGTGGGTGACAGCTGGGGTTTGTGCACACACAATGGGAGCTTAGGTGTAATTTGATGGGTATTAATGGGCCATTAACTGGCTTGATGGGGGGAAGCTGAGCACTTCCTCATTTATACCTGAACAGGCTGTGTCCAATCCAGACACAATAAGGCTTAACAACCCTGCATTGTCACTCCAGTCAGCTTGGAGCCAGGACAGGGAGGTAGGTCTTTTGTACACTTCAAAGGCATGCCTCTAGAAAGTTCTCCCCACTTCAAAGGCACAACTTGCATAAAAGGAGTCCCTCAGACACCACCACTTCAGTACACTACTGGGCCCATGAAGCACTCTGCCAGGAGGAAGGACTGCTGTGCTGGTGCAAGGTCTGCCACTCTGCTGGACTGCAGCTCTGGAAGAACTGCTTTTCTGCTGTGCTGTGCTGCCCTGCTGCTTGTTACCCTCTGCCCAGCTGATGTATGCTGGACGCATCTCACTTGAACCCCGAGAGACTCCAAGGGCATGCTGGCTTGCCTCCTGTACTAAGTCTCAGGGACATCAAAGACTTCTCTTCCACTTGCAACAGCACCTGGACTTTGTTTTCTGCAATTTGTGCCCTACCATGTGGTGGGAAACTAGTCCTGGGCCCATGGAACTGGGTATAAAGTACTGCAACTGCCAGAATCCAGGCATCTATGATGCAGTGCCAATCAGAACTGGTCCATCTCCCTCGACAGCGACACATCACCACTGCTGCATGGACCAGGGACATCGCATTGCCAATTGCGTTGTGCATTGTCTCTAGTTTCTGGCGCATCTCCGACTTTGCAAGGCTCAGCGCCAATTAATCACCTTCAACCCAGCGGCTAGGAGCTGACACATTGCCTACATATGAAGGATCAATGATGAAGCATTGTCTCCTCTGCTCCTCGCATTTGATCTTCGATGTCGACGCAACCATGAACCAAGGTACTGTTTTAGCAGGCCAAGACTGGTCCCTGTTTCCGACCCACGGGCAATGGCGGGCGGCCTGAACTTTTAAATTTACACCGGTCAAGCGTGACCAGAGAGCCCCAATTGATGATTTAAGCTTTCAAGCACTACAATTTCATTTCAGGCCTGATTTAGATCTCTGAGGACAGTGTACTCCATCACAACGGTGACAGATATTTCATCCGCCAAAATATAAATTCCATACGATATAATGTGATTTATATTTCGGTGGAAGTGATATCCCTCACTATTTGGGCAGAGTAACCCATTTGCCAAAATCTATATCAGCCCCATAATCTTTAAAAATCCATAACTCCAGTTCTACTTATTGGATGTTTGGCATTTTGGTCTTGTTTTGTTAATTAAATAAAGCTCTATTTTCTAACCAGGCATGGTATCCTTTTGTGTGGTATTTTCACAGTGTTACTGTTTGAAGTGTTGCACAAATACTTTACACATTTCCTCCTAAGTTAACCCTGACTTCTCTGTGCCAAGCTAGCAGAGGTTGAGTACACGTTAATTTAGGGTGTGTATCTCACTAACTCTGATTAGGATTGTGTTTTTTGCTGGATCAGGGTGCGTACCTCTTTTGACCAGAAACACAATTTCTTACATTGGTGAACTAACACTCCTTAGCACACGTTGAAAATGATTGAAGTTACTTAATTAAGCAGTGTACATAGTCTTCAGGCTGATGGGAGCTGTTTTGAAGATCTACGAAATTAAAAAACAAGCAAGAAGAAAAAGAAAAGAATTGTGTTTATTATACTTATCTGTATTGACTATGTACACTGCTTAATTAAGTAACTTCAATCATTTTCAACGTGTGCTAAGGAGTGTTAGTTGTTCTTGTAGGCCTAGGCCTGTCCTGGGGAGTTTGGTGGTTCTCCTCACCTTTTAGCATCGTTACATGAACACGGCTTATCTTGATACTTTGTGTGATTCTTCTTAGTGGCGCCATTTTACCTAAACTTAATACCATTGTCCGGGGTTTTGATTCTTACATTGGTGATCATCAGTGAGGTAGAACTTGTGTTTGTGCAGTGCTATACAATAATTTGATGTACACCACTAATCCATACAAAAGACCGTTTCAAACTGTTTTCAATTCTCCCTAATTGGCATTTCTATTTTCTCCAAAAATCATATCTCTGACTTGAGGATCTACATCTGAACCTGCACCTGTAAAAATGGACTTTGAGCTGGAAAATCTGGAGGGTTATACTTTTGCCAGTTTAAAGAGTTCTGCGAGGGAATTGGGCTTTCTTACAAAGAGCACCACCAAGAACCACCTGGAAGGTGCAGCTGCAAAAGGAGCTGAGGGCCTGGGCCGAACCTTGTGCTCCTTTAAATGTGACGTTGTATTCAAAAGGAGGGAGGAGGATATGGGATCTATGTAGATCCAGAGGGCCAATTTACCACTTGAAGGAAGTAGGAGGTCCAAACCGCAGCATAGGCCCTCAGATAACTGGTACCGAAAACAAGAGGGGGCTGGGCTGTTCCTAGGTTCAGGGTGCAGGTCAGAGGGAGGTGGAACTGTGTAGGAGGTTAGGTGATAACCTGCCTATGGGTATCCATTTTGTTGGATATAATGGCCTCACACACCCGTGCAGGTGTCATGCTTCATCTTCGGCAGTGCTCCTCGTTGGGTGGGCGGTGCAATACCCAACGGGCTACACCTCAAAGAGGGGCTCTTTGGCGGAGATCTTTTATCCAACTGCCCTTAGGTGAAGTGTGGGTGAGGGGCCAGAGTTAAGGGAGACGGTGTGGGAAATTAAAATAACGCCGGGGTACCGGAAGGAATTTTATTCGGGTGGTCCCAAGCGCTAGCTAAAAACAACAGTAAGTCTAGGAGGTCTGGAAAGTAATGTTTTCCGCGCTCTAGACTATACTAGTGGGTGCAAGGTGTGGTCGACATGTTTCTCGCTTGAGGCTAAGTTCCCCGCGATTCATCAGGACCTATAAAATATTGTTGGTTGCCTACACTCTTACTGATCTAACTAAGTCTCAATGCTTACATTAATAGTTAATAAGAGGTGTACCTGTATATACTTTGTTCCATGCCTGGGATTAGGAAACAAAAGGGAGAGGGTAGGTGGTTACATCTCTCAAGTAGGTACAGTACAATGATTCCACTTCTTACTTGACCTGGTGCATTCAGTGGCATGCTAGTGTAGTGACTACTAGCACGTGGTGAAAGTGAAACATCTCCAAGAGGAGCACACTTGTTTTGCATGCTCACATGTGTCGGTGAGGAAACGTTACATGTGGCATTAAAAAACTAGAAGAACAGCAGCATTAAAAAAATAGCAGCATTAGAATTTAGATTATCAGAAAACACAGCTCCGGTCTATATGGGTCTTGGTTAACCCCACTCACCTAAAGTTCAATATTAAAATGTTACATCAGTGTCTGGCGGGATGAACATTGGTGAGTCAAGCCTCTGTAGCTAAGGCTAGAATGAAATAATCAAAGGTGGGGAAAGAGACAATATCTGAATTCAAACCAATTTCAATAGTTATTATTAAATGACATAACTGTCTGACCTCAGCCTTAGTTGTACAGGTATCAGTGATGGGGGGCTATTGCCTCTGTTCGTGTTAGGATGCTATAGTTGAACTTGTCACTGTCAGTCTGTCCGTGTATCTGGGCTTCAATTAAACATATGGGCAAGCATGTAAAGCAGCCCGTCTATGCCATATTTGCAACCGCCTGAATTAAAACAAACTTTCGTACGTGGGCAAGGGGTCAAAGCCCCTCTAGCAAAGACCTTATCAAGTGTTATGGTTGTTTAGACTGCTCCGGCGAACCTCCGTGCTCGGAGTCAGGAATACATGTCTTTCCCTTTAACCTAGCGTTACCAGAGGTCTGCTGTAGCGAACGTAAAGACAAAGTGAAAACAACCCATCCCAGGGCGCTCCACACCAAACCCATCACAACTTACTTGAAGCTCCCGTGCTCCTCTCGTGTGTCCTACCCCTCTCCGCCAGGACCGGATAGTACCGGCGGCTCGGTGGACATCCTATTTATTTTAGGAATGGGCGGGACCGGTTTGCAGGGAATGCTCGGTTGAATGCGTGTCATGTGATAAGTTCGGTAAAGAGAGCGGCCATTTTGTAGTGGCTCTTTCGTCTATAGATTTGTATCATATTCCGGAGGAACAACACATGTCGTTACTCAGTGGGATTTAACTCACAAAGGTTCATAGTTATTGTGGGCAAGTTCTATTTAGAACCCCTTTACTGGAGGTGATGATCCCGTGTCTAAGCGTCATGTGATCTAGTCTACTCGGGGGCCATCTTGGAAAGGTATGCGGTGACTGAAATGGCTAGAGGTGTTACCTTAAGGTCAGCTGCTGGTCATGTGGTCCGGTCCCCACGGAGTGGCGGCCATTATTAATTGGTGTATTGGTGTTATCTAAGGACTATTAATACAGGTTTACAAGGTTAGAGCTTTGCACCGCATCACTAATAGGGTGAAAATATTGATAATTACATTGACGAGACATTAGTGATGGTGTCAGTATTACTATCAGATTGACACGTTTCAGTTTATAAAAGCAGAGGAGGTGGCTGGCGCTTAGAGGGCACTCCAGGGGATGTCCTCATTTAACCCTTTCCTGTCTGTGGCCAGGCGATGGATCCATCTTTGCTCCCTGTAGAAAAGGCTGGTTTTCGAGAGGCTCGCATTTGCTTCAATTATGAGCCATTTCATAGAGTCCGCTGTGTGGTTTGTCTCCAAGTAGTGCCTGCACATCTTTGTATTATTTTTCTTACATCGAAAGTTACTCCGATGCTCTGAGATGCGCTGTTTGATTGGTCTAGTGGTCATCCCCACATACTGGAGCCCACAGGGGCATACTAATAAGTATACGCAATTTGGTGTATTGCAGTTTGCGTGTCCCCTTAACTCCCACTTGAAAGAGTCGGTGAGCTGGACGGTTTTGTGTATTGCAGTAAAAGGACATGCGCTACACGTGCCACAGGGGTAGTGTCCTTTCACTGGTGGTAAATGCCACAGGGTGTGCTGGCCCGTTGTGATTTGTCTTTTAGGTCTTGTATGGATGAGTATGTCCTTTACATTTTTGGACCTCTTGAAGGCAAACCTCGGGGGTTCAAGGGAGAGTTCGCCTGTGTTGAGGATGCCCCAGTGGCGCATGATGACCTTTCTTACCGCAGTGGAGGCTGGCGTGAAGGTGGTGACGCATGTCATTGGTTCATCGATTTTGGGGATTCGGTCCCTATGTTCTAAGAGTGCTCCTCTGTGATTGTGTTGGGCTCTTTTCTGTGCTCTTGTTATCTCTCTACTTGGATAACCTCTATCAGCCAGATTCCTTGAGAGAATGGTAGACTGGGTTCTGTACTCTGCTATGCTGCTACAGTTGCGTCGTACTCTCAAGAATTGCCCAAAGGGTAAGTTGGCTCGCAATGCTTTTGGATGGTGGCTACTATAGTGGAGTAGGCTATTGCGGTCTGTTGGTTTTCTGTACATGCTGGTGCTCAATTGACCTTCCGTTAGTTTGATTGTCAAGTCGAGGAAGGAGATTTGAGTGGCAGAGTCTGTTATTGTGAAATTAAGATATACATTAAGTCTGTTCACCCATTCAAAAAATTCATCGAGCGAGTCCCTGGTACCAGCCCAGAAGATCAGAATGTCATCGATGAACCGCCTCCACAATTTGATGTTATTGTGGTAGGGGTTGGTAGGGGAGTCGATATACATTTTTTCGAAATCTGCCATGTAGAGACACGCCACAGAAGGGGCAAAAGTACTGCCCATCGATGTGCCCTGCGTTTGATGGTAATACTTTCCTTTAAACTCAAAGAAATTTTCTGTTAGTGCAAGATTGGCACATTCCATGACGAAGGCTGGGGGTGTAGGCGAGGACCATATCTCGGTACTCAGTAATTCTTCTATAACCCCTAGTGAGGCCCTCTGTGGGATGTTAGTGTAGAGGGCCTCTACATCAAGGGTTACAAGAAGATCAATCTGGAGGTTATCCTGGAAGGTGTCAAGGAGACGTAGAACATCAGTTGTGTCCTGTATATAGGACGGAATGCGTTTTACCAAGGGTTGCAGGTAATGATCACAAAATTGTGATAACGGTTCCAATACGGAGTCGATGCCTGAGACGATAGGACGTCCCGGTGTTGGAGTGGTCTCCTTATGTATTTTAGGGAGAGTATAGAAGTACGGAACCCTGGGATCTTTCTTAGTCAGGAATTCCGCCTCCTTTTTGGTGATCCACCCCTCGCTAAGTGCCGGTTCCACAATCCCCGCAATTGTGCATGCGAGGCGTTTCGTTGGGTTGGAGGGAATTGGTGTATAATAACGTCCATCCCCCAGTTGTCTGAGGCATTCAGCTTCGTAATCAGTGGTATTCATCAGGACGGTGGCTCCGCATACCTTTCCAAGATGGCCCCCGAGTAGACTGGATCACATGACGCTTAGACACGGGATCATCACCTCCAGTAAAGGGGTTCTAAATAGAACTTGCCCACAATAACTATGAACCTTTGTGAGTTAAATCCCACTGAGTAACGACATGTGTTGTTCCTCCGGAATATGATACAAATCTATAGACGAAAGAGCCACTACAAAATGGCCGCTCTCTTTATCGAACTTATCACATGACACGCATTCAACCGAGCATTCCCTGCAGACCGGTCCCGCCCATTCCTAAAATAAATAGAATGTCCACCGGGCCGCTGGTACTATCCGGTCCTGGCGGAGAGGGGTAGGACACACGAGAGGAGCACGGGAGCTTCAAGTAAGTTGAAATGGGTTTGGTGTGGAGCGCCCTGGGATGGGTTGTTTTCACTTTGTCTTTACGTTCGCTACAGCGGACCTCTGGTAACGCTAGGTTAAAGGGAAAGACATGTATTCCTGACTCCGAGCACGGAGGTTCGCCGGAGCAGTCTAAACAACCATGACACTTGATAAGGTCTTTGCTAGAGGGGCTTTGACCCCTTGCCCACATACGAAAGTTTGTTTTAATTCAGGCGGTTGCAAATATGGCATAAACGGGCTGCTTTACATGCTTGCCCATATGTTTAATTGAAGCCCAGATACACGGACAGACTGACAGTGACAAGTTCAACTATAGCATCCTAACACGAACGGAGGCAATAGCCCCCCATCACTGATACCTCTACAACTAAGGCTGAGGTCAGACAGTTATGTCATTTAATAATAACTATTGAAATTGGTTTGAATTCAGATGTTGTCTCTTTCCCCACCTTTGATTATTTTATTCTAGCCTTAGCTACAGAGACTTGACTCACCGATGTTCATCCCGCCAGACGCTGATGTAACATTTTAATATTGACCTTTAGGTGAGTGGGGTTAACCAAGACCCATATAGACCAGAGCTGTGTTTTCTGATAATCTAAATTCTAATGCTGCTATGTTTTTAATGCTGCTGTTCTTCTAGTTTTTTAATGCCACACGTAACGTTTCCTCACCGACACATGTGAGCATGCAAAGCAAGTGTGCTCCTCTTGGAGATGTTTCACTTTCACCACGTGCTAGTAGTCACTACACTAGCATGCCACTGAATGCACCAGGTCAAGTAAGAAGTGGAATCATTGTACTGTACATACTTGAGAGATGTAACCACCTACCCTCTCCCTTTTGTTTCCTAATCCCAGGCATGGAACAAAGTATATACAGGTACACCTCTTATTAACTATTAATGTAAGCACTGAGACTTAGTTAGATCAGTAAGAGTGTAGACAACCAACAATATTTTATAGGTCCTGATGAATCGCGGGGAACTTAGCCTCAAGCGAGAAACATGTCGACCACACCTTGCACCCACTAGTATAGTCTAGAGCGCGGAAAACATTACTTTCCAGACCTTTAAATGTGACCTCAGGGCAGGATGAGGAGCTGGATGATGAGGAAGAATTGGACCAAGACTCACAGGTGAGTCTGTGATTGCTACCTGCAGAGGAGGGGTGCACATCTTACCAGGAGTAGTGATTCCACCCCAGCCAGGTAGCAGTGTGTCATCCAAAGGCCTGTCGTCGGAGGAGCTGGGGGACAGGAGGGAGGAGTAACAATTAAAATTGGAGCTTGGCAAATAAAAAATAGAGAAAGAGAGAGCCTTGGAGAAAAGGCTGGCCATGGAACAGGATGAGAAGAAAAGGGCCTTGGAGGAGAAGAATTTGGTTGTAGAGGAAAAAAACTAATATTGGCTACGGAACTGAGTCTGAAGGAGCTGAACATTAAGTCTGAGTCCAGCAGTGATGTGGCAGCATTTCTTCAGTGCCTTCTGACAGGATGGTCCATATTCCCAAAGGCCTGGAGCGTGACTTTGTGGTAAGAGACGGCATAGATAGATGGTTTGAGATTAATGAGATTGTCCTGCAGATGTCCAAGATCCCTGATGGGGATCGGGGTGGCTAATCTCTGGAGGCAAATCCCTAGTGAGGGGAAGGTCACCCTAGTGGCCCTAGTTTAATGTGACAGGATGAGGTCCTCTCTACCCCCATGAAAAAAGCCCAGAACAGAAAATATGGTTTAACACAAGGTAGGTATATGCAGGCATTCAGGGACAGCAAGAAGCTATCCTAACAGAACTGGGTGGATTGTGTTGATTCCCTTTGCAAGTGAATGTAGGGTTGGATGATGGATGGTGAACTCAAGGATTATCAGGAGCTGTAGAACTTGATTTCAAAAGAGCACTTGTTCAGTCTTTATTTTGTAGATCTGCACCAACATTTGGTTGATAGTAAGCTCACTGCCCCAAGGGAGCTTGCTATGGAGGCAAACCTCTGGGTCGGCACCACGATACAAAACAACGTAACTGAGACTGATCTGAAGAAGGGTGGGTCAGACTCCCCCCAGCAGGGTGAGGTGGAGGTCAAGGGAGACACAGACAGGTCCCAGAGTAAGGGGGAGGAAAGGATTCCCATGTCCCTTCTGAGGAACAGGGAGGAGGTTCTGGTGGGCAGTGGCCCATGGTGCACCATTCTGAGCCCTGCTGCTTTGCGTGTTACTAGCTAGGACACAAGCAGGGGGACTCTGTCTGTCCTAAGAAATAACCCACTGGTGCTACCTCTGCAGTGCTGGCCAATGTGACATTAGGGGTAAGTAGTCTCCAGGGGCAAGTCATAGAACATGCCATGATCTCCTTTATCTGATAGGTGGACTCAGAGGGTGAGTTGCTGATCCCTGAAGGTGGGAATCATCACTTCCACCAGGTGAAAGTGAATGGGGTCCCACTGGGGGGACACTGGGGCTAGCAAAACCATGGTTGTGGAAACGCTAGCTTCCCACAGAGCAGTAAACGGGTCTGGTTTGTAGGGTGACATACTATGGCCCTGGTATCCCTGGAGTGGGGCGGGGGCCCAGAGGGAGGTCATAGTTAGTCCCCAGATGCCCATAGACTGCATTTGGGTAATAAGTTGCTCCCACCTCAGGGGGACTGGGAGGAGCAACCACCCAGGGCACCTTGACAGCTCAGTGTTCTGCGGGTACTATTGCCAATCGTAGGGTGCAGGATTCCAGATGGAGGGGCAGGATGAGGGAGAACTCAACCCTGTCACCTGTTCAGCCTCCGGTACTGACGCTGTGTTGGGTGACATGACCAATCTCAGGACACCACCCATGAACTGGTGGGAGTCAGAGTGGAGGGAGGGTTCAGGACACCTGGAGCTATTGCCCCCCAGTTTGAGCTGCCTCAGATGTTAGAGTTCCTTTGATGGCTAGGGGGCTGGTTCTGGACACTGACAACTGCCATTGGCCTCTGTTGGCTGTTGCCCTTGAGGACAGCGGTTTCAATGGGTTGGGGACAGAAGTCAGACCCATGGGGTGGAATGGGTCACATCACTTTGTTGTCATGGTGGTGCTGGCTGCATACTGGGATTCATCTATGAGCAAAATAAGGTTGGGTGCTGCACAGATAGGGTCCACAGATGAGGAGAAAGGTTCCCCATAGATCAGTCTAGTGGCCCAGGAGAGTATAGACAGAAGGATCCAACTGAGTTCAAAGAGTCATAGAACTGACAAGTGCCCATGCAGTAGAGGGCCATTGTTTGAGTTCTAATGCTTAAGCAGAGAAGTCCATCAAGGTATTGATGAGGCTCCCCTGGCTTTCTTCTGGAGGGGAGTTGTGTTGGAATGGCTCTTTCTGCAGGGTCACCCCCAGACATTTTGCCTTCCTCCTCTTTTTTTTGCCAAAATTGCTTTTGTTGGCTTTTGAAACTCTGGGCACTTTACCACTGCTAATCAATGCTAAAGTACATGGGCTCTCTACTTAAAATACTGTAACATTGGCTTATCCACAGTTGGCTCATTTAATTTACTTATAAGTCCCTAGTAATTTGCACTACATGAGCCCAGGGCATGTACATAACATGCTACTAGTGAGCCTGTAGCACTGATTGTGCCACCCATTTAAGTAGCCCTTTAAACATATCTCAGGTCTGTCAATGCAGAACCAATGTGTGCAGTTTTAAGCTGTGATGTTGACCTGGCAGGTTAACCCTTTTGCCAAGCCCACACTTTCCTTTTTAATACATTCAAGTCACCCCCAAGGTATGCCCTGGACAGCCCAAGGGCAGGGTGCAGTGTATTAAAAAAGTAAGAAATGTGATTTTGTAGTTTTAGATGTCCTGGTAGTGTAAACCTCTTACATTCATTTTTCAATACCTCTCCCATTGAATAACATTGGGATTACCTTATTACATTTCATAAGTTTAATTTCCTATTGGGAAGAGGTTGGACTCCCAAGCCAAGACATGGGAGGCAGGGCATCTATACACTTCAAAAAGGCATGCCTCTGGGAGCTTCTCTTCACTTCTAAAGCATAACTGTGTATAAAAGAAGGACCTCCGACACCACCAGTTCAGTACACTACTGGACCTGTGAAGCTCTCTGCCAGCAGGAAGGACTGTTTTGCTGCTACTAGGACTGCCACTTTGCTGGTCTGTTGCTCAGGAAGGACTGATTTTCGGCTGGTCTGCTCCCTGCTACCCTCTGCCCTGCTGAGGAAAGACTCCACCCATCTCACTTATACCCAGAGTGATTCCAAGGTCATGCTGGCTTGCCTCCTGTTCTAAGTCTCTGGGACATCAAACACTTCTCATCAACCTGCAACAGAACCAGGGCTTTGCTTGCTGCAAGTCTTGTCCTGCTAGGGGGTTCCAATCCAGTCCTGGGCCCATGGAAGTGGGTATAAAGAGTTGCAACTGCCAGAATCCACACATCAACGAGTTTGCGTGGACTGGAACCGAGGCTTCTCGCTCAACACTGATGCATCGCCACTGCTGCATGGATCGCAGACATCGCATCACCAGTTGCATGGTGCATCCTCTTCCGATGCATCTCCAACTTTGGATGGCTCGGCGCCGACACTTCGCCTTCAACCCAGTGGCTTAGAGACAACACATCGACTACATCCGAAGGATCAACGCTGATGCATTGTCTCCTCTGCTTCTTATATCTTGGCCTAGATGTTGTGGCAACCGTGAACCAAGGTAATGTTTCAGCAGCCCAAGTATGGTCCTCATATCTGACCCAGGTGCCATTGTGGGTGGCCTGATCTTTTAGAATTACCCCAGTCTAGCGCGACCAAATAGCCTCTGTTGGGCACTATAAGCTTTTAAGTTCTACAATTTAATTCATTCAATAAAAATTCATACCTCTGATTCTATTTAACTTTTGTCATTTTGTTCTTGTTTTGTTCATTAACTTAAGCTCTATTTTGCTAAGGAAGTGTGGCATCCTTTTTAGGTGTCGTTTCACTGTTTTTCTGTTTGAAGTGTTCCACAAATACTTTACACACTTTTAAGTTAAGCCTGACTGCTTTGTGCCAAGCTACCACGGAGTGAGCACAGGTTACTTTAAGGTGCATATCTGACTTACCCTGACTAGGATTGTGTTCCTACTTTGACAGGGTGCATACCTCTGCCAACCAGAAACCCATTTTGTAATAGTACTTCTCAAGGAGACAAAAATCACCTCCAGTAAAGGGCAGAATGGTGAGAGACGTTGCCTGTTTAGGGTCATTACTCTGATCTCCAAGAGCTCTAGTCTAACAATTATCCTCACTGAACAGGACATCGATGGTCGGTGGCTCTTAAAAAAATTGAAAAATGGTAAAACTAATTCAATGTTCGAAATATTTATGCCTCAAATAGTGACAGAGCTGAGTTTGGGAATACTCTAAACTTAGAGATGATACTCGTTCTACAGAATATTTCCATCATATGTGCGGGCGATTTCAAAATTCCTATGGATACAAATTTGAATAGACACTGCACATATAAATTTAGAAACCTGAAAGCAAATAAGGCCAAGCCTAATTGGTGCAATAACCATAAGCTTAATGATGTCTGGAGACTTTTTAACCCTGACTTTACCCTTTTCACCACAACTCACCTTACCTTAGTTACTCACACATTGATTATTTTCAGATTGATACTGCCCTTCTGTAATCTGCTTGTGATTCTTCGATTGAACCTATAGCTATTTCTGACCAAGTAGCAGTAACCATGAGTTTCCAAAATATTCATAACTCAGTAAAAAATAATCTGAGGTGCATAAACCCTGCAATATTAGAAGACAAGTTTGAGGTTAAGACTATAACCAAAGAGTTAGAGCAGTTTTTTAAGGAAAACATGAATTCAGTCTGTTCACCAGTTACCCTCTGGGACACATTAAAATGTTATATGAGAGGCCTAATCATCTGCAAGAAAAAAGGAGATCAAACGTTCCCTCAATACTTTAAATGTAATTATTAGAACAGAAACATAGGCAGTCCAAAAAAGCTACACTCCTCGATTGTGAGTAAAAGAGTGTATCTCTGGGTCCATGCTCAAAAGCAAGAACTTACTGTATCTTAATAAAGTTGAGAAATCGTTGGCTGCCTTCCAAGAATTTAAAAGGAACCAATATCTGATCACTAATATTAAAGATATGGATGGTTGCATTAAGACTAAAATTCAGGATATTTCCTGCGTTTTCAAACAAGCATTTGCAATGCAATAGGTCTCGCATTAGGAAAGTTTGAGCTATTGGTATTGCAAATGACAAATTTTTTATTTATGCGTTGGTTTTTAAAATAGCGATATTAATAGCTTTGCCATTTACAATGCCAATAGTTTTAACTTTTGCAAATGTGACACCTATAGCATTTGTAATGCAGTATGTGTTGTATTTACGTGACTTAGATGTATTGATATTACAAATAACAATGGCTTTTAATTTTTTTAATAATTAATCCTTAAATAAAAGTTATTGTAATTTATAATGGCAATAGCTTAAACTTTTGTAAATATCGTTTGTGAAGATTATGTTCATTGTATTTTATTGTGATGAAAATCCAAGAACAGAAGTGAAATATTAACATCTTTTTGTGACATTTGTGATAACGCTTGAAACATTGAGAGAACATATTTGAACCAGTTGCTTTTGAATGGTTGCACAAGATAGATGCTGTGGTAGTGCTGAGTGATGTTGTGGTGGTGACGATTGATGCTGTGGCGTTCAGTGATGCTGTGGTAGCGCATAGTGATGTTGTGGTGCCCCTGAGTGATGCTGTGGTGGTGCTGAGTGATGCTGTGGTGATGTGATAGATAGAGTGAGTGCGATAGATAGAGGAAGGGCGATAGATAGATAGAGGGAGGGCGATAGATAGATAGACGGAGGGCGATAGATAGAGGGAGAGCGATAGATATATAGATAGATAGATAGATAGATAGATAGATAGCTAGATAGATAGATAGATAGATAGATAGAGTGAGGGAGATAGATAGACAGATAGACAGATAGATAGAGTGAGGGCGATCGATAGATAGATAGAGTGATGGCGATAGATAGAGTGAGTGCGATAGATAGACAGATGGAGTGAGGGTGATAGATAGATAGAGTGAGGGCGATAGATAGATAGAGTGAGGGCGATAGATAGATAGACAGATAAATAGAGTGAAGGTGATCGATAGATAGATAGAGTGAGTGCGATAGATAGACAGATAGATAGAGTGAGTGCGATAGATAGATAGAGTGAGGGTGATAGATAGATAGATAGATAGATAGATAGATAGATAGATAGATAGATAGATAGATAGAGTGATGGCGATAGATAGAGTGAGGGCGATAGATAGATAGATAGATAGATAGATAGATGGATAGATAGATAGATAGATAGATAGATAGATAGATAGATAGATAGAGTGAGGGCGATAGATAGAGTGAGGGCGATAGATAGATCGATAGTGGAGGGTGATAGATAGAGCGAGGGCGATAGATAGATAGAAAGATAGATAGAGTGAGGGCGATAGCTAGAGTGAGGGCGATAGACAGAGAGAGGGCGATAGATAGATAGATAGATAGATAGATAGATAGATAGATAGATAGATAGATAGATAGATAGATAGGTAGATAGATAGATAGATAGGTAGATAGATAGAGGAAGGGTGATAGATAGATCACTTTATCTCCTCGTGCCAAATAAAAATGAAAGTGTCCTCATGTAATGCAACTGGAGTTTGCGCAATATAAAATTCCACAAAAAAAATGGTGGATCCGAAAGCTCACTCCCTGAATATTGTTAGCAATAGATCTGTTTGACAGCTGAGTTAAAAAAAACGTATCTCTGTAACACAAAAGTACTTTATTTAAGGACTGTACATATCTTTTTTTAAAAATCTTATCTTGTGGTGCTATAGAAAATTCCCTTCACTGTCATTACTTTTCCAAAAGCCAATATTGTTCTTAAATAATTCTCTAGACAATTATGACAAATTTGTTTAGCATACACAGCAATTCTGCTTAGACCTTCAAACTATCTACATGCCATGTCATACCATGAATGAGATGTTATCTTTCTTGAAAACAGTACCTGGACAGTAAACACCAAGGTTGCGGAATGAAAGCCCGTCTGATTGGGCTGATGTAATATTAAAACATTACTTTGATCTCTTTTTGCACATTCTCTTTATTGTGCATAGGTGACCGTGGGCGATAACCGTAAGTCGTTTAATAAACTGTGAAGGACACATATCATGATTCATGAGACACTTGGACTTAAACTGCCACCGACTGCCTCTTCTTGCTTGCATGTAAACTCAGGAAAAATGTTTTCAACAGATGTGCCCGACCAAGTATTTTCCCACCCTCCCATGAAAGGCATTCCATTCTCCCACAGTCACAATGTCTTGCGGTGTAAAAGCATCATGGGAAATGGGGTTGCGTGGAATAGGCCTGACCTGAGAGTTACCACTTAGGAAATGGTGGGCTACTTAAAGAGGAGTCCAATCACTTGACAAGTAAAACAGCATTAACAGCCCCCTCGTGTAAACACAAAAGTCGGAGAAGCTTTTAAAGCCAATGCCTTGGCTGCAACAGAGGGAGGGCTGGAGTGGCAGGGTGGGAGGGGTGCAGGGGTAGGGGAAGAGTGACAGAAATGAGCTAGCTGGATTGTTGAGGTGTATCACTGGTGCAAAAAAATAAAAGTAATATGCAGTTGTAAATACAGCATTAGTGCAATTGACAATCTTTAAAACTACTGCAAAAGAAAGGTCACGTTTAGTGCAGCAAATGGTGTATTACGATATCAGAGTAATCAGCAGCGTTTATCGGGAAAAGGGACCATCCAATCAGAGTCCTCGGAATGCAGTTTAAGACTACCCTCTTCTTCACTTTTACTATAGAGTTTATTGCAGAATACTAGAAGGGGTAACAGCCCTGCACATTGGCATGGACATCATTTGATGTCAACAAACATGGGGTCAAGCTTGAAATGACGGATGGAAAGGAAAAAACCAAACAAACGCGATTTCAACAAACATGGGAGAACACCGCCGCGCTGCCGTGAAAGTGATCGATGGTAAGACGGCCGGCCTCGCGGCCGTGAGAAGCGCTCTGTGGTTGGGGAGGGGCAGTTTTGAGAGACGCACAGGGACAATCGTGGGTGCCTGGTAAGGAGAAAGAATAAGCTTTCGGCATTGCTGTGGCGGGGGAGCGCATTCCTTTGAAGTCTGATGTGGGGGCGGGGGAGCGGATCCCTTTTGAGTCTGAGGCCGAGGCCAGTGGTGTTTGATGTGCACGCACCTGGCTCACATGAACTGTACCCTGCCGTGAAAGTGATCGATGGTAAGACGGCAGCAGTTTCGGCAGACTTTTGAAAGCCTCACTATAATCTCGACAAACAAGTATTTCTAAAGCAATGCTGTAGGTCGAGACCTAAAAATGTTAGCTGCTCTCTATAAACCAAAAAATACCAAAACGGACAAAGAGTTCCTTAAAGACAACATAAAACCCACCACTCTTTCTGAAATGGATCGTACAACATTGAACGAGTCCTTATCAAAAAAAGAAATCTTAGATGCCATTAGAGCGATTTCACTCTATGAGGTTTCGGGACCAGATGGCTTCACAATCAATTTCTACAGAACCATTAAAGATCTAATCTTTTTACCGCTGGATGCAGCTCTTTAACACTTTAAGGCTACATGTAATATGCCTGGCTCGGTGACTGAAGCAACTATAATCATGTTTCCGAAAGAAGGTAAAGATAATTCGCTACTATAGACCTATCTGACTAATAAATAAGAAAGCAAATGTTTATGCAAAGCTCCTAGCCAAAAGACTAAAAATTATTATCATCAAGCTGCTTCATAAATCTCAGTCGGGTTTCTTAAAGGTAAGATGGCAAGTCATAATACCAGTGCATGCTGTCACATTATCGAAAGAGCACATCTTGTTCATTCTTCTGCAGTAGCTGTTTGCCTCGATGCAGAGAAGGCCTTTGAAATAGTGATTTGGCCTAAATTAAAAGGGGTCCTTCAACACCATAATTTGGGCTACTCTTTTATTGAAATGATCATGGCACTAAACACTGAGCTGAGAGCCAGGGTAAGATTAAAAGGATATGTGTCAGTGGCTTTCGATCTTCAACAGGGCACTCGACAGGGATGCCCACTCTACCCACTCTACCCACTCTATTCCTCACAGCTATTGATCCACTGCTACAATTGCTCAACATCTTAAACAAGGTCAGCTTGTTCATTTTAATTAATTTCAAGTCAAATGCTGATGACATTTTAATATTTTCTGACAATGCTGATAACGCCATCCCTGCTATTCTAGAGGTCATTCGGCACTTCTCTGCAATACACTCTGAACACAGAGAAAACAGAGGCACTCCCTTTAAATGTTTATTGCTTTCCTACATGTACTGGTAGCTCAGACCTACAATGACAACCCAAACGTATAAAATATTTGGCATTTGGGTTTCTACTGCTTTAAGAATCTTGGTTAAATATAACAAAACTAAGAACCTCGATAAAATTAAAACTCTTCTAGACTCCTAGACACCTAAACATGTATCACAGCGGGGTAGAATGGAATCCCTCAAAATGTTTGTTTAATTCCGATCAGCATGATAATAAAAGTACAACCAAACATGAAATGATCACAATAATATACACCTGAACAAACAATTATACTTCAATAGACCAGCAATACAAAGTTCATATATCTCCTTTAGGTATACTTCAATTTAGCTGTTTGAATAAAAAAGCCTCAATTGTTAAAAATGAAAATAGAAAAGATATTTATTGAAATCAAAAAGTTTCAACAATCCGTAAGGTAAGATCAATGTAAGTTCGTATTTCAGCGGGTAAAACTCCAAAAAGATACCGATTCAGAAAAGGGGGTGGTGATGAACAGAGCGTCTGAATTAAGCAGACCACTCTTACCCAGTCCAAAGATCAGGGCTTGATCCATCACCGTTATTTATCTCACTGCCCCATCCCAGCTCAGAACCTGGCTATATGCAAATTAGTCTGTCCCTGGCCCAGTGCATCATGGGAACAGGGCAGACCAAACTACCAAGCCAATTCTTCACCAGAAAGGAGACAAGCTACCGGGGACCGGTTTCTGGCATTTCAGCCTCTTCGGCCCGGCTTGCTTGAATCCTGATGGAGCAGTGAGAAAGGGACTCATGTCTGAGTATACCCTGCCACACCTATAGTGGCCAGAAACGATTCAGAAAAGGGGGTGGTGATGAACAGAGCGTCTGAATTAAGCAGACCACTCTTACCCAGTCCAAAGATCAGGGCTTGATCCATCACCGTTATTTATCTCACTGCCCCATCCCAGCTCAGAACCTGGCTATATGCAAATTAGTCTGTCCCTGGCCCAGTGCATCATGGGAACAGGGCAGACCAAACTACCAAGCCAATTCTTCACCAGAAAGGAGACAAGCTACCGGGGACCGGTTTCTGGCATTTCAGCCTCTTCGGCCCGGCTTGCTTGAATCCTGATGGAGCAGTGAGAAAGGGACTCATGTCTGAGTATACCCTGCCACACCTATAGTGGCCAAAAACGATTCAGAAAAGGGGGTGGTGATGAACAGAGCGTCTGAATTAAGCAGACGACTCTTACCCAGTCCAAAGATCAGGGCTTGATCCATCAACGTTATTTATCTCACTGCCCCATCCCAGCTCAGAACCTGGCTATATGCAAATTAGTCTGTCTTTGTTTCCTTCCCAGTACAAGAATTGGCTTGGTAGTTTGGTTTGCCCTGTTCCCATCATGCACTGGGACAGGAACAGACTAATTTGCATATAGCCAAGTTCTGAGCTGGGATGGTGCAGTGAGCTAAAAAACGGTGATGGATCAAGCCCTGATCTTTGGACTGGGTAAGAGTGGTCTGCTTAATTCAGGCACTCTGTTCATCACCACCCCCTTTTCTGAATCATTTTGTCCACCATAGGCGTGAAAGGGTATACTCAGATGTGAGTCCCTTGCTCATTGCACCATCAGGATTCAAGCAAGCCGGGCCGAAGACGCCTGAAATGGCAGAAACCGGTCCCCGGAAGCTTGTTTCCTTCCCAGTACAAGAATTGGCTTGGTAGTTTGGTTTGCCCTGTTCCCATCATGCACTGGGACAGGAACAGACTAATTTGCATATAGCCAAGTTCTGAGCTGGGATGGTGCAGTGAGCTAAAAAACGGTGATGGATCAAGCCCTGATCTTTGGACTGGGTAAGAGTGGTCTGCTTAATTCAGGCACTCTGTTCATCACCACCCCCTTTTCTGAATCATTTTGTCCACCATAAGCGTGGAAGGGTATACTCAGATGTGAGTCCCTTGCTCATTGCACCATCAGGATTCAAGCAAGCCGGGCCGAAGACGCCTGAAATGGCAGAAACCGGTCCCCGGAAGCTTGTTTCCTTCCCAGTACAAGAATTGGCTTGGTAGTTTGGTTTGCCCTGTTCCCATCATGCACTGGGACAGGAACAGACTAATTTGCATATAGCCAAGTTCTGAGCTGGGATGGTGCAGTGAGCTAAAAAACGGTGATGGATCAAGCCCTGATCTTTGGACTGGGTAAGAGTGGTCTGCTTAATTCAGGCACTCTGTTCATCACCACCCCCTTTTCTGAATCATTTTGTCCACCATAAGCGTGGAAGGGTATACTCAGATGTGAGTCCCTTGCTCATTGCACCATCAGGATTCAAGCAAGCCGGGCCGAAGACGCCTGAAATGGCAGAAACCGGTCCCCGGAAGCTTGTTTCCTTCCCAGTACAAGAATTGGCTTGGTAGTTTGGTTTGCCCTGTTCCCATCATGCACTGGGACAGGAACAGACTAATTTGCATATAGCCAAGTTCTGAGCTGGGATGGTGCAGTGAGCTAAAAAACGGTGATGGATCAAGCCCTGATCTTTGGACTGGGTAAGAGTGGTCTGCTTAATTCAGGCACTCTGTTCATCACCACCCCCTTTTCTGATCCAAAAAGATACCAGCAGGTGGAGTAAAGAAAAGATCTACCCCTATATAAAAGATAACTACAAACCATCAAGTGACAATGTTTCTAATGATGGTTCATCGGACGCTGGATCTAACAGCTCCAATTCTAGTGGCAACAAAAGCCCCAGATATCAGGGCACACGAAGGAATTTCCGACGACCCAACCATCGTGGCATGCGGGGATGGAACAGCTACCCCCAGCCAATGATGTACCCCCCACAACAGTTTGGCCCACCGCCCTTCTAACATCCGAATGGCCCTTTCCCGCCATGGGGATTCCAACAAGACTATGGATATTTTGACAATTCGGCTCCTTTTTTAGGGGCTCGCCGAGGACAGAACAAGGGAAGGAATCGGAGAGGCAACTCGGTACATTGGAGCAACGAAGAAGAAGGAACTCCGAGAGTATCAACCAGGAGCATGACAGGGGCATCGAAGAATCAGAAATGAGCCTGGTTGTAGATCTCACGGGCAGTGAACTATCTGAGTCACAGAAAAGAGTACTAGAAAAAGGCTTAGGATATGTCCCTACTGCCAACATGGACAAATTCCACCTCTGCAAAGAAATCCAGGAATTTATAAGGAGACTGAAGTTGCAGGTCTTCTTTAAAGACAAGAAGGACATCCAAGAAAAAGGAGACACAGGACTCAAGCCACGATCTACCTTTACCCCTTTGAACAACACTCTCCCTATTGAACTCCTGACCTTCGAAAAGGCGGTCATGAAGGATCTCGAAGCCCTCGATCCAATGCAGAAACGAGTCTTCCAAAATGTTTCCAATGAAGAACGACAAGCGCTTCGCGAATTGAGCAACAACAAACAAGTGGTCATAAAACCAGCGGACAAGGGGGGTGCAACTGTGCTAATGAACAGAGAACAATATGATAAGGAGTGCACAAGGTTGCTACAAGACAAAAGGAACTATGAAATTCTATTGACAAATCCAACTGAAAAAATAACAATCAAAATCAAAACAATGGTAGAGGAAGCACTGTCCCATAATTGGATCACTAACAAAGAGGGGGAGTTTCTGTGTCAGAAGAACCCTAGAACCCCTTACCTATACATCTTACCCAAGATTCATAAGGACCTCGAGAACCCACCGGGTAGACCCATCGTATCGGGGATTGGATCAGTCCTCAAACCAGTCTCTAGGTTTGCAGACGCATTTCTAAGACCCATGGTACAAAGGACATCAACCTACCTTAGAGACACAAAAGATGTGTTAAATCTACTCGAGGAGGTGTCATTCGATCCTAACACACAGCTGTTGATCAGCTGCGATGTGGAAAGTCTGTATACGAGCTTGCCCCACAACGAAACCCTGGCAATAATCGAAGACGTCCTATTCGCAGACGACTGGGAGTACCAAACCCCACGAAACGTGGTGATGGAGTGCTGCTCCTTGGCACTTAAGGAGAACTTTTTTGAGCACAATGGCACCCTGTACCTTCAAAAACATGGGACCAGCATGGGAAGCACATTTGCTCCAAGCATAGCTGGTCTCTATGTTCACCATCTTGAGGAAACAAAGATACTGAGTACCAGCAACCCATTCCGGCAAAAGATCTTGACCTGGAAGAGGTACATTGATGATATCCTTATCATCTGGGATGGAGATGATAAGACCGCCCAGCAGTTCCTTACGTGGCTCAATTACCAAGACGAGTTTCTCAAATTCACCAGTGTCACCACAAAAACTAATCTGGTATTTCTGGATCTGAAAATTTTTCCCAAAAACGGCAGACTTATGACAACAACACACTTCAAGAGCACCTCAAAGAACTGTCTTTTGATGTACCAAAGCTTTCATCCGAGACATCTGAGGGATAATCTACCCTACGGCCAGTTTTTGCGACTCCGTAGGAACTGCACGGAAGTTGCGAATTTCAAATCACAGTCAAATGATCTATGGAAGAAGTTACAAATGAGGAATTACCCTCTAAAAATCATCGATCAAGCTTACAAAAGAGCAAGGAACAACTGCAGAGAGAGCCTCCTGGAGGAAAAAGTGAAAAAAGTGGAAGTGCAGAGACCTATATGTGTCACCATATATAACACCAACTCGGATCAAGTAACCAAGATCATTAATAAGAACTGGAAGATTCTCAATAGCGGAGGTCTCGAAATTCCGAAACCTATGTTTTCACACAAAAGAGCACAGAGTGTCAGAGATATACTGGTACACACCAGACCCAAGGACAACAAGGCCAATACCCAAGGCAATCCCAATTTTGTACAAGGACACTACCCGTGCGGCGGATGCAAGGTATGCTGCCTCACCAAAAAGAGCAAGAAACTAACCTTCAACAATGGGACCACATGGGAACAGAGAGGCTTCAGCAACTGCAACAGTTCCAATGTCGTCTATCTCATCACGTGTCCCTGCAATCTCGAATATATTGGCATGACGAGCAGGGCGGTAAAGCTGAGAATAGGCGAGCACAAAAGTACAATTAAATGTAAGAAGTCGAGTACCAAACTAACAAACCACTTCCTGGAAAGTGGGCATAAACCTGATGACATAACCTGGACAGTAATTGAACAGATTGACAACGAGAAACATCTACTGGAAAAAGAACAAAGATGGGTTTTTCGTGTCCAGTCCAACAAACATGGATTGAACGATGAAATTCCGTGGGGTCAGCTATAGACTACGTACACCCACTCCCCACTGAGAGGCACCCCTTCGCCCATGGCCAATTAACACAAACTCTGCTCCCTATCAAGAGCCCAATAAATCTGCCATTCGATCACACCACCATCAACACAATGGAATGAACATTTTGTATTTTTGCATCACAGCTGCTAAGCCTTTTTAACCCAAAGAGCAAAATTCTGAAAATCCTAAGAAATTACCCAGCCCCCGGGGATCACCCGCCTAGGGTAGTCCTCTTATTAATATTTTTTTACACTGGTAAACTTCCAACTGCGATCCTGTAATACAATCTGGGCAGAGGCCCGACTGCATCTGACAGTTTCTTTACTCCATATACTGGTATATTCAATCTGCAAGCCTGTAACACAATCTGGCCCGTTTTTGCCTTTCAAGGGGCTCCAGTGTGATTTAACATAACCGAATCCACAGAAATGTTCGTTTAAGAGAATTATCACTGACAAATTACAAGCTTATATGATGGGATTACATTTCTACCAATTACGTTTTTCTCTAAAAAATATTTGGGCTGGAAACTTCTGTCAAATTCAATAGGCACGGAAGATAGACTTCCGTAATAGCACACTCCCGTTCCATCCCGGGCGGCCATCTTGGGTCAGCGCGCTAGTCTTGCAAGTATACTTCCAACGCGACACCGGCGCCCAGTGTAGCTTATATGATCACCGCTCCCCAGACGCGACTATTCTTCAGAGCGGCAATACGGGTAGAAGTAAGGCTAAATGATTATGCGGACAATGTGAGTTATAGACTTTGCCAAAGGTCTCAAAACACTTGGCTTTTGAGACAGGGGCTGCAATGTTTGTTGGGTGTGTTTTTTGCGACGCTAAGGGCGTGGTTTCTCTTTTTCAGAGCGCCGCGGTGAATACCTACCGATTGTCAGCTCATGGGGCATACCACATGCGCCACAGCAGTATGTATCGCTAACCATTTAATAATTGGAGTGTGCCTTTTGGGGATTTTAATGATTGATTCTAAGACCACTACTGGCATTGAAAGAGTCGGGTTCCTCGTTTTTAACCCTGTGGGGTGCCGCTGTGTGCATTGAGTTATGAGAGTGTGTGTGTGTTGAGATGAAACCAGCCCTAATTACAAGGGGCATCACAATATTCGGGCAAAAAACGAACATTCAGGGGATGGCAGATTGAACCATCACTCTGTCCATAAAGTCTTAAGGACATTCTTTGTTAAATGGGCAAATGCAAATGATACGTGGGACTTGTGGCGCTAATAATATTGAGTGCCTAAAGACAAATTACAGTTACAATTGTAAACATCTGTGCTTTTCTCTCCCCTTTTTCTCCTATTTGCTTTACAGAGACCATAATCAGGTCATCATATTTGATATTTTTGCTTCCCTAGGGCCAGCTCATGCCCTGAAGCTAAAACTAACAGTGGATTTTTACTGCTAGTTTTTAGGACGACAGGCTTATTACACTTAGCAACTGAGCTTTGTTCTAGTAGGGACCATTAGAAGGTCCTGATGAGTAGGCAGTAGGGGACTGCCTACGAAACATGTAGACCAGGTTGTAGCGAATTGCTCTACCTCAAAACCCCCTTCTTAACGTCCCCAGCCAGGGAAGTGAATAAATTGTTTTTTTCCACTAGCCAGAGGATTTTTAACCTTTTTTTAAATTCCCACACATTATTAGGTCCCTACACTTCACTGATATCACCCACTTTGCACTGTCACATAGTCTTGTCACCATACTAGTGCTCCCGCGTAGTCGGCCAGGTCGTAGCATGCCCCGCCCCGTAGAGGGACGGGAAGACCCCAATGATGAAGCATGACACTATTGGATTTTTTTAGTGTGTGAGGGGTATTTTAAAAAGCACATTGTGCTCTCATCTTTATCACCATAAGAGAGAGTTTATTTTCTCACCACCCACAAAAATAAAAAATAAAAATTAAATCACTACACATTGATAGAATCTTTTTGTTTATGCATACCGGATTGGAGGGTGATTCTGTCAATACCTCTTCACTTCCTCTATTGTTTTGGAATTTTTGGCAGCGTGCAGCTGCGGAAGTCAACAAAAGGATTCATTTTTCCACACCACTTTGTGATTCTGCACTCGACGGCATCAAAGCAGGGAGGATAGAGGTTTCCCGTTTTTTCTGGCATAAGAATGGCCGACCTAGGCCTTGCATTTACTGAGGATGAGATCTCTAATCTAATGGCCTCTCTAGGGACTTTTGAAGGATTGAACTCTGGGTGCCCCTCCATAAAAAATAGTGACTGGGATGAGCTGGAGGAACTAAGGAGAACTCAAATAAAAACAGCCATCCATGGGCTACTGATGTCCGAATACCTGAAGGTTAATACAGCTCCAGCGGGTCTTGTAGTTCGGAACGAACCATTTATATTTCTTGAGGACAAAACTTTTAAAATTGATTGGTCCCAAATCTCATGGAGATGTACACGAGATTGGATCGTTTTGATCATCAAGACAGCAAGCAGACTAGCAAGCGATTTAAAGGTGGAGATACAAGCAGTAGAGATACGTCTCAAGAGCTATGAATCTCCAGCAAATCTAAAAAAGTATCTTGATGAACTAAACAAAACATTGAATGACTTTGAAATAACTCTCAAAGATAGTAAATATGAAAAACTCCAAAAAGATACCAGCAGGTGGAGTAAAGAAAAGATCTACCCCTATATAAAAGATAACTACAAACCATCAAGTGACAATGTTTCTAATGATGGTTCATCGGACGCTGGATCTAACAGCTCCAATTGTAGTGGCAACAAAAGCCCCAGATATCAGGGCACACGAAGGAATTTCCGACGACCCAACCATCGTGGCATGCGGGGATAGAACAGCTACCCCCAGCCAATGATGTACCCCCCACAACAGTTTGGCCCACCGCCCTTCCAACATCCGAATGGCCCTTTCCCGCCATGGGGATTCCAACAAGACTATGGATATTTTGACAATTCGGCTCCTTTTTTAGGGGCTCGCCGAGGACAGAACAAGGGAAGGAATCGGAGAGGCAACTCGGTACATTGGAGCAACGAAGAAGAATGAACTCCGAGAGTATCAACCAGGAGCATGACAGGGGCATCGAAGAATCAGAAATGAGCCTAGTTGTAAATCTCACGGGCAGTGAACTATCTGAGTCACAGAAAAGAGTACTAGAAAAAGGCTTAGGATATGTCCCTACTGCCAACATGGACAAATTCCACCTCTGCAAAGAAATCCAGGAATTTATAAGGAGACTGAAGTTGCAGGTCTTCTTTAAAGACAAGAAGGACATCCAAGAAAAAGGAGACACAGGACTCAAGCCACGATCTACCTTTACCCCTTTGAACAACACTCTCCCTATTGAACTCCTGACCTTCGAAAAGGCGGTCATGAAGGATCTCGAAGCCCTCGATCCAATGCAGAAACGAGTCTTCCAAAATGTTTCCAATGAAGAACGACAAGCGCTTCGCGAATTGAGCAACAACAAACAAGTGGTCATAAAACCAGCGGACAAGGGGGGTGCAACTGTGCTAATGAACAGAGAACAATATGATAAGGAGTGCACAAGGTTGCTACAAGACAAAAGGAACTATGAAATTCTATTGACAAATCCAACTGAAAAAATAACAATCAAAATCAAAACAATGGTAGAGGAAGCACTGTCCCATAATTGGATCACTAACAAAGAGGGGGAGTTTCTGTGTCAGAAGAACCCTAGAACCCCTTACCTATACATCTTACCCAAGATTCATAAGGACCTCGAGAACCCACCGGGTAGACCCATCGTAGCGGGGATTGGGTCAGTCCTCGAACCAGTCTCTAGGTTTGCAGACGCATTTCTAAGACCCATGGTACAAAGGACATCAACCTACCTTAGAGACACAAAAGATGTGTTAAATCTACTCGAGGAGGTGTCATTCGATCCTAACACACAGCTGTTGATCAGCTGCGATGTGGAAAGTCTGTATACGAGCTTGCCCCACAACGAAACCCTGGCAATAATCGAAGACGTCCTATTCGCAGACGACTGGGAGTACCAAACCCCACGAAACGTGGTGATGGAGTGCTGCTCCTTGGCACTTAAGGAGAACTTTTTTGAGCGCAATGGCACCCTGTACCTTCAAAAACATGGGACCAGCATGGGAAGCACATTTGCTCCAAGCATAGCTGGTCTCTATGTTCACCATCTTGAGGAAACAAAGATACTGAGTACCAGCAACCCATTCCGGCAAAAGATCTTGACCTGGAAGAGGTACATTGATGATATCCTTATCATCTGGGATGGAGATGAGAAGACCGCCCAGCAGTTCCTTACGTGGCTCAATTACCAAGACGAGTTTCTCAAATTCACCAGTGTCACCACAAAAACTAATCTGGTATTTCTGGATCTGAACATTATTCCCAAAAACGGCAGACTTATGACAACAACACACTTTAAGAGCACCTCAAAGAACTGTCTTTTGATGTACCAAAGCTTTCATCCGAGACATCTGAGGGATAATCTACCCTACGGCCAGTTTTTGCGACTCCGTAGGAACTGCACGGAAGTTGCGAATTTCAAATCACAGTCAAATGATCTACGGAAGAAGTTACAAATGAGGAATTACCCTCTAAAAATCATCGATCAAGCTTACAAAAGAGCAAGGAACAACTGCAGAGAGAGCCTCCTGGAGGAAAAAGTGAAAAAAGTGGAAGTGCAGAGACCTATATGTGTCACCACATATAACACCAACTCGGATCAAGTAACCAAGATCATTAATAAGAACTGGAAGATTCTCAATAGCGGAGGTCTCGAAATTCCGAAACCTATGTTTTCACACAAAAGAGCACAGAGTGTCAGAGATATACTGGTACACACCAGACCCAAGGACAACAAGGCCAATACCCAAGGCAATCCCAATTTTGTACAAGGACACTACCCGTGCGGCGGATGCAAGGTATGCTGCCTCACCAAAAAGAGCAAGAAACTAACCTTCAACAATGGGACCACATGGGAACAGAGAGGCTTCAGCAACTGCAACAGTTCCAATGTCGTCTATCTCATCACGTGTCCCTGCAATCTCGAATATATTGGCATGACGAGCAGGGCGGTAAAGCTGAGAATAGGCGAGCACAAAAGTACAATTAAATGTAAGAAGTCGAGAACCAAACTAACAAACCACTTCCTGGAAAGTGGGCATAAACCTGATGACATAACCTGGACAGTAATTGAACAGATTGACAACGAGAAACATCTACTGGAAAAAGAACAAAGATGGGTTTTTCGTGTCCAGTCCAACAAACATGGATTGAACGATGAAATTCCGTGGGGTCAGCTATAGACTACGTACACCCACTCCCCACTGAGAGGCACCCCTTCGCCCAAGGCCAATTAACACAAACTCTGCTCCCTATCAAGAGCCCAATAAATCTGCCATTCGATCACACCACCATCAATACACAATGGAATGAACATTTTGTATTTTTGCATCACAGCTGCTAAGCCTTTTTAACCCAAAGAGCAAAATTCTGAAAAGCCTAAGAAATTACCCAGCCCCCGGGGATCACCCGCCTAGGGTAGTCCTCTTATTAATATTTTTTTACACTGGTAAACTTCCAACTGCGATCCTGTAATACAATCTGGGCAGAGGCCCGACTGCATCTGACAGTTTCTTTACTCCATATACTGGTATATTCAATCTGCAAGCCTGTAACACAATCTGGCCCGTTTTTGCCTTTCAAGGGGCTCCAGTGTGATTTAACATAACCGAATCCACAGAAATGTTCGTTTAAGAGAATTATCACTGACAAATTACAAGCTTATATGATGGGATTACATTTCTACCAATTACGTTTTTCTCTAAAAAATATTTGGGCTGGAAAGTTCTGTCAAATTCAATAGGCACGGAAGATAGACTTCCGTAATAGCACACTCCCGTTCCATCCCGGGCGGCCATCTTGGGTCAGCGCGCTAGTCTTGCAAGTATACTTCCAACGCGACACCGGCGCCCAGTGTAGCTTATATGATCACCGCTCCCCAGACGCGATTATTCTTCAGAGCGGCAATACGGGTAGAAGTAAGGCTAAATGATTATGCGGACAATGTGAGTTATAGACTTTGCCAAAGGTCTCAAAACACTTGGCTTTTGAGACAGGGGCTGCAATGTTTGTTGGGTGTGTTTTTTGCGACGCTAAGGGCGTGGTTTCTCTTTTTCAGAGCGCCGCGGTGAATACCTACCGATTGTCAGCTCATGGGGCATACCACATGCGCCACAGCAGTATGTATCGCTAACCATTTAATAATTGGAGTGTGCCTTTTGGGGATTTTAATGATTGATTCTAAGACCACTACTGGCATTGAAAGAGTCGGGTTCCTCGTTTTTAACCCTGTGGGGTGCCGCTGTGTGCATTGAGTTATGAGAGTGTGTGTGTGTTGAGATGAAACCAGCCCTAATTACAAGGGGCATCACAATATTCGTGCAAAAAACGAACATTCAGGGGATGGCAGATTGAACCATCACTCTGTCCATAAAGTCTTAAGTACATTCTTTGTTAAATGGGCAAATGCAAATGATAAGTGGGACTTGTGGCGCTAATAATAATGAGTGCCTAAAGACAAATTACAGTTACAATTGTAAAAATCTGTGCTTTTCTCTCCCCTTTTTCTCCTGTTTGCTTTACAGAGACCATAATCAGGTCATCATTTTTGATATTTTTGCTTCCCTAGGGCCAGCTCATGCCCTGAAGCTAAAACTAACAGTGGATTTTTACTGCTAGTTTTTAGGACGACATGCTTATTACACTTAGCAACTGAGCTTTGTTCTAGTAGGGACCATTAGAAGGTCCTGATGAGTAGGCAGTAGTGGACTGCCTATGAAACATGTAGACCAGGTTGTATCGAATTGCTCTACCTCAAAACCCCCTTCTTAACGTCCCCAGCTAGGGAAGTGAATAAATTGTTTTTTTCCACTAGCCAGAGGATTTTTAACCTTTTTTTAAATTCCCACACATTATTAGGTCCCTACACTTCACTGATATCACCCACTTTGCACTGTCACATAGTCTTGTCACCATACTAGTGCTCCCGCGTAGTCGGCCAGGTCGTAGCACGCCCCGCCCCGTAGAGGGACGGGAAGACCCCAATGATGAAGCATGACACTATTGGATTTTTTTAGTGTGTGAGGGGTATTTTAAAAAGCACATTGTGCTCTCATCTTTATCACCCTAAGAGAGAGTTTATTTTCTCACCACCCACAAAAATAAAAAATAAAAATTAAATCACTACACATTGATAGAATCTTTTTGTTTATGCATACCGGATTGGAGGGTGATTCTGTCAATACCTCTTCACTTCCTCTATTGTTTTGGAATTACTGGCAGCGTGCAGCTGCGGAAGTCAACAAAAGGATTCATTTCTCCACACCACTTTGTGATTCTGCACTTGACGGCATCAAAGCAGGGAGGATAGAGGTTTCCCGTTTTTTCTGGCATAAGAATGGCCGACCTAGGCCTTGCATTTACTGAGGATGAGATCTCTAATCTAATGGCCTCTCTAGGGACTTTTGAAGGATTGAACTCTGGGTGCCCCTCCATAAAAAATAGTGACTGGGATGAGCTGGAGGAACTAAGGAGAACTCAAATAAAAACAGCCATCCATGGGCTACTGATGTCCGAATACCTGAAGGTTAATACAGCTCCAGCGGGTCTTGTAGTTCGGAACGAACCATTTATATTTCTTGAGGACAAAACTTTTAAAATTGATTGGTCCCAAATCTCATGGAGATGTACACGAGATTGGATCGTTTTGATCATCAAGACAGCAAGCAGACTAGCAAGCGATTTAAAGGTGGAGATACAAGCAGTAGAGATACGTCTCAAGAGCTATGAATCTCCAGCAAATCTAAAAAAGTATCTTGATGAACTAAACAAAACATTGAATGACTTTGAAATAACTCTCAAAGATAGTAAATATGAAAAACTCCAAAAAGATACCAGCAGGTGAAGTAAAGAAAAGATCTACCCCTATATAAAAGATAACTACAAACCATCAAGTGACAATGTTTCTAATGATGGTTCATCGGACGCTGGATCTAACAGCTCCAATTCTAGTGGCAACAAAAGCCCCAGATATCAGGGCACACAAAGGAATTTCCGACGACCCAACCATCGTGGCATGCGGGGATGGAACAGCTACCCCCAGCCAATGATGTACCCCCCACAACAGTTTGGCCCACCGCCCTTCCAACATCCGAATGGCCCTTTCCCGCCATGGGGATTCCAACAAGACTATGGATATTTTGACAATTCGGCTCCTTTTTTAGGGGCTCGCCGAGGACAGAACAAGGGAAGGAATCGGAGAGGCAACTCGGTACATTGGAGCAACGAAGAAGAAGGAACTCCGAGAGTATCAACCAGGAGCATGACAGGGGCATCGAAGAATCAGAAATGAGCCTAGTTGTAAATCTCACGGGCAGTGAACTATCTGAGTCACAGAAAAGAGTACTAGAAAAAGGCTTAGGATATGTCCCTACTGCCAACATGGACAAATTCCACCTCTGCAAAGAAATCCAGGAATTTATAAGGAGACTGAAGTTGCAGGTCTTCTTTAAAGACAAGAAGGACATCCAAGAAAAAGGAGACACAGGACTCAAGCCACGATCTACCTTTACCCCTTTGAACAACACTCTCCCTATTGAACTCCTGACCTTCGAAAAGGCGGTCATGAAGGATCTCGAAGCCCTCGATCCAATGCAGAAACGAGTCTTCCAAAATGTTTCCAATGAAGAACGACAAGCGCTTCGCGAATTGAGCAACAACAAACAAGTGGTCATAAAACCAGCGGACAAGGGGGGTGCAACTGTGCTAATGAACAGAGAACAATATGATAAGGAGTGCACAAGGTTGCTACAAGACAAAAGGAACTATGAAATTCTATTGACAAATCCAACTGAAAAAATAACAATCAAAATCAAAACAATGGTAGAGGAAGCACTGTCCCATATTTGGATCACTAACAAAGAGGGGGAGTTTCTGTGTCAGAAGAACCCTAGAATCCCTTACCTATACATCTTACCCAAGATTCATAAGGACCTCGAGAACCCACCGGGTAGACCCATCGTATCGGGGATTGGGTCAGTCCTCGAACCAGTCTCTAGGTTTACAGACGCATTTCTAAGACCCATGGTACAAAGGACATCAACCTACCTTAGAGACACAAAAGATGTGTTAAATCTACTCGAGGAGGTGTCATTCGATCCTAACACACAGCTGTTGATCAGCTGCGATGTGGAAAGTCTGTATACGAGCTTGCCCCACAACGAAACCCTGGCAATAATCGAAGACGTCCTATTCGCAGACGACTGGGAGTACCAAACCCCACGAAACGTGGTGATGGAGTGCTGCTCCTTGGCACTTAAGGAGAACTTTTTTGAGCACAATGGCACCCTGTACCTTCAAAAACATGGGACCAGCATGGGAAGCACATTTGCTCCAAGCATAGCTGGTCTCTATGTTCACCATCTTGAGGAAACAAAGATACTGAGTACCAGCAACCCATTCCGGCAAAAGATCTTGACCTGGAAGAGGTACATTGATGATATCCTTATCATCTGGGATGGAGATGATAAGACCGCCCAGCAGTTCCTTACGTGGCTCAATTACCAAGACGAGTTTCTCGAATTCACCAGTGTCACCACAAAAACTAATCTGGTATTTCTGGATCTGAACATTTTTCCCAAAAACGGCAGACTTATGACAACAAAACACTTTAAGAGCACCTCAAAGAACTGTATTTTGATGTACCAAAGCTTTCATCCGAGACATCTGAGGGATAATCTACCCTACGGCCAGTTTTTGCGACTCCGTAGGAACTGCACGGAAGTTGCGAATTTCAAATCACAGTCAAATGATCTACGGAAGAAGTTACAAATGAGGAATTACCCTCTAAAAATCATCGATCAAGCTTACAAAAGAGCAAGGAACAACTGCAGAGAGAGCCTCCTGGAGGAAAAAGTGAAAAAAGTGGAAGTGCAGAGACCTATATGTGTCACCACATATAACACCAACTCGGATCAAGTAACCAAGATCATTAATAAGAACTGGAAGATTCTCAATAGCGGAGGTCTCGAAATTCCGAAACCTATGTTTTCACACAAAAGAGCACAGAGTGTCAGAGATATACTGGTACACACCAGACCCAAGGACAACAAGGCCAATACCCAAGGCAATCCCAATTTTGTACAAGGACACTACCCGTGCGGCGGATGCAAGGTATGCTGCCTCACCAAAAAGAGCAAGAAACTAACCTTCAACAATGGGACCACATGGGAACAGAGAGGCTTCAGCAACTGCAACAGTTCCAATGTCGTCTATCTCATCACGTGTCCCTGCAATCTCGAATATATTGGCATGACGAGCAGGGCGGTAAAGCTGAGAATAGGCGAGCACAAAAGTACAATTAAATGTAAGAAGTCGAGTACCAAACTAACAAACCACTTCCTGGAAAGTGGGCATAAACCTGATGACATAACCTGGACAGTAATTGAACAGATTGACAACGAGAAACATCTACTGGAAAAAGAACAAAGATGGGTTTTTCGTGTCCAGTCCAACAAACATGGATTGAACGATGAAATTCCGTGGGGTCAGCTATAGACTACGTACACCCACTCCCCACTGAGAGGCACCCCTTCGCCCATGGCCAATTAACACAAACTCTGCTCCCTATCAAGAGCCCAATAAATCTGCCATTCGATCACACCACCATCAATACACAATGGAATGAACATTTTGTATTTTTGCATCACAGCTGCTAAGCCTTTTTAACCCAAAGAGCAAAATTCTGAAAAGCCTAAGAAATTACCCAGCCCCCGGGGATCACCCGCCTAGGGTAGTCCTCTTATTAATATTTTTTTACACTGGTAAACTTCCAACTGCGATCCTGTAATACAATCTGGGCAGAGGCCCGACTGCATCTGACAGTTTCTTTACTCCATATACTGGTATATTCAATCTGCAAGCCTGTAACACAATCTGGCCCGTTTTTGCCTTTCAAGGGGCTCCAGTGTGATTTAACATAACCGAATCCACAGAAATGTTCGTTTAAGAGAATTATCACTGACAAATTACAAGCTTATATGATGGGATTACATTTCTACCAATTATGTTTTTCTCTAAAAAATATTTGGGCTGGAAACTTCTGTCAAATTCAATAGGCACGGAAGATAGACTTCCGTAATAGCACACTCCCGTTCCATCCCGGGCGGCCATCTTGGGTCAGCGCGCTAGTCTTGCAAGTATACTTCCAACGCGACACCGGCGCCCAGTGTAGCTTATATGATCACCGCTCCCCAGACGCGACTATTCTTCAGAGCGGCAATATGGGTAGAAGTAAGGCTAAATGATTATGCGGACAATATGAGTTATAGACTTTGCCAAAGGTCTCAAAACACTTGGCTTTTGAGACAGGGGCTGCAATGTTTGTTGGGTGTGTTTTTTGCGACGCTAAGGGCGTGGTTTCTCTTTTTCAGAGCGCCGCGGTGAATACCTACCGATTGTCAGCTCATGGGGCATACCACATGCGCCACAGCAGTATGTATCGCTAACCATTTAATAATTGGAGTGTGCCTTTTGGGGATTTTAATGATTGATTCTAAGACCACTACTGGCATTGAAAGAGTCGGGTTCCTCGTTTTTAACCCTGTGGGGTGCCGCTGTGTGCATTGAGTTATGAGAGTGTGTGTGTGTTGAGATGAAACCAGCCCTAATTACAAGGGGCATCACAATATTCGGGCAAAAAACGAACATTCAGGGGATGGCAGATTGAACCATCACTCTGTCCATAAAGTCTTAAGTACATTCTTTGTTGAATGGGCAAATGCAAATGATAAGTGGGACTTGTGGCGCTAATAATAATGAGTGCCTAAAGACAAATTACAGTTACAATTGTAAAAATCTGTGCTTTTCTCTCCCCTTTTTCTCCTATTTGCTTTACAGAGACCATAATCAGGTCATTATTTTTGATATTTTTGCTTCCCTAGGGCCAGCTCATGCCCTGAAGCTAAAACTAACAGTGGATTTTTACTGCTAGTTTTTAGGACGACAGGCTTATTACACTTAGCAACTGAGCTTTGTTCTAGTAGGGACCATTAGAAGGTCCTGATGAGTAGGCAGTAGGGGACTGCCTACGAAACATGTAGACCAGGTTGTAGCGAATTGCTCTACCTCAAAACCCCCTTCTTAACGTCCACAGCTAGGGAAGTGAATAAATTGTTTTTTTCCACTAGCCAGAGGATTTTTAACCTTTTTTTAAATTCCCACACATTATTAGGTCCCTACACTTCACTGATATCACCCACTTTGCACTGTCACATAGTCTTGTCACCATACTAGTGCTCCCGCGTAGTCGGCCAGGTCGTAGCACGCCCCGCCCCGTAGAGGGACGGGAAGACCCCAATGATGAAGCATGACACTATTGGATTTTTTTAGTGTGTGAGGGGTATTTTAAAAAGCACATTGTGCTCTCATCTTTATCACCCTAAGAGAGAGTTTATTTTCTCACCACCCACAAAAATAAAAAATAAAAATTAAATCACTACACATTGATAGAATCTTTTTGTTTATGCATACCGGATTGGAGGGTGATTCTGTCAATACCTCTTCACTTCCTCTATTGTTTTGGAACTACGTACCTTCCCCTAGAAAAGCTAAAGTACACTGTAACCTATTCTAAAAATACTAAAACATAGTTAAAATAGTTTATTAGGCCAAAGACAGAAAATGCAAATGCATAGTAATGAATCTCCTGGAGCTTTGTAACAAAGAACAAATAGTTGTGTACAGACCTCAATCAGCTTAGTGAACAGCTTATATTGAACATTTTTAAGTGAAAGAAAAATGACATTCATCCTAGCAATAGGCCAGTAGCTTTAACAGTTTCTTATGTAATAATTCTTATCTTTCAGTGGTACAACTCCTTTAACAAACGGGTCACCTGCTAAGTATAAGGAATTACAGCAATTGACAACTAGCTACAATACACTTATTTCGCCAGATCCAAGCTGATTAAGAATCCTAAAAGTCTCTTAATGCCAAGTGATGCCCAAGGTCCAGATGCACAAAAGATTTGTGACTCGCCAATCGGTCGCAAACAAGTTTGCAAATGGGAAAAGGGTTGTATGCCATGTACAAAACCATTCACAAACCAAAAATACTGATGCAACCAATTTGCCACTTGCAAATTTTAGTGAACGGATATAGTGAGTTAGTATTAGGATATAGCTAATGCCGACTCGTAAACGGGATGTGTGAGCCAGTTGCAAATAGCGACAAGTCGCTATGTGGCCTTTCTGCGCAATCAATTTATCACCAATTCAAACCATGTGGTACATGGGTGCAAACTACAATGCACCCAGCTGTCCACAATGGCTGCCCAGTACATGATAGCAAGGATGATGCACATAATGGCCGCTCCACAGAGGAGGAGGCAGAGACAAGAGAGGATATTCAGAGTCAGGTTGTACATTTTTTACCAAACAGCGGAAGAGATATTTGACAAATACAGGTTAAGTAGCACTGTCATTTTGGATTTAATTGCCCTCTTAAAGCCACACCTACAAAGTAGTACTTTGCCAGCAATTCCATCTGCACGCATGTCCAGGTTTTGTGCTAGTTACATCTATTAGCCACTGGTAGTTACCAGGATGCGCTTTTACATTTCTTCCGCTCTTTCCTCAATGCCATGCTTCTCAATATCCACCACCACATATTCATACCCAGGAATGAGGAGGAAATGCAGATTATCAAATTTCTATTTTACTATATTGCTCAATTTCCCCAGGTCATAGGATGGTATAGGTGGGAACCATCCCATCTTGATGACCTCTTTAGGAACCAAAAAAAACCCACGTATTTTCTTAATGTACAAGTGGTTTGCAATGTCCACAACATAATCACTGACATCATATCACAATATCCACGTAGACCCCATGACTCCTACATATTCAGGCACAGCAGAATATACAGTGGACTGGAAAGTAGGGACTTTGATGACGGATACTTATTAGGTACCGACAAAAAATATAAAGGCTGCACTGTAAGTGCTCAATCCGCACAAAATGTATGTTAACTCCAATTTATGTATGTGTTTCAGGTGACATTGCGAATGCCCTACGTCCCTGGTTCCTCACAGCCTATCTCTCTCCCACCACCTCAAATGAAAGGAGATACAACACTGCACATCGATGCACCAGGCCTGTAATCGAACGACATTTGGACTCCTAAAATTTTGTTTTCACTGCCTCTATTAGAGTGGGTACCAATGCAGACCAGAAACAGCTTGTAAGATTGTAGCAATGTGTGACATCCTACACAATAGTGCCTGCAGGAGAGGCCTACACATTGCGGTGTCCGAATCTAAATCAGAAGAGGTAGATCCTGGTCCACCTGTTCATCAGTCACCAGAGGAGAACAGAGCAGTGGAGGGGGGGAAGGTGCAGGGACCACAATGCTACACATTAATTCACAAGCTAAGGCATTCTCAAATCAACAGTACTGTTAAATAATGCCAATATACTTGATTGAATGCTCAAAGTAAAGCTACCTTTAATGGCAGGTGTCACCAAACAGTTGACAGACCAGCTATCCTTCTCAATAATTCTGACACCATGTAGTCAACATGTGAGTTAGTTACAGCACCAACAACATACGGAAAACAAATATTTCCAGTCCCTCAGTGGTACACCTCTTTTCTGGGAGTGCATTAGGTTTAGGAAGAGCCTATGTTCAGGTGCAGGAGTGCGACTGGTATTGCGATGCAGCACACTTGCCTCTGTAGCATAAATGCTGCTGATTCTAGACACCACACTGTCAGGAGCCTCTGCATCCATACCAGTAACAATATGTGCTGTCTGGATTGCCTCCACTGCTGCAGTGATCTTGCCAAGGCCCTCCCCTCCAAAATGGCGCATCTCCACCTGTAGCTGCACAGTATGCTTGGATAGTGCAGTAGTTGCTTGTGAGAGTCTCCCAGTGGCCCAAGTTATGGCATCCATTTGAATAGCACTGCTCTTCTCCCTGCGCCTTTGAGTGCTCCTGTCCTCTAACATCTCAGTGCAGAATTTCTGTATTGCACCTGTTAGTTGGTCCATTGTGTGTCAATGCAGGCCTGATTGTCTGCAAACTAATTTTCTGATTGTCTGCCAAATAATTGTCCACTGATGAACCCCACTGTTATGGACCGTTGCATTACCTCCATTTGCGTTTAACCATCTTAATTTCTATGTGCTGCAGGCGCTAAACCTGGCTAAACCTGCAGTATTGGTGCTTCAAGCCCACCAAACACCGCCTGTTCGGCAGTTTCCTGAGAGCCAGAAGCCTGCGATGTGTGCTGGCGGCTATGGCCATGCAGAGTGGAGCGCTGCTGTCGGGACCTGACGACTGGCTGCAGGGTTGGAGTGGGTGGTTGTATAGCATCCTCACCCTCTGATGATGGTGGCTGTGGGGAGAAGGAGAGACTGTTGTAGTAGCCATAAGATGTAGTGGGCCATACTCTCAAACACTACTTTTTCATCTTCCTCCATCTGTGCCTGTTCTTTACCCTCATCTGTTGGGCCTTCAACGTCTTCCCCCTAATTGAATAATGGGGATACCCTTAAAAATGGTACATCCCATATCAGCTTCTTGGTCTCTGATATGAAGAGTGGCATCCTGACTGATTGGGTTATTCCCGCGAGGAAGGAACAGATCCGTTTGAAAGCAGATCCTTGTATGCCAATCTCCTGGGGTCTTCTGATGAGAGTGTTGTGAGAGACAGTGTTGAAGACTGCGGAGAAGTCGAGCAGGATGAGGGCTGCTGTTCCTCCTCGTCCAGGATGTTTCAAATGTCGCTGGTGGCCGCGATGAGTGCTGTTTCAGTCAGGTGGTTCTTTCTGAATCCTGATTGTGTGTTGCCTCGAAGATGGTAAAATTCAAAGTGGTTTGTGAGTAGCTTGTTCATGGCCTTCTCAATCACTTTGACTGAATAAGGGAGCAGGGGGATGGATTGGGTGTTTCTTAGTTGATTTAGGTCGACTGTGGGCTTCTTGAGGAGGGCGCTGATTTCTGCAAGTTTCCATTCATCTGGGTAAGAGGAGGACTTGATGGAGATGTTGATGGTGTGGGAGGTGCTAATTGGTGATGTTCTCTGCTTATCGATGTGGTGGGAGCATGGGTCTGTTGGAGCCCAGAGAGGATGATCTGCATGATTGCTGCTGTGTCTATTTTGGTGAGGTTTGTCCATTTGGTCAGATCTTTGTCTTTTTTGGTGGTGGGTAGGTTAGCAATGAGTTCTCTTGGGTTGGGTTGTTGCGCAATGTTTTTGTAGATGTTAGGGATTTTTTTGTGTTTGAAGTTTTATAGATTTTCGCAGAGTTGTTGGGAGGCAGCAATGTTATTGACAGTGGCTGAAATACATGATGATCAGTTTCTCCTTTTTCTCTCCTGCTTATCCTTTCTTTTATTAATTTGCTCTGTTTTTTGAGTGGAGGGGACTACTTTAATGTTCTTCAAAGATGATCCTATTCCATCTATTTCAACTAAGCGATGTATATCTCTCCTAGCTTTCACTTTTCACACATTAAATGCATTTCTGCCACCCTACATCAGCTCGTTTAAACCTATCTTTCAGACAGTTCTGTACTCCGCATGTTTGTCGCACGTTTATTGGCTTGTAACTCATATTCAAGCATGACTCAATGCTGCCTTTAGAAGTAGATCCTTATAATTTACTCCATTTTTAGGTTGAGCATTCGATACTTTAGTATATACTTATTATTAAAAATGTATATATGTATGTACTTTGTGGGCTCTGGAGATCAGCCCTCGGACTTGTCTGCCTCCACTTAGGGAATTTATTTTCTGTTCAACTGTCTCTATTTAAGTGTCTTGATAGAAAACGACCAGCAGAGGTCAGTAAAATTCCACCAAAGGTCAGTAAAATACCAGAAACACTTTTAGCATTCTCTAAATTCCAGTTCATAGATATTGTCTTCCACCAGCACCCGTAGACAATAATATTTTTTTCAAATCTTGTATTTTCAGTGATATGACTGCCGAAGGCCCTGCTGTTATATAAAAAACAGAGCTTTGAACTATACCATTTCCCTCTGAAAGGCATTATTTCTCTCTGTGTGTTCCCATACCTGGCGTGTCACGCAGTTAGGTGCTTACTTTCCCTCCATGTTAAAGAGCAGTAGATGTTTCAGCATCCAGGCTAATGTGCTGCACAGCTAAATTCATATAAGGTCTCAAAAGCGAGACCGAATGCATTGCAAATGCTTGTTGTGTGATGTTTATGAGCTGAATTTCTTTCCGGTTACAAACTGCAATAAATATGTATTGAAATAAAAAAGTGACCTCTGTGCTGCTCATTCGATGTTTTGTGATTATTTACAATACATTTCCGTTGGTCAAAGTGAAGTTATAATGTACTTCGTTGTTTCATAATTTTTCATACTATTTATTATTGTAATATCCAAAATCCAATATATTCTCAAGTCCTCGATGTTTTCAGTCAACAAAGGGATTGAATGACTTTTTATGTTTTTTAGTTTTTATACCGCCACTCTTCCATTTTTTGCTAGTTGCAATAGTGATATATTTAGGGCAGGCAACGTTCTTGTTTTTCCTGCTAAGGCATTTGATTGTTGAGTTCAATGTGTTTCTGTTGGTTTAGGTTGTTTAGCTAGCTTTCACCAAGTGCCAAAGTGGCCTAATGTATTAAAAGGTAAAAATAATGAACAACACAATGAAAACAATTGAAGAGTAACGACATAAGAATTGTAAAAGACATACATTACAACATCAGCATGAACATTATGATTCTGTTGTATATAATCAAGACACACTGGTGTGCACAAGAGCAATTTTTATGTTTTTTTCTTCTAAATTTGCCTTAGGTCGTTCGCCCTTTGTCTTTCATAAATTCTAAGTAACTCCTTTTCATTTTAGTTTGTTTGTGAACAAAATCGGCAATATACTCGCCTTTACAACAAAATAATGTACTTTAAAAAATGCAATCTTGTCATTAAGATTTGCCTCCTTAGTTGTGAATTATTAAAGGATCAATTCCTCTCTAGGTATCCTTACTTTTTCTAGTCGCCCTAGAACATGGGGCCCCCTACACGATCCTGAAACTACCGTAGAGACAACCATTTTAATAGAAAAAACCTGTGTTGCCAAAGTAGAAAATTCAGTATGAGGCAGATGTAAAGAAACATTATGTACCTGTGATCTGCTCAGTGCCAAACTAAGGGCTTTATTTGACGTTTTGCAGATGAGATATTCAATCGCAAACGTGTAACAAGTGTAACAAGTGGATGATAGCCTATGGCACTTGTAATACGGCCGACAGGACATCTGTCACCTTAGGATGGAGTATCATGTCCACTAAATTCGAAATAAGGCCGTAATTTCACAGACATGAAATATGAAGCAAGAGCACAACTTGCCCTCATTCCCATCAGACTGTTCTAATTGACTCAACCTGTTTCCAGAATGGAGGAATTGGGCGTGCTTTTATCAAACCCCACATCCCAAAAGGGCTCTGCAGTGGAATGTTTTTGTCAGTCACCGCCAGTAATGTAGTCTGCAGATCGTTTGCCAAGATGAACAGTGTTAAGCACTAGCATTCCATCAAGTAAATTGTTTATGGAAAGAATAGTCAAACAAAATAATATTTTTCTCTGGGAACTGATGTCTACAAGGACAGTTCAGCTGCAGGTCATTGCAGGACTTGGATTTCCATGATTGAGAGGTATCCACTTCCAGCTGCTGCTCTTGAGGTTATGATGTAACCATGGCGTAAGTATCAAGGTGGACTAAACAGAACCTAGATATAGAAAAATACATATATATATATATATATATATATATCAACTTCCATGCTTTATCTTCACAGCATGCTTCGTTGTTATCTTTTGTACATCAGCAACAACAAACACAAAATGATTCGCCTGCTGCAGATCAGGAATCCAGTCTGTTTGTGAATGAAACATGACCTTGCTAAAGACGAAAATGAATTCCGATTCTGAGTTGTCTTTAGATAAGTCCCTTTTCAGTTTTTCCTCATTTAACTATTTTATTATATCTTTCTTCTGGTCACTAAACATCCTAAATCATATGAAGACAGCCATGTGGCCCAGCAATATAATCTCGTTCTTCCTTATCTGTGTTTATGTTGTTCGTCACATTTTGATACTAAGGGAAGAGCTTTCAAGTTAAATGTTTGGCATGTTCAGCAGAGCTACACATACATCAACCTGTGAAACATTAGAGCTCTGTAAGCAAGAAGGAGGAAGACGTATGGCGTTTGGTGGTGTTGGAGGGGGCGACTTGCACTTGTGGAGTCTTTGCAGCCAGGGTACCCACTAATCACTACGCTACACCAGGAGCTTGGTATTACGATTCTTTATTCATCTGCATGTAACTGCGAACCCAACATTTTTAACAACCTACACTGCAATACATTCTAGGCATTACTTTATAGTTCATCAGGAGCCTAAAGGATTCCATCATTGCTAAGTCGCAAGACACATTTCCCCCTCTGTTAAACGAAAACGTACCCATTATACAAAATATATGCACATATATACACTTGAATATCTTCTATCAGTTTCATTAGCACTGTAATTGTTGGACTTGATCGTGCTGTGGGAAGATGAGACCTGCCACCATCAAGATCCTAGATCTTTTGTGATGGTGGGAAAGCAACAGTTCGTTCAGTGAGGAACGATGCGATCCAGCCTGAGGGTGTCTCCCTGGATCCCGATGTAGTGCAGTCTCTTATGAGTGTGTGGGGGGGGATACAGTCTTCAATACTACGGAGAGGTCGATGAGAATCAGGGCCGCTGATTCTCCCCTGTTGAAGATGGTGTGGTTGCTGTCAGTGGTGTTGATCAGGGTGATCTAAGTGCTGTGGTTGGCACAAAACCAGATTGAGAGGCATCTAGCAGGTTGTTTCTCTTCAAGTGGTTGATGAACTGCTTGTTGATGGCCTTCTTGAGGACTTTGGTGGGGAAATGGAGCAGCGAGATGAGTCAGTAGTTACTGAGTACACCCGGGTCGGCAGAGGGTTTCTTGAGGAGAGGTTTGACTTCTGCATCTTTCCATGCACCGAGAAAGGTGGCTGTGGGGATGGATGCATTGAGGATGATGGTGAGTTAGCAACTGATATCCGTGCATCCTAGGTTGAAGAGGCGGTGGGAGCAGGAGTCCATGGGTGCTTCAGAGTGGATAGAGTTCATAATGGCAGTGGTGTTTGTGTGGTGAGCTGTTCCTATGTGGTGAGTGACTGGTGAGGGGAGGCTTCCATTGGAGACAATGGTGTGGTTGGCGCTTCCTTTGATGCAGTCTGCTAGGGTGTTTTTTTTGCATCTGTGAATTGTTGGTGGTATTTGTTGAGGGCTGACGTGAAGGTGGCTCGGTCTGTGGTGTCTCGGCTGGTGCGCCATCTTCTCTTCAGTTGTTTTCAGCTGCATGTCATTGTCCTCAGTACTGGTGTGCACCAGCCGACTTGTTTGGTTGATCTGCAGGTCTTGGCTTGTTTGATGGGGCATCTAGGTCAGCTGCGTTGGTGATCCAGGTGGTGAAGTTTGGGCTGCTTTTTCCAGGTTGGTTGCAGGGTCGGGCTGGCTAGTGTTGAGGGCCTCCATGCATGGGGTCTGTGTCACTTTCTTCCAGCTGTGGAGGGAGGCGTTCAGGGGTCTGGTGGCATTGCACGGTGATCCAGAGAAGGTGGAGTGGATGACTGAGAGGCTGGTCCAGGTGAGTTCTGTGGCATGGATGTATTTGACTCTATCGCTGGCCAAAAAGATTGGGTCCAGTGTGTGCCCTGTTCTGTGTGTGGGGTCTGTGACCAGCTGTGTGAGGCTGATGTTGCCCATGCATTCCAGGAGGTTGGCGGAATTTGTGTCTGTGGGGTCATCCAGGTGGAAGTTGAGGTCAATGAGGAAGATGTAGTACTTGGACTTGATGGCTAGTGGGGTGATGAAGCCGTTAATGGCATTGCAAAAGCCGGTGCGTGGTTCTCTGGGTCTGTAGGTGAGAGTGCTTCTGATGGTTTTCTGTCATTGGTGTAGAGTTGGAAGTTGAGTTGTTCTATGATCGATGTGGTGTTGTGTTTGGTGGTGGTGCAGCGGATGGTTTCTTTGTGGATGATGGCGATGCCTCCTCTGTATTTGGTGGTGCGGCTGCTGTGTGCCATCTTGTAGCCAATGGACAATGCGGAGGCGATGCCAGGGGCGGGGCAGGGGTTGATACAGGTCTTTGTTATGTTTTGCGCAAGGGTGGAGATGGTGTCTCAGACTTTTGTGGCGTGTTTGCAGAGAGATCCGGCATTGTCTAGGAGGCATTGTAGCGCTTCCAGGGCGGTTTCAAGAAGGGGAGGCATGTATTTCTGTGAAGGCGGGAGGTCCTAAGTTGCAGGTGAGGAGACAGCAGTGGCAGGTGAATGGTTCTGCTGTTGAACAAGGAGATGTGAGGCAACAGTTGCTGTGGCATCTGGGATCCACGGCTTGGAGTTCTGTGGCAGTTCTGTGGCAGAGTTCCTGCGGATGGATGGATGTGGTCCAGATGCGGATGGGCATAGATGGGCTTGCCTTAGTGGTGCCCACTGCGTGCATCCGCTGTGCGGCTGCACTGCAGCCTCCATTAAGGGAGGCAAGGCGCTGAGTGGATAGAAGCAGGGGACGAGCAAAATAAACAACAGGAAGCGAGCGGTGAGTCAGGCTGGATCTCTGCACTTCCAATAAGCGGAAAACAGACACAAAATAAAAGGTAACATCGGGCACAAAAGTAACCAGAGACCATCACAGCATATTTGCTGAACAGTAACAGAAGGCTGACTGAGACACAGGCGCTGCCTAAACAGGAACAGAGGCTATGACTAGTAGACTAGCAGAGCAGAATAGTGACTGGCGGTGGTGAGCAGGGGGAGTGAAAGCAAGCGCACAGAGAGGCATAGGTGCAGAGTACAGAGACCTTCTGACTGCTTGACTGAGCTGGCACACGACAAGTATCAAAGTGGCATAGTCTTACATGTATCAGGAACAGTTGCTGGCCATGACAAGAAATAGACGCATCATTTAAACATCTTTTGGGGGATCAGCATTTGACAGCGCTTGTACTTTAGCAGGATTAGGTGTCATACCCCCATCAGAAAAGGTATGGCCAAAGAATATTTGCTTTGTCTATGGAACTCACATTTATCTGGATTCAAAGTCAAACCTGCATCAGCCAGTAAATGACATACCTGTATGAGAGCCCTATCATGCTATTTATTTTTGGGTAGATCCAAAAACCAATATGTCATCACTATAATTGAACGCATTCATGACGGGCTGTATGATATGTTGGATTACATCTTCGAAAATTTCTGCAGCCGATGACACACCAAAGCTTAGTCTTTTGTATGAAAGCAGACCAACATGTGTAGAAAAGGTTCTAATGTAGCTGCAGTTTTCTTCGGGTTCCAACAAATGATAACCTTTATTCAAATCAAGGCAAAAGAAATCTTTACACCATTTATTGTGTTATCATATCAGCAATGTTGGGTCCTAGATGTTGTTCTTGTTCAATTGCCTTGTTTGCCAGACGCATATCAATGCATATGCATGCATCCTTCACTGTCCTTTTTCGGCACTATTATGATGGGAGAAACCCATGGCGTTGGACAAGTAGAACGTCTAATGATATCATGCTTAAGTAATGATTCAAATTTTTTTTAATAGCATCTTGTAAATGAAAAGCAATTTTCCTATGTCTTTGAGCAGAAGGATGGACGTCCTCGTAAAGGAAGTGACCCGTTTAGGCCACCCGGGTCACTAATGACCACCTCTCAGCCTTCCATACTAAATGAAGAGTCGGTCAGACAGTAGAGAATACATACTAATAACTGTTTATTCATATACACTCGGAATGGAGCCCCATCTGGCCAGTCGCTAGGAGTGCTGCAGAGGGAACTGAAATCAACAAGCATTAAGATACATCATGTCCATTTTGCAACTGTGCTAAAACACGCTCACAGTGGAGTTTTCCAATGCAGGTGCAACTAAAACAGTGAAATACAAAAAAAAACGGTTTCAGAGCTCATATCTTATACAAAGTTTCATGGTCCAAGGTCGTTTCAGATGGAGCCCACAACCAGACAAGGGGGAGAGGGCCTCTATGTTGTGAGAAAGCTATGCGTAGACATAAAGAATGTGCTCATTACTGAAACAAGCCTAACATGGCAGAAACGAAACTCTAAGAGGAACATTTCTCGGAATTGAGCTAAATCAGTTTCGAGCAACCTAAAATGGTGAACACATAGAAAATGGCACTGCGAATGATTACATACATGGAACATGCGTGAGCATAAACAAGTCCTATTCTAGCACTCATTAATATGCAACTTTACTTTCATAGACTTAAGCTTTCCCAAACCATGGAACAATAAAGGGAACTGGCTTACCATTTCATGGTGAGCATTCATATTGTAGTTCAAGGAAAACAGTCCCATATTAGCAACTGTGCTGATGCTTAGTAGACAGGCACTTGACGCTGTCACTTGAAGCATTGAAGCACATGGATGGGTGTTTGAACCATTGTATTCTTGTGTCTCATCGTCCCTACAAACAAATCTTGACTTTTTAAGGGTGTCGATGCAGACCTGGTATACACTTTGGTTTTCGATGGCTCAAGTTGCAGGAAGTGATACAATTCATTATATTTCTCCTCAGGAATAATGTTTATCAACGCACCACTGTCGATAATGAAAGGTATCGGACAACCATTTACTTTCAGTGTAATTTTCAGAGAATGTTTGAATGACTGTGGTGCTTTGGCTTGTCGACTTTTTGTTGACTGACATTTTTCTTCACATGCAGCCAGTCCAACATGTGCACGCTTTTCTGAAGGAAGCATCGACATGGCACAAACATCTTCTTCATTTGTACTTGATTCTAATATAGAAGAAATGTTTGACGATGATATAGATGGCAATTGACTTCATTATGTGACGATTTGTCGTACCTGACTACTCCACTGGGCCTTGTGAGTGCGCATCGAATGTTGCTTCTTAAACGTTCCAACAGCTATTTTGGCTTCGCGCTATGAAACACTTGTTTTTCCCTTTGATTTGCAAACCCGAACTAAATGGTTCTCCTTCCCACAGCACTTGCATATTTGTCCAATGGCGATGACATTTATCTGCTGGTGGCAATGAATATCCACATCTAAAACATGACTTCTTTTTACGTGTAGCCATCAACTTGTGTCCTCCAGTCATTTGCTTTGAATTGCTTTTCACACCCATGACTGATTCATTCTGGGTTTCTCTGGCCTCCAGGTCATCAGCTTGTCGATTGGAATGCTCTTGAACTCTGGCAGCCATTAATACTCTGGCAACGAGGAAGGAACAGACATGTTGTGGGTTATATCCAGCCGTACCAGACCATAAAGAGTTTTTGTCCTTTACAAATAATTATGAATATTTAATTTGGGACATCTGATACAGTACTGCAGTAACGAGGAAATGGAATAAAATCAGAATTGACAGATTTAAAGTGACCCCATTATTCCTTTGTACGGACACACACAACATGTGTCCACAGAACCATTAATTTATTTTGGAATAATGACAAAACCACCACAAGGGTTTTGCCGACTTTGTGGTTCGACAATCCTTACCCCAGTATATTTTGAGTACATCTGTGGGGTTCCTGATAAAGGCGCTTTTGTTCCCGAAACACACGTTGATACTATTCTACCATGAATAAGCAACGTTTTAAGTCTTTAGATTGTTTTTTACTTCATTGTTTGTGATTGTAAAAAACAGTAACTGTTTTAACATGTTGCCAAGATGAAGATGTATGATGACCCAGTTTACACATAGAAAGGTTTTCATCCCTATGAGTCATCGCTGACTTGTCTTTTCGGTCTGTGATTTTAAAATTAATATTTTTTGATAATTAAAAAGTAATGATACAGATTTAATATTTTGCTTGGCTTACTGTATACTATGATACATATTAGTAAATACAGGCTGCCTAAGGTTTTTTGTACAATATATTTGCCCTGCCTTGAGAGATTTAAAGATTAACAGGCAGTCCTTTTTGTTCCCAACTACAGCCATTAACACTCAGTTCAGACTCAGTTTCTCTCAGAAATTGCCATTGGAATGAATCAGGCAAGTATTCATCCAGAAGACGTATGACTACCTGGTCATTAAATTCATTGACCTTACAGTGTTTGAAGTATTTCTACATATTCATCAATAGTTTCACCAACTTTCTGTCATTCTTGACTGAAAATATATCTTTCTTTGTCAACATTGTACATTGGATTGAACTTGAGATTCAGGGTTTCTTTAATCTGATGGTATGTAATTTCTTCATCAGTTGGTGGCATTTCCTTTACTCCAACACCAGCAAGATTTTTGCGGTATTTGAGAATCTTTTTTTAATCAATCTCTTCAAGTGCATCAATGCAATCTTCAAATGCCTCTCTCCACATAGTCCATCGATCTCCAATTCTTTGCCTTTTGGCCGTGTTGAATGATGATGGTGGTTTCAAGAAGGCAGCATTGATTTGATTTATAATTTTATGAAGCGCGCGAATGCCCTTGCGCGTCTTGGCGCAGGGTCAGAAACAGGAGACTCGGGATCCAGCCGGGTTAGATCTAACTAGCCGTAAACAGCCAAGTTTTCACTTCCTTCCTGAAGGAAAGCAGAGAAGGACTGTTTTTGATGGAAAAGGGGAGAAGTTTCCAGGCCCTGGTTGTTTGCAGTATGAAGCTTCTTCTTCCCCATCTTGCCAATCTGTGTTTAGGCACCTGAAGTAGTTTCGCTTGACCGGATCTAAGAGTCCTAGTGGGCTCGTATGGTTTGAGCTGGGTTCTCAGAAACTGAGGGCCTGATCCGTGCAGCGCCTTATAGGCCAGGCAGACCGATTTAAACTTCACTCTTTTGATGATAGGAAGCCAGTGGAGGGATTTTAGTCTATGGGTAATTGACTCATGCTTAGGGACGTCCAGCTCCAGCCGTGCTGCTGCGTTTTGCAGGCGTTGAAGTTTTGTTATGATTTGGGCCTGGGCACCGGCATATAGAGCGTTCCCATAATCCAACCTGGACAAGGCCAGAGCTGTTACTACCGTTTTCCGGGCGTCAAGCGGGATATAAGGCATGAGCTTCCTTATCATTTTCAATGTGTACCAAACTGTTAATACCAGTTTGCTAGCCTGCACGTCAAAAGAATGTTTGCTGTCCAGAGTCATACCCAGATCTTTTACCTTGTTTACTGGGGATGGGCAATTGCCCAGCCTGTCTGGCCACCACTCTGGTGACCAAACGTTTGAGTCTGCCCCTAGTAGCATTACTTCACTTTTTTCCCCGTTTAATTTTAAGCAGTTGCTCTGCATCCAAAGCCTGACTTGCGTCATGCAGAGCCTGAATTTCTCAGCCGTCTCTTTAGCATTGTTGGCAATAGACACCACAATTTGGGTGTCTTCAGCATATGAAACTGGAATAAAACCACTTTTCCTTATGATTGCCGCTAACGGCGCAACGTACAAGTTAAAAAGAGTAGGGCTTAGAGAGGACCCCTGAGTCACACCACACAGTGAGCTAAAAGGTTTCGAACTTGCCTCTCCGAGCTCCACTGTAAATGTTCTGTTGCACAGGTAGGATGCCAATAGTGTACATGCTGAGCTCTGAACTCTAACTTCAGCCAGGCGAGTCAGGAGTGTCTTGTGGTTGACCGTGTCGAAGGCCGCCGAAAGGTCTAAAAGAACCAAGGCGGCCCTCCCCCCGGCATCGAGAACACTCCTGAGTTCCTCCACTGCAGTAAGAAGAGCAGTTTCTGTGCCATGTCCCTCTCGGAAACTAAACTGTGAATGGTCTAGAGCGTTTCTGTCCGAGAGGAATTGGGCCAGCTGCTTGTTCAGTAGTTTCTCCAATACCTTTGCGGCGAAAGGTATCCTTGCAATGGGTCTATAGTTGCCGGGTTCTTCGGGGTCCAAGTTAGATTTTTTTAAGAGTGGCATTACTGAGGTAGTTTTCCAGGCATCCGGAAAGATCCCTGACTTAAGTATTTGCGTGAAAAGCTTTCCCAGTTGTTTACTTAGTAGGTCGGGAAAAAGCTGCATCACCTTGGGAGGGCATGGGTCTGACGGACAGCCTGATCTGGTGGTCATGACCACCTGTAAAATCTGTTCCTCTGAGGGAGGCCGAAATTGAAACCCTGAACCCTGCTGTATCAAAGGGGGTTCTTTATTTGGATCAGGGTTTAATTGTGCGGACATGGCTTTTTCCGACTTTTTGAAGGAGTCATATACTGAGGATACTTTATTAACAAAAAAATTACCCAGCGTATTGCAAAAAGCAGAGCTCATCTCTACCGAATTATTGCTGTCTATTTTTGTGAGTCTTTTTACTGTGGCAAAGAGTTCCTTGCTGGAGTTTTTCGCCTCATTAATTTTGCGTGTGTAATAATTGCTTTTTTCTGTTACTATCAATTTTTTGTACGCGACCAAGGAGGCTTTGTAGTCTTCCCTTGGCCCTAGGTCATAGTTGATCCTCCATCTTTTCTCAGCCCCCTTCAGTTTTGTTTTTGCGTCCTAAGGGCTTGGGAGAAACAAGGTTGAGATGGGGTTTTCCTTTTAAGAATGACTTTTCTTAATTCGTTCTAGACCAGTCGCTATAAGTGACGGTCTTAGGTTGATGTGTGGGCCTAATTACTGCTTCTTCTACTTCTATGGAGAATATAACTGCCTTGTGATCTGACCACGGGATTTCTAAGGTTTCCACTATTTTTATGCCCCTACTGGATGTAAAGATCCCATTGAGCGTGTGGCCTGCTCTGTGAGTATCCTGCTTAACCATCTGTTCCATAGCTAAATTGGCCAGTGCATCCTTAAGCGTTGTTACCACTGTGTCCAAACTTTTTTCTAAGTGCAAGTTGAAATCGCCCAAGATTGTAAAATCAGCGCCTTTCACACTAGTTTCTAGAAAAGGGCTCAGTAGATGGATGAGGGGAGTTTTAGTCGTGGGTGGTCGGTAAATTAAGAGGCCGTTGAGAGTGTAGTTGTTTGTAACCTTGATCTGAAAGGCTAACGTCTCACAATCCCTGTTGCTGCCCTTATCTGAGCTCTTAAGCTTAAGTTTGCTTCTAAATATAATGGCCACGCCACCCCCCCATTTCTCTTTTCTGTCTGCCCTGCATATAGAAAACCCCTCTGGTATAGCTGCGGCCAGATCTATATCCGAGGCCTCATCTGCCCAAGTTTCTGTGATGAATATGAGGTCGAGATTTTGAGTTTCGATTAGTTCCGCCATTTGAGTGTTGTGCTTGACCAAGGACCTGGCGTTGATTAAGCCAGCCTTGGTGCTATTTATTTTTATCTCTGGCCTATTGGGATGTGTTATGGGTATGTTCCAACCTTCAATAGGCAAGAAAATAAAAGCATGGTGGCAGACAGGGCATTGTTTGGTTTCCATGTGCATCTCAATTGTGGGACAGCAAGCTTTACCTTTTAGTGAAAGTAGTGTGTTACTGGAATAGCTGATCTTTGCCGGCCATGGTTCATTTTGAGCAGGGTTTGTGGCCCTGGGCCCGGTCCAGGCGCGGACGGGCGCAGACGGGCTCGCCTTTGGCGCGCCAGCGGCGCACCCTCTGCGCGCGTCCGCTGCGCGTCCGGACCGGCATTGAGTTAAATAAGTTATGGGCGCAGGTCGACTAGAGTGCGGAGCGCCGGAAATCACCAGCCCGGAAGTGAGGATACTGCTCTATCCCCCTGGGCACCCTCCGTGCAATCGGCACTTGCCGTGACGGACCGGGGTGCCTGGGTCGAGCAAAGTGTGCAAATAAGCAAAATGAGCACCTCAGCAATGTGCAGAAATACAGTAAGTGCCACAATCCTAATAAAAGCTTTTCTTAAAATATCAGGTTAAAAACACAGCCTTCACCTGTCTGCTATCCATTAAGACCCACATTATCCTGAAATGTCGGTGAAATGGAAACCTTGCTCTTGGTCTCCATTCGAGCCCTTCACTTTCTCGGAGAACTTTGGCATTGTGCTGTGCCGCTAATCTGCAGCTTTGGTGGTGTGCCATTTAAGTATTGACCCTGTGCTTCTTCCTGGATCTCTTCGCCCACCTATGAGGTCATAGAGCTTTGATAAGAACATTGACTGAATGAGATTATCTAATTCCAACCACAGTGTTCTCATGCACTTGGCTGTAGCTTTGTACTTTTTGAAACCGGGTTGATCTCTGCCTGGCAGCACTTGTAATCGCATGCCTCCTCACTCCGTACTATGTACAGCTCATTATTGTGTAGTAGCGTGGTACCTTAATGTATGGTCTGATCAACAGGTTCTTAACCAACGACATGTGATTCTCAGTAAATGCTTTCGTTTTCAACTGATTCACAGTGGCCGGAAATGTTCTTTCACTCCACATGCATTAAACATTGATTCTGTAATTCAACGATGGCACATGTCACATGCACGACCAGTTTGCCTGGACCATGGCAAACTCTCTGAGAGAGCACTGTCGATCTTTGGGTTACATATCCCCCATCTTGTCGCCATTTGTAGCGTCCTCCCAGCTGGGAACCAATGTCTATGCCTCACACAGAGCTTGGTATCACATTTCTTTATTCGTCTGAGTGTAACTGCGAACCTAACATTCTAAATCAACCTTCACAGCAGTACACTCTAGCCATTATGTCATTGCTCTTCGGAGTACATCAGGAGCCAAAAGGGTTCCGTCATTTAGAAATCCCATTTTAGAAAGTGGGGATTGTTCTGCACTTACTGCTCTACGTGCCTCATAGCCTATCTCCAATACACGTCTGGGGTTGGTGGCAGCTGGACTTTGTCCATTCCATTTAGACAGCCACAAACACAGAAAGGTGAGGTTCATTTTCATCTGAGCACTCATGTGCATTCATCTGCATTCTGATGGGTCTTATTGGGCAGGGAGGAATGGGAGGGGTTGACACATAGACTTCAATACCTAGTGTCCTATCCACAAACAAAGCACTGATTTCCACCCAATAGACAGCCTGGCAGACAGGATTGTTTTGAAAGGGATCCTTGTGAACTTCTGAGACCTGCTTTGAAGTCATCCCCTATATCAAAGGCACTTTTCGGTATAAGTACTGGATCTCTGACCCCTAAATCAGACACTTCTGTATCTTGAACTGAGCCTCAGTCAGATTGATGGCTGTGCTGCTTCAAGGACTCAACTGGACCGCTTTTCTGCCTTCCATCGTGGTTGGCCTGAACTTTGGATTTGCAGTGGTCGCTAGTGACCACAAGTAGCTCTTTGACCGCTGGTGACTTGTAAGAACTGTCTTTGCATTTAATCTTTAAAAATTGATAGCTTGACTTCTACTGATGGGAACTTTGTTGTTTTGGTCTTATTTTGTTCAGATAAATATTCTCTGTTGTAAATCTATGTGAAGTCTTTTTGTGGTGTATTCATTTTGTTGCTATTTGTGTGTATTGCATAAATACTTTACACCTTGCCTCTCTAGATAAGCATGACTGCTCAGTGCCAAGCTCCCACAAGTTATATTATGTTATTGATGTTTTGTAAAGCGCATGAATCACCCGGGGGCATCTCCGCGCTACCTAGTCCAATTGCTGAGAACAACAGAGAGCCAGAGAGTAACCTCAATATAGGAAGGCTTTCAGATGTTTCCTGAAGGCCAGGTAAGAAGGAGACTTACGCAGCACTTCTGGTAGGGAGTTCCAATATTTGGGGCCTACATATGAGAAAGCTTCACCTCCCAAACGCGTCCGTTGGATGTGTGGAATCACTAAAATAGCCTTTCCATTAGATCTTAAATTACAGCGCGATGTCAATTTACAAAGTTTGTTTTGCAGGAACTTTGGGCCAATTTTCCTCATGGCTTTAAAAACTAGACATGTTTTGAAAAAAAGATCTCTTTTTGACTGGCAGCCAATGTAGTTCCTTCAATACAAACAAGGTGAGCAGAGGTTATCTTTTAGTGTGTATTTATCTTACCCTAACTAAAATGGTGGTTCCTGACTGGCCTAGGTGCGTACTTCAGCCAATCAGGAACCCCATTTCTAACAAGCTTTCTCATTTTAGATTGTCTCTACCAGGTTAATACATGACAGCCATAACTGTAATGCCACTACAGTAGTAATATTAGTAATACATCTCCCCAATGTCTCATGATTTATCAGTCAAAATATCAGCTTTAATTATATTAAATAGATTTTGGTAATCCAACCGTTTTTCTTCCAACATCAAGATATACGTTCTAAAAATAGTAAACCAAGCAAAGGCTACTAGTTTAGTAATTTAGTGGGTTTGGTTGGACACAGGAGAGATACTTGCAGATTGCTGAAGGTATGCCAGTAGCTCACAAGCTACTCATTGGAGATGCCTGCTTTCAATGTATGTTGTGTGCATACTTGTAGGTCAGAGTTTGTTTAGGAGAGAGACAACGTGCATATGTGTGAGCTTTTATGTCTGTTATATGTGAGTAAAAGTAAATGAGAAAGTGACCGGTAGTGAGCAAGACTGAGTAAGCTCGGATTTCACTAAATATGAGTGAGTCAGAGTGAATAAGAAAGATTAAGTAAGAGTGACTACAAGTGACTGAGAGTGTTTGAGGGAGAATGACTAAGAATGAAAGTGAGTGTAAGAGTATGAGTGAGAATGAGTGTGATGTAGCACACTTTTAGAAATCATAATACACAACATATTTACTGATTAAAGACACAAAGAGCTGAAAGTGCACTTTGTACACATTAGACACAGTGACACATGAGATTAAGTGTAGTAGAAGCACCGTAAAAGTGTGCTTTAAAATGCAAGATGAAGAAAACATACATATAAAGCAATACTAATACATGTAAACGAGTTGCACTAATGAGAGTTTCTTATGAATATGTTTATTAATGTTTACAGATGAAATAATCATTCGATTAATAAAGTGACGTAGTGTTTCTAATGCTATTTGTTAGAATGCGCTATTTAGAAAAGTGAGTGCAAAAAAAGTGTAGACATTTTGGGATGTGAATTTAGAAATTTCACACATATGAATATTGGGAAAAATATGTGGTTGTAGGGTATTTCTAACGTTAGCTATTTCCATGTAGTAATCTTTTGTGAAAGTTCTACATATTTCCTATTATTGAATTGATTTATTACACTATATTTGATATGATTTAGAGCTTATTTCATTTAAATATCTGATGCTAACTTAAAGTTTTTTTTGAACATGCCTTTTCTCTAGTGCTGACCTTTCCCCTGACTTCAACACAATTGACCATTTGCCACTAGCGAAATGTTGCTTTATTTGTTTTGTACAGATTTAAATTCTGACCTTCAAAATGTTTCTTCAATGTTCATAGTGAAATATTCCTGTGGGAACAGGATTTCAGCTATGGGTACAGATGGTACTTTATTTTATTTTTATTTTCCACTGATGTTAGGCCTATGTGGACCTCTCAGATATTTCCTTTCTCATGACCAGCATGGAAAAGCATCTCACTGTTGCAAGTGTGCTAGGTGGCATTATGTGAATTTGAGCATACAACAGCCCTTCCGATAGTGGTGTGATGCCACATCATTGTGACTTGCTACAGACTTTATAAAAGAAGGGACCCCAAAAGAGGGGCATCGCCATACAGATTGCTTCTTACTCTGAGACCCGGACGCCACATGGATCGAATAACCGTTATCCTTATTTTGGACTGCCTTGCTGATGCTACAATTGGAAGCTGAAGGACTGACCCTTTGTTTGCCGAACCATTTTCGTTTCCTTTATGTCCTAGTTCTATGCTAATGGACTCACCCTCAATGGACTATACATTTGAACCTTTTCCCTTTTTCATTGGATTTGAGCTGTTAGACAACGAAGTATCCTTCTGCCTTAATGGTAGTTGGACTCTGTAACTCTGTAAATTGATTCTGATTATAACCATTCGATACAGCCTTGCCTAAATGTTTCGTGCTTTAATGCAAGGTGTGATATTCTTAACTGAAATGACCAAAAGACTGCCAATGGCTATACATTTTAATCTTTAATACAATAACCAAATTAATCTAATACCTGTCTGAGTTTATTATTGAGTCTTGCTGGTTCTTCCATTTAGACTGCGCTATTTCACAAATGTTTTAAATGTGTTGTAGAGAGAATCAGTGGGCTCTGCCAGAACATCACATATAACTTTTTTTGTTCTGTGTTGATTTTGCAGAGCTTCTGGTCTGCATAATTCTTACCCGACTTAACTTCATTAGGATGTTGTGTCTTCCTGTTGCTATTCTTTATTTCTACAGCATGGTTTAAAGAGTGGTGTACCTAAATCTGATCTCAAATTTGTGGGTTTGCCGTCAATTAATGGTCCTCATTGGGCAGCTAAGGGGGTGATTTGGCCACCCTAATCTCCACCCCTCCTATTGATGAGGAAAGATTCATCAGAGGATCATTGTCTCCATGTTAAATAGAAATGTTGCAGATTGTCTAATGTAAACAGCCCAGTACGGTTAGAGTAATAAGGAGAGTAAGTGTATAATAAAAATTCTGCCATGCTTCGGCTGTACCACATCTGAGTAACAGTGTAACCGTGACTGAGGATGAATGAGAATGAGAGAGTAAAGAATGAGTGCAAATGAGCGGGACTGGAGTGAGCAAGTACAAGTGAGTGATATTGAGTGTGATTTTGTGTAAGAGTGAACAATTAAGAGGCCTATTAGGCACCCCCACCCCCCTTTCACCCTGGGGGCCCGCAAGGGGCCCCCAGAAGCAAAGTTCCACATGCTTTTTCACGGCGGAAAAGCCGCAGCGGAAAAGCATGTTCAAACCCACTTCCTAATTTGGCTGGCGGTGTCTTGCAGACACCGCCACCAAATAGCGCTCCATACCCCGCGGATCAGCGGCGGATGGACCTGCCGTATGCCGCTGTTCCCACCTCCATCCCACCTCCATTCTAATCTGGCGGTGGGTGTTTCCTGTGACCGCGGCGGTGAATCCGCATCCTCCTGGCCGGCGGTGGCTTCCACCGGCCCTGAGGATGCAGATTCACCGCCATCATAATCGACCCCTAAGTGCGAATGAGGAAGTGAGAGTAAAAGTGTGTGTGAGTGAGAAAGCGTGAGTCATAGTAAGAGTGAGTACGCATGAGTGCGAATGAGTGAGTGAGAATACGAGAGAATTCAAGAGAACCAATGAGAATAAATGAGGGTGTGTGCGTCAGAATGGATATGAGTTAGTGAATATAAGTGAGTGTGAGTAAAAATGTGGTGTTGTGCCTGTGAGTCTGCCTTTGGCCGTGGCATGCTGAGGTAATTATTAGCTTATATAGGCAGCCCTGGTAAAAATACTGGCACTGGCATACTGGAGGCAATTCTTAGCATGGCAAGTGCCTGTGGCAAAAATATTGCAACTTGCTTGCTAGAGGTGATTTTTGGTCTAATTGGCATCCATTGTGAAATACTGGTATTGGTATACAAAAGGTAAATCTTGTCATATGTGTCACCCATGAAAAAATGTTGTTGCTGGCATACTTGAGGACATTTTTAACACATTGAGGCAGCTATGGTAAAATGTTGGTAGCACATTGAAGGTAATTCTTATCATAAGAGAGGACAGCTGTAGCATATGGAAGGGAATCAACCATAAAAAAATGTGGGCATGAAATAATCCAGGTAATTTTTGGCATAAGGGACATTCAAGGTAAATGAATGGCATTAATAGCAAAATTCTGGCAATGGCAGTCTAAGAGAGGACCATGGTATACGGAAGACACCCTTGATAAAATGCTGGACCTGGCTCAATTTTTTGACAAATGGGAGTACTCATAGCACATTTTGAAAAGAAAACAGAGCCAGCTCTTGGGGAGCATTGGGTTTTATTGGCTTGCTACACCAGCAAAAGCCTTGAATACTTCATGAGTGCACATCAGAGCCTGTGGCTTTTTTGTAAATTTAAGTGCAATTGTGAGTAACAATGCCCTATTTTGCCTCATTTTTTCCAACATGTTCCCAGTGAAATAAACCCTGCTCCTTGCCCAACCTAAAAGAGGTTTGTCTCATTTCCTTTGCTTGTTTGTTACAATGTGGGGCAAGTGTTACAGCCCACCACTTTCAAAGATCAGCAGCACAATCTAGATGGTATCTAAAATAGACCTTTGTCTGTGTTGGGTGTTACATTAATCAGACAGTGATTATGGAACTTCAGCAATGTAAATTATAATGATGTCATCAGGGGTTAGGTCATTGGGACATCACTTGCTCAGAAGATTCAGAGTCATATGATGTAAATTCCTGTGATGTCATTAAGGCCAATGGGTGTGGATGTCACTTCTCCTACCCTGTGCATTTTGATTAATCAACATCCATGGGTTTTCTGCAAATTAAGTTCCTACTACTGAATTTTGGGGTGCAGTACTTTAGCACATCACCAAACTGCAGGGCTTATTTACAAATCCCTTGCACCACTGGTATGTGACTTTTCCCATGTTAAAAGTGACACACCAGCGGTGCAAGGGACTTGTAAATATGCCCCTGCATTTTTAGCTTTATTGCAGAGGTGACATCATTGGTGCTTGACTGTAAACTTGACTTGTAAAACAGCACTGTGTAAATTTCGTCCATTCGTGCAATGCAGTGCTGTGTAGGTTTACTCTACATTGTGTGGCCCAATTTATATAGGTAGTCTGTTAATTAGAAGTCTGTTTTTGCTGTGGAATCCTGAGGTTCAGCAACCTTACCTTGTTAGTGTTAAAATTAGGGGAACAATTGTTTTGAATATTTAGTTGTATTATAAATGAACGTGTTTGTGGTTGCATCTCATTGTTTGGTGGCAAGACTTACACTACATTTACTGAATTTAACTGAATCAGTTCATACATTTTACTATTTTTTGGGACAGTAAAGGTATTTTACTTTTCAGGGACAGTAAAAACATGTTCTCTGAGGTTCAGAGCACACATTTCTGGATTTGAGGCCAAATGCATGCAAATTACTCTTAGTGGGTAATGCACACACTTCATGGTGAAGTCAGTCCAAGGGCTTCATTTTATTTTTGGAAATACTTTATGTTTTGGGGCGTGGTGTACACATTTTATTAAGTGAGCAGTGCATGCAAGTAATTAATGTTTGCTTTTTATGAGAGAAGTTTGCTGTACAGCTTATTTGTAACTTTCCCTTACAGATATACATCAGGAACTTGGAAGCCCAGGTTTGCATTGTGTGCTTTTCATTGCCTCATTAACAAATTGGCAGAAAGATGCATCTGAATATAAGACTCCGGAGCTAAAAAACTATAGAAATATTAGAAAGAGAATGCAAAATAGAAGTTTTTATTCACAAAGATTACAGAGGGTCTGGGTGCCTCAGATAACATTTTAAGACCTCAAAGGCACAACTGGCGCGAGCGGGGAATTCAAGATGGCTGCAGCTGTGTGAGCTCCGATACGAGGGAGCTTGCTTATATCGACAATCTCAATTATTCTAGTCAAAAATAACTGGAAATCATACTCACAATACTCAGAGGACTTACCAGATGTTGTGGTGTCTTTTTTTGATGAATAAGACGTCACTAAAAGTACTTTTCTTCCTCCTGGTTCTTCTCCTATCTCTGCCTCGGAGTAGTGCCAAGAGTTCCTGTCAGGGGGCGGAGCAAGTGTTCAGGAAATGGCCTGGCTTTGGCCTTACCACACCCACAGCCTAATTAAGCTCCTGCACCTGCTTTATTCTTGCAGTATTTTTTCTGCTTTCACAGTACTTCATTATTCTTTACATTTATTTGCTCCACACTCTTCATTATATGAAAATGGAGAATAAAAATGCGCAGTATCCTAATAATAAAAGGAAACAGCAAATTTCTCCACCTCCTGCAAAATCTAAAGTGGTGGAATCTAGTGAACCCTCATTGGCAATAATTCTTGATGAGCTTCATGCATTGTGTACCAGCACTGATACTATTTCACCAGAGATTAAAAGCCTACGTGAGGATATGTCTAGCATGTCGATGAAACTCTATTAAAATACAAGATTACAGAATTAAAATTGATGCTTTCACACCACTTGTGGCAAAGATTTCGCCTATGTCTACTCTTCTACTGGAAATGGAAAATCGTAATAGGCAATACAATTTGCATATTTTTCATCTACATGAGGAAGTTGAAGGTGCTAATTGTAGACTATATCTGGAAAATGTGATACCTGGTCTGTTAAACATTAAATTTACAGAGACCTTTGAAATCGATAAAGCACATAGGATTCCATCTCATCGCAATCCTTGTCACACTAAGCCTAGACAAATGATTTTTAAAGTTTTGCGCCACCATCATTTGGTCATTATACAAAAAGCAGCACGAGAAATACCATCCTTAATGGTTAATGGCAATAATATCTTCATTCACCAAGACTTTGCTAAAGAGACTGTTAAGATTTGCAAGGAATTTTCTGATATTCGTCCTCAATTCAGAAGTCTTGGTTTCAAACATGGCCTATTTGACCCTTCAACAATGCGAATCTGGAAAGATACCCTTTCAAAGTCCTTTCAGCGTCCAGAAGATTTTAAGTTATTCTTGGAACAACACGTACAGCTTTCTATGGATACGCATGTTTCTGCTACTTGAATATTCTGACAATATGTATTTCTGACTAATGTTAATATTCCCATCTAGTTGGGCTCCAACGGATGGTAATGCTTGTAAAGCGCATGTGCGTTTCAATTCTGTTATTAATGTTTATTTGTAGTTGTCTTTTTTATTTCTGTTTGTCTTCCTTCTTTTTCCTCCTTTTCCTTACACAATATTCTAGAACTACTAACATTTTATACTTTTCTTCAACTTTTTCTCCTCTTTTCAGCTCTTTCTTTTTTCTCTCTATTTTATTATGGCAAATGTTGATAATGTTAAAATAACCTCTTTAAATGTCAAAAGTTTGAGACTTCCGGTAAAACGTACAAAGATTTGAGATTATTTAGAAAGTTGTAAAGCAGATATTTGTTTTATTCAGGAAGCACATATTGAAGATAAAATATTAGAGTACCCGAAAAAAAGTGGGTTGATACTATTGTGTCCTCTCCGGCCAAGGGTAGGAAAAATGGTGTCACTATTATTTTTGCTAAAACATTACATTGTCAAATTTTAAGTAAATCATCAGATTCAAAAGGTAGCTATGTCATAGTTAAAATTAAAATGTATGGTTCTATTATGTTTTTAATTAATGTTTATGGTCCAACTGCGTTTGATCCTCTATTTTGGTCTAATTTAAATACTGAACTACTCAAGTTAGGTAACGTTCCTCTTATAGTTGTAGGTGATTTCAACCTTATTTCAGATCCTCTATTAGATAGAACGTCTCTCACTAAATTCCGTCCTCCAAAAGCTTTTTTTACTTTCAAAACTTTCCTTGAAACTACAAAATCGGTTGATATTTGGTGGCTACATTTTCCCACAGAAAAAAATTTCACCTTTTTCTCTAATTCACATAATTCACACTGGAGGCTGGAATATTTGCTAATTTTCAGACAATTAATTAATTCTGTGGTTAATCCTACATTGATAGTATTGATATATCGGATCATGCTTTAATATCTTTTGTTTTGCAGGTTAACTCTAATTTTAAATCACAATCCAGATGGAGATTGAATACTGATATTGTTCTTAATGAACAAAATAAATTGAAAGTATTAGATGCTATTCATGATTATTTTCATCATAATCCAGAAGGTTCTTCATCCATGGTGAATAGATGGGATGCTTTTAAAGCTTATATTAGAGGTACTTCTATTTTTCTAATGGCACAAGAAAATAAAAATTTTAATTTACGAATTAAAGAATTGGACAAACAAATTGCTAAATTTGAAAGGCTGTTTATTACTTCTAAAGGATCCACAGCATAGTTTGAAATAACAAAAACTTAGATATGAATTTAATTCCATTCTTAGCAAAATAGCGGGTATTCAACTCTCCAAATCCAAAGCCAATTTTTTTTAAATACTAAAAGATCTGGACAGCTTTTAGAAAATTATCTACGTATTAAAAAAGATAAATCTCAAATAAATTCGATTTGATTAATGGTCCCAATGGGAAAATTGCCATTTCACAACACAATATTGTTAATGAATTTCTAAATTTTTACACTACTCTATATAATAAACCTAACTTTGATGATTCTTCTTTAATTGATACCTTCTTATCTACATGTGGTTTACCCAAAATTTCCCCAGTAACTAAAAGTAAATTGGATCTGCCTATCACCGAAGAGGAAATTCGATTAGCTATTAAATCTCTTAAACTAAAAAAATCCCCAGGACCAGATGGCATTCCAGCAGAATTTTACAAGGAATTTCAATCACAACTTATTCCCCTTTATTTAAATGATTCACCTTTTTTAGTTCCACAGGCATTGTTACTGATTCTTTTACTGAAGCATTAATTGTTGTATTACCTAAACCTAATAAGGACCCTTCACTTGTTTCAAATTACCATCATATTTCTTTAATAAATCAAGATTGTAAGCTCCATGCTTAAAATACTTGCTACCAGATTGACCTCTGTTTTAGATTGTATCATTCATCCAGATCAATCTGGGTTAATTAGAAATAGATATTCTGCTAACAATGGAAGAACATTTTGACATGTTATAGAACAAGGGTCCAATTTACATATACCAGTAGGAGTGTTAGCATTAGATGCTGGAAAAGCCTTCGGTAAAGTTCATTGGCGGTTTTTGATTCGTATTGTATTTGCATTTAATTTTAGTGACATATTTATTCGTATGATATCTGCTCTTTATTCTAGTCCTACAGCTTGTTTGTTTATTAATGGCCAAACTTTAAACCAGTTCTCCCTTTTCAGAGGTACCAGACAAGGATGTCCCCTTTCCCCACTCCTTTTTCGTCTCGTAATTGAACCTTTACTTGTTTCAATTAGGAATTGTAGTGACATTAATGGTATTAATATTAAAGGGGCTAATGTTAAAACGTTAGTATATGCAGATGATGTACTTTTATTAATTAGTAATCCTATCTACTCACTTCCTCCTTAATTTGAGATTATTTTATCTTATTCCATACTTTCTGGTTACTACTAAAACAGAGTTCTTTCCTATTAATATTCATTGCAACCCAGATATGTTACCCATGAAAGATATAATTTGGCAAAGAAAAAAGCTTAAATACCTAAGCATTTTATTTTAATCTTCTATAAAAACTACAATATCATTAAATTGTGAGTCTATTTTAAGTTATATCAAGGATAAAATATCTAAATGGTCTCCACTTCATCTTTCGTGGTGGGGAAAAATGGAATCCATAAAAATGACCATAGCACCCAAAAATGTCTACTCCCGCGCCATGATCCCTAATCAATTTCCAAAGAAGTTTTATAAAGATATAGACCGGCTTCTTACTATGTTTCTTTGGAGCAATAAGGCACCTCGTATTACTTATAAAAAATTAAAATTACCTAAATGTAAGTGTACCAGATTCTCTTTTGTTACCACAAAGCTTTTATATTAAAGCAAAGCTCTCTTTGGTTTAATCATTCTCATTTGATTAATCCCCCTATATGGCTTTTTGTAGAAAAGAGTTTAATACATATGTTTCCCCTAACTTCTTTGTTAACAATGTCCAATAAATCAATATTTTTTAATAAATCTGTTATTTTGAAACCCACTAAGTTAATTTGATGTAATTTTGATTTAATTTTTCAATCATCTATGTCCATTACTGAAGATATGTCATTATGGTATAATTCAGGTATAAAACTTACTAAAAATGTTAGATATTGGCATTCTTGGGTTAAGGCTGGTATTTTTTGCTTAAAAGATATTTATTACAACAATGCTTGTATTTCTTTTGATGTTCTACAAGAGAAATGTAATTTACCTTCCTCTGCCCAAATATGAATTGTTATGTAATTCTCTTTTAGATTAATTTCCTAATTCTATTCCTTCAAGTGCTAAATAAGATTCATCAACTTATATTCAAACTTTTTCTACTTTGTCTCATGCTGTTTCACTATTGTATATATATACATTTAAAGGTGACAAATTGTATTTGCTTATGACATTTTGGAACAATGAACTTTCTTTATCTTTATCTTACGAAACTTGGAAAACTATTTGGCTTAATAACATTTCGGATGGTTACCTGTTTCACTTTATCAAACAAACTCATATATTTTATATCATTCTGTATGGTCCCCACTGAAATTATTTAAAGCTAAACTTTTCCAGACTTCAACTTGTTGGCATTGTAATTTGCATATTGGTTCATTGCAACATATGATTATTGATTTTCCTTCTATTTTAAAATTTTGGACTCAAGATGATTTATCATTCAAATTGATAATTTGTAAATCCGTTGTTCTTTCTCATAAATTAATTGATTTAGGAGGTAAGCTTTTTAATTTCTTATTATAAGCAGCCTTAAAATCCATTACCTCATGTTGGAAAGATGTTTCATTATTATCTGTTCATGTTTGGTGGTCTTGGGTGATTTTTACTAGAAGAGGAGCTCATTTATCTGTGAATGGGGTTATTTATAATTGTAATTCTTTTTATTTATTCTGGAAGCCTATTTATAATTACTTATATTTTTCTATAAGTTAAGTTTGTTATAGATAATTTTACAAGGTTTCTATTTATTAGTAGTTCTATCTTATGAAAATTATTATCACATGTATAATTGTTTCTTTTCCATCCCTTTTCATTTTCTGTAATAAGATATTAAAAGATATTATGTTATAGTGTACCAGTTATAATGTTATTGATGATGATAATCTTCATATTATTATTTGGTACGTTTATTGTACTATTTTTTGTATTGTCTATATGTTGACTAAAAATTTAATAAACTATTCAGAACACAAGACCTCAAAGGCACTTCAGATTCTAGACATAAAAGAGAGAAAAGTAAACAAACTGTTGAAAACTCAGAAGCCATTTGAAATCAAAATTAATAATCTGAGTGGAAAAGACTTATACGTGCAACCAAGTAATAAGGAGGTCGGGATTAGAATATACTCAAATATAGCTTAATTTCTAAGTATGATTCCTTTGTATAGGATGTTTCTGAAGAGTATGAACTGCTGATAATACAGACACTGAATGTAATCAAATATTTGGGAACTTATCGTTCAAAGATGACAAAAAAGGGGATATGTGTTTCCCTATCAGTTAATTAGGCATGAGTATTAAGCGCCTTATTATGATGCCTTCCAATGGACGAGGGGGGAATGAAGAGACCTCTGTAAAGGGATAACTTTGCCAAGTGTCAGCCTCAATCTCCTGGTGTTCTTAGGACCAGCATTGTAAATAGTGAGGTGAAAATATTTCTACACAAACCCTACTGAACACTAACAAAAGATGAGACACACTTTGGAACAGAAATTCTCTTTATAGGTTTTGCACTAGACAGATTTAGCTATCTGGGGGACTTCCTGTAACACATACTTTAAAAAAGAGAATGTAAGTAGCAATACAGCGAGAGTGTGTGTTGAGTCAGCATACTTCAGTTGTTGTCTTTCATGGACTTTAAATAGTTTGCCATTACTTGGGACCTGGACCAACACAACCTCGGGACCGAACATCGCCATCGCCATTCCCCAAGGATACAAGATCTCCAGGAAGGACCGCACGTGAGGAGGAATCGCCATCGTCCACAAATTCACCCTCCGCCTGAGCACACTCCCCGACCAGCCCTCAGACATGATGGAACATCTACACTTCAAGATACTGACCACCCCTACCACCACCCTCCGAGGAACCCTCATCTACCAATCCCATGGACCCCGCGGACCATTCCCCAACTCCATCACGGACATCATCTTCCCACATGCCATTGCATCCACCAACTACACCCTGCTGGGAAACCTCAACTTCCACCTCGACAACCAACTGGACCCCAACACCACTTCTCTCCTGGACAACCTCCACAACATTGGACTCTGCCAAATTGTGACTGACCCCACGCACTCAGCAGGACACACTCTTGACCCCCTCTTCACAACAGGAAACTCCAACACCTTCAGCTACACCACCGAACTCCCATGGACTGACCACCAATACGTCCATTTCACCTTCAGAACACCAACCATCCACAGAAACCAGCACCTGCTCCCACGTAGAAACTGGACCAGAATCACCGACGACCAGCTCACCCCCTCACTCAGCAACTCCATCCCAACCATTACGGAAAACGACAACCCCAACACCGCAGCCCGAAACCCTGCACAGATGGATTGCCGACAGCGCCAACACCAAAGACCCCTCAAGAAAAACAACAACACTCATGCCAAGAAAGCCAGATGGTTTACCACCGAACTTCGAGAGTCCAGACGCACTTGCCGCTGCCTCAAACAGGCCTGGAGGAACACCAAATCCATAGAAGCACACAACAACTTCAGAGCCGCGACCAACGCCCACCACCAACTCATCAGAAAAACGAAGTAAAAAGCGATTAAAGACAGAATCTCCACACACACACACACACACACACACACACACACACACACACACACACAACAGCAAAGAACTCTTCAACATCATCAAGGAGTTCGCCCAACCCACCAGCGAGTCGACTGACATCTCTCCCTCACAAGATCTCTGTGACAAACTCAGCACCTTTTTTTACCACAAAATCAAGAGCATCTACGACAACTTTGACGAAGACAACCAACACACTGAACCCCCACCAACCACCGACACCCTGAAGCCAGCTATTGACAACTGGACAGCCCTCACCACCGAAGACACACTGAAGACCATGAAGTCAATCCACTTCAGGGCCCCCACGGACACCTGCCACCACCACATCTTCACCAGAGCCACCCACACCATCGCACCCATGCTCCGCCACATCATCAACCGCTCCCTGGCGACCGCTTCATTCCCCAATGACTGGAAATTTGCCAAGGTAAACCCCCTCCTGAGGAAACCCTCGGCAGACCCCACCGACCTCAAAAACGACAGACCCATCCCCCTGCTCCCATTCCCAGCAAAAATCATCGAGAAAGTCATCAACAGCCAACTCGCCACATTCATCAAAGAGCACAACATCCTCGACTCCTCCCAATCAGGCTTCAGAAAAAAACACAGTGGGGAAACCACACTCCTCGACACAACAGACGACACCGGCACCCTACTGGACAAAGGAGAAACAGTAGCCCTCATCTTCCTCGTCCTCTCAACGACATTCGACACAGTCTCTCACTGCACCCTAATACGCAGATTCAATGACGCAGGAATCCAGGACAAGGCTCTCAACTGGATCCGCTCCTTCCTCTCTGGCAGAATGCAGTGGGTCAGACTCACCCCTTTCCTCTCAGACCCTACACCAACCACCTGCGCAGTCCACCAGAAGTCCCCCCTCAGCTCTACGTTCTTCAACATCTACATGGCTCCGCTCGCCCCCATTGTCAGAACCCAAGGACTAAACATTGTGTCATACGCAGATGACACCCAACTCATCCTCTCCCTATCCAACTAACCCAACATAGCCTGACACAACTTTCGAGAAGGCATGGAAGCCATCACCAAATGGATAAAAAACTCCTGCCTACACCTAAACACCAACAAAACAGAAGTACTCATCAAGGGCCCAAACCCCGTTACCTGAAACAATACCTGATGGCCCCCCCACCCACAGAAGTCCGCCCACCCCCAGGGACCACACACGGAACCTGGGAGTCATCCTGGACTCCGAGCTCAAAATGGACCGCCAGATAAACTCTGTCTCGTCCTCCTGCTTTCACACCCTTCGCTTCCTACGTAAGACCTTCAAATGGATCCCCCTCGAACACAGAAAGACCGTCAATCACACCCTGGTCACCAGCAGACTTGACTACAGCAATGCACTCTATGCCGGAATAAACAAAAACCTCACCCACAAGTTACAGAACATCCAGAACGCTGCCACAAGACTGGTCCTCAACCTGCCAAGACACTGCCACATCTCCCAGCACCTGTGCACACTCCACTGGCTCCCCATCAAGGCTGGAGTCACCTTCAAGATGCTCACCCACGCACACAAGGCCCTCCACGACACCGGACCAGCACACCTGAACAGCTGACTCCTATTCCATGCACCCCAAAGGACCCTACGATCAGCCCAGCTCTCTTACACCGTGGTCCCCGGCACCAAAAAAACAGATTGGGAAGCTGCCCCTTCTCCTTCCTCGCGGCCAAAGCCTAGAACGCCCTTTCGCTGCACCTCAGACAGACAACATCGCTTCCCATCTTTGCTAGAAACAGCAAAACCTGGCTCTTTAACAGACCTACTCCTTGATGGACTGGAACCTGCACCCCTCCACCCGCAGCGCCTTGAGACCCTTACGGGTGAGTAGTCGCGCTTAACTGATGATTGATTGATTGATTGATTCAGTGGGCTGTCTACCAAGGCCATGGTATTTTGAGGATGATTACTCTGTGCGATTTGTTTTCCCATTGGTAGTGGCACTCAAGTAGGCCTTTTGTCAGACTGCAAAAGCAACATCACGGGCAGTGTACCATTTAGAGTCAGTGTGTATTCAGTGCTGTATTTACTGTTCCTGACATAATGACAATTTAATTCTTGGTTTATGGCTTTTTTGTTTCAGAAGTGTGTCCTGTTTGTCCTTATGGCACTCTAAGGCTAATAACTAATCACCCTGGGAAGTCCATTTGTTTTACTTTGCTGTCTTGGTAACGCATTGCTGTTTTTTAGCCATTGTATTCCCAAAGTAAAGATGTCCACACTCATAAGATTTCATCAGCTGCACTGAAAAAACTGGCCCATTGTCAGTCGTAACTACTTTGCAATATTTTGCTGTTTGTGCCTTTTAAGTTATAACACAAACTTCATATTCTGACTCCTGCTTATTAGACTCTATTGAGGGTACACCTTAACTCTGCTACTACAATACCTACAATTAACGGTCCCATCTCCTAGCTTCCGTACTGTTTGTAGCATAAAAGTTGTTTTATTATGATATTTTTCCTAGGACGGCTGGGAATAACTCGCTTAAATTTGTCCAACATTTACCAAACACTCCCCTTAACAAATAGAGAGACCTATTAGCTTAGATATTGAATATTTAAAAACACAGACCTAGTGGCTTTGCCAATGGTTGCTTTAGAATGAGGGTTAGACCTGTCACCTTTAGGGTGGTCTGCCCCTAGACCTTTTCCTGAAATTCGTTTTTGTTGGCTCTAGGACTATGTGCTGTGCTAACCAGTGCTAAAGTGCTTGTGCTCTCTCCCCTAAACAAGGTAAAAGTGGCTTACACGTGATAGGCATATTTAATTTACCTATAAGTCCCTTGTAGAGTGGTATACCATATAACCAGGGCCTGTAAATTAAATGCTACCAGTAGGCCTACAGCACTTAGTGTGTCACCCTCTTGTAGCCCCTTAAAACATGTCTACGAACTGCCATTGCAGCCTGAATGCTGTTTTAAACTGCTAGTTCGACCGGTCAAAATAACCACATTGCCAAACCTTAAACTCTCCTTTTATTGCATGTAAGTCACCCCTAAGGTAGGGTCTTGGTTGCCCATAAGTGCCATGTAATTAAACGAATGGACATGTACTTTTAAGTTTTACTTGTCCTGGAAGTGAAAAACGTCCACAATCATTTTCCCCCCGCCATATTACTATGGCGGGGGGGTATCGCGGCGGACGCAAAGACCGTCCGCCGCTTCTCCATGTCGACCGGGCGGAAAAGGGTTCTATATGGTGGCGGTGTCTGTTAGACACTGCCATCCATATTAGGGAGACAGCGGGAACATGCTTTTCCGTGGCGGGAAAGGCATGCGGGAACCTCCTGCGGGGACCGTTGCGGGCCCCCAGGGATTCTGGGAGGTGGGGGGCGCACATGGGGGGTACCTATGGTACCCCTCTGCACTTCAATGTACACGTGTACACGTCACACAGTGCCTGCCACGTTGTGCATTGAAGTGCATGACTGGCATTTTTAACATTGCGGCGGATGGTGCTTTTAGCACCGCCCGCTGCAATGTTAAAAATGCGGGATGCGCCCGCCATTGTGGCCGGCGCATCCTAATGGCCCCCACGGGACCACCACCGTTTTACGTCGGGATGGCGGGCGGACCTAATGGGCCCCTTGGTATTTGGCCCATGCTCCTTCACGGTCAGCCATATTTTTTTACTTCTTGCATGACTGGATGTCCACGGTTGGCACTTTGATCTTTTAGACGCTAGTTTTTAGTTTTCAATTTAAACATTCATAGCTCTAGTTCCACTGAATGGATTTTTGCTGTTTTGGTGTGAAATTATTTATTAAAATTTACTCTATTTCACTAAATTGGTGTGGGAGTTTCTTGAGTTGCTTTTCCACATTATTACTGTTTGTGTCCTGCATAAATACAGCGCACATTGCCTCTAAGTTAATCCTGACTGATTTTGTGCCAAACTTCAAGAGAGTAAAGCACAGGTTAATTTAGTGACTTTTGTTCACCCTGATTGTGACTGTTGCTTGAACAGGGAAAACCCCATTCAACCAATAACCCAATTTCTCACAATGAGGATTAGTCATCTACTATGTTTCTGCACACACTGATGTACAAAAACCTAATAGGTATTCTGACCTACAAACATCTAAAAAGTGTTCATCGGGTTCATCAAGCCTACCATTACAATAGCTGAATATGTTAATTTTCTCCTTCTATTGACAAAAAATATATTTTGGCGAGAGTCAATTTTGTTTTTTAACTGAGCAGGAAACTGCCATTTTGGGATGATTCTAGTCATAGTTTTTTAAATGTAATTGGCTTATGGAATTGCACAGATAAACTACATAGTTTTAGCTGTCATCTTTTCTCAATATTCACGCTAATCAATTTATAATTGTATGGCTCTTGCCTATTACTGTAGGGAACCAGTCTTGCTACACAGTGGTTAGGACTTTATATATGTGGTCAATATTAGTAATTAAAGATACCTAGCAATGCCGAAGGAATATTAAAGCATTAGCCAGAAATAATATGATCTGTAGATATATTAATTAAAACTTTCCAGATGAGCTATGCTGCACATTCATCACATAAAGAAAAAGTTATTACATTTTGGGACGTACTAACAGCCAAATTCACTAAAAACAGATCTATGGCTTTGTTTCATATAAACTCAAGGAAAACAAAAGATGCAGTTTTCACGTACCCCAGATATGAGGATATGAAAACCCCAGATCTCTTCAATATATAGTGAGCCTAGCACTTCTGGGTTGTATGGAGTTTTCTGAACCCCCATGCTTTCTATGAAAAATAGACAAATATTCTAAAGGTGTATAGACTTTCTGTCCATGCATCTTCGCTAATTTCCAAACAATTGCAAAGAGATTTTGATAAATCAGTTGTCATTGAACTAATGGATCTTGACCAGTCAGCAATACACTAGTCTTCTCCAATGCAATAGGTAATCTCTTTGTGATGTGCTCATCCATTTATGTGTATGAGCACATCACATCAGTTAAAATAAATACCCAACTGTATATAATAAATAGTCCGAGCTGATGATATGCCAGGGTAAATTTTCAGTGCATGCCACACTTTGCCATTCTAAGTGAGGTCTACATCGCTTTCCCTCCTGATGCCACATCCTATTGATTCAACCCCACCCCATCCCTCTAATCCCATGATACTTCCACCATCCTCCCAGGGTGAAATGTAACAGTCTTGAACATGATTAAGTAATTCTAAATATTTTTGTCTGGACTTACTAACTTCTTGAACTTTTGGTGCATCATGCAAGTCAGCACAAGAGCTTAAGTCATATTTACTAAGTCACACAATGTTCAGATTACGTTGCTTGGGTGATGCAAGTCATGTATTTCATTGGTTTGCTTTTTGCAGATTTTAATGTTTGCAAGGTGGGTGTTCCTGTGCAAATCCTAATGCAAGGGTAATGCAATGGTATTTACAAAGCACATGCTGCATCACGCAATGCTACACAGTGTATTGCAATGCCTGAAATGCATCAGAATGCTATGCATGGTTCTCACAGGCACAAATGTCATGCAATGGCTTCACAATAAAAAGATGTTGGATCTAACAATCTTTCCAAACCATTAGTTTTTCTCAGAGTGAGCTGTCTGTGCCAACCCCAGCTACAGTGAAGGAGGGAGGAAAGGATTTTCAACCAGATGGTTAGGCTCATTGATCTGAGGGAGGAGGAGATGATTCAGTTATATAGATTGAAGGAGAGCATCTTGGAGTTATTGCAGCAAATTGCTCCGAGTCTTCTCCCTTCAACACCTCGTTTCCATGCCATCCCACCACATGTTAAACTGACGACAATGCTTCATATGTTTGCATCAGGATTCTTTCAGAACACTTCTGCTAGATATTTCCCAGGGGGCCTTATCATAATGTCTGCTAACTTATCCGGATGCCATCAGCTGTCTAACTCCTCTGTTTCTTCATTTTCCGAATTAAAGGCAAGAGCAAATTAAGACCAAGCAAGGTTTCTATGAAATTGCTCACTTCCCTCTTGTTTTGGGAGCTATTGACTGCACATCTGTTCAATTTGGGCCACCTGCAGCAACATCACACATCTAACGTAATCACACTGGTATCTGTTGTATAACGAAAGTAGACTCCAAATCCGGTAAGATTGCAGGTAAGCAGTTTAATACAGCAGACAGAAAAGTAACAGGACCGTAACCTCATCTGGCCAGGTAGTAACTGCCACAGAATGGAATGGCAGACAGTGACACAGAGAGAACTATGCAAGCAGTCTAGAAGGTTGGAGCCAGAGCATGCAGGGAGAGGACAGATAGGGAAAAGCTATGTACAACACATCTCCCTCCTTTGGGAACAAAATGAAAACAAGGGAAAGAAAGAGCAAAATAACAATAACAGCTGTTAATGAACATAGTCACTCAAGTAAGCTGGAGGATGACGGGAACGTGGACACCTTGAGGAGACATTGGAAGAAGAAACACCAGAGGTAGTATCAGAACACTCATGCATATCATCACACGCAGACGAAGGAGCATCGCCACCACCCACCTCCCCCCGTACAGCAGGTGAGTCACGCGACTCGGAGTCTTGTCGAGCAGACAACATATAGCCACTGCAGCCTGTCTCAGAAGGAATAAGATCGGAATCATGGGTATTGGAGACCTCCTTCTGATATAAGGCAACCCTTCTGTAGTTCCACTTAGCACCATTCTCAAGAAGAACAAAATGGGGAAAAGCTTTCTTAACCCGGAAGGGACCAGTGAACTTAGAAAGGCCCTTGGAGCAGCGACCCGGCTTAACCTTGACCAAATCGCCAGTGGAGATGGGAAGAGGGGAAATATCTGAAGGGGAAGAAAGCTTGTTATCATCCCTCAACCAGGAAGGAGTTAGCTTGGACACAGGGGAACGCCCTCGCATCAGTTCAAAAGGGGATTTTCCAGCCTGCCCATGGGGTGTTGAGCGGTAAGCCCAAACCAGCTCTTGTACACGCTCATCAGAAAAACACCCACTAGCAACTGACATCTGTATAACACCCTTGACTAGTCGGTTGACCCTTTCACACAGACCATTGCTTTCGGGATTATAAAGACAGGTGCGGTGATGAGATATACCACATTCACGCAAGAAACAAGCCATTTTGGTAGAGGTGAGCTGGGTGCCGTTATCTGTAATGAGAACTGAAGGATAACCCTCATTCACAAAAACAGACTTGAGGAAAAGAATGGTGGAGTCAGTTGTAATCTCCTTCATGAAACGTACAGTCAACCACTTAGAGAAACAGTCAACAACAACCACCGCAAAACGTTGATTTACGGGCAATTCGCACATAGGGCCAATGAAATCTAAACATATTGTGTGCCAAGGCAAGCTTTTAAAGGAAATGCTGCCAACAGATTGAGAACCAATGACCTTGAGACGCTTCTCTCCTTCCATGCACAAGGAGCATTTGACAACACACTCCACAGCATCACTGTTGATTGAGGGCCACCAGAAATTTTCTTTTACACGCCGCTGAGTAAAAGTTTGACCCAAATGGCCCTCATGAGCTAAACCAAGAATCCTGCCCCTCAAAGAGCTTGGAGGAACATAACGATCGCCCCTCATGAGAACATTTTTCCCACACACAGACAACTCATTGACAACCTTAAGAAAGGGTCTGACAGCTGGTTCCACGGCACTTTCTCTTCTCGCCCCCTTGAGAACAAGATCAACTACAGCTTTCAAAACATGATCATCATCCATGCCTTTGGACCACTCCTCAGCTGAAAAGGAACTCTCACACAAAGACACGACATCATGTAAGGAGGCAACAGCCTTGTCATCGCCCTGTTCACACAAGGAATCCCCGGGGTTGGGAAAAGAAACCGGGAGACGCGATAAACAGTCGGCTTGTACATTCCTCCAGCCGTGAACAAATTCAACTTCAAACTGGTAATCCTGAAGGCGAGAAGCTAACCTGGCCAGCCTAGGGGAGCCCTTGCCTGTACCACCAGGTGCCAAAACATTTACTAGGGGTTTGTGATCCGTGCGAAGAACAAACCGAGAACCCCATAGATATGTTCTAAAGTAGTTAACGCCCCATGCAGCCGCAAGAGCCTCTCGCTCAATAACAGAATAGTTGACCTCAGAGGTCGACAGAGGCCTCGAGGCAAAAGCGACAGTTTTCTCACCACACTTATGTTTCTGGAGGAGAACAGCTCCGAGACCAACACCACTGGCATCAACCATCAAAATAGAAGGACGTCTAATGTCAAAGGGTGTGAGAACACCTGAAGACTTAAGTTCAGTTTTGATACAGTTAAAGCAAAACTCTTGCTCACTCGTCCAAGAGAACTTGACCCCTTTCTTTAGTAAAACTCTTAAGGGAGCAGTCTTTGAGGAAAAATCTTTGATAAACTTAGAATAAAACTCAATTAGCCCCATGAAGGACCTGAGTTGTTCTTTATCTACAGGAGGAGGAGCCAGCTCTATCGCTTCTAAGAGATTTTTCTTAGGCCTTACACCCTCAGCAGAGAGACAGAAACCCAGATATTCAACCTCTTCAACCAAGAACGCACACTTCTCTCGGCGCAACGTGAGACCCGCATCCACAATTCTACCTAAGGCATTGCGTAAAACATCATTGTGCTCCTCCAAGGTATTGCCAAAGATGAGGATGTCATCTTGGAAGAAGATAATTTTATCTAGCCCCTTGAACACTTCAGAAACCATGCGCTGGAAAACACTGGCAGCAGAGATTAGACCAAACGGTAAGCGAGTAAACTGGAAAGTTCCCTCACCCGTGATAAAAGCCGTAAGATGCTTTGAGGCATCATCCAGACGAATCTGGTGATAGGCATGCTTGAGGTCTAGCTTGCTGAAAAACCTAGCTCCCTTAAGGGTGGAAACTAATTCGCCTATATTAGGTAAAGGGAATATATCGGCCACCACACATCTGTTCAAGGAGCGTAGATCCACACAGAAACGAATCTTGTTGTCAGGTTTGAGCGAGATGACAACAGGAGAAACCCATGGGGAGGCTTCAATCGGTTCGATAATACCCCCCTGTAACATCTCATCTAAAACAGCCTTGACCTCAGCCCGCAAGGCAAAAGGAACACGCCGCGCTTTGTGCTGTACGGGAATACTGCCCTCTTTTAACAGTATCCTGTGTGTGTACCCCTGTAGCTCACCCAGTTCCTCACGAAAAACCTGACTGTGACTGGCAAGTATGTCATCCACGTAACAATCATCCACAACAAGAACGGGATCATCAGCTCTGGGATTGACAATAATGTGTAGATCGTACTGGTGAGAACGACCCAGTATTGCGGGACCATCCACAGACACATAAATCTTGCCCTGGGTTGACCTGTTCTTGAAAACAATCATTGCATTGAAGTAACCAAGGAGGTTAATTTTTTCCCCTTGGTAACCGGATGGAAAGATGTCACAGACCTCCAAATGTTTGTTACCCCAAACCTCATACAACATAGACGAGGGAATGATAGTCCACTTGGACCCAGTGTCAACCATCAAGTCAACGTTTTTTCCATCAACTAAGACCTTTGCTTTAATAATACGCTCCCTCTTCTCATCACACGCGCACACTGAATCATACAAAATCAGTATTTTGTTGACATCACGCTTCAGTTCATTGTAATCACACACCACAGTAACCCTCTGATTGGCTCTATTCTTACACACTTTTGCAAAGTGGCCTATTTTACCACATTTTAAACATTCTTTGTTATTAGCGAAACAAAATTTTGCATCAGAAGAATGAGAATAACTCCCACATCTAGAGCACATTTTAGACACAAACTTGTTACTAGGTTGCGACTGTGATCTACTGAATGGCTGTTGAGACATATTTTTCTTTTGTAATACATAACCTTTCTTTCTGACAATCGCAACAGCAGCAGTTTCATCATCACTGATATCGCTATTAGTTAATTTATAAGATACTTCCGCAACCTTGGTATCCGAACTAGATTTTGATAACTCTTTAATACATTTTTCGCTCTCCTCGACCACCTTAGCAAGATCGATTGCTACCTTCAGAGTAGGGTTCTTAGCGGCCCACAAGCGCTCCTGAATTTTTCTATTGTTGACCTGTACCACCAACTGATCCCTAATATGCTCGTCAGCCATTTGACCGAAGTTGCATTTGACTGACAACTCACGAAGGCGAGCAACAAAGTCATCAATACTTTCGCCCTCAAGTTGTTTATTTTTGTAAAACCTATAACGTTGAAGAATTAGGTTTTCTTCCCTTCCAAATCTGTTCTCCAGTCTGGCAATGGCCTCTTCAAATTCATCCAAAGGTTGTGACGTGGCGGAAAGAACTTGAGGTAAATATTTAAAAAGTCTTTGCCCTTCCTTGCCTAATGTGGTCATCAGGATGGCCTTCTTACGTTTGGCAGAGAAGCCCTCACCATCCAAGGCTTCAATGTAGTCATTAAACATAATGACCCAGTCTTCCCAAGGAGTGGAAGGACTGCCAGGTTCAGTTAGAAACTGAGGAGGAAGAGCGATGTTTATAGATTGCGCCATTACAGACCAGCAGCCAAAACAATATGAATACCAAGCACAGGGAGTTCAGTGTCGCAACGAAAGTACAATTCTTTTGGACTTTGACTAGTAAAAAGATTCAGCGCTGCACTTCCTAGCGTTAGGAGTAATCACCAAATGTTAATAAATATCGTATCATTCTTATGAACTTTGACCAGTAAAAATGTTCGGCGCTGCACTTCCTAGCGTTAATGTTAATGAATAACGTGCTTACTTGTGTGGAAACGTTGCGTGCCAACGACTTTAACTTGAAATGAACGAACTGCTCGCATCGGACTGATGAACTGCACAGATCGGACTGAGGAAGTAAACAAAGATGGCCGCCAGCGTATGTTGTCACGAAGGTCACGTTAATGACCTTGCGTAGACACCACGCAACAACCGGAGGTCCGTGCAGTAGTGCGCAGTCAATGCGCGAGACTCAGCTCGAGACTCCGCTCGTGGAAGCAGATCCAGCAAGACCGTTGCTATGGCCACGCGGGACACACACAAGTGACGTTCAACTCCGTTGCTACGCACCTCAGGCTTGTGACGCTGTGGGTAGCAACCACGGAGGCAAAGAACAAAAACGCTGTTTTAGGAAGTTGAATCCATAAAATCTCGACATCAGACGGTTGCAGAAGGAGAAGACATCGAGAACTCAAAGCGCTGACACTCGTGGATTCGTCGAGGAACGGATCGCTGTTGTAGGATAATCTTTTCTTAGGCTGTAGCAAACATTTGGCCAGATGCTCCCATCCTGAAGTCGCCAAAATGTTGTATAACGAAAGTAGACTCCAAATCCGGTAAGATTGCAGGTAAGCAGTTTAATACAGCAGACAGAAAAGTAACAGGACCGTAACCTCATCTGGCCAGGTAGTAACTGCCACAGAATGGAATGGCAGACAGTGACACAGAGAGAACTATGCAAGCAGTCTAGAAGGTTGGAGCCAGAGCATGCAGGGAGAGGACAGATAGGGAAAAGCTATGTACAACAGTATCCCATCAATGTTCCGACTCTTATGGACTGTAAAGGACAATTCACTTATGTTGTTGCTAAGTATCCTAGAAGCCCACAAGATTATTACATATTCAGACACTGCATGATTAATTATCGCTTCCGGGATGGCCTCTATGGAAACTCTCCTGATAGGTAAGACTGTTGCTTGCAATCTTAAAGTATGATTTATAGAATAATTTGTACTTATTTCTTTATGTACTTTTCATAATTCTTTTATAAACCTATATTTTGTGGCAATTTACAAGTGCAAAACATTGCCTTTATTTTTGGTGTTTGTAAAAGTGTACTGTCCTACCTAATTAAAATAATATTTTGTGCAAGGCAACACTGAAAAGCAAGTTGCAGTGCTGTGTTGTGTGACGAGGAGAGAGCTGAATATTCTAGTATTTACTAACATATGGTGCTCTTCTGCTCTTTACCTTTGCTGGTACACTTGTGGCTGCAGAGCACCAATGCAGGCAATCTTATGCCATGATAGAAAGGGTGAATGCGTTAATGCTCAAATTTGCTTTTTGGCAGTCAAAGATACTTTCCTGCACAGACACAATCTTTTAATGTACACTCTCTCTTCTTTCCATGTGTGCTGCAAATTTGTTTTAGGTTTGTTTGATTTCATTTGATTACAGTTTATAGAGCACTCGAATGCCGAGGCGTCTTGGTGCTAAAAAGTGAGAAAAGAGACCTAAGAGTATTAAGACTAATCAGTTAAAACCCCGGAAATTCCCATGTTTTTATTTACCATGCTTGGGTAGTGTAACATTTGCATGGCAACTCCGTGTTTCACATATCACTAAATTTGTGCTTTGACCTAAATGCATCCACCCATCGAACACCTCCCACACACAGTGTAAGACAACGCAGCAAATAGACCGTGTTGCGTAAAATGTATGTTACAAATCCACAACAGGTATTGCAAATTGCCCCATGTGAGGCTTTGTATTTCTCAGCTAAAATTGTGTGCCATGGTCTGGCTACAAAGGGGCTTAAACGTGACACAAACTCTTTGTAAATCCATCAATATGGATGAGATTTTGTCTCAGACAATTATATTACCTTTAAAAATGCATTTTTTATGCATGTTATAGGTAGAGGTCTGTGTTTGTGGTCTGAAAGATAGTTATTAGCACATAAACTAACAAAGATTTCATAAATCAAATATTTTTTATAATTAGTAAAGTACATTTTTTAACACTAGCTTTTTTTCTTAAGTTTAATGAGACATCATGCAATAACTACATTGCCTGTGCAGCGTTGTGTGAAGGTGATAGAGCTGTAGTTCTATATATTACCCAATACATGTTGCATGTCTGCCCGATGCCAGCACTTTTTCACTTTTGCTTGCCTAACGTCAACGCAGTCACCCTTGTAACATGCCACAATGGTGCCTGCTTTGATTTATGGATACTTTTTGTACATGAAGGTTTATTTTCTGTTGCCAAAAGAAAAACCTAGTGTTGCACTATTCTTTTTTGAACTGCAGAATGCAGTACATACAAAATAATATACACTATTGTTTCAAATTGTTTTTTAAATATTTTATTCTATGATTATGTGCATGTCTAACTCCTTCATGCATTTTATCTCCATATCGTCCCAATTTGAACGTCATTTCTACATAGATAAATGTAACTATGCATTCCATACATGTATTGTTATCACTGTTTAGGCAATATAAGATGTTTATTTTTCATTATTGTTAGACTTCTCATTGAAGTATGTAATGTCTTGCTTATTTTTTCTAAAAATGTTGTATTAAATTAATTTTTAGGTGATCAAAGATATGGCCCTCAGGCCTTGTTGATGACTCTATTTGCACAGCTCCAGACTAATGCAGAAAATAGATTCAATACATCTTTAAATAGAGCATATAATGTAGTGCATCAAGCATTTGGGGGTCCTAAAATTGAGATTTTGTTGTTTGAATCAGTCAGGAGGGAGACGGCTTTACAGTCTGCACATGGTGTGTCAATTGATTGTAGTTGTGTGCTGTACTGCATAATGTTTGCATGCAGTCAAATCCGACGTTGGAAAGTGAGGACGAGGTACCATCATCAGATGAACCTAATGTTAAAGAATAGCTCAGGATTATATGTAAGGAAGTAGGAGATTAAGGGCCGGATTATTACTCAGGCAGTCTTAACCCCAGCCGGCCATGGCAACAGTACAGAAACTGCTGCCAAGGCAAACGCATCCCCACCGTCATATTCAGCCACGGCCGGCTGTGGGAGTACCTGCAGGGCGGTGACGTGCGGAGGGGCAGGGTGGGGGGTAGTAATGTATGGATTACGGAGTTTTACAGGTAAGTAAACATTGAAATAAATAAAACGAATTTCGTTGCGCGCACTGCATCGCATTTGGGGATGCAGTGCACTCAACGAAATTCGTTTTATTTATTTAAATGTTTACTTACCTGGGAAGCTCCGTAATCCATACATTACTACCCCCCCTGCCCCTCCCCTTCCCCACGTCGCCACCCTGCAGGTACTCCCACTGCCGGCCGTGGCTGGTCATATTGCGAGTCTTCCACAGGGCTGGCGGCGTGTGGCGTCATACAGGCGGCATGCTCCGGCTTTAGGAAATGAGGCATCAGCCAATGCTGGTCATACTGGGGTGCCTCCAGCCAATCGAATGTACAGTTTTTCCCTGCCTTCTGTTATGCATGTGAAACATTGCACACACCTGGCCTGAAGGCATTGGAGGGCACCACATGAGAACATTACACATTAGCACATTCGCCCTCGGCCATTACTGAGTCTCATTACCTGCCTTTCCACAGGCTCTAGCATGGCAGTGTCACTGCCAGGAGCAGATCGACAGACAGGCAGGGTGTGAGTGGGCTGGCGGTGAGCTGCCAAGACAGCCTCCATGGGCCGCCTCTGCCACCGGTCGGACAGACTTGTCGGCAGAGGTTCTGAGGCGGTGTTCTTGCTCTTCGGGTGGTCAGACTGCCAAGAAAGCGTGCAATAGGACAGCCGAAAAGCAACAGTGGTCCCCATCCCACCGTCATCGTAATCAGGCCCTAAATCAATTGGTTTCGTTTTTTTGTCCTAAAATTTCTAAAAATGTCAGAAGTAATTTGTATCGTAGATATTTTTAATTGGGAGATTGTGTTTGATCAACACATTATTCATAATAAAGCAGACTGTGTTTAATCCAATGTGTTGTAATATAATAAATGATGAGTAAAGAAGTAAAATCGTTTTCCATTGACTCCTTTTACAATAAAAAGTTATATATAAATACGTTTATTTATTTTTATTAATGGGATGTAAATAAAATCTTCAAGCATATAATAGACATGTGTCAATGTATGATATATTTGATATGTAATTATGTATTTGTATAATAACACTATTAATCAAAGGGAGTAGCCAGAATTAAACATTTACACCAACGTGCAACAATAATGGCAGCAGGCAATCATATTCACTCTTTCACCTACCCAAGCATCCTTTTTTTATTATTATTATTTATTGGGCTTATTGAGCGCGACAGCTACCCAAAAAGGGTTTCCCGGCGCTATAAAAGATACTGAACCCGAGTGGCAGGAAAGAGTTATAGAAGGAAAACCGGATCAGGTCACTGGTTGAAAAGCCAGGTCTTAATGGCTTTGCGGAAATAGGGGTAGCGAGTTTCAAGACGGAGAGATTGCGGGAGGGAGTTCCAAAGCCTCGGGCCTAGGAGAGAGAAGGATCTTCCTCCCATCCTTGCACGGTAGATTTTAGGGATACAAAAAAGGCCTTGAGTGGCAGATCTCAGGCAATGGGCAGGGGTATAGGTGTGCACGAGGGTTTGGAGATATCTGGGTGCATTTCCCCATTTTATTCTGTGCATGAGGCTGAGAGTTTTAAATTTGACCCTGTTGTCTATTTTTAGCCAGTGGAGGGCCTTTAGGTGACTGGACATGCGATCTCTCCTGTTGCATTTACAAAGCAGTCTGGCTGCCGCATTTTGTACCAGTTGGAGGTGTCTCATGACTGCCTGAGTTGCCCCTAGATAGAGGACATTACCATAGTCTAACCGGGAGGTAATTAGTGCGTTGATCACCGTCTTTTGAGTGTCGTCCGGGAGCATCCATATGATTTTTCTGAGCCATCTCAAGATTGTGAAGCAGGTAGCTGTAAGATTGTTAACCTGGGGCTCCATAGTTAGGCTGTTGTCAATGGTAATGCCTAGATTGCGGACTTGTTGCGATGGAATTGGCAGGGGGCCCATTTTGGGTGGCCAATGTCTGGAGTTCCAGAGGTCTTGGTTGGGACCTACTACCAAGACCTCTGTTTTGCTTCCGTTTAGTTTTAGCATATTTTTGCTCATCCAGGTGGAGATGCACCTTCACACATAATTTTAGCCACAAACCCTTTCACACATCTTTCCTTTTTACCTTTCGTACTGCTGTACCTTTAGTATTGCCCCATCGTTTTTAAAATATCATGATGAACTTTTGTCTGCCCAGTTTCAGACAGAAGAGACCAGTAAGGGTCTCCAGTCCCACTGGTGCTGTCTCTCTCCTTTTTTCATCTCAACTAAATGTCTATTCTATGATTTTTAACCTGTTCTGTATGTTATTCACATAAATGTTAAACTTGTTATACATTTTGGATCATATTAAAATCTTCTATATTTGGCCATGACTGCAAATGTTATTGTTAGTAGTGTGCCTCAGCACACATTGTGCCACCCAATGCAGTCAACTTTCATTTAGCAATGTAAAAAATATTACTTTTGTCCGATTAAAAACTTAATTTAAACTAGTTAGTTCATAATATCCATAGTGCATGGATTTTGAAAGTAGATGTCTAATCTTCTAATTCAGCAAGATCTTAGATGTAAAAGGTGTTAGAGTTATTGCTGCTGCTGCAAGCCAGGCTGGTGTGATGTGGAAGCACAGGATTAAATAATTAGAAATTATATTTTTTTGCATGCTGTAGTGTAAATTACATTTGTTTTTTCATATTCCACTTTTACAATTTAGAATAAATATTTCCTTTTTAAATCCCATCATAATTAAGTTAAGCAGAAACTTTATAACTAATATTTATGTATTTGTACAAACATAATTATTATTTAACATTTACAAACCTAATATTTTCAATATAGATTTGTTTTTAAAATAGAAAATACACTTTTTTGACAAATTTAGAGATTAATACAAATATTATGTTTAATATTCTTATTTATTTGCATATTTTAATAAACTCAAACTTATTTGTGGAAATTGAAAAATGTGTCTTTATTTTCCTTAAATAGACTTTCAATACATTTGTTGGATATAAAAGAACATTTGCATGTCGAGGGATTGGCTAAACTATGCCGCTACCTCCTTTATATGTTGTCTCGGGGTGGGAGAGTGGGGTCAAGGGCAGCCGCGGTCCGTTCAGGTAACAGCAGTGGGGCCCCGTTGGGGGGGGATTTTGAGGGATGATGCCAATTGAAAATTAAATGAATAATTCATTTTCCCTCTGCATCGCCCCTTTGAAATCTCCTCCGATGCGGTCCCACCTCCCCACCGCTGTTACCTGCACAGTCCGCGGCTGGACAGGGGTATCCACTACAAGGACGTCACATGTGGTCGGAAAAGGTCCTCAATTTCTTAAAGGGTGTCTGTAAAATTAACAGAATGGTGCAGCAGGACCAGCATTAGTGGGCAGATGTTGTTTCCCATGAGGCTAATCTGCTGCACCATCTTTGCCTGGAGTTTTCTGGTTCTGTAGGTTACTAATTTTTCATATTGTTTAAAATTAAAATATTGAGTACTTTCTTACTTATAAATATTGTAAAAGTTGGATTATATCATAAATTAAATGAAATTGGCATAATGCTTAACACAGGACTAACGACTCACTAATTGTCGCATCCCTGATTCGTGCTGCCAAGTTGGGATATTTATAACCTCTGATTCTGCATGCTCCTCATGTTGTGCTGATGCCAGTGGATGAGGAGCAGGGGCAGATGGAATAGGGAGCAATGAAGAATCAGCAGAGGAATAACTTGTAGAACACAAGGTAGATGGAATATTAGTGAGTGCACAGAAGGCTGCTATTAAATCCATGCCAAGGATTTGCTGCATTTTCAAAGCAGCAATGATGTTGCTTTTGAGGGCACTTATGGTGAAAATGAAGGAGTCCATCTTGAACTCCATTCTCTGATGGAAAGCCTGGATAGGGAAATTGATGTTTCCTAGCTGGTTAATGACATCAGATGTGCATATGGATGAGCTAGATGGTGAACACTCTATTCCCTCATCACTTCTGCAATATCAGCTAGAGGAACAACAGTTACCCAGAGCCAAAAATGGTTGTCTCTTATAGCCTCTGCCATGCCCTATTAGGCCTGATGCAAAAAGAACAATTGATGGACAGAATGCAGAGAAATATACATTCACCCCAGCACAGAGAGCTGGACCTAAATCCATTGTTTCCTTGCTCACCCTGCCATTCCAGTTTGGACCCAGCCATATGTAAATCAGTCTTGACCCTGCACCCAATGGGACCAGTCCAGCTCGAATTGCCAGGCCAGGTCCTCCCTGGACTGGAAACAAGCGTCCTAGAACTGGTTGCGGGCTTTCAGCCCTAATCAGCCAAAATAGCTTGATTCCAGTGGCATGGAGAGCACGGGACACACGTCTGAACATACCCTTCTCACTCGAGGTAAGGTAGGTTAGGTAATCGTTTATTTGTACATGATTAATTAAAATCTTTACAAAATTATAAAAACTTTAGCAAATACGTATAAAAAATCCATTTGTACTTAATCTTGTCAAATTAAAAAATTGGTTAAAATCAGTTCGTGGTTATCCTCAGAACCTTATAATGTTCATCAAGCGCTATTAAGTCTTTTTCTTGTTAAATCAAAGAACTTCACAACCTGGCAATTCAATTTGGTGTTGTTGGGGTTGAAGCACAGTTTAACAGCCTGCCTGCAAGTCCAAACGGCATGCAGTTTGAAGGATGGTCATAATAAGTTATACCTCAGGTCCTTTAGTTTAGGACAGATGCAGATCGCATGGATGATGTCCTCTTTGCCGATTTTGCACTGGCGACACTGCTGTGAAGAGTTATTTCTCTCCCAGGGTGGCGGGTGTGGGAGTATAGGGATTACTCCGAGGCGTAATTTTAGAAACTTTTCTTTGATTTTTATTTTCATACCAATGTTGAGGTATGCTTGTGATTGTATTCTTCCATAATCACCCAGCGTTATCCAGCCATGCACTCTGTTTGCTAGTTCCTTCTTGTCTTGTCTTGTCTTCAATTACTGATGAAAGAATTACTTTTTTGAAGGACAAGAGATCTATTGAGGTTTCCCAGATGTTGGTCAAGCCTAGAACTTGAAATGATTCAAGTAAGTAATCTCTGGGCAAAGATTTACAGTGCGGAAGTAGCTATTCCCATACGTTAGAGCTTAAAGAACCAGTCTCTACAGTGCCAATCTTGTGCCAGCTGGATACATACGCACACCGCCTTTCTATTGTTTGTTTGAGGATGCCGAATTCTAGTCGGATCTGAGCAGGAGAGACATATTTTGGAAGGTTAAAAATAGCCCTATATGAATTGGCTATGACTATGTCCAGTAATGCGCCATCCTTCCCATGCAGCGATTCACTGCCGTATGTAAGGGTCGGCTGTAGTTTTGCACGCAAGATTTGAAGGAGAGTGTGAGATCGGGAAGTTTGGCCTTTAATGATTTTATAGCCAGGTAGATCATAGTCGCCTTCCCTCGTAAGGAGTCAAGTTGTGCCCTAGACGTATTTTTTGAATGCGAGAATATTCCCAGGTACTTGTAAGTGCTTACCAGATCCAGCTTTTCTCCGTTCAGGTGCCAGCAAAATCTCCTTTTTTTCCTATAATTCACAGCCATGACCTTTGACTTATTGAAGTTTATTTGGAAGGCATTCTTTGCTGAGAAGGTATGAGCTACATTCAAGAGATGCTGAAGGCCCGTTGGCGTCCGACTTATCAGCACCAAGTTCTCCGCGTATAGCAGGTTGGAGAGGGTGATTTTCCCTAGTTTAGGTACATGATTAGGGCATTTGTCAAGTTCCCCAGGTAGGTCGGCTAGGAAGAGGTTGAATAAGATAGGTGCTAATACGCACCCCTGTTTTAACCCTTTTGTTGTCCTAATGGGCTTCGAGAGGTGTGTGCCTGCCCCAAGTTGGATTTTAATCCAGGTGTTTGAATGGAGTAGTATTAGCACGTCTAGGAGCTGTTTCAGTATTCCCCAGTTGTCCAGTTTCTGCCAGAGTTTGTTGCAGTCCACATGATCAGATGCAGCAGTGTAGTCGATAAACGAGAGATATAATGATGACTTAATCTCTTTTGCTGCTCCCATCAGCAAGGACAATGCCATGACCCCTGACCCTGCTTGCAGGGCCGGTCGCTCCACACACCGCGCGGCTCCCCTCCCGTGGGAGCCCAAGACTCCTGCCCCCTCTGCTGCCGTGAGCCCTCAGCTGCTGTCCGCTCCAGAGCAGCGTGGATCAACCCTGTGCCCGTGCCTCCCGCACTCTCGCCAGCTGAGTGCCAGGTTCTGTTGAACTGTTATTGTGCCCTGTATTGTTGTGCCAGTACCTTAGTGTTGTTGTATTTTTTCTCCAAAGTCTTGTTCCCCGTGTCTGTTTCCCGCCGTTCTTCCCCTCCCCGCTCCCCGTCGCTGCTCCCCTGCGGCCCTGCCCCCTTTTTTCTTCTGTACCCCCCTCGACCGCCCATTGGCCACCCCGCTCCCGCCTCCCAGCTGCTCCTCCCTCCCACTTGGACATTTATGGAGGTCACCGTGCGGTGGTGAGCTGTGACCCCTGACCCTGCTTGCAGGGCCGGTCGCTCCACACACCGCGCGGCTCCCCCCACCGTGGGTGCCCAAGACTCCTGCCCCCTCTGCCGCCGTGAGCCCTCAGCTGCTGTCTGCTCCAGAGCAGCGTGGATCACCCCTGTGCCCGTGCCTCCCGCACTCTCGCCAGCTGAGTGCCAGGTTCTGTTGAACTGTTATTGTGCCCTGTATTGTTGTGCCAGTACCTTAGTGTTGTTGTATTTTTTCTCCAAAGTCTTGTTCCCCGTGTCTGTTTCCCGCCATTCTTGCCCTCCCCGCTCCCCGCCGCTGCTCCCCTGCGAACCGCCCCCTTTTTTCTTCTGTACCCCCCTCGACCGCCCATTGGCCACCCCGCTCCCGCCTCCCAGCTGCTCCTCCCTCCCACTTCGACATTTATGGAGGTTGCCGAGCGGAAGTGCAGCGGACGTGCACAGCGGGCGCGCCGATTGTGCGCCGAAGGCACGCCAAAGGCAAGCCCGTCTGCGCCCGTCCGCGCCTGGCCCGTGCCCAGCGCCAGGACCCATGTCCCCCGAGGAGGCCAGCCCACGCGACGGACCTACGACGCCGCCACCCTCAACGCACTCAACCGGCCGGAACCCCGCCTGCTACCGAGCCACCCCAAAACGCACCCACGGACCCTTTACCTGCCAAGCCTGCAAGTTCACCTGCATCCGGACCTGCACCGCACCCGAAAAGCCGAGCACCAGCAGCAACCACCTCAAGTGCATCCTGCTCAACACCCGCTCTGTCCACAGACACGCTGTCGAACTCTGGAACCTGCTCGACACAACATCACCAGGCGTCACATTCCTTACAGAAACCTGGATGAACGCCTCCTCAGCGCCTAACATCGCCATAGCCATCCCGGACGGATACAAGATCACCCGGTAGGACCGCGTCAACCAGACTGGAGGAGGCATCGCCATCGTACACAAGAACACCATCCACATCACGACCAACCCCGACGACACCTTCACTGCCGCCGAACACCTCCACTTCCAGATACACACCGATCCCAAGACCACCCTCAGAGGCACCCTCATCTACAGACCCCCGGGACCACGCACACAATTCAGCGAAGACATCGCAGACTTCATCATCCCGTACGCCCTCCCCTCCGCTGACTACATCCTCCTAGGGGACCTCAACTTCCACCTGGAGAACAACAAGGACAGCAACACCACCACCCTGCTGGACAACCTCGCCAACCTCAGACTCAAGCAACTGGTGAACACCCCCACCCACTACGCCGGCCACATGCTTGACCCCTTCTTCTCCTCCAGCAAGTACATCTCCTTCAGCCACTCCACCGGACTCCACTGGACTGACCACAGCTGCATCCACTTCAGCTTCAGAAGAACAACGACCCACCACCACCCGCAACAGATTCCTCGCAGGAGATGGAGCAAGATCACCACCGAGCAGCTCACCACCTCCCTCCGCCAGAACCCTCCCGCCAGTACAATGGACCCCAACGAAGCAGCCAGCAACCTCACACAGTGGCTCACCAACTGTGCAAATGATCTCTCACCACTGAAGAACCCTCCCAGCAGACCCGGCAGCAAGAAAGTCTCCTGGTTCACGGACGAACTCAAGAGCTCCAAGAAGAACTGCCGCACCCTCGAGAAAGCCTGGCGCCACGACCATACCACAGACAACATGACTGCCCTCAAGCACGCCACCCGCAAATACCACCAGCTGATCCGCACCACCAAGAAGACAGCATTTACAGAACGACTGGACAACAACGCCTACAACAGCAAGGAACTCTTCAGCATCGTCAAAGAGTTCTCCAACCCCAGCGCCGGAAACAACGACATCACCCCCTCGCAAGACCTCTGCGACTCACTCGCCTCATTCTTCCACCGCAAGATCGCCGATATACACAACAGCTTCAGCGCACCTACCACGCATCCTACCACCGAACCAGCGCTCCCCACCACCACCCTCTGCGCCTGGACCCCGGTCAGTACCGAAGACACCACCCGCACGATGAACACCATCCACTCCGGATCACCAACCGACCCCTGCCCCCACCACATCTTCAACAAGGCCGACTCCAGCATTGCACCCCAACTCCGGGATATCATCAACACCTCCTTCAACACCGCCACCTTCCCGGAGATCTGGAAGCACGCCGAGCTCAGCGCCCTCCTGAAGAAACCAACAGCAGACCCCACCGACCTCAAGAGAAGTGGAGAAGTGTGGCTCACTGGTTGAGATTACAAGGTCAACATTTTTAACTACGCTGATGACCTGCAATTGGTGTTCCCTCTGAACTCCCCTGAGGCAGTATCAGAATTCCAACAGGTCATGTGCCATATCCAGAGATGGATGAACCTAAATCACTTGAAGCTTAACCCAGGCAAGACAGAGTTGGTCCTGCCTGGGAAAAGCGAAATCAGTTGGTTGGGGCCCACACTTCTGGCCTTCTGACCTGGGAGTCCCTCCGACCAAATCCAATACTGTTAAGAGCCTCGGGGTCACCCTCTGTAGCGATTTATCCCTTAAAGCTCAGATTGGAACGGTCGTATCTTCCAGCTTCTTCCAGCTACGGAAGATTAAGAAAATCTCCCATGTGCTGACTCATTCTGCCCTTATTCTAGCAGTTACTGCCCTAGTCTTATCTCGTCTCGACTATTCCAACAGTCTTTATCTGGGTCTTCCTGTAGGCCAATTGAAGAGGCTTCAATACGTTCAAAATCAGGCTGCTAGACTCATCCTTAATTTACCTAAATGGCATTCTATCAGATCTGGAATGGCCGAACTCCATTGGCTACCTATAGATCAAAGGGCCATATTTAAAACGGGCTGCATTATATTTAAGGCCTTACAAGGGAAAGGCCCGAAATTCATCATCAACATGCTGTGTAGACACAATCCGTCACGTAATCTCAGATCTGCACGCAAAAATTTGCTGACTATCTCCTCTGTCAAGAGGAAACGCCAAGGGGGCAGCTCCTTCCAGTATTTGGCTGCATCCTTATGGAACTCCTTGCCTTCTTCTCTGAGACACAGTGACAATTTGCTTACATTTAGACATGCCTTTAAGACCCTGCTATTTAGACAGGCATACCCGTAGACTGGCTTTCTCTCTTTGGTCATTCTGTGTTGTGTTATGGTTTCCAAAAGTTCTAGTAGCGCCAAGAAGCCCACGGGCGTACGTGCGCTGTATAAATAAAAATTTAACATAACATAACATAACATAACATAGAAGCGGCAGACCCTGAAGCAGAGGTCGGCCCGGGACCAGGGTTCAATTCCCGACGCGGCAGGGTCTTGGGTAAATGTCCGTAGACGCGATAATTCGCGCTTAGGTGCCTCCGCTAACTATGGGCCCCACTCTGCAACTCTGGGCAATAGCTTGCTTAATCTCCACAACGGCCCTAGCAACGCCGGGGATGCCTGGCTTCACCTTGGGGTGCCCTCTCACAGGGAAAGCCAGGACGGGTTCCCCAGCGGTATACAGCGCCAGGACGCCACGTAACGAGGTAACAGTGTGCCTTACAAGCATACATACACAAGAACTACCGCTCCATCTCGCTCCTCCCTTTTCCTGCCAAAGTCATCGAGAAGACCGTCAACAGACAGCTTGCCGCCTTCCTTGAGACGAACGGATCCCTCGACCCCTCGCAGTCCGGTTTCCAAGCCAACCACAGCACCGAGACCGCCCTCATCGCGGCCACTGACGACATCAGATCCCTGCTCGACAACGGGGAAATAGCGGCCCTCATCCTCCTGGACCTCTCTGCAGCGTTCGACACTGTCTGCCACCGCACCCTAGTGCAGCGCCTCAGCAACATCGGAATCCAAGAGAAGGCACTGGAGTGGATCATCTCGTTCCTCTCTGGAAGAACCCAGAGAGTCCGCCTCCCCCGTTCAGATCCAAAGCCACCAAAGTCATCTGCAGCGTACCACAAGGATCCTCACTCAGCCCAACCCTCTTCAACGTCTACATGAGCCCTCTCGCAGCCATCGCACGCAAACACAACCTCAACATCATCTCCTACGCCGACGACACCCAGCTGATCCTCTCCCTCACCAACGACCCCGCCACCGCCAGAACCAGCCTGCACGAAGGGATGAAAGACGTCGCCGAGTGGATGAAGAACAGCCGCCTGAAACTGAACTCAGACAAGACGGAAGTCCTCATCCTAGGATCATCGCCCTCCGCCTGGGACGACTCCTGGTGTCCCCCTGCCCTTGGCACCACTCCCAAGCCAACGGATCATGCACGCAACCTGGGCTTCATCCTGGACTCCTCCCTCTCGATGACCAGATAAGTCAACGCCGTCTTATCATCATGCTTCAACACCCTGCGCATGCTCCGTAAGATCTTCCGATGGATCCCCACCGAAACCAGGAAGACGGTCACCCAGGCACTCGTCACCAGCCGACTGGACTACGGAAACACCCTCTATGCCGGAACCACAGCCAAACTTCAGAAAAGACTCCAGCGTATCCAGAATCCCTCCGCACGACTCATCTTGGACGTCCCCCGACACAGCCACATCTCCGGCCACCTGAGAGACCTGCACTGGCTCCCCGTCAGCAAGAGGATCACGTTCAGGCTTCTCACCCATGCACACAAGGCCCGCCACGACCTGGGCCCCAAGTACCTCAACAACCGCCTGACCTTCTACGCGCCCACCCGCCAGCTATGATCGTCCAGCCTCGCCCTCGCCTCCGTACCACGTATTCGCAAAGCCACCGCCGGGGGTAGATCCTTCTCCTACCTGGCAGCCAAGACATGGAACTCCCTCCCCATCCACCTCCGGCTGACCCAGGATCACCTTTCCTTCAGGAAGCTCCTCCAGACCTGGCTCTTCGAGCAGTAGCGGACTCCTCCCCCCCAGCGCCTTGAGACCCTACCGGATGAGTAGCGCGCTATACAAATGTCCATGATTGATTGATTGACAAATGTCCATGATTGAAGATGTTGGTTGTGGTCCCTTGGCCTCTGCAGAAACCGGTTGCGTTGATTGGGATGATGGAGTTTTTGGATGCCCATGATGTTAACTCCTCCAAGATGGTACCTGCGAAATATTTTGCCTCCACATCTAGTAAGGCAATAAGCCGATATTTGTTTGGATGCTTCTTGCTACCATGTTTATAAATCGGGCTGATGACTGACCCATGCCAGGACTCAGGAAGAGTCTGGGTATGCCTTAAACTATTGAATATTGATGTTAATGATACACTCCAAAACTCCGCATCCGATTTATACAGCATGGGTGGAATGCCATTAGGCCCCGGGGCTCCGGTGGGCCTCCGCCATGTTATTTGCCGTTTGATGTCCGCTGGCACAGTTGTCTTTCGCCCGGGCTTGACACACTTTGAGGAGCTTGCTTCTGGCTCTAATTTGTCAAGTTTAGATGGGGTCGTAGCCCTGTACTCCCGCATTTCTTGGGTCCTTGTGCCCGTATAGCACTTGGCTTTTCCTTCTGTTTTAGACCTCGTGGCTTCTGTGCAGGGTTCATTTGTTGCCGCGTCCTCTGTAGTATCATCATTATTAAAATGCTTCAATAGGTATTTTGTCCATACCTCCTCTGATATGTGGGAATTTTGACCTAGATGTTCAGGATTCTTTATTCTTTTGACCATTTGCCAAAACTTAAAGCTGTTTTTTTTTGCTTCCCTTCATAAAGAAGTTTTGCCCAGAGATCCTCGTTTCTTAGCTTCTGTTTTTCCCATTTCATCCATTTTAGCTGTTTTTTTGCTTTCTGTAGAACAATTTGCAGGCTTTGGTTTGTTTGGTCCTTTCGCATCTGTCTCAATGTTTGGTTTATTAACCATTTTTGTGTTTTCATTTCTGGGGTTAGTTGATTTTTGCTTGAAATTCCCTTCCCTTGACGTAAGTTATTTGGCGAATTTTTTTCCAGTTTCTCTCTAATGGTTTGAATGAAGTTTTACCAGACATCCTGCAGCTTAGTTGAGGAGCTGGCAATTTGGGTGAAAAGAGTTTTCGCTATAGAGCTTATGTAATCGATATTGTCGGCGTTGCACCGTAGCCGCTTTAGATTTGACGTGACTTCTGTATCAAGGCCTGTGTATGATTCGGTTTCCAGTTGCGAGTTGACTCTTATTGTGGCCTCTTGAGGCTGGTGGTCGCTGAGGTCGCTCGTCCCTATTCTAAAAGTTGTTATCCAGCAAAACATGTTTAAGGATATGAACATGTAATCAAGACGGGAGGATTGCTTATTGGAATGGAAGGTAGCAACTGGTGGATCGTCTTTGACGTAGCGACCATTTAGAGCCCTTAGGTTAAGTTGTTCCAGATGGCGAAGTAAGTTTTTTGAGTACTTCATTGATTTATTATTTTTTGTCGAGCCCTGTGTTGGCACGCCCCACGCCGCATTCAATTCTTGAATGAGGTCGTTGTCTAGGTCTTTACTGATGAGGAACATATTAAAGTCCCCGGCCAAGATGAATAAGTCGTACTCCCTTTCTTCCATTATTTTTTCCAGGGCTTTCACCAAATCTTTGGCTGCTTTTTGTTTCTGTTTAGGATGAATGTATGTATTGATTATAATTACTTCTTGCGGCTGCTTCTTTAAGCAAATTGAAATCTTTACCACCTGTATAGCACTTGGGGAAGGTATATAAGAATCTATTGCCTTAATTTCACCTATTGTTGGTATTGAAGCAAAGAACATCAGACCTCCTGATCTTCGTCCGAAGGTTGAGTTTTTATTTGCTGGGATACAGCAAGAAGTGAACCCTTGCAGCTCAAATGCCTTTTCTTCCCAAGTTTCTTGGAGCAATAGAAGTATATTTAGATATTGTAGGAAATTGGGATCATTACTTTTAGTGGCTAAACCATTGATGTTCCAGGAGCAAATTCTGATTTCCCTGGACTTGACTGAGGGGTTAACAAGTTCTTTCCCTTCTTGTCAATTTACGACAGTCGTTGTGTTGATTGTACGTTGGATTGACTTCCAATTATGGACGGTATTTAATGAAAGATGGCTACTGTGGCTCTGATTTTGTCCAGATAGGAGACTTTTTGTATCTCGGGGGTACATCCTTGGGGAATTACTCCTAGCTCCCTTTAATACTGAGTTGGTACTTTTTTGTACCAAAGGCCTGATGGGAGGTAAAAAAGGTGTCGGATAGCGAGGTCGCTTTTCAAGTCTCAATTCTATCTCCATTGTTGGAACTTTGCTTCTTCTTCCAAGATTTTATTTGCTATCTCAAAGGAGTACCATGTTGCTTTTGTTATATCTGGGCGATGTGACTCGGTGTTTGGCTGAAACTCTATTTGCATGAGGTCAGTGGAACTGATGTTTACTAGGCTTGTAAGCGAATGCAGGAGTTGTAGTATATTTCCCCTATTCAGTATATCGTCACTACCTCGGGATGTGTACTCAGGAATGAAGAGGATTGATGTCGGACTATTCAGATGCTGGGGTAATGTTGGATTGGCTAGTGATCCCACATAGTCATGTTGAATGGATTGAGGTGAACGAGTTAGGCATGCTATGTCTGAATAATTTGGTTGCTCACTTTGATAGTTGTCTGTCCTCAGTTCCCTTGTGTTACTATTCAATTTCCGTTTCAGTTGGAGAGGTGACTCCGCGTTGATAGCCGTAGCGTTGTCCTCACTTCCTGTTATTGGGACATCTTCAAATGGTGTTAATTCAGCATTGTGAGTATTATGTGCTGATTGAGTTGGTTTGAATTGAGGAAGTTTCTGTTTGAGTTCTCTCAGTGCAGGTTTCTGAGTGACACTGGTTGTCAGTTTTGCGCAACGTACTGGGGACGTTGAAGGAGTACTATCTGGGACCTTGTGCAGGAGTGGTGATTGTTCGTTGTCTTCTGGTTTCCGACCACAGATCGCTGATAAAGGAGAAGAGTTTGATTGTGCTTCTATGTTTTGTCTTGCATCCGTTAGCAGCCGATGTCTTCCTTTCCTTTTTTTCTTTCTAGGGGTCCTGCTCGAGGCCTGGTAGTTTGTTGAGGATGGTTCAACTGTAGTCGCGGTAATGATCATAGACTCAGTTTCCAATAATCCGGGCGATGATGTTTGAACTGAGGGTAAGGGGATAACTAAGCTCTGCTCAGCCGGCTGCTCGGTCACTAGGCCTGTTTGTACCACTGAGAATTCTGGTGGTGGATCTGAAGTTTGCGTAATCGAGATTTGTGAAACTGTTGATTTTAGATCGCTTATCAAGTCCCCTAACATAGATGGTAAAGATGATACTTTGTCTAAAATTGGATTAAAGGGTAGTGATTGTGGTGGAGTTATTTGAGCCACAGAGATGGCGTCTTGGCCCCTCCTTATGAGAGCGTTTAGTTACGGGATTTTCCAGTCAATTCCTGAGATAGAATCGGCCATTGTCTGCCATTGTCTGCAGGACAGAAAGCTGCAAATCCATTTTTTGAGACTGGAATTCCAGGGCTGTGGCCGAGTGTTGCAGGGTGTTTAAAATTGTTGCCCATATGGATTCAGGGACTGGTTTTCCTGGATTGTTGCTCCTATCCAGTCTCAGAGATACGTCAATAAGTGATTTCCCTTCGGATGGTTTAAGATTATAAGTAGCAACTAGTGCTGCTACGGAAGACATGTCATTGTTTATGGAGTTGTTTATGGATTGGGAATCGTTACACGGTAGTAAAGTGCGGCGTTGGGGTGAGGTTTGCACTACTGGCTTATTATTTGACACTGTTTGTTCACAAGTGCTGCTAGAGTTTGGTTGTGGTATCTTAGTTTGAGTCGAAGGAGTATTAGGCGATTGGAGGAGTTGTATTCCACTTCCCTGCTCTTCAGTTGCTGTTGGCGGTTCTTTTTGTATGTCTCAGATTTCCTTCATTGAATTTGGCAAGCTACTAAGTAGTTGAGGAGAAAGTAGATCTTCCCTTTCCTCCTCTTTGTGAATCTGAACCTTAATTTCCACTAACGCGTCTTAATTTCCAAAGTGTGGTAAGCTAGATTTCCTAGGATGAGTCTCAACCTGACTGGCTGAATGTAGTCGGGTTACTGCCTCTAGGGGCTTGGCTTTCTTTAATAGGCTCCAGTCTTTGATGGTAATTTTACTGGTAGACACCATTTCCAGAGTGTTGTAATTGGTAGATTCTTGGTCTACTAGGTGAGTGAGTGCTGCCACTCTTCTTATTTCAGGCGATGTTGATGTTGATGTTGATGTAGCAGCAGCAGCAGCCTCAATGCTGGATAAGTTGAGGGCTACGGCTAGCCGGGATGGACCTACTTGGTTACTGTTAGTGCGACTGCAATCAGGTTCGCTTGATAGAAACGGTGTATGGAGACCTCTGATGTTCCCTGTCTTGGAAAAAATAGCTGTCCTAGGGTCTTTTAGAAAGGAAAACTTTGTATATATCTTTGGTTGATGGGAACATATCTTTTTCTTCGCTGGCATTCCTTCAATGGTTGTAAGGTTGTTTGAGTCCATTGATAACGAGTTTAGTACTGGGGGTAATGAGGTTTGTGTGGATCTCTGTGGTTGCTGAAGGGCTATAATTAGACAAGGTGATGCGGCGGAGTCCTTGACATGGACGTTTTTATTTGGGGGTTGAGTCGAGGATAGATTTTTAGTTGTTGCTGACATCGAAGTTTCCATGGCTCCCAAAGTTGGGCCTTCTTTGTTTTTAATATGGGCGTTTGGACTGATTTCCTGAGAGTTGTTTAGATATGGTGAAGGAGCTGGCAGTTTCTCCAGTTTCCTTTTCCGTGACTTAGGCTTAGAGTTGGATTTTGGTTTTGGTAATTGCCTAACTCTGCCTGATCTCATTGCTTTGCTTTTACCTTGCTTTTTCCGTATCGAGTCGCTGGTAATTTTGAGAACTAGGCACACAGTGCTTTCCCCCTTTGACGAAACCTTCCTAGTAGGGTCTACTGCAGGAGTTCTTGCTTAAGAGGGTCCTCGTTTTTTTCCAGTTTTTAATGTTTAATTAATATATGATGTTCGGTTGTGTGAAAAGAGGTTTGATAAGCTTTTATTTGTTTAGACCTTGTTTAGAACTTGATGGCTTATCGACCTATTGGGCATGCAGTAACCCCTCTAGGTCCTAGCTCCTAGCTTCTGCGCCCTCAATCCTGAGTCTTGGAGTACTCTGCTTCTCCTCCCTGTCACGTGGCTCGTGAATCGTGACTCAAGGACTCAGTGATTCAGTGGTACGGTGGTAAGTTTTATCCAATTCTGCCCGATGCTGCAATTTCCTATGGGCTTCCGTGGCTTTTATTGCTCCTACGAACCACTGGGAATGGTTTGAGGAAGGTAGAACCAGTTTTGTCAGCTTGACAAGTTTACAGCGGTGCCACTGAGACAGGATGATTTTTCTGGTCAGGCCATCAGGTCGTCAGACAGTGGCGGACTGGGGAACTTGATTCCAATGGCTCCCGTGGCTTATTGGCAGCTGACTACTAGTTATTACTAGTCATTACTTGTTACTGTTACTAGTTACTGATTACTAACAGCTGACTACTGACTGCTACTAACTGCTGACTGCTGGCAGGTGTAAACTAGGGGCACACAAAGAAGATGGAAGTGGTGGCGAGCGGTGCTTACGGAGAAGACCACGGGCAAGCTGGACCTAGTCGAGCTGCCTTCCAGTCACCCCCCCGGGCTCTTACTTCACGGCCGCCTCTGTCAGCAGCAGCACTCACGTCTTGTGTCTCTGCCCCCCCCACCCTCGCATCAAGCACAGCCTCGCCTCACCTCGTCCAGATGAACAAACGAGCGGACGGAGCTTCTCCCTCTCCTCCCCTGCTGGGGCGCGGATTTTACGACTCTACGGATTTCGGTGGGAAGCCGAGGAAGACCGGGCGTTCTCCAATAAAACGGCATTCTTTTGCAGTCTTTTCGGCAGATTCTCGCTCTGCTCCGCACTGCTCCTCTCCGCTGCTCCGCTCTCCTCTGCGCTCCTCCTCCTCTCCTCTCAGCTCCTCCTCCTCTCCTCTCACGTGACCCATTCAACAACAGATCTCAGGCGTCTGACAAGCTTAGGGGGAAGACCACGTGCACTGGAAGGTTCCCACTCGAGGTGACAAATGCAAAAAGAACAAATTTGTTTGCATAGCACTTTTCACCCTAAGTGGGATGGGTATGCCCAGACGTGGGTCCCTTGCTCACTGTGCCACTGAATTCAAGCTAGCCTGGCTGATGTAGGGTAATACCCAGAAACTGGTCTCAGGATGCCTGTTTACGGCCCAGGGAGGAACTGGCTTGGCAGTTCAGTCTGGACTGCTCCCCTGAGGCACAGGGTCAAGACTGATTTGCATATGGCTGGGTCTAAACTGGGGTGGCATGGTGAGCAAAGGAATGATGGATTTAACCCAGATCTCTTGACTGGGGGTGAATGTATGATTTATTCAGCATTCCGTCCATCATTTGTTTGCGTAGCACATTTCACCCTAAGTGGGATAGGTATGCCCAGACGTGGGTACCTTGCTCACTGTGCCACTGCATTCAAGCTAGTCTGGCTGATGACGGGTAATACTCAGAACCCGGTCCCAGAATGCTTGTTTATGATCCAGGAAAGACCTGGCGTGGCAGTTCTGTCTGGACTGTTCCCATGAGGCACAGGGTCAAGACTGATTTGCATATGGCTGGGTCTAAACTGGGGTGGCATGGTAAGCAAAAGAACAATGGATTTAACCCAGATCTCTTGACTGGGGGTGAATGTATGATTTATTCAGCATTCCGTCCATCATTTGTTTGTATAGCACTTTTCACCCTAAGTGGGATGGGTATGCCCAGACGTGGGTCCCTTGCTCACTGTGCCACAGGATTCGAGCTAGCCTGGCTGATGAAGTGCAATACCCAGAAACCGGTCCCAGGAAGCTTGTTTATGGTTCAGGGAGGACCTGGCTGGGCAGTTTGGTCTGGACTGTTTCCATGCGTCACAGGGTCAAAACTGATTTGCATATGGCTGGGTCTAAACAGGGATGGCTTGGTGAGCAAAAGAACAATGGATTTAACCCAGAACTCTTGACTGGGGGTGAATGTATGATTTATTCAGCATTCCGTCCATCATTTGTTTGCGTAGCACTTTTCACCCTAAGTGAGATGGGTATGCCCAGACGTGGATCCCTTGCTCACTGTGCCACTGGATTCAAGCTAGCCTGGCTGATGAAGGGTAATACCCAGGAACCTGTCCCAGGATGCTTGTTTACGGTCCGGGGAGGACCTGGCTTGTCAGTTTAGTCTGGACTGTTCCCATGAGGCACAGGGTCAAGACTGATTTGCATATGGCTGGATCTAAACTGGGGTGGCATGGTAAGCAAAAGAACGATGGATTTAACCCAGAACTCCTAACTGGGGGGGAATGTATGATTTATTCAGCATTCCGTCCATCATTTGTTTGCATAGCACTTTTCACCCTAAGTGAGATGGGTATGCCGAGACGTGGGTCCCTTGCTCACTGTGCCACTGGATTCAAGCTAGCTTGGCTGATGAAGGGTAATACCCAGAAGCCGGTCCCAGGTTGCTTGTTTATGGTTCAGGGAACACCTGGCTTGGCAGTTTGGTCTGGACTGTTCCCATGAGTCACAGGGTCAAGACTGATTTGCATATGGCTGGGTCTAAACAGGGGTGGCTTGGTGAGCAAAAGAATAAATGGATTTAACCCAGATCTCTTGACTGGGGGTGAATGTATGATTTATTCAGCATTCCGTCCATCATGAGTTTGCTAGCACTTTTTACCCTAAGTGGGATGGGTATGCCCAGACATGGGTCCCTTGCTCACTGTGCCACTGAATTCAAGTTAGCCTGGCTGATGAAGGGTAATACCCAGAAACCGGTCCCAGGATGCTTGTTCACGGTCCAGGGAGGACCTGGCTTCGCTGTTCAGTCTGGACTTTTCCCATGAGGCACAGGGACAAGACTGATTTGCATATGGCTGGGTCTAAACTGGGCTGGCATGGTGAGCAAAAGAACGATGGATTTAACCCAGATCTCCTGACTGGGGGTGAATGTATGATTTATTCAGCATTCCATCCATCATTTGTTTGCATAGCACTTTTCACCCTAAGTGGGATGGGTATGCCCAGACGTGGGTCCCTTGCTCACTGTGCCACAGGATTCGAGCTAGCCTGGCTGATGAAGTGCAATACCCAGAAACCGGTCCCAGGATGCTTGTTTATGGTTCAGGCAGGACCTGGCTGGGCAGTTTGGTCTGGACTGTTTCCATGCGTCACAGGGTCAAAACTGATTTGCATATGGCTGGGTCTAAACTGGGGTGGCATGGTGAGAAAAAGAACAATGGATTTAACCCTGATCTCTTGACTGGGGGTGAATGTATGATTTATTCAGCATTCCGCCCATCATTTGTTTGTGTAGCACTTATTAGGCCTAAGACACCTCTGTATTCCATCTAGAGTGATCACAAATCTCTCCATTGCAGACTTGACTTCTTCCTACATTTCCAGTTGAACTACATATGTTTTCTTTCTATATAAACTTTGGGATCAGCCTGTTGTTCTTGAGCACACTGGACAGGTGCAGGATGCGAAGAAGCCTGGATCAGATCATTTGGAGACACATCAATGCCTCCATACCTTGCCGGGTCTGGAGGAGAATCATTAATAGACCCCAGGATTTGATTCAAGGTATTATCATCCATGGAAGGCAGGTAGGAGTCAAGGTCAGGAGACACACCACTCGCAGGTCACAGCTCAGAAGACATTTGTTCGCTCTCTGAAATATAATCAGCAGTAAAAATTAAATATTTATAACAATGAATGAATACCTAAAAACTATATCACAGTTTAAAAAAAGTATGTTTAGTATTAGTGATTAGAAAATATACTCATACTATAAAATATATAATGAAATATTTAGTAGTGTGGTTTCCACGAATTTTTGTCACACCAACTTTGCTGAATTTAGGATTCTGTGCACTGCACCCCTGTTAAACAAGAGTAAAGCGCTTATGCTCCCTCCTTAAACATGGCTAATTTGGCTTGCCACTAACTGGCTTATTTAACTTTTCCATAAGTTCCTAGTATATGGTATTAAAAATGAACCCATAGCCTAGAAGTTAAAAAACACATGTAGACTGCAGCACCTATTGTGCCATGCACAGACTGGGCATGAAAAATATGGCTTCAGGCTTACCATGTGTAGCCAGACTGCAGCAGTCTAAAAACCTGTTAAAATATCCTCCCTTTTTGGCAGATGGAAAGCCCTGATTGTAAATATTGACCCTTAAGAACACCTACTTGCTGACAAGGTAGGAGGCGCAGTATTTAGAATTGGTACACACGAGAAATGAAGACTGACATGATCCTCAATTGACTAGGCTCCAGTAGCCATTTTCACTGGCAGGACTACAGTGGAATCCTAGAAAATGTGCAGATTATAAACTTTAATCCGTATCATTTAATAGGAAACAGCTTTGAAGATCAGTCAAATACTATTATTTATATTATTAGAAATCCTTTTTAATGGTAAAATCTGGCACAGCTGTGACCTTCCTGGGTTGGAGAAACATATTTGTTCTGCTTGACGGTTCTTTGCAGTAGTAAATCGGGTTCAGTGGACCTTAATCGAGAAGTTATCTGGCCTCCTGTATCCCTGTTTGTATACAGCCTACTGCCTTGCCCCACTGCTGGATTTTGGCTTTAATTTTGCAGACTAAGTCAGAAGGTTAAGTCCTTGATAGGGCAATCCCACTTGGTGTATCCGGCCTGAGCTAGCGATCCTTCACGGTTGGTCTGACAGTATACCTAGACCCCTTTCTACCACAACTATAGGCTATCATTGATGCTTAACCCCTTCCCTGCTGGGCACATTCCCCCGCTGTTCTGGGGGGAGAGGGGGTGCGCGCAGGGCCCAGGTGCTCATGACAAGTTCAGCTCATCATGCAGCACAGTGCTCGTGTGCTCATGACGAGCTGAGCTCGTCATGACCACACCGTTTCTTTAGGACGTTCGCACAGCAGGTGAATTAGTCCAGCATGCGAGCCTTCTAAAGGCAATGACGAGCTGAGCTCGTCATGAGCATGCAAGGGGTTAATGCTTTTTGCTACTATTTTTGGTTAAAACTTAAAAAATTTACTTTTCTGGGTCCCCTTATTGAATTTGTGTCGTTTTGGTGTAATTTATTAATTTTTACTTTGCTCTTATTGCTTGGTGTTTTGACTTTTGATACTGCATAAACACTTTACACATTTCTCCAAGTTAAGCCTGTCTGTGCCATAGCTACCAGGGAGTCTAGCTCAGGTTTATTTAGTGATTTTGAGGATCACCCTGACAGGTTTGTGTCATTATTCCTTGAAGTAGTCAACCACTTGACCCAAATAATAATCCACTTTCTAACAGACAATAATTTGGAAATTCTCATAAAATTGCTCTTTATGGGGCGAGGATGGATCAGAGTAGAATCGCTCTAATTTCAGGATGAGGGATAATAAATATTTAGGAAAAGAAACTTTTAGAAAGGTACCATGCAGCATAAATCTCCAGTAGGATAATTAGCACTAGCCTACTGGCAGCCGGTTTTTGGCCTTAAAGAGAGAAAAAATCAGAAAAAAGCAGGGCTTAATGTGAGCCGGTGGTTTCTGGTGCTCAGCACCGGCACCCAATTTCCAGCACCAGAGATTATGACAGTCTGCCACATGGTGGCACAGTCTATCTAATTTAGATATTAGCACAACAACAGCTGTGTGTGATGGTTAGTAGCTGTGTTTGTACTGTCATTGCCAGCTGCCAGGGGCTATGTGTGGTGCTAGCTGCAATGGCCTCCCGACGAGAGCACTGGCAGTTATTGATTTACAAATTAAGCACTGGAAAAAAGGATGGACGAAAAGCGCTTAAAAAAATGCTCATCCATGCCCATACAGGCAGTAGAACTTCACTAGTAAACTGGTTTTGGCTCCGCTCTCAAAACAGACCGTTCATCAACACACAGTAGATATGTAATCAAAGCACTCTTCATTTGAACAATATTTAATTGTATTCTTCTTTTCTCTTGGAGATATATATTATCAAAGGTACATCAGGCCTTATGAAATTAAAATCTCAATTATTATTTACATGTTTGCAAATGTTTGATCAATCTTAAAGGTCATTGCAAGCCATTAACATATATACTTGCAAGCTGCTACCCTCACAGCTTTATTCTTTAGTTCGAAAATGTTAGCTATCAGTATGATTCTGCAACCCCAGATGAAAGCAAATTAGCAAACATGCTTGCAGTGTGCAGTTTTCCAACAGTTCTAAATCTGTTGAATAATATACAGTGTACTTTTTGTATCAGCTTCCCCGTGGCTTGGTAAATGTGTTCACATAAGCAGAATGTTATTGTATGATGAATAGCTTCCATAAAAAAATCAACATGTCAGGACTTTGAGAAACTTGTTTCAGGTTTGGTAACAGCGGGATGTATTATTATTGGAATGTACTGTATTAGTTTATTCAGTAGGTTTGTGGCACAGCGTAGATTTATAAATCATTACCAAGCAAGCAAAGTGCAACCTCATAATATTTTCGCAGTAAGGGTATGAAACAAAAGTACAAATAGAACCACTGCGAGCCATAAAATGTACCTATAATTCTCCTGCAGTAAAGTCAGCATATGGCCTCAACGGAGGCTATTCACAATGGTAAACTTACACATGATTAAATCTACACTTTTCAATACATTCACTACTTTGGGCTATTCACCATTTAGGAGCGTAGCTCTGCTACAGAGAGTAGGTTTACATGTCTCCACTCCCTGAGTTTACATGGTGGATTCGGAAAAAACCCGTAATTTACACAATTTATGGGACATTTTCACTTCTGGTGTAGACCTCTGCATACTTTATGGGATTTCCATACATTTTGTAGGACCTCCGCACACCATAAAGAGACTTCCACACATTTTGTGGAATCTCTACTACTGGAACAGAGACATCAGATGGAAGGAAATAGAAAAGTTATAAATGCCTGAAAAAAACCGACACCTACTACCTTCCAACAAGGAAAATCCTGGTCATTGCAAAGGATCGGCTTATTCCCTATTTGTCTTGCTGAACATCAGAAGCCTGCAGACCACCCTGCTCAAGAAGAAAATAAATTTAACTGAGGAGGAAACAGCCCATGTAGTTGTTGTGCAATGTTTCAAACAACAACATTGGCTGCCTTCATTTTGCCTCAGTAGAACACACAAGGCAGTATCATGGCAAAAAGTGACATACTCTGTCAATGGATTGGGAGAGGATACCTGCATCATAGGGGATAAAATAAATGGCAAAATGAGAGGAGGCGGTAAAGGAAAAGTCCCCTAGGATTCAGCTGACTGAAGTTCTGCCTAGAGGGCTAGCTGGACCCCGTCTCCATCTCCACACACCCCTTCTTGAAGGCTGCCCTCTCTACATTGCAACCCCACCTGCTACATGGGCTGCCTCTTTCTGACAACACTAATGCCTGGTTAGAATCTAAAAGTTCCTCCTTTCCTAGAAAACATACAATCACACAGCCATATCTTCTCTTAACTCATGCCTGCATTGTTTGGCACACATCGCATATGTTCTACTCTGAAATACCTTCTAACCCAACCCTTATCAATTCCTACATGTTCTATAATTTAATTTCTTTTTTCATTCATCGAATCTTTCAAGTTGATTGGTAGCTTGTGCTGGGAGAGGTTTTCATTTCAACTGTAGCAGGGCAACTCACAGGGCAGGCCTTGCAACATCACCGATCTACACACAGGGTTGTCCTTGTGCTAATAATCTCACAAACACACTAGAGACTATTTCTATCACTTGTTTAGTTAGATCCTAACACTATATTTGACAATGTTTTTTGAAAGGCTTTTAACTGTAGTCAAACGTACCTTGACATTTATACTCTTACCGTATTATATACTATTTAAAAAAAACTTTTTAAGACCCGTTTATTTTTGGCACATTCATTACTTGCCACAGCAACAATTTCTGCTCCTAGTAGTGCACCATCACCTGGACTGGACCCACACAGCAGACATATGGTAGAGACTGTTAAGTTAAATGTTTGCTCTTTTGCCTTTGGATCTAACTTATTTCTTAATGATTGTCAAGGCACCTGTATATGTTTTGTTACACATCCCTATTGGCCCCATGCTCATTCTGTTACGATTTTGTGTTTATTATTATATAATGTCTTTTCAAATGACACCTAGGTTTGCAAATGTAAGGGTGGCACTGTAAGGTATCTGTCCGGCCTTATCTAAAATGGAGGAGAGAAATCTTTGTGTTTCCCAAAATACCCCATAAATTCTAACCCTTTATGTAGCACCTACTTGTATGATTGTGGGTGATTTACTTCCCCATGTCTCTCTCTCCTGTCAGCTTCTGTCAAAGAGCGGCTCCTGGTGTCCACCTGACAACAGCAGGAGTGTCTACATCAGGGGACATCCTTGCTGCAGCTATTAGGAACTCTTCTATCCATTGGTCAGGTAAGTCTGGGAATGTATGTTATTTACTCTGGTCCCTCATCATTAGTCCTTCAAATAAGTCATTTAGCTCTATTTTGTCAGCAGATCATATTGTATTTCTAATTGTGATGTTTGTTTTTCTCTCTTGTATGTATCTACTGTGTCAGTAGGTATGCTTCTGGTAAATTATATAGAGGGATACTATTCATTGTACTTAATTTCTGTCTGGCGATACTTTGGAAACTCCAGCTACAAGGGCACTGGTCCAACAGCTGACCTCAAGAGGGATCTCCAAAACTCAATTATCTGTGGCTGGAGCTGGAGAGTTCAAACTGATGATATATATTAGTCCCATCACTGGATCAACCCTTATGTTATCATTTGTTTTGCATAGATGATAATTACTTTATTTTTTGTCCACCTAGGCAACAAACAACTTGACATAACCCTCACCTAAATGGTAACACTGTATAATTTCTTACTCACTTCTCCCAAGAAAGTGCATCTCTGGTCTTCTCTCAATCATCTGAAGGACAGAATACCCCTGGGGAGAAGGTACCCCTATTCCTCATTCTCTCTCCCACAACCACTTAGATGGCACCCATCTACATGCTGGACAACATGCTGGCCCTGTTAACTGGCCACGTATGTGTGGATTGCGGGGCTGTCATGGGCTAATGCTGTTATGTTTGAGGATCAGCTTTTTCAACAACAGTCTAATATGTGGCACGATATTCATGCAGTAGCGGGTACTGTCCTTGAGATACCTGCCACTCTTAGATGACTCCCTCAATGATTCAAATGAAGATCTGTGCATTGCATAGTGTTGCAAAATGTTACCACGACATGGCAAAGATGCACCTTTAACATCTTACAACATTTTGGGATGAGAGTGCAAGGCAATATGTATTGATCATGAAGATGATGGAGGTAACAAGCAAAAAATTCCAAGGTCACTCTTCACAGCCAATGCATGTTTGAGATTCTACAGAGGTACTGTAATGTATGAGAGAGACACCATTTGCCAACCTCATACATCTGCCAGTTTCATCAGCACCACCTGCACTACCCCAGCAACAACCCAACCACCAACAAATCACCCACCCACAACACAAGCACAGACTTAATCATTCTGACCACCAGCATTACGTTTGGGGAGAAGTAGGATAAATCCCCAAAATAACTGTTGTTTTGTCATTAATTACTGTTGGATCCCAAACACGTTCACTGTAACCATTTTAATGAAACAAAAGCTGTACATTTTATGTCGATCAAAGCTGTGTCCAACTTTCATCTGTGTTGAATGTTTGATAGATATATATACATCTCTGACACTGAAACTGACATTGTGGATATTTTCAGCGAAAGAGTAATTGATGAGTTAAAACAAATGAACAGCAATGTCAACTCCAAACATAAAAGCAGAAATTTCAAAAACAAACAATATCACACTTTGATGAACAAATGAAAGAAAAAACATGACATCATAATCAATACGTCTCACAAAGGCAGGAATGTTGTGTTATTGTACAAAGACCAATATCTTGCTGAAGCCAATCGACATCTGGCGGATACATCTTGCTACAGAAAATCCTCCAGACAAGAGATCCGAATGGTCCAAGAGAAGGTGACTAGGGGCCAGATGTAGGTGGCCCAATACCGGTCGGTAACGGCCGAAATGACCGAATTTCGGCCGTTACCGACCGGTATTAGGCTATTTAGTTGTAGGTGGCTACATTTCAGATTCAGTCATTTACCGATTCGGTATTTTAAGGAATCGGTAAATTACCGATTCCTTAAAATACCGAATCGGTAAATTACCAAATCTGAAATGTAGGGAGCACTCAAATGAGTGCATTGCATGGTTAAGGATTCAGTATTTACCACCAAATAAAAGTTGGTGGTAAATATCAAAAACCTTTGAAAAAGCAAATTTGTGCCTTTTTCAAAAGTGCCATGTGGCAGACATACATGCCCTTAGGGCTTGTATGTGTGCCACATGTGCACCCATGCACTATTCAGGGGTGCAACAGGGTGTCACTGGGACACCCTGCCACCCTTGAATGTGTTCCCCCATTACCGAATCGGTAATTACCGATTCGGTAATTCCCATTCATTCCTATGGGCCTCCAGGCCCATAGGAATGAATGGGAATTCCCAATTCGGTATTTACCGAATCGGTAATTACCCAATATTACCGATTCAGTAAACTTTACCTAAAACGTACCTACATACCATTTACCGATTTTAAAATACCGAATCGGTAAAATTCGGTATTTTAGAATCGGTAAATGGAACTTACCTACATCTGGCCCTAAATGTCTGATGCAGTGGAAAAGGCAGGGCCTACTAACTAAAGATGAACTGAACTTTTTGAAAGTGGAATTTCCGGTAACACCAATTCTGTATTTTCTGCCGAAAGTAGGCTGATTATATCTGCACAGAAAAGTCTAATGGAAAAAATCTCAAAATATGTGGACCATTTTCTTCAGCCATTTGTCTCTGCCCTACCATCCTTTGACAAGGACACTCCGGACTTTCTGAATAAGATCAAGAATGTAGTACGGCAGCCTAACTGTCTACTAGTTGTTATAGACATAGAATCATTATATACTAGTATTAATCACACAGATGGTTTGTCAGCAATCAGACACTATTTATCAGAAAGAGGAATAGGGATGAGAGAACATAACACCATGCTAATGAAAATGTGAAAATGATGGAACTGTGCCTCCACAATAGCCATTTTCTCTTTGGCAGTGAAATCTACCAGCAGCTGAGAGGTGTGGCAATGGGGGCATGTTTCTCCCCCAGCTATTCATGCTTGCATGTAGAGTGGTGGGAGGAACATGTCCTCAGGGCCAATTACTAGATAGAATGTGCCAATAATGTAATGTTTTTCTGGCGCTACATTGACGATATCTGTATGATATGGAAGGGTAGCAGACAATCGGCTAGTGACTTTATCGAGTCCATCAATGTCAATGATTTGAATCTGAAATTTACAGCTAACATTGTTGATACTAACATTGAATATCTTGATGTATCTCTTTATGTCAGTGCGGGTGAATTGCATACCAAATTACATCGTAAGGTAACCGCAGGGAACTCTATTCTGCATGCAGATAGTGCCCGGCCCCACCACCCCCACCATACAATCTGCAGCATTCCTTACGATGAATTCCTTCAAATTCACCGTATTTGTAGTGAGGAATCAGAATGCAGAACATGCCAAAATGAGGCCTTTCTTTGTATCCTTGAGCGAGGATATACTAGAACTATTCTGAACAAGGGCTTATGAAAGCTTACTTGCCACCTAGGGAGGAATTACTGATTCCTAAAGAAGACCGAGCATCGTCTCTTGCCTTACAAAAACCTGATGCTGAGACTGATAAAAATAAATTGAGGTTCATCACTACCTTTAGTCAGGAGGAAATCAAGATACCTAGCATTCTATATTCGCAGTTTGCCTATTGTGCTGACAGAAATTACACTTAAACCTATTTTGCCAGAAACACCTGCTATTACATTTGAAGGGCACCCTGTATAAGGGATGCACTTGTTAAATCAAGCCCAAATCAAACCTACCTGGTTGACCAAAAAGTTTTTTTTAAGTGTAATTCCTGCCGTGCTTGCACTTTTGCTACCAACGGTGTTGACTATAACACGACATTTAACAACAAAAGAATTCCTATTAAGGAACATTTGACATGCCGCACTGAGTATGCTGTATATAAACTCCACTGCACTTGTGGTCTTGATTATATTGGGAGTACAAAACTCCCCGTACATAAGCGTATTTTACAGCATGTGAGGGCCATTGTCAACTCGGACCCTAATTACCCAGTGTCTAGGCACTTTAAGCTGGTTCATAATAATGAACACAAGGGCCTAGAATACACTGTTCTAGGGGCAGTTCCCATTTCCGGACGGGGTGGGCATCGTGAAAAAACTCTCCGTCAGCTGGAGAGTCACTTTATACTGTCCCTAGACACCAAAATGCCCAATGGCCTCAACAACAGTGGGGATCTCTATAACTTCTTATGATCCACTATGTGTATTTTGATTTTTATACAGTATAAGGTCCTTTTCTCTAGTTACTGGTATTCAGTTGAGACAAAACTGGGATTTACTTGATCTTGTGTACTAATGTATTTTACTGTTTGCCGTCTGTCAATTATTATCATTTTAAGGATTTTTTTGTTCTGGCTTGAACAGACTTGACTAGCTGCTTCATTCAATTTTGGTATTTAAACGTAATATGTTTTGCACTATTCTTTTACGCATATAGGCACTAGAGTACTTTACAGACTTACTTGGCAATAATGTCGAATGTGAGACCAGACAGCTCTCATCTAGATCTATCACTGATATATACTTGAATTTGTGAAATTTTGCACACTGTTTTGCACACTTCCGTAGAAACACAGAGAGTCTCTGTGTTTGAAAGCTGTTTTAATTTATCTACAGCTGTAGCATTTTCACATTTCTTTACATCTTAAACTATTTGATTCTCTGATATCCTCATGCACTTGCACTTTATTAGTGGTTCGTATTGTATTCTCAGTATTGATAGTTCAATTGCTAACTCTGCACTTGCACTTTACTAAATGTCTTGCAGTATCTTATAAAGGTATAATGTACAATACATTGCCTGGTATAACAGTTTGTCGATAGCACATGCTTAGGCAACATTTCATTTACTGGACTATTGTGGAAATGTATATGCTCTCACATGTATTTATTATGCAATGGCAACTGACTGCTATTTGCGAGGATTAAATGAGAATCGGGCACTGTTAGCATGTAAATATCGGCATTTGCAATGTGCTTTCATAGATTTGATGTGTTCACAAATGTAACTGTGCAGATCGGGTATACAAAATCATTGCGCGGTTCACGCCGCAATGTTATAATTAACGAGACCCATGATGCTATATTCATTGAGCTTACACAATTGTGCTTGTGTAATGAACTGTTGGTAGTTCCTCTGCAATTACAAGTATTTAAAGTCTGTTTTTCATTGCCATTCAAATTGTGTGGAAATTCAAGACAGGCTGCAGGGAAAAAGAGCGCCGTCGAGTGACCTCCCAAAGCTGCAAGGCCATTGTTTAACATATTTTACACGGGAGCCTACCTGTGGGGAGAGGCACCATCGTCAGCTGGGGGAGGAAGATCGAACCAGCTGAGTGAGGCTGCAGGTTTGCACTGTGTGAACTTGCGTGGCACGGCGTTGCAAATGCTAATTAAGTCTGTCTGAAGCAAACCACGTCCTACTAAGGAAACAATGTATTTTTTTTTTTATTTCAGTAAATTTTTATTGAAAAATTATATTTACATGGTGCATCACGTATACATGGGAGGTCATTTACAGAAAACGCAGATATAGAGTGCCCTGGGGGAGGGGGAGGTGGGGGGGGGGTGTTACATGTACTTTTAAAGAGAAAATGAACATTTGAAATTTACTACAATAAACAATAACTCTCGCATTTAGGACTTGATGTCCCAGCATGCATCACAAAGAACCACACCTTGTATACGCCCACTGAAAGGCCTCGATATGAATAAATAAAACCGGAAATGCTACAAAAAAGTAATGTGAGTCTCAGATGTGACAATTGCTGCCCAAGAAGAAGGGGTTTTTCACCTCGAAACGCGTTGGCATCTCAAAATTGTGTGGAAATTCAAGACAGGCTGCAGGGAAAAAGAGCGCCGTCGAGTGACCTCCCAAAGCTGCAAGGCCATTGTTTAACATATTTTACACGGGAGCCTACCTGTGGGGAGAGGCACCATCGTCAGGTGGGGGAAGAAGATCGAACCAGCTGAGTGAGGCAGCAGGTTTGCACTGTTTGAACTTGCGTGGCACGGCGTTGCAAATGCTAATTAAGTCTGTCTGAAGCAAACCACGTCCTACTAAGGAAACAATGTACTTTTAAAGAGCAAATGAACATTTGAAATTTACTAAAATAAACAATAACTCTCGCATTTAGGACTTGATGTCCCAGCATGCATCACAAAGAACCACACCTTGTATACGCCCACTGAAAGGCGTCGATATGAATAAATAAAACCGGAAATGCTACAAAAAAGTAATGCGAGTCTCAGATGTGACAATTGCTGCCCAAGAAGAAGGGGTTTTTCACCTCGAAACGCATTGGCATCTCAAAATTGTGTGGAAATTCAAGACAGGCTGCAGGGAAAAAGATCGCCGTCGAGTGACCTCCCAAAGCTGCATACTAATATATATTCCCTAAAAAACAAAGGTTACAGGGATGTCATAGTTAGCATATAACATTTAAAAAAACCTTATGAATTCATTGATAAAACTAACTGTTAGAGGGATGCTATAATTAGGAAATAGAATTTAAAAAACCTTAGAAATTCACTGAAATAGCCAAAGGTTACAGGGATGTTATATTTAAGAGGATGTCTGAGTGTCTGAGTGGGTCTGGGAGTGTGTACATGAGTGTCTGAGTGGGTCTGTGGGTGGTTGCATGAGTCTCTGAGTGGGTCTGTGAGTAGGTGTATGAATGTCTCAGTGGGTTTGTCAGTGGGTGCATTTGTCTGAGTGGGTCTGTGAGTGGGTTTTTGAGTGTCTGTGTGCCCTCTGTTTTGTCCTATTCTGCTCTGTTTTGCCTTTCCTGCCCTCTGTGTTGCCTTTTCTGCTTATTTTTCTGCCCTGAGTTTTGCTTTTTCTGCTTATTTTTCTGTCCTATGTATTGCATTTTCTGCTTGCTCTTCTGCCCTCAGTTTTGACCTCCACTACTCTGTTTTGCCTTTTCTGATCATTTTCCTACCCTCTATTTCCCTTTTCTGTAATGAGGGTGGTGGCTGCCATCCCCCAGGTCCAGGCCAATATTCAATGGGGGAGGGGCCATAGGGCCCCACTCCCTAGACCAATTCCGGCCCTTGGGACCTCATACCCAGGGCCCAGCCATGTCTACCTGGGTGCCCTGGAGCCCACCTAGGGCACCCAGTGTGTTATGATGGGGACTATGGGAGGAGCCTCAAGGACCCGCTGTCCCAGCTGGCTCCCCCACCTCCCGAGGGAGCCAGCACTACTCCTGCACGCAGGGAGCTGGTAGACATGCAGCTCCCCATGAGCAGAAGCAAACGATTCATCTGTTTCCCTGCCTGCATGACAGAGGGCGGGACAACAGATGAAAACTCTGCATCCAGCAAGCAGGAGCAGTTTGACAGCTCCTGCTTGAGGGAAGCAGTTATTTTTGCTCTCGCTTGGTGAGATCTGTTAGTTCTACAAATTTGGCGTCATTCTGTCCAGCAGTTTGGGCTGTAGTCGTGTTCCAAATTCTCATGGGAATCAACATGAGAAATACACTATTTTTGACCACCCCCTTTTTCTCAACCCCTGCTTGACGGATCAGCCCAAAACTTTCCATGCACAACAAAATCCAACTTGACACATTTTGGAGGGAAATTTCATGAAAATCCATCAAATGGCGCCAAAGATATAGGCAAGTCAAACAATGCTTTTCCTATGGAAACTAATTCCCACCTACAACTACCTACTGGCGACCACCAGTAGGTAATATATATATTTTCCAGAAAGATTTATATAAAAATAAAAACAAGTATGTGAAGGAAAGAAAAAACTCTCCTTGGGAAGGGGCCAAAATAATACAGATAGAGTCTTAAATTTGAGTAGCAATGCTAACACACAACAGGAAATGCCAAGGGAGCCAGACTATATACAGAGAGGAAAAAGCAAAGTCTATAGCCAATTTACAGTCCAAAATCAAGTGTTCACTGACTTAAATTATAATAAAGACATCTCCTCAAACCAGCAAGAGTGTTGGAATATTGTTCCTGGCTTGGTGGAAAAGTTCCTGGCCATCCCCGCTCTCCTCTGCACCACAAGAATGGAGAACTCCTTAGATGCTGGTGTCAAATGGCAGCCCATAACAAGACCAGACACCCCACAGAAAGAAGGATACACAATGGTAGCAGGGGCAATCAGAACGATGGGTTAACTGGGAGACGGGACAATAGGAGGTGAGGCAGGTTAGGGAGGCCAATACGACGCAAAGCCTGCTATCAAGTTCAGAGTTATTCTGTGACCATCTCTCAGAGTATCCGAATCTCTTCAACTGAGTCCAGAATGTGCTGAATATTTGCTCCCTGAAACTCTGGAATTGACCTCAGGACCTCCTTGAGAGCAGTAAATGACACATATTCTCTGGGAAGGGAGTGGGCTGCACAAGAGGGCAGTAGGCTGCTGATGGCAGAAATGTCCCTCAGCTGCTGTTATTTGTTTGGACGGGCATTGGGAGAAGGAGATTATGCCTCTGTAGGGGGTGCAGCTGGAGGCACTGATGGAATGGGGTCCTCTAGAGTCGTGCCACATCCTCACCCCACCGTTGCCTCAGCCCAGAGTCCTTTGTTGACAGATTGCTTCTGTCTGTGGATGGGTGTTCTACCCCTGGTGGTGGCTTCCTCCTCACCTGTGGTGAAAAGCCTTTGTGCCTGCCTCCCTCTTGAGAACCTTCATTCTTGCCCTGGGTCCTGCTAGGATGATACTTGGCCAGTCCAGTCCACGGAAAATGAATGTGAAAAAAAGAGACATTTAGAATTTTTCTGTTCAATAATGCATGATTCCCTTTGGTTTTGCGTGCCCTAAATTGGCAGGCATGCCCAGAGGTAGGTCCCTTTCTCACTTTGCCACTGGATTCAAACTAGCCTGGCTGATGACGGCTGATTAGCCAGAAACCGGTCCCAGGATGCTTGTTTCCGGTCCAGGGAAGACATGGCTTGGCAGTTCGGGCTGGACTGTTCCCATGAGGCACAGGGTCAGACTGATTTGTATATGGCCATGTCTGAACTGAGGTGGCGGATTGAGCTAACGAATGATGATGGATTAAACCCAGATCAGTTGACTGGGGGTGAGTGCCGCAATGTTCAACACTCCGTCCATCATTCCCTTTGGTTTTGCAATAATGCATACTAGCATAACTTTAGATAAAAGAGATATTTTACCCTGTAATGACTGGGGGTGAGTGCTTGCAATGTTCAACACTTCGTCCATCATTCCCTTTGGTTTTGCTTTATACGCCCTAAGTTGGCAGGGTATGCCCAGACGTGGGTACCTTGCTCACTTTGCCACTGGATTCCAGCTAGCCTGGCGGATGACGGTTGATTAGCCAGAAACCGGTCCCAGGATGCTTGTTTCCAGTCCAGGAAAGACATGGCTTGGCAGTTTGGGCTGGACTGTGCCATGAGGCACAGGGTCAGACTGATTTGTATATGGCTATGTCTGAACTGGGGTGGCGAAGTGAGCTAAAGAATGAAGATGGATTAAACTCAGATCAGTTGACTGGGGGTGAGTGCTCGCAATGTTCAACACTCCGTCCATCATTCCCTTTGGTTTTGCAATAATGCATACTAGCATAACTTTAGATAAAAGAGATATTTTACCCTGTAATACAAGTGCTGAGGTTGTGTAGTCTCCAATAAATATGTTGCTTTCCTATACATTGATACTAATGTTTGTGCCCTTCCAAAGATTTAGAAATTGTATTTGTTAAATTATTTGTGGAATGAGGCAATCAAAGGGTGAGAGAGGTTTGTTATAGCTTATTTATTTGACTACTCTTGTACTAAAAGATGAAAAATGTGGGTCTCAAAATCTTTCACACATTTGTTATCAGTGCTTTTGTACAAGGCAACAAAGCACTGGAAAGGATTATGAATTGCTATTTATTTTTAGCATATTTTTCACATTTGGGAAAGTAATGTTCATAAAATATTTGGTGATTTGGTAAAAGTGCACAATTATCAACATCACAAACTAACTTTGACAAAATCATTTCCATAATGCCAAGATCAGATGAGTGGTCAATCCAAACAACAAAAACTAGTATATATGTCTGTTAGCATGGTAAAACTTTCAAACCTTTCATAACCCTCGAATAACATATAATAATTCGAACATAAAAGGTTAGAAGAAAGCTCAAAGTAAACAAATGACAGGAATGTATATGCCCATAAGTGAATATACCTAAAATACAATTACATCTGTGTGCTGCTCAGACTGTTTCAGTTGAGCATGGAGGGTCAGCCAGGCAGCTCTCAAGACCCATCCAAGAATGTGGATGGAAGTACAAGGTAATAAAGCCCTGGGCCTTGATTCTGGGTGTGGACACTTACTGCAGCACATGGTGATCTCCCGTCAGATTTGGGTCCATGCTGCATTATTCAACTGGGTCTCCGGACTCCAAAAGATCTGAGGGTACTTGTTGATCCCCTCACTGATGATCTTCAATTCAGTGAATGGGTCCCACCACCATGTTTGAGACAGGATTAGTGCAAGAAGCAGCAGGATGGAGGGGGTGGTCTTGTGGTAAAGAGAGAGACTGGCTTAGAATGACCACATAATGGCCGACTTCCTCTATCTGTACATAATTTCTTGTTTGTTGCAGTAGGTGGAGGTCTCTGCCAGTACTATAAAGTCTGTTCTCTGCATGCAGAGCAGAGACTCCACATGAGAGATGGAGCCCTCTTCATGTGGTAGGGAAACCTGTATTTATCAAAAGTACTGACAATTACATATAATAACAAAATAAATAGCAGCGATTGTTTGTGTTCCCAATGTATGTGTGTTATGTAATTACTTTAGTATATGTGCCCCAAAACATGAGTGTAGCATCTCAGATTTTGCAATTACGTGTTATTAATTTTAAGCGTTAGAGATAGATCAGCATTAAAGAAAATGAAGAGTTAACTATTTTAAAATCAGAGCTTAGGTTATTTGATGTTATCATAAGGAAATAAACACTGTTGTCTCGGGATGGTATATATGAACAGGATGTTAGTTGTCCACCATTCATTAGTGACAAGAGACTGTCCAACGACATAGGCACAGCTACCAAAGTAACAGCTTGATTAAAAAAGAGTTAACTAGCTGATCTTATACCTGTATATTCTAACCTCTATTCTGGACCCCCACTCGGGTAACAAGGTGTGGATGTTAATCAGGGTCAAGGTCTATATCTCCGCATGGCAACATTGTGCAACACACAACAGGCTACTGCAATCTTGCACAATTTCTGGGGAGTTCACCAGCACCGCCCTGTTCGCCCAAACATCTGAATCGGACTCCTGAGGATCACAAAAGTGCATTCTGTAATGGCTTGTGTACAAATGTGTGCCCTTTTGTACCCCTGGTAGTGTGATTGGCTGTCTGAAGGATGTGGGCAGATGGAGCGAGAGAGAGCATATCAGGCATCATCTGCAAGAAAGACATGAGAAGTATGAAAAGAGACCTCTATTCTATATGTAATGCATCATGCCTACAAACATGCAGTGGTTGTGAAGCTAATGTGTCTCTGTTGTGTTGCAGTGATGATTGAGTATGTTAGAGATGGTGCCCCAGATGCACATGTAGCCCCTGTGTGAAGTGCTTACACTTACCAATGAGCGATATGCCACTGAAATCCCCAGCAACAAAGCTACATTTAAAAGGAGACTATCGGAAGAGGTAGCTGTCATATGTGCTTTCAGGAAAGGCATCAGCGAAGTTGACCCTAGCTCACAGACAGTTTGCACATGGAGTACTAGAAGTATCTGTTGTGGAAATGGTGTGCTGTGTAGTAAGGTGGCAGTATGCTGTATGGGTGCGGTGAATGGCACCTAATACTCGAGGGAAGCGGGCAGAGGCATATAATTTCCATGCCAACCTTTTCATTTGCACCAGGGACTGTGGTATGGCAGTAAACTGGTCCACTCTTCTGTTGATGCATCTCAGTATATAGGAATAGCCTGGAATTGGGCTGTAGGTGAATCAGGCTCCTGGTCAACAGTCTGCAACCATGTCAAAGATCACATCACCTGAGAAGAGGTATCTAGCAATAATAACTCTTGTCATGTGGAGTAGAGAACAATGAGTCCTTTCATTGCCATAATTATGTAATATGTAGTACAAATTATTAAAAGTTTTGTACAGAATTATATACACCAATTTCATTGTTTTTTTTAACTAAAGGTGTATTCATTATTAGATTTAAAACAATATTAAACATATTTTTTATAAAATAATAATGTTCTATTTAGCTACGTTTCTCAACACTACATTAATTTATTTTTACTTTTTTTTAAATGTAAACATAATTTAATTTATGGTAGCATTATTTCCTCTGACATTTGAAGGGAGCAGAGTGAGTAGGAAATTCTGACACGTAGAGGAAGTAGTGCTGAGCCTCAGCACCTTTTGAGGGTTCTGTAGGTGTGTGGGAGTACTATGCCAGAGTGTGGTTGGACACAACAGGAAAAGGAATAACCACAACAAGTGGGAGAAGAGCCTGTAGGAGGAGGAATACAAGTGGGGTTTACCCATGACATTACCTAAGGGCACATCATGTTTCAATGTTTACCTTGAATGAAGAAGAAGGCTTGTCGTCTGACGAATAAGTCAATCAGGTTTGCAGTATGTTTGTATGTTTGTGAGTTTTGTAGAGCGCATGGCTGCCCAAGGGCTTCCCAGTGCTACGGGGCAGGAGTAAGCAAGATCCGGAGTGCAGCCTGGGAATAGCCAGGTCTTCAGTTTTTTTCTGAAGGCCATTTCATCTGTAAGGAGTCTTAGGTCTGTGGGCATGGAGTTCCAAAGTTTTGGTGCCAAATGAGTGAACGATCTTCCTCCCCATCTAGATTGCCTAATCCTGGTATTTTTGGCCAGGCTATCTGAAAAGGATCTTAGGGGGCTCTCTCTGGTGTATAGGGTGTGATAAGAGCCCTTAGTAAAGTTTGTCCTTTATTGTTTAGGGCCCTGTGTGCGATGCACAGTTCTTTACACTTGATCCTGGCCTGCACCGGCAGCCAGTGGAGTGTTTTGAGAGCCTTTCCCACTGATTCATGTCTTGGTGTGTTTCTGAGTAGTCTGGCTGCCGCATTTTGTACCACCTGTAATCTATTCAGCACATATTTGGGTGACCCCAAGAAGAGTTCTCATAATCCAGACGCAAGACCACCAAAGCCTGTATCTCGGTTCTCTAGGCCTCCTCTGGAATAAGGTCCAGAATTTTTCAGGGCATCCTCAAGATTCCGAAGCCGGTGGCTGCCAGTTTCCTGGCTTGGGTCTCCATAGTGAGGTTGTGGTCTAGCCACACTCCTAGGTTCTTTCTGGAGTTCTTATGCCTCGGGGGTGTCCTAATTCTTTTGGGCAGTTCATAGTGATTTGAGGTGTCAGCTTATTACCTAGGGACATGAGTGCTGTTTTGTCCCCGTTTAGTTTTAGCCTACTGCATGTCATCCAACTGGCAACCTTTTCCATGCAGAGAGACACTAGGTTGTGTTCGGAGTCGGGGTCCTCTGTTACTGAGACTACCAATTGTGTGTCATCAGCGTATGTTACGATTGACAACCCAAATTCCTGGACAATTTCGGCCAGAGGTTGCAAGTGCTGGTCAAACAACGTGGGGCTGAGGGAGAAGCCCTGTGGCACACCACACGTAACCTCGAAGCTGTCCGAGAAGTGTCGGCATTCTGTGGTTTGAAAAGATCTGTCCTTCAGAAATGACACTATCCACCTCAATGCGTGGTCTTGGATCCCTGCTCTCTTTAACCTTAGAGTGAGTGTTTTGTGATCCACCGTGTCGAATGCTGCACTCAAGTCGAGCAGCAGGATGGCAGCTGCGACTTGATCCAGGATTCCCTTCAATTTTTCTGTGACAACTAGTAGGGCAGACTCTGTGCTGTGTGCTGGTCTGAAGCCCATTTGGGTGTGATGTAGTGTCTCATTCTCCTCCAAAAACTGGGACAACGTGTGATTAACATGTTTTTCAGCCATCTTTCCTAAGATGGGTAAGAGTGATATGGGGTGAAAATTCCCCAGTTCTTTTGGGTCTAAGTGTGGCTTTTTGAGCAAAGGATGAATTATGGTGTGTTTCCAGGGTTTAAGCACTTTCCCCTGTCTAAGGGTTAGGGTAAGTAACTATGTGGCGATTGTCAGGATGGTGTCTCACCCCTGTAACAGGATATGGGGGAATAGGATCTAAGGGGGACCCTGATGTGATGCCTTGCAAGATCTTGGTTGTCGTGTCTATATTTTTTGCTGGAAATGCTTTTAGTATGGGTCTCAACGTAGGCTCTGTAACTGTCTTATTGCCTTGAGGGTCTGGACTGTGATCACTCTCAGTCATGGAATTGTAAATGTAATCAACCATATTTTTGAAAAAGGCTGCCAGTTCGTTGCATCTCTCTTTGGAGGAGGATTGTGGAGAGGCATCAAGTTCTATTGATGTAAGGGATTTCACCACCTTAAAAAGTTCTCTGGAAGAGTTAATGGCTGTATTTATTTTTTCCGAAAATATCTGGCTTAAGCTATCTTGATCTCATTATGGTAGTGTCTGATCTCTGTATTATATTGTCCTTTGATGTCATATGATTTCCACCATGTTCTTTCGTTTTTTACAGGCTCTTTGTAAAGAGGCCAATGGCTGTTAAACCAAGTTGGTTTCCTTTGTGGCTAGTTTGTTCCTGTTCTCTCTTATTTGCCACAGTGCTCTGCCGCTTTTGTGAGCCATTCGTCCCAGATTGAATCTGCAAAATCTACCTCCCCAATAATTTCCGGGGTATGTTTTTAAAGGATTCTTTCACCTTTCTGGGATTCTTTCAACTTTTCTGGGATGATTTTCATTCATTTCCTACCCAGTCATCCTTGATTGCCATAATGTTTCACTTTAAACTGGGGAGAGGGGTTGGCCTAACGGCTAAGGCGCTCGACCTCGGACCTGGGGATCTGGGTTCGAGTCTCGGTAACGACGCCAAAAACCTCCTGTGATTCTATTACAGGACCGGAGGCTTCGGATTATGCTTCTCTTTCTTATATTTGCCACTCACAGCAGCCAATGAAAAACGTTTTGTATGCAAATAAAAACTACATTTCCCATGATGCTTGTACATACATCACATCCTGTATAGCCCCATAAGAGCTGCTGTATCCTGTGTCTCCTCCTCTTTCTTTGCTGCTCACGCAGACAGTTAAGTGCTCCGAACATTTTGCTGTGACTTATGTCTTAATTGACTGTTGGATTATCTTTCATGATATTACCAGTGTTTTTAATGCTATGTTAATGCTTTGCGCTTATATCGCGCTATGTTTGAGGCTTGTGGCAAGAAGAGGCTTTTGTACTAAGAGTATTTATTTATTTGTTGCCTTGGCTAGGATTGCCGTACTTCTCTGGAGTCAGCGCCCGCGGGCGCCATTGATTGGTCTTCTGCTTAATGGGACGGAGCGGCTCCCGCTGGGAGCGGCGTACTGAGTGAAAGCTTTTCGGGATTACCGGTGCGGCCTCTCCGGCCAAGTTCCACGTCCCCCGATGGTCTGCGGGCATGGTCGAGTTTTTCTCGCGGGGAGCTGCGTACGGGTGTGGCGCCCTCTCCCGCAGCAGAGTCTCCACGTGGTGTGCTCGGTTGGCCCGTTCGGGCGCAGCTTCAGTCCCTGCTGGCCGCGGTATGCCGCCGGCGTCATGGCTCGCGTAAGCAACAGGCAGGCGTGTCGCCTTGATTGGCTCCTTCTGGGACTGAGAGCAGGCGGTGTTACGTTGCACTTTTATTTCAGACAGGAGGCTGTTATTTAAGATGTTTAACTTTGCGGGGGCCTTATCAGGCTTACTTATTCTCCCGCTGATATTCACATGCCGCGCTGCCCTCGATAACCTCGCTCCCCATTTCAGGGTCTTCAGACCTCATCAGCTTCGCGAATATTGGTTCATTAAGCTTGGATTAACGGTTACGTGAGAAGACTGGCGTCCCAAAGGTCCCCGGTTCGATACTGGCTAGGCGCCATTATTTAAGAGGAACTGTAAACACTTTAGGTGGCCTCGGGGCAGGGCTGTTGCCTCTTCTCCTGTGGTGCAGGGATCGATCTCAGGCTCTCCAGACCATGTTTTTTCCGATTATCAAATGGTGATTAATATTTATAATTTATGTATTCGTGTTCTGCCTACATTTAAGTTTCATACTCTCCTGGTGTCTGTTTTATTAGTTATACTGGAGTGCATTAGTGCGCTTGGTAACAATTTGGTTTCACCCAAAGAAACAACTTACACATCGCTCCTGCGGGAGTGGAGAGGTCGCCCTGCTTATGCCGGCGACATTGATCCTCATGGACGGCCTGGCCTCGGCCCCAAACTGAACCAAACTCTCCCTCTGGAGCTGAAATGCGGCGATAGCCTTGCGCCATGATGGAATGGGTAACTGGTTTGTGTCTAGAATTTTTGCTCCTAGATTAGGTTCCAACGATGCTGTTTCCACATTGCACAAGTTTCCTGTCACTTCCATAGGGTTGTTTGAATTATTGCGCGGTCTCGCGCTTTCTCCGCCAAAGGCTTTCCCTAGTAGCCGAGTGCTGTTATGGAGTCATAACGCTCCGGTGTGCGTAACCCTCTTGGGCACAATTTTGGGCTTAATTTTGGGCACATTGGCCTACGCACGTCGCAGGCGTCCCCTGTTTGTTTTGTTTGAGGTCTCAGTGCCTCCTGCTTTACCTGAGCAGATTTCCTGGTAGCCTCCAGGCTTAACAATAGGCTGGCTCTCGGAGTGCGCACACGCTCCTTGTATTTTACTAAGACTCCGACGCCCTTTGGGCTGGTATAATGACTACAGCTTTGCTGAGGAGCTGATACATTATTCATTTCTCTGTTTTAGTGTGCACAGGGTTGGCTCCCCCTTGACTCCTCCGTTGAGCTGTGCTTTGCACTACCATATATATTGTATACGGATGTCCCTTGGGGATGATGTTGGAATACATATATATATATATTTATATATTGGAGGATGACAACTATCGATAGGAGCGCAAGAGCCTCCTGAACTAATTATGTTGACATCCAGGTTCTTCCTGTTCCTGTGTGATTAACAGGGCCTCGTGTATGACGTTACCTAACTCAGGGTGACAGGGCTTGATTGACGCCCATTTCGTTCTGCTACCACAATTCTTTAAGCATGGGTTTGTTTTTTGTCTATTTACTTATTATTTTTTCCATTGTTTTTCCGCAGCTTCTGGCATATAGCGTTCAGGAGAGAGTCTGGTTATCTCCTTCCCTACGTTGGCAGTTGTTCCGGTGGCGGTTCTAAGGGTTGATGCGAGGTATAGGTTATCCAAGCCCTCAGCTCCCTAGTACCCTCCGAATACCGTGTCGTTTTACCTCTCAAGTGAATTGGATACATATATGAATGATTGGTCTATCTTAACAGGCCTTGGCCTCCCACTCCCGGACATCAGCTTGATGTGCTGGAATAGCCCGGTCATAACCTTCAGGCAATGGGGCTCTTAGTTTAGGTTACTGGTTTATCTCAATCCTACACGACTCAGTGGTCGTACGACCCATTCTACAATGAGAGGATGACTTTCCGATGGTCTCGGTGCGCGAGTTTCCCTTCGTGGGTGTGCCACGGTAGTGGTGAGTTGGGCACCGTCATTCGAACAGTTTTTTCCGATCCTTCAGTTCGTCGGGCTCTTTATTGTGCATACCTCTGGAGGCTTACTGTTCAGCATGCGCAATATCTCGACTGCGGGAACGATCAGCGGATATGGGCATATAGGTCATCTTCTTAGTGGACTGGTTCCAAGACTCAGGCCATTCTGCCGAACCTTTCATATTTGGGTTGTTGCGGTATACCTCCTTAGCCTACATGACAGTAAAGGATTGTTCCACCCGGTATTCCTGGTATTTCCGGCGACTGGTCGCAACTTTAGTGCAGGGTGGACTCCTATTTTGAAATCCCAATGCCCCTTGGGTCGGCAGAGGCCGGCCCAGTTTCCTGCTTTACCTTACAATTTTCCCTTTTCTCATGAAGTAGCACTCATGTAGATCACGGCTGATGCCTTTATGGCTCTCCAGGGAGGTTCGGTCCGCAGATACATCGTTGTCGTTTAGTTAGCACGGGTCTGGGTTTGACACATGGCGATGTGGTAAGTACAGTTTTCCCTAGGTGGTACCGACTTTGCTTTATTTACGATCAAGTTTCTGGTATCTGCATTACTTTCTGGTATCTACATTACTTTCCTGGATTTTTTCGAATGCGCTCAGGGCGTTCTTTTCGTGTTTCTGGGTCCTTCCGTTCCCGACAGACGTTTCGGCGTTAGAGGGTCGCTTTGTTGATATGTAGGCCATTGGGCGGCTGTGGGAGGACTGATTTCTCTACTTGGGAATTATTTACCAATATTGTACGAGGACTTCGGTAACGTTCACCTTATAGCGTCCTTTTTGACAGTTTTCTGCGGCTCATTCTAGGTTCAGGGCAGGTTGCTGAACTTGAGTCGAATTTTTTCTTTCGAATTCTTTTTGGTGGCGTACATATTCCAAACCGGATTAATTCTCGTGATTTTCTTTTATTACTAGACATATAATAGTATTTCGACTGGACATTGAATATTGTCAGGCTGTGTTACGAGCCATTTCACCTTCGGGTGTTACTATGGCGAAGCAAGCCCGCGTTTTACAGGTACAGTATGTAATCTAGGAAGTTACTCTGTCAGCAAGGTCTGAACTGCATGTGGTCAGGGCCTGTTCACACGAAGTTGAGATAATGCACTTTATGGGTGTTTCTTCACATGCCTCATGGCTTACAACGATGATTCTCGGATTTAATATCTGAGGTTTTCGCGTATATGTTCATACGATCGTTGATGATTATTGACATGTTATATGTGAGTATGAGGCTATTACAGCCGATGGTTGAGGGCCTTGTGCCAAAAAAGGGTGTTAGAACCTATTGTGAGACGCAGTTTGCTCAAGTACAATACTTATCATTCTTGTTTGCTACTTCACATTGTTGTGCAAGTTTTAATTCTTCTGATGGGGTTTCTCAGACTCTATTTAAGCAGTATAGTATGTACCGGTAGGAGATTTAAGACTGTAATTGTGTTGATAAGCGTTAAACTAGCATAATCCGAAGCCTCCGGTCCTGTAATAGAATCAAAAATTAGCTAGCATTCACTCCAAGAATTTTCAATTCTATTAAGGACACGGAGGCGAGGATTATCCCACCCGGTTTATTACAGTATTGGTAATGATTACCCACCCGCATGTACTTGATATTCTGTATCAGCAGAAGTTACGGGTTTTTTCCTGTCTCATTCCTTTCAGCTTCGAGTAAAGAAGAAGGAACAGGTGTTCTTCTGGCTTAGAAGACGTGATCTTTCCAGTTGACGATGGTTCTCCATGTTGAAGGATGTTTATTGAGACTCATATTCCGTGAAAAGGACTGGATTTATTAATGTTGGTTCTCCATGTTGAAGGATGTTTATTGAGACTCATATTCCGTGTAATGGACTGGATTTATTAATGTGTGGACTGTATATGTTCGAGCAAAGAAAGAGGAGGAGACACAGGATACAGCAGCTCTTATGGGGCTATACAGGATGTGATGTATGTACAAGCATCATGGGAAATGTAGTTTTTATTTGCATACAAAACGTTTTTCATTGGCTGCTGTGAGTGGCAAATATAAGAAAGAGAAGCATAATCCTCGCCTCCGTGTCCTTAATAGAATTGAAAATTCTTGGCGCGAATGCTAGCTAATTTTTGATTATGGGCAAATCACTTAATCTCCCCGTGCCGAAAATGAAAGTGTGTCCTCATGTCACGTAACTGGTGCTATGTAAAGCGCTCTGATACCTGATTCGGTTCGGGTCTAGTTCGCGCTATATAAAAAAAAAAAAAAAAAACTCTGCAAACTCGATAGAATGTTAGATGGATGCTCCATTGGACATTTCCGTTTTTCATATTCACATGGTCTTCTGTGAGTGTCCCAGCTCTACGTTTACGGCTATATAGTTTCTGTGCTCTTTTCCTTTTGACATTTGATTAAGTTACACACACGAAAGGCAATTGCCGCCTGAAAGGAGAAACATCAGAAAAAATAGTTCTTGAAAAACTAGCCCCACTGCAAAAATATGTGGAGGAACTATGAATCCAGAAGCAAAAGTTGCTAATAAAGGCTGATCAGCCATGATTTATTTTGAAATACAAAATATTTTTTGATAAAGAACGAACAGAATATAGGTGGATTAAAATACCCTAAGTGAGATGTATGAATCTACATCCATTCTGGGATGGTAACTCTATGATGCCTTCAAAGGTGAACGAAATGTATATTGACCGCATACCAGGCAAGCAATCCTACTATACTTGTTTGACAAGATGTGAACACATGGATGTTTAATTTTGACTAGAAAAGGCATATTAATGTCTTACAAAGAAACATCCCCGAGAGCTAGGGAAGCAAATTATCAGATTTTAAAAGCTTGGACATTATGTTGAGCTTTTCTGTAAAAGAGCAATAGAATTAGTTATGAGGACGATAGAACTGTAATAGGATAAATTATTTTTGAGTGTGTATTTCTTGAATTAAAATATATCAAATCAATTCAAAAATGCTGTAAACATGTTACATATGATAGATGTCAGTGGCGTTAAAATACCGATCACAAATAAGAAACAAATCACTGCGTTTATTAAAACATATTTCTGATACATTATCTTTTAAAAATCTATGTGTACCTTATATGAATGCATTAGATGCTCTCTGGAGAAAAGCACAAGTGGAGTAACACAAACCAAAAACTGAACAGTGCACTTACTATGTACTTCTTTACTTGTTCTATAGTGTGCCTACATATAAACTTGTGGCTAGCTTATGTTGCATCTATATTCTGTGGCTGGCTAACTAATATATATCATTACTTTGGGGAGCTTTGATGACAGGACCAGCAGTTCCTGCTTCTTTGACATAAGCACTTCGATGGGTGTTGAACACAGACGTATGTATATATTACTTACAGAGGGAGAAAACATTGCAAAGTGTAGCCAGTTTGGTGAACTGTGATTATTAGATGAAGGAGGGTATTTATATTTTGAAATGTTGCTATAGTGAAGGATGATGATGTCACTGTTGCTAGTTAGATTGCAAAGATATATATCAAGAGAACTACTTTTAGATTCAGACCAAAATGGGAGTAGGTTCTTTCAAGTGGTGATTCGTCAGGAGCCATTTACCTTAAGAGAGTCTTCCTATGGTTTTTGTAGGAAAGTGCCCTTATTCTGTGGTCACCCCCCCACACACACTTTTTGCCCCAATACTGATGGTTATGAATCGGCTGCTCGGACACCAGTACTCTCTCCCTAAATCTGCCATTTGTAAAGTGGGCATCCCAATAGACAAGGTCTTTAGCCCCCTTATAAGTCCCTAGTATATGCTACCAGGGGTACCCATGGCACGGGTGGTAAGTGGGTCCCCAGGGCTTGCAGCACTGTTTGTTACACCCTTACTGACTCAAATAAACTATTAACCATAGGCCTGCCATTGCAGACTGCAGATGCAGTGCAAACTGCTCGTACTCGACTTTGCCCGCACCATGTGTGGCAAAGTTAATGCACTATCTTTACTATATGCCAGTCACCCCTAAGAAAGGTCTTCTAAAACCCAAGAGGCAGGGTGCATTACATCAAATATGTGACATGTAAGGGAAAGCTTATATGACCCTGTAGTGCCCTTAACTATTAAAGTACACTAGAAGTGATAGACGGTCCATTGGATAACATGGGCTGCTACCCGGGCTAACTCGAGGTTGGCAGCTCCATTATGGTACTGCTTAAATATGTCATGTTTGGCATCAAACAATGTGCCTTCTCAACCCTGACATGAATCTCAAATCAAGGGTGATGTGGAATGCACCCATGTGGCTACCTTAGAAGTTGCCCACCTGGTTGCCCCGGCTTTTCTGTGCTCTGGCAGGCACGCCCTCAATTCCCACACTTGCTGCAGCCAAGACAAGATTCTGACCTCCTGCCAGTCAGTGTGATCACTCCCAGGAGTCAGGAACAAAGGCCTGCCTGGGCAGGATGGAGTTCACACCTACTCCCTCCCAGGCAAGTTAGTGAAGTGGCACATCAAGATAGTGAGCTTCAAATGCTGCACCGCCTCTGATATGCATGACAGCTGACTCCCAAAGTAGGAAACAATTCTCCTCTTACCCCAGGCACATTTGCACCCGGAAAGGGCAAAATTAGATGGTCAAGGATTCTGCCATTTTTAGAAGTGGCACAATAGAGGGTTCTGGGTAGAAGAGATGACCAACACCCCTGGATGCGGTCATCTCAGGGACGGACTAGCTGTAGGTACTAGTGTCCCATTGGCTGCTTGCTCCCACCCCAAATTCCCCTCTAGAATCTAAGGGACGCAGCTGATACCAGAAGCTCAGTTCTTAACAACCTGCATCAAAGATTACAGAAAAAGAGACCCATGTCTGCAACAACAGGACAAGATAGATACTCTGCACCTGTGGCAATGCTCCAAGAACTGCCTGATTGAGACTCGTCCTAGGCTATCCCTTGGTTCTCCCAGACAGAGGGACCCCTGTGGAAGTATGAAGCACCCTCAGAATCTCCTGCACTAGTTGCCATAGTCCCTTGCAAACTACAGATAAAACAACGCTCTGGATCTGAAGAATCACTGGCCATCGGGCCCTGTGAGGGTTAGCCCAAATCCAGATGTCCAGTACATTTTCGAAACCTGTAATCCTGCCTTCCATGAAGTTACAGGTAGCTACTGCATTCCCCAAGATTACGGATGTTTATGTAACTTTCAGCTCTACTTACCACTTCCAAGGCTTGTTGGTCGCCAGTCCAGCAACCAACCCCTGCATTCGATGCTGCACCTAGAGGGGACTCCATCCGACATTCATCCGGCATCAGCAGGGGCCCTCTGGTTGTGTTTCTGCAACTTTTTCCCCTGGAGCGCAATTTCTGCGGTAAAAGCAGCCCTCTTGCAGCTCCCATTAAGCACCAGGGACAGCTGTGACAACTTTGCACTCAGGCTCCAAGGGCCAGGTAAAATTGAACTTACTGTTGTGGCTTGGTCCTGGGACCCCCATCACTTTTTACCTGCAAGGGTTCAACACAACTTGACCTCCAAGTGACCAATTGTCACATGTATTTCCCCTTGATCACAATATTACATTTTCACTTTATTATTTTGCCAATGCAGCTTCCTCATATGGGAGTGATGTGGCATCATCTCAGCTGCTGGGGATCAGTCTAACTGCCTGGTTTTGTACCATTTGCATTCTTCTTGTTAAATGTAAATGTACATGTATTTATATAGCGCAAATCACCGACCCGGTATCTAAGCGCTTGCTTAGGGAACCCGTCCTGGTATTCCCCTGTGAGATACCCCAGAAGGGTATCCACAAGGTGAAAGCCAGGCATCCCGCCACGAGGGGCCATAGTGGAGATTAAGCAAGCTATTGCCCAGAGTCGCAGTGTGTGACCCCGTGAGTTGAGTAGGCACCGGAGCGAGATTTGTCAAGTCCGTGGAATTTTTGAGCCCGAGACTCGCAAAGGCAGGGAATCGAACCCTGGGGGACCGATCTCAGCTTCCGGGTCTGCCGCCTCTAACCACTGAGCCACACTTCTCCACAAGTGAACTGGAAGGCCATAGTAGAACAAGTTTACATAATCAATGTGGGAGATAACTATAGAAAGAATTACCTGAACAAGAGCTTCAAAAGTTAGTAATCTACTGATTTTTCCTGATCTTCCGAAGCTGGAAAAAACATGTAGAAATACAGACCCAACCTGTGACTTCAAAGAGAGATCAATATAGATTGTGACTCCGAGGCTCTTTGCTTAAGTTGGGGTGAAGGTGACATCCCCAACTCAGCGGGCCAAAAATTCGAGTCCTATGGGTTTTGAGAGCCACTGACTAAAACACGTTGTGTTTTGTCTGAATTTAATTTTAAGCGGTTGTGATTCATCCAAGTACATATATGTAACATAGTTGTCTGAAAATTCGGAATGGAGTCAGGAGTATTATCCATGTTGAAAATTAATTATCTATCATCAGCATAGTTGAAAGTGCACACATTCATTTCCCCCAGAGACTATCTAGCTTACCTCTGAAGCGGAAGCCGGAGGCTGAATCCTTTTTAAACGTGTGCATTTTCATTTAATTTGTGGCATAATTCATTTTCATTTAATTGCATCTTTTTAACCTGTATCTCGCTGATATCACTACCCACTGCGCAGCAGACTACGTGCTGACGCAGGGGCCAGAAGTGATTACAGCCGCCATACTGGGTGGGGGAAAGGGTGGCGGTCGAGTTCCTGGCCACATCCCGCCCTCCCAAGGTATTTAAACGCCGTCAGGATCAAGCGCGCTGGTTGAATACTATCTAGCTTACCTCTGAGGCGGAAGCCGGAGGCTGAATCCTTTTTAAACGTGTGCATTTTCATTTAATTTGTGGCATAATTCATTTTCATTTAATTGCATCTTTTTAACCTGTATCTCGCTGACATCACTACCCACTGCGCAGCAGACTACGTGCTGACGCAGGGGCCAGAAGTGATTACAGCCGCCATACTGGGTGGGGGAAAGGGTGGCGGTCGAGTTCCTGGTCACATCCCGCTCTCCCAAGGTATTTAAACGCCGTCAGGATCAAGCGCGCTGGTTGAATACTATCTAGCTTACCTCTGAGGCGGTAGCCGGAGGCTGAATCCTTTTTAAACGTGAGCATTTTCATTTAATTTGTGGCATAATTCATTTTCATTTAATTGCATCTTTTTAACCTGTATCTCGCTGACATCACTACTCACTGCGCAGCAGACTACGTGCTGACGCAGGGGCCAGAAGTGATTACAGCCGCCATACTGGGTGGGGGAAAGGGTGGCGGTCGAGTTCCTGGCCACATCCCGCCCTCCCAAGGTATTTAAACGCCGTCAGGATCAAGCGCGCTGGTTGAATACTATCTAGCTTACCTCTGAGGCGGAAGCCGGAGGCTGAATCCTTTTTAAACGTGTGCATTTTCATTTAATTTGTGGCATAATTCATTTTCATTTAATTGCATCTTTTTAACCTGTATCTCGCTGACATCACTACCCACTGCGCAGCAGACTACGTGCTCACGCAGGGGCCAGAAGTGATTACAGCCGCCATACTGGGTGGGGGAAAGGGTGGCGGTCGAGTTCCTGGCCACATCCCACCCTCCTTCCATACTGGATTCAAGGATGATGTCACTCCGTCCGCGCAGCGGGCGGGCGCAGCGGGCGCGCCAGCTGCGCGCCAAAGGCAAGCCCGTCTGCGCCCGTCCACGCCGGGACCGGGCCGAGGGCCATGACCCCTGGATTAAACGGTAACGTTGACCATAGATATTATAGGATCTCCTAATGTTAAGGTCTGCTCCATGTAAAAGCTGCCCACGCCATAATCCAGAGCACATTGCTCAATCGGCTATTTTCACCTGCCCCAATTGTGCCTCCTCTCTGCCGTTTATCAACGGCAAAGTGCGTGCCATCTCCTGTAATAATAACAATACCAGTAAAATAATTATTGCACTTAGTAATGTTAGATCTCTGGGTAAACACAGACAAGAAATGTATGATTTAATAATAGATAAAAACATAGATATGTTATTTATAACAGAAACCTGGATGGACGCGGAATCCGACCCTGATCTGGTGGTTGCTATACCTCCAGGATATTCAGTACATCGACTTGACAGACAGGGAAAAAAAGGAGGTGGTTTAGCGGTTGTTACGCGGAATCACTTCCCTGTTAGATTATTTCCAATTCTGTCCAAATGTTGTGAAGCATGTCGATTCTCCATCAAGGTTACACCCTCATACAATCTTAAGGGAGTGCTCATGTATAGACCGCCAGGTTCGCGATCTGTGTTCCTGGCCAATTTTCATTTGCTCATCGAATCTTTGGTGACTGAGGACTCTTTTATGGTATTGGGAGACCTGAACTTTTACTTAGAAAAACAGGATGATGTGGATTCCCAAGCATTAAAGGGAGATCTGGAAAGCTTGGGGCTGGTTCAACTGGTGAACGCCCCGACTCATGAGGCCGGCCATACGCTGGATGGCATTTTTACTAACATACAAGGCATAACCATCTTGGATGTTTTACCGGTCACTTGGTCTGATCACTCTGTCATTCTCGGTGCCCTCTCAATTCTCACTATACCCCCATCCAAACCAGCCTATCTAACTCAGGAGCCTTTTAGGGTCTGGAGGGACATAGACAATGTAGCCTTCAATGATTTATTGATCAAGTCCCGCCCTACCATATCTATGGATCCGAATATAGCAGCTAAACAGTTTGTAGACTGGATAGATAATGCAGTGAACTTATTAGTTCCTCTTAAGACTATCTCTAGGATTAGAAAGGTACCATCCTCCCCATGGTTTACAGAAGAACTTAGGAGACAAAAACAAGAATGTCGTAGAGAGGAAAGACATTGGCGAAGGTCCTATGATCTAGTTAGTAAAATGCGCTACAAAGAAACACAACTAACCTATAAAAAAATGATTTTAGAGACCAAGAAGAAGTATTTTGGTAATCAAATTGATTTTGCCAAAAATTCCAGTAAACAGTTATTTGAAGTAGTCAAACATCTGGCAGGGAAGTCGACAGATACTGCCCCCATTCCATCGCAGGCATTCTGTGACTCCTTGGCTAACTTCTTCTTCACCAAAGTTCACGACATCTATACTGAGTTCTCCACTAATGATATAGCATTTCCAGCTGCATCTACCATTTCCCATACTTGTACACTAGATCAATTTGAGGCACTACAGGAGGAACAAATCAGGGACAGGTGTCTATAAAATCAGGATCATCTCTGGATCCCTGCCCTCCCAGAGTCTATCTACCAGTTCTTGACACAATTAGCATGTCTATCATGCAAGTTTGTAACGTGATTCTTGGGTCTGGGATATACCAGAACATGTTAAAAACCACTCTGCTAAAACCGCTTCTTAAGAAGCCGTCTTTAGACAAGGAACAGCTTAAAAATTATAGGCCCATAGCTAGTCTACCATATATATCCAAAGTACTCGAGAAGGCCATGAACATCCAGTTGGCGGACTATCTGGAGCAAAACAAGCTGCTGGATGATATGCAGTTTGGCTTTCGAAAGCTCCATGGCACAGAGACGGCCCTTATTAAAGCTGCAGATGATATCAGAACCATCAGGGATCAAGGTGGGGCAGCTATTCTCATAATGCTGGATCTCTCGGCGGCTTTCGACACGGTCAATCATTCCATCTTGATTGACCGTGTCGGAAGTCTGGGCATCCGATCCAGCGCGAGGGAGATGCTCACCTCTTTCTCTCTAGCAGATCACAGGCAGTTCCATTGGGTCCTTTTAAAACGCCAGAGCTTGCCTTGCCTTGTGGAGTTCCCCAGGGCTCATCGCTAAGTCCAACACTGTTTAATATCTACGTATTGGACTTGGCGAGAGTTATTAAAACCTACCAGATGAGCCTAACCTCCTATGCTGACGACACCCAGCTGGTGCTTGCTATTAATAATGATGGGGAACATGTAGCGGCACAGTTTCAAGAGGGCATGCTGGCCATTAAAGATTGGATGCAAGCCAACTGCTTGAGGTTGAACTCCGAGAAAACGGAGGTGGTCATTTTTGGAAAGATCATCCCCCAGTGGTCACCGGTGTGGTGGCCTCCTTCGTTAGGAGCTTTACCAACCCCCTCCGTTAGGGTCAGAAATCTGGGCATAGTTTTTGATGATAAGCTAAATTTTGGAGCTCACGCTAATCAAACAGTGGCGAATGCTCATCACAAACTCAGATTAAGTAGGAAAATCATTCCCTTTCTGTCGGATAGTGCGGGAAAAACAGTAGTGAGTACTTTGGTGCTCTCCTCGCTTGATTACTGTAATGGTCTGTTTGTCAACGCACAAGCCTGGGTAATCTCTAAGTTACAAATGATCCAAAATGCAGCAGCAAGACTACTCTCCAAAACACCAAAATGTAATTCAGTCAGTCATATAATAAAAAATTATCACTGGCTATCAATAAAAAATCAAATCAAATTCAAGTCACTTTGCTTAGCATTTAAAGCCATTCATAATCAGGGTCCTAGGTTTCTGCAAACTCAGCTCTCCACTTATCATCCATCAAGACCATTGAGATCGATGTCACTGCATCAACTAGTGGTATCACGCACTAGGACGGTCACTTGGGGATACAGGCGTTTTACGGTATCTGCAGCCAGACTCTGGAACTCGCTCCCACTGACAATTCGAACAGCACAATCGCTTCTTCAATTCCGGAAACTGGTGAAGACCTGGTTGTTTAATCAGTAATGGGGTTCTTCGTTCAGATGCTGCTTCCCTCAGAAAATTCTATTTGGTATTCATAGCGCCAAGACGCCCGCGGGCAAATGTATGCGCTCTACAAATTGTATTAATAAATAAATAAATAAATAAACTAGTAGGAGCAAGTACAAATTTAACAGGTGTGGAGACAGAGATGATGAGCCATGCGGCATGCTGCAGGTCAGTTTCACTTTGGGGGCCGTGAATTGGGGGAGTCGAACCAATTGAGTGCGACCACTAGGAAAGACATGAACCATATGAGGGCAGATCCCTGGACCCCAGCATCCCTAACGGGTCCACATTGAGACCATGGTCGGACGTGTCGAAAGCTGCAGATAGTTCAAGGAGCAAAAGTACCTGGGTAGTGGCCTTGTCTGCTTATTTCCTTATTTTGTCTAGTACAGCTTTGTGAATCAGACCCACTGATTGTCAAGTGGAATGGCTGGACCACAGATACATACATCTTGGTAGGGTCCATCTCAAGGCAACAAGACTTCCATATATTATTAGTGCTCAGTCCTTGAAATCTGAAATTGACCTGCTAACGAGCCACTGACAAAAATGTGATGTGCTGCAGAGATTCAAAAAGCAGAATACTGAATACTTTCTCAACAGAGCATGAAGGACATCTTGATGTAGAAAGTGTGTGACTTACTCCTACATCAACAATGAAATAGAGCGGGGCGTGGCTTGGACGGCAATGTGGACGGTCGTCTGAGTCCGTCGGCTCCGCAACCCTGAGGACAAACCAACCCGCCAAACGAGCCAAAACAGCCTGTTCCCACCTCAAAAGCACAGAAACAGGTGGGGGAAGACCCGGGCAACAAGAAACAAGACGAGCAAGAGAGGGGAGAAGCCGCAACACGGAGATATAGGCCCCACCGTCAGTCGCTGACCAGCAGCAACAGGGAAACAAGATGGCGCCCTGAGACCCTGGGGGCCTTGGAGATCTTAGCGATCCGAAACAGAGAGTGAACAAAGACGCACCACCTTTCGTGCTCCGCCTGGTGTTGGAAGGCGGTGGCCGGAACAAAACTGCACCAAGCGACGAGTCACCCAACAACCCAGGAAAGGGATGCGGTAGAGCGGACTACCCAGGTGAACGGTGCGGATCTACAGCGAGCAGAGCGAGCGACAGGCAGCGACAGGAAGACCCGCTCAGCCGCAAGTCTACCGAAAGGAAGACCCGCCAACCGAGTAAGAGGAAACCGGAAGTTGCCGCTGGGTAGAACGCCATTACCGGAAGTCTTCACCGACCCAAGCGGAAGTGACGGACCGGAAGCAGAAGGACGTGGCCACCGGAAGCTCCGCCAGAGGAGCTCCGCCGAGAAGTAAGCAACGGAGCCAGAAGCGTGGGCCGTACTCCCGACCCAGACGAGGTGCAAGAAGCAATAGCGGAGGAGAAAGCGGGGGAGAAGCCCGGCCCGAACAGCGTCCTGCCCGACTGTCTTCAGAGAGGCATAAGCCGCGGTGCAACCAGAGATAGCCGATCACACTGAGAGCCGGCACCAGACCCTGCCCTACGAAGGTCCAAGCCCACACAAGATGGCATGGTCTCCAAGAGGGGGGTGTGAGGAGACACAATCAGGAAAAGGAAAAGGAAGCTAATAGCCCAATCGTGCTACTCGGCCCGCAAGGCGCACTACGCACGCTCAGCAAACCTGCCCACGAGAATACCCCCACTGCCACCACGAAGAGCCGCGGTCCCGCCAGCGGAAATGAACCGGACCTAAGGAGCCGCAAAAGCACATTAAGCACCGCAGACGAAAGTAAAGGGAAAGAAGCGGATTTAAGGGGCAAAAACACCAACAGAAGGCACGGGATCACAAAGTAAGCGTCAACGCAGTGCAAGGGCGAGGGGGAGACACTGGGGTGCGGAGCGCCAGCGGAAAAGGCAAGGCAAGGCGAGCACAGAGCTCCAGGCAAGAGGCGCACCGAAAGGAGAGCCTAACACACCAACCAGTGCTCGCTAAGATCCCCACCTAATCGTGCCAAAACACCCCGTCAAAGTGAGACGCAGGACAAAGAGCGCCGAAGAACGCAGGCGGCCGAACAGCCATGATCGAGACAAAACACACGCTGGCAGGGCCAAAGGCAAAGACCAGAACAAGGCACATCAGAGAGCCCAGCAGATATAGAGGCCAAGGCACTCATACACCGGCGTCAAAAGAAACAAACCCACCAAAGGTGGTCCAAGCAGAGGGGCGGCTAGGCAACATTCTATCTAGAAGGGGCATCGGGACAATGTCAGGAAACGAAGTGAAGACGGTGGGCGACCAGAAAAAGCCCAAAATGGACAATCAAGCATCCCCACTAAAAAACAGAGGCGAAACAGTCACCCTTGAGACCATCCTAAGGAAAATAAACGAAGGCAATGAAGTGGCGAAGGAGACGAAACTTAAAGTGGAGAACATGCAGCTCGAGCTGGCAGCTATAAGAGCGGACCTCCACAACACAAACACAAGAATGGAGGCAGCAGAGAGCCGAATAGGCTCAGTGGAGGACGATACAAGTGAAAACACCAAGGCCATAGCAGAGCTGCAGAAAGCCACCAAGAACATACAAAAACAGCTAGCTGAGAAGGACGACAGGGCAAGAAGAGGCAACGTAAGGATCCTGGGCGTACCAGAAGGGGCAGAAGACAAAGCGGGCTCGTGTGGGGCATGCTAGAGGAGATGATCCCCCTGCTCACAGGCATTACTTTTGAGAGAGGTTTCGAAGTGCAAAAAGCCTACAGAGTACCAGCAGGAAAACCAACGACAGGCAAGGGGCCAAGGGCAATAATATGCAACCCGCTCAGACTAAGCCAAACAGATGCCATCTTTGCCTTTGCCAGGAAAAACCAAAACCTTACGTGGGCAGGGAGCAAGATCGTGCTGACCCAGGACTACTCAAAGCCAACTGTAGAGTTAAGAAAAGGATTTCTGGCCCTCAGAGAAGCCCTGCGCAGAAGAGGCGCCGCCTTCAGCTTCGTTGCACCCACCAGGTTTACAGTAACAGACAAATGGAAAACAATGTTTATCGAGTGTCCAGGAGACCTAAGGAACTACCTGCCAGGACAACCAGTAGAAGAGATGGAGCAAACAGAGAACCCTGGAGCGGCGAAAATAAGTGCCTCACCAGACGTAAACGGCCATTTGGAGTAAGGCGCATTACAGACCAAAATTACAAGACAACGTAAATACCTCACCTTGCTCAGGACAGAAAAAACTGAACTAGACCCAGGCAGACACAACAAGGCACACCAGGCCTCTACACCACCACACGAACAAACCATTGGTGATACAACAGAGACAGATGATGACTGTGTTTTTTTTTTCTCAACTACCTCAAATGCTATACCCAAGAAGAACAAACTCTACCTCAGGGATGATGCAGGGCAGAGGAACTTTGTCGTCGCACACCCAATCAGCAAGTATGGGAGGGAGGGGGGAGGGAAGGGAGGGTGGGGAGGGGGTGAGGGAGCGGGGGGGTGCGGGGTGCATGTACATGGGTCTACTTACTATCACTTTCTCTTTTTTCATTACCTTTCTCTCTATACACTCACATCCTGGAGCAGCAAATGCGTACGCAAGCGTAGGGACACAGATCCACACATAACACGGAACAGAGAAGCGCACAGAGAAAGGCCACACAAGCCGCAAAACACAGAGATGCAGAAATGACAAACAACAACCAGAGCAGCATCACGGCTGACATTAAGATAGTGTCCCTAAACGTCAAAGGTCTCAACAGCCCAGTGAAAAGGAGGAAGGTACTCGAACACCTTAGGAAACAAAAAAGCAATATATATGTGCTCCAAGAAACGAGACTAGAAGCAGCAGACATCAGGCGCATAAGTGCAAACTGGATAGGTGAGGTAGTGGGATCACCTGCGCAGAATAAGAAGAATGGGGTCGTAACAATCATCAGCAGAAACTCCAACATAGCAGTGGTAGACTCACAGGCAGATACCCAAGGAAGAACACTTGTGACCACACTTAGAAGAGCAGGAGAGACATTCCATGTAGCAAACATATACGGCCCCAACTGCGAGGACAAACCATTTTGGGAAGGGGTAGGTGCACAACTACACACCCTACCGTTAGACGATCTGCTGATCGTTGCAGGAGATATGAACCAAGTTCTCGATCCATCGATCGATAAACACCCGCACAGACCCAGCCAATCAACAAACAACCCTAACATCCTAAAGAATTTGTGTGCCAAATTAAGACTGAGAGACCCATGGCGCCTAAGCAACCCGGATGCCAGAGAATACATGTTCTTTTCCAACCCACACAACTCATACAGCCGGATAGACTATATCCTAATGTCAGGAACACACACCCACCTCATAGACCACACGGAGATAGGCCCCAGATCAGTATCAGATCACTCGCACATAAGCCTAACCCTGTCAGGCAAGCACAACGAAAAGCAAACCCGCAGATGGCGTTTCGATGACAGCCTTCTCCAACACACCTCAGCGAAGACGGAGATAGAGGAGGCAATAAAGGAATACCTGCTAATAAATTACACACCAGAGACACACAGGGAAGTACTATGGGACGCCCTAAAAGCCACCATCAGGGGTACTGTAATGACCATTAAGGGCAGGATGAACAGAGGAAGAAACAAGAGAATTGAAGACCTAGAGAAAGAGATCAAAGAGCTGGAGAGCAGCCACATAGCCAGAATGGAAGATAGCAACACACTCACGAACCTCACCAGACGAAAGTACGAACTTAACAGGATACTGAGTGAGAGAGCAGGGACCTGGATTAATAAATACAAGTCTATCAACCTCTGTACTGCAAATAAAGCCGGCAAAAACCTTGCGTCCTACCTAAAAGGGAAACAGAAACAGCACACGATAGAAGCAATCAAAGACAAACACAGCAAGTCCCAGACTGCAAACAAAGACATCCTGGAGGTCTTCAGAGACTTCTATGAGGGACTGTACACCAAAGATGACACACTCAAGAAGGACGGGGGTAAGGAGCTGCTAGGCAGCATAACCACACCTACACTATCAGACCAAGAACGCGACATCTTAGAGCTGCCCATAACAGAGGATGAGATAGAGAAAGCCACGGCAAGCCTCAAGGACAATAAAGCACCGGGGCCGGATGGCTTCACAGCCGCCTTTTACAAGCAATACACGCTCACCCTCAAACAGACACTGAAACAAGTATTCACGGAATGTGTCCAGACTGGACGCATGACACCCTCAATGGCCGAAGCAAACATAATTGTTATACCTAAAGAAGGGAAGGACACAAATGAGGCGAAGAATTTCAGACCGATCTCCCTAATAAATGTGGACGGCAAGATCTACGCAAAGATACTAGCCAATAGACTCAATGCGTACCTACCCAAACTGATACACAACTCTCAGGTGGGCTACATCAAAAACCGTATGTCCCATGACAACACGAGGCTACTATGCCATATAATCAGCCACTCCTCCAGAAGCAGCAACGCAGCCGTTATGATAGCCCTGGACGCTGAGAAAGCGTTCGACAGGGTTTCATGGCCCTTTTTAGACCAATGCATGGGGAAATTCGGGCTAGGGCCAAACTACAGAAGGATGGTGATGGCTCTATACAACAACCCCAAAGCACGGGAGGTGGTCAACGGAGGCACATCAGACATACTACACCTAGGCAGGGGAACAAGACAAGGCTGCCCACTCTCACCAGCCCTCTTTCTGTTAGCCATAGAACGGCTCCTCACAATGATCAGAACGAATGAGGACATAGCGGGGATACCAATAGGAGGAGAAACATTCAAGCTAGCAGCATACGCTGATGACGTACTAATAGTCACAGAAGATCCAGAAAGATCCATCAAAGCACTGACTGACACCATCGGGATATACGCGCAAGTATCAGGGTACAAACTCAATACAGACAAATCGGAGTGCAAACCTTTAAACATCCACACGACGAGAACAGTACTAGGGACGTCCGGACTAACCTGGCAACAGAATCCCATAAAATACTTAGGCATCCTCTTTGAGAGAGACCTAAGAACTACACTGGAACATAATGAACAAGCAACAATCCAGAAAATCAAGGATAAAGTAGAAGGGTGGTCCCCCAGATTCACAACATGGTGGGGAAGGGTAGAAGCGATAAAAATGATGCTCACACCGATGGTCAACTACATGCTAACCATGCTCCCACTTACCAGCACAGAAGACTTCCACAAGAGACTAGACAAAATACTGAACAACTTCTTGTGGAGAGGGAAGAAACCTAGAATAAGCCTACACAAGCTTAGACTCTCCAAAGATCAGGGTGGGCTAAGCATAACTAATTTCAAACGATTCCAGGTAGCCTGCTTAGCCAGACAGGGGCTACACTGGCTAGACCCAAGATAGGAATACACCCCAGCTTGGCTCACACTCGAGCGAGGACTACTAAAAGGCATGAACCCCATCGCCCTCCTCACCGCCACCCGACACCCAGCAGCCAAAGACAACCCAGTCCTAAAGAACACGAAATTAGCTCTCCTAAGTGTTGACAAACTCCTGACAACAAGCATCAAGGGAGGCCAATTAGAATCCATCTGGTACAACCCCAAGCTAAGATACAGGGATAGGGTTCTAGACATGCACGAATGGTACAAACACGGCATCTCCACTGCCCAGGACCTTCAAAAGCAGGGCGCATACACAACATTTGACACCCTCAAGGAAGCTCACAGTTTACAAAGGATAGAGCTCTACAACTTCCTGAAAATCAAAGTGGCAATCAGGAAGGCGAACCTTAACAACCGGTCACCCTCACTCATGCAACTTGCAGCCAGTCTCAACACACTAGGACACCAAGTAGCACACCTGTACAAAACACTCCGCCCCAAAAAGACCAAACTCAATGATAAGGTTACACATTTCTGGGGAGGTGTAGCAGGAAAGGAACTAAGTGAGACCGAGAAAGCAGAACTATGGAGATCAACTTCTAGGAAAAAAATAACGGCAACGCTAAACCAGACCAAATACTGGCTAGTACACAAGGCATACTGGACACCAGCCCGCCTGGCCTCCTTGGGGATCCGAGAGAGTGATGCATGCTGGAACTGTGACAGAGAGAAGGGAGACTTAGAACACCTGCTTGTCAGCTGCCCTAAGATCAGGGGATTCTGGGACAGAATTGGGACACTTATCAAAGAGATCACGGGAATAGCCATTCACATAGATTTCCCAAGTCTAGTCCTAGGTTTTGCATCCCCGGCCATCACAACGAAAGAGGAACGAGACCTACTGCTGACGGCTGCAGTCAAAATAGTCCTAAGTAACTGGAAGGACACCTCAAAGGCTGCGCCCAAGGCATGGCTAAACTGGGTCACATTCCTAAGGGGGGCAGACAACATTACAGCGAAACACACGCCGAAAACTCATAGGCAGTCGAACATGTGGGAACCCCTTGACCTCTACCTATCCTCGCAGAAACCCCCATAGGCACAGATTCTAGACCACCGCAGAGGGTCGCACCCTGCGGATCCACGCACCAGCAAAAGGAAAACCAATACGAAAGGCTCCTCCACTCTTTCTTTCTCGACTTCTATTCTCTGCTATCCCCGCTCTCGTCCGGGGCGTGGGTCAAGGACACCAACCGAGCCATGCAGAGGAGGCTGCAGAAGATGATGATAAGCTGGACTTTGAAACGGACACTCGAACAAGCCACGGGAACGACGGTGGCCTACACCCCCCCTCTTACCTCCCCCCCCGGCACCTCTCTCTTTCTCTTCCTCTTGTCTTTTTCTTTTCCTCCCTTTTTCCTCCACTCATGTATATTCCGTGCTCCATGTAAATATATATTTTTTTACACAATAAAAAATTACAGAAATAAAAAAAAAACCAATGAAATAGAGCAACATTATACCAATCAGCAACTGACTGCTGATTGCTGGCTGATCAGTCAAAGAGATCTAGTTGGGACTACATATAATGCATTATGAGAGAAAATGTGGGCAATACACTGCACATATATTACAGTATCAAAACACCTGGACACAAAGGCATTTCTTTTTATAGACTAATTTTTGGCATAGTGGCTAGGTTCTAGAAAATATAGAGCTAGTTCCTAATTATATTAAGCTTGTCAATTGCTTAGTCAAGTAGAAAGGAGATACATACAGATGGTACTACCTCCTCCTGTGGCTGATGATAACATCCCAATTGCATTCACTCTGAATGATGATGGGTAAATAAGAGAAATATTAAGAAGGGAAAAATGCATTGGCAAGGTCAATTGGTTAGGCTTAAAACTGAAAGTACGTCTTTAGTCACTGGTGAGTTTAGGCACTCAGTAATCATACATGCACTCTGTTACTCATCCTTGCACTCATTCATCCATTCATTCATTCACTGACCTACTCTTTCATTCACCCTCTGTCCCATCTGCAATAAAGCACACACAAGCTCAACACACCTTTGGAAAATCTATACTACTATAATAAAGTAAGAACTTTCAGGCTTTGAGGCGGGTAAACTCGGGAACCACGGCGCCAATCTACACACCCGATACACCGTTGAAATCGTCAGGGTGTGTAGATGGTTATAGGCTATATAAATATAAAAAATAAACGTTATTTACAAAATTTATATTAAAAAAAAGTAGTCCCTCCAAAGTGAACGCTCACGTCAGGAGCACGAAGAGGAGCGGCATCCTAGGAGCAGCGGACATGGCGCGGGGGAGGAGCGGTGACGTGAGGAGCAGCGGACAGGCCAGCGGCGGTGCGAGCAGCGGAGAGGCGGACATGGCCCGGGGGAGGAGCGGCGGCGGACAGGCGGTGAGGAGCAGAGCGGCGAGGAGCGGTGAACTGAGGAGCGGCGGCTGAGGTAAAGCTCCGGGGACAATGTCGGGGCAGGCGGGTGTCGGGCCAGGCGGGGGACGGGGAGTTACAACAGAACAGACTACAACAGAACAGATTGGCTGAGGAAAGGCAATGTCGGGGCAGGTGGGGTCAGGGCAGGCGGGGGATGGGGACTAACAAGGTGACGGGTGGAACATTTTGCACGTACTACTGTGCGACATCCATTGACTCAGGACAGGCGGGGGTCGGGCCAGCCGGGAAAACAGATCGGCTGAGGAAAGGCAATGTCGGGGCAGGCGGGGGTTGGGGCAGGTGGGGGACAGGGCGGGCAGGGGCACCGTCTGCTGGGCAATGTCGGGGGAGGCAGGGGTAGGGGAAGCCTGAATGCTCCTGGACAAGGTCGGGACGGGCTGCTAGTAAATTAATAAAATACAAGTAGAAAAAAGAAAAATGCACCATGTAAACATGGTGGTATAAGCTAGAAATTAATGTTTTTATTTCAACATAACATCAGGGGGCTGTATTGGTCTGGGAATGTACCTTTTCCCTCATTACAAGTTGACTGAAATTGGGCGGGGTATTTACTGCATATGAAAATGACCATTATCAAAAGTGAGTTATTTCCCATATGTTGTAAATACCACCTAATCGGAGTTTTCAACATGAAAATGTGGCATAACATGCATAATCATGTTTTAACACACAGGATTCCACATTCCTTGCCATTTCCAAGATTTCTCAAAATAAATTACAGCAGGCTTCACCTGATAGAATGTATCAGAGCAAAACCGAGAAGTGTGATAATTATCACACAGCTGGTATTTCTGACCCCTGTGTAATGTCTTGTTTGCACAGGGAATGCCATTTTGTCCTCAACTTGTAATGTGGGCCAACATATTTTGTTCTTTAAAGTTCTAATATGGCTGCCACATTTTGAAGCAATGAGTTTTTCATCTTGGAGTGGCAAAACAATATTACACTATACCATTCTAAGATGACTGCTCAGTAAACTTCACTAAGGGGCCATCTTGGAATGGTTGTGTGTATAGTGTGCCATTGTTGTACTGATCCAAGAAGAATGACATAATGCTTCTAAATGTGGTGGGCATTGTGGAATAGTAGAACAATAATACACTATTGATAATACCATTCGAAAATGGCTGCACATTATAGAAGCAGTGGCCACGTTGGTTGTGGCACACTAAAGATGAAATGAGAAGCAAGCCAGTGGCCAGTCAGGGGGCTCAGAATACTCATAAAAATAAAAAAATAATTTAAAAAAAGGGAGGGAAAAATGAAAAGCGATATATATTGAAGTTGAAAACAGGATACTAAATGACTGTCATATCAGCCATTGGACAGATGCACAGCCACTGGGGAATAGAGCCAATATCTGTAGTGAGTTTGTTGCATAAGCTGAGTCTCTGGCTGAGCTCTACAAGATTTTCTTTCCCATCCACGGGTGACTTGAATGAACTTAGTTCAATGCACCAGTGCTGAATGTGAAAGGAAAGTTTATGTAGCCCCGCTGAACTCCACCCAACACATAGGTGAAGTGGTGTCAGTGCTTTTGGGTTACTAACAGTCTCAGGGACACTGAGGTAATCAGAAACAAACCTTTTCATTCTTCGCAATCATACACACACAAGATGCTCTAGGAAAAAGACACTTTAACTATAAAACATTTTTATTTCAACAGGTGCACCCTGTTGCTCAACACCTTAAAAATAACTACATAGAATATGATAAATACAGCACACATACACATTGCAAGCAACAATAATAAAATAAACATGGTTTTAACTGGCATCTACAAAACTAAGACCCTAAAATCTGTTTCTGTGTTCTAAGCTAGGAGAGCATAGAAAGTAGAATAACTTGTAACTAGATTGTTCTTAGGAGAGGATGAGTGCACCACATACCTTATTTACAGCAAAATGCAGCAATTATCAGGAGTCAGGAAGGCCATGTCCCCTTCAAAGGACAATTACACATTCAGCTTCAGCAGCAACTCCTCCTGGGCTCTGGCTCAATATCAACTATCAGTGGAAAGTGTGATACAGCAGTACATCTCTGGCACGCAGGATCGTCTTTTGATTTGGCAGTATCTTGCTCACTATAATCGGGGTGATTGACCTCTCCTGACAGGTGGTCAAGTGGCAGTCCTTATGTACTGCATCTTACCTGAGAAAGAATTTGAAATATCACCGTTGGAATGCTTGATACAACTGATAAGCATCAAGATGCTAGTTTAGGATGCATTCCTTTACAAATTTAAGGTGAAAATACGACAATTTAGACTACAATGTTTTGGTTATTTTTCCTTGTTTGCCTTGAAATTAAGATATCAAGGCACCTTTTCCAGACTTAGGGGTCTTTTAGGGGTCCCAGCGGTGCTGGGACCGGCCATCAGTGGTGCGGCGGTCCCGCACTGGCAATTAGGATGTCGCCGCCACGGCCCACCCTCCACCACCCGCCACAATGCTGTGGATGCACCTTGTGCATTTACATGCACATCGTGGCAGGCACAGTTCAAGGCCTGCCACGGTGTGCATGTGCACCACCCACAACCCCAACTCCCTGGGGGCCTGCAACAGGCCCCCATATTCAGGAACTGCATGCCTTTCCATGGCGTAGTTGGCGCCATGGAAAGGCACATTCCCACCTGCATTATAATATGGATGGCTGTGTCTTGCAGACACCGCCACCATATTATACCCCTTTTCCGCCCAGCTGACTCGTCGACCAGCGGAAAACCGCCCCCCCCGCCATCATAATATGGCAAATGAAAGGTAGGTGGGTTCGTTGGAATGGCGGGCGGATCGCCACCGCCCATAGGGGCGGTGGCGATCTGCCCGCTACTCTAATAGACCCCAAGGTGTTTTGTTTATGTCTATATCTAACTCTCTTGACAATTTCACAGTTTTTCGAAGGGTACGGAGAGGCAAAATATGCGTCAAAGGCAGACATGTTGATAATTTTGCAAAAATACATAAAATGGAGTTAAGACCTAGTTAAAAATGAAGTCTCGGCCTACTTGGTATGAAGTCTGACCTTTAATTTTTACAACCTCTCCGACTTGTACATCTGAATTGTGATGTTATATGGGTGAACAGAAATATGTTACATTTTCTAGCTAATAGGGAACTCTGAGATATAAATTCTAAACTTAAACTAAGCTCATTCACAATATACATATGAAGCATAAAATAAAACATAACATATTATCATAAAACATAATACAATTAAAAAGCAAGAATAAATACAGTAAGTCATGCATGAATACATACATTTCTTTAGGCCTTGCATATTTCAAGAAACAAAATGAAAAGACACTTATAACATATGCATTATCCCAGCCTGGGGCAATTTATGTTAGCTGACAGTGATGCATGTTGGTGAGTAAACAGATTACGCATCATACTGAATCTGCCAATTAAAACATTCTGCAGCTTTAAAAAATAAGGCGCAAAATATAAAAATAGTTTGTAGAAAACAAAAATTCATCTTCCTGACACAGTCTCTGTAACAGTTTAGAGTTGTTCCTTTATTCCTCATTTGAGGACATATCAACATCATCCAGTGAACACACAGATTTCATGTGGTCGTTTTAAAATCCAGTTAGTGTGTGCTTATTGTTTTTAGCTCCTGTTTGCACATGGGATGGACCAGCAATCAGATGCAATTCCAAAGTACTCAGTGAATGGTGAAAATACTGGATTGGTAAGCTTAAAAACAGTGAGCCAAACCAGTCATCAAGCAACTTGTCAAATATTGTCGCTGGTGTATTTGATCCATTATAGTTCGCATTTTGTAGGAGGGACAAGTGCATTTCTCGGCATTGCCTCTGGTGGAATTGGAACAGTTGAGGCAACATTTCTACATTGAGGAAAGCCAATGGAGGTTGCTTTAGAAGTAAATGCAAGATGATTTCAGCTGGACAGTTTATACACCAGAACACAGGTCTCACTTTTAAATTGTCTATTTTACGAAAAATTAGCATCCAACTTTCGCTAAGTTCAGAAAGCCAAGCATGCTAGATTTTCTCTGCATCTTTGTTCAGCTGGATAGGTGTTCTCCATGTTATTAATTTTCTCTTTAGAAAAGTGTAGAAAAATGACAATACCACAGCAGACGAGTAATAGAATGGTCAGAAATCCTTCATAGAGACTGGAGAACAAATGGTAAAAAAACTATGGTATCAGTCCAAATACTGCTTTAAATCCAGTCACCAGACCAGATCCATTGTTCTTAAAGAAATGCACAATGCAAGTTGTTGAAGATGAATTAAAAATCATATGCATAATATCAGCAAAGTGAGTCAGGTACTGCGTCTGTAACAGCTTCTGAATCTCTGAAGCCCTTCTGGCTATTTGCAGGTTTTGCGTTTCAGCCACTGACGCTAAAGGAACTTCTTTTTGTAGTAACACTGTGTTAATTTAATCAAAATGCATGCCTTTCATATCAATACTAGTCTAAGGGACATTTTTTATTACATGTTGAGGAAGTGGATACAAGGCCCTTCCATAGCATTGCATTGTTATACAAACCGTTATCGAATAAGGCTGGCCTGGTTTCAAGCCCCAGCAGGTTAGAACTGAATAGGAACCATTGTACAGCAGTTTATGGTGTGTGGGAATTCATTTAGTAGGAATTACTTATGAAACTCAACTTAACCCTGGCAGCATTAAAGCACCACAGATTCCATTCAATGAAATGGTATCACACAGAAGGGAGTATTCTAACAGATTTCCAGAGTTGGATGTATTAATAAATACAGAGTTATCTTCATTCATACACACGTAGGATTAAAGAACTTCCACAAATGGACCGGATGTGAATTGTGCATTGTTTCATACCAACCCAAAGATTTGTAATCCTGACAGTCATGAAAGTGAAAAGCTGCAATGGATAGGGAAATAATACTGTGTATTAGCCAGGTAATAGGTGGATGGTAGCTAAAATACTTGATACTCAGCAGAGTATCTGAGGATTTATTTTTAGCCATTGTTTTCTGTGTTAGGGTCAAGTTATAATGTTCACAAATAGCAGTTTTGTTTAAAGGTTGACAAGGTGCAAAGCCTGATCTGAGTGTTTCTAATGCCAAATTTAATTCTATAATAGCTCGTAGCTGAGCTTGGGCGTATTGTAACAAACCTCTTTTCAAGTGTCTATTAAAGAGTTCTAATGCAGACAACAGGATGTTGTTTAGTGAACATACTCTCTTTGAGTGTGTGTGCATGCCAATGTCAATAACCTTAGATATTTTAATGATCTATTTGCTTAATTCTTTCTGCAGCTTCATCTTCTGAGTATTTGTTCAATTCATTGCAATTGGCATAAATGTCTGTTGACACACTGCTTCATTCTGTACTGTGTAATGGGCGAAAACAGATTTTGAATCATACATGTGTGGACCAGTGGTAGAATGCAGCTAACCCACAGCCCCTTTATGTATGTATGTTTTTTTCTTAATTATTTTCCTTACAAGACCATGGAAGGCAACAGAATTTGTCAGGCCCCTTAAAGACGGCTTAGCCAGGATTAGCATAGAGCAAATATTCTACACCAGGGTTTAGCAAAGGAAGATAACAAAGACCAAAATCTTGTCTACTTAGCTAATCTGTGAGATTCCATGTAACAAAATACCTGCCTGCATGCTTTAACACAGTATGAAAACAATCCATCTATTAAAGGCTATTGGCTTTAACATAGATGTTTCATAATAAATAAGTCAGGCCTAGCACTTTCTGTAGTAGTTCTAAATAAACAGATCAGACCCATGACACCTTACGAACATTTCCCAGTGACCCAATCAAACCTATGGCTGTAATCATTAGCTAGTCACCATGATCATCTCAGGGTTACTGTACTGAGCATAGACTTTCCCACAAGACAACCACAAAGCATACCATCATAAAATTACAAATATGTACACAATTACAGTTGGTAAAGCAATGTACAACCCCCTAACAAAGTTAATAAGGATGATCAAAGTGCAAATCCTTTGCTCTATCCAGAGAGTGTGACTAAAACCAAAACGTATTGCTACTGCAGTAATCTGTGCAACAAAATACCTGCCTACAGGCTATAAAACTAAATGAGAATAATCCACAGAAAATCTGTGACACCTATTACCTATGTTATGACTTTGTATTATGAACAGATCAGACCTATGGTACCTAACAACACTTCCCCCAATTAAATAACCAGACCGACATCTTTTATCTTTGGCTTGTCATCAAAAACAACTCAAGCCTATCATTTTTCACATAACCTTTGCCACAAGGTAACTTTCAAGCATGCAACCATAACCATCTAAGGCCTGCTGTACTGAACATAAGTGTTCCCATAAGGTTACTGTCAGGTATACAGTCATATAAATACAAACATGTACAAACTGACGAATATGCCTCTTTATCCTGCACTATTTTTCCCCTCAGGGAATTACAACGCGGTTGTTACAACGACCGAGTTGAACTTCCGCATACTATTACCCAGGGGGGGGCGCCGGATGTTGGAATGGTCTAATTTTCCATTCCAACTCCAGTCTGTGTGGACATTAGGGAAGGTGTTGGATTTTAAATCCAACACCTTCTCCCCCCTCCGCAAGTCGTTGTTCCGACTTGCGGAGTAATGGTATGCAGAATTATAACACCGTTGTTGTAACGACCGCGTTATTATCCCTGCGGGGAAAAAGTTTTGTGGCAAATGTTGTTTACCCAAACTGACTGTTGGCAAAAGAATATACAACACCCGCTACTCACAGCTCAAATCCCCAGCATTTATCAGAGAGGTAATGAACACCAAACACCTTACATATGTCAGTAATCTGTGAGATTCCATGTATCAAAATACTTATCCTCGGTTTCTAACATAATATAATACCAATGTTAAAAAGCCTATTGTGTTTAACATATGACAATAAATATGTGAGACCCACTGTCTTTGCCATAATTTTTTTATAATAAACATATCAGAACTATGGCCTGTGACATAACGTTTCCCAGTGAACTAACAAGGCCACTAGATTTTACCGTTGGCTTCTCTCAACTACTGTATTGAGTGTAAGCTTACCCACAAGGCAATCATAAGGTATAGATTAATAAAACTAAAAATATGTACATAACTACACTGGATGAAAATATACATTTTTCTCCTAAGTATATTTAACTAGGATCATCAAAGATAAACTCTTCTACTTCTAGGGCTTGCAAGAGGGGGTAAGCAATGCCAAGCCCTTGCCTACCACAGTAATCTGGGAAATCTACGTAATGCAATATCTGCCTACAGAATATAATAACAATTCACCCTTAAAGGCCTGTTGGCTTTAACATGCGTTTTTCACAATACGTATGTCAGGCCTACTGCCTTTGCCTTTGTCCTCTTTTATATGACCTTACCTTTAGTAATTGTTGAGCATTATAAGCGAAATTTGTTATGGTTTTAATTAACTAAACAATAAAGATTTATTATTATTATTATTACTGCCTTTGTCCTAACTTTTCATAAATTAACAGATCAGACATTTAGCCATTGTCATTGGTATGTCATCATAATCAAATCAGTTCTACCATACTGAGAATAATTTTCTACAAGACAAAAAGTGCTGCAAAACACTCTTGTGTGGCAGAAACACGGATGGTCTGCAGAGTCAATTGTTTTACTCAAGGAAATCAACGTGTTGGTGGAGCCAAATGCTCTCTCAGTAGTTCTACTTTAAACTCGTTTGTAGTTGACCACATACGTTCAGGTGATGGCAGCACTGTAGAGCCTGACCTAACATAATAGTTGGCACAGTTTACCACCATTAGCATATCCTGTTTAATTAAGAATGCTTAGAATAAAATGACAGAACACTGCCAGTTACAGCTAAAAGAGTTCATCAAACAAGCCGCTACTGTAAAAAAGTGCTCCTTAATTCTACCTACCACATTCAACCCACCGCCACTCCAATTACTGAGAAAGTAAAACTAGCATGTGTAATTAAAATGCACTGTTGCCACAGTGCTCTCCTGTATTTTATTACTACTGCTCATCATATTATCACTACCTACACAGAAGGGAATCTGTAGCATCATAATGTGAGACTAGATCATTGACTGTCATTGACAATGGCAAACACTAAAACGTATATATTTATTTATTTGCTTGTTTATTTTTTCAGTTATTTATTTAACTGCATTACATATCAAGCCTGCGATTCGATAGGTAGCTCAGAATTGACAAGGAACCATCCAATGGTGAAAACTTGCAAAAGATAACAAAATAATGTAAAAGAGCAATTCATAAATGAGATTGGTTGTGAAAACAAAGCATTCTAGAGGGACTGAATGTACTGAAAGGAAAAACTACAGACAATGATGTTATGTTATGTTAGCTCCATTTTTAAGCACACAGCTGCCGCAGCTAAGGGGCGTCCCGGAGCTGTGCCTGGAAAGGAACACAACACGAACAAAACAGAGACAAAACACAGAATTAGGAAAGTTAACAGCTGTTTGGAAAGATAAAAGTTTTTACAGCTTTCCTAAATATCAGGAGGTCATCAATGGCAAAAATAAGGGCAGGAAGAGAATTCCACAGTTTAGGGGCAAGTACTCTAAAAGAGCGACCGCCAGACCTGCTTCTCAAAAAACGAGGGACTACAGCTAAATTTTGTCCACAGGATCTCAACTGACGGGAAGGAGTATAAGGAAGAATAAAATGCTCCAGAATCTAAGGGGGAAGCAAGTTTTAAAATATTAAAAGAAAGACATAAAGTCTTAAATTCTATCCGCTGAAGCACAGGCAACCAGTGGAGCGTGACCTTCTAGCAGAACAAAATCTGGGGAGACCAACTAAGGCCCTGGCTGCAGCGTTCTGAACACGCTGCAATCTCAAAATTTCGGCCTGATTGGCTCCGAGCAACAATGAACTCGCATAATCGAGCCTGGACAATATGACTTCCTGAATAATCAATTGTCGAGTCGGAGCATCAAAGAATTTCAACACCAGCCTAAGCCCACGTAAAATGCCAAAGCCGGTCGCAGCAACTTTTTTAGTGTGGCAGGAGAAACTAAGCGTCGAATCCAGCCAGACACCCAGATTTTTCACCTCAACGGCTGGGCTCGGAGTAGGGCCAAGGTCGGCTGGCCACCACTTGTCACCCCAAAGGTTGCTCTGTTTGCCCACAATCAATACCTCGTTTTTTTTCGCATTGAGCTGCAGGCAATTAGCCGTCATCCATCCAGCCACTGCACTGAGACCCTCACGGAAGTTAGAGGCCTCAAGATCAGAGTTGCCACTAAGTGCCACCGCAAACTGCGTGTCGTCAGCGTAGGACACCATAGTAAGGTCCCAGCGCTTGGCGACAACAGCCAGCGGCTGCACGTACAGATTGAAAAGCGTGGGGCTCAGTGCTGAACCCTGCGGAACTACCTGTTCGATGAGATGGGGTTTAGATTTGAAGGGAGGTGTAGAGACCCGAAAGGTACGATCGGAAAGAAATGATCGAAACCATTCCTGCGCAAGGCCCTTGACACCCGCCTCATCTAGCCGCTGCAGAAGTATTGCATGGGAAACAGTGTCAAAGGCGGCACTGAGATCTAAAAGTACCAGAGCCGCCCTTTGACCCACATCCAACACAGCGCGCAGATGTTCAACCATGGAAAGAAGAGCTGTCTCAGTGCTGTGCCCAGCACGGAAGCCATTCTGCGAAGGGTCTAGAATGTTAGCAGATTGTAAATGATTGGACAGAATGCCGTTAACATGGGCTTCTGTCACCTTCACAGCCCACGGGAGGAGGGAGATAGGACGATAATTCTCAAGCTTTAGAGGGTCCAGTGAAGTTTTTTTCAGGATGGGAGTGACGTGAGCTTGTTTCCATCTCAGGGGGACTTTACCCGAGGAGAGGGATACATTTATAAGATGACGAATGGGGGTCAAGCAGAGGGCAGCTGAATCTTTAAATTGGCCAGGTCTAAGTGGATCCACAGGAGATCCAGATTTCACTTTAACTGCCAATTTCTCAAACTCCTTCTCTGAAAGAGCAGGAAGAGTTGAAAGAATCAAGTTGTTGCTAAAAGTGGAAATCGGCTCCTCACTTATCAGCGTAGTATTAGGGAAGGAGCGATAGATGCTAGACACTTTTTCCACAAAAAAAGCTGCGAGAGCCTCACAGTGAGATAATGAACAGACCTCAGGCACTGAGGCTCTGTTGGCAGTAAGATCTTTCAAAACTTTGAAGATCAGTTTTGTGGGATTAGGGCTAGTGTTAAATTCAAGTGAATAATAAGCTGCACGAGCCCTGCAGATAGCTCGGTGATAGAATTTAACTTTAGCAAGATAAACAATTTTCAGCCCTGCCTCATAAGTTTTACCCCAAGCTCTCTCTGCTTGTCTGCAGGTAGCTTTCAGAAGACGTAAGGAGTCATTATACCATGGACTGGATACTGACCGGCGGCTCTTCACCATGCCGCAGGAATCAGGACGTCAAGGGCTTTGGTGATCCAATCACAAAAGAGGGTATAACCGGACTCAACATCGTCCAATGAAGCCAAAGGAGAGGACTCCAGAAAGTGGTGAAACTCTGCAAGTTTGAGTTTTTTCCAAGGACGTCTAAAAATTGTTCTGTCAGATGTTTTATACAGAAGGTCCTTAGTAGTGACCTGGAACTCGATCAAATAGTGATCACTCCAAGCTATAGGTCTAGGCAGACTGACCATAACCGCACTCAAGTTGGTAAACAATGGGTCCAGAGTATGGCCACAGTCATGTGTGGAATGGGAGATCAGCTGCGATAGCTGAAGAACCTATAGGTCTGCAAGAATACCACTTATTACTGGAGTATTAAAAGCATCAAAATGGAGATTAAGATCCCCAATGATGCTAAAGTTAGCTGGGACAGACGCCGAGGAGCTAACAAGTTCAGGAAGTGCTTTCCTAAATGCTACATCACTACCTGGCGGTCGATATACCACCAATCCAGACAGAGTAAAATGATGGTTAATAGTAGCAGCAAAGGAAGCACATTCACAGCCAGCTATATCTATCGGTTTCCAAATACAAGGATAGCAGGACTTTATAGCCATGGCAATACCTCCACCTCTGGAATGACGGTTAAGCGTAAAAATAGCATAATCCGAGGGAAGAGCTAGATTGATTATGGCCAAGGCGTCGTCCTGTAGCCAAGTTTCGGTCATGCAGAATATATCAGGAGATTCCTGAGATAGCATGATGCACACCAATGGACAAGCAGAAAGTGGAAGAGTCCTTTGAGATCCCTACAGAAGCTGTAATTTTTACAGCTCAAATAAAATAAGAAACAATGCTAGAGTAACCACCATGTTTAATGAGGTATCTAAGAAATATAGCTTTCCAGGTACAAGTGGTTTACCCAATAGTCTATAAATACAATTCATGTAGAAACTCTAATATTTATATTCCTCGTGGGACGTTGCTGTTTATAATATCTCAATGAAAGGCATAGTAACTGTGGAAATCATAGAAATTACTGTTAGCATAAGCTGAAGCCATTTTGGTGATGGCATCCATTTTAGTTAGCCATGTGCTCGCCATGTGCTTCTCCCATCTTCACTGTTGCCTGCCCTTGTATTTCGCTTCAGTCATCAGTTATAGTTAACGCTTTCAGCACTGAACCGGAGCCCATGCTCAGAAAGGCCTGTAGCTGCCATAATGCATCTGTCTTAGTGTGTAACTGCCAGGCTATTCCAACTGATTAAAGGGTTTTTGTTACTCCTCCCACTCTGTTGACTAAGTAGTTTCCAGTTTTCCATATATGTGAATAGCTATTCTTGTGTGTACTTGTACCGCCTCTTTTTAAGTCTTCATGCTTACTCAGCTATAAACTGGCCATAAAAGGCCCATGGTTTCTGTACTCCTTGGACTACCTCCTACAATGACCTGAGGGTACTGTATTGACCTAGTCTCCCTCATGAGAGGTTAATAAATCTATTTTCTTTAATATTACAGCTTCCGTGCCAATCTCTATTTTGTTAGTCTAAGGAGTTAAAGACAAAGAAGGGCAACCCCTGCACCAGTGGGCCCCTGAAAAGCCTCACTCCCACAAATCAAGGTTCAAGCCCATACCGGGCAAATTGAATTTTTCAGCACCTTTAAGCTGCTGATGATCCAAGATCCACATCATCTCCACCTGGAGGTATGCAAGTTCCACATCATCTCGACCTGGAGGTAGGACAAGATAAACACAATAATCCCAGTAGCTTCAAGATCTAAGGAAAACCGCTTAGTTGCAAATAAAAAATGGCAGAGGTTCCTGTCAATGCAGCGGAAGTACCTTTCCAAGAGGGGGAAATGCTGATTTGAACACTAGACCCATGCAACAGATAAAAGATGAAAGACTTTGTTATTGCATACCATATCCATTGATAAAAAGTGGCAGGAAGTAAATGAAGGAAAGAATTGTGTTGGTCCAGTGCAGGTAGATCATGTTAAGAGACAAGTTCCACCAGAAGCAGAAGAATAAAGTATTTGAGAGTGTCACTAAAACGATACACATGTGTACAAGATCAAGGTCTGCATAACCTGTCCTATGTGTTCACAATATAGCAGTTTGGGCACTTTAGGTACACCCCATGTAGTTTATGCTACAGGAGGAATAACATTTAATAATCATCATTACAGCCCTCCTGCAGAAAGAGGCAGACTAAGTACATGTAGTGATGGTGTTGCACAAAATCAAGAATACACTGACTGTCCCTGTTAGAACACATTATAAAAAGAAGTACTCTGATTATAAAATGCCTTTGATCTTGAAACCTAGAGCTAGAAGTAGATTATAACCGAAGCAAAAAGAGGTAACAATTTGTGACCAGTCTTTTGGCTACCAATATTGCATTTTGTGAAGTGACTATGTACTGCAACCCACTGCAATTCACAATTTTACTAAGCCACCTATTGAGATGGCTTAGTAAAATTGCGAATTGGAGTGGGCGGCCTTACGACCTGCTGCATTTATATTCCTGAGGTAAGTCAGAAATTGCGGCTCCCTCCAATCAGACAAAATCAAAGAGATGGTGGCATTTAAGAGTTAGTAGACCATTGTAATGATGACTCATTCACGAGGAGACGTAATTAAGTAAGTTTATTAGAGAGCAGGCATACATCATGTCACCCTGCTCATATTTCCCAGCACCATACCCATCATATTGATGACTGACTTGAAATGAAGATTTATAAAAACAAGTATCCCATTTTCTTAAAGGTAACAAGGCTTTATTTTTTTTCATCTGTTTTTTAAAGTGTCATTGAGAGTTTACCTTTTAATTGTAGCTAAATTCACAAAGGGGAAGGGTTGTAAAGGGGACTCCTTCTTCTTTGTGAATGTGTCACCATCCCAAATTGGGATTCAATATCTTTGTATTGTTTTGCATCTCGAATTACTGTCACTATTGACATATTGGATACCTGCTTGGTATTTGGAAGGGATTACCACAACACACTCTTTCATAATACCAAATCATACCCAGTGGCAAGGCCTCTGTAGGAGTCTGTAAAACCTTACTAACTCCTAGCATGGGATTAGTACATTTAAAAATTTATTTGATGTTTGCGGTTGTAAAATCTGATAAGAAGTGTTTGAAACCATAAAAAAAGGGTTGTACATTTGGCTCCTAGTTCTGAAATCTAGAGGACCTATATGCATTTGTAGTTCTTATTGACAGAGATATTAATAGGATTGGTAATGCTATTTATGTTTTCTATAAGCTATGAAATTTCAATTTATTGTTTTGACAATTTATTTCCTCACTTGCTGTTGAATTTAGTGATCAAGGGCCGATGGTAATCAGGAAATCTTTTGCTTGATAAAAAGAGAGAGCAGCAGGGATGTTTCATTAGTATACAGCCTGAAATAAAATAAAAATTGGATTTAGAATTTCACTTTGGACAAGCAATATAAAATACTAAGGGCCCGATGTAGGCCGTTACCGACCGGTATTTGGTGATTGAGATGTAGGGGCCATTATTTTACAGAATCGGTAAATTTACCTAATCGGTAAATTTACCGATTCTGTAAAATACCGAATCGGTAATTTTACCGATTCGGTAAATCCCAGATGTAGGTAGCACTGTTTACAGTGCTACAGGCCTTCAGAATTCGGTATTTTATCACCCAATACAATTGGGTGGTAAAATACCGAATTCAGGTGTACATGCACATCTGTGCATGTACATCTGTGCCATGTGACACACAGACATGCCCTTAGCGCATGTATGCGTGCCACATGACACACAAGCCTGGAATTGGGGTGCTACAGGGTGTCAAAGTGACACCCCGTTCACCCTTGCAGGATTCGGTATTTACCGAATCGGTAAATACTGATTCGGTATTTCCCATTGATTCCTATGGGCTTCAAGGCCCATAGGAATCAATGGGAAATAGCAATTCGGTATTTACCGATTCGGTAAATACCGAATCGTACAGAATCGGTAATTTATTACCTACATCTGCCTGCTTCCGATTTACCGACTCTTAAATACCGAATCGGTATGATTCGGTATTTAAGAGTCAGTAAATCGGAATTACCTACATCGGGCCCTTCATCTATATATATATAAAAAGTATGTCCGTTTGTCCTTTATGCATTACTACACCGTTCATCCGATCGGCATGAAACTTTGGGAAGTTGTTGAGTACACTCCCGCGTAGGTTTCTGGCAAAAAAAAAAAAAATAATGTGTTAAAAGTTGTTGAGTACACTCCCGCGAAGGTTTCTGCCCAAAAAAAAAAAAGAGAATAATTTGTTAAATATCGGCCCCCCGGCACCCCAGGGTCCTCATAATATTTCCAATACTGAACGTTTACAGTTTCAGGTGCGACTCGCTTTTGTAATGACCATCAACAAAGCACAAGGACAATCGCTGCAAGTGTGTTGACTAGATTTGGAGAATCCGTGCTTCTCACATGGACAACTGTATGTGGCCAGCTCACGCGTCGGAAAACCTTCTGATTTATTCGTCTACGCACCAGACGGAAAACCAAAAAATATTGTGTATCCACAAGCAATCGAATAAAAAAACTGAATTAAAACAACACTTTGAAATGTTTTCCATATTAAAATGAATACGTTTCAATAAAAATGACACGATGTAAATTGACTGTTATCATAACAAGCTTCCTTAAATTTCCTTTCTTCTGAGATCGCAGCAATGCGCGACGGGTAAGCTAGTATTATAATACACAGGATCACACACTTACTATAGAACAGATGGCAGGAGTAGTATAAGTAAAATCTCAGACGATTAATGCATGCATCTAGTTTAATACAGAATACAAACAGCCAACCAAATGGTGTTATGAAACGACCAGGGTATGAAAAGAACAGCCCTGCTTTAATTTAGGATGCTAAGGTGGATATGTTAATTGTCCAAGCAACACCACAGGCCGCAACAACATTTAACTTAGACTAGTTGTGGTACGTAATAGTCTGTTCTTTACAAAACACAAGCACAAGGTCAGCATGATCAGCTAACAGCTAACAGCTAACCTACAAACATAAGTTAAGCAGGCACAGCTCCTCCGTAATGGCGGGGAGCATCACACCATATCCCGCGCCAGCAGACAGTAAATAAAATGACAATAACACAGTTATTGTCATTTTATTTCTGCTGTCTGTCTGCGCCCCGCAATGACTATAGGATGTAGCGGGCCGGACATGTCAGGGAGAATAGCGTGCACTCATAAGTACGCATGTGAGCTTGGCCTGCCGTCCTAGGCCGGCCAAGCACACATGCTCACTTATGTTTGTCCAAAGCGGGTTGGAGAAAAGGCACAGGCTCCAATGCACCACCTGAGTGGAAAACGGGGCTGCTCAGACCAATCAGGCACTGCTCTCATGTGAGAGCAGCGTCTGGATTGGGTGTGGAGACTGTGCCCTGTGGGCTCATCCTCTTCCGGCCTGACAGTGATGAGAGGAGCAGTGAGGAAGGCGTCATCAGATCGGAGCAGCAGACAAGTCTTTTATTTTTAATATTTTTAACCCCCCCTCCTGCCTCAGCCACCCTACCACTCAAGATAGGCGCCAGCCGCCACTGAAGTTAACCCTAGGCTACTCAAAACCTTAGGAGCAGTAGATAATGGGAGTGGTTTCTAGAATGTGGAAATATTTCTTTGCATTATAAATTCTAAGTACCATTATGAGTAAGCTACTGCTCTGGAACAGCCTCCTAGAGACAACATACACCTTCATAGTTGCAGGACTTTTTATTTTAACATTGAATCGCTGGATAAAATCTTTGTATTTATCAAGCTGAGATTAATAGAAGTTAGATTAGCAATTGAAAATATAATGTGTACGCCAAATTTGAGGATCATTTTTTTTGTTAAAAATAACAATCATATATTTCATGGTTGATTCAACCTTAACATTATTCCTATTGTTATTGTTAGTGATAAGCAAACTACTGCTACTATTACTACCATTAGGAGTTATAATATAAATAATAAGGATATTGTCTAATAAAAAATATGTTTTTATTTAGCTCGTCATACTGCATTACTGTAATTTTGTTTTGTGTTATAGTTTACTAATTTAATGATGCTCAATCATAACATTCTATGGCATGATTTTGACTTTGGTGGGTGAACTGCGGTCCGTGGCAGAGGACATTGTGTATGCACCCTTGGTCAGCCTCTGTTCCCTATATTTAGAGGACACAATCCCTGTGGTTCTTCAAAAAGTAATGCAGATTGGTGCACAAATCAATTTTCAGGTAATGGCAAACCATGTATTTCTATTTTTCAAAAACAAACTCCCAAAATAGGAGTGTTCTCCCAGGGTGTGCGGGGCATTTGTCCTTTTTTCTCTTTGATACTTCTATGTTTTTCCTGTCGGTGATGGATAGAAACAAAAACCACCATACTATCTGCTCTACATAGGGAAGGCGGCTGAGACCCACATTAAGAATCATAAGCCTTACCAAAGCTTAAACAAGGAATAATATAAAAGAGTGGAGGTAGGCAAAACATAGCATAGTATAGAGTGTCCTTCACATTTTTGGAAATAAGCATGACAAGGATAGGGTTACCCAAAAGAGCTACGTTTGTAACACAAGAGTTACAAATTGGGTTGATTTAGCCTTTTTTGCTGATGATCTTGGTAGAGAAAGCATAGAACATGAAGTTGCATCATTGTACCTTATAAATAAAAAATGTCACTTTCCAGTGAGAATCCATATGTAGTTTTTCATGCACGTAAAGCTTTTGACAAATCCTGAACTAACAAGAGGTGATCTAACCCTAATGAAGATTGTAAGTACTTACGGGGTCATTAGGATGGCAGACAGACTTTCATCTGTCCGCCATCCAATGAAATAAATGAAAAGTCAACATTTGTAAAGTGCACAGCTACCTCTGGAGAGGTGTCCCAGCGCTGGGGCCGTCAGGAACATTAAGCAAGCTATTGCCCAGAGTCACAAGGTGCTGGGCTAACCTGCCGCAGGCACTGGGGATCGAACTGTGAACCCCCGTGTTCCGGAGACAGCAGCCCTGGCCGCTGCACCTGCCCGAATGGTTTTGCCAATACTGAAAAAAAGTAGCACAAATTATTGCTTTCTGTATATAATGCATATAGAAGATAAAGAATTTAATGTAACAAACAGGGTGATGCTTGAGTGTAATGTTCAGTCCCTCAAACATTCTGTTGGACTCACCTCCTAAAGGGCAGTATGATACACTAAAGAACTAATAGGACGAGGAGAGACGTCAATACTTTTCCGGGTGCAGCCAAACCCCACTTTGTACAACAACCTGTTACATAAACAGCTTCATTGTCAAGCCAGAACCAAAAACAAGGAACTTCAGTATTGAAACTAGGAAAGATTGCTCTGGAGGAAGGAGTTGTAGTATTGAAGACATCAGCATTCTTTTATGTTAGGTAGTCTTGCAGAGTGCACTGGTCACCATTGAGGGTATCCAAGTGTTTGAGCAGGTTAGTGGGTGATTGATCCCCACTGATTTATTTGAAGAGCCAGGTCTTCAGCCTCTTGAGGAACTTAATATGGGAACATGAAACTCTAATGTGCTGGTTGCGATGCAGGAGAAGAAGCGACCTCCTACTTTGATTTTGTGAACCCAGGGTGTATGCAAGCGAGAGTGAGGTAAAGCATAGATGTATGGGCAGCTGGTGAAAGTGTATGAGGATGTTAAAGTATATTGGTCTGATGTTATATAGGGCTTTGTAAGTGTGAGTGAGAAATTTGGATTGGCTGCATTTGTGAATCGCCAGTGTGATGTGGGTGTGGCAGGGGAGGTATAGTAAGAGCCTTGCAGTGGCATTTTTGATGGTTTGGAGTCTTTGTAGGAGCTGCTGGGAGATTCTGACATACAGTGCATTGCAGTAGTCAAGTCTGCTTGTGAAGAGTGGTTGAGTGATAGTCCGCCTGGTGTTCTGTGGCAGCTACTTGAAGATCTTACATAGCATGCATAGGATGTGGAAGCAGGAGGTGCTCACTACGTTGACTTGTGCCATCATGAAGAATTTGTCATCTAGGATGGTTTCCAGTTTTCTAGAATGGTTGGTGGATGTTGGGTGTTGGTCCTTAGCTCTGACAGCCACCAGGAAGAGTCCCAGAGAGAGGTCTTGTTACCGAAGATCAGGACTTCTGTCTTATCAGAATTAAGCTTAAGGCAGATTATTCTCATCCAGTTTGCTACCATGGTTATGCAGTTGGTAAAGTTGGTACTGGAGGTGATAGTCTTTTCTGTCAGGGAAGGAATGGGTTTGGTGTCATCGGCATATGAGATGCTGGAGATGCCTTGAGACTGATGTTGGGTAGCGTATCATGCAGATGTTGAACAGGGTGGGGCATAGGGAATATCCCTGGTGGACTCCAAAGATCACTTTCTTGGTTCCTGATGTGAATGGAGGCATACTACCTTTTGGGTTCTTCCCGTGATGAAGGAGCAGGTCCAGTGGAGTATAGGTCTTTGGATGCCTATGTCGTGGAGTCTTCCAATCAGAGTGTTGTTGGACAATGGTGTTGAAGGCTCCGGATAGGTCTAGTCGGGTGAGGGCTGCTGTTTCTCCGTTATCCAAGATGGTCCTAATGTTGTCAGTGGCTGCAATGAGTGCTGTTTCATTGCTGTGGTTCTTTCATGAGCCAGATTGGGTGTTGCCAAGCAGATGGTGGGTTGAGACGTGGGTATAGAGTTGATTGTTGATGCCCTTCTCCATCACTTTGACTGGGTATGGGAGCAGGGATGTTGGACGGAAGTTGCATAGCTTATTTGGGTGAGCTGATGGTGAATTGAGGAGAGCGTTGATTTTTGCATCTTTCCAGTTTACATGAATGTGGCAGATGCGATGGAGGTGTCGATGATGTGGGAGAGTTTGGTGCTGATTAGGGAGGTTCCTAAGATGTATATGTGGTGGCAGCATGGGTCCGTGGAGGTCCCCTGATGGATGGACCGCATGATTGATTCTATGGCTTATCTGGTGAGGTCTGTCCTTTCTGTCAGGTGGTTGTCTTGGTTGCTTGGCAATGAGGATGGCATGGTGTGGCTGGTATGGGAAGTTGCTGGAGATATTGGTGATTTTGCTGTGGAAATGTTTGGTAGGTCATTGCAAAGTTCTTGTGAGGGGGGGATGTTGACAGTTGCTCCAGCAGCAGCAAGGAGATTTCCTCAATCATAAAGAACTTCCCCCCACCACCATGATTGAGAAAATATCCTTGCTGCTGTTGGAGCTTCCTTCGATGCACTCAGTTAGTGCACGTTTCTTGGTGTCTTGTAGTTGCTTGTGGTATCGTCTCAGAGCAGCTTTGTAAGGGGGTTTCTTGTTGGTTTCAAGGCTGATTCTCCATTTCCTTTCTAGTTGTTTGCAGTGCTATTTTGGTTCTCGGACATCCTATGTCAAGGTCTTTCCTGGAGTTGGGTTGATCTGTGGTGAGGGTAATGAGCCAGTCTGTTTCTGAGATTTTGTCTCAGCTGTGGCTGGGTAGGCTGGTGCTGGAGGATGCATTGACCTGCGGTGTGTCAATCATGAAGTGGATGTTGAATTGGTCGGTCCATGTGAGCAGTGTGGTGGCTATGTATTAGATGCTGGAGCGAAAACCAAGCAAAAAAAGGAGGGGGGAGGAAGGGGGGGGGTAAAGAAATTCAGTTACCACCACCACAGAATATTATTAAAAGAGGAGAGGGAACAAAGGATGGGTTTTGCAAACACAGTAAGGAAAAAGAACCCCCAGGCACCAACTGAACATTGGTAGCCAGTTGTCTTCATTGGGTTCTCATTGTAAGTACATAAGATAGTATCCAATAGTGTAAAGTGAATTAAAAGGAGTGTGGACTATTCCCCAAACCAGAATAATGTATTTAATGAAGGGAAAGTTCTAACTCCGTTAAAAAAGTGATAATTGGACATACAAATGGTTGGGTTAATTTGAACCAGAGAGTCCTAAACATAAAAGTGCAAAGGTCGACATGTTTCTGCTTTTAATGAGCCAATACTCAGCTCAGCATTCATCAAGACCGTACCTACCCTCGCCTCGTAGGCCGTGCTCACTAAGGCGCCAGCTCGAAGGGGGTAAAAAAAGGGAAAAAAGGGGATTACAAACTTGCATGTAACCGATGCACAGGGACTACCACGTGCAAACCCTCCAGTACGTGAGGGCTGTTGAATCTGAAATAAATCCATAAACACAGGAAAAGTTGAACACATCCATAAACATAGGGAAAGTTGAACACATATAACGATCCCCACTCATACAGTCATTGTGGATGCATGGTTTGTTACAATGTAGGATAAGCAAAACACACCCAGTGAACAAAAGATGTCAATGGCATTCCTAAATTCAATACATCCCACCAGATAATACAAGGGGGAAAGGCAGACCCGCTAACTCTCAAGCATGTCATACCAATTGTGAGTTTAAATATTCTAAACATTACGCCAGAATTGTGCAAGGTACCACGAGGCACATTAGCCATCGAAAGAACACCTTCGTCAGTCCTAATGGTTTCAGAGCCCCGAAGTGTTGCCATTTGACAGAAAAGTGCCCGTTAAAATCTTAATCGATTAAATTACATAATCGATTAAATTACACCCTCAATCAAAGAAGAAGAGGTTCAAAGCCATTAACTCACTCGTCAATTTCGGGTAAAAGTCCACATGGACGCGTGGCAGGGGAGAACCTTCACGCCCGGAGGAACTAAAAAAGCAAAAACAAAAAACGCGGTGAGATGTCTATTTGTCTTTGACCGCGTAATTTTTGTCAAAAGCGCATACGTCAAGCATATGCAGCAGTCAATTTTAAGAAGACGAAGAACGGAGAAGCCCTGCCACCACACTTACTTGCGTCCAGGCGACTACCCTCTGATCGCAGGTGTTCACCCAATCAAAGAATGCCAAAAGACTTTCTTCTGAGCCTTGCCAGATTAATAAAGTTTTTTGCCTACCAGCGTGCAATAATGATGTGAATACACACCTTTAAACCTCACATAAGTTCTGTCTCTTTAAAAGACTAAAACACAGACCGGAGGTCACGTGACTGTAACTGACGCCGATCACGTTTTGATAAAAAAACGAGCGACACCGCGGGTTCCGTGTATTCGGACCGTGAACTTGCATGAAGTAACTGATTTTCTTTACCCCCTCCCTCCCCCCTCCTTTTTTTGCTTGTTTTTCGCTCCAGTCACTCTTCTGTTGTTTGATTGTAGTATTTCTAAGGGGTATTAGAGTGGCTTATCGACCCTTTCTCTCTTGTTGATTAAATATATTTGGCAGTGTGCAGCTGCGAGAGTAATTATATTTTTTTTAAAAAAAGCTTTTTTAAAAAAAAGCTTTTTGTAAAGTGCACGGTTTACACCCTCATGATGGAAGACGCAGGCTTGTCCTACTCTAGAGAGGAGGCTGATGCCATTCTCAACGATCCCTCCCTGTTTGCCGATCCTTTAGTTGCCCAAGCTATAGCACAAACTTCTGATTGGGACAAATTGGGCGAACAGAAGAGGAGTCGTATTAGAGCGATTTTACATGGCACAATGATAAAACAATACCTGACAAATAAGATTGCACCTAAGGGTCTTTTGGTGACCAACGCCCCTAGAATCTTTTTAGAAGACAGTGTGTTCAGAAAAGAATGGGCACAAATTGCCTGGCACTGCACACATGATTGGGCACTCCTTATTATAAAAACGGCACTTCGCCTTTCAGAGGCCCTTCTAGTGGAAATCCAGGCAACAGAAACCCACATAAAGACGACAATAACTGGCTTTAAAAAGAAACTCGATGAGTTTAACAAGGAACTAAATGAATACAAAGAAAACCTTGTTCAGTCTAAGGTCCTCAAATTTCAGAAGGACCTAAAAAAATGGTCACATGACAAAATTTACCCTTATGCAAGTACAGAATATACGCCACCTGACCGGACGAATTATAACTCTGATGCATCAGATGATTCCAATTCCAGTGGATCCAGCACTGGTAGTAGAGGGAATAGACAACGTGGCAGGGGCCGAGGCAGGAAACCCCAAAATATTCCACAGTGGTTCCCCTATCAACAGCAGGGGGGCGGAGGTTTTCATCCTAATCCATACAATCAACCACCCTTTCCAACAAATATGGGCTGGAATCCACATTTTGCACCACCTCCACATTTTCAACAGAATATGTATCCCCAGCCTTTTTTAGGGTTTGGTCCGAGAGGCAGGGGCAAGAGGAGAGGAATGAACCAAGTGCATTGGGAAGCAACAGACTCTGTGGGTGATAATACACGGAGCAAGACTCAAGAACAGAGGGCGGGCCCCAGCAATGTCAAAGCTTGATTACCAATCTGTCCAAGGTTATTCTAAATCCTGATGAGATCACATTTTTGGAAAAGGGTCTTGGCTTTATTCCTATGCCACGTCTTGACCGTTTTAAATTACATTGTGAACTCAGTGAGTTCTTTAGGAAACTCAGGCTGAAAACCTTCTTTGAGCATCAGAATTCAGCCGATAGTCAGGCTTTAACTAGCGACACTAACTTTAGGAACAAATCTACCTTTACACCTCCTTCTCATCTAATACCTGCTGAAATAATTGCCTTTGAGCAGGCGGTGTCTCGTGAAGTCGAGTTACTTGAGGAACCGATGCCTTTTAAACATCTGACAGCTTGTGAATTTAAAGCCATCCAATCACTCCAGAAAAACTCTGATATTGTCATCAAGAGTGCAGATAAGGGGGGTGGCATCGTTATACAGGATTCCACCGCTTATGACCAAGAATGCAGACGCCTGCTTGATGACACAAGAAATTACTCAGTTCTCCATCAGGACCCTTCTCCCTTCCTGAAGGATGAAATTATGGAGTTGGTTATGACAGCAGAACGCGATGGCTATATAAGTAAACATGAAGCAAATTTCTTAACTGGTTCTGAGGGCAAGATCCCGTACTTTTACACTCTACCCAAAACTCATAAAAACCGGTTTCTCCCTCCTGGAAGACCGATAGTTTCGGGTATAGGCTCCTTATTGGAACCGCTTTCCAAGTACTGTGATTTTTTCTTTAAACCATTGATACAATCCACAAGTACCTACATCAAGGACACCAAAAAATTGCTAGCTATGCTTTTAACAGGCAAGATGCCTGAGGACCCTTGCTTTCTAGTCTCTTTAGACATAGAAAGTTTGTATACCTGCATTCCGCAGGATGCAGCAATAAAAGTTTTGGCTGACGTTTTAGACCAAACAACCTGGGATTATACCACCTCCTGCACTTTCATTATCGACTGTGCTACATTAGCCCTCAGGCGCAATTTCTTTCCTATATCAGGACAAGATCTATCTGCAAAAAACGGGGACTTCAATGGGCAGTACATTTGCCCCTAGCATCGCGGGACTGTACGTCCATAATTTTGAAAAGACCCACATCCTTACACTCTCAATGTTATCCTGTGGCAGAGGTACATTGATGATGTGCTTTTAATCTGGCAAGGCTCAGAAGAAAGCCTTTGGCATTCTTTGATTGGGTGAACACCTGCGATCCTCACCTGAAATTCACATACCAGAACCATCCCAACTCCATTGTGTTCTTGGATGTTATTATAAACCGGGCTGGTGATCATTTAACCACTAAACCTATTCTAAGCCCACCAGTAAAAACAATCTACTCCATTTCTCGAGTTTTCACCCGCGTCCCTTGTGGGAGAATTTACCTTTTGGCCAAAATCTACGTATTCGTAGAAATTGTAGCAATCTGAGTGATTTTAAAGAACAAGCAGAAGATCTCAAAAGTAAGCTAATTACAAGAGGTTATCCCGAGAAAATCTTGAAAGAAAGCCGCAAGAGAGCAAAAAATCAAAACAGGGAGGCACTGTTGGAAGACTATAATAGGGACAAAGAAGGCGAAGCGCCTTTGACCTGTGTGACGACTTACAGCAATATTTCCAATGCTGTTAGTCGCTGCATCGGCACGCATTAGAAAATTCTGACAAGCAATGGGCGTGTTTGGCCAAAACCCCTCTTCTCCTATAAACGTGAAAGAAGTTTGCAGGATGCTTTGGTTCACACTCGTCCTAAAACTAACAACATGACACAGGATGCAAGCGTGCTCGCCACTTGGGGTTTTCCCCCAGTCAGTGGCCACTTTCCTTGCGGGGGATGCAGCGTTTGTCACTTAACAACAGCAACGAAAACACTAAATCTAGAAGCAGGCAAAATTTGGCATTTGAAAGGTCATACGAATTGCAACTCTAGCAATTTAATTTATTTAGTTACCTGCCCCTGCAATCTCAAATACGTGGGTATGACTACGAGAAAAATAAAACAACTCATTTGGGAACATCGTAGCAACATGAGAAGCCGTAAAAGTACAACAAAATTAACTACCCACTTTTTTAAACATGGCCTTTGCCCTAATAACATCAGATGGACAGTAATAGAGCAAATGAAGCAGAAAAGGGACAAAGATGGATTCACCGTCTTTCAACACATTTACAGGGATTAAATGATGCCATTCCCTGGGGTTCTGTAATGCGACGATAAGCGCATAATTCTGCATGATCTGATGACAATATTTCTGGGAGGCCTGCTGCATGAGTGTTTATTGTCTCTTTTTGTGGTGTGGGGTACCTTTAGTCATTAAGCTGTAGCCGTTATCAGCGGCTGCTGAATGCATTAAATATTGGTCACTTTTAGAAGTATAGGAGTTAATCATAATTTAGCGGCTGCTGAATCAAGTAAAAAACTGGATACTCCTTGACTCTTGGCAGTTTTAATTTTCCTTGTCCTCATTTGTACCAATAAAGTTTTTTGCCTATCAGCGTATAAAAATGATGTGAATACACATTTTATTTTCAATTAACATCTGTCCCTTTAATACACTAAAGAATAGTGGTCATGTGACCGCATTCGACGCTGATCACGCATTGGAAAAAAGATCGAGTAACGGCAGCTGAACTGCGTGAAAACACTGACAACCCCTTGATCTTGGGGAGTTCTATTTGCTCTTTAGTCTTCATTTTGACCTAATAAAGTGTTTTGCCTACCAGCGTGCAATAATGATGTGAATACACGCCTTTAAACCTCACATAAGTTCTGTCTCTTGAAAACACTACAACACAGATCGGAGGTCACGTGACTGTAACTGACGCCGATCACGTTTTGATAAAAAACTAGCGACACCGCGGGTTCCGTGTATTCGGACCGTGGATGTGCATGAAGTAGGTTGAGCAGAGGGTAGTCGCCTGGACGCAAGTAAGTGTGGTGGCAGGGCTTCCCCGTTCTTCGTCTTCTTACAATTGACTGCTGCATATGCTTGACGTATGCGCTTTTGACAAAAATTACGCGGTCAAAGACAAATAGACATCTCACCGTGTTTTTTGTTTTTGCTTTTTTAGTTCCTCCGGGCGTGAAGGTTCTCCTCTGTCACATGTCCATGTGGACTTTTACCCGAAATTGACGAGTGAGTTAATGGCCTTGAACCTGTTCTTCTTTGATTGAGGGTGTATTCTAATCGATTATGTAATTTAATCGATTAAGCTTTTAACGGGCCCTTTTCTGCCAAATGGCAACACTTCGGGGCTCTGAAACCTTTAGGACTGACGAAGGTGTTCTTTCGATGGCTAATGTGCCTTTTGCTACCTTGCACAATTCTGGCGCAATGTTTAGAATATTTAAACTCACAATTGGTATGACATGCTTGAGAGTTAGCGGGTCTGCCTTTCCCCCTTGCATTATCTGGTGGGATGTATTGAATTTAAGAATGCCATTGACATAGGATATCTTTTTACCAAACAGATTTATCATTCTATGGTCAAGGTCTTGTTGGAATAGGAAATTGATCAGACCAATCTATTGCTATAGAAGTGGAAGATCTGATGGCATTGGACTCAGTGAGGGAGAGAGCTAACATATTGTCATTGCTCGGTGTAGGGTGTGAAGAGTGTTGAAAGAGTGTTTGTAATTTACCTATGTTCTCAAGAATCAGAAAGGGTTGGCATCTGCAGATACCCCACTCTTTGCTGTAGTCACCTAGAGACATGTTATTAAAATACTTGAGGTTATAAATCAATCAGTAAGTGAAGTGGTCGTTGAAATTTGTATTGAGTTTAGGAGGATTGTAAATGCATGAGGTGGACATTATTAGTTACTGATGTTGTGATGGCACATTTATGGGTACTTAAAAGCAATGTAGCTTGTAATAGGCGATGATTTGAAGCTGAGGATGTTTGTTTGCGTATGATTGCTAAGTAGCCTCCTTTGGTCATTGCATTCTGCTCATCTAACTGTAAGATGACAACAGGTAACAGAAAATATCATGTTCCACGTTGCCTGCTTGAAAACCTTCTTAATTTGTATTCCACTTGCTCTTCGAACCCTCCTAAATCGGGCAGTAGTTATATCCACTTTGGATTAAAGCCTCCACCTTGACCTATCCAGCACAAACAAGGGCTCTAGAATGCTAATTTGTAGTAAGCTGGAGCTCTCATGACTCTCCCTGCAATCACCTTCACAGACATAACTGCAGAAGGGCTTGGACTTAGAATGGTGGCAATCAAAAGCTGAAATTCTGCACTTACAGACCCTTGGGCATGAAGACCTTAATCAGTATATATATATAAATAATTATCTCCACTATCCAACTAAACCTCAAATACAGATGCCGGAAAATGATATGTAATTATCTTAATACTGCTCAACTACTGTATTTGTTACTACATAATGGCTTGTTACAAAACCCATGTCTCCCGGAGCTAACAACTCACAATCATTATGTTTATAAACTGGGCATACTGCTGTGAACCTGGCATGGATCATACCTCCAGGATGTTAGCTTTTTGGATATACTCTTCACAAAGCATTTAATTTCCATTGTGCACACTGCCACTAGAGTCCACTTGGACAGACGCTTATGTTTCACAACTTACACAAATTTGATATCTTTCTTTACTTAGCTCTTCATATGATCTTATTTCCTACACTAATGTTACATGAACAGTGAATATTGTAAGAAGTCTGTCTTACTAATGTGTTGATTGAATCAAGCAGAATTACAGGAAGCAAATTGTCATGCAGAGTGACTACTTCAAAAGGCTCAGGGGCAGATTTACAAGAAACTGACGCATCTGTAGAGATGCATCAGTTTCCCTGCGCCAGCCTGCGATACCTTTGGAGAACATGGATGCGCTATAGAGGGGAGGGGAGGCGGGGTGGCGCCGGCTGGCGCTCATTGCATACATTTCGATGACACACGCTTTGCGCAGCAGACACGAGCAGGAAGCGAAAGCCTGCTGACATATGCTGCACTTTCTGAATCCTTCATTAACTTTTTAGACTCACTGCGACGCTCTTGTTTTAAAATTTGCACAACTGTACTGTTCTAAGGCCACCTTAAATGCTTACCTTTCAACTCTGACACCATTCTTGTTCTGCATACTCCCCAGTCCACCACAGGCTTACCCGGTTGTTGTGGAGGGAGGCACAGCATTCAGTCACTTCCGGGCTAGAGGGGAGGGGAGGCGGGGTGGCGCTAGCTGCCGCTCATTGCATAAATTTCAATGACACACGCTTCGGGCAGCAGACGCGCGCAGGAAGCGAAAGCCTGCTGACAGACGCTGCACTTTCTGTAGCCTTCATTAACTTTTTAACCTCACTGCGACACTCTTGTTGTAAAATTTGCACAACTGTTCTGTTCTACGGCCACCTTAAACGCTTACCTTTCAACTCTGACACCATTGTTGTTCCGCATACTCCCCGATCCATCACAGGCTTTTCCGGTTGTTGTGGAGGGAGGCGCGGCGTTCAGTCACTCCCGGGCTAGAGGGGAGGGGAGGGGAGGCGGGGTGGCGCTGGCTGCCGCTCGTTGCACAAATTTCGATGACACACGCTTCGCGCAGCGGACGCACGCAGGAAGGTAAAGCCTGCTGACAGAGGCAGCACTTTCTGAATCCTTCATCAACTTTTTAACCTCACCGCGACGCTCTTGTTTTAAAATTTGCACAACTGTGCTATCCTAAGGACACCTTAAACACTTACCTTTCAACTCTGACACCATTGTTGTTCCGCATACTCCGCGGTCGACCCAGGGCTTTCCCGGTTGTTGTGGAGGGTGGCGCGGCATTCAGTCACTTCCGGGCTAGAGGTTAGGGGAGGGGACGAGGTTATGGCGCTGGCTGCCGCTATTTGCACAAATTTTGATGACACACGCTTCACGCAGCGGACGTGCGCAGGAGGCGAAAGCCTGCTGACAGAGGCTGCACTTTCTGTATCCTTCATTAACTTTTCAAACTCACTGCAACGCTCTTGTTTTAAAATTTGCATAACTGTACTGTTCTAAGGCCACCTTAAATGCTTACCTTTCAACTCTGACACCCTTGTTGTTCCGCATACACACTGGTCCACGAAAGGCTTTCCCGGTTGCTGTGGAGGGAGGCGAGGCGTTCAGTCACTTCCGGGCTAGAGGGGAGGTTGAGGCGAGGTTGAGGCGGGGTGGTGCTGGATGCCGCTCATTGCATAAATTGCGATGACACATGCTTCACGCAGCGGACGCATGAAGGAAGGGAAAGCCTGCTAACAGAGGCTGCACTTTCTGATTCCTTCATCAACTTTTTAACCTCACTGCAACGCTCTTGTTTTAAAATTTGCACAACTGTACTGTTCTAAATGCTTACCTTTCAACTCTGACACCCTTGTTGTTCCGCATACTCCCCGGTCCACAACGGGCTTTCCGGTTATTGTGGAGGGAGGCGGGGCATTCAGTCACTTCCAGGCTAGAGGGAAGGAGAGGCGGGGTGGCGCTGGCTGCTGTTCATTACATAAATTTCGATGACACACGCTTCGCGCAGCGGACGCGCGCAGTGGGCGCGCCTCTGGCGCGCCTCCGGCGCACCAAAGGCAAGCCTGCCTGCACCCATACGCGGGCCCGACCCCTGTCTCTTTTACTAAAATAATAAAGACTTATACTCAGAAATCACTACTAGATTTGCTCCCCGTGTTGAATGTGAATTGTAGACCCCTAACACCAGATAATCAGGCTCCCAACTGTCACTGCTGTAGCTTAGCATTTAATACACAAATTAACAGGGCACATACTGATATTACTCCTTGCCCCTTGAAATTTAATCCTCAGTGGTCTTCTTCTGACAAAGCTAAAATAGCTCCTTCAAAAGAATTCACTTTTTTCAGCCTAAACTGCAGATCACTTCCCAAACATAAGGAAGATATGCATGACCTGCTACTAAACACACAGCCCAATGCCATTTTCCTAACGGAAACATGGCTAAATGAGAGTTCAGGACCGAATCTGGCAATTGCCTTACCCCTCAATTATACAATCCTTAGGAAAGATTGTATTAATAAAATTGGAGGAGGAATTGCAATTATTTTTTTAAATACCTACACTTGCAAATGGGAGGAGTTATCTTATGAAGGCTGTGAAGCCGGCTTATTTAAACTCTCGCTCACCTCTCAATTGACTTTTTCTGGGATCCTGATTTATCGACCTCCGGGTTCTGTTGGACCTTGGACATCGCTGCTTCCAGAACTCATTGCCCCCCTGTTAATAGAAGCAACGAACTTCACCATTATAGGAGATTTAAATATCCACTTTAACGGCCCCACATGCACTGTCAACTCCACCTTGATGGCTGATTTAGCAGCCATGAATGTGTTACCTCATACCGCTGAGCCCACTCAACAGGCGGGACATTTGCTCGGCCCTATTTCTTCTAATTTAATTAACATCTTATGCCAATCAGCTCTCCCCAACACTTGGTCAGATCACTTCCTGGTTGATTTTAGGATTAAACTGGAGACGCAGTGCATAAACTCTTGTAACAACTCTCCTAAAGCGGGTTTCAGAAATTGGAAAAATTTTGATATTGATCAATTTAATCAACATCTTCTCATCAACATTCCTGCCACTCTCCCAACAAAGATTGCAGAAGCGGACAACATTCAATCATGGCTGATGACCTCTGTAGATGCATGTTTACCGCTGTCCAATAAAAAAATGAGTAACCATCGCCCACCTGCACCATGGTTCGCTGACAAATTAAAAATAGTCAAAACCACATGCAAAGCTCTAGAAAGACGTTGGAGAAAGTACTATGCACCTGAGGCAAAACTTATCTATACATGGGCAAAAAAGGATTACCATGATCTTTGTAAAGCTGCGCCCGTGGAACATGCAAACCACACCATCACTTTAGTTCACAACAATCCGAAAGTTCTATTTAAAGTTGTAAAAGAGTTGTCAGACGTATATTGCCAACCCTCGCCACCAGAGCTTACTACAGCACAATGCAAAAACGTGGTGGACTACTTCATTGAAAAAATTTACAATTAATGCAATAGCATACCTACGAATACAGAGCCGCATTCCAAGCCCATTGCACTCACCTTGGACAGTACGACGTCTTCTAGGACACAGTCAACCTCTGCCACCCCAGGTGTGATGCAGGAAAGCTGGCTGCCCTTAGACATAACATCCTTTAGACGCATCCTTGCCGGTCTTAGATTTGGCTCCCCCAAAGACCCACTTCCCATTCACATTCCCCAAAAATTGGAACTACCAGTACTTAATGTCATCATGGAACTGCTCAACTCATCGCTACATGAAGAAATAGTACCAGCGGCATGGAAACAAGCCATGGTCCTACCCCTGCAAAAAAAAAGCAAATGCCGATTTAGCTGAACTTTCTAACTTCCGGCCTACATCCCTTCTCCCTTTCTTATCTAAACTCCTGGAGAAACATGTCAGCTAACAACTGTCTAAATTCACAGACTCACAAAAAAATCCTTCACGCATCACTTTCAGGTTTCGGAGCTCGATTCTCTACAGAATCCACGCTCTTGGGCATCACTGAAACCCTTCGTAAGCATCTGGACAGGGGAGTAACGATGGCACTCATACTGCTCGATTTGAGTGCTGCTTTTGACACCGTATCACACTCTACCCTTCTACAAACTTCACACTCTCAGGGTATTGTTGGAACAGCACTCAAATGGTTTTCTAGTTTTTTATCGGATAGGACCTTTCAGGTCTCCTCTCCTGCTGCTAGCTGTAAGGGCCATATTTCCCCGTATGGAGTCCCACAGGGATCCATACTTAGTATGCTACTCTTTAACATTTATGTTAGCTCCCTGGCCACTATCGCGCAGATGATACCCAGCTCATCTTCTACTTGTCCTCCAAGGAGACTACTAATGTATCATCGCTCCAGGTAGGGGTACAAAAGTTCGCTGGCTGAATGCTTTCCAATCGGCTGAAACTAAATGGTTGGAAAACGGAAGTTCTCATCCTTAGTAGGAACAAAGATCTTTGGGGTCCCCAACACTAGCCACCTCAAATGGGTGTGTAGTGTAGCTCCTATTTTCCCAATAGGCTCTGTGCATTGGAATAGTACCTACAGCAGTAAAGGCCTAGACCAGACGTTAACTAGGTCTACTACTGTCGATACTAGACTTAATTTTTGGGTTTGCCAGCTAAGCTCAGAGTTCGCTAGAAACTTTCTCGAATGTTCAAGGAAGGAGTTAACTCCCCTGATTAGACAAGAAGGGATTTAGTTTCTGACAACCATAGAACATGACAACTTTGCTCTCCCCTAATCAAGAGTCAATCTCAAGAGTCGTGTGAGCACAAGGCAATTATTTTACTCAGTCAGTACGTGCATTCTTAGTCTCATCAGAATGTAGAGAAAAGGAAGAGACAGGCGTGTTCAATAAAAAGGTGTTATTTATTGATCAGTCTCTTTTCTCGTACAAGAGAAATGGATCGATATTATTGCAATACTTATAGTTAAGTAAAGTGCATACATTAAAAGCAATAGTATAAAATAATACTGTAAAAACATTGATATGGTTTCTGAGCCATATGATGTTTAAAATGATTAAAATATATTTACATACACATATACATTTGACTAAACGTACTCAACTGGTGTTTCTAAATACGCCTACCCCGTGTACCTGACCTAAGTCTAATGCGTGGGCGGGAATAGAAAGTTACAGTTTAAGTTAAGTTTGTTTTTGCCAAGTGAATAACTAAAGAATTCTCTGTGAGGGGTTATTCAGTTCTGTACCTGGAATTTAGGATGAATGAGGAATGGTATCTCTTTCTCTGCTCTCGATATTCCAGGCTGCCTGCGAGGGCTACCCGGAAGCGCCGGTGCTGGGTCTCTCGGCTTGAGATAGCAGCGCGTCTCTCAGCGCGTCAGGAAGGCGGGGCTGCTGCCAGCGGGGTCTGCTTCTGCTCTCGGCTTCGGCAAGTATGGCTGCTCCGTCTTGTCACCACGCGTGTGTTTGCATAGGGCAAGGTCGGCAATATTTATACCTTAAAGGTGCCGAGATTGACGTAAGGATGGACATAGGTACGTCAATAAAGATGTCATACGACTTGCTCGTTAGCACATTCTTTACTAAAGTTCTCTGTGAAATCAAAACAATGGCCGCACGGATTTTCCAGGTTGTCATAGGTTTGATTTGTTATGAGAACGTCGTATGCCTTATCAGGGGCTGGAGGAATGTCGCTTGTCTAATTAGATCTCAAGCGTTATGACCTAATCAGATAACACGTTCCTGTGCCGTAGTGTGACTGCGTCAGATAACGGTATCTGCATCATGGGGGATTTCTTGCCTCATGGGCTGACTGTTAGTTAACTTGATAGTTAGTTTAACCAGAATAGGGTCAGGAATAGGGGGACTGATTCAGAACCTATAGAAATACACGACACCCACTCCACGCTAACTATGGTCATATCTACTAATCTATGCATAGTATAACATAGTACAACATACTATAGAGTATAGTGTATACCTTACCACCCCAAAATACATAAATGCATTTCGAAATTTTCAAATATACTGAAAAATTGCAGTCATATATATTGTATGCACTTAAGCTATGAATTAAATGCAAAAGTAAACACGCATTTTTATGCATTATTGCTTATTGGTATATGAGAAATACACATGAAATGGCTCTTAATATGGCTATACAGAAAGGAAGTCCGAGACCATTTCATCACATAATAAAATATTTGTGAACATACCAGCGGGCAGCTAAAGTCTATAAAGTATCTAAAAATAGAAATCTTAGTTCTCTAGGAATAGTTTCTTACTTTAAGCAGAAGATCAGTGTCCCGGGGAAAAATATGTAGAAAAATATTTCTAAGGGGCTTGCTGAAAAAATTGCTGTCTGTGAACTGGAGTGAAATTGTTCATGTGACTTTATTTTTAAAGTTGAAGGCCGAATTCAGGGAACGCCGTGTGCGAGTTTACTCAAAAGTCTCTATTTCTGTTCCGGAGAGAACATCATATCATTCAGGCTTTCGAAAAAACTGTCAACAGCTTCATGGGAAAGTTCCACTAAGTCGGAAATAGGTGTAACCATGCATTCGTGCGCATGATTGTCTGCATTGACATTCTGATTCGCATTGCTGACAGAAGGTCGTACCTGTTCGATGCTGCTTTCATCTTGAACTTCACTACTCTTCAATCGTAGTGGTGAAGATTCCAGGAATGCCGTCATCAGGATTGGCAGCCTTTGAGGGCAGCACAAAGCGTGAACCTTGGTAGGAACCAACAGTGTATCTGCATCCACCGGCGCATCCGATTGTAGCGTCAGACAGGTGTCTAACACGCATTCTTCTCCGCATAGCAGACACCTTAGTACAGGTAAAACACACCTTTGCCACATTGGTCGAAATGATAGAAACCAAGTCATGTTTAGGTCTCTAAGCCGGGAGATTCCCAGGATTTTTGATATCCGGTCCCGGTATCCAATGGCTAGGATCGTATCTTCCATTGTCGCGAGAGTTTGATCTGTGACATGGGTTGCCATAACGAAAAATAAGGACTAGGAATAGGATTCCTGCAATTAGTCCCAGGATCAGGGGAAGTCCGCCAAAAATCGAATGGACGAAATCTGGAAAAATACCCAGTATGGCTTTGAATGGTGTTAATGCCATCGAAAATACTGTCTTAAATACCTTTGAGACCCCAGTGGTATCAGAAATATTTAAGATTTCGCTTAGGATTTCCGCGAAATGTACGGGGGAATTAGTTGATAATAATGTATGTATCTCTGCAGTCGTCCTTGCGACTTGTAGATCATACGTTTCTTTTGATGACGTGAGCCTTGTAGGCGTCTGAAGAAGCACTGTTTTCATTCTGCTTAAAGTGTCTATTCGAATAGAAGTAATTTTCAAACTGGGCCATGCCCTTGCCTCCCTGTCTGGAAAGGAGCTGGGGAACAAAGAACGTCCACAGCACTTGACCTTCGCCGTTGTAGTGACTAGATAAGGAGTCCCGGGCATAAGACTGCAACATCTGCGGTCTACAATAAGAATGTAACTCCCATTATAGAGTCTTTGAAAGAATGGTTCTATTTCAGTTGCAGGTGCGCCTTGCTGGTGACATGAAAGGTTGTATGAATTCCCTTCACAGGCTCCATGCAAACTAATAGCGTTACACAGAAGCGTGCCGCTTAGTGACATAGCACAATTGTTGCCACTAAGAAACACTTTCTGTCCTTTATTACTGACACATGCATGTGAATAGGGCAGGTTCCAAGTTGTTTTAAGGTACCCCTTTCCCAATTTCTCGTACATGCCAGCCTGTATATATTTTTGGCAGTATTGAAACCTGAAGGTTGAGATTGGAATATTTATGATTCCGTGGATTATCCATTCACTGACAGGTCGTTCTGACATTGTCAACGGTAATCTTTCTAGTTTTTCAATGCTCAAGATTGTATAATCAGCACCCTTTTGCGCCATACCGATTTGTCTATCAGTAAGGTTAAAGATTTGGAATAGTGACGTTGTGTTGATTAAACGCCAAGGCACATAGCCTGAACGCAGATTTTGTAACGTCCAGCCAAGTTGTACAATAGAACGCAATTGTGACTGACCATGTTGTAATAACAGTAAGTCTTGCGATAATATATTGATTGCTGACGACACAATGCTGTCCAAAGAAAAAATTCTGGAGGACAGAGTCATTAACCCATTGTCCACTACAGAAAGTGATTTTTCCAAATTAATACGGTCAATTTCCCGTATTCTTTCTGCTGTTTCAATTTGAGTAACCTTCCAGGCCTCATTGTATGCTGCATATACAGAGGCTGCTATGAAACGCTTTTGACGCTGTTTGCGTGGTCCCATTATGAAATCACGCAAGTCAGCACCATCAGTAAGTAAAGTTAGGTGTTGCTTAATTTCAGGCAGTGTGGAAGTTTGTAGCCATTGAAGGCATAATTTGCCCACACTGTAGGTTGTTATTATCCCTGGGTGATGTCTTTGGGGATATCTAGGGTCTGGCCTGGTCATTTTAAAACCCTGTGTTTTATTCAGGAATCTATCTTGACAGTTATTTGTATCTGTGGGCCAGATCAACCATTGTTTCCAATCAGGATGTGTTCTGTTTTGGTGAAGTATATGGTTTACGTCTATCTCTTCATCTGTATCAGAGCTATTGCTAAATATTGTTGGCTTTGGAATAGACGGGTTATTTAAATCTTTGATTTTGGCTAAGCCAAGACAGGTGGTTTGTTGAACAGTGTCATTTAAAAATATCATTTGTTCTGGGATCATGCAGGCTCTAAACAAAGCTTCTATACCCTGTACTTGCCATTCTTTTGTACCCCAAACACTTTTCAAATCAACATTTTTGTCCCAATAATCAAATCCAAAAGTATTCATTTTTTCGAAGAATGTATCTGAATATATCAATTTTGTGTTGGTTATCATGGTTTTCATCCCTGTCTTGTTTGACAATTTAAAATAAAATGTTTCAGCATTACTTATGTTAAAACCTGAAAAATATGAATATTTGTCATAAACGGTTCTAGAGCTCCCTTTTGGAGGTGTAGCACAATGTTACAAACAACAAACAGTTTTTCTAGGGTTCAAGGGAAATATTTAAAGACCAGAGCACAGTTATACTCCCCACACAAATATTGAAAAACAACAAATAACTGTGGGTCTAAAGAGTGAGCTCAAGACATGCTAAATATTGCTGGCTATGTGTCTGCTACTACAGGAACGATAGAAGACAGACTGGACAGTTAACCACTGTGAAAAATGTCCATCAGTTACGCGATTTTAGGCACCCAGTACATCATTTGGTCTACTCCACAGTAGTATCACCACCACTCTATCTCCATAGATGTATATTGGGGATACAGAGTGATGGGTGGATGTCTGGTAAATAAGATTTAATCGTAACTCTGAGCAGTGCACAAAAAAATGAGTGTGATAAAAAATTATAAGTGTAAGATTGGATGGTGCGTGCAATTATTACTTTATTCTGGAGTCAAGCACCTCCAAGTTTAAAAACAATAGTGCAAAAAAGTCAGGTGGTTCAAGCAAATACCTTCTGACTGGGCTATCTGGTCGACATGTTTCTGCGGTGACTGGTCAGTCATTAGACCATCCGCTTCCTCAGGACCCATAAACTTAATTGCTACTGCTAAACAAGTGAATGTGAAAAACAGGACATTTGTGAACGAAAAAAAGTGTCACCTGTACACTTCCATTATCCTCCTGTGAGTGTCCGTTTTATGCCAAAAGCCAGCGAATCCACATGTAATGAAAACACAAACATTCACAGCACTTATGTTAGTTCATGCTATGCACACATTATTAAACAAATTATTCAAATACTACATCTGGGTCGAATGACCCTAGTGTGTAAAACCTAGTCAGCGTGATCAAAGTCTCACCTTAATTTGTAAGGGGAATGGCCTCACCTCACCTGGCAAACAGCTCAGGAAAATGAAGCACCGCTCTATAGTGCAGAAAAATATATATACAAAGGTCAGTGTAGAAAGACAGTGTCAGGCAGGTGCAGAGTCACCACCTACAAGATGCCAAACAGCACCCAATAGGGGTCAATTATCTTATCATTGTTCATGAAGATGGCATATTATGTGACATAATTTAGAGTATATTGTTAAGCATTTAAAAAGACGCCCTGAGGTGCCGATCAATAATGCCACACATTGCTTGTATACCAATCGGTAGTGATATGGCCGAAAGCACCAAGGGTCTAAATGCATTAATGGTCAACACTCATTGACACAATGAAATAAATGTTATCTGTTTTTTAAAAAATGTTATCTGTTTTTTTATAGGTCGCGCTGTGTCAACAAGCGCGATCTAATCATTACCACAAGTTGCGTCTGTCGCGCATTTCATAACGAGTGAAGAGTTAAATAAAGCCCCTCATGATGCTTAGATGGTCTATAACTATAGACGCGGAGGTGCCCACAGACTGTTAACCCCAGATCGATCGCGCTGTGTCTAAAAGCGCCGTCCACCCATATCTGCAAACAGCGTCTATCATGCATTCAGTTGTTAGCAAATAGTTATTGAGTTAACTGAAGCCCCTCCTGCCGCCTCACCTCTCCGTCGGTTCTTCAGTCAGCCGTCCGGGCTGTTTGGGGAGGTGCTGCGGGGGGCGCCGTGCACTTCCTTATTGTTTCTGAGCCTGCGCGGTAGGACACGCGCGCGGCTCATAGAACTACAGGAATTGCAAAGACTGACGGGAAATGTGGTCCCGCTCACGCTAGGCAGGTCAGAACTACATAAGCCCATGGGAAATGTAGTCTCGCACGCTTTGCGTGGTCGCGTTTATTTTTACTGCCGCTTATCATAAGCCTGTCCAATGCAACGCGGTGACAACAGAAGTCAAGAATGCCCCGCGGTATTTTGATTGCTAGTCTCAAGGTGTCAAGTATTCAAACAACCTCCTGTTGCCATCAGGCTCCTACTCAGTGCTTCTGTGAACCGGTATGGTGAATAATGTGTGTGTTAATGTTACAGAACTCACCAAATACTAAGCATATTTACAAGCCAGACTTCTCTCCGGCTATGTGGCCTGAATTGGTGTTGTGGAAATGGATGGTTCAAACCTCATTAGATAGGACTGACCTCAGGATAGTGGCCGGTGGCCAAACGCAATAGCCTCTCAAGTGTACATGCAGACATTGAATGATGAGATCAAGGAATGAACCTACAGTGTCATCCACGGGATATCTTCGTTTAACCCGTCCTTATCACTGTTGAGCTTGTACACCCATTTCTGCTCGATTTTAAACAGGTATCTTGAGATGTCCGTGATGTGAGTTGGAATGTTAGGTTGTTCTAGCACAGTCCACTCAAACTCCGTTGGTCCGTGCCCAACTAGGATAAAATGATTCGTCAGTCTTGTAGCTTGTTTCTTACACCTTATTGTGCTCTTGTGTTCTGAGATTCTTATTCTGATCTTTCTGGTGGTCATCCCGACGTACCTAAGTGCGCAAGGGCAGGTGATGAGATAGATCAGATTCTTGCTGTTGCAATTGGTGAACCTCTTTTGTTCCCATGGACGATTCGTCCCTATGTCAACAGAGGTGGTCTTTTTGGTCTGTGGACATGCTGCGCAGTTCCCGCACGGATGGTGCCCCGTCAAGGGTGGCATGTTCCATAACGTCCCCACGTGAAGGACCTCCTTAGGAGGAGGTCTGGTATGAACCAGCTTGTCTCTCAGACTGGCAGCTCTTTTAAACGCAAAGAGTGGTTGTGGTAGGGAGTCTTCACCGGTGTTTAAAATTCTCCAGTGTTTACGGACTATACGCTGAATGGCGTTGGATCTCGTGCTGAACGTGTTCACGAATGTGAGCCTGTCGTTCTTGGTCTTAGGAACAGGGGGTTCCAATAATGCATCCCGGTTATTGTTCGCTGCTCTCTTCATTGAGCGCCTAATCAATTTCTTCGGGTAGCTTCGTTGGGCAAGTTTTTGATGCCAGGTCATCAGAGTGCTTGATCGAGTCTTCTTTGATGGTACAGTTTCGCTGCACTCGCAAAAACTGTCCATACGGGAGGTTGTCGCGTAGCGATTTGGGATGGCAGCTGGTGTATTGTAGCAAAGAATTGCGAGCCATGGGCTTTCTGTATAGCTCAGATTTCAATCCCTGTGGTGTGGCTGTAATCAACAGGTCTAGGAAGGCCAATGAGTGTTGGCTGTTCTCCAAAGTAAACCGTAGATATGTATTCTGCTCGTTGAGCCAGCTGTGGAACTCGTTGAGAGAGCGTTCATCACCACGCCAAATCACCAGTATATCGTCGATATACCTCTTCCATGAGCAAATCGATCCCAGAAAAGGGTTCCCATTGGTTAACACACAGTCCTGTTCAAACTTGTGCATGTACAAATTCGCGCGTAACTGATGGACATTTTTCACAGTGGTTAACTGTCCAGTCTGTCTTCTATCGTTCCTGTAGTAGCAGACACATAGCCAGCAATATTAAGCATGTCTTGAGCTCACTCTTTAGACCCACAGTTATTTGTTGTAGCACAATGTTCCCATTGATTATAATTTAAAACATTTCTAGGTTGTGCAGATTTATGCAAAAAATGGTTACCATAATGGTTATAGCAATACATACTATCATAATTTGTAGAACCTTGCAAATAATCATGTTTTGTAAATTTAGCAGACATTACTAAGTCAGACATCATATTGTTTATGCTTTCGAAGTCCCAATCATCAGCAAATGAGTTTGGTTTTGCAAAGTCACTCAAGGAGATCTTGATTTGGTGTGGATATTTCAGGATCTCGACCGGACCATGAATTTCATAGTCAGTGTTGTCCCAGGCTACCCCACCAGGTATCGGATTGGCTGTGAAGTTGGCTGAAGAAAGTTCTGAAGAGAGTTCTCTTTTCTCGACGTGTGAAGATGTGTGTGGTTTGAGGACCAAGTTGATGTTCTGACTTGCTGTGTCCATTTTAGCATATTTTCCCTCAATGAAGCGTCCCAAAGTAAATACCATGATGAGCCAAAGTATGAGGATAAATGCACCAAAACCCACCCAAAACTCAATCCATGGAGAAACCAGATATGTTTGTTTCAGTTGTTTCAAAAGTTCCTTCGCTTTGTCTTTAAAGGATTTTGATGATGGCTGTGTCTTTGATTCACTGAAGCCTTCAGAGGAATCATCGAAGTTGATGAAGTACCCGGATGCAGTTCTGTCAATTGTTCCAATTGCTTCAGGATTTTTGTTTCTTGCATTGTCACTTGGCACTTCATTGTAGATTGGTGTGTCTCTGCTAAATGTCTTTATTTGGGTTTTAAGAGGTCTGAGTTCTATTGCATTGTTGCATAGTCCTTCTTGTTCTTCTTTAGGCGTTTCGAATGTGATGAGCCTTTTTGTTAGGACCTCTGTGCTGGTAGCAAACCTTGGTGTTCTGCTACTTATTGGGAGTCCACTTGGCCTACTGTTTGTTATCGGCCACATGTTGTGGTTTTACCAGGTCGATGGATACAACTCGGTTCTCCTTTTTTCCAGCAAGTGGCGGTAGTACAACTGATCTTGTCCCGTTGACAGACAAGACAGGAACTGCTTTTCTGTAAGAAGGCCCAAATTCCTTCTTTACCGCGATCTTCTCCCTGACTAGATCCCCGACTTTTGGAATCCAGACAGGTCTTGCTGGGACAGGTGGTGATTCTTCAGTGGTTGTTGGCTGTTGTTTCAACTGTATGTTGCTCAGGTCTTTTCTTGTTTTGTTTAAGTCCTGCAAAATAGCCAAACGGTCTTTGACATCAAAGGTTTTTTCTATTACCACTGAAGTCTGACTATCAAGGTCAGAGATCAACATCCTAGTTCCGAATAATAATTCGTACGGACTGAATCCCTTCAGAGAATTTCTTGGCAAGTTATTTAGACTACGTTGGACACTTATTAGATGTTTGACCCACCCAGCTCCCGAACCTAATACCTTTGCCGTTATAGATTGCTTTATGTCACGGTTTTTTCTTTCAACAATTCCGTTCCCCTCAGGGTGAAATGGACAAGAGTACCGCAATTGCACGCCCATGCTGACCATGGCCTCCTTATAAGCCCGAGAGCTAAAAGCAGGACCATTGTCCGAATGCAGCATGCCAATTGCGTATGTGCCGATAAAGACTCGCAAATCTTTTATAACAGTTCTGGCGTCAGCCGTTCGCTGGGGCCACATCCATATGAATCTCGTGCATGAGTCCACTGCGACCAAGATATATTTATAGTTACCATCCCTTTGTAAGGGACCGCAGTGGTCTAGATAAACACAGGCTAATGGTTTATCCGAGATTAGAAGGGGCGTCTGTGCTGAACGTCTCACAGTTGATACTTTCATTTTTTGACATATTTCACATGCTAGAACATAGTTCCTTGTTTGTCTTCTCATTTGTGGCCACCAGTATCTCTGTTTTAATAATGATACAGTGGCTGAGACGCCAGCATGGGTAGAAGCAAGCCCTTCGTGTGCCGCTATTATTAGTCCTAATCTATGTTCCATGTTTGGAATTGCCCTATCCCCCACTCCAGGGATTCGAGCAAAAGGAACATTGTTTGCATCAGTTATGTATGAGTATTTTACTGGAAAGCCTTTAGGGAGTGGTTCTATCGAATCCTTTTCTGAAGCGCTGACAGCTTGTAATATTTCGCTGTCTATTTTTGTTTTTGACCGGGTGATCGCAGCTACGGAAGCCGTTTGCACAGCTGCCTTCGCGGCCTCATCAGCCAATGAATTCCCTGCAACGTGAACGCCATCACGTTGATGACTCAGTGTATGTATCACGTGAGTCTTTGGTAGTTCTTTTTGTAAAAGAGCTACTTGTTCCCAGAGCATTTTATGCTTGATTGTGCCACCTTTCGCATCCTTGAAACCGTTCTGAAGCCAGATCTGCAAGTATTCATTATAAGACTGAACGCAATAATACGAATCGCACACTATGAGTGTGGGGAATTCTCGATCGGTATTTTCAAGCGCCATCTTGAATGCTAGTAGTTCAGCTCGCTGAGCTGTACAATCTCCTAGGGATTGTGTTTTAGTGAGGGTTGGTTTAAATTTCCCTTCGTGCCAACGACCTTTAACAATCGCGCACGCAGCACTGTAAGCTTGTTTACCCCCTACTGCGGGTTGTGCTGATCCGTCTGTATATATTATACAGCCGTATTGGTCTAGAGGCAGAATTTCGGTTGGCGGAGGACATTCAAATTCATATTGCAGAAATTCTTGTGTTTTTAAGTAAGGATCAAATTCGTACACCACGTCTGTTGCAGCAAGAGAGTTAGCCCATTGTATCCATCTCGGATGGAGTGCTTTAGCATTTGGAATGCTTGCCTTTGTTACCGCCTCTAAGGCTGGTATTGGTGTCACGATTATTATTCGTTTACCTTGTGCCAGGGCTCGTTCTTTTGCTATAGCTGTCTGTGTTGCTGTAAGAATTTTTTCCGTTGGGCTAAATTTCATTTCAGCCTTAGTGTACAAGTGTGATTTGAATGCAATTGGTACCTTTTCTCCCTCATTAGAGGTTAGGTATGTGAATCCGCATCTCCCTGGGATGACTCGGATCACAAGGTTGCGTGTGTTATCACGTGTTTCTAATTTTGTTTTAATTAGCATGTCTGTTTGTAAGGATCTCAAAATTTCTGTGTGTGTTTGAGTCCAATTGGATCTTTTAAAGTCTGGTTTAATTAGATCATAAAGGGGTTTGACCCTTTCTGCGTAATTTGCAATGTATGTTCTTCCGAAATTTAGGAAACCTAGAATCGACTGTAAGTTTTTTAGTGTTCTAGGTGCTTGGATTACGGCACATTTCTCTAGGAAATTGTCTGCCAGGCTTTTGCCTTCACTTGATAACTCGTATCCTAAGAATAGGACCGTCAGATGGGCAATTCTGGACTTTTTGAAGTTGAATTTGTAACCCTCTGCAGCGAACCCAAGTATTATGGTGTTCACTCTTTTCAAGTGAGTCTCCAAGTCATCATCTGTTAAGTAAATGTCATCGACATAAGATAATGCTTCATCATCATATAGTTGTAGTAATTCTGTTACTCTCGCTGAGAATACCCCCGGGCTGTTCTTGTACCCCTGGGCTAACCGACAGAATTGTTTTTGAGTGCCATTTACTGAGAAAGCAGTTAAATATCTGCTCTCTGGTGCTATGTTTTGACAAAAGAATCCATTGGAGATGTCCAAGGTTGTTTTGTATTTTTTGCGCACTATGTTATTCATTAGTGCAGCACTGTGTGAGTTTTGCACTGCAAAGGTTTTGCAACATGTGTTAAGGTGTCGGTAATCCAAAACTAGACGATATGAATTGTCTGGTTTGGAGACCGGAAACAAAGGATTGTTCATTTGTGAGGTGCAAGTTTCAATCACCCCCTGGTATTCTAGCTGATCTAGTATCTCATTTACTTGTTTTTTAGCTTCTTGCTTAATTGGGTACTGCCTTTGTGCAGTAGGTTGTGATTTTAACTGGATTTTGTGAGGAGGAGAATCCTCATCCCATCCTACATGATTTTTATATAAAGCAGGTGCTAAGGCCACTGCCCACTTTCTAGCAAGTGTGTATTTTTTATGAATCGGTATTTGATTCGAGAAGGCAGGCATAATTACTTCTTCGCCATGAGGGCACTCCCTGACAAACTCTGGTGGCCAGTCTTTTTCAGCTAGAAGGATGTCATAGCCTTTGGAGAGGTTATCCCAAAATAGTCCCCTTATTTTCCTAGTCTTATCTCCCTCTATACGTAATGTTATCTCGTATATCTTGTGGGGCTTGCTAACTCTGGTGTCTGCAGTTTCCACTTGAAGGTATTCATTCGTGTCCACTGTCTCCAGATGATTCATAAGGACTTTGCGAGCTATGCTCACCTCTGCTGCGCTGTCTAGCATTGTCTGAGCCCATTCTCCGTTTTTCAGTTGTGTCCTCAGTATTCTCGGCATTGTTAACTACCTTGATACTGGCTACCTTCTTTTTTGGAAATTGTAATTTCTTTTTTAGCTGAGCAGGTTCCTTGTCTTTGGACTTGGCGTGCTCTTCTGATCGTCCTCTTCTTTCCGATTTCTGCGAGGAAGTCTGAAAAGATTGAGAGGGACGCGTATCAATGTCTTGATATCTATCAGGTTTTTTAATATTATCCCTATTTCTAAGGTTATATCTATTCCCAGAGGGGTCACTCTGCGGTGACCTCTGTCTTTGGTTTGGAGATTTCTCTCTTCGCCTAGGAGACCTTCCTCTGGACTGGAATTTCTTTTCTTTAGGATTGGATTGTTTATTTCCATCCCAGTTCTTTTTTGGTGAATTATTATTATTAAAAAAAAAAAATTCTGGACTTGTAGTCAGTTGCGGTTTTAGTGGTATTCCACCTAGACTATCTCTGCCTAGTTCTTCATAGGATTTTTCTATGATTCTGGCAATTTCAGCTGGTTGGTCTGCTATATCTGTCTCTTTTAACCTCTGGCGGATCGCCACGTTTGCTGCTTCACCTTTTATGTTGGCTAATAATATAGCCGAGACCTGCTTGAAGTCTTTTAGTAATTTCATACCAAGAGTTAAAGCAGGTTCTGGACCGTATTCATCTTGAATTTGTTTTAGCACATCTGGTATTACCGAAATGGATGGAACACTGTGCGTTTTTGTGTAGATGGAAGCAAAGACTGTACCCCAAGTGTCACAGTCCTCAATGTGTGGTGCGATTCCCATTGGGAGACATATAGTCAGAATCCTGTGTTTTTCCAGCGGGGTGGTGTCAGGAAACACCGCCTCTATTTGGGTGATTTTCTGTGCCAACCAGAATGGTATTTGTTCCCGTTTAGCTGGAACTTTACCTAGGCAGGATTGGATGTTCTGTGGTGTAATTTTATTTGTGTTCCCCTGGTGAGGGGTCAGCTGTGGAAGTTTAATCGCTGGCTGAATTGTTGAAGTCCGCATTACATACTGAACTAATTGTCTATGAATTTTTAGTAGTTGTTTTAGCTGTATTAACAGCTCTGCTGCAGGCATTCTTTCGATGTCTGGATGTGGTGTGTATCCGGCTAAGACCGGCCACGTTGCTCCTGGTCTTCCTAAAGGACCGAGCCTTGTAATGTGATTGTTATGTATTAGGGCGCCATCAAATAAGAGCAAATGCTCTTGGAATTTGAGTGGTACTTCCACCTCCTCGAAAGGAGTGTACGTTTCAGGAGGTTCCTCTACTTTGTAATAGTGGAAGTACTTTGTTACAGCATTTGCTGCTGGAAAATGTATCCATGAATAGTATACCTCTGTCTGCCGATATTCGTGTGCCTCAATTACGAATATGACTGTGCCACCTCTAGGTGTCAGTCCATTTTCTATAAGTTTTAAGGTTATAGATCTCCTTTTAATGACCGGAATGAGTGTTATATTCGGGTCTGCTGCTTGCATGGTAGCATCAGCATCTGCGAGTTCAGTAGCTAATCTAACTGCCTCTCTTTCTTCATCACTGTCTCCCATTTTACAGACAGGATGGTATTATGTCTATTTGCAGATCAGGTTTCTTTATGGAACAAAGATTAGATGCACAATATTTTGGAACTGTTTATCCTTCAACGTTGACTTGACCAAGAACCATACATAGGAGTTCCCTCCTGCGAGGTTTTGGAGGATATTACCTTTCACCCACTCCAGACGTCTTTGGAGTATTTGGGAAAAGGGGTCTGAGTGAGAAAGCACGACTGAGTTACTCTAAATGTCTTACGTTAGTTTTATCGCCCTTTCCAAACGCGTTGGGCGCCATGTAGTGTAGCTCCTATTTTCCCAATAGGCTCTGCGCATTGGAATAGTACCTACAGCAGTAAAGGCCTAGACCAGACGTTAACTAGGTCTACTACTGTCGATACTAGACTTAATTTTTGGGTTTGCCAGCTAAGCTCAGAGTTCGCTAGAAACTTTCTCGAATGTTCAAGGAAGGAGTTAACTCCCCTGATTAGACAAGAAGGGATTTAGTTTCTGACAACCATAGAACATGACAACTTTGCTCTCCCCTAATCAAGAGTCAATCTCAAGAGTCGTGTGAGCACAAGGCAATTATTTTACTCAGTCAGTACGTGCATTCTTAGTCTCATCAGAATGTAGAGAAAAGGAAGAGACAGGCGTGTTCAATAAAAAGGTGTTATTTATTGATCAGTCTCTTTTCTCGTACAAGAGAAATGGATCGATATTATTGCAATACTTATAGTTAAGTAAAGTGCATACATTAAAAGCAATAGTATAAAATAATACTGTAAAAACATTGATATGGTTTCTGAGCCATATGATGTTTAAAATGATTAAAATATATTTACATACACATATACATTTGACTAAACGTACTCAACTGGTGTTTCTAAATACGCCTACCCCGTGTACCTGACCTAAGTCTAATGCGTGGGCGGGAATAGAAAGTTACAGTTTAAGTTAAGTTTGTTTTTGCCAAGTGAATAACTAAAGAATTCTCTGTGAGGGGTTATTCAGTTCTGTACCTGGAATTTAGGATGAATGAGGAATGGTATCTCTTTCTCTGCTCTCGATATTCCAGGCTGCCTGCGAGGGCTACCCGGAAGCGCCGGTGCTGGGTCTCTCGGCTTGAGATAGCAGCGCGTCTCTCAGCGCGTCAGGAAGGCGGGGCTGCTGCCAGCGGGGTCTGCTTCTGCTCTCGGCTTCGGCAAGTATGGCTGCTCCGTCTTGTCACCACGCGTGTGTTTGCATAGGGCAAGGTCGGCAATATTTATACCTTAAAGGTGCCGAGATTGACGTAAGGATGGACATAGGTACGTCAATAAAGATGTCATACGACTTGCTCGTTAGCACATTCTTTACTAAAGTTCTCTGTGAAATCAAAACAATGGGCGCACGGATTTTCCACGTTGTCATAGGTTTGATTTGTTATGAGAACGTCGTATGCCTTATCAGGGGCTGGAGGAATGTCGCTTGTCTAATTAGATCTCAAGCGTTATGACCTAATCAGATAACACGTTCCTGTGCCGTAGTGTGACTGCGTCAGATAACGGTATCTGCATCATGGGGGATTTCTTGCCTCATGGGCTGACTGTTAGTTAACTTGATAGTTAGTTTAACCAGAATAGGGTCAGGAATAGGGGGACTGATTCAGAACCTATAGAAATACACGACAGGTGATCTCCCTAAACCATCTCAATCAGTCCGCAATCTTGGCATAATCATAGATGACCAACTCTCTATGAGGCAGCAAGCTTCCAGGGCCCTTCGACCTGCTTTCCCATCCACAAATGGTTGAGGAAAATACTCTGGATGCTGCCTAGTTCCACACAAAGAACGGTAGTACAGGCCCTAATAACATCCAGATTGGATTATGGCAACATACTTTACTTGGGCGCCAATAAAGAAGTGGTTCGTAAGCTGCAAGACATCCAGAATTCTGCAGCCAGGTTACTGTGCCAATTACCTAGAAAGGCACCTTCACTGGCTCAGGGTGAAAATTCAAAGCCCTTTGCTACATGCACAAGATTAATTCTGGTACAGCGCCACAGTACCTCAGGGCGTTGGTTCACCCGTATCTTCCTACGCACCTTCTTCGCTCTTCATCTCAGGCGAAGTTCCAAGTCCCCCGGATCAAACAAGCACGCATAGGTGGTAAATCATTTGCCTGTCTAGTACCCTCACTGTGGAACTTCCTTCCCTTACAACTCCGGCATGAAACTATATATCATAAGTTTTGAAAAGACCTGAAGACTTGGTTATTTAACCAATAATGCAGCTCCCTCTCTTGTGTTATGTCCGTTGGCGCTGGGAAACCTCCGGGTAGCTGTGCGCCCTATAAATTCCATAAATATAAATATTTACAATACGGCACACCATGGAGCAAGGACTGACATATGCGTCAGAAATTCTGACACACCTGTTGGCCCAAAAGTCACGCATTGCTCTAGTGGTTTTGCAAGCACGACCAAACTCCAGCAATGCAAGTTGAGACCTATACTTATTGCACTGCGTCACTCCTTACGCCTGCTTCAAAGTTTTGACGCAGTGGTGTCCTAGAAGTGGCACAGTGAAATCTTGTAGATTTCACTGCGTCACTTTCACGAGGCTTTCCTGCGTGGGAACACCCACCCTTCATACATTATACCTGACGCAGGTATAATGTGACGCAGGGCTTTACAACATGATGCATCTCCCTAGATGTGTCATGTTGTAAATTGGCCGCATTGTTTAAGCCGCCGCAACAGTAGCGCAAAAGTGTCACATGGGGCTTGTAAATCTGCCCATCAGTTTTTTCTCTTTTGCTGCCAATTCTACCTTCAGCATGTAAGTATGTAGTTTAATCTGTGGTGCTAAAATATATTTTGCAACAGGGATGTATACTGGCATTGATGGTATTATCTTTAACTTATTACTTGCTCTTCCTTTTGCTTATAACAGTTTATGTTCTAACTTTGGATAATAACTGGGAATATAATCATACCGGATGCGTAGGTCAGTGTACATTATTACATATTCCTTTAGAGCAGGGTTTAAGATAACCGCATATATTTAAATGGAGATATGTTAAAAATCTGACATGGATCCGGCCCTCCAGAACCGGCATTTGAGAACCCTGACTAGAGCCAACAAGTAAAAGTGCATTTTCTTTATCTTATTCATAGTAAGAAGAATATCAGAAAATTGAAACAAGTCAAATACCTTTACTGCCAACACCTTCGGAGGCAAAGGATAGTTCACAAAATGAAAAGACTCTGTATCAATCTGGTGGAGCACTTCTTCTTCCATAAGACAAGTCAGTAGTTCAGTTTTCACTATCATTGACTGGAGAGCCAGGCTATTGTACAGATATGGTTGCTAAAGACATGCAAGACATGTACATGGGTACCGCAACCCCCTCCCCCACTTCCAGATCAGGTTTGGTGGGCTCTACACTTGTGCCACCCAGGCCACTGTGGACTATAACTACCCTCCGCCCCTAAAAGTCGATTCTGACAGGGACTTTCAATTTCCCCCAATGCGTAGTGTTGCACCCTCACTGCCACAGCTAGACTGGTAGATGAGGTTCCAGGAACAAGCGTCTCAGCTTGTAGTCTTCTCAGGGAGCCACATGTCCCTGCCGCCTTGCGGAGCACCTCCAGGGGCCGCTGAAACTAGGAATGTGATCAGCTCGCTGTCTTCGCCAGACTGATGCTGGGCATATGCTGCTCGTGCTCCTCTCCCACTCCAGTACCAGAAGAGAGGAACACAAAAAACCCAGGTATTCCGCTATCTCAATCACGAATCCACTATGGCCATTACCACAAATCCTTTACCACAAACATGCCTTTACTAAGCATGCCGATTTTGTTGTAAAGGCATGCGTAGTAAAGGTATATTCGTGGTAAAGGATTCGCTCCCATGGACATGCGTAGTAAAGGAGCGTTCGTTGTAAATGATTCGTGGTAATGGCCATGCGTGGTTTTTACAGCGTTGTTATGGCTGTTTACCTTGGAGAAGTTCAAATCCCTCATCTTTACACCTTGCAAGACTGCTGTGACAGCCGGTCTTAGAAACTGTGTCAATAGCATGAAGTCCTTAGTCAAAGCACAAAATGTGTTCATTTGGGATCTGAATGAAGTGTTTTTCATGGGTAGCTTATTCCTTATTATGTTCAGGTTCCACCATTTAGACAGAATGAACAGGATTGGACATTGCTCTGAGATTTCCTCTCCCAATATAGAACACAGGAAGGTAATCGGTGGAACTGAGTGTGATGTGAGAAAGTATTGAATTATAGAACATGAGTTATGAAGGCATGATCCACAAGAGAACTTCTTCCCTTTGGGGCACAGCAAGTGCCAGTGGTCTAGTAGACCATGATTCTCCAATAGATAGTGGAACACTGCTGTAAACCTTCAGTTACCTCTGTCCAAAGGCCCAGTTCAATAAGCTTGATGCAGTCGGGGATCTAAGGCTGTTTTCCACTCTCCACCAAAGCTAACCTATCCATCGCCAAAATTGAGATCTCTCAGTGTTCTGAGTGTACACAGAGCCAAATATGAGGGGGGAGCAAAGAGTGTTCATTTTTGCGGCATGCTTCCCCATTGGATCTATCCATGTTGTTAATCATCTACTGTAGAGATTAATGGAACAAGGTTGCCATACTGCATGTCTGGGTTGCTGGATGGAGCCTGAATGGGATCATTGAATGGATGAGTCTGAAAAGTCGAGTGCTGCTGATCACACTTAAACATCACTAATTCAATAGGTATGAGGTGTGTTTCATGTATCAATGCTATGTCCGGGCTTTTCTTGTGCTGTAAATAGGGGGTTAAGTCATTCACATTCAAAGAGAGACTTGAGAGAGGTATTAGCCATGTGGATTGTGGCATTTATGCTGACTGAACTGGTAATGGCTGATTATTTCTTCTATATTAATCATCTTCTTCTGCAGGTTTCCATCCTCTAATGCTGGCTAGCTCCTTTATCGAGAACAAAGGACAAGAGAACCCTACTCACAAGGAACCAGGGCAGTTAAATTATTTTCAGAAAAACAATGGCTCATGTGGACTAATGGAAACTTATTCTTAATAAAGCATACACAATGGCAATATACAGGGTTAGATTGATGTCAGAACGAGAGCAAGCCGAACACACCATGGAGATGATTTGTATGAACAATGATTTATACAGTGAGTTTTAAGAGAAAACAATATATACATGGTATTAAATAACAGTCAAACATTGGTGAATGGTGTTCCAGTGAAAAAATGGAACCTAAACTAATGTTGACATATTTGTGACGTATGTACAAGGTTTCCTTTATAACATAAAGACGACCATTAAAAGGTATATATTGTGTAAATCCACGATTTATACAATGATAAGTGCTGGATAATGCTTCACTTTTGTAAACAGTTTATGTTTTTTCGACCCGGTGTGCAATATAGGGACTCTTCAGGACCTGGGAGTGTAGGGGCACCCAAAAAAGATAGCGGGATAATGTCAGTCTGTGGCTGTGAGAAAACAGCTATGTTTGTAACTGGAGGGAGCAGTGTGTATAATACCTGAAGGATGGTCTGCACAGCCTAGTGTAGAAAGAGTGTCACCGTGACTCTAGTGAAGAAAAACAATATTCACAGGGGACCCAGTCGGGCGCTGTATTTGTGAGGAAATGACGCGTGGTAAAGTCAGATTCAACCGTAATGTAGCTTACATGGCTACACTGAGGCAGCAGAAAAAGGAATTTAACTGCCCTGGTACCTTGTGAGTAGGGTTCCCTTGTCCTTTGTTCTCACAGCCAGACTGACGTTATCCCTCCATCTTTTTTAGGTGTCCCTACACTCCCAGGTCCTGAAGAGACCCTATATTGCACACAGGGTCGAAACGCTGTCGACTGTTTACAAAAGCAAACCATTATCCAGCATTTATCATTGTATAAAGCGCAGGTTTACACAATATATACCTTTTAATGGTTGTCTTTATGTTATAAAGGAAACCTTGTACATATGTCACAAATATGTCACCATTAGTTGAGGTTCCATTTTTTCACTGGGACACCACTCACCAATGTTTGACTATTATTTAAATACCATGTATGTATAGTTTTCTCTTAAAACTCACTGTATAAATCATTGTTCATAAAAATTAAATCCATAGTGTGTTCGGCTTGCTCTCTTTCTGACATCAATCTAACCCTGTATATTGCCATTGTGAATGCTTTATTTAGAATAAGTTTCCATTAGTCCACAGGAGCCATTGTTTTTCTGACAATAGGCTAGCTCCTTTAGTCAGTTGTTCATGTAGACATGAACAGCCGTGAGCTCACAGCAGGCTTAGAAGAGAGCCAAGGCAAGGAAGCCAAGCCAGTCTGTAGGGACTTCACTCCTATGAGGCTATTGTCAGTGTGTCATTTCTGACCACCGCGTATTTGTTTGATCAAAGTCAGTTCTTTAAAAAAACAGAGGCTTCCTGCAGTCGCCTTCAAAAAGAGAAGCTACTGGAAGGCTTGGGCTTAGATATGTGCCAATGAAAAGCAGAAATGTACTTACAGACCCTTGGACGCAAAGTACGTAATTAATATATATATAAACTAGCAGCCCGTCCCGACATTGTCCGGGTACGAATTGCTGCCGGCCAGTAGTATATTGTTTGGTAGGATTTCGTTTAGATAGCATTTCTTATCTGTGACAGGTCTGTGAAACGCTCCGATTCACAGTGCACTGCTGATGCACTTAAGAGTGCGCGTTCAGTAGTGTGTGAACTCGAGTTTCCCTACGTTATTTTTCCTTGCAATATTATATAGCGCAAACTCGACAACATGGCATGAGCACAATTTACATTACAGAAGAACACATTCATTTGTGGTAGGCACGGGGAGACAAATCGATTTGCTTGGAATCACAGGATGTTGAGCTGATGCCGAGATTCGAACGTAGCTCCCCAGCTCTAAAGTTCGCAATTCTAGAACTTGTGGCAGGAGGTGTGTCTAAAAGTGTATGTCGGTGCTGGCCATCAATGAGAGAGACCTGTGCATTTTTCAAATGGGTGGTGAAAAAATATGAGTATGTTGCTGGAGATGTGGGCCGCCATGCCACTAATGTACTTACCGGGGAGGGTAAACACCCATTATTCCGCAAATTTCTTTCTGCATACCATCACTCCGCATACTTTCATTACGAAAGTACCATGACTACGCAATGCCATTATAACGCATGACATTACATTTTATATGCTTTTACCATGCATACATTTACAACGAAATTCGTTGTAAATGCATGAATGGTAAAAGCATGTTTTTTTCAAATATTTGGATAAGGTAAGTATGGGTATTAGGGTATATGTTTTGGGGTACTGAGGTATATGTTTTGGGGTGTTTTGGTATTTTAAGGGTTCAGATATAGTTTTGGGTTATGGGGTACAGGGGTAGTTTTAGGGTTTAGGGATAGGTATGGGTTTTGGGGTACGGGGTATTTTTAGGGTTCAGGGCTAGGTTTGGGTTTTGGGGTATAGGGGTATTTTTAGGGTTCAGGGGTAGGTTTGGGTTTTGGGGTACAGGGGTATTTTAAGGGTTCAGGGCTAGGTTTGGGTTTTGGGGTACAGGGGTATTTTTAGGGTTCAGGGCTAGGTTTGGGTTTTGGGGTACAGGGGTATTTTAGGGTTCAGGGGTAGGTTTGGATTTTGGGGTACAGGGTTATTTTTAGGGTTTAGGGCTAGGTTTGGGTTTTGGGTTACAGGGGTATTTTTAGTGTTCAGGGGTAGGTTTGGGTTTTGGGGTACAGGGGTATTTTAAGGGTTCAGGGCTAGGTTTGGGTTTTGGGGTACAGGGGTATTTTAGGGTTCAGCGGTAGATTTGGTTTTTGGGGTACAGTGGTATTTTTAGGGTTCAGGGCTAGGTTTGGGTTTTGGGGTACAGGGGTATTTTTAGGGTTTAGGGGTAGGTTTGGGTTTTGAGGTACAGGGGTATTTTTAGGGTTTAGGGATAGGTTTGGGTTTTGGGGTACAGGGTATATTTATAGGGTTAAGATGGGTTAGTGTTTAAGGGTGTTGGGGTATTTTAAGGAGTAAGTGTGGGTTATGATTATGGGGTGCAGGGGTATTTAAAGGGTGGGATTAGCACACGATATGAGACATGGCATGAAGGGCGGAACGTACCACACGCCCCCAGCGTTTGGCACGCCCCCAGCACACGCCCACAGCACAAAGCAGACACGCCCACAAGGGACTACTTTGCTGGCACGGTTCTTTTACCTTTTAAATGTATATGGGGGGCGTCTGCATAGCCTATGTCCTTCTGCTGCAACTGCCCTTTCCAACGCTGTATTGGGTGTTGTGATTGGTGCTGTGGTTCCTGAGAACACCCGCCTCAAAGGTTTGGGCTCTCTCTTTATTATATTAGTATGGATATAAATAATTCTCTTCACTCCAATGCTAGTGCCATGCAAGTTTAAAATAAGGTCTCTCTGCTGCTTGGTTGCACAGCCAGAGGCTAAAGGCAGAAAGTTCCTTGTAGACGTTTTTATAACCACAAATCATATCATGCCCCATAACCCTCAAATGCACATGGACAGTTCCACCTGCTTGGACTACTACCCGACTACCCCTAGCATCACATGGCTCACCTACTGGAGACAGCATACACAGGCTGTAGGTATAGTATGAAGCTCAGTCACACTAGGCAGTGTTTTATCACAGTCAGCATATCACCTCCATTCATGTCATGGTGCCTGTGGAATCAGTGCAATGCTAAGTGGGGCATAGCATATGTGAAGGCCCACAATGCATGATTACTAGGGTTGCACATGGCCACAATGCCTGGTTACTCACCGGTAATATCCATTACTCCGAGTCCTGGTCTCCCAGTCCCATTCCTTAACAGTGAGCAGCTAGCAGAGCTTTTCAGCACTTCCCCCAATATGGCGCCACCAATCCGGTGAGGATAAACGGGGAAGTGCGTCATAGAACATCCTGAGAATACCAAAGAAAACCCAGAAAGGAAAACAATCACCAAGGCAAAAACCAGGGAGGGAGGGAAGGGCTCAGGACTGGGACGGGGAGACCAGGACTCGGAGTAATAAATATTACCAGTGAGTAACCGGGCATTACCTCCTCGTCCTGTCTCCCCGTCCCATTCCTTAACAGTGAGCCCATACCCAAGCACACGGTAATTGTAAGAAAAAAACAGACCAAAAACTGCGAGAAAAACAGGTCCATTTTAATCAAACAGAAAACAGTACACATTACAAATCATGCACTGCAGACAGGACATGAGCTCCAAAGGCAGCAGAGGCCGCCACCCCCAACCGAAGCCGCAAATGCGAAACAAACGGAAGGGGAGCAGCCGAAGTGACAGCAATACAAATGTCCCTCAAGGAGGCCCCCTTGAACATGGCCTAGGAGGAGGAAGTGCCTCAGGCCGAGGAAGTGCCCCAGGCCGACCCACCCTGAACAGAAGAAGGGATAGGACAGCAGGCAGAATCGGAAGCAGAAACCACAGCACCCCTGACCCAATGAGACAAGGTGGACAAAGAAGGCCGAAGACCCAGCCCAGAGAGGACACAGATGACAAACAAGGAATCAACCTTACGGAAACCAGAGGTACGCTCCAAGCATATGCGGAGAGCCCATAGCACATCCAACAAATGGAAGACCATCTCCTCAGGAGAGGCCGGATCGGGAAAAAAGACCGGGAGAACAAAATCCACCTGACAGCGAAAGGAAGACAACACCTCAGGCAGAAAAAACAGACTGGGACGGAGAATGACCTTGGCAGCACAAAAGCGCAAAAAGGGGGGAGAAGCCATCAAAGCCCCAATCTCACCAACCCTCCGCCCAGAAGTAATGGCCACCAGGAAAAGAACCGCAGCAGAGAGGTACAACAGGGCCACGGAGTCCAAAGGCCCGAAAGGGGGGCCCGCCAAAGCCCGGAGAACCAAGGGAGGATCCCAAGGAGGCACAGGAGAATGGGAAACAGGACGCTGAAGCAAAAAGCACCTCAGGAGGCGAGCCACCAACGGAGAGACAGAGGACACAGAGGAACCCCGAAAAGCAAGAATGGCAGCCCACTGCGCCCGCAGGGAAGAAACTGCAAGCCCCAAGATAATACCATCCCGCAAGAAGTCTAACACCCTCACCGCCTCACAGGAGGCAGAAGATAGACCCCTCCCAAGACACCAGAAGGAGAAATACTTCCAGTGACGGGCATAGGACTTCAAGGTGGAAGGGCGCCGAGACAGCTGGAGACAATGGGCAACCTCCACTGAGCAACCCAGACCCAGCAAACTCAACCACTCAAGTACCAAACCCCCAGCCGGAGGCGGCGCAGGGATGCAATCCTGAGAAGAGGAGCCCGCAGAGGGGAGGGACACAGGGGAAACCTCCAATGTGGGCAAACAGAAAAGGACAGCAGAAGGGGAAACCAAGACTGCTGAGACCACTCCGGAACCACCAGGAGAACCTCCGCCCGATCCAACCGAAGCTTCCGGAGGACCCGCGGAATCAAGGCAAACGGAGGGAAGGCAAACAGCAGCCCCGCCGACCAAGGAATCGAGAAAGCATTGGTAGCCCACGCCAACCGAGAGGGAATGATGCAGCAAAACAGAGGAAGAAGGGCGGAATCCCCCAAGGCAAAAAGATCCAGCCAAGGATGGCGGAACCTGAGGACAATCAGATCGGACAGACACAGGGATACCGAGGAGGGAAACACCCTGTTTAAAGAATCCGCAGGCCCATTCTTCTTCCCCAGAAGATAGACCGCCGTCAGAGACAAGAGACTCAACTCGGCCCAAAGCCCGATCTTCCGGGTCAGGAGAAACAGAGAACGACACATGTACCCTTGGCGATCCACATAAGCACGAACCACCCGGTTGTCCGTCTGCACCGAGGCCGCCCGACCCCGAAGGATAGGGGCGAACCACAGAGAGCCAACCAAACAGCCCTCAACTCTTTCCAGTTCGAGGACTGCAGGGATTCGAAACGGGACCACTGACCCTGAGCCTTGGAGGCACCCAGAACCGCACCCCAAACCAAGGCACTGGCATCCGCGGACAACACAACCACAGACCGAGGAGGAAGGAGATCGAACCCCCGGGAAAGAGACCGAGGGGACAACCACCACTGGAGATCCGCCCGAATCCCCGGAGTGACAGGTATCAGAGTCTCGTAGTCCAGGGAGGCAGGAACCCAGTGCGACAGGAGATGATGTAACAGGGGATACAGATGTAGCCTGGCCCAAGGAAGGAAATGCAAAGTGGACGCCATCTCCTCCAGACTCCTCAACCAGAGACGGGCAGACACCCGGAACTGGGACAGAAGCCAAGAAAGGTGACGAAACAAAGTCAACTGGTGCTCCTGGGAGAGGAACACCATGCCCAGGTCCATGCGGAAGAGAGCCCCCAGGAACTTCAGGGACTGGGAGGGCACCAGGGAGGACTTCCGGCGGTGGACGGGGAACCCAAAAGAACCCAGGAGAAGACACACCTGGTCCACAGCCGACAGAGCCAGAGGGGCCAAGAGCCTGGTGAAAACCCTGGGTGCCGAGGAAAGGCCGAACGGGAGCACCCGGAACTGGTAGTGCAGGTCCCCCACAGCAAACCGGAGAAACCGCTGGTCCGCCGGATGGACAGGAACGTGCAGACACGCATCCATCAGATCCAGGGACGCCAGGAAGCCTCCCAGAAGCACCAGAGGCAGGATGGACAGCAAAGCCACCAACATGAACGTACGTCCGGGAAAGAAAAGAACGTACCCCTAGAGACCCAAAACAGGGCACATAACAGGAAGTATCCATCACGGAGACCAGGAAGAGGAACGAACAAAACCCCCCGCCCCATACCAGAAAAGGAACCACCACGACAGCCATCTATTACAACAGAAGGCACACACCTCCAAGCAAGGCCACCCCCGTAGAGGATGACGGGGCTGGGGGGAGGACACCCAGAAGATCGGGGGGATATCCCGAACCGAGAACCCATGGACACAGGCCGCAAGGACCAGGCATCTGCAACCGGCAACCACTGGGGCAGACAAAAAAAAAGGTGCACCCCCAGCCGGGGTCCGACCACCCAGGAACTCAGAAAAGGGCCAACGAAACAGGACCGATGTCCGAGAGGACGCAGCCAACCAAGAACGCATCCAGACATGACACCAGTAAAAGAAGAGCCAGGGCCAGGAATCAGTACCAGGGACCGGACCACGCAGACAGAAAAGGACGCAGCCCGACCTCAAAGAGGCAGTGCAGGAATGCTCAACCGCCCCCTCCACTCGCTGACCCACAGCGGCAGAGGGAAGGGCATCATGGAGAAACCACTGAGAAAGACTGAGTCAAAAACTCTGAATGAAAGCGTACCACCTGGAGACACATTTACAGCATGGGCAGGATTTGAACCCTGGCCCGTGAGGGTGGACACCACCAAAGGCACAAGACTTACCTTAGAGCAAAAGCTCCTTGGACCATGAGTGGAACAAAAATCCACAGCAAACGGTAGACCCAGGCAGACCCCCGACCAGGGATCAACCAGGCAAAACACGACCTCAGAAACAGCAGGAGTGAAACTCATGACAACATGCATTGTAATACAGTGCACGTTCACCCATAGGTCACTTGGAGCATAAAAAACAGATGGATGAAAGGCTGAGTGGACCCGCCGGGATCTGAACCCATGATAATGAGGACGAGAACACAGGCCTCTGCAGTGGACGCAATGGGCCACTGAGCCACCAGACCCAGCATCCCCACAAAGTAAGAGGCTCGAACCACTAGGCCACAGTGATGTCATCAAACGAAAACAGGCGATATCAGGGCGGCACGGCCGTAGCCCTGTGACCATGACAAGACAGGTCGCTGTAGCGGATGTAGCACACCATGCGCACAGCGCTCCGTAAGTGCCACACAAACACCCCTTACGGACTTCACCACAGCAGCAGAAGGGGCAGGCCAAACAAGAGGTCCACCAGGCACCATGGCCAGAGAGCATACGCACCACCAATGAGGAGGAGCAGGGCAGCCAAAGAAGGAGCCATCGAGGCATCCGACCACTTAAGCCAGGCGGTAAGGGGGCAGACGCATAAAAAAGAGACCGGCCTCCCAACAAAAACCAAGGGGAGGCAGTAATCCCAAAGGACGCTCCGCGCCGCAGGGAAAGAACAGAGGGCCCCCGCCCGCTAAAGCAGGGCGAGATGGGACCCCCGTGAGAGGAGCGGCCATCAAAGCAGGCCGTGTACCAGAGGGCGAGGGGCAGGGAAAAGAACAGGCACAAACGGCTGCTAAAGCAGGCCGCGAGAAGGCACAAAATACAAACGTACATTTCCCAGCACCAACCCCAAACACAAGAAAAATAGCGGCCGCTACAGCAGGCTGCCAAAATAAACAAATGAAAAAACAGAAGGGACCCTTACCCGACCCGCAGCTCCGCTAGGCATGAAGGCAACTGACGGAGTCAGAAAAAAAGGAACAGGATGTTCTATGACGCTCTTACCCCTTTATCCTCACCGGGGATGTATGACGTTACAACGCAGGCTATTACAACGCCTGCCTTTACAACACGTTTTTTACATCGCATACCATTACAACGCATAGCGCTTTTGGGTGTTGGATAGTGAATAGTTTAATTTACTATTCCAACTCCAGTCCCCGTGGACACTAGGGAAGGTTATTGGATAGTAAATTAACCTATTCCCTATCCTAGAGCGCCCCCCAGCGCAATGCGTTGTAATAGTTTGCGTTGTAATGACCGCGTTGTAATGGTAGTGCGTTGTAAAAGTTTTGTTGTAAGTGATGTTTACCCCTCACCGGATTGGTAGCGCCATATTGGGGGAAGTGCTGAAATGCTCTGCTAGGTTTTAGGTTTCTTGGGAGCAGACTAGCTGCTCACTGATAAGGAATGAGACGGGGAGACAGGACGAAGAGGTAATGGGAGGCCCGAAGGTCTGGATTGCCCCATGTCTCCCCTAGAGGCGGTGTGCAAACCAGGGCATTTCACGTCAGGCCTGTGCTTCCGTGATGTAATCAAACGAAAACAGGCGATATCAGGGAGGCACGGCCGTATCCCTGTGACCATGATGAAGACAGGTCGTTGTAGTGGATGTAGCACACCATGTGCACAGTACTCCGTAAGTGCCTCACAAACACCCCTTACGGACCCCACCACAGCAGCAGAAGGGGCAGGCCAAACAAGAGGTCCACCAGGCACCATGGCCAGAGAGCACTCGCACCACCAATGAGGAGGAGCAGGGCAGCCAAAGAAGGAGCCATCGAGGCATCCGACCAGTTAAGCCAGGCGGTAAGGGGGCAGACGCATAAAAAAGCGACCGGCCTCCCAACAAAAACCAAGGGGAGGCAGTAATCCCAAAGGACGCTCCGCGCCGCAGGGAAAGAACAGAGGGCCCCCGCCCGGTAAAGCAGGGCGAGATGGGACCCCCGTGAGAGGAGCGGCCGCCAAAGCAGGCCGTGTACCAGAGGGCGAGGGGCAGGGAAAAGAACAGGCACAAACGACTGCTAAAGCAGGCCGCGAGAAGGCACAAAATACAAACGTACATTTCCCAGCACCAACCCCAAACACAAGAAAAATAGCGGCCACTACAGCAGGCTGCCAAAATAAACAAATGAAAAAACAGAAGGGACCCTTACCCGACCCGCAGCTCCGCTAGGCATGAAGGCAACTGACGAAGTCAGAAAAAAAGGAACAGGATGTTCTATGACGCTCTTACCCCTTTATCCTCACCGGGGATGTATGACGTTACAACGCAGGCTATTACAACGCCTGCCTTTACAACACGGTTTTTACATCGCATACCATTACAACGCATAGCGCTTTTGGGTGTTGGATAGTGAATAGTTTAATTTACTATTCCAACTCCAGTCCCCGTGGACACTAGCGAAGGTTATTGGATAGTAAATTAACCTATTCCCTATCCTAGAGCGCCCCCCAGCGCAATGCGTTGTAATAGTTTGCGTTGTAATGACCGCGTTGTAATGGTAGTGCGTTGTAAAAGTTTTGTTGTAAGTGATGTTTACCCCTCACCGGATTGGTAGCGCCATATTGGGGGAAGTGCTGAAATGCTCTGCTAGGTTTTAGGTTTCTGGGGAGCAGACTAGCTGCTCACTGTTAAGGAATGAGACGGGGAGACAGGACGAAGAGGTAATGGGGAGGCCCGAAGGTCTGGATTGCCCCATGTCTCCCCTAGAGGAGGTGTGCAAACCAGGGCATTTCACGTCAGGCCTGTGCTTCCGTGATGTAATCAAACGAAAACAGGCGATATCAGGGAGGCACGGCCGTAGCCCTGTGACCATGATGAAGACAGGTCGCTGTAGCGGATGTAGCACACCATGCGCACAGTGCTCCGTAAGTGCCACACAAACACCCCTTACGGACCCCACCACAGCAGCAGAAGGGGCAGGCCAAACAAGAGGTCCCACCAGGCACCATGGCCAGAGAGCACACGCACCACCAATGAGGAGGAGCAGGGCAGCCAAAGAAGGAGCCATCGAGGCATCCCACCACTTAAGCCAGGCGGTAAGGGGCGGACGCATAAAAAAGCGACCGGCCTCCCAACAAAAACCAATGTGGAGGCAGTAATCCCAAAGGACGCTCTGCGCCGCAGGGAAAGAACAGAGGGCCCCTGCCCGCTAAAGCAGGGCGAGATGGGACCCCCGTGAGAGGAGCGGCCGCCAAAGCAGGCCGTGTACCAGAGGGCGAGGGGCAGGTAAAAGAACAGGCACAAACGGCCGCTAAAGCAGGCCGCGAGAAGGCACAAAATACAAACGTACATTTCCCAGCACCAACCCCAAACACAAGAAAAATAGCGGCCGCTACAGCAGGCTGCCAAAATAAACAAATGAAAAAACAGAAGGGACACTTACCCGACCCGCAGCTCCGCTAGGCATGAAGGCAACTGACGAAGTCAGAAAAAAAGGAACAGGATGTTCTATGACGCTCTTACCCCTTTATCCTCACCGGATTGGTAGTGCCATATTGGGGGAAGTGCTGAAAAGCTCTGCTAGGTTTTAGGTTTCTGGGGAGCAGACTAGCTGCTCACTGTTAAGGAATGGGACGGGGAGACAGGACGAAGAGGTAATGGGGAGGCCCGAAGGTCTGGATTGCCCATGCCTCCCCTAGAGGCGGTGTGCAAACCAGGGCATTTCACGTCAGGCCTGTGCTTCACCCTTGCACCTCGAGGCCTAATCACTACTGCCAATGTCTTCAGTCTCCAGATGACACCAGGCATTGTTCCAGTGCGCCATGTTCAATGCCAGGGGATTGCTGTCTTTTGTGCGGGCAGCGGAGTGAGCAGGAACTCGAATAGGATCTTGCCATATTGTCCTTCCCCGTGCATAAGTCTCAGCCTGTGCAGTACAAAGGATGTCAACAGGGCTTTCTCATTATCGCGATCACGGTGGGGATGGCCGCTAGCATGCGGCATCCTGTTCCTGTGTCTGTGTTACACCCGCTGCTGTCCAAAGCTCCTTCTTAACGACTGTGGCTTAACGGCCAGAGCTGCTGACTTGTAAGCTGGGGAACCAGCTTCGAGTCTGGCTGGAGGCAGAAGCATCCTGTGATCCCGGGCAAAATCACTTATTCTCCGCGTGCCTAAATAAATAAATAAAAGATTAATGTGTCCGTCTGTAATGCGACTGGTGCTCATGTAAAGCGCTCTGATGCCTTCGGGTCGAGTTCGCGCTATATAAACTGCAAACAAAAAGGAGAAGCAGTGTAAACTGCTTGGGCACCGGTGATGAAGTCTAACCATTCACATATGGCTGAAAGATTGTACATAGTCGGACATGCAAAGGATGGAAGAGGAAGCAGTGCTGTTAACAGAATGTGTTAAAACAGCAACACATTAGAACTCATAATTATTTTGCTTCAGGTCGGTAAGGATTGTCTTTGCTTGAGCAGGGCATTGCCATCATAACAAGACTGTTTCAATGTCTTTGATGTAATGCCAGTTACATCTGGATAAGTGAGAAAAAGTCCAGAATGTGGAAGATCAAAATATTTGCTGAAGGAGTGTACAAAGATATACATTTCAGCTGTGTCCACCGAACGATAGTCTGGTCTCTAGGAAAAGATCACAAAGGGGCTTTGCAAGATTGTGTCTATAGCACCAGTCAGCACGCCAGCCTTATGTAACCAGCATCACTTTACTGATGTTTGATTTTAATATTATAGTTGGCATCTAACAGAATGTCATCACCAGCCTCTTTTTATTATGTCTTTCATATAAACCCTATTGTGCAGACTCCCTTGGCATGCGCGTTGCTTGCGCACAAGACAGGGAGGCGACATGAGATGCTTCAGAACTTGTCCGAGCATGACTCCGGCTCCAACTTTATTGAAATCCCTGACGACGTGCCTTTTGCCAGGATGAAGCGGATTCGTGTCATGTGTGTGCCCTCACCCCATTACATGGCACACTACATTCCCTCAAAACTTTTCTTTCGTTTAATAATCAGCAACTCAGGTATTGTTCTTACCCCCTTTGGTTATACTATGTTAACCCGTACTAACCCTCTTATCACTGTTTGGAACCTGTTCACACGCCTTGGTAAGCGCTCTGATACCCCCGCGTCTAGCTAGCGCTCTATAAAACTCTCAACTAAATAAGTAAAAACTAACGCCTTCAAGTTGTACCCGTAGCACTATGGGCACTGGTTTCTCTTGCAAGAACAGAGGGGCATATTAACAAGGGCCGGCGATAAATATCGCAATGCGCTTGCATATTTATCGCCATCTATCTCTGGAATTTATCGCCTGGTTAGCGCGTTATCAACAACGCGCATCGCAGAGGCAATAAAAATTCCAGAGATAGTGTGGATATCGCCGTTTTCCATGGTGGAAAATGGCGATATCCTAGATGATAGGGCCTGTGGTCTTAGCCACAGAATCCACCCCCCATGTTAAGTATGCCTTAGTCAGGAATTTAACAGACGTTAAATTCCTGAGTTAAGGCATACTTAACGCGATTTAAATAATCGCTACCCGTCCTTGTTGATATTGCAAAGCTGCCTTCGCAATATTTTCCCTGGTTGGTCACAGCCACGCCTACTTTGCATCTCATTAGCGATGCAAAGTTAGGCGTGCAGGAAACTGGCGCTTAGTCAGCAAAACACGCAGTAGCGTTTCTTTGCTGATAAGGCAATAAAATTATCACCGCTTTTCGGCCAATAACACCGGCAAAAGTGGCGATAATTTTGTAGCGCCGCCTTGTTAATATGCCCAGAGTCTTTGAGTCTTTGTGGTTAGCTAATACGAGGCTGTAGATAATAGGGATGGCCGTGGGACAGTCTACAAAGTGGGGGTGGCATCTCCACCATCCCGAGGTGGCCATGGTGGTTCAGCCTGATTTGGTCCATGACCTCTCTGCACACTGTTATCTCATTCATCATTCCACTCTTCCAGGTCATGTCTGCCACCATCCGCTTCAAAATAAGCATGAATGGCACCACGTGGCACACCAGAGGGCGCTGTTTTTTTGCTGCTGCTTGAGTATATTTTCTACTCGAGCTGCAGTTTTCTCACTGTAAATGGTCATGACTTCCCATGCTGGGACAATCTTGCCAGGTGCCCTCCGGGCACCCAAATATTACGCTACGGTATGCCAATTCTTGCTTGCCATGAGAAAAAACATTGCCACTAGGTGGAATTTTGCTGGAAGTCCACATAACAAGTGTAACTTGGAATGGGCAAAACTCTTTGAACTCCGCCGGTGGAGCAGAATTTATCGCCCAGCCCTCCTTGTTCATGGTGTGTATTAGCCTTTCAACCTCCTTGTTATCCTGGGCAAACTTGGTGTTTTTTTTCAATGGGCAATATTGTGAGACTCTAAGTAGTCCTTGAAGTCAGTGTCATGAAAGGGGGGTCTATTGTCAGTTTTTACTGACTTTAGAAACCAAATATGGCACAAATTTGTCACAGATTGCCTCGGGTTTGCTCAACAGTCGGGGAAACCAGTATCTCCACCTCTGGAAACTTAGCATATGCATCTGACACCACTAACGTATGGCGTCCATCAGGGAGTTGCCCAAAGTCAATGCTGAGGTTTTGCCATGCACCAACCCCCACTTGAGTTTTCATTTATGATCGGGGCCAATTGTTCAGGTAGACTTGCAACTTCACACAACAAACAGGTCCCTACAAGGTTCTCCACGCTGCCATTCATTTCCAGTAATCAAACCTCGCTCCAGAGTCTGGCCTTTGACTTATTTGGCTCTTGGTGTCCTATGTGAAGAAAGCACAATGCTTGGTATCACAGGGTAGGCGGGGATAATTATCTGCTGCCCTCGGAGGAGGAGGCCATCTTCCATGACTGAGCTCATCCTGAACCCTCCAGAGGGATGTGCGTTCCTTACTACTGACTTCATCACATACACTGACATTCGTCAGGAGGTCTCTCCTCGGGCCTATTTAGGCATGAATCAGATTTTGTTGTCTCTGCAATTTCCTGTAGACTTTTCATCTGAGTACAGCTCACCGAGGCAACCCACTCCAGATACTCATCTACACACCTATTTGCACCCCTGATCATCTTCATGTTTCCCAGGATAGAGGGATAAATAGTCTATCCGATTAGTACACCCTGACTTGTACCCTAGCATGAACTAATATTCCTCGAGTTGAAGTAACCCTTTTTCAATTCTTTGCGGTGAATGATGTGTTGAACCTGCAAAAAGTGGGATTGGGGGTTTTTGATCTGTGGAAAAGCTGTTTGCTTTTCCCACCTCCTGAGGCCGAAGCCGGGAGGTTGCTCTCTTACTAATACTGCTTTTTTCTGCTTACTCTTCCCTGCTGTGCCACGAATTTGTAAAACTGGTTCTGTTTCGCCACGAATTTTAAAAATAACAAAAACGTCCTTAGTATTTTAAATTGCGTCGTGCACCTGCACTTCTGAGCCCTCACATGATTTGAGCTTGCTCTCCTGCATCCCCCGCATTTCGGGCCAGCCCTTAGACGATTTAGGTACTGAGGCGGCCCGTCGAGGGGATCGACTTCGAGCGTCCATCTTGGGTTGGGAGGAAGACAGTCGGTCAGGCGAGCTAGGAGCATAAAATAGGACTGGCATGCCTCCGCGCAGCGGACGCGATCAGCGGACACGCCGGACCTCTGCCGGAGTCGTGCCAGAGTCCTGCCCGTCTGCGCCTGTCAGCGCTAAGGAGGCGCCGGAGGCGGGACGGCTGTTCATTCAGTTAGACACGGCCAGGCTAGTCTCTATTATGATCTACATATGCTAACTGCACTCAAACCCCCCGGTAAGAGCTGTCATCATACGCTCACCCCGGAGCTGCTTCTCAACACTCCTTCGTGTCACTGCTATGAGAGAAATCCTATCTCATCCCGTCGTACGTCCCACTACAAGCGCTTTAGGGCTGAGAAACCTGAGCCCCCCTTGCCAGTCATTGAGGATGGGTTCCTCATTAACGCCAGGTCACTAGTCAAAAACAACTTGACCTTTATGGACTTTATCTCTGAAAGAAACCCTGAATGGGCATTTGTCACCGAGACCTGGGCCTCTGAGTTCTCTGGCCCTGAACTATTAAATGCCATCCCGAGGGGTACTCCCTGGCCAGAATGGATAGGCAGGTCCGTAGAGGGGTGGGGGTCTAGGAATACTTCACAGAACTTCGATAAAATGTCACATCGAACATCTCTTTGTATTGCCTTTTCAGGCTATGTACTTTGTTCTTAGCCCCATTACTACTATCTCCTTTACGGGCATCCAGATCTACAGGCCACCAGGACCTAGATCTAGTTTTGGCTATGATCTATCGCAAGTTCTGGAACCCTACATGGATAGGACCAACTTCACTATTCTAGGGGATTTTAATTTGCATCTGGAGGATGACACCTCCAGAGATACTATCCATTTGCTGGACTCTATGACTTCTTGTGGTTTAACACAAACTGTGATAGGGCCTACACATTCCACGGGACAGACATTGGATGGAGTCTTTTCGAATGACCCTAGAATAAAGATAGGGACTCCCCTTCCTTTGTCTTGGTCCGATCATTTAGCTGTCCCTTTTGCCTTCTCCTTTCTTCCTCCCTATGCTGCGCAGGGAGACTCTAGCAGATGGGAATTAATGAGAAATTTTAGGGGGATAAATAATGAAACTCTGGCCCCTTTGCTGCCTAGTCCTACACCTCCTCTCATCATGGGAACTGACACCTCGGCCCTTGCTCTCCACAATGCTATTTCCAAAGCCATTGATACTCTGGCCCCGTTGAAGCAGCATTACATTGCTAGGAAGCGCCCCACAGCACCCTGGTTCTCAGATGCTCTCAGAGTGCTTAGGCAGGGCTGCAGAAAGCAGGAGAGGCTCTGGAGACTCCACCTTGATCCCCTTGAAAAAGACACCCACAAGAGATTGCTCAAGGAGTATAAAGCCGCGGTGCTGGCAGAAAAGAAACTCCACTTCACCAGGATCACCTCCTCCCTTAACTCCCCCCGGGAGCTATTTAAGATCGTGGACTCTCTGTGCCCTTCAATCACCTGACCCTATTGAGACCTCACAGAACCTGTGTGATCAAATCTCTACTTACTTCCACGAGAAGATATCCAACATTTATTCAGGCCTAGAAACTCTGTACCATAACCTAGGGCCCCCCTCTGACCTGGAGACTTTTCTACCAGCTTCAACCTCTATTGCACCACAGGGTGGTTATTTCTCTGACTTACCTCCACTTACCCTAGAGCAAATGAATCTGCTTTTGGACAACCTGAAGTCGGGATCTCCTCTTGACCCCTGCCCTCTCAAAAATTTTAAAGAATGCAGGGATGCCCTACTCCCTCCTTTCCGAGAGGTGATTAATCAGGCTATCCTCGAGGGAGTCTACCCAAAGCCCTGGAAATTGGCCATCGTTAAGCCCCTCCTTAAGAAACCTACCTTAGACCCTGGGATTCTTAAAAACTTTCGCCCAATCTCCCTGCTTCCTGCCCCTGCGAAAATATTGGAAACCCACTTAAATTTTCATCTTAGTGCTTTTTTAGATCACTCCAGTCTTCTTGACCCGTCCCAACACGGCTTTCGTAAAGCCCACAGCACCGAGTCCGCCCTGACAGTTGTCGCTAATTCCATACGTGCGAAGGTCGACAGTGGCCAGACTACCTTGCTGGTCCTGCTCGACCTGACCGCCGCTTTCGACACTCTGTCTCCTGCCATTCTGGCTGGGCGTCTGCAGGATATATGAGTGGACGGACCGGCGCTTAGTCTCTTAACATTTTTTTGACTCAGCGCGAACAAAGGGTCAAGTTGGGCGACCACCTCTCCCCCGTCAAGCCTGTGCAGTGTGGGGTTCCCCAGGGCTCGTCCCTGAGCCCCTCACTCTTCAATATATATGTAACACTGCTTGCCAGGCTTGTCAGATCTTTTGGTCCGGAAGTCGTATCCTATGCTGAGGACACTCAGATCATGGTCTCCATCTCACATACCGCCGACATCATTGTCCTTAATTTCAAAGCCTGCATGAAGGCAGTAGCGGAGTGGATGGTAAGAAACTATCTTAAACTTAACGGGGAGAAAACGGAGGTGATCATTTTTGGAGGAAAGCAGGAGATTTGGTCAGCGGACTGGTGGCCTTCCGCTCTTGGCACTTGCCCTACGCCCACTCAGTCAGCTCGGAATCTGGGCATTATCTTTGATTCCTCGCTTTCCTTCGATAAACAAGTCAGTAGGACGGCCTCAACTTGCTGCGGGGTATTGCGAATTCTGAGGAAAATTGTACATTACATGTCAATTGAAGCCCGTAAACAGGTCACAGTAGCCCTCATAGCCTCCCGCCTGGACAACTGTAATGTACTTTATCAGGGAATCTCCAAACATCTTGTCCAGCGTCTCCAGATCCTGCAAAACGCGGCCGCGAAGTTCGTTGTGGATGCTCCTAGGCGCTCATCAGGCTCAGCCATTAGGAAAGACCTGCACTGGCTTCCTATGCAAGCCAGGATTGACTTCAAGACCTTGTGCCTTACTCATCGTGCCCTTCATGGGCTTGGGGCAGAAGACATTAGGCCTCTTGTGTCCCTCTATGTCCCTGGTAGGGTCCTTCGCTCAGAAAACAAAAACCTTCTCGCAGTTTCCAGAATTCTTAAGGCAAGTTGGGGCGGGCGAGCTTTCTCCTCCCTTGCTCCGAGGATGTGGAACACCCTTCCTGCGGAACTTAGGGATCAGCCCTCTCATTCTCAGTTCCGGAAGGTCTTGAAGACCTGACTTTTATGGGAAGCCTATCTCTAATCGGCACTATTCTTTTTCCTCACATTCAGCTTTTCTTTCCATCCCTAGCGCCTTGACGCCCTCGGGTAAAGTTGCGCTATACAAGGCTAAAAAAAAAAAAAAAAAACTTAAAGATGTGTCCACACATGTGTAAGTGAAAATGTGTACAGTCCTCTTTGATCACCAGCACCTCCTTTTCGAAGTGAGTGTAGCATCTATCAGTGATAACAAGCGCTCTGCTTGCTAATGCAATTATTGTGCCACTTGTGTTACATTAAAACAATACCAAGTCGAATGGGCTGACTTCAACAATCAGTTCAAAGTCATTGGCTGGATCAAATAAAGCCATTGTAGTGTCCTGCAGATGGGCCTCGTTTATTCTTCAGAATACCTTCCCTTCTTCTGTGCCCTGGCACCATATTCCTTACACTTTTGTAAGCTGTATTAGTGGGCCAGCCAAGGTGGGCAAGTTGGAGATAAATGTCCCACAGTAGATATTAAGGCCAAGGAAAAATTCTTACTTCAGGAAGGGGCTAACGTGGTTCCGCCTCTTTGATATCGACCACTTTGGCCAGGCTGACTTGGATGCCTTCCATTGAAAATATATAGCTATAAAATTCTCCATGACTCCTAGGTCTTCAAGTTTTTGCAGTGTAGCTTCCACCACCGGGAGGAGGTGGAACAGTATCCTGCTGTGGTTGGTAGCAACTGGGCGAAGGACCTATGTGTAGGGAAACAGGGGTGCTAGCAATTTTCTCAACCATCTGAAGATTTGGGGAAACTGCTCCAGCATACTATCCAAATCTTTGGATTGGATTTTATTGATCTCGAAACCGCTTGTGGAAACAAAGAATCTGGCACTACATGAGGTGCTTGCATGTGGAAAAGAGCTTTCAAACATTCCCTCCGTGTGAATATGCGTATTACCCCTGTTTGGTGGGGAGCCGGTGGGGGCTTGGCTGTAGGGTGTCATATTGCTTCTTGCTCATTATGTTGACTAATGCTCCTGTATCAAATATGAAGGATCTTGGCATTCCTTCCTTGATTCGGCCAGTGGTTTTCTGAGATGAAGGCTCCCAGTCATACATAGCTGATTGTCTGTCATCTTCGTCCAGGTCATTGAACTTACTTGGGTCATCCCACTCTGACATTGCAGGATTTGGAACCGAAGAATACCCAGATGATTAGCTGGGCCTCTGACCTGCTGTGGCTGGGCATGGCGGCCACCCTTGCAGACATGTGCAAAGTGGTTCAAGTGTTGACTGTTGGTGCACATCTTACCTCTTGCGGGGCAGCACTGTAGAGACTCTAAAAAAGAGTTACACTTTCATTTGTTGTATTTTTCTTGATAGTGTGTGACTACAGGGCAGTGTCCCCACTTTATCCCCCAGTTCGGACTGCAAACAATGAAACTTTGGTAAGAAGGAGGAGGACCGGACAATATTTTGCTTGTGTATCCTCAACATTGTACTCTGTACTTTTAATTGAAATGGAGCACATCTCTTTTTTTCTGTCTGATACATTTATTAACTATAGAGCATCGATTCACCACATGGTGTGGAGCCTGGATAAGGGCTGTAGAAAAAAGAGCACGCAGAATTGACTCATTTTAGTTTGATTTGCATGAACTATTGAATCATGTAATAAATTTTTTTTTAACTAAGGGGTTAACCCAATATAACTAGGATTTTCGTTATCTGTTTTTAGGTACGTCACACAAAGTGTGTCTACAAAACTGTCTAGCAAAGGAAAGTATGGCCACATACACACTTCAGATTAATATATAGTGATTCACTAGGAATAAGTGTCAACTTATTAGAAAAGGGGTCTGTATCCTGAGGAAGGCCTTCGACCCTGATGGGCGACATAATAGGCTGAAACATGTTGGTACGAGCAGACAGGGTAATGGAGTGGTAGGTTTTCACATATACCCATTTACTAGAAATGTTAATCCTGCCCAAAGGGACCCATATAAAGTTATAGGCGGGCACCCTCCTAGGTAGTTTTAACGTTATTTGTTCTCTGCATTATGGGATCCCTGGTTTGAAAGCATTGAGTTTCAAACACATAAGAAAATTCTCAATGTTTCAAAAATAGTGCTCCACCCTGAATATTGGATCACTTCAGGGTGTGCTAGCCGGCCCTATGATGAAGCATACCATTATTTAGTGGTGGGGGCAATAAAAAAACTACTTTGGTTTTCCCCAAAAAACTGTTTTTGGGAGGGCGTTGTCTTTAGAGTCTCTCCCTTGTGTATTAATTTTGTCTATTTGCATATTCTGTTTTATTGATCAGTGAGTCCTTTTTGAATTGTGATTTGAGTTGATCTTTTGGGAGAGTGAGGGGAGGTGTAATCTCCTGTCCTCTCAGAGTTTTGAGTATGATACTATGAGGTGTGGCAGGGTATCGTCACATGAGCACAGTGCAATGTGATTTGTCGACCGCGCCTGTTGATAAATTTCATACTGCCCCAGGGAGGCGCAGCTGAGCTATTGCTCTTCACGAAGGACACTGTTAATATGAGGTCCTGGATATGAGAAGCTCTGGTAGGCAGGTAGTAGCTTCAGGGTGAATTTATAAGCCTGGGCGGGACCTGGAGCATCCTTCTTGCCTGGTTGTGTTGGTTTTGGCATGTGACCAGAAACAGGATTTGTTTTTCTTTTCTTTTAGTTTGCTTGTCAATGTTCTTTTTCTCTTTTTACTATTGTTGTCTTTTTAGGAAGATTTACTCTTGTGGTGGAGCATAGACAGTGCTCCTCATTTCCAATATGGAAAATACCTTGTGTGCACATTGCTTGCTCAAAAGACAGAGGGAGACAACACCAAAATGTACTGGCGAACTCATCCGGACCCTCTGAACACGGCTTTAGCTCTAACATTATTGAAATACCTGTTGACTTGTTGGGCATAAGGATGACGTGTATCCTTGTTGTGCATGTGCTCTCCCCTCATTACTTGTGTGTCACAGGACTTTCACATTGCAGATTACCAACCCATGAGGTAACCTCAGGCCTTGGAGCACTTCAGAGTTCAGACTGTTAATATATTGTGAATGGGACTAACACATCGGTCCCTTAATGACCTAGTCACTACTCATATGGAAAGACTGATGGATTATGTCCCAGTGAGGGAAATTTCTGCTTTGCCGTTCATTGCTGCCAGGCAGTTCCATAACAACCTCACCACAAAGGGGTCGCTCCATTTAATACAAATATTCAATGTGTCTTCATTCTACAGCATCACGAACTTTGATTTACCAAAATGCCAGGGATAGTTCAAGTGACATCACACAACCTTTGACCTTAATTCTATCACAGAAAGACACATCATGAAACCTATGACCCTGAATCAACACAAGAAGAGGTGTCATATGACCTTAATTCTGATGACATCACAATAATTGATATTTTTGACGTTCCTTTATTACTTTAACAACACAGACAAATGTCTATTTCAGATATTACCTATGTTTGGTTGCTGATAGGGTCTTTGAAAATGGTGGAGCATAATACTGGCCCTTAATATGTCTGCATAAGTGAACTGAGTGAGCCAGACCTCTTCTAGGAGAGCTGGGACATTCTCCTCCAAGAACATTTTGAAAAAATGGTGTTAGAAAGTCCATTGTAAAGCAAACTTTTTACCTACATTTTTCTCATTAAATTTGCTCTCATTAAATACACAATTGCTTTCATGGGTTGCCAAGCCTTTGAATTCTGACGCTCCCCAGTAGTTGACATAATTCTTTAAAAAATATACTATAGTTGCCCCCGTTTGTCAAAATGTGTCTATTGTGCCAACATGTATACCACGGAAATCAAAATCGACCTCTAGTATCTCAGGACAGGCATTTTGTAATGGTTGCTCTCTTCCATCTGCGATGGTTGTCCACACTTATGAAAAATAATTATCTTTATTATGCTATACCTTTGCTAAATATTTTGCCACAGGTGCTCATTTTGCTAGGAATTTTCACATGTATGCCAGCGCCAGTATTTTACCATGGGTGCCCATAATGCCAAAAAATCTTTCCAGAATGCCAGCGCCAATATTTTCCCATGTGTGCCTCTGCAAGCCAGTGATCACCTTTGGAAAGCCAAAGCCACTGGCATAACACTAACTGTAAATAATGACTTAGTATTCACTTTAGTGTTAGTGTACTTTAAAAAATGCAAAGCGTGGAGCCCCAATGACCGTAAGAGCAAGTTGTCCCCATGTTCTTGACAGAGAGCTTTTCACCTGTGTTGGCAGAGGTCTCAAAGGCAGTGCCAGATCTTGCAAGGGGCAAGCCCGGGGTCATAGCTCATATCCAAAATAATCTCCGAAATGTCATCCATGCACGGAATATGGCAGCTTTATTTTCTAACTGAGCTATTAATTCCTCCTAGCATTTAGCTATTAGTGAAAGTCTTTTATGAATGTACATAATTAGCAGGCAATGTAGCTCATCATGTTACACGTTTGCTGCTGACAGCCTGTATGACCTGCAGGCAAAGAATGTGAATTGTAGTGGGTTAAACACAAGCTTTTCTTCTCTGAAGTTCATACATTGAGTAAAAACACTTTGAAAAATCAAAAACTATGCTTCTAAGTGAGACAAAAAACAAATAAGCTATTATTATTTGAAGTGCTTGCCAGTATTTCAAAATCAGATGATATTACATCATTACTTACAATTAATCTTCAATTAGGCTACGCAAGGCTCTTTGTTAAGGATGCCCTGGAGTCCATCTCTGCCTTCTCCCTGTGTTAATCTCTTTTCTCTTAATTCAACTTGTACATGAATAATTCCGGTATTACTTTGGTTTTAGGGACACACAAGTGAAGCAAGAATTAATGACTGTGTGCCGTATGATGAGTAATAAACTGAGGAATAAAGCAGGCAGAATGACCATACATTTGAAACATATATTAATTCAATGGAGTCACCAAAATAAACTCCTAAAAATAGATATAACCCGCGTTCATTACCTCCATATCACCAAGACTTGACAAAAAGACTTAAGAAGATGCTATCATTGGCCAAGGGACAGAATTTTGGTCAAAGGGCTGGGCAATCCATTACAACATAACACTGATGCAGACCCACATCCGTCTGGACCACATAGTTGGGAATATAAAAAAGGAATAGATAATTAATTGTGACTTTTCTGGACCATTTTGTTTACTTAAAACAGATTTATGGAAAATGCATAAATGAGATTATAAGATTATAGAGAATTTATGAGCTGAAATGTACTGTGTGGAACTGATTTTAGAATTGCAGAATCAAATTTTAATAACCTAGGAGTAAATTGTTGGGATTAGTATGAATTATGACAAACCAATAAGATAGTGTATGGTGTCACCAACAGTAACAGTTTTGACTAAATATTGTGACATGAATTACTACATATATGAAGCCATAATCAGGAGCCCAAATAAATGACAGAAAGGGATTGGATATTGCATAAGATATAACGAGTATACATAACATATAAAGAATGACAGATCACCTGTCACCTGTCATGTGAAAGTTTTAAGAAACATGCAACCTTGACTAATGACAACATCCATGGGTACCAGTACTCTGTCTTTCGCCATGCAGAAAGGAGGTAGGAACAGGTCTTTGTCCTGTGGGTAACCTTCTGTAAAGCGACCAACCTAAAGCTGCACACAATAGGGGTTGGCTGCAGGGCATTGGGTTTGGCCTGGTCCTCTGGTTGGGCCGTAAAATTCCCTTGCTTGGTTATAGACATGATTCCCTGCCATGGATGCCACAGCTGCTGTGATATCTTGATACTAGGTAAAACATTGTGGTCATGGGCAGACACATTTCATGCGTGTATGATGTGATCTAGGCCTGTATCATGGAGTGCGGTCTTGCTACTACTGGGAGGGGTGCACAACATGCTCCCCATATAAGGGTGAAGGGCTACTGCTCTTACCCACAGCTAAGTTGCACAAACAAGGTAGTGGCATCATACAGGATTAATCGGCAGGATTCCAGTGGGACCTTGCTCCCTCCAGGTGATCTCCTGCTCCTCACAGGGTCCACTTTTCCCAGATCTCTTGGGTGATGACCATTTACCTAGCAGGGAGACTGGCAGACCCTCAGTCATCAGTGGTGGGCACTACAGGCAGAACTTGGAGGTTTATCTGTGAAGGGTGCAATACATGGAAATCAGTGTGCTTCAGCAAGTATCCTCTGGGCTGTAGGTGTGCCTGTGATTTGTGCAACACAAGGAAGTCAGCACGTGTCTGCGTTTGCATGCTTGGGTGTATGTTTACCTGTGGAGTGGAGGGGTTCAATACATGAGAGACTGTGCATGTATTGTGTGCTTGTGATGGGCAAACTACATGGAAATCACTGAGTTTCATTTTGGGAGACCCAGGGATTGCTAGAGATGCACGCAGAAGTAAAGGAGTCTCCCATGCAGATTTGTGGATTGTTCTCTACTCAGGAACGAGATGGTGATGATAAGGTAATCATAAAAAGTAGAACTGGGAGCCTTTGTAACCTTTTGATTAACTTATATCAGTGAAGTTGACATCCAGGTGTGATTTTCGATACACTCCCATGGCCTTTGTTTGTGGCTTTCAGGTTTGGAGACACTCCTGCTGCGATAGACTGCTCTCTGGAGAAAGAAGCGAAAAGAGGAGTAGGTACTTAAAAGTGGGTAACATGAACAACAACTCCAAAGACAGAGACACTTGTATCTCGAAATTGATAATAAAAAGGGGAGTATGAGACTCCCAAATTTTCAAAATGAAGCTGTACATTAGCGTGGAGAAGCTCTGTCCAAGTTCTGCCTGTTATGACCAGTAGTGATGACAGAGGGTCTGCCAGTCTCCCTGCTATGTAAATGGTCATCACCCAAGAGATTAAAGATCTGAGAAAAGTGGACCCTGTGAGGAGCAGGAGATCACCTGGAGGGAGCGAGGTCCCACTGAACCCCTGCCGATTAATCCTGGGAAGTGAAGTGTTTGATTCTGGTTCATCAAAATCAGTGCACCAATCAGGTTAGCTACCCATGTGTGCTGTTGTGACCCCCACATATTAAATAGAGTCGAGACAGTTGGACTGCTGCACCAATCAGTCTGTCCGCCCATGTGGGCTGTTGCAACCTGTGTATAACAGGTGGGCTCCGCAGTTACGAATAAGGAAGATCCGTTCCTTTATTCATGCTACTCATGAGCCACATATGCCAAGTGTGTCCGCGGTGAGGATTTAGGGCAGTGGAATTCCTGCGGTGCAGTGCTGTGACCTGAAGGGGCTGACACCCTGTGTGACTGCTAGACCCGTATATGCCAGAATGGGGCTGTGATGAAGTGAGAGGGCAATCACCCTGGGAGTGCATTCAGCCATGGAGATGAAGCAGTTTGTTACCCGAAGAGGAAGGATAGTGATTCAACATACCAAAACAAGGAGCACCCTAAACCTGCTAACTGACTTCGAGAGAGACTTACTGCGTGGCCAGAGGGGCAATGTGGACACCCGCCTCCTCGACTGAAGCATTCAATTTTCTATTCACCGCCGATGCATGGTCTGGGACTATGATCGGCCATTCCTGTGAGAGTGGGTAAGACTGAATACTAGGACGCTAGGCCTAATCTTGCTCTGACTGGCATGTTACAATGGGGACACATTGACTTTGCAAAGCTATTGTGGAATTTATTAGACTTGAAGTCCGTTATGGGGTGTAGCTTGGATTTTTTCTCCTGTAACTGGGGATTAACAACTGTGCTTAGTTGGGAAGGTGGGGTGAGAGAAACTGACCCGAATTATGTCAGTGGGCCTGCCTTAAGAAGCCTGTGTATATTATTTGTGATATGCAGTGTTGTACTTTGTGTTCATATATAAATCGTGCTTTTACAGAAAAGCAACTATTTGGACAGCCATTTCTTGGGGTTCCTGGATTTATTTTGAATTGTCAGCCTTTGTTCACCTTATACCCACCTCCTGTCAAAGAATTCTTGAACTGCATGAACTGCATGACCTGCGCTACTACTGAGAGTCAAGTGCTGAAGGGGTACTTTGCCCAGTTGCTCAGAGCCCATTTTAGGCTAAGTCTCAGACATATGGAGTGAAAGACCTCAACCAACATGGTTGGGCCCAGTAGCACCTGCCTGCATCATGGCCCTCTGCAATGGGTTCTGACACCTCTGCAGAGACACTAGGCCAAAGCCTATCCCCTTCTACTGTGTCCTATGGGGTTGGTTTTTGAGCAGAACCTGACCTACAGCCGGAACTGACGCCCAACCCTCAATGGCTGTGTGTTGTGGTATTTGACCATAGGTCCTTGCTTTCAGCCAGGACCTGCATTTAAATATTCATGAGCAGCTAACCCCACTATACATGGCCTTCAGCCCTGCATGTGTACCCTTTCGCAGGCTCATTTTGCAGGCTCCAGGGACCACATCCCACAGGGCCAAATTACTTTTTTACAGGGAAGGGACAGGAGGTCCCACTCCAGAGCCTTGAAAGGCCCCAGGGACTCCACTTCCCAGGGCCAATGCTTTTTTTGCGGTGGGGCAGTCTCCCCAAGGCATGCAAGGGCCCCAGAACCTCACCCCCGTGGATGAATATTTTGTGAGTGAAATGGAGACATGAGTCCTCCATCCCGAGTCATCTAGTAGCCCTGGGGAACCCATTCTCTTGGGCCCAATAGGAGCAGTTTCCTGGGGACCCCATCCCCAGGGACAATCCTGCTCCCTGTCCACAAGAGCACAAGCAAGAAGAAGTTCAAGTCCCTGCCTGCAATCTTGCAGGCAGCAAGTTCAACTCCCTGCCCGAACTCTTGCTGAAACAGGAACACAGATGTTTTTTAATTTGCTAATAACTTTGGTACCATTTGGTGAATCTTTACGAAACTTTAATACAAAACGGGTCCTCTACCTCAGCTCCTTCCTGGAAAGGTTTGGAGAAATCTTCAGGTAGAGGGCTGAGAAAAAGGGGTTTCCAAAAGCGTGTTTTCCCCATCGAGATTTCCATATGGAAATTAGATATATCTACAGCCAAAACGGCTGAACGTATTTACACCAAATTTGACAGAAAGCTAGATCATGGTCCAGAAAGCATGGTTTTTGTGATGTGGTATAAATCTGTTAAGTAGTTTTTGGGGAAAGTAATATTCAAAATGTATGTGTATATCCCACCACTGAGGGTCCACAGATCTAATGGATCAAAAGATATGATCTGACTGGCCGCAACCACATCAACAAAGATTTGGTGGCAGCCATTTTAGGACTCAGTGACCCAAACCCTTGGCATGTAACAAAAGTTAAAAAAATATTTGTGGGCATGGTAGGGATACCCTGCCCCCCCCTAGGTGTTGTGAGTTGGGGCCCTCTGAGTCCAAAAACATAATTTTGTTTTTAATGGGACTGCGGATCCATGGAGGATCTGTGGACCTGTGGTTCTATTAAAAAAAGGTCTGACTCCTGCCCTTTTGAAAAATAAGCACTCCGGGTTGGGCCAGGGCCCAAAGGGTTTTCACAATTATGTTTTATTTGGGAAAGGGGGGTGTGGGCATGGTGCGCCATCCAACCACAATGTCTGGGGATGGATTTGTTACCTGCACAACTTACACTTCAAAGGACTTCCTCCAGCACACACACACACAAAGGAAGCTGACAGTAGTCTTTTGCTGCCACAGAATTCTCTGACCCATTTCATGGAAAGAAAAGTACAACAAGATTATGGTGTAGCCTAGAAAATTCCCCCACTTCATAGGATGGTACCAGGTATAAATATTGGACCCTCAGAAAACTTCTTTGGTACATTCATGGACCTCTGGAAGACTTCAGAAGCACTGCTCTGTATTCCAGAGGACTGCCTTGCTGCTCGAGGGCTGTCTTTCTCCTTAGAGGACTGCCCTGTTGCTACCAGAGAACTGACCTGCTATTTGAGGCTTGCCTGGTTTGCCACAGGCCTGCCCTGTTGGTGAGGCCCTGTCTACCTGCTTGAAGGAGAAGGGGACCATCTCTTTGAACCTAGAACTAGCAGAGTGACTATGAGGGCTAGTTGGATGGCCTCCTGTGTGAGCTACAGAAACATAACAAACTCAAGAGACCTTGAATCCTGCCCCGGGCCTTTGCTGGAGTGAGTCCCAATCCACATGTCTGCTGAACTTTACCTTCTCAGAATCTTTGCTGACCGGTGCCTGATCCTCCTTGTGTATCCAACCGGCAGTCCGTCGTGCATGACCTAAACTTTCGATTGTTGCCCCTGTCTCACACAACAAGATACTCGCAGTTGTTGCTTTCATCTTTTAGGTGCTATTTTACACCAAAAACGTTAAAAATTCACAACTCCGATTCTACTGATTGGATTTATTTCATTTTTGTGTAATTTTATTTATTACTATTTTTTCTCTATTTTTCTGAATTGGTGTAGGATTTTGTCTTTTGCTGTGTTTTCACTTTATTGCTGTTTGGGTGCTGCAAAAATACTTTACACATTTCCTCTAACTTAAGCCTGCCTGCTTTTGTGCATAGCTACCAGTGGGTCAAAAACAAGTTCATTTAATGACTTTTGTGCTTCACTGTGAGAAGGATTGTGGTTGCTGCTTGAGCATGGTTTTCACCCCTGTGAATCAATTACCCAGTTTCATACAACTCTTGTCCTGTGGTTTCATGCTATTTTTTTTATTAATTATACAATGGTAGTTATAGCCTCATGACATAATGTCATAATACAGTGTATAGAGTACACAGGGAGGTGATAAAAAGATCTGAGACACTTAGAATCCTATTATATATTAATTTAAGGGACGAAGCAACACAATTTGTTGAACATGGACTATGTATTAGTGGCATATTTGCAGGGCATTCATACAGATACAGTGGTCCAGTGGGCAAGGCCCTATCCTGGTTTGAGAACTATCTCGCGGACCGCCTTACTTACATCAAGGTCAATACCCTTGTATCCAGGTGTACTCCTCTCACCGTGGGAGTCCCACAGGGGTCAATTCTCAGTCCCATGCTATTTAACCTATACCTCACTCCGCAGGCGAACATCATAAAATCACATGGCTTCACAACAGTGTCATATGCCGACGACACTCAGGTGCTCATCACCTGTAGCTCTGATTCCCTTGAAACCAGTACTAGATTCAAACAGTGCATGATCAACATCAGCAAATGGATGTGTGAAAATAAACTCCAACAATGTTTTCAGCTTTTTCTTAAACAGCAGAGGGTCCTGAGTGTCTTGAAGAGCCAAAGGCAGCATGTTCCAGGCCACGCTAGCTTTGCACACAAAGGAGCACCCGCCAAGTCTTTGGCGGATAAAAACGAGGGGTCTGCATCAACAGCTGGCCAGTCGAGCGCAGCTGTCTTCCTGGTGTATAGAAAGCAAACCTCTTCTGCAAGTAAATGGGACCCAGCCCATAGAGTGCTCTATGAGCAATGGTTAGCATTTTAAATTTCAGTCTAAATTCTACTGGTAGCCAGTGTAAGGAGCGCAGATAGGTGTACACACTGTGCCAAGAAGTTAGACCCACAAGCAATCTGGCAGCTGAGTTTTGGACAACTAGTAGTTTCTTGGTAAGGGAAATGGGCTGCTGACCAAAAAGGCATTTGCATAGTCCAATCGGGACGGGATAAGGGCACGGACAACAGTTTCTCTGGCACTACCCGGCAGAAGAGGAAGAAACGTCCTCAAGGTTTTCAGGTGCCGGCCAGTCTCTTTACTTGTGTGGAGAAGTTCAGATTTTTGTCGAACCAGACGCCAAGATTTTTGGCAGCGCCTTTGTCCACAGTAGGATGGGGAAACTCGGGCGGCCAAAGCCTTTCCTTAAAGTCCATTGAAAACGATCCATAAAGAAGCACTTCAGATTTACCCTTATTACATTTCAGCAGAGCATGCGCCAACCACTAAAAGACCGAGGACAGACAATGTTGGGCCTCCACTACTGAGTCATCCTCCTTGCTCCAAGAGAACAAAAGCTGGGTGTTGCCGCATAGGTCATCACTAGCCCCTAATTATTCTGCGAGATAAACCAGCGGGGCCATATAGATGTTAAAAAGCAGGGGGTTATGTGATGACAGTAAGATTGTCGAAACATGTTGACACTGGCAGTTTAAGGAGGGGTGTTTTGGGAACCTGATATTCTCTATAACACACCCATCCTTCACCATTTTAATCCTGGCCTTAGGGCCCGTGAATAAAGGGTTTTGAAAGGGCACCCATGCGCCAGTTTTAAGCACTCTCTACGCTGCACTTTTTCTATCACGGTACCCAGTCACTGGGTAATACACACCTTGACACTAATGCTTTTCACTCTTATGTTGATTGTCTTCCCCCTCCCTATGCTCCATCCTGAGCGTGGCTACGCTAGGATATTTTGTAAGCAGACCCGATGATGAAGCTTGTCACACACATTTGAGTGTAAGTGAGGGCAGTTTTCAAAAACACTATTTGTGCCACTGCATGCCCATCACCCTATTTCAGTTTATTTTTCTTCTCTCTACCCCTCTTGGTGCTATCAGGCTAAGTGATGACCCCTGCGGCACGCCCGTAGACACTGGCAAAGGCACAGAGGCACACGGAGGAAGCCACACCTGCTGTGACCGACCCTCCAAGAAGCACCTGATCCACGGCAGGGCCGAGCCCGAAATGCCTATCTCTGTCAGACGGTCAAGTAGCAGAGAATGGGGCACAGTGTTGAATGCCGCCGAGAGATCCAGCATAACCAGCGCAGCTCTCCCACCGGCATCCAAACACCCCAGGATTGCCTCAGATACCTCTAACAAAGCTGACTCTGTGCTATATGAAGCACGGAAGCCAGATTGTGCTGGATGGAGTAAACCGGATACCTCAACTTAGTTGGTAAGCTGAGATGTAACCACCTTTTCGCATACCTTAGCCAAACTTGGTAAGAGCAAAATAGGGCGGTAGTTCTCAGGTGGGAGGGGATCAAGAGATAGCTTTTTAAGGAAAGGCAGGATCAAAGCCTGCTTCCATGTCATAGGTACAAACACCTCTCGGAATGACTGATTGACTATTAGATTCACTTCAGGATTAATGGTCTCTGCCACATTTGACTAAAGCCTGGCAGCACACGAGTCAGTGGGTGAGCCTGACTTAAGTGTCCTAAGGATTCGGAATGAGTTAGGCACAAATCTACTGCTCTGAACATGGAGAACAAGGAGGCGGATACGCCCATAGGCACCCCCAGCAACTCATCTGTGGGATTCTCAGAGGAGATAGAAAACATCTCTTGGATGCTGGATATTTTATCCTTAAAAAACTGTGCCAAAGTGTTGCACCAGGTCCCCAAAATAGGCACCTCTGTCACTTGGGTGCTAGGGGCTAAAAAGTTCTGCACAATGGCAAAAATTTCTTTTGAATTGTTATTGGCCCGTTCAATACAAGCAGAGTAGTATAGTCCTTTGGCCGCACCTATAGCCGTATAATAATGTTTCTGTTTGGATCGCAGGGCGAGTTTATCCAAGGAGCTATAGCCCCTGGCACGCAATGCTCTCTCCAAAGATTTACACGCATGTTTCAGCGTCCTCAGCTCAGAGGTGAACCAGGGCTTAGAGGGGTACTGTCTCCTCAGCCTAGATTAACAAGGTGCCGCCAGAGTGGTGACTTAGCTAGAGATCCATTTAGCAAACTGAGCCAGATTATCCACAAGGTCCCCCAAAAAGGGGGGCCGAGAGGCAACCAGAGAGTTACTAAGCTGCACGGCGTCCAATTTCCTACTAACAGGGTGGCGATGACATTTGGCCGGCCGTGGAGAATGATCAATGTTCCAAGAAAAAAATATGGGAAAATGATCTGACCAAGTGACCGGTCTAGACCTCACCACCAATAGAGGAAAATTAGAACAGATGATCTCCAATGAGTGACCTTCATGATGGGTGGGGTGTTTGACCCATTGGGAAAGGTTGGCCAAGTGCGGGGAATCCAGAAAAGCTGCAGAATCGGTTATATCAGTAATGTCTAGATGGAGATTATCATCCCCAAGAAGCACATAGTTAGAGAAACGCAGTACACGCTCTGCCAAAACCTCCCCACAAGTCTCCAAAAAGATGCTAGCTGAGCCCGGTGGCCGATAGATCAAGGATCCCTCAGGGTGTAATGGGGCAAAAGTTGCAGGCTAAAGTCCAAAGCCTCGCACTCTCCCCAGAGGGTGGGAAGTTCACTGTGGAGGGTCCAACAGTCCCTGTACAAAATGGCCAAGCCGCCCCCTCTACCCACCGGGCAATCCACCCTGTGGACTTTAAAGCCCACTGGTGTAGCCAAGGCCACGATAGGATTTGAAAAAGCGTCCAGCCAGGTCTCCTTGACAAACAATAAGTCTAAGCTGTTGTCAATAATCAAATCAGCGGCATCTATGTAGTGCTTCTTCAGAGATCTAGCATTAATAAGGCAGGCCCTGATAAACCCAGGCCTGGATGTATCAGCCCTCTTCGCATTCGGAGGTAATTCTGGTATAAATCTGAACCCACAGTCCAAACAGACAAAATCCCTAGTAGGCTCAGCCAACTTTCCAATAAGTGACAGGCATAACGAGGGTCTAAAAGACTGCAATCTCTCGCTTGACATGCAAATGGCCCTGCTGCTTCCTGAAGAAAGTCGAGCAGAGTGACTCGCCCTGAGCGCTGACTTAGCGCAATGGGCACAGACGGGCTTGCCTTAGGCGCACCCGCTGCGCGTTCGAGGGGGCACCATTTTAATAAGGTGTGGCTAGAGCCAGAGAACAACGTGCATCAGCTGGAATGCTGACCGCACTAAGCGCGAGTCGCGTCCAAGAAGGCTGATGTCACACCAAGCCGCCCCGAAAAGAAGCAGCCAGAGGATCAAAGCGTATCGCACACAGTATGTTTTAAAAATGTGAAGTGAGGCAAAGTTAAAAAGCAGTTTCAACAAATTTCATTTTAATAAGTCTAAGTGAGGCAGCATATATTCACAATTAATGCCCCCAAATTCCCTCTATTGAGCGTACAGAAAGAGCTTTAGGCAAATGAAATAATGCGCACAAAATGAACCTTTCTTAAGCGCTGCACCATCCGACTTAACCCATTAAATAGGGATTGCTTAGAGCCGGAGAACAAATTGCATCAGCTGCAAATCTGACTGCGCTAAGCGCGAGTCGCGTGCAAGATGGCTAATGTATCGCACACAGTACGTTTACCCCATCACAGTTATGGTACAGTAGAGCGTGCAAGAATGTTAGATCTACCCTACTCTCTGCAATCAAAAGTCAGGATCGAGGGGAAATCAAACTTCTGAGGGTCTTATACAAAAAAAACTATCGAACAGCTGGAAAAGGGGGCCACATTGTGGCTGTACTGGGAAATTGTTTTGCCACTAATATTTTATTCTTATGTTTTTCAGTATCCATTTTGACATCGTCGTACGTTTTAGATACATGCAATAATTTAGAAACCAAGATTCCGCTATATATGTCAGATGGCCACTGGTTTCCAAAATGTTTGCAATTGATTTTTATGCCTATTTACTAGCAGGTTTCCACATTAGTTTTATAGTACTATTATTGTTTCTGTTTTATATATTTTCACATTCAATTCTATTGTATATCAACTATATTTTAGATATTTATAAATCTCTGTGATTATGTTACCGTCTATAAATAGAAAGGATAATACATATATTTTATTTGTACTTTTATTGTCACTGACCGAAATAAAATATTTTGAATTGAGTTTGACTTTTGCACTATAGTCATACATTTTTTGAAAGCGTGCCTATTATATAAAAGGACCTTGTGACTATTAGCATTGTTTGTTTCCCCTGTTAAGTCATTTAACATGCATTCCGTAAGACAGTATACTTTTGTTTTCTAATGTCAGTTATGCTGTTCTGTGGTACTGGGCCAGGGACAGACTAATTTGCATGTAGCCGGGTTCTGAGCTGGGATGGTGCAGTGAGCTAAAAAACGGTGATGGATCAAGCCCTGATCTTTGGACTGGGTAAGAGTGGTCTGCTTAATTCAGACACTCTGTTCATCACCACCCCCTTTTCTGAATCATTTTGTCCACCATAAGCGTGGAAGGGTATACTCAGATGTGAGTCCCTTGCTCATTGCACCATCAGGATTCAAGCAAGCCGGGCCGAAGACGGCTGAAATGCCAGAAACCGGTCCCCGGAAGCTTGTTTTCTTCCCAGTTTAAGAATTGGCTTGGTAGTCTGGTCTGCCCTGTTCCCATGATGCACTGGGCCAGGGACAGACTAATTTGCATGTAGCCGGGTTCTGAGCTGGGATGGTGCAGTGAGCTAAAAAACGGTGATGGATCAAGCCCTGATCTTTGGACTGGGTAAGAGTGGTCTGCTTAATTCAGACACTCTGTTCATCACCACCCCCTTTTCTGAATCATTTTGTCCACCATAAGCGTGGAAGGGTATACTCAGATGTGAGTCCCTTGCTCATTGCACCATCAGGATTCAAGCAAGCCGGGCCGAAGACGGCTGAAATGCCAGAAACCGGTCCCCGGAAGCTTGTTTCCTTCCCAGTTTAAGAATTGGCTTGGTAGTCTGGTCTGCCCTGTTCCCATGATGCACTGGGCCAGGGACAGACTAATTTGCATGTAGCCGGGTTCTGAGCTGGGATGGTGCAGTGAGCTAAAAAACGGTGATGGATCAAGCCCTGATCTTTGGACTGGGTAAGAGTGGTCTGCTTAATTCAGACACTCTGTTCATCACCACCCCCTTTTCTGAATCGTTCTGTGGTACTAGCATGGAATGTGAGCTCATTGTACCATAGTAATAAACATGTGGAAGAGTGCTTATTAGTGACTTACTCCAAACATTGTAGAATCTCTCTCTCTCTCTCTCACACACACACACACACACTCTCTTTTCAGTTAGAATATTAACTGCTGAAAGGCATAAACCATGGGTACTCGCAAATATTTGCCAAGGGGACAGAATGTATGGTCTGTGGTGTGACCGAGGGCTGCAATAATGCCAGCAAGATGGCAGTAGGGGGTCCAGGTGGGTCAGGGATTGTGTAAGATGGTCGTAGGAAAGCAAGGCATGTGCATCTAGAGGCTAAATTGCACAATGTGAAACCAGAAATCCTGGGATCAATCCTGGCTTTCCCCTTGACCAAACAGGGTGATCCTAGGCATTTTTTTCTTCACTTTGCCTCTTTTGTCTTCATTATGGAATAGAGGAGGACCTTGAAATACATGAGTTCCAAATGTGCTGTGTACAAAACCTTCTCCTGTGTTTGATTATCATGTTGTCCAGGTATGTGAGCAACCTAGGCAAACCACAGGGTACATGTGACAACTAACTTGCCTCATAGTTCACTATTGGCATTGTTTTTATGGTGGGGTGGGGGAATCATGAATGCTTCTAAATTCATTTAACTATCACTTAAAAAATACCTCTCAATGCAGTGTATGGTAAAACGCTTCTGCATGTTAATGAAATCCACTTTTTTGAATTTTGAAGATACATAATCCTATTTTTACACATTTGTTGCAAGATATCTTTAAAAATAAAGGTGTTCCTAAAGTAATGTGAGTGCAGGACACAACCTTAGTTACTTCATAACTTCAGTTAACCTGAAGATAAATGCTTGCCCGTTTATTTAACATTTTTTTCAGAATATTTGTGCTTAGTAAGTAAACGTCATATTTGAGAAAACAAAGGCACCTGTGGATTGGTAAGGAATATTTATAATAGAATTACGCACAATGGCTATGCAAAGGGTTGGGGGGATGTCAGAATTGGTCATCACACCAGCGAAGAGAAGGCCGCTCCTCCAGTCCAGGGCCATCGAGGGAGTAACCACGGTTTAATCCACAACGCTACCATTGCACATCGCCTTGACTGTATACACAGAGTCTCCGGCAGAAATATTATCGTCACCACCTCCAGATGACCCCGCGCTCCCCCGTACATACAGCGCCATTGCACGCTTAACGTGCCTCGGTATCCTGAAAATCTATTGATTCACTCTACATTCGAGCCCCTGGGCCGGCTCCACCGAACCTCCTGCCTACTTTCCACTACCCTCACAAGGGCACCCGGCCGGGTGCCCTGTGAGTTTCTATAATTACACTTTTTTCACTGTGCCACTGCATCTCATCACCAGGCAGGATAGGCCCCCCTTCAGGTGTCCCTAAACTGCCAGGTCTTGAAGAGACCCAATACCCTAACTGGGTCGGAACGCCGTTAACAGTCCAAAGAGGCGATTGTTTAAAGTGTTGGGGCTCACATGACTATAATTTCCATGGTCGCCAAATATGTTCTATAATATAAACCTTACTCATTTGTCACTTCTTATGTTACGTTTTAGCTTAGGTTCAATTGCACTTTCACTGGGACACCAAACACTATTGTCTAATGTTTAGCCTTTGTACAAACATATTTGTCTACCCAAACACTCATGTCTGTATTATGTTATTTATGTGATTTCTATATAAATAATTTCACTAATTGACCAAACCTCACATGCTCTCCTGCGGACCCGTTAAAGCCAGCCTTCATTAATACACTTCCCCCGCTTTGCCGTGACCCCATATTGAACCTTATCAATATGTCACTGTCTTGTGGAACGGTACCGGTGGCATGGAAACAGGCAGTGGTCACTCCGATATTAAAAAAAGCCAACTCTGATCCCCGACTGCCAGAAAACTATCGACCTATCTCCCTGTTGCCTTGGATCGCCAAAGTAACAGAAGCCCATGTCAACTCTGTTCTGTCCGAACATCTGGCTCGCAACCAGATTCTGGATTCCAGTCAGAACGGCTTCCGGTCAGGACACAGTACCGAGACGGCATTACTTTACATCACGGAACATCTTCGCCAGGTACTTGACTCAGGTCATACTGCAGCGCTTATACTATTAGATCTAAGCGCTGCCTTCGATACTGTGTCCCACCATATACTTATCCAACGCTTACAGGAGGCGGGAGTGACGGATGTCGCTCTCCAGTGGTTTCGGTCCTTTCTGGCAGACCGCTCCTTTAAAGTGGCTATACCACCTGGTCAATCTGCCACCTATCCTTTGGAGCTCGGGGTACCACAGGGATCTTCGTTGAGCCCAACAATGTTCAACCTCTATGTGAAACCGTTGGCTGGTGTCGTCAAACAGTGGGGTCTTACGATGACCTCATACGCTGACGACACACAGCTAGCGGTGACACTTAGTGAAGACCCTGAGGTGGAGGCCCCCAGATTCCGTGCGGGTCTCTTGGCAGTAGCCGGCTGGCTCCGCACCAACTGCCTCCAGTTGAATGCCACCAAAACGGAGGTATTGGTTCTAGGGAAGCATGCGGAGCAATGGGGAAATCAGTGGTGGCCTTCGGAGCTTGGTGTCACTCCTATTCCAGCTGCTGGAGTGAGAAATTTAGGAGTATGGGTAGACTCTGCGTTGACCTTCAGAGATCACACCATGAAGGTGGCTGCCACGTGCTACGGAATTCTGCGTGGTACTAGGCCGGTCCTAAAGTACTTTGATCCCCCTACCAGACAGCTTATAGTCCAAGCCTCAATACTTTCTCGGCTGGACTACGGCAGTTCACTGCTATTAGGGGTGAATCAAGCGGAGGCCTCTAGGCTCCAAAGAGTACAAAATGCCGCGGCACGAGCCATTGTGGGCCTTCCCAGACACTGTTCAGTGTCTGGTACCATCACGGCCTTGCACTGGCTCCCGGTCAGACAGCGCATTAAATTCAAGGCGCTGTGTCTGGCCTTTAAAATTCTAAAATTTTCGTCGCCGCCGGCACTTGCTCCTCTTCTTATACCCTACAAGCCTTCTAGATCCTTGAGATCAGAGGGGCTTCATCTAGCCATCTGTCCACGCTTCAAGCTGAGCAGAATGGGTGGCCGATCCTTTAGGGTGCTAGCGGCAAGTTTATGGAATTCGCTCCCTGTTCACATTCGAGCCCTTGAAGATTTGCTCACCTTCAGGCAGGCGATTAAAACCTTCCTGTTCCCGGCATCTAGTTAATTCCTTTTCTTTTATTATGTGTTATGTTACAGCATCTGTCAGAGCGCCAGGACGCCCCTTTGCTGGGGCAGCTGTGCGCTATAAAAATACCAAATAACATAACATAACATAACATGTGTATAGTTCTTTCTTTCTGACATCCCCCCAACCCTTTGCATAGCCATTGTGCGTAATTCTATTATAAATAATCCTTACCATTCCACAGGAACCTTTGCCTTCATACCCAGGCTCCCAGTGAGTAGGGTCCCCTTGTTTCTTTCTTTTAGTAAGTAAACGTCAGCCCATACTGCTGTTCAAGAGGGGGGGGGGTTGCATATAAAGGTCAAGAGGGGTGCAAGTGGCCCTCGGGTCTTACTTTGAGTATCACTGGCTTAGACCAAACAATCTGAACATAGTGTTGAACCCCTGTTTAAAGTTCATTATAGTCCCATCTTTGCTAAAATACATTTATGTCTGATGCAGCTCATCCTTACAGAAAGAGGCAATAAATTATTGCAGCTGTTTCTATGTTTTGTGCAGAGTGTGGTGGAATTCTAGGGCGGAGGAGGTGTGTATCTTGGTTGGTGTCCAATACATTGTTATATTGCAAGTCTGCAAAGGAGGTTTATTTTAGAATTAAGAAAGTCTATTGCTCAGCTTTCTGCCAACTCCTTATTAGTAATATGCGTGTTTTCTCTCATGTAAGAATGGGTGTGGAGAGCATGGATCATCCACCTCACAAAATAAGTGTTCAGCTCAGTACCTTTAGTCGACATGTTAATACCAATTTCTAAAGTAATCTCAAATGTTGTAAGATTGTTTATTATTCCTAGAAATAAATTGCTGATTTTTATTATTTTGTCGAAAAGAAACCAGAACACCCACATAATAAAATACGTGACACTAATATCAGGGAGAATGTATTTGACTTTTCATGTACATAAATATTTAGTTTCAACCATTCATTAAGTAAGGAACAGTATTCAATAGCTTGTAGTGATGACACATCCAAGAATAAAAGTCAAGTTCCTTCTCAGTCTACCAGTTAGATTGTTTTCAGTATTTAGGTGAATCATCGTGGAGTAATTTGGCCTAAGTAGAGTGATACCGAATTACAACTTAGTTTGTAATTCGTACCATTGTTGGTAATCTTCTATCTATTTCATAAAAAACTGCTAAGTTATCCAGTCTGAGACTTAAAAAATAAAATATGGTCCTATGAAGGCATAGGTTGAAGGAGAACTGGTGGCGTGATCTGCTGGTATGGACTTTGTCATAATCAGGCCATATCTGATTGTGATTGTCAGATGTCAAGAAGCAGCTATTATATGTGGCTACTTGAGACCTATAATGATGGACTAAATTAAAGTCATCAGTAGGTCAGCTGCATGTGAAGGATATCTTCAGTTATTCCATGCATGTTCAGAAGCTGATGAGTGGTTTATTGCTGTGGACTGGCACATTGCTGGGTGATGGACATGACCTTTTTCTGATTTGTCTTCTGTGAGTGTAAGAGGGTCAAACAGTATAAGGGAATTATTATGCATACTGTAGCAGACACGATCAGCGGGCTGACTGCTGTGTGTTATGGTATTAGTTTGAGCCAGTAGGTTTATTTATGAATGAACATTACTATATACCTAGACTACACATAGGTCATCCCTTCAAAACGTACTTGAACATAGAAAGAAATGTGCTAATGGGGCTGCTCCATGTCTGCGCACTGTAGACTGTACTTAAAGGACCGATTATTATTCTGGGTTCTATCCCACACTTCTAGGAGGATGCAGTGACCTTGGAAATAGTCATGTTTCTCAGCTCCTTTGTGAAGTGTATATGTTCCTTTCCACATATGATTGACCAACCACAATGCTGTCTCAGGGTATATATCGCTGACAACGACATTTTCTGCTAATGATTGAGCAATTTTGCAGCTGCATCTCAACCATCCCACTAGTCCAAAATATTTTTTAACTTGATGTACAGGTTACTTTTGTATTGGTAGTTGAATTCAAGTATCATTTTGCACACTTTGGCCTACTGCTGAAGTAAGATCACTACTTCACCATTTCAGAAATGGTTAATGGCCAACAAAATGCCTGTCACTTGGCTTATGATGATGGATTGTATACACTGCACTGGGTTTGGCCAATTATTCACCACTTCAATTGTTCATAGACGTTCCACCAAGTGACTAGAGTGAAACAACAAGTGCACTAATTGACTAATGGAAAAACAACATTTCATATCATTAAATCGGTAAACGTGGTATTTTATATCAGTGCGTAAAACAAGGGATGGAACAAATTGTACTAATGCAAAATGAATCAAAACCAATGAAACCTATGTAACCTGACAATATTTAAGGCTCAAACCTAAAAATATGTTTTATTTGGAGTACAATATAAGACACCAGCTGCACATATTTATCAGGTTGCTGGCAGCTTCAAAGGAAACTGCCATGTGAATTCCATGATCACTGGTATCACAACAGCTATTGTATGCCCAAATTCTGTTTTCACTTCTGTCTTTTTTTCCTATCAGCATATTTTATATCATATTCTATGCACAGACATGTCCAGCTGGGAATTTACAATTTATAAATTACATAAAATAGTATTCTCAAGCAGATAGGAGACAGTGCATTTTTGGGATGCAGATAGCGTTGGAGAAAGCTGAGCCAGATAACTGATGTGGCTCCAAGAGTCAAAGTATGAGCCAAGCCACAAACAGGCATACCCCAGGCAATAAATGCCATGACAAAATTATGACAAAGAATTCAACAAGAAAAGAGATGTTTTTCAAATCAAATGTGAAAAAGACTATTCATTTTTAAACAGATTGGCAGGTAATCTATCAAAAAAGAATCGATAAATTGATCACATTCAGGCAGACACAGATGCTTGTTGGGGTCCTTTCAATGAATGACACAAAAGAGAGCTCAAAATAAGACATTAAGACAGTTGTGCCACATGTGTTTGGCGAATCTATAAATAGACCATCTTTAAAGAATAATAATGATAATGTTATGCACCAGAAAATCACAACGGTATTAGTGATCAGACTATTCTTGAAGGTGGGCAGGCGAACGATCAAGAGAATAGTCGTCTACTGCTACTTTGCTCAAAGATTTCTGACAAAAGGAACTGATACATTTGAACTATGATGCATCAATAATAGATAGTTATAGTAGCCCAGTAAATAAGAATACAACAAAAGGCTCATAACAAATGACATGCCCCCTTTTCTCTCTGACTGAAGTGGATAGTCTGGACGAATTAAAACCTTCTCCTTCGATAATAATAGGAGAAACAAACATGGAAACCTGCTAATGAAAATCAGACTCCAGTAACAGACCCAGATTTGGGATCTTCCATGCTAATGTTAATATAATGTGTTCTTGAGGATAAAGCTTCTGGAAAAATTTGCAAGAGAATCCGATCCAAGAAGCCGAGTAAACATATAGAGTTAACATCAGATCCAAATTGGAGCAAGCAAATATTTCAGATACACTCAGAACATAGGAATGGAAGGAGAGTAGGAAAATATGGAAACAGGCTTTGAAACTTAAATCAATATCTTTATATTTCAGACCTAACACTGTGCAAAAATAACATTATGTATGCCCAGGTGACCAGCACCGAGGGTAAACGTTTACATCGCAGTTATTAGAAAAAGAAGGATACTAAAAATGAGAATGGGACAGAAATTCAATCTGATATGATGAAACCTCAAGGACAACAAGAAATTGTCAACAATGATCTGTCTGTTGTGTGAGTAGAATAATTTACCCCTACAGCACCGTATCTTTCTATGCACTGCTCTGCACTTTGATAGGAAAGTTGAGCTCATACTGATTATAAAAAGACTGAACATACATCATATATATCAACTATGTATGATTGTATAATGAAATCTGCGAACATAACTTTATGCAATAAACTTGGAGCATTTTTGTGTTATATAAATAAAACAGAAGGAAATAGGCTGCGTTTAACAAAAAGATACATAATTGTTATATTTTTATTGAGAGGGCTCATATTAACACTGATGATAGTATGGACTATGACATATAAGTATTATTTAAATCTGTTTTATATGTTTATAATACTAGAACATTTTTAATGTGATAGAGATGCAAATATATATATATATATATATATATATATATATATATATATATATATATATATATATGTGTGTATATATATATATATATATATATATATATATATATATATATATATATATATATATATATATATATATATATATATATATTATTTTTTTTTAAATCACCCATATGGGTAAACCTTGAGTGGACATTCTATTCTGACTTCATTTAAGGAAATAGTTCATATATTAAATTGTCATGCTTTCATAAATATCATATATTGAATTATACATCTTGTAATGTCTACATATATATTTTCTTTGACTACTCCGTCAGTTGGTTTTCCTCATCTCAAATATGGGATGCATCCTCAATTATACCTTTTAAGAAATGCCTTTGTATTGCCTAATACATTAAAATATATATATTGATTTGTTGAGTGCCTCCCTTTCTACTTATTTATCTGACATTTGAATATACTTCAATCTACTAACGTATCACAAACAAACCTTCAGAATCTACTTTAGAAGGGTAATATGCTTAGGGCAGCTAGAATTTATAGAATTCCTCAGCAGCAGGATGTACTTAGGACTTAGAGTTTGATTTAGAGTTTGGCAGATGTGCCCAGCAGCTGGATTTAGAGATATCCACTGGCCCAGCAGACATCTCTTGCATTGGCAGACACAGCAGTCTCTGTGGTTCCTGTCAATGCATTAAAAGTTTGATAGACAGCTCATTAGACAAGCACACCTTATTTCGTTCCTCTTTCTATCTTGTCCTTTCCTTCTTTCCACTCTTTCTTCCTTTATTCTTGGTTCCATACTCCTAAAACTTAATTGTATGGCTTCACCAAAATAGGCCAGATGGTGTTAATATATTTATTCCTCTTACTGTATGCCTTTTGATATGTAATCGAATATCAGACTTTACAGTGCAGGACATTTACCCCACATGCCTTTACCCCACATGCTTTTAAGGGTGTTGTAAAGAAGGAGATGCTCCAGTGAAGTAGCACTGTCCATCCAGGCCTCCTCTTGCCTGTCAAATTTGGTGATCTATTCTAAGAACTGGGGCATTTTGGTGCCTTGTTTTTATTGGGCCCCATTTTCCCACTCCATATCCTGGCTTTCTTGAAAGATGACTTTGATAAGGGGCTGGTTCCATCTACCATTTGGGCTCAGTGGGGGCACTCAAAGGTTCTAGGGAGTCATGGTCCTTAGTTAAGGCTGCAATTCCCATGGATGCTCACATTCTTCAGGGCTTCTGTAATTGAAGACTGGTTGTTGACTCCCCCATCACAGTCTCAGACCACTCTCTCATCTCGATGGCTCTTCTTTTGAGACATTAATATATGCCACGTTGGTTTGACTATCTGCAAAAGTAACGTTCCTGGTCACAGTCACCTGGTCAAATAAGTTTTGGCTCCTATCTCAGCATTATTCCAGACAGGTCTCAAATTCATGTTGACCAGGAGGCGACGTTAATGGTCTCTGCTCTCTATATGCCCTTATGGACATTATATTGCATTGTGCCTTGAATGAGGAGGTTTGGATGACAGATGTAATTTTTAGTCCTTCCAATGTGGCCTGCCAGGGTAAACTCATATCTATAGCCATCCTGAGTGGGTTTGCTTTGCAATCACTGAGGCATATGCTGCTCACAGCAATTTGGTCTTAGCAGCGGTCCATATCCACTTCACCCGGGGATGTTAGGCTTATGGACTGAGGAGCTGGGTTAACTGTACACAAAATTTGTAGGGTAGCAACATATACCTGTTCCATATGCCTACATATCATTATGAACTTGATGAATCGAATTCAAATTTTTTTGTTTGATGTGTAGTGGCAAGATCGCAGACATATTGTATACAAGCAAAAAGGTGGTTTTGGGAAATTCTCTTTCAGACATTGACTACTTTGGCTCGGGACTCTTCAGCCATTGGCTTGAGACTTTGTCAATAACATCTTGGATCAGCTCACTGGAGTATTTTAGCCTCACTGTCTGTCTAATACATGGTGGAGTACTTACATTCGAAAAGTGCAATCAAAGTATATTGAATCATCCCACATTCAATTATTTGTCTCATTCGTGCACTGCATACAGAAAAACACAAAGATAACTGGCATGCATGATTTTAATGTGCACGGGAATTAATCTTTCATCGTATGCCCCATACTGTAACTAGCGACAGCTTTGTTTCCGAATTATTTTGAAAGGGAGTTATGCTTGTTTACCAATTCTGAATAGGATAATGTACATAATTCATTGATTACAAGTTTTATAAAGCGCTTGATTACCTCCCAAAATACTGTGTACTGGCACTGAAGGAAGCAAAGCTAAACAGCAGGATGTTTACATAGAAAACAGATGTGTTTTTAACAATTCATACAATATACTAAGACATTTTCAGCATGAATGTACAAAGCGAAGGCATTCCATGCCTGGGCAGTAATTAGGCTCAGCCTCCTGTACAGGCTTTTCTAAATTTGGGGAACTAAAACGTAGGATCCCAGAAGGAATGAAATAATAGAAGAGAGGCCATGCAATTTCCAGGGGGAAGACTACATAATGCTCTATGGCAAGAACGCAAAGCCTTAAATAGGCTGCAAACCAATGTGGGTGCAAAAGATGGGATAAAATCCTGGTATTTCTGCTCTGACCAAGAATACGGAAGGCGGCCGCATTTTGCATCAGTTACAATGTATTTTGGAGATAACCTAGCAGTGCTAAAACATGAGTTGCAATAGTCCTGCCCAGGGCTGACCAGGCTTTTTATTCTGCTGAGCATTTCCACACTGGGCTGGAGCCCTTGGGGACCGGTTTTGAAAGTGCAAGGCATCTGCTGGTGCCTCGCCCACTATCCCAGATGCCATGGTTAATTGCAACAGGCACGGGGAGGTCTTGATAGAGAGCCAGAGAGAGGAGGGGGAAGATATAGCGAAAGCAATCGGAGGGAGAAGAGAGAAGAGGTGGATGGAAAGAGAGAGACAGCATGAAGAGACGAAGGTAGCAGGGCTGGTTTGAGCATTTTTGCTAGCGCTGCGTTTGATTTCCCAGTCCGACTCTGGTCGAGCCTGAGGTGATAAGGCCCCGAATTAAAAATTTCCTGGGAGAAATGGGAAGCAAACAAATTATTATCCTGATGACTTTCAGGATTAAGAAGCAGTGAAAGTCAGCTTGCCATAATGCGCATTAAATGTTTATTGTAAAAAAAATGCCAAGGTTTTGTGCCCTTTTGCATCCGCCGCCCGTGGAGGGATTTGCGGTGGGGGCAGAAAGGCGGGGCGGGGGAGGGGCAGGGCGGGGGTTCTAAAAAACGGAATATGGATAATTGGCCGTAAGTAAACAATTTAATAAATAAAACTAATTTCGCCTTGCGATGCAGCGTGCGCTCCGAAATTTGTTTATTAATTAAATTGTTTACTTACCTCCAATTATCCATATTCCGGTTTGTAGCACCCCCGCCCCGCCCCGCCTTTCTGCCCGACCGCAACTCCCTTCACGTGCCGCGGCTGCCCTTTTGACTAGTACCAGGAGCGGGGCCAGGGTGTCAGACCACCAATTTGAAGTCCAAATAGAATAGTATTAACCCAAAACAATTAGGGCCTCATTTACTGAGGCCTTGCGTCAGTTTTGCGCTTCCGATGCATCACTTTTCGTGACACATCGGCGGCGTAAAACATGCCTCCTGTTGCGCACTATTTACAAAGTGACACATCTATGCAGATGTGTCACTTTGTAAACTCCTGCGCTACATTGGAGAAGTGTGGCTCAATGGTTAGAGCGGCAGACCCTGATGCAGAGGTCTGGCCCGGGACCAGGGTTCAATTCCTGCCTTGGCTGGTCTCAGCGGATCTTGGGCTCATAATTCCTCGGACCTGATTTCTCGCCTCGGTGCCTACTCTAAGCATGGGTCCCACGCTGCAACTCTGGGCAATAGCTTGCTTAGTCTCCACAACGGCCCCCTACAGCGCTAGGGATGCCTGGTTGCACCCTGGGGATGCCCAGGAGTGGACATTTCACAGGGAAAAACCAGGAAGGGTTCCCTAGCGGTATGAGTACAGCGCCAGGACACTCAGGAGTATCAGTGCGCTTTACAAGTACGGCTACATTTACATTATACCTGCGTCAGGTATAATGTATGCAGCGGGGGCGTTACCCCACAAAAAGCCTCGTATAAGTGACGCCGTGAAATCTATGAGATGTCACTGCGTCACTTCTAGGACACCGTTGCTTCAAAATCTTGCACCTGCCTCACAGCAGGAGTAAGACTGACGTAAGCCATTTCACATGGGGCTTGCCCCATGTGAAAGGACGCATTGCTGGAGTTGCGTCACTTTTGTGACACACTCCAGCAATGCGTCACTTTTGCGCCATACAGATATGTCAGAAATACTGACGTATCTGTAACTCCTTGCGACATGTTGCGTCATACATTAAATATGATGCATCATGTATGTCGCAAGGAGTGCGCACTGAGAATTGACACATCGCTGCTTTCTCGCAGCGAAGCGCCATTTCACATGAATGAGGCCCTTAGAATCCAACCAGCTGGCCACCGAAAATAAGCAGCTTTTGAACAATTCTTGTAGATAGTTCAGGCTTTCATCAAGTGTACGAATGATCCACATCTCATCTGCAGAGGCAAAGGACCTAAGAACAAAAGATGAGAAAATCGTAGTTAGTGGGGCTACATAGATGTTAAAAACCATAGGGCTCAAAGAAGAACCTTGGCAACCCACACTTAACCTTCTTAAATGCAGAAAGCCAATGGGCCAAGGCCACGTTTTGGGAATGATCTTCAAATAAGGAGGAGAACCAGTTGTAAACAGGGCGCTGAACACCTATATTATCAAGCTGTCTTGGGAAACTGTATCAAAAGCTGGCAGGTGATCAAGCAGGATAAAATCAGCAGATCCTCTAGCATCCAATATCATCCTGATGTCATTGCTGGCAGTGGCTGAAACAGTCTCTGTGCTTAAATTGGGCAAAAGCCTGATTGATAACGAGTTAATCGTTTATGACCATCTATGTGCTTGGACAGTTGTTTGTTCACAAAGCCATTAACAATCTTAGCTACGAAAGTCAACAAAGAGACAGGATAGTAATTTGACATGGTGGTTGAATCTACAGAACGTTTTTTCAATAGAAGAGTTTCAAGAGCTTTTTTACCAGGATTCAGAGAGGTGTTGCAAATCATTTTAAAGACAGGAGCAATAAAGGAAGAAACTGCTATGGCAACAGAAGCAAATCATGGATTTAAAGGAGAGCCAGGTGAAATTATACTGACTTTGCCGATATTATTTTCTTGATTAACTGGGGTAAGTTCTTTTCAAGCTGAACTTGATGGTCAGCAATACAAGGGTATTATCTGATAGTCTTAGAAATGAGATCTTAGTATCAGAAGTGAAGGGGCTTAGAAGCTTTGTAACCTTATCCTGGAAAAAGCCAGAGAGTTGAGAGCAGAACTCCTGAGTGGGGCCCACAGAGGTATAAGCAGCGAAACAATCTCTCTTCTTGTATGCAACATTACCTTAAAAAATCTTTGAGAATCTCCATTCTTCTTGTTGCCAATTACTCACGTTGTGCTGAATTGCTTTAGGTGTTTCTGGAGGTCCTGTGAAAGGGGAGTGGTCATGGACATGGTCGAGGATGCTGAAGGCTAAATGCAGAATGCTACAATGAGTCGGGAGCCACCAGCTCAAACCATCCCTGTCGAGGCCCTTCATCGATGCCCAAGCCCCAGCCTTGGCCCAACGCTAGTTTTTGATATTGGCACTGGCTCTGACATCGCTGGTTGGCACCGGCTGTGGTGGGCTGCGGTTTGAAGAGCCGGTTGCGGGCGGAGGCTTTGGGCCACGTCAGTCGAGGCATTGGTGGCAGGCCTTCCCCCACTTGCCACCTTAGTTTGCAGCCCACCTTGGGCTAACTGTTGGTTGCTCCTGTCCATCCACCCGACATCTCCTGAGCATCCTCTTAGCTTGGGGGCAGGATGGCTGCCGCAGAGCTTGGTTTTTGGTTGCAGAGACATAGTGTGCTCATGCCCCCTTACCCACAGAGAAGAGCAGTGACCCAGTGGCAGGGGAAGGTGAGGCAGCACTGCTGCTGCACTGGAGGGACCTGGAGCCGAGAGCTTGGGAAATTGGAAAGTCAGAGTTCGGACTTTGATTCAGTAGGCGTGATGCAGCATTAGGGGGTGTTGTTGAGGGTTGAGCCAGGTTTGGTGCAAGGCGGCCCGCTAGGCTCGAGTGCTGCTTGTACACCCTGAGAAAGCTCGCTCACCACGAGTCCCTGAGTTCCCAAGTCCATCAGTGTATTCCACCAAGCAACATGTAAGATTTCCCATCTGCAACTGCTCAAACAGCCCACCGTGAGGTAGGGAAAAGTACGAGTTGCCTCTAAACCTGCAAAAAAACAAGGGGGAGAACAAGGGGGAGCAGAGAACAAGGAAACGCCTATGAAGCCCGGGATCAACAATGAAGGAGTTTCAGACCCAGCCTCTGATATGCAGGAAATTGTGACAAGTCATAAAACCGCAGGCCTAAAAAAGGTTCATATGACGGATTTCTTAACTTTGTACCGCAGGAGGTCCATCTCCACATCTCAAGAAGCCCATGGGCAGGGTAGCGATAATGACCCATTCCCTGAGAGGAGTCCTCTCTACAACACAGCCAAGCACAAACAGCTTCTACTGATGAAGCAAAGCTTCGCATATTTTGCGGCTTGCCGAAATCAAGAACCTCGTTTATGTATAACAAGGTAATAAATGTACGTCTTACTAACATTTATATTAAGTTTGAGTAAAAGTTTAAGACGCTTGCCTATGTGTATTTCTAATGAATTTAATCTGTGTCCTCTAAAATGGCCGCCGCTTGTATTTTAGTTACTGCGCATGCGTCAGCCACACTCACGTGTCCTGACGCGTCTGCAGAAGTGGAGGGAAAGTTGTGCGCATGCGTAATTCATAGCTGTGCTTATCATGTGGTACTGCTCGTGCCACTGCTCTTGTGTCCGTCTCAATGTAGCTAACATTTAATTGCATAAGTTTATTTCTTGATGATGAGTTAAGAGTACCAACCCTGTGATGTGTTTTTCATAATGACATTATTATGTATTAATTTGTTTTCGCTTACTTTTCATGTACCGCAGGAAATGGGGGTCTGAGTAAGAGGAGAGCCATATTGGAGGTCCCTTCTGCGCCTGTGCGACATTCGGCAGCACGAGGGACCTTGGCTGATGGAACATAGCCAGCTGGCAGTGATGGGCGAGATGCTCCTGAGAAAGTCACCTCTGCCCTGCGAGAACAGCGAATGTAGCTCCTTATGTGATACATTGTAATGTTGCGCTACTGTTAGCTCATGGGAACCCCAAACCCGTTAGGCGGTACCCAAATATGTAAATGAAGGCTTCATATTACGTATTGTGATTGGTGTGTTACCCAAACCCTACCTTAGGACCAATCAAAATTGAGGGATACTGACACTTTGCAACATTGGGGGGTGGTACACTGTACCCAAACTGTATATCTACCCTGGGTTCACCTAGTGAACCGTCCGACTTGTCTGGTTTAGCTGACCTGTCACTGACCCAACGCACTCAATAGGTGACTGAAGATACAGAGCGCTGCGGAGCACTCTGTCCGAATTTGACCATAGACTAAGGTTCTACTGAACCTTAAAGTGCTGGCAAGGCACTTAACTGGGAGTTCGCTGACCCAATCGGGGTCTTGATCGATAGCTGCAGAGCGGGTGGAGCGCAGGCGTTGCTTCCGAACTGTGGGTTCCGGTCCTGTCCTGAAGAGGGTCCTGTCCTGAAGAGGGTCCTGTCCTGAAGAGGGTCCTGTCCTGAGGGTTTGCCGTCCTGTCCTGAGGGTCCTGTCCTGATTCCTTTTTCCGAGGGTATCCTGTCCTGTCCTGGGTGTCCATTCTGCACCTGCTGTCCTTTGAGGGGTATCCTTCCTTGAGGGTTTCCTGTCCTTAACTGACCCGTGGCCAGGGTTTGGTTTCCACACCTTTTTCTAGGTAAATATTACTCTGAACCTCTTGAAATTCTTGCACCTTCTGAATTTCTAACTTTTGCTTAAATAAAGTTCAACATTGCATATGTTATATTTCCATGCCTTTCCGCAACTATTGAACAGTCATTTATAATTTTGCAAAGTTATTCCTATGTCTTCTCAATTGTTAGAAATTATATTTTGCATAGCAGTGTGTCATTTTCTGATATGGTCTAGAACTTCGTTGCCTAGATTGTTCAAAGGCCCCTTCACCTTAAGTGAAGCGTGTTATTCATTATAAGCTCTTCTACAGTAACACACACTTAGTCTATCCCTGTTTAGATAATACTGACTTGCATAGTATCTTTTCTCGTTACATTTTATTAATACTTTGATGATTACTCTGTCATTATTTCTTTCTGCCTATGTGATTTACGTTATCTTGGTTATTGATTGCCTTATTTTACTGTATCTCATGCAAGAAAATATTGAACTTTAGATAAACATTTTAAAACTTCCAGTTGTCCGTGGTCATTTGAACAATATTTGAATGATATTGGTTGGGTTTGTATTTTGCTGCCTTTCCTTTACAGCTAGCTCCCTGATTCATTGTGGTCATTAGGCACCCGCATCGGTGGATGGTAAGTCGGGTGCACTGAAAATTGGTAGCAGGGAACACACACACACCAACTTGATAGAGCTCGTGAAGTCACCTGATCGATGTATATGGTGATTTGAAAAGTATATGGGCCCTGAAGCCGGAAACGGCGAAAACTGTTGGTCGGGTGGCCTCGCGCGCTCTATCAGTTTTCTGGTAGCTAGAGGATGGTTAGGGACTAGCTAAAGGTTAGGCAGGATTAGTTGGACTAGTTAAGTCGGAAGCTGCTATTATATTAATGCTGCTAAAAGAGCGGCTGTTCTGAGGGAACTGATCACTCTCTTGTGAATACGCTGCTGAAATTCATGAATTACTGTATTGCCATTATTCTTGTTCTTATATTGTTATATGTACTAATCCATGCAATTGTCAATCGTTTAGTTAAGTGTTGTCCGAACTCCCCGGGGAATTGAAAGGGCAAGTGGTGAATAGAATCCATTGTCCTGAGGTCACAGGTTCGAGGAAAGTTAGGTGCAGGTTAGGATAATCGGGAAGCACTAACTAGGGTTTTCTGAATACATGTGTGAATAAATGACAGTAACGGGGTTCATTGGCAAAATTCCCATAGTGGCGTAACCTAGTAAGGGTCACATCGGAAAAGTAGCAGGTTCCTCGGAGCTAGCGTGAAAGCAGAGGGGTCCGCTGAGAAACCTTAAACTCGGAATATATCCCGGAAAGAAGTGGATGAGTTTAGGGGAATAACAGGTTCACCGATGCTAGAGTGAAGGGTAGGCGGAAGAGATCTGCCCGCAGCGAGTGAAAAGTAAATGGAAGTAGTTTACTTGTTGTAAAAGAATTCTTTCTCTGTCTAGACACTTGAGCACTGTGGCGAATGTGTATTTGTTGTAAAATAACCAAGCACTGAGCACTTTAAAAGTAAGAAAGTTTCCGTTACCTTGTGAAAGGAGGGAGTCAGTTGCGAAGCGCCTCTGACGTCACTCTGTGCCGCGCTGGGATTGGTAGAAGCAGCGGGCGGGTAGCGGAGCTGAAATTGTAAAGGAGGGGTGAGCGCCGGAGCGTGGGAACTGTCTCACGAAGGGGCCGCGCACCCATTGGCGGAGCTTATTTTGTGTCGCGCACCCATTGGTTGCACGAATTTCTGAAGCGCGTTCTGATTGGAGGTAGTTTGTAAACAAAGTTAGCGCAGAAGTCGTATGTGGCACTCGCGGACTACAGAGACGCGACCTGATCCAAGGCATCTAGGGTTTGAAAGGGATCAGTGGAAGGCTAACAGATACGATATTATGTACGGAACCAAGAGAAAAATGTCCCTTGTAAGTAAGGTGAAAAATTATTTTAAAACGGACAAACCGATTAAATCTAGGGAAGGTGTTCTTGTCCCAGCACCCAATACTCCCGCCTCATTCATGATGTTTGACCGAGGGTACAATACCTGTGTGTGGCTGGAGAATTGGGTGAAGTATACAAAAGATGACGGAGTATTGGCTTTTCCGTTAGATGGTACTTTCAATGGTAGGATTTTATTTAATTTAAGAACCCGAATGAATGAACTGCATCCCAGACCAAGACTAACGCAGTATGAGGCATTAGAGGAATGGGAGATTGAGGCTTTTGAAAGAGAAAGACCCCGAATGGACAAGGGTTTGACCAAGTGGTACCCCAGGCAGAAACAGGAGTCCAGGGATAAAAGGATGAAACAGTGGAGGCAGAGCATGATTGTTGAGGGTCTGTTTCCCATGATGCCGGCATGTCATAACGTTGGAGCGGGTGAGAAAAGTACTGAAAAATGTAAGCATTGGGGGGCCCTGGGGGATTCAGATGATGAACTAATAGATGACATCTGTACCAGAAGTCCGCCACCTTACAATGAGGGAACCCGACCTTCCAGTGTAGGAGATGTTCCCCGACGCCACTTCCTAAAAGAAGAAGACAGGTCCCTGGGACTGGGAGGGGGTGGTCAAGTATTGCCCTATCCTGAAAAACCCGAACTGACGGAAACAAGGGATATATATCCCAAAGTGCCCGCAAGTCAGGAAGAAAAATATTCACGTACGAAAACTTTTTTTCCTAGACCCTTGTATGAAAGCGAAGAGAAACCCTCGAATTCAGGACTGCCTTTTGTTCAACCTCCATATAGGGAAGAGCGCAGGTCCTTTAATACTGGAACTTTATTCCCGAAACCAAATTATGGGGGAGGACCAAGTGAAACGCATCCTACTGCCCCGAGTTTTACTCCTCCATTGACCCCACAGATATTACATGACACAACTCTAAGAAGGGTACTAGTGGAAAAGGAGCAAGAGGCTCTAGCTAGACAAAGAACAGAAATAATTCAGAAAATTTCTCAGATAAATACCAGTCCTGAGGCATTGACTATTCCAGTAACTATTGGACCGGTGGTCCCGTTATACGGAAATGGTCAGGGAAATCCGATTACTCCAGTCATGACCCCAGTCATAGCAACCCCGAGACAGGAACCAATCATCATAGATGATCAGTCCAGTGAGTGCGAGTCTGAAGTTGCGTTCTTGGAATTGCCAAACAAACAGACTGGAAAGGGAATACAGCAGAGGTATAATCCTTTTAATACAAAAGAAATTAAATTAGAGACAGCAACAGGTACTAGGAATGTCTCTCTGGTAACTCCGGATGAAATTGAGAGTTGGAGTCGTGAATTAGAGAAACAGACTCCGCAAACAAAACCTTTAGACCTCTACAAGCTGAGGGTCGAAATAGAAGAATTAATGGCAGGAAATGTGGGGTTGGATCGATTAAATACCTACTCTGAGGAAGAATTGTCGTTCATATGTAAAAGCTTTACAAGGAATACCAGAGTGCTCCATGAAAAACTGACCGAAACAGCAGTTAGTATGGGGGTAGATATCTCAAAATCCAAGCCCTTACAGAAACCGTACAGAGCAGACTTCTCAGACAAAGATATAGAACACCTGAATGTGGCAGGGAAGAAGTTGCAGATTAAAGAATTAATGGGGGTACTGCAGAAATGGGGAGATGTGGAAAAATGGAGAAGCAGGTGGGCGAAAAAGAGGGAAGAGGTTCGCTCCCGACAAGTGACTCCCGAGTTTGCTTTAAGGGAGGTAGAAAAACCTGAGCAGTTATGCCCCATGCGCGAAGTTCCAGGAGGGAAATATGTGCATGTCCCCTGGTCTAGGCAGGATATTGTGTCCTTCACGAACGATTTTCCAAAATTACGAGAGAAACCAGTTGACTGGTACCGGCAAGTGGAGAGGTTCGTGAAGGTACAGAAATGTCTGTGGAAAGACCTGGATGGGTTTTTCGACATTGTGGTTCCAGTAGATTTATGGACCCAGTGTAAAATAAACATAGATTGGCCCAGTGAAGAGTATCCCAGAAACAAGGAAACAGGGGAGCCATCAAAGGATGTCATGCGAAAATATGAGCAGGTAATTCAGCACTTGAAAGAAAAGGTGCCTGCAAAGGAAACTGATTGGACAAAAATAGATAGAACAACACAGGAAAGGGACGAGACAGTGCACTCCTTCTATGAGAGGTTATTGCAGGTATTTAAAACATACAGTGGTATTGACAACATCGACCTGAAGGATATGACGCACTTTATTTACAGGTTTGTAAATGGTTTAAGACCTGAAATTTGTCAGTGGATAAAAGACAATAAAATCTGTTGGCATACTAAGAAAATGGATGAGGTCCTGCGGTACGCTAAGTACTGCGAGGACGAGATGGCAGAAAAGAAAAAGGCCCTTAAGGAGAAGGTTATGTGGGCTCAGGTGAAGCTCGCAGAACAACAGGAAAAACAATTGAGTAACATGGTTAAAAATGCTGAGAACAAAAGTCCTGGGGGAGGGGGTGGAGGAAAGCCCCGGCCCAAATTTAGCAGGGAAGAGGCTATGAAAAAATTTCCCTGCCATCAGTGCGGCGAAATTGGACACTGGCGAAACGAGTGTCCCCAATTAGTCGATGTTAATGAGAAAACTCCTGATTTAATTTCACAGACGCAGAAAGAAAAACCAAGAAAGACTCAACCCCAGGTAAAAACAATTCAGGTGCCTCGAGCACCCAAGCAGGTATACAGGGGAAGACAGGCAGAAAATGAAGAGATAGAGGTTTGGGAAAGCGGGGAGAACAGAAATACAGCAACTTCGCAGTATCTGCTGAATGATACCTTCCTTTGTAATGATCAGGACTGACGGGGCCTGAGAGGGGAGGACGAGGAGTGCGTACTTGGCGCTTCCTTGCCGGTAGACCAGTCTGGACCATATATTGAAGGAAAGGTTGACGGAAATGATGTCACCTTTCTGTTGGACACTGGCGCTACCCGTTCTACTGTAAGAACAGTGGACGTTCCAAACCTACCCCTCTCGGGAGAAAATATCCAAGTAGTGGGTGTATCTAATCAATTGATTAGTACTCCTGTTACCGAACCAATGGAGATTTCAATTGGAAATTTTAAACAGATGCATAGATTTGTCGTCTGTGACACCAGTCCAGTGAATCTACTGGGTCGTGATTTGCTGTGCAAAATGAACTGTACCATCTTTTGCACACCAAAGGGTGTTGAAATACAGACCCCAGATGAAGACGGCATTTATAAATTATTGTTGCTTAGACCTGACTCAGAAATTAAAAGATTGACCCTGCAGGACTTACCCCAAGAACTCCAGGAAGCCGTAAAGCCAGAGGTGTGGGATTTCACTGGAAAAGATGTGGGTTTGATGAAAGATGTGGACCCCATACAGATAGCCATCAAGGACAATGCAGTATATCCTAACACTAGGCCCTACCGAATGAATGCTGAAGTGAAAGCAGGTGTCACTCTGGAAATACAAAAATTATTGGAAGGAAACATCATACAGGAAGTGATGAGCAGCCCATGCAACTCACCGATTATGGGCATCAAAAAGCCTAGTGGCAAGTATAGGGTAGTGCAGGACCTGAGAAAAGTTAACAAAATTGTAGTTCCTTGCTGCCCTATTGTCCCAAACCCTGCAGTGATATTGTACCAGATCCCTTGGGATGCTGAATGGTTCACTGTGATTGATTTATGTCATGCATTCTTTTCGATACCCCTGCACCCCGACAGCAAATTTCTTTTCTCATTTGCCTTCGAGGGTCACGTGTATTGTTGGAACCGGGTCCCTCAAGGGTATACAGAGAGCCCCTCTATCTTTAATCAGATCTTGAAAAAATGTCTAGAGACTTTGATCTTACCTGGGAACTCTGTGTTAGTCCAGTACATAGACGACCTTCTACTGGCGTCTAAAAGTCACCGGGACTGTGTAGTTGACACCATTGCCCTCCTAAATCACCTGTGTGAGAAAGGGCATAAAGTGGCCCCTGACAAACTACAGTTCTGTGCAAAATCAGTGAAATATCTAGGACACCAGATAGAAAAGGGTGTCAGAAAAGTCACTTCAGAAAGAGTGAGAATAATTCAAAAGATGCAGTTGCCCCGTACTCAAAAGGATGTCAGAATGTTCCTGGGGGTATTAGGGTACTGCAGGCAGTGGATTCTGGGATTTGCAGCCTTAGCCAGGCCCTTGATAAAAATGACCACGAGAGGAATGCCAGATGTTGTACAGTGGGACGATGAAAGTCTAATGGCTTTCACAAGATTGAAAAACTGTCTGTGTACAGCTCCTGCGTTGGGAATGCCAGATTATTCCAAAGAGTTTGCCCTTTTCTGTGACACTCGCGATAATTGCGCATTGTCTGTCCTGACTCAAGAACATGGCACGACCAGAAGGCCTGTGGCCTATTTCTCTGCCACACTGGACCCAGTAGCCGCTGGGTTACCAGGCTGTCTGAAAGCAGTAGCTGCTACCTGTGCAAGTTTGGAGCAGAGTGAGTCCATTGTCATGGGACATCCTGTGACCGTGTATGTTTCACATGGAGTGGTAATTCTATTGACCAGAACTAAAACACAATATCTCACCCCTAGTCGGCTGACTAAATACGAGAGGATTCTTGTGGGTGCAGCAAATGTGAGCATTGTTAGGTGCGGTATTCTGAACCCTGCCACCTTACTCCCCGACCCCTTGGAAATGGAAGGTGGGGATGATGATGAACATGATTGTATTGATCTGACAGAGTTCAGTACCAAGCCACGCCCTGACATAAAGGAAGTACCATTGCCTGAGCATGATAAAGAACTATTTGTGGATGGGTCCTGTCTAAGACATGAATTAGGAGGCTTGAGTGCTGCTTATGCAGTAGTGTCTTTCACAAAAATTGAACAAGCAGGTTACCTATATAACATCAAGTCTGCACAAGTAGCCGAATTGATAGCCATGATAATGGCTTGCAAAATTGGGAAGGACTTACGCATAACAGTGTATACTGACAGTCAGTACTGTTATGGCGTTGTGCATGACTTTGGCCAATTATGGCTGCAAAGGGAATTCATGACTTCCTCAGGTACTCCCATTCGGAATGCAAAAGTTGTTCATGACCTTTTAGAGGCCATCCAGTTACCCAAAGAACTGGCAGTGGTAAAATGTACTGCTCATCAAAGGAGCATGGACAGAGTATCTCTGGGAAACGATTATGCTGATCGAGTGGCTCAATGGTGTGCCAAAGATCGGTATATTGTAAATCCAAAACGAGGGGGGCCAGGAACCAGCTGCCAGCTTCAGGTGTTTGAGGAAGTGCCTACATGGGATGAGGTGAGAGAGTGGCAGGAGTCGGCTCCTTGGCAAGAAAGGGAGAAATGGAAGGAGGATGGCTGTAGACCGAGACGTGTGGATGGTGTGATTCTGGGCCCAACTGGTATGCCTGTGTTACCCCGACACTTGCTTGGCACAATGGCAAGATTAATACATGAAGGATCACACATTGGTAGGGATGCCATGATTCTGGTATTTCAACAGACTTGGTACAGCAAGAAATTCAGGAAGGTAGCAGAGTCCCTCTGCCAGAGGTGCCTGTCATGTCAACAGATGAACCCAGGCAAAAGGACAATGGTTGAGCTGAGCAAGATTGGGAGATCAGGGGGTCCCTTTATAAAGATACAGGTTGATTTCATCACCATGCCCCGTTGTGAAGGGAAACGATATGTCCTTGTCATTGTTTGCGTATTTTCAAAATGGGTAGAAGCTTACCCTACTCCTCAAAGTGACGCACTGACAGTAGCGAAGTGTTTACTAAAAGAACTGATACCTAGGTTCGGAATACCATGCATTATTGAATCAGATAAGGGTGGACATTTCCAGAATGACATACTGGCTGAACTTTGTAAGGCCTTTGGAATAAGGCAGAAACTCCATTGTGCATACCACCCAGAGGCTTCTGGAATAGTGGAACAAGTAAATGGAACTATCAAAAACAGACTAGCAAAACTGACAGATGCTACTGGCATGACCTGGGTGAAGGCCCTGCCCCTGGTCCTGATGGGACTGAGAAGTGTTCCAGACCGCAAGACAGGCCTAAGTCCCCATGAAATCATTATGGGAAGAGTGATGAGACAAGCATGGGTGCCAGGAAGCAAACTGTTGAGTATTACTGATGATTTGGTGCTTGAATACTGCAGAAGATTGGGTGACCAAGTGCGTTCTATCTCTCGCCAGATTGGAGACGACGGCATCCTTAATCCAACGACTCCTCTCCACAACTTGGTTCCAGGAGACTGGGTCAAAATAAAGAAGCACACTCGATCAAGCTGTCTGGCACCAAGGTGGGGAAAGAAACGCCAAGTAATCCTGGTGACAACCACTGCAGTGAAAGTCGCAGGTGTTCCCCAGTGGATCCACGCCGGACACACTCAGAAGGTATTGCCAGACAAAGGATTTGAAGAACCAGGGCAACCAGCAGAGGACCCTGAAGGAGCCAGACCAGTAGCAACTGACAACGAGCAGCCCAGCACCAGTCAGGTTGCAGGAACAGCAGACGTTGGCCCAGGAGTAGTTGACTGCGAACTGCCAAGAAACCAGCCTGCTGAAGAGGTCCAGGAAACTGAGCCAGGAGTAGCTGAAGATGAGCTGCCAAGCATATGGCCAGAAGAATGGATACCGATGATTGATCTGACCGAAGATCCTATCAGAACAAGAGAACGACTTAGTGAAGGTAGAGAGTGGACTAGTCAGGAACAGCAAGGCACAGGCGAAGATCCTCAGCCGATTGAGATTCAAATCAAAACTGAGGAAGGAGAAGGTCAGACAGGGACAGAGCACGTGATTGATACAGAACAAGTGAATAAGACTGAACAAGTGCCCGATACTGAACACGTGCAAGATACAGAACAAGTGTTTGATACTCCTCCATTAACTCCTGATGTGGATAAGGGACAGACTAGACATAGAGTAATAGTTCGAGCAGAAGAAAATCAAGAGATCGAAGTGCTTGAACAGGATCAGATAGAGTTAGAAAAACGGGTTCAGGAAACAGGAACAGAAACAGAGACAATTGAAAGCCAAAAACAAAATATTCCTGAACAAGGCCAGATTAGCAACCAGGTAGAAGATTTTGATACTAGCCCTGGAACTAGTCAGATAAGGGAAGTAGGAGAAGAAAGTGGAGAAGAATTACCACAAGATAAAGAGAACAAGAGAATAAGAAAAGAAAGTGAAGTCAAAGTACCGACTAAGAGACTAAAGAAAAGAAACAACCTTGAGCCTAGGTTCGTAAAAAGACTGAGACTAAGGATAAAGACAGTGGAAGAAAAACGTGCAGAAGCAAGAAGAAGTGCTCGAATAGCAGAGCAAGAAGAAGACACTTCCAAAAGAAGGAGTGAGCGAATAAAAAGACAAAACAAAAAGTACAAGTCTCCTGAATGGACACTGGTTTTGGAAGAACTTGAAGACCTTGATATAACTGACGTGAGCGACGGAGAGCCCGTCCCAGAGTACTCAGCTGAAGAAGAAGACGAACCACCGTGAATTTGCACAAAGTAAGCTAGTTGTGTAAAAAGCTAAAAAGAGGGGTGAGAACACTCCTTCTGAGCCAAAAATGTCTGATTCAACAGTGAATGGTAGACCTAGTTGCAGCCGTTTTAAGACGTGTTGCAAGGTGTGTATATGTAGTGTAGTAGTACTGATAGTTATCTGGATAGGATTAACAATTTTCATTCCCTTTGCTGTAAGTAAAGATACTAACATTGTCCCTACTGAAGTTGTAAATACTGACAATGAGGAGCTGACAACACAGAGTGTAGAAAGACATGAGAGAGCATTGAGACAAACTAAACGAGACTTAGAAGCATCAGATGAGAAAGGACTACATTATCATGGCATGAAGAACAGGACACATTTAAATGTTTTCGCAAACTTGTTAATACACTATGTAGAGACTATGGAAATTGAAGATTGCTATGTCTGCATGAAGCTACCTACTTCGGTGGCTGAAGGCGTGACATACCATCATCTGCCATTGACATATGGAATTTCCTGTAGCATTTTAGCTAGTTTATTTTACAAAAGGGGACCGTTACAGTATTATTATTCTAACAATGACGTGATCTTTTCTGAACTTCCTATACGTGGGAACTTGAATCCTGTACATACCAAAACTGACACCATAAGATATATGGGAGACTACTTTCTGACTATAGGGAACATTGACATAGCAGACGCACACAGAGATAACTTGACTTGTTCTTTGCGTGAGCAGGAAAAGATGTTCCTGAACATGGCAGAGAAAAGGAGAATTAAAATTCAGAAGAAGGCTAATGACGAAAGTCAGAAAAAGCCAAAGTGGGCAGAAAACATGGAAGGCACCTCATCTGGTGGAGCGGGTCCTGCTCTGTTGCTGGATTTTGAAAAGAAAGGCAAGCTATGTCTTCACCGCGAGAAGACTAGCTATTATAATAATGTTTTCATTGGTTCCAGTGAATGCGAACATAATTACAAGGTAATTGGAGGTTGGGGTTTCAAAAATGGGTCAGAGCCTGTGTTTCCTGGAATTTATTACATTTGTGGGGACAAGGCTTATTTCAAATTGCCGGATCACTGGTATGGGAGCTGCTACTTTGGCATTGTTTTCCCGAAAATATACCATGTGAATGGAAAAGCTGGAAGCAATGAAGATACTAACGGCTTAGTGCGTAGTAAAAGAGAAAGTATAGGTGAAATTATGGGTAGTATTTTCAGTGCACTGATACCTGGAGTGGGAGTGGTTCTGAATACTCACAGAATTTGCAAATTGTCTACTATAGTAGATGTGCTGTCTACTGAAACAGCTCATGGATTTCTGCTGGTCAATACTGAAATGGTTGCGATCAGATCAATGGTTTTACAAAATCGACTTGCTCTTGACACCTTATTAGCGAAAGAGGGCGGAGTCTGCCGGATGTTGAAGGCGCAACATTGTTGCACTTATATTCCGGACAAAAGTGTACAGATCAAAAGATATGTGAAAAACATTACTAATTTGGCAAAGGAACTCAAACCACTCGAGGTTGATAGTGCCTGGAAGAGACTGGTAGATGGTCTCTCAAATGTAGGTCATTGGTTTGCTAGCATAGGTAAAAGCTTATTATTCAAAATTCTGATGCCAATTGGTATTATAGGTCTTATTATACTTTCCATTTTCTTATGCTGTAAATACCGCAAGCGCACCAAAAAGCACGAGGTTAATGCAAGAGGAGTGAAACGAAGTGTGGATGAGATTGAATTAGAGGAAGTGAATGATCAGATATACAAAAAGGTGAAGACTTCTCACCCTGCTAAAACTGAAAGAGAAAAGCTAGAACGGTTGCTGGAAGAAATAGAACTTTATAAAGTGTGAAAGAAAGTTGGCATCTGGTTCCATTATAATTTGTGATGATAGTAGATATCATCAAAGAGGGGATTGATGAAGCAAAGCTTCGCATATTTTGCGGCTTGCCGAAATCAAGAACCTCGTTTATGTATAACAAGGTAATAAATGTACGTCTTACTAACATTTATATTAAGTTTGAGTAAAAGTTTAAGACGCTTGCCTATGTGTATTTCTAATGAATTTAATCTGTGTCCTCTAAAATGGCCGCCGCTTGTATTTTAGTTACTGCGCATGCGTCAGCCACACTCACGTGTCCTGACGCGTCTGCAGAAGTGGAGGGAAAGTTGTGCGCATGCGTAATTCATAGCTGTGCTTATCATGTGGTACTGCTCGTGCCACTGCTCTTGTGTCCGTCTCAATGTAGCTAACATTTAATTGCATAAGTTTATTTCTTGATGATGAGTTAAGAGTACCAACCCTGTGATGTGTTTTTCATAATGACATTATTATGTATTAATTTGTTTTCGCTTACTTTTCATGTACCGCGGGAAATGGGGGTCTGAGTAAGAGGAGAGCCATATTGGAGGTCCCTTCTGCGCCTGTGCGACATTCGGCAGCACGAGGGACCTTGGCTGATGGAACATAGCCAGCTGGCAGTGATGGGCGAGATGCTCCTGAGAAAGTCACCTCTGCCCTGCGAGAACAGCGAATGTAGCTCCTTATGTGATACATTGTAATGTTGCGCTACTGTTAGCTCATGGGAACCCCAAACCCGTTAGGCGGTACCCAAATATGTAAATGAAGGCTTCATATTACGTATTGTGATTGGTGTGTTACCCAAACCCTACCTTAGGACCAATCAAAATTGAGGGATACTGACACTTTGCAACATTGGGGGGTGGTACACTGTACCCAAACTGTATATCTACCCTGGGTTCACCTAGTGAACCGTCCGACTTGTCTGGTTTAGCTGACCTGTCACTGACCCAACGCACTCAATAGGTGACTGAAGATACAGAGCGCTGCGGAGCACTCTGTCCGAATTTGACCATAGACTAAGGTTCTACTGAACCTTAAAGTGCTGGCAAGGCACTTAACTGGGAGTTCGCTGACCCAATCGGGGTCTTGATCGATAGCTGCAGAGCGGGTGGAGCGCAGGCGTTGCTTCCGAACTGTGGGTTCCGGTCCTGTCCTGAAGAGGGTCCTGTCCTGAAGAGGGTCCTGTCCTGAAGAGGGTCCTGTCCTGAGGGTTTGCCGTCCTGTCCTGAGGGTCCTGTCCTGATTCCTTTTTCCGAGGGTATCCTGTCCTGTCCTGGGTGTCCATTCTGCACCTGCTGTCCTTTGAGGGGTATCCTTCCTTGAGGGTTTCCTGTCCTTAACTGACCCGTGGCCAGGGTTTGGTTTCCACACCTTTTTCTAGGTAAATATTACTCTGAACCTCTTGAAATTCTTGCACCTTCTGAATTTCTAACTTTTGCTTAAATAAAGTTCAACATTGCATATGTTATATTTCCATGCCTTTCCGCAACTATTGAACAGTCATTTATAATTTTGCAAAGTTATTCCTATGTCTTCTCAATTGTTAGAAATTATATTTTGCATAGCAGTGTGTCATTTTCTGATATGGTCTAGAACTTCGTTGCCTAGATTGTTCAAAGGCCCCTTCACCTTAAGTGAAGCGTGTTATTCATTATAAGCTCTTCTACAGTAACACACACTTAGTCTATCCCTGTTTAGATAATACTGACTTGCATAGTATCTTTTCTCGTTACATTTTATTAATACTTTGATGATTACTCTGTCATTATTTCTTTCTGCCTATGTGATTTACGTTATCTTGGTTATTGATTGCCTTATTTTACTGTATCTCATGCAAGAAAATATTGAACTTTAGATAAACATTTTAAAACTTCCAGTTGTCCGTGGTCATTTGAACAATATTTGAATGATATTGGTTGGGTTTGTATTTTGCTGCCTTTCCTTTACAGCTAGCTCCCTGATTCATTGTGGTCATTAGGCACCCGCATCGGTGGATGGTAAGTCGGGTGCACTGAAAATTGGTAGCAGGGAACACACACACACCAACTTGATAGAGCTCGTGAAGTCACCTGATCGATGTATATGGTGATTTGAAAAGTATATGGGCCCTGAAGCCGGAAACGGCGAAAACTGTTGGTCGGGTGGCCTCGCGCGCTCTATCACTACAACCATCACAGTTAGTGATCAACCAGATGAGGAGCCTAAGTGGGCCGGACAAGACTTCAGAGTTGCAAACACTGTCAGGTTTTGACTCCCCCATAAAATCACAGGTGGAAACTCAGGAATGGCTATTGTTTCTGGTAGAGGCTTTGGTACACGTGCAAGGGACTTCAGAGCAGTATCATTTACAGTACTTGTATTTTTGTTTTGTATTTGTATTTTATTGGTATTTATAAAGCGCATCAATCATCCCGAGGGATATCACAGCGCTAGGACGGGTTTTAGTGCAGTGCATATTGATCAATTGAAAGGATCAGCATCTGGGGAACAGGGTGGTTTTCAATTTTTTCCTGAACAACAAGTAATCATCTGTCAGGCGAAGATCAAGGGGTAGGTTGTTTCAAAGGACCGAAGCTAATTTGGAACAGGACTAGTCGCCCATCCTGACTTTGGATGTTTTGTTTTGTTAAAACTTTATTCGGTCTTGAATTTTCAACAAAACCATAAAAGTACATAAGAAGTCATATATATTAATAAAGAACAGCAGATGAATAAAGAGTCTAACATCACAAGTCAATTTCCTTTTAAAAATGGTTACACCAATCAAAATTTAAAAATTTAAAAATTTGCCAGAAATACAATTAAAGGTTCTTTCTGTGTCTAATACAGAATTTAAAATACCTTGCAATGGGGAGAGCGAAAGGTTCTATCTCTAGATACTGGAGGGACAATAGGGCCGGACGACATAAGAGCATACCAATAATTTTTAGAATCGGTAGTAGATAGCGTTTTCCTGGCTCTAAATAAAATATGCAGAAAAAAGTCATGTGTAGTGTAGATTGAAGGGAAATACCGTCGCATGGGCACGGAGTGAGGTCCCGCAACCAATCGTTTGGGCGGGGGAAAGTAATTAACCTAAAAATTATATCTAGTTGGAATCTCGTCAGCAAGAATCTCTCATAATTTGTTAAAGACCAGGTTAAATATGGTTGTATCTGCAACGTGGATTGAATCGATATGGAGTGTTGAGTTGAGGATTTACAGGCTGTATCAGAGAAACAGAGCTCTGCTAGATGAGATAAGCATTTTATTTTCAGCTCCTTTCTACTGATGTTGTCCATTTCTTGGGGGTTTTGATAAAATTGCTCGAGACCCATGTCAATCAGAAAGGTTTTTACATACTGGAGCCAACCAATCTTGGAGGCGTTATCTAACTCAAGACAGTCCCTTACTATGCTTTTGGAAAGATGCAGCTTTTCCGAGGTCTAAATGTGGTGCCACAGGAGGATGGGCGCTGCCTTGATTAGGTCGGAAATATAGGGAAGGCCCAGTTCAAGATGGAGACTAAACGTAGATGTTCCTGGCGGGACCGCCAGAAGGAACCTCAGGAAGCTGTTTTTCACTATTTGCAGGGAATCTGCCCTGTCGTGTCACCACACCCCCGCCCCATGAGTAGCCGTGCTGATACATTTCGCCTGGTTTACTCTTATCAGTTCCTCGGGGGCCCTTTTTCCCAGTCTCTGGGTGTACTTAACCAGAGCCATGGTAGATTTCTGGAACTGAAGTTTTCTTGACTCTATGGCTTGCTTCCAGGTTCCCCTTTCATCGATCAAAATTCCCAGGTATGGATATGTGGGAGAGTTCTCTACTCTGGAGTCATTAATATAGATCTTCATCCCTTTGCCTCCTTTTCTTCCGCAGTTCATGATAAAAGTTTTTGTGACATTGATTTTTAAGTCAAGATTTTCCATGAACTTATGGTAGCGTGACAGAGAATGCTGGAGTTCGATGGAGGTGCAAGCTATTATCACAGCGTCATCCGCATAATGGAGGGCGGGGATCGGACTTTGCTGCACTACTGGAATATCTTTTGCCCCCTCCAACATTGCTGTTTCTAGACCGTTTGTGTATAAAATAAAGAGAAAGGGGGCCAGGACACAACCCTGTCTGACCCCCCTCTCTACTCTAGAAGATTCAGTTAATTCACCCCCATTTCCAAATCTTACTTTAGCTGTGGCGTTAGATTAGATTCCCCGGCGGAATCTTACTAATAGGTCGTCAACTCCTATATCAGTTAATATGGCCCATAACTTTGAGTGACCCACGCAGTCAAACGCGGCTGTCAGATCGACGTAGGCCAGTCGAAGGGTCCCCCCTTTTGCGTCCACATATTTCCCTTTTATTAATGACAAGTTTAGCACCTGCTCAACGGTACCCAACCCTTCTCTGAAACCATATTGGATATTGGAAATAATCTGTTTTTCTATAGACCAAGACTGTAGTCTGTCTAGAATAATTCTGCCAACCATTTTTCCAAAAGAGTCCAATAAGGAGATCGGGCTGTAACAGGTGGGATTTGAGTGATCCCCCTTTTTGAATATTGGTATGAGAATGGATTGTGACCATGAGTCTAATAGGCCAATTTCACAGGTAGCGTTTAAAACTCTTAGTAGGATGGGGGCCCAGAGATCTGGCATACATTTGTAAAGATCCACGGGGACCCCGTCCGGACCAGGGGCCTTTCCACCCTTACTGGCTGTTAACGCTAGCTCAACTTCATTTAAAGTAATATCCAAATTTAGTGGTGTAAATGGGAGGGTGGGACCTGCCAGGTTCGACAATTCACTAGGGTTGTCAAAGTCTGAGTTATCAGCTGTTCCAAATATTTTTGAGAAATGGGCAACCCAGGTCGATTTGTCTATACCAATATCTATCTTATCTGTATCTCTAGGAGTTGTCAAAAAGGGGGTTTATCACTTTCCAAAAAGCAACATTATCATTTAGATGGCAGCTTTTATGGAGATCTGCCCATAGTTCCTCTTTTAGCTCTGATTTTCTTTCCCTGACCACCTGGTTAAAAATCTTCCTTGGACAAGCGATCTCTTTACTATCTCTAACCTCCGTATTTAAAGCCTTTTTCAGATTTGAGTGGGCTTTCGTACAAGTGGATTTAAACCAGCCGGGGTGATTATTAGTTGGACTTTTATATTTTTTGGTTAGTGCTTTCTGGACGGAAGAAGTAACTGACAGAAAGTTATCAATAATCTCCTGTGATGAGGACGAATCTTCCAAGCAAATATTGATTTCCGTCTGGGAATTCCTTACTAGATTTTCTGTTGTTAGTAATGGATCTAATTTTGTCCATTTTACCATATAACCATTTGTTCTGCCCAGGCTTATAGCGTCTTCACAATAGATAGTACTCCTTTTGTATCTTTTCTCTGCTATGGGGAGGATAAAAGATATTGATATCGGGAAGTGGTCACTAAGGAAAGAGTTATGCGTTTGAAAGTTTTCAAAGGTTACAGAGGGGTTGCTTGTTAATAGTATAAAGTCAATGCAGGTGGAAGCCCCATGCCCGTGATAAGTTGGTTTCAGGGGAACCATAGGGGAGACCATTTCGTTCGCCAGTATTAATTGGAAGGTCATGATCAGCTTATTTAAGTAGGCCCCACTTTGGGAATGGGTGAAATCGGTAATATTTGATCCATTTTCATCTATTAGTCCGCATATGTTTTTTTCGTTATAGTGACAGAGGGTCAAGTTAAAATCGCCTCCCCAAACGATTGTGGGATTTTTCCCTTGATATCTAGCATTATAATCTAAGACAAGAGTGCAAATTTCGTTAAAAATGACAATTGTCTGAGCTTGAGACTGGTTATTATAGAAATTGACTAGCAATATCGGGTCCATGTTATTTATGTCGAACTTAATTATCTGAAAATTGGGGTTAGTTATTAGAGGGGTTATTTTACGGAATTTAATTAAGTTGGTGACATAAATCACTAAGCCTCCTTTAGCGCGTCCTGAGGGGGAAGGAGTTGCGGATGAAAAATAGGTTTTGTACCCGTTTATGTGAGTAGGAGAAACTGCCCAAGTTTCTTGTAGACATATGAGATCAAAATCCCGGACAAGCCCTACCACTCGCACGTGTTTGCCTTTGTACGTAGGCCGGCCATGTTCCAGAAAATGATTTTAAAGAGGTCCCTTCTCTGAGTTGTTGACTCTGGGAATAAGACTGCTAGATTACCAGAATCAACATTTCCCTGGGTGTGGTTAGACTGCAGGTACAGGTTTATGGTACAAGGGATAGTCTCAGAGAGATTATGGGAGGAAATATGAGAGGTTTCCCTGCCATTTGAGGCCTTTGGTCTCTGCAGAAACCCTTGGTCAGCCATTAGCGGTCAGTCTAATTCTTCCAGGGTTGAGAGCTGATTAAACCTGTTTTGGGTCATAGCAGAACCGTTTCTTGCTTCCCTAGGGTTTATAGTTTGTTTATAAAAATATCCCAGGGAGACAGTGGGGTGAATGTATGACATTGTTCTGCATTCTGTCCATCAACTGTTGTTTTTGCATTTGTCACCCCAGTGGGATGGGTATGCTCAGACGCGAGTCCCATGCTCTCCACACCACTGGAGTCAAGCTATCCTGGCTGAAGACAACTGCTAGCCAGAAACCGGTCCTAGGATGCTTGATTCCGGTCCAGGAAAGATATGGCTTGGCTGTTCGGGCTGGACTGTTCCCATGAGGCACAGGGTCAAGGCTGATTTGCATATGGCCATGTCTGAACGGGGGTGGTGTGGAGTGAAAAAAAACGATGGATTTAGGCCCAGATCTCTGTACTGGTGTGAATGTATTACATTGTTCTGCATTCTGTCCATCAACTGTTGTTTTTGCATTTGTCACCCCGAGTGGGATGGGTATGCTCAGACGTGAGTCCCATGCTCTCCACACCACTGGAGTCGAGCTATCCTGGCTGAAGACGGCTGATAGCCAGAAACCGGTCCTAGGATGCTGATTACGGTCCAGGAAAGACATGGCTTGGCAGTTCGGGCTGGACTGTTCCCATGAGGCACAGGGTCAAGGCTGATTTGCATATGGCCATGTCTGAACTGGGGTGGTGTGGAGTGCAAAAAAACGATGGATTTAGGCCCATATCTCTGTACTGGGGTGAATGTATGACATTGTTCTGCATTCTGTCCATCAACTGTTGTTTTTGCATTTGTCACCCCGAGTGGGATGGGTATGCTCAGACATGAGTCACATGCTCTCCACACCACTGGAGGCAAGCTATCCTGGCTGAAGACGGCTGATAGCCAGAAACCGGTCCTAGGATGCTTGATTCCGGTCCAGGAAAGACATGGCTTGGCAGTTCGGGCTGGCCTGTTCCCATGAGGCACAGGGTCAAGGCTGATTTGCATATGGCCATGTCTGAACTGGGGTGGTGTATCGTGCAAAAAAAACGATGGATTTAGGTCCAGATCTCTGTACTGGGGTGAATGTATGACATTGTTCTGCATTCTGTCCATCAACTGTTGTTTTTGCATTTGTCACCCCGAGTGGGATGGGTATGCTCAAACGTGAGTCCCATGCTCTCCACACTACTGGAGTCAAGCTATCCTGGCTGAAGACGGCTGATAGCCAGAAACCGGCCATAGGATGCTTGATTCCGGTCCAGGAAAGACATGGCTTAGCAGTTCGGGCTGGACTGTTCCCATGAGGCACAGGGTCAAGGCTGATTTGCATATGTCCATATCTGAACTGGGGTGGTGTGGAGTGCACAAAAACGATGGATTTAGGCCCAGATCTCTGTACTGGGGTGAATGTATGACATTGTTCTGCATTCTGTCCATCAACTCTTTTTTTTGCATTGGTTTCAGGGGAACCATAGGGGAGACCATTTCGTTCGCCAGTATTAATTGGAAGGTCATGATCAGTTCATTTAAGTAGGCCCCACTTTGGGAATGGGTGAAATGGGTAATATTTGATCCATTTTCATCTATTAGTCCGCATATGTTTTTTTCATTATAGTGACAGAGGGTCAAGTTAAAATCGCCTCCCCAAACGATTGTGGGATTTTTCCCTTGATATCTAGCATTATAATCTAAGACAAGAGTGCGAATTTCGTTAAAAATGACAATTGTCTGAGCTTGAGACAGGTTATTATAGAAATTGACTAGCAATATCGGGTCCATGTTGATTATGTCGAATTTAATTATCTGAAAATTGGGGTTAGTTATTAGAGGCGTTATTTTACGGAATTTAATTACGCTGGTGACATAAATCACTAAGCCTCCTTTAGCGCGTCCCGAGGGGGAAGGAGTTGCGGGTGAAAAATAGGTTTTGTACCCGTTTATGTAAGTAGGAGAAACTGCCCAAGTTTCTTGTAGACATATGAGATCAAAATCCCGGACAAGCCCTAACCACTCGCCCGTGTTTGCCTTTGTACGTAGGCTGGCAATGTTCCAGAAAATGATTTTAAAGAGGTCCCTTCTCTCAGTTGTTGACTCTGGGGATAAGACTGCTAGATTACCAGAATCAACATTTCCCTGGGTGTGGTTAGACTGCAGGTATGGGTTTATGGTACAAGGGATACTCTCAGAGAGATTATGGGAGGAAATATGAGAGGTTTCCCTGCCATTTGAGGCCTTTGGTCTCTGCAGAAACCCTTGGTCAGCCATTACTGGTCAGTCTAATTCTTCCAGGGTTGAGAGCTGATTAAACCTGTTTTGGGTCATAACAGTACCGTTTCTTGCTTCCCTAGGGTTTATAGTTTGTTTATAAACATATCCCCGGGAGACAGCCGTGACGGTGGTATCAGATAGGGATCTGAACTCTTTATAGTTTAAAAGAGAGTGGACCGTTCTGGAGGACCTAAAATTAACCACAATGCAATCTCCCTGTGTTGTTTTCTCTGAGGGACCGATCCAGCCCACCCTACGAACCATAATGATTTCATTGATGTTACTAGGGTTGAATCTCTTATGCTTTATCAGCCAATCAGCAGTTTTATTTCAGAGCGATTGCCATGTTTCGTTTTTTGGTTCACTCAGTGGTGGGGCGCCCATAAGGATCAGAGCGTATGGACATGAGGCTGGAGGAAGATCTAAAATATCTGGGTTTGATTGTGCTGTTCTAAGGAATTGGTTATTTTTTTTGGCTTGGTTGGGACTTTTATTTTGTTCTACCCTTGGTGTGGTCGGTTGAGCATTGGATACCGGATCTTGGTCTATTTGTCTCTCTGTCTGTAGGACCCTTATACTGGCTAACGGGTTATCCTGTTGTCTTTGGCTAGTTTCTTCATTTCATGAAAGTGCTCCTGCCCTACACTCTGGGGCCATCAAGGCGTTCTTTGTTGGAGGCATTATGTGGGTCCTTAAGTCCTTTTTTAATTCGTCTATCTTACACTCGAGAATGCTGAATTCATTTGTGTCATCATATCGTTGGAAAATGCTTCTAAGAGGCCCCTTATGTGTATTTCTATTATCGATTTTAATTCAGTCGAGCAGTTGACTGGAGGATCAGACTTTAGATTTAATTGGTCTGTATCTAGGTGGATTGGGGCATCCGTTGAGATTCTACTGAGTGCACTTTCTTGCGGGTTGGTTCTGAGAGGTGCTTTTTTTTCTCTACGTTTTGCCCCTTAGTTCTCTTTGTATTGGTGGGTGTTTTTGGACCTTTCTTTGTTTTCAGGCAGTTCCGAGTTTGCGGGCCTGTGTGCTCTGCTCGGGGTTGATTCATTTCACTAGGATGTTCATTTGGAGAGGAACATAGGGGGGAGGAATTTAAAGGTGATGAATTAAGGGTGGAAGTTCTGAGCTGAGTTATGGCCCGCGGGGTTAGTGACCTACTATTTTCTTCCCCTCTAATTATAGGGAGCAGTGTGGGATCTAGCGAAAGCCTTCTTTCCGTTGACTCAATCTCCTGTGTGAGAAAGGACACTGCTCGAACAAAAAAAGCATCTAAAGTGCCCACAGCACTCCTGCGTTTATCCATTTTTACTATTCCCAGCGACAGAAAAACAGGAAAATACTCAGTCTATACCTTTAGTATTTTAAGTCCCAACGAAGCAGGAAACCAAAGGGAGTAGCCCTGTCCTGTACCCTCCTGGCCCTGACGGGCACAGACGGGCCCGCCCTTGGCCCGTGCTTCGCCCGGGTCGCGCCCGCGCGTGTCCTGCACGCGTCCCGCGAAGCTGGGGCCGCGAGCGGCTTTGTAGTGGGAGGAGGCGGGCTACAAAGAGTTCAGGTGCACGGGGGTCTGAGGGCTGCTGGACGTAGTAGTTCTCGCCCTCAGAAACGGCACTCCAAATGCCCCAAAGCACTGTCCGCGGCTTCAAGCAGCTCCCGCGAAGCGGGGGCCGCGAGCCGCTTTGTAGTGGGAGGAGGCGGGGCTACAAAGAGTTCAGGTGCACGGGGTCCGAGGGCTGCTGGACGTAGTAGTTCTCCCCCTCAGCAACGGCACTCCAAATGCCCCAAAGAACTGTCCGCGGCTTCAAGCGGCTCCCGCGAAGCGGGGGCTGCGAGCCGCTTTGTAGTGGGAGGAGGCGGGGCTACAAAGAGTTCAGGTGTACGGGCGTCCAAGGGCTGCTGGACGTAGTAGTTCACCCCCTCAGCAACGGCGCTCCAAATGCCCCAAAGCACTGTCCACGGCGAGCCGCTTTGTAGTGGGAGGAGGCGGGGCTACAAAGAGTTCAGGTGCACGGGGGTCCGAGGGCTGCTGGACGTAGTAGTTCTCCCCCTCAGCAACAGCACTCCAAATATCCCAAAGCACTGTCCGCGGCTTCAAGCGGCTCCCGCGAAGCAGGGGGCGCAAGCCGCTTTGTAGTGGGAGGAGGCGGGGCTACAAAGAGTTCAGGTGCACGGGGGTCCGAGGGCTGCTGGACGTAGTAGTTCTCCCCCTCATCAACGGCACTCCAAATGCCCCAAAGCACTGTCCGCGTCTTCAAGCGGCACCCGTGCGTTTGACTGAGGCTATCTCAAGTTACGCGAAGGGACATGGAATTGTATCTTATCTTGCAAAATGTGTGGCCTTTTTTATGCAAGGTCTTATGTGCAAAACAAAGGGGCTTGAAACTGGCTCTCTAGCGGACTGGTAGCCAATGTATTTCCTTCAAGCAGTGTGATGCTGAAATTTATTTTTTTATTACATATTCATTTTGCGGCTGCATTCTGGACCACCTGGAGTCTAGAGAAAAGATAGTCGGCCATGCCAACTTAAAGGGCGTTTGCGTAGTCCAGTCTGCTCAGGAGCAGAGCCTGTGCTACCGCTTGTATGCAATTTAATGGGTTCCAGAGAAAGAGTCATCTGAACAATTTCAGTGTAGAAAAGGCCTTTCTGCACAACATGCATACTTGGTCCTGCATAGATAGGGTGTCATAAAAATGATGCCCAGATTTTTTGCAGCACGTTTGGATTCTGGTGTGGTGCCTAGTGCCTGGGGCCACCAGCTATTGTCCCAAATCGCCTGGACACCCCCGAAGAGCAGAATTTCAGACTTCCCGGCGTTTAGTTTTAACAGTGCTGGGACATCAACCCTGCGAGTTCAGGAAGACAGTTTATTAAGTTGTTCTTAGCCTCAGTATTGTTCAGTCTATTTATCAGGGGGATCACCAATTGAGTATCATCGGTGTATGAACAGATGTCAAAACCCCATTTTCTACTAATATCCGCCATTGAAAAGGTAGCTCCTTGCGCGTCTCCATACTCAAAGCTCTTTGAGGCGGTAGTGCAAGATCCCATTTGAATTGTTTGTGTTCGATCTTTCAAAAATTAGGTGAACCATGAAAGGGCTTTAGAACAGATCCCTTTTTTTGTGTAGGATTTGAAGTAGTTTAGTGTGTGATACGGTATCAAAAGCTGCAGTAAGATCTAGTAAAATCAATGCTATGGCTCTGCCTTGATCAACTAGTGACCTGAAATTATCAGACACAGCTAGTAAGGTGGCCTCAGTACTGTTATTGCCCCTAAAGGCATTCTGTGAGGGATCAAATAGGTTGTTGGATTCGAGGGAGGCGGTGAGTTGTTTATTAACTAAGCGCTCCAAAACTTTCGATAAATAAGGCAATTGAGAAATTGGACAGTAGTTAGCTGGGTCATATATTCCAAGTCCTGCTTTCTTTAGAAGTGTTGTACAAAGAATGGGCAACCCAATATACCCTTGAGGGCTCGGGCTGAGATAAAATAATAGGGTAAAGTTCGCCTTCAAGGGATTTTGCTCAACTGTATATTTCAGAAAATTTAGATAAATGAATTTGAGACCTAACTTAATTTCGGTCTTAGCGTATCAATAGCAAACATTTAGAAAATGTACATTCATACTATTAATTTGACAATCACGTCAAATTTACACAAGTTACAAGAAGCACAGAAACCGGTATGTATAGAAAAATATATTGACTTTATATATTTATAAGGAATTCTCAAGAACATCTCATAGTCAAGGATGAGCCTTAATACTACCATGATCCACATGGTGCTAAATTGAAGCCTGTGCAATACGGTTACCATCATTACAAAAGTCATGATGGTAACCATATTGCACAGGCTTAAATGATGTTCTTGAGAATTAATTATAACATGGAGCCATTTGCATTGAATCACATATATAACAACCAACCAATTACTTGATTAAAATATCTGTCTTGATGGTTGCATATTCGACACTCATCTAGTGAAAGCAACCTTCTCAGATACATTCGAATACGGTCATTCTCATTAAAATATCAGGTATTTATGCTCATTGTATAAAGTAATATGTTAGCATGGGATCTGGTCGAAAACAAATGTAGATTGCCTGGAACCATTGAAATTAGGAAATGTAAGCAAATCAATAGAACTATGGTTCGCTAAATTAATGATTAACTTTGATGATATAAATGCTTATGAATTTGAACAGGAATAAACAAGTTTAAGTAAATTGTCTTTTGATTATAAGTTTGGATCATTATATGTCGCAATACATTTTTGCTCCATCTAATATGGTTATTTTGCACACTTTGTCTGGTTGTTATAGTGTATAAACAATAAGAAAAGATCAGTAATTATGTTTTGTCTTATTGTTGTAGGGGTCAATCCTTGTATATTTGCCTTGTCCTGAAGATGGTCTTAATAACGAAAAGATAAAAACCGAAACGTCGACCCAGGCTTTTTCTTCTATTATTTAGTTTTGTATTTTAGCAAAGAAGAAAAGTCTTACAATTGTCACAGTGAAGGAGTTTTGATTTAATACTGTTTACTTCTTGTCACATTGTTTATATATCTTTAAGTACCCTTCACTATGAATATATAAAGTCAATATATTTTTCTATACATACCGGTTTCTGTGCTTCTTGTAACTTGTGTAAATTTGTTGTGATTGTCAAATTAATTGTATGAATGTACATTTTCTAAATGTTTGCTATTGATACGCTTAGACTGAAATTAAGTTAGGTCTCAAATTCATTTATCTAAATTTTCTGAAATATACAGTTGAGCAAAATCCCTTGAAGGCAAACTTTACCCTATTATTCTTTAGAAGTGGACAAACCACTGTTTTCTTCCATATGTCTGGGAAGGAGGCCTGCTCCAGAGTTTGTTTGAGGATTTTGGTGACGTGAGGACATAAAACTGACACTAGTTTGGTAAAAATAAATTGCGGGCAGGGATCAAGTGGAGATCCTGCCGTGACCTCAGTCATAGCTTTGGCAACCTCTTCCTCTGAAAAAGGAGTCAGAGTGTGAAGGTGAATTTGTGCAGAAGAGTGAGGTACCAAGTTTTCCCAGTCAATATTAGCGTCTTCGTGGAGATTATCGTAGGACACATAGATTTTTGTCACTTTGTCGGTGAAAAAATTATTAATTAGCTCACAGTTCTCTGTTGTGGGAGCCATGGGTTTGTGATAAGCTGGTGGGTTTACAAAGTTCACAAATAAATTTGTAAAGTTCCTTGGATGAACTACTGTTATCCTCGATCCTTCTTGTGTAGTAGTTTGTTTTGGCATTTTTTATGGCGTGGTGGTAATTTTTCAGTTCAGCTAAGTGGTTTTGTCTATCTATGCTGTCCTTTCACAGTCTCCATTTGTGCTCTAAAGTTTGACATTTCCTTTTTTTTAGTTTTAATTCAAGAGTGTACCATCTATCGGATCGGAAATTGGAAGCCGGTTTGCTATTAAGTTTTGGGGCGCATTTTCAAGCGACTTCTCGATCTCTTGTTGTGAGTGAACAGCTGATATGCTAACAGAGAAAGAGTGAGATGTGTCTAGGTCGTGGTGGAAGAAATGAGAAGTGAAGGCTTCCTGGGTGATTAAGTTCCAGGCTCTTTTCCTAGATTGAAAAGTAGTTTCAATTTGGATGGTTTGTTTGGTAAAGTTACGGAAAAGGAGATTAAGGAATGGTCTGTCCAAGAAAGTGGTTTAATCTTGTGAATGTTAATGGTCATTATGTTGGAAAACATTAAATTCAGGGTGTGTCCAGCCACATGGTTTGGTTCCGAGAGCCTCTGAGTTAATTGCATCATAGCCATATAATTTTCCAGGTGTTTAACACCCGGATTAGAGGCATTTTCATAATGGAGGTTGAAGTCACCTATAACTAGAAACTGATTCTGTTTTAGGCAAAGGGGAAACAGTTGAGCAAGTAAGTTAGCGCTTAGTCCAGAATGATGGCCAGTAGGATTGTAAATGACTGCCCCTCCTAGTAATATATGGTCTCCCTTCAAAACTGAGAAGGCTACGATCTCATGGGAGCCTACTTGGGTAATCGTATTGGGAATGCAGGAGAGATGTTCTTTAAAAAGAATGGCTATACCGCCACCTCTCTTGCCTTTCCTATCCTGTTTTAATATTTTATAGCCCGCTGGTAGGGCATAGACAATGTCAGGGGTATTATTATCATCAAGCCAGGTTTCGGTGGCAAAAGCCAAATCTGGGCTCAAGTCGTCTAGTGTGTCCCAAATTTTAGTGCTATGTTTAGGGAATGATCTAGAGTTTAGAGAATAGATACAGTTTAGGGTCAGGAAGCTATGATGATGGTTTATATCTACCTCTGTGGGCAGGGTGTAAGCATCTTGACTTCCCCATTTGCATGCAAGACAGGTAGAAGGTCCTTCAACCTCCGCTGGGAAGCTTTTGGGCGGCATGTATTTAGTTTTTGTACGTCCACCAGTTTCAGAAGCTTATCTTGTGAGTATGTAAGAGGGGGAGATCCTTCTGGGATGTGGGGGGCAGCGTTTCTGGGCCCTGGGCCCGGTTTGGCGCAGACAGGCTTGCCTTAGGCATGCCTTCGGCACGCCAGTGGTGCGTCCGCTGCATGTTGAGGCAGGCATCTCTTTTTATGATGCCGGTTGGGCAGCTAGACTGCTAACCGCCATAGTGCTTCCTTCCGTGAGTGAGACACTTCCGGTTTGCATCCAATTCCCTCCACACAAACGAAACAATCGTGGTGGACCGGGGAAGACGCAGTGAGGACCAAGTGCAATGTGCAAATAGGCGTTATATCATACAAGTAAGTCAGGGTTAAAAACGAATTAAAATAGTTTGTTTTTAAAAGCAGAAATACTTAAAAGATGTTCTAATTCACAGGTAACCCTTTACCAGGTGCTCCGCTCACTATGAAAGAAACCAAACGTTCTGGTGCTAGCTCTTAGTTGCCTCTAGCGTGTCTTCTTCGCGTTAAGGCAGGCATCTGTTTTTATGATTCCGGTTGGGCAGCTAGACTGCTAACCGCGGTAGTGCTTCCTGCCAGGAGTGGGACACTTCCGGTTTGCATCAAATTCCCTCCACACAAACGGAACAATCTGTGGTGGACCAGGGAAGACGCAGTGAGGACCAAGTTCAATGTGCAAATATGCGTTGTATCATACAAGTAAGTCAGGGTTAAAAACAAATTTAAATGGTTTGTTTTTAAAAACAGAAATATTTAAAAGAAGTTCAAATTCACAGGGAACCCTTTACCAGGCGCACCACTCACTATGAAAAAAAACAATCTTTCTGGTGCTAGCTCCTAGTTGCCTCTAGTGCGTCCGCTAGAGGTGCCTTTGTTACATCAGACACATCAAACATCTACTCAGACACCAAATCGGCGAGAGAACACTGCATTAGAGAAAGACCCAGATGACTCAGAGGTGTGGCAGGAGATTCTCCTAAGTCAGTTGAAGCAGTCCGATGCATTACCTCCCCATCAGTCAGGTCCCACTATCTCTCTAGGTTGTAAACATGACTATAATACTTTGCTCTTCCCCATTAAATTACCTCAGGGGGGGTCATATTGTCCATGAAGAAGGGAATCTCTTCAAGACTGACATTGAGGAGTCATTCACAATAGAAGCAAATTAAGCAAATGGGACAAAAGGGACACAGGAGGCTCAAATTAAAAGATAAGAGGCACAGATGGGAAATTAATTTGCTGGGCACATCAACCAACTGCCAGATTCATCTATCTGGCACCAGCTGTTAAGCACCATGGAGGTAATTGGGAACGGCATTACCATACCACGCAGATAGAATGGACATGCAAGTGGACCTATTAAATGGACTTGCAGTTCCCATACTGAGAATTGAACAAAAACTGCAGGCATTGAACAATATGATAATAAAAGTTCAACAGGACTCAGAGACCACCTATCACGTGTCATTGCTCATCGATCATAGACAAACTTGCCATTGTTCACAATATATTGACAGAACTATTGGGAGAATTGAAGGAGTCTCTAAATAGACCCCAAGCCAATTAGTGGCTTGACAACAGAAAATGCCACGGCAAGAGCCAGTAAACTGGAGCTCTCATTCCAATTCCCATGCAGATGGAGCCCGAAATCGATGTAGCTTCACAGATAGAGGCGATAATCAATCAATCAATCAAACACATTTATAGAGCCCGCTACTTACCCGCTTGGGTCTCAAGGCGCTGGGGGAGGGGGGGGTGCTGCTAATGCTCGAAGAGCCAGGTCTTGAGTTGCTTCCTGAAGGAGAGATGGTCCTGGGTCAACCGTAGGTGGGTGGGGAGGGAGTTCCATGTCTTGGCCGCCAGGTAGGAGAAAGATCTTCCTCCGGTGGTGGTTCTGCGAATCCGTGGGACGGTGGCGAGGGCGAGGCTGGCGGATCGGAGCTGGCGGGTGGGTGTGTAGAACGTGAGGCGGTTGTTGAGGTATTTGGGGCCCATGTCGTGGAGAGCCTTGTGTGCGTGGAGGAGGCGCCTGAACGTGATCCTCTTGCTGACGGGGAGCCAGTGCAGGTCCCTCAGGTGGGATGTCCAGGATGAGTCATGCAGAAGCGTTCTATATGCGTTGGAGTCTTTTCTGTAGTTTGGCTGTGGTTCCAGCATAGAGGGCGTTCCCGTAGTCCAGTCGGCTGGTGACAAGGGCCTGGGTGACCGTCTTTCTGGTTTCGGTGGGGATCCACCGGAAGATCTTTCGGAGCATGCGCAGGGTGTTAAAACATGATGACGAGACGACGTTGACTTGCTTGGTCATCGTGAGGGAGGAGTCCAGGCTGAAACCCAGGTTGCGTGCGTGGTCCGTGGGAATGGGGGCGGTGCCCAGTGCAGGGGGCCACCAGGAGTCGTCCCAGGTGGAGGGGGATGGTCCGAGGATGAGGACTTCCGTCTTGTCCAAGTTCAGCTCCAGATGGCTGAGCTTCATCCATTCCGCGACGTCTTTCATTCCTTCCTGGAGGCTGGCTCTGGCAGGGTCGTTGGTGAGGGAGAGGATCAGCTGGGTGTCGTCAGCGTAGGAGATGATGTTTAGGTTGTGTTGGCGTGCGAAGGCTGCGAGGGGGCTCATGTAGACATTGAACAGGGTGGGGCTGAGCGAGGAGCCTTGAGGAACGCCGCCGATGATCTTGGTGGCCGCTGAGCAGAAGGGAGGGAGGCGGACTCTCTGAGTTCTGTCGGAGAGGAAGGAGGTGATCCATTCCAGAGCTTTTCCTTGGATCCCGGTGTGGTGGAGGCGGGTTGTTAGGGTGCGGTGGCAGACTGTGTCGAATGCGGCCGATAGGTCGAGGAGGATGAGGGCAGCAGTTTCCCCATTGTCGAGCAGGGACCTGATGTCGTCGGTGGCTGCGATGAGGGCGGTCTCGGTGCTGTGGTTAGCTCGGAAGCCGGACTGCGATGGGTCGGGGAGTCGTTTGTCTCGAGGAAGGTGGTCAGCTGTTTGTTGACGGTCTATTCGATGACTTTAGTGGGGAAAGGGAGGAGTGAGATGGGGGGGGAAGTTCTTGAAGTTCGTGGGGTCCGTGGTGGGTTTCTTCAGGAGGGCGCTGATCTCTGCATGCTTCCAGCTCTCTGGGAAGGTGGCAGATGCGAAGGAGTTGTTAATGATGTTCTGGAGTTGGGGTGCGATGATGGAGTCGGCTTTGTTAAAGATGTGGTGTGGACAGGGGTCGGTTGGGTAGCCGGAGTGGTGGATGGTGTTCATCACGTGGGTGGTGTCTTCAGTGCTGACGGGCGTCCAGGTGCAGAGGGTGGTGGTGGGGGGGCGTTGGTTCGGTGGTTGCGTGCGTGGTCTGGGTGCCGAAGCTGTTGTGTATGTCAGCGATCTTGTGGTGGAAGAACGAAGCGAGTGAATCGCAGAGGTCTTGCGTGGGCGTGATGTCGTTGTTGCTGGCGCTGGGGTTGGAGAGCTCTTTTACGATGCTGAAGAGTTCCTTGCTGTTGTGGGTGTTGTTGTCCAGTCGTTCTCTGAATGCTGTCCTTTTGGTGGTGCGGATCAGCTGGTGGTGTTTGCGGGTGGCGTTCTTGAGGGCTGTCATGTTTTCTGTTGACTGGTCGTGGCGCCAGGCTTTCTCGAGGGTGCGGCAGGATTTCTTGGAGTCTTTGAGGTCGTTGGTGAACCACGAGGCTTTCTTGCTTCTGGGTCCACTGGGGGGTTTCTTCAGTGGTGCAAGGGCATCGGCACAGTTGGTGAGCCACTGTGTGAGGTTGTGGGCTGCTTTGTTGGGGTCCGTAGTGGTGGTGGGAGGATTCTTGCTCAGCGAGGTGGTGAGCTGGTCGGTGGAGATCTTGCTACAGCATCTTCGGGGAGCCTGTTGCGGGAAGTGGTGGGTCGTGGTTTTTCTGAAGTTGAAGTGGACGCAGCTGTGATCTGTCCAGTGTAGTTCGGTGGAGTGGTTGAAGGAGATGTGGTTGCTGGAGGAGAAGACTGGGTCGAGCGTGTGGCTGGCGTAGTGGGTGGGGGTGTTCACCAGTTGTTTGAGTCCGAGGTTGGCGAGGTTGTCCAGAAGGGTGGTGGTGTTGTTGTCATTGTTATTTTCCAGGTGGAAGTTGAGGTCCCCTAGGAGGATGTAGTCTGAGGAGGTGAGGGCGAGCGGGCTGATAAAGTCTGCGATGCCTTCGCTGAATTGTGTGCGTGGCCCGGGGGTCTGTAGATGAGGGTGCCTCTGAGGGTGGTCTTGGGGTCGGTGTGTATCTGGAAGTGGAGGTGCTCGGCGGCGGTGAGGGTGTCGTCGGAGTTGGTCGTGATGCGGATGGTGTTTCTGTGGACGATGGCGATGCCTCCTCCGGTTTGGTTGGCGCGGTCCCTCCGGGTGATCTTGTAGCCATCCGGGATGGCTATGGCGATGTCGGGGGCTGAGGAGGCGTTCATCCAGGTTTCCGTGAGGAAGGCGATACAAACGAATGGCACAGCAAACATCCCCTCAATACAGCAAGATCCAACAGAAAATCAGCAGAAGTCTTAACAAGCACCAGTCCACAAATTTCTGTCATGAAGAAGAATCATGAACACTTGAGGAACACCAGGAAAAGCAAGGGAACAAAAATGAGTACCCATATTACAGCTACACATCTACACAAATGCAAACCTCTAACAATAATAGTGATACGAAGTCAAACACATTACACCTGTAGACAGGCAAGCCCTTAGCATTTATAGCGACAAGAAGCTCGCCATGGAGCCGGCAACAGAACTGGTCGAACATATTACTTCTGCCATTAACCCGTATTGAATATTTTGGAGCCCAGAACCAGCTAAGGTCTTTACGACAAGAGGCCAACTTGATCATTTTGCCCATAGTCAACATGCGCCTCAACTACTCCTACAGGAAACGTCCATAAATAAAGCCAAGAAATCTGCAATGTATCGGAGCAGTGTAGTCTCCTTGGTCAGATCTCAGCAAATCAAAGAACCATGCATTGAGGATCTTCACCATGGCAGAAGGCCTTTTCTAATCAAGAGGCCCGAATTACTGAATGGACACGCCTGATGGTCAGAGGTAAGAAAATCGCCAATAAGGGTTATTGGGGAAGGCCCCCCCACAGAGCACCAAGAACCTTCCAGTTCCTGCAGAGTTAATCGCATATGCTACACAAATATACTCAGGGCTAAAAGAGGCACCAGCAATGACCCCACATAAAGGGGGACTGGAGACAGGTGCGGGGCTTCTCAAACCAGTAAGGCATAAAGAATTAATTGATTCCACATTAAAAGTTGAGGGATGCCCATGACATTCTAAATCAAAGCTCAGTACTAAGATTGCTTGAAACATTGACATGGCTAAACTTCAGTAGGTCCAGGAACATAGAAATAATCGAGTTTAGCCCAAATCCCGAACAATCAGGTAATGACATTACAACAACTACCTGATGAAACCATCGTAGGAAAGTATGACAGTATAGGGAAACCTTTGCAGCACGTGGCATCAAAATAAACAAGGTAAAGCCAATACGCTACCCTTGTCCGCAGCAACAGCCAAAACTAACACTAAGAAAGCTGAAGGGGGTGCTGGCCCAGACTATCCCATTGTAGTCAAGGAAGGACTGCAAATAATCAGGCACATATCTGCCGTAAGAGCAAACATCAGCAAGATGGGCGCCCAGTGGCAGATGCAACAGAGTGAGACCCTCAGGTTCCCCTTTGCACATTCATTCTTGTAAAATATGTTCTTGGAATGTGAATGGTTTAAGCAGGAAGGTGGGTGAGGAAGACTTTATAACATTTCTCCATGAACACGAGCTTCTGTTCTTGCAAGAATCTTGGCAGTTGTCACACACACCAATGGTGGGATTTAAGGAATATCACAACACAGGAACTAAAGAGGCAAGAACCGGCAGAGCAAAAGGTGGCCTGTCGATCTATATCTCAACTGATATACCATGAGCCCATGAGAAGGTGGAATTCGACAGACATGTATTCTATCTCACACTAATAATCTTGAACCTTTACATACATTCCGCCCATAAGCATAAAGTGGCAAAAATTCTGTCCTTGATAGGGACACCAAAAACCTTGAAGTCGACACACCCACAAGAAAATATAAAATTGTCGGGCCATTTCAATATGAACTTACAACTGGGCTCTGAAATGAAACTTCCAGGCCAAACACAGGAAAGACTTGATAATCAAACAAGACGTGACCCATCTGGTAAATAAATGCACTGCTCTGCTTGAGGCCTTGGGGCTGTATACTTTCAATAGATTATGCCCAATGGACTACCTGGCTGACTTTACAATAGTGTCTGATAGGGCATTCTCTACCGCAGACTTCACCTTGGTAGACCCGGATTTGTTCAGGGGCATCACCAATTTTATCATAAAAGGAATATTGAACAGAGATAATTTTGCCCAAAACTTAACCCTGGAACTCCTTCATCCTAAGGCTCCAGAATCGCAAGGTCTGCTCTCAGCTTCACAGCCATTCAATCCAAGGTGCCCTAAATGGAAAGGAGAGATGACAGAGACAATCATGGATTTTATCACCACCTGCCTAAATCAGGATTCCTTGAGCCAAGAAGACAGGTCGAACCCGGCACAGACTTGGGAGGCATTTGTAGATATTCTCATTTCGACATTTGGAGGCGAGGAGGACATGGCATGGAGGATGCAGCGAGGAGGCAATTTAATGAAATTGTTTAATTCACCCCTTCCCCCATGCCACTCCAGATCCGTGCTAGCCGCCACTGATGGACAATCCACATTGATACCATCTACAACCAAAAGGTTCAGGCCAGTTCTCCATCAAGGCATGTAGAGCCTTGTGGGGTCTAATCAACTCAACACGCCAGAGGAGGACCATTCACAGATTGATCAAAAGCAGGTTGTACAAAGCATCAAAAGGCTGAGGTCTGAGTGGGGCGCTAGGGTCAAATTGCCTCCCAATGCGTTATTCAAAAAGTATGCTAGCTTCTGGTCATCACATGTAATCCCTCTGTTCAACTACGCCCAAGAAATAGGCATTATTCTGGAATCTTGGTGAGGCAGCATATTTCAGCCAATAAATAAATCAGGGGATCGCTCAAACCCTAATAATTAAAGTGTAATCGCTTTAGTAAATGCTGAAGCTAAGATCTATGCCTCGAATTTGCTGTCCGAATTAGAGAACTGGGTCATCCGTACAAACTTGGGGGCATATTATCAAGCGGCAGCGATAATTAGCGTGACAATTGTTATCGTAGGCTATCCCTGATAATTATCGCCATGCTAGCTCTGTATTAACAACGCATAGCGCAATGGCGATAATTATTCCAATGATAGCGATGTTTTCCATAGAACATCGCTGGTTTTTCAGTGATGTTCCATGGAAAATGGCGATAACCTTGCTGATACGACCCTGTGGTCGAATCAGCATAATCCACCCCCAATGGTAAGTATACCTAAGTCAGCATTTTAGCAGACAAGTGTTTTTGGTGAAAACCGCGGTTTTTGCCAAAAACTAACGTCTGCTAAAAGGCCTGGGCCTCTTTGTAAATATTGCGATGTGCACATCACCGATAATTTACGTGCATTACTGCCCAGTGACGCCCACTTTGCGTCTCATTAGAGATGCTAAGCGAGGCGTCAGGAAAACGGGTGCTGACATGCGCTAATGCATGTTAGCATCCCCTTTGAAAATAGGGCGATAGAAATATTGCTGCTTTAGTGGCAAAAAGTGCAGCTAAAGCGGTGATACTGCCCTTGTTAATATGCCTCCATGTCCCTAAACCTCAAACAGACTTTAGAGCAGGAATGAGTACCTTAAATAACTTATCAGCACTCACATGTTTGGCAGAGCAAGCAATTATCAAAACTAGCAAAGTCTATGCTTACTTCATTGACCTAAGAAAAGCGGCCTTCAACAAGGTCCCAAAGGCCATGTTGTAGAAAAAGTTGGCACAATGGGGAGTGCCTGTGAAACTGTTGTAGGCAATTGTCAATTTTTACTCAAATCAAATCAAATCAAATCAAATCAAAGATACTTTATTCGGTTTAAGTCACAAAAACCATAAAAGTGTACAGGCATTAAAAAGGTCCACAGGTCACCAGGCTGCATAATATATGATAAAATACAACATATATAAAAAACAGGGAATGCCCAATAAGATATGCAGTACATGGTGGCAAGAGTTTAAAAACAACAACATAAACATTGATCACCTGATTGAAGAATTCATACAGTGGTTAACATTTATGGAAGATCAACTAGGACCAAGCGATCTTTTTGCCAAGTCTCACTGCTATGGTTAAAAATGTTGCCACGTTAAAGATTTCCCAGATTTCTGTCAAAAGTTGAAGGTACAACAAAGCTGGCTTCACTTGCCTAAAGCCTTTTCCTTTTAACAATGGTATAATACATTTTGATCTAATGCCCTTGAAGTGATCACAGAAAAACAAAAAGTGAGCAGTGTCCATAATTGAACAGCCGTCACATTTGCATAAATCTAAGTCCGTGCTCCTGGTCCAGACAGGGCGGCCAGAAATTAGAAGGTGAATTTTATTCAATCGGAACCTCGTTAGCAAGTACCTATGATTGGCATCATTTACAACTTTAAGGTACAGTTCCGGTTCAGAGCCAGAGGAAACGATCAGCTGATGGGTCCTGACAGAGGGCTTTAACAGCTCCCTGCCCTCTCTGTCCATTCCTCTATTCAGCAAAAAGGTGTTTTTTGCCCATTTCAAGTCTCCTTTCACCAAACTAGAGGGTTTAACAAACAATTCGGGCCGGCCCAGCTTTTCGCACATTTGTTGCACATATTTCAACCAGGGAATCTTTTCCCAGTGATCTAGCAATAAACAATCTTTTAAAATTTCATGGTTCACTTCAAGCTCTGGATTTAACCAGACTGCCAACCATTTTAGTAGGGGGGCCATGGCAATTTTATCCTCCAAGTAACCCACGCCGCATTCCTGATGAACTATGAAGCTTGCAGTGGATCTTGGGAGGGAAAGAAGTGTTTTTAAAAAATTGTCCTCTGTGACCTGAAGCGATGTAACTGGCCTAAAGCCCCACAAATCGGCCCCATACATGGCGATGGCGGTACATTTGGCGGCATATACTTTAAGTACTGCCTCGATGGGCTTCACCTCTAGTTTACGGGAGAAGCTCAGCACCGCCGAGATCGAGCGTGCCAAAGCTGTTTTTTCTCTACCATCTGAGGAAACCACGTGGAGCCTTCATCAAAGACAACCCCCAAGTAGGGAAATCTGGGAACTCGTGATAGCTTGTGTCTATTACAAAATAATGACATCACATTTTTTTTAGTCTTTGCTTTGTGGCCCACTACCATAACATGAGACTTGCCAAAATTAACACTTAAATCAAGATTATTCATAAAAACATAAAAAGAGTTCAACAGGCATTGGAGTCCTACTGCAGTTCTGGCTAGGAGGGCAGCGTCATCCGCGTACAGTAGGGCCGGCAGTAAATATTTCCCTGCCTTCGGGATATCCTTGCAAGCAGCGCCCAAAACTTTACCTAGGTCATTAATATATAGTGTAAAAAGCAGGGGAGCAAGAATGCAACCCTGCCTCACGCCATTAATGATGCTAATTTTTTCCGTGCAGTTCCCCTTTTTATCATAACGGACCATTGCTGTAAGGTCCCTATGGAGATCTGCTAGGAAATACACTATGTTAGGGTCTATTCCGATGTTAAGGAGCTGGCCCCACAATTTGGATCTGTTTACTCGGTCGAATGCCGAGGACAGATTCATAAAAGCAATAAACAATGACCCTTACTTAGCTAAGGTGTACTTCCCGATAAGCAATTGTAGGTTTAGGCTTTGGTCAATAGTACTGCGCCCCTTTCGAAAACCATACTGTAGAGGGGAAAGTGTATTGGTCTCCTCTAACCAGTTAGTCAATTTACCTAAAACCACTCTCCCTAAAACCTTGACTGCAGAATCAATGAGGGATATGGGTCGGTAATTGCCAGGATCCCCCCGGTCGCCTTTTTTGTAAATGGGTACAATGACCGACTGTGTCCATGACTCAGGAATGCCTATCTTAGAAACTCTATTAAAAACATTGGCTAAAACTTTGGACCAAAATAAAATATCGACTTTAAAAAGATCAGAGGGAACGCCATCTGGTCCAGGAGCTTTATTGCTGGTCATCATACCGATGGCCACTGCCACCTCCTCCTCATTCACAATTAAGGTATAAGGCGATTGAGGGAAGGCAGTCATACCTTCTGGCGCCATAGTCTCTTTTTCATAAACAGACCTAAAGTGCAAGTGCCATCGATCTTCTTGGATTCCACAGTCCAGTTCATTATTACTGGAATCCGAGAAATAAGGTTGGTTGACCACCGCCCAGAACTTGGCGCTGCTTTTTAAGACATCTATTGAGGTCAGATCAGCCCAGGCGTCCTCTCTAATTTCACGCCGCCTTCTTTTGATTGAGGTCTTGTATTCTTTCCTGAGGGTAGCCACGAGCCGTTTGTCTACTGGGTTGGACTTAAGTGCAACCTTAAGTTTATGGTTGGCCGCTGAGCAGTTTTTGTCAAACCAGCCTTCCTTCCCTTGTGTTCTACCTTTACCCTGACGAGTCAGGTTGGAGAAAATGTTGAGGCAAACCTTTTTATACGCCTCCATTACTTTACTGTCCCCAGCCTGATCATCCATACACAGCATTAGGTCGTCCCTGCTACTAAGACATAGGTTACGAAAAAATTCTTCTGGAATTAGCTTGCACCATTTGATCCTGCGTGCTTGGTCTGTCAACCGCATATCATATTTCTCTACCAGGTTTGGGCAACTATCCTTGATGACAAATATGTTCTTTGCTTTTAATACAACAGGATTATGATCGCTAAAGTGGGACCCTAGAACTGAGTAGCTACTGATTTGGACTCCACAAGTACTACTGAGGAATATGTAATCAATCACGGAGCCACTGCCATGACCTGTAAACGTGGGGATATCCCCCTCGCACCCATTTGGCAAAACAAACCCATTTTCGGCCAACATTATTTCCCAAAAAATACCCTGCTCTGAATGTTCAAAGTGGGTATTTTCTTCATCCGGGATACCAAACAACACGTTAGGGGGGCATTTATCCTGACAACCGTGAATATTGAAGTCTCCCATCAACAAGATGGCACAATCATGCTCTGCAGACTCTTTAAAATCAACCAAAAAAGCACGTAACATCATCAAGTTACTAACTGGGCTGTCCCTGTCAAATGAGTTATAAAAGTTTATGATCAAAACAAGTGATTAAAACAGCAAGACAATAAGGGCAGCCAGTGGCTAATTGCGTGTATGTCCCAGGAATTTTAGCAGAAATCAGGGTTACCAGACCCCCCTAGCTCGCCCCCTCATTGACCCAACAGCCGGTATAGAGAAAGTAGTAAACCCATCCACAGTCAATAAATTTTGGGTGTCCCAGGTCTCCTGCATAGCTATTAAGTCCATGGAACCTATGAGGTCCCGCCAGATCGGATCATCCACTTTGTTTTTGAGACCCGCGATGTTCCATGTTGCCATAGTAATGTCCTGGCCACCCCAAGCCTCATCTGTTTTTGTTTGCAATGGAGCCCCACCTTCCGCACCGTTGCCATGAATGGGAATTGGGTTTAACATCTGCCCATCCAGGATGCTATTTTCCTTTTGCAGAAGGGTGGGGGAGTTGTTATTGGACCTCTGTCTAACTGATAAAACCTGTGTTTGTCAGTCAACCCAATCCAGGGTTGATAGACAATCATAACGATTAGCAATTGGGAAGTTGAAATGGTTATCATAACCATAAGCAGGCTGATGGTAATGGAATGGGTGACTGTTATAAGGCCCTGCGGCAAACCCCCCTTGAAACGGTCTTCCTCTTCTTCTCCTAACCGGGTTCCATCCCTCATCGCCACCCTCGTCCCGGCCCGGAGGGTGCACCTCCCATGGGGGGTTAATCCTCTGAGTTACTTTTTGCTCATGTGGGCCCCTTAACCAACTCCATCTATTATCTGATTGGTTCCCGGGTAGGTAGAAATAGGAGAGGGGCCTAGCAATGACAGTGCTTGCATGATATCCAGAGGATCCTCTACATATAAATTCTACCACCTGTGTGTTCTCAAAAGTGACCACCACGCAATCCCCTTGTAAGTTTTTTCTATTCCCTCCCACCCATGGGGTTCTCTCCACCATTAGAATGTTACTTGGCATATTTGGCGGTAAGGGATGGTTTTTGGAGAGCCAGTGGCACACTTTATTTTTTAGGGCCTGATTGGATTCTATATCAGAAGATGAAATTTCAGTGACACCAGTAAGGATCACTACGTAGGGGCAGGCATCTGGGGGAGGATGGATATTTCTACGGGCCGTTGCCTTAACTCTAGGGGTCGGGTCAGGGTTTGGGGTCGGCAGGGTAGGAACATTTAATTTGACTTGGGGAATTGGCTTGGGTTTAATTGAATTCTCGGGTTGTTTTAACTCGATGGCCTTGACTTTAGTGCCTTCCAGATTTAAAGTATTACTAGTGTTCTTAAGAACATTATTATTAGCCGCGGCAACACTTTTACCAGCCGAAGATGACTTATTGGCTGTGTTGGCGATGTGGGATGTCTTGGCATTCAAAGTAAGGCTTGGGGCACTTATATCCCTATGGATGTTCTTCAAGATGGTTTCTAAGCAGCGTAATCTGACCTCTATGGGTTCGAGTAGGGATTTTAATATGTTCAAAATGTTGTTATTGTTAACCATACTTAACCCACTCCCATCCTGATTATGTTTGGCTAAATTAGTGACTTCTCCACTAAGTTCAAGAATTTCCTCCAGACTTTTATCAATGATAGTATCGTCTGGAAGGCTTAAAGGCAGACCAATGTTTGTCGAGTGCACCCCCCCCGTGTCGTTTGCACAGACTGCCAAGTTATTATTCACAATTGGCGGGTCTAAGATGGTATTATTTCGATTGTGGGCAGTTAGTGCTTTCTTCCCTTTGAGGGTAGTGGGTTTATTTGCCTTATGTTTAGAGATTGCCCCTTCTTTCAAGCCCCTTTGATATGTGTCACTTGCCCGAAGTGGGTTGTCTAGCTCAGTTCTATCTAAGCCACTCTCTGCCAAAAAATTAAGGTTGGGAGTGGCTTCTAGGTCCTGTTGTGAGCTTAAGACTTAAAAATCACTGGTATCCCCAATATTATGTACCATTGCGAGGGTATTGGGTCGGGACTCAGGGTTAGGCGTACGTGCCTGTGCAATGAGGCCTAGAGAAGATCTCTTGGCCGTAGCTAGATCTTGTGACACCCTCCTGTCCATTAATACTATCCCCTCGTCAATCAATGCGTTGGTACGAACAATAAAGTCATCCAGAGTCCCAGTTAACTTTTTCGCTCCTGCAACAGCCATGCTTCTGGTCTCCCGACAATTCATGACACTCTCCAGTACAAATTTCAGGTGACCTCTTATATTAAAAACAGTTAGAAGACAGGCCCATGCATTTAATGCTTGACAATAGATGGCAACTAACAACCCAATATACTGTGATGTGATGTTTAGCAGACTTACAGTTTATATGTCCAATAGTCACTTGGGCTGGGGGAAATCGGGCAGAGGTGGTGGCACAGGCCAGGCTCCTCAGGCATCTGAGGGCCACAGAGGGCCCGCCCTTTGACCGGGCTTAGCCCCGGGCGCTCCCGCGCAGCGGTGGCGTTATTATATTTATAGAGGAAGTGACTCACTGGGGGCGGGGCTTGCAGGGAGAGCGGGCCAGGTGTTCACTATTGGCCGAGCAGGGACTCCTGGAAGTTGGAGTCCCTGCAGTCGCTCGCAGCCTTGCTGCTCTTCCCCGTCACACCACAGCAGCAGCAGCAGTAATCAGTCTTGCCCAGTAAACCTCAGACACGAAGCGGGTCCTGCGAGGGGTGCAATAATAGCAGCAGCAAAGTTTCTGGGCCAAAATCCGAGTAACAGTCCACGCTGGAGAGAAGGGCTGTCCAGAAGAGTAAGGCGTCCCCAATTTTTACTCAAATTCATGGGTGTAAATAAAGCTACAAGACGCCCGAAGCATTATCGATAAAATCTTCAACAACAATGGATTAAAACATGGGTACATTCTTGCACCCTGCATCTTTAATATCTATACAGCCGATCTGAATAACCAACCATGCCAGGTATGTGGAGATCCCCCAAGGCTGGGCAAAGAACAAATCAGAAGCTTTCAATATGCAAACAATATTGTTATTCTTAGCAAAACACGAATAGGGCTGCCGCGGCTAATAGACCAATTACTGGGTTACACCACGAATCTTTTGTCTGGGACTGAATTACAATAAGATGAAGGTCTTATGCTTTACGAGTCTGAACAACAATAGCCAGCCCAGATTCACTTGGTGGGCAAATGGCAATGTCCTGGAACTGGTTGCAACCTACAAATACCTTGGAGTTCATTTAGACCGTCATCTGAATTAGAAACAGCACTTGCTATCTGGGCAAGTAACAGCAAATAAACGTATGTTTGCATTTAAAACCTTGTAACAAAGGTTAAGAAATTGATCTACAAACCATCTTTTACAGGTCATAGGAGTGAAATGCATCCCCTCCATAGCATATGGCTCAGATTTTCTTAAAGGCAAAGAAGTAGCGAGTTTTAACACCTTGCAATCAAGCCTCTTAAAAAAAGTGTTTGCAATTCCACTCTATATTTTGCAAGCTCAAATCAGGCTGCAGTTTAGTCTGTAACATCAGGGCCCGGTCAGACATAGTGCCCTAATAAAATATAACTGGAGAATGAGGACAACAGATAAAAGCTCTTTGGCCCACCAGTTCTGGCTTGGAATAGAAAAACAGGCTCACACCATGTGTCCACCATACTACAACAGTCAATAGCAAAACTACTATTAGAAGAGGCTTGGCGAACTACAATGGAATGAGCAACTAATAAAGCAGCCAAGTTCCAATCATTCATCACAGATAAAGCCACTTTGAGCAAACAGCATGCATGGGTGGTCTTGCCCTCATACACAGTATGGGGCCCTCAACCAAACTGTCCGCACACTTTTCCGAGTCCAAGAAGCATGACTTAATGCTGATTAGGTTGGGAATGTTTCCATCCAGAACGATCACTGCCCCAGATGTCTTAAAGGCCCTGCAACGCTTATTCACATGTTCTGTGAATGCGACCAATTAACACTTAATAAAAAAATGATCTGTGAATTCTGGGAAGAAGTGTTTGGCCATAAAATACCCAACTCCCCTACTCTGTATCTGCTAGGCACTGATAATACACTAAACCTGAGCAGGGAAGAAGAGGACATGCTTTTTATAAGCTCGGCAGTCCTCTGGGTAATACTAGCAGCACGGTGGAAAGACTCAGATCCACCGAGTTTACAAATGTGGTTAGCACGTCTTCTCGGGGTCTTCAATCAGGAAAGTGCCATCTATGCCACCAGAGGGCTAAGATCTGCTATGCGTGGTATGGCGATCTGGCAACCCATCACTAATTGGAGGAAGAGGCTTAGCACAGTGTGATAGTATGATCATGACTTACTCTAATATGTCGTTTTATATGTCTATTCATTGCCCTTTTTCTTTTCATTTCTTTTCTTTTTTTTCTTTTTTTTATCGTTTTCTTCACTTTTATTTCACTCTTCCTCTCAATATGAGAATGAAAACAAATCAAACATGGAAGTAATTGTTTATTGTGCAATATTATCGTATTTCGACTACTTTTTTTTTGTTTGTACCTGTTTTATCTGGTTCTGAAAAATAAAATGTTTTTAAAAAAAAGGGAATGTTTCCATCGAAGGACCTAACCTCTGCATGGAAACAGTCCTGGCCCACCAGAGAGTGTCGACTCTGATGGACATTGCAGCGAAACATGCTTCATGTGTTGTGCATTGGCTTTGCTATCACTCAGGAAGAAACTTCTACTACCATCTTTAAGACTGCTGCTTATAAGATTATGTCTACCAGCAGTAATTAAGCTATTGGCAGTGAAGGAGTTGGAAACATTGAGTAAGCCCTCGTGAGCTCCTCTTTATTGAGACATATGGCACGTGACACACTTATGACTTGTGGTACTACTTGCTGTTGAAATTCCCAAATAGGGTTGTGGTCTATTGGGTTGGGACCTAAATTGTATCTGTCTTAATGTCATCTTCACCAGGCCTGCGTGTAGATCCTTTTGCTCTCCAGGTCAACTTTGTTTGTTCACAATTGCACTTTATATCTTATAGCACTTCTCCTCAATCGACTAATTCAATATTCCATCTCCTGTTGGTGAAGCACGTTAAGAAAGGTATCAAATTGTAGAATGTTTTAACATGTCTTAACATGATTTATCTTGTATATTAATGTCTTTTCATTTTAATAATAAATATTTTATAATGTGTTTATCTTTTATGATCTACTTGGTAAGACTGAATAAACATTATTCATTCATTCTTGCACGCACTATTAGCTATGAGGAGTTCATCTGATTACTATGGGAGATAAGCTGTTTTCTGAAGCAATTTCATAGGTTTTAATGGGCTGTTATGCCTAATGCCCTCTCAACCAATTTATTAAAAAGGATTGAAAGATTATTAACATCTGAATTGAGAATTGGCATGGTTGATTCTAGAATAAAAGCACAATTTAATACATATAAATGATAACATTTACTTTCTTTAGTTACAGAATATTTTTTGCCCTTTCAGAACATTTCATTTCTAGAATTGTAACGACTGAGTTATTGGTCTTTGGGCAACAATAAGATCAATAGTAAGCCCGGCTAGGTTGAACTGCCCAAAAACTAACTGGGCAAGCTGAAGAGCAGAACCAAAGCTAAGTAATTATTGGACATCCTCATCTCTTTTATCATCAGTGTTAGAACCCGGGGTCTCTGGTTGGCAGAGGTAAGTACCTTAGACCAAGTAGGGACCCTTGCTTCTAGTCAGGGCGACGGAATAACCCTCTGAGATAACCCCTGCTCACCCTCTAGGTAGCATGGCGCGAGCAGTCTAGGCTAAACAGAGGCAATGTGGATAACATTTGCACTTAACACAACAATAATCCCCAATCCACCACAAACTGAGACCACACAGGTAAGTATATTTTATAAAAATATATAACTTTATCTAGTTTCAGCATGTAAATGAAGCAGTTGCATGATAATCACTTCTTTAGAAAACGTAGCATTTTATCTTAAAGGTTGCACTTATTTCTTAATGGTTCTTGTAAATAGGCAGTTCTCAGAATCAAAACAAAACAGTCTCAAGTCTCTCCCATCAGAGGTCTTAAAAATATTGCCCCCGATTTCTATTCACTTGGCTCTAAAAACGAGCAGTCAAAGCAGTGCCAATCCTAAGTTATCCCCAACTCCGCCTTCTGAAGCAACGAAGCCCAGGTGCGGCAAGCACGCCTCACCGGATAGTCCTGGGACTCCTTTGTTTCCGATCTCACTCAGCCTCGCATCCCCGAGGGACTCAGGCGCACCGCACCCCACGGAGCACACTCGCTCCTTGCCCCAGCCGGTCCCCGCAGCCCTCTGCCCGCTCTCGGTTCCTCTGGGAGCGGGGGGGGGTGAGCGCAAGCTCGACGTTCCGAGCAGGGACGGACAGGCCAGGGGCAGGGGTACTCACGGCGCTCCCCCGGCGAGGCCCTCAGTCTTCCCCGGTCCCGGCGGTGATTACTCGGCAGCTGCAGCGGTCCCGATGACGGGGACCAATCCTGTTGCGGCGTTGGGTCGAGCCTCCAGCAGCACCCGGGAGTCAGCCAATGGCAGTGCGGCTCCCGGGAGAGGCCTTCAATGACGCTCGGCTCCTCCACCAATCAGAGCTCGGCAATGACGATGACGCTGCGCCGCACGGGCCAATCCCATCGCGGCGTTAGTGAGGGGGCTCGGTCCCCTCGACCAATGGGAGCGCGGCAGCTTCGATCTCCGGCCCCGCAGCTCCCGGACACCGAAGCAAGTTGCAGGGGGTGTTGCTAGCCCCGGGCCGCGATGGTGATTTGGCGGCAAAGGGTTTTCGAGGGCGCTGGTCACGAAGAGACCCCCCTCTCGACCTCCCCACCACTTTGGAGCAGATTTCACGAGGGGAGGCGCCACAAGCCTCCGACCCTCGCTGGAAATGTGCCGATGAGCACACCGATCTTTCCTCACGCTCCGCAGTCGAGTACCACACGTCCCAGGGCACCACAGCACGATTCGGCAGCTGTTTTCTGGCAAAGCTTTAGGAACCTTTAACCCTGGGTTCCCAACAGGAGGCCAGCTCGTCTCAGGCCCTTGGAGATTCGGTTGTAGACACAGCACCCAGCAAAGTCTTAGCTGTTTCAAGCAGGTAGGGTCACAGCACACAGCAAAGTCCCTTTCTCCTCCTCAGCTTCCAGTTAGACAGTAGAACCGGTCAGCCCTTAGAGCACACAGCAAGGCAATCTTCCTTTGGTTCTCTAGCCGTCCTCCTTCCAGCCGAGGTTCCTTCTTGGTTGCAGAATTTCAGAATCTACCCTTCTGTAGTCAGGGGTCCTTTCCTTATACCCCTCAATGTCTTTGAAGTCCTTTGAAGTCTTTGTGCATAGAGGCCCTGGGTCCAGTCTAAACCAGTTCTGGGGGTTGCGGAGCACTGAGGTGTCTCTGGTTTTCTTCTCCCTGTCAGCTTCAGGGCCAGAGGTGTCAGTTGACCACCAGGAGGGAGCTAGCATGGGGGAGGTGGCCGGCACAGCCCAGTACTTATCAGGCATTCCTTCCTCCCACCTCCCAGGCAGGCAGATGTGCCCTTTCATCCCCGGGCTGGCTCCGACCCTCTCCTCCGGGGCTCTGCAGCCCCCCCTGTCACATCCAGACCAGGCAGGCATTCCACAAACCCAGGCACACAGAAAGGTTTAGACAAGAGAACAGCCACTTTCTAAAAGTGCTATTCTCCAACACAGGATTTAAAAACACCCTTCACTAAAAGATGTGTCATTAAATTCTGAGTTCAGGGATATCTTTCACTTATGTCCCATCTTGTTCCTATGGGAAGATAGGCTGGCATCACATGGGGCCAGTCTCCTCCATGTTACTCTATGGAGCAAGAGAGCCTTACAGCAGTGAGCACATAAAATGGCTGCTGCCCACTACCAGAGCATGTGACCTGCACTAGTACATGCTCTACCTTAGCTATACACTGCACCCTGCCCAGGGGGGTACCTTGAGCCTTCCATAGGGGTGGCTGATGTGCACAGACAGGGAAGGGTTAGGCCCAGCCAGTGGAGACACTGGCCAGGGGGACAGGGCAGTCCACTGACTGCACACAGGCCCTGCGCTGGCAGGCCTGAGTCACTATTTTAAAGCTACTCATGTGGGTGGCGCAATCTGCGCTGCAGGCCCACTAGTAGCATCTGTCATCACCAGCCCTGGCACACACACTGCACTTTACTAGGGACTTCGTGGTGATACAAATATGCCAATCAGGTATATTCAATCAATATCACAATTTACAGAGGGAGCACTTACACTCTGGCACTGATCAGCAGTGGCAGAGTGTCCAAAGCATCTTAATCAGCAAAAACGAAATCCAGCACAGCATCAAAACACATGAGTCAGAGGCAAAAAGATGGGGGAAGAACCACGCCAAAAGGTGTCAGGTCTAACACGTGTCCCCTCCAGCTGAAAGTGGGGAGAACTACCCAACCTCTTGGGAGTCCTCATCACTAAGGCGGAAGAATCTGGACAGACTGTCAGCATTGGCGTGTTCTGTACCAGGGCGGTGCTCCACCGTAAAGTCCATCCCCTGTAGGGAAATGGACCACCTCAACAATTTTGGATTCTCACCCCTCATCTGCATTAACCATCTGAGGGGCCTGTGGTCGGTCTGAACACGGAAGTGAGTCCCAAACAGGTAGGGCCTCAGCTTCTTCAGAGCCCAGACCACAGCGAAAGCTTCTCTTTCAATGGCACTCCATTTCTGTTCCCTGGGGATTAGCCTTCGGCTAATGAAAGCCACTGGTTGGTCTCCGCCCTCATCATTAATCTGTGAGAGCACTGCTCCCACGCCTTGCTCTGAAGCGTCAGTTTGCACAATGAACTCACTGGAAAAGTCAGGTGCCTTAAGCACCGGTGCTGTGCACATGGCAGTTTTGAGGGTGTCAAAAGCAGTTTGACAGGCCTCCGTCCAATTCACTTTCCTGGGCTGATTTCTAGATGTCAGCTCTGTCAAAGGGGCCACGATGGTGCCATAGCCTTTGACAAACCGTCTGTAATACCCGTTGAGACCTAAAAAGGCTCTCACCTCAGTCTGGGTCTTGGGGGGTTCCCAAGCCAGAATGGTATCAATTTTTGCCTGTAGGGGCGCCACCTTGCCGCTCCCCACCTGGTGTCCCAAGTACACCACCGATCCCTGCCCTATCTGGCATTTACTGGCCTTGATAGTGAGGCCTGCCTTCTGCAGAGCCTTCAACACCTCAGTGAGGTGTTGCAGGTGTTCCTCCCAAGTGGAGCTGAACACAGCAATGTCATCCAGGTAGGCTGCGCTGAATTGCTCCAGCCCCGCCAGTACCTGGTTGACCAATCTCTGAAATGTGGCGGGAGCATTTTTCAACCCAAAGGGCATGACACGGAACTGGAAGTGCCCCTCTGGCGTGGAAAATGCTGACCTCTCCTTTGCCCCGTCAGTTAAGGCAATCTGCCAGTACCCTGAAGTCAAATCAAAAGTACTCAGGTACTGGGCAGCTCCTAACCGATCCACCAGCTCATCAGCTCTGGGGATGGGGTGCGCGTCAGTCTTCGTGACCGCATTGAGCCCACGGTAGTCCACGCAGAACCGAAGTTCTGGGGTGCCACCGGGGGTAGCAGCTTTCCTAGGCACTAAGACCACTGGGCTAGCCCAGGGGCTGCTGGAGGGTTCAATAACCCCTAGCGTCAACATCTTGGAAACTTCCTCCTTAATGCTGGCTCTGACCTTGTCAGCCACTCTGTAAAATTTCTGTTTCACAGGCAGACTGTCTCCAGTGTCCACGCCGTGGACGCACCACTTGGTGACACCTGGGGTCAGGGAGAACAGGGGGGCGAACTGACCCAAGACTTGGCGACAGTCCTCCTGCTGCTCTGGAGTCAGGGTGGGGGAGAGGACCACACCATCCACTGACCCATCTTGCTCCTTGACTGCCAGGAGGTCAGGGAGAGGATCACTATCCTCCTCCCCTCCAACATCTGTAGCCATGAGCATAGTTACTTCAGTCCTCTCAAAGTGGGGTTTGAAGTGGTTCACATGTAGCACTCTCAGGGGCTGCCTGGGAGTCTTCAGGTTAACCAAATAGGTAACCTCGCTCTTGCGCTCCACCACCTCATATGGCCCAGACCACTTGTCACGGAGCGCACAAGGCTCCACTGGCGCCATCACCCACACTTTCTGACCAGGTTGGAACTCAACTAGAGAAGTGTTCTGGTCATACCACCTCTTCATTTCCTCCTGGCTAGCCTCCAGGTTCTCTTGAGCGAGCTTCCTGAAGCGCTTGGTCTGGTTGCGAATGGCCAGCACATAGATGAACACATCCTGAGGGGTTTTCCCACTGGATTTCTCCCACCCCTCTTTCACCAGAGTCAGAGGACCTCTGACAGGGTGGCCATACAGCAACTCAAAGGGACTGAACCCTAAGGATTTCTGAGGCACCTCCCTGTAGGCAAACAACAGGCATGGCAATAAGACATCCCATTTCCGCCTCATGGGCTCTTCCAGGCCCATAATCATGCCCTTCAATGTGCGGTTGAATCTCTCAACCAAACCATTTCCTTGAGGGTGGTAAGGAGTGGTGAATTTGTATGTCACCCCACACTCACTCCACAGGGACTTCATATACTTAGAAATGAAGTTTGTCCCGCGGTCTGAGACGACCTCCCTGGGAAATCCCACCCGGGAAAAGATCCCCATCAGGGCACGGCCCACCACTGGGGCGGTGACTGTCCTGAGCGGGAGGGCTTCCGGGTACCGAGTGGCGTGGTCCACCAAGACCAGGATAAACCTGTTGCCTAGGGCTGTCTTGGGATCCAGGGGCCCCACGATGTCAATGCCCACCCGCTCGAAAGGGGTGCTCACCACAGGAAAGGGTTGGAGGGGAGCCACGCGCTTCCTTCCACTCTTGCCACTGGCCTGACAAGTCTGGCAGGATTTACAAAAGGCAGAGACGTGTGTCTTCATCTGGGGCCAGTAGAAATGGGTGACAAGCCTGTGATAGGTCTTGTCTTGCCCCAGATGTCCTGCGAGAGGCACGTCATGAGCCAGACCCAGTAGGAAGTTCCTGAAGCGCTCCGGTACCACCAGCACACGGGCTGCACCGAGCTCAGCGAACTTAGGCTCACTATAAAGTAAGTCATCCTCCCAGTAGATCAAATGCTCCTTGGACCCCAGGCCTGCGGCCTGGTCGGCAGTCTGCTGCCGCACACCAATGAAAGAAGGGCACTCCCTCTGAGCCTGGCAGAATTCCTCCCTGGAGGGACCACCCTCTTGCTGCCACTGGGACAGCTCAGGCAATTCCCCTAGTTCGGCCACCTGCTCCCCTGTAGGTTCCAGGGCATCCCCCTCTGGGTCTGCCTCCTCCTGGACCGTGGGAACAGTGGGGGCCGGTTTCCCGCGCCCTCTACCCCTTCCTCTCTTGGCAGGTCCCTGGGCCCTTGTTCCAGGCTCCAGTTCTGCTAGACCGCCCTCTCTGGCTGTCATTGCACGGGTGGACACACAGATCCACGCAGGCAAACCCAACATCTCCAAGTGAGTCCTGTGCTCCACCTCTTTCCATGGGGAGCTCTCCAGGTCATTACCTAATAGACAATCTACAGGCAAGGCATCACTTACAACAATTTCCAAAATACCGGAGACTCCTCCCCATTCAAATGGAACTTTCGCCAACTTGCAGTAGCGCACTGAACTGTCAGCTGCCACCACAGGCCGGAGTACCTGGGGAATAATTTGCTCTTCAGACACCCACCGACACCGGACAGATGTCACGCTGGCCCCTGTGTCTCTCAGAGCCTCCACCTCCCATCCATTGATGGTCACCTTCTGCCCGTACTTCTTAGTGTTTTGGGGCAACAAGGTTTCCTGGGCCATCTCTTGGTCTCCTAGAGAGACAAGGGTCATCAAGGCTAACCCCTCCTACCCACTAGAAATCAAATCCCCTCCCAAAGCTACACTGGCCAACGCCGGAGCTGGAGCTGGAGCACCAGTGGGTGCTGATTTCTTCTTTGGACAGTTTGGAGCAATGTGCCCCACCTCCCTGCATGAATAGCAAGTAAGGGTCTTTTTGTCCTGCGGGCCCTTATGGGGCCAGGACTTCTTAGGCTTGGGGGGTTGAGACACCTTCTCCTGGGAACTACTTTGGGGCCCTTTAGAAGACTCCTTTTGATTACCCGTGTCCCCCCCACTCTTCTGCTGGGGACCCTGTCCACCTTTGGCTGGGGTACTTACCACCCCCTTGTGGACCCTGGTGCTCGTCCACCGGTCCGCCTCTTTAGCAAGCTCACTGGGATCAGTTAACTTGCTATCAAAAAGATGCTGGCGCAGCTCTGGGACACATAAACTACTTAAGTGCTCCCTACTAATCAAGTGACACAACCCCACATAATTAGTAACTTTGCTGCCCTTAATCCAACCTTCCAGTGCACACGTGTACATACTCACACACTCCACCCAAGTACTTGAATCAAGCTTCTTGAAGTTCCTAAACTTCTGGCGGTACTGTTCAGCAGTGAGCCCATACCTGAGGCACAAAGCCTCCTTCATGGCGGAGTAGGACAAAGCATCCTTTGCTTCTAAGGGTGCCAAAACATCCCTCCCAGAGGCCTCAAAATGCTTCCACAATCCTGCTCCCCAATTCTTCTCAGGCACCTCATTGATCTTTAAGGCAAGTTCATACGCTCTGAATCACGCATAAATATCCTCACCCCTCTGATAATTCTGTACCAGATCCTTTGGTATGTATACCTTACCCGCCTGTACTGGTTGTGCGCTGCCACCATTAGAACTGGACCCCCTCTCTTTATATTTGAAGTCCAACTCCTTCATGCTCCTCTCATGAGCCAATTGGAGCTTCTTTTCCTCCAAAGCGAGAGTATGTCTTCTCTCCTGTGCCGCTCTCTCCTGCGCCTCTTTCTCAACTTCCAGGCGCAGTCTCTTCTCATCGGCCTCCGCTCTGAGCTTCAAAAGCTCAATCTCATGGGCCCTAACTTGCTGATTCTCCTCTATTTCCTCTGGAGACATAACCCTACTGGAGTGGTCGCTGCCGGTCCTAGACCCTGGCTTCCTCACTGGCAATTCACTGGGCAAAAACCCATTCTCCTGTGTGTCTCCCTCTCCAGTAGCAGCTTCCGGGTCACCATGTTTGGCCTCCCACCAGGCCCTCAGAGCTGTCCGTAGCTCTTCCTTATTTGCGCCGCCCCTTACTGGGCATTCAAGCTGTCTGCAAACTTTTCTCAGTTGCTCCTTGTTATAGTTTAACAACTCCTGGATTTCAAATTCCACTTCCGCTTCTCCATTCACGCTTGGCGCTTTCCGAGACATGATGCTTCCTAACCTTTTCAACTAAAAAGGTTTCACCAAAAAGAAAAAAAATCTTGTGCAACCTGTGCCGCTAAACTAGACTAGTGATGTACAAGAGATCACTGCCGGTCAAGTGCAATTATTAGTTCAAAAATCCGCACCGCGAGCCACCAATGTTAGAACCCGGGGTCTCTGGTTGGCAGAGGTAAGTACCTTAGACCAAGTAGGGACCCTTGCTTCTAGTCAGGGCAACGGAATAACCCTCTGAGATAACCCCTGCTCACCCTCTAGGTAGCATGGCGGGAGCAGTCTAGGCTAAACAGAGGCAATGTGGATAACATTTGCACTTAACACAACAATAATCCCCAATCCACCACAAACTGAGACCACACAGGTAAGTATATTTTATAAAAATATATAACTTTATCTAGTTTCAGCATGTAAATGAAGCAGTTGCATGATAATCACTTCTTTAGAAAACGTAGCATTTTATCTTAAAGGTTGCACTTAATTCTTAATGGTTCTTGTAAATAGGCAGTTCTCAGAATCAAAACAAAACAGTCTCAAGTCTCTCCCATCAGAGGTCTTAAAAATATTGCCCCCGATTTCTATTCACTTGGCTCTAAAAACGAGCAGTCAAAGCAGTGCCAATCCTAAGTTATCCCCAACTCCGCCTTCTGAAGCAACGAAGCCCAGGTGCGGCAAGCACGCCTCACCGGATAGTCCTGGGACTCCTTTGTTGCCGATCTCACTCAGCCTTGCATCCCCGAGGGACTCAGGCGCACCGCACCCCATGGAGCACACTCGCTCCTTGCCCCAGCCGGTCCCCGCAGCCCTCTGCCCGCTCTCGGTTCCTCTGGGAGCGGGGGGAGGGGGCGCAAGCTCGGCGTTCCGAGCAGGGACAGACAGGCCAGGGGCAGGGGTACTCACGGCGCTCCCCCGGCGAGGCCCTTAGTCTTCCCCGGTCCCGGCGGTGATTACTCGGCAGCTGCAGCGGTCCCGATGACGGGGACCAATCCTGTCGCGGCGTTGGGTCGAGCCTCCAGCAGCACCCGGGAGTCAGCCAATGGCAGTGCGGCTCCCGGGAGAGGCCTTCAATGACGCTCGGCTCCTCCACCAATCACAGCTCGGCAATGACGATGACGCTGCGCCGCACGGGCCAATCCCGTCGCGGCGTTAGTGAGGGGGCTCGGTCCCCTTGACCAATGGGAGCGCGGCGGCTTCGATCTCCGGCCCCGCAGCTCCCGGACACCGAAGCAAGTTGCAGGGGGTGTTGCTAGCCCCGGGCCGCGATGGTGATTTGGCGGCAAAGGGTTTTCGAGGGCGCTGGTCACGAAGAGACCCCCCTCTCGACCTCCCCACCACTTTGGAGCGGATTTCACGAGGGGAGGCGCCACAAGCCTCCGACCCTCGCTGGAAATGTGCCAATGAGCACACCGATCCTTTCCTCACGCTCCGCAGTCGAGTACCACACGTCCCAGGGCACCACAGCACGATTCGGCAGCTGTTTTCTGGCAAAGCTTTAGGAACCTTTAACCCTGGGTTCCCAACAGGAGGCCAGCTCGTCTCAGGCCCTTGGAGATTCAGTTGTAGACACAGCACCCAGCAAAGTCTTAGCAGTTTCAAGCAGGTAGGGTCACAGAACACAGCAAAGTCCCTTTCTCCTCCTCAGCTTCCAGGTAGACAGTAGAACCGGTCAGCCCTTAGAGCACACAGCAAGGCAATCTTCCTTTGGTTCTCTAGCCGTCCTCCTTCCATCCGAGGTTCCTTCTTGGTTGCAGAATTTCAGAATCTACCCTTCTGTAGTCAGGGGTCCTTTCCTTATACCCCTCAATGTCTTTGAAGTCCTTTGAAGTCTTTGTGCATAGAGGCCCTGGGTCCAGTCTAAACCAGTTCTGGGGGTTGCGGAGCACTGAGGTGTCTCTGGTTTTCTTCTCCCTGTCAGCTTCAGGGCCAGAGGTGTCAGTTGACCACCAGGAGGGAGCTAGCATGGGGGAGGTGGCCGGCACAGCCCAGTACTTATCAGGCATTCCTTCCTCCCACCTCCCAGGCAGGCAGATGTGCCCTTTCATCCCCGGGCTGGCTCCGACCCTCTCCTCCGGGGCTCTGCAGCCCCCCCTGTTACATCCAGACCAGGCAGGCATTCCACAAACCCAGGCACACAGAAAGGTTTAGACAAGAGAACAGCCACTTTCTAAAAGTGCTATTCTCCAACACAGGATTTAAAAACACCCTTCACTAAAAGATGTGTCATTAAATTCTGAGTTCAGGGATATCTTTCACTTATGTCCCATCTTGTTCCTATGGGAAGATAGGCTGGCATCACATGGGGCCAGTCTCCTCCATGTTACTCTATGGAGCAAGAGAGCCTTACAGCAGTGAGCACATAAAATGGCTGCTGCCCACTACCAGAGCATGTGACCTGCACTAGTACATGCTCTACCTTAGCTATACACTGCACCCTGCCCAGGGGGGTACCTTGAGCCTTCCATAGGGGTGGCTGATGTGCACAGACAGGGAAGGGTTAGGCCCAGCCAGTGGAGACACTGGCCAGGGGGACAGGGCAGTCCACTGACTGCACACAGGCCCTGCGCTGGCAGGCCTGAGTCACTATTTTAAAGCTACTCATGTGGGTGGCGTAATCTGCGCTGCAGGCCCACTAGTAGCATCTGTCATCACCAGCCCTGGCACACACAGTGCACTTTACTAGGGACTTCGTGGTGATACAAATATGCCAATCAGGTATATTCAATCAATATCACAATTTACAGAGGGAGCACTTACACTCTGGCACTGATCAGCAGTGGCAGAGTGTCCAAAGCATCTTAATCAGCAAAAACGAAATCCAGCACAGCATCAAAACACATGAGTCAGAGGCAAAAAGATGGGGGAAGAACCACGCCAAAAGGTGTCAGGTCTAACAATCAGCATATAACTAAAACTCATTTAGAACAATTGTTTTGTCAGTTTAGAGACATACATGGGAAAATGACTCCAGCAGGGAAGTAAGAAAAACTGGGAAGTCTATGTAGAGTATTAGCTTCATGGAATAGTTACCACTAACAGTTATGGTCACTGATGTCCCAGATTCCTGAATCTAGCCCAAGTAGAGGCTGATACAGTTAAAATAGGTTTAAAAATAACTGCAACTCCACCTCCTGGACATAAACAAGGATCCAACTTAAATCATCTAATTGGCAAATTTGATATGGTGTGAATTGCAATTTGAGTGTATTGGACCTGGAGGTAATGAAAATTACACACAGTTCATGAAGTGTTTTTTCTGGGAAAACCAGAACAGTCATTGCTTTGCTTCAAGCCTAGCACTTACACCAATGAAGATGTTGAGCTACGAGCCAAGAGAGGAGGTTGGGAGGAAGAGAAAAAGAAAATACAATGAGGCAGAGCTGGATATTCTGGTAGAAGAGTGTGGGAGGGTGCATGACGGGCTCCTTAGGAAAGCTTCCCTGTCTGTTCTTGAGTCTACAAAAAAACAAATATGGATGAGGATCCAGCACTGAATAATTGCTGTTGGAGTGACCAAAAGGTTGGTCGAAGAAATATGTAAGACCTATGCTCCTGTTCTAATGAGATACTACCAAACAGAATGAGTCCGGCATCAGCTAATGTTGAAGGCAAGTCCAACTAACCCCTACTCACCCATATGGAAGAAATGATAGAATCGACCCGGCAGCCAGAATCCAATTCTGGAGTATATACTTTTGATACTTCTTTCCTTGCATCACATGAGCAAGGTTAGTGGTTTAATTGTGTCTTATTAAGATATATACTCATTTTGATAACTTATGTTTAAACATTACAAAATAGAAGTACCAAATATTGTAGTATAATACGTTTTACTTAATAAATAAAGTCAAATCAGGTTAATATAACATTGTTTTGAAATACATATCAGCTTTTCATTGGGTTCTATACAATACATTGTGGGTAATGTAGTCAAGATTTTCATATTAATAACATGTAATCTACATTTACATTTCTACATAAACATACAAATCCTCTTTGGTGATTTTGAAAGGTATTTGTAGTAATGATGCAGGAAACCAGTGTTGTTTTGAGTGTATTTATTATAAGGCTACATGGAAGAGGAGCAAGCTAGAAGGCAGCCAGCTCCAACAGACACAAACTCAAGAGTGAACTATATACATTCTAATGTTCCTAGGCATCAAGAAACATTCTAAAAGGAACTAAGACATTACAATAACTAGTTAACACAAGTAATAAATAAGATATAATGAAAATGAGTAAACCATTAGTTGAAAGAAACACAACACAGATTATTACATTACCTTCCCTTCTTCTAACAAAAATAAATAAAATTAAACTCTATACCTTGCGGGTTTGACAAAGACACTGGAACTCCTCCTGGTATTCCCATGGACTGATTCTGTATTAACAGGAGGGTAACTCCCTTGCATGGAGGATAGATGAGGAACAGAACATTGAACTTTGGCAACCTTGCTGTGGTTCCACCAAAACCCCCCATCAACCTGAACAGCATTTCCCACCAACTTAATTACTTTGATCAGTGGACCAAATTTGCTTTCATCCTTTTTGACATGGTAAGGTTTTTTGATTTTAACAGTATCACCAACCATAAGGATTGAAGTCTTAGAATCTCTCTTTGAGACAAAACAAGCTTTTTGCTTAGATTGAGTAGAAGAGACATTCCCTTTCACAATAGACATCAATTTCAAGACACCTGACTTTGCATTTACACACTTGGACATCCACCCAGGTCGAAAAGAAGTATTAGCCTTCTTTCCTCTCATCAATTCAAAAGGAGACACCTCGGTGGACGAATGGGGAGTGGTTCTATAAAACCATATCATCCTGTTCAGAGCTTTCAAAACATCATGGTTGCTGGCTTTAGCCTTTTTTACACAGTCTACAACAACACGATTCATCCTTTCCACAAGTTCGTTCCCTTGAGGATGATAAAGGGAACTTTTCACGTGTCTTACACCAGAAACAGAGAGATTTGATTCAAAATCTTTACTAACAAACTTTTTCCCATTATCAGAAACCAGTATTTCTGGAAACCCCTCCCTAGACCAGATATCACTCAAAAAATCCACAACACTTTTTGTATCTGCCTCGTTGACAAGCTTGTACTCAGGCTACTTTGAGGCATAGTCGACTAGAACCAAAATAAATCTTGAATCCCCAGTAAGCATATTATATGGTCCCATGACATCCACACCAAGTTAAACCTACGGACGGTCTGGACACTCAAGGGCCAACAGACATTTTAAGGGATTTGTCTGATGACCTGCAAACACAACAGTTCACACCAAACTCATCAATCTCTGAATCCATCCCATCCTCGTCGCATATAAAATGTAGTAATGATGCTGGAAACCGGTGTTGTTGTGAGTATATTTATTATAAAGCTACATGGAAGAGGAGCAAGCTAGAAGGCAGCCAGCTCCAACAGACACAAACTCAAGAGTGAACTATATACATTCTAATGTTCCTAGGCATCATGAAACATTCTAAAAGGAACCAAGACATTACAATAACTAGTTAACACAAGTAATACGATATAATGAAAATAAGTAAAGCATTAGTTGAAAGAAACACAACACAGATTATTACATTGTTGTTCCTGTAAATAAACAAATTGTATCAGTTTAAGCATTGATAGTTTTTGAAAAACAATAACATAAGTATTTAACAAGTTCTTTCATTTTTATTTAACTTGATACAGATGAACCTACCAACAATAATACAGGAACTGAACCTGAGGATGTGGGTGGAACATCATGTCCCACTGAATTTCAACAGGCAGAAACTGTAATTAACATCCCCACTGACACAGAAAGTGAAGCTAGCATTCAGTTAAACACAAATACGTTTATAGAACATACTACAACTAATGCAACTTAAACTGGGCATGAAGAACAAAGAATGCCATCAGTACCTGCAGTGCATAGCGGAAGAAGGCCTCTAAGACAGACTGGAAAGTCTAGGAGGCAAGAAATCCGTGAATCATCACCTACTCCTGCACATTTGCATGTGTTGGAGCAAGCTATGCTGAAAATATAACGCAAGCAGCACAGATCAACATTTGAATTAAGTAGAAGGGTAGGAAGGTTATAGAGAGCCATTAGGCAAGCCAGTGGGGTTATAAAAACAGGCACTGAGAACTTAACAATGGCTTTAAAAGATCTGGGCACTCAAATGGCACAAGACTGCTTCATGCAGTTGCCAACAGAGACACACAAACAGTGCAGTACACACATTTACACATTCTGTGGAAAGGTTAGCTACAGTGGCATCAACAATTTGTAGGACTACAGCTAACAGCTCAAGTTATTTAAAAATACAATTAAAAAGCCCAAAGAAAGGTTTCACCACTGATATTTGTAGCTGGAGTGCTCCTCCCCCTCCCCCAGCCATGATTTTGTTTACTGTTTACTGGCCGACCGTGGAAGCGACCGGTGTACTCGTGACTCGTGGTTCTCTCTTGCTGGCTGGGCCCAATCTTCTGTCTGTCCCCTGGATGGCTTTTCTGTTTTCCACTCTTGTTCCTGCTTCTGCTTGGATCCCAGGCAGTAGGCAGGTTGCCAAAGTGGTGCACGCTTGGAGGGCTCCACCAGCGGAAGCAGAGGTGGCTGATAAGTGTGGCCTAAGGTGCATGTAAGTGCATGGGGTCTGTGGTGCAAGAAGCAGGAGATCTGTATGAGAGGACAGGAGTTGACAGGGGCCTGGGGTCAGGTGGGATTGTTGAGCTGGCCTGTAGGTGGCCCCAGTGCTACTTGTGGGGCCTCAAAGCCGTTGAGTTGAGTGGGCTAGAGGAGTGAAGGGGAAAGCTCTTCCTAGTTTTCTTTCCTTTTGAGCGAAACTGCTGCGGTAGCAGTAGCACTTTATGGCCTATGGACAACGTTCCTTCAGTTGGTTAGCCTACGACTGTGGTACAAATATTGAATGCTGGATCTGTGAGCCAAAGTGAAATTGTTCACTTGTCCCCGAGCCCACAGTGTGTATTAAGATGGAGATTGGTGAGGGGAAGGTAGCTAAAGTCCTTGAGTCGAAGTACGGGACTCATGTAATGGCTTAAGTATTACTCCTGATGACGATCCTTTGTCAAGTCTTGTTGTTCAGGAAGGGAAGGGAGTAGACCCTAAGGTGACCAAGAATCTACCACCGCCGGATCCAATGACTACACATGTTATGGACAGCTATCCAGGGGAGAAATCTGGGACGATAATACTAGCCCACTGCCCATGAAAGAAGTGTGAGAATAAAGTGCATGCGGGGATGCATACCAACTTGGGCAAGGAATTGTGTACAGGGAAGGGGGTCCGCTATAGATGTAATAAAGGCATTGTCATCAAACAGCCCCATCAGAAGGCACAGATCAAGTGGGATAAAACAACAGAATCCTGTTTCTTATGCTAAAGAATTCAAACTGAAGGAAGGGGATGCGGATCTTAAAGGTGTGGAGAAGCTGGCTGTCGAACCTAATCAATTGATAAATGATATGTCAGTCTTAGACAATCTAGAAAAGGAAGTGGATTAAGTGAACAAGACTGATATGCCTCTATGTTCAATGCTCCTAGGGAATGGTCAGTTACGGGACACTAATCTGTCCTCAAGCCCCTGCGTTGTAACTATTCTCTCTTTCAGTTTAATCGATTTGTTCTCCTCACAGGAGTACAGTGATTTGTTGATTAACAGTGCACAGTTGGCAAATCCTAAACCAATGTCTGGTAGCATTCAAGTAGCTCAAAAGAGGCAGTCCGCATGTGAACATATCCCAAATAACATCAGTTAGATAGCATCAATGAATAAGACTCGGGGAGTCCATTGTCCATCTTTTAACAAAACTAGTGAAGGTTACAGAACATACTGTATATACATTGTGATTTTTGCTATTTTTATCAGAATTACGGCTGAAAGATCATAAACCTATACACAAGGAAAATCTGTTTATCTCATTAAATATACAAGAGGTACCAGTGGGACCATTGTTCGACCTTAGGACAGTGGACCAAACACAAATGACTCAGATGGTCTCCATTGAAATTATATGCCTCAGTCCATTACCTGGGGACGGTGTGAGAGCCATAAATGTGGTCCCTGAATTAGGTGAGCATGCGTATCTAACTGGAAAAGATTCTGCCAGGCCTGAAATAGAATCCGATGGTATAGAGGCTAGAGCAGAGTGTGCAAAGGAGATAAAAATTACAGATAATGTGTTTCTGTTATTCCAGAAAAAACAAGTAAGGTCCTCTGCAAGTTTGAAATCTAAGAAAAGGCGGAAAGGAAGAATTACAAAAAGGCAAAAGAGTGTTGAGGCTTGAGCCCACTTATGTAAATCAATTAGAGGATTATGTGAGAGCAGAGCAGCAAGTGATATCAGGAACAAGGCAGAACATGGGGAAAAGTGCTATAACTCCTAAGGAGCAATCTGAAGCTGTAATCATAAAAGCACCAGGAGTAGTAAAAGAGAGTATAGGCTCTTTAGGTACTATAAAGCAATAAAACAGCACACAGTTAAGCATCTCTGCTGGAAGGTAACCAGACTCGGAACCTGAAGATGCTCCAAACAACCACAAAAATGTTGTAACTAATGTATGGGAGGGTTCAATGGCATCTTGGCAAGATAGATTTCACCCCTGAAGCAGTACAATGCCAGTGCAGTGCCAGTAGATCTGTAAAAAAATGCAAAGAAGTAGGTATCACAGCTAGTTGATATTTTTACAGATCATAACATGGAATGCTTCCAAGGCACATGGGGGGGGGCAATGCACAATTTAAGACATATGGAGAATAGTAGCTATAAAGGTATGGGGCAGAAATGATTTTAAGAAAAAATCTGTGAATGGAAGACAAATCTATGCAAATCAAGAAGGAACTACTGTAAAGAGTGATCATGATTGGAATTGAATTGCAGCAGCAATCTATCTTCAGAATGGGCCAAAAGACCGCAATTTTAGTGATCCTGATGACGACGTTGTACACTTGGAATATTACAAGCATGAAAATGAATTGGAAATTTCAAGTCACCAATTTGATAAAGAAAGGTTTTATGTTTATTGACCTAGAAGAAACTTGGGAAACATAGGATGTAGTGATGTATGACTATATGGTTCATAATTTGAATAACGGCAGCGCTCTTCCTTTGTGGCGGTGAAACGATGTTTACGAGATCTGGCCATACAATATGCGTTACTCTTCCCAGCACGTCTAAAAACATCGCATGAGCAGAAAACCTATTTTTTCGAAAGTCCTGGAGATGTGGAGGACTGGCTAGAGGTGATGAAATTATCCAAATGCTTCGGAAAATGCCACACGCATGGAAAACAGGCAAGGGTCCCATGATACTGCATAACTAAAACTCATTTAGAACAATTGTTTTGTCAGTTTAGAGACATACATGGGAGAATGGCTCCAGCAGGGAAGTAAGAAAAACTGGGAAGTCTATGTAGAGTATCAGCTTCATGGAAAAGTTACCACTAACAGTTATGGTCACTGATGTCTCAGATTCCTGAATCTAGCCCAAGGAAAAGGCTGATACAGTTAAAATAGGTTTAAAAATAACCGCAACTCCACCTCCCGGACATAAACAAGGATCCAACTGCTAAATATAATAAACTAGGGGGAATGCTAATGAAATGTCTGGAGTTGAATATTCCTTGAACTACGTTTCATTATTGATAGAAAAATCCTGATTGTTATCAAGTACAGGGGGTCTAAATTATGAAAATCAAATTAAATTATTTCTAATTTGAAAGTCATGCCAATTTCCAAAATAGGAAATGCTAAAGATGATGTATGTAGCTTTTCCTTATGCAAATAGTGATTTGTTACGATTTAAATTATCTAATTGGCAAATTTGATATGGTGTGAATTGCAATTTGAGAGTATTGAACCTGGAGGTAATGAAAATTACACACAGTTCAGGAAGTGTTTTTTCTGGGAAAACCAGAACAGTCATTGCTTTGCTTCCAGCCTAGCACTTACAACAATGAAGATGTTGAGCTAGGAGCCAAGAGAGGAGGTTGGGAGGAAGAGAAAAAGAAAATCTAAGGAGGCAGAGCTGGAGATTCTGGTAGATAAGTGTGGGAGGGTGCATGACGGACTCCTTAGGAAAGCTTCCCTGTCTGTTCTTGAGTCTACAAAAAAACAAATATGGATGAGGATCCAGCACTGAATAATTGCTGTTGGAGTGACCAAAAGGTTGGTCGAAGAAATATGTAAGACCTATGCTCCTGTTCCAATGAGATACTACCAAACAGAATGAGTCCGGCATCAGCTAATGTTGAAGGCAAGTCCAACTAACCCCTACTCACCCATATGGAAGAAATGATAGAATCGACCTGGCAGCCAGAAGCCAATTCTGGAGTATATACTTTTGATACTTCTTTCCCTGCATCAGATGAGCAAGGTTAGTGGTTTAATTGTGTCTTATTAAGATATATACTCATTGTGATAACTTATGTTTAAACATTACAAAATAGAAGTACCAAATATTGTAGTATAATACGTTTTACTTAATAAATAAAGTCAAATCAGGTTAATATAACATTGTTTTCAAATACATATCAGCTTTTTATTGGGTTCTATACAATACATTGTGGGTAATGTAGTCAAGATTTTCATATTAATAACATGTAATCTACATTTACATTTCTACATAAACATACAAATCCTCTGGTGATTTTGAAAGGTATTTGTAGTAATGAATGGTTTTAATCAAAAAGAGACTAGCTCAAATTATTTTAAGGGGGGGGGGGAAAGACTCTGGTATGTTTTGTCACGGAGTGTGAACACCTGGCAAGTGTGTTCATAAAGCCCTCACCCACCAACCTAGTTGGTGGCATGCTTCATCATCGGGCCCACCCAGTGGCACCTAGCGTGCCCCGGGTGTGCTTCAACGCCTGACTACAGCGGAGCTGGTATGTTGCTGAGTGTGCGGTGAAGATAGCTAAGGAAGTGATGTTAAAACGGCTGAACGGTGGTCCCAGTACCCGAGGGTAAAATTAGACTTTAATACCTGGGCCTCCGTCAGCGGTTAAAAATAAGGCAGGGGGATGTAAGGGGCGAGTTACGACCTCTCACATCCAGTGGGTCAACATGTTTCAGCCAGTGCCTTATGACTAGACTGGCTTTCTTCAGGACCTAAATAAAAAAGTAAAAAAGTGAGTGCAAGTAAACTAGTGGGGGTGTAGGAGAGACTATGTGTCTACACGCCCTAAAGTGTATCTATGTGTGAGAGGGGGATTCCCTTCTCAAGACCACGCTAGTTTTTGCTCAGTCTGACCTCAAGGTTGGGAGGTGGCAAAGGCTTGACCAGCATTTCTGGGTCGAGCCTGCTCTGGACCTGTAGTGCCTCCTTCGCATACCGGTATGCGAAGGAGGCACTACAGGTCCAGAGCAGGCTCGACCCAGAAATGCTGGTCAAGCCTTTGCCACCTCCCAACCTTGAGGTCAGACTGAGCAAAAACTAGCGTGGTCTTGAGAAGGGAATCCCCCTCTCACACATAGATACACTTTAGGGCGTGTAGACACATAGTCTCTCCTACACCCCCACTAGTTTACTTGCACTCACTTTTTTACTTTTTTATTTAGGTCCTGAAGAAAGCCAGTCTAGTCATAAGGCACTGGCTGAAACATGTTGACCCACTGGATGTGAGAGGTCGTAACTCGCCCCTTACATCCCCCTGCCTTATTTTTAACCGCTGACGGAGGCCCAGGTATTAAAGTCTAATTTTACCCTCGGGTACTGGGACCACCGTTCAGCCGTTTTAACATCACTTCCTTAGCTATCTTCACCGCACACTCAGCAACATACCAGCTCCGCTGTAGTCAGGCGTTGAAGCACACCCGGGGCACGCTAGGTGCCACTGGGTGGGCCCGATGATGAAGCATGCCACCAACTAGGTTGGTGGGTGAGGGCTTTATGAACACACTTGCCAGGTGTTCACACTCCGTGACAAAACATACCAGAGTCTTTCCCCCCCCCCCCTTAAAATAATTTGAGCTAGTCTCTTTTTGATTAAAACCATATATTAACCGGGGACATGGACTAGCTACCTGGTCCTACCTCTCTCTCTTGATTACGCATTTGTAGTAATGATGCAGGAAACCAGTGTTGTTTTGAGTATATTTATTATAAGGCTACATGGAACAGGAGCAAGCTAGAAGGCAGCCAGCTCCAACAGACACAAACTCAAGAGTTAACTATATACATTCTAATGTTCCTAGGCAGCAAGAAACATTCTAAAAGGAACTAAGACATTACAATAAGTAGTTAACACAAGTAATAAATAAGATATAATGAAAATGAGTAAACCATTATGTGGTATCTCCCACCTTTATGCTCCCCCGGAGACTCCGCATGTAATGGAGCTGCTCGCGGTGACATCACTTAGAATGTCACCGCGACCAGCGTTCCAAGGCGAGCGCCGGGGGCTAGAGGGAAGCTGACTCCGTCGAGGGAGGCTGTGGCTGAGGTCGTTAGGTTTACACTGTACCTAATAAACGTTATATGTTAAGCTCAAAGTATCGTCCTGGTATTTGTGGCGACTTTTACACTGGCGACGAGGGTGTTTTGAGTTCTGCGACCTCAACACGCACAGAAGAACGGAAGGTACAGCTGGAAGTAATAGAGCATCTCTACGCTCTTGAGGCAGACTGAATTAAAGAGGAAGTACGGAAATGAGGAGCGACTGCGGGTCAGACTGAAGAAAAGTACCGGTCCCGGATAAATAGAAGTAAGCCAACGCCCGCCAGCTCTCCATAGGCGCGCTGCGTTCACCCACTTGTAACTATCCGACTGTGGTGGACTGCGACAGGAGAAAGGAAGCGTGTGCAGCGACAATCGTAGCGGGGGGCTGACGAACTTCACAGTGTAGAGCGAGGAAAGATTGTGAGGAGGAGCGACAGCGGGTCAGAGGGTTTAAAAGCAGCTGTCCATGTTCAAGGAAGAAGGAAGGTAACGCCTGTCAGCAGTCCTTTGGCGCGCTGTGGTAAACACACGAGTATCGAACTGTCTGTGGTGAACTTGTGACAGGGGTCATGAGAGCGAGTAAAGCGGCTGCAGTAGCGAGTGTCTGACAGACATTACTGTGAAGCGCCAGCCGGATCGCTTCACTAACCAGCGTGTGACTGCCAGTTGACTCGTAGAGCCAGGCGCGCTGTGCCCTTACCCACGAGGGGTGACTGGTGTGAGTTCTTGACAGGCAGTCACAGAGGTGTGGTGGGCGTACACTTTAAACCTATGTCCAACCTATGTGCGTGTAGCGCCAACGTCAGGAAGCAGGAGATGCACAGGATGGCCTGAGAGGTCTGCAGGGAGCTTAACATTACGTGGATGTGTGGAGGTGACGGCGCGATTGGTTGCCTGACTACCCTCGATTCTTCAGCAGCGTTTGTGTTGCCCTCATCAGGAAGCGGTCAGCGCGCCAGGACGAACTTCCCATGGTCATCACCTTATCCTGTATTACACGGTGAAGTGACTGGCAGCGTAAGCAGCGCTCTACCTTTGGTGTTTTGTTCGGTTCAAAAGGAAAAACGTTTGCGCCCTCCCCGTTGTGAAATTCGTTTTGGCGCAATGTTTTCGTGAATCCCAGTCGGTGTGCAACCCTGAAACTTCTCCTCACGAGCCTGTGACATCCTGCTCTGAAGGGTGCTGGCTGTGCTTGACACCTTTGACTAGACTGGGAATCATAACTGTGGGCCCTCCACTGCGGGTTGGGAGCGTACTGTGCAATATCAAGGGAAAAGTTATCCTCTTGTAAACAAATTGGTATCCACGTAAACTGGCGCACTCGCCACTGTGCCTACAAATGTGTTACATGCTTCTCAAAACAAAAAAATGTAGAAGTTGAGTGTTAGTTGATTTTATGCACCCTGTTACATTTGTAGACTGAGAATAGTACTGTGCCCAACTTGTACACCGTTGTCTAGCTAAACTTACATTGTTTACTTGGTCTTTCACCTTGCCTTATCGCTCAGTGACACTGTACCATGCAGAGTGTGACACCTCCACCCTTTTTCCTGACTAACCCCGGTGATCCCACTATTCAATGGAAAAAGTGGAAGAAAGTGTTTTTGAATTATGCTACTGTGTGTGGGCCAAACCTTGGACTAGAAAGGAAGGTAGCATTATTGGCGTATTACCTAGGAGCAGAAGGGGAAGAAGTTTTAGATCACCTCCCAGATTTAGGGACGCAGGAAGCGAGGGGTCTTAATGAGCTAGAAGTAAGTCTGAAGAAATTGGATTTACACTACCTCCCTAAGACGAGCACCATAATGGAGAGGTATCATTTTGGGAAAAGAGCACAGAAGGAGGGGGGAATCTATTGAAGATTTTGTCTCTGAATTAAGGAAACTAGCTGCGACATGCAAGTTTGGTGGGGCAAGTGAGGAAAGGATCAGGGATCAATTTGTATTAGCTTTCAGAATGGAGCGTGTACGGGAGGAGTTATGGCTTAAGGATGACCCACCCTTGAGGGAGGTTTTAATTATAGCTAAACAAGTTGAGCACATGTTACAGTGTGTCAAGGAAATAAAGCAAGACACTGGGGAGAAAAGAGGCGAAGAAAAACCCAATGTGAGTGAAGTAGTGGCCGAGTGTGAGGCTGTTTCTGTGATTAAAGGCCAGAAAGTAGTGAGTAGGGAGCAGAAGGAGAGCAAAATGGGAGGACAATTCAAGGGCACCTGCTATAGATGTGGTAAGCAGGGGCATCTAGCCAATGACAAAGAGTGTCCCGCCCTCAGGTTCACATGCAACAAGTGCGGAAAGAAAGGACATTTCAAACAGTATTGCAAGAGTGGACAAGGATTCAGTAGACAGAGTAGAGACAGGACGAACGTGGTGTGTGATGAAATTGTAGTGCAAGTGAACGGAAGTCAGATCCAATGCCTTAATGACTCCACGTGTGAAGAAATTGTAGTGCAGGTTGATGAGGGTCAGGTCAGCAGCCCCAGTGACACCATAAAAGTGGGGAGTACCGAGTTAGAAGCATTATTTGATTCCCGTTCTAGGATAAGTATAATTAGTGCAAAAGAATTCTCCCGAGTATCCAAGGGGAGGATAATCTTGAGGAAAATGGACGTGAGGCCCGGGGGGTATGCGGGTCGTCCCATCTCAATGAAAGGTTACTTTTGGGACAAAATTGAATACAGGGACAGGACAACTGTGTCCAAGGTGTATGTGTCTACAGTCGGGGATAACATTTTGGGTTGGCAGGCACAGAAGGAGTTGGGGGTCTATCTCAACCCTAATAGTAATACCCAGATCTTGATACAGGAGATACAGGAACAAAATGAAGACCTAGTGACTGAGTTCCAGGAAGTATTCAGAGAGGAACTAGGATGCTTGAAGAACTACTGTCACAAGATAAAGTTGAAAGAGAACGCAAAGCCGGTAGTGGCGAAGGTCAGGAAGCTCCCCATTGCCATCCAAGAAGAGGTGAAGGCAGAACTAGAGAAACTGTGCAAGGCAGGAATCATCGAACCGGTGGAAGCGACGGAATGGTTGGCGCCCATCGTGGCCGCAAAGAAAAAGGATGGGTCGGTTCGGCTCTGCATCAACCTGAGAGCGTTGAACAAGGAGGTCGTGGTCGATCGATTTCCACTACCGAACATCACCCAGATGATGAGCATGCTAGAGGGGGCAAAGGTGTTCTCCAGACTCAACCTCACCTCAGCTTACTTTCAGATCAAACTGCACGATGAGTCGCAAGAACTCCCAGCGTTTGTGACACCCATGGGGGCGTATAAGTTCAAGAGGATGCCTTTCGGGTTGGTCTCGGTGGCAGCCATATTTCAGAGGCTCATGGGGAACATCTTGAAAGATATCCGTGGTGTCGTATGCTATCAGGACGATGTGCTTATTTTTGCAAAAAACCATGAAGAGCACGATGAGAGACTGAGACGCGTGCTGGGAAGATTTAGGTCGCAAGGACTAACAGTAAAGAGAGAAAAGTGTGTTTTTGGCTGCGCAGAGCTGGATTTCTTGGGACACAAGGTAACAGCTGAAGGAATCCGTCCCAAGGCCGAGCTCCAGAACACTATTGTGAATTTGGTGCCCCCCACGAGCAAGGATGAAATCAAGTCATTCATGGGAATGCTGGAGTTCTATGGAATATTCATACATAACCTGGCAGGAAGGACATACGCCATCAGGTTGCTACTGAAAAAGGAGACGGCGTTCAACTGGAGTCAGGAGTGCCAGAGAGCGTTTGAAGACGTGAGGAAGGCACTTGCAGAAGCCCCCAGCCTTAAGTCCTACAAACCCAACCGTGCGACTGTGGTCACCACCGACGCAAGCGCAAAGGGGCTGGGAGCGGTCCTCACTCAAGTAGGCAAAGACGGAGAAGAAACGATAGCCTTCGCCTCAAGGTCACTCCAGAAGTCTGAAAACAACTACTCGGTGATCGAAAAGGAAGCTTTGGCAGTATCCTGGGCATTGGGGAAATTCAGAGACTTCTTGTGGGGCACACAGTTCACTCTTCGTACTGACCACAAGCCGTTGGTAGAAGTCTTCAGCAAGAAAGGCCTGGATGCCATCTCCAGCAGGATCAGGCGTTGGGTGGTCGGTCTACAAGAATACACCTTCGGTGTCGAGTACGTCCCGGGAACGCGTAACCTTGCGGCGGACTGCTTGTCAAGACTTGTAAATGAAAAGGAGGCAAAGGAAACACACGACAGGGGGGAAGATGAAGTGGAAGAAAATCAGATGGAAAATGTCTGCGCAATCCAGAGAGCAGTAGGAGAGGAAACATGGAAAAATGCACTGGAGGAAGATGAAGTCTTGGAGGAGGTGTGCAAAAGGGTAAAAGACAGATGGAAACACGAAGATAAACGAGAGGAGGCTCTGCAGCCATACTGGATTGTCAAAGACGAGCTGTCCATAGTCGATGAATGTTTGTTCAGGGGGACGAGACTGGTACCACCCACGCCTGTGAGAGAGAACCTTGTTGAGATGGCTCACGAAGACCACATGGGCAGCACCAAGACAAAACAAAGACTCAGAGAGAGCTATTGGTGGCCGAGCATGGACCTGGCCATTGAAAGAAAAATAAGAGACTGTATTGCGTGCAGCAACAGCGATAAAGTCCTTAAACAAATGACACCTCCAATGGTGTGCAGGCCGCCACCCTCAGGACCCTGGGAGGAATTAGCACTGGACATTGTGGGTCCATTGACTGGAGAAGTGCGCACGCCGTACATTCTGGTGCTCATGGATATGTACTCTAGGTGGCCGGAGGTGAAATTAGTGAGTGAAGTCACAACTAAGGTCGTCATCAGGTTCATGCAAGAGTTGTATGTCAGGGAAGGATTACCCAGCAGCCTACTCACGGACAATGGGGTGCAATTATGTTCGAAAGAGATGGAAGACTTCCTTGAGGAGAGAGGTATCACACACAAACGTTGTGCTCTGTATCACCCCGAGACCAATGGCATGGTCGAACGTTTTAACAAGACCCTCAAGGAGAGCATCCAACTAGCCAAGGCCAGTGGCTTAAGCTGGAAGGAAGAAGTGTGGAGGCGGGTAGAGGTGTACAGGTTCACCCCACACCAAACAACGGGAGTTACCTCCTTCGAGTTGCTCCGGGCAAGGATACCAAACACCAAGCTATCCCCAGGGTGGATGGGGTGGCACAAGGGATGGTCGGATCACTCCAAAGAAGCAGAAAGTCGGGTGAAACAAGAGGGAGCTATGGTGGGGAGGAAAGAAAGATACGACAGGCTCAAATCTACACGGGAGGCCGGGTTCAAAGTAGGGGACGACATTAAGATCAGGACCCCCACTGGTAGAGCAAGTTGGTCAGGATACAGTACTCCAACCAAGATCACCAAATTGTTCAGGAATGCTGTAAAGACTCGAGAGGGGAAGATCTGGAACCTGGGAAGAGTAGTGAGATTTTACCCACCCGGGCAGGACTCCAGTAGTAAAGGGGAGGGTGAAGGCAATGTGGTGGGGAGCAAAGGCCCTAACACAAAGAAGCTGTTGCCGGTCCCCCACCCAGGTGGAAGGTCTAGTAGGAGAGTGACCAGACTCCCCAGGTATTTTGATCAATATGTTATGATGTGATTCTCTGCAATGCTTTTGTTCTTTTGTTTAATCCTCATGTTTCAGTCCGCAGGGGAGGGGGATGTGTGGTATCTCCCACCTTTATGCTCCCCCGGAGACTCCGCATGTAATGGAGCTGCTCGCGGTGACATCACTTAGAATGTCACCGCGACCAGCGTTCCAAGGCGAGCGCCGGGGGCTAGAGGGAAGCTGACTCCGTCGAGGGAGGCTGTGGCTGAGGTCGTTAGGTTTACACTGTACCTAATAAACGTTATATGTTAAGCTCAAAGTATCGTCCTGGTATTTGTGGCGACTTTTACACATTAGTTGAAAGAAACACAACACAGATTATTACATTACCTTCCCTTCTTCTAACAAAAATAAATAAAATTAAACTCTATACCTTGCGGGTTTCACAAAGACACTGGAACTCCTCCTGGTATTCCCATGGACTGATTCTGTATTAACAGGAGGGTAACTCCCTTGCATGGAGGATAGATGAGGAACAGAACATTGAACTTTGGCAACCTTGCTGTGGTTCCACCAAAACCTCCCATCAACCTAAACAGCATTTCCCACCAACTTAATTACTTTGATCAGTGGACCAAATTTGCTTTCACCTTTTTTGACATGGTAAGGTTTTTTGATTTTAACAGTATCACCAACCATAAGGATTGAAGTCTTAGAATCTCTCTTTGAGGCAAAACAAGCTTTTTGCTTAGATTGAGTAGAAGAGACATTCCCTTTCAATATAGACATCAATTTCAAGACATCTGACTTTGCATTTACACACTTGGACATCCACCCAGGTCGAAAATTCAAAAGGAGACACCTCGGTGGACGAATTGGGAGTGGTTCTATAAAACCATATCTTCCTGTTCAGAGCTTTCAAAACATCATGGTTGCTGGCTTAAGCCCTTTTTACACAGTCTACAACAACACGATTCATCCTTTCCACAAGTTCATTCCCTTGAAGCTGATAAAGGGAACTTTTCACATGTCTTACACCAGAAACAGAGAGATTTGATTCAAAATCTTTACTAACAAACTGTTTCCCATTATCAGAAACCAGTATTTCTGGAAACCCCTCCCTAGACCAGATATCACTCAAAAAATCCACAACACTTTTTGTATCTGCCTCGTTGACAAGCTTGTACTCAGGCTACTTTGAGGCATAGTCGACTAGAACCAAAATAAATCTTGAATCCCCAGTAAGCATATTATGTGGTCCCATGACATCCACACCAAGTTAAACCTACGGACGGTCTGGACACTCAAGGGCCAACAGACATTTTAAGGGATTTGTCTGATGACCTGCAAACACAACAGTTCACACCAAACTCATCAATCTCTGAATCCATCCCATCCTCGTCGCCTATAAAATGTAGTAATGATGCTGGAAACCGGTGTTGTTGTGAGTATATTTATTATAAAGCTACATGGAAGAGGAGCAAGCTAGAAGGCAGCCAGCTCCAACAGACACAAACTCAAGAGTGAACTATATACATTCTAATGTTCCTAGGCATCATGAAACATTCTAAAAGGAACCAAGACATTACAATAACTAGTTAACACAAGTAATACGATATAATGAAAATAAGTAAAGCATTAGTTGAAAGAAACACAACACAGATTATTACATTGTTGTTCCTGTAAATAAACAAATTGTATCAGTTTAAGCATTGATAGTTTTTGAAAAACAATAACATAAGTATTTAACAAGTTCTTTCATTTTTATTTAACTTGATACAGATGAACCTACCAACAATAATACAGGAACTGAACCTGAGGATGTGGGTGGAACATCATGTCCCACTGAATTTCAACAGGCAGAAACTGTAATTAACATCCCCACTGACGACACAGAAAGTGAAGCTAGCATTCAGTTAAACACAAATACGTTTATAGAACATACTAAAACTCATGCAACTTAAACTGGGCATGAAGAACAAAGAATGCCATCAGTACCTGCAGTGCATAGCGGAAGAAGGCCTCTAAGACAGACTGGAAAGTCTAGGAGGCAAGAAATCCGTGAATCATCACCTACTCCTGCACATTTGCATGTGTTGGAGCAAGCTATGCTGAAATTATAACGCAAGCAGCACAGATCAACATTTGAATTAAGTAGAAGGGTAGGAGGTTATAGAGAGCCATTAGGCAAGCCAGTGGGGTTATAAAAACAGGCACTGAGAACTTAACAATGGCTTTAAAAGATCTGGGCACTCAAATGGCACAAGACTGCTTCATACAGTTGACAACAGAGACACACAAACAGTGCAGTACACACATTTACACATTCTGTGGAAAGGTTAGCTACAGTGGCATCAACAATTTGTAGGACTACAGCTAACAGCTCAAGTTATTTAAAAATACAATTAAAAAGCCCAAAGAAAGGTTTCACCACTGATATTTGTAGCTGGAGTGCTCCTCCTCCTCCCCCAGCCATGATCTTGTTCACTGTTTACTGGCCGACCGTGGAAGCGACCGGTGTACTCGTGACTCGTGGTTCTCTCTTGATGGCTGGGCCCAATCCTCTGTCTGTCCCCTAGCTGGCTTTTCTGTTTTCCACTCTTGTTCCTGCTTCTGCCTGGATCCCAGGCAGTAGGCAGGTTGCCAAAGTGGTGCACGCTTGGAGGGCTCCACCAGCGGAAGCAGAGGCCTAAGGTGCATGTAGGTGCATGGGGTCTGTGGTGCAAGAAGCAGGAGATCTGTATGAGAGGACAGGAGTTGACAGGGGCCTGGGGTCAGGTGGGATTGTTGAGCTGGCATGTAGGTGGCCCCAGTGCTACTTGTGGGGCCTCAAAGCCATTGAGTTGAGTGGGCTAGAGGAGTGAAGGGGAAAGCTCTTCCTAGTTTTCTTTCCTTTTGAGCGAAACTGCTGCGGTAGCAGTAGCACTTTATGGCCTATGGACAACGTTCCTTCAGTTGGTTATCCTACGACTGTGGTACAAATATTGAATGCTGGATCTGTGAGCCAAAGTGAAATTGTTCACTTGTCCCTGAGCCCACAGTGTGTATTAAGATGGAGATTGGTGAGGGGAAGGTAGCTAAAATCCTTGAGTCGAAGTACGGGACTCATGTAATGGCTTAAGTATTACTCCTGATGACGATCCTTTGTCAAGTCTTGTTGTTCAGGAAGGGAAGGGGGTAGACCCTAAGGTGACCAAGGATCTACTACCGCCGGATCCAATGACTACACATGTTATGGACAGCTATCCAGGGGAGAAATCTGGGACGATAATACTAGCTCCCTGCCCATGAAAGTAGTGTGAGAATAAAGTGCATGCGGGGGTGCATACCAACTTGGGCAAGGAATTGTGTACAGGGAAGGGGGTCTGCCATAGATATAATAAAGGCATTGTCATCAAACAGCCCCATCAGAAGGCACAGATCAAGTGGGATAAAACAACAGAATCCTGTTTCTTATGCTAAAGGATTCAAACTGAAGGAAGGGGATGCGGATCTTAAAGGTGTGGAGAAGCTGGCTGTCGAACCTAATCAGTTGATAAATGATATGTCAGTCTTAGACAATCTAGAAAGGGAAGTGGATTAAGAGAACAAGACTGATATGCCTCTATGTTCAATGCTCCTAGGGAATGGTCAGTTACGGGACACTAATCTGTCCTCAAGCCCCTGCGTTGTAACTATGCTCTCTTTCAGTTTAATCGATTTGTTCTCCTCACAGGAGTACAGTAATTTGTTGATTAACAGTGCACAGTTGGCAAATCGTAAACCAATGTCTGGTAGTGTTCAAGTAGCTCAAAAGAGGCAGTCCGCATGTGAACATATCCCAAATAACATCAGTTAGATAGCATCAATGAATAAGACTCGGGGAGTCCATTGTCCATCTTTTAACAAAACTAGTGAAGGTTACAGAACATACTGTATATACATTGTGATTTTTGCTATTTTTATCAGAATTACGGCTGAAAGATCATAAACCTATACACAAGGAAAATCTGTTTATCTCATTAAATATACAAGAGGTACCAGTGGGACCATTGTTCGACCTTAGGACAGTGGACCAAACACTCTGCCACAAAATGACTCAGATGGTCTCCATTGAAATTATATGTCTCAGTCCATTACCTGGGGACGGTGTGAGAGCCATAAATGTGGTCCCTGAATTAGGTGAGCATGCGTATCTAACTGGAAAAGATTCTGCCAGGCCTGAAATAGAATCCGATGGCATAGAGGCTAGAGCAGAGAGTGCAAAGGAGATAAAAATTACAGATAATGTGTTTCTGTTATTCCAGAAAAAACAAGTAAGGTCCTCTGCAAGTTTGAAATCTAAGAAAAGGTGGAAAGGAAGAATTACAAAAACGCAAAAGAGTGTTGAGGCTTGAGCCCACTTATGTAAATCAATTAGAGGATTATGTGAGAGCAGAGCAGCAAGTGATATCAGGAACAAGGCAGAACATGGGGAAAAGTGCTATAACTCCTAAGGAGCAATCTGAAGCTGTAATCATAAAAGCACCAGGAGTAGGAAAAGAGAGTATAGGCTCTTTAGGTACTATAAAGCAATAAAACAGCACACAGTTAAGCATCTCTGCTGGAAGGAAACCAGACTGGGAACCTGAAGATGCTCCAAACAACCACAACAATGTTGTAACTAATGTATGGAAGGGTTCAATGGCATTTTGGCAAGATAGATTTCACCCCTGAAGCAGTACAATGCCAGTGCAGTGCCAGTAGATATGTAAAAAATGCAAAGAAGTAGGTATCACAGCTAGTTGATATTTTTACAGATCATAACATGGAATGCTTCCAAGGCACATGGGGGGGCAATGCACAATTTAAGACATATGGAGAATAGTAGCTATAAAGGTATGGGGCAGAAATGATTTAAAGAAAAAATCTGTGAATGGAAGACAAATCTATGCAAATCAAGAAGGAACTACTGTAAAGAGTGATCATGATTGGAATTGAATTGCAGCAGCAATCTATCTTCAGAATGGGCCAAAAGACCGCAATTTTAGTGATCCTGATGACGACGTTGTACACTTGGAATATTACGGGCATGAAAATAAATTGGAAATTTCAAGTCACCAATTTGATAAAGAAAGGTTTTATGTTTATTGACCTAGAAGAAACTTGGGAAACATAGGATGTAGTGATGTATGACTATATGGTTCATAATTTGAATAACGGCAGCGCTCTTCCTTTGTGACGGTGAAACGACGTTTACGAGATCTGGCCATACAATATGCACTACTCTTCCCGGCACGTCTAAAAATATCGCATGAGCAGAAAACCTATTTTTTCGAAAGTCCTGAAAATGTGGAGGACTGGCTAGAGGTGATGGAATTAACCAATGCTTCGGAAAATGCCACACGCATGGAAAACAGGCAAGGGTCCCAAGATACTGCTTCGACGAGTTGTAGAGGAGGTAGAGCACGGCGAGCTATCGTGAGTGGGAGAGTCAACTCACAGCAAATGAGACAAACCAGGAAGCAGGCGGGTATTGCTACTTCGACCTTCACGAACGCCCAACATACGGAGGCTAAATCCTCTACGGAGGATGAGGCGTCACAGGGATCGGACTCAGAGGGCAGTGTGGCTCTGCCACGCCGCAGCTGATTATAGACCTGTTTGGCTGATGAACTTGTGCAAGTATACAATGTGTGTTTTCTTTTGACTGTAAGCTGTAGTCCGTCTGCTTTAATCCTAGTTCTCCTTAGAAATTTTTCCAGAAGACAATCAATAATTGGACTCGGGTGCAGTAGTAGCTCTAGACTGGTAGACCAAAGTACAAGGTAACCGCATGCGAAGTGCAGACACCGCCTCCCATATGGCGAAGGCCCTTTGTATGTTCTCTTTGTTATACTCACTTAAGAGTTATGTTGTGGTCTGGTATGGTTCTGAGACCAGACCGTGTATTGGAACTGTTGGGGGGAGGGATGGTCACTTTCTTAATGTAATTGCAGACATATCTGGTTTATTGCGAATCATGTTAGCACCCATGTGGATTCAACAAATGAGACAATGCCTGTGTTGGATTATACCGTAATCACCTGGAATGTACAGGGTATGGGCACAATACACAAAAGGCACAGGATACACGCACATTTGTTACGCCGTAAAGCGCAGATAGTCTGCTTACAAGAATCACATATGGTGGACAGTGAGGTGGTCAAACTTAGAAAGAAATGGAGGGGTCAAATTTTCTCTACCTCTTACTCAAACTAGGCAAGGGGCTCCACGATTTGGGTACGACACGTGGTACCATTCGTAGCACACAAACAGAAAATTGAGAAGTGGGGCAGATATGTATTTGTGAGGGGGACTTTAGATGGGCAATTGGTGGTGTTGGGATCCATTTATGCCCCTAACTTTGACCAGGATAAATACTGGGACATGGTCAGCGGAGCACCAGCGGGACGGGATACATGTCCATGGATACTTAGGGGAGATTGCAACACAATCATGGATGTGTCCTTAAACAGGTCACACCTGCCGCTGCGTGGTGCGGGGGTGTTGAAACAGACTGAGGCGCTGGTACGATGGGCTGAAGGGTGGAGATTATGCGACGTGTGGAGGATGTGTAATCCCGGACACCGGGAGTACTCATTCTACTCGACAGTACATGACCTGACTAGAATAGACAGGCTTCTCTGCTCTGATAGCATAGCAATGCAAGTACTCCACTCTACATACCTACCCAAGACTTTCTCCGATCAAAACCCACAAGAGATGAGTATTACATGGGGTAAGATACCCACCCCGGTCCCTACATGGCGACTATGGCCACAGTTATTAGAAGACCCTGTGTTACGTAATGACTTCTTACATACTATAGATTGTTTTTTTGCAGAAAACAATAACACGGCAATGAGTAGACTGATTGAGTGGGATGCCTTCAAGGCAGTGATACGAGGAAAAGCGATCAGTGCGACGGTGGGCGCAAGACAGGATCTCCATAGGTCACTGGTTGAAACCGAAACACAAATGGGCAGACTAGAACAAATGGCTGCGGCTGATGACAAACACAAAGGTTCCCTGCAAGAGGCAAGAATTAAACACGGTGAACTCCAGGAATATACCCGATGAAAGCATGTGGAAGCGGACAAAGCAGGAACTCTGCTAGCTAGAATAGCTACAATAGTGATCAATGAAATCAGGAAAGAGGATGGAACAAGGGACTCCACACAGGGCGAGATTAATGAGGCATTTAGGACATACTACGCTTCATTATACAGTGCACCCAATAGGATACCCGTCGAGCAGACGGTAGCCTTCCTATCTGCCCTGACATTCACAGTGTTAGCGCCTCCGGCTCAGAAAGACCTAGCAGGGCCCATAACGTCACATGAAATCAAAACTCCTATGAAGGGGCTCCCCCGCAACAAGACTCCTGGAATGGATGGGCTCCCCATCGAATTTTATGCTGCATACGCGGAATTGCTAGTGCCCAGGCTAACGGCCCTATATAATATGATCTGGCATGAGGGCTCCCTGCCTCCCACTACCGCACAGACAATGGTAATCTCACTGCCAAAACCTGGGAGAGAACATACGAATATGGCCAATTACCGCCTGTTATCGTTGCTACCCATCGAGTACAAAATATTGAGTAAGGTACTGGCCAATAGACTACTGCCATTCCTGTCACATTTGGTACATATAGATCAGACTGGGTTCCTGCCTGCGTGTAGTACTTCCCTAACTATTAGGAAATGACATCATTTAATGACAGAAGCGCCAAAGCAGTTCCCCATGCGGCGTGTATCTCTTTAGACCTCAGACAGTCGTTCGACTTGATAAACTGGGAATATATGTTTCAGACGCTAACCCACTTTGGGATACCTGAGGGATACATGACATGGCTACGGCTACTATACAAAGCCCCGACAGCACGTACGAGAACGGGTAAGCACATATCGGATGAATACAGGATACACAGAGGGACCCGACAGGGTTGTCCACTATCACCCTTGATCTTTATTTTGGCGCTAGAGCCCCTGGCAATAGCAATGAGACAAAACTTCCTAGGTTTGGGAATACCGATAGGGTGTACAACCCACCTCTTCTCGGCATATGCAGATGACATTATAATATATCTGTGTGATGTTCGTCAGCCCTTAATGCCAATATATGAGTTGTACAAACGGTTTGAAAGTTTATCTGGCCTCGCTGTGAACCCCAAAAAATCGCATGCCTTTTTCTTTACGGACCACGCTGAGGATATGAACATAGGGTTCGGGGACACTTTGCTGCAGACAGTATCAACTAAGTTTAAATACTTAGGTATTCAAATCTATAGAGCACATGCGGATATGCTAGAGGGTAATCTTGATAGAGCAATACGCTCTTTATGATCCAGTGTTGCCTTTGGGACCTCACTGCCATTATCCGTTATGGGGAGAGCTGCAATAGCAAAAATGGTGGTCTTGCCACGCCTGCTATATTATTTTTCTAACCTGCCATTGATTGTACCATTATCCACCTTCAAAACACTGAACACCTTACTAATAAAGCTTATTTGGGGTACGGCACGAAGGCGTATCAGTTTGAAGAGACTCCAAGTGGGCACCCACATGGGGGGACTGGGAGTCCCAGACTTTCGTGCGTATTATTACACCTGCCAGTTACAATGGTTATCATACTGGACGGCAGGCCGCAACCTCCGAGAAATAGGGTACACTGACATTGACATCAGCAACGGCACTCTACACGCCCTACTACTACCGGGACATAAACCCTGAGAGACCTGGCCCTACTATTGGACACTGTGATCACATGCTGGAAAGCGGCGTTGCGTTATAAACATACAGCCTCCACATACGCTGGCAATATACCATTGCTGGGCATCCCATTTCATGCAGGTACCCTTACCAAAAGCACACTAGCGCCCTGGACTGAGGTCGGTGTCACCACGGTGGTGGACCTTTTCGGACATGAGACGCTACTGAACCATGACACCTTTATAAATGAGACGGGGGCCCCAGCACATCTATATATAACGCATGCTGCATTGGTACAATATATCAAAAATACTGGGCAACACAAAGACGAGAACCTGACCACAACAAAATGGTGAAGATGGTACACTATATGGGGAGAGGGAGACACCTGATCCGCTGGATATATAATGGGATCTGTAAACAAACTTGAGTTTCCCTGGACACCTTGAAAACTATTTGGGTGGCATAGATAGGTAGGGACATGACAGATAAGGAATGGACAATGGTTTTGGAGCACCCCAGGAGGGTATCAAGAAACTCGAAGTTTAAGTTCATCCAGACTATGATATTGCACAGGGCCTACTTGACTCCAGGTAGGCAGGATAAAATGTTCCCGCAGACACAACACTCCTGCCCTAGATGTAAGATGGAGGGGGCGGGCTTAATACACATGCTATGGACATGCCCACAATTACTAGAATATTGGACTAAGATTAGGGAGATTACCGGAGAGGCAGCACACCACGCTGTGCAAAACACAGTGGAAGAATGTCTATTAGGTCTACACAAACATAGGTCCAGCATAAGGCACAATACAGATTCATAGATCTGGCTATACTCCTACCTATCAGGAATGTCACTATGCGTTGGAAATCGTGTAATCCTCCAGGGGTGTCCAGTTGGCATGCGGAAATGGTGCGCAGGGGCAGTGCAGAAGGTTCAGAGCTGCGCAGAGAAGAGGCAAGGGGGCTGCGTAAGACGCCAATAGCAATGGAATGGGAAACTATGATGGAAGAGCTAAAAGCAGTGGCTTTTAATATAGATGTTTAATTATGCCAAAAGTGTGTTAGTAATAAATGTCACCTACATCTTGTCACCCAGTGAAATGTAATGATGCATTAGGCTGCAGCACAAATGATCATGACAATGTTATGGTGCGCATGGTTTGGTAATATTGATATACAAGTAACGTGACCAAGGTAGTTGAGGGCGGAGGATGGGGTTTAATGTAACCCTGGGCGGCTTAAAACTTCATACTACAGTACCAAAACTGTGCTTAATCACGTAGTGTAGCATCTAAATGAACAATATTCTCAGATGCTTTGAAAAAGCAATTTTACATGCTTAACAGCATATAACCAATTCACATAAATGAACTTTTACAATGAAAACTTTAGGTAATGAGAGAGCTGATGATTTTGGGGCCCCCCTAACCTAGGGGGTGCACCAAGCAGATGCCTTGAACACAAAGAGCATAAACATAAAGCACATTTTGTTGAACTTCAGTGGTGATCCCATCATTGTAGGACCACCCCAAGCACAGTTATTGGCAAAAAACAATCCCAACCAAAGGCCCTGCAAAGCATTATGGGACAAGATTAGCAGTGGCAGTGAATATTATAGTATCCAATATCAAAATAATTCTACAAAGAGCTGCAGTTCCACTGGTCGTCCCTAGATGTCCCTCACAAGTCAAATGCAAAGCATTGAAATTATTCTTACATCAAGCTGCAGTTCCACTGGTCGTCCCTAGATGTCCCTCACGAGTGAAATGCAAAACCATTGAAACCCTTTGCTGCTGCTACGCAAACTATGCCCATGCTTAGTTTAATGGGGGACGCTCTTTGATTATTTGTTCATTAAGTGTAATGTGTACCTCTCCATACATATAAGCCATATGTAAAGGATGTCTGAATATATAACACAGCGATGATACTGCTAGAGCCCTCGGACAGCAAACTATGCCCAGGCTTAGTTTAATGGGGGACGCTCTTTGATTATTTGTTCATTAAGTGTAATGTGTACCTCTCCATACATATAAGCCATATGTAAAGGATGTCTGAATATATAACACAACGATGATACTGCTAGAGCCCTCGGACACGTCTCAATAATGCGAAAATATGTGTCAACTGCTAGATGTGTTAAAGAGAGTCCAGTATTACATCTAACAATGTATGTATGTATATGAAAAATTGAAAACTAATAAAATATGTTAAAAAAATGGTTCATAATTTGAATGCACTTAAGGGAAAACATGATCATCCCAGAGGGCGATTAGCATTCTAGGTTTCAGTAAAACATGAAATAAAGGGTGCAGGAATACTCAGTGAATTCTCCAATATCTTAAACATTACAATATCAGGTTTGATGAACTATACATATGCAAAAAAGAATCAGAGAACTCCGGGTAGTTCTCAAGTTTAGGTGGAAAGCAGCTCTTGTATAGAGCACTCTTAACACCAGTGACACTTCAGATCTGCTCACCTCAAATGTCTGCTTTTCTATCAAAGCCGTGCTTAAAGACTTTGGGGCATATTACCAACCAGTAGAGATAATTTTTGTCTCTAACTTGTTTAGAGACAAAAATTATCGCCGCACATCGGCGATTTTTATCGCAGATAAACCTTGCTATTAGCAAGGTTTATCGCAAATGCGATAAAAAACGGCCGCAATGCATGAATATCGCTGAAAAGTCAGCGATATTCATGCATTATCGAGCAAATGCTCTTAGCCATGTTATCCACCTCCCATTGGATAACATGGCTAAGAACTGCTCCTGGGCAAGTGTTAGCTTTTGGAGATATTCGCGCTTAGCGCGAATATCTCCAAAAGTTGATAATAGGAGATAGCGATGTTAGCGACTGTTTTCAGTCGCTAACATCTTGGCACGCCCACTTTGCATGTCATTAGTGATAAATATCACTGACATGCAAAGCGGGGCCCAAGATGGTCACTATCTCCTATTAGCTGTCGCTAACTGGTGTTAGCGACAGCTTGGAAATAGGGAGATCATTTTATCTCCGCTTTCTTGGCTTTTAAAGCCAAAAAAGCGGAGATAAAGCCCCTTGATAATATACCCCTTTGATAGAAAATCAGACATTTGAGGTGAGCAGATCTAGAGTGTCGCTAGTGTTGAGAGTGCTCTATACAAGAGCTCCTTTCCACCTAAACTTGAGAACTACCCAGAGTTCTCTGCTTCTTTTTTGCATAATGTATTTGTCACTCTATGCCTGAGAGGGATTTTTTTTTAATATATCTATATCTATATCTATATCTATATCTATATCTATATCTATATCTATATCTATATCTATATCTATATCCTACTGACGGTCGCCAGTAGGTTGTTATAGTTAGGACCTACTTTCCATAGGAAATCCGCAACATTCTATTTGGAATAACTTTGGCGCTGGTTGATGAATCTTCGCGAAATTCTCCAAGAAGATGGCCTGCTCCGCTCCGCTCCTTCCCTGAAAATTTAGGGGTGATTCATGAAGCAGGGGCAGAGAAAAAAGGGGGTCCCAAAACGTGTTTTCCCCATGCAATTTTCCATAGGAACTTTAGCCAGGGCTACAACTCGAACGGCTGATCGGAATTACACCAAATTTGGCAAAAAGGTAGAGTTTGGTTCGCAGATGACCCTTTTTGTCAAATGGTGTAAATCCGTTCAGTAGTTCCTGAGAATATCAAAAGTAACATCATAGAAATATCTATAGACGAAGTACTATACGCGTACGGTCCGAGGACAGTACGCGTACCATCACGAACATGAGCTGCATGCTAATTGGCTAAAAACTGTCTGTCAACACTCCAAACCAGGAAGTGGTGGCAGCCATCTTGTGCCTTGGTAGAACCGAGGCACAAGAAAACAGAAAAAGAAACATGAAAAACCCCCTGACCCCCTAGGCCTGCTTAGGGGTCCCACAAGGAGAGAGAGCAGAGATGTGTAATGAGGCCATGGCCCTTTTTACACCTCTCTGCAAGGCAGCCCCAAGGCGCATACTGGAGGTTCCTGGTGGGCTAGTTGGCCCCCGGTGACCCCCAGTATTCAAGGGGAATTAGTTCCCCCTCTGCAAACGCACCAGGGGGCTGCCTTGCAGGGAGTGTAAAGAGGCCTTTTCTTCTAGGGCCTTGCTTCTGTACTCTGTTGGCATGTCTACCAGCGCCGGGACGCCTCTTCGATGAAGCATCCCTTGCGCTATATAAATGTTCCAAATAAATAAATAAATATAGGTCGTAGGGCTTTCCAATCAAATCCCAATACTTTTCTAACCTTGGCCAGGGCTTGAGTTCAAGGAATCGACCTGTGAGGTGCGATGAAAGACCTTTCGAAAATGTAGATGAAAGGACCATATCCCTGTATCTTTCCTTCACGATCTTTTTAGAAGGAAAGACTGCATTCGGAGGATCATCCCACAGCTCAGGCATACCCAACCTCACAAGCAGAGGTCTAATCTCCTTCAGCCATTTAATTTTATGGAAAGGATAATTTTTAATTATGTCCAATAGGCCTTGGGCGTAGTGGGAGAGTTCCTCAGTACTCCATATTCTACACCAGTAAAGTAATGGGCGAAGTATTACCAGCTTATCAATTGATTTCCTTGCTAAATCCCATAGTAGTGGTGTCAGTGGGGTGCTTTTTGGGATGCTAGTAACTTTGCGAAAAAACTCATTCTCAGGACAGACATTTTAGGTTCTCGAACCCCCACAGTTCGGCTCCGTATAGGGCCGAACTCAAAACCTTCATCCCATAGATATCAAGTACTGGGCTAATTGGTTTGGTAAATGAGGTTTTAAATTTGTGTAGGAGAAACCCTGATTGCTGTTGGTGCTTTAACACAGCTAGGTCGAGTTGGCTTTTCCACCGCATGTCCCTCTGCAGGGTTACACCCAGATAAGTAAAGGCGCTAACCTGCTCTAGTGGGAGGTTATTCATAGAAACACTTCCTCTGAAAGATTTGTGCTCGTTGAAGGACATGAATTTGGTCTTGGCAGTATTTATTTCCAGACCGCGCAAGAGGCAAAAGTCTCTGATCCACTGGAGGGCCCGCTGGAGGCCGCTAGGTGTTTTAGAGATAAGCAAGGTATCGTCTGCAAACATGAGGATTGGAATACGGGTACCTGCCAGCACCGGGGCATCCATGGGGGTCGAGGAAAGGAAGTCCGCAACCCCGTTGACGAAGAGTGAAAACAGGGTAGGTGCCATAACGCATTCCTGGCGCACTCCCCGCTCAACGGGAAAGGTTTCCGTCACCTCACCCTGCATCCCCCACCGAACCCGGGCAAAGTTATCCTCATGTAAGCGGACCACCAGTGTCAGCAGCTCCGGGGCCATCCCCAACTCCTCCAAGAGTCGCCATAGCTTGCTACGCGGGACAAGGTCAAAAGCTGTCCTCAGATCAACGAACACAGCGTACAGTGCCCCTTTTCCCAACACCACTGTCCGCCAATAAAGGGTAATGAAACGAAAAACTTGGTCTATTATGCTTGTTTGAGGGCGGAAACCGGCCTGCAGAGGACTCAGAATATTATTTTCATCCATCCAGGTCTGCATCTTACCCAAAACCAGTCTACCCATAATCTTCTGGATTGAGTCGATTAGGCTAATGGGCCTATAATTGCCTGCGACAGACTTGTCCCCTTTTTTATGCACTCTAGTATTTTTGAAGAAAAACAACATTCTCATTGTCTACCACGTGTTTAGCCATAAGTATTATTTAAAAGCGTTCTGCATATTGTACTTTCTCAATTACCCAAGTACCCAAGTAGGCGATGTATAATCTCCAAGTTTGCCTGTCGTTTAAAAATACATCAGCTGTAAAACATATTTAAACTTTACAGAAACACATAATCACTGGATGTTGTCATCAGTGATGTCATCAGTGATGTCACTGACCATGTCATGAATGATGTAATATGTGACATCATCAGCAGTGGATTGCGGGTGCGCGATATATAGTTAGTGCAACTAACTATATATGGAATTTCAATGGTTTTGTGTGAGTAAAATAAGGTTTTTTAAATGCTAATTCCTAACTATATATGGTCTATAACCTATGGTTTTTTCAGTGAATTTTCAAGGTTTTGTAAATGCTAATTCCTAACTATATATGGTCTATAACCTATGGTTTTTTCAGTGAATTTTCAAGGTTTTGTAAATGCTAATTCCTAACTATATATGGTCTATAACCTATGGTTTTTTCAGTGAATTTCAATGGTTTTTTAATAGCAAATATCATAAGCTGTCGAATGTCAAATACGTGGTAAGTAAAAACATTTTTGTGTTTATGCACACTGATCTGCTTTGAATGCTGCCCCCCCCCTCATTTCTATTAGGAGTACTCTCTCTTTGCAGATAGTGAAAGGTAGTTAACGCAGGCCTTTGCCCCCGTTGTAATACGTCGTGCCTGCTTCTCTCTCCATTTGATTGATTGTTATCCAAGCATTTACCGTTTTAGAATTGGTTCTCTTTGGTTCATTCTCTATTTACAAACAAACACAGAGTCGCAATACTCTGTTTAGTCTTTGCAGATAACGAAAAATCGTGTAAAAAAACATAAGGAATCGAGCAAAATCAGTAGGCCACTAATGGGATCTCTTTTTGACCTCGCTAAAATAGAAACATTAGGAACAACCCCTCATGACAAATACGAAACTAGTGAGATGAACTAAACTCCACACCATGATGGCTGCAATACAGCTCGACTCCGCCACCCACCCCGCCCAAAATAACGATAAAGAGCGGCTGCCATGATTGCTCGCGGAATGGCCACGACGGAGCTACGAAATGGTGGTGCTCTCATGCTAACCCCAGCTTCAGTCTGAAACATCCAGAAACACTGTAGACTACCAATTCGATCAGTTCCCGTAGCGCCCCAACGTAACCCGGTAGAGAAGAACTAGCCCTCCCCTCTTTGACTGATGGTTCTTGTTCCCTGTCCCTTCTGTTGTCATTTAACAGAACTATTTAGCCTGCTGAAAAGGGTTGTGTTCCGACCGCTGGTTGGTGGAGACATTTCGACTATATTCTGGACCTGCGTTGTCGCGTAATGCGTCATATGACGCGCCGCGTTAGCGCATCCGGAAGTGATCCGGGGCGCGACGCGCAGCGCGTAACGTAAGCATAACAGGTCATGTGACTTGTTAATAAAACTTTTCATTGGTTCATTTTACTTTTCTTATTCTAATAATGAAAGGCTTGGTCATATGACCTAAAAATTACGCTTTTTATTACTTCCGAACATTATTTTTTCTTAAACATATATGTTATAATGTTCCAGGCTAATGTACTTTCCCGGAAAATTTACAACTGTCCTGCAAGTAAAATATATTCTTTTTTCGAGAAAAAGGGCGTTTCTTCGTCCCATGACGGAGCCGTTGAGCAAAAGAGGGTCGACCTGCTGTCTTAGTCGCCGATACGCTTGAATATGAGATTCTTATCGATCACTTTATGTTGCAGGAGTAGAAAACACAACAGCCCTTGACCATTTATCTTTACTGCGTTCCTGCGTATTATACCTTTTACCCTTCATGTAATTGGTCTGCTTTATTTCACTTGCCTTTTACTGATTCTAAAACAGTGACTATTATTAAAAACTTTACCAATGTAAATACTACTACCATGTTTTCTTTTAAAAACCTTTATTGTGAAAATGTCAGTATACAAATACGGGCCTATAACCACGTGCGCCGGCCACGGAGCAAACTGTAATCGTATATGATGAGGAGACATTTACACTGTAGAGAAACGTTACGGGCGGGCCATTAGGTTGCAAGAACTAAGGTGTCTAACAGTTGCGGAATCGGTGGACGTACATTTTATAATTAAAATACGACAGGGCCAGTTACAATAAAATTATCTAGATATACATTTGCGGGCAAGTACCATGGGTGACGTTAATTCGAACTTTCAATAGTACAGTAATCAATAACACATCACAACTTAATATCAATAGAGATGTCGAAATATTCAATCTATTCTTGTCCCCGCCCGCCATGTGCTTCAAAACTGCATACGTATCTCGTGATATCAAAGTTTTACAACAAGTACACAACAAGGAGTTACGAGTCCCATTTATTCCGGCGCCATTTTGGGCGAGGACGGGCAGGTCCAGGATATAGTCAAAATGTCTCTACCAACCATCGACTATGATGATGTTCATATGCTGTATTTATTAGAGTAACACTCATCTGTCCACATGAAATTAATTTGCCACAATCTAAACATGTCATTTTAATCTTTCCAAACTTCTTCTAAATATTTGGGACCGTTTCCCTTGCCTCTGATGCTGTCAGTGCCACTTCTTTGATGAATGTACTGGCAGGTCGGGGGTTCTTCTCCAAATCTCTCTTTTATGCAGCACTATAATTAATCGGTGCCACCTCTCCATATGACGATGCATGGTATAGTTACCATAACTATATTTTTTTTCGGTTCCTCTGGAGAGTACATCGTGGCAGATGAAGCGTGTAACGTACCGGGCATTTACCTTTTTTTGCATGTAGAGGAAAGGAAAAAGAATTCAAGCGTCCGAGTTCTAAGGTGTCCCAGGGCCATTTTAGTGGACCAGGCCCAAATCCAAAGAACAGGCCGCCATTTTGAGAGTCCTGTTGCAGCCGCCTGTCGCTGTAGCATCAAGAGCGGCCGAAACTCAGCTGAATGGCAACTGAAACGGTAAAGGGGCGCCCCACTACAGCAGACGAGCCTCCACCTGGGAAGGCCCGTTCACGCCGCCTCCCCCCACCCCCCGTCGGGCACCCCACGCCGTTATTCGGAGCAGTATTGTAGGATGGCCACACCAGTGCAGCAACTTGCTAGACACCACCTCGGTGGTAACCGAATCTCAGCGCCTTGTGGTGTCTCCTATTCAGAAAACATTGTTGTGCTGCCTTCGACCTATTCGCCGCAAGTGCGCACGCAACTCAGCTGCATAGCTTGCTAGACACCACCTCGGTGCTAACCGAATCTCAGCGCCTTGTGGTGTCTTCTATTCCAAAAATATTGTTGCGCTGCCTTTGGCCCCATTCGCACATCGGTCCGCTACTGACGCCACCTCACAGGCCAACGGGGCGCCCCACGCCGACTTTCAGCATTGTAGGATGGCCACACCAGTGCGGCAACTTGCTAGACACCACCTCGGTGCCATCCGGATCTTGGCATCTCAGCGCCTTGTGGTGTCTTCTATTCAGAAAATATTGTTGCGCTGCCTTTGGCCCCATTCGCACATCGGTCCGCTACTGACGCCATCTCACAGGCCAACGGGGCGCCCCACGCCGACTTTCAGCATTGTAGGATGGCCACACCAGTGCGGCAACTTACTAGACACCACCTCGGTGCCATCCGGATCTTGGCATCTCAGCGCCTAGTGGTGTCTTCTATTTGGAAAATATTGTTGCGCTGCCTTTGGCCCCATTCGCACATCGGTCCGCTACTGACACCATCTCACAGGCCAACGGGGCGCCCCACGCCGACTTTCAGCATTGTAGGATGACCACACCAGTGCGGCAACCTAGACACTAACTCGGTGCCATCCGGATCTTGGCATCTCAGCGCCTAGTGGTGTCTTCTATTCGGAAAATATTGTTGCGCTGCCTTTGGCCCCATTCGCACATCGGTCCGCTACTGACGCCATGTCACAGGCCAACGGGGCGCCCCACGCCGACTTTCAGCATTGTAGGATGGCCACACCAGTGCGGCAACTTACTAGACACCACCTCGGTGCCATCCGGATCTTGGCGCGTTGTGCTGCCTTCGGCCTATTCACACATCGTTCCGCTACTGACGCCGCCTCACGTGCCAACGTATTTTCTCCGCATTTTATACCCTATGCCGCATAACAGGTCATGCGACTTGTTTATAAAACTTTTCATTGGTTCATTTTACTTTTGGTTTCCTAATGATGGAAGGCTTGATCATATGACCTAAAAACAACACTTTTCATTGGATGAAAACTTTTTTTTTCCCCAAACGATGAAAGCCCCACCTTGTTTCTGGATGTTTCAGACTGAAGCTGGCGTCAACATGAAAGCACCACCATCTCGTGGCTCCGTCGTGGTCATTCCGCGAGCAATCATGGCAGCCGCTCCCCACCAGAAGCCTGCAGGAGTCGGGGGCCCCCAAAACTTTTGTTGAATCCTCAAGGCGGAGGGGACGCTTTCGAGAATGGGGTCCAAGACCTAGCAGACAAGCGTGCGATTTCCAAGGTGTCCCAGGGCCATTTCAGTGGACCAGGCCCAAAAAGGAAAGAGCCTGCCGCCATTTTGAGAGTCCTGTGGCAGCCGCCTATCGCTGCACCGCAAGAGTGGGCGCAACTCAGCTGAATTGCGGCTTTTGACACAGTGGACCAAAAGCGGACGGAATGGCAACTGAAACGGTAAAGGGGCGCCCCACTACAGCAGACGAAACTCCACCTGGAGAGGCCCGTTCACGCCGCCCCCCCCCCCGGGGCGCCCCACGCCGTTATTCGGAGGGCGGCAACTTACTGGACATCACCTTGGTGCCATCGTTCTGCTGCCTTGGAACTATTCGCACAACAGACCGCTACTGATGACCCACCCCCCGCGACGCCCCACGCCGGATACCGAAATCAGTGCGGCACCCAGGCAACATCACCTGGGTGCCGTCCAGAAATCTGGACGTTGTGCTACGTTGGGACTATTCGCACAGCCGACCGCTACTTCCTTCATTTTCCCTAAAAATGTTTAAATGTTTTTACTGTTTTTGTATGTTGTATATATTTATAAGTTATTAAAGTTTTATAATCTTACTACTTTGTTGGAGTGCTATATATTTTTAATGTGACACATAATTGTAAAAACTTTGATGTACAAAGAGTCATCCCTGGAATCTTCCGCTTCAAGCTCGGTCCCCTCCCCAATCACAATACAGGATGGTTTTCAGATAGTAGGAACGCGTGTGCTGTGACGGATCTCATCGGGTGTGGGCCTTGATCTACTATACCTCCTTTGAAGAGGGGTGATTCTTTACAGCTGGGGCCATAAACTACATCTGCAGGGCTAGCTGATAGCCTGGGACCGGCCTGGACAATTGGACACAGAGGAAAAGGAGTGTCAGAGGGTGCGGTAGTGAATAGGGCGAAAGGGAGGTGTCGGGCGGGCACAGGGTGTGATTCTCAGGGAAGAGCAGCGCAGATGGGGGGAGGTTTATTACCCATGCATAAGACAGAGAGCGGGGGTGACCAGTGCCTGGGGGAGATGCTTGCGAGGGTGGGGAGCCATGCTAAGGATCGACAGCGTACAGAGAGTGGGTCTGGTCAAGGCATCTAAAATGGCTGCCGTGCACGACAAAAGTGTGGCATTTGAAAAAAGGCAAGATGGCGCAGACAATGTTTTTCAACACTTCCTGATTTCCTTCGAATCGAACGTTAACAGACGTTCGGGCATATTACCAAAGTTAAGCGATATTTATCCCTAACGATGCTTAGCAACGAATTTTTTACCGCTAAGCATCGTCAGAAATTATCGCAGATAAACCTTGCTATTATCAAGGTTTATCGCAAATGCGATGAAAAACGACCGCAATGCATTAATATCGCTGAAAAGTCAGCGATATTCATGCATTACCGAGCTAATGCTCTTAGCCATGTTATCCACCTCCCATTGGATAACATGGCTAAGAACTGCTCAGGGCAGGTGTTACTTTTTGGAGATATTCGCGCTTAGCGCGAATATCTCCAAAAGTTGGTAATAGGAGATAGCGATGTTAGGGACTGTTTCCAGTCGCTAACATCTTGACATGCCCACTTTGCATGTCATTAGTGATAAATATCACTGACATGCAAAGTGGAGCCCAAGATGGTCGCTATCTCCTACTAGCGGTCGCTAACTGGTGTTAGCAACAGCTAGGTAATAGGGAGATAATTTTATCTCGGCGAAGCGGAGCGCTGTTACAGATATATATCTTTTTTTGAACGTTAATTTCTCAAAATCCACTGGAGCACATATATTGAGACCTAGCAAAGGCACATCGGGCTACCAGTCCCTACAATTTTGCCAAGTTTCGTGCAAATCCATTCAGCCGTTCGATTATTATTATTTATTTTTTTTGCCCAGCGGGGGGCCCTTTTAAAACCTCCACATCAAACCTAAGAGGTCAAGGAGGATCTACTATGCCCCCTTATGGTCATTTGCCCCTTCGCTTTGGCCTCCTCTTGACTCTCGATCCTACCGAGAGACAAGATGGCGGCCGCTACGGACTGTTTGGAATGTTTACAGACGCCGGAGAACCAATCAGCTTCGCAAAGCTCCGTAACGCGAAAAGTACGCGAAGCGGAGCGCTGTTACAGATATATATCTTTTTTTGAACGTTAATTTCTCAAAATCCACTGGAGCACATATATTGAGACCTAGCAAAGGCACATCGGGCTACCAGTCCCTACAATTTTGCCAAGTTTCGTGCAAATCCATTCAGCCGTTCGATTATTATTATTATTTTTTTTTTTGCCCCGAGTGGCCCTTTTAAAACCTCCACATCAAACCTAGGGGGTCAGGGAGGATCTACTATGCCCCCTTATGGTCATTTGCCCCTTCGCTTTGGCCTCCTCTTGTCTTTCGATCCTACCGAGAGACAAGATGGCGGCCGCTACGGACTGTTTGGAATGTTTACAGACGCCGGAGAACCAATCAGCTTCGCTTCACAAAGCTCCGTAACGCGAAAAGTACGCGAACTGGAGCGCTGCCCGGTCAGCTGTTACAGATATATATCTTTTTTTGAACGTTAATTTCTCAAAATCCACTGGAGCACATATATTGAGACCTAGCAAAGGCACATCGGGCTACCAGTCCCTACAATTTTGCCAAGTTTTGTGCAAATCCATTCAGCCGTTCGGGCTAAAAGTGAGGCCAACCGCCCTATGGAAAACTCAATGTTAAAAACACGTTTTGGGACCCCCCTTTTTTCTCGGCCCCCCCTTGACGAACCCCCCCCCAAATTTTCAGGGGCTGCTCAGAAACAAAATGTTCCATTTTCCTGAAAATTTCAGCCAATTCCGTCCACAAACGCCAAAGTTATTAGACATAGAATTTTCAAAAATCCCATAGAGAAAAAATCCTAACTATATATACCTACTGGCGACCGCCAGTAGGTAATATATATATATATATATATATATATATATATATATATATATATATATATATATATATATATATATATATATATATATATATATATATATATATATATATGCATATATATCTATATTACCTACTGGCGGTGGCCCTTGTTTCAGAAAGAACTTTTTTTGTTAAAGGGTGTAAATCCGTTCAGCAGTTCCTGAGAAATTTTTAAAATTTTTTTAAAAAATGCATTTCCCATAGGAAAACTTAAGACACGGCTACAGCTCGAACTGCTGAACGGAATGACACCAAATTTGGCATAAAGGTAGCCCTTGTCTCAGAAAGAACTCTTTTTCTTAAATGGTGTAAAGCCGTTCAGTAGTTGCTGAGAAAATCAAAAAAATAAAAGTTTCGATATATAGAGGCGCAGAGGATCCAAGTACCATCCCGACCACGAGCTTTATTCTAATTGGCTGTCCAAACTCCAAACCAGGAAGTGTTGGCAGACATTTTGTGACTCGGTAAAAGCAAGTCAGATGAAAATAGGGAAACTAAGGTAAACAAAAAGAATAGGAGGCAGGGTAGAAACACCCTGACCCCCTAGGCCTGCTCAGGGGTCCCACATAGACCCCTAAGGTTCTAAAAAACAGTGGAATGCCGCTGGGTGCACAGAGCCAGGCAAAGATTTTTCAAAAACTAAGCGAGGACTTCCTCGCTTCGTTATTTTTAACCCCCCGGGTGGGCCAGGTCCCGGGGGGATTTGAAAATGAAAAGTGGGAGCCGCGGGCCCCCGCAGCCCCGGGGACCACTACCTCCCCGGGGTACTAACTATTGAAATGCGGGGTCCATTTTGTACCCCGCTTTGTGTGCATAGGAAAATTTGGTGTGTGATTCAGATACTTCATAATCTACAAATCATTTTGAAAGGTGAGTTATCAATTCATGAGGTATATTATCTGGTGCCTTGGTTTTTAAACATAAAATATAATTTATAACATTTGAAGTTAGTCATATATTTTGTAATGAAGAAACATTTATTGCAATTTTTTGTAATGTATTTAAATGTTATTTAATATACACTTTGTATAGTATCATGTGTCTTTTGGAATAGGGATTGCTGATTATGACTGATTCTTTCAATGTGTGGATATGGACATTAGTAGTATACTGCATAATTGTAGGTGTTGATTTCAAATTGGAAATGTATTTGTCGAGTTAAGGTATTAGTCATGAGACTACTGTTTATGAGTCTCTAAAGAGGTATAGTTAAAATATGCAACATCATTTTTGGCGTTTGGTTTCAATTTGAAGTTTGTTCTGTGACTTTATGTGGTGTAGATAGTATTGTGGTAGAGAGACACTCATTTATGTTTTTCAGTGATATGGTAAGACTTATAGCAGAGAAATGTGAATGGTTTCTACTTTGTATTTGGCTAGGTGTAATATTAAAAGTAGTTGTTGAAAGATAATGTAACAGTAGAGATGTATGCAGTACTTTAATCCTATAAAGAGTTTGCTTGCAGAGCAGGTATTGCCCTGTTGTACTGAGACACGTCTCCAATGAATGCAGTCTCTTAACCCCCTGTAGACTACTGTTTCAGTCCTGCAAAAATCCAGGTAATAGTCATGCAAGTTAGGAATCTCACTGTGAGTGTCTGTCCTCTCTTGCACCCATCCTGACAGAAGCATGTCCTTATCTAATCAGTCTGCTGAAACATAAGTACTTATAAACTCACCCTGCAGTCGACTACAAGCACTCTAGGTACCCAGGCACGGTCTATGCAGTTGCACAATGACTCAGGCATTGAGACAAGCAGTGGTACAGTTAAATGTGCACAATGTATACAGTCCCTTAACCCCCTGCAGACTACTGATTCAGTCCTGCAAACATCCAGGTAATAGTCATGCAAGTCAGGAATCACACTGTGAGTCTCTGTCCACTCCTGCAATCATCCTGACAGAAGCATGTGCTTATCTAATCACTCTGCTGAAACATAAGTACTTATAAACTCACCCTGCTGTCAACTACGAGCACTGTAGGTACCCAGTCACGGTCTATGCAGTTGCAAAATGATCCAGGCATTGAGACAAACATTAGTACAGTTAAATGTGCACAATGTATGCGATCCCCTAACCCCCTGCAGCCTACTGATTCAGTCCTGCAAACATCCAGGTAATATTCATGCAAGTCCGGAATCTCACTGTGAGTCTGTCCACTCTTGCAATCATCCTGACAGAAGCATATCCTTATCTAATCAGTCTGCTGAAACATAAGTACTTATAAACTCACCCTGCTGTCAACTACTAGCACTCTAGGTACCCAGTCACTGTCTAAGCACTTGCACAATGACTCAGGCATTGAGACAAGCAGTGGTACAGTCAAATGTGCACAATGTATACAGTCCCTTGACCCCCTGCAGACTACTGATTCAGTCCTGTAAAAATGTAGGAAATAGTCATGCAAGTCAGAAATCACACTGTGAGTCTCTGTTCACTCCTGCAATATTCCTGACAGAAGGATGTGCTTATCTAATCACTCTGCTGAAACATAAGTACTTATAAACTCACCCTGCTGTCAACTATTAGCACTCTAGGTTCCCAGTTACTGTCTATGCAGTTGCAAAATGATTCAGGCATTGAGATGAACAGTAGTACAGTCAAATGTGCACAATGTATGCGATCCCCTAACCCCCTGCAGACTACTGATTCAGTCCTGAAAAAATCCTGGTAATAGCCATGCAAGTCAGGAATCACACTGTAAGTCTTTGTCCACTCCTGTAATCATCCTTACAGAAGCATTTCCTTATCTATTCACTCTGCTGAAACATAAGTACTTATAAACTCACCCTGCTGTAAACTACTAGCACTCTATGTGCCCAGTCACTGTCTATGCACTTGTACAATGACTCAGGCATTAAGACAAGCAGTGGTAGAGTAAAATGTGCACAATGTATACGGTCCCTTAACCTCCTGCAGACTACTGATTCAGTCCTGTAAAAATCTAGGCAATCGGCATGCAAGTCAGGAATCACCCTGTGAGTCTCTGTCCACTCCTGAAATCATCCTGACAGAGGCATGTGCTTTTTTAATCACTCTGCTGAAACATAAGTACTTAGAAACTCACCCTGCTGTCAACTACTAGTACTCTATGTATCCAGTTACTGTCTATGCAGTTGCAAAATAATTCAGGCATTGAGACAAACAGTAGTACAGTCAAATGTGCACAATGTATGCGATCCCATAACCCACTGCAGACTACTGATTTAGTCCTGCAAAATACAGGTGATAGTCATGCAAGTCTGGAATCACATTGTGACTCTCTGTCCACTCCTGCAATCATGCTTACAGAAGCATTTCCTTATCTATTCACTCTGCTGAAACATAATTACTTAAAACTCACCCTGTTGTCAACTACTAGCACTCTAGGTGCCCAGTCACTGTCTATGCAGTTGCAAAATGATTCATGGATTGAGACAAACAGTAGTACAGTCAAATGTGCACAATGTATGTGATCCCCTAGCCCCCTGCAGACTACTGATTTAATTTCAGTCCTGCAGAAATCCAGGTAATAGTCATGCAAGTCAGGAATCACACTGTGAGTCTCTGTCCACTCCTGCAATCATCCTGACAGAAGCACTTTCTTATGTATTCACTCTGCTGAAACATAAGTACTTATAAACTCACCCTGCTATCAGCTACTAGCACTCTAGGTACACAGTCACTGTCTATGCAGTTGCAAAATGATTCAGGCATTGAGACAAACATTAGTACAGTTAAATGTGTACAATGTATGCGATCCCCTAACCCCCTGCAGCCTACTGATTCAGTCCTGCAAAAATCCAGGTAATAGTCATGCAAGTCCGGAATCTCACTGTGAGTCTGTCCACTCTTGCAATCATCCTGACAGAAGCATATCCTTATCTAATCAGTCTGCTGAAACATAAGTACTTACAAACTCACCCTGCTGTCAACTACTAGCACTCTAGGTACCCAGTCACTGTCTATGCACTTGCACAATGACTCAGGCATTGGGAAAAGCAGTGGTACAGTCAAATGTGCACAATGTATACAGTCCCTTGACCCCCTGCAGACTACTGATTCAGTCCTGTAAAAATGTAGGAAATAGTCATGCAAGTCAGAAATCACACTGTGAGTCTCTGTCCACTTCTGCAATCATCCTGACAGAAGCATGTGCTTATCTAATCACTCTGCTGAAACATAAGTACCTATAAACTCACCCTGCTGTCAACTACGAGCACTCTAGGTACCCAGTCACTGTCTATGCAATTGCAAAATGATTCAGGCATTGAGACAAACATTAGTACAGTTAAATGTGCACAATGTATGTGATCCCCTAACCCCCTGCAGCCTACTGATTCAGTGCTGCAGAAATCCAGGTAATAGTCATGCAAGTCAGGAATCACACTGTAAGTCTGTCCACTCTTGCAATCATCCTGACAGAAGCATATCCTTATCTAATCAGTCTGCTGAAACATAAGTACTTATAAACTCACCCTGCTTTCAACTACTAGCACTCTAGGTACCCAGTCACTGTCTATGCACTTGCACAATGACTCAGGCATTAAGACAAGCAGTGGTAGAGTCAAATGTGCACAATGTATACGGTCCCTTAACCTCCTGCAGACTACTGATTCAGTCCTGTAAAAATCTAGGCAATCGTCATGCAAGTCAGGAATCACCCTGTGAGTCTCTGTCCACTCCTGAAATCATCCTGACAGAAGCATGTGCTTTTTTAATCACTCTGCTGAAACATAAGTACTTAGAAACTCACCCTGCTGTCAACTACTAGTACTCTAGGTATCCAGTTACTGTCTATGCAGTTGCAAAATAATTCAGGCATTGAGACAAACAGTAGTACAGTCAAATGTGCACAATGTATTCGATCCCATAACCCACTGCAGACTACTGATTTAGTCCTGCAAAATACAGGTGATAGTCATGCAAGTCTGGAATCAGACTGTGACTCTCTGTCTACTCCTGCAATCATCCTTACAGAAGCATTTCCTTATCTATTCACTCTGCTGAAACATAATTACTTATAAACTCACCCTGTTGTCAACTACTAGCACTCTAGGTGCCCAGTCACTGTCTATGCAGTTGCAAAATGATTCAGGCATTGAGACAAACAGTAGTACAGTCAAATGTGCACAATGTATGCGATCCCCTAGCCCCCTGCAGACTACTGACTCAATTTCAGTCCTGCAGAAATCCAGGTAATAGTCATGCAAGTCAGGAATCACACTGTGAGTCTCTGTCCACTCCTGCAATCACCCTGACAGAAGCACTTTCTTATGTATTCACTCTGCTGAAACATAAGTGCTTATAAACTTCACCCTGCTATCAGCTACTAGCACTCTAGGTCCCAGTCACTGTCTATGCAGTTGCAAAATGATTCAGGCATTGAGACAAACAGTAGTACAGTCAAATGTGCACAATGTATGCAATCCCCTAACCCCCTGCAGACTACTGATTCAGTCCTGTAAAAATCCAGGTAATAGTCATGCAAGTCAGGAATCACACGGTGAGTCTCTGTCCACTCCTGCAATCATCCTGACGGAAGCATGTGCTTATCTAATCACTCTGCTGAAACATAAGTACTTATAAACTCACCCTGCTGTCAACTATTAACACTCTAGGTACCCAAGTTCAAGTTCAAGTTCGGGCATTTGTATAGCGCACTACTCACCCAGAGGGTCTCAAGGCGCTTGGGGAAGGGGTTCATTATTTGTCGAATAGCCAGGTTTTAAGTTCTTTTCTGAAGGAGATGTGGTTTTGAGTAAGGCGGAGGTGAGTGGGGAGAGAGTTCCAGGTCTTGGCAGCAAGGAAGGAGAATGATCTGCCACCCATGGTGGATTTTCGGATGCGCGGGACTGCGACGAGGGCTTGATTGGACGATCTTAGTTGGCGGGTGGGTTTGTAGAAGGACAGTCGAGTGTTGAGGCATTCGGGTCCTAGATTGTAGAGGGCTTTGTGTGCGTGGGTGAGGAGGCGGAAAGTAATTCTTTTGTTGACGGGAAGCCAGTGGAGGTCTTTTAAGTGTCTGGTGATGTGGTCTTGGCGAGGGATGTCTAATATGAGTCTCGCTGATGCATTTTGGATGCGTTGAAGTTTTTTCTGTAGTTTTGTTGTGATTCCGGCGTAGAGGGTGTTTCCATAATCCAGACGACTCGTGACTAGTGCTTGGGTGACAGTCTTTCTTGTCTCGAGGGGGATCCAGCGGAAGATCTTTTTGAGAATGCGAAGTACGTTGAAGCAGGAGGATGAGACTGCGTTGACTTGTCTGGACATCGAGAGAGAGGAGTCTAGGATGAAGCCAAGGTTACGTGCATGGTCTGTGGGAGTGGGTGCTGTGCCCAAAGCGGAGGGCCACCAAGAGTCGTCCCAGGCAGAGGGGGAAGATCCTAGGATGAGCACCTCGGTTTTGTCTGAGTTGAGTTTTAGGCGGCTATGTTTCATCCATTCGGCTACTTCTTTAATGCCTTCGTGAAGATTGGTTTTGGCGGTGTTGGGGTCTTTGGTGAGGGAAAGGATTAACTGGGTGTCGTCGGCGTAAGAGATGATGTTGAGGTTGTGTTGACGCGCGATGGAGGCGAGAGGACTCATGTAAACGTTGAAGAGGGTGGGACTGAGTGAAGATCCTTGTGGTACGCCACAGATGACTTCAGTGGCCTCTGAGTTGAATGGGGGAAGTCGAACTCTTTGAGTTCTCCCAGCGAGGAATGAGATGATCCAGTCCAAGGCTTTTCCTTGTATGCCGATGTTGCTGAGGCGTTGTATAAGGGTGCTGTGGCAGACTGTGTCGAAAGCGGCGGAGAGGTCGAGTAGAATGAGGGCCACAGTTTCTCCGTTGTCTAGTAGTGTTCGGATGTCGTCAGTCGCAGCGATGAGGGCGGTTTTGGTGCTGTGTTTGGCTCGAAACCCGGATTGAGATGGATCGATGGAGTTGTTGGATTCAAGGAAGGCGGCGAGTTGGCTATTGACGGCTTTCTCAATGACTTTGGCCGGGAATGGGAGGTGGGATATGGGTCGGTAGTTTTTAAGTTCCGAGGGGTCTGCTGTGGGTTTCTTCAGAAGGGCGCTGAGTTCGGCGTGTTTCCAGCTATCTGGAAAGGTGGCAGAGTTGAACGAGCAGTTGATGACGTCACGGAGATGGGGTGCGATGATGGAGTCAGCTTTGTTGAAGATGTAGTGGGGGCAGGGGTCGGTTGGCGAGCCAGAGTGGATTGAGTTCATTAGGCGGGTGGTGTCTTCAGTGGTGATTGGGTTCCAGTTGCTAAGGTTGTTAGTAGGCGGAGTGGGAACAGAGGGGGGTGGGGGAGGCTGATCGCTGGGGGCATTCACGAAGCTGTTGTGGATGTCGGCAATTTTGTTGTAGAAGAAGGAGGATAGCGCATCACAGAGGTCTTGGGAGGGAGTGATGTCGTTAGATGCTGCAGTGGGGTTGGTGAATTCTTTGACGATGTTGAAGCGTTCCTTGCTGTTGTGAGAGTTGTTGTCGAGTCGATCCTTGAATGCTGATTTCTTGGCGGATCGAATCAGTTGGTGGTGTTTGCAGGTGGCTGTCTTGAGGGTGGCCATGTTGTCGGTGGTTGGGTTATTTCTCCATGTTTTCTCCAGGGTGCGGCATAGCTTCTTGGATTTTTTAAGGTCATCGTTGAACCAGGGAGCCTTTTTGCTGGCTGATTTGATCTGGTGCTTTTTCAGGGGTGCTAGTTCGTCAGCACTGTGGGTGATCCATTGCTTGAGATTGGTGGCCGCTTGGTTTGGGTCCAGTGAGAGGGTGGGCGGGTTTTGGTTTAGCGATGTGAGGAGTTGGTCGGAGGTGATTTTGTTCCAGTTTCTCCGAGGAATAGGTTGTGGGCGGTTGTGGTTCAGGGTGGTTTTGTAGCTGAAGTGAACACAGCTGTGGTCCGTCCAATGGAGAGCTGTGATGCGGTCGAAGGAGATATGCTTGCTGGAAGTGAAGATAGGGTCAAGTGTGTGTCCGGCTGCATGGGTGGGGGTGTCAATAAGTTGTTTGAGTCCGACATTGGCCAGGTTGTCCAGAAGGGTGGTGGTGTTGCTGTCATGTTTGTTTTCAAGGTGGTAGTTGAGGCCTCCTAAAAGAATGTAGTTCTCGGAGGCGAGGGCATGTGGGCTGACGAAGTCCGTGATGTCATCGCTGAATTGAGTGCGGGTACCTGGAGGCCTGTAGATGAGGGTGCCTCTAAGTGTGGTCCTGGGGTCGGTGTGGATCTGGAAGTGGAGATGTTTGGCGGTTGCAAGATTATCGTCGGAGCTGGTCGTGATTTTGATGGTGTTTCTGTGGATGATGGCGATGCCTCCTCCTGTTTGATTGATGCGGTCTTTTCGGATAATCTTGTAAGCGTCTGGTATGGCTATGGCGATGTTGGGTGCTGATGATGTGTTCATCCATGTTTCTGTGAGGAAGGCGATGTCCGGTGACGCAGTGTCGAGTAGGTCCCAGAGTTCAGTTGCGTGTCTGTGGACCGACCGGGTGTTAAGCAGGATGCACTTCAGGTGGTTAGAGTCGGAGCTGTGTGTGGAGGAAGTGGGTTTGGTGAGGGTCCTGAAGCAGTTGAACTTGCAGGAGAGGCAGGCGAATGGGCCGTGGGTACGTCCTGGGGTGGCTTCGCAGCATTGTGGTGCGCGTCCGGGGTTGAGGGCGAGGAGAGTTGCGGCATCATATGTGACTCTAGTGGGTTGGGAACGGCGGGGACCAGGGGGACAGGCGCTGGGCGCGGTCCAGGCGCGGACGGGCGTAGACGGGCTTACCTTTGGCGCACCTTCGGCGCGCATGGGGCGCGATCGCTGCGCGTGAACGCTGCGCGTTGATGCATCTGTCATAAGTGGAGAAGTGGAAGGGGCAGAGCGTGGGAGGGGGAGCTGGGAGGCGGGAGCGTAGGGGGAGGGACGGGCTGCAGGCACAACAAAATGGTGGAAGCAACAACAACAAGGACAACAGGACACTATGGGCGCAAACAATCAGGCAGCAATTGTGCTCAGGGGCTAATGCGAGTAATGTGATCTAGCGGTGGAGCACACAATATAAATAAAATCACTAAGCAAGGCAATGCGGAGCACTATGCCACAGACCGGGTTCCTAATCAATTTAATTAAGGTTATGGCAGTGGGGGAGAAGCAGCGCTACGCACACAGGCACATTTAATTATTAAACACAATGAAAGCAACGCGGAGCGCTACGCCAGAGACCAGAGATCCATTAATAAGTATGGCAGTGGGAGGAAGCAGCGCTATGCACACAGGCAAATTAAAAGTATTATAAACAATGAAAGCAATGCGGAGCGCTATGCCGGAGATCGGGTGCAGAATCAATTAAAGTATGGCAGTGGGGAGAAGCAGCGCTACAATACCACTATAGCGCTATGAGGTCGGGAGGCAGGCTGGAGCGACCGCTTCACACGGAGTCAGGCTGGTCACAGAGAATCCCCAGCCGGGCCATTCCTGGTGACTCGTGGGTGGGAGGGGGAGCTGGGAGGCGGGAGCGTAGGGGGAGGGACGGGCTGCAGGCACAACAAAATGGTGGAAGCAACAACAACAATGACAACAGGACGCTATGGGCGCAAACAATCAGGCAGCAATTGTGCTCAGGGGCTAATGCGAGTAACGTGATCTAGCGGTGGAGCACACAATATAAATAAAATCACTAAGCAAGGCAATGCGGAGCACTATGCCACAGACCGGGTTCCTAATCAATTTAATTAAGGTTATGGCAGTGGGGGAGAAGCAGCGCTACGCACACAGGCACATTTAATTATTAAACACAATGAAAGCAACGCGGAGCGCTACGCCAGAGACCAGAGATCAATTAATAAGTATGGCAGTGGGAGGAAGCAGCGCTATGCACACAGGCAAATTAAAAGTATTATAAACAATGAAAGCAATGCGGAGCGCTACGCCGGAGATCGGGTGCAGAATCAATTAAAGTATGGCAGTGGGGAGAAGCAGCGCTACGATACCACTATAGCGCTATGAGGTCGGGAGGCAGGCTGGAGCGACCGCTTCACACGGAGTCAGGCTGGTCACCCAGTCGCTGTCTATGCAGCTGCACAATGACTCAGGCATTGAGACAAGCAGTGGTACAGTCAAATGTGCACAATGTATACGGTCCCTTAACCCCCTGGAGACTACTGATTCAGTCCTGTAAAAATCATGCAAGTCAGGAATTATACTGTGAGTCTCTGTCCACTCCCGCAATCATCCTGACAGAAGCATGTGCTTATTCTGCTGAAACATAAGTACTTATAAACTCACCCTGCTGTCAACTACTAGCACTCTAGGTACCCAGTTACTGTCTATGCAGTTGCAAAATGACTCAGGCATTGAGACAAGCAGTAGTACAGTCAAATGTGCACTATGTATGCAGACCTCTAACCAGCTACATACTATTGATACACTCTTCTAAATACTCAGTTGGTACCTATGCAGTCTAGGAATCCTCCTTTCTGTCCTAGGTATTTCTCCAATCACCCATCCAGTACTATATATGTACCCTATTACTCCACCAAAATCTAAGCACTTATAAATTCAGCATGCACTCTGTTTGCAGCACTGTAATCGTTCCAGTTACTAGTTATGTACTTAAGGAATGGCCTAGCCAGTAACACTACATATGTGAGTGTGTGTGTGGTTGGGTGGGGTTGTGTAACTCTATGCATAGATGTGTGAGTGTGTGATTAACTAGGTGTATGAGTTTAAGAGTGCACGTGGAAAAAGTTGTTTGGCTGACTGAGTGTGTTTATGGGAGGAATTATCACCGGCTTTGCGACCTTCAACTACACCTCTCTTATCCGAAAGCCCTGAAGAGTCGCGGAAATCACATTCCGTTTGCGACGAAACACGTGTAGGCTGGTGTGCGAAGAACCATTAAACGAAGAGTTCTTCACTCTAAAGGAACTGTGTTCTCTTTTTCTTGGCAATTGTATTATGAATATGCTGTGATCATATATTATACAAACCCATGTTTTGATTTATATTGTAGTGTGCATAGGGCATGTTCCATTTGTGTTTATGGGTGTGTTGGTGAGTGAATATATGTCTCAGTGGTTCTCCAACAAAGTACAAAAATAAAAGGCATTGTATGTGGGAGTTGGTGTATATAAATAAGAATACATAAGAGTCAGTGATTGTGAGGGTGACTGTATGGATGTATAATTGTAATAGTGATTTTATAACATAGTAACTATGAGTTACCAAGTATATGAATAACTGAGGTGTTGTGTGTGTAACTGTGTAGGTGAGTGTGATTGATTCTTTTCATGAGTGAGTAGGATGACTGCATAACCGACTAGGATGACTGCTGATAAGTCAATGTCTATATAGGTGTATGAGTGCATTTGATAGTGTTCTATTGATTAGTGACCGCATGTATAAGTGATTCTGTGGGTGAATGGGTAGTTGTGTGTGTAGACGTAGGAATCAGTGAGTGGGTTTTGTAGTAGCTGATATTGGTGTGTCAATGGTTTCAAATATGGTACTCTGTATTTTACAGTGAGTGATCAAAGGTTATACTGGTGTGTGATGAGGTGTATCAGATTGTCATGTGGATGATGTCATCAGTGATGTTATTTGAGATGTCATCAGTGATGACATCAGTGATGTTACTGACCATGTCAAGAAATGATGTACTATGTGACATCATCAGCAATGCATTGCGTGCGCGCAAGTTATAGTTGGCAGAACTAACTATAACGGAGAAATTCCTATGGTTTAGTACAAGTGAAATGTCCAGCTAAATATAACACCCCTGAAACCTATGGTTTTTTCAGTGAATTTCTAAAGTTTTTTAAGTGCTAAATTCTAACTATAACGTCCCTGAAACCTATGGTTTTTTCAGTGAATATATATATAAATATGTAAATATATTTATATATATATATATATTACCTACTGGCGGTCGCCAGTAGGTAGTTATAGTTAGGATTGATTTCCATAGGGAAATTGCAACATTCTATTTGGAATAACTTTGGCGCCGGTTGAGGAATCGGCCTGAATTTTTCAGCAACTTTGCCTCGCGGCGCTCCGCTCCTTCTCTGAAAGTTTGGGGGGGATTCGTCAAGTGGGGGCCAAGATAAAAGGGGGTCCCAAAACATGTTTTCCCCATGTTAATTTCCATAGGGCGGTCGGTCTCACTTTTAGCTCGAACGGCTGAATGGATTTTCACCAAACTTGGCAAAATTGTAGGGACTGGTAGCCTGATGTGCCTTTGCTGTGTCTCAAGATATGTGCTACAGTGGATTTTGAGTAATTTAGGTTCCAAAAAATGTATATATCTATGGCAGAGCCCCGGTACGTGCACCGGGGAGCGCTCCGGGCGCGCCACGCGACTTGCACACGGGAAGCTGATTGGCTCTCGGGTGTCTGTAAACATTCGAAACAGTCTGGAGCGGCCGCCATCTTGTGTCTCGGTAGGACCGAGACACAAGAGGTGGCTAAAAACAAAAGGGGGAAATGACCAAAAGGGGGCAGGGTACACCCCCCCTGACCCCCTAGGTTTGATGTGGGGGCCATAAAAAGGTCCCGCGGGACAAAAAAAGAATTGAATTATTTTTCAATTTTCACGGGGGGGAGCGCCCGGTACGCGCACCGGGGAGCGTACCGGGGAGCGTACTTTGGTGAAAAATAGTGAAAATAATAGTGTAAAATAATCATTTTGAGTGATTACAGGTAGGGTAGCTCTGAAAAGAGCTTTTGGGTTCTGTGGCTGTTTTAGGTACCTATAAGTACGTCCCACACACACCCACACGCACACAACCCCACACCCCCACACCCACACACTCCCCACACACACCTCACACACGCACACCTCCACCCACACCGAAACACCCCACACCCCCACACCGACACCTTACACATCCACACCCACACCCACATCCCACACACCCATACTCACACACACACCTCACGCCCCCGACACACACACACACACGCACACACAGATACCTCACAGACACACCCCACACATCCCACACACACACCTCCCCCCCACATACACACACACCTCACAGACACATCCACACATCCCACACATACATACACATTCTACACACATACCCCCCACACCCACACACACCCCACACACACCTCACACACCCACACTCCCACCTATAACCAAACACCCCACACACCCACACCCACACACACACCTTACACACCCACATCCCCAGCCACACCCACACCGAAACACCCCACACCCCCACACCGACACCTTACTCATCCACACCCACACCCACATCCCACACACCCACACTCACACACACCTCACCCCCCCAACACACACACACACACGCACACACAGATACCTCACAGACATACCCCACACATCCCCCCCCCCACACCTCCCCCCCACACACACACACACCTCACAGACACATCCACACATCCCACACATACATACACATTCTACACACATACCCCCCACACCCACACTCACCCCACCCCCACCTCACACACCCACACCCCCACCTACACCCAAACACCCCACACACCCACACCCACACACACACCTTATACACCCACATCCCCACCCACACCCACATACCCCACACACCTACACACACCTATACACCTCATCCCCCCAGACACACACACACACACACACCTCACAGACACACTCCACACATCCCCCACACACACCTCCCCCCCCACACATGGGGTAAACTCAGTGAAACACTAAAATAATCATTTAAAGTTCCTAGAGGTAGGGTAGCTCTGCATAGAGTTGTTGTGTTGTGTGGGTGATATAAGTACCAACATGTAGGTACCAATGCAGAGTCTTAAATTCAATGTAGACTGTCTCATCTGTAGATAATTTGCATGTTGTTACAGAAGTTATTGTGGTATATGGAATCTATACTATAGTCTGTCAGAAAAGCAGAAACAACATGGAGGCAGGAGATGAAAAAGCGATGTGAAATACACATTGGAGATAATAAAGTGGGAGAAAGGAAGTAACTATGATCAAAATGACTATGTAACACAAAAAAATTGCACAGTATACTATAAGTCTCACATTATATTATACACATTTATGTACTATTTCATTGATTACATATAAAAAAGAATAATGTCTGGAACAATTTTTAATTATTAAATATAAATGTATTGCTCTGATTTTTCAAAATTTAATAAGACTTCAAACTTTATGTAGTCGGGAATGTCCTCATTTGGATTACATGATTCCATTTCTTCCACATATTTCAGAAACTCTTCATCAAGAGACTGATCCAAAAAATCTGAATCGTTATTCTCTTCCTCTGGGTTGTCCTGAAGATCAAGTTCGAATGAAATATTACATTTATTTTGATCTCCTTCCATTATGTTGCTGTAAATTGCATAAAAAATAAATATATCAGTAGAGATAGGGCACTGTTGGGTTTAAGTTCAGACAGGTAGTTTTGATTTTTTAACAGTGAAGTTATCTTTGGGCAGTGTATGGTATCAGGCTGGAAGTAGAAATATAAAAAAGTGTATGTGATGAAACCTAAATAAATTCATAATTATACAAGACAAGCCTAAATCCATCCATAACTATAACAGAGAAGTCTATCTAAATCTATACCTATTACAGAGGGATAGTATATAACTATCAGAAAAAGTCTTCCATATTAACTTAAAGTGCACAATATACTTCAGTTTTCAAAATAACAACTTACCTTTAAAAAGAAGTTGAAGTTATTAGTGAAAATCCTTTTGAAATGTACACCAGGAAGTAGTAGTCAAAATGGCTGTGTTTCCCTCTCTTTCTTTATATATATTCATGTACATAACCAATCAAATGTCAGGTAAAAAAAGTAGAAAACGAAAGTAATATTTTAATTGGTTGTCAATTCTAACACTTCAGATGTGTTTTTGTGAAGTAATTTACCTCAGGGTATTTAGAGAGGTCTACAGGCTAAATGGCTCAATGGAATTCCATCGAATTTGGGAAAATGGTAGGGATTGGTATGTAGTATGAGCTATTCTATATTTGGTGAAAGTGTCTCCAGTGGTTTTTATGTAAATTAACTTTTAACATTTTTTTAGAGCGCTTCCCGGTGCGCGCCCCGGAACGCGTACTGGCAGCGCTACGGCAGTCCTCCATTTTGTTTTCGGTAGATTTAAGACAGAAAATGGAGGACAAACAACGTTGGGAATGGGTATAAGGGGGCATCGTAGGCACTCCTTGACCCTCTAGGTTTTCTGAGGGGGTCTTAGGAGGCCCAAATAGGCAAAAAAAAACAAAACATTTTTTTATTTTTCGCGGGGGGAGCGCCCGGTACGCGCACCGGGAAGCGTACCGGGGAGCGTACTATGGTGAAAAATAGTGAAAAAAGTTAGAAAAAGATAATCATTTGGAGTGATCAGAGATAGGGTAGCCCTGAAAAGGGCTTTTGGGTTCTGTGGCTGATTTAGGTACCTACAAGTAGGTACCAATGCACAGTCTTAAATTCAGGAGGAATATTCTATTCCCCTCATCTGAAAAGTGCACACCATCTCCTCTGTAGATATCTTGCATGTTGTAACGCAAGTTATTATTGTATATTGAACCCATTCCATAGTCTCTCATGTAAGCAGAAACAGATTTATTCACATGTTTCCGTGCTTTCTCAAATTGTGGACAAAATTGATTGGACCACTTCCATTTCTGTCTTTGGCATATATTTGAATATACCAAGGCAGTTTGAGGAAAAAGTGCCATCAATTGATCAAAGGTGTCCTTTAAAAGCATTTCCAGACCTACCCCAGTCAAAGTGCCCAAGTCATTTCCTCCACAGTGCACAATTAAAAGGTCAGGGTGTGGCAAATGCAAAAAGGTTTTCACCAATGGTATCAATTGGTGACATCTCAATCCTCTCTGGCCAATCCATTTAATCTTCACATTTGGTAAGTCAAGGTTGTGAAAATTTCTGGTAGCTGCATACCTTTGAGCCCAGTGGATATAGCTATGTCCAATAATCCAGACAGAATACATGGTGAGAGGAGGTTCTGGTGCAGTCAGATGAAGTGTAGAAATGAAATGGCAGTTGGAACAGTAGGAGTTTGCAAAAAAAAAACCCGTGGAGTTTCAGTGCTCTTCACAAGCAATGATTGGTAGATTGAGATAGTTGAAAACTGAAAGATTGGGTGCATGGTTGCGTTCTGTGTAAGAAGTAATTTGAATGGTTAAAAAAAGTTATTTAAAGAAACATTGCACCAGATAAGCTGGTGTATTGAGTGGTCAAACACCCTTGCTCATTTGATTTGCAACATTGTAGAATAAACTTTTAACCCTGGGAGCTCAGTGAGGAGGGAGTTGCTATGGTAACAGGTAGAAAGGGCTGATGGGGGGAAGGATGTTGATTTGAAAATAGAGAGGGAAGAGTTTTGATTGGTTACCATGAGGAATATGTGTGTACAATTAGAGGTTTTCTGTGCCATTAATGGTTCCAGTGCCTGGAGAACATACCTTTTGCTCTGCTAAAGAAATATTGGTGTGTGTATCTGACACTGTTGTGAATCTCCTAGAGCATTTTTAAAGGTGAGTTATGATTCATTTAATATACATAGAGACTTGTATACTTTATGGAGAAGATTTGGAAGCAAATTGTGGTTTTTTAATGTTGCTTTGTGTCATGCTTTTTGATAATGCTTGGTAAAACGTTTTTACTGCATAGAGGAATTGTATTTTGTAAAATTGTGAAGTTTTAGTAGTGACATGGAATGCTTGTACATAAGACCTGTGCTGTGTTTCTTAAATGTGATGTCAAAAACGATTTTGGGAAAATTGAATGGCTTTTACATTTTTTCAAAGGAATAAAGAATGTGTGCATGTTTAAAGAAATAAATTTGACTCTTTACAATGATGTTACCTGTGTTAACTCAGTGTAGGAAGCATATTGAGTTTGTTTGCATAGAGGTATTGTATTTTGTAAAATAGTGAGGTTTCAGTAATGTCATGGAATGCTTGTACATAGGACCTGTGCTGTGTTTCCTAAATGTGATGTCAAACACGATTTTGAGGAAAATGAATGGCTTTTACATTTTTGAGTATAATGTGGCGCAGAGGTTTAAAAAGTGACGCATCTGCCTACATGCGCCACGTTTTAAATATGGCGGAAAAAGGTACATGTTTGGGCTTTCCTGGGGAGCGTAGGTGGTGAGGCTTGTGTCTAAGAGTGCAGTGGACTAGACTTCATGAAGCCTATCCCCGACTGTACTCTTAGACACAGGCGTCAATTTGACTCTTTACTATGATGTTACCTGTGTTAACTCAGTGTAGGAAGCATATTGAGTTTGTTTGCATAGAGGAATTGTATTTTGAAAAATAGTGAGGTTTCAGTAATGACATGGAATGCTTGTACATAGGACCTGTGCTGTGTTTCCTAAATGTGATGTCAAAAACGATTTTGGGGAAAATGAATGGCTTTTACATGTTTGAGTATAATGTGGCGCAGAGGTTTAAAAAGTGACGCATCTACCTACATGCGTCATTTTTTAAATATGGCGAAAAAAGGTACATGTTTTATGCCGCCGATGCGTCACAAAAAGTGACGCATCAGCAGTGCAAAACTGACGCAGGGCCTCATAAATGAGATTCTTTTTTTTTTTTGCACACTACTCCAGTTTAGTCCTGTCCACTGCACTCTTGGACACAAGCCCCACCTTTTGTGCTCCCCTGGACAGTCTTCATCTCATCTGCACTCCTTCTTAGGTGTCAGAATCCTATCACATGGGGAAAGCTCCATGTGAAAGCGTTTGCCTCAGTCTTATCCCTGCTGTGAGGCAGATGCTTGTACATAGGACCTGTGCTGTGTTTCCTAAATGTGATGTCATAAACGATTTTGGGGAAAATGAATGGCTTTTACATTTTTGAGTATAATGTGGCGCAGAGGTTTAAAAAGTGACGCATCTACCTACATGCGTCACTTTTTAAATATGGCGCAAAAAGGTACATGTTTGGGCTTTCCTGGGGAGCGTAGGTGGTGAGGCTTGTGTCTAAGAGTGCAGTGGACTAGGCTTCATGAAGCCTATCCCTGACTGCACTCTTAGACACAGGCGTCAATTTGACTCTTTACAATGATGTTACCTGTGTTAATTCAGTGTAGGAACCATATTCAGTTTATTTGCATAGAGGAATTGTATTTTGTAAAATAGTGAGGTTTCAGTAATGACATGGAATGCTTGTACATAGGACCTGTGCTGTGTTTCCTAAATGTGATGTCAAAAACTATTTTGGGGAAAATGAATGTTTTTTACATTTTTGACTATAATGTGGCGCAGAGGTTTAAAAAGTGACGCATCTACCTACATGCGTCACTTTTTAAATATGGCGCAAAAAGGTACATGTTTGGGCTTTCCTGGGGAGTGTAGGTGGTGAGGCTTGTGTCTAAGAGTGCAGTGGACTAGGCTTCATGAAGCCTATGCTTGTACATAGGACCTGTGCTGTGTTTCCTAAATGTGATGTCAAAAACGATTTTGGGGAAAATGAATGGCTTTTACATTTTTGAGTATAATGTGGCGCAGAGGTTTAAAAAGAGACGCATCTACCTACATGCGTCACTTTTTAAATATGGCGCAAAAAGGTACATGTTTTATGCCGCCGATGCATCACAAAAAGTGACACATCTACTGTATGAAAGTGACTTGTCTGGGCTTTCTTATGCAGTAAACCATATACTGAAAAGTGGAGCACATCTGCAAAATGTTTCGGCGAGGGACTTTATGGAGAAAGTGAATCTGCAAGATAATATTTTAGAATCTCATCTAATCATTCTCATGGCATGTCAGCGTGGTACAAACGAGTATTGGTAGCGTCCTCATGGGTAATTGAAATGTATGCTAAGAAACTTAGGAACTCCTACATGGTTCCTCACTCTTAGCTGTGCCGAGTATACATGGGACGACTTACTTCAATTTCTACAAGAGGCAAATGCAAATATACAAAATATAGAATTCAAAACACCTGGAGAACTGTGCTCTTTGGATCCAGTGAATGTATGCAGATATTTCAATCATAGATTTGAGGCTATGATTTCTTTTATTACCAACAAAAAAAATCCTCCCCTTGGAGAGGTTTTGGATTTCTTTTGGAGAAAGGAGTATCAAGCGAGAGGTGCTCCTCACATACATATGTTGTTATAGATTAAAGATGCACCCAAATTTGGAACAGATTCGGATGAGACAGTGATGAGCTTCATTGAAGAGTATTCAGAAAGTCGTCGAAAATTCAGAAACAAGGACAAAGTCTACACAAAATGTCGTTTCGGCTTTCCACGACAAGTGATTTCTAAAGGAAGAGTAAATAATTTGATGTCTTCTCTGCGACATACTGTGACAAGGAAATCACCAAAAAATACATACAATTTAAAAAGAAAAGAAGAGTCCAAGTACATCAACGACTACAACCCAGTGATTTTGTCCATGTGGAATGCTAACATGGATATTCAGTTCGTTGCTGACAACTCTATTGCTGTGGCTCGATATGTGACGTCTTACATCACAAAAAAAGAAAAGACAGAACTGAAGGAAATGTGGGAGGACATTTCACATGAAAAGAGTCTAAGCAAGAAATTATACAGTTACAGTCTGAAGATGTTGTCGCATCGAGAAATTGGAGCATATGAATGTTCTGATCGATTGTCGTCAGCAAGTCTCTATGCCAAATCTAGAACCATCATTTGGGTGAGTCTAGGTCTTGCTGCAACACAAAATCGAGTTTTGAAATCTGTACAAGAGATAGAGTATTTGGCGGAGAAAGAACCAGAAAGTACAGATATTTTGAAGACAAACATGTTGGATACATACTATCCAAATAGAAGTCCTCATCTTGAGAACGTTTGTCTCTATGAAGTTCTTCAAAGCTATATTTATAAGAGGAACATCAGAGAAGATATCAATAATGGAATATATGCTGTCATTGGATTTGAAGGATGTCTAGTGAAACAGAGAAAAGGTCATTTGATTAATCATCGAAAATTGAGTTGTGAAAATCCAAACAAAAGAGAATTTTACTATTTGGCTCTTTTGCAACTCTTTAAACCATGGCGAGAAGAAGAGGCACTGCTTGGAGATTTTCTCTGTTATGAAGACTCTTTTAATGCTACGAAGGATACCATAGAATGTCCTGTTTTTCCAAATTATCTGCAAATGTTGAATGAAGAAATAGAGCAAGAAGCATAAATTGCTGCAGAGATTGCGAGAGACAGTTCTCAAGGCAGTCAGAGTTCTGCTTCATTGAGTCAGGATCCACTAGGAGGACCAATTATCCAAAATGAAACTGCCACTGCCGTGGATGAGGTGGAAAGAGCTATGGAGCAAGCTCAAGAGGATGTAATTAATTTAGAAGATTTGGTGAAACAATTAAACGTTGAGCAGAAACTGATATATGACGAAGTCACAGAACAGGTTGAACATGGATTGAGTCATGAGAAGAAAGAGTGCTCATGTACATCATTTAAGCCTGTCCGACGTGAGTGGAGAAGCGGGAACTGGAAAAAGTTTTCCGATTAAAGCAATTGCATCTTATCTGCAGAAAAGGACTGAATCACCGCTGTCTTGTGTTGTTACCGCTCCAACTGGGCTGGCAGCACATAATATTAAAGGGATTACTTTACATCGTTTACTGATGCTGCCAGTGGAGCATGATAACAAATTGCAATATCACAAGCTATCTGGAGATGCGTGTTCCGAAGTTTCAAGAGTCCTGAAGAAAATGAAACTTCTTATCATTGATGAAGTAAGCATGGTGTCAAATATAATGCTTGCTTTTGTGCATTTGAGAATGCAAGAAATTCTTAGAACAGACTATGAAGTTTTATTTGGAGGAAAACATATTATTGTTTTTGGAGATCTTCTGCAGTTGACTCCAGTGAAAGGACAACCTGTGTTCAAAATGCTCATGCCTGAAGATACCAGGAAGTGCCTAGGAAGCATTGGAAACGTTAATATATGGTTAAACTTCAAATATGCAGAACTGCTTCAAAATATGCGGCAGGCAAAGGATGAAGATTATAAAAATATTTTACAAGACGTAAGAGTAGGAAAAATAAGTCAGCAAGGGAAAGAAGCTTTACATGGACGGTTAATTTCAAATTTGTACCCAAATGAAAACATTCTTCCAGAGAATATTTTTAAGAAAATTAACGAGAGGAAATCTGCCATATGTTTGATGCCAACTCTGAAAGAATGTTCCATGTTCAACAACAAAATGTTAAATTTAGAAAATGAAGAGATAGTGAAACTGGAAGCTACAGATAAAATAGAGCATATGGGAGCAACAATTGTTTTGTCTGAAAATGTGAAATCAAAATTGGATTCATTAGAGAAGAGTATATCTAAAACTGCTGGTTTTGAAAAGACTCTGAATGTGTGTTTGAATTGTCGTGTCATTTTGCGAAGGAATTTAAATGTTGAAAGAGGACTGTTAAATGGAGCAATGGGTCATGTTGTTGGTTTTGTGAATTACAAAAATAGAGATAGAATTGAAATTATAAAAATTTAATTTGATGGCATTGATGAAATAGAACAAATTTGTCATTGTTCAGCTAGATTTTTGCTTGTGAAAGACTTATATGTTCGCCGAAAACAGTTTCCTATTTGTTTGGCATATGCAGTGACAATTCATAAATCTCAAGGTTTAAGTGTAGATAGTGCTTTGGTGAACATTGGAAGTTCTGTGTTTAAAGAGGGTATAGCATATGTGGCTTTATCACGAGTCAGAACTTTATCAGGATTGTACTTGATTGAGTGTGATGAAACAAAGATTTGTGCTGATCTAGATTGTGTTAAAGAATACAATAGATTAAGAAGAGAGTATGCTTCACATTTGCCTCAATATCCTCTGATTGAAAAACGTGTGGTAGGCCGAAAAAGAAGAAATGAGAGTAATTGCAGTGAGGTAGTAGCAAAAAGACAAAAAGTAGATGAAACTGTAATTGTAAGCAGAAGGAAAAAGGATTCTGTTGAGGATGTTGTTGGATTTCAGTTTGAAAACAGTTCTGGTGTCAACTGCTATGCTAATGTAGTAGTTAATGTTGGGTTTTTTCTTCGAAATTTACAAAAACAGATTGTCGAAAATCGGGAACAAACATTCTGCTGTTTATTGAATTCTGTGTTAGAGAAATGTAGTAGTGATAGAGGAAAAATAGAAAGTGTTTCAGAAATTAGGAATCTTGTAGACATATGTTCAGGTCAAAATCAATTTTCACAGATAATTCAGCAGGATTGTCAGGAATTTTTAATGTATATGTTTGATGTATTGGAAGATGAAGGAGTAGATATAAAAAATCTTTTTAACCTTTCTTATCAATGGCAACATGACTGTGATAACTGTGCTTCATCAAGTAGTACTAGAATAGACTCTGAAAGATTTATATATTTGACTTTACCAGACTGCAAATCAGTGTCTTTTAATAATCTAGTTAAAGCAGCGGATCACAATATGGTGTGTACCCAATGTAAGTCTACAATGCTGTCCACATTATTTCTACAAAATTATGGTCACTATGTCATTTTAATGTTCCAACGATGTAGACCTGATGGAACTAAATTGACAACTTCTATTAAAAATGTTGTGGCTTCTCAGTTATCGATATCAGGAAGAACCTTTGCAACTGCAGCTATTATTTTTCATGATGGTCCTTCTACAACATCAGGGCATTACACATGCTATTTAAAAACTTCTAAAGGTTGGACCCAATGTAACGACACTCATTTGACTTTCAAACAACGTTTGCCTTTTGGCTTTATAAATTCATACCTAGTGTTTTTACAGCCAAAATTTAGGTAAAAGTAATTGGCTAATGAAGACGGGAGCAGTTAATAAAGGTTATTTTGCTGTTTAAAAATATATTCTGAGTAAAAGTGATCCAGGCAATATAAAAAATTGACTTGTACTGTAAGTGGATGTCATAGTAAGTGATGTTAGTATTATACAAAATGATGAACATGAGTGAGTCAGAGATGGTTTTACAAATACTTAAATATTGTGAAAATGTTGTAGAGCCTTTCTTTCAGAACGTCGGGAAAAAGGTCATTTCAGAGTGCCTTAGAATTAATTTGAACATATACTCATACATCTGACACTATTTGGCCAAATGGAAAGGTGCAGGAATGAGTAAAGAGTCATGACTGAAAAAAAGGAGTATATGAAAATATTGAAAATATTTCAGATGTTCTTGGAGCTTTTCTTATAGAAAGTCGATAAAATGGATTTTTAAGTGAACAGCAAAGTACTTTCCAACGAGAAAAGGACCACCATGATACAGTATTTGGCCTCAAGGAAAAGTAAGTCAATCTAACTTTAGCGTACATTTGTCAGTATTTAAGGTTTTTTTAAAAACACAATCTTTAAGATTGTGTTTTTTTTCCCCGCTGTCATATGATGAGTAATTTGAACTCACTGTTTTAAGTGAAATTCAATATATTCTGAGAACAGCAAAAATAAACTATGTAACATGTTGTACAAGTTATTTTATACTTTGGATTGTGTAAATTAAATTGTATTCCCATTCTGTGACACTTACGTTCCTTTTTCCATCCTCTTTCAGCTCTTTTTACTCATTTATAATGTCTTTCTCTCACTCTCTGTAACCCCCGTTCTCTTACTCCACTTCTTTGACAACCCCTCATTCTCATTTCAACTGTGTGTATCCCGTCTCTCCCTTGCATAACTTTTCAGCTTTCAGTCTCTCTGCTTTACTTCTCTTTTCCGTATTTTCCTCCTTTGCTCTTTTAGTAATTCCTGTTTACTCACTCAGCAGTATTATTGCACTCTATCACTATAAATCACCCACTCTCCCTAGCTTATCTTTGTTTGCTCCTTACTTTTGACCTCTTCTCTCTATTTTTCGTTCACTACTTCTATGTCCTCAGTGCCTCACTCTACTTGTGTTATTTTCACTTGTGTTTATCTACCTTCTATCACTTCTTTTACAACAACTTCACTGCTCCTCTCTCATCGTTCTTCATCCCATTTCTTTTACTCTGGTTCCATTACTATCCCTCATTTCCTTTCTTTCAATGTCCATCTCTTTACTTTCATCACCAAATAATTTTCTCTCAGTACCACTGTTTTAGTCGTCTTCTCCTCTCTTTCCTTTTTTTGTTCCCTTACTCATTTTCCTTTTCTCACTCATTGTACTCCACCTCACTCAGTTTTTCTCTTAGTGTGTCTATCTACTAACTTCCTCACTCCATTTCCCTCAATCGTTGTATATTATCCTCTCTCCGTTCATCCCTTCACTCTATGACTGTTCTTCACTTACTCTCAGTTATCCTCTATTCCTCATTCTTCTAAATGCATCCTTAATTAGACTCTTTTCTGTCTCAGTCATTATCTTTTTACTTACTACTGTTTCCTGATTTAGTTTTGCTAACTCACATTGTTTTAGTATCTTTCTTACCTTCAGTTCATTTCTCTGTTCTTCTCTTCCTCTTTGTCAGTAAATCTATATTCCTTACTCTTAGTAATTTGCTCTCCTTTTTATTTCTTTTTCTCTCTTTTTGTCCTTCTACCTTACTTTATTTCCCTTTCTGTGTTCTTCACTCTATCTTTATTTCTAAATAGAGCGTTAGGATTTTTTATGATTTTTTAACCTCTTCATTTGTATCTTTTAATTTAAAATACATATTTTACTAATTATAACTTATTTTTTCTTCTCTCTTTCACAGATACAAAGTGTAGTTAAAAAATTAATTAAAGTTATATTTATTATATGGTAAGTATGACTAAAAAAATGTATGACTAAAAAAATTTAGTTTGTCATCACCCTTTGCTTTAGGCTCACTAACATTTTCTCAATCTACCACACTCCTGTGTCTTTACTCTGCTTCCCTCACTTATTCTTATTCTACATGTTTACTCCCCTTTTCCGATTTCTCATCTCATATTCAACTTCTTTCAATCCCTTTTCTTTACTTCACTTACCCTCTGTTCCCTTCCTTTGCTTCTTCACTCATTCTCTTTTTCTTAATTATTTACCTTACTCCTACACATACACCTCATCCCCCTTCCAACACATACACACACCTGTAACATACACCCCACACACACCACACACACACCTCATACACATAAAAAATCCTCCCACACACACTCCTCAAACACACACACACATTCCATACACACACATACATCGCACACATATACACCCCACACTCATACACTCCTCACACATATTTCACACACCCTCACCTCCACCCACACCGAAACACCCCACACAGCCACACCCACAGACACACCTTACACACCCACACCGCGACCTACACCTACTGACTCCCTATAAGTCACACACACTGCATTACTTATCTTTTTTTGCTGTTTTACTCAAGCCCATTCAGGTACTGTTTCCTTTACTCTCTTTGTCCTCTCTCTTTGTCACTCCCCATGTGTTATCCTAATTCAATTTTTCTTCCTCTTTCACCCCTCTTTACTTATACTACCTGGTCTTTTCTCACTTTCCCTCATCGTTCTTCATTTATCGTGGTTCAGCCACTACCCTTTATTCTCCATTTTTTACTGTCCTTTCTTTTTCTTTTAACAGCCAATCACAGTCTCACACTATCTGTACTTAAGTGTTCTTCCTCTCTCTTCCTTTCTTTCGCTCTTTTAGTTATTTTACTTTTCTCACTTTCATCCAATGACACCTTCTCTGTTTTTTACTATGTAATAAACAATCCCTCTGTGGTCATCTTGTAGCTCTTTTTCTCTTAACATAACTTGTGTCCTTCCCTCATGCTAACTGCTTCATTAATTTTTTTTTCTCTTTTTGGTGGGGGGCGCGCCCCGGTACGCGTACCCTAAGGACAACAAATTTACAGAGATCCTTTAAAAATATAGGTTTCATTTTTTATTTTTTTTTGTATTTTTCAACAATTTTATATATTTTTTGTGTTTTTTAAGGGAACAAACAAAAAACAGGGAAGTGGAAATGGCTCAACAGGAGCAAAAAAAAGAAAAGAATTAGTGCTTCCTTTTCTTGTTGCACTGGTGGTTGTCCACAGCATTATTTATTAAGGTGACACTAAGTTCACCATAACATAAAGTTTTGCCACAGAAAATGCAAACATGTTTTATGGTGCCAAATTTTGGTTGTATATTTGGCACCATTTGGCGTGCTTCAGGACCAGAAAGTGAGTTTTCAGTAGAGGAGGTGCTGGCCACAGGGGGTGGGTTGTTCTGAAGTTCCTGTACTTCAGCGTGGGCTAAGTTATTAGGATGAAACCTCTCCATGTGGCGGATCATGGTAAAATTACCAAATGAATAATTCTTTAGGGGATTGCCCCTGGAGAGGACTGAGCCACAAATTAGACAGGTGACTTTGGGGGCGTTCACCTTTTTTTGGCGTTCAGGGATGGAAAAGAATTGCCAAATATAGTGCACTTTAACGTGCCTTTGCCTTGGTTCTTCAGGCAGGAAGTGCCTTGATTGTTGCTCCTCCTCCTCTTCTTCCTCTTCTTCTTCTTCTCCTCCAAGGAACTGTGGTGGTGGACCTTCTTTTCTTGGTGGTGGTGGTGGTGGTGGTGGGGGTGCACCAGCTGCAGCTACAAGTGATGCCATTGCACTGATCAAAAATAGCTCTTGCTCTCTCAATGAAGAAAGTTACAATGAGGAAAAAAGGAGGGAGCTTTCATCATTTGGAGAAAAAAAATGATGAGAACCAATGAAAAGTGTTATTTTCAGGTCACATGACTCGACACATGACCCGGTGCGCTTACGTTACGCGCTCCGGCGTGCTTACGCTATGCGGGCCGGGCCGCGCCGCGGAGCGCTTCCGGGTGCGTTTACGAAGCGCGTCATAAGACACATCGCGCGGCAACGCGATACGTCACGCTTACGCGACGCGTCACGATGTGGTTTTTTCGATCGCGGCAATAGCACTAACGGGACGCTCCCCGGTACGCGCCCCAGGGCGCGCCGTAACATTGTGCTTACCCGTGCATTCACCGGTACGCGCCCCAGGGCAAAAAAAATAAAAAATTACATAATTATACAATATAAATTCGTTATAAAAAAGATTACTTTTCATACCTATAGAGATTTGCTATTAAAAAACCATCCAGTGAATGTGTCTTTTTGAAAAATAAATATTAGTGAGTAATGTTTAAATATTTAAATATATTAATTAGTGTTTCACTTTGTGTATAAGTGGCTGCATGGGTTGGTGAGTAGGTACATGTGTATGTATATAGGTTATTAGATGTTTTTCTTAGTATCAGTATGAGTGTTTGTATGGATTGGTGGAGGTATTACTTAGCACATAGATGCATGAATGACTGACTCTCTCTTTGTATGTGTTTTGAAGACAGCATATGTGCAGGACAGTATGGGTGGATGACTGTGTATATGTGTGTGTTACTGAGTGAATGAGTGTCTCACTAGTTTCTTTATCAGTAACTACATATGTTTTAATCTAGTGTATGTGAATATTGATGTATATAAGTGAGTATATCTAAGAGTAAGAGATTGTAAGAGTTCCTATTTAAATTAGTATGTGTTTCTATAAGTGATTGTTTAAGAGAGTAAGTATGTGTAAGTTTTCTTTGAAGTAAAGTGGTAGTGTGTGTATAGCTGTATATGCAAATAAATGGATGTTCAATAGTTTATTTGCATGTGTGAGTATGTGTGTGAGTAACTTTTGGATGACTGTCGGTGTGTAACATGATGTATAGGTGTATCACTACATATGATGAGTGAGTATATGTATGAGTGACTATATAGAACTGTTGGTGAATCAGTGCATGTGTATATAGATAGTGGAATTATTCAATTGGTTGTAGTAACTGGTATGGGTATCCCCATTTTTTTGAAAATGTTACTTTTTATTTTTGAATATGTGTTTCAAGGGTTACATTTCAGTGAAAGGAGGTCTGTCACTCTGTCACAAGGATGGTGTCATCAGTGATGTCATGAGTGATGTCACTGACCATGTCATGAGTGATGTAATATGTGACGTCATCAGCAGTGCATTGCACGCGCACGTTATAGTGAGTCCAACTAACTATAACGTGGGAATTTCAATGGTTTTATGCGAGTAAAACTTCCAGCTAACTATAACTGGTGTAAAACCTATGTTTTTTTCAGTGAATTTAAAAGGTTTTTTAAATGCTAATTCCTAACTATAACTGGTGTGAAACCTATGGTTTTTTCAGTGAATATATATATATATATTACCTACTGGCGGTCGCCAGTAGGTATATATAGTTAGGATTTTTTCTCTATGGGATTTTTGAAAATTCTATGTCTAATAACTTTGGCGTTTGTGGACGGAATTGGCTGAAATTTTCAGGAAAACGGCACATTTTGTTTCTGAGCAGCCGTTGAAAATTTGGGGGGGGTTCGTCAAGGGGGGGCCGAGAAAAAAGGGGGGTCCCAAAACGTGTTTTTAACATTGAGTTTTCCATAGGGCGGTTGGCCTCACTTTTAGCCCGAACGGCTGAATGGATTTGCACGAAACTTGGCAAAATTGTAGGGACTGGTAGCCCGATGTGCCTTTGCTAGGTCTCAATATATGTGCTCCAGTGGATTTTGAGAAATTAACGTTCAAAAAAAGATATATATCTGTAACAGCGGACCGGGCAGCGCTCCGGTTCGCGGACTTTTCGCGGTACGGAGCTTTGTGAAGCGAAGCTGATTGGTTCTCCGGCGTCTGTGAACATTCCAAACAGTCCGTAGCGGCCGCCATCTTGTCTCTCGGTAGGATCGAGAGACAAGAGGAGGCCAAAGCGAAGGGGCAAATGACCATAAGGGGGCATAGTAGATCCTCGCTGACCCCCTAGGTTTGATGTGGAGGTTTTAAAAGGGCCCCGCGGGGCAAAAAAAATAAATAATAATAATAATCGAACGGCTGAATGGATTTGCACGAAACTTGGTAAAATATTAGGGACTGGTAGCCCGATGTGCCTTTGCTAGGTCTCAATATATGTGCTCCAGTGGATTTTGAGAAATTAACGTTCAAAAAAAGATATATATCTGTAACAGCGCTCCGCTTCGCGTAACGGAGGTTTGCGGAGCTGATTGGTTCTCCGGCGTCTGTAAACATTGCAAACAGTCCATAGCGGCCGCCATCTTGTCTCTCGGTAGGATCGAGAGACAAGAGGAGGCCAAAGCGAAGGGGCAAATGACCATAAGGGGGCATAGTAGATCCTCCTTGACCTCTTAGGTTTGATGTGGAGGTTTTAAAAGGGCCCCGCAGGGCAAAAAAAATAATAATAATAATAATCGAACGGCTGAATGGATTTGCACGAAACTTGGCAAAATTGTAGGGACTGGTAGCTCGATGTGCCTTTGCTAGGTCTCAATATATGTGCTTCAGTGGATTTTGAGAAATTAACGTTCAAAAACAAGATATATATCTGTAACAGCGCTCCGCTTCGCGGAGATAAAATTATATCTGTATTACCTAGCTGTTGCTAACACCAGTTAGCGACGGCTAGTAGGAGATAGCGACCATCTTGGGCCCCACTTTGCATGTGAGTGATATTTATCACTAATGACATGCAAAGTGGGCATGCCAAGATGTTAGCGACTGGAAACAGTCGCTAACATTGCTATCTCCTATTATCAACTTTTGGAGATATTCGCGATAAGCGCGAATATCTCCAAAAGCTAGCACCTGCCCTGAGCAGTTCTTAGCCATGTTATCCAATGGGAGGTGGATAACATGGCTAAGAGCATTAGCTCGGTAATGCATGAATATCGCTGAGTTTTCAGCGATATTAATGCATTGCGGTCGTTTTTTATCGTATTTGCGATAAACCTTGATAATAGCAAGGTTTATCTGCGATAATTTCTGACGATGCTTAGCGGTAAAAAAATCGTTGCTAAGCATCGTTAGGGATAAATATCGCTTAACTTTGGTAATATGCCCCAACGTCTGTTAACGTTCGATTCGAAGGAAATCAGGAAGTGTTGAAAAACATTGTCTGCGCCATCTTGTCTTTTTTCAAATGCCACACTTTTGTCGTGCACGGCAGTCATTTTAGATGCCTTGACCAGACCCACTCTGTGCACGCTGTCGATCCTTAGCATGGCTCCCCACCCTCGCAAGCATCTCCCCCAGGCAGTGGTCACCCCCGCTCTCTGTCTTATGCATGGGTAATAAATCTCCCCCCATCTGCGCTGCTCTTCCCTGAGAATCACACCCTGTGCCCGCCCGACACCTCCCTTTCGCCCTATTCACTACCGCACCCTCTGACACTCCTTTTCCTCTGTGTCCGATTGTCCAGGCCGGTCCTAGGGTATCAGCTAGCCCTGCAGATGTAGTTTATGGCCCCAGCTGTAAAGAATCACCCCTCTTCAAAGGAGTTATAGTAGATCAAGGCCCACACTCGATGAGATCCGTCACAGCAGACGCGTTCCTATTATCTGAAAACCATCCTGTATTGTGATTGGGGAGGGGACCGAGCCTGAAGCGGAAGATTCCAGGGATGACTCTTTGTACATCAAAGTTTTTACAATTATGTGTCACATTAAAAATATATAGCACTCCGACAAAGTAGTAAGATTATAAAACTTTAATAACTTATAAATATATACAAGAAAACAAAAACAGTAATAACATATAAACATTTTTAGGGAAAAACAACGAAGTAGCGGTCGGCTGTGCGAATAGTCCCAACGCAGCACAACGTCCAGATTTCTGGCATGGGGTGTCGCGGGGGGTGGGTCATCAGTAGCAAACTGTTGTGCGAATAGTTCCAAGGCAGCAGAACGATGGCACCAAGGTGATGTCCAGTAAGTTGCCGCACTGGTTTTGGTATCCTACAATGCTGCTCCGAATAACGGCGTGGGGCGCCCCGGGGGAGGCGGCGTGAACGGGCCTCTCCAGGTGGAGTCTCATCTGTTGTAGTGGGGCGCCCCTTTACCGTTTCAGTTGCCATTCCGTCCGTTTTTGGTCCACTGTGTCAAAAGCCGCAATTCAGCTGAGTTGCGCCCACTCTTGCGGTACAGCGATAGGCGGCTGTCACAGGACTCTCAAAATGGCGGCAGGCTGTTTCCTTTTTGGGCCTGGTCCACTGAAATGGCCCTGGGACACCTTGGAAATCGGACGCTTGTCTGCTAGGTCTTGGACCCCATTCTCGAAAGCGTCCCCTCCGCCTTGAGGATTCATCAAACGTTTTGGGGGCCCCCGACTCCTGTAGGCTTCTGGTGGGGAGAGGCTGCCATGATTGCTCGCGGAATGACCACGACGGAGCTACGAGATGGTGGTGCTCTCATGCTGACGCCAGCTTCAGTCTGAAACATCCAGAAACAAGGTGGGGCTTTCATCGTTTGGGAAAAAAAAAAAGTTTTCATCCAATGAAAAGTGTTGTTTTTAGGTCATATGATCAAGCCTTCCATCATTAGGAAACCAAAAGTAAAATGAACCAATGAAAAGTTTTATAAACAAGTCACATGACCTGTTATGCGGCATAGGGTATAAAATGCGGAGAAAATACGTTGGCACGTGAGGCGGCGTCAGTAGCGGACCGATGTGCGAATAGGCCGAAGGCAACACAACGCGCCAAGATCCGGATGGCACCGAGGTGGTGTCCAGCAAGTTGCAGCACTGGTGTGGCCATCCTACAATGCTGAAAGTCGGCGTGGGGCGCCCCGTTGGCCTGTGAGTTTGCGTCAGTAGCGGACCGATGTGCGAATAGGCCGAAGGCAGCACAACGCGCCAAGATCCGGATGGCACCGAGGTGGTGTCTAGTAAGTTGCCGCACTGGTGTGGCCATCCTACAATGTTGAAAGTCGGCGTGGGGCGCCCCGTTGGCCTGTGAGATGGCGTCAGTAGCGGACCGATGTGCGAATGGGGCCAAAGGCAGCGCAACAATATTTTCGGAATAGAAGACACCACAAGGCGCTGAGATGCCAAGATCCGGATGGCACCAAGGTGGAGTCTAGTAAGTTGTGGCACTGGTGTGGCCATCCTACAATGGTAAAAGTCGGCGTGGGGCGCCCTGTTGGCCTGTGAGATGGTGTCAGTAGCGGACTGATGTGCGAATGGGGCCAAAGGCAGCGCAACAATATTTTCTGTATGGAAGATACCACTAGGCGTTGAGATGCCAAGATCCGGATGGCACCGAGGTGATGTCTAGCAAGTTGCTGTACTGGTGTGGTCATCCTACAATGCTGAAACTCGGCGTGGGGCGCCCCATTAGCCTGTGAGATGGCATCAGTAGCGGACCGATGTGTGAATAGGCCGGAACCAGCACAAGGCGCCAAGATCCGGATGTCACCGTGGTGGTTTCATAGTTGAGAGGCACTTCATCTGCAGTGGGGCGCCGAGATCCGGATGGCACCGAGGTGATGTCTAGCAAGTTGCTGTACTGGTGTGGTCATCCTACAATGCTGAAACTCGGCGTGGGGCGCCCCATTAGCCTGTGAGATGGCGTCAGTAGCGGACCGATGTGCGAATAGGCCGAAGGCAGCACAACGCGCCAAGATCCGGATGTCACCGTGGTGGTTTCATAGTTGAGAGGCACTTCATCTGCAGTGGGGCGCCGAGATCCGGATGGCACCGAGGTGATGTCTAGCAAGTTGCTGTACTGGTGTGGTCATCCTACAATGCTGAAACTCGGCGTGGGGCGCCCCATTAGCCTGTGAGATGGCGTCAGTAGCGGACCGATGTGCGAATAGGCCGAAGGCAGCACAACGCGCCAAGATCCGGATGGCACCGAGGTGGTGTCTAGTAAGGTGCACTGGTGTGGCCATCCTACAATGTTGAAAGTCGGCGTGGGGCGCCCCGTTGGCCTGTGAGATGGCGTCAGTAGCGGACCGATGTGCGAATGGGGCCAAAGGCAGCGCAACAATGTTTTCTGAATAAAAGACACCACAAGGCGCTGAGATGCCAAGATCCGGATGGCACCGAGGTGGTGTCTAGCAAGTTGTGGCACTGGTGTGGCCATCCTACAATGGCAAAAGTCGGCGTGGGGCGCCCTGTTGGCCTGTGAGATGGTGTCAGTAGCGGACCGATGTGCGAATGGGGCCAAAGGCAGCGCAACAATATTTTCCGAATAGAAGACACCACTAGGCGTTGAGATGCCAAAATCCGGATGGCACCGAGGTGGTGTCTAGCAAGTTGCTGTACTGGTGTGGTCATCCTACAATGCTGAAACTCGGCGTGGGGCGCCCCATTAGCCTGTGAGATGGCGTCAGTAGCGGACCGATGTGCGAATGGGGCCAAAGGCAGCGCAACAATATTTTCTGAAGAGAAGACACCAAAAGGCGCTGAGATTCGGTTACCACCGAGGTGATGTCTAGCAAGTTGCCGCACTGGTGTGGCCATCCTACAATACTGCTCCGAATAACGGCGTGGGGTGCCCGAAGGGGGGGGGGGGGCGGCGTGAACGGGCCTTCCTAGGTGGAGGCTCGTCTGCTGTAGTGGGGCGCCCCTTTACCGTTTCAGTTGCCATTCAGCTGAGTTTTGGCCGCTCTTGATGCTACAGCGACAGGCGGCTGCAACAGGACTCTCAAAATGGCGGCCTGTTCTTTGGATTTGGGCCTGGTCCACTAAAATGGCCCTGGGACACCTTAGAACTCGGACGCTCGTTTTTTTTTTCCTTTCCTGTACATGCAAAAAAAGGTAAATGCCCGGTACGTTACACGCTTCATCTGCCACGATGTACTCTCCAGAGGAACCGAAAAAAAATATAGTTATGGTAACTATACCATGCATCGTCATATGGAGAGGTGGCACCAATTAATTATAGTGCTGCATAAAAGAGAGATTTGGAGGAGAACCCCTGACCTGCTAGTACATTCATCAAAGAAGTGGCACTGACAGCATCAGAGGCAAGGGAAACGGTCCCAAATATTTAGAAGAACTTTGGAAAGATTAAAATGACATGTTTAGATTGTGGCAAATTAATTTCATGTGGACAGATGAGTGTTACTCTAATAAATCAGCATATGAACATCATCATAGTCGATGGTTGGTAGAGACATTTTGACTATATCCTGGACCTGCCCGTCCTCGCCCAAAATGGTGCCGGAATAAATGGGACTCGTAACTCCTTGTTGTGTACTGGTTGCAGAACCTTGAAATCACGAGATACGTATGCAGTTTTGAAGCACATGGCGGGCGGGGACGAGAATTGATTGAATATTTTGACATCCCTATTGATATTAAGTTCTGATGTGTTATTGATTACTGTACTATTGAAAGTTCGAATTAACGTCACCCATGGTAGTTGCCCGCAAATGTATATCTAGATCATTTTATTGTAACTGGCCCTGTCGTATTTTAATTATAAAATGTACGTCCACCGATTCCGTAACTGTTAGACACCTTAGTTCTTGCAACCTAATGGCCCGCCCGTTACGTTCCTCTACAGTGTAAATGTCTACTCATCATATACGATTACAGTTTGCTCCGTGGCCGGCCCACGTGGTTATAGGCTCGTATTTGTATAATGACATTTTCACAATAAAGGTTTTTAAAAGAAAACATGGTAGTAGTATATACATTGGTAACGTTTTTAATAATAGTCACTGTTTTAGAATCATTAAAAGGCAAGTGAAATAAAGCAGACCAATTACATGAAGGGTAAAAGGTATAATACGAAGGAACGCAGTAAAGATAAATGGTCAAGGGCTGTTGTGTTTTCTATTCCTGCAACATAAAGTGATCGATAAGAATCTCATATTCAGGCGTATCGGCGACTAAGACAGCAGGTCGACCCTCTTTTGCTCAACGGCTCCGTCATGGGACGAAGAAACGCTCTTTTTCTCGAAAAAAGAATATATTTTACTTGCAGGACAGTTGTAAATTTTCCGGGAAAGTACATTAGCCTGGAACATTATAACATATATTTAAGGAAAAATAATGTTCGGAAGTAATAAAAAGCGTAATTTTTAGGTCATATGACCAAGCCTTTCATCATTAGAATAAGAAAAGTAAAATGAACCAATGAAAAGTTTTATTAACAAGTCACATGACTTCCGGATGCGCTAACGCGGCGCGTCATATGACGCATTACGCGACAACGCAGGTCCAGAATATAGTCAAAATGTCTCCACCAACCAGCGGTCGGAACACAACCCCTTTCAGCAGGCTAAATAGTTCTGTTAAATGACAACAGAAGGGACAGGCAACAAGAACCATTAGTCAAAGAGGGGAAGGCTAGTTCTTCTCTACCGGGTTACATTGGGGCGCTACCGGAACTGATCGAATTGGTAGTCTACAGTGTTTCTGGATGTTTCAGACTGAAGCTGGGGTTAGCATGAGAGCAGCACCATTTCGTAGCTCCGTCGTGGCCATTCCGCAACCAATCATGGCAGCCGCTCTTTATCGTTATTTTGGGCGGGGTGGGTGGCGGAGCCGAGCTGTTTTGCAGCCATCATTGTGTGGAGTTCAGTTCATTTCACTAGTTTTGTATTTGTCATGAGGGGTTGTTCCTAATGTTTCTATTTTAGCGAGGTCAAAAAGAGATCCCATTAGTGGCCTACTGATTTTGCTCGATTCCTTTTCTTTTTTTTTACACGATTTTTCGTTATCTGCAAAGACTAAACAGAGTATTGCGACTCTGTGTTTGTTTGTAAATAGAGAATGAACCAAAGAGAACCAATTCTAAAACAGTAAATACTTGGATAACAATCAATCAAATGGAGAGAGAAGCAGGCACGACGTATTACAACGGGGGCAAAGGCCTGCGTTAACTACCCTTCACTATGTGCAAAGAGAGAGTACTCCTAATAGAAATGAGGGGGGGGGCACCATTCAAAGCAGATCAGTGTGCATAAACACGAAAATGTTTTCACTTACCACGTACTTGACATTCGACAGCTTATGATATTTGCTATTAAAAAACCATTGAAATTCACTGAAAAAACCATAGGTTATAGACCATATATAGTTAGGAATTTGCATTTACAAAACCTTGAAAATTCACTGAAAAAACCATAGGTTATAGACCATATATAGTTAGGAATTAGCATTTAAAAAACCTTATTTTACTCACACAAAACCATTGAAATTCCATATATAGTTAGTTGCACTAACTATATATCGCGCACCCGCAATCCACTGCTGATGATGTCACATATTACATCATTCATGACATGGTCAGTGACATCACTGATGACATCACTGATGACATCTCAAATGACATCACTGATGACATCACTGATGACATCTCATTTGACATCAATGACCACATCACTGATGATATCATTCATGTGACAATACAATGCATCTCCTCACATTTTAATATAACCTCTGTTTCACCCAGTGTTAAATACAGAGTATAATTTTTGAAACCATTGACACACCAATACTAGTTACTACATACGTACTCACTGATTCCTACGTCGACACACACATTCACTCATTCACCCATACAATCATTCATACATACAATCACTCATCTTTACAACACTATCATATGCACTCATACACCTATACAGACACTCACACTCTGCCACTCATCCATGGAGTTACTCACACACCTAGTCAGTCCTGTAAAGAATCAATCACACTTCCATTTTCTTGTCTATACAGTTAAACATAGAGCACCTTACATTTTCAAACATATACTAACACATACTTATTTTCTTATACAATCATTGATACAAGTACACATTGATCTGCACAGAGTCACACACCTCCCAGCCAGCCACACACACACTCAGTCTCCCATACAAATACTTGGACAATCAATCAATAACCCATATAGTTAATCATATAGCTACTGATCAACACATGCAGCAGTTTACAGAACAACAGACATAATGATGCACAAATTAAGACAGTTTAGTCACTAACCCATGCACTCAGTGAGACACATTTAATCACTCACTCATACATTCAGTCATGCACCTACTAAATCCTTCGTCCAGACAGTTATACATCTACTCATTCTTCAATATGTAAAACATATTTAAACTTTACAGAAACACACAGTCACTGGATGATGTCATCAGTGATGTCATCAGTGATGTCATTTGAGATGTCATCAGTGATGTCATCAGTGATGTCACTGACCATGTCATGAATGATGTAACATGTGACATCATCAGCAGTGGATTGCGGGTGCGCGATATATAGTTAGTGCAACTAACTATATATGGAATTTCAATGGTTTTGTGTGAGTAAAATAAGGTTTTTTAAATGCTAATTCCTAACTATATATGGTCTATAACCTATGGTTTTTTCAGTGAATATATATATATATATATATATATATATATATATATATATATATATATATATATATATGTATGTATATATATATATATATATATATATATATATATATATATCATATATATATATATATATATATATATATATATATATATATATATATATATATATATATATATATATATTGATGCAGGTGTGGTCTGGTTCCTTTTCTCTCTTTCTTTCTATTATTCTGGATATTGATGCAGGTGTGGTCTGGTTCCTTTTCTCTCTTTCTATTTTTGGCCTTTATAGACGAGAAGATACTTGAAATGCTGACAGGAACTTTCAATGGCGTCACTTTGGGTGACAAAATGGTATTGGGACAGGACTGGGCAGTGATTTGAACTAATATTTTAGTGCAGTCATTTACAACAAGACTCTTAGCTTTAGTTTGGGAATTAAATGATGGTGGGACACTATCCTCAAGCTGTCACTCTGGATTTGGCGTTGCGTCTTTTACGTAACAGTATTATATTGTAAACCATTGCAAAGTATGCTACGTTTTTGATTAAATATTGAAATGTTACTACTATAATTTGTGCATGGGGTTCATCTTGAAAGTCACCAGTGATATGAATAAACATAAGTAGTGTTTTGGCACTGATGTCACTATAACGGGGGCAAATAGATTTGCCAATATATTGTTAAATTACAGTGGTGATTTTTCTGTCTTTTTTTAGCCCTGAGGACAGCGGCAAAACATGTGTTGGCTTTGAGGATAAGAAAGGCATTGTGCCCAAGAACAAAAGAACTAGACAACATACAGAAATAACAAACAATTCACTTGTGAAGAGACTTTTTCTTTGAACACCAATTTGAAGTGACCGATGTGTATAAGACTTATGCGTGTACCGGTGTCTAAGAGGCTTTTGTTTTGATGATCTTTTCGATCACTTTTAGGGAGTTGGGAGGATCTCCCTACCTTTGAGCACCGTAATCAATTGTCGGAACTGATAATATTTGTAGTGCTTGGTGAGCACTATTTTCCTTGTTTATGATCATCCGTAGGAGATTCATTATACAAATGTGCTAATATTTGATCAATTCGGGCTTTCATGCGGACAGTGATAGGGAACACCCGAGTCACGGTAAAAGCATTGTCTTCCAACCTCCATTAACATCCCTTTGTGATCTGTACCCTCTGTAGCTATCGCACAGAGCTGACAAGCATAACTTAAGGCAATTTGTAAAGTATTTATGCAGTACCAAAACATTAATAAAGTTGAAATGTAAAATAGGAGGGATGGAACAGTGGTTGAAGAGAGTAGAATTTTTTTAAGAAATAACTGAAATTAACTTATACATACACCCATATGTACATAGAAGGAGCCATATTTACATGACCTGATGTACACAAATATCTTGGGACTAAGTATAAAAATTGTTTACCCTCCCCCTATATTAATGTATCTGCTTATAACAAGAAACATAGTCACTTTAACCTGCCATTTTATGTGTGAATTTCTAGTTTAAAAAAAAAGTAAAGTATTATATTATTACCATATGTAAAGCCAATCTCCTGCCATGCACAGCCTTTGGTCTGGCGTAGCGTGCAGTTGGTCTCACAGGTTCTGGCCACACAGACAGATACCATCCCAAGGGGCCAATTTATCAACAAAGGAGCAGGGCGTGAGGTCACTCTCCCAGAGCATTTGGAAGCCCCGGTGACCCATCCCCTGGAGCTATACTTTCATTAAGAAGAGGGGCCCACTTTGACCCTCCCCAAGCCTTTGCAGGCCATGGGGACCCCACTACGGGCTACATCGACTCGATCCCATATGTTTTTATTCAGTGGAGGGGGCTTGCAACCTCCCTCCCCAAGCCTTTATACCCCTGAGGACCCCATCCCTCAAGGCCTTTCTTTTTTTTACAGAGGAGTGGGATGCAGTCCTCCCTTCCTAACGAGGTTGGGGCCCCTGAGACCCCAGGGCCATTTTATATGAGGGGAGGGGGCATTTGAACCCTGTCCCTGGGCCTTTAAAGCCCAGGCCTAATCCTCCGGGCCAAAACAAATATTTAGAGGGGTGTGCATGGCACCTTCCTGAGCCACTATGGTCCCCGGGGACACCAACCCTGGGGCCTTTCTTTTAATTTGAGGAGAGGAGACCCCATCCTCCAGAGCACAAACCAAACAGTATATTGGAAGCTGGGGGGGGCAGAGCCCCTGCAACCCCACTGGTTCCCCATCCAGAGTGCTACAGGAGTGGCCATTGCTCCTTCACAGTGGGAGCTTTCCTGATTGCACAGACAGGGAGACAAATGTCTGCTCCTACATAATGGGAGCATTTTCAATGCTCCCATCAGGTGGAAGCAGATTTGCTTTCTTGCAGGAAGGAAAACTATGGTGTCCCAGGGGTGGGTTGTCAGTGACACAGTGTGTGAGCCAGCTCTGGGTTATGGGGTATTTTAAGGCTTGGGAAGGGGTGCCACCCACCACCCTCCCCTATAGTTACATGTCATTGGTGGTTCCATTTCAAATGTTCTTCTCAGGCTGCTCTCCAGACACAGCTTTTGTGTAAAGTGATGCTTCTCACAGCACTTACACATGCTGTCTCCATTTTGGGACACCCAAGAAATGGGCTCAGAGTGTGAGGTTTCTGCACCTGGCTGTCATTAGCTTTCCTGGAGCAGTAATCAGGGTTACACAAAAGGCCAGGCCTGACCAATAAACTTAGTCACCTTGCAAAACTGAAAATACAGTGGGGTCCCTCACCCCTACCACTTACCAAAAGGCAGAGTTCAGGAAGAACTAATTACCAGCCCCTTGCTAAAGAAATTTAATGCAACTTCTAATGGCATTTCTGTTTCTCTCCTCCTTATGTTAGTGCCTGGGTCTTCACACCCCAGCCCACAGGAATGTAAGCAAGTAAGCATCTGGGGAATCTGCCCCCATCCGTTGTCTTTGTTCCGTGCTAAACCAGCCACATCTAAATGCATCTCACTGGCTTTAGTACTCAGACTGATACAAAAAGAGAGTACTACTACTGGGGATGTTCCACATGCACATTACAACACATGCAATCAACATACATATAGGATGCTGGCGCAAAGTTTTTGGTATTAACACAACAGTGCAACTTTACAGAAGAAGGCCAGTGGGCCACTCTCACCTGGGGGCCCATTAGTGGTGTGGTAGCCTGACTCCCTTTGGAGTGAATTGGGCAAAGCAAAACAAGTTCCCTGAGCAAATCAAAATGCTCTAGTTTATTCAAATTCGATTTGAGGGACTCTTGTGAGAGTCACCCTAACACAACCATCTAGATATACAAATATTTCTTTAAAACTACTGAACAGATGTACACCAAATCACAAACTGCACAGTTTTGAAATGAAGATTAAGCTTCCTGACATATGTGGCATCATTCTGTTCAGCATTTTTTGTCTAGTCTATGGAAAACGCACAGGACGTTTTGGTTTTGGTACCCCCATTTTTTCGTCCGTGAAGATTTGTCAAGCAGGACAAAAGTTATTAGCAGATCAAAAAATGCTCTTCCTTTGAAAACACAGACTTAACTATAACCACCAAGTGGCGATAGAGACAGAGGCATGTATTGTTTATTTTAATTTTTTAAGTTTATCGAAATATATTGTAATACGGCCCTATAATTAGATTTACATACTGTGACATATATATGTTTTCACATAAAAGCAGCATAACACCATATACACGCACTCCACCTCTTATATATTATGTAAATAAGATGCATTTATTGTGTACTATGAGATACATATATATGTAATGCAAAGTAAGGTTTCTCTTTCTATATGTTTGCCCAGGATTGGCCCATTTGCTGTAGCTGCTGAGTCTTGAGTGTCCAGGTCATATCTCTTTAATAATGAGCAAATATATGTCTTTTTAAGTCTTCTGGGAAAACTCCTGTTGTTAAGGAGTTGTTGATGAGTGTTCTGACTGGGATGACTACTGACATTTTTTAAAAATTGCCTTAGAAGATTTGAGATGGATAAGAATAAGAGCCTGGTAAGCTGGCTGACTTGCTCGCTTTAACAAGATCCAGAAATTCAGTCAGTGGTAGGTCTTTGATGGAGTGTAGAGTCTGTGTGTGCCTTCGCCTGAATTGTTTTGATGTAAATGGCTTGGGGCTTTTTTTAATGGTTAAGTATAAATCCAACATATTTCCATTAATGTGTAAAGATTTGCCAGTTTGTCACGATAATCTTGGGAATTTGGATTGATAGCTTCTTTGCATTATGGCTTAAGGAATGTTGTGAATATTTTATAAAACTCTTTCTTGAAAAATGTTGCCTTGTCGATTTGGCTGCAATAGTATCAATTTTTTTTTAGCTTATGTGATTCTTGACACGTATATTCTGTTATGTCTGTGTAGACGTATCTTGTCTTAAGGATTTATTCTGAGCCATTTGCATAGAAGCTTGGCAATTTGTTTTTATTATCTTTTTAGCTATGCATTCACCTAAGCGGTCTGCTTTCTTTTGTTATGTGTAGATGTTTTCAGTGGAATTAATAGATCAAAAGCTTCATGGAGCCATCCATAGAGAGTTCGTATAGAATTTATTGTGACCAGAATTGTGTTGGAGGTAAGCCGGTTTTCTAGATCCTCCAAATTCAGCTTGTTCCAAGGTCAATATGTACTGGTGGGTAAAGTGAGTTTAGCTGGGGTAAGTTGCGGTGTCTTGTGTTGGAAGGGAACCAGGAAGTGATCTGACCACATGACTGCGGTAAATTTGGAATGTGACTTGATTTGGGTTGATGGAATGACATCTAAAGTGTGTCCTACAATCTGTGTGGAATTATGAGTGAGCTGCTGTAGGTTTTGTGTGTTTATGCCAATTAGAATGGCTCTGGGATTTGCCATGTTATGCTTGTCAAACCATATGTTGTGGTCACCCAGGATAGATGGGTTTGAATATATTGCAAGAAGGTTAACCATTGCATCTAGAAATATGTTTGGGATGTTCCCTTTGATAAATTGGTGTTGGGTTGCATCTGACAAGGAGGGTATCACAATTTTGTTTAAAATAATCCTCAGCTTTGGTGAGATTTGTTGTTTTTTTAAATATAGTGGCAAAGCTGCCTCCTCTTTTGTGTCATTGCTTGATAGCCTAATGTAACTGTGTCATGCAATAGTGCTGCCATTTCTTCCCCCAGCCATGATTCAGTTATGAAAAGATTGTCAGGTACTTGTTTTTTAAATGGAATGAACATTTATCAGTAGGAATTCCTAAAGAATGTTTTTTGGAGGTGGTGTGATTAGTGCTGCTAGAGAGTGAGTATTGTTTGTCCTCTAAAGTTATAGATGGTGTGCTACTGTTGGTGGTGTTAACTATTGCAGAACAGAAAAAGTGTTGTTTTAGTTTATTGTTATCTTCCTCCAAAGTGCGTAGAAAGCATTTTTTGGCTCTGCAAGTATGAATGGTGGAGAGACTGGTTGAAATTTAGAGTATGGGCTGTGGAGTTGTGTCCTAAGGGTAGGCTTGTTGTGCAATAGACAAGGTGCGTTATGATTAGTGTAGTATATTTGCTTTCTTTTGAGCATGTTGAAAGTGAAAGGTGTATGGATGATGGGTGGAAGATGGTCAAGTTGTATGGCTCTGAATATGAATGTGAGTGAGTGTTGTGTTTGTGGGCTGGGCAGGTGGCATATTTGTTGCTTGGAACGTGGGAGAAAGATAGGTTTAAATGTGCGCTATTTATGTTGGTATTAAGAGCAGAGGGATGTGCATAGGTGTGTTGGGATGGTTGGTGGATTCTGAATGTGTTAAAGCCTTTGTTCAGATACATTTTGTATGTGTATTTGTTTTTGTTTTTAAGGGGCAGTATTATCTAGTATTTTAGTAGTGATTTGAGGTGTACGACTGGAGAGTAATGTATGTTAAAGGAGAAGGGGTGAGATTAAATGTGAAAGGAGAGTGTCTGTGTAGCATGAGAGTGGATAAACAGGGGTTTGTAGAGATGGTTGTAGGCTGAGTTGGAGGAGGATTTTGCCTTATTGGCGGAGGGGAATGTTGAAGGAATGTTGTCACTAGTCTTGTATGATGGGAAGCGGAGTGTTGTGTGCTGAAGTGGTATGATAGAGGATTGAGAGGGGTGGCAAGAGCAATGTTAGGCATAGACAGAGGACAGTTGTAGGATGTTTTTTGAATGGGTGGTTGTGAGATTGAGAGTGTATGCTTCATGGTTTATTGGTATACAAGCAAAATGTGGTTTTGTTTGTGTTGTAGTCCAGAGGTGTGGTTTGTGTAGGAGTGAGTTAAAAATAGCTTTTGGGTGCCATTCGCTGTAACGACAAGTTGACGTTACATTTCTTCATGTCCTACTTTAAAATCCTATGCACCCTGCCTTCTGAGCTATACGGCCTACACAGGGCTGATTTATTCATTTTCAAAAGAAAGGTTTGGATCTGTCAAGGTCAAACTGCAGGTTTTGCGCTGCTACCATCAGGCTTCAAGGGTAGGCTGAGGCAATGTCTGCACTGCCACAGTAGTGGCTCACCCAAGAAGTGCTGCAGTGCACCAGTGGCATTTATCTTACATTTCATACCATATACTAGGGACACATAGGTAAGATGAATATATCAATTTGGGATATGCCAATTTGACCATGTCTAAAAGGGGGCACAGACACTTTCATTCTTATAAGCAGGAGTAAAGAACACAGAGTTTCAATGCCAGCACAAATATAGGGTCCAGCAAAAGGTGAAAAATGTGGGGTGACCACGCGTTAAAAAGAAGATTTTTTCGAATGAAGAATGACACCAGCTATAATACAGCTAAAATTATGACAAAGATTTCATTTAATGCCCAGGAAAAATGCAGCACAGTAGTCTAGTAGTCGAACAATCAACTATGGTTATTCATACAGACAAAATTGATTAAAATTAGAAACTAAATCTACAAAATGTGAGACATGCAAAATAGATTATGGTTTGTGACCTGTCCACACTGCAGCCATCCCTAAATACCTGCATATTCTACCCCAGAGGATGGACCCTTTAGAATAAAATCTGATGAAACAGCGGCTCTTTTAAGCAGGTTATCCCTGCACGGAGCTTTGGCCACCATCACACACTTCTTTTTTCAAACATGATTTCACCCCTACTTCCTCTGCTAATTACAACTGACAAACATTCAGTGGAGACAGAGCTCCATGCTCCAGGCTTTGAATAGACATACTGGCTATGCATGTTCACAGAGCTTAAAAGGACCTGGAGGGAAGACATCAGACCTATTTAGATATTGAGTACAGTAGTTTATCATTGCTGGTAGTATATTCTATACTAACAAGCCTTCCAGAGCTTCTGTTGTGACTGGGAACAACGGTTGGTTTCAACTGATTTTTAATGGAAGTTCTTTTCTTTCCATTTTTGACCCGAATATCTATGTGCATTCCTATATGCAAACTGATAAAATAGCTTTCAAGGAAATTGGGTTATTAGTTGAAAGAGGTGGAAGCCTCACACAAATAATAAACAGTCTTTGTCAGGGTGAACCACAAAGTCACTAGATAAACATGCTTAACCCTCTGGTAACTTGGCACAAAAGCAGTCAGGCTTAAATTAGGGGCAAGTTGTAACATTTGTATGCTGTACTCAAGCAGTTATAAAGTGAAACAAAACACAAGAAAAATCCCAAACCAATTTGGAAAAATAAAGAATATTTTAATGTATAATATTACACCAAAATGACAAAAATCTTATCAGTAAATCTGACCTGTAAATTTTGTAAGTTTTCAGGTGAAAAGAGCACCAAAAAGCAGAAAGTTCCACCTGCGGGCATCTGGTCACCCTGGACCGGTGAAGTCAGAAGTTCAGACCGATTGCAATGGAGCACAGGCCAGATACAGTGACCAGGGTAGTTCTGCTGATGAATTACTCTCTCAAGTCTGCATGAGGAGCGGCCATTCATGTTGGTGGGGGTCGCAAGGAGGTCTTTGTCAGCACAAGGAACAGGTTGGGCATCGCAAACTGTTGCTGTTTAGGCACAAACAGCATGTCATTCCAGTAGCTTTGCACTGACGGTCGATTCAGGCTGTTGCTGTGGGACCGAAGAGCAGATCTTGCTGAAGCATTGTGTTGGGAATAGTCATGGATGGTTACTGTTGACAAAAAGATCCCGCTAGCGCCTGTCATTGGCAGTCATATCTTGGTGCAAAAAGGCCACTTTGTGGTTGCTATAAGCCCCAAACTTCTATAACTTTACCTTGAGTTCAGGAGGAGTACACCAAGGGTCCTGGACCGGGGGAACACCTCTTGGGGTTTAGGACTTACTCCAGCAAAGGCCAGCATCAGGTCTCGGGCTGTTCCTGCAGGCCCATTTGGTGTTTGTCAGCTGGGTGGTTGCAGAGATTCCTCTGGAAGTGTGTTGTGTACCAGTAGCTCAAACAGGAAGTCGGCCAACTGACCCTTGGAATCATTTCTAGAGATCCTGGGCTCAATGCAAACAGGTTCAGTCTTCGTTTTTGTGCCAGGCTGTGGGTGAGGTATGCACCCTTTGTCTAACCTCCCCCTTTCCTGGATTCATTTCCAAACTGTCTAGGGTACCAAAGGGCAGGTAGATCTAGGTGTGAACTGCTTTTCTCAATGGCAGGGCAGGCAGCCTTTGAAAGTTTGGAAGGGGGTCGACGGACCCTGAGGTACCCTATAAGGCTCAAATTGGGCTGAGTACAATCCTCCAGGACATCATGCTCAAAGTAGAAACACCATGCCCCACACCCAAGGCCCTTTTGTCCCCTAGTGATGTGACCCTGGAAACTGGCAGAAAGGCATACTTGGTTTAGGCAGAAAAATGACAACATTTTAACAGTTGCATTTTCAGAACAGTAACTTAAAATCTGACTTTATCATTGAAGAGAATTTTAATTTACAATTAATTTGAGTTGAAACAACATTTCTCCATCTGGTCCCTAGCTGAAGCTTTCTCTTATTAAGTGTACTAAAGCAATCCAGGGTTAGCCTATGGGACAGATACCCTTACAACAGTGAAAAATGACTTGAGGAGTTTTTCACTGCCAGGACATGTACTTTTTAAATACTGTGCATCCTGCCCTATGAGCCTTTCAGGCCTTACTGACAGGTGACTTGTAAGTATTAAAAATGAAGGTTTAGGCCATGCAAAAGATTGATTTTAACAGGTTGCAATGGCCATTTGAAACTGCACTACAGGCAACAGTGGCAGGCCTGAGAAATATTTTACCGGCTACTTTAGTGTGTGGCTCAATGAGTGATGTAGCATACTGGCAGCATTTAATTTACAGTCCATGGGTATATGTAGTACCATATACTAGAAACTTACAAGTAAATTAACAACTCTTACCAGATGTAAACCAATTTTACCATGTTTCGAAAAAAGAGTACAATCACTTTACCACTGATTCACAGTAAAAAAGTACAGAGTCCTAAAAACCAACACAAACGGGTTTAGCAAAATATGGCAAGAATCTGGGATGACCCTGCCTAGAGGGCCAGGTTCAACAGAGCAGTTGTCCCATGCTTGCACTTTCAAACAACTTCTGACCTCCTATCCCCATAGCCAATGACAATTGAGTCCCTTTCAGTGGGGATCTAGCTTCTTTCTCCTTGCTCTAGATAGACACTCTTGCTGTGCATGTTCAGAGACACTATACCCTCATGGCCAGCAGGCATCAACATTTTTAACTTCTTTGGCTGGAGCAATTTAAAAAAATCTAAACTTCTTTTTTAGATCTTTATAAATTCATTTGTCACGTTATTTGTTGATTTTGTGTTTCTGTCTTGTAAAACATGGGTTTCCTCTTCTAGGGTTGTGAAGCAGAGATAGCACCTGCACCAGTATCTTTGTTTCCAGCCTCCTATGAGAATAATGGCACGTCCATCTGTCAGTGTAGTAGTTTGTTTTTCTGTCCAATCAGGAAAGGTTTAAGTCTTCTGCTACAGAAATGACAAGGTTAAGGCTACATTTGTATGGATCCATATCACAACTACTATGCTTCTGTGTTCTATTTACTGACATTGGTGGTTTCTTAAGACAACTACTTTGTAATCTAATCCTCTTTTTGAACCCTAAAGGGGTAAAGATACTGTCTCTTTTAATTGTCATCCAGGCCTCATAGTGGATATTTTTGTATCCAGTTTGTGTATCTCTGTGGATACCACTAACAAATGACAGTGCAATACAGCAGCCATGCATGCCCTCACTTCTCCTTTCATACAATCAGCCATTCATTTTCGCATTGCTTACACTGCTCCTAATCCAACAATGTTCCCCCACTCCACCATTCATGTACTCGCCATCCATCCAACTCTTGTTTCCCATTCATATATCCACTCTTCTGCATTCAACATAGAAACGTCAAACCTTTAATATTGCCATTGCTTGTTACTTTGGACTACTACATGGCAGACTGTTGCTTGGTAGCTGTGCTCTGTTTTTAATTGAACTATGAAAGTTAGACAGTGCTTTCACTTCTGTCATCCATCTTCCTCATTGTTGTCAGGGTTGATATTAATTTGCCTCTCACATGTATCAAATGGTGTAAAGGAAGGTATATGGATACAATGCAAAATAACTTGGTTTTTACCAGTAATTTCCGGATGCTCTATTCTAGATTTTTCTCATCACAGTCCAACCTGCCCTCTCTTTGGTGGCCTCCTGTGACCAGTCTCTGCTGCTCAAGTAGTTACTTGATGGCTTGGTACGGTCAATAGAAGCTATTAGTGGAGGAGGTGTAGTGAGGTCATGGGATTAACTGCAGACATTGCTAAGTTAGCTTTAATTAGTACATGCTTGGCAGACATTTTGCTGCTTTTGCACGCGTCACTCTATGGCTTTATTCTGGTAGATAGACTGCTGGGGCATTTTCGCATGAGAACTGTCTCCCTTTCACACATTTAGTTGTACACTGTGCTCTTCCACTGCACAGCGTGTTCAAGGTCGAAAAACAATGTATGCTGTTGATTCACTTTGGTCAGTCCCACATCTGGTGCAAGGGCCGAAAATTACAACTTGGGGCCCTAGTATTGGCATTGCGATCTTGCCAACTTTAACTCAGTTCCTTTTCTTCATTCTGGGATGTGATTTGATTGTGGTATGAGTGTTAGTATGTGAGTATTTTGATTGGTATGTCTGATATCAAGGGGTATCTTTTTGATGATATTGTTTTTTTGATATTGTGTATATTTAAAATCTATTTGTGTCATTATTGTTTATATGTATTAAGTAAAAATCACTTTCTCCCAAAAAAATAAATGCACTTTTTTTGTAAATTCTAAAAAATAGTAATTATATGAAATGAAAAAAGAGAATAACGTAATATTTGAATAATCTTTGTTTAGAAAAGATTCTTTCTGTCACCAATTTTGAAATATGAGGATGTATACCGATATCTGAAATGTATGGCCACTGAAGGAACAACCCCTTACATAATGATCAGTCCCACACCCATAGACACAACATAGAAGACAGCTGCACTACTGAAAGTCGGGTGCTTTTAATATGGCATTGCATGCATGAAAAGGCACTTGGAAAGATTCATTCCAACGAAGAAGAGCTGTGCTTGTCATGAGATGTTATTCCTTGAATCTAGACTTTGAGGTATGGAGTCCCCCTGACAAAGCCCAGAGGTCTTCTATAATTCTAATAAACTAGCTTATAGCATGGGGAGGGTGGTAAGGCGCTTTAGCCCTGTTTCCACTGTCATTATAATATGGTTTCCCCTTTTGTGCTTTATGGAATTGTAACCACGCTGACTATATTGTTCTTATGCATTTTGCTGCTAGTATTGGCTTGTGTACTGCATTATAGAGCCTGTTAGTTAAAATAAACATTTTAAACTACATCGTGTCTCTGTTTACTCACGTTGTGAAAAAGTATTAGTGTTTGAACGAAGGAGTGTTCTTCTTCCCGCGATTCCTGAGAGGGACGGAGTCACATGTTCGAGGATGTCTAATCATTAGTAGCTTCACTGTAGTACGGAGAATGAATCAGACACTATAGCTAGTCAGATTCGGGTTCTGGGCACCGAGGTGGGTTGTCTGGTACACCATTGCACACCGAGGTCCTGGTTTCCTGCGCATAGTTCTGTGTATGTGCAGAATCCCTGCAAAAGTCACTTTCAGAGGCTTGGGGGACAGAGCTAAATTTAATGAAAAGTGAAGAAGGAATGTAACCAGGGATGGGTGCAGTTTGCAGAGTTTCACTCCACAGGATTCTGAAGAGTTACCTGAAAACTCTGCATGATTCTGCGGAGTTCCGCTACACAATGTGACAACACAATCCTGTTCGGTGACTCCTAATTGATCTAAAATGCTCAAACACTGCACACACACACACATGCACACTTTCTCCCCCATCCCTTTCCTCAGGGTGTTCCATACAGATGGTGAGCAAAGTCCCTGGGGAGTTGGAATCACGGGCTGGAGTGCTTCCCTCTCTTGCTTTCACCATGGTACCATAATTATACTTGAATAGATCAAAACTGTCCGCTACATGTTGAATATGCTGATTTCATTTACATTGTAGTACAAACTTAAGTAAGAATAATGCTTTCCCTGCAACTGTCAGTCCGTCTCTAACAACAAGCACAGCCATAAATCCCCAAAATAAGATGTGCGCTCCCTCCCCTGAGCAACCCTTAAGGCTGCTGCATGGCCATGATGTTTACTTACAGTTAGTAGTCTAACTACTCTTCTCTTTTTTGGTGGAATTCTCTGTTCTTTTGCATGCCGCGTTCCATGAGAGGCATTGAAAATTCAAATCATGGAGGCAGTAGCTGTAGCTATAGGTTCTTGGTCAGGCAGCAGTGGCAGGTGATCACACATAGGGGCAGAGGGAGCAGCATAAACTCCAGTGTGAGGGAGTGCCAGGGCTAATGTCAAAGCACGCTCTGCACTGTGCCTCCAAAACAATCACACAACAAGCTGTGTTATCTTTGAAAAAAGCCCCAATCAAGTCCAACCCACAAAGAGATAATGATAGCACAACTTAGTCGGCACGCTGCGAAAACCTGGGGCTATGGAGGAACTGCTCCACAGAGATAATGGGCCATATTATCAAGAGAGGGCGATACATTATCGCCGCTTTTATCAGCAGGAAACTGCCGCTAAAGCGGCGATAATGGGCTTGATAATATGCCCTTGTGAATTCCTATAGAAGCCCAGGTTAACACCAGAACCTGGGCTTCTATGGGAATTCACAAGGGCATATTATCAAGCCCATTATCGCCACTTTAGCGGCAGTTTCCTGCCGATAAAAGCGGCGATAATGTATCGCCCTTTCTTGCTAATATGGCCCATTGTCCATGGGCTTGGGTAGTAAATTCTGCTAGGCCTGGTCGGCTGAGTTTTTGCCAAACTCTGCACTCTACGTAGAGTGTGGAGCAGGCAAAACTCTGTGAACTCCGTAGGCGTAGCAGAGTTTACCACTCACCAGGTGTGCAACACCCATTGTGCTCTCCAGGCTTCAGCCCCCCGTCATGTGTGTCAGCCCGGCTGAGACAGCTAAGCTTCGCCGGCTGGCGACCCTCTACTTGCAGCTGCACCTGAGTACTTCACAGGTCTTTGAAAGGCCACTTACTTTTTAATGGGGCTTTGTTGTGTTTTCACCCCTTCTTAGTGCCACTCTGCCTGTGGCAGGAAGAATTAGCCCCTCCTCTTGAAATCTTTTTCAGCCCCCCCGAAATTTGTCTCCAGTTGCATGCCTGCCACCCATCCTTAATTGTAACTACACCAGGCCCGCCGCGGCCACTGCAAGTAAGAGCAGTGGGGAGGTGGGGCCGGCTGGGGGGGGGTGGTTTGGAGAGACGACCCTAAGGGAAAATTAAATAAAGAAATAATTTTCCTTCGTGGTGGTCTCTCGAAATGCCCCACTACTCTTACCTGCAGTGACCGCGGCTGCAGCAGGCTTCTCCAACTGCTACCTCTAAGTGGCTTTCCTGTGCGCAGCCCAGCCTACTAAATTAGCAACCACTGCTTGGTAAGTTAATAAAAGTATAAAAACATTGAAAAGTGTGTATTCAAGTCAAAAGTGTTTGTATTTTCAGAACTCAAACTGATGTTTGAAGAAAAATTGTTGAATTTCCCAAACATATTTAAAATTGATATTTTGAGTGCTAAATCAAGTGGCCTTGAGGAAACTTAGGGCCATATTATGATGGCGGACGGACAAAGTCCACCCGCCACCGTAACGGTGAACGGGACTGTCCGCCAGAGGTGCGGCAGTCCCGCTGTGGCCATTAGGATGTCACCGCCACGGTGGCGGTGGCATCCCCTATTCACAACATTCACAACATTGTGGCGGGTGGTGCTCACAGCATTGCCCGCCACATTGCTGTGAATGCACATTGCCCATGCCAATGTAAGGGGGGTACCATAGCCACCCCCAAACACAACGGCCCCCCTAAGGCAGAAACTGCATGCCTATCCATGGCGGCAACAACGCCATGGAAAGACACGTCTCCGCATTCATCCTAATATGGATCCTAATATTGGAGCCCTTTTCCGCCCGGTCACCGGTCCAACCGGCGGAAAACCGGCAGACGGTCTTTCCGTCCGCCAGTGTTCCCCCCCGCCATCAATTTTATGGTGGGGGAAATGGTAGTCGGCGGTGGGAAATGGCGGGCCGTATGGCTGTGGCGATCCACCCCCTGTACTAATGACCCCCTTAGTGCTAATATTATTATCTTAGTGCCACAGGCGCGTCAGCTATGGCTGTTATGCATTTCCCACATTGAAGCATTCTACATTGAGAAGCTTTCCTTTTTATATTACTGATGGCAGCCATGCCTGATGCACTGAGTTGATCACTGCTAGCATTCTTCCATGTGGTAGCCACTAATGTAAACTAATCTGTTGTAATCACTATGACAACACGAATATTCCGCGTGGGATTATTTTCATTAAACATGTGTAGCCATTTCTGTTCCCATTCACTGGACATGTATTGCTACGTTATTGTTATTGTCAATACCCGATACACTCTCGCACTGCTATCGTTTGATTATGAGTTATATTGGTTTGTATTATGTTTAATTTCTTATGTCTCTGCATTATTTCACCTTTTTGTCATCCATTTGCCTATATAACTTTAAATAAAGGTTAAAAAAAACAAACATGTGTAGCTCTTATTTCAGAAAATGTTGGATACCCTTTTTTGTCGAGTTATATAGAGCACACTCGTCTCAAAGGTATCAGAGCGCTTTATATGAGCAGTTGCGTTACAGAGGGGCACATTCATTTTGTTAGGCACGGAGAGATTAAGTGATTTGCCCAGGGGGTGTGGCTAGCGCCCTAAGAAGATGGCGGCCGGTCCCTGACTCTCCCGGGATGGCTGCTATGGAGGTGGCCTCAACGCAGAATCAAGAGCATGCACGGAAGCTAAAACGACGGACTGAACGTCTGAAACCTTCAGGCATTGTGTGAGATGACCCTTCCTTATCACAGTGACCTCTACACAATGTTTCTCTTTTATCTCGCTGTGGAGCGGCTTCACTGATTGAACGGCCGCCATTTTGTCTCTCGCCTGTAGAGAAATGTTTTTGCGCGCCACCTGAACAGTCAGTACTCCTCTGCTTTTTGTTTCCTGGGGCTGTTTTGTCTTTGATAGTGCTATTCTTCTTTGAATAAGCTGCGCTTTGCTGGATATTTACAAAATGAAAGTTTCCTTGGCATTTTGATTTTCACACCGGTCAATTCAGCATGAATGGCATTTTATCTCTGCTTCCTTTGATATGACAAAGCTTGCTCTATATAGACTGCGTCAGCTCTCCTCATGTGCCTCAACGTTTGTATCCTCATGTTTCACCTCCTCGCTATTCGTGTGAAGTTTTGCGGCTTATGAGATATTACCACATTTGGAATCTGCCTGTCATAGTGAGAACTTCTCTTAGCCTTCCTCAGCACATTCAAAGCAGCGCATTTTTCTTAGACACTTTCTCATATATATTGTGCTGAGAAGTCACTTTTGAGCATTGAAGAAAAACAAACCATACATAAAATGTTCCTTTTTCAGTTGTGGTGGTGTCCTTAGCCTTCTAATTAAAATTTTGCTCATTGTCATGGGCAAATTAACCAAGGATTCTTTTCAATCAAAATCCTCGACACGCAAGCTCTACATACATTCCAATTCTCGCTACAACTGTCCATGGATGACTCAACGGATGCTTTACCTAAGGGCGTCTCAACATCTGTTACCATTCTATCCTCTGGTGTGAATAAAGCGCTGAGCAAACATTTGAAAAAGGATCCTCTTTCTCCCCCTGAGCAACCTTCCTCAGCCTTAATGGACTTATTGCTGGAAGAAATTAGGGCTTTACGCCCCTTTGTTGAGGAAACTAACTCTAAGTTGCAACTCCTTACTGATAGGTGGTCTAGTCTGGAAGACAGGGTCACTGCAATGGAACAGAATATTGATTCTTTAAATTCCTCCACCATCAAAATGGAATCCTTACATTCTCAAGTGTCGGCATTACAAAAGCAGGTTGAAAATTTAGAAAATAGGAAGAAAAGAAATAACCTTCGCATTTATGGCTACCAGAGGGAACGGACCCCATTGCTTTCTTCAAATCATTCATTCCAAAAATTCTTAAGTTGCCAGAAGACCCCGATATCAATATTCAGAGAGCTCATCGACTTGGTCCGTCACCTTTAATGTCTTCTCAATTACTTGGCCAGGCAATTCCGTATTCTGTTCTCAAGATTATTCCAAACCAAGTGCGGATAGACGTAAGGAGTTCTTAGCAGTGAGACCGCAGCTCCATTCAATAGGTGCACGTTATGGTCTCTTTCATCCCTGCTTCTTTAAAATGATAATCATCAATAAGACTACCACATATGAAGACCTGGTGAAATTGAAAAGCTTGCTTATCACTCTGATTTTATGGATACTTTCTTATCAAACACCAGTCAGAGTTTGACATGTGATCCTTTTTGTTACAGTTTTTAAGTTGTTAATAACTTTATATGTTTGCTAATAGTTGATAACATTGTTTGCTTCCAATGGTATTTTTGTTTCTAGAACTAATTTCCCATTTTCTTCTCTACAGGTTATGTCTCCGTGTCTCACTTCCCCTGTGTTTCATTACACGTCGGTTCTGCCTTTCTTCCCACCTTGCCGTTTGCGGTCTGGACACGTAATTGTTCTGTGTGGCCTCACCTCACCTTTCATATGTCTTGGATTACTTGTAAGTCTTAAGTTTTGGTCTTTTTTCTTCGCCTCTGCTTTGCTATTATTTTCTCTTTTCTTTCCTCCTTTCTTGCAGCTTTCCCTTACACCTTTCTCATTCAATACTCACTTTTCCATTTTGTTGTTCTCTTGTATGAGGAGCACTTCGTCTATCATTCCACCAACCCACCCAGAGGAACCTCCGCCTCTGGAAGAGATATATAGACAATGTGCTCTGTATATGGTCCTGTGGAGAAGAAACATTGTTGGAGTTCCTAAACTGGTTGAACCACCAGGATTCTAGTTTAAGGTTTACATGAACATACACCGCTGTTTACCTGGATTTGGACAATTAAGTTAAGGAGGAGTCATTGATCACGTGGGTCCACCAAAAGGCCACATATAGAAACTCGCTCTTAATATATGACTCATACCACCCTAGAGCATTGAGGGACAATCTACCTGTGGGACCGTTCCTGTGTTACCGTAGGAACTGTTCCACCACCGCTACATACATGGAACAATCTGAGAAATTAAGTGAGAAGCTTAAGCAGAGAAATTATCCCCAGAAGATAATAAGACAGGCAAAGAAAAGGGCTTTGAACACTCCCTGTAGTGTTCTACTGGAGAAAAATGAGAAAACAAAACATGAATGTGTCCCAGTGGTGATGACTTTTGACCCGTTGGCAACTAAGGTTAGACAACCCATACGGAAATACTGGTCACTCCTATCCAATAAAGATTTCAAGATGCCACTGCCTATATTTGTTTTCAAGAGGTCAAGTAACTTAAAAGATAAGCTTGTTCACACGTGGACTGCTATTGTACAGAAGCCTAATGACATCACGATTACACATGGTCATTATCCTTCTGGATCATGTTCGGTTTGTAACTTGACAAAAAAAACCTTGACTGTGATCCTGAATTTCGGGAGAGAATGGTTTCTTACGCCCTTTAGTAACTGTAACACCACGAATGTGGTATATAGACTAACGTGTGAATGTGGCCTTCAATACATAGGACTCACAACTAGAAAGATTAAAATCAGAATGCAGGAACACCTAAGCACAATAAAGACAGGAAAACTCACTACGAAATTAGTGCAACACTGTCACGAGCAAAAACACAGCTTTACCTGGGTGTTACTCGAGAAGGCAGTAGGGAGCCCCCAGAATATTGACAGGATTTTGGCTTCAAAGGAAGCGCGTTGGATTTTCCAAGAGAAAAGTGATCAGTACGGGCTTAACGAACGTATTGAATGGAATAAGGCTGGATAAGGTGGCCTCTACTCCTGGAGTCCGTAATTGTAATAACTGATTATGGTACATTAGGTGATCTCTGAAGTTTTAGGTCACCTCAATAATGTTTAGTTAACCCTTGCTATCTTGGAACGACATTTAGTACATGACTGGTCTTTGGTATCTGTGATGAAAGTAGAATACAGTGAGCTGCATAATCAGGTCATTTAACAAATTGTTCCCTTTTGGGTTGCGGTTGAAAAACATGTTGAAAATATTATGATGAAAACTTTGCCCTATTTGTGGTTTTTGTATGGGAAGGTACGATAAGTGAGTGGGGTGCATAATCACAGATAACACTTGTTTCTTTTTTTAATATCCTGTTCAAAGCCTCACATATCCCGCATTCCTTAGCAGCAAAAGCTTTAGACGCAGAGAAAGCGTTTGATAGAGTGGAATGGCCTTACCGTTTTTGCACACTTAAATGGTTTGGTTTTGGTCCAAAAATGATTTCTTTAATTTCCATTTTGTACTGTAATCCACAAGCGGCAGTATATGTGAATTGTGAAACTTCTTATTTCAAATTGGGTAGAGGTGTTCTGCAAGGCTGCCCTCTATCGCCGTTCCTTTTTAACCTAGCCCTAGAACCTTTTTTGTCAAGAATTCATCAAAATGAAAACATCCATGGTTTTGACTTTAAAGAGACTCAAATCAAAACGGCAGCTTATGCTGATGATGTGCTCTTATTTCTCTTGCAACCTCAATCTTCTCTCCCTGCTTTTCATCTCTGGTTATAAATTGAATATAGATAAATGCAGAATTTTACCCCTAACAAAATACACTTTCAAAGCTGATTTTGCCACCTCAGGATTCACATGGAGTCCCAAACATATTAAGTATTTAGGCTTACAGTTTACTTCTTCTATTTCAGGAACAATCTCGCATTGTATGGAAAATTGTACACAGAGATTATCCTCTTTAACTGTGAAATGGCACCCTCTTTACCTATCTTGGTGGGGTCGCTAAGACACTATAAAAATGATGCTGTCCCCTATAATCCTTTATACAATTTCCAATATTCCACTTTCTATTCCCTTCACATTTTTTAGAAAATTCAATTTGATCCTTTCCTCTTTCTTGTCGAGTAATAAAAAATCACGTATGTCCATATCGGTGGTTTTCTGTTTGTGCGGAGAGGGTGTTAGGAGTATAGAGGGCTCGGGAATTGTGGTGCGATGGCCACCATCTTGGTGGTGGTTGGCAGGCCAGACAGGGAAACTCTATCATTTCCTGGTAGGGGGAGCATAAAGCCCACATGGAGGCGCGAGGGCGCAGGGGGTGCGCCGCCGGCCTGCCAAAAGCAAGCCCATCTGTGCCCGTCAGCGGCTGGCCAAGGCCAGGGGCCCCAGACTATGTCCATTTTTTTCACTACTCATCTGCTGACTTGAAATACCTTCGGAGAGACTGGTATCTAGACCCTCACAACAGAGCATGTTAAACTTGGGGATCCTTGGCTTGAAGGACGCCCACTGTAAACACTTTATGGAACCTCCCATTCAGGCGTCCCTTAGTATGCATAGTAAACCCTTAAAGTCTCCAACTGGCCCCGCCTGTCTGGAACAGGAGAAATTGTCAATTTGCTATCTTAATACCCGATCGTTGGTGAAACACCAACTTGAGATTTTTTACCTCCTCGACACTGACAAACCAGACATACTTCTGTTATCCGAAACTTGGTTGACAACCAAGTCTAGTCCTGATATTCTTGCAGCTATCCCAGATAATTACTATATCATCCAGTCCAATAGGCAAGATAACAGAGTTGGAGGAGGTGTGGCAGCCGTGATAGCCCAAAGGCACAAATTTACTTCCCTTGCGACTATAGAAATCCCTCTAGTTGACTATCTCTTGCTCAAGCTCGATTCCAACGACTTCTCCTTGGTCTGTGCCATTTTCTATAGGCCTTTGCTCCCTATACCTATACTTCCGCAGGCGCTGAGCGAGGCCATCGCGGAATTGGCCATAAATCACGCCAAATTGCTGATTGTGGGCGATTTCAACTATTGGCCCAATAATATACGGGATAGCCCTCACTCAGCTGAATTCACTGATCTGCTGACAGGTATGAATTACACACAGCACATCAAAGTAGCCACTCACATTAAGGGACACACCCTAGATCAGATCTGGTCCACCAACCTAGTGATAGCCGACCTTTGAATATCTCCATGCTCATGGTGGGACCATCATTTTATTACCTTCACCCTCCGAGTATTCCCATCCCCAAAGCGTTGCCCTCAGTCACTACTATGGCCAGGAATTGGAGTCGGTGGATACCAAAGAATTTGGCACCTTATTAGCTGCATCTAAAACCCCTGGCTTGATTGTATGTCCACACATTCAAGCGGAAAACATTAATGCCTGGCTGGAATCCACCAGAGACAGTCTTGTTCCACTGACAGTTAAAAATATGAGGCCACATGATGCACAGCGTTGGTTCTCTGACGATCTGAAGGCAATGAAATTAGCTTTGTGACAAACTGAACCGAAGTGGAGACAGGACTACTGCCCTCACAAAAAGACCATCTTTATGGCAGCTCTTACAGACTACAAAAGCGCCATCCTCAGAACCAAATCTGAATACTTCTCCTCTAAAATCCTGGAATCCACGAACTTGTTAAACCTGATCATGTCACAGCTAAGTCCATTCCGTCCCAATTTTTATACATAAAATAATACATATTTTGTTGGAAAAATTATTAACATCAAATCTAGCATTCTTCAGTCCTCAACACTACCAAATCTCCGAGGGTCCCATATTAGCCCTTTTCATCTGGATCAATTCCCTCTCATTACCCAAGAGACTTCTGTCTCTTTACTTAAGAAGGTCTGCACTGGCTGTCCCTCTGACGACTGCCCTCCTCATATCCTTCGGGAAGTTTTCCTTCATTGTCCCGACCCCCCATGTCGCTTCTTAATAATTCACTTACCAAGGGCATTGTCCCCAACCTTTTTAAGAATGCGGAAGTTGTACCTAGTCGAAAAAAAAACAGGCTCTGATCCCGCCATCCCCAGCAATTTTCATCCTATATCACTACTACCCTTCCTGAGAAAAATTCTGGAAGCCCATGTGGCCAACTGCCTTAGCACCTTTGTGGAACAGTCACACTATCTTGACCCACACCAAGCGGGCTTCAGACCCCAACATTCTACAGAGTCTGATATTTTAGCAGTTCTCGACGAACTACGTAGGGGGGCTGACCAGAGCTCCACGCAAGCCCTGGCACTCCTGGATCTCTCAGCAGCCTTCGACACGGTCGACCACTGTCTGCTGGTCGACTGGGTCAAGAGCGCGGGGATCCTGGCCATCTCACTGGAATGGATATCTTCCTTTCTCAGTGACTGCTTTCAAGCAGTCCGTCTCGCTATTTTTCTGGCTGAGAAAAGGAGACTGACATGTGGGTTCCCACAGGGTTCATCGCTTTCCTTTCTCCTTTTTAGTTTGTATATTTTTCCTTTAATTTTGGCCCTTCAAAAGAGAGATGTGGTTATATTTAACTATGCTGACGACCTCCAGTTAGTGTTTAATACTGACTCTTCCCCTTTAGCCATGGAAAACTTCCAATCCACTATGTTATTCATAAGCAACTGGATGAATACACATCACCTCAAGTTAAATCCAGACAAAACCTAGCTGATCCTCACTAGGGGCCCATCAAATCCCTGGAACTCCAATTTTTGGCCATATTCACTGGGCTGCCCTCCATCTCCTGTCAGCTCGGTTAAAAGTCTGGGAATAGTGATACGTAACAATCTCACATAGACGGCACAGATAAATGCTGTGGTCTCCGCTTGTTTCTTCCACCTTCGGAGAATTCGCAAAATAAGCAGATTTTTAACTATTGAGGCCCGGACTCATGTTATACTGACTCTGGTTATGTCGCGTATCGACTACACCAACTCTCTGTATACGGGCATTCCAGCCTATCATTTATGTGGGCTCCAACTGGTGCAGAACCAAGCCGTTAGGCTCGTTTATGGTCAACCTAAATCTCATCATGTGAAGCCTCTGCTGAAAAACTTACACTGGCTTCCTGTGACCCAACGTTGTCTTTTTAAACTAGGCTGCACAATTTACAATTTACAAAGCCTTGTCAGAGCGTGGTCCGGCCTTCATTGCATCTAAAATTTGGTGCTATGTCTCTTCCCGTGCCCTAGGCTCTGCAAATATGAATTTGTTGACCCCTTGCTCATTCAAATGTAAAAAACACGGGGGCCTAAGAATCTCGTCCTTGTCTCCACAATTGGCTCCCCGAACTACATCTGTCTACTTCCTATACTCAGTTTAGGAAGTCTCTCAAAACTTGGTTATTTGTTCAGGCATACAACTGAAAGTTCAATTTTCTTGTCCCAGCTACTGATTGACCCCGCTTAGCGCCAAGAAACCGTTGATGAACGTGTTATTTATAAATTGTTTATAACCTAACATCTCAAAATTGACTTGTCCAAATTCAGAGGGTGGTTTCAACTTCCCTGATTTTCCTAATTATCATAAGTTTTTTTACTTCGTCAAGTTTCGAGATGGCTCTCCGAGTCTCTTGCGGATTGTCCTCTCTGGGCTAGACTTGAACAGTCCTTCATTTCTCCTTTCTCATTTCAAGAATACTTATCCTTCACACATAAGCCACAATCTCTATCCACTCCTATAATTAAACATACTTCCAAAATCATACCATTAGTCTCTTCTTCAACCCCCATAGATTGGAACTCCTTTCTCAACTCCACCACATGGCATAACACTAGCATATTAATACACAATATTCCTTTATATTGGAAATCCTGGTGACAGAGGTTTAATTTGTGTACATCAATTATATGTATGGAATGAGATTATGTCTTTCCCACAGGCTTGTAGTTATTTTGTCCTTCCTGCATCTTTACAGTCTAAATATACTCTCTTGGTACAAGCTATCCAAGATGTCCACACCCATTACACAACAACCTCACGTCCTTCCACTGACCCTATGGTTCCTCCTGTCAATAAACTAAATACTCTTTTACTTAATAATCCTAGGGCCTCTGTCATATATGACTATTTACACAATTCACTCAATCCAAGTGAAAAAAACAAGTTAGAGTTATCTTGGGAAAAAGATTTAGAGGTTTGTTGGCCAATAGAATTATGGACCAAGATTTGGAATAAAATCAGGAAATCCTCTAGAGCAGTGAATACCACACAGACACTATTTTTTATTTATAACAGACTCTTACTGTCCCCACTTATTCTACATGCAAGACATGCTGATCTCTCGGACGTTTGCTGGACTTACTCCTAACCACATACTGATCTGTTTCACTTACATTTTTATGTGTACCCATTCATACCTTTTGGGAAAATGTATGGTCTCAAATTAATTTGATCTTTGATTCCAGATGTTCTTTTTCTGCTTCTCATATCTTCTTAGGAAGTTTATCCCCTATTTGGGCGGGATGCGAATCCAATGTAAAGATAATAGATTTGTTGCTAGCAGTTGCCTTTCAACAAATAACCAAGAATTGGAAAGACTGTACTAAATGGTCTTATCAAGCATGGTGGTATGCTGTCTGTTACAACCATAGACTGGACACAACTTTTGTGTATCCTTTACATATGGCATCAAAACGTTCAGCTTTATGGCTACCTGTTACATTGTTTCTTGATGTTAGCGCCAGACGCTCTCTGCCTTTGAATCCCTTACAGCAAGAAGTGTTTAAACCTCCATGACTTCCCTCATTTTAATATTATAAAATCATATTTCATTATATATTCTTTTGTTCTCCGACTGGCTGCATATTACTGTTTTTCTCCTTTTGTATTATATGCTAAACTGACTTACACAATTACTTTCTTTACTTCTCAATTTTAAATTGCTTCATTGTATGTAATCTTTCTTTGTTATAATATCTTTTGTATTACTATTTTACTTTCCCGAGATAAACATACCTTTTTCGAACTGAAAGTGATTTGCCCAGAATCACATGATGTTGAGCGACCCTGCCAAGACTCGAACCCGGTTGCCCAGCTTCGAGGTGATCACTCTAGCTATTAGGCCACATCTGAACTACACAGTGAATGGGGAGAATGGTTGACACCATACGGCTATGATGAGGAAAACTTGAAAGTAATGCAGATTACCAGTAAGAAATCAAGACGGAAACCATGTCTGAATATCACATTAATCTCTGGTGTTAAGAGACAAGTCTGACAACAAGCAGTAATAATTTGCCATTCTGGTGCCATTGCAGGGCTCTTCTTTTAATATTTCATTTTCCATTTAAAATTAACTTTGGGACTCTATTTATGCTGAAAAATTTTGAAGAGCCCTGATATTCTGTTCCATAACTGGCCTCCATAACATAACGGGGCAGTCTGGACAATGGCGTAGGAAAAAAATCTTGACGAAAAGCGTCATTTCACACTAATGTGTTTTTAGGATTCAGGCGTGTCCACGGGAGTTCGAGGGCTGACAAAGCTATCAATGTGTTATTTTATTATGTAGAATATTCGTGCTTCACTTTTGTTTAAATAAAACGGTCATTGTTCACCATAAACCTACAAACCAGCTGTGAAGAGGCCGGCTTCAAAGCCATTCCAATGCTCTGCGTCCACAGCCCCTCCCTCCCTGTCGAGGCCAGAGCGCCCTTCCCTTTTCGGGGCTGATTGTCTCAAAGGCTGAGGCCCCGTTCTTGGCACGAGAAGAGAAAGATGAAAAAGTTATTTTAGGTGCAATAAGGGCTTCAAATATTTGCCATATCGTATGAGATAAGCACACGAATGGCCTTTTGTTGAAAGAGCACATGCCACGTGGCAGGGTATTTCTTAAAACGAGGAAAGACAATCTTTTGTTCCTGCTGTTTTGATAGGGATGTTTTTAAAGGGCGAATGTGCCACTACAGTTAGTGTGTGGCTGAATCGAGAACATATTGGATGCTGTCAGAATTTATTCATGTTCAATATATTCTCACATCATCCAGAATAAGGCTACAGCTATCACAATTACACTGCAGTAGCATAACTGTATGTAACGAGTATTTGAACTAGAAAATGTTACTTTCAGTGATGTTTCTCTGTCTGTCTGCACTCTGTCAGAAGGCAGCGTTGTGGTCAAGGTTGTTAGACTCGTGCATGTTACTGTCAGGTCTAGTGCATGCTTGCACATATGACATCATCACCCATTCGATTCCCAGAGAACCTACATGCTGCCTGTCCATGGAATGTATTGGCACGAGCCTTTCTTTAACTATGGGGGACTGGAGGAGCCAATGAAGGAGTAAAGACCATGTATTAGCATCATGCCTACTGTCTTATGATGACAACATCCAAAATGACCAAGTCGTCCCCACTGTTACACCGTAAAAGCGTATTCAGAAGTCTCCAGCAGAGGAGGTCTAACGAGGTGCAGAGAAGGGATGCCCCCAATAAAGAATGCAAGGCGTTAAACAGAACACAGTGGGCCCGACTCACAAAGATATTTGCTAACTTAAGTTAATCAAAATCATGTAAATGTCATACTTTATTAGTGCTACTTAACGTAGTGATTCACAAAACACTAATTTGTACATGTAAATGATTCTACACACACAGCCATTAATGCACACAAGCACACAGACACACATAACCGTATAATATCAGTATTGCAGGATTTCCTATGTATCCAATTCGCTAACGGAGACAGGTTGGGGGTATTCCATGGAACAGACACCGCAACAAGTAGGTGAACATCCATAGACATGCAAGGAAGGAAGGGTAGCAGGCACACGTCTGTGAACCAACTCCTGCCAAGGGCAGGTTTAAGTCTGTTTCTAGATTGGGGAGGGGACAGCCCCAAAAATGTACAACTAAGGACTTTTTTGTGCTGGTCCATTAACTATGACATAGAGGATTCAGACTGGCAGAAAGCAGACATGCTTTCATGGCTTTCCGGGTTGCAAGAAGATCTGATCAGCTCATTCCCGTCTTGAATGCCCTGGCGGTATGTCATCATGGGGCCAGTGTACTGTGTGTTTTTAAAGGTTTGTTAGGGATGTGCAGAGGCACACCCTGGAATGTTAAGCTATCCCATATGTTCCACACCCATTGATGAATTTCTTCCAGGGAGAGAGTGTGCTGAAGAATGGCGCTTATCTCTATGATATTTTTGTTGATTCATTTGAAATTTTGAAGCACTGATCCCATATTTGCAAATATATTGTATTGAGAAAGAATCAATTCTTGTATCACAAGAAACATCTGCCTTACCAATTTTCAAACACGTATTACAAAATTTAAATCATGGAAAAAACAAAGAGAACAAGTTTCATGGCCCAGAAAATTGGCAACAGCAAGAAATAAAGTTTGTCAGATCAGACAAATACAGTCTGTTGAAACTGTGCTGACTATACCTTGTGTATTCACTATGAAAATGCTGCATTAACCACTGGCAATTGAATGAACGAATGAATGAATGAAAATATTTTATAAAGTACGCCCATACCCGAGGGTGTCGTAGCGGTAAAGAAAAAGGAGAAGAAAAGAAAGAAAGAGAGGGCGGAAAATAGAACACTGTAGAGTTAGTAGGATCGAACCTGGTACATACGGCAGCCAATCCAACTACTTATGTTAATAGCCGTTTTCCACTGCTTCCTAAATTGCATCAGGAAGGCTTGACCTCACAGCGACATAGGGAGTAGGTTCCACCATTTACCTGCACATATGGAGAAAGCCCAAACCCCTCCATCTAGCTTTGGTAAATCTGGCAGTATTAACCGGCATAAAGAGCTAGATCTGAGGTTTCTGCTTGGCATATACCAAGAAAAATGCTCTTGTAGGTACTTTTGGCCAGTCAGATGAAGGGCCTTGTGAACCAGGCACATGGCCTTGAAAATAATCCTCTTTCGTACTGGGAGCAAATGAAGATTTTGTAGTGATTCAGACACAGAGTTAAATTTAGGAATTTTCAGAAGTACTCTTGCTGCTGCATTTTGCAGAGCCCGCAGCTTCCGTATCACACACTTCTGAGCACCCAAGTACAAGGCATTGAAGTAATCCAGTTTAGAGAAAACAAGAGCTGATATGACTGTCTTTTGAAGGTCATGGGGGATAAATGGGAAGTTTTTTTCAAAATCTTCAACACCAAAAAACCAGAAGAGGTAATAGAGTTGCTCTTGAGTATCTGTGTAAGTGCATTCAATCTAAGTAAACCTCTAGTAATAAATGCAATCTGTGCCTTTGCATCTTGACCTATGAATACAGGGCAATTCAAGCGTTTAACATGTATCAATTTCAATTTTTAGTAGTAACTTAGAAACTCTGTAAAAACAGCTGGTGCCACCATAATAAAAATTCAGTATGAACTGTCTAATCCCAATAAGCAACCATGAGCCAATGCAGACACCCTTGCACCCTTGCACTAGGGTAACTGCGTTCTCTAAAGCATAGGGGGCTTAATTTATGAATTGTTACCACAAGAGAGCGCCACAGGCCTTCCTGCTGGGCTGCCCTTTGGCAAAAGGAAAGGGCAGGAATGTGGCATATCTATCAGATACGGTGCATTTCTGTCATTGTCCCCTGCCCTGGCACACAATGGGCTGCTGTGCGCCAACTCACACACCTTTGCATCATGGTGCAAGGGTGCCTGCGTTGCAGGATGATTATTTTTGTGCAGGAAGGGAGACCTTCCTGCACAAAAAAAATCACAGGAAGCTTTATCCTCCTTTTATGTCTGCTGCAGAATGCAGCACACATAGAAAAAGGAAAAACGAGGACAATTAAAGATATTTATCCTCGTTGTGCCTCCCTTATGCCTGCTCTGGGAAGGCATTAGTTTTTGGCGCTGCTGCAGAGTTACGATTTATTGTAAATCTGGGGCAGAGTCATAAAGCTATCGTTGTTGTTCGGAAAGCCCTCTGCAACACTTATTGCATGCCCCTTTCACGTAGAAAACTGCATTAAAGAGAACGATATTTACAAGGCAGCATTAAGCCAAAAAATGTGGTTAAGTGCTGCCTGGTAAATGTGGAGCAGGCTCCTAGCCCACCGGAGCATCAGAAAAAGTTATGCACCATTGGCGCAAGGGGCTTATAAATAAGCCCCAGGGTTTTAAAGCGTGAAGTCCCTTTCAAGTCACAAACAATGCCTTAAAGCTTTACCCATTTTGTGTGTGTGCGGTACAATGCAGCACACATGCACAGTAGTAAAGCTAGAGAGAAATTAAACAATTCTCATCATTGCATTGGCCTCGAGGAGGTGAAGGTTTTTGGTGCAAACCAATGTCTACGATTCTTTGTAGATAGGGATTTGCAACAAAACCCATGGGTGGTTGCATGGTAGCACCCATGCACCACCCGTGGAACACCCCAGACGTAGAGTAGTGTGTGGCAGTGAATTGCGATTCTTTGTGTTACTTTGGATACAATCCAAAGCAAATCCAAAATTGTATAGGAAAGTAAAGCTCATGCTAACACTTTTAGTTGGATTTGCATTACAAAAGTACCACAAAGCAGATACAAAGCAATACTAAGTTATTTAATTAGTAGGATACCACTATTATAGAGCTACTTTATTTCCTAACCAGAATTACTTAGGTGTTTTAAGGTAGTTTCTTATGAAATGGCCTGAGATACTAAAATAAAAGCACTATTATGCATTTTAACTGTATTATCTTGAGTATTTAATGGTCCCTGAGCATCCACAAAGTATAATTTCTAGAATGCTGATATTAGAAACAGCGTAGGATTGTATTAGAATGTATTCGATAGACTTGATGACAACAATGGTGGACATCTATATGGTCTGCAATATGCTATTGAAAACTCCTTTTTATGTATTACTCCAAATTTTGTGTAGTAGAGCAAACCGGGCCCCCCACTAGCTCGACAGTAGAAAGTACAATGAACCACCTTCGTCTACCTGAACACAACAAAAAGTGGTAAATTAAGAAAAGTATAAATGGTCAGCCTTGTATTTAAGCCATATACCATGCATTCTTGCAGTATTAACAGGCTAGAAAACCTTTTATTAAAAGAATACTTTTAAAAAACTATTTTGCGATCTACCTGTGAATTTGAAGTTCCCTTATACACACACAAATGTCCCTGTGAGCAGATTAGCAAATTCCATGAGAAAAATGGTTGCTTTTTAAATTTGTGGGGAAGCATGTGCTTCTCTGGAACTTCCAGTTACCGATTTCCCATCATTATGAGACTTTGAGAAGTATCATGTTATCTTTCAAATATTGTTGGGCATGCAAACGAGTGAGCATATTTGAGTCACTGGAGATACCAAGGCTGGTTCACTCACCATCAATTAATTAGCACCAAGAGTGCATGGACTGTTTCAGAATCGTAAAAGTTGTATGGTTCTTTACTGAGTTCATTTTCTTCTATGTTCATAGGACCTAGCCTGAAATGCATTGGGCATATGTGTTTGAGTTATAAGAAAACTATATAAAAAAGTTGCAAATGGGCATCTAATGTCTACATGAGTTGGATAACATAAGAAATATAAAGATTATTCTGGATTTAATGTAAAATAGAAAAAAATGCATTATGTGAACTTTTAAACATATAGTTATAATAATATGTAGTACAGTACACCTTAAAATTGTAATAATTTTTAAAACAAAATAGCTACAATACTATTAATCAACAATAAACATAAATGAGTTATTTTAGCAATGGCAGTGTTTAATGGTACTATATACATAGTTATTCAAATAAATAATATATAACTAATAATTGTAACCCATAACATGGTGCAATTAAGTTTGAGGGTGATGAGAGAGATTTTGAGAGAGAGGTCAATTGTTACTGTTTCGCAGGTGGGTATTTGTAGTACCGTGTGCCTCCGTAAACCCCTCCTTTTTATTAAATCCTTTCGATTTGGTAGTAACTATTCCCTATTTTCGAGCAGTTCCCCCTTTCTTCCTTCCACCTTCCACCTAAATCATAGGCTTATGAATGCAGAGATCTCCACCACATTGGCGGAAATCTCAACATATAAAAGTCTCCACATGTAGGTTTGTGAATAGCAATTTATAGTGCATAATTAATACCGCCTTCCAACTACTTTACAAATCCACACACTGCAGTTTGGCAATTGGGACCTAAGAGTTCAGATCTAAGAAAAGCAAAGAACACACAAAGGATACAATACTAAGAGAATGTGTGTGAGATAAAAAGTGGGTAATGTCGTAAGAGTGCGGATTTCAGCAGACGATGACGAGGGAAAATGAAATAAATAGTTAATTTTCCCTTGTCAACGTCCGTCGAATCCCCCTACCTCTGCCCCCCCCCCCCCCGACCGGGCCTACCACTTTTACCTGCACGGGCCGCAAATGAAATGTCGGCAGGTGTGGGAGAGATACAAATAGCAACAGTGCTTAATTTGTAAAATAATAAGTGCTGGTGCTAAAGATTTCTCAGAAGCCCGCGGCCAGTGCTATAAAAGGTCGAGGTGGTGAATACTATGGCTGCGTTGTCTTGATTCCACCTCATGCCTCTGTCATTCACCACCAGAACTCCCCCGCCCCTTTACCTCACTCTTTAATATTCTTTTTCTTCCTTTTTCTCCCTTTGTTACTGTCTTTCCGTTTTTCTCTCCTTCCTTCTTTTCCTTTATTTGTGTTTTTCTCTCTCTTACTTTGGATCAAAGTATGTTAAGAAAAAATAAGTGCCAGGACCTAAATTAAGTGTTGGTGGGTCCTACCGGCAATCACTTACTCGCAAAAAAGGTTGACTGCAATATTTTAAATGGGACAGAATTGGTAATTCTCTATAGAATCCCCATATATTCAAGTGTTCACAAGCCAGCAATAATTTGAATTAACCGATTGTCAATATATGAGACACTTTCAGCAGAAGCACATACAGTCAGTGGGAACAGATACTTCAAAAACATACCTACGTTACATTTACTAGGACACAGCCACAATATATTTAATAGCACCACACACACACACACACACACACCCTGCATGATGAACCCCCTCCCCGTGACAGCCACTTTACTTTTAAAGGCACAGCAGTACTACATGCAACGAAGCGTCGTATCACCTCCCAGCAAAACAGCTACCTTTCTTTCTTGTACTTTTGGGGTGCCTCACATAAGCACCTGGCATATGTTTCTATCCTCATCTGTTTTTAACTCACACCAGTGCGTATTCATGTATTATTTAGTAACGTAAATCATGTGTCAGTTGTGAAGATGGCTGGCTCAGACACACTTCTTCTTTCCCTCATTTTTTTTCCTGTTCTCTGTTAGTGCTATGGAAATAGTCCACACTTTGCTACCCTCGGGCTGTTAGCTCCCGCACCTGACAGAGCTGGAAGGCGCTTGCAACTTTGGCAGTTTAAGGAGTGGTGGTGGCTTTGTGGCTTTGGAGCACTGCTGTGTCTGAACCTGCGCTGTACAGGGTTAAGTTAAAGGCCCTGCTCTGGCCCCTGCCGTTCACAGCCTTCTCCGGGCCGGGCAGTGGCATTTTACTTGCATGTGCAATTAAAATGCCACTTCCCGGCCCAGTATATATTAGAGTGGTCCCAGTGAAGTGGTAACATTGGAGTAAGATGGGAAGAAAAATTCAAAATAACATTCAAGATTAAGTAAACAAAGTGGCTATTATCTCAATGTTATTTAATCACATTGAAAATATGCATCTATGCAAAGAACAAATCTTGAGTTACATATAAGGATAACAAATTTCAATCTAACAGTGACTGGAAAGGAATGAAAGAAGGGAGGGGGTGATTGAGATGTGATAGTAAAAAATAGTATGTGGTGGTGACATAAAATCACAAGCAATTCTGGCATATATTCTTCATAAGCTGAGTAGTCTGGTACAATTTCATCAAAGTACACAAAATATATACACAATTGCCACGTAACACAGAAATTCACAGTATATTCATTACTGTTGAATGAATTGGCGAAAGTTCAAGTGCCGACGTTTCGACCCCATTTGGTGTGTAGTTATTTTGAACCTTACTCAGGACAAGTGAAAAGTGGTATGGGGTGAGGGCACCTAAAAAGAAAGAGGGATGGTGTGTCATAACCTGACTGAAGACAGGAGAGTTAAAAACAAACTCCCAACTAGGAGGGCAAGATTATTTATCTTTACCATAAATGTGGGGGCGAGGGGCCTCTCACAGAGGTCAATCGTGGAGGAAGTAGGGGCTCTGTAGCTCTCAAGGAGGTACTCTGGGTAGGAGTGAGAAGACATCTGTGGGAAGAAGGGATGTGTCAGCCAAGCTAAATGGTGCGTAATAACAAGAAGGTCTAATTAACAATACAAAAAAGGACACCGCAAACTTACTGAATGTAAATAGGTATTGTAATGGTCCCATCAAAGGAAAGAATCCTTCACAGTCAGGCCGTGAAATCCCAAATGAACTGGTGAAACATCAGGAGCCCAGAGTCAAGCAAGGGCGATAAGCAGAATAAATCTGAGGGGAGAGGAGAAACCAGCTAATAAGTGCGCCCCAGCAGACATAGTTCAATACTGAATTACCAAGATGCAGTGGCACATAGGAAGCATTGATTATCAACCAACGCGTGTTTGAGGTAAATACAAGTAAATGAGTGCTTAGGGAAGGATGTGCAAATGTAGCTCGTGACCATGATGGTAGCGATGCTGCATGGGCATGGAAAGGTTCCAAAGGTCGACAAGGATGGTCGACATACATGGAAGAGCGTTATGTCAAATGCACGGATATGCGGTGAAATAAACAGAGCGAACCGGAGTGTCAAAGAACAGTCTTCAAAATTTTAAATGAGACTGTGTCAGTGTTTGGTGCACGCTAGGTATGCCGACGTGATCGTGGCTGCTAATGGTGCAGAAGAATATAATGAGAAATGATGCCTCTGCTAGGAAATGAAGGCATTAAAACACAGACCGTGGCAATGTTGAATGAAAGCTAGCGATGCCGTGCTGAATGTGTCCACTAGTGATAAAAACGAACTCGGTCCTGCAGGAAAGGGTGAACACAAGTACCTCTGCCAATTAAGGATGCCGATAATCACAGGCCGCGGTAGGCGGGTGAAAACTCTAATGTGAAAACGGGTCAGAAATGAAAAATGAATTTTTAAGTTCAAAAAGAAATTTTATTGAGGTAATAAAAGGAAAGTTTACAAAATAAGTTGCAAAGAATGACAAGCAAAATCATAGAACAAGAGAAATACTGGAAATAATCAAAACCGGTAATTGGCTCATTATATAACAGTGATGAATACAATATGAAAATAAAAGAATGAAAAAAGATAAGAAAATACAGTCTAGATACAAGACAGTTTAAAGTAATAGCAAAATGTTGAATAACTTACAGGAAATCATGGAGGTTTAGGAACTTCTTGTTGTAATGGGGATGGAGACAGAGAATTTGCGGCACTCAGATCATAAAATAATGTGACTGGATTCCACAATTCTCTCCGTTTAGAAGCTAAAATCAGAGGATAAACAAAAGTCGTGTCCAGTCTATGATTATAGCAGACAGCATACCACCATGCCTGATAGGATATCCTAGTGAAATCTTTCCAATTCCTGGTAATTTGTTGGAATGCCACCGCTAACAATAAGTCAAGAATTCTAACCCTGAAAGTACATTGATCCCAAATGGGAGAAATACTCCCTAGGAAAATGTGTGAGATTGAGAAAGAATGTGTGGAAGAAAAAATCTTGTTGATTTGAGACCAAACCTGCACCCAAAAAGTGTGAACAAGGGGGCATTTAAAAAGCATATGAAATAGGTCCGCGTTTGGTGAAGAGCAGGACCAACATTTGTCAGATACGTCGGAATATTGTTTGCTAAGAACGAGTGGTGGGAATAATAAACGATTATAAACAAAAAATAATGTCTGAACTGTATTAGCAGCTCTGGAGGGTTTACGAATCTTCAACCACACCTTATCCCATAATTCAATAGGCCAGGATACCTCCAAATCTCTCTCCCAGGCATCTTCTATTGTGGTTTTCGTGCGTGAAAAAATGTGTATATAGTTGAAGCCTTCGAACGTTTAAGAAGCAAGGATTGCAACGTGTTAGTCTCAGAGGGCATGTGGTTTGCTGTAGGGGAAGAAGTGTGAAAAGTATCAAAAGCATGTTGCAGTGCAAGTGTCAATGACCAGTATTTAGCTCTGAAACTAGGAGGCAAAGCAAGAGAAGTGGCGGCCAACTCAAATGGAATGATCTGATTATGGTGGAATAATTGACGTACCCAAATAAGGCCACGTGATCTCCAGGATTTCCAAAAAATCGATTTATTTTTAATTAAAATGGACGTGTTGTGCCAAATGGGTTGATCAAAGAAGGATGAAATGGGAAGGCTAGGAAGAATTTTAGAGGTGTGTTTAAGAATGGGAGTGGATAAAGCCTGAGGTTTACCTGAAAACATAAGGTATTCCTTGAAAGTAAAAGGAGATATTAAAGATCGTTCCAAGGCCAACCAAAGAGGAGAGGGCAATGAGGGATCCGAAATCCATTTTGACGCTTGATTCAATAAAAAGGATTTGTGGTAGAGGGGGAAGTTCGGAAAATTCACCCCACCTTCTCCTTTAAGGCGCATTAATCTAGATAAGGACATACGAGATTTTTTATGTCCCCATAAAAAAGAAGACAAAATTGAATTGATTTTCTTGAAGTATTTCAAGGATATAGCAAGTGGTATATTAGATATGGTGAATAAAACAATAGGAGAAAGCATCATCTTGATTGTGTCCAATCTTCCCCACCACGACAAATATAAAGAATGCCATTTGGTAGTGAGTGTAGTCAATTTTTGTAAGCAATCTTCCATACACCTAATTACTGTTCCTGAAATAGAAGATGTAAAATGGAGGCCTAAATATTTAATAAAATTGGGACTCAAGGTAAAACCGGAGGCAGAAAAGTCATCTTTGAAAGTAACTTTGGTAAGGGGTAATATTTTGCATTTATCTTTATTCAATTTGTAGCCGGATACTTGTGCAAAAGAGGTAACTACATCTAGAAATGCGGGAAGGGATATGTCTGGTTGGGAGAGAAATAATAAGACATCGTCAGCATAAGCTGCCATCTTAATGTGACAATCTTGAAATTTAAAGCCATGAATTGTATCGTTTTGACGGATTCGTATTAAAAAAGGTTCTAAAGCAAGATTAAACAAAAAAGGCGAAAGCGGGCAACCCTGCCACACTCCTCTATTAAGGGACAAATAAGAAGATACGCCCCCGTTTGCCGAAATTGCCGCTCTAGGGTGAGAGTATAAAAGCGAAATCAGGGTGGAAATTTTAGGTCCAAAACCGAACCACTTCAGAGTATTGAACAAATATGGCCACTCAACACGATCAAAAGCTTTCTCCGCGTCTAAGGCTATCGCTGCAAGGGGATGAGAACAACGTGAGGACTTGGAGAGAATGTCAAAAAATAGTCTCGTATTATCCGACAACAGTCTACCCTTGACAAAACCTGATTGTTCCTTGCCTAAAAGATCGGGTAGGAAAGATTCTAAACGCAATGCTAATGCCTTTGAAAAAAAATTGTAATCAATATTAACTAAAGAAATAGGACGATAGTTTCTACAATACTGCAGGTCTTTACCTGGCTTCGGGATAATACAAATAAGAGCATCAGAAAAAGAACCAGAAGCAGAACCTGTTTGAACGAAAGTGGAGAGAAGAAAATGTAATTTGGGAATGAGTAGTTTTGAAAAGAAAGAAAAGAATTCGACAGTAAAACCATCGGGACCTGGCGCTTTTCCATATTTGAGAGAGTTAAGGGCATGTCGGAGATCTTGTTGTGTGAGGTCCAATTCTAATGAGGAAAGATCTGGAATAGAATCGAAAGGTGAAGAAATTTTTGACAAAAATTGAGAAATGGAATGCTCAGAGGAGGAGGATTCAGAGGAATACAATGTTTCATAAAAGTGCAAAAATTCTTGTAGAATCTCTTCATTTTTATGTTTTAGAGAGCCATAAATTGACTCGATATTGACTTTGTTCTGTTTTACCTTCAAATAATTTGCCAATAGTTTCCCAGCCTTGTTATGCCCACCATAAAATTTGGCGCTAGATTTTAAAAGATAATTAGAGGCATTATACGTGGAATCTTTATTAAATTTGAAGTTTAGTGGCAATGAGGTCATTTAAGCAATCTTTAGATTTGGAGGTATAATATGAATGCTCTAATCGTTTAATTTTAGAAAAAAGTTCATTAGTGGCTTGTTGAGCTTTCCTCTTTCTGCGAGACACGTAGGTAATAATAAAGTCCCTAGCTGATGCTTTAAAAGCGTCCCACACAACGGGGAATTGAATTTCATCCGTGTGATTAAGTAAAAAATAGTCATGAAAAAAGGAGGTAAAGGAAGAAACAAATTGTGGATCAAGAAGAAGAGCATTATTAAAACGCCATTTTTTTTTAATGGAAGTAGGCTTTTGTAAAACATCCAAATTTATAGAAACTGGGGCATGGTTGGAAATTAAGATGGAGCCAATGTCAGAAGAAATAAGAGATTGAGTAAGGTGATGCGAAATAAAAAAATAGTCTAGTCGGGATTGAGTTTGGTGAGGGGGAGAAAAGAAAGAGTATTCTCGAAGGGTGGGATTACAGAGTCGCCTTGCGTCAATAAGCTTGAATTGTGCAATGAGTTGTGTAAAAGATTTTTGTGACTTGTGAGGGATGTATACACTAGATGAGTGTCTATCTAAAAATGGGTCGAAAACTTCGTTGCAGTCACCCACAAGAATGAAATTGTCTATATAATGTTGGGTGATGAGTGGTGCCAAAGAGGTCCAAAATGCGGCATCACCATTCGCTGGAGCGTAAACATTTAGGATGGAAATGGGGACATTGTCTAGAGTGAAATTCACTAAAACCCATCTGCCTGAAATATCTGCAAAATGCGTTACTGATTTGATGTGAAGATTCTTTCTAAACAAAATCAAAATTCCGTTACGCTTACCATCACCTGGGGAGAAAAACACTTCACCCACCCAACCCCTCTTTAGCTTAACAGACTCATCAGCTGATAAATGCGACTCTTGTAGGCATGCTATATCTGCATTTAGCTTGGCTAGATGGGATAATACTCTCTGTCGTTTAATTGGTGAATGTAAACCTCTAACATTCCAAATTATTATTTTTAAAGGCATACAGTAAGTTTAGAAAAACATATCAAAAAAACGGTTAAGGAATAAATCTGAAGAATATACACAAGGAAGGCATATAAACAGGTAAAGAAGAAACAACATAAACCAATTACAATAATTCCATGAAAAGCAGCTAAAGAAAAACCAGTCGCATTGAAAATGAGAAATCTGAGAAAGAAAGATAAGAAATAGAGGAGAAAAGCAAGTGAATAAGAAGAGAAGCAAAAGAACTGGAGCAATAGAGAGATATCAAAAGTAGGATAGAAACCATTGTAGTAAGAGGATAGGTGAGAGGATGAGAAGGATGAAAAGAAGAAGGGAAGAGAAACAAAAACAAAATAGCAAAAAAGAGAAGCAAAAACAAAACAGAATAATGATAAGCTTAAACAACTTACAGAATGATGGAAACATACACAAGGGAGGGAGGATGGAGGCCACATAGGACAATGACGGGTCTTAAGCTCCAAAGGAAAGGCAGGGAAGGGAGACAACCGCAACGGACTCCAAGGACATGAGGATGGGGTACAACGTGGAAGAAGATAATCTGTGTAAGAGGGGAAAAAAGGAGAAATTTAACAACAGGACTATAGAAACAACAAAAACAAACAACTAGGAAAACATGCTAAACAGAACAATCATATAAACTCTAGAAAGCATGACGAGGATGCAATGATACAAGAACAGCACTGAAGCAATATCATTTAAAACTAGATGAAGCAGCAGTATCCATTGTAGAATCACTATGAGAATAAAGAAAGCTCTTAAGTTTCAGTGGATCCTCGTAAGTAGTGGTTTTGTTGTTGAAAGTCACTTTAAAAAGGCAGGGATGAAAAAGTCCATATCTCGCTCCCATAGAGAGCAGCTGTGGTCTGAGAGAAAGAAACTCTTTCCGACGATCAGCTGTAGATTTTGCATAATCCTGCGAGAAGAAAAGGCGGTTTCCAGACCAAGTGAGACGAGGTATTGCTTTGGCCGCTGACAAAACTGTAAGTAAGTCTGTGTATTCGAGGAAGTAAAGAATGACACCTCTCGGCCTTTTAGTAGTGGAAGTAGATAAACCAGCAGGAGGAGGACCCAGGCGATGAGCCCTTTGTATGTTAAGGTTGGTTCATTCCGGTAGCTGAAGAAGTTTCGGTAGGAAAGATTTGAAGAAGGCCATAAATACGTAGATTATTTCTTCTATTCCTGTTTTCTAAATTTTCAATTTGTTTGTGAAGTGCTGAAACTTGGGCACAAAGCGGGTCAACCTTGGCAACAGAGGAGGTGAGTTTGTCAACAGTCTGCTCCAGAAGAGTTACACGGCCATCTATATTCAGCCATTTGTCGGATAGCGACTGGAGAGTAGTCTTAGTCTCCTCAAGAGTAGATTTTGTTTCCTCAATGAAGGGGCACAGGGCCCTAATTTCCTCCAAAATGATGTCCATTGTTACTGCTGAATGTTGTTTAGGAGGAGAAGGTGGATCCTTTTTTAGTCTTTTAATTGAGCTTTTAGTAGGCCCACCTGCTGGTGGAGCTGAAGAAGAGGAGGAGCCTTTAGAAGAAGAGTCGAGAGATTCAGCCATCTCGAGACACTGATATCTGGAGCTTGTATGAAGAAGAAATTTGCGTGGGGTTGAAGAAGGCTTACGAATATCCTTAGACAGTCTACCCATAAAGAATTGAATAAATATAACAATGAAGAGAGAAACTGGACACATAGAAATACGCACAGTCTAGAGTATAATAAAACAAGTACACTAGCAAATGGATTTGTATATTGTGGATAAATACTTAGGCAAGAGTTGAATATTACAACAACAAGGTTACTGAGGAAACACAAACTAATGCGTCACCAATATAGATCTAGGGAGAACAAAAGTAACTGCTGCATGAAAAAGAGCATTAATTCACAGAAGTCAAAGAGGGACAAATGTCCTCAGAACAAAGGATATTATCAAAAACATTTGAGCACAATACAACACAATGTAGTAAAATAGAGAGAAAACTGAGTGAGTCACTAATAAAGGACAAGCAAATACCTGCCCATAGATATAAAAGAGAAAAGCAATGCATAAATGAAAACAAATAATATCGCCAGTAATCCTGTCAGACCTGTAAAAGTGTTAGAATAACAGAAAGAACACAAGTAACTGTGGCTGTGAGCATAATAACTTAGCAGTTCTTAAGAAACATTTTGTAAAGCAATATGGTCGGTACATGCGTTATCAGTGATAGGAGAATGAACATCAGGCATCTAATCTATGAAGAGATACATCCTCAGGGAACTTGGTTGGTAAATATCATCAATAATGGAGAGTTAATTAATACAATAACTCCAAGCGATGGTATCAAGAATTCATGAAACAAGCGCTAATCACAATGGGTACATGTTAGTGGTGCAGAGTAATGAATTCAGTATAATAATTAATACGCAGGAGAAAAGGTGAGGCAGCCGTATTTACGAGTGAAGGGCGTCAGAACAATGTAGAGCTGCTAGGAGAAAATCTCCGTCTGCAGAGTTACAAAATGGCGGCTGCAACTTGAAAGCTGAGCACAACATCCAGTCATGAGGCAAAAATAGACACCATTCCAACATGAGAAAACCTTCAAGCGCTTGCTCTCCAGGAAAGCAGAGCTGCAATAGAACAGAGCGACAGGCTTCAGTGGCGCTATGAAAGCAGCAGCTGCAACGTCGTGAAAGAAGGCAACCAAAATGCTTAAAAAACGCACTAGGTGTAACAAAGTAGTTGCGCTGTGCCAAACAAAAGAGGCAGGACCATAGGAATAACAAATCCCAAAGGCAAACACCAACAGAGTCAGCAGGTGACAAAAGAGCGCGGAATCGCTAGGAGCGGAGCTCCGTCAGCGAGACCTCAAGATGGCGGTCGCAGCATCAAAGGTCAGTGTGTCACTCACTTGGCGATACCAAAGTCTGTAAAATGGTGCAGCAAGTATCCCAAACTGGCCCCTCCGAGTCACCACATCTTCCTACATCGAAGGACGTGACATTTGGTGCAAATGACGCTGGTTGGAGTCACGCCGAGTCCTCCGCTCTCCGCGCCTCCCGGGAGAGCTACCGAGAAGCCGCCATCGCCGTCGGGCGCAAGCCACGCCCCCCATGAAAAATGAATTTAACAGGCCCGCAAGTGCTCATTATGGAAGCGATCTTAAAGGTGAGCATTAAGCTCATAAAACGAGGCAGTTCTGAAAGTGCACGTTGCGCTGTCAAGTACTCACCCAGCAGACAGCTTGCCAGGTTTGCGGGAACAACCGGCACATCAAACCCTTGTGGTTTATATATTAAGGACGTTACGCGTCTTGCGTGCACGAGGGCACAGTGCGTGACGCCCCAGATTGGCGTTGTTTACTAAGCCTTACATGATATGAGGAAAGACTATGCTTAAAGGATGGAGTAGTTCTCCGATATATAGCATATAAAGAGGTCAAATGGCCACAATAATGAGCAGTCTCGAGAGGACATTTAACAAAGAGAAGCTAACAAAAACTGAAGAATTAATTAAAGTAATACATAGGCCGGGCAGAGGTCAAGGACACGGTATTTTTACCTGCTGTAAGGGACCTTACTGGTTGATTAAACATAATAAAAAATGGAGGAATATGGATTAAACAAGAGATGTGGTCATATTAACGGAGTTGAAGAAGACATAACATTATGATAATGTGTGATGTATTAAACAAGCTACTTTGGCTGGTCATATTACTGGAGTAGCAGAGGACATAACATTATGACAGTGCGTAATACATTGAACAAGCGTATTTGGCTACACACTATTCATCGCAATCACATCTGGTTCATAAATAGTCATTGCCTAATATGAGACAGTTATGTACTGGTTTAAGGAGCAATAAAAAGGTTAAAGCAGATCAAGCGATGGAACATTTTTATGGTGATGTTCGCACTCAGACCAGGTGATCTTCCTGTTAGGGAATGGTGAGCAAAACAGACCAAAAAAGGGCTAGTGAGTCAATTAAAAAAACACAGCACGAGCTTGTGAATGTTACATACAGCAGCAGTAGCAGTTGATGGATTTTTCAGTGTGGGCCCAAAAGTCTTGGGGAAGCAGTATGATGACAGAGTGATTCCCCGAATTGGGTCTATTGTTCTGTGCTCAGACATGTAAGTTGGGCATTACTGGTGTCCATTTTGTTAAGCCCATTGGTTATGGTGTCAATTCGTATCATCCATTTTGATTCTCTTATGTTCAGAATGGAACCAATATCTCCTCCTCTAGGGCCCAGCTCCACTTTTTCCAAGACTAGCCATTTTAGTTGCTCAGGGGTGTGGCCTTGGTTGGTGAAATGTTCGACAAGGGGACACCCTGCACCTGACATCGTATCCTGCTTTGATGTTGGAGTATTCTCATTTTTGCCTTCTGCTGGGTCTGGCCCACGTACAGTAAGCCACAAGGGCATATAATGCCATAAATCACATTTATCGAGTTACAACTAGTGAAAACTTGTAGGTCAATCATATGTTGCTTGTGTATGAAGGTTTTGGTCTGGATGGTGGTGGCACATGCCTTGCAAGGACCACACTTGTGGTGCCCCTTTATCGGTGGTAAGTTCCACATAGATTGAATGGTAGGACTCTTTTCTGTCTCCAAGAAGGAATGAACCACATGGTCCTTGATGCTTTTGGCTTTCCTGAATGCGTGCATTGGTGGTGCAGGTTGTTTAATGTCGCCAGACACTAGACTCCAATGTTTATTAATCACCTTCTTTATTACATTGCTCCTTGTTCAGAACGTCGTCATGCATATCAACCTCTGAAGTGAGATGTTTCCTCGGTCTTTAGGGGTCAGTAGATCATCACGGGAGCTAAAGCATGCCCTCTTCTACGCTCTCTTAACTATTCTTCTGGGGTAACCTCTGGATACGAGTCTGGAACACAGGTCTTCCGATTCTTCTATGTAATCCGTTTTTTTAGAACAAATCCAGGACAGGAGAAGGCTGGAAAAAGGGCAGGGGCCAGTGCAGGGCCTTTTACTTAACCCAGCCGGACATTATGTGGAGCTGAGCCGAAACTACCACGCCGGTGACCGACACGTCGCGCCACCCATGACCTACCACGCCCAAGGAAAGAATGAGCAGTTATAATGGCTTATGGTTGCTACTTACAGTTACTGGTAGTGGTGGGTGGCCGGGCACTGGCTGCCCTGCCTGCCTGTATTCGATAGGCGCCCTAGGCCTGCTGCTCGGGGCTGGGCTAACCACTTCAACCGCTGACAATTCCTGGCGTGGTGTGTGCAGGGCGTGGCATCTTGAAAAAAATCTACGCACGCTGCCTGCCACACAGCTTCCCCTGCAGACCCAAATCCATCCCCCTGCCCAATCAGTGTCCCGCCCACCGACAAGAGCTGCTGCCTATACTAAAGCCAGTTCAAAATGCGCATTGTAACCGTCTTGACTGAATTACTGTGTGGATCTGATTATATTGGATTCATTCATTGACTAAATAAAGTAGGATGGTCTGGCCAGTATGTGATGCGCCGAGTCACTGAGGTGAATTCATTTTTATAAACTGTCTACAGTACAGCTACGCCACATTCACATTGCCATATGACGTGCTGTCATTTACAGACGGGTGGTGTTATGTAGACCCAGCCCTGATAATTAAGTGCTGGTGCTAAGCACCGGCAAGCACCGGCACAAATTAAGCACTGAATAGCAACTCTGTTTTATGATGTGCCAAGCAACATATTTCGAATCAAACGAGATGTCTTTAAATACCTGTGTATAATATGGAGCACATTTCAGGGCACGACAGGTGTGGATGGGGGAATTTGACTTAACACTGCAATATGGGGATATTTGCAATTAAGGATTAAGGAAAGATTCAAACTGAAATACTGGGATTGATAAATATCTACTGTAGCTCCATTGTAGAAGCTACATTATTATTATTTCGGAATATAGTGGAAAAATGGATTAGGGAACATTGAAAAGGTAAGTAACATTGCAAAGTCTGATAATGGAGAAATCAGGTGGAAGCACACCAGAAGAAAAAAATCCTTTCTTCACTATTTTATAATACTCATGCCAACATGATCAATAACACACTTCATCTCAGGTAAAGTTGCAGCAATCACGGCAAATGAAATGAATAAATGAATATTTGTACTTGGTGATAGTTTTATGGGACTATAGCCTTTTCATTAAATATAGGAAGTACTGCCCTTGACAAAGAACCGCAAATTACATTCAAGACAGAACATTCACCAATTATATGAAACGATTTTTGTATTAAGCACCTATCAAACCGTCGTCCAATATTCGCAATTTGGTGCCCATGCTGTACAACACCAGCTGCCAACGGTGCTGCTGTAAAGCAGAAAACTGTTACTCAGGAGCACTGGGGCGCACACCAGTACATGTGGTCGTGTTTAGAGCATTTAACAAGATCACGTTTTTTTCACCAATGTGTACACACCCAAATAAATTACTTCGGCAATTTTGCTCCTACATCTATCCAAGTTAAGATTTTAGAACCAAGAAGTTGTGATACAGCAAAATCAAGATATTTAAACACCAGAGGTCATGTGTGAATCTGCAATTGAAAAAAGTTTAATGAAATGTAGCAAGATGGTATTTAAAAGGCATAACAGAGTAGCATAGGATTTCTGAATAAACAAAGGCACATATTGCTTTCTTAGCCACCTATAATTTGAAAAGGAATATTGAATGCACTTGTGGAACATCCCTCCATATATTTGATTGAGAATTGGGATGCAGCATTCACTAATATGCTATAACTGGAATTGGTCTAATGTGGTGTTGAAGTGTGATAGCAAATCTATTTTGTGTCTTCCTTTGTGTCTATAGTAGTGTAACCTAATTATGAACACACAGGGCCGATTCACAAAGATTGGTATCTGAGTAGTGTTTGATATAAAGTTTAACGGCATAATTACTCCATCACAAACATGACGGTAATTGTGATGCAAAAAATGCCTATGCACACACTCACACTGGTCATTCACATTCGTGTCTGTACAAGAATAATGCAAAATTGTAGAGCCAAAGACAACAACATTAATCAGATTCCTTGACAATAAGTGTCCATGATTTTCAAAGTTTTAATCGTTCCACAACCAGCCAACACGTGTTTCGTCGCGTTAGGAACAAACTCCTCAGGGCGCTCCACCGTTGATATTTCTGACCCTATCTGAAACTATCGATCCATGAAGTCTCCACCTTTTCTAGACTGCACTGAGGACGCATACGTACTGGGTGTCACAATTACGATTTCAAACGTTTTTACCGGCTAAGGACGGTCACGGGCCCCGCCGGGTCGGAAATATCACCGGTGGAGCGCACTTTGGCCCAGATGTAGGTAAAACTTATTTACCGATTCTTATTTACCGAATTTTACCGATTCGGTAAATAAGAATCGGTAAATAAGAAGGGGGGGTATGTAGGAACATCCAGATGTTCCAATTTACCAATCGGTAAATATCTGTATTTACCGAATCGGTAAATACCGACCGGTAATGCTCCATTCATTCCTATGGGCTTTGAAGCCCATAGGAATGAATGGGGCATTACCGGTCGGTATTTACCGATCGGTAAATACCGATTTTGACAAGGGTGCAGGGGGTGTCACTTTGACACCCTCTGGCACCCCCAAAAAAGGTTCGGGGGCCATATGGCAGGCAGACCTGCCCTAAGGGCAGGTCTGCCTGTCATATGGCACAGGTGTGCATGCACACATGTGCATGCACACCTGAATCGGTATTTTAACATCAAATACAATTTGATGGTAAAATACCGATTTTGTAGGCCTTGTGGGACTCAGAAGAGTCCCACCTACATATCAATTTTACCGGTCGGTAAATATACCGGTCGGTAATTTTACCGGTCGGTAAATATACCGGTCGGTAAATTTACCGACCGGTATATTTACCGACCGGTAAAATTACCGATTTGCAGCGTAACAGTCCCCCTACGTCTCGGTAGCCAAATACCGGTCGGTAACGGCCGAATTCGGCCGTTACCGACCGGTAATTGGCCACCTACATCTGGCCCTTTGTTCCTAACGCGACAAAACAAGTGTCGGCTGGTTGTGGAACGATTAAAACTTTGAAAATCATGGACACTTATTGTTAAGGAATCTGATTAATGTTGTTGTCTTTGGTTCTACAATTTTGCATTATTCTTGTACAGACACGAATGTAAATGACCAGTGTGAGTGTGTGCATAGGCATTTTTTGCACGAGTATTTGTGTGTCTGTTCTGACAGACATACTCTTGAGTGGTCAAAGGGTTTTCCCGTTCGCCAGTTGCACCACATAGACCTTTTTGAATCATACACGATTTGCGTATACTGGAGGCAGAGCACCCAGTCATTTCTCTGAGAACTAATTAACCCTGTGTAGCTGAGTACATGACGGTAATTGTGATGCGGCCTGCATTGAGCTTCCATTTTAGTTCTTGTTTTAACTGATTTTCTAATGGTGGTTTGCACGCTTTCCTATTGCGAGAATGGCCCCTGCATGCATTTATTCCTGATAGACATTGTCTCACAATAATTCGCACATTTAATTCCAGGGTTGCACAAATTCAGAACAGGAAGCAATGTATTATTTTCTGTGCTCGCAAGGAGATGACTCTTCTGCTTTAATTTAATTAAAATGCTGCCTCACACTTTGGCACATTGTGATTAGCTTGCTGTTTTGTTATTTAAACCGTGTCTGTGCGAATGTCGGTGAGAGGTGCACTTCCACCAGAGTTATCACGGAAAACCACTGTAAGATGCAGTCCCACTGTCCTAGACCTCCATAATACAAGTGCATCATATGTTATGGCACTTGTAACAAGGGGGAGGGGATATCTTTTGCGTTTGTGATGGACTACCTGCTGTCAAACTCTAATTTAGGTCCTTACTATTGTAGTACCTCTGGTTTACTCAAGAATTTCAGGAGTAAGCCAGGAACACTCCTATATTAACAAGGAGCATGGCAACCAAAAGGAATGGAGTAAACAACGTTTTTTTGCCGACCTCTTGACCCTGGTAAATGGTAAGCCTTTTAAAGCATCCCTGGATCACCAGGCTGAGAGAATTATGAGTAAGTAATTTATTCACCATTAAATTAATGAACATCTTTACAGTAAAATAGTCATAAAAGTTGATTGGCCCACCTCCTCCCTCGACCAGTTTGAGTCCCATTGCAACTTTGACCCGTTGTTCGTGCATTCTCCCTTGTAAATTAGTCATAGGAAGCCTAAAAGTAATTGATTTGTGGGCACCATTAACAGTAATGGCCCCCTTCCCAAGATTGGGGCTTGTTTCTCTGCCACTTAATTGTTCTAGTGCAAAAGAAGCGAATAAAGTGCTATGTTCTCACTCCTTGGGCCTGTTGTGATGTCTTTACAGCCTGCCAATATTCAGTAGCTGAACTGATATATGAAGGACCAATCTTCTTTTCCTATCTTATATGCTTCAACAGCATTTCTTGATGGTTCTCTATTGCCGCGCTCTGTCAACTTGAATTTTATTTCCGAGCGCCCCCGCGTTTTTCCTAATTTATGTCTGGGGCAGTTGAAAGGCTATAGAGGGTGTGCTGCATCCACCAGTGTCAGTCTGATTGAGTGAGTGAAATTCGCTGATCTTGCAAGACTGTAGGTCTTTATATCGGAGAAGCACCAGTCTGAGGCTTCCTTGCAGATCCTCATGCTCTTGGCCCTAAACATGGGGCGGAGCAGCCAATGACGCTCTCCAGCCAGCTTAGGACAGCAGCACAGCAGGTGCAACCAGGAATCCGTGTAGTAAGAATATAACCGGCAGTTGACTGCTCTATCCTTGTGTGCCCAGGCTGGGTTGAAATCCGTGATTCCTTTGTCTGTGAGCATCATCTATAAACTTTTCCTGCGAACCTGGGATGAAAGTGCCTCCCGTAGATAGTGATGGGCTTCCCCTGGATGTAAGAAGTGTCCAATGCTGTTGTGTTGGGATTGTTGTACAGTGAGGCATGATTCTTTTCGTACGAGATGGCCCGGACCTGCCGCTTGACTGCATTTGTCCAGGAAGATATTGAGATCTCGGGGGAAGGCAGGCTCTCTGCTTCAGTCTTCAAGTTCCCAATTGCTTGGGTCATCTTGGAATGCAAAGGAGAGTCCTATTCCTTAAAGATGAGCCCTAATTGATGTTTAAGTGTGTTATCCAGAACTCTGAGGACCCTGATGTGGAATTTTACTAGATCCTCCTGTAATGCCATGACGGGTCTACCAAGGCCAAGTTCCAGCCTTAGTCTGGCATTCCTGGCTTGTGTCGGAGCTTCCAGCACTGCTTTATAGGAATTTACCTGTGCCGCTGCTATGAGTGGATCCTGGGCTTCTGGAAAAGCCAGGTGGCAATAGTTGATGGCCGGAATTAGTTTCGCTTTCAAAACTGTCAGCATTGGCTCCACTGTTGGGCTGGTCATGCGCAGGCTTAGTCGCTTCAGTTTTAACATTACACAGTCAGCCTTTGCTCTTAGATGTTTTATGTGGGTCACTAGAGTAGCCCTCTCAGAGAACGCAACCCCAAGGTAGTTGTAGGCTGAAGTTGTCCCAATTTGATGATCTCCCAATTGCCAGCAGGCTTGCCTTTTATGCAGATGTTTGCCAAATACAACTATCTTGGTTTTGCTCTGATTGACTTGCAGATGATTTTCCTTATTGTACTTGTGGAGTTCATTAAGGGCTTTCTGGAGACCTACCCTGGTATGGTCCAATACTACAGTGTCGTCCGTGTATTGAAGGATGGGAGCCTTGTCATGCCCAGCCTTAGAGCCACTAAGCTGGCTTCCTTCAGGGCAATCCCCAAGACAGTGATGTAAAGGTTAAAGAGTCGTGGGGCCAAAACACAGCAATGTTTAAGCCTATTGTTGTTGTTGACTCTTGATGTTGCTGTGGGGTGGGGCTTGTTTTGACCTTAACTCATGTTCCTTCACATTAGGATATAATTGTTTTCAGGAACTTAGATGGGATCCCCCAAGCTGCCAATTTTCCCCAGAGCCTTCCTCAGTCCACGCTGTCAAAGGCCATGCAATTATCTAAAAAGCAGCAGAACATCGGCCGATAGTTTTCCTTGACTGCTTGTTTATAAAGATAAGCCAGCGTTGACGAGGATGTTGTCCATGGTTGAGCTATTTGCCCTCAATCCTGACTGATAGAGTGGGAGGATTCTTTTATTATTTTCCCATTCCTTCAAATCTTTGAATACAATTCAGGCGGAGGCCTAGGCTTCTAGGTCGAGCAAAGCCACAAGCCTGTAGTTGACCGGGTTTGAACGTTCGCCTTTTTTATGGATGGGGAATAGGATAGATCCTCTCTATGACTGCGGTGTCATTACTGTTGTGAACACATGGTTAAAAAGTGGAGTCAGGTTTGGAACTAAGTATCCCTTGGCTAGTTTAAATACTGGGGCAGGAATCTCGCTCGGCCTTGGGGCTCCATCATTTCTCATTGCCTTAATGGTCCTAATTACCACGCCTCTGTGAATGAGGTACCTTGTTCATTATCTTGGCCTGTTTCCTGGTCACTCTTAGTGATGAGCCTAATATCTTGGCCTGCTACCGGGACCCTTTTGGCGGGAGGCCCGTCATCTGCCCTCATCGCCGCCACTGAAGACATCAGGACCCTGCTTGACAACGGAGAAACCGCTGCCCTCATCCTTCTGTGCCTGTCAGCCGCCGTCGACACAGTTTGCCACCGCACACTACGGACATGCCTCCACAACACCGTAATCAAAGAGAAGGCCCTGGGCTTGACCACCTCCTTCCTCTCTGGCAGAACACAGAGCATCCGCCTCCCCGGCATACCCCAAGGCTCATCCCTCAGCCCAACGTTGTTCAACGTCTACATGGCACCACTCGCCCATGTTGCCACAACCTCAACATCATCTCCTGCGCCGACGACACCCAGCTGATCCTCTCCCTCACCAAGGACCCCCACACCGCCATAACCAACCTCCACGAAAGAATGAAGGCCAAGACGGAGGTCCTCATCCTCGGATCCACTGACTCGGCCTGGGACGACTCCTGGTGGCCGACTGCACTAGGAGCACCCCCTACACCCACCGACCACACACGCAACCTAGGGGTCATCCTCGACTCCACACGAAGCAGGTCAATGCCGTCTTCTCCTCCTGCCACCCTCCGCATGCTTCACAGGATCTTCATGTGGATCCCCACCGAAACAAGAAGGACAGTCACCCAGGCCCTCATCAGCAGTAGATTGGACTACGGAAACACACTCTACACAGGAGCCCCGGCCAAACTCCTGAAACGGCTCCAGCGCATCCAGAACGCCTCCGCACGCCTGATCCTTGACATCTTTTGCTGCAGCCACATCACACCCCACCTGAGAGACCTGCACTGGCTCCCCATCAGAAAGAGGATAACCTTCAAACTCCTCAACCACGCACACAAGGCACTCCACGACACCGGACCAGCGTACCTCAACAGCCGACTCTGCCAGTACACCCCCACCCGCCAGCTCTGCTCTGCAGATCACACCCTTGCCACCGTCCCCCGCATCCCAAGAGGGACCACCGGTGGCAGATCATTCTCCCACCTCGCCGCCAAGATGTGGAACACCCTCCCAGACCGAAGACCTCCTAACCTTCAGGAGACTTCTCAAGATCTGGCTCTTCGAACAGTAGCAGCTTCCCTCCCCCCTAGGGCGTTGAGACCCTCTCGGGTATGTAGTGCGCTTTATAAATGCTTTGATTGATTGATTGATCTGGGGAGACTTTTGAGTCCATCCTTTCACATACTTTTCCCACTCATTTCCGGCTACACCATTCTCCTTTGTAGAAGTAGTTATATCCAAATGATAGTTTTATTCTTAAGTTCAATCAGGACAGGTATCAGGAGAATCAGCCCCCAGGGAGCAGCATCCCAGCTGCTCAGCCCACATACAGCAACTGCGAATTCCACTCAAACATGCACACAGGAAGCATACTGTGACATCACTTTCACTGGCTAAGCAGCAGAGTACAGAACACAGAGAAAGGACTGGACAGAGAAGAGCAGGATACCACACACCTCCCTCCCTAACGGAGACAATGACAAATAAAAAGGCAAGAGGTAATGAAATGAGAACAAATAAGTAAAGAGAAAGGAAAAACAGGTCAGAAGACACAAAACACACACACACTTTCAACAGTAGAGATATGTGTGCAATAAAGAAAGCAACACAATATACATAGAAGCAAGTGGGTTTGTGCCCTCAGTAGCATCCCAACACCCGCAACAACAAAATGCAATGTGCACAACAGTAGAAGCAAAAATGGAGCAAAAATGCTCACTTAGGGGGTTATTAGGATGGCGGAAGAACCGCCACTGCCAGCTGAGCGGTGACGATCCATCCGCCATCCAAAGTGAATTTTGCCCCTGCCACATTAGAATGGCGGGGGAATTCAGACAGGAACAGTGGTGGATGCAAAGACCGTCCGCCACTGAAATGCCACAGGCAATCGGTACGATTGCCTGGCGGACAGCCCATTGAGACATTAATGGTGGTGGTGCCTAGCACCGCCCATCATATTATGATGGAGCCCTTGAGTCAGCCTTTCCATGACGGCGATTCCATCATGAAAAGACTGGTGGAGGTTCTGTTTGGGGGTCTGTTGCGGGCCCCCACAGAGTTGGGGGTGTGTGTATGTGAACTGAGGGTAGCCATTGTACCCCCTACACTTCAGTGCATCAAGTGGCAGGCATCATGTGGTGCTTGCCACATAGTGCACTGAAATGCAGAACCTGCATTTTTGACATCGCAGCGGGTGCTGCTATGAGCAGCACCCGCAGCAATGTTAAAGATGCAGGATGCGATTGCCATGGTGGTGGTCACATCCTGATTCGTGGTGCAGGACTGCCACATGTATGGTGGACGGTCCTGGTTTACACCAGGATGGCGGACGGACCCCAGTCCATCCGCCATCCTAATAACCCCCTTAATGTGGTTTGTGTATAGGTGTAAGAAAAACCCACCACTGTTTCAGAATTGCAAATCAAACATGCAAGCATGGAGCGAAAGTGCCCCATAAAAGTGGTTGGAGAATCCATCCACAGAAAAACCCATCACCACACAGAAAAGATTTGGACGTAGCAATTAATTCCACTAGCTGAAAACACAAGCAAAATTGGAAACTGACACCGGTGGGGTTCCCAGGGACATTTACACTTAGCAGGCTTCAAATAGGCTCTCTTAAAAGTACTATTAATGTTTCAATTTCTCTTTTGTAGCAAAGATGACTCCTCTATAATTTCAGTAATGTTCTTTTCGCCAAAGTGAGTCCTTTTCCGCTTGTTGCCAGTCGCATACCTGTTGCTCAGCCAACATACAGCAAGTGGCAATTCCACCCAAACATACACATAGGGAACATTCTGTGACATCACTTACACTGGCTGAGCAGCAGAGTACAGAACACAGAGAAAGGACTAGACAGAGAAGAGAGCAGGATACCACAACCCTTCAAGACTGAGGGGAACCCTGCCCTCATAATCGGGAGTGAGAACATAAGGATATTTTGGTGAACAGGGAGAGTTTGCATCTATGCTCCAACTAGCTAACTGTTGGTTTTCCCGTAGCACAGCTAGTTGTCTCTGTTGACTGAATCCCACTAGGGTGGAGTCCCTGTGGGTATCCCATTGGAGCTTTCTATATTTTACCCACTCCAAATTGTTGGTATCAATTTCTTCCAGGGTTACAATATGGTTGTATAGCCAAGGGATATTGGTCCTGTTCATAATGTCGTAAAGGCCCCTAATTTGGTACTGGCGTGAGCACTACCTCATAGATTTGAGGGATATTTTTGGGATTAGTGCATCCATTGTGCTTCTATCCCTAGCTTGTAAAGATAATTGGGGGCCTTTAAGGGAAGACTGTGGGTGGTTTCGTTCTGCAGTCGTCCTGCTGGCCCCTTTGAGGTACCTGAAAGGCTTTCTATTATCTGCTTATCCATCTGGGCGAGTGTATTGCTCCCTTCCGGGCTGCTCGGCTTTTTGGGCCTTAGTTGGTTTGTTGCCCTGATCTTTGTGCTAACACCTGCCTTCTTAGGGTTTAGCGCAAGTTCTTCATTGAGACCAGAGGCTGCTTTTGTCCCAGATTGGAGCTGGAGAGCATGAGGCTTTCATATGCTCGGCTGGGCCTCACTTTCTTGGGTATTACCTTCCCTTAGTTCTTCTTTGAGTCCGAAGGCTGCTTTTGGCCCAACTGATGGCTGGAAAGCCTGGGGCTTAATTTGGCTCAGCCAGGCCTCGCTCCCTTGTGTTTTGCCTTCCGTTGGTTCCCGTGACTTGTTCTGCTGCTTAACAATGAAAAGGGGATAAAGTGGCTTTGGATTGTCACTCTCCGCTGGACTTCGACTGTGCAAAATTGGTGGTAGTATTGGTCTTCTTTTGGCTTTCGTCTTTTTTTGTTGTTTTTTCAGCTTCTACCTGAACAAGTCCCATAGTTCCTTTTGCTCCCTGAGTGTTCTTTTTGAGCTCTTCCCTTTTGCTTGTGCTGGCCACCCATTGGCTAGTGGATACTTCAAACCTTTCAGTGCTTCTCTGGATTTCTAGGATGGCATTGCTCCTTTGCCCTACCTTTGTTTCATTTATTTCTGGACTTTGGGGGAGGCTGCCTTTGCGGTTTAAGTCTGTTGGGCGATTTCTCCCTAGTGCTGGTCTAAAAGATCCACTGTTCACTGTCACTTTCCCTTTGCCTCTAGAGATCGCTACCATATCCCCAAATATCTCGGGCAGCTTGGCCCATTTATCAATGATGGCTGCACATGAACACGAGAAGGCTTTCATGTCCTAGTTGCTGAGAATGTTTTCTTCCATGTTTGCCATCCTATTATCCTGATTCACCAGGCACTGGGCAATTGATTGCAGGAGGTCATTTTGAACCTCCATATTTGGTGACTGCCATAACAGCACCCTGGCCAGGGTGTTTTTGTGCGTCTCTCATGGTTTTCAAATAATGTTCTTCCTGATCATTAACTTTCAGAGTCTCTTTGTGAGGTTGCTTTACTACTTCAGCTTTCCCAAATAATTTTGGGGTGAGTTTCAGGGTTCTTTCGATTATTAGCTCCAATTGTTGAGGAAAGGAGGCCGTAAGATCTTCTACCTCAGCGATGTCGACTTTTTGACTGTTTAGACTATTTGCTGGTGAAACAGGTGGCACAGACCGTGGGGTAGATGGCGCTAGTTCCTTAATTGGGGCTTTGATATCTTGCTTGCTTTGCCAGTGGGTTAGTGCTTTTATAGAGAGGAGACCACTTGCCTTATTTAGTGTCTCCCTGGTGTTCGCTATGTTCGATGGGATGCTCCTGGGTGTTGTAATGTAGTCCCTTGTTGTTGGATGATGCAATGATTGCCTTCATCTGCCCCTGAGTTGCTTAATGTGAGCTGTGGTTTTGTTGTTTGCACCTGTTTTGGTTGGCGCACTGCTGCTGGCGGTGGATCCAGGACCTGAGGTGACATAAGCAGTGCACATACAGCGATTCATTACTTAGTCAACAAGGCCGATTGCTAGGGTGAATCATAGAAGGGAGAACAGATCCGAACCCAAAACAGATAGTGTGGGAGAATGTGCAGGGGCAGAATAGAGATAAATCTGGCTCGCGAGGAGGAGATGGCGAGATTTACACTGATTGGGCATTAATAGTGGTAATAGTAGCTGTGTCACTAGAGACAGTGCACAGTACGCCACTGGTTCACGGGCTGAACAGTAGTAAAGGTAGTGTGACACTGTCTACAGACAACAAGATGATCACCCATCATTCATTCGTAAACCACAAAGAACTTCACAAAGCAATCCAGTCAAATAAAAAAACAACACAACTCCTGAGTGCAGTTAAAGATAACCCTGAATCCCTGAAAGTCAATATTAGGCTCAGAAAGGAGCCCAGCTAGTCTTGCATGCGGTAGGCCTCCAATCAAGTGAGCTAAGGCCATTCTAGCCAGCAGAGACTGTATCGAGAAGATATCCCAGACCAGGTGTCTGCACAGGGGATAGCTGGAAACACAGACAGACTGGAGTTGTCAGGCAAAGAGCTCCTACAAAAATAGAAAGCAAAAGTGTCAAAGAATTACAAAAAATGACCCAAACATGTCAGTAGCCTGATGGCTCCGGGACAGGCCCAAAAAGAATTGAGATTGCACAAGACAAGTTAATAAAATGATTGGTCATCATCAGGTTTAAACTTCAAAAAGTGCTTCAAGGAACTAAAAGGAGAGGCTACTTTGATGGAATCAATAGAAGATGACCTGGAACGGATGTAGATTACCATTTAAAAGAGTGATTTCAGATGTGGAGCACATGAAATGAGAGAGGCAAGTTTGTAACCGCAAACAATTATAGGGTTCAAATCCCATAGAGGACTATCTGGACCATTCACTTGCCCCGAAGAAGCCGGCAAGTGTGAAACGCGTTAGCTGTTGTGTGCAAAAAATGGAATAAAAAAGGATCTAAAACATCTTCTAGTGACATACTCATTATTACTGTCATTGCTGTCATCGCTGTCTTCTATCCTCTATGAGATTGGAACCCTATGATTTTTTGCTGTTACAAACTTGCCTCTCTCATTTCTTGTGTTCCTGTGCTTCATTTGAAACCATAGTGGGTGGATGATTTAGAGAGGTGGGCATTGTTTGTTAACAACTGTACGGAGTGTTATTTAATTTTTTATGAGATTGATTGAAAGAAACATTGGGAGTTGGTGCAGCATCTTATACCCTGCCACCGTGCCTGTATGTAGTAGACTGATTTCAGATGTGAGGATTTTTTCATAGCCTTCAAGACAATGGTAAGGCACTAGTATGGAAACAAGAAGACCAGGAAAATAGATCACATATAATCAAAATATTAAATCTAGATCTCCCATGATGTAAAGGGACTGTAGACCCAGGGCTATTTGAGAAAACCTTTGCACACCATTCAAAATAAACAAGACCACCCCCCAGTTTTCCTTTTCTCATGGAAAAGTTTATTTGTATTTGAATATTGTGAGATATTGGGTTGTTGATTGAATGGGATGTGAGCCCTGGTCAAGCTACAGCTACAAACTCTGGCAGGGTGCACCACAAAAAGTCACAAAATGGAACTGCGATGAACCCTAGATAGCTTGGCACAAAAAGCAGTCAGACTTAACTTAGAGGCAATGTGTAAAGTATTTATATAGCTAACAAACATAATAAAGTCAAAACACAACACAAGAAAAGTTCCACAGAAATCTAGAAAAACAACAATGTTAAATAACTGTTTGACACCAAACTAACAAAAATCCTATCAGTAGAATTGTAGTAAAGCATTTTTAAAGTGTTAAATACAAATTTGCATCTAAAAGATTAAAGTGCTAAGTACGGACAACCAGTCGTGCAAGAGCGGGTCAAAGTCGAAAAATATGTCTGACCGCAATTGAGAGTGGGTTGGATACAAGAATGGATTGGGCCCGGTTGGCACTTACATTGAGACTTTGAAGAATTTTCAAGAAGAAATGTTCTGAGAAGGTAAAAGTCAGTTGCCCGTGGTGTCAGAGGAAGGAGTGTTGTTGTCAGGGAGCCACTGGACAAAGAAGATTTCTACATTTGGACTTAGTCACTTTTTGGAAGTTAAAAATCTCCTATGGGAGAATCTGAAGCCAAATACAGTTCCAGGGTGTTGGATACCCCTTTGGCGAATGACAGCTGAACAAGAATTGCTGCTGCATAGAAGAACGTAGTGGGAGCAGGCCCAAAGTCAGGTTAACCAGCGATGTACCTTGAGCATATAGATGAGCAGGTTTGTCCCGGTCTTCCCTCGGTTCTCAGAACTGTTTTAGGCCATAAAATGTCCAAGTACCAAGTTTTGGAATTTGGATATCTGGGCACGTTAGCGCCACAATAAGGGGCCGAAGACTAGATGGACTCTACTTGGGGATTCAAGAGTCACTGAGTCTGGGTCCAGGTGCAGGGTCAAGATGGTGGGGGCCTTTTATGTCCCTGCTGCTCTGAACAGGTGGCCAGTTAACTAGCTTTTGGAGTCACTCTAGCAGTCCTGGGTTCAGGTGAGGATTAGGGATCAAACAGCAGGGCTGGCCTCTGAGGGTTCACGGCAGGCTCCAGGCAGCAAAGCAGTCCTTCCAGGTGCAGCACAGCAGTTTTGTGGAGTACACTACAAGCCACAGCAGCAGGCAATCCTATGTGAGTCTATCCACTGGTCTATAAAGTGAATTGAAGAGTGGGTCTGAGGGCCCTATTTTTATACCTGGTGCCTTCTTTGAAGTTGAGAGAAGTTTCTTGCGGTTTCTCTCAGAAGTGTTTGGAATGTCCTGACTCCCTTGCCCCCCTTGCCCTGTCTCCAAACTGGCTGCCGAGACAATGTGGAGGTGACAAGCCCTTGGTGTGAAGGCAACGCACAGCCTATTAGTTGCAAGTGTGGCTGTGCCCCCATCCTGCCTGGAGATGGCGAATTCAGTCACACCTAATCCCTCTATTGTGTGACTGTCTGGGAGGAATTCACAAAGTCTAACTGTCAGTTACATCCAGTCATGTCATCCACGGGAGGCTGCAGGCACCAAATTGCCTAAGGGCATAAAAATGCCAACGTTCTCAAAAAGTGGCTTTTTCAAACTTTTAATTTAAAATCTGACTTCACCATTAAAGAGAACTTTACTTTCAATTTTTTATATACCAAACATCAAAATTAAAAGTTAGCACTTATTAACTGTGATAAGGCAACCAAATATTATCCTGTGAAAAATTAATTTAAGAGTTTTTCATAACCAGGACATACAAAACATAAAGGTGCATTACAAACCATTTTATTAGGCCTGGGCGAAGCTCCCTGAGGTTCCACTCCATGGAATTTGGCAGAGTTGCCGAAAAACCACTCTGCAGAGGGGCCTCCTGGCTCACTGCTGGTTGGGGAATGAAGTCTCCTTGGCTGCTGAGGGTCATTAGGGCTGAAGAACCCCTATTGCTGCTACAAGTAAGTCCCCACAGTGGGATTGTTAAGACGTCTTGGGAGACCCAGTCCCCTTTCTTAACCACTCTGAACAGGGCCCCCATGGCACACTACTGGCTGGAGGTTAAAGTCCCCTTGGCTGCTGAGGGTCGTTGGGGGTCAAGAACCCCTATTGTTGCCACAAGTAAGTCCCCCACAGTGGGATTCCAGAGACCTCGTCAAAGCCCACTCCCTTTTTCAACAAATCTGCCAAAGGGCCTCCTGGGCATTGACTGTTTGGGGGATGATATCTCCTTGGTTTATGTAGGTAATTGGAGGCAAAGAACCTCTATTGTTGCCACAAGTAAGTCCACGCAGCATGATTGCTGAGCCATCTTCAGAGGCCCATCCCCTTTCTCAACCTCTCTGCAAACGCGTCTCCTGGTGCACTACTGGTTGGGAGATGATGTCCCCTTGGCTGCTGATAGTCATTGGGTGCCATGAACCCATATTGTTGCCACAAGTAAGTCCCCCACAGAGGGACTGCTGAGATGTCATTGGAGAACCCGCCCCCTTTCTCAACCACTCTGCAAAAGGGCCTCCTTGCACACTACTGGTTTGGGGATGAAGTCCCCTTGGCTGCTCAGGGTGGTTGGAGGCTCAGAAACCCTAGTGTTGCCACAAGTTATTCCCCACACCGGGTTTGCTGAGATGTCATCGGGGCCCTGCCATGGCCATATGCAAATCAGTCTGACCCTGTGCCTCATGGGAACAGTCCAGTCCGAAATGCCAAGCGATGTCTTCCCTGGACCAGAAACAAGCATCCTGGGACCTGTTTCTGGCTAATCAGCCATCATCAGCCAGGCTAGCTTCAATCCAGGGGCAAAGTGAGCAAGAGACCCACGTCTGGGCATACCCTGCCAACTTAGGGCATTCTAAACAGATCACAGAGTGGTAAAAACACCGCAAACTCAACCTGCGGAGCGGACTTTACTGCCCAACCCTACTTTTAATTACAATGCACCTTGCCCTTTTGGCTGCCTAGGGCCTATTATAGGGGAGATGTACATGCAATAAAAGGGGAGTTTAGGGCTTGGCAAGGGGGTTATATTGCAAAGTCGAATTTGCAGTTTAAAACTGCACCAGGCTGCAATGGCAGTCCTGGAACATGTTTTAAGAGGCTAATTAAGTGAATGGCACAATATGTACTGCAGGCCTACTAGTAACATTTAATTTACCGGCACTGGGTGTATGGTATACCACCCTACAAGGGACTCACAAGTAAATTAAATATGTAAATCAGGTGTATGCCAATTTTACCATGTTTAGGGGAGTGAGCACAAGTACTTTAGCACAGTTTAGCAATGGTCAAAAGGCCAAAGGAAAACCATTCAGAAAAAAATGGAGGAAACAAGCAACATATTAAAGGGTGAACCTCAGAAATGGCCAAGTCCAACAAATATTATAAACAGTACAGAGCACATTCTGTACTGGTATTCTGGGACAAAATTATATATAGTAAAATAACATGAAGCAAGTCTTCAAATTTGGAAAAACAAACTTTGCGTAGAGAAAAGTTAATGTAAATATCTAAGCCTACATGCAAAGTTGTGCACATTGTATTAATATTACATATTGCAATAAATATGTCTGCTCTTGAAACAAGCAGATCAATTGGTGATATTGAGAGCAATAACAGGTTAACCAGTAAAAGAACAAAGAGAGAAGGAAGGTTATAGGATGGTGAGTAGAAGGAAGGCGTTTGGGGAGGAAGCTCTCTTGTTACAAGTCAATCCAAGTTTCTTTAGCACAGAAGAGAAGGAGATGAAAATCAATCTGGATAATTGAAGTGATAGTAGGGAAAATATAATCAAACTGCAAAATCAAATAAATTAGTGACTGGGGACTAGGGTGGAATCTTACAATAAGGAGTGAAGGGCAGCATGGGAAGTTAAAGGATATTACAGTTCGAGGATAGATTAGACAAAGAAGTAGTTTCCTTCAGTTACTCGAAAAAAGAGTACCATGATTTTGCAAGAGGGAGCTCACGGAGGTCTGTGGCCTCTTCCCTATGGAACCATGCTCTCAGCACTGGCCCACTTACAGGGCCTGGTACTAGGAGGCAGTATATAGAGGAGATTTTGATTATCACTGGTTCATAATCAAGCATTTAGCTAGGAGGAGCACCAGGTTGGCCAATTTAGAGGAACTCCCTAAACCACCCGGTCTGTAGTACGAGCACGTCTCAACCAGGATTTCTTTTACCACACATTCTTTTACCACAAATTCTCATGATAAAGAAATGGGGAACTAAAAAGCAATAGTATGTAGCTGCCAGCGAAACTCCAGGGCACATGAAGTCATAATCTACTTCTGTCGATACAATCAAAAAGAGCCTTGTGTAGCGGCGTCCATGAATGAGCCCAAGCTAGCAGTGAAAAGAAGCAGCTTCTTTTCACTGTTTCAGATGATAGTGGGCAGATGCCATTCATCAATAACAATGTCATTTCTGTACATGTGGACACTTGACTGCCATGGGCAAATGAATCAGCTCTCATTGGGGAAGATGCTAATAAAGTCCTTTCGGAGACCTTCTATCATACTCCTTCATTAGTGCAAGATGGAACGAAAATCAGGGCCCCTATTTTTCAGTTCAATTTATACAAGGCTTGCAGCATACTTAGCAACTCAATCTCTGGCAGTTCTGTTGGAAAACGGCAAGTCTCCTGCTCTCAACACGGACCGGTCACAGCGTTTTTTTATTTTTGTGAGGAGTGTCTCAAATATTTAATAATACGTTTTAAATATTTGTATTTGAGTTTAGTTGTTTTTTTTATTCAGCACTTTCCCTGAGTTTAGTTGGTTTTGGAGTTGGAATAGTAATTTCTTTGGGTTTATAATCCAGAAACTTTCCCTGAGTTTAGTTGATTTTGGAGTTGGAACAGTCATTTATTTTGGCTTATTATCCAGCACTATCCCTGAGTTGGGTTGGTTTTGGAGTTGGAATAGTAATTTATTATGGTTTATTATTCAGCACTTTCCTGAGTTTAGTTGGTTTTGGAGTTGGAATAGTAATTTATTTTGGTTTATTATCCAGCACTTTCCCTGAGTTTAGTTAGTTCTGGAGTTGGAATTGTAATTTATTATGGCTTATTAAACAGCACTTTCCCTGAGTTTAGTTGGTTTTGGAGTTAGGAATAGAAAAAATATATTGTTTATTATGTTGTGTTTTAACTCCTTCGCTGCGGCCGCGATTTTTCTGCTGTGCGGTAAACAAAGGAACAGGGTGGGGCCGTGACGAACCCCAGCCGCCATCCGCACACGCCCACCGTGGGGCGTGACGGCTGGGGTTCGTCACCAGCATGGGGGGGGTTAAAGAGTTTATATTTACATTCAAATAAAAAAGGAGACATATGTTAAGTTTTATTATGAACTTTTTTATTTGAAAAGATATGTATTTTCTTTTGTTCACAAATTGTTTTTATTTGTTTGTTATAAAACTGTTGACAACATTAAATACATGAATCCGAAATTTTGATATTCAGAATTTAATATAAAGTATAATATATTTTTACATATATTTTTTAAGTACATTTACAAAATTATAAATGTATTTTAACATACATATTTTTTTAACAGTTTTGAAAAAGTATAGTCCTGTATTATTTGTCATGTTTATGAGTAAAAGTACACATTTTAGTACATTTTCTTTTACATTTTTTAAAACATTTCATAGAATTTTATTTTTGTTGTAAAATCAAATATGCATTTTACAAATTTATATTTTGTATAATTTGTATTTATAATATTAAATATTATTTTAAAGAAAATATTTAATATATTAAATAATTAAAAATGTGTTTTACAAATATATTTTTGTATCATCTTTTTTTTATATTGGTTGCACATTTACAATAGTTGTATTGTAATTTTATATTTTGAAGGTGAGTAGACGAAACAAACATACATTTTAATATACTATTAGATATTATATTTTTAGTTTTTGGATAATATAATATTTAATGTATATTTTACAATATTTTGTACTTTTTTGAACATTTGTAAACTTTTTTTAATGTTTGGGATTTGTTTGAATATTTCACCATTATCGTCTTTAGGGAGTCAGTATTTTTTCATTTTTATTTTCCAGTCATTTGTTTTCCTTTTTCTCACTGTTCTGTCTATCTGTTTCGTTTTTAGGTCATTTTGCAAGACGGAATCACACAGTTGGGAGCTGTATTACGTCGGCTAAGGTAAGTTTGATTTATTTTACTTTTAAGGTAGTTTTAGGGTAGGGGTGAAGTAGTAGTACTGTAGTTAGATTTGTTAGAACATTACTTGTTCATTTTTTTGTGGTTATATTTTGTTTTGGTAGTTTAGTGTTTTATGTGTTTGACATAGTGTTGGATAGAAGTAGAGTGTTATGTAGTGTTATGTGTTGTTAGCTATGTGATGTTGTATTTAATGTTGATATTAATGCTTGTCAGTTTGTAGATGTTTTTGTGGGAGGGAATTCTGTTTTTTTTTCTTTACAGGTTTTCCGTTTCATAAACAGATGGTTCTGATGGTTCTGACGAAGCGTTTATTTTTTTAAAAAGGAAAATGTATTTTATTTCTTTGAAACAAGTTAATGTTTTACATTTCCTTTTATTTTTCGGGTTTGTTAGTGTTTTTTTTAAGCAAATTTTAGGGGTTTTGAGGGTTTTGTTACAGCTAGAAAAATAATTCAACCGCTCTTTTTATATTCATTAAAAGTTCAATTCACTGGTGAGGTTGTAATTTTGATAAATATTTAGGAAAAGTAACTTTTTAGAAGTAACATTTTCCCTGCCCGAAGTTCCTAGGAGGCTGGTTTACCTTGGCTTTCCAGCAGCTGTTAATCAAGTGCTTGACCTTAATGAGGCATGAAAACTGCTCTCAAGGCAAAGAAAATGGCCTGTGATGGGAAGGATTTTTCTATCCCCTGTAGGAACACTATTTGGAGTAGATCCAGGAACTTAATTAACTTTAAAAGCACCTGCCAGTGCACACGTAAATGTTAGGTATCACCTGAAAAAGCCCAGCTTTTGTCCTTATAGTCAAGCTGCACCAAATCCAGTGGGAGGCAAGGTGCCCATGGTTTTGAGTGACTACTGGTGAGGAGACTGCTAGTTACCCTGGCCGCACGTCTGGGTGGGCACACAAGATCCACACAGAGGAAGAAGGGTTTCTCCATCTTAGATTTGGGAATAAGGTACACTGTGAAATTGTTTTCAGCAGTACAAATGTATGCAAGCGTGGTTAGTTGGGAACTTTTGCCCTATTGATGAGGGAAGAGCCAAGAGTCACTTCCCACCCACTAGCTGATGCCAAGTCACATACTCAGAACACCATCTGGACCTGACTTCACCTGCTATTAGAGACCTGTGAGGAGACCTGAAGGTCTGGATCTGCTCCTGCTTGTATCCAGGACAAAGTTGTGGACTGCAAGTGTCAGTTGGCTGACCTCCTGTGAGACTCAACAAGCTGCAAGAGGCTTTTTTCATGAATTGCCCAGCTGTACCTGGACACTGCTGTTGGCCTGTGCCTGACACCCTGGGGTGTTGAAAGTGCCTCCACTGAGGTCCTGAGGGGCCTTAGAAATGTATTCCTACGGTTGTTTGTGCAGCAGAAAAAGCTGAAACACTTTTGAAAACCTTGAGCTTCAGTGGGATCCATCAAAAAGTATCCGAAAGGCAATTCCACAATTTCAGATTAGATTTCAGCTTGTTTTGCTCAGAGATCCCCACACCTGCAAACAAAATTTCAAAATCTCCAGCGCCCCAGAGTGCCAGAGTACCACAGGGACCAAGCTGCCTCAGGTATCCAAACTTCGGTTCCACGGTGGTGGCTACAGTTTCTAAACATGTTTTCTTTACGCTATGTCTGTATGCTCTGTGCTATAGCCACCAGGCGTAGAGCTCAGGTTCAAGTTACTGAAACCTTTCACTGGACCCAACAAATTAGGTACTATTTAATACTGATGGTGGATTTCCATCTACTCCAATTAATAATTCACTTTCTTACAACCTTTATCAAAAAGATGTTTCCTCAAATGGCATAACACATTTTTGGGTGTTACCAAACATTTCCCTTCTCCCCTGCTGTTTTGCTGAGTTCATTTTGTTTGTATTATGACTCTGTGCACTTTGCCACTGTTAGCCAGTACTGAAGTGCTTGTGCTCACTCCCTAACACATGATCAAATTGGCTTATACCCAATTGTTATATTTAAATTACTTATAAATCATTTGTAAAGGTGCACTACGTGCCTCCAGTTCCTGTACATTAAATGCTACTAGAGGGCCTGCAGCACTTAGTGTGCCACCCATTTAAGCCTTTTAAAGCCTGTCTCAGGTCTGTCATGGCCACCTCTATGCAGTGTTTTGCACAATAACAGCCCATTAGCCAGGCTGCATTTGTATTTGCATATTTGGACATGTACATTTAAGTTTTACATGTGCTGGCAGTGAAAAAACCCCAAATTCATTTATCGCTGCTGTGAGGCCTACCTCTCCTATAGGATAACATTGGGTTCCCTTATTATATTAAAAAGTGATAACTTCTGTTTGGGAGCAGGTTTAAATATCGTGATTGGTGTCTTTGTCCTTGTCATTTGGTGCTTTCAGCCTGTTTCCTATGTCACAAAACTAGGTGTAGTTGGCATTTGTATACTCGTCACAGCCACACAATAGAGAGACTGGGGTTAGCAAGTAAAGAATGGTGGCTGAGCTGTGTACAGCCCTACTTGTATTTCAAAGAGACTGCCTCAGCTCAAACATAAAACGCTTCACACTAGTCTATTGTGCCTGCAGACAGACAGGGACCAGGGCAGAGAGGCAGGAATTCCTTTCACTTCTGATGAAACTCCAAAAGTTTCTTCGATTTCAAGATGGGCACTAGGTACAAACATAGGACCCACAGAACAACTCTTCAGTTCACTTCTGGACCTGATGAAGAACCCTCAGACTCGTCTGCTGCATGCGTTCTGCTGTGTACTTCAGAGGGCTTCCCTGCTACACAAGGAGGACTGCCCTCCTGGCTGAAGCCTCGCTTGTATCCTCCGAGCACTGACCTGCTGCTTGAGATCGGATTTCTTGTTTGAACCCAAGACTTCCAGAGTGACTCCAAGGGCTAGTTGGCTATCCTCCTGATCAGAGCCTCAGAGACAGAAAAGGCTCCAACCATCAACTCACACCTGGACCCAGCCTGAGAGAGCCCTGACCCTCCAAGTTGTGGCCCTCCGGTTCTCTGCCCTTGGAAGAGGTGCTGAAGGTAACCAGAAAGCCCAAATGCAAAACTTGGGGCTTAAACAAAATTCTGTCAAAATGTGCTCTGAGAACTGAGAGGAGACTGGGATCCCCCCAAGGTGTACCGTTGCTCGTTCTGACATCGCGGCAGTTCCCGCTATGTTTTTCTCCACAGCAGCAAATCCTGTATAGCAGCGCCATACAGAAGGAGTATCCAGCTTTGTGGACCCCTAATTGCCTACAGTCTGCAGCTTCGTTCCGCTGGAGATTTTTGACTTCCTTAAAAGAGACTAAGCCCAAACATATAAATCTTCACTGCAGTCTCGTATAGCAGGTCCCGATGATGACGCCACCTTCTTTGACACTGCCAGCTGCCTTTCCCCCTGAAACTTTACCTTCTCAGATATTTGTTCTTTAACATTTCTTGTACGTTTGAAGGTAAGTGAAGACCGGGCCCACCCACTCTGTGTATCCAACCTGCACTCCATCATGGTCGGCTATAACGTTCCATTTTGCCTCGGTCTCGTGTGACCAGATGCCCGCTGTTGGTGCTTTAATATTGTAGGCGCTATTTTCCACTGTAAACTTTAAAAATTCATACCTCGAGCTCAACTGATTGGAAGTTTGTCATTTTGGTGTCAAACCATTTATTAAAATGAACTTTCCTTTTCTAAATTAGTGTCAGATTTTTCTTGTGTGGTGTTTTCACTTTGTTATTGTGTACGTGCTGCTTAAATACTTTACACATTGCCTCTAAGCTAAGCCTGACTGTTTTTGTGACAAGCTACCAGACAGCTAAACACAGGTCAATTTAGTGACTTTTTGTGGTTCTCCCTGAAAAGGAATGAGACAGTTGCTTGAGTAGGTTTTCACCCACTCAACCAGAAACCCAATTTCTCACACAACCTATTTACAAGAAACAGGGTTGCAGAAGCACAATAATGGAAAGCTTGAACACCTGATAACCATTAAGGAGGGTCTGGAAGCAATTAACCAACTTAAAGAAAGGCAAATCCTCAGGCTTCTACTGCTGAATGTGTCAGTTATATAACACCTTTTACAGAGTAATAGTGCCTATATTGGTGAGTTTTTAACTTTATTGCTGATTCCCTCAGAGTGACCCCTCAATGACAGAGGTTTGGTGTAAGGTAATTCCTAGCCCAGGCAAGGGCCATACCATATGTAGCTCTTACTGAACAAGACCCTTATTAAATGCGGATGCAAACATTTATACAGTGATCATAGCAGCTAGGTTGGGTCTGATGGATCCCAACTGATCTGGATTCAAACCTGGGAGGAAGTGTGGTGATAATATTATTATGGGTATTGTGGGACCAAAACGACATACCCCAAAATTTAGACAGCCCAATATTTTACCTCAAGCAATGTTCCCAGAGTTCACTGGATCAGAAACAGTGTTAAACCTCAATTGTATGAGGCAATTTATCCTGCTTTAAGGCACCTCTGCAAAGCCTCAAATGAGGGAAAATACCAGTCATCAAATAATTTACATTTAAAATTAATTTGGACCCACTCAATACCTGAGTAGTAGATTGATGAAAAGTTAAAAGGTTTTGTTAAAAAATTCAAAAATAGAGTGATACTGAATCAATGTCATGAAGGATCTCTATGCAGGGTTATACATAACATGCAAAAATCTGAAATTATTCTCAGTCCGAAGGAGGCAGCAACATCAATAGAAAAACAAACAGCTGTTCTAGCAGCATCAATGAAAGTTTTCTCTCACCCCCCCTCAAAAACTGATACATTATTCTTGCATAGGAAATCAATGTTTCTTCAGATTCATTGTGGTGTGGGTGGATATCTAATTTCTTGAAAAAATCAGAGCACATGAACAATAAACATCATATTGACTTAACACCTAAACGCTAACCAACTACATGAATAATTATTCAACACCCTCTATACTAATGTCCTCTAGAGATGCACAAACAGAACAAGATAACATTAAAAATAGCATGCATGTTATATGAATGAATAGGTCTCAGTGAACAAGAGAAGATCCTAAAAAGTTGCAAATTACAAATGAACTGGGGAAGGTAATCGAGAACAGGAAAATAATAACAGTGGAAATATCCTAATACATTTCAGCTTGACTGAGCAAGGGAGAGCTTGTTGGGAGAGAATGTGTGCAGGGGAGTAAGCACATAATGAGTAACAGAGATGGCTTCCATCATGGACAAGATGGCGTTTTAGACAAAAATGTGTTCTAGTTAATATACAATAGAAAAAGGCATTGACAGACACAACATTGTTACACCCTTAATGGGGCCTTCGAGAAACATTTGAAGGAGATTTAGCACTTCCAAGAAGCGGTTTGGGCCAAGATACTTGCATGCACCTACACAGTATCTAGAAATGCTAGATTTAAGCTGATTAACTTTTATTATCTGCATAGGGCGTTTCTAACCCCAGGCACAATTACTTGGTTCTTCCATGTTGCCAACACGGCCTGCTCTCGATGCAGAGACAAAGGAGCGAAGATTGTTTATGTGGTGTGTGCCTGCCCCCTACTGGAGGATTTCTGGAGGGAAGTAGCGACTTACATGAACGAAGTGACCCAGAGATTGATTGACTGTGCACCCCTGACGTGCCTCTTAGGGGGGATTCCCAGACCTGCAAGACACAAGACTACCACAAGGATTAACCCCTTCGGCGCTGCGCATATTTTCGCCCTGTGTGGGCGATTTAAATTGTGGGCAGGATTCAGACGTCCCGCGGCCGTCCTCCGCACACGCCCACTGTGACACATGATGGCCAGGGGCCATCACGCTCACCAAAGGGGTTATAGATCTGGCTCTGGTCTTAGCAAGGCTAGACCATGCACTGGAAAGCCACTAGGGCCCCAGTTATGACAACTGCAGAGAAGAGCTGATCCAGTGGGCTGGATATGAGAGTGCAGAGAGGTGAGGATGCGTAGAGGATCGATGGACAGGGCCCGAGCCTGGGACCATCTAGTGGACTGTCTTAGTGAACCAGAAATGGAACCCCCTTATGGCTCTCCATCACCACACAATATATCAAACGAGGGAAGCGCGTACCTGCAATTCTTTTCTTCTTTTTTTCACACGCACCACGGAGTGGGAAGCGTACAGACAGCATATCAGTCTTACGTAAGCCCGACTGTTGCTTTATAACATTTGAAATAATCGTGCAGAGACCCTAGGGAATCAATGGAGGAGTGGGAGGGTGGAGGGGAAGTTATCTTTTTTAGGGCTCGCGCCCTGCGTTGCAAGGCGCAGCACTGCTTGCACAGGCGAGAGTCCTTTTGTAGGTGGTTTAGAAATGGAGCCTGGAATCGCATTTTCCTTGCGGCTTCCGTTATTGGGCTTTGAGTGCGTGTTTTTTAAAACAGAGCCCGCAATAGGCCAAAGGCGGGCGCATTGCTCTGCCCATGGCCTATTGGTGTCTGTTACGCGCACCAAAGCTCACGTTGTTTCAATAATCGTGCCCAGACACGGGCGAGATAATTGAAATCACATGTTCACTGTGGCGCGCGCGCATGCACCACTCGCAGGCGTGTTTTTTTTTTTTACAATAGCGATCGCTTTCAGTGCCGCTTGTTTTTATTACAGGTGATTAGTGACTACAAACCTAGATTTGTAATTAGACAATTACAGACATTCTTCTTTTTAGTTACTGTCGGGTTTCGTGTATTATAGCTCCATTACACATATTTGTCACATCAAATCAAGTGTTAAACAGATTGTTCATTAAGTTACAGAATATTTCTGCAACTTCACTTCCAACCAAACTGTCTGCATTTATGTCAGCATTCTCTGTCTACTTGGGGGGTGTCCGCTTCTCCCCGCCCCCAATCACCGCCACACGCTCTGTTCTGTAGGGAGATGACAGACATTTTGCGATCTACTCCTCGCATGTGCTGACAAAATGCCTTATTTTCTTCAGCGGTATAGATACATTAAAAATATCCTTGAACGTCTCTCTCACCTGTATTATAAGTTACAACAATATATCAGGCGCTAAGACAGTGAGCATGGCCATTACTCGTAATCAATTTAGGAGTTCTCCATGTATCGACCTCACAAGGATGAATGTCTGAACTAGCCATGCCCAATCATAATTTGTGATCTACAACCCACATACAAACATGAATCAGTGAATTCTAACCCAACTGAGCCATGTTACTGTCTATTTTGAAACATTCGCAGGTACAATAAATATATGTTATAATATTAAAGATGTGTTTTTCTCTGAATAACTGACCCTGTAACCCATAAGTTAGGATTCCAATCTTGGCTTTTCTGTCGCGAACCAAAATTAAGCATCAGTTTCCTTATCAGTCAATGCAATAGGTCTCGCATTATTAAAGATTGAGCTATTGGCATTGCTAAATAATGCAACACCAATAGCTCAAACTTTAATAAAGCGAGACCTATTGCATTGCAAATACTTGTTCTCAGTAGAGTTGTTCTCCATGACATGCACTGCGCATTGCATTGTAGCCAAGTGTTGATACTTGATTCATGACTCGTGTGTACTGATGTTTGCACTTGATGAGCCCACCTGGGATGTGTTTGTATTATTTGCAATATCAATAAAATTCTGTTAAAAAAATAAAGTGCACAAGCTCAATATGTATGCTGGTGATGTATAACTATCACTAACAAATCCTGTTTTTTTTAAAATATATATTTGTTTTTATTGAATTTTCAAACATACATCTACAACATCTTGTCTAGCATTTTCATAGGTAATACGTTACAGAGTTTCACAAACCAGCATAGCATAACACATTTTTGTATATACCAATGACTGTACCCTTTGAGCCTTTTGGGCCTCGCTATGACCACCCTCCCTCGTACATTATTATTGTATTTTTGGAAGATGTTTTGCAGTCCCAGATCAAGAACGGCATCTAGTACATCTTTCTGACATCTGCAGACAGGTGCTTGTTTGCCGGAGTGTAGTGTCCGTGGGAGCCGGTCCTTCTATCTCATTGTTATTTCGGTTTTGGCCTTTGTGTAAATATAGAAGGAGTTTACATGTCTGAATCTCTGTCAATCTATTCACCTCACATGTGCACCAGTGTTTAGTGTTCGTATCAAACAAGTGTATGGGGTCCAAATATCTTTAAGTTGGGATCTGATTAGCTGTAGCTTCCAGTAACATGTAATATGCAACGTCTTTTAGCCTGGTTTTTATGTTCGATGTGGACACTCTGCCCCAGCGTATGGCCACTCGTTGCTTAGCCAAGACAAGTAACATTGCTGTAAGCCATTGGCTAGCTTTGGGGATGTCACGCACATAGGCCAGTATTGCCACCAGGGGGGACCCTGTTAGTTCCTGACCAGCTATGCTTTCTATGTGTTTAACCCCTTCGCTGCTAGGCCTTTTCCCCTCCTGTGCTAAGCCTTTTTTTGGCGTTTTGGGGTAGTGCGCGCTTAGGCCCCTGTAACTTTTTGACCACATAAGATATCCACGCCAAATTTGCGTCCTTTTCTTACAACATCATGTGGATTCTAAAGGCGCCCAGGGTTTGTGGATTCCCTTGGAGGGGTCCCAGAAATTAACCAAAATATAGTGAAATTTTTGTTTTTGTCAGAAAAATGGGAAAAACGGGCTGCAAATGAAAGCCTCTGGGTTTTTCCCTGAAAATGTTATCAAAAAAGGGTTTGTGGGGCTGAAATCTCCATTTTCTCAGCTTTTAGGGAATGACAGTCTTTTGTCAGAGAACCGACATTTTTCACACAGTTTTGGCATTTTTCTGGGACATAGCCTATTTTTGCTATTTTTAGAGCTTTCCACCTCCTTCCAGTTAATGGTAGAAATGAGTTTGAAAGCAATAATGGATCCTGGGAAACTGTACATTTTCGAAAAGTAGACAAAATTCTGAATTCAGAAAAGGGTCATTTGTCTAAATCCATGAAGGTTTCTTTATAGAAACTAACAGTTAAATATTGGAATAATTGAACATTTGTTGAAAAAAACAGCCTTTTGTCTCAACGTTTTCACCTATAACTTTTTCTAATTTTGACAGCTCTTGGAGAGCAATATACCGTTACATCCGTTAGACCTTCCTGGTTGTGTGGATATATAGGACTTGTAGTTTCACCAAGAACCTGACGAGCCCAGATCCAAAAACTGAGCAGCAACTTGCAATGTTATTTTTTCATTTACTGGGTATAGAGCATTTTGTCTTGGAAAATGTATACATGGAAAAATCTGTATGAAAGACACTTATGTATTTCTGAATTGGGTACAAATTATAGAGTTCAGAAACAGTATATAAATGCACATTTTCAAAATTGGGAATACTCATACTAGCATGAGAATTATTGGTCATTTTTCAAAAAGATTTTTTTTTTTACACAATGTCTTTCATTGAAAGGGAGAAATGCATGAAAGCTCAATTGGTAATAACAGTTGATTTACAAATCTAAATTACCCTAAGTCTCTCGATAAAAACGGTACCTCACTTGTGTGGGTCGGGCTTGTGCCTGCGACAGGAAACGGCGCAAAATGCAACGTGGTCAAACCTCAATTTTGCAGTTACAAATGGACCCTTTTATGGCAAAGTGCCTACCTGTAGTTTTTGCACCCTAGCTCTGCCGGCACCTTGGGAAACCTAGCAAACCTATACATTTTTTAAAAGTAGACACCCAGGGGAATTCAGGATGGGGTGACTCGACTGCCTACCACCAGGTTTTGTTACTCAGAATCCCTTGCAAAGCTAAGAATTTGACAAAAAAAACACATTTTCATCACATTTCTGTGGTGGAAAGTTCTGGAATCTGCGTGGATCAACACATTTCCACCCACCCAGTGTTCCCCCAGGTCTCCCCCAAAAAATTGGTACCTCACTTGCGTGGGTAGGCATAGTGGCTGCGACACGAAACAGCGCAAAACGCAACGTGGTCGCACCTCAATTTCCCAGTGAAATCTTGCGCCTTTTGGGCAAAGAGACTATCTTTTGTTTTTGAGCCCTAGCTCTGCCAGCACCTAGGGAAACCTAGCAAACCTATACATTTTTGAAAAGTAGACACCCAGGGAAATTCAGGATGTGGTGACTCGACTGCCTACCACCAGGTTTTGTTACCCAGAATCCCTTGCAAATCTAAGAATTTGACAAAAAAAACACATTTCCCTCACATTTCTGTGGTAGAAAGTTCTGGAATCTGCGTGGATCAACAAATTTCCACCCACCCAGCGTCCCCCAGGTCCCAAAAAAATGGTACCTCACGTGCGTGGGTAGGCATAGTGGCTGCGACACGAAACAGTGCAAAACGCAACATGGTCGCACCTCAATTTCCCAGTGAAATCTTGCCCTTTTTGGACAAAGAGACTACCTTTAGTTTTTGAGCCCTAGCTCTGCCAGCACCTAGGGAAACCTAGCAAACCTATAAATTTTTGAAAAGTAGACACCCAGGGGAATTCAGGATGGGGGGACTCGACTGCCTACCACCAGGTTTTGTTACCCAGAATCCCTTGCAAAGCTAAGAATGTGACAAAAAAACACATTTTCCTCACATTTCTGTGGTGGGAAGTTCTGGAATCTGCGTGGATCAACAAATTTCCACCCACCCAGCGTTCCCCCAGGTCTCCCAAAAAAAATGGTACCTCACTTGCGTGGGTAGGCATAGTGGCTGCAACACGAAACAGCGCAAAACGCAACGTGGTCGTACCTCAATTTCCCAGTGAAATCTTGCGCTTTTTGGACAAAGAGACTACCTTTTGTTTTTGAGCCCTAGCTCTGCCAGCACCTAGGGAAACCTAGCAAACCTATACATTTATGAAAAGTAGACACCCAGGGGAATTCAGGATGGGGTGACTCGACTGCCTACCACCAGGTTTTGTTACCCAGAATCCCTTGCAAATCTAAGAATTTGACAAAAAAAACACATTTTCCTCACATTTCTGTGGTGGAAAGTTCTGGAATCTGCGTGGATCAACGAATTTCCACCCACCCAGCGTTCCCCCGGGTCTCCCAAAAGAAATGGTACCTCACTTGTGTGGGCAGGCATAGTGGCTGCGACACAAAACAGCGCAAAACGCAACATGGTCGCACCTCAATTTCCTAGTGAAATCTTGCGCTTTTTGGACAAAGAGACTACCTTTTGTTTTTGAGCCCTAGCCCTGCCAGCACCTAGGGAAACCAAGCAAACCTATACATTTTTGAACAGTAGACACCAAGGGGAATTCAGGATGGGGTGACTCCACTGCCTACCACCAGGTTTTGTTACACAGAATCCCTTGCAAAGCTATGAATTTGACAAAAAAACACATTTTCCTCACATTTCTGTGGTGGAAAGTTCTGGAATCTGCGTGGATCAACAAATTTCCACCCACCCAGCGTTCCCCCAGGTCTCCCAAAAAAAATGGTACCTCACTTGCGTGGGTAGGGATAGTGGCTGCGACACTAAACAGCGCAAAACGCAACATGGTCGCACCTCACTTTCCCAGTGAAATCTTGTGCTTTTTGGACAAAGAGACTATCTTTTGTTTTTGAGCCCTAGCTCTGCCAGCACCTAGGAAAACCTAGCAAACCTATACATTTTTGAAAGGTAGACACCCAGGGAAATTCAGGATGGGGTGACTCGACTGCCTACCACCAGGCTTTGTTACCCAGAATCCCTTGCAAAGCTAAGAATTTGACAAAAAAAACACATTTTCCCCACATTTCTGTGGTGGAAAGTTCCGGAATCTGTGTAGATCAACAAATTTCCACCCACCCAGCGTTCCCTCAGGTCTCCCGAAACAAATGGTACCTCACTTGCGTGGGTAGGCATAGTGGCTGCAACAGGAAACGGTTCAAATCGTACGGTGGTGAATTTACAATACCCTATTGCAAAACTACCTTGATTTTTTGGGGGGGCACCTGAGTTTTCGGCCTGGAACTCAGTGGCCATCTTTTGAAACTACCAAACCCAAACAGTTCTGAAATCTAGACACCCGGGGGAGTCCAGGGAGGTATGGCATGCGTGGGTCCCCCAATGTTTTCCTATCCAGAAATCCCTGCAAACCTTAAATTTAGGTTAAAAAACATACTTTTCCATACATTTTTGGGTGGGATCTCCCTGCCGGCACAAATGTCCTACCACCCAGCGTTCCCCTTGATCTCCAGAGTAAAATGATACCTCGCTTGTGTGGGTGGGCCAAAGCCCTGTGACTATGCTGGGGTGCTTAATTTGTGAAACCTAAATACTACATTTTTAAAAAATTCATTTTTAGCCTGTTCTGCTTTGGGGCACCCACACAAGTGAGGTATCATTATACTTGGGAGAACAAGGGGAACGCTGGGTGGTAGGACATTTTTGCCGGCACGGAGATCCCACGCAAAAAAGTTTGAAAAAGTGTTTTTCTTACCTAATTTTAAGGTTTGCAAGGAATGCCGGGTAGGAAAACATTGGGGGACCCACGCATGCCATACCTCCCTGGACTCCCCCGGGTGTCTAGTTTTCAGAACTGTTTGGGTTTAGTAGTTTCCAAAGATGGCCGCCGAGCCCAGGGCCAAAAAATCAGGTGCCCCCCAAAAAAAATCAAGGTACTTTTGCTATAGGGTAATCTCCACCGTACGATTTGGACCTTTTCCTGTTGCAGCCACTCTGCCTACCCACGCAAGTGAGGTACCATTTTGATCGGGAGACCTTGGGGAACGATGGGTGGGAGGAAATTTGTGTGAGCCCAGTAATGCCACGCTTTCCCACACAAAAATGTGTGAAAAATCTGATTTTTTTTGAGCTATAATCGAGATTTGCAAGGAATTCTGGGTAAAGGAACGTCGGAGGATCCACGCAAGCCATACCTCCTTGGAAGCCCCCGGGTGTCTACTTTTCAGAAATGTGTGGGTTTGGTAGGTTTCCCTAAATGGCCGACTAGCACGGGGCCAAAAGCCCAGGTAACCCCTCTTGCAAAAGCTGGTGGTTTTGACATTGTCACCATTGACCCACACAAGCGAGGTATCATTTTACTCGGGAGATCAAGGGGAACGCTGGGTGGTAGGACATTTGTGCCGGCAGGGAGATCCCACCCAAAAATGTATGGAAAAGTGTTTTTGTTAACCTAAATGTAAGGTTTGCAGGGAATTCTGGGTAGGAAAACATTGGGGGACCCACGCATGCCATACCTCCCTGGACTCCCCCGGGTGTCTAGTTTTCAGAACTGTTTGGGTTTGGTAGTTTCCAAAGATTCCCGCCGAGCCCTGAGCCAAAAACTCATGGGAACCCCCTTGCAAAACCGAAATTGTTTTGAATGAATTAAGTTTTCAATTTGAGAGTGTGCAATTCTTGGGACAATATTGCATGGCAATTGTGACAGACATTTTCAAGTTTGCAGGATATTGTGGATAAAAAAACCAATAGAATACACCAGAAAGACATGACCATATACTCCCATGGTTTATCAATAATATCTAAATTTAGTAAGTTATTTATAGCTATAATGTACACCTTAACAGAGTTACTCAAAAGTCAAACATTCAAGCACGGCTATCTATTCCTCAAAGACACACACATACAGGTTGGATTTGGCACGAGGGCGAGTGATGGTTCAGTACATAAAATTTTATTAACAAGATATTTCAGAAAAATGAAATGCTCTGTCAATAAATAAATGCATAAAAACCCTAACCAGTGACTCGCAACTCGTGGGCTGTAAAGCCACGACAAGGCACCAACCGTTTTACAGACCATTCACGCACCTTTCATACCTGATACACACCAGACCATTGACACCATCCGGAAAGAAAAGCAACACATTACAACATTCACAAAAAGGGACAAGGTACACCCACTCACACCAGCAGACAGCGCCATTCAAGGGCCCATCACTTTCACACGCCCACATATCTGCCACAGCAACTGCACAAAATGATGTATGCGTAGAGTGTCACTCAACTAGCAGTGTCTGTAGTGACCAACAGAAAGTAAGTACTCACACACTGCCAGCCGAGCGCCAGTCCACCCACACCACCATCCAAGCACCAGAACATGCACACCGGCAGCCAAACACCACTCAGCGCACACCGACAGCCAAGTACCACTCCACACACACCACCAGCCAAGCATCACTCCACGCACACCACCAGCCAAGCACCACTCCACAAACACAACTAGCAGTGTGTGTAGTGACCAACAAAAAGTAAGTACTCACACACCGCCAGCCGAGCGCCAGTCCACCCACACCACAATCCAAGCACCAGAACATGCACACCGCCAGCCAAACACCACTCAGCGCACACCGACAGCCAAGTACCACTCCACACACACCACCAGCCAAGCATCACTCCACGCACACCACCAGCCAAGCACCACTCCACAAACACAACACCAGCCAAGCACCACTCCGTGCACAGACAGCCAAGGACCACTCCACGCACACCATCCAGCCAGGCGCCACTCCACACACACCGCCAGCCAAGCACCACTCCATGCACACCACCATCCAAGCACCAGACCATGCACACCGCCAGCCAAACACCACTCAGCGCACACCAACAGCCAAGTACCACTCCACGCACACCTCAAGCCAAGCGCCACTCCACACACACTGCCAGCCAAACACCACTCCATGCACAGACAGCCAAGTACCACTCCACGCACACCACCAGCCAAGCGCCACTCCACACACACCACCAGCCAAGCGCCACTCCACAAACACAACACCAGCCAAGCACCACTCCGTGCACAGACAGCCAAGTACCACTCCACGCACACCATCCAGCAAAGCGCCACTCCACACACACCGCCAGCCAAGCACCACTCCGTGCACAGACAGCCAAGTACCTCTCCATGCACACCACCAGCCAAGCGCCACTCCACACACACCACCATCCAAGCACCAGACCATGCACACCGCCAGCCAAACACCACTCAGCGCACACCGACAGCCAAGTACCACTCCACACACACCACCAGCCAAGCACCACTCCACGCACACCGCCAGCCAAGCACCACTCCGTGCACAGACAGCCAAGTACCACTCCATGCACACCACCAGCCAAGCGCCACTCCACACACACCACCAGCCAAGCACAACTCAACACACACCACCAGCCAAGCGCAACTCCACACACACCGCCAGCCAAGCACCACTCCACGCACACCACCAGCCAAAGACAAATCCAAACACAACACCAGGCAAGCGCAAGAGCACGCACACCGCCAACCAAACACCAGACCACGCACACCACCAGCCAAGCACCAGTCCACAGACACCGCCGGACAAGCACCAGTCCACAGACACCGGCAGCCAAGCGCCAAACCATGCACACCGTCAGACAATGGACACTACACGCAAACCAACATCATACTTAAGTTTTTTTTAAATAAAAGAAAAACAAAAACAAATTGCAAATTGATACAAATCTACTAACTCAACAACTAAATCTAAAAAGACTACACAAATGCAAACTTTGAAACTGAACAATAAGTTTTAAAGAATAAAGACCAACCAGTTCACTTTACCACTCATTGATACTCCCAAAAATTCTTTTGCGTGTGGTACAATCTAAAACAAGCAGGTACACACAGCCCGGGGTTTGAAGGGCAGTCGGGGAGGTACATACGAACCTCCTTCCGCACACCTCTTCGCCAACAGACGCTACATCTCCGTCTGGGAAAGTCTTTTGAGGTTGTAGGAGGAATTGTATCAGGAAAGCGGCGATCTTTCAATCTGGCAACATCCTCCACCACTCCAACTCTAGGAACACTTGCCTGTTCCACTAAAACAAGGCTGCCTACTACAGACTCCTGAAACTTCATAAAAGTCATCTTTGACTGGGGACAAGATTTCTGGAACACAACTAAAGCATTAAAGATTGCCAAGTGGAAAAGATGGATAGCCAACTTCTTGTACCAAATGTAAGCCTTACGAAGAGCAGCATACGGTTCCAACCTCTGATCTACTCTGTCATCACCACCCATGTACTTATTGTAGTGCATTATGCACACAGGTTTGCGCACTTCTGCAACCTGACCCCAAACAGGCACCGGTTCAGTGCTTTCATCATGTATTATAGTCAACATGTAGACATCTCTCCTGTCTGAAAACTTCACAGCTAGAAGCTCCTCACAACGCAATGCACTGCACTGTCCCCGAGCAAGCTTTCGACAAACAAGTTCTTTTGGGAAATCTTTACGGTTTAAGCGGATTGTGCCACAAGCAACAGTGTCCACTTTGGCCAATTCCCTGAACAACCGCACACCAGTGTAGAAGTTATCGACATACAAATGATGGCCTTCGTTAAAAAATCCACGACCAAGTTCCCACACAATTTTCTCAGTCACTCCAAAAGTCGACGGACAACCAGGGGGGTTAATCCTGGATTCCTTACCAGTGTACACCCTGAAATTAGAGACATATCCAGTCTCACTGTCACACAGCATATACAGTTTGATTCCATAGTGTGCCCTCTTACTATGAATGTATTGCCGAAATACCAAGCGGCCCTTGAACAACAGCAAAGACTCATCCACTGCAATATCTTCCCAGGATAAAAGATCTCAGGAAATCGATCAACAAAATGATCAATGACAGGCCGAATCTTGAAAAGACAGTCACATTCAGGGTGATCTCGTGGCAAAGCAAGACTATTGTCAACAAAATGCATCATCCGAAGCAGAAGCAAATACCTATCACGACTCATGACTGCCGAAATATAACTGTTGCCATCAAGGGACTAGTAGACCAATATGAAGCCATTGATGGTTTCCTAAGCAAGCCCATCAAAAAAGATAAACCCAAAAACTTTTTCATCTCCTCCAAATTTGTGGGAGTCCACCAGGTAGCTCTAGCGTGGGGCTTAAGGCTGGCACTGTTCACCCTCAAAAAAATTTCAGCATACAAATTAGTCTGCTCTACAATCTCTGCCAAAAACACATCATCCATAAAACAACTTGAATAAATCAATAGGCAAAAAGTTTTCAGTGTTCACCCTACACCCTGGAACACCAGTAAATTCAGGCAATGCCGGCTGCACCATGCCTGGTGCAACCCAGAGGTCAGAACTTTCAACGTCAAGTCTTCCAGCCGCAGGCTGCCGCACAGCTGCCTCTTGTCTCACTACACCAACTGGAAATCTAGCAGCCCCAGGCTGCAGCCCAGATGTCTCTTGCCGCACTATTGGCACAGCAATGTCCTCCGCAACCACAGGCACAGCAATGTCCTCCGCAACCACAGGCACATCATCCACACCAAAAGTAGCTTCATCAGCACTCAGAGTGTCTTCATCATCAGATGAAGCCATGTGTACAGAAAACTCACTACCTGAATCTTCACCTCCCACCTCTGGCTCAGATTCAGAGTCAGTCTCTGGACCATGGTCAGAGGAAGAATCAAAAAGCATTCCAACAACTTGCTGAGCAGTAATCCGGCGGCTAGCCATTATCCTTACAAATAAAGGAGTCTGCACAAACAACTCAACAACCCCAACACTGCGCAAAGTAAGATAAAAAATGTAAGCCTTTTTCACAAAAAACTATATTTAGAAAAAATATACAATTCACTTACAAGACACAACTACACTCACCAGCACCTACTCTGCCAAGACACAGCAAATAGGCAACGATATCCCACTAGAAAGAAGAAAAACAAAACTTACATCTACAGAAGGACACATCAAAAACAAATGCAAAACATGTTTTACAATCACAACAAACAGAAACCAAACATACTCGTATTACTACACACTTTGCAAAATAAACAATGACATTACAATTGAACAAAAAAGAGGTCTCTTACCAAACATATGCAACTACAGAAACAGCAGAACAACAGAACCACCAGTAACGGAACCGCACACTGCAACAATCTAAAGAGAAAAAAAAACAATACACATTAGAAGAAACAAAAACAACACACATTACAACAGGCTATGTCACAAGGCATGTCACAAATGGGGTGTCTGTCCCAAAGGGGGGAAGATTATAAATCATTAAAAACGTGGGACCCCTGGAAGCAACCCTACGGAGGGCAGAGAGGCCAAATAAAGACACGGCAGAACATACTTTAGAAAACAAATGGGCCCAAGGAAGCAACCCTTGGCCAAGGGGTCGCTCCCTATAAAAAAAGTGGGCTTTTCTATCCCCCCCTGGGTCCAGAAACGGTAAAAAAAAGCCGATCTGCCCCCAGGGGGGGCAGAACAGTCTACAATATTTATAATGCCCCCTGGAAGCGACCCTTGCCCAAGGGGTCACTTCCTTTATAAATATAATAAAATCCCTGGTGTCTAGTGGGCTTTTCTACCCCCCCTGGGTCCAGATGCAGTCCAAAAAACGGCTGATCTGCCCCCAGGGGGGGCAGACAAGTCTAAAAAAAAAATAAGGGCCACTAAGAAGCGACCCTTCCCCAAGGAGTCGCTTCCTTTTCAATTGTAAACAAATCCCTGGTGACTAGTGGGTTTTTCTGCCCCCCCCCGGGTGCAGATCGGCCAAAAAAACGGCCGATCTGCCCCAGGGGGGGCAGAAAAGTCTGAAAAATATTTTATCCCCGTAAGGAAGCGACCCTTGCCCAAGGGGTCGCTTCCTTTATCAATATAATTCAATCCCTGTTGTCTAGTGGGCTTTTCTGCCCCCCCTGGGTCCAGATGCGGGCGAAAAAACAGCCTATCTGCCCCCAGGGGAGGCAGAAAAGTCTAAAAAAAATATGGGGCACTAGGAAGCGACCCTTCCCCAAGGGGTCGCTTCCTTTACAATTAAAAAGAATCCCTGGTGTCTAGTGGGCTTTTCTGCCCCCCCTGGGTGCAGATCGGCCAAAAAAACGGCCGATCTGCCCCGGGGGGGAGGGGGGCGGGGAGAAAAGTCTCACTAATATTATGGCCCAAAAAAGGAAGCGACCCTTGCCCAAGGGGTCGCTTCCTGCACAAATAATTATTGGCAAACAAAATCCCTGGTGTCTAGTGGGGCATTCCTGGTGCACGATCGCGACGCTGTGCGCGATCGTGCACCAGGAATGCCGTGCATTGGGACATCAGGGGAGAGGAAACACAGTTTCCTCCCCCTCGATGCCTCAAGGCACCGAAAAACGGCCCCCCGCCCCACCGGAGCAGCACAACACCCACCTCTCTGCTGGATGCGCTGGAAACAAATGGCTTTCAGCGCATCCAGCGCTTCCTGATGACGTCTGACGTCACCAGGAAGCGTGGGGGTCCAGGGGGTGGCAGCGGAAAGTCTTCCACTGCCACCCCAGGTACAAACAGCAACATCGATGCCCCAGGGGGGGAGCGCCAGCGCTCCCCCCCAGGGCTGTACTGATGACGGAGCGGTTCCGTCATCAGCACAGCCCAACCGATGCTGATGATGGAACCGCTCCGTCATCACCATCGAAGGGATTAAACACCTCTATCCAGAACCTGGCTACCGCCATGCAGTCCAGAGCCATATGTAAAAAAGTTGCCCTGGGTGGCCTCCAGTACCAGCATTTGTCCTCTCGTCAGATGCCCATGTGGTGTAAATGCACTGGGGTGCAATAGATACGGTGTAGAAATTTAAAGTGTATTATTAATAATAATAAGCAAAAGATTGGGAAAGCTGTTCGAGTTGGCCACAACAATAAGCCCACTATTGCTAAGGAGAATCCAAGTCGGCATCCCAGGACCTGCGGGACTTGGGAACAATGTCCAACGGCTTTGTCTTGGGGCTCTGGTTAGAAGTTGTATGGTGAGAAATTTGCCGTCACGGTATAGATTTTAAAATGCGTTGATGTGCATCTGATGCACATGTACCATCATACCGTTAGCAGTGGAATTTGTGGGTTTCTGGCTAGTGGAATAGATGGCGCATATAACCTACTCAATTTCACCAGTTTACGCAGTCCCTCCCATGCCCATCTCAGTGTCTCTGTCATGTCTATTTCTTGTCTAGCGTGCTGGCAGTCTTTTTAGAGGGCCGTGGATAATGGTGAGGGAGCAACCCGATCGATCTTGATGGCCACGTGTGGTTGAAATGGCGTTGGGCACTGCCAGAAGTGCAGGAACTGGGTCTGTGCGCAGTATGCATGTAGTCTAAAGTCTGGTGCGCCTAGGCCGCCCTGTGATAGGACTTCCCATGATGCTCTGGGTTGCTCGCTTGCCCATATTAGCTCAGTCATTGATGATTTAATGCGCTTCATAAAGTGTACAGTTGCGTGGGGATATTGGCGAAGAAGTATAGCAGCTTGGGGAGCTATGAGACTTGAAAAGGACAAGGGTTTCTCCATATGAGGTTTCTTTCCTCTATCCATGTCATTACTCTTCCATAATTTGCATTCCATAGTTCCTGCATATACCTGCTTACCCAGATGCCCAAATACCTCATTGGGCATCTCGTGGTATCGGGAATTCAAAATCGAACTTGCTTGTACCCTCTGTTGGCGGGAGTAGAGTGGATTTGGCCCAGTTTATTTGAACCCATGTAAGTCCTCCATATCATATCAGCTCATGTGTCACAGGTGCGAGGTTCACCTCAGGGTTGCTAATATAAAGCTTGATATCATCAGGATACATAGACACTATAAGTCCCTGGGTGGTGAGCATATGCCCATTAGCAAGGTGTTGCCGGAAGCAAGCCTCCAGAGGCTCCATGGCGACAGCAAAAAGCAGTGGGGATATCGGGCATCCCTGGCGGGTGCCTCGCGTAATGTAATATTGATTGGTTCAGATGTTTGTCCATTGACCCTCACACTGGCTGTGGGCGACGGGTATAACAGTTGGATTTGCTGTATGAAGATGCAACTAATCCCCAGTCGGGGAAGGAACGTAAATATGAAAACACATTTTAAAGAGTCAAATACTTTTGTAGCAACTAACAGTGTAGCTACCGCTGGAACATGTGGAGCTAGGCGATGCATTATTATGAAGATGATGCGTGGCCTATGGAATGTGGAGCAACCCGGTACAAACCCTGAGTGGTCTGGCCGGACAGTTAGTGGAAGTAGTGGTTGAAGCCTATTCACCTGTAATTTAGCAAAGATTTTATTATCTAGATTTATTAATGACAATAGGCGGTATGAATCACATGATGTTGGGTACTTGCCTGGTTTTAGCAATGTGACAATGACGGTCTCCCTCATGGATTTTGGGAGTACATCTTTCTGGAGCGCTTCCTGATTAACTACAAGAAGGTTTGGGGGCCAGGAGCGTGACATATCCTTTATAGAAGGCAAAGGTGAGCCCATTTAGCCCTGTCGCTTTGTCCCCGGTAAGCTTTGTATTACCTATTGTATGTCCTCAGCAGTAAAGGGCTCATCTAGATAGTGTTGGTTCGCCCTGTCTAGCCACAGCAGCTCAAGTGTGTCCAAGTACTCCAGTAGCTCGGAGTCCCTGGTGGGTGTCGTTGCTGTATAGTTGGACATGGAAGTTTATCATGGTCTCTAATGGCAAGTGACCTGGGATGTGTGTAGTTCAGTGATGTATGTGGAAACTCTGGAGGGTCCAAGCAAGTTTGCAAGTTTCTTGCAGGGGCCATTGCCTTCTCCGTATCGCCGAGCCTGCGTGTGGTGATGCATGAATTTTGTGTCTCTCTCAGCTTCCTCTTGGAATGCCGTCAATTTCTCGGTACTCGTGGCCAGCAAGTCGGGTCTTTGAGTTTGAAAATATCAGCTTTCTAAATCGAAAATGTCGCCTCGAGCTTTGTGAGTGTTTTACAAAATATCCTTGAGGACCTCGGATTGTGTGGCCATGCACGCGCTGCGTATCATGATCTTGAAGGTCTCCCACAGGGTGCCAGTCGAATCTACCAGTTTTTAATTAAATAAAAAAATTCTATGATATTTCTCTGTACATTGGCCTTGAATACCATGTCCAGCAGTGCAGTTGGGGGTAGGCGCCAAGTGAATGATCTCGCAGGGAACTGTGGAACCTGGAGTGGGATTAGAACTGGCAGGTGATCTGATACAGTGCGTGGTAGGTGTGAAGCCACCTTGGCCCAAAAGTGAATGTCCTTAGATGTCAGCCAGAAATCTAACCTGGCCCAGGCTCCATGTTGGTGTGTTACACAGGTTCCTTCCCTGAACCCTGGATTTAGTAGTTTCCAAGTATCGACTGATGGTTATCATCCATTAGAGTACGGAGTAGAGCCGTCGCCTGCGCATGATGACTTCTGGATGCACCCACCCTGTCCATATGGTCTGTCAGAGTAACATTGAAATCACTACCCCAGGGTATTGCAGGGTTACCTAGTGACTGTATCCCTGTCCACACGTGGCTGAAAAAATATGGGTCATCATTATTAGGACCATAGATATTGACTATTGTTATCTTTTTGCCATATAGCAATCCCTTTAGCAAAATGAATCTGCCAGATTGATCAATGATAGTGCGTCAGCTTGCCTTGGGAGGCCCCTACGGATTAATATTGCCACCCCTGGAATAATTCGAGTAAGCAGATGTATATATGTCCCCCATCTACCTGCTTTTAACTTTGACAAAGAAGTGTCTTTCAGGTGTGTCTCCTGCAGGAGACAAATATCCACCTTGTGTCTAGCTACGTATGAGTGGACAAGTCGCGTTTTTTGTGGCCATTTAGACCTCTAACGTTTCAGGTAATACAGGTTAAATCCACCATGTTACTAGTATGAAAGTATGTAGACTGTACAGCCTAGTGGACCCTGATCTGCTGAGGGATTTCATATGTGTGGAACAGTCCAAATAAATATGTGTGTAATGGTAGGGTAGGTAGCTGCAGTACATCTCTAGGCTTCTTACATTATAAGTGACATGTGTTATGCTTTCATCCGTATCTAGACAGTTTGTGGTAAAAACTAACAACTGTGCCCCATCCCTCCCCCCACCCACACCAACCCAGCAAATTAAGTTGTGCTAATAACCCACCCATTCATCCTAACCAAGCAATAAAGGTAAAGAGCCTTATGGCAGAAAGTGAATTATCCCGGGAGGAATAGGTGTTGCCGGTGAACTGCCATGCCAGTAAGCCTGGGCATAGTTCATGGATTTACATGGAACTCCACAAAGTGTAAAAACTAGTCTGCCGTGCTACTTGGAGCTCTGCGAGCAGCGCAGTGCGTTAGATAAATGCCATTCACAGTGATTTTCAGTGCCAGGTTCTTGTCCGCACTGTGCAATTATTGCGAACAGCACCGTGCACAGCACAAGCGGGCACTGCTTCCTTTCTGCCGCTCAAGTAAACTTTTACTCCAGCTGCAGCTTTCTTAACGCGAACGGACGATTTCTCAATGCGAGCGCTCACGAGCATACGTGACCACTCTAAATGAGAAATCTGACTGACTGCGTTGAGAAATCTTGCCGGGAGGTTGATTTTCCAAGCTTGCGCTTGCCAACTTAATGTTGACGATTGTGAACGAGGAAAAATCTTGCAGGGAGGTGGATTTTCTTCGCTCACATTCGCCAACTTGATGATGACGAACGCGAGCGAGGAAAAACACTCCGCATCGCGAAGCGGAGTTTTTCGGAACTCCGCGAGTTCCGTGTAACGTGGAGTGCGGGAAAACTCTGCAAACTCCACGAGCGGAACAGAGTTCACCGGCCAGACTTACCTGCAGTTATGGCTCGGTGGCCGAGCCTTAGTTATTTCAGTTTGTGATTGCATCAAATCGATATTGTAAATACAACCCATGCACCGTAGTGAGGAGTTGTTTAAACAAGGGGCTATTGTGTTCAAGACGCTACCCCACAGGATACATAACATAAAGCATGTGGTAGCAAATATTTCCCAGATTAGTGGTATAGTTTAACATTAAAAGGGGAAAAAGAGCAGTATACTCAACCATTGTCACTGTGATGGGACTCTGTCGAGGCTCTTTCACAAGGCAATGGAGACTTCCTTGGTCCTCCAGCGTGCTTGGCGAATTTTAATGCAGCTTTTGTGTCCATAAAGAATTGGATCTTGCCTTCGAGAGTAACTCTCAGTTTTGCCGGGTATAAGAGAGCGTATTTTGTCCCTGATTGTTGGAGCAACTTTTTTGCAGGTACGAATTCTTTACAGGCCACCTGTACCTGCAAGGTAAAATCAGGATAAAAAGAGATTGTGCGGCCCTGGTATTGGATTGAACTAAGTTCACATGCCTGTTTCAGAACTGTGTCACAGTCCCGGTAATTTCAGAGGCGGGCAAGAATTGGACATGGTGGAGCCCACATCAGAGATTTCGGACACCCCCACCGGGTATGTTTTTCTGTATACCAGCTAGATCACAGTGCCACTAGAAACCCCTCTTACCAAGGAGAGAATAGTTCTTTACAACTATCGAACATGACAACTCTGTCTCATCAGGGATCGTGGAAACAGTACAGTACTTTTCGCTCAGTCACTCATGCTGACTTTGTCTCAAAGAGATACACAGAATAAACAGTGGGGACGTTTTCAATAAGCATTTATTGAACCAGCGTCATTCTAGTGTAAAATAGGTGTGCTGAACCAACCGAAAGACAGAAACAGATATAAATGACTATAAGCACCAGCAAAGTAAAAGGATGGTAGATTTCTACCATAGTGCTAAAACAATGAATACAGGCTGGTATAAAAATACGTGACAGTAATGATGCGTACTCCTACAATGCAACCCTAACTAGATGTACCTAGCATGTATGTAGGTGTGGAGCCAAGAATCCCTTTAGGATAAAGTCAACCCCATTACCTGAAGTGAGAGACTGTTCGACCCTGTCTTAGTCTCCAGATGGACACCCCGCAAGGGATGTCAGACCACTGCAAGCTGGAGTATCTGCGTGCAGGAACCTCGGCGTCTTGAGTCAGTGTGTCAGCATGGAAGTCCTTTTTCTCCTCTCCCTGCCTCAGCAAAGATATGGTGTTTATATACACAAAGTGGTACCCTCAGGGTTTCTACCTTGCTGTGTCATGTTGGACTTAGGATGACGGAAGGAATTGCCCTTATATATAGTTATTATGCAGGAGAGTGCATAATAACTGCTATACATAGTTATTATGCAGGAGAGTGCATAATAAATTCTTGGAGAGTTTACAAGAATTCTCATGCATTATGAATGCGGCTAGTTTTCAGGGAAAACCCCACTGCCTGTTAGCAGTACCGTAACTAGGTAAAAGGTCAGTCCCATGAACCGTTATGTAATGTAATGGCAGGGGAAATATAGGTGAGAAGTTAGGTTGCTAACTGAGCCTATATTGGGGGTACTTATATGATACATAACACAAGAAAAACAAATCTCGACCCTCAAACGCGAGTTAAAGCCCTATAAATACGCAGTTCCTTTCCATGTACTACACAGCCCCATACATCCTTGGGACTCCAGATCACTCACACTGTTAAGCAATGAATCCCAGCAAACTACCTACGACTCATGCAGGAGCTATCAAAACACATGCTAGCTTAACATATATGAAGAATAGAAGAATATCATGGCTCGGAAGATTGGCGGTGATGATGATAGTAATGCTGCCTAGCAATCTCTGTCCATTTGGAACACTGCCAGTGCTAGTCTTGGCAGATCTGTTTAAGAAGCTCCAAAAATAATTCAGGGAAAAAATAAAGAATGGCTAGACATCACAGGAATTTAGTCCTGAAAGATAAGGGTCTGGGACTTCCTAGTGTGGTTAAGTGCTACCAGGCAGCCCAAATGTACTCTATGGTTGAGTAGTTAAGACTTGAATCAAAACAACAACGGTACTTTGTGAATCAATCATTTATGGTGTCAACATATGTAAATTGTAAATTGATACTTGTATAGCGCACTACTCACCCGCAAGGGTCTCAAGGCGCTTGTACGAATACCGCTGTGGAACCCATCCTGGCTTTCCCTGTGAGGTGTCCACTCCTGGGCACCCCCAAGGTGGAGGCCAGGCATCCTTAGCGTTGTGGGGGCCGCTGTGGAGATTAAGCAAGCTATTGCCCAGAGTTGCAATGTGGGACTCCATGATTGGAATAGGCACCGAGGCGAGAATTTTTGAGCTCAAGACCCGCCGAGGCGGGGAATTGAACCCTGGTCCCGGGCTAGACTTCTACATCAGGGTCTGCCGCTCTAACCATTGAGCCACACTTCTCCACTGGAAAATACCATAGCATCAAAAGAAACATCAACATTGGGGGCTACATTTTGTCCCTATTTCTAGAGCAACCTTAGTAGTATGGGACAAAGTATCAGGTAGCCTGAGCTTGACTGAAGTCGTTTTGCCAATGTCTTCAATATCAGGTGATCTAAACTTTATCCCAGCAGGCGATGACTCCTTTTTGGAATGAAGAGCAAGGAATGTACTAGAGTTGGAGACCTTTTTGAAGAAGCATGTATTAAGTCCTTCTACACACCCATAAAAAAATTACACACAACTGACAAATATACTGCTGGGAGTGATGCTCTGTTATAATGAATTATTTGTTTGTATTACACTGTAGTGAGACTAGTTAAATTTGATTGATCAGAAAACTGTTGGAGCAATAGTTGGCAACAGGTACACAATAAAAACACTTATTGTTGCATTTACTAAAACTTCACACATATTGAGAAGTGGGCTTGAACCTATTGATTTTATGTTCGAAACATCCATTCCCGTGTTCCTGGCCTATTTTTCTACTAGGCCTCTCCAGTATGCAGACCTTTCTATTACATCAGTTAGAGGTATGCAGATCTCGCTTGTGTTTTGTAATGGTAGTCTGTAATTGGTCTGTGGAGGAAAACCAGAACCCCTGATTCAGGGATAGGCCAAACACTCTAGGAGCTCCTGGGAAGAAGAGATTATCCTTGGTGTTTGAACAAAAATCAAAAATCCATTCATCTAAATGAGTGCTCTGTCCTTTGAATTCAGAGAACTTACATGCACAGATGCCTGAGAGTTTCGAGATTTGTTCCACCAGATAGAATGTAACTGCTCTCCATCAGAGTGCTGATTTAAGGAACCGTAGTAGGGACTTCAACAATATAACAGTTGGCTTCCTGACTCTGTTACCCTATCTTGATATGAATCTTCTGACACAGACAGATCGGAGGTGGAGTTGGTTTGAATGTAACCATTGTTATGAAACGATTTTTTTTGAGTTTCCACTGAGACTTTATTTATCTTATCTTTCTGGCCGGTGCTTGTATGCCAAGAATATTGTATTTCTAAAAATGTTAATGAAAATATTTAATCTATAATTATATTCACAATGCATATGACGCTTCAATGTGAAGATACCTCGTCATTTTAAAGGCAGAGGGAACCACTAAGTCTTTGGAACCAAGACAGAAGCGAAGTTAATAGTTCTGTCACATATATGTAATCTTTTGAATGAAATGAGAGTCACTAGGTATGCATTATGTTGAATTGTTGCACTTTAAAAATGTAAATACAAATATTGTAGGAATGAGAGTGGAGAGACATTTAAATCTATAAAGAGATCATGGCAATAATTGGAATTAATTCAACAAATGTGTCATCTAAAGATGTGTTTCTCTCGTTATCCTCATTCTTTGAACTTAAGATGTTGCAAGTTAGACAAAATTAATTGAGAGCCAAATACTTCGGATCTTCTGATGATCATTATTGGCCGGTAAAATCAAAATTATACCCACGTCCCAGGACATTACAGTGTATTAGGTCAAGGAAGCATGCTTCTCATGTGACGATTGCTGCTCAGCAGGTAAAATTAAGAACAATGTGTTGGAACTGGGGTCACCAGTCCCCTAGGGTAGCATGGCACGAGCGGGTAGGCATCCGAAAGCACATGTGTTAAGCGATCATGCAGCACACACTCACACTGAGACAGAAACCTGGGCACGCAATAAATGACTCCACTCCAGAGCTTGTATAAAAACAAGTGATTTGTATTAAGATAAATAATCAGATAGATAGAGCAGGATCAGGGAAATCATAAATTCATTTAAAATACATGTGTCTCAAAACTTGCGATCAATATTAGATGAATAAATATCCGTTCTGCAATAAATATTAAATATTGGATCAATAAATAGTTAAATACATTTTTAGTGGGACACAGGCCCGAGGTACGCCTTGCTTCTTGGTCAGTACCTGAAAGGAATACATCTCAAAGTCATAAGAACAACACTGCATTAAGCATCAATATCCATTTCCTCAGGTAAACAAAGGGACAGTTCCATAACAGAAACATCTCCCCGCTGTAGGAATAAACAATTCGTTAAGTGTAGTTCAAACATTTCCTTAAATATGAAACATTTCATTTGCCACAAAAGTATGTGGACGTAACTCTCCTCCTGTAATAGGAATTAAACATTTCATTAAGAATAATTATTCCATATAACAAGGTTGGGCATCCCTTTGGGAGAACTTCTCATTGGGCCCAGCTAACCATTGCATTAGCCAGCACTAACTAGGAGAAAACATTGCAATCTAGGTAACCATCCCCTTGTGCAGGTTTAACTGTATCAGGGCTACACCAACATTCCATCAGGGAAGTAGAAATCCCTACATTGAGCAGGTGTAAGTAGATCTCTGTTATAGCAGGGGTATGAGACCCTTCCCTGGGCAGGAGTAAACATTGCCTCAAATGAGGTCAACACCTTTCATTAGGCATAAAGTATTTCTTTAGGCATCACACACCATCCTATTACCTGATGCCTGAACAGGCAGGGCCTTCCCCCTATTAATCAGGAGCTTACAGGTAAAACATTTCCTGCAATAGAGATAATTATCAGAAGTAAAACACTTCACTGAGGGTAAAACATTTCATTAACCATTTCCTTAGGCAGGAATGAAACTCCTATGGCAGGAATAAAAACACGCCACTGCGGATAAAACATCTCATTAGGCAGTGTAACTATATCCTTATAGCATTAACGTTCCCCTACTCAGCAATCAACAGTTAACAACTCTTCAAGGCAGAGATAACCATTTTTAACAGGCAAGCCTGAGCTTAGAAGACTTGGTTTATGCATGTAAAGCCTTTTAGTAAATGTAAACATTTATTTTAAAGCAAGGAGCACCTCACTCCATAACTGTGGGCATGTGCTCCACCTTTCAACCAACATGAATACATGTTTCATTAGTCAGCAGACACAGTTCATTATGCAGCTGTTGGCGTTTCCACCCCCAGGCCAGGATCAACATTCTAATTCCTACATTAAGCAGGCATAAACCTTTCAGCACCCAAGAGTAATCCTGTAAATAAGTAGAGGTTATAACACTGGGGCAGGGGTGTAATAAAACTTCTATAGTTCAGAATAATCCTGGTTCCAAGCAGGAATAACCACTTCAAAACTCTTCCCCAATCATAGGTAACATCCCCCTAATCAGGAGTAAACATTACAGGGAAGGAATCAGGCTTAGGCATTTCATTAAGTAACTTATAAATAGAACATTACTCATTGCTAGAGAGCAACATCTCATTAAGCAAGCACAGGCCTTGCTTTAGATTAGTAAAACATTTCTGTTAATTAAGGTGAACATTTCAATAAGCAATTCAGTAAAGCATTCTCAATGAGCATTTTACTATGCCTTGGACTCCCCTATGCAGGGCTAAGCCATCGCAGGTGAACTCAGTATGTCTTTAGGCCTACGCCGGAACCAGGGCCCAAACAGTTAATGAATGGCAAGTCTGTCCTCAGGCATAAACAGTAACTTAATGGCCTCCACGTCACTGGAGGCACATAGGGGCCAACAGGTGAGCACTTAAGGTCAAAAATACAGCGTTTCTCTGGGGCCTACAAGAGAGCGCTTGGAGGCACAATTACAGCGCTTCTATGGGACATTCAAGAAAGCGCTTGGAGTGAAATTACAGCGCTTCCCTGGGCACTACCTCAGTTCCTCACATGACGGCGCTTGGCCACAGGCAATGCTGGGGACAGCGCTTCAGCAGGCAATCAGGTTTAGATAATAGCACCCTGCAGGTACAGCACTTCACAAGGCATCAACCCCCTTCAGTACCTCAGCACTCTTCACAGGGACAGCAAAGGAGCGTTGGGGGAGCAGGGAGTCAGCGCTTCAGAAGGCAGCAACTTCTAGAGCCACAGAAGTTCTTGGTGACACAGCGCTTCAGGGGGATAGCGCTTTTCAGGATTCACAGCGCTACGATATAGCAGGCAATTCACAGCAGAGGTAGCGCTCGGCAGACAGTTCATTCCAGGTAGCGCTGCTGAAGGGCACCACAGAATATAGCGCTTCAGGCAGGAATCACGCCCAGGATTCTAGCGCTTCACAGACAGCAGGGTGCAGGGCTATAGCGCTTTGGCCCACACGAGGTGGGGGCAAGACCAGCAGGTCTAATAACATTCAGTTCAGGGTGCTGCAGTTCAGGCAAATATAGCGCTTCAGAAGGCAGCAACCCCCTCCATTACTTCAGCGCTCTTCACAGGGTCAGCAAGGGCAGCGCTAGATATACAGGACAGGTGACACCCCAGTAGCAGGTTAGCAAGGGAGACCCCAGGTGACATCAGGAAACGCAGGGTCAGTACCGCGCCAATACCTGTTTGCTTCTTCAAAAGTCCTGTGATGATTTAATTTCTTCTTAGCGCTTTAGGTTTCTTGCCCCCTGTAAATAGAGGCTTAGTTTCTTGTTGGCGTGATGTTTCTTGCGCCCTTGTAAATAGAAGCTTAGTTTCTTGTTGGCGTGATGTTTCTTGCGCCCTTTGGTTTCTTGTTTCCTTGAAGGGGGTTAAGTTGGTGGCTGGTGTTAGATCTCCTCAGCCAATCCCCTCAAGTGGTCCCTGGGGGTTCCCTTCCGCAGGGTTAGGTCAGTGGGGGGGGGTACAGGATGCCTCAATACTTGTAAAGCAGCACTCTAGGCCCTGTCATTTCCAGCATCATAAGACCCTGCCCTGACCCCCACTGCCTATCCTCCTGCGTAGGTTCTTCCCCAGGTCTTCCCCTCAGTCACTCTGACAGGAAAGTTTTCCTTCCTTTCCTTATACAGTGCCAGTTGACATTTGGCAGTGGCAGTTGGTGTCACCTCACCTGTTCCAGAAGGTTCCAGGGGGTTCTAGGAGGTTCCACCATTCTACCTGTGGGCAGGCTGGCAGGCTAAGTTGATACATTGTTTGGAGGGTTCCAGCCAGGCCCTAGCCACTAGAATGCGCCCACTAACCCCGCTGCAGCAGCAGTGGTCAGTGGCAGCCATGTTAGGGGTATAAGACACCTGCATCTTAACATCAGTTTCACAGTACACAGGGCTTTCCTCACTACACAAGGCCTATACATTGTTGTTACAATAGGGGCATTCTAAATTAAAAGGGGTAAAAAACGAAAAATTTCTGGGGAAAGGGCCAAGTCCCACACATCTCCCCCCCAGCCAAAAGCCAGGGTAGTCCGATCATTCCCTTGATGGGCTTCCCTGCTTGGGGCGGAAAAAGGTTGACGCAGACCCAATACCACCATGACATTCTCGCTAATCCAACCACCCCACTGGTGTTCCCCAGTGAGATGCAGCCAGGACAGACCTCTAAACAATTCAGATGTCTCTGGCCCTTGCTCTCTCTCAGAGTGGGGGGCAGTAGCCCCAGGCCCGTGGTACCCTTTCCACTCTCCTCCTCAACCTAGGGTCTAAACCCTTAAGTTGAATTGGTGACAGGGGCGAGACCTACCTCTCCCTGCACCCCCTCCCAGGGTTCCGCACCCTCCCACCTGGAGTAGTACCCCTGAGAGTCACAACCGGGGGAACTCTGAATACAGAGATTCCTCCCGCCAGGTCAGGCAACCCCTGAACCTGGCCACCCAACCCAGGATCTGAACCCCGTGGCTGGACCGGTGCCAGAGGAGAGTCCTTCTTCCCTCTGCACCCCCTTCCAGGGTTCCGCACCCTCCTCCCCGGATAGGTACCCCTGGAAGTCACATTGGTAGGGTCCATAGTTACTGGTACCCCACCCTCCAGGTCAGGCAATCCCTGCACCTGAAACCCCAGTCCAGGTTCTACACCCCGTGACTGGTCCAAACCCCGAACCTCGGGTACGCTGCCACCATGGAAGTACCTGGCACACATGATTTCAAGGTGTTCAGCTCTGTCTCTGTTAGCTGAAGCCTGTGCACCAGCTTCCCTTCCTTCATTGCAAGGCTCACACTCTCCCTTTTCTGCTCTAACCTCTTTGACGACACACACCCCCTTCCAAGGTTCTCTGGTGATCCCACCCCCCTGGGTGTGACCTGCCCCTCCTGTCCCCATCCCCTCTCCCCTCTGGGTGGGCTCCTACCCGTGCCCCCAAAGTGGTACGGAGTTCCTTCTTCCCTCCGCCCAACAGGCACCCCCATCCCCTGACAACACTCCAGTGCCAGGTGAGGACTCAGATAATTCAGGAAAAAGGTTCTAGGAGGTGGCGACAGAATGAGGTCCAACAGGCCCTGATACACTCACAGGCTAAACAGTGGAGGGGTCAATTCCTAAGGCTTGCACACACAATAATTGTGCAGCCCAATTGCTGTGCACCCTGTCCCAATGGAGGGTGCTGCATGGTCACAGGTCCTGGATCCCACCGCTCGACACCAATATGTTGGAACTGGGGTCACTAGTCCCCTAGGGTAGCATGGCACGAGCGGGTAGGCATCCGAAAGCACATGTGTTAAGCGATCATGCAGCACACACTCACACTGAGACAGAAACCTGGGCACGCAATAAATGACTCCACTCCAGAGCTTGTATAAAAACAAGTGATTTGTATTAAGATAAATAATCAGATAGATAGAGCAGGATCAGGGAAATCATAAATTCATTTAAAATACATGTGTCTCAAAACTTGCGATCAATATTAGATGAATAAATATCCGTTCTGCAATAAATATTAAATATTGGATCAATAAATAGTTAAATACATTTTTAGTGGGACACAGGCCCGACCTACGCCTTGCTTCTTGGTCAGTACCTGAAAGGAATACATCTCAAAGTCATAAGAACAACACTGCATTAAGCATCAATATCCATTTCCTCAGGTAAACAAAGGGACAGTTCCATAACAGAAACATCTCCCCGCTGTAGGAATAAACAATTCGTTAAGTGTAGTTCAAACATTTCCTTAAATATAAAACATTTCATTTGCCACAAAAGTATGTGGACGTAACTCTCCTCCTGTAATAGGAATTAAACATTTCATTAAGAATAATTATTCCATATAACAAGGTTGGGCATCCCTTTGGGAGAACTTCTCATTGGGCCCAGCTAACCATTGCATTAGCCAGCACTAACTAGGAGAAAACATTGCAATCTAGGTAACCATCCCCTTGTGCAGGTTTAACTGTATCAGGGCTACACCAACATTCCATCAGGGAAGTAGAAATCCCTACATTGAGCAGGTGTAAGTAGATCTCTGTTATAGCAGGGGTATGAGACCCTTCCCTGGGCAGGAGTAAACATTGCCTCAAATGAGGTCAACACCTTTCATTAGGCATAAAGTATTTCTTTAGGCATCACACACCATCCTATTACCTGATGCCTGAACAGGCAGGGCCTTCCCCCTATTAATCAGGAGCTTACAGGTAAAACATTTCCTGCAATAGAGATAATCAGTTTAGCAGAAGTAAAACACTTCACTGAGGGTAAAACATTTCATTAACCATTTCCTTAGGCAGGAATGAAACTCCTATGGCAGGAATAAAAACACGCCACTGCGGATAAAACATCTCATTAGGCAGTGTAACTATATCCTTATAGCATTAACGTTCCCCTACTCAGCAATCAACAGTTAACAACTCTTCAAGGCAGAGATAACCATTTTTAACAGGCAAGCCTGAGCTTAGAAGACTTGGTTTATGCATGTAAAGCCTTTTAGTAAATGTAAACATTTATTTTAAAGCAAGGAGCACCTCACTCCATAACTGTGGGCATGTGCTCCACCTTTCAACCAACATGAATAAATGTTTCATTAGTCAGCAGACACAGTTCATTATGCAGCTGTTGGCGTTTCCACCCCCAGGCCAGGATCAACATTCTAATTCCTACATTAAGCAGGCATAAACCTTTCAGCACCCAAGAGTAATCCTGTAAATAAGTAGAGGTTATAACACTGGGGCAGGGGTGTAATAAAACTTCTATAGTTCAGAATAATCCTGGTTCCAAGCAGGAATAACCACTTCAAAACTCTTCCCCAATCATAGGTAACATCCCCCTAATCAGGAGTAAACATTACAGGGAAGGAATCAGGCTTAGGCATTTCATTAAGTAACTTATAAATAGAACATTACTCATTGCTAGAGAGCAACATCTCATTAAGCAAGCACAGGCCTTGCTTTAGATTAGTAAAACATTTCTGTTAATTAAGGTGAACATTTCAATAAGCAATTCAGTAAAGCATTCTCAATGAGCATTTTACTATGCCTTGGACTCCCCTATGCAGGGCTAAGCCATCGCAGGTGAACTCAGTATGTCTTTAGGCCTACGCCGGAACCAGGGCCCAAACAGTTAATGAATGGCAAGCCTGTCCTCAGCCATAAACAGTAACTTAATGGCCTCCACGTCACTAGAGGCACATAGGGGCCAACAGGTGAGCACTTAATGTCAAAAATACAGCGTTTCTCTGGGGCCTACAAGAGAGCGCTTGGAGGCACAATTACAGCGCTTCTATGGGACATTCAAGAAAGCGCTTGGAGTGAAATTACAGCGCTTCCCTGGGCACTACCTCAGTTCCTCACATGACAGCGCTTGGCCACAGGCAATGCTGGGGACAGCGCTTCAGCAGGCAATCAGGTTTAGATAATAGCACCCTGCAGGTACAGCACTTCACAAGGCAGCAACCCCCTTCAGTACCTCAGCACTCTTCACAGGGACAGCAAAGGAGCGTTGGGGGAGCAGGGAGTCAGCGCTTCAGAAGGCAGCAACTTCTAGAGCCACAGAAGTTCTTGGTGACACAGCGCTTCAGGGGGATAGCGCTTTTCAGGATTCACAGCGCTACGATATAGCAGGCAATTCACAGCAGAGGTAGCGCTCGGCAGACAGTTCATTCCAGGTAGCGCTGCTGAAGGGCACCACAGAATATAGCGCTTCAGGCAGGAATCACGCCCAGGATTCTAGCGCTTCACAGACAACAGGGTGCAGGGCTATAGCGCTTTGGCCCACACGAGGTGGGGGCAAGACCAGCAGGTCTAATCACATTCAGTTCAGGGTGCTGCAGTTCAGGCAAATATAGCGCTTCAGAAGGCAGCAACCCCCTCCATTACTTCAGCGCTCTTCACAGGGTCAGCAAGGGCAGCGCTAGATATACAGGACAGGTGACACCCCAGTAGCAGGTTAGCAAGGGAGACCCCAGGTGACATCAGGAAACGCAGGGTCAGTACCGCGCCAATACCTGTTTGCTTCTTCAAAAGTCCTGTGATGATTTAATTTCTTTTTAGCGCTTTAGGTTTCTTGCGCCCTTGTAAATAGAGGCTTAGTTTCTTGTTGGCGTGATGTTTCTTGCGCCCTTGTAAATAGAAGCTTAGTTTCTTGTTGGCGTGATGTTTCTTGCGCCCTTTGGTTTCTTGTTTCCTTGAAGGGGGTTAAGTTGGTGGCCGGTGTTAGATCTCCTCAGCCAATCCCCTCAAGTGGTCCCTGGGGGTTCCCTTCCGCAGGGTTAGGTCAGTGGGGGGGGGGTACAGGATGCCTCAATACTTGTAAAGCAGCACTCTAGGCCCTGTCATTTCCAGCATCATAAGACCCTGCCCTGACCCCCACTACCTATCCTCCTGCGTAGGTTCTTCCCCAGGTCTTCCCCTCAGTCACTCTGACAGGAAAGTTTTCCTTCCTTTCCTTATACAGTGCCAGTTGACAGTTGGCAGTGGCAGTTGGTGTCACCTCACCTGTTCCAGAAGGTTCCAGTGGGTTCTAGGAGGTTCCACCATTCTACCTGTGGGCAGGCTGGCAGGCTAAGTTGATACATTGTTTGGAGGGTTCCAGCCAGGCCCTAGCCACTAGAATGCGCCCACTAACCCCGCTGCAGCAGCAGTGGTCAGTGGCAGCCATGTTAGGGGTATAAGACACCTGCATCTTAACATCAGTTTCACAGTACACAGGGCTTTCCTCACTACACAAGGCCTATACATTGTTGTTACAATAGGGGCATTCTAAATTAAAAGGGGTAAAAAACGAAAAATGTATGGGGAAAGGGCCAAGTCCCACACAATGCTTATATTCTGACAAGTGACAGATAGAGGTTTTTAAGTGCATTATTTATATTTGGAAAAAATCCAGTTGAAACTCCTTTTTGAAAAAATGCGTAGGCACATCCCAATCACATCTGTGTTGTTCATAGGTGTACATAACCATGAACATACGAGTATCTGATCAGCATTACTAGGATATAATGCTTTATTGCTGATTCATACTTTGACTTTCACCACAACAGAAGCAAACTGTCAATAGAGTTTTGCACAAAAGAGTAACTACTACATGTGGACAATAAAGACAAACCACATTAAGGGCCTCATTATGATATTGGCCAGAAAGCCTTTTAACCAACTCTTTGTCGGAATCGTCTCTGACTGACTCGTGTTTGTGGAGTCTGACTGGCCGATTACGAAGGCTCCGAACACCGTTCGGTAGGACTCCCATTGACTTCAATGGGAGCCTGTGTTCCGATGACTACACAGGCTCCCATTAAAGGGGTGGTTGCGGACAACCCTGCACCTTGTGGTGGGTACCCCATCGTGTCTTCTACACTGTGCTGGTTAGAAAGAAGGGACCCATGGGTACCTCCATGGGCCCCAACCGGAGGCCTCTGGGTGTAAGGGGACCTGCTATGGGCCCCCAAAGTCAGTTTCTGACAACCGATCTGTGTTGGGCAGACCGATAAGTAAAGGCTGTCGGAAACAGATATCGTAATCGGTCAGTCAGAAATGCAGCCCATTGAGCTGTACGATTCGGCTCTGACCGACTCGAACTCTCCCAATGCCAGTCAGAACCGATTCAACATGACTGACTGGTTCCATTCCATCGTAATCGGTCTGTCGGAAAGTTTTCCGAGTCGGTCAGAAACATGGGTTCAGACATGGGTTAGGAAAATTCGAATGCTATTCGGAGTCTTTCCGACCGACATCATAATGTGGCCCTAAATGAGTTAGATCCATGGTTGGCATTTGGTACTACAATCATCAGATTGTAATCAGATGCTCATTATGATTTTGCAGTAGACACAAAAAATGGACCAACAAGAAGACTTGATGATCCATCCCTTCCTGTTTGTCTTAGTATTAACAACAGAGGGCTGGAAAATTAGACACCATGTTCTTCTTTTTGGATGATGATTTTGTTGCGGAATGTTGGTTTCACTTTGTTGGACACATAAGAGAATACCAGAGTTGTGAGATTTTCATTGTGTGCCTTGTGTTTCGTGTTTGGATTTTGGAACTCTGCTTTTTGATATAGTCTATGGCCTGCTGACTAGGTCGCAGGAATATGTGATCTAATGTGATATGGGTTCCCATCTGCCACCTGGGCAGCTGCTGCTAAAATTAATTTAGCACTCCATCCTCCTCACTAGGCTAACACTGACAAGTATGCAGTCGCCATCTTGGAAATAGTGATACACATAGTAAGATGACCAGTAAGATCACCACATTTACACTTTCTTGATGTCTACACAAAAGGACCCTCACCATGATGCAGCAGTAAGACATTGACAGCTACATCATGACAAGGGTTCTCATGTGTAGACATCACAGAGATGTAATTTGAAAGTCTGGTGATACCGTGCTTTGGAACTTTTATGTAGACGGACAGTGACTGCCATTACTTCCTGAACAGTTATCACCTATTGCTTGGTGTTTACATTAGAGTCTGATCATGCTGGTCAGCTTACTATGTGTATCACTAATTCCAATACGTTGACAGCATCGGTGCCAATGCAATCTACTTGACCATGATAGAGACAAGTAGAGTGATAAGACCATCTTCCTGCATCTCTAATTCCTAAGGGGCCTTACCCTAAGAAGGCATCTGCATTTTCGTGTAGGCAGCCTAGTTGTTAGACTGGAGGTGGTGGTTATCTAAATGGGATCTTCTCGCAAGTTTTAACTCCTGATGTCTGGATGCAATAGGCTATGTACTGTGTGCCTATTTTGCACTACTTGGTGTGAGTAAGTTATTCACATTCATGTGGTTTTGATTTTTGTTACAGTGCTGTGTCAGTTAACAGGCTCACATCAGATTAAATTTAATATTGGAGAGACAAGCAGATACCAAGAAGCGATACAATATGTTGTGGTTTTGTTTTCAGTCTGCTAGGTAATGTCATTATTAGATACCTACATTTATAGTGGTTGACACTGACGTCTTGAGCATGTTCCGCTGTATATGGTAGTAGCAGAATTATACAGGTTAAAATATCGGAAATTAACGCGCGTATGTCTTGGTGCATGGGTGAATGGTGGCATGATTTCACCACATATGTTATGATGTAGGGTGTACGACTAGAGTCCCATACATGTGGTTAATTGTCGATATTTGGTCCTTTTGAAACTCATATAGTGTCCTCAGCAATCCTTTATTTGCATACTTACCTTTATTTGTATACAAATTCATTATTTGTGTTCTAAATCCTGGGTACCACCTTTTGACCATTAAGTGATCAACAGCAAAACTCTCTTCACATTACAACTAGGGGAATAGTGTCTTCCCAGGCGGAGTTACTATTCTGTACATCATACGACCTCAATACTTTAAACTCGTTTCCTCAGTTTTCTCTTAGTCACACGAGTAAATATATTCTCCAACGATTCTTTTCCAAATGACAATTCTTTATTTGATTTCTGTGTTAACTTTTGCTTCCTTTACTTATGTACCAATACTCCCCTGTTATTTCCTGTAAACCAGTTAACTCCCCAATCCCCAATGTATTTCAGGCATTTTGCCTTTCTTCAGGAAGATCATTTATCGCTTCATTCCTGTAGACTAAATCGAAAAGAAACACAAGCTCAAAAAGGCTGCCCATGTCATAAAAAAATGTTATATCACATAAAAAATGTACACACTTCTGAAATGCACATTCATGACTTCACCCAATCACAAGCGCAATGCTTTATTTGTTTACTTAAGTTGCAAGATGACTTTGTTTTTAAACACAATTGTTTCAATTTGAAAAAAAAACAAATAGTGTTTATGAAAATTACTCTTTTATTTCATATTTCTTGCGACCACCAAACATCACTTGAATTAAGTGCTTATGTTCTATAATCTTTCATATTATAAACTATCTGGTTTTCTCTGATCATCATTTTGGTTACGGAAAAGTTATGTGAAATCTAAAACTCCATAATCTAACTCACTCTTTAGCACGTCTAGTATAGCTCACCTTTAGTACTGTAAGTGTCTCTATGTAAACCATGGAATATATATATATATATATATATATATATATATATATATATATATATATATATATATATATATATATATATATATATATATATATATATATATATATATATATATATATATATATATATATATATTCACTGAAAAAACCATAGGTTTCAGGAGTTATATAGTTAGGAATTAGCTTTTACAAAACCTTTGAAATTCACTCAAAAAACTATAAGTTTTAGTGGTGTTATAGTTAGCTGGACATTTTACTTATACAAAACCATTGAAATTGCTCCTATATAGTTAGTTGTACTAAGTATATATCGCGCACCCGCAATCCACTGCTGATGATGTCACATATTAGATCATTCATGACATGGTCAGTGACATCACTGATGACATCTCAAATGACATCACTGATGACATCATCCAGTGAATGTGGTTTGCTTCGTTATTTAAATATGCATTATATATATAGCAATTTGCATTGAAGAATGAGTGGATATATAAATAAATATTTGGATGGAGGATTTAGTAGCAGTGTAATTGACTGTTTACTGGACCAATTTATAATGTCTCACTAAATATAGTGGATAGTGACTAAACTGTGTGAATATCTGTATCACTTTGTCAGTTGTTGTGTAAACTGATTCTACAGTTGGTTACTAGCTATGTGAAAGTCTATATTAGTTATTGATTAGTTAACTGAGTATTTGTATGGGAGTGTGAAAGTGTGTGTGGTTCGGTGGAGGGTGTGTGACTGTCCAAAGATGTGTGAATAGTTTATTCAGTAGATATATGAAGTTAAAACTACATGTTCTAACAGTTTGGGTGAGGGAATCTCTTTATGGGTGTGGTGATGAGCAAATATATTTCTCAAAGGTACAGGTCCAACAAACTAGAAAAATAAAAGGCAGTGTATGTGTCAGTTGTTGTATATAAATAAGTATACATAAGACACAATGATTGTGTGAGTGACTGTATGGATAACTGTATACTTGTAATAATGATTTTATAATTCACTAAGTATGACTTACTATCTAAATGAATAGAAGAAGTGGTGTTTGTATAAGTGGTTTGCTAAGTAAATATGTAAGTATGATCCATTGTTTGCATAAGTGAGTAGGATGACTTCATATGTGAATAGGATGCGTGATGTTGTTTAATGTCGATATAGATGTATAAGTATTTTTGATAGTGTTCTATTGTTCATTGACAGCATGTATGAGTGAATCCATAGGTAAAGGATTAGATGTGTGTATACATGTATGAATCACTGAGTGGATTTTTAGATACTTGTATTGCTGTGACAATGGATTTAAATATGATACTCTGTATTTTACAAAGAGTGATGAAAAATTGTAATAGTGTATGAAAAGGTGTATGTGATTGTCACGTGGATGATGTCATCAGTGATGTCATTTGAGATGTCATCAGTGATGTCACTGACCATGTCATGAATGATCTAATATGTGACATCATCAGCAGTGGATTGCGGGTGCGCGATATATACTTAGTACAACTAACTATATAGGAGCAATTTCAATGGTTTTGTATGAGTAAAATGTCCAGCTAACTATAACACCACTAAAACTTATAGTTTTTTGAGTGAATTTCAAAGGTTTTGTAAAAGCTAATTCCTAACTATATAACTCCTGAAACCTATGGTTTTTTCAGTGAATTTCAAAGGTTTTTTTAAATGCTAATTCCTAACTATATAAGGCCTGAAACCTATGGTTTTTTCAGTGAATTTCAAAGGTTTTTTAAATGCTAATTCCTAACTATATAAGGCCTGAAACCTATGGTTTTTTCAGTGAATTTCAAAGGTTTTTTAAATGCTAATTCTCTTAGCGGATAACGTTTAAATATATTAATATCCTAGTGGGACATTCTGAGCAGCCCTAGGGGGTCATGGTGTTTCTACCCTGCCCCCTTTTTGTGTTCTACACGTTTGTTTTTCTGCTTTCTTGTGCCTAATTCCTAACTATATAAGGCCTGAAACCTATGTTTTTTTCAGTGAATTTGCAAGGTTTTTTAAATGTTAATTCCTAACTATATAAGGCCTGAAACCTATGGTTTTTTCATTGAATTTGCAAGGTTTTTTAAATGCTAATTCCTAACTATATAAGGCCTGAAACCTATGGTTTTTTCAGTGAATTTGCAAGGTTTTTTTAAATGCTAATTCCTAACTATATAAGGCCTGAAACCTATGGTTTTTTCAGTGAATTTCAAAGTTTTTTATAATGCTAATTCCTAACTATATAAGACCTGAAAGCCTACCAGGAATCTCCAGTATGCGCCAGGGGACTGCATTGCAGAGAGGTGTAATTAAGCCACGGCCCTTTTTACACCTCTCTGCAACGCTGCCCCCGTGCATGTTTGAAGAGGGGGAACTCATTCCCCCTGCATACTGGGGGCCCCTGGGGGCCAACTAGCCCACCTGGAACCTCCAGTATACGCCAGGGGGCTGCATTGCAGAGGTGTAATGAGACTATGCCCCTTGTTGCACCTCTCTTCAATGCAGCCGCCTGGCGCGTTTGCAGAGGGGGAACTAATTCCCCTTGCATAATGGGGGTCCCTGGGGGCCAACTAGCTCAGCAGGAGCCTCCAGTATGCGCCAGATGGCTGCATTGCATAGAGGTGTAATGAGGCCACACCCTTTTTTACACCTCTCTGCAACGCAGCCCCCGTGCATGTTTGAAGAGGGGGAACTAATTCCCCTTGCATACTGGGTGTCCCTGGCAGCCATCTTGTGCCTTGTTCGAACCAAGGCACAAGAAAGCAGTGAAACAAAGGTGTGAAACTCGCAAAGGGGCCAGAGTAGAAACACCCTGACCCCCTAGGCCTGCTCAGGGGGTCCCACAAGGACCCCCAAGGCAAAAAAAATAATATATATATTTTTTTTTAAAGTCACGGGGTACAAAAAAACAATAAAAAAATATAAAACAACAATAAGAATAAAAAAACTGTTCTTTTCAGAACTACCTCCAATTGATATAAAAATGCTACATTTTTAAAAAACTCTGTCTTTTTTTTTATCTCCAGGGTACGCGTACCGGTACGTGTACCGATACGTGTACCGGGGCGCGCACCTCCTCAAAAAAAGAAAAAAAACAATAATGAGTGTGTGTGTGAGTGGTGTGTGTGTGTGGGGTGGTGGGTGTTGAGTGTGTGTGTGGGAGGGTATGTGTGTGGGGTGTGTGTGTGTAGGATGTGTGGGTGTGTGTGTGGGGTGTGTGTGTGGGTGTGTGTGGGGGTGTGTGTGGGTGTGTGTGGGGGTGAGGAATGTGTGTGTGGGTGTGTGTGTGTGTGAGGTGTGTGTGTGGGGTGTGTGTGTGTGTGTGTGTGTGGGGTGTGTGTCAGAGGTGTGTGTGGGGGGGTGAGGTGTGTGTGGGGATGTGTGGGGTGTGTCTGTGAGGTGTGTGTGTGTGTGGGGGGGAGTGAGGTGTGTGTGGGTGGGGGTGTGTGGGGTGTGTGGGTGTAGGTGGGGGTGTGGGGGTGTATGGTGTGTGTGTAGGTGTGGGTGTGTGGGGTGTTTGGGTGTGGGTGGAGGTGTGGGTGTATGAGGTATGGTGGGGGGTGTGTGTGGGGGCGGTGGGTGTGGGGTGTGTGTGTGTCTGGGTATGTGTGTGGGGCACCCCCTCAAAAAAAGAAAAAAAGAATGAGTGTGTGTGTGTGTGTGTGTGGTGTGTGTGTGTGGGGGTGGGTGGGTGTGGGGTGTGTGTGGTGGGGGTATGTGTGTGGGGTGTGTGTGCGTAGGATGTGTGGGTGTGTGTGTGGGGTGTGTGTGTGGGTGTGTGTGTGGGGGGGTGTGCGTGTGTGTGTGTGTGAGAGGAGTGTGTGTGTGGGGGTGTGTGTGTGTGTCTGAGGTGTGTGAGAGAGGTGTGTGTGTGGTGTGTGTGTGTGTGGGGTGTGTTTCAGAGGTGTGTGTGTGGGGGGGAGGGGTGAGGTGTGTGTGGGGATGTGTGGGGTGTGTCTGTGAGGTGTGTGTGTGTGTGGGGGGGAGTGAGGTGTGTGTGGGTAGGGGTGTGTGGGGTGTGTGGGTGTAGGTGGGGGTGTGGGTGTGTAAGGTGTGTGTGTGGGTGTGGGTGTGTGGGGTGTTTGGGTGTGGGTGGAGGTGTGGGTGTGTGAGGTATGTGTGGGGGGTGAGTGTGGGAGGGGTGGGTGTTGGGTGTGTGTATGTGGGGGTATGTGTGTGGGGTGTGTGTGTGTATGAGTAAAATGTTCAACTATAACTGGTGTCAAACCTATGGTTTTCTCAGTGTATTTAATAGGTTTTTTAAATGCTAATTCCTAACTATAACTGGTGTGAAACCTATGGTTTTTTCAGAGAATTTCATAGGTTTTTTAAATGCTAGTTCCTAACTATAACTGGTGTGAAACCTATGGTTTTTTCAGTGAATTTCAAAGGTTTTTCAAATGCTAATTCCTAACTATATAAGGCCTGAAACCTTTTTTTTTTTCAGTGAACTCGCAAGGTTTTTTAAATGCTAATTCTATTAGCGGATAACATTTATATATGTTAATATCCATATGGGACCACCTGAACAGCCCTAGGGGGGTCAGAGTGTTTCTACAAGGCCCCCAAATCTTTTTTTTTCTTGTAAAAAAATGAGGTACGCGTACCGGTACGTGTACCGCAAGCGTACCCCGCGATTTTTCTTTTTTTTTTGGGCCTTGGGGGTCCTTGTGGGACCCCCTGACCAGGCCTAGGGGGTCAGGATGCTTCTACCCTGCCCCCTTTTTGAGTTCTACACGTTTGTATTTCTGCTTTTCTGTGCCTCAGTCTACCGAGGCACAAGATGGCTGCCAACAGTTTCTGTTTTAGAGTGTTGTCAGACATTGGCAGCCAATCAGAATGCAGCTCGCGCACTAGAGGTACGCGTACCGTACGCGCACGTACGCGTACCGTAAGCGTACCGGTAAGTTCACGGGTAAGCTGCCATAGATATATAAATTTTTTGGAACCTAAATTACTCAAAATCCACTGGAGCACATATCTTGAGACATAGCAAAGGCACATCGGGCTACCAGTCCCTACAATTTTGCCAAGTTTGGTGAAAATCCATTCAGCCGTTCGAGCTAAAAGTGCAACCGACCGCCCTATGGAAATTAACATGGGGAAAACACGTTTTGGGACCCCCCCTTTTATCTAGGCCCCCGCTTGACGAATCCCCTCCAAACTTTCAGGGCAGGACCGGAGCGCAGCGAGGCAAAGTTGCTGAAAGATTCAGGCAGATTCCTCAACCGGCGCCAAAGTTATTCCCAATAGAATGTTGCGATTTCCCTATGGAAATCAATCCTAACTATATATACCTACTGGCGACCGCCAGTAGGTAATATATATATATATATATATATATATATATTACCTACTGGCGGTCGCCAGTAGGTATATATAGTTAGGATTTTTTCTCTATGGGATTTTTGAAAATTCTATGTCTAATAACTTTGGCGTTTGTGGACGGAATTGGCTGAAATTTTCAGGAAAATGGCACATTTTGTTTCTGAGCAGCCCCTGAAAATTGGGGGGGGGTTCGTTCAGGGGGGGTCGAGAAAAAAGGGGGGTCCCAAAACGTGTTTTTAACATTGAGTTTTCCATAGGGCGGTTGGCCTCACTTTTAGCCCGAACGGCTGAATGGATTTGCACGAAACTTGGCAAAATTGTAGGGACTGGTAGCCCGATGTGCCTTTTGTAGGTCTCAATATATGTGCTTCAGTGGATTTTGGGAAATTAACGTTCAAAAAAAGATATATATCTGTAACAGCGGACCGGGAAGCGCTCCGGTTCGCGGACTTTTCGCGCAACGGAGCTTTGTGAAGTGAAGCTGATTGGTTCTCCGGCGTCTGTAAACATTCCAAACAGTCCGTAGCGGCCGCCATCTTGTCTCTCGGTAGGATCGAGAGACAAGAGGAGGCCAAAGCGAAGGGGCAAATGACCATAAGGGGGCATAGTAGATCCTCGCTGACCCCCTAGGTTTGATGTGGAGGTTTTAAAAGGGCCCCGCGGGGCAAAAAAAAATAATAATAATAATAATCGAACGGCTGAATGGATTTGCACGAAACTTGGTAAAATATTAGGGACTGGTAGCCCGATGTGCCTTTGCTAGGTCTCAATATATGTGCTCCAGTGGATTTTGAGAAATTAACGTTAAAAAAAAGATATATATCTGTAACAGCGCTCCGCTTCGCGTAACGGAGGTTTGCGAAGCTGATTGGTCATTCTGTCACTGGGCTATAGTTGGGCTACATCTGGCTGATATTTGGGCTACATTTGTTTTTTTTGTCTCTGGCGGCCATCTTTGGGCTACATTGGGCTACATTGGGCTTCATTGGGCTTCATTGGGCTACATTGGGCTACATTTGGGCTCCAACATATATATAGGCCAATGTAGCCCAATATATATTTTTCAAAGTTAATTTTCGTAAAAACCACTGGAGCATATATCTTGAGACATAGCAAAGGCACATCGGGCTACCAGTCCCTACAATTTTGCCAAGTTTCGTGGAAATCCATTTAGCCGTTCGAGCTAAAAGTGAGTCCAACCGCCCTATGGAAATGAAGGAAATGAATGGGTAATTTGTAATTAGCAAATAGCTCATCGCAAACTAGGAATGGTAAAGAATCGCTATTTATTCCTTAAAGTTCGCTATTTAGGAAATGCAAAAAACTTTGATGATACATATGGCGGTTCATCTCGAACAAGATAAGAAGTATAGGGATAGATTTATGATGACTGGCGCATCACCAGGGATGTGTTAGTCATTCTGTGCCGCTGTTCCGTCACCTATGGTGTGCTGCATTTACAATGCGGCGCATCATGGGGCAAAAACAGCACAGATGCGTGATGTATCTGTGCCGTAAAGGTGGCGTATTGCTGGAGTTGTATCGCAAGTGTGATGAAGCTCCAGCAAGGGTCGGGGGTGCCCCTGTCGCAGGGTTTCTGTTCTCACACAGAACTGTGGACAGAGGATTGGAACCTCGGCGAATTAGGGTGCCCCAAAACTCACCTTAGTAATCAAAAACCCCTTAGCAAGCTAGGTACAGTGTCACATTGGATATAACAAACTCTCAATGTTTAGACAATCCAGAATATGAACTTATAGTACCTCAGGATACGTGGAACTCATGAACAGTCGGTCGTTATATATTTCTTAGAAACCAGAACATGGAGTTAAGAAGAACACATGTGTATTTGAAATGTTTATTTACTAATGCCGTCTTCTCAGGCGTAGTATCTTAGATAATACAAGTACACATATTATCAGTAGCAAAATTACCAGCATAGTTACTAGTACATAAAAAGCGAATGGTGACAGTATGTTAACATGCTGTAAATGAATAAGAGTTATCAACACTTATAAGCAGCCACGGGCCGTGGAGGGAGTTACGGTGGGGCAGGGAGGCGGGGAGGGGGAGGGGCAGGGTGGAGAGGGCTCCACCCTCCCCCTCCCCCTCCCCGCCTCCCTGCCCCACCGTAACTCCCTCCACGGCCCGCGGCTGCTTATATCTCACCCTCCCTAATACACATATTATATTATTTGCTAAGAAGGTCTGTTTGTGTTGGTTTAGGGCGTGCCCATACTTTAGTGTCTTAGATTTGAAGGAATCACATCAGCATACACCAGCTCTCTCTTCATGTGAACCGCATCAACTGTTGTGTATGTGTGTTCGGCAAAGCAATATAAAACCCGCCTCATGCCCAGAATTGGCAGAAGCTGCACTTATGTTATGAGTATGAAGTCGTGCAGATCAGATCTCATAACAATTCTGTATCGTGTTGTTCTTGAAACTTCAGCACTCGCTGTACAGATATAGTTTAACAAGCAAAGCAGACAGTAGAGCAATAACATATTATTCTCATGTAAACCACGATGAACTACTAGGTTGAAAGCTAAAGCAACAACTAAGTGTCGTGTGCAGAAGTTGCAAAAAAGGAAAAATGGCGTTTAAACCGGTAATGAGCCCATGCTAACTTAACACGGTGTAAAGATATCCAGGACCTAGATGACACCTCCCCATGATCCGGAAACGAACTGAATAAGATAATAGAAGTGCCATCTCATGAGAGCAGATTGCAAGTTTATATGTGGACGGTCCGCAAGGTAAAACATTAAAAACTAGGAAAATTTAATGCTAAAGAAAAATAAAACAGCCAAGTACTTTATCGAGTCTTAAGCCAATAGGCAAGCTAAATAATAAAAACTTGACAAATAAGTCAATGAATTGTCAATGAAATGCTAGTACTCAGCATATCAAACATGAAAAAGGTCTATGACATAACTGTGTATGCAAAATAAGCTGCAACAGCCTCCAATAGGAAGTCACCGTCTTCATCCGAAAAGAGTTCAGCCATCCAATTTAAAAGCGGAAAAGAACATACGTGCTCTCCCAGCACCGGATCCTCTATCACCATCAGAGGACAGCTCGGTGGGTTTTCAAGAAAGCTCTGTTCCAAGAAAGACTGTGTTGCCGCCAGTAAATTCCAGGGACCAATTAGTCCATGCATCAATGCCACAGCCATAATCCTTTCGCCAGGACAAACCAACTCGTGAGTAATGATAGGAGTCATCAGCTGATTAAAGTCGACGTCAGGAGAAACCGGTCCGCAGAGACACAAATCAATGGCCCAATCGAAATCACAGGTCAGGCAGTGAAATACAGGCTGGACACAGGTGAAGTAGGAGAATCGAAAAGATAATCCATATGCCGTGCTTAATATCGCCAACGGCATTGTGCCATAATATTCTAGCATGCGATTGCGGAACAGTGTCAGCAGCTGCAGGGCGGGAGTTTGCACAGGAGGTACATCCATATTTAAAAATGTAAAAAAGCACAAGAGCGTCCGCTGGTAATGCAAGTAAAAATGGCAATCCACGAAGCACAGTGGAGAAAATAGAATGAAAGAAAGCAGGGATGACTCCAAAGATTTTCTCAAATGAAGTCACGAGACCACTGGTAACAACTTTAAAAAAGTGCGCCAGGGCCTTTGTGGAGGACGCGTTAAAGATAGTCCGAACCATCTTGCTGAAATGCAAAGGCGAATCAGTATTGAAAAGGGTCTGCACCTCTGTACGGGTGTTCGCTATGTGAAGCACGAAAGTTTCACGGGTCGAACTCAAGGCCACCTCTCTCTGAGACAAAAGAGCTCTTATTCTTGCCATGCCGTTGAAATCTGCTCCCAAGGTTGGTATTTGTGGCCAGATTGAAAACTCCCTATGTTCATGTGTGGGAGGAAATAGAACATTTTTGCAGCAAATAACCCGTTCACTTACTGTTACGATAAAAGGAATACTTTTAATTAACCCAGAACAATCTTCATTATTGAGCATCAAATAACTACCATTTTCCAACAACTTGAACGTGGGGATGATAGCAGGAACTGGCGTGCCTTGCAACACGCAAGCCATATTTGGTCGGTGTTTGTTGCATGAACCGTGTAACTGTATGTGCCTACACATTAGTGAATGATCTGGCGTCTCAGTGCATTCCTCTCCATTCAGATAAACTTCTTGATCATCTTTGAAACATCTGTATGTGTATGGAAGCGACCAGACCTCATGAAGAAAAGCACTACCTAAAGGTTCATAACGACCTATTGGTATATATTTCATACAATTTGAAAACTTATATAAAGCAAAAGGCAGCGTTATTAAACCGTGGATAAGGCACGTTGCCAAAAAACCCGCAATCCTCTGCTGATGATGTCACTGAGCATGTCATGAATGATGTAATATGTGACATCATCAGCAGTGGATTACGGGTAATAGTATCTCTAGTTTACTCCCCTATAGCTGTCTTTCTTTTAACATAAGTGTCTGTTTCCTTCCCTTATACTTACTGTTTTTGGTTCGCTTCCGGTTCGCGTACCGGCGAGCGAACTGGGAAGCGAACTACGAGAAATAGAGGTTGGCACAGTTCCAAATATTGTACCAATTTTTTAATAACGGGGAGGTAGTTCTGAAAAGAACTTTTTTTTTTATTGTTTTTGTTGTTTTATATTTTTTTTATTATTTTTCTGAACATTTTTTTACTTTTTTTGAATTTTTCTGAACAGTTTTATATTTTTTTGGGTTTTTCTTGGAGGGGGCAATGAAAACGATTCATTGTAAAGGGCTCAACAGGAGCAACAAAACAAAAAAAAGTATTTATTATTTGGGGCGTTTCGTACAAACTTGCATATGATAGTCAATAGCTCTGTTGATCAGAGTGATGCTTCTTTCTCCGTAGCAAATGAATCCACTGCAATGTACGCATATTTGTTTTACTTCACCAAATCTCGTTTGTATATTTGGCACCATCTCCCTGCCCTCTGGTCCCGTTACTTCCGGTACAACAGATCTTCTGGCCATAATAGGGAGATTATCTAGGTCGTTCCGAAACTGTGCAGCACTGTAGTTGTTAGGATGCCACCTAGTCATATGGCGATGCATTGTGTAGTTTCCGAAGCTGTATTTTTTGTCGGTCCCTCTGGACAGTCTATCTTGACATATAAGGCAAGTTACGTATCTTGCATTTACTTTTTTCTGACCTTTGGGAATTTTAAAAAATTGCCAAATGAAGTTTTCTTTCCGGTGAGACGTCCTGGGCTCCTCAGGCAAAAACTGCCTCTCTTCGTGCTCGTCGTTCTGTTCCTCTTCTTCCTCTTCTTGTTGAATTATAACTTGAGCAGGTGGTCCACTCTTCCTTGGATGTGGTGGAGGTGGTGGGGAAGCACCAGCTGAAGCTACTAAAGAAGCCATTGCTTACTGGTAACAAAGGGTCTTTCTCTCACAATGATGAAAGTCAGAGTGAGGAAAGAAGGAGGGATTTTCATCATTTGGGAAAAACAAGAGTTCTCAACCAATGAAAAGTGTTCATTTTAGATTATATGACCTAGTCTTACATCATTAGGAAACCAAAAGTGAAATGAACCAATGAAAAGTGTTATTACCAAGTCACATGACCTGCTGTGTTTACGTTAAGCGCTTTGCAGGGCCTCCCGCTTTGCTTCCAGAAACCTGTGCTTTGCGACTCGGTAAGCGTACCAGTTCGCTAACGTAGCACGTCATATGACGTATCACGCGACAACGTGAAACGTCATGCGGACGGGAGGCGTCACGATGTTGTTTTCTAACGCGGCAGTTGCGGTAAAGAAACGTTTACCGGCTCGCGGTCTATTTCGCGGCATCAAGGTCAGCTAACGGGAAGCTTCCCGCTTCGCGAAGCGGGAACGAAGAAAAAAAAATATTTAAATTTTTTTTTATTAATAAACATATAAAATATATTTTTGGATTTAAAGAAGAATACATTTTACAGCTACAAATATTAGCTGTTAAAAAACCAATGAAATTCACTGAAAAAACCATAGGTTATAGACCATATATAGTTAGGAATTAGCATTTACAAAACCTTGAAAATTCACTGAAAAAACCATAGGTTATAGACCATATATAGTTAGGAATTAGCATTTACAAAACCTTACTTTACTCACACAAAACCATTGAAATTCCATATATAGTTAGTTGCACTAACTATATATCGCGCACCCGCAATCCACTGCTGATGATGTCACATATTACATCATTCATGACATGGTCAGTGACATCACTGATGACATCACTGATGACATCTCAAATGACATCACTGATGACATCACTGATGACATCCCTGATGACAACATCCAGTGACTGTATGTTTCTGTAAAGTTAAAATGTGTCTTACATATTGAAGAATGAGTGCAAGTATAAGTGTCTGGACAAAGGATTTAGTAGGTGCATGACTGAATGTATGAGTGAGTGATTAAATGTGTCCGTCGACATCAACCAGCGTTCTTCGTTTTTGTGCAAAACAAAACTTTTGTGACGGACCCTGCCTGCAACCACACACCCACTCTCCAGGTTTGCCGCGCTGTGATCAACGCTCGGAGTCTCGTTGGAATACAGTTTGGGACGGGTGAGCAGCTGAGAAACGCAGCGGCAAGTAAGTGGTGTGTGTAACAACCATTGAACTTCAGGCGGTAGGGAGGACTAAAGGCGAATAGGGCGATATCAAAAGCAAGCTGATATAACCCCTTACATTACGTGCGTATCGCACCGCACCCTAATTCCAATCTTCTTCAAAGCACACAGCGGCAGTATGTCGGAAGACGTAGTGCGAGGGCGGGAGGCCGCCTCTAAGGAGCTATTCAGTAATTTACCCCAAGTGACCAACAGGGGTACAGCCTTGCCATCGGCAGCTCGAGCAAATGTTACAACCGACGAAGCTCAAATCAAACAACTTTTAAAGCGCATGGAAAAGTGTATGCGCAGCGAATGCACCAAGTGGTGGGAACATAAATCTCTGTCAATGTACATAGCGGAAGGGCGCGTCCCTCGAGGATTACGAATTCTTCTGGCACCTAGCTATGAAAAACCTCATCCAGAAATGCTCAAAAGATGGGGCCAACATAATTTGGATGCATCGGCTAATTTGGTCAAGTTACTCATAGAGTATGCTGAAATTGATCGTGTCGAATTGCTAAAGGAGCTGGAGGAAATTAACACAGAGCTGCTGAAATTCGAACCAAATGATTTGATAGCGTCCTCCAGAAAAGCAATAAATGAACGATTAAAGCATCATGAAGAAAAGATCAAAGCGCGCAAAGCCTACAAATTCGCCCGTGACAAAAATGACTATGAGCAAGGAAAGATCTATACCTTTGCCAAATTAAAATGAATCAAAAACTGGCGCCCCCAAGCAAATCAACTGGTCCAGCGGGCATTCAGCAAAATACCCTTGCGGAGGCTGCCCCCGGCAATAGCGACACAGACTCAGTTAATAGTAGCATATATTCTGATGAGAGCAGTTCAACCAATATGGGCACAGAAGGCCCACAAATGGTGCTCAACCTGGGCGAAGAAGTGGATTTTTTAGTGAGCGCGCGCCTTCAAACTCTGCGCCCTTCGAATCGTCGACAGCAACAGCAATCAAAAGGGCCAGAATCAATAGAAGACGCAAGGAGCGCCGGCGCAAACACAAGTGGAAACAACAACAAAAAATCCAAAAAGAAAAATCAATACTGGCGCAAAAAGAACTAGAAGACAAAACAATTGTCAATCTTTCGACGCTGACTCTAACTGCAGCTGAAGAACAGCTACTTAGCCTAGGTTTATCACATTGTCCATTGACAGACTTTGACTATGCCTCTACCAGAATAGACATTTTCAAGTTTATTCGCAAACTAAAGCTGCGCAAATTCTTTAACATTAAGGATGGTCTTGAAAACAGTGGAGTAACGACCACAGAACCGTCCACCAGCGCCCTTCAAGCTAGGGATATTAGAACTTTACTAACTGTGCAACAATTGGGCAGTGACAACAGCCAAAATGATTACAATCTGACCACACAAGAAGAACTCGTGGCAGCTGACATCCCACAATCCGGTTCAGGCATGAGCCCATTTAAACCTGGGTCAAATTTCATGCCAATGATGCCAAAGGACTCCATCGATTCCTTTCATGAAGTGGTTGTATCTGATTTGAAAAAGCTTTACCACCAAGTGAAACACCGAAAAAGGATAAAAAGTCTTAAAGAAAAGCAATATTGGGCCCTTGTCTCAAAACTTAGGAATGATCATAAGAACATTGTGTGTAGCTCTGACAAAGGGGGAAATATAGTAATCTGGCCTCAAGCAGAATATATTAAGGAGGCAAACAGACAATTATCAGATACTACCTGTTACCAGATTTCGAGTACAAAACAGTATGAGCTGGCAAAAGATTCCCTCAAGAAGATGCTACATAAATTTAAAAGAGACGGACTAATATCCATGCAGGAATTCAAATTCCTAAACGTCGAGCAACCCATCATGCCTAGATTTTATTTAATACCCAAAGTACACAAAGGTGTACTACCAACGCCGGGCAGACCAATAATCTCTGCCATTGGAAGTATGGGAGAACACTTGGCGCAATTCATTGACTATTTCCTACAGGAACTGGTGATAAAGCTACCCACTTTTATCAAGGATACTGGTGATTTTTTATCAAAAATCAAGGACATTCCATGGTCAACAAATCTGCTTCTTATAACTTTGGATATAGAAGCTCTTTATACGAGCATAGAACACCAAGCAGGTCTAAGGGCTTTAGAATACTTTTTGGGCACACGACCTCTCCATTGTTACAACCACAATAAGATGATCTTGGAATGTGTTAAGTGGTGTCTCCACCACAATTACTTTATCTTTGGCAAGGATGTTTACCTACAGAAGAGAGGTGTTGCCATGGGGGCCTGCTTTTCACCCAGCTATGCGTGTTTACACGTAGGCTGGTGGGAGAGGTGGGTCCTCATGGGGGAGCACTTTCAAACATTTTTGGAACATGTCACTTTATGGGTTCGTTTTATAGACGATGTGTTTTTAATCTGGAGAGGGGATGAAGAAAGTGCCAGAGCATTCATCACAAGTCTTAATACTAATTCTGTAAATTTAAAGTTTACATCAAACATCAGCAAAGACTTTGTAGATTTTTTAGATGTTAGAGTCTCGGCCAGTAACAATCAATTATCTACTACCCTCCACAGAAAGGAAACAGCTGGGAACTCAACGCTACATGCAAGCAGTTCCCATCCGCGCCACGTCATAGATAATATACCCTATGGCGAATTACTTCGTCTAAAACGTATCTGTAGCAGTGAGGAGGAGTTTGAGAAATGCACTGCTGATGCAGTAACTAGATTTAAAGCCAGAGGATACAATGACAAAATCCTCAATATGGCGATAAACAAAACAAAACAAAAATCTAGAGAATCGCTGTTTCTCAAGAAGCCCCCCACAAACACAGAATCAGCTGAATGTAACATCAGGTTCATCACAGCATTTAGTTGTCAGGAAAGAAAGATCAGGGCGATTCTAACTAAGAGTTGGCCCATTCTGAAAACAGACGGAGTGCTGGCACCCCAGCTTCCCAACAATCCTAATGTTGCATTCCGTAGAGGTCCTTCCATGCGGACCCTAATATCCAATTCCTTCCCTGAGCTTCCCAAAAGTACATCGTGGTTCAAACCCCGGCCGGGGTTTTACAAATGCTCGAGCTGCAGAGCTTGCAAGTTCGGCATTAATACGACTCATTACAGCACCCCCTTCAGTACCATTCCTGTGGCCATCAGGGACAATTACAATTGCAAGACGGAGTATGCTGTATATGTTCTGGGGTGCACCTGTGGCCTGAGATATGTTGGGAGTACCAGGCTACAGGCGCACGCCCGAATATTGCAGCATCTCCGGGCAATTGTTAATAATGACAGTTCTTACCCTGTCGCAAGACATTTTAAAAGTGTACATGGCAACAATCTTGAATGTCTTTCATACTATGTACTCACCGCAGTACCAAAAATGCGTAGAGGCGGCGACAGGGATAAAAGATTACGCCAACTGGAATCTAAAACTATATTAGAACTGGACAGTAAGGTCCCGAATGGGCTTAATACAACAGAAGATTTGTACCATTTCCTATAGGGCCCTATAGGGAATATGGAAGGGAAGTTATCTGATATGACTTGTTGATCTCGAGGTATATGCTGTGGTGATGTCTCTCCTTGAGTCTATGCCTTTAACATCTGATGTCGCACTACGAATTGACATTACTAATTGAAATGATCTATGCTGTTTTTTTTTTTTTTTTTTTTTTTTTTCCTTATCTATTTTGTATTTGTAAAGGAAAATAATTTTTGTTTTACACCTAGGGATGGATACATACACATTTACTTTATTTCTATATGGTGGTACAGATTTGGTTTATTAAATCCAACTGTAGGGGCACACTTTACATTGACAGGGTCTATGGGAACTATCTTCTAGAATTTCTCTGTTGCTGGTTTCACGGCACTACTTTATCTTTAATATCTGGTGGTCCTTCTATTTTTGTTCGGGCCTATAAACATGAAGGGGTTGCCATCTATATAAGATGTCCCCAAGCAATTTATGCATACTAATATAGACTGAGTAACATAACAGAGTTTGAGGTTTCAATCCAGAGACATAGCATATAATAATGGTTTACATTGCGATATTTTGCACATTTCAGAATATGGAAATAACGGCTTTTTTAGAAATTTTGATATTTCAATGTGTTTTTTAGGTATTTATTTGGTACTTTTTAACACATGCCGGACCATCTTTGCACGGTGCACTTTGTATAAACTATTGGCTCAATGCAGTGATTTGCACATTTGCACGTTGCACTTTACATATATTGTTTACATAACGCAGTAATTTGCACAGTACATTTTTTGCTGCTAGACTTCAATGTTCTCTGACCAATACATATGGGAATTGATGAGCCTACTCAAGTCGAATAGATACAATGCATTTATGCAGATATTATTTGCCATTTGTAAATATATTTATCTACGTGATAAGTTGTGGAACCATTTTGCAATATTTATACAACTGCAATGAAATGTTTTTAACATTTATATGAAGTATCCCAGTTGACCCTGCAGTATTTTGTTTACTTCTATTAATCACTTGGTGTATTTCACAACGTATATAAAACAGGCTTTTTAACATGCATTTCAATGTGATCAAGGGCATCTGCCCGAAACGCGTCAGTCCGCTGTATGCATTTGAAGATTGGTGCTTGAAAATAAAACATCTTGCCTTAACTTCTGGATTCACTGGTCTCTGTTCGCCACTGGTTGGAGGTTCGGGATCGTTTGTTTGGATTATATATATATATATATATACATGCTCCCAGAACACCAGATAGCGAGTCACTCTTTAGACGGGTGCCGTCACGCGTTGGTGCGTTCGCGTAATATTGCAGCTTCAAAGTTTCTCCTCATTACAAGGAAAAAGACAGCACTCACAGGATACTTTGACAAAGCACGTTCTTTATTCCACTGACAAAAACAGACGCGTTTTGGTAATTCCCTTCTTCTGTGTCTACCCGTGCAGTGCAACGGAGCGCCATTTGTAACCTTCTGGAGAGTGGTTGTGAGTAGTTTTGCATTATAACCCCTTGCGAGAAATCTATTCAGGCTGTCCTTGGCTGCTACATCAAAGTCAGAGCTTACCGAGCAATTCCGCTTCAATCGGAGAAACTCTCCATACGGAATGCTGTTGATCAATTTGGAAGGATGGCTGCTTGACGCGTGCAGAGTGCTGTTGCCCGCTGTGGGTTTTCTATACAGACAACACGCTACCTTGTTCTCTTGAATCTTAACCTGGAGATCAAGGTGATTGGCTGCCACCTGGATGACATGGCCCGTAAATCTCAAATTATTCTCATTGAGATTTAAGAATTTAACATATTCTTCTCCCTCCTGCACTGTGCCGTTCCACACTAAGAGCAGATCGTCGATATATCTATACCACAAAATGATTTTCTCTGTCCATGTTCTGTTTCCTGGTGCCCAGGCTACCTGCTCCTCCCACCAGCCCACGAATACGTTTGCGTAGCTGGGGCCGAAGCAGGAGCCCACGGCAGTTCCAGAGATTTGTCTGAATAGTTCCCCCTGAAAAGTAAGGATATTATTATACAGACAATATTGAATTAGCTCCAACAGCATCAAATTGTGGGCAGCGAATTTCAACTGTCTTTTACTCAGGAAATATTCTACTGCAGACAGGCCCTGTGTGTGGTCAATACAGGTATAGAGGCGGTTATGTCCAAGGTGATCAGACAGTAGGTGGGTTGCCAGTTCAATTTCTCTATATGCTCAATAAAGTCTGTAGAGTCTCTGATGTAGGATTTTAATTTCAAAACTTCATCAAATAGGAAGTGATCTAGATAGCGAGAAAGATTCTTGGTTAGGCTGCCTATCGACAAGACGATAGGTCTTCCAGGGGGCTGTTTCATGTCTTTATGTACCTTGGGTAGGTAGTAAAATGTTGGCAGTACAGGGTTGGTTGTTCTCAAAAACAAAAACTCATCCAAGTCCAACATTGATTTGTTATGCCATTTGGTCAACAATTCATGTAGTTTAGTGATGCTATCATTGGATTGGATCTTGGTGATTAGTTCATAACAACTCCGGTCATCCAGTTGTCTCATTGCCTCCATTACATATTGCTCTCTTGTAAGGACTACGACATTTCCTCCCTTGTCTGAGGGTTTGCAGATAATTGTTGTATCCTCTTCTCAGCTTTTTAGGGCTTCTCTTTGTAGTTTTGTCAGGTTATCCTGACCCCTCGTTGTTGGTTTATTCACTCTGAACTTCATCAGATCCTTTATTATTAGGTCGGAAAAAGTGTCTATAGAGTCCATGGGCATTTGTGGAACAAATTTCGATGGTAATTTCAGACCACTGGATGGTGCCTCTTGTGTCACTTCGATGTTTCTTACTCGTTGTGTTGATGTGACCACTGGTGGAGTGTTGTCAATTGTGTTTCTTTTTCGCAAATCCTCAAGTATTTCCAAGGATGTTAGATCGTTAACACTTAATAAGTCAGTGTCATTCCAATTAGATTGTATAGTCTTGGTTTCCTTGGATGTGGGTTTAATTTTATGAAACTTATATAGTTTTAATTTGCGAATAAACTTGAACAAGTCGATTCTTGTTTGTGTGTACTCTAAACGGTGGTTGGGGCAGAAAGTTAAACCCAGTTTCAAGACAGTTTCTTCGGCAGTTGTTAATATTTTATGTGAGAGGTTTATGATTGTCAAATGCTGGTTGTTGATTGCTACCATCTCCCCCCTCTTTTGCTTCTTGTTACTCTGGGTGTGTAGTTCGTTTTTGCCTTTCCTCTTCCACCCGCCACGCCTGGTTTGCCTTCTTCTTCTGGGCGTTTGTTCTTTCCATCCCGTAGCCAGCTTCGGCGGATGATATTGAACTCCTGATGAAAAGGAGTTTTGGGGGGTCTTCTCAAGGGACCTGCCACGTCTTCTCCACTTAATTCTTCTTCCGTGACTTCAGATTCCGAAGTTTCTACCCTTACTTGGGTTTCATTTCTTGTTGATATGTTGCCAAAAATGCTAATCTCCTTGCGTGTTTGATCGTATTTTTTGGCAAAGGTTAGGACTTTTCCCATTGCATAGTCCCTCTCGTCGCGATCAAATTTCTCTTGTTTTCGCGATTTAATTTTGTTTTCATATTTTTCCAGGCGTTTCTTCATTGCGGCTCTTGACAACTCTTGTTGATCTACATCTGTATTTAGTTTCAGTTCTTCCTCGAGTGCTTCAATTTCTTTGAGTGTTTTATCTCTGTCACTCCATGCAAACTGGACAAGAATCTCCAGCATGCCTTTACAAGAGAGAGCCGTATGTTTAGCCCACGCCTCTAGTAAGAGAGGGTCCGGATTTTCATACGCGGGGATAGTGTAAATCCTTAAACCACGCGGTACTCTTTGTACTTCGATATAACTCTGGAGTGAGGTGCCCTCCCACCATTTCCTCATTTCTCGTTCATATAGTCTCTCCAGTTTTGTGTATTGACCCACCAGGGTGCTCTGTATCTCCCTCGTTGCTGTCGTGGGTGGTAGCGTGATATTCGGATTCTTGTTTCTAAACATTCCGGCTGCCGCTTCCCTGCGGTCTGTGACGCTAAAGATGGTCTTGTCGTGAGGAGTGCGGTGCTACCATCCCGTGCTCCACCTCCTTAGAACGCTGCTAGTGCTTCTGTATCCCTCGTCAGCCTACAACCACTCCTCAAAAATAGCGCATATAGTAATGAAGGGGGCTTACCCGCTCAAGTTGGTTCAGCCCTCGCACTTGGTGGGGTCTCCTTCCGTATCTCCCTCTCCGCAGTCCAGATATCCGACCACCGGTACTATTGGTTGAGGCGGTGCACTCGCTTAAATCATGCCTGCTCCCAGAACACCAGATAGCGAGTCACTCTTTAGACGGGTGCCGTCACGCGTTGGTGCGTTCGCGTAATATTGCAGCTTCAAAGTTTCTCCTCATTACAAGGAAAAAGACAGCACTCACAGGATACTTTGACAAAGCAGCGTTCTTTATTCCACTGACAAAAACAGACACGTTTTGGTAATTCCCTTCTTCTGTGTCTACCCGTGTAGTGCAACGGAGCGCCATTTGTAACCTTCTGGAGAGTGGTTGTGAGTAGTTTTGCATTATAATTTAGATCTAGAAACACATTTGACAGATGTAATGGCAGTTACAATGTATTGACGAATCAAAGCCATACAAATGTGTTACAAATGTATAGAGAATGAACTAAAACAACGTTCTAAGATGGCGCCCGCAATTTTGTGGGATGCTGACAGTCCTCTGTTTGTTTCTATAATCTGAGTTACAAATGGCGCTCCGTTGCACTGCACGGGTAGACACAGAAGAAGGGAATTACCGAAACGCGTCTGTTTTTGTCAGTGGAATAAAGAACGCTGCTTTGTCAAAGTATCCTGTGAGTGCTGTATTTTTCCTTGTAATGAGGAGAAACTTTGAAGCTGCAATATATATATATATATATATTACCTACTGGCGGTCGCCAGTAGGTATATATAGTTAGGATTTTTTCTCTATGGGATTTTTGAAAATTCTATGTCTAATAACTTTGGCGTTTGTGGACGGAATTGGCTGAAATTTTCAGGAAAATGGCACATTTTGTTTCTGAGCAGCCCTTGAAAATTTGGGGGGGGTTCGTCAAGGGGGGGCCGAGAAAAAAGGGGGGTCCCAAAACATGTTTTTAACATTGAGTTTTCCATAGGGCGGTTGGCCTCACTTTTAGCCCGAACGGCTGAATGGATTTGCACGAAACTTGGCAAAATTGTAGGGACTGGTAGCCCGATGTGCCTTTTGTAGGTCTCAATATATGTGCTCCAGTGGATTTTGAGAAATTAACGTTTAAAAAAAGATATATATCTGTAACAGCGGACCTGGCAGCGTCCCAGGACGCGTACTTTACGCGCAACGGAGCTTTGTGAAGCGAAGCTGATTGGTTCTCCGGCGTCTGTCAACATTCCAAAAAGTCCGTAGCGGCCGCCATCTTGTCTCTCGGTAGGATCGAGAGACAAGAGGAGGTCAAAACAAAGGGGGAAATAACTGTAAGGGGGCATAGTAGATCCTCGCTGACCCCCTAGGTTTGATGTGGAGGTTTTAAAAGGGCCCCGCGGGGCAAAAAAAAATAATAATAATAATAATCGAACGGCTGAATGGATTTGCACGAAACTTGGCAAAATATTAGGGACTGGTAGCCCGATGTGCCTTTGCTAGGTCTCAATATATGTGCTCCAGTGGATTTTGAGAAATTAACGTTCAAAAAAAGATATATATCTGTAACAGCGCTCCGCTTCGCGTAACGGAGGTTTGCGAAGCTGATTGGTCATTCTGTCACTGGGCTATAGTTGGGCTACATCTGGCTGATATTTGGGCTACATTTGTTTTTTTGTGTGTCTGGCGGCCATCTTTGGGCTACATAGTGCTACATTGGGCTTCATTGGGCTACATTGGGCTACATTTGGGCTCCAACATATATATAGGCCAATGTAGCCCAATATATATTTTTCAAAGTTAATTTTCGTAAAAACCACTGGAGCATATATCTTGAGACATAGCAAAGGCACATCGGGCTACCAGTCCCTACAATTTTGCCAAGTTTCGTGGAAATCCATTCAGCCGTTCGAGCTAAAAGTGAGTCCAACCGCCCTATGGAAATGAAGGAAATGAATGGGTAATTTGTAATTAGCAAATAGCTAATCGCAAACTAGGAATGGTAAAGAATCGCTATTTATTCCTTAAAGTTCGCTATTTAGGAAATGCAAAAAACTTTGATGATACATATGGCGGTTCATCTCTAACAAGATAAGAAGCATAGGGATACATTTATGATGACTGGCGCATCACCAGGGATGTGTTAGTCATTCTGTGCCGCTGTTCCGTCACCTATGGTGTGCTGCATTTACAATGCGGCGCATCATGGGGCAAAAACAGCACAGATGCGTGATGTATCTGTGCCGTAAAGGTGGCGAATTGCTGGAGTTGTATCGCAAGTGTGATGAAGCTCCAGCAAGGGTCGGGGGTGCCCCTGTCGCAGGGTTTCTGTTCTCACACAGAACTGTGGACAGAGGATTGGAACCTCGGCGAATTAGGGTGTCCCAAAACTCACGTTAGTAATCAAAAACTCCTTAGCAAGCTAGGTACAGTGTCACATTGGATATAACAAACTCTCAATGTTTAGACAATCCAGAATATGAACTTATAGTACCTCAGGATACGTGGAACTCATGAACAGTCGGTCGTTATATATTTCTTAGAAACCAGAACATGGAGTTAAGAAGAACACATGTGTATTTGAAATGTTTATTTACTAATGCCGTCTTCTCAGGCGTAGTATCTTAGATAATACAAGTACACATATTATCAGTAGCAAAATTACCAGCATAGTTACTAGTACATAAAAAGCGAATGGTGATAGTATGTTAACATGCTGTAAATGAATAAGAGTTAGCAACACTTATAAGCAGCCGCGGGCCGTGGAGGGAGTTACGGTGAGGCAGGGAGGCGGGGAGGGGGAGAAGCAGGGTGGAGAATACAAGTACACATATTATCAGTAGCAAAATTACCAGCATAGTTACTAGTACATAAAAAGCGAATGGTGACAGTATGTTAACATGCTGTAAATGAATAAGAGTTAGCAACACTTATAAGCAGCCGCGGGCCGTGGAGGGAGTTACGGTGGGGCAGGGAGGCGGGGAGGGGGAGGGGCAAGGTAGAGAGGGCTCCACCCTGCTTCTCCCCCTCCCCGCCTCCCTGCCTCACCGTAACTCCCTCCACGGCCCGCGGCTGCTTATATCTCACCCTCCCTAATACACATATTATATTATTTGCTAAGAAGGTCTCTTTGTGTTGGTTTAGGGCGTGCCCATACTTTAGTGTCTTAGATTTGAAGGAATCACATCAGCATACACCAGCTCTCTCTTCATGTGAACCGCATCAACTGTTGTGTATGTGTGTTCGGCAAAGCAATATAAAACCCGCCTCATGCCCAGAATTGGCAGAAGTTGCACTTATGTTATGAGTATGAAGTCGTGGAGATCAGACCTCATAGCAATTCTGTATCGTGTTGTTCTTGAAACTTTAGCACTCGCTGTACAGATATAGTTTAACAAGCAAAGCAGATAGTAGAGCAATAACATATTATTCTCATGTAAACCACGATGAACTACTAGGTGGAAAGCTAAAGCAACAACTAAGTGTCGTGTGCAGAAGTTGCAAAAAAGGAAAAATGGCGTTTAAACCGGTAATGAGCCCATGCTAACTTAACACGGTGTAAAGATATCCAGGACCTAGATGACACCTCCCCATGATCCGGAAACGAACTGAATAAGATAATAGAAGTGCCATCTCATGAGAGCAGATTGCAAGTTTATATGTGGACGGTCCGCAAGGTAAAGCATTAAAAACTAGGAAAATTTAATGCTAAAGAAAAATAAAACAGCCAAGTACTTTATCGAGTCTTAAGCCAATAGGCAAGGTAAATAATAAAAACTTGACAAATAAGTCAATGAATTGTCAATGAAATGCTAGTACTCAGCATATCAAACATGAAAAAGGTCTATGACATAACTGTGTATGCAAAATAAGCTGCAACAGCCTCCAATAGGAAGTCACCGTCTTCATCAGAAAACAGTTCAGCCATCCAATTTAAAAGCGGAAAAGAACATACGTGCTCTCCCAGCACCGGATCCTCTATCACCATCAGAGGACAGCTCGGTGGGTTTTCAAGAAAGCTCTGTTCCAAGAAAGACTGTGCTGCCGCCAGTAAATTCCAGGGACCAAGTAGTCCATGCATCAATGCCACAGCCATAATCCTTTCGCCAGGACAAACCAACTCGTGAGTAATGATAGGAGTCATCAGCTGATTAAAGTCGACGTCAGGAGAAACCGGTCCGCAGAGACACAAATCAATGGCCCAATCGAAATCACAGGTCAGGCAGTGAAATACAGGCTGGACACAGGTGAAGTAGGAGAATCGAAAAGATAATCCATATGCCGTGCTTAATATCGCCAACGGCATTGTGCCATAATATTCTAGCATGCGATTGCGGAACAGTGTCAGCAGCTGCAGGGTGGGAGGTTGCATAGGAGGGACATCCATATTTAAAAATGTAAAAAAGCACAAGAGCGTCCGCTGGTAATGCAAGTAAAAATGCCAATCCACGAACCAGAGTGGAGAAAATAGAATGAAAGGAAGCAGGGATGACTCCAAAGATTTTCTCAAATGAAGTCACGAGACCACTGGTAACAACTTTAAAAAAGTGCGCCAGGGTCTTTGTGGAGGATGCGTTAAAGATAGTCGGAACCATCTTGCTGAAATTGAAAGGCAAATCTGAATTAAAAGTATTCCTTTTATCGTAACAGTAAGTGAAGGGGTTATTTGCTGCAGAAATGTTCTATTTCCTCCCACACATGAACATAGGGAGTTTTCAATCTGGCCACAAATACCAACCTTGGGACAGATTTCAACGGCATGGCAAGAATAAGAGCTCTTTTGTCTCAGAGAGAGGTGGCCTTGAGTTCGGCCCGTGAAACTTTCGTGCTTCACATAGCGAACACCCGTACAGAGGTGCAGACCCTTTTCAATTAACTCAGAACAATCTTCATTATTGAGCATCAAATAACTACCATTTTCCAACAACTTGAACGTGGGGATGATAGCAGGAACTGGCGTGCCTTGCAACACGCAAGCCATATTTGGTCGGTGTTTGTTGCATGAACCGTGTAACTGTATGTGCCTACACATTAGTGAATGATCTGGCGTCTCAGTGCATTCCTCTCCATTCAGATAAACTTCTTGATCATCTTTGAAACATCTGTATGTGTATGGAAGCGACCAGACCTCATGAAGAAAAGCACTACCTAAAGGTTCATAACGACCTATTGGTATATATTTCATACAATTTGAAAACTTATATAAAGCAAAAGGCAGCGTTATTAAACCGTGGATAAGGCACGTTGCCAAAAAACCCGCAATCCTCTGCTGATGATGTCAGTGAGCATGTCATGAATGATGTAATATGTGACATCATCAGCAGTGGATTACGGGTAATAGTATCTCTAGTTTACTCCCCTATAGCTGTCTTTCTTTTAACATAAGTGTCTGTTTCCTTCCCTTATACTTACTGTTTTTGGTTCGCTTCTGGTTCGCGTACCGGCGAGCGAACTGGGAAGCGAACTAAGAGAAATAGAGGTTGGCACAGTTCCAAATATTGTACCAATTTTTTAATAACGGGGAGGTAGTTCTGAAAAGAACTTTTTTTTTTATTGTTTTTGTTGTTTTATATTTTTTTTATTATTTTTCGGAACATTTTTTTACTTTTTTTGAATTTTTCTGAACAGCTTTATATTTTTTGGGGTTTTTCTTGGAGGAGGCAATGAAAACGATTCATTGTAAAGGGCTCAACAGGAGCAACAAAACAAAAAAAGAAGTATTTATTATTTTGGGCGTTTCGTACAAACTTGCATATGATAGTCAATAGCTCTGTTGATCAGAGTGATGCTTTTTTCTCCGTAGGAAATGAATCCATCGCAAAATACGCAGATGTGTTTTACTTCACCAAATTTCATTTGTATATTTGGCACCATCTCCCTGCCCTCTGGTCCCGTTACTTCCGGTACAACAGATCTTCTGGCCATAATAGGGAGATTATCTAGGTCGTTCCGAAACTGTGCAGCACTGTAGTTGTTAGGATGCCACCTAGTCATATGGCGATGCATTGTGTAGTTTCCGAAACTGTATTTTTTCTCGGTTCCTCTGGACAGTCTATCTTGACATATAAGGCAAGTTACGTATCTTGCATTTACTTTTTTCTGACCTTTGGGAATTTTAAAAAATTGCCAAATGAAGTTTTCTTTCCGGTGAGACGTCCTGGGCTGCTCAGGCAAAAACTGTCTCTCTTCGTGCTCGTCGTCCTGTTCCTCTTCTTCTTCTTCTTGTTGAATTATAACTTGAGCAGGTGGTCCACTCTTCCTTGGATGTGGTGGAGGTGGTGGGGAAGCACCAGCTGAAGCTACTAAAGAAGCCATTGCTCAGTGATCACAAAGGGTCTTTCTCTCACAATGATGAAAGTCAGAGTGAGGAAAGAAGGAGGGATTTTCATCATTTGGGAAAAACAAGAGTTCTCAACCAATCAAAAGTGTTCATTTTAGATTATATGACCTAGTCTTACATCATTAGGAAACCAAAAGTGAAATGAACCAATGAAAAGTGTTATTACCAAGTCACATGACTTGCTGTGTTTACGTTAAGCGCTTTGCAGGGCCTCCCGGTTTGCTTCCAGAAACCTGCGCTTTGCGACTCGCTTCGCGTACCAGTTCGCTAACGTAGCACGTCATATGACGTATCACGCGACAACGTGAAACGTCATGCGGACGGGAGGCGTCACGATGATGTTTTCTAACGCGGCACTGGCAGAAAAGAAACGTTTACCGGCTCGCGGTCTATTTCGCGGCATCAAGGTCAGCTAACGGGAAGCTTCCCGATTCGCGAAGCGGGAACGAAGAAAAAAAAATATTTAAAAAAAAAATTATTCATAAACATATAAAATATATTTTTGGATTTAAAGAAGAATACATTTTACAGCTACAGATATTAGCTGTTAAAAAACCAATGAAATTCACAGAAAAAACCATAGGTTATAGACCATATATAGTTAGGAATTAGCATTTACAAAACCTTGAAAATTCACTGAAAAAACCATAGGTTATAGACCATATATAGTTAGGAATTAGCATTTAGAAAACCTTATTTTACTCACACAAAACCATTGAAATTCCATATATAGTTAGTTGCACTAACTATATATCGCGCACCCGCAATCCACTGCTGATGATATCACATATTACATCATTCATGACATCACTGATGACATCACTGATGACATCTCAAATGACATCACTGATGACATCACTGATGACATCTCATTTGACATCAATGACCACATCACTGATGATATCATTCATGTGACAATACAATGCATCTCCTCACATTTTAATATAACCTCTGTTTCACCCAGTGTTAAAAAGAGAGTATAATTTTTGAAACCATTGACACACCAATACTAGTTACTACATACGCACTCACTGATTGCTACGTCTACACACACCTTCACTCATTCACCCATACAATCATTCATACATACAATCACTCATCTTTACAACACTATCATATGCACTCATACACCTATACAGACACTCACAGTCTGCCACTCATCCATGGAGTTACTCACACACCTAGTCAGTCCTGTAAAGAATCAATGACACTTCCATTTTCTTGTCTATACAGTTAAACATAGAGCACCTTACATTTTCAAACATATACTAACACATACTTACCTTCTTATACAATCATTGATACAAGTACAGATTGATCTGCACAGAGTCACACACCTCCCAGCTAGCCACACACACACTCAGTCTCCCATACAAATACTTGGGCAATCAATCAATAACCCATATAGTTACTCATATAGCTACTGATCAACACATGCAGCAGTTTACAGAACAACAGACATAATGATGCACAAATTAAGACAGTTTAGTCACTAACCCATGCAGTCAGTGAGACACATTTAATCACTCACTCATACAGTCAGTCATGCACCTACTAAATCCTTCGTCCAGACACTTACACATCCACTCATTCTTCAATATGTAAGACATATTTAAACTTTATAGAAACAAAAAATCACTGGATGTTGTTATCAGTGATGTCATCAGTGATGTCATTTGAGATGTCATCAGTGATGTCATCAGTGATGTCACTGACCATGTCATGAATGATGTAATATGTGACATCATCAGCAGTGGATTGCGGGTGCGCGATATATAGTTAGTGCAACTAACTATATATGGAATTTCAATGGTTTTGTGTGAGTAAAATAACGTTTTCTAAATGCCAATTCCTAACTATATATGGTCTATAACCTATGGTTTTTTCAGTGAATATATATATATATATATATATATATATATATATATATATATATATATATATATATATATATATGCATCACCACAACCTCCTTCAAAAGAACGAGCAGAGGCCTTGTAGGGGAGACTAGGAAGCATCTTTATTTTGTTAAATGGCGGATGCATTTCGGCCTTTCCGGCTCTCGTCAGCGCCATAAAGTTCAGGGTGCTTCACTTAAACATCCAAGTGCCTCCTGCTGGTCACCAATAGTGAGCGTCCGCTCCGCCCATCCAGTGTTAGCTCACCTAACCCAGTCCGTGATGTTGTGATGGACTGCAAATCCCAGGATGCATTTCTCTCCCAGGTAAGTGGTGCCGGGCGTTTATTCAATACTTGTCCCAAAGTGGATTAGCGGACTGCAGGGCTAGATGTTTGTGATGCCGGTATCCTGCAGAGTAGAATGAAAAGCGCCTCCTCGGGTCCCCAAAACCGCTTCAGCTGCCAAACTCAGGATTCAGTGGAGCGGGGGCAGGTATGACATGCATCCCGCCTGACTTCGAAGTGGAATACTTCAATGGAACCGCTTTATGTAGTCCTGAGCTCGAGGACGGGCCCAGTCCAATCCAATCACTTGGAAGACACACAACCTGCCGAAGTAGCTGCCAGCGAGGGACCGGGCCAACTTGTAAAACGGGGGCCTCTGTATCGCGATACTGGCAAGCACGCATAAATGTCACCACAACCTCCTTCAAAAGAACGAGCAGAGGCCTCGTAGGGGAGACTTTGAAGCATCTTTTTTTTGTTAAATGGAGGATGTATTTCGGCCTTTCCGGCTCTCGTCAGCGCCATAAAGTTCAGGGTGCCTCAATTAAACAATTCAATTCAAAAATATCTTTATTTCGGTAAAACTTTACCATAAAAGACGTTTGTCATACACATTAAAAACTGGTTCATATAAAATGATTTATACAACAAAATATAACATTTGTAAAAGGATTTCTTAGCAAAGTCCCAGTGTACTGAAAATCAAGTCAGAACCTTAAGACATTTCCTTCTAATGGACCAGAGAGCGCCCAAGTACTTGGCCATAGCAAACACAATGTGGTCCGAGAGATCAGTTTTTAAAACTCTGAAGGCGACCAGACACTTCGCGAGTCCCAAGTTCCTGCATAGGGGAGCGATCCAATACCTTCGGATCTCTCGATAGGCAGGACAGACGAAAAGGATGTGGAGTTCAGTTTCATCCATAGTTCTACATGCTGGACAAGTACTGCTTGCATCATCACTCCATTTGGATGTAAGAACTCTAATGGGGAGAGACCCATGTCTCCACTGCAGGTATAGTTTCCTCAATATGGAAGGGTAAATTTTATCCAGAGTTGGTTCCATATTATAGTTGGCCTTGTAGGACAAAAAGGAAACTGTCAAAGTCCCGAGATTTTGATGATTAAGTAGCAAGGACAGTTTGCTGTCACGGTGAGACTTGACTAATTCCTTTTTGGAGAGGAGATGGCACATGTTCAAAGGATCAGACCACATTGGTGAAAGGCCCAAGGCCTCCAATTCAAATTTGATGGAATTAAGCCATTTAATTTTTCCAGCGCCTGGGATAGCAAGGACCTCCTGAAGTCCTTCTCTGTAGCTGGCCAATTCCGGAGTTGTCCATAGTCTACGCCAGAAGGCCAGTGGGCGTAGGGCCAAATCCTCATCGAGCGGACATAGGCCTAAGTCCATCCTGAGGGGGACAAGGGGAGTGCTCGGTGGTAGCCCAACAAGATTACGGATGAATTTATTTTCCACCTTCAAAAGCATTGATGTATTAGTGTGACCCCAAAGTTCAGATCCGTAGATAACGGCCCCCTTAGCCTGAGATTTGTATATCTGTATCGGAGGGCCGATGGGCCTTATTGAGGATTTGTTGTTTGCCAAGAGTTTCATAATGCCCCCCGAGTGTTGGGTCAATTTGAGTGCTGCCTTCTCCAGATGTGTGTTCCAAGTAAGTTTATCATTTAGCAAAATGCCCAGATATTTGAAGGTTTTCACTCTTTCGAGCCTAATGTGTGCAATGCTTGGACTAAAATGGAATGTCTGTGGGGGGTTGAGGACCATGAATTTCGTTTTGATGGCGTTAATTTCTAATCCATGGGCCTCACAGAAGTCCACAAAGCCGTTGAGGATGCGCTGGATGCCCGTTGCCGACTTAGATAGTAACAGTGTGTCGTCGGCAAACATGATGGCTGGCACCCTTTCAGCGGCTAGTTTTGGGGCATCAGAGTTGAGTACCCCCGCTAAATGGGAGATTACCCCGTTGACATAGAGGCAGAACAGGGTTGGTGCAAGCACACAACCCTGCCTTACCCCCCTGCCAACGGGGAACCTCTCGGACATTGCACCCATCCTACCACATCTGACCTGGGCGTAGTTAGTGCTATGAAGGCGAATTATCATTTTCAGCAAACCTTCCGGAACCCCCAATTTAGCAAGGACCTCCCACAGCTTGTTCCTGGGGACCAGGTCGAACGCTGCCCTCAGGTCCACGAATACAGTATAGAGGCTGCCACCCTCCAACTGCACCGTTTTCCAATGTATGAGGACAAAACGAAAGACCTGGTCAATGGTGGAGACCTTCTCCCTAAAGCCTGCTTGAAAGGGGCTAAGGATGTTAAAATCCCTGATCCACTTGTGTAAGCGATTTAGTAATAGCTTAGAAAAGAGTTTTTGGGATACATCGATCAGGCTTATAGGCCTGTAATTGGCCGGGAGAAGGGGGGACCCCTTTTTAAAGATTGGAACTATTTCAGCCCCCGGCCAAGTCGGAGGGATTGGCATGCCTTTCAGAATGGAATTGAATAGGACGCCGAGATAGGGAGCCCAGATTTTGGGTTCGTGTTTATAGAGGTCACCTGGCAGCCTGTCCAGGCCCGGCGCCTTGCCTGCAGGCAGGGACATGATTGCCATAGTGATTTCCTCTATACTAAAATCATCCATGCCAATTACACTAGTGGTAGTGGGGTGGTGCACTTCTGCAGGTTCGTTTGTCACCTGGTCACTGCTATGTGGTTCGTATACATTTTTAAAATGATCCTCCCATACGGATGGTGCTATATTGCCCTCAACTGCTACAAATGGTTCGGCCGAGCCGTGCCTAACGATCTGCCAGAAAGTTCGTGAGTCTCGGCATGCAAGGGCAGCTGTTATTTTAGACCAGTTCCCCTCGTCCCAGTCTATTTTTGCAGCATGGAGGGCCGATTTATAAGCTAGACGTCTCTCCCTGATTACATTTGAGTTGTCTCGTGCTTTGAGTGATTGCAATAATGTAGATTTTGCTTCCCTACAGGAGGCGTTGAACCAGTTGGCTCTTCTCTTCTTGGGCTTTTGAGGCCTGGCCACTGGGTTCGGCACCTCTGCAACATTAGTGCATAGTTCGGAGTGGATATTACCGAGTTCAGAGAATTGTGCCAGCTTGGATGGAGGGGGAGTGGGTACCCCTAAACTACCTATAAAATTGATTTCAAATTCACTAACTGAGTGGTGCATACAACGCTCTACTTTTTCCAGGGCGGGGACGACCAGTGCATAGAGTCTCTCAATGTTACAATGGTTCTCCAGCAATTTGGCCCATTTAATTTTGCGCCTGTTGCCCGATAGCACAAGATCAGAGTGTGATGCAGAATTGTTGTCGACCTTGTCTATTTGCCGGCCATCGATCTCAATTTTTAGTGAGAGCAAGTTGTGGTCGCTATCAAGTCTGGGGATAACTCGAAAGTCTTTGACTTTCCTCCAGTCCCTGGTTGGAACCATTATGTAGTCAATCCGTGACTCATAGCCCGGCCTATTAAAGGTATTTTTAGGCGGGATGTTGCCTTTAAACCGGCCATTACAAGCCCTCAACGAGTGACTAAGCGTGAGGGACATTATTTGGGTTGCGAGTGGGGAACATGCCCTAGTCACTGGATCTGTCAGGGTGGGGATGTTCCACAATTCGTCCTCTTCACTGGATATGCCCACCAGGTAGTCAGGAAGTGGTTCATATTGGTGATTAAAATCTCCACCTACAATTAGAGGGGAGCAAAAATTATGTATGTCAAGGAACTGAGCTAGATCCTCTACTGGTCCCGAGGTAGCTGCAACCCCCACTGGTCTTGAGTATATGTTAATCAAGGTGACCTTCCCTCCGCATGGCCATTCAAGGGAGACACACTGGAAGTCACAGGAATTGGTTTCCAGATGTGTGGCCCTACATCCCAAATGGGACCCGACCCAGATCGAGAGCCCTCCTGAAGGTCGGCCCTTTCCTCCCCATTTTGCTTCAATATCAAAGATGGCAAAACCCTGCCGAGAGTATTTTTCTCTTGCCCATGTCTCTTGTAAGAGACACACATCGTAGCCCTCAATGAGCTCCCCCCAATCAGGTGTATCTACTTTATTGGATAACCCCGCCACATTCCAGGAGAGGATGGAAATTACACCCGGAGCCTCTAGTGTATTATTGGTGTCTGGCCTCTGCGAACTGTCAAGTGCTGAGAATTTGCCATATTGGTTAGGTGGAAAGGCATCCAATGGGGCACTAATTAGTTTGGGGCTGTGTGGTAATGGGGGGCTATCCTTAATCCTCATATGGGGATCAATGTTTATTGGCTTTAGTGTACGGGTGTCGTGCCCACCTGGCACTACACTAAATGTGTGAGCCTTTAGATGATTTAATGTTGGTAGAGATGTTTTGGCACCCGTGTGTACGTTTGGTACAATGTAAGTTGGTAGATCACCCATTGAATTAGAATGAGAGCTCTTTGGAGCGGGTGGTAAAGGTGCGATGGTTGGCAAGTGTGGAAGTCAGTCCACTTCCTCTAAACACCCGTATCTGTTAGAGATCGGTACCCCATTCCAGCCACCAAGTGCATCTGACCAAAAATTGCTTTGCCCTCCCCATGTGTGATTCCTCTCCGGGACCCTTCTCCAATTCCCCCCCCGGGATGAGTGAGGACGGGGTGGATAGAAAAAAGTGAGGGGTCTGGCTATTATTGTTGAAATTATGCTATGGTTGGTCCAGGAAGAAATGGCGTGTGCAGTGTTTGGATCCTCGAAGGATACAATCACACAGTCGCCACTAGTGGACTTTTGTGTGGTGCCTACCCAGGGTACCCTCCGGACCATAAGGATTTTGCTCCTTAGGTGGTTGGGTATTGGTTTGTTGGAATCGAACCAGTGGATCACCTTGTTCTTTAAGGAGGCAAAGTTTTCCTGCTGGTTATGTGTCAATTCGGTTACCCCAGTCAGCACTACAACATAAGAACTGACCTCAGGGGGAAGATCTACATATCCCCTGGATCGTATGTAGCTAGTACTACTAGCACTCTGTGATGTTGAATGGTTAGCATTCTGGCCATTTTGCCTCGAATTGGGCTGATCTATCGGTGGTGGTACCCTTTGGCCAGATATGACTGATAGTGGTGGCGGGAGAGTTTCAACCGCCGGTTGGAAAGTGGTCGTCGTTGCCCTAGTTGGAAGATTATAAGTATTTACCTTGGTTCGGGGTTTAGGAATTGGTTTGGCCATGGGGATGGCAATAGGACTGGAAAAAGAAGTAACAGCAAGGGGGGGAGGGAGGGTGTCATTAGTTGATCCCAGGGACTTAGCCTTCGTAGGCGCCTGCGGGTTCGCAGCAGCTTGGGTCACAGGGATAGGTGGTATTATGGAAGGCGGGGTTCGTGTGAACATATTGGTTTAGCATTCTGCATGGTGATAGTGGCCAAATTTAAGATGCTCTTTTCTATTTCCAGAAGCTGTGTTTCTATATGAGTGAATCTCACTTCTAGAGGGGAAAGAAGTTTTTTAAGTGTTTCCCAAACAACAGTCAGAAACTCTACGTCCTTTCCTTTAATAGTACAGAGCGGAGTTCCAGCAGTGTCACTTTCTATGGTGAGATCATCATTTTCTTGGGTGACTACTATGTGTGGGGAAGTGTTTACTAGGCGCGTTTCCAGTGGAAAAGACTTAGTTTTTGGCAGCGAAGCAGGGGGAGGTGCCTTAATTAGCAACTGGGCCTTAGCTATTTTGGCCTTTTTCCTTGCATATGTCGAGGTGTAGTTACGCTTCCTTTTGTTATGTTGGCCATTTTGTAGTATTGGAGGGTTGCCACCTTTTGGTAGCGTAGCGTGGTTGATCGTAGCTTTGGGGGATGAGCCCGTCTCAGTTTCCTTCTTATGCTCGGCGATTACACCCAGATGGAATTGTGGGGAAAGAGTGGGATTTGGAGGAGATTCCCCCTGTAGCACGGGTATACTGTCCACTTGCAATTGGTGGATATCGGCATTTGTGACGATCAGAGTGGAAGCAGGGCCAAGCAAGCGCTCTGGTGTTTTGGCCCATGCAATAGACCCAAGGGAGGATTTTTTAGCAGCAGTTAGCTCAACTGACAATTTTCTAGCAGCTTCGAGTTCTAATGAGACCCTGTGTTGCATCTTAGTTATTTCATGATCAATTGCAGTGTGGGTCCTAGTAATAAAATCATCCATGCTACCATTTTTCAATTTGGATTTGGCCGCTCTGTCTCTAAACTTGCGGGTGGCCATGGTATGCACAAGATAAAATGCCTGGAAAGAGAACGTAAAGAGTTGGGTGATAAAATCAAATGGGGTGGCCCAGTCCAGTCTCTACCTGCCTCTAACGGTCTAAAACGGCCCGCTCTTTGCCCGGTCTTCACCCCGTGCTCCGCCCCGCGCGCGTCCCGCGTCGCGGTAGAGCTGGAGCCAGCAAAGAAGGAGAAGGTTGGGGGCGTGGCCGCCGGGGGAAGAGGCAGCAGCTGTGTGCAGCTGGGGCTGCTGGACCTCGCAGTCCCCCGGTAGGCTCCAGGCGCTATCACTAGGCTTTGACCTCAACCTGGGAGCGCGTTTGCACTCCACCGACTGTGGAGCCGCTCACACCAGGGAGGACGGGGCAGGAAGCGATGAGCGGCACCCGCGGAGCGGGTGGCGCGAAAGGTAGCAGGAAGTACGGGGAAACACGCTGGGCAAGTCTTTCGTCCTCGCGGTGGGCAGGAGAATCCCAAAGGTAGCAGGAAGCACCCACTCAGCCGGATCCAGGCATTGTTAACCACGGAGGCTGGGGGCGTGGCCGCCGGGGGAAGAGGCAGCAGCTGTGTGCAGCTGGGGCTGCTGGACCTCGCAGTCCCCCGGTAGGCTCCAGGCGCTATCACTAGGCTTTGACCTCAACCTGGGAGCGCGTTTGCACTCCACCGACTGTGGAGCCGCTCACACCAGGGAGGACGGGGCAGGAAGCGATGAGCGGCATCCGCGGAGCGGGTGGCGCGAAAGGTAGCAGGAAGTACGGGGAAACACGCTGGGCAAGTCTTTCGTCCTCGCGGTGGGCAGGAGAATCCCAAAGGTAGCAGGAAGCCAATTAAACATCCAAGTGCCTCCTGCTTGTCACCAATAGTGAGCGTCCGCTCCGCCCATCCAGTGTTAGCTCACCTAACCCAGTCCGTGATGTTGTGACTGACGAGAGCCGGAAAGGCCGAAATGCATCCGCCATTGAACAAAATAAAGATGTGCTTATATATATATGTATATATATATATATATATATATATATATATATATATATATATATATATATATATATATATATATATATATATATATATATATATATATATATATCAATCCAAATTTGCCCTGCAGCAAGGACTCCTCCACACGGCAAAGTGCTGTAAGCATTTATTAAAAAAACGGCAAGTCAGCTCCCAATGTAAAAGTCTCCTTACGCGTTTCAAAGCAATTAGCTTCTTCTTCAGAGGATAACACCCATTCAACTGAATTGTTCAACAGTACCATAGCACACGCAGCAATATATACGCCTCCCATTGGCTCTAAGGTGAGTATCAGGAATAACGGCATGCTGGTCTCTGTAGTTGAAGGCTTTTTACCCATGTGGGTTTCAGTTCCATGTGGTGTTTATATCTTTCATCAGCCCAGGTGGGTTGCAGAACCGAATCTCCGGTTTTCTTCTTTCAAACTCAGCCGTGCCTAAGGTTTAGAATGTTTGCAACATCTCAGGCCCCATCGTTACCTCAAGGAGTGTGGCATCCTTCGCGGCTGGGCTGCAGCGTTTGAATCAATCCAAATTTGCCCTGAAGGAAGGACTCCTCCACACGGCAAAGTGCTTTAAGCATTTATTAAAAAACCGGCAAGTCAGCTCCCAATGTAAAAGTCTCCTTACGCGTTTCAAAGCAATTAGCTTCTTCTTCAGAGGATAACACCCATTCAACTGAATTGTTCAACAGTACCTTAGCGCATGCAGCAATATATATGCCTCCCATTGGCTCTCAGGTGAGTATCAGGAATAACGGCATGCTGGTCTCTGTAGTTAAAGGTTTTATACCCATGTGGGTTTTAGTTCCATGTGGTGTTTATATCTTTCATCAGTCCAGGTGGGTTGCAGAACCGAATCCCCGGTTTTCTTCTTTCAAACTCGGCCGTCCCTAAGGTTTAGAATGTTCGCAACCTCTCAGGCCCCATCGTTACCTCAAGGGGTGTGGCATCCTTCGCGTACATGCTAATAACCATGGATGTAATATCCTTATACACTAACATCGAAAATACCATTGGTTTATTGGCTTGTATCTTCTTCTTGAGGGACAGAAATATCCAATATGCTCAACATAATCAGATGCTTACAGATATGATCGAAATATGCCTGACACAGAATGTGTTCCTCTTTGGTAATGAAATCTACCAACAAACAAAGGGGTGTGCAATGGGGTTTTCCTTCAGCCCAGCATATGCTTGTCTTGTCATGGGGTAGTGGGAGCAACAAGTAGCATGGCACCCCAACAATGACAAGTATGTGAACAAGATCACTAAATGGGTGCGTAATATAGAAGATCTCTTGATTGTATGGGATGGCACAGCTGCAGAGTTCCAAGAATACTTAGCAATTTTGAATTCAACAGAAGCCAAGATTAAATTCACGTATACCTTCAGTAACTAACGTGTGACATTCTTAGATACAGAGATCTATATATGTAACAATGAAGTACAAACAACCCTGCATCGAAAGGAGACCTCTACGAATGTGACACTCCATGCAACCAGTTTTCACAAATCAACAGTCATTGAAAATATTCCATATGGCGAATTTTTGAGAATTTGCAGGATATGTTCGGAGGAAACTGAGTGGCAAGATAACAGAAAAAAACGGCAAAACGATTCAAAGAAAGAGGCTATAAAGATCACAGCATCAAAAGAGGATGAATGAGAGCCAATCAAAAATTGAGACAAGACACCCTCAAAGTAAAAATGAAACCACAAACAAGTGATCAAGTGACAACTGAACCCATGAGATTAATAATGGATTATTGCTATGAAACTAAGGAAATCAACCAGATTTTGAGAAAAAACTGGAAATTGTTACAAATGGATCCAACGATTGGGAAACTAATGGGAAATCATCCCAATATAACCTACCGTAGAGCACCAAATCTGAGGGACAAATTGGTCCACAGCCATCATCAAATTGCCAGCAAATCTACAGGAACTCACTGGCTACAAACAAAGGGGTTCAGAAAATGTTCCAACTGTAAAGTGTGCCAGATTGCCAAGAATACCAACCAGGTTCAATTACCCAACAAAAAAATGTGACAAATCAGAGAGTTGATCACGTATAGGAGCCAAATTGTGGTTTATTTGATTGAATGTCCGTGTTCCCTTAAATAAATAGGGAGCACGATTTGTGAACTCAAGAAGAGGATTATAGAACAGGTACGTGCGACAGTCAATAAAGATCGCAGTAATGCAGTTGCAAAGCACATGGAGGTGGACCATGAAGGAGACTGGAAACTGTTATCGTTCTGGGCTCTTGAAACAGTTCCGCCTAGTGAGAGAGGGGGAACCGTGAAAAGAAACTGAGACAGAGGGAGTCCAGACAAATCCTAAACTTCAGGACTGTAACTCCTTTTGGTCTAAATCAAAGTGAGGAATTATATGTACACTTATGATTGTAATTTCTGTATACCTTGGATTATGAATATAAAATGGGAGATACACATACAAAACTTTAAAACAAAATAAAATAAAAGGATACACTGGCACAAGGTTCATCATATCGGTAAAAAGATATATTAGTGCAAATTAAAATATCACTAAAGCATTGAAATAGGAGAGTTGTAAGCAGCTTAAAACGACAGGCATAGCGACATACAGGAGAGCTCAGCCCACTGGAGGGCAGAACTCCATAACTAGGATAGAACCAGCTAACAGATCGCGTATCTACGACATACTTCGGTGATATAATGAGGGATTGACCCAGTGTCCAGCTGTTTAATCATTGAAATAAACAGTGCGCACTGTTCAAAAATGGCCTAATTGAGAGATACATTCTGATAAACAATAAGACTGGTAAACTGCTTTCCCTACATTTCAATCTAATCGATAAGCTAATTGCAAAGTGCCCCCAGGCTCCACATTGACTTTGGGTGGCAGTTCTAAATTTCCAAGAAATTAAACTGATTTGTAAATGTAAATGTTTTTGAGCTTGTAAAGCGCACTGCTACTCGTCCATAGGTCTCCTGGTGCTGTATAACTCTGGGAAACCCGTCCTGGCTTTCCATGTGGGATGGTCCCTTGCTGGGAGTCCCCAAGGTGGAGCCAGGCATCCCCGGAATTGGTGGGGCCGTTGTGGAGATTAGGCAAGCTAATGCCCAGAGATGCCGAGTGGAACCCCTGATTAGAGTAAGCACCGAAGCGAGAATTATCGAGTCCACTGACCAAGGTCCACGACCCTGCCGCGTAGGGAATTGAACCCTGGTCCCAGGCCGACTTCTGCTCTCGGGCCTGCCACCTCTAACCAGTGAGCCAGACTACTCCACATGTGCCTTAAAATATAAAGTAGTACCTTTTATCAAATAAAACATGATTGATATAAATAAAGTTGGATTGGAAACACCAAAAACATAAAATATATATTAAAAAAACTTCTGAAACAAAATGTATGTAAATAGATTAACTACATCTCCCAAAATGCATCAGAAGGGGAATCTTATGGGTTAGTAATCACATGATGTGGTAAACATATTTTTATTGGCTATTTCGAATGCAATCATGTAACCGTGATCAAGCTATCTGGTATAGCAAAACGCGTCGGTTGTCTCCGTATACCTTTCTGCCAAATGAATTAAATTTGAAGATTGGGGAATTCAACCAACCCTTGAGTGCATTTCAATTCATCTTCAGCAGGAGATTTTTGGGAAATATATCTATCTATATATATATTCACTGAAAAAAACATAGGTTTTACACCAGTTATAGTTAGCTGGAAATTTTACTCGCATAAAACCATTGAAATTCCCACGTTATAGTTAGTTGGACTCACTATAACTTGCGCGTGCAATGCACTGCTGATGACGTCACATATTACATCACTCATGACATGGTCAGTGACATCACTCATGACATCACTGATGACACCATCCAGTGAATGTGTGTCTTTCTGAAAAATAAATATGTGTTATATATGTATATGTAAAAGTTGATGGAAGAATAAATGTTTAAATAAGTGTTTACATGGATTTAAAAAAAAAATTGAATTGTTAACTGGCTTATTAAGTGTATCTTAGTGAATACATATATTAGTGAGTAATGTTTAAATATTTAAATATATGTATTAGTGTTTCACTTTGTGTATAAGTGGCTGCATGGGTTGGTGAGTAGCTACATGTGTAGGTATATGGGTTATTAGATGTTTTTCTTAGTATCAGTATGAGTGTTTGTATGGTTTGGTGGGGGTATTACTTAGAACATAGATGCATGAATGACTGACTTTCTGTTTGTATGTGTTTTGAAGACAGCATATGTGCAGGACTGTATGGGTGGATGAGTGTGTATGTGTGTGTGTTAGTGAGTGAATGACTGTCTCACTAGTGTCTTTATCAGTAACTACATATGTTTTAATCTAGTATATGTGAATATTGATGTATATAAGTGAGTATATGTGAGAGTAAGAGATTGTAAGAGTTCCTGTTTAAATTAGTATGTGTTTCTATAAGTGATTGTTTAAGAGAGTAAGTATGTGTAAGTTTCTTTAGAAGTAAATTGCTAGTGTGTGTACTGTGTATAGCTGTATATGCAAATAAATGGATGTTTAATAGTTTATTTGCATGTGTGAGTATGTGTCAGAGTATTTTTTAGATGACTGTCGGTGTGTAACAGGATGTATAGGTGTATCACTACATATGATGAGTGAGTATATGTATGAGTGACTATATAGAACTGTTGGTGAATGAGTGGATGTGTATATAGATGGTGGAATTATTGAATTGGTTGTTGTAACTGGTATGGGTATCTCAATTTTTTTGAAAATTTTAGTTTCTATTTTTGAATATGTGTTTCAAGGGTTACATTACAGTGAAAGGAGGTCTGTAACTCTGTCACAAGGATGGTGTCATCAGTGATGTCATGAGTGATGTCACTGACCATTTCATGAGTGATGTAATATGTGACGTCATCAGCAGTGCATTGCACGCGCAAGTTATAGAGAGTCCAACTAACTATAACGTGGGAATTTCAATGGTTTTATGCGAGTAAAATTTCCAGCTAACTATAACTGGTGTGAAACTTATGGTTTTTTCAGTGAATTTAATAGGTTTTTTAAATGCTAATTCCTAACTATAACTGGTGTGAAACCTATGTTTTTTTCAGTGAATTTCAATGGTTTTTTAATAGCAAATCTCTATAGGTATAAAAAGTAAAACATTTTATAACGAATTTTATATTGTATAATTATGTAAATTTTTATTTTTTTTTGCCTCGGGGCGCTCCCGGGGCGCGTACCGGTGAACGCACGGGTAAGCGCAATGTTACGGTGCGCCCCGGGGCGCGTACCGGGGAGCGTCCCGTTAGCGCTATTCCCGCGAACGAAAACAACATTGTGACGTTTCGCGTAGCCGCGTGATGCGTCATATGACGCACTGCGTAAGCGCACCCGGATGCACGCGAGCGCATACGATCGCGCAACGTCCTGATGCGCTTACGCTACGCACCCCCGGGCGTGTCCCGGAGCGCGACTACGGGCGCGCCCCGGGGCGCATAGCGTAAGCGCGTCGGGTCATGTGATCTGAAAATAACACTTTTCATTGGTGCAGATCAGTTTTGGTTTCCAAATGATGAAAGCCCGGATCATGTGACTTGAAAATAACACTTTTCATTGGTCCAAAACAGTTCTGTTTTCCAAATGATGAAAGACTCCACCTTTTTTCCTTATTCTGACTTTGTCCTTTGACTGAGGAAGACCTGTTTGAACAACTATTTTGTACTTTAAAATGGCTACAGTAGCAGCAGCAGCTGGAGCATCTGCACCACCACCACCAACAGGACCACCACAACATTACATTGGTGGTCAAGAAGAGGAGGAGGAGGAAGAGGAAGAGGAGGAGGGGAGAAGATGGCTGCATGAAGACAATACCCCATACCAGCCAAGGCCACACATTGTATGGGAGTTTTTTTCTATCCCAGAGGGCAAGAAAAAAGTCAATGCGGCCAAGGTGACTTGCCTAATCTGTGGCATGGAACTTTCAAGGGGCAACCCTAACAAGAAGTATTCTTTTGGTAATAATACCATGATTAGACACATGACCCGCAAGCATCCGAACAACTATTCTCGTGCAGAGATGAGGGAACTGGCCAGTAACCTCCCCCAATCTTCAAGGACCACCTCCAAAAGAAAGCAAACCCACTCCATCGGGACCAGAGACAACGGAGACGATGCCTTGCATTCAATCACGATTTGAGGATTTCCGAATAACATGTATTTATTGTGGTAAGCTCATCTCCTATGGTGAAAAGAGTGTAAAGCTCATCGTCCTTGCTGGTGACAACCACAATTGCCCCAAAACCCCCTAATTTTTTTCCGTTTTTTGTTTTTTGCTCCAGTTGAGCCATTTTCAATTCCCTTTTTTTTGTTTCTCCCCACAAACAATACAAAAAATATATAAAACTGTTCAGAAAAGCCAAAAAAAGTACAAAATGTTCAAAAAAACTGTAAAAAAAATATAAAACAACAAAAAGAAGAAAAAAAACAGTTCTTTTTAGAACTACCTTTAATTTATAAAAATAAACCTATATTTTTAAAGAATCTCTGTCAATTTTTTTTTCTCAGGGTACGCCCACCGGGGCGCGCACCCCCAAAAAAGAAAAAATAATTAATGAAGGAGTTAGCATGAGGGAAGAACACATAGAGAGTAATGTTAAGAGAAAGAGAGCTAGAGGGAGAAACACAGAGGGATTGTTTGTTACATAGAAAAAACAGAGAAGGTGTAATAGGGTGAAAGTGAGAAAAGTCAAATGAATAAGGGAGCGAAAGAAGAGAAGAGAGAGGAAGAAGACTAAAGTAGAAATAGTGGGAGAATGTGAGTGGCTGTTGAAAGAAAAAGAAAGGACACTAAAAAATGGGGAATGAAGGGTAGTGACGGAACCGGGATAAATGAACAACGGTGAGGGAGGGTGAAAAAAGAGCAGTGAGTGTAAGTAAAGACGGGTGAAAGAGGGTGAAAAATTAAATTAGGGTAAGACATGGGGAGTGACAAAGAGAAAGGACAGAGAGAGTAAAGGAAACAGTGCCTGAATGGGTCTGAGTGAAACAGCAAAGAAAGGTAAGTAATGCAGTGTGTGTGACTTATAAGGACTCAGTGGGTGTAGGTGGGGGTGTGGGTGTGTAAGGTGTGTCTGTGGGTGTGGGTGAGTGGGGTGTTTCGGTGTGGGTGGAGGTGAGGGTGTGTGAGATATATGTGAGGGTTGTGTGGGTATGGGGGGTATGTGTGTGGGATGTATGTGTGTGTATGGAATGTGTGTGTGTGTGAGGAGTGTGTGTGGGGTGTGTGTGTGTGTATGAGGTGTGTGTGTGGTGTGTGTGTGGGGTGTATGTCAGAGGTGTGTGTATGTGTTGGGAGGGGGATGAGGTGTGTGTGTAGGAGTGAAGTAAATAATTAAGAAAAAGAGAATGAGTGAAGAAGCAAAGGAAGGAAACAGAGGGTAAGTGAAGTAAAGAATGGGAACTGAAAGAAGTTGAATATGAGAGGGGAAATAGGGAAAGGGTAGTAAACATGGAGAATAAGAATAAGTGAGGGAAGCAGAGTAAAGAAACAGGAGTGAGGTTGGTTGAGAAGACCCGTGAGCAAGAAGTGCAAGAACTTCGAAAGGCGTAGGGTTTTCTTTCTTGTGTGCCATTAAACTATTGCACTGAGAACTATTTGGGCCTCGGCTCTGGTTCTTTTCATCCTTGGAGAAGGAACGTATGTACCAGGAGTATCGAAATATATATATATATATCTATATATATATATATTCACTGAAAAAACCATAGGTTTCACACACGTTATAATTAGGAATTAGCATTTTTAAAAAACCTTGCGAATTCATTGAAAAAAACCATAGGTTTCACACATGTTATAGTTAGTTGGACATTTCACTCATACAAAACCATTGATATTCCCCCGTTATAGTTAGTTCAGCTAACTATAACTCGCGCGCCCGCAATGCACTGCTGATGACGTTAACATTTTTTTAAGGGGTCAGGCCCTGGGGGATGGGGTCCCCAGGACCCAAAAAAAGGAAAAAGAAGGGGGCCACACAGCCCCCCCCTTCTAAAAAAAAAAGACAGCGATCGTCCTGGAGGCCCCGCCTCCTCCAAGCAACACTTTGCAAACGAACCCTGTGGCATGTTTTAAATTGAGGAATTAATTCCCCTTCAATAGTGGGGGCTGTGGGGGCCAACTAGCCCACCAGGTACCTCAGTTTGTGTGGAGGGAAGCCAATACCGGCAAGTTTACTCACTTCCGGTCCCTCAGCGTGATGGTTAGCAGGCTAGTCTGCCGCTATACCACTATTTAAGCACCCCTATCCCGGTACTTCTTCCTGGATAGAGCTGATTGCTTGGTGATTTGCCGACTACCACACGGGAAATCCACATGTAAGGAGCTTCGTAATGCACTCCTGATGCATGCAAGATTATCTGTGTGTTAACTGTGTGTTTATTTTTAATTGTGCACTGTTCCGATTTTAAAAAGTATCACATTAATTTTCTATTTACTGCATTGACTTCCCCGGTCCACCGCTGCCTGCAGTTTGTGTGGAGGGAAGCCAATACCGGCAAGTTTACTCACTTCCGGTCCCTCAGCGCGATGGTTAGCAGGCTAGTCTGCTGCTATACCACTACTTAAACACCATGCCACCTATTACGCGCAGCGGACGCGCGCTGGCGGCGCGCCAAAGGCGTGCCAAAGTCAAGCCCATCTGTGCCCGTCCGCGCCTGGACCGGGCCCAGGGCCACTCCCCCTGCCGGTTCCATACAAGAGCCTCGACCCTCCACCCTAGTATACAAACCAGAACTTCTTAAAGCCATGAACAGGCCTCTTCATAAATGCAACACTATTGACTTAAATCAATTAAACTACTCCCTCTTTACCTGCCCGACCTGCCTCTTCTCTTAATGAAACATCCCCATTCACGGACCCTCACCAAAAATAGAAAAAGCACATCACCTAAAATTGTTCTTTGAGCACTTATCAACGTAAGATCGCTACCAAAACACAAATACGAAATTGCCAACATTATTGAAAGTTGGAATTTAGATATTCTTTTCCTAATGGAGACGTGGGGGGATCCTTCCTGCGGACCAGACTTTACCGCAGCATCTCCCGAAGGTTTTACGAACATTAGGTTCGACAGGCCATTAAAAAAAGGAGGAGGCATTGCTATTATCCATCGCAATAATTTCACACTACGGACAGAACCTATACCCACAACTTCTTGTGAAGCAATTAATTTCACCTTCTTAACCCCCTACTCAAATTCATTTAGAGGCATTCTCTTATACCGCTCCCCCCCGGTCCACAAACCGCGTTCTTATCGTTCTTGAGCAGCCTTCTAGAACCAATAGCAGGGGAAAACAATTTCACCATTCTAGGATACTTTAATTTCCATCTGGAAGCTCCTGGCAACTCGAACACATTGGCCCTATTGGCCGAAACTGAAGCAGTAGTTCTAACACAATTAGTTCAATCCCAAACGCATTCTGCAGGTCATACTTTAGCCGGACTATTCTCCAACCTCAATTCACTTTCCATAGAAGACACCCTCCCACTAACTTGGACGGATCACTCTGCCATACTCTTCGGTATTAAAACCACCACCAACTCCTTTCCATCCACTAAACCCCCTATTCCCACTAATTTCAAAGCATGGAAAAGTATCGATGTGACAGAATTCAACTATAAACTACATAATACACAGATAACTAATAATATTTCTGATCCTGAAGCGGCAGCCATCACTTACAAAACCGGCTTCAGAATATAATTGATGCCCCCACAAAGAAAAGATCCACTAACAGGATCTCAAGCTCAGCCCCCTGGTTCAACCAGACCCTCAGGCTCGAAAAACAGAACTGCAGATGTCAGGAATGGAAATGGCGACAAAACTATGATCCTGTTGAAAAATCTTGCTATAAACAAAAATTAAATGAATATAAACACCTGGTCATCCTCGAAAAAAGCAAATTTTATAGCAATCAAATTAATTCAGCACACGACTCAGTTAAACGACTCTATCAGGTTGTCACACACCTATCGGGACATGATAAACCTGTCTCGGTTGATACCACTCAATTCATGTGGGACTCCCTAGCAACTTATTTCCAAGAAAAAGTCTGCGCTATCTATTCTAAGTCTAGGAACCATACTACCACTCCTACAAATCTCATTTTATCACCACCTGATCCTAAACCAATTGTGGTGTCCCCCAGGGATCCTCGCTAAGTCCGACACTCTTTAACATCTATGTGGCGGATTTGGCGAGGATCATCAAAGCTCATCATCTAGCGTTAACATCATATGCAGATGATACTCAGCTTGTCCTGGCGGTAAATGACAATGGACAGAAAGTAGCCCGCATTTTCCAACTAGGAATGCTTGTGATAAACAAGTGGATGACCGAGAATTGCCTTAAACTAAACTCGGAGAAAACTGAGGTAATGGTTTTTGGCAATCTCTCTCCGGCCTGGTCCCCCACTTGGTGGCCACAAGATCTTGGATTACCTCCTACCCCAGTCACCAAAGTTAGAAACTTAGGGTGATTTTTGACAACAAACTATCATTCATGCGTCATGCTAACGCGGTGGTCTCCTCTGCGTTTTTCACAATAAGAATGATCGGGAAACTCCTCCCATACCTTCCCATAAGCACGATAAAAACCTTAGTCAGCACTCTGGTAATGTCACGCATTGACTATTGTAATGGACTCCTCGTCAATGCTCAAGAAAAAGTAATGAACAAATTACAGCTGGTACAGAATGCAGCTGCTAGACTGATTACAGGAACACCCAAGTTTAAATCAATCTCTAAAACAATCCGACAGCTTCACTGGCTACCGGTAAGACTCAGAATTAAATTCAAAGCCTTATGTATAGCTTTTAAGACTATCCACGCATCAGGAACTGCTTTCTTGAAACAATCCCTATGTCCCTACAAACCAGCACGTGTACTACGGTCCTCCACTGCCAGCCTTTTAGCGGTTCCAAAAACTAACAAAGTATCCGGAGGTGACAGATCTTTCTCAATCACAACGGCCAAACTTTGGAACATTCTGCCGCACCAAATTAAAACTACCACATCCTTAATAACCTTCCGTGAACAGTTAAAAACCTGGCTTTTCAATCAATAAACACCATCATACAATCACTCTATCCTAAGCGCCGAGACACCTTTGGGTATTTGCGCGCTCAACAAATCTCATAAATAAAGAAATAAATAAATAAATAGTAAGCGCCACAGGGCTGCATTGAAGAGAGGTGCTCCAGGCCATGCCTCTTTTTACACCTCTCTGCAACGCCTTTTCTGTGACAGAGGAGTATTTTGGACTTTGGGTCCAAACAATTGTGGCTCTACTCTTATGATGTCATCTACCACGACTGACAACTTGCCCTGAGTGAAACGGGAATTCTTGTGTCCTAGCATTGTCCAACAAAATTATATCAAATTAAATAACATGAACACAAGGTATACAAAGGTAAAAGGTGAAGGGACATGTAATAGCTACAGTGATGGTGCATTGTGGAGCGCGTACGGCAACAGACTCCCTCCATCTGGGAACCGCCGCAAGAAGATAGCTTGATTCCAGTGACATTGAGATCACTAGACTCACGTCTGAGCATACCCGTCCCATTTGGGGTGACAAATGCAAAAAGAACTATTAATGGACAGAATGCACAACAATGTCATACATTCACCCCAGTACAGAGATCTGCGCCTAAATCCATTGCTTTTTACTCACCATGCATTCCAGTTTGGACCCAATCATAAGCGAATCAGTCTTGACTCTGCACCCAGTGGGAACAGTCCAGGCCGAATTGGCAGGTCATGTCCGCCCTGGACTGGAAATAAGCTTCCTAGGACCGGTTTCGGGGTTCACCCCTCATCAGCCAGGATAGCTTGACTCCAGTGGCATGAAGAACACATTTTGACAGTGTCACACAGATTTTTTCCTTCTAATCCTTTACTGCTTTTGTATTCACTTCATACTTTTTACCTCATCCCTGTAAAACCTGTCTATGCCAGTAGAACTAGTCCATTCCTCTGAGAAAAGAGGAACTGCCCATTTCTAAAGTTGATTTGTCACTCGGAAACTACTGTTCTGGATGGAAATCCTCCTCACAAAACATTTGAGTAACAGACCTAGTAACAAACCTTTTCAAGTAAGGGGAATCTAAAAAAAGAAAACAATGAAATCAATTTGCGTTCTTCTGTTCATTAATTTCCATAAGCTCGCATCTTCTGTTATATGTGAATAGAGAAGACAGAGGTGGAAAATATGTATTTGACTCATTATGGAAAAAATGGCTCGGTTCCCACTGTGTTAACTGCAATTATATGAGAATGCGTCCATTTCTCAATGTTTTATAGAAGTGGTTTGATGAATATTGTTATGTTAAGAAGCCCATGCATTTCTCTAAGGTCTCTAGAAAGCTCAAACACCTGGGTTACTGGCACCCGTCCCAGAGTTTTCTCACTCTCCAACGTTGCCAGACCAGACTTGGCTCACAAGTAATCAAAATTTCATCTCACCAGCCGCAGGCAGACACCTGGGATGACCTAATGTCATTCTGAACATTCCCTGTAAACATGAATAGCTACACCCCTGCTAATGAGATACACGAGTGGCGATAAGGTCTATAACAATACCCAATGAGACGGTATTTTACATCAGTTGCATGTGGTGGCTTTATGTGCTTGCAAAGAGAGACCTTAAGTGACTTAAATTATCATTCTTCTTGTGAAGTATTTCGACAGGCATATATTGCATTTAATTTGGCAAAACTGATCTTTTTACAATGATAATTAAATATCACATGATAAAATGTAACCCAGTTACTATAAAATCAGATAATATTGCTAAGCTTCTAAAAGGTATTAGAAACATACATTGACAAAGTCAATAGGTCTCGCCTTTGGAATCCATTGGCTTTGTCAATTTCCTTTAGCAGGGCTGTGCAGCGTTGCCATGCTGTGCAGCAACATCAAAATAAAAAATATAACAAAGGCTCAACATCAGTTTTGTAATTCCGTTCATGTGAGCACGCATCAGAACAGATGTTCACATCAGCGGACTCATACAGGTACTAATTGCTTTACATTTCTATATTCTGATCCAAGATGGTAGGCAACCCTTCGGATTGTTACATTTCAAAGTAAAGATCTTTGAGCGTGAAATTACTATAAAAAAAAGGATTACTAGTGTAGGGGCATGTTGGGTTTGTAATGGAGGAGTGGTGGGGGAGGAGCACAAGAGAAAGAGAATGCCACTGAAGCACACAGGCGAAATAGAGCAACACAGAGGTTGGTGTGAAGAAAGAGAAGCACATAGGCAAGAAATAGCAGTGTGAGGGGAGAGAAGTACATGGATGAGAGACTGCAACATGAAGTGGGAGAGGGACAAAGGAGGGAGATAGCTGGAAAATACATGCAATCTTGTGGAGCGCTGAAACAAAAAGTTAAAAGTATTTACCTAAAAGTGGGCAGTGCAAGTACTAAATTAAAAAGTGTGTACTCCGGGAGAGGGACAAACACAGGATGGTCAAGGCCATCCATAGACTAAGAAGCAAGGAAATAAGAATGCTGTATTGGGAATTAGTTTCTCAATAAAAAAATCTCGATTTACCATCAACTGGACTAATTCCAGCTCTTAGACTCTGCTCTGAGACAAATAGATCTTTGTTGTTTTATTAGAGAAGATCAGGAGCTGAACATCACATAAATTATAATCACAATTTCTGATCTAATTTTCAGTCATTAATGAGAGGTAGAAATGAGTCAGTGGTTATCATTATTCAAATGTTTCAGTAAGTCATCTTTATCAGGATACAAGTTAATTTGTTTTAATCTCAATAAACAAATATGAACCGCAATCGATAATCAAATATTAGTCAATCAATAAATCATAAAAAAATTCATTTGGTGTGTTCCATAAAGGAAAGAAAATCTCTATTCTAGGTTGGGAGAAATATGATGTAAATTAGCATAAAGGGTTCCAGTTCGAGGGAGAAATGAGAGTGCAAGCATAACGCTTTGGCATATAAAGCAGTGTAATAAGTAATAAATCAATCAAAGCTGAACTTCCCACAAAGAGAAATTTGAGTAAATCAGTAGAGTTTCAGAGTAGCGTGAAATGTGGTAAAGAAAATGGTAGTGGCAAAAAGTGTGTTAACCTACTCAAGGAACATCCACTTTTATAGGCAACACATGTGAAGCTTTTGCAACATGTTGCTTCTTCCATCTCCAGTCAGCCAATCAGCTTTCAATGCTCTCATGTTAACAGGTTCACTCCTCTTCTTTTCACAAGAATACTATAGTCCACAGGCAGCAATGTTGACTTTGCAACTGAGTTGTACCATTTCTAAGTGCATGTGGATCAGTTTCCCATTCAAAGTTACTTTCCCACATATAAACTTCAGTACTAACCTTCTAATATCCCAATTTTATTAATTTGCTATTAATGGTCCATGTACAAGGTGAAAGATCTGTATTAATGACAAGAAAACATTTAGCACAGTAACCGTTCATATTCTTTAAAAATGCTGCATTTTCATAAGTGAACTTCTTTATTATCTCACTAAATGACAAAAACTAATCATTAGTTAACAGTGATCTTTGTGTAAGTAGAAACATTTTGCAGGATTAGATAAAAACATTTATGCAGCTATTATTGATTGTGAAAAACCATATACTCTATAAGAATGACAATAAAGCTAACCAATGGTAAGCAATGGCCAAACTTTTATCCACCTCTAAGATCTTGTTAAGCTGCCAATAGGCCTATGGCAATCAGAGAGCCTGCACTGTCTGGTAGGCTCTATATGAAAACATAATCTTGCTTAATATTACATTGTTAGTCGCAACTACTATACTTGTGGAATAAAAGGATGTACTGAATGCCTCATACTCCAATGAAATGTGAAAAGCACTGGACAGAGCTGTAAGGCCAACATAATGTATTTGCATCTACTAATGCTGAGAATGTTGAATCTGATGCTTTACAATGATCAGAAACCAAGCAGTACATTAGAAAACCTTTACACCTGGTTGTGGTGAAAGGGAGCGGTGATCGATTTAACAGTATAAACTATAAATATAACATAACGTGCATAGGGAGATCCACTGACTGACAGACAGGGGGTAACTAGTGCAGCAGATGCAGTGGCTCCAGGGCCCAGTGTTGTGAGGGGGGTCACATTACACCAATTACAGGCTTGGGTTTTGCTAATAAGCCAGGAGATGAGAGTTCGACGTTCCTTGCTTGCATCAAGGCTGTGGCACACTTGCTACACCACTGCTGACAGAGTGGGGACTATTATATCTGAAAAAAGAATGCATGAGAGAATCCTTTGGGATGTAGCTAGTGTGTGTTCATCATTTTTTAAGGTATTCAGGAAATAGAAAATGGATTTCCTTGACAGGATGTGAGTAGAGAAAATGCCCTTAGATGGCATATGGAGATTTGGAAGGCAATACAGATAGGTTGCCCGAATCCATGATCTGTGTGACTATGAATGCATACAAATACATGAGGTTGGAAATATTATAGGCTTAAAAAAGAATATGTAGGGCTCATTATATGTCATGCAAGGGGGTTGTACCTGTGTGAGATGTAGCGGTTGTTAATGGCATCGTGTGTTCTTGATTAAGAAATGGATTTATGAACCATGAATTTAATTTGGTGTTGAAAAGAAGACCTGGCCCCTTATCCTCAAAAAAAGTTAATCTCATCTATGAATTCAAATAAGGGATGCTACGATGTTGCCTAATATTCTTTTAGCACTCTATACTATTCCTAACAACATAACTAAACAATTTAAATCTAGAAAAACATTCTCACCAGACACACCAAATGACGTGATTAATACTTTTTTACCCTCTGGCAACATTATAGAAGCAGAGCACACAGACAAAGGAATACTAGAGAAAAATATCTCCAGTGGAAAAATGATCATTGCCATAAAACTCATTTGTTAATGAAACTTACCTAGAGATGGCATTATACCAGAGTTCTGCTTAAATTATGAACACCTACTTGCCTTCTTGATTTTAAATGTATTTAAACCTTTTGTAGGGATGGTCAAAAGTAGAGGATAATTCCCAAAAGCCATAATAATGGTGATCCTGAAGTCAGATAAGGGCAAAAAATATTTGGTGACAATTACATTTTCTAAAATAGATTTTAGCTACTAAAGATTCATCACCTAGACCATGGCATGCCTGTTAAGGAAAGATGGGATGTTAAGGAAAAATGGGCCTATTAAGGAAAGATGGGGGAGGCAAGGACTCTCGTTGTGTTGCTCCGTGGTGGGCGCACAGTGGCAGCAGCTCTCTCTTGGCTGCGGCAACCCACAGGACAATTCCGGGGCGGATGCCAAGTTGTCAAGGGTACGGGTGCTCAGCGGCTACAGCTCTCTCTCAGCTGGGGCGGCCCGCGGGACAACTTCAAAGTCCAAAGTCAACGCCGTCTCATCCTCATGCTTCAACACCCTGCGCATGCTTCGAAAGATCTTCCGATGGATCCTCACAGAAACCAGAAGAACAGTCACCCAGGCCATCGTCACCAGCCGGCTGGACTACGGGAGCGCTCTATACGCGTGAACCACCGCCAAACTTCAGAATCGCCTCCAGCGCATACAGAACGCCTCCGCACGACTCATCCTCAACATCCCTCGCCACAGCCACATATCCACCCACCTGAGGAACCTCCACTGGCTCCCCGTCAACAAAAGAATCACGTTCAGACTGCTCACCCACGCACACAAAGCGCTCCACAACATGGGCCCGAATACCTCAACGGACGCCTCTCGTTCTACACCCCCACCCACCAGCTTCACTCCACCAGCCTCGCCCTTGCCATCATCCCACGGATTCGCAGAACCACCACCGGGGAAGATCATTCTCCTACCTAGCAGCGAAGACCTGGAACTCCCTCCCCATTTACCTACGACTGACCCAGGACCATCTCAGCTTCAGGAAGCACCTCAAGACCTGGCTCTTTGAGCAGTAGCAGCGCCCCCGCCCCCTAGCAACTTGAGACCCTCACGGGTGAGTAGCGCGCTCTATAAATGGAAATGATTGATTGATTGATTGATTGCAAAGTAGTCAAAGGTGTCAAGGGTGCTAGAATGATGTGTCATATAATTAAGTACTTCTTGCAGCAGTTGTCACAAATGGTAATGTTCACCCTAATGCTAAAACGGCAACTAAGTAAGTGTTGTGGGATTTTATTTTTTCATGCCAAGACAGCATGTCTTCAATTAGGTCCAAATACATCAGCATAGTAAGGGCACTATATGATGTTCAAAGGACACAATATGATGAAACTCTTCAATCTCCTTTCAGTTTCTGATTTTCCCCAACTGAAATCTGGTCAACAGACCCTGATGCTAGGTCAAGATCACTTGTTAGGGCTCTTTAGAGATGCCCAGAAAGAAAAAGTTATTTCTTATATATATAATCTGAATCACTCAATTTTTTTTGACACTTACTGAACTTTGAGATCTAAAGTAGCAAATCTCTTCTGTTGTGTGGGTCCCCACAAAAAATCGTGCTGCCTGAAAAAGGAGGCTTATGCTTGTAGTATTTTATAGGGTGAGGGATTACAGCAACCTTTTAACTGACATGTTGATCGTGTGGTGGAGCGAATGCAAGTAATCTGCAGCTTGAACATGACTATTTTCCTCAGTGCCTTGCATACAGTATGTGTGGTGGAGCGAATGCAAGTAATCTGCAGCTTGAACAGGCTTATTTTCTTCAGTGCCTGCATGCCTGTTCTAATTAAGTCTCTCTCATTGTAAAACCTAATCCGAAGATCAAGAAACGACTGCCTCAAGCATAAAAACCAGAGTTAGAGCACATTGCTGGAATTTTAAGTTTAAAAAAAATGTATTCAGCTTAAAATGGCATAGAGTAGAATAATACAAATAAATCAAACAAGTGATACAAAAAAGAGAAGGAAAAGTAATAAAAACAAAAGAAGAGGCATACAATGCATAAAACATTACCGTTTGATTATTTAGCAACTATACATATTAGAGGAGATATAAGGGAATACTTGATATAAACAAGTCTTAAAATCTTGAATGAGAAGTCAGGAAGGTTGTAGAACTTCCTGCAGGGGTGGAGGGGGTGCAGAAGTTGTGATAGTAGAATAATCAAGCAATTGAGTAACAGGTATCCAAAGGGCCTTTCATTTTAAACCATAAGATAAAGGGTGCTATATGCAGTATCCAGTTGGTAATTGTGATAAACTGCATACCACCATGCCTTAAAAGACAGTTGAGTAAAATTCTTCCAATTATGGGTTATTTGTTGAAAATCAAGGGCCAATAACAGGTCTAGTATCTGCATGTTAAAAGGAGCTTTGGCCCAAACCTTGGTGTAAGGGGTAGACCCGGGGACCTGTAGTAAAACCCCTAATATACCTGTGGGAACGCCCGCATTAAAAGGAGGTCCAGAAATGTTCCATACACGCCGACTTCAACTACAGGGGAAAGCGCCGTGCCAGCCAGCTACACCCACCTCTCGTATTTTCCCACAGCAGGGCGAGAGGGCGGAAGGAGGAGGGGATAACCCCGGAACCAGTGAGCCTGAACCATTGAAAAGAAACGCAACCCAGGAAGGAGCGTTGTTGACCAGGAAAGGAGTCAGAAGTCAAGCGGACCCGGGAAACAAGGAGAGTAGCAGAGACGCCGAACGGACCCAGGAAGAAGACGCCAGTCGGAGCCAGGACGGGGAAGCCGGTCGGGACCAGGGCGAAGACGCTGGGGAAGCCGAAGAACCGGAAGACAGCTGGAGCGAAGAGTGGTGGTGTCCCCCGGAGGAGGCTGTCAAGCGGCCGCAACTCAGGAGAGTTGCGGCGGGGCCGGTGAGTGACGGGGTTCTGGGGGAAGTTCGGGACGGAAGCTAGGAGGAGGGAGGAGATTGAATAGGGGAAGGATACGCGCTGGTCACTCGGGAAAACGGGCTCATTTCTTGCACTGATGTCCCTGCACTGATATCCCTGCACGTATCTCCCGGCACCTCCTGATATATCCCTCCTGTGTACATTTTCCCTCACGTCGGATTTAGGAAAGAAAGTAAACCGTTTGTCCCAAACACTCTTGTGGCTGCAAACCCTTGTGTTGACAATACGACGCTACGTTCACTGGTGAGGTGAAGAGTAGCATAACGCCTGTTGGAATAAGTACATATCACTTACAGCCCCTTTCTCCCTCTCTTTATGAGCCTTCGGGAGGAACCAATCACAGCGGAGGACTCCAGATTGACCCCGTTGAGCACCAGCTCCGAAGAAGACGAGGAACTCCAGGGACAACCAACTAACATAGCCAGGAACGAAGAAACCCTATCAGGGAAACCAGAGACTCTCCCAGCGGTGAAACCCAAAATTCTTCTTTCTGATACAAAAATAAACACCCTTGGAAAATACATCCAGCCTCCGCGTCTGCATATCTGACCCGCCCTCCCACACTCGGAATCACTACCCAAAAAAACTTTGGAGAAAGAAACATTACTTGGGAAAATAAGATTAATTTGACACCAAACTTGTAACCAGAATGTAGAGACTATGGGACAAGTGAAAAGTAAGTATTTCAAGTCAGGTTGCGGTGCAGAACAAGTTTAAAAAAAATGTATTCAGCTTAAAATGGCATAGAGTAGAATAATACAAATAAATCAAACAAGTGATACAAAAAAGAGAAGGAAAAGTAATAAAAACAAAAGAAGAGGCATACAATGCATAAAACATTACCGTTTGATTATTTAGCAACTATACATATTAGAGGAGATATAAGGGAATACTTGATATAAACAAGTCCCAGGAAGGAGCGTCGTTGACCAGGAAAGGAGTCAGAAGTCAAGCGGACCCGGGAAACAAGGAGAGTAGCAGAGACGCCGAACGGACCCAGGAAGAAGACGCCAGTCGGAGCCAGGACGGGGAAGCCGGTCGGGACCAGGGCGAAGACGCTGGGGAAGCCGAAGAACCGGAAGACAGCTGGAGCGAAGAGTGGTGGTGTCCCCCGGAGGAGGCTGTCAAGCGGCCGCAACTCAGGAGAGTTGCGGCGGGGCCGGTGAGTGACGGGGTTCTGGGGGAAGTTCGGGACGGAAGCTAGGAGGAGGGAGGAGATTGAATAGGGGAAGGATACGCGCTGGTCACTCGGGAAAACGGGCTCATTTCTTGCACTGATGTCCCTGCACTGATATCCCTGCACGTATCTCCCGGCACCTCCTGATATATCCCTCCTGTGTACATTTTCCCTCACGTCGGATTTAGGAAAGAAAGTAAACCGTTTGTCCCAAACACTCTTGTGGCTGCAAACCCTTGTGTTGACAATACGACGCTACGTTCACTGGTGAGGTGAAGAGTAGCATAACGCCTGTTGGAATAAGTACATATCACTTACAGCCCCTTTCTCCCTCTCTTTATGAGCCTTCGGGAGGAACCAATCACAGCGGAGGACTCCAGATTGACCCCGTTGAGCACCAGCTCCGAAGAAGACGAGGAACTCCAGGGACAACCAACTAACATAGCCAGGAACGAAGAAACCCTATCAGGGAAACCAGAGACTCTCCCAGCGGTGAAACCCAAAATTCTTCTTTCTGATACAAAAATAAACACCCTTGGAAAATACATATAGCCTCCGCGTCTGCATATCTGACCCGCCCTCCCACACTCGGAATCACTACCCAAAAAAACTTTGGAGAAAGAAACATTACTTGGGAAAATAAGATTAATTTGACACCAAACTTGTAACCAGAATGTAGAGACTATGGGACAAGTGAAAAGTAAGTATTTCAAGTCAGGTTGCGGTGCAGAACAAGTCAAAGAAGTGTCTGGAATACCTTGATGAATCCTATGAAATGTGTTTGGAGTCATAAAAAGTCTGTTATAAATGAAAAAAGTGTTTGTGTTGTACTGGTTGCGTGGAGGACTTCCTCATTTTTGTCCAAATATGTTTCGAGGTGGGTATAAGTTAAGTTATGGAGAGATTTTCCTTCCATGTAAGTTCAGTCTTAGACTCGGATCTCAAAGTGGGAGCTTCAAGTAAATGGTAATAAATAAGGGAAGCCTTGGGACACATAGGTAAAATAACATGCAGTTGTGTGGATGATGAAGTACCAGGGGACGGAATAGATTTGAAATAATTATATGTTTGAACTATAGCCCCATGTAAAAGAAAAAATTTGGCAAGGAAAGTAGTCGGAAGGCAAAAGAGATCCTGAACTTGAGGAAAAGTAAGCATGAATCCAGATCAAATAATTGATGAACACAAATCAACCCTTTAGTTCTCGAGGAATGCCAATAAATAGGAGGTTTCTTCACCCGAATAAATTGGCATTCCATATAGTAGAATTAAGAAGTGAGCACAGATCTGCTGGAGAATAAGGAATTACAGAAGAAAATAATTTTTCAAGTATTATTGATATTAGGAGTAGACATTTTTTGAGGTTTTCACATGAAGGTCAGGAATTCTAAAAAATAATAAGGAGATAAAAAATCTTGTTCGAAATTGACCCATAACGAAGTATATAGCGAGGAGGATGTGATCCAATGAGAAGATTATTGCAGGGAAATCAGGAAAGTGTACTTCACCTTCAACATTAGGCGGTTTCAACGTAGCCCAAAATGTACAAGACTTTTTATTATTCCAAAGGAATGCATATAGTATTGAACTTAGTTTCTTGTAATGCTTGAGAGGGATATGTAGGGCAATATTGGAAAGAGTAAAAAGAATAATAGGAACTAGCATCATCTTAATGGAGTCAAGACGACCCCACCAAGACAAGTAAAGAGGATACCATTTTCTAGTTAGAGAAGAGATTGTCTGAGTGTAATTGTCAATATTAATTGAAATAGTAGAGGTAACGGAGGAACAGAATTGAAGACAAAGATATTTAAGTTGTGTAGATTGCCATGTAAAATGGGGAGAAGAACAGTCAGGGCTAAAAGTGAATTTATTAAGGGGCAACATTTTGCATTTGTCGGTATTCATCTTCTACCCGATACAGAAGCAACTTCTGATGCGAAAGCAGGGATTGAAGAATGAGGTTTAGATATAAATAATAGTATGTCATCAGCATGCGCAGCCAATTTAACCTGTTGTAAATCATGGATGACCTATGAACATTAATATACTGGCAGATCCGAGATAAAAATGGTTCTAATAAAGGAAGGGGGAAAGAGGACAGCCTTGAGGAACCCCTCAGTGTAAGTAAAAATAAGAACAGTGAGGTACTGGGTTTTTCAGAACCGGCACAGACACCGGTAACCCAGCGGTGTCAGGGTACACCCAGAGACCTCGGGTTCTTCCTGATCCAGACCACAGAAACTCAGAGTCTTCTAGGTGAAGTCAAAGATTAGTTTATTGGCTGCAACCAAGGTAACAAGTGTCCTAGAAGTACAACACGGGGAAGTATATTCTCAGGAGACTGCTTCAATTTACAAAGTCAGGCTTCTCTTCTTATACACAATTTTAAGCTTCAGGCAAAACATTCTTGGTTGTAAAGTAAATCGTTAACATATTTCAAATACAAAGAAAAAGCAGAGTCATGATGACATGTCCATATTTCACTTCGTGCTGCCTACAACAAATCATCCGGCAAGGCCCAACATTTCATCAGATATCGGTGGACCCCCAATAAAAACGGGCACCTCCCCACCATAAAGCAAGTGAAGCAAAGGAGCAGAGGTAGATGTGAGCAAGATACGGCAGGTGTGTGCGCTGAAATGGTTTTATGGCTTGTTGAGCCTAGATGCTATCTTGCTCGGCCACTGGGAGGGGAACTGAACTAACGAGTTCGGCCTGGGGCAATGGTTCCAACTTGCACAGGTCATGGAAAAGTCGATTAAGGAGTATGTGTCCTTGTGGAATTGAATTCAACTGGATTAAGGCCTATGTAAAGGGCAACACATAAATGGAAGCCAAGGGTTCAGAACGCAAATGACGATTTCGAGGTAAAATCGTCACTCGAATATGCTGAAAATATATGTGCATGATGTACTCGTCATTCTCGGTCTTTTGATACCAAATTCGTCATGTTTCGACGAAGTTTTAATTCTCGAGTCCAGAACGATTATACGAATCCAGATTTTCAGAACCACAATCCCTCCTTTTGCCCTTACATAGGCAATTAATCTATTCTCATGTTAGTCTGAGTCCAGATCTATATTCCTAAAGTCATTGAGATGTTGCTGTAACATCATTCTAGTACTTAGTTCATCTCTTGACACAGGTTTCCTTACACATGATGTAACACAGAGGCCACATATTGCAGGAGCACACTGTATGCATAGACAGAACAGGAAAAGAATGGCTAAGACCATCCCAATGACCATTAGAATTTTCCATCCCCAGGCGGATATCAGTTCCCAGAACCATCCCATTAGCGACCAATCTCCTTTATCCACATGAATAGATTCGGAAATCTTATGTAGTTTGGAGATGGCCTGGTACACTGTTGCAGCGTTATCAGGGATGAAGATACAGCAACTAGATTGGATCAATCTGCATACCCCACCTCGGTCTGCAAGGATGACATCTGTTCTGTTCTGAAGGGTCATAAGCCGATCCGACTGGAGCTCAGCAGTCAAGTTACTAAGGGCACCAGTAGTTTCTATCACGGTGGACTCAACTACCCTTGTCAATTGCCTTATGTTTCTGCTGTTAGCCATGGATCCCCAGAACGGCAGAAAACCCTTTGCAAAGTCACCAAATTCTTGACCTGCAGTGTCCTCTTCACTCAAGACACCTCTAACTATCCTTGTCCTGTGGTAGTCTGCCGCTGCTGTATAGGTGGGAGGCAACAGGAAGGAAACAAAACATGAGCCCGAAAAGTCAGGGGGCAACCATGTATAGGCTCTATCGTGGCAGATGAAATAAGTACTCTTAGCTGCTAAAAACGCAGGGGAAGTCTGAGATCCAAACATATACGTTTCAGTACAGACACTCTTCCCTAACTGAGCCCTGGGATTCGTGCCATTACCTTGCAGACATAGATGACCCTGATGGGGTGCAATCCAAATCGGGGACAATCTCTTAGCTTGCTGTTTCTCATTCAGGGTAGCTCCATATCCAGTCATGTTCCATACTATGTATAATAGTGTCTCATCTCTGGGGATAGTCTCATAAGAAATACCTTCCTTAATCATGTCAACTATACCTTTGACTAGAGCACTTTTTCTAGGATTGTCTGTTATAGAACGCAGGGGGTAGATTTCGTGTGCATATATGAACATTGTCCTATATGCCCATACAGAACCATTGTGACTAAATGGCAGGACCAAATAGGGGATACCTTTATCCGTTGTGTGTGGCATAAGACCGCAAACCCAACAGTTAGTTGTGTTCATTACAAGTTGGTGTTGGTGTAACAGCAGAACAAAGGAGTTATTAATGAACTCCAACCTCCTATTTGATTCGTGGTCGGGCAGAGGGTGGAAAGAATGAGCGGAAACAGTAGGAGGAGGTATGGGTGATGCAGTGGGCGCAAATGTTACATGGAAAGAAAATAAAACATAACTTATCAAAAAGATCATTACGCTGAATAGCATAAAAATACACAATATTATAAAACTTTTCTTTGTCATCGTGTTACACAGTCTCTGCTTAAAGTTCATTTGTTTGGCAGGTCTCTCCACATCGGGAAACTCCATCCTCTCTAAAGTGCTGCCCGCGGTGGGAGGTTGCCTCTGCTAAGGGATGCTTCCGTCAGCCTAGGGCAACTCCCTTGGACCAACCAGAACTACCGACCTAACGTCGTCAGCTGCACCCCAAAGACTTTAATCAACCGCGGCCCTAGCAGCGGAACCCGGATGGCGGTTCGAAAAACAAAAATGAGCCAGTTTCCTAGATGGGAGAGCTGCACTTTCAAAAATAGTACTTGGGGGAAAAAGAGATATCTTTTTATTTGTCCATGGATCTTAGTCTCAAATTGCAAAAGAAATGATTTTATTAGTTCGTTTTTCTCGGTCTCAAATTATACCGTCGCTTCCCAGGTATTGTCTGATCTGGGAACAAAGGGTCAGGCTCTGTAATGTTCACTCGCTTGGATGGTGGCACAGCCTTGTGCAAAATGTTTTTGTTTTCTTGTTCAGAGTCAGTTCCTTTTACACGCAAATCATTAAAAGGGACGTTATTCGGCACGGCATCAGGTTCTTTACTCTGGTCATAGGGCAGAGGTAAGGGTACCCTTTTACAGTGGACCCCGTGGATCCAGGCCTTCTTCCCTTCCACTCGAACTGCCGATCGTGTAGAGAGAAGGACGAGGTGAGGTCCCGTCCACCTGGGCTGGTCGTTTTTAGTCCTTTGGAAATTCTTTATCAACACCCAGGATCCAGGGTTTATGGGGTGTCCTGGAGTATCAGAGGCCGGAGGCAGGGAGTCATGTACCTGTTGATGCAAAACACGCAATTTAGCCGTCAATTCATACAGGTACTCAAGCAAAATAGGGTGTTCTAGCTCGCTGAACTTCGTGGGCCTAGGCACTCCCCATATGTTGGCTGGCCGGCCAAAGACAATTTCATAAGGGCTGAGTTTCACTCGCGAATGCACAGTCATTCTGGTGGATAGGAGTGCTAAGGGTAGAGCGTCAGGCCATTTAAGACCTGTGCTCGCTTGGATCTTGGCCAATTTAAGTTTAAGCGTGCCATTGTAACATTCTACTAATCCAGCTCATTGGGGTGATTTGCAGCGTGGAACTTCTGCCTAATGCCTATCCCTTCACACACTCTTTTCATCACACGGCCCACAAATTCACTTCCATTATCAGACCAGACCATTCTAGGCATTCCAAACCTGGGGAAGTACTCTTTCACAAGGGCTTTTGCTGTGGACAAGGCAGTATTGTCTTTCAAGGGATATGCTTCTACCCATCTTGAGAAAGCACAAACAACAACGAGCACGTATTTTAAGTTGTTGCACCTCTCCATGTGTATAAAATCTAGCTGCAAAACCTCGAACGGATACGTAGGAGGTGCAAAATGAACAGCTGGAGTTGGGGTTCCCTACCAGGATTGTGCTTCAGACATACCATGCAATTCTTGACAACATTCTCTGCACACTTGGGAATCCCTGAATTCTTCCACACTGGGGCCAACAACTCGCAAATCCCTTTCACGCTGATATGAGCCATTCCATGAGCCATTGTAACCACTGCAAGCACATATGCATTGGGTAACAACCATCTCTGATGCTCTGTCGATTCAATCCAACAACCATTTGCATCCATTCTACCTGTACTCTCTCTCCACGTGCTCAACTCTTTCTTCGTGGCCTCAGCTTGGATGGACTTCACACTCTCTATTGTGTCCTCACATATTCCAACATCACCAGTCCATCTTTCAGGGCCTGCAACATACATTCGGCTCATCACATTCCTTGCCGTTTCTTTAGCGATCTCATCAGCAAAGGCATTCCCACGACCAACATCATCAGTCACCTTCTTGTGAGCACTACATTTCACAATCGCCATTTGCAGGGGCAAGGTCAGTGATTCAAGAAGCTCATTCACCAACTGACCATGCTGAATCTTAGCTCCATGCGAAGTCAGGAACCCACGTTCTCTCCACAATCGTCCAAAACTGTGAGCCACTCCAAACGCATACTGACTATCGGTGTAGACAGTCACTCTCATTCCTTTAGACAATACACATGCTCTCGTGAGTGCAACTAATTCTGCAGATTGAGCTGAACCATGTGGTACTCGTGCAGTTTCAACAACTGTTTGCAAAGTCGTGACAGCATATGCTGCAGTCACGTTACCATTTGGGAGCTTGAAGCATGAACCATCCACCCATAATGTACCATCACATTCAGCAAGAGGAGTGTCAAATAAATCTACTCTCCCTTTTGTTTCTTCCTCTGTTGCGAGAAAACAATCGTGCTGTTCTAAAGCATCTGATTCCTCTGCAATTGGTAATAACGTGGCTAGATTTAAGGTACTGCACCTTTTTATGTGCACATGGCTCGCTAGCAGTGTCAATTCGTAACTGGACAGTCGAGCACTAGTTAAGTGCTGTGTCTTGGTTCTATTTAACAATGTGTCTACTGCATGTGGGACCATCACGATTAGTGTATTATTCATTAATAGACCAGCAGACTGTCGAATAGAAACAGCTGCTGCTGCTGTGGCTCTTAAACAACTTGGCAATGCTTTAGCTACCAGATCCAAAGTTGACGAAAAATAGGCGCATGGGCGCTGCCTACCTCCAAATAACTGAGTCAACAAAGACAATGCACAGCCCTCCTTCTCGTGGGCATACAATGTGAAAGGCTTACTGTAGTTGGGGGTACCTAACACAGGAGCCGAACATAATGCTGTGCGCAATTCAAGAAAACTTTTCTGACACTCTTCAGACCAAGGAATGGGATTGGGTGTATTCTTACACGTTAGTGCCACCAATGGTTTGGCCAATAGCGAAAAATTAGGAATCCACTGTCTAGAGTACGATGTAATGCCCAAGAAAGCACGCACTTCTCTCTGTGTTCTTGGCACATTCAATTTTGCTATTGCCTGAATTCTTTCTGGGGTCAGTTTCCTTCCCTCCTTCGATAAGAGGTGACCTAGGTAGGTCACTTCTTGTTGGCAATATTGCAGTTTGGAAAGTGACACCTTGTGATGCAGATCACACAGATGACGCAATAATGTCAACGTGGCCTTTTTACAAATTTTCTTAGTATCTGCAGCAATGAGCAAATCGTCCACATATTGTACAAGAGTAGCACCTTGAGGTAAAACAATCGTGTCAAGCTGTGCTTTTAGAGCTTGACTGTATATTGATGGACTTTCACAGTAGCTCTGAGGAGCGCGTTTAAAGCGGAAACTTCGACCTCCTAAACTGAAGGAAAAAATATCCCTGCTCTCCTCAGCAATCGGGATACTGAAGAAAGCATTCTTCAGGTCAATCACCGAAAACCAAGAGGCAGAGGCTGGGATCATAGTTAACAATGTGGTAATGTCGGGGACAACTGGAAATTGTGGCACAACAATTTTATTGACCTCTCTCAGATCAATCACGAATCTGTACACAGGTGGCTGAGAAGGGTCAGTTCGTTTTAAAACAGGCAGAACAGGACTATTGCAAACATTTCCTCGTGTTTCTTCAATCACATCCTTTTTAATCAATTCGTAAACGATAGCTAGTAAAGCTTTTTCACCTTCACTCGAGATTTTGTATTGGGGAATTCGTGGCATTTTAACGTTGGCTTTCAATTTTACAACATATGGTGGCATTTCTAAAAGGCCCACATCATTAGGACCAGTAGCCCAAAGAATATCTGGGAGAAACGACAATTCTGCTGGAAGTGCATCTCTCGACAAATACATGGGAGAAACCACTTTCTTACCTAAAGTGAGTTGTACTCCTGACGGAGAACAGTACAAAGTTGTATACAATCTCTTTAACAAATCCAATTCTAGCAAGTTTTCACCACAACCTGTTGTCAGAATGAGGGGTGCTTCGAATTCCCAAGGACCAACAGAAAGAGACAAAGGGTCAGAAATCGGATTTCTAACTGGGGCGCCAGAAAAACCTACAGAAACGTTCATTTCGCCAGACAAAGGTGCGCCAGGGAGTTTGGAGTGCATAATAGAACTCTTTGTAGCACCAGTATCCAACAGAAAAGGTTCTGACACACCTGATGTAATCACCTCAACGTAAGGTCCACTCTGATCTACTGGAACTGAAACAACTCCCTCTCTTTGTCTATGGCTGTCCTAACAATTATTATTCTCCAAATACTCATCTTCTGTATAGTAATCATCAACGTAGTATTGAGCTGTCCTATCAGATGCATTGTTCTGTTGATCGAACCTATTCATAGAATTTTGTGGTGGAAGGGGACGTGCGTTCTGAGGGGCGTTTCCACGCCCTTTACCTCTAGGAGCTTGCTGACTGCCACGACCTCTAACACCAGAAACTCCATTTGCATGTTGTAATAGAATAGGACAATTATACTTGAAATGACCCTCTTGTCTGCAATATGAACACTGGTTGGGGCCTACAGGTACACGGGGTTGAGTATACTCGACTCTTTGCGAATTCCTCTGATATTGTTGAGGCTGCTGGAAATTATTCTGGTAGTGATTCTGGCTACCATTATTTTGATTACCACCACCACGTGGTGGATAGGCTTGCTGTAGCAAAACCTTCATTTTTAGTTCCTTAGTTTTCTTTTCTACTCTATCTTTCTCATCCTTGTCTCTATTTTCGTAATATTGTGCAGTAGCCAATATCTGGGCTGAAGATGAGACTGCCCAAGAACTTTCTGAATCCTTTAACTTTTTACACAATTCTGGAAGCAGATTGTGCACGAATTTATCGACAAACAATCTCTGACCACCTTCTGTGGTCACATCTTGACCGCTGTGGTCAACGAATGTTTCTTCAAACCTGGTGAAGAAATCTGAAACAGTTTCTTCTTTCTTTTGCTTGCATGCAGACAATTTGTCCCAATTTACACGTATTGCAGGCATTATCGTTTTCATGTAATCTACTATTTTACCAGGGAGTTCTGCTATCAAAGGCTCAGGCTTAGCACCACCAGCTTGTCGGGCATCTGCAGCGGCAATATTAGCCCATGAGTCACCTAATTCCTGATCATGATCTATATGACGAATTTTACCCCATAAAGACTGTGGAACAACATTCCCAAATAGCATATCGATATCGCCTAAATTCATTATACATGACCCAGCAGTTTGCGACAACTCTTTGTAATACCCTGCAGGATTTTTACGTGGATCAGGTAATGTTTGTTTAAGTGCTAAAACTTCAGCTCGCTTCCATGGGACATGTACCCATACACGCTGAAAGTGTGGCAGAATAGGTGGGACAGCAGTCGTGTCACCCTCTCTCCACTGTGGGGGAACTTCTCTCATAGGGTATTGTCGCGCCTTTTTCCTACTAGATGTACTAGATTCAGATGGTGACCCAGAACTGCTTCCCTTACTCCGATATGATAACAACATTTCAACTGCTTTCTCCACATCTGGACCTACAATCATACCCTCTCCAAACTTAAACCGTACAGGACACATCTCTTGCGGGATGCATTCCAGATCATTGTCTTCTAAATCCTCGCAAAGGAAAACACACATCTGTTCGAAAACATATCTCTGTGTCGGTGCTTCCCATTGATGGAAGACTTCCATGACAGACTGTACATCATATTTTACAGTGTCCATGACCCATTTCCGTGCTAAACTATTCAGTGAGTCTCTCTCTTGATAGTCAGGCAGTCGACTTCGCAACTGTCTTCTTCCTATGTTAGGGGTCGTAGTAGGCGACCCGAAAAGAGGTAAAAGAAGGTTAGTAACAGTGCTGGCCATTTTCTGCCGAATGGAAGGTGAAACTGAAGGAAGAACGGATGGAAAAACGGGGTGAGATAAGGCAGGGGCAGAGATAGCAGTAGAGGTATCAGGGGAAATAGAGGGAGCACTAGGCAAAATCGTAGAGGGAGCATTAGGAGTAGTAGAAGGTACATTAGGCGAAATCGTAGAAAACACAGGTGAAGTAGAGGTGGTCGGTGGGCCTGGAGGAGGCTGCACCAAAGGAGTAGGAGCCAGCTGGAGAACAGCTGGAGGGTGCTGTGGAAGAATAGGAGGCATAGTTTGCGCAACTAAAGGTTGCGGGGGTGCCGTGGCATTCTGCGCATAGGGGGGTGGCGAATTTAGTAAATGCGACATTAATGGGTCTTTCTCACGCTCTTTTGCTGCCTCTTGCTGAAGAGACGGCAAAACTGGATAACATTTATCTATTGCCATTTTACGTTGCCTGTGCAACTGCTCACTCATCTGCTCTTATTCATTATCGTTAAACTGCATAGCAGCTTGCATTACTGAAAGTCCCTCTTCTCTCTTATTTTTCTTAGCTAATTTGATTTCTTTTTGTTTGGCTTCTTTACGCCATAAGCGGAAAGAGTCGAACATCGCCGGCCGGGCTTTCTTTTTAAAGAGTTTAACTTCAAGGTTGTCTAAGATTTCGGAATCAAAACTACCATATTGGGGCCATTTTAAAACACCATCTTTCCTGGTGTATTTAATCCACACTTCGTTGTAGGTGATGGGGCCTACCCCATGTTTCACATATAGCTCGTAAGTTGGAGTTCCAACTGGAGGAACCGGACATGATTCCTCCAATCGGGAGTCCCTATTATTATAACCAAGACAAAACAAATTTCCAAGTCTAAGACTAGGCATCTTCGCTCTCTAGTCTAGTTCCAAACTTCAAAGGATTATCGATTACGATATTTCTCGTGAATACACGAGTCCTTCGGTTTTGGTGCTTGCAAGTACCAACAAATTATCCCAAAGGATACCCAAGACTAAGACCAACTAAGGACTGGGAGACGCTACACTTATACTTAACTGAAATATCGATGACGTCACCAGAAGACTCGTCTTAGTGTTTCGCTCTACCAAACTTCAAGGGTCCAAATCAGGGCGATATCCAGGGCAGCAGTCCTTGTAGCCGTCGGGAAGCGGGGAACGTCGCAGCAAAGACCTTCGGACCACGTCGACATGCAGGGGTCGATGAGGTGGTTGGCCGTCCTCCGGAATTTTCACACGAAGCTCCTCAAGATCCTCTGGCTGACTGGTACCACTGGAATCGCCCCAAACGTTGGGCACCAACAGGTTAGGCTATTGGCACAAATGACTGCCTTAGTGGAAGTATACAGGAGAGAAATGAAAGCCATACATTTTGGCCCAAAACTAAGTTAAAGTTTGAAATAAATAAGACGAAATAACACAATCAAAATCCTTTTTGGCATCCGGGGCAATGGTTGCTAAAGGATCGGGCAAGCTTGCAGACAATAGAAATAATATAAAAAAACAAACTTGTATTGTCCGAAAGATATCTACCTTGATAAACCCGGATTGCTCTCTTCCTAAGAGATCAGGAAGAAGCACTTCAAGTCGTAAAGCTAATGCTTTAGAGAAAAATTGATCATCTAAGTTAACTAAGGAGATCGTTTTAACAAAAGTGTGGATATATACCCACTTTCGGAATTCAACAAACGAGGCCATCTAGGAACGAGTCAGATACGGTAACCAAATTAACAAATGATTGAATTAACAGATAAAATTTAGGAAGAAACAGTTTGGAAAAGTGAGTATAAAACTCAGCTGTAAAACCATCCGGCCCTCAAGCCTTGTCTTTGTTAAGGGAAAGCAATGTGAGCTGACGTTCTGTTTGAGTGATATCTGTCTCTAGGGAGGAGAAATCTACTTGAAAATGAGCCGGATTTGAAATAGAGGATAAATAACTTAAAATTGCAGGATCTGAGGGTAGCTCATCCGGCGTGTATAGATTTGTGTAAAAGTGGTGGAATTGAGCGAGAATATCCTGGTCTCGGTGAAGAACCACTATTGTCGGTAATTGATTCAATGAATAATTTATTTTGTTTAATTTTAAGATAATTGGCTAGCAACCTTCCAAATTTATTTTGGCCCTCATAATACTAAGCACTACCTTTGAGAAGGTAATAAGCAGCATTATCAGTGGATATCTTATTAAAATTAAGCTTGGCTTTGATTAGTTGATTTAGAGTCTGTTGAGAATGGGATGTATAGTAAGAATGAGCTAAAAGAATTAGTTTAGATTGCAATTGAGATAGTCGTCTTCTCTTAGAAACAAAATCAATTATAAAATCTCAAGCTGAGGCTTTAAATGCATCCCATACAGTATGTAAGGGAACATCTTCCATCTGATTAAGGAGGAAAAAGTCTTGGGCAAAAGCAGGAACAGAAGCAGTGAAAGAGGAGTCCAATAATAGGGAATCATTAAATTCCCATTTCATAGGAAGAGTAGATTTGGGTATGATGCCAAAATGCACAAATACCGGTGCATGATCAGAGATCAAAATGGATCCAATATCTGCTGAATGCAAGGATTGAGTTAGGTGATGTGAAACAAAAACATAGTCAATTCAAGAATGTGTACAATGTACTTAGGAAACAAAATGTGCACTCCCTTAAAGTTGAATTGAATAATTGGCAGGCATCAGTAAGGTTGCATATTTGAAAAGCTTGAATGAAAGTTTTTGTGATTTGTTTGGGATGTAGTGCGATGAGGAGTGTCTATCTAGGAAAGGATCAACAGGTAAGTCATAATCACCAGCCAGAGCTAGATTGTCATCAGGATACTGCAAAAACATCTGTGCAATTAGAGACCAAAATTGACATCAGGTGCATTAGGCCCATATATGTTGAACAGAACACTTGGAATCTTATCATAATACACTTTAAGTATTAGCCATCTCCCCTCCTCATCTTTTTCCTGAGAAATGAACTGAACTTTTAAAGACTTGTGACACAATATTACAACACAGGGTTTTTCCCCATCGTAGGCAAAAAGAAGACTTCACCCACCCATCCCCTCCTCAATTGCATAGATTCTATGTCCGAGAGATGAGATTTCAGCAAAAAAGCTATGTAAGCTTTACGTTTTGACAAATGGGTGAGAAAAAGTTGTCTTTTAATTTGAGAATTCAGGCCCCTGACATTTCAGAAAACCTTTGTCAATGTTCCGTCACTACGCTGTTGTCCGCCCAACACTGCAGGAGCGAAGTATGTCCCAATCCTCAATACTGAATTGCCCATAATAATATGGACAAGATACAAAAATACAGGAACTGCGAGAAGGGAACACGGTATAAAGCCGCGTTACTTCACCCGTGTATCCCAGTAAACGAGGTCCAACAACTAAGCGAAGATGAAAACTCCAGTGAAGAAAGAGGGTATTAAAGTAAGAATTGTCCCAGCAAGGGTCCAAACAAGTCTGTCTAAATCCTGATGCAACAAATCCTCTGCAGGGAAAAGATCCAGAGAACCACGAGCATAACAGGAGCTGTCAGCGTAGACATCCCGGTGACAAAGAACCGGAAGCGAAACCAAGCACAGACATCTAGCAGGCCGGTGAGCTAATCACTCCTGCAAGTGCACCCAATCAATGTGGCTAACAGGAAGAGGGGGGAGTAATAAAAGCCTCAATCCTACAAATCCCCTAAAACCCAACACTCAATACCACTGTAAACAGACAGAATGAAGAAAACAATCAGACCTTAATTGAGCGAGAATACAGCAAAGCCATACAAGTTGTAAAAGAAGGAATATTGTGCAAGAAATAAGTTAAGGAATATTTGTAAAATAAGAGTAAATAAGGAGAAAAAAGAAAAGAAGAAAAAGAAACACACAGAGAGAAAACAATATATCAATATTAATACAGAATAGACATGGCAAACAAACAACCGGAAAGAATGACAAACCTAACAAAAACCTGATAAAGGTAGGGGAGGGACCACATGAAGAAGACATCATGTCTGATCCAGAGGGGGTGTCGTGGCACTGGAGTGGGCGGAGCGAAAGTAATAAGGAACAAATACAACCATAACATAGAAAAAACACCTGAAAGGTAAGAGAGAACATTATAGAATGTAAATAAAAAAACAAGCCCTAAATTGTTATACTAGAATGATAACGCTCATCAACAGGCATAGCATAGTATAATCTTAAAAAATGACAGAATAAGTAAGCTCAGCAGCAAAAGGCAGTCACTTTGTAGAGGTTGAGGGAACAACATCCATGACATCTGCTCTGTAAGACTTAAGAAAATCCCCCAAACAAAATGGATCTTCATAGGTTGTTGTGTTAATATTATGGGTGACTTTGAAAAACAGGGATGGAAAAGACCAATTCTGGCTCCTATGGAGCAAAGGGCAGGTCTCGTACTCAGACAGTCTCTACTCCTGTCTGCTGTAGCATTGGCATAGTCCTCAGAAAAATATAAAGCAAGCCCTGACCAGGAAATTCTTTTAAGGCGATGAGCAGCAGATATAACTTGCATTGAATCTGTATACTTCAAAAAGTATGAATTGACACCTCTAGGTCTTTTAGGAGGCGAAGCAGTTGAAGGAGGACCACCCAATCTGTGAGCTCTATGGATGTTCTGTTGCAAACTTTTTGGTAACTGCAACACCTGAGGTAAAAAAAGATCTAAAGAAAGATATAGAGTCCGCCCCTTCTGTGCCTTCAGAAAGGCCATAAATGGGCAGATTATTCCTTCGATTAAGATTTTCAAGATCATCCGCCTGTCTCTGTAAAGAAGAAACCTGTAACTGTAGGGAGTTCACTTAAAGAGATGTGTCATTAAAGTGTGTGATTTGTTACTCCGCCAAAGACACACGTTCCTCTATGATGACCATCTATCTCTGAGAGTTTGCGATTTATCATTTGTGTCCTCCATAGAAGGGTACAGAGCTCCCATTTTTACAATAAAAGATCAAGAGAAGCTCCAGGTAGAGATTTTGCAGGCGAAGGTGGGTCTTTTTTAAACCTTTTAACTTGTGTCTTATTGATCTGGGTTTGAGATGACATTGCAGGTGAGATATGAGAAGAGACCAAATTTGGCCCTGTATTTGAAATGGGATTCTCCATTGCATCAGAAAAAGCTGATGTCGACAATTGTCTAGGTGATTTACCTACTGGAGACCAAAGTATAGAATGGAGAGCTTTTGACCTGCCCATAAATTATTTTCACTCAAAATGAGCATAACAGTGCAGCTAACGCTAGGTAATTATTGCACCACAATATATACTCCTAAAACTGATGCAGCAGCTAGAAATCCCAAAGCAAGCATGTCAGTAAAAAGGAGTCACAGAGAGTAGGCTGAAATTCTCCACAAAAATGCTGCTATAAACCTTCTTAGTGCTGGCTCAATGTTCCAGTAGTATCAACAGCTGAAGAAATGTGTTTAAAATGCAGTAGAAAGCCATTCAAAACACCTCTTACAGCTTATATCCGGCTATCTAAGCTACCGTCCGCCAGGTCCAGTAGCACTATTTAAGAAAAGCTTGGAGGAGAAAATAGTACACCCAGCTCTCTGATATAAAAACGTTCTGGTGCTAGGAGACCTGAACATACATTTTGATAATAAACAAAACCATGAGGAAAGCACTAACAGTGAGGACCTTCTGACACTGAATTTAGTGCAAAAAGTAGGGACAAAAACCCATCAAGGGGGACACATCCTAGATCCTATATTCTCAAATATTACGGAGATTGAGGGGAATACCCCGTGGCCAATTCCCTGGTCAGACCATTTCCTAGTCAAATTCACAGTGCCCTCACACAGAAAGAGGCTAGAACAACAGGCCAAGAAAATCCCCACTAGGAACTGGAAAGGATTTAACTCTGTCGCTTTCACACAGGCATTGCTGAAAAGAAAGCACACAGTAGACAGAGATATAAACCATGCCAATAATCAATTGAAAACCTGGATCACAGAAGCACTAGATGAAATGGCTCCTTGGAGCACCAGCATTCCCAGGAGGCAGAAGGAAACGGCATCTTCATTTAATGAAGAACTGACAGGGCTAAAAAAAATGTACAAATTAGGAGCAAGTTTGGAGGAAGAATTTTGACAGTGGGCCCAAAGAAAAATACAAAAAGGAATTAAAAGATTATCATTTATTAATTAAGAAAACACTATGTAAATTTTACTAGGAAAGAATTGAAAGAGCCAATAATTCCTCCAAAGAAATGTTCATAATATTGAAATCTCTTAGAATACAGGAAACTAGAGATGATATGTCCGCCTCGGTTGAAAACTGTAACACGGTGGCAAACTTCTTCACAAACAAAGTGACTAAGATATATGACACTTTCCCGGAAGAAGTGAAACAAGGGAACATGCTGACCGATGGTAGCCATAATAGCTTTATAGGGATGACGCTGGATGAATTTAAGATCCCCGACCTTGAAGAACTTACATCCATAGCAAAAGGGATAAAATCCAGCTCCCCGCTCGATCCAGCTGAACCTATGACAGTAATTGCAGGAGCTGAGGTGATCATGCCATATATTTCAGAGCTCATTCTTTGCTCCTTTCAAACAAGCGTGGTCCTCACCAAATGGAAACAGGCCATTGTCAAGCCACTGAAACAGAAACCATCACTGGATCATCTATACTAGACAACCTACGCCCGATCTCTCTGTTACCTTTTACGGCTAAGATTGCAGAAAAAATAACTAACAATCAATTGGTAGAGCATATAAACAGGAATGATTTACTGCATCCATCTCAATCAGGCTTCAGAATGGGTCACTCCACAGAATCAGCACTACTCATGACCACAGAAACTATGAAGAAATATGAAGGACAAACGGCAGCACTGATTCTGCTTGATCTCAGTGCGGCGTTTGATACCGTCTCTCACAAATTGCTTCTGCATAGGCTAGAACAGTGCGGCATTAGGCGTAGCGCATTGAGCTGGATGACATCTTTCCTCTCAGCACCGAGCTTCCAAGTTGCACAACAAACCTATATTTTGGAGAATTTTCCCTTGGCCCAAGGAGTCCCACAAGGCTCGATTTTGAGCTCCACCCTGTTTAAAGCTTATGTGGGGCCACTGGCAGAACAAGTGGAGAAACATAAGGTGTTGATCATTTCTTATGCGGATGACACACAATTAATTGTGATGTTATCACTGGATAATGATCAGGTTCCTATCCGTCTCTCAGAATGTCTAGAAGAAGTAGCAAACTCGATGTCGAACCACTGCCTCAAGCTACATGGAAACAAAAAGGAGGTGTTGGTGGTAGGCAAGAGGCCATCTACATGGTCATATGCCTGGTGACCTGAATCATTCGGTCAGCTATACAACTCTAAAGCCGAAGTTAGGAATCTCGGAATATGGGTGGACTCTGAGTTAACTTTCGAATGCCAAATCCATAAAGTGGCTGGTAAATGGTACGGGCCAGGAAAATCTTGCGTAAAATCCTGAACCTTTTACCATCTAATGCAAGGAAAACTATAGTACACGCAGTCATAACTTCCCAATTGGATTACGGTAATGTACTATACCCTGGAGCTACTAAAAAAATATAGCGAAGCTAGATAGAATACAGAATGTGGCAGCCCGCCTGGTACTCGGCCTCTCGAGAAGATCTAGCTCAAAGAAAGCACTGACAGCTCTTCACTGGCTGCCAGTGGGAAAGAGGGTGGCGTTCAAGGCAATGTGCTATTGCCTCCGCATCCTACTGAAGAAAAGCTCTGAGATATCTCCAACCACTAATTACCAAGTATACCCCAGGACAAAGCTTAAGATCATCAGAGATGGCTCTGGCCACTGTGCCTAGAATTTTTAGAGCCAGAATGGGAGAACGCTCTTTCAGATACAAGGCAGCAAAAATGTGGAACAGCCTACCGCCAGAAATTAGAACAGAGCCATGTGAAAAAAGATTTCATAGACAATTGAAAACGTGGCTTTATGCTAAATCCGATAAGGCTAAAAGCTGGAGAATTACCGGTAATGCGGCGGATTGAGTTTGCACGCCCAGTTCTTTTCAAAGTTTCTTTTAGCGCTGGGACACACCGGTTGTGTAACCATGCGCTCTCCAAATGAATAAATAAATATAAAAATACAGAAAAGAAAAAATGCATTTAAGTGTAGAGGCAACTCAGGTGCATAAAATGTCTTTAAGGGTAAGGACTGTCTCTGAAAGAGGAGTCTGCCTGTCATTTCTCATGAGAAAAATATTGAACCCAAAAGGCCTTGAATGCATAGGAGATGGCATTTCTGGAAACAACAACCAAAGGCTGGTAGCAATAGAAAACATGGAAAGCAGAATTATATCGGAGGGCGAGGAGTGCCAAGAAATTTGATTTCTGTGGACATATATATTGCTGGCATTGGAACACAATTACTACTGTAGATAATGTATCTATATTAGTTTAAATACCTGTTAAAATATTTGGGAACCAGACCCCATGTTTAAAACAAAAGTGGCTAAACATTTTGGAGTAAACATTCTGCAGGGAATAAAGGAAAATGTAGATAATTTCAAAAAAGTAAATATGATGGGGAAGTATCTGTCAAACTATGGTCTCAATGTATCTCCATCAGAAGGGTGAGAAATATATTATGTGTAATAATAGTACATTCACCATTTAGTTGTAAACTATTAACAGGTAACTATTCATTCTGACTGCCTGGATGAGAAATAATTTAAATGCTCTGGTAGCAGGAATTTCCAAAATGGTAGAAAAGACTCCATAAAAGACCTCTATATAAACTTTGGGAAAAAGTATAGAAAGTCAGATTTTAAGGTCGGCTATGAGCAGGATATGTCAAGACAAGAAACCAAACGTGAAGGTATTTGAGGAAATTTTAAGACTCAATGGGAGGAACTTTGAAGAGCTGCAACCCCCCCCCCCATAAAATACAGTATAATTTGAACACTAGAATGATGTAAAGAAAAAAGGTAAGACAGAGAATATAAGTAAGGAATGGAAGCATCACACAAATATCAACCTATCGCAAATGAAGATAAAATTATACCTTTGTATGCTTTTAGTGAGAAAAACAAACACCGACTGTAGTAATGTCGGTTCTTTGCTGATCAAACAATACAATATTCTATACAATATAAAACAGTCATCCCTTCCCATCATGCATGTCAGAACATATAACAATAATGAAAATTAGCTACATCACTGTAAATAGTAGCAAGATAATGTGGCAAAATAGCCCCAAATGTCCTTAGAGCATGATGTAGCTAACTAGCTGCAAGGAGGACTTAGGGGCTTATTAGCAACAAAGTGGCGAAGAGAGGTGTTAGCCGCCTTGGCTTAACGCCTCTCTTCGCCACTTTGGAAACGCTAGGCTGCACCATATTACCAAGGATATGGTGCAGCCTAGCGTTTCCCCATGCGATGGCGATAAGTTTTGCAACTTAACTTCAGTGCAGGCAGGGAAGGTTTGTTTATGTACAGGAAGGAGTTCCTTCCTGCACATAAACAAAGCTTAAATGCCATTTTGTAACTTACATGTGTGCTGCTTCATGCAGCACACATGTAAGTTACAAATTGGCATTTTTAAAAAGAGGTTTGTTTATGTACAGGAAGGGACACCTTCCTGTACATATACAAACCTTGGCATTTTGCTTTTTCCATGTGTGCTGCACAAGGCAGCACACATGGAAAAAGCAAAAACGAGGAGAAATGAAGCATTTCTCCTTGTTTCGCCATCTTAAGCACAAGTCTGACCTGTTCTTAAATGCGGCGCTGCCACCTATTATCGCCAAGCTTGATAATAGGTGGCAGCGTCGAAGTGAATGGGTGTTGTGGTGGAACGCCCACCGCAACACCCACTGCACGTCCCCTTTCACGATGAGTTTATCTCGAAAGTGGCCCTATTACCAAGGCAGCGTTAAGTCAATTAACGTGGCTTTATAATAGCGCGATGCAGATATCGCCGCGTTATTGGCAGAAAAGGGCCGAAAACGCGGCGATAAGGGGCTTGTTAATATGCTCCTGAGACTCTACTCATTCCAAGCCATATGTGACCTTTTAATCAATAAAAATTGAACTGAAATAGTTAAAAAAAAGAAATGAACTCCTAATTGAACAAATAGCTTAAATAGAAAAGTGCAAAATTAACAAAATTGCACTGGAAGCCACCATACCTGGAGATCATTACTCTGTATAAGGACAAAAGCAAGGAGACAAACAGCCCCATAAAACGAAGAAAGCATCTGTATCCCCACAAAAGTAACCAGATAAAAATATATTTTTTTAAATGCACAAACACCTGCATCTACATCTTCTTTTATAAAAAAACTGTTTCAGTTTAATGGATGTATTCACAATGCAGACCAAAAGGCCAACTAATTACATATTAACAGTTAGAAACAAGTATTGGCAAAGAAAATAGGCCTGCCCTTTTTTTATTACTACTAGTACACAACAATGACTATTGTGTTTACGCTACATCAACTCTTTCTCACACAAACAACTTTCTTGCAAACAAAAAACATGAAAACTTCGTAGTAGTGGTGGTAGTGGTTACAATGGTTAAGTAGGGTTGATGGTGGGGATAGTAGTAGTAAATCTGGTAGTACAGTTGATAATGGTAGTGGTAGGTGTAATTTTTGATAAAGGTTGTAGTAGTGGAGATGGTGATGGTGGTAGTGATAATGGTAGCAGTGATAGTAGTAGTGGTGGAGATAGTGATAGTGTTAGAAGTGGTGATGGGATAGTGGTATTGATAGGGATAATAGCAGTGATGTAGTAGTGGCATTAGTGACAGCTTTGACAGTGGTGATTGTAGTAGTAGATGTAATGATGGTCGTAGGATAGCACTTTTATGATAGTGATAATCGTGGTTGTGATAGTTGTGGTGTTAATGGTGGGACAGCAGGTAATGGTTGTGGTAGGTTTGGTTGTAATAATGGAGATTATAGACTTAATAGTAGTGGTAATTGTGATGGTGCTAGTGATAATGTTGTTAATGGTGGTGATGTTGGTTATGGTAATGGTAATTATAGTAGCAATTGTGGTAGTGCTAGGATAACTGTTGTGGCCATGGTGGTGATGGCAATACAAAGCAAAAGGTGGTTGTGATTGTGGAAGTGGGAGTGGTAGTGGTCATTGAGGTGATAGTGATCATGGTGTGGTGCATGGGTAATATTGTTAATGGTACTGTTGGAAAGGATGGTGTCATAGTATTGGTGGCTAAAATGCTCATAAACTTGGTGGAAGTGGTAATGGTAGTGATGGTAATTATTTTGGTGATAGTGATGTTGGAAAGGGTGATGATAATAATAATGGTAATGGTTGTGGTGATAATGATGAATTTGGTAACGGTGGTAGGTAGTAGCAGTGAGGGTAATAATGATGGTGCTAATATGGTGGTAGTTGTTATGGTAACATTTAAAATTTGTTATGTAGTTTTCTTTACGTGCTTCCTGCAAAAAAAATTATTTTGCCATACATTTGCAAATTAATTTGAAATATGTTGGGTTTTGGAATGCTCTCTCGTGGGGTTCCGAGGGTGGGACATTGGTGGGGGTTGGAGCGGCAATTGCTGCTGAGGGTTGCTGGACCATGGGCGAATAAACAAGAGGCACTGTACCTGGGTGTGACTAGCTTCTATTTAGTGGCGACGAGCTGTCGGTCGCCTCCAGTGTCCCTCTGCGCTTGCCAAGGGTGCCCTGGTTTTATACCGCATTCGGTGTTGGGGCTATTGTGGATATCAGCGATCTGCCTGCCCGCCTCCTGCCAGGCTGAATCATGCTTCGAAGCTGTGCCCCAAGGTGAGCATTGCACCACATTGTTTCCTCTGTGAATTGGCATAGTGCGTCTTTCATGCCTCCCGCTCTGCCCATGAAGTGCATGTCACCGGATTTGGCATCCCTTCCGGAGATCCCCAACATCATGCAGGCGCACTTTGCCATGCGGCAGCCATCTTAAGAAGTCAGGCAAGGACAGGCAAAGTAACGGACAATTTCAGAGATCTTGCCATCGTGCATGTGCACTCTGTCACGCTGGGCCATTTTAGGAGGTTAGGCGAGGACAGGCAGGGAAATTGCCATTTTGGACTGGATTGTCAGTTGAGCACAAGTTTCTACAGAAACACACGCATTGCATGTGCAACGTGTTGGCCATTTTACAGTGGGCCAAGGTTATGGCAATTTGCCATCATCTGGCATTTAATTCCAGGAACAAGCACACCTATTTTCGAATATTTTTCCCAAATGTTTACCATGTTTACATCAAGAAAAGCAAGCACAGTGGTATTTTGAACTTTCTGCCCTTAATACTTTATCCCATGTTCACCCAATTGTGAGGCAGCAACTCACCCATGCAAGGTCACCTAATGGATCGAGTATTAGCACTTCCACCTTTTCTACAGTCAGCAGGGACACCCCCAGTGAATTGGCAACAATGGAAGGACATATTTGATGACGATTTGGAAGCGCTTGATGGGGACACATTCACTTCGAAAAAGAAAAAAATCACTTTCAATTTACAATTTAGGCTCTGAAGGCAGGAACATTTTCAAGACTTTACCTTTAGAAGCAATGAGCACCCATGTGAGTGGTGAGGATGATGAAGATTCTATTATGATTGATCATTAGGGATCTATCATTGAAACTTTGAACAAAGGTTCAATCCCAAGAAGAATGTGGTGTTAGAACACCATAACTTTCTTCAATGTGCTCAAATTCCTGGTGAATACAATTTTGTTGTTGCACTTAGAACTCTAGCTGTCACTTGTAGTTAATTGGAATTAAGGGATGAAATCATCCGTGATCGATTAACAGCCCTCACTCCTTGTCAGAAGTATTGAACATGTTCAGCTTCGCATGAAGGAAATGAAAGGAACTGCAGAGTCTGGGGAAGAAAACAACTTACTTCAAAGCACAATGCTAAGCTCATGACGGGGACCAGTGCTGGTTTGGTGTGCAATTCAGAAACAGGATTGTTTAGAGCCAAGTGTGAGAAGGTAGAACTCTCATGTTTCTGTTGTGGTAGCAAATTGCATCTTGGAAATGCTAAGTTCTGTTTTGCTTTAAATCAAACATGTTACCAGTGTGGGAAAAAAGGGCACTGTGCGCGGATGTGTAAGGCTACCTTAGCACACAAGATCACTGCACAGACCATCAAAATATTTGAGGAAGACCTTGATAACTCGGACAATGAGAACAATGTGTTGCTCCTGTGTGCCCCATTGCTGGTAACTACTGTTTTTATTTGCTGTTCTTGTTGTATTGTCTGCTGTAGCCTTCTTTCCCACTGTTGCATCTGTGTTGTTTATTTCTGTGCCCCCTTTTTCCTTCTGTACCCCTCCCCGATCGCTGTCCCCATTGCTGCTTCCCTGCGGCCCCGCCCCCTCACCCACCCATTGGCCGCCCCGCTCCCGCCTCCCAGCTGCTCCTCCCTCCCACTTCCCCCTTATATGGCGGCCGCTGCGTGCCAGTTAGAGCGACCCTTGACCCTGCTCGCAGGTCAGGCCGCTCCCCACGCCGCCCAGCACCACCAGTGTGCCCGTGTCTCTCCCCTCGCTGCTGCCGCTAGTTCGCCGCTCCCCCGTGACTCCTGTGCACTGTTGCTCCCGTGTGCCCCATTGCTGGTAACTACTGTTTTTATTTGCTGGTTTTGTTGCAATGTCTGCTGTAGCCTTATTTCCCACTGTTGCTCCTGTGTTGTTTATTTCTGCGCCCCTTCTGCACCCTGCCCCAATCGCCGTCACCGCTGCTGCTTCCCTGTGGCCCCTCCCCCTCGCCCGCCCATTGGCTGCCCCACCTCCCAGCTGGTCCTCCCTCCCACTTCCCCCTTATATGCGGCTGCTGCACGGTCGCGCCGCCTGCGCGCTGAACGCGGGCCAAAGGCAAGCCCAACTGCGCCCGTCCATGTCTGGACAGCACCCAGCGCCAGAACCCCTGGCCCCCGTGGCCGCCATGACACCAGACTCCGCTACGACGCCAGCACCCTCCACGCACTCAACGCCGGTCAAGACCACAGCTGCTTCCAGGCTGCCCCAAAACGCACCCATGGTCCTTTCCCCTGCCGCAAATGCAGCTTCACCTGCGACAGAGCCGCCAAACTACCAACAAAGACCAGACTCAACCATCTCCGCTGCATACTCCTGAACACCCGCTCCACACGCAAACACGCTGTCGAACTATGGGACCTGCTCGACACATCCGCCTCAGACGTTGCCTTCCTGACAGAGACCTGGTTGAACGACTCCTCAGCACCCGCTATAGCCATCCCGGATAGCTACAAGATCTCCCGCAGAGACTGCACCAATGGAGTTGGAGGAGGAATCGCCATCATCCACAAATCCACCCTCAAGGTCTCCACCCACTCAGACGACACCCTCAACACTGCTGAGCACGTGCACTTTCAGATTCACACAGATCACAACACCACCCTCAGAGGTTCCTTGATCTACAGACCCCACGGACCCCGACCACAGTTCAGTGACTCCATCGCCTACCTCGTCAGCACTCACGCACTCGCCTCCACGGACTACATCCTCCTCGGGGACCTGAACTTCCACCTCAAGAACAACAACAACACCAACTCCACCACCCTGATCGACAACCTCACCAACCTCGGCCTCAGACAACTCGTTTCTGCACCCACCCACGCCGCCGGCCACATGCTTGACCTCATCTTCTCTACAAGCCCCCACGTCTCCTTTGACCACACCAATGAACTCCACTGGACTGATCACCGCTGCATCTACTTCACCTACAGGAAGCCCACCATGCACCAGCGCACCCAACAGATGCGCCGCCACTGCTGGAGCAAAGTCATCAAAGACCAGCTAACCACAACCCTCACACAGAACCAACCCACCGACCTCACCGACTCCAACACTGCCGCACGCAACCTCAGACAATGGATCGACGACTGTGCCAACACCCTCGCCCCGGTCAAGAAACCCTCCAACAGCCGCACCAGCAAGAAAGCCAACTGGTTCACCGAAGAACTCCAGGCCTCCAAACGAGCATGCCGGAAACTGGAGAAGACATGGCTCCCCGAACGAACACTGGACAGCTACACGACCAACAAGACCGCCACCACAGACACCACCACCTCATGAGATCCACCAAAAGATCCTCATTCAAAGACCGCCTAGACAACAATGCACACGACAGCAAAGAGCTCTTGAACATCGTGAAGGAACTCTCCAACGCCAGCTCCAACACCAACGACATCCCACCCTCACAAGACCTGCTCGACTCGCTGGCCACCTTCTTCCACCGCAAGATCACCAACATCCATGACAGCTTCAATGTTACGGCCACCGCAACAACAACAGATTCCATCCCCCCCCGTGTCCACCACCCGCACCAACCGCCTACTCTCCTGGACCAACATCAGCGACAACGACACCCGCATGATCATGAACTCCATCCACTCAGGATCCCCATCAGACCCATGCCCACACCACATCTTCAACAAAGCCGGCACAGCCATCGCAGCCCAACTCCGGAAAGTGATTAACATCTCCTTTGAGACAGCAACCTTCCCAGAAAGCTGGAAGAACGCAAGATCAAAGCCCTGCTCAAGAAACCCAAGATTGACCCCAAGGACCTCAAGAACTTCCGACCCATCTCCCTGCTCCCATTCCCATCGAAGGTCATAGAGAAAATCGCCAACAAACAACTGATCCACTACCTTGAGGAAAATAACATCCTGGACCTGTCCCAATCCGGGTTCCGAAGCAACCACATCACCGAGATCACTCTCATCACCAACACCGATGACATCAGGACCCTGCTAGACAACAGAGAAACAGCAGCCCTCATCCTCTTGGACCTATCAGCCGCCTTCGACATGGTCTGCCACCGCACACTACAAATGCGCCGAAGCCGGGATTCAAGAAAAGGCCCTGGACTGGACCACTTCCTTCATCTCTGGCAGAACACAGAGTGTCCGCTTCCCTCCCTTCGCTCCGAAGCCACTGAGATCATCTGCGCCATACCCCAGGGTTCATCCCTCAGCCCAATGCTGTTCAACATCTACATGGCTCCTCTCGCCCACGTCGCCCGACAGCACGACCTCAACATCATCTCCTATGCTGATGACACCCAGCTGATCCTCTCCCTTACCAAAGACCCTCAGACCGCCAAGACCAACCTCCATGAAGGAATGAAGGCCGTCGCAGAATGGATGAGGAACAGCAGACTGAAGCTAAACTTGGACAAGACGAAGGTCCTCATGGGGCGCTAGAGGGCGCCAAGCAAGGTGGCCGCAGTACCGTGTGGCTCTTGCTGCTCGGAGGCCAATCTGACTTTTATCCAGCCTACATAGGCACCAAAAAACTTAGCATTGCATAAGAGAACACTGCTGGAATTAATGATATCAAGAAATAAGCTCCTACCTGGCTGTGGAGCATCTGTTTGCGTGGCTGTTCTGGGACTGAGGTCGGCTGTAACATGGCGGACATGAGACGGAGGCCGGCGCAGAGACTGAGGTATTGGTCCCGGCCGTGACGGGGATCACTGCTGGGCCTCGCTGTGTGCGGCACCCCCTTGCATCGTGGGAGTGGAGGACGGCGGCCCCTGCCTGACTACCGCGGTCCGGATGCTCAAGGGAGGGGCCGTGATCTGCTGCGGGTGTTGCCTGAGGACGGCTCCCAGAGGAGCTGGGGGAGATGCCGAGCCTCCGGCCGGAGCCTTGCCGGAATTGACTTGCCTGCTCTGTGTGTCTGCGGCGCTGCGATTGGCAGCGAGGAGGGGGGAGCCGGCAATAGGCGAGTGCTGCCTGTGTGACACGAGGGCCTCGGCCTGCCTGCCTCGGTGCCTTCCCGGCCCGGCTGGCGTGGCGGGAGTCAGAGGTCCGGCTGGAGACATCGCGGCAGAGCCGGATTTGCGTAGCTGAGTGACGCGGCTAGGCAGCGGAATGCTGCGGGAAGCCGAGCCGGCCCCATCCCTGAAGACGGCCTCCCGGGGAGATAACAGGCGGTGAGTGGAGCCTGCGATAGACTGTGGGGCCTGCTGCTGATTTGGGGACAGACTGCGCTGAACTGTGCAAGGTCTCTAGGTGGCTCTGATGTCGGTTGGAGGGTGAGGTTGAGAGGGCCCTGCGAACTACCTGCCTGGCCCAGAGTTTGATCCTAGTTGACTCCTGATGCGCTGAAGAAAGGGAAGTGTGCCCACACCATGGGCAGGGGGCATTACGGTTCAAGGATTCTTAGGAGGGAGCATTCCTGGCCCATCAGTACAGCTGGAGCAATTGCTGAGTGGTAAGACTGGGGACCCGTGGGGGGAATGAGACTTTGCACTGCTGCAGACGCTTGGGTACCCCCCTTTTTTTTCTTTGCCCCGACCTTTACGTGAGGAGAGTGGGGATCTGGATCTCTCCCCCCCTCAGGGCACCTCCTGTGACAGACTCACTGCTGCGTGGCACTGTGTCGTGAGGGTGTGGGACTCAGAAAGGGGCCCTCTTTATTATTGCCTGGCTGGAGAGGAAGTCAGATGCTGAGGGCCGCCCTGGACTGCTGGACACCATGGGGAAGCCCAATGGTCACCAGCTGAAGCTGAACTTCGAGGAGTGCAAGAGCACGTGCTCGCACACAGACCCTGAAGAGGAACAGGCAGAGACCCAGGCACCCTCGACTGCTGATCTGAAGGACCTGCTCCTGGCCATGCAGTCTAGCCTGACCTCTATTGAATCTAAAATGGACTCCATGGCTGCGCAGCTAGATGTAGTATCGCATAAAGTAGATAAACACGAGGAGCGCCTGGTGGAGGCGGAACGGCGGATTTCAGACCTGGAGGAAACATCTAACACAACTACATCACACACGCTGGAGATGGAGAGGGTGCTAAGGGTGATTGCGGCCAAAAATGAGGATCTCGAATCCCGTTCTCGAAGGAACAACCTCTGCATTTTGGGCATATCGGAAACAACTGCGTCTAGGAGAATGGAGGACTATGTGGAGCGCCTTCTCATTGACCTATTTGGAAGGGAGGCTTTCTTACCAGTGCTGGTGGTGGAGCGAGGTCACATGTCGCTTGCGGGCCTACCAGCACCTGGGACGACCCCTCACCCAATAATTGCCCGCCTGCTCAATTACCAGGACCGAGATGTGGCCCTGCGCCTATCCAGGGAGACGGGACAGCTCCGACATGAGCGGATGGACATCTCGATACACCTAGACTTCACCATGGCGGTCCAAGAGCAAAGGCGAAAATTCCTACCGGTGGAGAAAAAATTACAACTTAACATCCCCTATGCAATGCTCTTCCCTGCAAAACTTAAAGTGACGTATCGTAGTAAGCAGCACTTTTTCAACACTCCGCAGCTGGCACAGAATTTCCTGAAGACCCTGCCGAGGACGGGGAGTGCTTCGCCTTCTCATCGCCCTGCAGCTGGCGGAGGCACTTCGGATGTAGAATGACCCCCGACCCTCTTTATGACGCCCGCGGATGAACGCACAAACTTTGAGATCCTCAACCGATTGGTATAAGTGAGAGGGGCAGATATTTACTGCGGGAGGGGACTTGGAGGGAGCTGTTCGTCCCCCTTCTGAAGGGGGGTTGGATCCCAGTTGAGTAATCTGCTATGCTGGCAGTTGTCCTGGAGGCATGATCTGAAATAACCACAATGACACTGTTTAGGATGGGTACCCGCCCCCTGCCCGCTTGCACGGACAAGGACAGTTATGATTCACCCCTGCGCCGGCTGCAAGAGCGGTTGGTTCTAGGCAATGTCTTTCTTATGTAACTAAATTCTAGATGACCGATATATAATTTCCCAAACACCCTCGCTATAGCAAGGACGACCCTTGGACCCCCTCTGGACGCTACCTGACAGGTGAGCCCTTACTGAAACGACTATGGGTCTAGTACAGGGGTCTCCAACCTTTTCTGTAGTGAAAGCTAATTCTGCTCAAGGAAAGTCCTGCCGAGCTATTAGCCTATTTTGTCACTGTAAAATGCTGATGATATGTATTAACATTACACTATGACCACCCTAAGAAAGATTTATCAGGAGTCACCACCCAAACATTCCAGATGAAGTTATAAGCAGAATGCTAGGAAAACGTTTATCAATATTGAATGCTTATAATCAAGTAAAATTAAAATCCTCACATGCTGTGTGCCACAAAAGGTACTACTACAGCAGTAAGTCTCCCCAACTCAAATTGAATTATCATGCAGCTAACAACTTTAAATGAGTTTTAGAATTGTAATATTTTGTCTTCATTAGCATATTAGTTTTTAAAAATACATATATTTTTCTATCAAAACCACTTTCCACTTTCCAGCAATCAAACTCAATTTTCCAAAAGAAAAACCTTTTCAGAAAAAGCATAATATTTTTCTTTAAAAACCAAATCAGTTTTCATTGTTAGAAAATACACAGTCCCTAAACATCAGGTTTTCGTTTTTATTGAGTACCGCCATGTAAAAATGCCAGGGATGGACAAATTCTGCTTCAAATGCCCAGGAATTGGAATCATAGGCCATGCATGCTTACCATAACACTATTAATGCATCTGTTATGCTAATAACGCCCACCATTAAACCGGGGCTGAATCAACAGGTGGATGCCCAACATATATATCAGTTTTGGACATTATTATGGGAGAAGCGGTTGCCACTCTGTCAGGAATGGCTATAAGCAAGCCAGTCACGCTCTTAATATGTCAGTGATGGGCAGCAAGTATGTAATTACTAGACTTGTATGCCCAAAATAGTAAAGGATGTAATATTATGGCAAAGGCACAATTATACCATGAACAAGCACAATTGTGTCAGAGATAATAGTCTTATGATGGGGAACAGCATACATATTCGGAAGCCCTTGACACTAGGAGTAGTTTTAAGGAACCAATACTGTTTATTAGAGAAGGACACAATGTCACACACCCACACAAAAAGGAATATGATGCTTCTAATTTTCTCTGCCCTGGATGCATCCTCTCTTCCCTCAACTCTTTGGTTGATCATGCTCCCAACTAACACTTTTTCACTCTAGTCTAGTTCTTGCAGTCACACACTTTGGCGGTCAGCCCTGGTTACTGCTTCCACCGTTCTCTGATGTCACACACGGTGTGACTGATAGAGCAGGGCATATAACATGGCCAATCTCCTTCTGAGGTAGATTTAAAGTAGATAAAGATGGTTCATGTGACAGACCCATAGGCCAACACTGTAGCTACACATGCTTCAACACCCTTTGCAAGACCTTTAAATGGATCCCTCCTGAATCCAGGAAGACGGTCACCCATGCACTCATCACCAGCAGGCTGGACTACCGGAATGCCCTCTAAGCCGTAATCAACAAATCTCTGCTCCACAAACTCCAGACCGTCCAGAACGCCGCAGCCAGACTCGTCCTCAGCATCCAACAACAAGACCACATCACCCAGCACCTACGGGACCTTCACTGGCTCCCCTTCGAAAAAAGAGTGACCTTCAAGCTGCTCACACACACATACAAAGCCCTCCACAAGACCGGACCGCAATACCTCAACGAAAGAATCTTCTTCTACACCTCCAAGAGAAACCTCAGCTCTGCTGACCAGGCTTTGGCCGAAATAACCTGAATCCACAGAGCCAGAACAGGAGGCAGATCCTTCTCCTACATCGCGGCCAATACCTGGAACAAACTGCACCTCAGCATCAGACAAAGCCCCACACGGAAAGCATTCAGGAAGAGCCTCAAGACCTAGCTCTTCGAATGACCTGAGCTGCCAAATGCCCCCTCCCCCAGCGCTTTGAGACCCTCACGGGTGAGTAGTGCACTCTATAAATCCCTGATTGATTGATTGATAGGCCAACAGAGTGTGTGTTTGAGTGTTATCAAGAGGTCCTGCCATTGGTTTGGTTGTCTGTAACTCTTACGGGTAATGAAACAAGCAGTGCTGCGTTCTTTAATATACACAGAATCCCTGAGCTCAGATTGGTTTGGCCTCACCTCTGAGAGCTACTTTGAGGGTGCTGGTGAGCTACCAGTAGCTACCAAGCTACTGGTTGGAGACGCCTGGACTAGTACCACTGGTTATGATATTGGTACTGATGTTTTCCCCTGTTGGGAACCTATTCTTGTGGGGTGGAGGTACGGGGGGAGGGAGCTGGGCCACGGCAGGATTGGGCTGCTGATGTGGGAGGGGGTGTGGAATTGTTGTTTGGGTTTTCGCAATCTGATCGATGTCAGGCCCTGTCACAGGCCACTGATATTCGGGCTAATGGTGCCACGAGCAATGAGTTCCGAGATGCCACTTTACGTTGCAGGAATATAAGATGTCCTAGTATGTACAATGGATGAATGTTCAGGAACCCCTACCTACCGCTTCCTTACCTGGAATGTCAGATGGATGGGGGTCGCCCGTAAACGTAGACACATACTATCATATTTGGACAGACACGACATACATTGTGCTATGCTACAAGAGACACATTTTAACCCCACTGTTCCCCCCACCTTTGCGGCTCGCTGGGCTAGTCACGCATGCTTTTCTTCATATTCAACATATGCCAGGGGTACCTGCATACTCGTGAGAAAGTCCCTTTCATATACCCTGTTAGGAAATGTCACGGACAAGCAGGGGCGGTAGTCTATTCTTTGGGGACGAATAGCTAATCAAACTTTCTCCCTGGTGTCATGCTATGGACCTAACACTGATGATCCTGAATTTTTTCGGGTGCTGTGGGGTAAGATAGTGGATATTGGGTCGACACATCTGTTATGTGGAGGAGATCTTAATGCGACAATTGCTCCTGGTATGGACTGCTCTCACCCGCAACCACACCACTATTCCCCTTCACAGGTTGCCCTTAACTTATTACCTTAAGATAACGAGCTGGTTGGTGTTTGGCGGCATTTGCACCCGACTAGATGGGAGGGCATTTGTTACACCACCGCCCGGGCCTCTTGGTCGAGGATAGATGTCTGGGAGGTTTCGAAGGGCCTTGCTCCATGGGCTACACATTCTTCCCACTTGCCTAGGACTTACTCGGACCATTCCCCGGTACTGGTCACTGTGACCCTCCCGGACACGGACTCCTCTTTTCAGTTTTGGCATTTTAACCCTCTCTCCCTACTGAACCCGGTTTTTAAGCAAGAGTTAGAGCAGGAGATTGCAGACTTCTTCCCCAGAAATGAGGGCTTGGTGGATACTATTCTACCATATGGGATGCGTTTAAGGTTACAGTGCGGGGAATATGCATTGCGAAGAGTGGGGGAGTTCTCAAGGACATCCGCTTCAGTTTGCGTCATTTGGACACAGAACTTGGACACATCGAGAGCTGACCTGCGGCGGGACCCCACCCCTGAATTGCAAGCTAAGCTATGCAGTGCCCTTAGTGAATATCAGGAAACTGCGGAGAGGGAATACAAAAACAGGGGGAAATATCATAGAGCACAACAGTATGGCCTCCACACTTCTCGAACATGGTGCTGGAGATTCGAAAGGGAAGATGAGCAAACGCATTACGACGCGACTGAGATTGTGGAAATTTTTAAACGGTTTTACAAACAATTATACAAAACTCATAGGACTCAGGCGGTAGACTTGCCCCCTTCTTCGAAGATGCGGCGATTGCCTGGCTGGGAGCTGGGCAGAGGGACTTTCTGCCACGACACCATGAGGATGAGGAAATTATTGCAGAGCTAATGCAGCTACAATCTGGGAAGACCCCGGGCCCGGATGGCTTCCCGGCTGAATTTTATAAGACCTTCGATCATCTCCTTATTCCGGTGCTGAGACATGTGTTTGAGGAGGCCCGGGAGAGTGGTATACTCCCCCCTCACTATGAGAGAGGCGCGTATCATCTCTATACCTAAACCTGGCAAATCGCCTCATCTGTGAGATTCATATAGGCCTCTCTCGTTAATAAATGTTGACGCTAAAATCCTGGCCAAACTCATTGCTAAACGTATTAGTCCCCTTATGACGGCACTGGTGCTGCCGGACCAATCAGGTTTTGTGCCTACTCGAGGCACGTCCCACAACTTGCGGACGCTTTTTGCTTTAAACGCTACTATCCTACTCATTGCTTGAGGTCTGCCAGTCAGAATCTGTTAACCATCCCCAGATTTAGATTGGCCACCAAAGGAGGAAAATCTCTTTTTGTCCTGGGATCTAGAGCCTGGAACAAGCTCCCACTTCACCTTAGGTCACTGTCTTGTGAAACTCAGTTCAGGAAAACGCTAAAGACCTGGGTGTTTTCTCTTACAGATGCAGCCTGCATAGCACTGGTGTAAAGTGTAAGCGCCTCCATTGGTCAATCCTTCCTTAAACCATTTCCATCTGGTTTGAGCGCCAAGATACTCCATGGAGTGATAGATGCGCTATAAAAGTGTCCCCTACATTTACATTTACATGACATTGATCTGGAGTCCAAAGCGGCGGCAATATTTCTTGATGACACTTAGGTGTTCGACTCCCTGGAGTAGGACTACCTTGCTTTTGTCCTTCAGCGCATGGGGTTTCTGACCCCCTTTCTGAAGTGGATCAACTTGCTGTACTCTGGGGTGCGTGCCAGGGTGGTGGTGAATGCAATCCAGTCGGCACCCTTCTCTATTACACGGGGCACCCGGCAGGGATGCCCCCTGTTGCAGCTGCTTTTTGCCATAGCTATCGAGCCCTTGGCAGCGAAGGTACGGCAGCACTATCGAGAGCATGCCCTCATATATCCTGAGAGGCAAATATACATTTCTTTATACGCAGATGACCTAACACTATACTTGCGAGATCCCGCGGTCAGCCTTAACCCAATTCTCTGCCTGCTTATCCTCTTTGGACAGCTTTCTGGTATTAACGTAAATTGGGGTAAATCCCAAATCTTTCCCCTTACAGACGCTACAGAGGAATTTACGCCTGACTTTCCGCTGAAATGGTGCGGAGACACCATTACCTACCTGGGTATCTGAATCTCTCGAGGCCGGGAAAAACTGATGCGCTCTAATTACGGTTGTGCGCTTGACACCATCACGGACAAGGTAGCTGAATGGATCTCGATGCCTCTTTCCATGGCAGCTAGAGTGTCGCTGATTAAGATGATCGTTTTACCGAAACTCCTTTATCTTTTACTAACATCCCCTATGCTCCAAGCCGGTTTTTCTTTAACTGCCTCAAAAAGCAATTGATTCGGCTAACATGGGGGGGTAAAAAGCCCAGGTTAGGGTGGGAGATTTTGACCCGGTCCTTCGAAGACGGTGTGTTCAAGATCCCGGATATGGACCTGTATTTTGCGTGCGCTCAAGCGCATTTTGCCGCTTACTGGTTCCACCCCCCCCATGTTTGCCTCACCTGGCTATTGAGGGCGGCTATATGGCACCCACATTGAGCACAACATATCTTAGCACAACTGCGGTGCCCAGAGACTTGACGGCCACCACGAACCAGTGCACAACCAGTGCTTGGCGCGACTTAGCGCGCACACTTCAGTGCCCCCTTCTTTACTCACCTCTAGTGCCCTTGCAAGGAAGGCTGGATATACCGGTCACTACGGAGGGAGGGTGCCGTCGCATGCTACGGAAACTGGTCTATCCAACTTGGGGCCACTCATACAAACATGGGAAGTTTAAGACGACTGAGAAGTTTTGTGGCTCCTGCACCCCTACTCCTTCAGGGAATTTTTATTATATAAGACTTAGGCAGGATATACGATCGCTCACCCAGGACTTTCCATCGGAAACCCCTACCATGGTCCCTTTACACATTGTACTGCAACAGGACCCCCCTGAGCATGTGGTATAGCGCTTATATAGTTCCACTCAAAGAGAATGGGGAGATGCCCTGCTCCAGCTAAGGGGAAGTGGGAGGAGGAGTTGGGTGCTCCCATTTCGGAAGAGCAATGGGCCTTTTGCTGTCGCCAAACAGGGGTCATCTCTGCAAACAGCAGATTACGCTTGATACACTATAAATACGTGCATCGCTTATAATATACGCCTGCTAGGTTACACCGGCTACGCTTGCGCGACACGGACCGCTGCGATAGATGCAGGGCTGCTGGAGCTGACTTTGGACACCTGGAGAGGGACTGCCCGGTTGTTCGGGAATATTTGAGGGAGGTACCGCACGTGCTGGGGGATAATGACTGCAATACTTGTGCCTGATGATCTCCTTACCGTTCTATTGGGCCATACGGTGCAAATTCCCGCTAAGGTCGGAGGTTCACCTCTCTAGCTCTTTTGATGGCAAAAGGGCATATAGCCTGTTGCTGGGGGCGTGGCCGAGCTCCCAAATTTAAGGAGTGGCTTACTGACCCTGTATACTACCAGGAAAAGATGGATATTTATGCGGACCTAATGCCAGCTTCCTCACGCCCTAGGGATATTTGGGATCCTCTTAGGGCATATCTTCTGGAACATACTGATAATGAGTGGACGGAGCTGGGTCCGAAGTGGGTGGGGAGTGGTAGGGAGAGCCGGGAGGAGCTCATAGGACAGGAAGAATCTTCGGGTGGGGCTCATGAGATCCTAGAGCGGGACATTTGAATGAATGGGGGGTGGGTTGCGGGGGGGGGGTAGAAATCCTTGACCATACACAATTGCATGAGACCTGAGTGGCAACCAGACTAAGATATAGGATTGAAATGTGGCTAACTGTGACTGCTGACTTTTGCAGGGATTATGTTTTAGGAGGATGGGAATTTTCGTTACCTTTTAGAAGACCTATATTGACTGCTCTCCTCTTTACTTGTCTACCTAACGTGGCCGGCCCTCTGAGTTGTATGCGACTTGTTGTGTACTCATACCCCACTACCTTATGCACGGAATGTCATATACTGCTGTGCCGGCCCAATGGGATGTAGGCTCCCGGCTGTGTTACCTTACTGATGTCAATAAAGGTCGAGTTTAAAATTATAAATAAATAAGACGGAGGTCCTCCTCCTCGGATCCACCCCCTCAACCTGGGATGACACCTGGTGGCCGACCACACTGGGAACAACACAAACACCCACCGACCATGGACGCAACCTAGGAATCATCCTCGACTCCACCCTCTCCATGACTAAGCAGGTCAATGCCGTCTCCTCCTCCTGCTTCAACACGCTCCGCATGCTCCACAGGATCTACATGTGGATCCCCACCGAAAAGAAAAGAACGGTCACCCAGGCCCTCGTCAGTAGCAGGATGGACTAGGGGAAACGCACTCTACGCAGGAATTTCGTCCAAGCTCCTGAGGTGGCTTCAACGCATCCAGAACTCCTTGGCACATCTGATTCTCAACACCCCCCACTGCAGCCACATTACTCCCCACCTGAGACACCTACAAAGGCTCCCCGTCGACAAGAGGATCACCTTCAAACTCCTCACCCACTCACACAAGGCACTCCACAACACCGGACCAGCATACCTTAACAGACGACTCACCTTCTACACCCCCACCCGCCAGCTGAGCTCCGCCGGCCTCGCCCTCGCCATGGTCCCCCGCATCCAACGAGGGACCTCCGGTGGCAGATCCTTCTCTTTCCTCGCCGCCAAGACCTGAACACCCTCCCCACCCACCTACGTCAGACCCAAGACTTACTCACATTCGGAAGACTCCTCATGACCTGGCTCTTTGAGCAGTAGCAGCACCCCCTCGCCCCAGCACCTTGTAGTGCGCTTCACAAATACTGTGATTGATTGATTGTGTTCTTAATGTTGTTTATGTGATCAATGTGAACAGCACGAAGATTAATTTCATAGTTGATTCGGGTTCCCCATTCACGTTTATTAATGTCAAGGATTTTGATGGGTTGGGGAACATTCAATTGCACCTTTCAAACATAAAAATCTTTTCTTATAGAAGCAAGAGGGTTGAGTTCAAAGGGAAGTTTGAGGCTGATTTGGAATTTGGTGGAAACTTTGCGACAGGATTTGTATACATTGTCAAAGACAAGGCACATTTTTTGGGGTGGGAGGAGCAAGGAGAGCTCGGGAATATTTTGGACCCCAACCATCCTGACATGGTTCTGTCCAGACGAGAAGTGAAGGAGTTTTACTGTGTACCGCTCTCCGCTACCCCATCTAAGGAAAGTGTGATTGGGCATTTGATTGGTAATGGAGTGTATCCGGAGTTATCCTGAAGTATTCAGTGAGAACCTGGGGAAACTAAAAGGCTTACAACATCGTATCAATCTCAAGGAGGGGGCAAAAGCTATAGCTCACAAGGTACGTTTTGTACCACTAAGCCTGCACACCAAACTAGATCGAGAATTGGATAGGTTGTGTTCAATGGGCATGATTGAGCCAATCGAAGGTTCAAAGTGGTTGGCCCCTATAGTTTTGGAATGCAAGGCTGACAAGTCCTTGAGGATGTGTGTGGTTTTGAGGGATCTCAACTCTTATATTTGGGTGGGTCACCAGCCTCTACCCAATATTAATGAGATGCTTGCGACTTTAAATGGTGCCACTTTTTCACTTCACTAGACATTCCTTCAGTTTATCATCAGGTTGAATTAAGTAAGGATTCCAGACATCTCACATCTTTCGTTTCACCCGAAGGTGCTTATTATTATATACGGATGCCTTTTGGATTGGCATAGGCTTCTGCTGTGTTCCTGCATTTGATGGCCTTATCTATTCAAGAACACTTTGGGGGTCATGTTTTACAAGCCAACACTATGGTATACGGTAAAAGCTGAATATGAGCATGATGATAGAGTTAGGCAAGTTTTAGATATTGTGAAGTCGAGTGGGTTGACCCTGAAGAAAGACAAGTGTAAGTTCCTCCAAGAAGAGGTGGATTATTTGGGTCATCACATTTCAGGCGAGGGGGTAGAACCTAACATGAAGATCTTGGAGTCAATCCAAAGTGCATTGCTCCCAAGGACAAGGACCGACTCCACTCCTTTCTTGGGTTAGTGGAGTATTATGCTAAATTTGTGAACAATTTCTCAGATAAGAGTGTGCGTTTGTGGGAGCTCCCTAAGAAAAATGTTAGGTATGTGTGGAACGAAGAGTGTATGAACAATTTTGAACATATTAAGGAGATCATACAAGCACGTCCTCTAAAAATGTTCAACATCAATGATTTATGTATCACCTCCACTGATGCAAGAAATGTGGGTCTTGGCGCCATCCTCATGCAAAAAAGATCTGATGGCCTATAGCTTTTGCTCCCAGAACATTAGAAGGTGCAGAAAGCACCTATTCAACCATAGAAAAGGAGGCTCTGGCGTTGTGGTGGGGAATGCAGCATTTTAGGAAATTCTTGTTGGGAAATTAATTCATTCTCAGAATGGATCACAAACCGTTAGTAGATCTTTTCACCACAAAGGGAGGCAGGGGAGCTACCCCATATATAGCAAAATGGCAGTACAGACTGCAGGAATTTCACTAAAGGTTGGAGTACATGGCTGGGGCAAAGAATTATGTTGCTGGCTGCTTGTCAAGGTTGCCTTAGGAGGAGAGTGTTGAGAACAAAGAAGTATGTGCGGTGTGTTCCAGTTAAATGGGCACTATCGGAGCAGGAATGGTTAAAGGGTCCCGCTTCGCTGAGCTTGTCCACCGTCAGCTGAGCTGTCTGCTGCCCCAGGAGGGGCTCTGCGCCAAGAACTTGCGGCGTAACTGCTGTGGGGCCAATATTACAATCGGCACGGGCCTCCACTGACCAGGAGTCTGTGCGGGTCATCACCTGTGCTTGGGACCGCCCACACCGTCAACGGCATTATCTAACAACTTCCGTTCCCGCTGCGCGGGACGTGCCAGGCTGTGCCCGGGCAGAGGGCGGGCCGTCTGTGGCCGTCCGGGGACGACCAGGGACGGGACGGGCCACATCCTTAACAACCATCTACCCAGGACTCACTCGCTACTAACTTTGTAAGTGGATTTTTGCGGGGACTGGCAAATATACAAGCTATATGGGGAAACGTAAAGCAATGGAGGGGGGGAATGGATCTGGCAAACCGCCGAAGCTCCGTAAGGGGAAGAAACCACCTAAAAAGTCAAATCAATCTGTCGGAAACAATGTAATGGACCGTATTGATGCTCTTGTGAATGAGTGCAGAGATATTCTTGTGTCTGAGCAAGAAGGCATTAGCGAGACTGCCTCAAGTCCAAAGGGGCGGATCCCCTCAAAGCAAGTTCATGATCCTGCTGCACTCCCAACTATAATCCCAGACATGTTCAAGGCCAAAAGAAAAGTTAAGGACAGTATGATAAACTTAACTGGGGACTGTTTAAATCCATCTGTAGAGACTCCTAATAATGATGATTTGTCTATCCACCTCAGCCTTGACCCCGAAAGCACAAACCAGCCTCTGCCACCTGTCTCGCAAGTACTTTTTGGCAATAGGTTTGCGGTCCTGACCGAAATCCACAATGAGCCCACAGCCCCCCTAAATATCCAATAGTAGTGTTAAGGCACCAACCGAGGAAGTTGGTGCTCTGACTAACCTTGTCATGCTGTTACGGGATGAAATAGAGTCCCTGAGGGCTTTGGTCATTAGTTTAACTTCTATTGTTAATGACAAATGTGAGAGGGTAACTAGAACACCATCCAATGTCATACCTGCAGCGCAAAATTTTTCCCCCATAAAATCCCATGAAGTAACTAAAGTTCCCCTAGCTAAAAGCTTAAACAAGCGCAGTGATCAGACCTCGGGGAAATCCGCTGGTTTGAGTACTGGCCCGCCATTCCCGAAGGATAGGAATGAAGGGCTTTTAACCCAAGCTCGGGTAAGAGATGGCGGAAGACAAGAGGTAAGGGAAAAAACGCTTGATTTAGTTTGTACACAAGCTAAACCAGCAGGGGTGGTTATGAGTCCGACAATTGTTGATGACAATAATCCTTGGAATAGGGGGAACTTCTACCAACGTTCCTAAATTAAAACCTTCAGTGATGGGTAACAACGAGCACCAAGACTCCCTAACTAACAAGGCTATCCACTGGCTACGCCATGTTAGAGGATGTCGCTCGGTAATTAGGGAGGACATCGTGGAGGCAAAAAGGTTAAGTTCCCCGATCTTCCCATGTGACTCTATAGAGTTAACTTTAAAATCTGCATTCCTTGCGGATAACCTCTTTACCCTGGAGTTCAGATCTAGTGCTCCATCTAAATCCCAGATCCAACTAAGGAAAACTTGTTCCCATAATCTGCCCCCAATTCCAAAAACTGTAGGAAGAACTAATTCCAGGAATTGTTCTGGGCTAGACAATAATGATTGACAAAAAGCGGTATCCCCTAAGCCAACTAGTGGAATCTTGGTGGTTCCGAATGATGGGGAATGTATAGAAGTTCCAGTAACCGTAGAGGCATTAGGGCTTCCATTGCAGATTGATGCCCCACCCCTGAGGCTTATCCCAGTGATTGATACTGCGAGTAGGTCTGTTTTAGAAACCAGCTTACACCTAGAGATGTCAAGTGTATCTGACCAAGGTCACACCCCACTTTCCCCTGCAATTAATACATTTACATCGTCTGGTGGGAGCATGGAGGGGTTGGGGAGGTTGGTCTCATGGAATATTGCAGGGTTATGTACTAAGCTAGACTCTCAGGACTGGGTAGATTTTGTCAATAGTTTTGATATATGCATGCTCCAGGAGACTTGGCTAAGTGAACCATCCTTTGCTCATGGATATCTAAATTATTCTGTGCATGCATCCAAGGGTGCAAAGGGGAGACATATGGGTGGTTTAACCATTTGGGTCCGCCAGTGTCTTCAGCTAACTGTCAAGGTTATAGATACCAGAAACAGAGATATTCAACTCATCAGAGTAGCTTCAGGTATTTTGGGTTATCTCGATATCTACAATGTTTATGTCAGGGGTAGCAAGGGTGGGAGGTCAGAGGTTTTAGCGGCCTTGGGTTCCCTCCTCGAAACCCATTCTCAAGATAATAACATTGTGATTGCTGGTGACCTAAATCGAACTTTTGAACCCTTGGCAATCGACGATGACTTCCTAGGAGATGAGGAGGATAGGCAATGGGGAGTATCTAAATTAGAGTTAAAACCAGTTTCCCGTTGGTTTGAGGATGTCATCTGTCTGAATGCTATATGTTACGAAAAGGGTTTGCGAGCTAAATGGGAGGACTCTGAGTGATAAGGTTGGGTCCTGTACGTTTGACAATGGTCGGAGTAGAAGTAGAATCAATTATGTTCTATGCAGTCTAGAGATATGGTCCCTGGTCTGTGAATGGAGGTCAAATGGAGGATTGAGAGCGACCACAACCCGCTGTGTGTAGATCACAAATGGTGGATCTCTACCAGTGTGATCTTAAACACCGAGGGAGCACTTCCGTCTTCGATTGTCCCCTCAAACGACATGCGCAGGTTAAAATGGGCACATGTTGCAACTAACCAACAGGCCATTGCCAGTATTAACACCGAAGCTGTTAAAGCAATATTGGCCATTGAACAAATTAACCTGTCTCATTCAGGCTCAAACAGTGTAGTTGCAATTCATGACACTCTTTTTTGTGCCATCAAGAATCATTTTGTAAAACCTGTGAGAAGTAAGGGAGTAGGACCCCGCAAGCAGGCAAAATGGTACAATACCCAATGCAAGAAAGCCCGGTTAGCTCTAGGAATTGCTATAAAAGGGAGGCAATCTATGGCCATCCGATTTGCCAGAAAGGATTATAAGGATAGTATAATAAAGGCAAAGAAAGCATGGGATGAGCTCCACTGGTTAGAACTAAAGGCAGCCAGCGATAGGAAAGATTTCAGGCATTTTTGGAATGTTGTAAAATGGGGTAGAGATTGACTACCTGAACCTCCTAACAATAATGTGCCAGAAGAGGAATGGGTGAATTATTTTAAGCCCCAATATGCTGAAACCCAACATGCCGCTGTGGTGGCTGATTCAAACCCCGTTTATTATAAAGATGACTCCTTTAGTTTTAAAGAAATAATGACGGCCCTTAATACAGTGTCCAGTGGCAGAGCTCCAGGATTAGACAGTGTTCCAGCTGATATTTTTATCAATGATAAAGAGCGATGGTGTAAGTATATTCATCTCCTTACTAACGCAATCGCTCGGGGCACAGCTGTTCCAACATCCTGGCAGGGCGCAGTAATAATACCTGTGTTCAAAAAAGGTGATCGATCCCAGCCGGGTAATTACAGGCCCATAAGCCTTATTAACACTATCCAAAAAGTAGTTGGTCGTCTAGTTGTAAACAGGCTCCTTGACTGGGCCGAGGAGAACAACGCCCTGTCCCAATTTCAAGCGGGATTTCGTAGGTCAACTAGTACGGTCGACCAGGTGTTCCGCTTCACCTTGCTCCAGTGGAGGACTGTGTTACTGGGAGGGGGCAGTCTGTATGCGGCTTTTGTCGACTTGAGGGCTGCCTTCGACCTAGTACCCAGGTCCAAGCTGTGGCTGGTGCTGAAGAAGCAGGGTGTACCAGAAGAGCTGTTGACCATGATAATGAGGCTTCACAAAGCTAATTATGCTAAGATCCAGTGGGGGGTCAGGGAATGGTGACTGCAGATTTCCCAGTCGAGCGTGGCATCCGCCAAGGGTGTTCGATTGCGCCCACACTGTTTACACTATATATTAATGAGGTTGTTGCTCGTATGTTGTCTTCGAGCGTGGATGCTCCCTCGTTAGCTGGCACGAAAATTCCTATTTTAATGTTTGCAGACGACTCGTTGATTTTATCTAAGACACCGAGTGGTCTACAGCGTGCTTTGTCTATTTTCGACCAATTCTGTGGGGAGCACGGTCTTGAAGTCAACGTGACCAAAACAAAACTCATGATTTGTAACCCGCACCGGAGTTTTAAGTCAAAGTTAACCATGAATGGTCGTCCCTTAGAGGAAGTGGAAGCCTTTACATACCTGGGAATCCGTGTATCTAACAATCTTAGCTGGTCCCAGCATATACACATCGCTACACTTAGGCACAGGCAATTGGCTGGCGTACTTGGTCTAGAACACAGAAAATCTTTGACTAGACCAATAAAACCTGTATTGCAAGTATACGAAGCTAAGGCACTCGGCTCTGCACTATACGGTGCTGAGCTGTGGGGATTTGAGAAGGTGGTAGCCCTCCAATCTTCGGAAAACAAGTTTTTCCGGGCTATCACTGGTGTCCCCAAGAGCACCCCATTGGTGCCTCTCAGGTATGATCTAGGCAGAAAAGCGGTTGGAGACCTGGTTAGACTTCGTCCAATTTTGTATTGGCGAAGGCTTTGGACTACGCCTGAGCTTTCGCATTATGCAGAGGGCTTCCTAGACATCATCAAAAAGGACGAGTTTCATAAAATTGGGTGGCTTAAAACTCTCTGTCTAACCTTGAGCAAACTGGGTCTCCAGGCACTGTGGAACAATCCAGCAGATACCCCCTTCCCAGCTAAAAAAACCCATAAAAGAAATCTACTGGGAGAAGGTTGTTGTTCGGACCTGCAGCAGCTCTAGTGCAGAGTCCATGGCTGGAGGATTTTTAGAAGCCAAGTTATATCCTTGCCTTGAACCGTACTGGGATGCTATAACAAAGCCAGGTGACCGGAAACTGCTCTTCCAACTAAGAGCAGGAGCACTTCCACTTAGATCATTACCGGGAAGGTGGGGTGGTGGATTGCACGATAGCTGCCCTGCTTGTGGTGCTATTAGAGAAACAGTTGGTCATTTTTTATTTTCTTGCACTGCGTACTCTGACCCAAGACGCATTTGGTTAGCACCAACATGCAAAAATCTGGGTACCACCAGTAGTACCGTTGCCCTACGAATTATTCGCACAAGCACTTTAATGCCTTTAGTGATAGCTGGTCTATTAGGCAAAGATTGATAGCCACTGCATTTCAAACTGTTATTTTTATCTAAACATTTTTATTCGGATAAACTTTTACACCTGTACCTCTTAAACCATTTTATGTATAGAATTTTATACTGTAAATGCATTTAAATTGTATTCTACCATCAAGTCTCAATTTTAAAGTTTTACCTTTTAACTGTAAAGATTGTAATTGATTGTTAATTTTTTGCTGTGTACTTGCTTTAATGAGTATACCTCGAATAAAGCATTATTTGACTTGACTTGACTTGTTAAAGGCAGTATTGGACGACAAGGAGTTTCAGGCGGTTGGTAATTTTGTTGCTGTATGCTGGCCTAATTGCAAGGATACACCCTTGGGATTAATTCCATACAGGAGATTTGGGGAGGAATTGTCTATGGTTGGGTAATTTTGCATAGGTGTGGTCTGTTGGGTGTCGACGAGTACATGCGAAGGAAGTTTATGGATTTAGCTCATGAAGGGCATCTGGGGATTTGAGCCATGAAACATGGGATTAGGGAGGATTTCTGGTGGGCTGATTTAGACAAGGCCATCAAACTTTATTTCCGAGACTGCTACATGTGTGTCCTGAGCGATAAGTCACAAGTTACATATCCTTCTCCTGTTGATTCAACTGCTGTAAAAAACTTGCCTTGGTGCAAACTTGCGCTTGATGTGTCAGGACCTTTTGGTGTCACATGTAGCTCACCGAAGTATGCTTTAATTTTGGTGGACTATATGACAAAATGGCCAGAAGTGAAGTTTGTGGACAGTGTGAGTTCTTCTGTGGTCATTAGTTTTTTCAGGAAAGAGTTTCTCAGAAAGGGATTCCCTGAGAAGCTGGTGTCCCACAATGTCACACAATTGGTATCTAGGGAAATGGAGAGCTTCTTAAAGGAAAATGGCATCAAATACATCCTTAAATACAGACTATTCATGTATCACCCTCGCAGTGATGGTTTAATTGAACGGATGAACTGGGGTATCAAGGACCAGTTGAAATTGGCCATTGTCAATGGGTTGCATTGAAGGGTGGCAGTCGCAGATATGTTGTGGACTGTGAGGACTACTCCACACAACGGTATCGATGTGTCTCCATGTAGACTACTCAGGGACAGGATTGCAGGCTCCAAGCTGAACAAGAATTGGATGTCCAGGAAAAGTATTGACCTGGGGAAAATGGGAATAGTAATTGATGTGAGAGCTCCAGTACTGAAGAAGTATGGAACTGGGGCTGATAGTTACAGAGCTTTCCCTATTCATGTTTGTGATTGAGTGAGAATCAAGATGCAAGGCTTTGTTGGTAAAGGGTCCTCACGGTTGTCTGCGCCCATTCAAGTGAAGGAGGTGAAGGATTGTGTGGTGGTGTTGGAAAATAGGAAAACATGGAATAAGTGTCAGATCTCTGTGGTGCCTGAAGCAAAATGTGAATGACATATGTAGAGACCAATGGATGAAGAGAGAAGACTGAAAGCTCCTGTAACCTTATAAAACTAGTTAGAGGGGCTCTACCCTTGCGACAGTAGCACTGGTTTTACAGATGTGAGAGCACCAGGTGCTGCACCCATGGAACAGCAACAGAGGCCTTACTACCCCCTAACAGAAGCGGAGCTTGTACTTGTGTAACATCGCCCGGGCCCCTACTCGGGTAACGCTAGCAAAGGATGTACCTGTGTAACAGAAGCACTTAGTGCCCCCTGCCCATGCAACAGTCGCTGGGATTGCAGTGTACCCAACAGTTGTGGGGCCTTACCAGTATGTGACCTGTACTAACAGCTTAACCTGTCTATCTTTACTCCAACATTTACCCCCATGTGGTGCTATGTTTCTTTCTTGCATTTATTGTCCCAAAGTCGCAGTGTAACATTATAAAGCTACTTGCATGTTGGCCACGGAGATTGACAATGGCCTCTTTCCTGGGGTGCTGCTGAGAGGGGCCAGAGATGCGCGAGCATCGATGCTGCCTATGGTGGTGGGAGATAAAAGAAAGAGGACGGCAGCTGGAACTACAGTTTCCAGCTTTCAGGGATGGCACTCGTATACTTGAGGTGAGGAGGTTTGTTAATCCCTTGTGTTAATATGACTTTACTGTAAATCTATTATCAGACGGAAAATAATTAGGATTATAAATATCCCCTAGAGGCTGGGGCTAAGGAAGCATTTGAAATCTCCACAACCAGAATTTACGGCAATAATGAATGCTTAGCATTTCTGAAATCTAAAGTCGCATCAAGGTAACACACCGTCCAAATACTCCTGGTGGGGTGGGACACTCAAAAGGGGTCTGAACTGAAATGAGTTATGTATGTCCCTTAATTTCGTAGACCAACAATGCCATCCAATTACAACTATTAGTGGTAGGCACTGGGATAAAACTGAGTTTGGCACCGTTGAGTGTATTTACACCATAATTATATAATCTAAAACTAGTATGGTAACGAGTGGTTGTATGGTATGTGGGCAATTTCTTTCTCTGATAAGGATGATTGACGCACTTATAAATTGAGTAGTGTAAGCTATAATGGTTTTGTGGACCTGATGTAGTGTTTTTGTATTATAGAGGATGAGCACTGATTTTTTGTGAATTATACAATTTTGCACATTTAGAAATCATAATTATATTGATGGAAGGATACATGTATTTTTGAGTAATATTTTCTGTACGTAAGAATTCGTTTAACATTGATGGAGTGATATATTGATTCATTGTTATGTTATTTATATCATAGGTTGAAATAAAACTGCTGTTTGTACATGGTTTTTAATAAAAGAGGAGAAAGAATGTTAATGTCCTGAAGAAGGTGGTCCTACTGAGAATGTGCCACTGAAACGCGTTGACGCTCTTAACAAATGTGGTGTTAAATTTGCAAGAGTCAGCATTAAACTACAGACAAGAGATTTAGACTCGTGCTGCATGCTGTCTAAATATAATAGCCAAAGTTACACATAAAAAGACATAGTACATTGTCTGTGTGTATTCTCCTTTTTAACTGTATTTTTAGGGTGTTGTGTTTTTAATAGAATGAATCTTTATACTTATTGAATTCTGAGTATCACATGTATTTGTACAAAAATGTTTTTTCTCATCTTTGCATTGAAATAAATATATGAATAATTTGATATAAAGAAGTGGATGATTTATAAGTGCCTTAATCATAGAGTGTGGTTGAGTATGGTATAAAAGTTGAGACTGAAGTATGAGTTGGAAAAACTAGTTTCTATTCAAAGGGAACCTTCTTGTTTGAACAGGTGACTGGATGCCTTCAAGAGACAAATAACATTTTCCCCGCATTTTTGCATCGTCGTAGCAAGAAGTCAACTTACAGTGCCACCTGCTGCCATGATGAGGCGTTGAAAAGTCCTTCATTGCAAGGAGGACTGCACGCGTCACTCTGTCAATAAAAGTTACGGGTGAGAGCCAATGGAAAGCGTACTAGTGGTATTTTCTGGTAAACTACGCTCCGCCAGAGGTAGGACGATGGTTTTTTCTGCTGAACTCCGCCCTCAAAGCAGAGCGCGAGGTAGCCAAAGCTCCGCATAGTCTGCCAGCGAAGCAGATTTTGCCACTCACGCTTACCTATGTGTATGCATATGTTTACATTTTTTTTTTCAGAAAACATGAGGCTGGCAAGACAACTAATGCCTGAAAGATAGAATAGCACAAAAGGGTTGAGGCAGAAGAACTGCACCTGTTACTATAAGTGGCTAACTAATCTCGTGATGGTGCTTAAGAAACCGAGGAGTACAACCCTGTTTACTCCCTATTGAGCAAATGCCCAAAATACAGGAACATTTTTTATTTTGGAATCAGCACCCATCAGGGAAATATAATATAAGTCCTTTTATGTCAAACCAGTCCAGAGAAAAGTAGTATAATGAACAGGTCCGGACTCCACTGGTGATCGAAATTAATTCTTTATTAATTGACAGTAAAATCCAAATACACATGTAATTCTCTTTTAGCCAACGCGTTTCGTCTCGTATTCGAGACTTCTTCAGGGCTCAATAGGCGATCAGCGTTAATTCACATGCGAAAAAGTTACTCATATTACGTAACATCAAATTACAATTCCTTGAATTCTGTCATGTTCAGACTGTAACTTGTTTAAACGTTACGAGGCATGGTGACCAGAGACAAGAAATAGCGTCCACGACAGAGGGGGTGAGTGCAACTGTGGCGTGACACTAGGGGTGCAATGTCCTACATTCCCCAAAACCAGTGAGGTGTCATAGCGAGAAGAGGGGTTGCACTGAGTGTGGCGAGGTTAAACCTCTCCGTGCCGCCTGACCCCAAGATGGCGCGCGAAATGCCCAGCAAGGGAATCTCTACATGATGCGCCCAGTGAGGTGCCTGATGAAGCATCCACAATATGCTTGGCCCCCCTGGGACCCTTTAGGAGAAGCAGAAAGTAGAACTAATGTGAGAACAATCCTGGGCAACTGCCCATGCCTGACCTCAAGATGGCATTTAGCACTGCTATCGAGTGTATATTATCTCAACAGCAATTCTTAGCTTCCCAATAACTCCGGGATGGTTGCTGCCAATTTGTCCATGATGATGCCCCCCGGTCGGAATCCTTGATCATGGTACATTCCACGGAGCCGGAATCTACATGGCTATTCCTGATGGAACTTTCGATAGTTGCCCCTGGGCAGATACCAAAACCTTTGGTACTTATCTCGGTGCACAAGCAACCGTGGCTGTGCCCCGGCCCGGTGGAGCTGTCATAAGGAGCTATAGAGGAGTCTGGCCCTGGTTTCACCCCCTCGACCGTCACCTACCCAGCCGAACATCTGACGCTGTTTCCCTCGTTTCCCCGTTGTGTTCTCCTTCCCTCCACCTCCGCCTCCCCCTGTGACTCTCTGATCTAACAGATGTGTAACTACGTAACCGTACTTACCTCGGTGCACCAGCAACCTTAGCCGAAGCCTGGTGGAGCTGTCATGTGCAGCTATAGGGGAGTCTAGCCCTGGTTTCACCCCCTCGGCCATCACCTACACAGCCCGTCATCTGACATTGTTTTCCTCGTTTCCCCGTTGGGTTTTCCTTCCTTCCCTCCCCTCCTCTTACCTCTGTGATTCCTTGATTTAATTGATGTAACTATGTTAACCTGTAATTTGCTGATCTTCATGTAAAGCGACCTGATACCTCGGTGCACAAGAAACCTTGGCTGATGCCCGGTGGAGCTGTCATATGCAACTAAACAGGAGTCTGGCCCTGGTTTCACCACCTTGGCCATCACCTACCCAGCTGGTCATCTGACATTGTTTTCCTCATTTGCCCGTTGGGCTTCCTTTCCTCCCCTCCCCCTCCTCCTCCTCCTCCATGATTCTTTGATTTAATTGAAGTAACTATGTAACCTGTAACTTGCTGATTCTATGTAAAGTGCTCTGATACCTCCGGGTCTAGCCAGTGCTATATAAAACTTTTCAAATAAAATAAAATAAATAAACAGTGGTTAACAACACTAACATAAGTAACCAAAGCTTTTTTCCAATCGTAATCACCAAAAGCACTAAAACTATTCTAACCCACGCAACTTAACTTAACAACCCATGAGACACCCCAGACTAGTTTAGAAATTAGAGCAATAACAGTCTTTCCTGAACGAAAGAACCACAGCTAGCAACTGCCATCCATGAAAAACACCCTAGATGAAAAACGAGAAGAAGACAGAGTACAAAGTATAGTTGTTAGTAAATAAAATGGCAGCAAAATTAAAATGTAAAAAAGGCGTTCCTTACATTACAACAAATTAAAAAAAAGCTCTTATTAGAAATGATTTCAAAACGTAAATAACATTGAAGAATTTACTAGTAATTTGTAAGAACAATTTAATCAATGAAAAGTACAAAATACATTCATAAATACTGTTAAATAAAATTATATGTATTAACAGTACTCATTAATATATAAAGCTCTACAGTGCCTGAAAATATGTTACATTTATGTAGAGTAGATATTTATAAACATGTCCTAATCGAAAATATACTTAAATACATTAATTACAACGCATATCATTTTCTTATACATGGACATGATAATATTTACATTGCAAAAGTAATAGACATTCCCTTTAAAAGAACATTACAGATATATAATGGAAAATAAAAATTTTAAAAGTGTATTTTAAAATAATGTAAATAATAGATTATGCACAAAAAGTTTAAAACATGTATTATATTACAATGTATACTAATTTTATGTACATGAAAAAAGAAAAGTAACCTTAAAAAAGTTAAGAAAATATTGAACTTGGGAAGGGTGCAATTTTACAGTTCCCACTCCAACCGTAGCCATTTTTGGGAAAGTATCAGACTCTGTGGGGATCAAACTTTAGCATTGCCACTCAAAATTTACAAACATTCGGTAAATTGTTGAACTCTATAGAGGCCATGTTTACTATTCTAAATCCAACTTTAGCCTCATTGGGTAAAGTGTTAGACTGTGGAGGGGTCAGCTATACTATTGCCGCTCCAAACTGACCCATATTAGGGAAAGTGCTGTACTCTGGTGGGAGGAATGGGGGCAGTATTACTATTCTAACTCCAACGTTAGCCGTAGTGGAGAAAGAGCTGGACTCTGAAGGGGTTGGATTAAATATTCTCACACCAACATTAGCAAGATTGATGAAAGTGTTGGACTTTGGCCAGCTACAATTACAATTCCCACTTCAAAAACGTTTTTTTAATGATTAATTCTAAACAACTTAAATGGCATTTACAAATATAGTACCATAACTATTATTAAAAAGAATCATATTTTAAATAAAGTTCTGTTCATTACAAACATATTATTAATTAATTAAATTATTATTTATTTAACAAAATACATTCAAATGACAAAAAAACTGAACACAAATCTTTAAAAAAAATAAGTTCTAACTCATAACATTCAATAATGAATTAACTAAAATGAATAATAAACTAATCAGTTAACAATTAAACATCGAAAACAAAAATAAACACAGCCCACCTAGCTATCACACAAACCCAACAAGCCAACCAAAACTAACTTATTAACAATAAATAACTAATGCCACTATAAATGAAATTAATAACACAACTTAAAAACAAGAAATAATATATTAATGATTACATTATTTAATTCATTAATTCACTTAATGAACCGACCAATTAGTAAATATTATAAAAACATTTGTCAGCCTACTCCCCTACAAGCCCAACAACTTGTAAATAAAACAATATATTTAAATAAAATTACCATTATATAAAAAAAGATGAATATACAAATTATCAAAATATTTCAAAAAAAACAATTTTAAATAATAATCAGATGTGAAAAAACCAATTAAGTGACACAATTCATCACTTATCCAACTATCAGTTGTATACAAAAATAGATATCAGATACAATGATATTAAAGTAATCACTATTTATTTCATTAATATTTTTCACTAAGTAAGAAAAACATTCTTACCTTTGAAATTAGGTTCCATGATATTCTTGAAATCACAGTATCTCTCCATGATGTTATTGAACAAGAATCTTCATGAGTCGCTATGTTATGTTATGTTATGTTATCTTATTGTGTTTTATATCGCGCACAATTACTCGTGAGTATCCTGGCGCGCAAAAATTACTGTGACCTGAGGAGCAAGGAGATTAAACCAGCTGGTTAAAGAGGAAAGTTTTAAGTTGGTTTTTTAAACAACCTAAAGTCCTGAATATATCGTAAATTCAAGGGGAGGGAGTTCCTTGCTGTGGCTATTTTCACAGAGAGACTGACCTCCAAGCCGCATCCTATGAAATCTGGGAATCACCATCCGGCGCTGGGTGGCCGAGCGCAGAGACCTGCTGGGAGCATAGAAAACAAAGTGCTTCCTAAGTTACGTTGGTCCAAGACCATGCAGGGCTCTATGGGCCAGAGTGAGAGCTTTGAATTACACTCTGTGGGCCACAGGAAGCCAGTGAAGATCTCGAAGATGCTGTCTTATGCTTGATCTTCTGGAGATGTTGAACAGAAGTCTTGCCGTGGAATTCTGCATGGTCTGCAATTTGTTTACCAGATAGCCCGGAATGCCAATGTACAGGGCATTAGCGTAATCAATACTAGAAAGAATAAAAGCCCGGGCGACCATTTCCTTAGATGGCCTAGGAAGCAGGGGGAAGAATCTACTTAGAGATTTAAGAGTGCCGAAGCACACTGCGGTGAGTTTCTTGATTTGCACTGAAAACCGAAGGTCTTCTCCAAAACATACCCGCAAGTTCTTTGCTGGGACACCCTCAGAGTGGGGTTGAGGGAAGTCAGGTGGCCACAGAGATTCTCTAAAGGCAGGCGGGAACTGGCCGTACAGAAGGATCTCTGACGTATCCTCGTTGCACTTCAGTTGGGCAAGTACAAGCCACTGAAACACCGGCGCGAGATATTTCTGGGCAGATTCGGTCGACAGATCAGAATCTTTCCAGGTGAATAGGAGCAGGGTGTCATCAGCATATGCTTTTATTTTTGCTCCCAGCTCCTCTGCCAGAAAGATCAACGGAGTCAAGTAGATATTAAAAAGCAAAGGGCTCAGAGTGGAACCCTGTGGGACTCCTGCGGATATTTTCCTGGCAGCAGATGAGAAAGGTGGCATCCAGACCTGCTGGGTGCGTTCTTCAAGAAAAGATTTCAGTCAATCCCAAGCGGGGCCAACGATGCCAACATCTGAGAGTCGGGTAAGAAGTAATTGGTGGGGCACCGTATCGAAGGCGGCAGAGAGATCAAGTAACACCAGAGCTGCTCTGCCGCCTGCATCCAGACATTCCCTAATCGCCTCGGCCATTTCCACCAATGCAGTCTCGGTGCTGTATGACGCCCTAAAGCTGGATTGCGGCAGGTGAAGAACACCAGATGCTTCCACATAGGCCTCAAGCTGACGAAAAACCACCTCTTCGCAAACCTTAGACAGTGCCAGGAGGAGAGAGATGGGACAATAGCTGGCAAGTTTAAGCGGATCCAAGGAGGGTTTTTTTTTAAAAGTGGCAGAGCCTGTTTCCAAGTCGAGGGTACAGTAGCAGTCTGTAGGGATAGATTAATAATCATGGTAACCTCGGGATAAACCACCTCAGCAACCCAGCCAGAACTCTAGCTGGGCAAGGGTCAGTCGGGAAGCATGACTTGAGAGATTTGAGAATGGCCAATGAATCAGACCCAACTATAGGCATGAACTTCACAAATGGAGGCGCTGAGGGGGAGGCGACTGAGGGGGGCAGAGGAAAAAGATCCCTTGACTCCCGGGAACCCGTCCCCAGGCTGTCTTGAATAGTCAGTATTTTTTCCAATAAAAAAAGAAGACAGCTCCTCACACCATTGCATTGAGGCTGGGAGGGCTGATTGTTCAGCACAAGGAGTTAAAAAGCTTCTAACAATGGAGATAAAATGTCCTTGCTATTGTTGTTGGCCTTAGCAATCCGCTCCACCTAAAAACTACTCTTCGCCTCCTTAATGGCTACATAGTAGTTGCTCTGGGCTTTGCGAAGAGCGGATTTGGCCAGGGGGCAATACTCCAGACGCCAGCAATGTTCAAGTTTTTTACAGCCCAATTTGAGCACTCTAAGAGAGTCCGAGTACCAGTCTTTAGGTGGAAATAGTCCGGGTTGTTTATTTGGCCGGAGTTTTGAGGCAGAGTCAGCCCCTTGGCTGATCCAGGTGGTAAAACTCTCTACCGCACCTTCAAGACCATAGGCTGCCGGCGGGGGCGAGAGTAAGAGGGCCTTAGGAAGGGCTGGAATATCAATCTTCCGAACCAGCTTACTGTGGGCCATGGCTGGCGGGCCAGGGGGTTTCCCTAATGTCCAGGAGGACCGGATCAGATATTAATCAGACCAAGTGACCTGAAGGGGGTCAGTAACGGACATGGCAAAGTTGGAACACACTAGATCAAGCGTATGTCCGCCCTTGTGAGAGGGAGACTTGATCCACTGAGTCAGTTGTACCAGATCAAATAAACCCAATGACATTGGAACACAGATCTTTCCATTACCTGTTCAGAAGATAATCGGAGCAGAGGATTTCTCAAGGGTTATTTCCGGGAAATGGAGCCAATCAAGGAATGACATTCATGTAAGATGTTGCTGGGCTTTTATGTTGGGAAAACTGAGAACTAACTGTTGAGTATTCAGTGCGGAGCCCTCACTGTGGGACAAGCCACTACTTTAGGACACAGAGAGATCTTTTTGTTTTCTGTTGTAATTTGAACTTTGATCCTGGAGTTATTCAGAGTAGGGCACCAGAAAAGGGAAAAGGAGGGTAATAGTGTTTGGGGTCAAAGCACTGAGGACAGCAGATCCTGAACTTGGTGAGGAAGGGACAGAAGCAATGAAAGAATACAATGGCAATTACTTTAAATGTTGGACGACACTGGCATATGTTAGCCATCTTCTGAATAGAGTGGTCATATTCAACACATCATACTCATCTTCAGAATCTGTGACTAGTCCTTTCAGTTGGTGCCAAGCATATACAACCCTTCCGGAGACCTTGTGCTTATTCCTGGCAAGTGAGGCATCATATACATCTGCTGCTCATCCCTGACAATTGATGCTTCTTCACATCAGACAAGCTTTTCTGCATTATGATGATAATCCCTGGCCAATGATGGAGACACAATTTACTAAGAATGAAAAACCTTTATTTGGGAGAACAATTATTGTATTTTCAGGAATTGCAAGTGGAAACTTCTATTTGAGGACAGAATCATTTTTTTACCATGAAAGAAAATAGTGTGTGTACTTCAAGTGTTAATAATGTATGGCGACAAAAGTATGTTATACTACATGCTCCTATCTCTCTGTTATATATTTGTATAGAGTGTATTTTTCTATAGTGTTCCTATATTTCTTCTTGTCCTATCTCATATTTTTGTACAATATCTGTAAAGCGCTCTGTCACCCGAAAGGGTCTTGCTCCCACTATATAAAATTCCAAATAATTAAACTTGCTATTTGAGAGAAAATTAATGCTGTGTTACAAAGAGGTATGTCAGATGGTACTGCATCATTTCATTTTATTTGAGCTACCATGCCAGAGGCTGTATCTCCACTGCTGCGGTGACACTTCATACTCTATATCGATAAATGTTTATGACAATCAATCTCACTATATATGTGCTGACTGAGGTCTGAAACTGAAAGTGTGGTGTATGGACAGTGCTTAAAATGGAAAAAGAAATAAGTGCCAGGGTCCTTGTCAGGAGGTTGCTGCAGCTTGCACCAACTATTGCCCTTGCCAAGCTACCAATGACAGCACCAAATATAACTACTACACTTCACACTCCTTCAAGTGTGAAAATTCAGGTTATTCATGGCCACCCAAAGCTATAAGAATGGCTTGCGTGGCAGGAATTAGTCATTTGTAATGTATGCGAAATATATAAACAACAGTAGTTGTGATCTTCTCTAAATTAGCCACATTGCCACCATGTGGCAGACTGTCATAAATGCAGGTGTTGCCAATAAAGTCCTGGTGCTGAGTGCAAGAAACCATTGTCTTAAATTAACTACTGTTTATGGGTATATCTGCTGCCTGAACCTGTAAATATTAGCTGTACTTATCCGAACTTGTAACACCTTTCTGTATATCTTTTCTCTAGATTTATAACACATCTGCAATGTTAGAGATAGTGCTGGAGTCGAAAGCATGAAGTTATACGATCTGTGCACATTTTCATTCTCCAACCCTGTAAATTGCAAATAGTTTCTTTGCCAGATTAGATGAAAAACAGCCTTCTCTGAAGAGGCAAAATGTGAAAATTAAAGGAAGTGAAAGTAGATAGGAAGCAAAGGTTCTTTGTATATTTGAAAAGTGATAATAATGATGGGTAGAACATGATGTCAAATTTGCATACTAAACTGCATTTCCAGATTATTTGAACTACTTGTTAAACCTGTGGATTTTAGTCAAGTGCGTAGGCAAAGTGTGACCTAAATGCCTCATTTAATCACTTTTTTAAAAACTATATTGGAGGAGAATTCCACCCTCACATCCCTGGAAAGCATAAGGGCTGCATGCCTATGGCCTTCCAGACAATTTCTTGCAAACCCTGTGATGTAAAATTAATCAAGTAGCCCCATTTTCCAAGTTTTTTAAGTTGATGGGAGGAAGTTTCCAAACCTTTTGTGTGGAGGTGTGGCTCGGGTTCATCAATTGCCCAATTACCACTTTATAACACTATGGTGTGTCGCTTTAACGTTCCTTATGGACAACACCTGGACTATTATAATTAGCTGTGGGAATGGTTGGAATTGCCAGCATCATGTCCAACAATAAGGGTATTGGTAGCATCAGAATGTTTGGTGATACTGCATTTGAAGGTTCAAGGAACATAGGAGGATCTCAGCATGGGGTGTCTACTTATTCCCGATACAAAGTGTCACAGCAGAGGTAGAGACAACTGCAGCACTGGAGACTTTGACTTACAGTTGGGGGGGCTATCTTGAATTGGAGACCATAGAACCCTTGCTACACAACAACTACATAAACAATGACAAAGAGGCCACACAAATCACTGTATTTGGCTCACATTCCTCATCACAATTGTTTGCAATGTCAATTTACAACATATTTGCCATGTCAACAATGTATAATAATTTATATTTTTGTTGCACTTTGTGTTAGTTTGAGAGGAGAAAGGCTGCCGGATGTACCACATGTATGTCTCCACAAGGTCTTTTAAGGTTTTAAAATTGAATAAAAAGTTGAGGGTATCCAACAAATGCAAAGTGAGGATGCAAACACATGCTGGGGATGAAGGCTCTGGAACATTAGAGACAGTGGTAAAAAAATATATCAAAGCATGGACGTTTTTATCGATTTTACACACACAAAACACTGACAATAGCGGAGCCATCATTTTAACAACTAATAATTCGAAAAAATACTCTGTATTCAAGTAATTAAATTATGCTTTTAAAAGAGAGAATCTTAAAGACAGGACTAGAAAGATAAAGAAGTATCAGTGTTACCTGTTTTAAAGTTAGAAGCAGCTGCATAGACGGAAAAAGGGCCTAGAGTCTCAAAGAACAATCCAAAAGTCACAACGCTCAATATGTTTTTGCCAAGTGGTGTTACTTTGATATCAGTTTCATATGTTGCAGGATATAATAATGAAAAGAGTTGAAATCACAAAGGACTGAAAATAGAAAAAGTCCATGTCATGCAGCTTAATTGTAAGGTTACATCTTGTCCAACAAAATACAATCAGTGCATGAAAGTATATAAACCCTATGCTCAGTTTATGAAGATGAGAGCTTGTCCAGGAAGTGCTTAACCCTAAGGCAGATGAAATCAGATCTGCTTGTCTTAAATGCATTATCCCTCCAGACCTGCTGAAGGGAACCTGGCTATATTCCATCTTACTTCCACTTTTCATTGCTAGCATTACCCAGAGAGGTCATCGTAGGTAAAAGAAGGCTGAGTCTATGCCAGATTTTAAGGGTGGTCATACAAGATAAAGTTGTAATCAAATAATTACCCAGAGATTACCATAAAAGTCTGGCATAGGTTTGGTTCTCCTTGACCTATTTTGGACTAACCCGATTAAGTCCCTGTCACTCATACTGGGAGTACCTACTACTACTAGAACCATTGCTCTATGCTATTGTAGGTATCAATTATCTTTGGATTCATTACAAATATCACACTGACAAAAAAGCACCCCAAAGCCAGCAGTAGCGGCTCCTGGAGAGAGTGGTGCGGGGCGGTGGGGTGGGGCGGGCATGGGCAGGGTGGGGCCCGTAAACTACGGCGTAGGCCGCAGAGAGATAAGTTACTAAATAAATAAATAAAACAAATTACATTCAGTTACTTACCTCTGTACCCCCCCACCAAATCCCTCCCCCACCCCACCGCCCACTCCACTCCCTCCAGGAGCCGCTACTGAGAGCCAGTGACCTAGTATTTCAGTCATTTCTTGTGCATGTTTATATGAGAGGTCCTCTCCTAGATTTTTATAAAGCGAAGAGCCGAATATGAACTCCCACCAAAATAGTAACTGAAGTTTTGTTAAGTAAACTGTTTTAATGAGTAATCCTGGATTTATCCAGCCAGAAAGGGACAGTCTTTCTAAAAGACAAAGTTGTGTAAGGTAGTTATAGCAGCACCAAACAACACTTAAGTCAAGAAATCCAACAATACATTTCCAAAACCGATTCAGTAAACTGGTGACATTTCTAAGTTAGTAAAACAACACCACTGTGGATAATTCAGACAAGCGGATTAGGAGTTATGCAGATTTGAAGACAAAATGTAAAAAATCACCAAGATGCAAAGCAACATCAATTTTAATGTCTGAATGTGGGTCATAGATGCCCTCTTAAGCCAAGCACGATGAAGCACTAGTCAGTTAAGCATAAGAGGGTACCACAGTTGCTAGTTTTACCTTGGTACATAGTCTTTAAAGTGGAAGACAAAAAACTCCAGGCCTGCATGACATTACTTTGTGGGCAAAGATGCCTTTACAAGGCCTGGTAATGTTCTTCTTACTCTTCACTTTGGACAGCAAAAATTAAAAGAAAATCAGCTTAACTTGTAGACCGCAAAGTCGCTTTACCACTAGCATCACCTTGCAATCTTTTCCTGCTGACATTTTCCATGTTTGGTGTTGGGCCTTTATTACAAGGTTTAGTGAGTAGTTTGTTTTCCTAGCATTTTCTATGCTTTTCTAAAACCCATGACTTTTTCCATATATCCTTGCCATTCTTCTCTAGTTTTTTTGTCTTTTCTAATCCTGCTGTCTTCTTCCTTTAATCTAACTCTCTTTAATGTACATTTAATCTACAATCTTCCGTTTAATATTAAATCTTTAATCCTCATGACCACAGTTTCCTCTTCTAGTTTCTCCTCATAGCCTTCTTGCTAATTTAAAGTGACTCTCCCCTTAATTCCAGGTCTCTTTCTCCCACATCTTTTGTAGTTGTGCTCCGTGATCCTTCACAGGTTTGCCTATGGTCTGATCCTATTCAGTTAAGCTCACGCTACCTTTGCATTGATAACTGCCATGCATGTCTCTGACCCCTTTTATCGTTTACCCTTCTAGTCTCTCAGTGGTGCCCTCTCCCCTTTGGGTCTGATCACTAACACATGTCTGCATAATAAATACAAGTACATCCATTTTCCCCTTGACTTTAAGGTTGACTAGGGAAATCCAAATTTGAAACCCTTTAGATCCCTAAAGTCTTTTATTGACCTACATGATCTCCTTCATCAAATACACCGTTCCCACCGATAAGAAAGAGTGTATACTTGAAGTCATCATTGATAACCATTCCTTATTTGTTACAACTGATGGAGCAAGGATCTGCATGTAAAGCGACTTGCTTGGACTCAGCCCTCTCGGAATGAACTGTAATACACTAATAAACATGTTTTGTCTTATTAACAATGCAAAAAACGACATTTCTAGTATCTAAGGGGAAGCTTTTCTATATGCTTCTTACTAACCGTAACTCGAATAACCTAAAATGGCCGCCGCAACGCGGGTACTTTTCTGCGCATGCGTCTGTGACACTCATGCAACATGACGTATTCTCTCTGCTTGGTGGGAAATTCTTGCTTCTGCGCACTAGAACTAAGATGGCTAATCTGTGTGTTAAAGTGCTAAAGCTTGCAATGCTGCTTTTACTAGGTTGTTCGTTCTACTTAATCTTTAATGCTATAGTTAAAATAAAATAATGGGAATAGAGTAGAGATAAGTGGTATACAGTGCATTCATTTATTCTATGTTCTAAAACTGTTTTTCTTTGACTTTGTTATTAGCTCGTGTTTGTCCAATCAAAATACATTGTTGCTCCATCTTGGGACCCACAACTGCGCATGCTCTACATTTCCAAGAGTCCACAAGCCATGGCATTGAATGAGTGCCAGTGACAGCTTGCAGGAAGATGCGCCTGGGAAAATGAACTTTAACCCTCTGAGGAAGACAACTTACCAATATTCGTATACATTGTATTTGTTATTGAAGCAACCATTGTTGGGTGGAATAAAAGTGCATGGGAAAATAAAGTATTGGGCGGGAACATAAATCTTAAATATTGAAGAACATGACCTCATAACTGGTATGGTGTGATGACCTCTCCTCGTCTTTTGACCAATCAAATTGAGGGAATTCACACATTTGCAACATTGGGGGGGGGGACTGCCCTGGAAAATGCCATATCTAAGGTAGGCTTAGCTAGTTAGATTGTCCGACTTGTCCGAATAGCTGACCTGTCACTGACCCAATCCACTCACTAGGCAATCGAGAGCAGAGTTGCTGGCGGAGCACTCTGTCAGAAGATTCGGGAGCAGAGGTGCTGGCTGAGCACTCTGTCAGAAGATTCGACAACCCAATTGGGGTTCTGGGAAGGAGTTCGATAACCCAATTTGGGATTTCCTGAGGGAGAAGATTTGCTAACCCAATCGGGGTCCGACTGTCAGCTGCAGAGAGGGGTGTGACGCTGGCGTTGCACTTTAGCTGTGGGTGCAGGTCCTGACCTGCGGTGGTCCTGTCCTGATCCAATTTGGTCCGTACTTATCCTGATTCTGGTCTGCACCTGTTCTATCCTGTTGGCACCTGCATTATCGGGGGTCCTATCCTTGGCCCGTGGCCAGGGTTGCTCTTCACACCATTCTAGGTAAATATAAAAGTTATAAGGGTATGTCATTGTGAAGTTTCCCTCTTCTTACCCTTCCTATGTTTCAATGTTTAAAGAACATTTCATGATAATTTCACATCATCTTGCTTTGAATTTTATTCTTTCTAATTGATCAAGCACTGATTAACCTAGTATGGACATTGACAGTTAAAGAAAATATTTAGATAAAGCCTTTAAACCTTTCCCGAGTATGTGGTTCTTTTATGAGTGCAAATGTTTATTTACTACCTATTTTCTTTGCTAACTCCCTTGATCCCTCAGAACTCGAGGTACCGGTGACAAGGATTGGTAAGTCAAGGTATAGGTCCTAAAAAGTTAAAATTAAATCACTGCTTAAACGTAGGTTTACCTGTTCAATTTGGGTATGTTTTATGGGCCCAGGTGAGTATGGTAAAATTCTGGGCAGGAGAACCCGCGCTCTATCAGTATTTTTGGTAGCAGAGCTATGGTTAGGGTTTAGTTAAGATAGGTAGTTAGTCATGTTAGGATTATTGACTAGTATTTGATTTATGTATTACCCAAAGATGCCTGTTATCTGTTTGTTTTGGAATCCCCGGGGCGGAATAGCGGGTGGTAAATGGATGCCACTTTCATTGAGGTCACTTGCCTAAGGAAGTAAGTGCATGGTTAGGTAAAACTGGAAGCACTGATTAGGGATTTTCTATATAAATGTGCGAATAAATAATAGCAAAGGAGTTCCCTGGTGAAACTTTGGCCTTATATCACCTAGAAATGGTAAGCCCGAGGGAGTAACAGGTTCTTTAATGCTTGTATGAAGAGTAGGCAGAAGGGATCTACTCGCAGTGTATGAAGAGTAAGAGGAAGGAATTTACTCGCAGTAAAAGAAATCATCTTTCCTTTGAATTTAGTCACTGAGGCACAGTGGTGAATGTTTTTACGTTGTAAATTATTAAATATTGCAATTGAAAGTGAAAAGAAATACGTTCTCGTATTACCTTGCAAAAGAGGGAGTCAGTTGCTGAGCTGCGCTGACGTCACTCAGAACCGCGCTGTTATTGATTGAAACAGCGGGTGTATTAGCTGAGGTAATTGTAAAGGAGGGGTGAGTGCACGAGCGGGGAACTTGTCACACGAGAAAAGCCGTGCAATCATTGTTCAAAAGTTATTTGAATTCAAATCATTGATTGGTTCTCGAAAATAAGAAACGCGCTGGTATTGGTGAAGCATTTAGTAAACAATTGAGTATAGCTGCATATTAAATGTATTGGTGCAAATTAAGGGGCCGATTATGATGGCGGACCGACCTGAGTCCGTCCGCCACCATAGAGTAGGGGGGAAGGTCCGCATGGGCAGCGGCGTTCCCCCCGTGAAGATTAGGATGTGACCGCCAGGGTGGCGGTCACATCCTCTATCCTTAACATTGCGGCGGGTGCAGCTTCAAGCTGCACCCGCCGCAATGTAAAAAATGCATACTTTGCTTTTGTATGCAGAAAACGTCAGGCACCGCGCGGTGCCTGCCGATCTCTGCATACAAATGCAGGGGGGTACCATAGGTACCCCCCATGTGCACCCCCCACCCCCCCTTCACCTAGGGGGCCCGCAACGGGCCCCCGCAGTGAAGTTCCACATGCTTTTCCCCGGCGGAAAATCCGCCGCGGAAAAGCATCTTTTCAAGCATTTCCTAATATGGTGGACGGTGTCTGAGAGACACCTTCACCATATTAGAGCTTTTCCGCCGCGGTTGTAAGCCAACCGCGGCGGAATAGCTGCGGACAGAAAACAGGACCCACCAGCCATCCTAATGTGGCGGTGGGTCTCTGGTGGGTCCGCTGCGGTTTTTCCGCATCCTCTGGGCCGGCGGTGGCTTCCGCCGGCCCGGAGGATGCGGAAAAACCGCAATCCTAATAGTCCCCTATACGTGGCATTTAGATCCAACAGATATAGGAAATAGACCTGATAGGAGGTATTTAGGTTTCGCGCACGAGCAATACATAAGGGGAAGACCTTATATCATGTACGGAGGAGAGAGAAAAATGTCACTATTTAAAAATATTAAGAATTTCTTTAAAAAGGACAAAGCGATTAAGACTAGAAAATTGGACAGAGTACACAAAAGATGATGGTATTTTGGCATTTCCAGAACATGGTACCTTTAATGGAAGACTTTTGTATAATTTAAGAACACGCATGAATGAATTAGATACCAGACCTAGATTAACTCAGTACGAAGCATTAGAGGAATGGGAGACTGAGGCTTTTGAGCGAGATAGACCCAGAAGCGACAGAAATTGGAGTGAATTCTATCCCAGATTTTCAAAAGAGACAAGAGATAAACAAATGCAGAAATGGAGACAGTCTATGTTGGTAGAAGGATTATATCCTGTAAGGACTTTAGAGGAAGCATCAGGAAAAAAATGCACAGAGAAAACGAAAAATGTAATGACTTGTGGTGAGTCAGATGATGACTACTTAGAGGATTTGTTAATGAAAATTCTGCCACCTTACCATGAAGAAGCAAATAGAGTTAACCCTAGCGCCCCGTTCTTACACCCACCTTTGGTTCCGCAATTAGTGCATGAAACCTCGTTAGAAAAAGTGTTACAGGAAAGGGAACGAGAAGCCATAAATAAACAGAGAAGTGAATTAATTCAGAACATTTCACAGTTAAATATGAGTCCTAAAGCTTTGACCATTCCGGTAACCATAGGTCCCGTTGTTCCATTATATGGAAAAAACAGCCATGTCCCAAACCTCCTGTTCTGAATACACCTGTAGTACAATCTAGAAAACAACCCTTGATAGTTGACGATCAAGCAAGTGAATGCGAGTCAGTGATTTCCCTGAAGGATTTACCTATTAGGGAACCGGTGGATGATTCCGTCAGGAAAAACACTCCTGGAACCTCTAGAGAGGTACGGATGGAAACATCCTCAGGTACAAGAAGCGCTACTGTAGTAACCCCAGAAGAAATAGAGAGATGGTCCCGAGAAATTAAAAAGCCAAAATCACAGCCAAAAGTATTGGATATTTTTTAATTACGAGTTGAGTTAGAAGAAATGATGGCTGTAAGTGTGGGTTTAGAAAGGTTAAACACTATCAATGAGCATGAATTGTTGTTTATATGTCGAAGTATCACTCGCAATACTAAAACATTTCAATAAAAATGTATGAGTTTGGCTTCTGAAATGGGGACTGATATTGCAAAATCTAAAGTTTACAGAAACCTTACCGAGCTGAATTTTCTGACAAATATTTAGAAAACATGAATGTGTCAGGACCTAAAGTACAGTTCAAGGAGTTTACTATGGTTGTTGCAAAAGTGGAGTGATTTAGACAAATGGAAAGCTAGATGGTGAAAGAAAAAGGAGGAAGCTCAAGCGAAAAATACTGCAAATGAATATTTATTAAAAGAACCAGAAAAAGTGGAAAGGTTGTGCCCGATGAGAGAAGTGCCAGGAGGAAGTTATGTGAATGTCCCATGGTCGCGACAAGATATTTGATCATTTATGAATGATTTCCCGAAACTCAGAGAGAAACCTGTAGAATGGTACAGACAGGTTGAAAGATTTTTAAACGTCTCAAAAGTGCTGCTAAAAGATTTAGATGAGTTATTTGACATTGTGGTTCCTGTGGATCAGTAAGGGAAGAAAAGAAACTCCAGTGAAATTGAGCTTGAAGAATTAAATGGGGATTTGTACAAGATGAAAAACTTCCACCCGAATAATGGGGAAAAGCCTAAAAGAGTGTTTGAAAAAAATAGAATTGAGTAAATGTTGAAAAGTTGGCATCTGTTTCTGTAATATGTGATGATATAAAATATCATCAAAGAGAGGATTGATGGAGCAAGGATCTCAACGTAAAGCGACTTGCTTGGACTCAGCCCTCTCGAAATAAACTGTAATACACTAATAAACATGTTTCGTCTTATAAACAATGCAAAACATGACATTTCTAGTATCTAGGGGAAGCTAGTCTATATGCTTCTTACTAACTGTAACTCGAATAAGCTAAAATTGCCGCCGCAACGCGGGAACTTTTCTTCGCATGCGTCTGTCACACTCATGTGACATGACGTATTCTCTCTGCTTGGTGGGAAATTCTTGCTTCTGCGCACTAGAACTAAGATGGCTACTCTGTGTGTTAACGTGCTAAAGCTTGCAATGCTGCTTTTACTAAGTTGTTCGTTCTACTTAATCTTTAATGCTATAGTTAAAATAAAATAATGGGAATAGAGTAGAGATAAGTGGTATACAGTGCATTCATTTATTCCATGCTCTAAAACTGTTTTTCTTTGACTTTGTAATTAGCTCGTATTTGTCCAATCAAAATACATTTTTGCTCCACCTTGGGTCCCGCAACTGCGCATGCTCTGCATTTCCAAGAGTCCACAAGCCATGGCATTGAATGAGTGCCAGTGACAGCCTGACAGGAAGATGCGCCTGGGAAAATGAACTTTTACCCTCTGAGGAAGACAACTTACCAATATTCATATACATTGTATTTGTTATTGAAGCAACTATTGTTGGTTGGAATAAAAGTGCATGGGAAAATAAAATATTGGGCGGGAACATACATCTGAATATTGAAGAGCATGACCTCATAACTGGTATGGTGTGATGACCTCTCCTCGTCTTTTGACCAATCAAATTGAGGAAATTCACACATTTGCAACATTGGGGGGGTGGAAAATGGTCTATCTAAGGTAGGCTTAGCTAGTTAGATTGTCCGACTTGTCCGAATAGCTGACCTGTCACTGACCCAACGCACTCAATAGGCGATCGAGAGCAGAGGTGCTGGCGGAGCACTCTGTCAGAAGATTCGATAATCCAATTGGGGTTCTGGGTAGGAGTTCGGTAACCCAATTCGGGGTTTCCTGAGAGAGAAGATTCGCTAACTCAATCGGGGTCCGACTGTTAGCTGCAGAGAGGGGTGTAATGCTGGTGTTGCACTTTAGCTGTGGGTGCTGGTCCTGACCTGCAATGGTCCTGTCCTGATCCAATTTGGTCTGTACTTATCCTGATTCTGGTCTGCAGCTGTCCTATGCTGTTGGCACCTGCATTATCGGGGGTCCTATCCTTTATCCCAGCCCATGGCCAGGGTTGGTCTTCACACCATTCTAGGTAAATATAAAAGTTAGTAGGGTATATCTTTGTGCTGTTTCCCTCTTCTTACCCTTCCTATATTTCAATGTTTAAAGAACATTTCATGATAATTTCACACCATCTTGCTTTGATGTTATTCTTTCTAATTGATCAAGCTCTGATTAACTTAGTATGGACATTGACAGTTAAAGAAATTATTTAGATAAAGTATTTAAACCTTTCTCGAGTCTGTGGTTATTTTATGAGTGCAAATGTTTATTTACTACCTATTTTCTTTGCTAACTCCCTTGATCCCTCAGAACTCTAGGTACCGGTGACAAGGATTGGTAAGTCAAGGTATAGGTCCTAAAAAGTTCAAATTAAATCACTGCTTAAACGTAGGTTTACCTGTTCAAATTGGGTATGTTTTATGGGCCCAGGTGAGTATGGTAAAATTCTGGGCAGGTGAACCCACACTCTATCACAACCAAAGTTTTGAAGTGGACTGATTCGACCATTCTCCTCTCCTTTTTTTGCTAACTCTTCCTCACACTAAACCTGTCAGTCCACATTGCAAAGTCTGGACGCCTCCTTCAAATTCATCGTTGTGCAGAATCTCAACACCCATCTGCAAAACACTCCACTCTCAACACATTATATGAACAACATAATGTATAAAACCACACTAACCACAGGAGAATCCTGGGGGAGGGAACTAGAGGCGCCTGGCACTAGGAGAAGGCCAGCCTCCAACACGAAATCCTGATTGGGAGGACAGAAGGACAAAACCAGGTGCACCTACGTGAGACGCACCTTGAGGCAAGTCTGAGAACAGGGGTCTCTCCTCCATTTTACTCCCATGGGGCATCTAGGGCATTTTTCGAGGGCTTGACGAGAGCCTTTTTCTCCGGTGGAGTGTGACAAAGGTCATCCCACCAAGTGGTACCTTCTCATCACGAAGTTGGTAAGAAAGGAGCCCTTTTCAATGGTCCTGATGAATGCCACGGACCCTTCTGGGCCAAACGGCAGAAACATGTTGACCACCTTCACTACAGTGAGGGGACAATAATTTTCCCAATCTCACTGTCCACTTTTTCAATACCATATAGCTACCTCTTTTATTAAAATTTTTATTTGGTAACTGTAATGGTTTTTAAATTTCACTCACTTATCACAGGCCCCCACTTAGTTTTGAAGTGCCTCCCTGTCGTCAGGTGTAGGCCTGCCCTCTACCAAACCAAGTTTCTACAGGGCAAGGACTGCCAATGATGAAGCATGACACATGGTGGTGTGTGGGGACAGTCCTTCACTTTTGTTGAGATGCCAAAACTCACAGCTTAGTTGTAAAGTACCTCAAGTCACTGTAATGGCGGCGGCCCCATTTGTGTTGAACAATAGCATAATGTATACCTAAAATAACGTCATTTCTCAAACTACCAACATCATGCCCCGTAAAACTAAAACTGGTATGACAATGCCCTTCGCAGTCTCATTCACACATGACTCTAATTCAAAAAGTTACATTATATAAAAAATTCAAAAGCAGTGGACAACCTCTAAATTCATCGTATGTGTAAAAAAAGTCAAAGCTTTTTGAAAAGACTACCAACATAGCATCCTCCTTGCCAATCACCTGCATTCCCTGCACTTACAATTCTTAAACCTCAAGACTCCATTTCAACTCATTCAAGCCAATACCTTCCCTAAATTCTCTCTGGTGGCAGCTCCAAACAATTTCTAATCATCCTCGGATTACTTCAACAGCAAAATCTTACCAATTTGGACCTTCTTTCCTCCTATTTGCACCACCCACATGGTACCTCCTAAAACATCAATGATTTGCAATGAGATTTAATCAGTTGTTTGTGAACATCTGTCAATCGTCAAAAAATCTCAAGCCAACTCCTAACAACTTCTCCTTCTTTGATGAAGTCTGGTCCATTATTATAAATATTGTCTCTCAACCATTCTCTCAAATTCACTAAAACTTGGTGGAATCACCCCTTCCGAGAAAACCCCATTTTGACCCTGACCTTCCATCTAACCTTCCAGAGCTGCATAAAGGACTTGAAAAATCTGTCTCTCTTGAATCCAATGGCCACATTAACAAAGCTAACCTGCTCAAAGTTCATCAATGAGGTAAAAAAGATATTTAAATTGAGATGTCATTAGTGATGTCACCAATAATGTCATTGAACATGTCTTGAGTGATGTGTATGTGAGGTTTAAGCAGTGCATGGAGGGGGCATAAGTTGTAGTTATGTCAGTAAATTATAACTGATATAATTAATGAACTTTAACTAATTTCAGAATTCTTTTGTTTTAAAACACACGTTTTTATATTATAACGCCTAAATATAATGCCACTTTAACCCTTTTTTTTACAGTGTTTTTTTTTTTATTGTGAACAAAATTCTTAGTATCTTATTTACCTGCCCATAATGTAACTTTAACATTTGTTTTCTTCTGTGAATTTCTATGTTTTTTTAATGTAAAGTGCAAAAGGCTGCGATTGGCCCTCTCATCCAATCAGAATGTTTTGGAATATACATTTGTGGTCCCATGAGACTTGTGCGGGACCAATTGTCTAGATATATCTGAACAGATTTACACCAAACTACAAAAAGCATGCTTTCTGAGTAACAATCTTGCTTTCTACCAAATTTGGTTTCATTCTATTCTCCCATTTTTCTTTATATGTGTCTAAAATTCCTGTGGGAAATTGCATGGGAAAAATGTCATATAATTTTTACTGATCAGTAGGAACGGTGCTTTTGTGGACGACATAAACTTAGGATGGTGCCAGATTTATTTCATGTACCCCCATAGGATATTTTGCCCCTTGGACCAGCTAGCTCACAGTGCCACAGTTAGCCCCTCTAACCTAATCAGGGAGTGAACAGTTCTGGCAACCACTGAACATGACAAATCTGTTCCCTCAGGAACCTTTGTGACAGACTTCACACCCTAGTTCAGTCACTCCTTTATTTTGCTCAAAGAAATATGCAAAGAATACACAGAGGGGCATTTTCAATATTTATTAAATTAGAGTGAGCCTTGTATAAAATATGTGGGCTGCGATGATTAATAGACAGAAGCATATAAAAGTTACAATGAGTGTCAAAACAGAAAATAAAACAAAGAGTTCGCCATCTTGTTGAGACAGGTTATATACGCATACATATAAGAGATTGTAACAACCGAGCGAATCCATACTATATTAACTCCAAACTATATGTCTAGGGTGTGAATATATGGTTTGTCAAGAAAACCCCCATATGGATGATCTAACCCCTTTACCTAGTGGGTAATAGTGTACGACATCGTCTTGGTCATGAACTGGCACCCCTCACAGAGATGTCAAAGCTTCAGCATGCAGGGACCACTCGAGATCAGCAGAAGTGTCTCTGATGCTTATGTTAGGCAAAAAAGACTACATATAGAAAATGGCATCCTTGCCTCTGGTTGACATTGTAATCGGGTAGTAATTTTTTGTGTTCTATAGATAGCTGTGCCTCCATATGGATGTAATAATAAAACACGGTTGTATCAGGCACATGAGAGGCCGTGCACCAAATTCCAAGCCAATATGACAGGATTCTCACAAAGTGTTCTGTGTCAGCAAGGTCAGCGTTTCTACGAAACCAAACCCAGGAGTTATGAACGCAAGATGTGTATCAAAAGTTAATGTGCCAAAGAGAAGACAACTTTAGAAAGAAGGATTTGTGTACATGCAAAAATTATACCAATTCTTACCGGGCCTAACTAGGGCACATGACAAAAAGACATACCGGGCCCCCTCTTTTTCTCTGCCCATTTTTAGGGGCCACCCCAAAACTTCTGAGGTAAGATGTATGAATTTTAGGGGAAACTGTTATGGTGATTTGGCAAATGAGGGTCAAACTTCTTAGCAAGAAAAAAAGATCTTCCCATGGAAAGTCTGACATAACTGTGCATTCACAGTGGTGTCCACCTCTGTGTGAGATATATATTAATTCACTGAAAACCCAAGGGTTAAAGGGACATTATATTTAGGTGAAAATCTAAGTTAAAATATACAGTTTTGAATTAACAAAACCACTGAAATTCACCAGTTATATAGTTATTTCAAGAAACTATGATAGAGCTCTAAAATAACTACACTTGCGCCTCTACTATACAAAGTGTTATCATCAATGACTTTAATTTGAGGTGTTGCTATGATGTTAACACTCAAGTCATACAACATGTCACAGGTGATGTAATGTGTAAGCAGGGCATGGTAAGGGCGTGACCTATAGTTACTTTAGAGCCAGAGTAATAGTTACTTGTATACCTATCTCAAGTTTTGTCCCTATGCACACTGTGGAAGATGTGGAAGATGAGTTATAGTTTCTACATGACTCCTGAGTCACTGAAAATAATTAGCAAATATTAATATTTTGAAATTCCTGCATTAGAACTCATGATCATTACTAGAACTATAACACTTTATACATAGACATATATAGATACATGAACGCCATAGAACCTTCCCTATCCATCACAGGCTAAAATTCATGTGAAATGCAATGAACCTACGATTTAAATGTTCAAGCTAATTCAAAGATTGTTTGCACCACATGACTCTAATCTCCTCTTACTCCTCTGTATTCTCAATTTTCTTTAATCAACTCCAAAGGAAGCAACTCTTGTTTGGAACAGAAATCCTACATCTGCTAGGAAGTTCCTGGCAGCAGCAACATTGTATCACGATTGCCTCACAAAGATGCCATTTCCATACTCAGGCACCCAAAATGGCGGGTGCATCTCCAACCTGCTGACAGTTCATGGGCTGCTGGGAAAGTTCACTGTTAGGGCACTGTTGTACAGTTCATGCTCCACACACTTGAAGCTGCATTCATGAAACAGCAGAAACCCTGAAAAGACTGCCATAATTTCCTTTCCTAACGTTTGTATGGTGCGTGGTGTTGGTGCGTGGTGGTGGATACCTCTGCCAAGAGGTATCCAGATGCAGCAACTATGTGTCTTTCCTGCTAACCAAGGACACTCTTATCCATAGGGAATTTATAATCAATAACTAGAAAATGGAGGCCACTTCTTGAAAATCTTCCACCTTTGAAGAATTCACGCAATGCAGGTCAGCAACTAAAGTTCTCACGTTGCGTGAAAGGGATAGAGCAGAGCAGTGCCATATCTACTAAGCTGTGACCCCCATGCCCTCTCTCCTTCCTCTGGTGCACTTTAGACTGCCATGCGCCAATACACCCACCCTTATGCCATAGTGCAAGGGTGTGTGCGTTCTGTAAGGAATAGTCTTTATACGTGCAGGGGGACCCTTCCAGTTTAAAAGCTATCCTTCAACACCTTTTCTTCTTTGTATGTGGCGCTGTAAAATACTGCACACTTGCAAAGTATAAAAAACAAGGAGAAATTAAAACATTGCTCTCTGTTACACCTGCCTCGAGGAAGCATAAGATTTTGGTGCAAATAATTTTCTACAAATGTTCATAGATATGAATTTTCGTCAAAACTCATAGGTGATTGAATTGGAGTCGCATTGTACCATCGAGGACATGCCCCACTAGTGCAAAGTGAGACAAACCATATAAGCCCATAGTGCAACATTGCGTAACTTTCAGAAATTATCCAACTCAAATCCGGCTTTGCGGTGGATAGTAAATCACAGTATACGAATTTGGTCTGCTTTGCTGTACAACAGTAACACAAACCCGGCACAAAGCATTGGTAAATCTGGCCCTCATGAAGCTCCTGTGACTTTATGCAATGTGTAATTTCCTTGACTAAAATCATGCGTTTCCTGATACCCATGCAATAAAGGTGGGAAGCCTCTCTTCACGAGGTGCCAACACTCGGCGCACACTTTCAGCCTTTTCTGCTTTTAAATGCACACCTCATCAGGCAGTTTTGAATATTATACTTCCACCCCAGTCGAGGTTAAGGAGGTACATTCTGGCCACGGGTTATGACAGTGCTTCCTCCCCTTTCGGGTTGTCAGTGGATGTTCTGGTTTACCTGGGTTTCTAGTACTGAACTCATGTAGCAAATGTCAGGCATAAATATTAGATGACGTTCCCATGATCACTCCTCAAGACCAAAAGCCTTCTGATCAACTAAATATTGCAATAATCTTCTAATTATTTGTGAATCTAAAATTTGATGTACTTCATATTTGATTTTAGTATTTGACTGAAATGGTGGCGGATTTGGAGCAAGATGTGTATTTTCAAAACATGGTTTCAACAAGTATAGATGAAATACAGGATGGACGTTCATGGACTGGGGCCATGGAGATAGGTGATTTACAAGATTTTACATTTGGACTATGGGAAATGGACCAACACATTTGAGTTGCAAATTAGAGCCTTACTTTAAAGTAAATGCTTTCTAAATAACCTGACTTTCTCATCCACCATATACATATTTTTTACCAGGATGAAGCTTACAGCTAGTGTTGACTTTTGTGCTGAATTTTGAAAATTCCTTAAGTATTTGTATACTGAGGAAATTTATGCACACAGTGTCAACTCTAATGACAATGTTCTGGGATAATTTCCATACATATTAAACGATGATATTCCGATGCCCTAATGTTCTATATTGTTATTTGTGAATTCTACTAACCACAATGTCTTACTCCAACCTTCATCTGGTAACAAAACTTGATATCTCAAAAATTGCTCCATACATTGATTCAAACCCTCAGTCCGTCTGTTTATCTGGGAATGGTAATTAGTAGACAGATGAAATAATACATCTAATTCTTTAAGAAATACAGATCAGAAGTCAGAGGTAAATTGAGAAACCCAGTTGTTGGAAATGGCCCCTTCTGCAGGGTCACCCCCAAACATTTTGCCTTCCTCTGCCCCTTTTTGCTGAATTCGTTTTTGTGTGCTCTGGGACTCTGGACACTTTACCACTGCTAACAAGTGCTAAAGTGTATGCTCTGTACTCTAAACATGGTAACATTGGCTTATCCACAAATGGCATATTGAATTTACTTTTACATCCTTAGTAAAGTGTACTATAGGTGCCCAGGGCCTGCAAATTCAATTCTACATGCGGGTCTGCGGCACTTATTATGCCACCCACTACAGTTGCCCTTTAAATGTGTCTTAGGCCTGCCACTGCAGAGCCTGAGTGTAAAGTTTTACACTGCCATTTCGACTTGGCAAGTTAACCTATTTGCCAGGCTCAAACCTTTCTTTTAATACATATAAGCCACTCCTAGGTCAATCAATCAATCAAATAATTTGTAAAGCGCACTACTTACCCGCAAGGGTTTCAAGGCGCTGAGGGTGGGGAGTGGGGGGGGTGGTGGATGCTGTTGCTACTGGTCGAACAGCCAGGCCTTGAGTCGTCTCCTGAAGGTTAGAAGGTCTTCGGTTTGTCGTAGGTTGAGGGGGAGGGTGTTCCAGGTCTTCGCTGCGCGGTGGGAGAAGTATCTGCCTCCGGCTGTGGTTCTACGGATGCATGGGACGGTGGCCAGGGAGAGGTCTGCGGAGCGGAGATTACTGTTGGGGGTATACACTCAAAATATCGAGTTTTTAATATCAATTTGCATTAATATCAAATTAAAAGTATAGAATTGACACAATATCGAATGGACAGAATAAAGACTACAAAAATATCGAATAGAATAGCAGTAATATCGAATTCAAAATATAGAATGGACAAAATATCGAATGGACAGAATATAGACAACAAAAATATAGAATGGACAGAATATAGACAACAAAAATATAGAATGGACAGAATATAGACAATAAAAATATCGAATTTGAGGTAAGTAAGTTAATTTCATTTTTTTAATAATATCCAATTTGTTAAAGTGATTTTTTATGTTAGTATACGTGTGAAAAGTGTATATTTATTTTATAATTTATTTTAATTAATTAATTTTATGGTATTTAATTTTTGCGTAATATAATTCTGTAGCGGGTTGTGGGTTTATAGGGGAATAGGGTGGGAAGTAATTTAATTATAATTAATTACATTCTTAAATTTATTTATTGGTATTTATTTTGAATTGTTAATTAATTGTTAATTGGTAATTAATTAAAATATAATTGGTGATTAATTTTAATTAATTGATAATTATGTAAATGTTATTAATTTATTTTCTGTAGCGGGTTGTGGGTTTATAGGGGAATAGGGTGGGAAGTATTTTAATTATAATTAATTCAATTTTCTAATTTATTTATTGGTATTAATTTAGAATTAATTGTTAATTGGTAATTAATTAAAATAAAATTGGTGATTAATTTTAATTAATTGATTAATTGATTATGTTAATTTTATTAATTTATTTTCTGTAGTGGGTTGTGGGTTTATAGGGGAGTAGGGTGGGAAGTAATTTAATTATAAATAATTTATTTTTTAAATTTATTTATTGGTATTTATTTTGAATTAATTGTTATTTAAATTTTTAATTGGTAATTAATTAAAATATAATTGGTAATTATTTTAATTAATTGATTATTTGATAATCATGTTAATTTTATTAATTTATTTTCTGTTGTGGGTTGTTTGTTTATAGGGGAATAGGGTGGGAAGTAATTTAATTGTAATTAATTAAATATTTTAATTTATTTATTGTTTTTTTGTTGTTCTAATTTGTAATTATTTTTTAATTGTTAATTAATTAATTGTTAATTGGTAAATAATTTGTATTAATAGATAATAATTTGTAATAATTAATTTTTATTTGTATTTGTAATTGATTGATTATTATATTATATAACATTGTTAAATACTTTTAATTAATTTGTAATTGGTATTAATATTTAATATATTTTTATTTATATATGAAGTATTTACTTTCACTACAGCTGCCCTCTCTGGAGTGGGAATAGTAATTTTTACCCCTACGCTATCCAACGCTTTCACTACTGTTGCACTCTCTGGAGTTCAAATAGTATTTTTTACCCCTACGCTATCCAACGATTTCCCTACTGTTGCACTCTTTGGAGTGGGAATAGTAAATTTTACCCTGCCGCTATCCAACGTCTTCCCTATTGTTGTTCTCTCTGGAGTTGGAATACTAATTTTTACCCCTACGCTATCCAACGCTTTCCCTACTGTTGCTCTCTCTGGAGGGGGAATAGGAATGTTTACCCCTACGCTATCCAACGATTTTCCTACTGTTGCACTCTCTGGAGTGGGAATAGTACTTTTTACCCCTACGCTATCCAACGATTTCCCTACTGTTGCACTCTCTGGAGTGGGAATAGTAATTTTTACCCCTACGCTATCCAACGCTTTCCCTACTATTGCACTCTCTGGAGTAGGAATAGTAATTTTTACCCCTACGCTATCCAATGCTTTCCCTACTATTGCACTCTCTGGAGTGAGAATAGTAATTTTTACCCCTACGCTATCCAACGCTTTCCCTACTGTTGCACTCTCTGGAGTGGGAATAGTAATATTTACCCCTACGCTGTTCAACGCTTTCCCTACTGTTGCACTCTTTGGAGTGGGAATAGTGAATTTTACCCTGCCGCAATCCAACGCTTTCCCTACTGTTGCACTCTCTCGAGTGGGAATAGTACTTTTTACCCCTACGCTATCCAACGATTTCCCTACTGTTGCACTCTCTGGAGTGGGAATAGTAATTTTTACCCCTACGCTATCCAACGCTTTCCCTACTGTTGCACTCTCTGGAGTAGGAATAGTAATTTTTACCCATACCCTTTCCCTACTGTTGCACTCTCTGGAGTGGGAATAGTCATTTTTACCCCTAAGCTATCCAAGGCTTTCCCTACTGTTTCCCTACTGGTGACCGCCCTGCTTCCAGCAGAAACGGCCGCTTCTCACGCTGCTCCTCGTATCTAACTGGTATCGTAGCGCCATACAGCCATACCGCTGCCTGGCAGCTCGCCTCACTACCGCTATTGCCATTACCAGAGATCGTATAATATTTTGTTAAGTAGCGCTAGGTTACCTGACTGTTTGCATTAGCGCTAAGCGTAATCATTTGGAAGCGCGAGACTGCCAAAGTGCGCTGTAAGCCTGTTCTCAATTGTGCTGTGCTGCTTAAAGTTTTTAATTCTGCCTGATTGTGCCGCTGCCACTGCCATTAGCATCGCGCCATTCGTGATTGTGCCCCAATCCTGTAGCGAGTTTGGCTCGCTGCCATTTTGTCTTAGTTGCTGTTGTTGTTGTTTGTGCCTCCCTACCCGGATCTCCGCCTCGCTCCCGCCTTCCAGCTGACCCTCCCTCGCCCCTCCCCCTTCCACTATCCACATATGACAGATGGTTATGCGCGCAGCGGTCGCGCCCCATGCGCGCCGAAGGTGCGCCAGAGGTAAGCCCGTCTACGCCCGTCCGCGCCTGGACCGCGCCCAGTGTCAGACACCCTGGACCCCGCAAGACCCACCCCGCTCGCATTACATACGACGCAGCAACCCTCTCAGCTCTGAACCCCGGCCGCTCACCACAATGCTACCAGGCTGCCCCGGGACACACCCATGGACCCTTCACCTGCCACTCCTGCAAATACGACTGTATCAGGACCCACACCAAACCCACTAACTCCAAACAGTGCCCCGACAACAACTACCTGAAATGCATCCTCCTCAACACCCGCTCGATCCACAAACACTCCATTGAACTCTGGAATCTCCTTGACACCACATCTCTGGACGTCGCCTTCCTCACAGAAACATGGATGAACGCCTCTTCAGCTCCAGACATCGCCATAGCCATCCCCGACGGCTACAAGATCATCCGGAAGGACCGCACCAACCAAACAGGAGGAGGCATCGCCATCGTCCATAAGAACACCATCCGCATCACGACCAGTTCCGACGATCACCTCGCAGCCGCCGAACACCTTCACTTCCAGATCCACACCGACCCCAAGACCACACTCAGAGGCACCCTCATCTACAGACCACCAGGACCACGCACACAATTTAGCGAAGATATCACTGACTTTATCAGCCCACATGCCCTCCCCTCCGAAAACTACATCCTACTGGGAGACCTGAACTTCCACCTGGAAAAGAAGAACGACAACAATACCGCCAACCTTCTAGACAACCTGGCCAATCTCGGACTCAAACAACTTGTTGACACCCCCACCCATCTCGCCGGACACACGCTCGACCCAATCTTCACCTCCAGCAAGCACATCTCCTTCGATCTCACCACTACTCTCCATTGGACGGACCACAGCTGCGTTCACTTCAACTACAAAAAGACCTCGACCCACAACCCCCCACAACCTATCCCCCGAAGAAACTGGAATAAAATTACCACCGACCAACTTCTCACATCGCTTCACCAAAACCCCCCTGCCAAATCATCGGACCCAAACCAAGCAGCCACCAACCTCACACAATGGATCACCCACAGCGCTGACTAACTAGCACCCCTGAAAAACCATCTAATCAAGCAAGGCAACAAAAAAGCCCCCTGGTTCAACGACGACCTTAAGAAATCCAAGAAGCTCTGTCGTACCCTCAAGAAAACCTGGAGAAAAAACCCAACCATCATCAACCTGGCCTCCTTCAAGAACGCCACCCGCAAACACCACCAACTCATCCGATCCACCAAGAAATCAGCATTCAAGGATCGACTTGACAATAACGCCCAAAACAGCAAGGAACTATTCAACATTGTCAAAGAATTTACCAACCCCAACGCCGGCTCCAACGACATCACCCCCTCCCAAGACCTCTGCGACTCTCTATCCTCATTTTTCTACAACAAAATCGCCGACATACATAACAGCTTCAAAAACCAATCCGAAGACCAGCCCACTTCACCCACCCCCGAACTGAAACCGCACTCTAACAACCTCTACGCCTGAAACACAATCACCACCGAAGACACCATCCGCCTGATGAATTCCATCCACTCAGGATCGCCAACCGACCCTTGCTCCCACCACATTTTCAACAAAGCAGACTCTATCATCGCACCCCATCTCCGCGATGCCATCAACTGCTCCTTCAACTCCGCTACCTTCCCGGAAAGCTGGAAACACGCCGAACTCCGCGCCCTTCTGAAGAAACCCACAGCAGACCCCACTGAACTAAAGAACTACCGCCCCATCTCGCTCCTCCCATTCCCCGCCAAAGTCATAGAGAAAGCAGTCAACAATCAGCTCGCCGCCTTCCTTGAATCCAACAAATCCCTTGACTCCTCACAGTCCGGCTTCCGAGCCAAACACAGCACCGAAACAGCCCTCATCGCAGCTACAGACGACATTAGAACACTACTGGACAACGGAGAAACGGTTGCCCTCATCCTACATGACCTCTCCGCAGCCTTTGACACAGTCTGTCACAGCACCCTAATACAACGTTTCAACAATGTCGGAATACAAGGAAAAGCACTGGAATGGATCATCTCGTTCCTCACCGGAAGAACGCAGAGAGTCCGCCTTCCCCCTTTCAGATCAGAGGCCACCGAAGTCATCTGCGGCGTACCACAAGGATCATCACTCAGCCCAACCCTCTTCAACGTATACATGAGCCCCCTCGCATCCATCGCACGCCAACACAACCTCAACATCATCTCCTACGCAGACGACACCCAGCTAATCCTCTCCCTCACCAAAGACCCAAACACCGCCAAAACCAACCTACACGAAGGAATGAAAGATGTAGCAGAGTGGATGAAGAACAGCTGTTTAAAACTAAACTCGGACAAAACGGAATTCCTCATCTTAGGTTCATCCCCCTCTGCCTGGGACAACTCTTGGTGGCCACCTGCCCTGGGAACCGCACCCACACCTACGGATCACGCACGCAACCTGGGCTTCATCCTAGACTCCTCTCTCTCGATGTCCAGACAAGTCAACGCCGTCTCATCATCCTGCTTCAACATCCTACGCATGCTCAAAAAAGTCTTCCGTTGGATCCCCACCGAAACTAGAAAGACGGTCACCCACGCCCTGGTCACCAGCCGTCTAGATTACGGAAACACCCTTTACGCCGGAACCACAGCCAAACTACAGAAAAAACTCCAACGCATCCAAAATGCCTCAGCCAGACTCATACTGGACATTCCTCGTCAGGCTCACATTTCCGGTCACCTGAAAGACCTCCACTGGCTCCCCGTCAACAAGAGAATAACGTTTTGTCTCCTCACCCACGCACACAAAGCCCTCTACGACCTTGGACCCGAATGCCTCAACACACGACTAACCTTCTACACCCCCACCCGCCAACTACGATCATCCAATCAAGCCCTCGCCGCTATCCCTCGCATCCGTAAATCCACCATGGGGGGCAGATCCTTCTCCTACCTAGCGGCCAAGACCTGGAATTCTCTCCCCACCCACCTCCGCCTTACTCAGAACCACCTCTCCTTCAGAAAACAACTAAAAACTTGGATATTCGACAAGTAAATGCACCCCCTCCCCCAAGCGCCTTGAGACCCTCTGGGTGAGTAGTGCGCTATATAAATTTCTGAACTTGAACTTGACCTTGAACTCTCTGGAGTGGGAATAGTAATTTTTACCCCTACGCTATACAACGCTTTCCCTACTGTTGCACTCTCTGGAGTGGGAATAGTAAATTTTACCCCTACGCTATCCAATGCTTTCCATACTGTTGCACTCTCTGGAGTAGGTATAGTAATTTTTACCTCTATGCTATCCAACGCTTTCTCTACTGTTGCTCTCTCTGGAGTGGGAATAGTAATTTTTACCCCTATGCTATCCAATGCTTTCCCTACTATTGCACTCTCTGGAGTTGGAATAGTAATTTTTACCCCTACGCTATCCAACGCTTTCCCTACTGTTGCACTCACTGGAGTGGTAATTGTAAATTTTACCCTTTCCGCTATCCTACGGTACAAATATTGTAATTTTTTAATTAATATTACGTTTATATATATATATGTATTAACAAATCAATTTGTATGTTTTTTTTACTTACATTAATTATTTATTAATTTTAAAGTTATTTAAGTATTTTAAGTATGTTTAAGTTAATAATATTTATTATTTCATTAATTTTTAATTAATTTAAAGTATTTGAAAAAATTCGATATTTAGACTAACTATATTTTTTACATCTACAGTTTTGGTTCAATATTTGTGTACTTACCTGTTTGGAGATAGGAGGTCGATATTTTGGTATTCTATATTTTTACCTCGATATTTTTGTAACTCAATATTCTTGAGGTCGATATTGTTTCAGTGATCCCCTGTTGGGTACGTCGAAGGAGAGTCGACTGTTGAGATAGGCTGGGCCGGTCTTGTGGAGTGCCTTGTGTGCGTATATCAGGAGCTTGAAGGAGATTCTTTTGTCGACAGGGAGCCAGTGCAGGTTCTTCAGGTGGGGGGTGATGTGGTCACGGCGCAGGACGTCAAGGATCAGGCGTGCAGAGGCATTCTGGATTCCTTGAGGTCTGTTGATGAGCTTGGTCGGGGCTCCGGCGTAGATGGCGTTTCCGTAGTCGAGTCTGCTGCTGACTAGGGCATGGGTGACTGTTTTCCTTGTGTCTGTCGGGATAACCCCTGGACAGCCCCAAATGTAGGGTGCAGGGAATTTAAAAAGTTGGACATGTACTTTTAAGTTTTACATGTCCTGGTAGTGAAAATGTACTAAATGTGTTTCTCAACAACTGCAAGGCCTGTCTCTCCCATAGGTTAACATTGGGATTGCCTTCAAACATTTTATAAGTGTAATTTCCAATAAGGAAGAGATGGCAATTTGGAGTTTGGTGTCTCTGGACTCATAATTCTAAATCACAACTTATGGTGGTGTCAGATTTTAAATTGTAAGTCTGCAAGTGCCACTTTTTAGAAGGTTAAAGCATACAGGTGCCTCCATTTGTGCACCACACTGCTGCACTGCTAGTGAAAGCGAGGTATCAGAGTAAACCATGTCATCCATTTTAAGCCAATTTAATCCCCAGTAAACCATCCAGTACACTTCATTTTTATCCATTTCTGTATATCTTAGTAGAATCACTCCGGAGACAGCAGTATTGACCAGAAAACTTTATTTGTGCATTTTCAAATGCCTTCTGTTGCCTATCCAGGCTTGTACATTGGCGCGTGCTGTCAATCAAATTTCAATACGGACAATTATAATAACCCAATGCATTTTGAACTATGTTCTTCGTCAGGGGTTAGCTGTAAAAAAATCAGAAACAGCTGTTTAACTAACCCCTAAAACAGGGATATTTCGAGTCTCAAAGATTTTATCAACACTTGCATTTCTACAGGTTTTACCACTTTAAATAAACCATACTATATATCCCATCCCCATTGCTTAGAAGAAAATATGTAAAGAAATATCAAAAGTGTACCACCAACCCTTCCAAGTTCCCTTTACCTTAAACAAGCCGAGTCCGGCATACTCGATCTTTTAATACCGTGCTGCTGAGTACGAGATCAAACACCAAGTTCTCTCCCCACGTGGCTCAGTTTTAACTGGCTTACGCACCTGTGCCTAATCCCATTACAAAATTAAACAACCCTTACCTAAAAACCTGCTTACACGTGCGCTTTTGTTAAAACAATATCCTACCGATCCCATAATGCATTTTGCCTATTATCGAAAACATGAAAACTGCCTTAACTATTCACCGCTATTTAAACCAATCAATGCCCCTAACAGTGTACATGAAAATTAAACATGACATGAATCAAACTATACATGCTGTGACAAACACAATATTGCAATGTTACAATGTGATAAAAGGTTAGCATTTTTCAACCTTTCTGAGCCTCTATCTGTCTCTGAATACAAGTCTCAGTTGGGTGACAGCGGGGCTTTGTGCATTCCCTCTCGACAGTTACACAAAGGAGGAAGGGGTGTGACATTTGCATCCTGATGGCCCATCACCAGGCTGATGGGCCTTTCTGAAGTATATTGGGAGAGAAGAGCTGACACTTGCACCTGAATAGGGATGGGCCTGCCCCACAGAAAGAACTGTGAGTCTAGAGCCAGTGAAGGAAGGGCAGGGACCTTATGATCTTCAAAGGTCTCTTTGAAATCTCCCCCACTTCAAAGGCTAAAATGATCATAAGTAGTAGGCCTCAGTTCGCTTTTGAGACCTAAGGAAATTCTGTCAGGAAGAGGAACTGTGATGCAGGAGGGACTGTTACTTTACTGACTGCTTTGCTGTGTTGCCCTGCTGCCTGCTACGTGCTGTGCTGTAGGAGGTGCTGCCACTTTGCTTCTTGCATTGCTATGTTGGCTGGCTAACTGTTGCCTTTTGCCTGGAAGTGAGAAGGACTGTTTCTATTCTCTGCAACCTCTAAAACCTAAGTAACTCCAAGGGCTTGCTGGCTTGCCTCCTGTTCAGGAAGTCTCAGGGTCATCAAAGACTTTGCTTCCCCACTTCCCTGCTGGTGAACTCTGCCATCCAGGAGTCCAGCAGCTGAGTTTTACAAGGGTCAGCATTGAGTGTCTGACCTGCAGCTGAGTGTGCCAAAGATCCTGCTTAGTGGCTGTGTGTCAATCGAAATCAGTGCATTAATTTCTAAAGCCTCCTCAGGAAGACCTTTCTGCATGGCTCAATAGCTATGCATTGCCTAAGTTACATGGAGGTAGCCAGAGACACCGCCTCAGCCCACCCAGATAAAGCAAAATGAATGCTGTGCTTTCAATGTCCGTGGCCCCACCAGAAGGATTCAACGGCATGGCTCGTTCCTACAAGGCCCTTCGACCCACATCAGCCCATCTACCTGATCAGCACCAACACTATGGGCTTTCAACATCTGTGGCCACTCCAGTCAGGTACTGTTCTCAGTGGGACTTGTGGGTTTCCTGTAGCCGGCCTGAAATCCCTTGAAGGAAGCTGGGACTGTGTGATCTAAGTGACCTGCCATAACAGTGGACTGGCTAGTGAGTTTTGGGGTCATTTTCCTATCACTATATTCATGAGAAAGTCTCTGTGGTAGGATGACCAACAGTCCGTAAATTTCACGGACCATCTGTAATTCGGATCTCATGTCCGCTGTCCATGATGATCACTTTTACGGGTGCCTTTTGTCCGTAATTTTGGGCATTGGGGAACATCACTGTTCCCCTGCCAGAAGCCTCAGCTCCCTGATGTGGCCACCTCACACTCCTCTGAGCCCAAGAGCAGCCCCACCCCGCCCATTGTCATTCCGTCTGTGGCTGATTGCCACATACAGAGTGACAACGGGCCAGTTTGTGCTCTTACTGCGTGTGGTGGGCCTCCTCCAGTAATGAGCAAAAATGCCCATGCTACTAGGTGAGAATCAGGTTTATGAAAAGAAGCTGGCGAAAGAAGATTTAAAAAAGGGTTATGAGACTTTCACTGTCTTATCATTTTAAAACTGACACATTTTCAATGTTACATTCAACAAAGCCATGGTTGCTGCATTTTTATTTTATGCTACTAGCAACCATTGATAAAGCCAATAGTTCTGGCTTGTAGGTGTAACACTACTTATATATCTGGATGCAATGACAGAAGCAGCAAATTACCATCCTGGCGGCGCACTATACTAAGCACAGATTTTTAGCTTAGGTGTTTTAAGCCATGCCCTTAATTAAATTGAACACCCCTTTTGGAGAGACCCTCCAATTTTTTTCATCTCACTTAAAGCCCTGGAAACAACACCATGTCACAGTGGCACTGTGCATCATGCATGACTTCCACTTTTTCGGATTGCTTATGTACAGGGGCATAATGAGCCCTCCACAGCCCCACCACTTGCTTTAAGAACTACAGCAGGAGTGAAGTTCTTGATGGGCCTCTTCTGTCTGCAACTCAGCAGACAAAGGCGCAGCTCATAACTAATGTGAAAAGGTGAGTAAGTGAAGGGATGGGTGGAAGGTTGGATGGATTAGTGAAAGGGTGAATGGATGAATGAAAGGGTGAATGGATGGATAATGAGAGAAAGGATGGATGGATGAGTGCGTGGAAGGATGGACGAGAGAAAGGGTTAATAGATGAATGTATGGGGAGAAGGGTAGATGGGTGTGTGAAAGGATGGATGGATGAGTGGAAGGATGGATGGATGAGAGTAAGGGTGGATGATAGTCGAGTGAATGGGTGGATGGATAAGTGAACTGATGGATGGATGGATGGATGAATTGATAAGTGAAAGGGTGAATGGATTAGTGAAAGGGTGGATGTAAGGATGGATGAGTGAGTGAAAAGGAGGGTGGATGGACAGAAGGGTGGATAGATGAGTCAAGGAATGAAAGGGTGGATGGATGAGAGAAAGGATGGATGGATGAGTGAAGGAGTGAAAGGGTGGGTGAATGAGAGAAAGGATGGATGGATGAGTATAGGGATGGGTAAATGATAGGGTCAATTAATGGATTCATGAATGGATGAGTAGATGGATGGGTGCATGGAAGGATGGATGGCTAAATGAAAGCATGATGGAGAGTGAAAGGGAGAATGGATGGATGAATGAAAGGGTGAATGGGTGGAAGGATGAGTGACTGGGTGAATAAATGAGTAAGTGAAAGTATGGCTGGATGGGTGAAAGGGTAGATGACTAGTTTGAGAAGTGAATGGATGGATGAGTGGAAGAGCGGATGGATGAGTGTACGAATGGATAAGGTGAAAGGATGAATGGAGGGATGGAGGAGTGATAGGGTTGATGGAGGGATGTATAAGTGGAATGATGGATGAATGGAAGGACAGATGATGGATAGGTTTGCAAATGGTTGAATATTGATATGGATATACACACAGAAGGAAGGACAGAATGAATGGTGAAAGACTGAATGATGGATGAAAGAATGATTACACCTTGTAACCCCATTATCTTAAATACATTTCCTATAGATTGACTTTCACATGTATTTGAGTCATTGTCTCTATATAATATGTGTGTGATGTAATGCACTCTGACACCCTGTCCTACTTATCTGGGATGAGTAGTACTATGAAAGAAATTCAATACACATGAGATAGGGTCTATGTGAAGAGGAGGGTCACCATTGGAGGGTGGTAGCAAGGCCAGACTGGCCGGACCGGGCACCGGTCATTTCCCTTGGAGGCTGGAAAGGTGGGGGCGGGCGGTTTTGCATACCACAATCAGACCTGTACATGTGCTCAAAGCTGTAAGCGTACTGAAAAACCATGCAGTGCACAATTGTCTCAACCTAATATAAATTTCTCTTCACTAGTACTTAAGTGATTGTCTATTTACTTACTTACATACTATTGCATAACCTCTTCTGATGTGTCTGTAAAACCTATCTTTTGTCCTGAATTTTGACCTCCTGTCCTGAAATTTTGTCCTGAATTTGTACACTCACTGTCCTGAATTTGCACCCATGCCAGTTGGTCACCCTACTCTCTGGAGATTCCCTGAGGGATCTTGTCATTTTTCCCCGGTATAGCCTGACCACCAACAACCTATAAATAACTAGTGACATTTAAGCACTGTTTTACCTGATTACTTAAAAAACGCATATCTTGAGATACACTGATTGGATTTTTTACGTTTTGGTCACATTTTGTTACGTAACATGCACTCTGTTTTTCTAACTTAGGGCCTCATTAGGATGACGGGCGGACTTTGCCCGCCCGTCATCCCATCGTAAATCGGGACCGCCCGCCATAAGGGCGGGGGTCCCGGGGGTGCTATTAGGATGTGCCCGGCACAGTGGCGGGCACATCCTCTATTTTCAGCATTTGGCGGGCGGTGCTCTCTGCACCGCCCGCCACAATGCTGAAAATGCACATTCACATTGTCATTTACAAAGCGGCAGACACCGCGCGGTGCCTGCCGCTTTGTAAATGACAATGAAGGGGGGTACCACAGGTACCCCCCATGTGCACACCCCACCTGTACTTCACTCTGGGAGCCCGCAGGGGGCTCCCAGAGTGAAGACCGCATGCCTTTCCGTGGCGGCATCGCCGCCGCGGAAAGGCACTGAAAACCTGACATCATAATATGTCTGGCGGTGTCTATTAGACACCGCCACCATATTATTCCTTTTCCGCCCCGGCCGCAAGGCGACTAGGGCGGAAAAGCGGAGGACGGTCTTTCCGTCCGCCGTGGTCCCCACCGCCATCCTAATATGGCGGGGGGGATATCTGGTTATGATATCGGGCGGATTGCCTCTGCCAGGCTGGCGGTGGCTACCGCCAGCCTGGCGGAGGCAATCCGCCCGATATCATAATGGACCCCTTAGTGTGGAGTCTTTAGGTGGTGTTATCACAGTCTTACTGTATTGAAAGTGTGCACAAATACTTTGCCCATTGCTTCTTATGCTAAGCCTGACAGCTCTGTGCCAAGATACCAGAGGGTGAGCACAGGCTAATTTTAGTGTGTGACAGACTTACCCTGACTAGGACACTGTTTGACATATGCAAATACAGTTGGCCACCAAAAATGTCTTTTAACCGCTTTCAATGTTTTAGCTATTACACGATATCGGACAGTTTTGTAATCATTATTCCAGAATATATCCCGTTATCTTAACTGTTCTGAAGGCAAATACATTTTCCCTTTGATAAAATAATTCATTCTTCTCAACACTGCCTTAATTTCTTCTCTGAGGCTTCTTTATTCATAGACTGTAATTGTGTATGCACTTTTCTTAGGAATGCATCTTCATGAAAAATAGCTATGGACTTTCGAATGGTGGACTCAATGAAGGATTCTCAGCTTCCTTATTTTCACTTTCAGCTTGACTCTGGAGAGACAAAACGTCTCACTTTCCATTGGCTTGAATCTAGTTTATCGTTAATAACAGAACTATACAGGAGAGTAAGGTGAGCTGTCTGTGAATCAGAGCACTTGCTATTTATTTTAAAAACTGTGGATTTCTGGGATCACTGTATACTTCTTTATGTTTGGCACCTAAATAATGATGCCTACATTCTTTAAAAGATCTCTTAATTGCCAAAAGTTTTTTTGTTTGTTTGTGATTGTGCAACTTAATTCTACTAAAGAAATTGTCTGGGAATAATATGCCCCTGGATGTACTTGTCCTGTCACTGGATTTCACTGTGACAAATCCATCCCATAGTACAATATGAAGCATTAATTTCAACAATAAATGGATGCTCAAGATTTGTATGTTATAAAATAAAGGCACGAAAAAAAACATTTCTTCATAAAAACAAAAAGGCTGAATCTCCAAACTACCACAGCAACAAAAACTTACTCTCACTACTAGAGGTCTACTTTAAAAACACTTGGGTTGTCTGCTTGCTCCGAACAGGAAGCGGGTGCAAAGGCATAATTCATAATCCATAATCCACGGGTGGAATGTATATCATAGCACTATCTCTCAAGAAGCAAAATTAAAAGCAGTGAAATGGTGACACAATTCCTTCCAAGGAACACTTCAAAAAGGAATAAAGCTATGAAGAACTAAGATTAGAACAATTACTGCTACAAATGAAGCCCACAAAATCCAAGCAAACTAAATACATGCATAAAACAGTAGTAAGTAAAGTATGATTATTTACTAATACCAAAGGCCTACCCTACCTTGACACAATAGTCAGAACACTTCTGTAAAAATGTAATTAGGAAATAACTGACACTAACTGACTTTAAAAAATCTAAACAACTATCTATCTGTCTATCTATCTATGTATGTATATATATATATATACATATATATATATAAAACACACCCGATTTAGCGTGCTTAAGCCTCTCCTCGCGGCGGGCTCTCAGCGGGATCGCCACCTCCTCAAAATGCACCACTCCTGGTATAATGTTAGTTCCACAAGAACCAGAGCCGAGGCCCAAATAGTGCTCAGTGCTGTATTTATTTGGCACACGAAAAACAAACCCTACGCGTTTCGAAGTACAAACTTCTTGCTCACGCAAACTACGGGAACTAGTGCTTTGCCCAGGGTTAATATGAACCCAGTCAATCCCAGCTCCCTAATCATCTCTGCCTCTACCACCCCCAAGTTGAGCTATCCGGCTTACCTAAAAGCATCCTACAGTTTTTGGGGCTAGCATATCCCCATCTGAGGCCCATATAAAGCTTGTTATTTTCCCCTGCATCTTTTTAATAACCAATTTTACAAATGTGAGAGGGATACAGTTAAAACAATACATCAATTTGAGGAGAATGGTCAACTTAATCAAGTTCACTCACCCATAAAATGTCAAAGGCAAGTTCTTCCATCCAGCGAGTAAAGCATCCACCTCCATCGCCACCCTCCCCAGATTATGCTGGGGTATCGCCTTCAGAGTATTGACAATAATGATGCCCAGTTACTTAATATCTTGCCTCGTGCCTTCTCCTTCCTGTGTAATACTGTCCAACACATCACCTCTAACTTGGAATTATTCACTAGATATCCTGATAAGGCTCCAAATTCCTCCACCAAGCTTTCCACCTTAGGTAAAGTCTGGAGAGGATCTGATGTGTAGATGATCAGGTCATCCCCATACAGCCTGATCTTATTATGAGGTGGAGCAAAAAGGAGTAACCTGAACATCTCTTCTAAGTAGCTGGGGGCACAGCTCAATTTAGATATAGAGCAATAGAGGATAAAAGGGGCAACCCTGCCGAGTGCCTCTGTAGATACTGAAGATCCTGGTCAATGACCCTTTCAGCAAAATTCTGGCAGACACATTTTGATATAACCTCTGGAGCATCAAAATAAAGCAGGGACTGAAGCCCAATACTGTCAATACCTCCCACAAATAAGCCCAACAAACTTGGTCAAAAGCCCTTGGCTGCATCTATTGTGACTACTGCCAAGGGAATTGATCGTGTTGCGGATAGGTCCATACATCCAATCAGCTGCTCAGTAAGCTCCTGAATTTGCCACTTTGGGACAAAGCCCTTCTGATCTGGATGTATTAAATGGGGGGATCGGGGGGGGGGGGTGCTAGCTTGGTCAGTCTCCCAGCCAAAATGTTCATAAGAACCTTTTAATCCGCATTCAATAGGGAGATTAGTTGATATGAGTCAGCCTTCCTAGGATCCTTTGCCAGGTTTAAAACCAATACTATTGTGGCTTCCTTCCATGAGTCAGAAATCTGCACCCTGCCCTGATAAACTGAATTAAATAATGCCTCCTACACTGGCATAATCTCCTGTTTTAGGAGCTTATAAAGCTCTGAGTGATGGCATTCAGACCAGCCACCTTTCTGTTCATAATGCACAACAGGTGATCCCTGATTTCCTCCTGAGTAATCTGTGCTTCTAAACACTCTATGAGCCCAGGGAATTCAATGTCCCCAACCACCTTTTGAGCTTTTGCAACTCTCGGAAGACCTCTTCTGTAAATAATGTTGAAAATAGGGAAACTCGATGTCCCTAAATATCCTTGACTTTATTTGAGAAATCTCCCTGGGGATTGACAACCAGTTCTTTAATGATATTCCTGGCTCTCAACCCTCTCCTTCCATGCCAGTAACGCCCCAGCTCATTCCCCATACTCAAACTGTCTCTTACATCCAGTATGCCACCACTACCTGCACTTCATATCCAACCTGATTTTATAGTTTAACTGCACCTCCTTCAACTGTTTTAATGCTCTTTCCCTATCCAACCCCATGCTCTGCGTTTGCAAGGTAGCCTCCAAAGCCCCCACTACTTGTTACATTGTGGCCAAATCCGCACTTTCCACCTTATTCTTAAAAGTTGCCTGGCTTTGCAGAGCCCCTCGATTAAAAGCTTTAAAAGCATCCCATATTACCCTGAAGGAAGCCGTACCTGCGTTGCCAAGAAACAAATCAGCACTATCTTTTTTAAAGTCAACTCCACCCCGACATCGAAGCGGAGGGCTCATACCAGTTTCTACCTTGAATTTTGCCTATTCTCTGGGCATTGAAGTTAGATAGTGACAGCAGAGTGATCCAAAATATGACCTGAACGATGATTAACCTCTTTTATTTAGACCGCCAAGTTTGTATCGACAAATAAATAATCCAGCCTAAAGTAATGGCCATATTTTGTACTGTGCAATGTATAGCCTCTAATCTGGTCCTTTAGGTGTCTCCATAAATGCCCAACCCTAAATACTGGTGAATATTTCGAAGAGCATGTCTCATCTGGGGTGCTTGAACACAGTCTCTCCGGGTTGCTCTATCTAGAATGGGGTTTAATAGTGTTTTAAAATCACCCCCAAGACCAGCCGGGTTATGTACTTAACTGAATTCTACTCCAATTTTCTACATGATAGGGATCATTCAAGGTTGGACCATAAAACCTGTACACACCAAATAAAAACCAGTACATCTCTTACCTGTCATGGCCCACCTGCCAGAACTATCTGTTTTTGAGCATGTGACCTCCACCCCAGCACATTTCCTTACCAAAATCGCAAGCCTCTTACAGCACTCTGCTTGGGCCAAAACCACAAAACTCTCCAACTATCTGAATCTGGAAAGGAAATCTCTACTCTCACTTGCAATCAAATGGGTCTCCTGCAAAATGATGATGAGGGCAAGGCTTTCTTTAAGATACCGCATCACCAATCTATGCCTACCACGGGTCCTAAGACCATTGACATTTCAAGTTAAAAACATATGTCCTTACCACCGCACATCATCTTCAACAAGATTTAAATTTCACTTCCAATGGACTATCTGGGGCCAGGGAACATAAAAACAACTGCTTGTTGAAATCCAGGCCTTTTTCCGATTGCTCCCCACCCTTTGTCCATTCTGACACCCACCCCAGCTCCCCATCCTGGGGAACCCTCCCAATGCTTGTAGGCATGAAGATGCCTCATGGCCTTCCCCGGGAAATACTAACAGATCACACTCATGACTACTTCAAAACAATGAGCTCCTCCTAACCCCCCCAACACTGCACACCTGGTGTTCAAGGACTTCCTAAAATTGAGGAGGCTGCCCCTTTTCTAATGGTGTCAATCAATGCGTCCACATCTTCCACAGCATAATAGGTAAGAATCTGATTATTCCACATAATGTGAAGCATTGTTGGAAATGTTAGTTTTACTTTTCCTCCCAACTTTTGCAGCTCCTCCGTTCTTCTACTGAGCTTCCACTGCTGCTGGTCTGTCGCTTTGCACACATCTGATTTGAAAGTCAAAACGAACCCTTTAATCACGAAGGAGCCATTTCACCCCCATCTTACCCAAATACCCATCTTTTCTTACTCACTGGGAGCACGTTCTATTTTTAATGCGATACAGATGACTTTGATTTACAAGAGTTATTCATGTTTTTTGGGTTTTCTGAATCAGATGTTTTGAGTTATACATTTGGAGCTATGAAATTTGTTTTGAGTCTCCGTAATTTCATTCTTATTAAATATGAATTATGAAATAGAATTGTGGTGAACATTTGAATTTTTGGATTTGGAAATTGTTTTTTGAATTTTTTGAGAAAGTTTTTCCATTTGAAGTAATTAAACGCTGACCCCTATTTAACGTGCCTATTCCATGATCCCTTTACATCCCTACAGATTAAACAAGCAACCTAGGAACTTTCGAAGGTACCAGACAGACGGTCACTTGGAGGCCGCTCATGAAGTAGGTATCAGGCACCGTGATACCCCTCAATAATGCATTTGTTCACCATAGACCGTTAGACAAGTACACTGAACACATGTTATTGATTTTAGGTGCTCCTACACTACAATGTCCTGATGAAGACCCCAGAATGAGGCATGAATAACCCTTATAATCAGCAGGGTCGAAACGTAGACCACACAACCTTCTTGCATCATAGGATCTAAATAGACTGAGAAACCTATCCTATGTGTGAAGAGATCTAGGGAAATACGGATCTTTTTAGACTGTAAAGGTCTTCTTCTAATTGTAATGTGATTGTGTTATTGTCACACCACCTTTACCCAGTCCCCCACTTACCTCATCACCCCCATCTTACCCAAATACCCTTCTTTTCTTACTCACTGAGAGCACGTTCTATTTTTAATGTGATACAGATGACTTTGATTTACAAGAGTTATTAATGTTTTTGGGTTTTTCTGAATCAGATGTTTTGAGTTATACATTTGGAGCTATGAAATTTGTTTTGAGTCTCCGTAACTTCAAGCTTATTAAATATGAATTATGAAATAGAATTGTGGTGAACATTTGAATTTTTGGATTTGGAAATTGTTTTTTGAATTTTTTGAGAAAGTTTTTCCATTTAAAGTAATTAAACGCTGACCCCTATTTAACGTCGCTGAGCCATTTCTCAAGGCAGCACTCAGGATTGTGTCCTTTATCATGTACGAAAGAAAATTACCTAAGATCTATCTCGCTTTCATTCATTGAGGGTTCCTCCTGAAAGGATTTCTGCGTGCTCTCTTTACCTCCTGTTCTAGATTGATATCTGGTTTATCTTATTAGACTCCATCCCACAACATGGATATTATGACGTTCTTCATATCAGCTTTTTCCTCAGCATTGGGCACATTCAGGACTCTAAGATTGTCCCTCCATGAGTGGTTCTCCACCCTATCGAGATCTTCCCTCAATCCTTTATTTTACTTAGTCAGTAAGCTTATCCCTGTGGTGTTTTTATGACATCTTGTCTGATCGAACCTACCTCCTGCTCCATTACTCTAGTACGCACAGCCAGTTCATCAGGTTTCTGAGCCAAGGCAGAGCTGGAGGTTTAAATGCCCACCTGGTTAGCCTCTGAGTCCTCAAACTGGCTTTTCATCTCTTCTTTTAGGCCCAGAAGAATATCTGCAAGTGATTCCACTGCCCACTTCCTAGCTGTTACTATTTTTCTCTTGCTGGCCTCTCAGAAACTGCTCCTCAGCCAGACCGGGCTCTCCTCCTGAGGCAAGGACTTCGAATCTATTGCTGGTAGCAATCTGACCTTCTCTCTTCATCAACCTTCTCTCTTCTACAAGGGGCCTTATTATGCCGAAGGAGACATCAGGAACAGCTGCAAAAGCAGCTGTGGGATTCTCCATACTTTGGCCCTGTCTACACGTACCTTCTTCAGAGCTTTGTACACTCTGTAGGGCCATTAGGGCTTTGAAGAAATATTTGTGAGAGAGTTATCTTAATCTGATGTGCCAAGACCCTTCTACCCCTTCCAACCGAGCTCCTACCAGGAGACTTTACAGGCTTCCCAATTGTAGATACAGAGGCCACAATACCAGCAACTCCATCCGGCAAACATCGCTGCCTCTTCAGTGGCAGAGATAGCAGAGGTGAATTCTGGCACAGGAATTACCCTTGCAGCAGGAATATTGCTGGTACATAGCATATACCTTGAGCTCTTACTGCCAGTCTGACCACACTAATCCATATATGTGGCACTCCAAGCCCACAGATCTTCTTCTGCTGCCTCCCACTTCCCCCACCTCTGCCTACTACTCCAAGAGCTGGAAACAAATGTGTGCCTCTAAGCATATCACTGTAGTGGGCTGGGAGGCTTTGCTGCTCGCATGCTGACTTATACTGACCCTGTTACAGCAGATGTGAGCCCATGCACAAGCTGCCCTGCAGTGTTGGAGCTTCTGTGCGGCTACCTCCCAGTGCTGGCTGTGGAATGTGTAGAAAACGCTGCTGCATATAGGTGGGGGTCTCCTGTGTGATAACATCAAGCTCTGAATTCAGAAAGGGGCTGCATCAAAAATTCCCTCCAGGTACGCGCTTCAAGTCGGGGCAGCAGCAACGCTACCATGTGGCACAAACCATTCCTCACCCAGGGTTCTCTCAGCCGCTTAGTGTGCGGCAGCCGTGTTCCCCATCATACGTCAACTAGGTGCCAAAAGTCCTATAAACAGTTAAAATTGCAACATATTTCTGTATAAGAAAAATACATATAAAATAAAACATATAAATCTACAACATGCACCTCAATGACAAGACCTAACTATAAAATAGCATAATAAAATACAAATACTAACCTTACTAACAATCTACCACATTCCCCATACACACAATAACCTTAGAAAATACATACAATTAGACTTCTCATTACAAGAGAACAGCAGCGAGGAACCGCCAACTTGAAGAGTTGCTGGAATGCAAAAATTACAACAACAGACTGAAAGAGAAAGCAGGCAGTAAAAAACATAGGGGTGGAATAATAAAAAAAGGGGTGGATTCATAAAAAAAGATTCAGACTATACAAACAAATGAAGAAAACAAATTGAGGGATTGAATATACTTTTTCAATAAAAAGCACAAATGCTTAAAAATGGTAAATACATGTCAAAATATTTTTTATAAATGTGTTACAAAGGTATTTAAATATATATAAAAATAATACTGAAAAATAAACACAAAAACTATGTTTTCACAGTATTTAATATATGAAAAATGGAAGATCATAAAGTTAGATCATTTAAAAAAATTATTATGTTAAACAAATGTAACAAACTAAATATATGTAAAAGTGTATGAAAATTCTAACACAAATATATATGCCTTTGAATATATATGTTAAAAACTTTAATAATGTGTGTTAAAAAAAAAACATACATTGTTGTTTTGTGGAGGCACCATAAAAACTTGCACGTAACTTAATCATCTGCCAAAAATATCATTTACTCAAATCATCAATTTTGCCACTTACAGTGTGAAGGAGAAAGTTCCATACATATTTAGGCCCCAATAAAATATCCTTTAAACCCTATCTTCCTGTCAAAGTTAGTACTCATGAATAATCAACCCAACACAATTATCATTTGTCCCATTGGCTTCTCTCCACCCTCACTCATCCTCTGAAAAGAAAATCAAATGGTAAGTAACAAGAGGCAAGGAAATAAAAACTAATACAAAACCTAGAATATCACAAATTGGCAAGTCTGAGTATGCCCTCATCTTTCTTATGTTCTTTAAAGTGATTGCTTAACCATTCTAGTGGAGTGGTGTGGCTCACTAGTTAGAGGCGGCAGACCCGGAAGCAGAGAACGGCCCGGGACCAGGGTTCAATTCCCGACGCGGCAGGGTCGTGGACCAGGGTCAGCGGTCTCGATAATTCTTGCCTCGGTGCCTACTCTAACCAGGGATCACACTCGTCAACTCTGGGCATTAGCTTGCCTCATCTCTACAATGGCCCCCCACATTCGCCGAGGCTGCCTGGTTTCACCTTGGAGACACCCAGTAGGGACCATCTCACAGGGATAGCCAGGACGGGTTCCCCAGCGGTCTACAGCGCCACGACGCCTCAGGGCAGCAGTGCGCTTTACAAGACACATACATATACATATTCTCTGAAGCCTCTGAAACTCCTTTCTCAAATAAGTTTCTGTTCTTTTTTCCTGGGTCAGGTTTCCTCTTTTGAGTCATATCAGTATGCCCCTATCTGAAACTGTCTTTTTCTTTTCTCAACGAGAAGGGACTCGTCTACTTTCCAATTTTGCTCAAATTCTTTCTGTTGTCTACGGTTGGTCTGCAACTACTCGATCCCCGCTCTAACTCCTGATCTTTAGTCTTCTAGCAACTTGAAGTCAACTTGGGGGTTTTGCCCTCTGCTTTTTTCCTTCCTACTGGGGCCTATTCCTGGAGGCACTTTCTGCATAGGCGTTACTGTGTTGCCAGCAAAGTGGCTACTGGAAGGGGTTGCCCATACCTGTGGCAGTCAAGAACTGTGAAGCCCTGGGCATCTGGTCCAACTCACAGCCAAGGAGTGTCCATCAGCCGTCACTTCTGTGACAGTTTACGATGTCCCCAGCACAGTCCAAGTCTGAAAAACATTGAACCAGACCCAGCTCTGCTTCAAGCAGTACATGTGGACCAGGCCCAGGCCCTTGTTCAGACCGTTCAACCATCCACAGCCGGTGGTAGGTGTAACTGCAGGGCGGTGACATAGGGAGGGGGAGGGGCAGAGTGGGGGGTTGTAATGTATGGATTACGGACTTTAACAGGTAATTAAACATACAAATAAATAAAACGAATTTCGTGGCGCGCACTGCATCGCATTTGGTGATGCAGTGCACACAACGAAATTTGTTCAACAGCAGACACAAGAATTACAACAATTCAGAGATGAAATGTTGGCTTTACGTCAAGGCTTAACGTTTAGAGTTGACAATGTTCAAATGATATTGTCAACCACCCAACGGTTCTCTGGGGATCCAAATAAATGCGAGGAGTTTATTGACCCTTTGAGTGTACCTTTTGCCTCTTTCCCTGCTGAGTTTTCACAAGATCGGCTAAGGTTGGATACTAAATCAGTGCATTATTTGGACCAACTTTAGCATGGACTACCCCTTTAGTGGCTGCAGAAGCCCCCAATCTCAGTAATTATGCAACATTCTTGACTTCTTTTAAACTAATGTGTGAAAGACCAGATTTGGAATATTCCACAAAAGAAGTTATCTGTGAAATTCAGCAAGGAAATCAAAATGTCTGGTCTGAGTAATCTGCTTCTGTCAGTTGTCAGCTGAGACGTCCTGGGTAGAAGGTATCCTGATAGAAGTGTCAAGGAAGAAATTAAAGATGAGCTTGTCCATTCAGCCCAATCGAAATCTTTTGCCACTTTAATAGGGCCCTCTCTCTGAGAGTGAAAGAGAAGCTCAGCGAATAACAGGCCCATTTATGTATGGTGAATCCTCAAAGGTCTTTGGGAAATGCCAGTTCCTGTCCTTTTTAGAAGGAAGGATGGTAACATCTCAAGTCCCTTTCGTTGGAGTATCAGGTGATCAACATGTTCCGCTTTTTCTTTTACCAGTAGTTTTGGATATTCCTGACAGGAAAAGAGTGAAAGAAACCTAGCATTTCTAAGTTGTGGAGCAAGTGGCTTGTAACTTTATGAGGGCTGGGCTAGGAAAAAAAACATGCCACGGATTACAAAAGAATTGCAAGAACAAGCTCAGACTTTTGAATGGTATGCCCTTAAATTCGGGGTCAGTTTAGGAAATTACCATACTGATCAGAATGAGGTTTGGTTAACATCAGAAAGTAGTCTCTTAGATGTAATACCATCTGGGAAACTAGAACAATCTCCTTAGCTTCCCAATTTTGCCATGGACATTGTTACTCTTCAGTAGTCTATTGGGCTTTGAAGTGAATGATTTATGTACAAGACTCAAGTAAAATAAACCTTCCCCAAGGATTTCCTGCTCAATACTGTTCTTTATCCGGCCTTTCTGAGAAACCACAAGAGATATTCTTACCTCCTCACAAAGAGTTTTATTGTGCTACTCTCACTGGACCAGGAGCTACTGTACCTTTTGGAATGGTTTTTTCTCTGTCAGAGTTCGAGAATGAGACCCTATGGCAATATCTGCAGGAAAACTGGCAAAACAGTCTCCACTCAATCTGCCTCTGCTGCTGGAGCATCACTGTTCTTCATTCCTTAGAAAAAAAGACTTTAGAGGAATAAACAAGGTCACAATAAAAGAGAGATATCCTCTTCTTTTAATCAAGAACTTTTTACAGTCTCTAAGAAATGCCAAAATATTCAATAAATTAGATCTTTGTGGAGCCTACAATCTTCCCGGAATAAAAAAAGGCGAAGAATGGAAGACTGCTTTTCGGACGCCGTTAGGCCACTTTGAGTACCATGTAATGCCTTTTGGCCTATGCCATGCACTTTACATTTTTTAACGTTTTATGTATCACATTTTTTCTGACATGCTGAACCAATTCGTCGTTGTATACCTTGACAATATCTTTTTATTCTCCAAACATCCTCTGTTACACCACGAGTACGTCAGTCAAGTATTAATCAGACTGCATCAAATACACTCTATATCTAACTTGAAAAATGTAAATTCAACCAATCGGAGGTGGATTACTTAGGTTTTCGAATAAATAGTACTGGCATCTCCATGGAACCATGTAAAGTATCATCCATTTTAGACTGGCCTTCTTCTAGCAACAAAGAGGTACAGGGTCTCCTTGATGTGGATACTTTCTACCTGTGCTTTATTGATAATTTTGCTCAGTTAACCTGAAACATCACCTTGTACTTAAGAAGAATATAGTTAGGCCCGACTTTCAGTGGAACTCTTTAGCTGAGAAAGACTTTCAAGCACTAAAGCCTACATTTGCTCGCACTCCTATTTTACACCACCCCGATCCAACAAAATCTTTTTTCGTTGAGACCGATGCCACTGATAGAGCTAATGGAGCAGTCCTTTTACAATTTCAAGGAGATGATGAGTTGAAACTTCCAAACTTGTACTTCTTCCATATCCTGTTAGGATCCGACAGGAATTATTTAGTCGTGGAATGGGAGCTATTAGCCATTAAAACAGCTTGCTGGGAATGGAGACATTTTTTGATGGAACCATTTGAAATTCACACCCACCACCGCAATCTCTAATGTCTCGCGAATACGTAGTGGAGGAACAGTCAACACTCACATTTCTGGTCCTAAAAGCATTCTGGCTGATACTCTCTCATGAACATATCCGGAAACTCAATCAAACTTTGGTCAGTATGATTTTCCTCCACAAAGGGTCATTGAAGTTTCCCAAACCTTCCTTGAAAAGATTCTAAATCTGTTATTCGAAGTTCTCTGGGAAAGAGTAGAAATCAATGTCTGGATCTGTAGGTAAAAGAGGCAAATTTGTCATTAAAGGAAAATTCCTATTCATACCATCCAAAGGCCTGAGAGTTCAAGCCATGATTCTCCAGTAGTTGGTCATATGGGAATGAAGTCTACATTGGAGCTCATTCTTTGATCCTTTTGGTGGGCATCCATTTGCTGTGACACTGAGCTCTATGTTGGGACCTGTCCTATATGTGCTGAAGGGAAATTGGCTCATTCCTGTTCCCTTAGGCCATTTGCAATCTCTACCCATTCCACCAGAACCTTGGCATACAATATCTACCGGCTTCATCGTTGCTCTGCCTCCTTATAAAGGGAATCAGGTAAAAAATGGCTTATTTCACATCCATCAAAAAAGACTTTCTGCCAAGTTATGGGGACAGACCTTTTTTCAGGAAGTTTTGCTTTTGCATGGTGTGCCCCAGATTATTGTGTCTTATTGTGGCCCTCAGTATATCTCCCATTTGAGAAAATCTTTTGCAAATCTCTTCAAATTGATATGGCTTTGCCTTCTCATTTTCATCCCCTGGCCAAGTTATGGAATGCTCTCCCCTGCCATCTAAGGTCCAATCCGGAACTGCCCTCCTTCCGAAAATAACTGAAAACATTCCTGTTCAATAAGTAAAGCTTCCCCCGGCCCTCATGCCTCGCTAGACAGCATCCTTAGTCTTAGCGCTTGGACGCCCCGGGCAGCTATGTGCGCTTTATAAGAATAATTTTCATTTCATTTCATTTCACTAATGGTGAGACTGAACGATTGAACAAAGGGCTGGAACAATATCTCCAAAGTTTATGTAACTCTACTCAAAGGGACTGTTCCTCATTTGTGGTTTTAGCGGAATGTTCCTATAATAATTCCCTTTATAGTGACACCAATTCTACCTCATTATTCTGCCTTCAGGGTCTCAATCGTTGTACATTTCCTTCTGGTTTTCAGAGTTCTGTCATGGTGCCTGCTCCAGCCAGTTCTGTTAGGCATCTAAGAAGCAAATGTAGGTTTATGCTGAATCCCATCACATCTCTTCTCCTTCCTACAACATGGCCGATAAAGCCTGAGACTCCTCTAAGTATTTACTTTCTCATCTCTCCCACAATAAATTTAGGCCCTTTTAAAGTTGTTTAGATCATCAATCCAGTTGCCTAAGAAGTACAGTTACCCTTTTAATGGAAGATCCACCCTGTTTTTCACACCTCTCAATTGGAGCCGTAACGAGTTGATACTTTTCGGCATTTATTTTCTTTGCTTCCTCCTGTTTTGATCAATGATGAACCTGAACACAAGGTCCAGGAGATTTGTGATTCTCAAATATTTCTTGGCCGATTGCTATTTTTGATCCATTAGAAGAGATACTCTCTGAGTGAATGTTCCTGGGAGCCTGCCTTCTCTGCTCATCCCCTATTTTGGTCGATCACTTCTTCCGTAGGTTCCCGAATAAACCCTAAGCTTCTGGTGAGGGACATACCGTTGCATCCTGCCTAAGGCCCACAGCTGTGGCCATGTCGCACAGGTGGGGCACACACGCCTGAGGAAGCAAAACAGATCGTGGGGGAGACCCCAGAGCCATGGAGGGGCTGCTGTAGTCCTTCTGGACACTTACCTCAAGGTGGCCAGCCGGTGTGTCCTGGGACACCAGTCTTCTTTCTGGGGGCTTGGTTGGAGACAGCCGTAACATCTCCATAGAGATTCTTCTTGCTAGACTACTCTAGAGAGGATTTCTGGAAAACGTTATGCTGCGAATACAAGATGGTGGTTCCTACATTGAATTCTATGAATCCCTCCCAATTCAACATAGTAACCTAATTCCCTGTGAAGTATTTCCTGTTTTTCATCTATTTAAGGAGGAGTTTTTGCACAGTCTTTGTGCTTCAATGCTTCCAGAATTACCATAGAGTGTTCTAGTACTCCAGAGCTTTCTTGGGGTTATTCTGGAATTGACTGTCTTCCTTCCTGTGTTGCTGTCATTTTCCCTTTTGTCTCAAGTTGGTCTGAATCTTATCCATCCCTGACCTGACACTTGATCTGAAGTCTTACAGTGCCTTGAAGTCATCTTGGAGGGTTTTGCCCTTGTGTTTTTCCTCGCTGCTGGGGCCAATTCCTTGTAGCACTTTCAGCTAAGACTCTACTGTGTCAGCAACAACGTTGCTACTGAAAGGAGTAGCCCATACCTCTGACAGTGAAGAACTATGAAGACCCGGCATCAGGTCCAAACCGCAGCCAGAGACTCTCCGTCAGACGTCAGCTCTGTGACAGTCAATATAAATGATTTACGTAAACTGTTACTTTTTTGTGAAAATATATGTTTAAAAAACTGACATGTTTAAAAAGCATGAACTAACTTTCTCTTAATACTAAGTAAAATATTAATAATGTCAATACCAACCTAACAACCTCAAACAAACAATATTTTGTAAAGTTAAAGTTATATTTGCTAATCCCACTCCAAACGTAACCCCTTTGGGGAAGTGCTGGACTTTGGGGGTGGGGGGATGGTTAGATTTACTATTTGTATTTGTATTGTTTCACCCTGACAAGGGTTGTGGTTATTATTTGAGGTGGGTACTCACCCCTTACAACTAATACCCCAGTTTCCTACAAATGTTTTAACATGTTTTCTTTGCATATATTTTTAACTTTGTAATTATTTTATTACATAAAAAATATTAATATTTTTATACATGCAATCCAGATATCATATACATAGCTTAATTTTTAACTTTTTGTTTTACATTTTTGGGATTGAAGTGCATTGTTTAAAATATAAAAAACATAATATAGTTATATTTTATTGTCATTGAGCTCTATTGACGTTTAGTCTATTTTTTATTTCTAAATTTCTATCAAGACTCCATTTTTTACCACATATACATGGTTTTAGTCTTTTTTCCATAATATGGGTTTGCAGCCATCGCGGTCACAGCTGATGGAGGCTTTTGTCGGGTAAGGTAAGACTTTTTTAATTTTACTAAGAATTTTATGGTTTAGTAAATTCGTGAGAGGGGGGGCCAGATCCTCCCATAATTTGATGTAAAACTCATTAGGGAGCGCGTCTGGTCCAGCTGCTTTCCCTCTCTTTAAATCTTTCAGTATTTCAACTACCTCCTCACTGGTAATCGGGGCATTCAACCTCTCTTTTTCTATATTTGTTATCTCAGGGAGTTCTAAATGATCTAAGTACCCGTTTAGATCATCACTTGATGGAAATATCTCTTCCGTGTATAATGAAGAAAAAAATTCAGTAAACTCTTTCTTAATTACCGATTCCTCCGAACTTAAGTCGGATCCGTCTTGGGGGAGGATGTTTAATATCTTGTTCCTGTTGTCTTCTGTCTTAGTTTTCCACGCTAGGAGTCTGCCACATCCCTCACCATATTCATAGTTAGCTAATTTGCTTGCTTCCCATTTCTCTCTTAATTTGTTTTCTAATACCCCTGTTAGCCTTTCCCCTTGAATTTCCTTATCCGCCACCAGTTCTTGTTTTATTTCTGGGTCAAGTTCCATTTCTATTAAATGCTCTAGGTTTTGGATCTTGGTTTCCAGCGTTTCGATTTCTTGTTTTGATTTCTTTGATTTATGTGCCGATAAGCTGAGTATTTTCCCCCTTATGACAGCTTTGTAAGCATCCCATCTAACCTGCGGTGATGTTTCCTCCCTATTTCTCTCAAAATACTCAACTGTATCTATTTTAAGTGTTTCTAGGATTTGTGGGTCATTAAGAGTACAACGGTCCACAGTCCATCTCCCTGCCTCATGTCCCCCGCCCAGGTGAATTTTTAGTAGAACGGCTAAATGGTCTGAGAGTAATGCTGGCAAATGTTTAATTATATTTATTTTATCAGTTAGTATTTTATCCATCAGGAAGTAATCGATTCTAGATTGTATATTTAACCTTTTATTTTTGAATGTGTAAGGACATCTTTTATCCCCTTTCTTCTTCCATGCATCCACCAACCCCAAGTCTCTCTATAGATTCCCAGCCATTCCCTCATTTTGGGTAAATTTCCTTGTTTCGTTGGGGGGCGACGATCTAACTTGGGATCGGGAATTAAATTAAAGTCGCCTCCAAGTATAACTGGGGGATTGAATGACAATAATTGGGAAAACAGGTTCTGTAAAGGGGAGGGGTCATCTAAATTGGGCCCGTAATAACCTGCTATGGTGTATGGTTTATTATCGATTCTCACTCTAGCAATTGCCCATCTGCCCTTTTTGTCCACCTCTGTCTGTTCTATTTTGGCTTTTACAGATTTCTTGAAGAGTATGGCAATTCCTTTTACAACACATTCCTGGTCAGTACAGACATAGCTATCTACCCAATGTAATTTTCTTATAATTTCTTCCCATTCCTTTTTTAACAGGTGGGTTTCCTGCAAAATTATAATCTCACTGTCCTCCAACCTCAGATATTCCAGGATTCTTCGTCTTCTACTTGGTAGTCTAAGCCCGTTAACATTCCAGGTTAAAATGTTCACGGTTTTCCCCATTTTTTCCTCATTCCTTTCCTTGCCATTCTATGTTTGCCAGTTGTTGGGTTCGTCCGGCCCTGATATCTCCTTTTATTTTCCTTCTTACATTTTTGAGGATATTTTTTCAGTATTTTTTTCCCTATTTTGCTCCTCACCCATGTGCGTTTTTTTTGTTTTATTTTCATTGTGTGATAAAATGTCCCTCCCTGGGGAAGCCTCCCTCCTTTCCTTTCGGGCCTCATCTTAGCCCCTTTTTGAGCTCCGTGGTTTCCCCTTTCTTTAAGAGTAATGCCCTTCTATCTGTATTTTCATACACTTTCTTTTAAGCTTACATATCGTCTATAGTTAATGTCACCATTTTTTAAGACAACCTGTCTTCACTTTATAGAATTAAGGAATTAAGAATGAACCCCAGACTCCATTCTCACTTGGTCCTTCATTTGCTCCAAGAAATTTGCAACCTCCGCTGGTTCTCTTATATTGTGCATTTTATTGCGCCACATTATTCGGAGGGCGGCGGGAAATTTCATTTGAACTGTAGCCCCTAGGCTTTTTATTTCCTGCATATATTGACCTAACTCCCACTGTCTGTCCTGGGTAGCTTTGGAAATGTCGGACCGAATCCTGAAAGTCCAATTTTCTTTTGAGTGGGGCCCATTTTTTAGAGCTTCCCCCAAAAGTCTCTCTTTGATTGTGTATGTTTTGAAATTTATCAAGATTTTTCTTGGGTTCTTCCTTTCTTTTCTTTTTCCAAAGGGATCTCGATGCGCTCTCTGAATGTCTTCCTCCAGTCCTATATCCTTTGTCCACGGAAAGAATTCGTTAAGTAGCTGTACAACCCATTTTTTGATATCTGTCCCTTCTTCTCCTTCCGGGACGTTCAGAACTCTCAGATTGTTTTTCCTTGCCTGATTCTCTAAAGATTCCAACTTCTCACTCATGGTCCTACCGCTCTCTTTCATCGCCCTTATGTCCTTTTCGTTTTTTTCCACCTTTTTGGATAAACCTTCGACTACGGACTCCACCTCAGTGACCCGATCATTAAGGGCAACCAATTTGGTGTCTAGTGCTTCACATATCTCATGAATTTTGCCTTGATTCAGTTCTGATACCGCAAATTTAGCCCTCATTTCGTCTAGCATTTTTTCCAATAATTGATTTGTCGAGTCAAGCACCTGAGCTGAGGTTTGACCCTGCGCCTCGATGGAACTGATATCTTTGAGAGCGGGATCAATTGATTTGTTGGGTGCTGGAATTGTGCGGAGGTAACTTCTTTTGAGGTCAGATCTTCCTGTGTCTGCAATTTGGTAGCCATGTCGCTGCCTTGGATAAGTTCCACTTCTGTTTCCACTTCTGTTTCCGCTTCTGTTTCTTCTACTATAGCGGGCTCCATTAGTGAGATGTATTGCAGTGCTGGTTTTAAATTATCAAGCGAGCTTGCCTTTGTGTCTACTGGTGTAGATGCCGCTGGAATATCCGCAGAGTATGTTACTTCTTTAGGTCGTTTATCTCCGGTTAAAGACACCTTATTTTGCTCCTGTACCTTGAAGAACGATCTGAGAGAAGGAGTTACTCGCGGAACAGGGTCTTGGGTGCTCCCGATTTTCCCTGTTTCCTTGGGGGTCTTCCTCTTATTATAGAAATTATTTGAGTCGGATTTAGTTGTTTTCCTTAATTTTCTTTTAGTGCTACGTGGGGCAATAGGTTGTTTAATGTCTATAGAGGTTGTGTTTGAGGCTTTAAGAAATTGTCTATTTCTCAGGCAATAGCTCGATCTTCCTCTCTCCAATTCTCTCTCCAATTCTCCCTTTTTTATTACTTCTTCGCTTTGTGCCCCCTCAAGCTGTGGAAGTGATACAGCCTCTCTATCCTTTCTGATTTCCACACCATTTGCCACCACCTTCTCAAGTTTATTTTTCTCCTCCTCAGTAGTGTCAGTGCTACTAACGTTTGTCATCAGCTGTTCCACTTTCTCTTGTCCAGGAAGCTGGCCTGCTCCTTGTGAGCCCTCGCCTCTATGCATGTGTTTCACCGCAGGCCTCCTCTCTACTCCTTGTGTGCTTGCATTTGAGTGCTCTGTTCTACCCCTATTTTCCCTTCTATTTTTCCCTCTCCTTAGTTGATAACCAACTTCCTCATCCCCCGTCAGCCCCCGTGTCTCTCCCTTGCACTCCTCACCTCCGTTCCCACTGTTTCGTTTTCTCAGGAGCTTGGACTTTCTAGCACTGCCACTGCCTCTGTAGCTGCCACACGCTTGGATGACCTCTCCTCCAGCCGCCGGTGTTGTGCTGACGCTGCCACCTTCGCCCCGGGACAGAAAGAGAATTCTGCTCGCGGCTTTCTTGCAAGCTCTACGAGCCTCCCGCGCTGCGCTCCACACTCCAGTGTACACACTGGGAGGAATCCTCCGCTCCCCCAAATGGACAGGCACGAGATCCCCAACACTAGACCCTGTCTGCTGGCAGTTCGCAGGACCCGCTCGGCGAGGCTCCCTGAACGGACCCGCTATCTTCAGTGGCGGCATACAGGTACGATACTTTTCTCTTGAGTCAATAGGCGTATTTTCATGGGTTGCCTAGGACTGGTTTTTGCTCTTAAAAGCTCTTAAAAGCCTGCACAGACATATTCAAAGTATAACGGAGGGCATTTTCTCCAATAATTTTCCTTTTTCACCGGAGCCACCACGGAGCTCCCGACCTAGCTACTTAGCTGGCCGCCATCTTCCCACTATAGTCTATATAGAGGGGGGGAAACTTCCTGAATCCTGGAACGATGCGACAATAAGCATCCTGTTAAAACCAGGTAAGGACCCAGTAAAATGTGAATCCTATCGACCAATAAGCCTACTGAATTGTGATTATAAGATCTTCACTAGTATTTTAGCGAAAAGGCTAGGGAAAATTGCGGGTAACCTGATAAATAAAGATCAGAAAGGGTTCGTAAGAGGCAGGCACCTGCAAGATTTAACACAAGAACTCATTATGTCCATAGATATTGCCACAAGTGAAAATATCCCATTAACTATAATGACTGTAGACGCAGCTAAGGCGTTCGATAGAGTGAATTGGACATTTCTGAACGCAACCTTAGAGAAATATAATCTAGGAAAAAACTTTCAGAGTGCAGTTAAAGAGTTATATCGGGCCCCAAAAGCTAAGGTTTTAATCAACGGTAATCTAACAGAGAATATCTTAATAAATAGAGGGACCAGACAGGGGTGTCCCTTATCGCCAATTCTATTTAATCTATACATTGAGCCCCTGGCAACCAAACTCAGAGCTCATAAAGAAATAACCCCGTTTATATACCATGCATGGGAAAAAAAAATAGCATTGTACGCGGATGATCTGATGATATTTACTAGCAATTATGCAGGCTCTTACAACGCAATCGAGTCATCTTTAAAAGAGTTTGGGAAGATATCAGGTTACCAACTAAATATAGCAAAAACAGAAATTATGAGTTGGAACACTCAAGTAGATAGCAGCTTTTCTAGGGAAAAAATCAAATATTTGGGAATAGAACTGATTAAAAATATAGAAAAGGTACCCTGTATAAATTTGGTTAAAACAATGGGAGAGGTAAGAAGAATGTTAAAAACGTGGGGAGGTCTTCCCCTAACTTTCCTGGGTAGATCTAATCTAATTAAAATGTCGATCTTACCAAAATTCACATTTCTGTTTAGTGCAATACCCTTAGAATTTAAGAGGGAAACTTTGAAAAAAATACAAGGGGAGTTAGCGAGTTTTATCTGGGCGGCAAAAAGCACAAGAATAGCCTGGAACAAATTACGAAGATGTAAGGCAGAAGGAGGAATTGCTAGTCCTGACCTTTTTGAATACTATAGGGCCTTTCAATTCAAGCATACAAGGATCCTATTAAGCAACTCTGATATATATCCAGAACATCTCAAAGCAATGACGGAAAACATGGGGCATTACTTATTTAAATTCGGGCATCCAAAGTACTTTAAAAAAATCAAACTGAAGACGCTAAGATCGGCGGCAAAACTTTGGTATCAGATAAGGAGCACTTTGAACATACAATATTACAGTGAGTTCGCTCCAATTTGGGACTCTCCGGGAACCCCAGATTGCCTAAAGGATAATTTGGCTAAACCCCTGAAAACAGCAGGCATCCAAGTTTGGGGCCAACTTATGGTGGATAACAAGATAATTGACTGGGAAACCTTATCAAAGAAAACAAATGCATCTCTTTCAAAATTTAAGTTTTACCAACTTACCAGCTGGGCAAAAACAATCAAAGAGAAAAACACAGGAAACAAGACAATTGAAACAGAGATGATAAAGAATTCCCAAAAGAAAAAAGAAATAGCATCATGGTACTGGGCCCTTATTACAGCAGGGGAGGAGAACTTCCTAATTCCAGAGGCGACCTGGGGGAAAGAACTGCCGTCGCTGGATCTTCAAAACATGTGGCAAGTATCTATGGGTAAATGCTGGGCAATTGTGAAATCTGCTGCTCTAAGGAGAAATCACATCTTTACTATTCACAGAGCCTATTGGACACCAAAGAGGTTATCCAAATTCAGTGGTCCAAATATGAAAGCATGTCCCAAATGTGGACTAATAGGTGCGGATGATGTACACATGTTCTGGCGGTGCCCCCAGATCGATGACTTCTGGCAGGAAGTGAGTAAAATCATAGAAACCGTATTGAAGAAGCCAATATCTGTAAGTATGGATCTTGTTATTTTTGGGATTAAAAGTCAAGACGGGGCGAATATTCTAACACTTAAGGAACAGAATCTTTTGTTTATATTGATATTATTAGCTCGCAGGGAAATATGCATTAAATGGATAAAACCGGTTGCTCCAACACATTTGGAATGGGTGGCTTCTATAAACAAGATAAATAAATGGGATAGAAAAGGCAGACCTAGTAGGAAATACAGTTTTTGGGAGCTCTGGGAAGGTTCACAATATATAAATTAATAGGTCACGTGGAACATTATATGTCAAGCTTACACATTTCCAATGATTATGCAATGGAAAAACAAGATACACAAACATCATGCTTGTGTGAGTGGCCAGGGTGGTCAGCTCCCCCAGTTCGATCTTGAAAGTGTTAAGGAGAGAAGGGGACTCCACTCTGAAAACCGCGAAGCCAAGTCATATTACCTAAGGGTCGTATAGGAACAGAAATCAGAGAAATGGGTCCCTGATAACTCCAGTAACACGTTATTGCAGAATGAGGATTAAAAAAAAAAAAAAAAAAAAAAAAAAAAAAGAATTTTATGGTTTATTGTTAGTATTAATGAGTATATGAGCATTTTAGCGTATCTATTTGTGTTTTTGATGTAGGGAGTGTTATTAAGTGTAACATGTACAATGTAGATATCGGTTTGGTGTAACGCTTTGTCAGAGGTGAATGTAAATTCAAATTATTTAAAAGTTTTGACACATTTGAGGTTACTGTGCTATTTTTCGTTACTGTTATTTTGGTTGGTGTTAGGTTAGATACTAGGTTTCAGTGGTTTCATGGATCTTCCTAACAGCTTGTATTTTATCATGTGTTTATTATGTGTGCAGTGTGTATTAAATGTTAAATATGTGTATGCAATTTATTTGTTTTTTTAATGTTATTTGTAGAGAGGAGATGCTTTTGCCTGGGGTTTTTATTTTGTATTCTGTTGTTTGATTTTGATTTTAGAGCTATGCTTTCATATATTGTTTTATCCTATTTTTACTATTATTTCTTTGGAGCATTTTTCTTTGTTTTTCTGGAATTTTACAGATCTGTACAAGTGCATTAAGGTGTTTTTTTGATGCATTTATTTTTCGATTGATTTTTGCATTTTTTGAGTTACCTTTTGTGGATTTAGATTGGCATGAAAGGATTATCAAGGTGGCTGAATTGTGAGTATTATTTAAACTGATTGTATTTGTGGCTGGGAATGTTTTATATTTATATGTTGTCATTTCTATTATTATGTTTAAGTGTACATGGATTATGATTTTTTAATCACTTATGTTTTTTTTGTGTATGGTGCTTAATATTTTGAAATCTACTGCTTGATTATAATTGAGGAAAATATATTTTATACCCTCATTTGAAAAAGAGGATTGTGTTCTTTGGTTGGTGTATTTTGTTTGTTTATAGTAGTGTGTATGCAGTGTAGCCTAAGTAGTCTAGGGATGGTAGGCCATTGTAGGTTAACCCCTCCCATGCTCATGACGAGCTGAGCTCGTCATGAGCCTCAGCGCTCCGGTGCTCATGACGAGCTGAGCTCGTCATGGCCCGTGGAACGCTCAGGTGCGGGGAGAATTCCCCTGCTGTGCTGAAAGTTCCACGGGGGCCGGTGCACCTGTGACTAGCTCAGCTCGTCATGAGCATGGGGGCGCTGTGCCCGCCCCTTCCCCCAGCACAGCGGGGGAATTACCCCAGCAGCGAAGGGGTTAAACATTTTAAAACGTTTTTCATGCATGTGTAGTTTTTGATTGTTTACTCTTGGTTTTAATGTTTGTGATAGGAATAGGGATTGTTGGAATGTTTAAGATTTGGTAGCTCTGTTCTCTTTTAGTATTTAAATGAACGGGTATCTGGTTGGGTAGTTTTTGCCAATTGTGTCTTGAAAAGAGTTAGTCCACCCTTCTACACCATTGTTTGTTTAAATTCTTTGTTGGGGGTTCTTTTATATACAGTCCAATATTTAATGTGGAACCTGGCTTGATGTCTGTTTACCAGAGTGGTAGAGGAAATTAACCCAGACGACCTTGAAATAATTTAAGAGTAAGGTTAGTTACTCCCTGTTTCATTGTAAAAATCAGAATCTATTAGCTGGGTGCACTATATTGTTACTTCATTGTGTAACACAAATGCTGGGGAAAATATTTTTTTAATTTGGAATTAAAATGGTGTTTTTTTAGGAGGTGCCATATGGCTCAGTTATAGTGGAAAGAGCACCCTTGTAGGTGTGAGTTTGGATATATTTGGGATAATGTGTGTATCATAGTAAACTCAAAACCTATGATTATTTTCATTGCCACATATTTGCCACATTATTTTCTATTATATTAAACATTTCTTAGTAGGTGTTTTGTTTGGTTGTCTATTGGGTAGTTAGACAAATAACAATGGTATATTATTCATGCACTTGTCCGTTGATGGTATATGATTGGTTGAAATGTGGTAGACATGTCTTGAAGGTGCCTTCCAGTAGCCATATGGAGGATTTTTTTCATGTTTGCAGGTTTTGTTCTGTAGGAAACATTGAAATTGTTTTTTCTTTCTTTAGATTGTCATATAGTAGGACATTATTTTCTATATGGGCTAGTAATAGGTTGTCAGAGAAGACTACTCCTGCAAAGACTTTAAAGTTTGGGTTTGCTATTTTGTCTGTGTGTCTTTTTCTACATATGCTTTTTTTAAGTTAGGCACAGTTGGCAATTGTGCCCAGTGGGTTAGGATTTTGTAGTGAACCCTTTTAGTACTGTTTCACTTGGAGCTCTAGAGCTTGAGGAAGCTTCCTTGAGGTCTTACTCTTGAACTATATTTCTGACCTCTATTACTGGTTATATTAGTTATAAGTAAAAGAGTGTGAATTTTGCATAATTTGCTTTTGCATAACTACATGAAATTCTGCAAAAGATATCCAAAACTGGCATTTAGCAGTATATTTTAGGAGAAAATGTATCCTTGTGTCCACTTTGGACACAGGAATGCATTGAGAGTGCACTAATTTAGTGTTTGATGGCCCTGAAGAATGCTTTGCTTGTGTTAGTTGCTATGGTTTTGTTGATCGTGTAGAAGACGAAGTTAGATGTAGTGGTTGTGGATCTTCATGTGGAGTGGAGTGCCTTAGCTTGTGTAATGTTATCAGGGAGACGGCTTGTATTGATCTGGTGATGATGATGAATTTCTTAATGTCTAGAGTGTAGATAAGCCTAAGATTTTAGTGGATTATGAAGGTTGTTCAAAGAAGGCAAATTAGATGAGGTCAGGGATTTCTTCTATTCTGGTTTGGGGGTTCAGTTAGTCAGGTGAAGGAAGTTTGTCTAAAACACTAAGGGGGTCATTAGGATGACTTTGCCCGCCCGCCATCCTCGTGGTAAAAGGGACCGCCCACTATAGGGGCGGGGGTCCGGTGGGGGGTATTAGGATGTGCCCCCCATAGTGGTGGGCACATCCTGTATTTTTAGCATTGTGGCGGGCGGTGCTCTCTGCAAATGAAAGGGGGTACCACAGGTACCCCCTGTGTGCAACCCCACCTCTCCTTCACTCTGGGGGCCCGCAGGGGGGCCCCAGAGTGAAGACTGCATGCCTTTCCGTGGCGGCATCGCCGCTAAGGAAAGGCACCTAAATACAACCATCATAATATGGCTGGCGGTGTCTGATAGACACCGCCACCATATTATTCCTTTTCCGCCCCGGCCGCATTGCGACCGGGGCGGAAAAGCGGCGGACGGTCTTTCCGGCCGCCGAGGTCCCCCCGCCATACTAATATGGCGGGGGGGAAAACTAGTGTGGATGTCGGGCGGATTGCCTCCGCCAGGCCAGCGGTGGCTACCGCCAGCCTGGCGGAGGCAATCCGCCCTACATCGTAATGGGCCCCTTAGCCTGAGAAGTGTCAGGAGAGGGGTTTGAATAACTTCAGTGTTGATGGGTCGGTAAGGGTGCAGGGCCAGGAAGAGATGTGAGCTGTCCCCTGCCTGTTTTGTGTGCTAAATGCTGTAACTGCAGGGAAGAGGATGTCAAGAATGTGTGTGGAGGTAGATGTAAGGCATATTTCAGAGAATACATTTAGGATAAGTTATGTCATGCTACCTATGTCAGGTTTGTAGGTGACTGCAGTACTGTGATGAGCACGAGTTGATAGAATTGTGCTGTTTGTGATTTGTCAGTGCTACTGAGTGATTTGTGAATGAGGTTCCCAGTGTTAGCTATTTAGGAATGGTGTTTTTGTTTGCATTGTCTATGTCTGTGCAAGGCTTGATATGTGGAGCTGTGCAAAATGTGTTAGGCACATGCTGCTTTTTTTGAGTGGTGTATGTCTGAACAATAATTGATCTGATAAATTGTGCAAAACATGAAAGGCACTGGCGCAGCCAAGCTGCTGAATGCTTAGCACAGTAGCAGGGGATCGGACCCTAATCCCACTTTGGTATGAATTAGCCTAAGCAGGTTGTACCCTTTCCCTTGTCTTCATTTGTAGTTTGCTAAGAAATTTCAGGTGACGGGACCTCTTGCAAGGATACCAGAAGAATGGTGCAGACAGCTCTAATTTGCTTGGTGGGAGATTGAAGGAGGACCACGCCAGGCATCTGGCCAATGTGGTTGATGCGAAGGATAACATCAAAAGCCTAGGGGTATGGCTGGACAAGAGTCTCTCACTCAACACCCAGGCCACAAAGCTCTCAGCCATCTGCTTTGGACTGCTGAGGACACTGAAGAAAGTTCTTCCTTTGCTCCCAATGGAGGCGAAGCAGATAGCCATACAGGGCCTGATACAGTCACGATTGGATTCCAACAACGTCCTCTATCTGGGTGCACCAGAGTACACCTTAAAGAGATTACAGCTGGTACAAAACTGTGCTGCCCGTACTCTACTGCAGATTCCTCGCAGATTGTCAGCTAAAGCGGCACTGACCAATCTTCACTGGCTCCCAGTGCGTAAGAGAGTCACCTTTAAAGCAATGTGTATTGCTCACCAGGCATTTTGGGATTCGGGACCCCTAATTACTCGTAGTCTAGTAAGCCAGTATCGCCCAGGTAGAGATCTGCGCTCTAGCCAGGCCTTCATGGCAACAGTCCCTATAGTTAAAAGGACTAGATCGGGTGGAAGGACGTTTGCCTTTAACGCCGCCAAGATCTGGAACTCCCTCCCGTCTCATTTGAGAGCCAATCCTGACCTCGCTTCCTTCCGCAAACAACTAAAAACACACCTGTTCAATTCCATCTAATAAACTCAGTTCTCCCTCCTTTCTGGTACATAACCTCTCGCAACCCTTCATCTGGTTCCTCTTTAGCGCTTGGACGCCTCAGGGCAGCAATCGCGCTGTTATAAATCCACTTTCATTCATTCATTCATTCATAAGATGCTGCTGCCTGGCCATCTGTTAAAACTTCCTCAGTGGCAGGAAGAATAAACTAGTGATGATGTATGATATGTTGAAGTAGCATATCAATGTCTTCGGGACATACTGCTTGTACTTTTGATGTGAATTGGGTCACTAGGGCATCTACTGGTGGAGTTTTTCCTCATGTGATTCAGATGCATGTGATATATTACTGGCTATTGTCTACTCCATTATCATCAACTCTATATTCATAACTAACTCCTCTTGATCTCTGCATGGCTCCTGCTGGGCACACACTACCACTCCTCAAATGCTGGGATGGGCATTAGAATACCTGAGCAAGCTCCTATTTGGGCCCTCTTCCCAACACAGCTTCCTAAGCCCCACTGTGTCTTCTCTCATGCTCTTTTTCCACCAAGAAACTTTCTCTTGCCATGCTGGGCCCAGATCATACCACAAAAAGACCAAGGGATGCAAATTACCCTTTCCGGCTATCATTGTGCATTTTACTTGTCAATAGACACAAGGGGCATGATTTACAAAAGTAATCTGAGACAAAATCCTAACTTTTCGATTTTCGGTATTCACAAACGGCATTTAGTAGTAGTAAAGTTAGGAATCCTAACTTTACGACTACTTAATGCCGTTTGTGAATACCGAAAGCCGTTAAGTTAGGATTTTGTCTCAGTTTAGTAGAAGTAAAGTTAGAAATCCTAACTTTACTACTACTAAATGCCTTTTGTGAATACCGAAAGTCGTAAAGATAGGATTTTGTCTCAGATTACTTTTGTGAATCGGGCCCAAGCTTACTGACTATTTGGAGATCATGTCTGCAGGCACAGAGGAAGATCATGAAGAGAAAAGGTTGCACAGAATCTCCAATTGTGCTCAATCGTGCGCAATCTCATTCAGAAATTGATGATTATTTTGCTTGATTTCAAATCACACTTCAAATCAAAAAGATAGAAATGTGATTGCCGAACAGAAAGGATTTATTTTTAGTTTAAAGTTTCTGATTGCTTTAAGGGCCAAGAGTCTCACGCGTACATGGTTTTATGAAAACATACACACTTCCTTCCATTGCTGAGATTATTTTAGTACGGTCCTTAGATCATTTTCGCATTCAACCCCTAGAGAAGAAAGGATTGTTTTTCCAACCATCATGTTTATGTTCATTTCCTTACCATCTATTTGTGAACCTCCACTGTAGGGTCTTCCCACAAGAAAAATCTGAACTATAAGTCTGATGATTCTTCTTTCCATGCATTAAAAATAAGCAATGATGTCATGTGATTTGTGCCAAATAACTCCAATTTTAGTTAATTATTCCAATAAGATTTATTTTACTATGTTCATGATGATAATCTGCTTTCTGGTGGTGTAGAGAAAGTCAGACACAAGAACAAAGCAGCCCTTGCTGTTTGCCCCAGTCACCACTCTCTTCAGGGCTATACAGGGTTATTTCTAAACTTGCATATATCACAAACAAGCATTGGTGGGTCTGGGTTATGAATGAAAGTGCCTTTTGTGTTGCTGATGGCTTTAGGCAATAAATAAGTTATCATACATGTACTCTGTCACCAATCTTTACACTCATGCATCCATCATTGACTCATTCTTGCATTCACCAACTGTCACAACGCAATGAAACACACACAAACTCAACAACATATGCAAGATAAATTAAAATAATGCAAGTACTAAAAAGAAAACATGCTGCAGTCTAAACACAGTGGGCATATGCTTGTAAAAATTAAACTACACATATCAATGAGGTATTTTCAAATAGTCTATTGCTGTTTTAAAGTTCAGGCATGGCTGCCACATTTTGAACCAATGCGCTGGCCATCTTAGAATGGTAAAACAATGAAGGGCATCAGCATTTCACAATGGGTCCTGGTTTAAAGGAAGGGACCACTTAAGATGCGGTGTACTGCAGATGAAAAGAGCGGAAAGCAATCAACCCATTAGCACTGCCTGGAGATCTGTCGTATCATCGTAGAAACCTTAAAATTAAAATTAAAAAATGAAAAGCAAAGAAATGAAAGGCGATCTATAAAAGGAGAACTTTCAAAACCAAAGGACTGACCAACCAAACATGAAACTGAAGTGCACTCATTTTCACGTGGATGTGCCCATGTGTCATTCACAAGGCAAGAGACAAGAGAGCCAATGATGATGTGGACTGAACCATTACCCAATGCAATTCACGGACATGGATGGGTGCAGAGTGTAAACAACACTCAGACTGACTAATGACAGAACACAGCTGATCCAAAGGTCCCTATATGGATACATATTTATATATGTGGATGTATATATTATTTAATGATTATTTGTTATTACAAGTCCCCGGTATACAGCTAAGAAGAGATTCTAGCAAAACATTTTACGGTACACATCTTCTCCCCCTAGAGTCTTTTTTTTTACTGAGTTTTATATAGCACAAACTTGACTCAAATCAGGTATCAGAGCACTTTACACAGCACCAGTTGCATTACATGAGGACACATTTATTTTTGTTAGGCACGGGGAGATTAAGTGATTTGCCCAGATTCACAGGATGTTCAGCATCATTGCCGAGACTCGAACCCAGTACCCCAGATTCGAGGTCGGACACCCTACCCGTTAGGTCAACTCCTCTCCTTTTGAGTTTGTCAAAGCCAGTAATCAACACCAAAATCTATCCCTGCAAAGGAAAACTGAAATATTTCTTGTAATAAAATATCTGTAGGCTTTAATATGGAGAAATAACAATCCACCCTTACATGCCTACTAATTTTAACATGCTTTTCACAATCAGACCAAATGCGTTTTCATAACTGTTCATTATAACCAGATAAATCCTATGGCCACAGGAGTGACTTTTCTAGTGAACTGATAAGACTTATGGCTACTATCTTTGGCTTATCACCATATCCAACTAAGACATCCTGTACTGAGCATAAGCTTCTGCACTAAGCAGCAATCAGGGATACTGTATTATAATTTCATAGTATACAAAATTCTAGCTGTCAAAGCAAAATACAGTCTCTCCTAAGAGGGGTAATAAGGATTCTGAGAATACAAATCGTCTATGCCAATGGTGTGTATGAGTGGTAACCAGCACCAAAACCATTGCCCAGTACTTAATTGTGAAAGAAAGAGTATGGGTGTCTGAAACTCTGGCCAGAAGTCTGTGGCTGGTGCAATTAAAGTTGGCACACCAAATACCAAGTCTTTTGGTCCTAAATCTACCTCATGCCTCTTTAATCAACTACCATGTAACTATATCTCACTCTTGCAACTTCTGCGTTTTTCATTTGTGGTGGGTTTTCCATCTTTCTCTTCCTCCGTCTTTCCGATTTGTATGTTTTTACCTCTCTTGCAATTGGCAAATATCTGATGTGGAAACATAAGTGCTAGTCCCCAGAAATAAGTGCTGGTGGCCCACACTGGCAACCACTAGCTCAAATTAAGGACTTCCCTTGTCTACTATGGTAGTCTGTGAGATTTCATGGAACAAAATACCTATCTGTAGGTTTTTATACAGAGTAATAACAATCTACACTTAAATGCCTATTGACTTTAACCTATTCTTTTCACAATCCTTATTTCAGGTCTACTGCCATTATCATAACTTTTATTTATAAACAATCAGGCCTTATAAACTTCATCATTGGCTTGCCACCATAACCAACTTAGAACTAATATGTTGGTTCATGAGCATCCCTACAAAGCAGCTATCAGGTATACTGTAAAAAAATTACAAATATATACAAAATATAGTTGGCAAAATAACATAACATCTCTACTAGTATAGGTTAAAAATTATGACCATATTGCAAATCGTCTATCCCCATGATTTGTTCGGGAGCATCACCAAAACCCTTGCACACCATGGTAGTCTGTGAACTCCATGAAGTAAAATAACTGCCTACAGGTGTTAGCACAGTGTAATAACAAACCATCCTCAAAAGCCTGTTGTCTTTAATATATGCTTTTCACTAGAAGTACGATAGTCCTACCTGCTCTATCATATTGTTTCATAATAAACAGATCAAACCTTTAAAATCTGTTTATATCTTATGCCAATGAACTAATAAAGCCTTTTTCTTTTTGACATTGGCTTTACACTTTACCCAACATTGGCCTATTTAAATGCACATAAATTGCCAACCATCATGCATACAGTTATGAAGTTACAAATATGAAGAAAAATACAACCTGCAAAACCATAGACAATTCCTCTCACCGGGGCCTAACAGGAATCATCACAGGGAACCCCCAAGGGTTTTTCAGAGTGGGTAGGCAATGTCAAAACCCTTACCAAATCAGTAACAAAATACCTGTCTATCACATGTAATACAATGTGATAACAACAAACTGTTAAAGGCTTACTGGCTTTAACATACGCTTTTCACAACTAATAAGCTAGAACAACTGCATTCATCATATTGTTTCATAAACAAACAGGCAAGATGTATAGGATCGGCCATTCTGTTCCAGTGCACCAAACAAACATATATAGCTTGTTACCATATCCAGCTCAGGCTTACTGTGTAAGTGTTACATTTAGGACATACAGCAAAGTTTGTGTAAACATGTAATGTTCTGTTTATTTCCAAGACACATGTACAGCAGGCAGCTGTCCTGGACAGATAAACAAATGTCTTCTCTCCATCACGTCCCCAATGCCGCTCTGATCACAATGAAAAGGTAAAGTTTCCACATTGGATGAAAGAGTGAGAGGCGCAAGCTGGAGAGCATACTGAAAACATACCACAGCCCCCTATTTACAAACAACATAACAAAGCATAAGAAAATATAAGAATACATGCGTGGCAAAAGAGATGTTCTTCCCAATATAGGTTGGAATCAAAACATAGCATAAAACTAAAAGCAATGTCTATGTATAACTTCAATATTGTACAATATATTTCCCACCAGAACAAATGACATTTAAGAACAACATTTTCCCGCAACTTAACAACTGCGTTTCTCACATGAACAAATATCAGTGCCATCTTGCGAACCATAGGATACCTTCACACATGTTCACCATTCCTCCATTGACCATTAGATAACTTCTCAGTACAGCCGTCTTCACTAACTTCCTCTGCTTGGTGAGGTTTTCCAAATCTCACTTTCCCTTACAATCTTTCATTCCGGTAACTTCACACAAACTCAATTACCTTTTTTGAAAAACAAAAACTTAGTCCCGTTGATCACATTATACTTTCTCTTGCTCTCTCCTTGACTTACATAGATCTTGGACTTAATTTTACTGACTTATTTAGTAGTCTTATAAGTAGCATCAGCTCTGGTTAACTTGCCCAACAGCGTTGATCTCAACAAATTTGGAGAAGCTCTGCCTCTTAAAGCTAGAAAAGGCAAAACACCAGTCACACTATGTGCTGTGTTGTGGTACTACCACAAAATGGTATGAACATTTTTTCCCACATCCACCCCTTCAATTTCATCTCCTCTAACACACTTATTCACCATTATGTTGACTTTTTTGCCTTGAAGATGGCTCTTGGCCTCATGTAAACCACACTTCACATGTTTTATACCTACCCCAGACAGAAAATCTTTCATTTCTGAAGTTACAAATTGCACACCATTATCTCAAATTTATTCAGATGGAAAACCCTCCCTGGCAAAAACATTCATAATGAACCTAATTACATTGTTGGTATAAGTCTCACAAACAAATTTCACCTCAATCCACTTGGAAATGTATCTATCAAAATATTAGCAAATTGTTGGATGTTGGGAAGAAGGACAAACAGGTCCCCCAAAAATCCAAACTAACACTGTCCCACACTTTCTCTGGTCTGCCTACTACCTTAATGGGAGGGGGTGGCACATTTCAGTCCCTTGTCATTGCTAAGACCAATCACACACCTACCAACCCTTCTTTTAGTGTTCCTGTACATCCTTCACCACCAATATCTTTCTCATTTTCTTCTTGTATTAAGAGGCATACCCAAATGACCTTTGTGACTGTTCAACAGCTTATCTCTGTGTGTATTAAGAGGAATCACTTGTCAGTTCTAAATAACAACACTGTTTCCACAGACAGCTATGTTTGCACCTTAGCATAAAACTGAAGAGCTAAAGGAAAACTACCCTCTCTTGGCCAACCTTTCTTCTTGTACTCCAAGACTTTGCCCAACAACATCTTGAGCAAGGGCACTTCTCCACTCTCTTAAACACGTTTCAGCAGTCCACATCACACTCACAACCACATAATCCGAATTACTGCTGATCATCAATGATTTCTTCACTCTCATCATCCGACCACGGAAGATGAGAAAGACAATCAGCTTTTTTTGGTTTTGTCTCAAGGAATATACTCAACTGAGAAATCATATTCTAGTAGTTTTACACTCAATATTACCAATCTTGCAGTGGCTTTTGAAGAATAAACATTTGAACCACCAATTATGGGCACCAAAGTTTAATGATCTGTTGACATTTTGAACTTGTTACGTACGCATAAGCTTTGAAATGATCAACAGCCCAAGTGCAAGCTAGCATTTCCCATTTAATGACAAAATATTGTCACTCTTGTATTCTGAGTGTCCTAGATGCAAATCCAATAGGGTGTTCATTGCACCCCTGCTTTGAGACAAAACAGTGCCAAGATCGACATTGCTAACATCAACAGTGATAATCAAAGTTCCACCAGGCACAAACATGCTTATCTATGGTGCATTTAGCAGACAATATTTTACTAGTTAACTTTTGCCCTTGACTCCGAACAAATTTAGCATGTTGCTTCAATAACGCAACAAGAGACTCCACTTTGCTAGCAAAATCTGACTATATATGGCATAAAACACACATATTCCTAAAAAAGCTTGAAGTTGTTCACTTAGAGATGGAACCCCTCAATTACTTTAAATAACCCTGGACCAGGGGCAATGCATTTTCCTGAATCAACATGACCAGGATACTCCACTTCACACAACCCAACCGTGCACTTATTTCTTCTTAGTCTCAACTCAAACCTTTCTCCTTCAAAGCTGAAAGGACACCACATAGTATAGCAACCTATTCATCATAGTCCTCACCACAACTAAAATATCTTCCTCAAAAAACAGAACACACTTGAGATTCTTTAACACATCATATATGACTCTGAAAAACAGCCACTGTAGACACAAGTCCAAAAGGCATTCTGCAAAACTGCAAAACCCTGTTAGATGTCTGGACTCTTGAGCTCAAACTACCAGATGATAAGAGGACTTCATGTCCAGAATAGAAAAAGAAATGGGCCCCCACAAGTGTAATGATCATTTCACCAATATTTACAATGGATGTGCATTAATACAGATAGCTTTGTTCAATCTCGTGAGATCAATACACATCCGCAACTCATTATTCTTTTTGCGGGATACCACCATGGGAGACAATCATAAAGAAGATTTCGCAAATTCTTTCACACTCTCGCTCCTCAGCTGGCTGAGCAATTTATCTAATTTCTCTCTAATACTTTTAGGTACACATCTCAACTTATGTTTGATAGGAATACTCCATTTCTTTAGTTTGATCACATGCTCAAAATGTTTCAATTTTCCAAGTTCTTCTTTAAAAACTTCATACTGTTCTCTCAACTCTCTATGTACATTACTCAATTCATTATCAACCTCCTCTCTAGTCACCTGTTACATTTTTAGTTTGTTGGTTTCACCACTGAATTATGTTAAGAGTTGCTCCATTGAAAGGATAACACTAGCAATAATTACTCTTTCACACTTCTATCAAATAGGATTACAAAGGTTATATAATAAATTGTAATCGAATTGAAGTTTAAATTTGAAAACTCGATCCAGATAGTCTATCATGGCCAGATTTATCAAGCAATGGTACAACGCAGTAAGACAACTTGGTGCGCTTCATCAAATGGAGAGGGCAGGAATGTGCCATATCTTGATAGATTCGGCACATATTCACTCTCTACTTGCACACAGTTTTTCCTCTTTCTAAGTGTGCTGTAGAATGAGAAAATGTTAATACACAAAAAAAGCAAGGGATGAAACTGCTTTGGAAATCATTTTTCTTTAAGCTCAAGAGTGTTAAGTTCACATGTAGGGGAGAAAGAAGCAATTATATGTCACCTGTAGTAATTAACATAGTCTCATGTGTAGTCACATCTGAACTACCAACACCCCTGTTAGTAGATGGTATTAAGACCCATTTAGTGAGCCATTGCAATTTTGAGACACCGAAAGGGGAATTACATTCATGTAACGGAGTTACCAGTTCATTTTCCGCACGTTTTTCCAAATTCTGGGATTTTTACTCCGCTAGTATTTTTCTTGAGCTAAAAGCAGGGGTCAAATGAAAGGGGACACATAGGTGATAATAACAGGTGTAATAATGTCCTGGTAAATCATGTAAACATGCGGAATGATAATACATAAAACATATGGAAAAAAAACTGTTTATAACTAGTTGCATTTTACCATATGGGTCGTCACAGTTTAGCGAACTATTTGAATGGACTGCGTTTTTGCACAACTAGTATCAATTTTGTGAATTGTTAGGTTTTTATGACCTGTCAGTCATCAACCGTTAGCACATCAAACCCCTTCATTTTAAAGCTAAGTGTTATGGTCGTCTAGTATACAAAGGTTTAATTTTCAACGTGCAACAGAAACTGAGTAACACGACTCGGACGACTTTTATTGATTAACTGTTGCAAAATATGTTTCGAAATTTCTTACAACAATGTGCTGACTTGTGGTTTTACTGTGAAATGCTTTTACGGATATTTTTTTTTATCCAAATAAAGATTTTCTACTTATATGGAATTACTACTCTGTACAACTTGAAATGAGTCCTCAAGTCTATTCATGAGTATGATTAGAGAAAGAGAAACATTCAGCAAAGTAGGCAGACAACATCAATGTTTTATACTTATTTAGTTTGTAAAACAATGACTTGTAACAGATTTCCACTTTGCAGTGCAGGTCAAGATGCTATTTCAGTAGTTCTAGAAGATTGTTCAATCCATTACCTGCATGTCGCAGCTCCAGGCTTGCTGAGAGAATCTTCTTATTCAATACTCATATGTAGTAAGCTCAAACACAATAGGCGTTGGGCATTAAATAATGCTATATTTTCCATGATGCTATCTGACAAAAATGTTTGCACGTAGCAGCCACTGAATCACTATTGATATTCAAACGATTGCATGGGCACATCAGCCAAAGAGATACGGTTGTTTGTTATTAGGTTGTTCTCCTGCACAGCAAAATTCATCTAAATTAGTTCTGTGCTTGTAGAAATGTAGCAATTGTCAACAGTGGTTAATCCTTTGTAAGTAATTTTTCCACGCCTTTGATTCACTTTTAGTCACAAACCACTTTCTACACACCATTTTCTTTTTTTGGAGCACCTATATAAATGTTTATAAGTCAGTAAAAACGAAAGAATTAATATACAATGAATAGCATATGTAATCTCGCCTTGTTAAGAAATTGCCAAGTGAGCATAGGCTGTTAGCTCTCTCTGAGGGAGCCTTGTTTTTGTACTATTGATGTATTGCCCAGGTTACCAGGGTTATATGGATGCCCCTCTTCTCTCATGGTTCACCAATGATATTCAGCATCTTCTTGATAACTTGGTTCTTGGGTATCTGAAGGTTCCACCGACACTTCTTAGTAGCCACAGTGATCCCACACTATAACAAACGACCAGGGGCCCGATGTAGGTAATTCTTATTTACCACTTCTTAAATACCGAATTTTACCGATTCGGTATTTAAGAAGTGGTAAATATGAAGGGGGGAGATGTAGGTATTTCCAGATGTGTAAATACCGAATCTTTAAGATTCGGTATTTACCGAATCTGGAAATACCGAATCGGTATTTCCTATTGATTCCTATGGGCTGTGAAGCCCATAGGAATCAATGGGCAAAACCGATTCTGTAATTAAAGAATCGGTAAATACCGATTTGCACAAGGGTGCAGGGGGTGTCACTTTGACACCCTCTGGCACCCCCAAAACAGGTTCGGGTGCCATGTGGCAGGCATACCTGCCCTAAGGGCAGGTCTTCCTGTCATATGGCACAGGTGTGCATGCACACATGTGCATGCACACCGGAATTGGTATTTTACCATCAAATTTAATTTGATGGTAAAATACCGATTCTGTAATGCTTGTGGGACTCAGATGAGTCCCACCTACATATCAATTTTACCGAATCGGTAAAAATACCGATTCGGTATTTTACAGAATCGGTAAATTTACCGATCGGTAAATTTACCGATTCTGTAAAATACAGGGCCCTACATACCATTTCTCAAATACCGGTTGGTAACGGCCGAAAATACCGATTTTCGGCCGTTACCGACCGACCTACATCTGGCCCCTGATGCCTTCAGAAAGGATACACTATCATGTGGAAGGAAAATCCAAAGACAGAAAAACCTCCACTATTGAATACTGGATTCAGGTTTCCAGAAGGACTTGGCTCAGATGTTCCAGACCATAGAACTGAAGCAGGGCCAAAGCACTAATGAAGATCTACAAATACCTATAAAAATGCAGGAACAACAAGACTGTGACAGCCATGATAGACTGAGAACTACTCACATAGGAAAGAGGAGTAAATCTCATTTTAGAGTGGGTTTAACTTCAGGATGTGACTTTTGAGGAGTAGTTCCTAGCAAACTGCTTGAATGTTCATGGAGTTTCTGAATTTCCCATTTAAAAGGGCCAAAGCCCATTGTCCACTTCCTTAGGTAGAATTTTAAAGAACAGTCCAGCACCAAGACACACGCCCAAACCCCAGCTGCAAAAGTACTAGCATAAAAAGGCCAAGCACTGAAGAGGCAGCAGAACCTGCTGGATTGTGTGTACTGATGCGCAATGCAGGCAAATAGTATGATTGAGGGCAGAATTCATCATGAAACCTGCAACTGGACCTGCCTGAGCCCTGCTGCTGGCCTCTGCTCGCGTGAGTCCTGATCCCCAAGAGGTGCCCCTCAGGTCCTGGACCTTTGGCTGACATTAGAAAGCACTCCTTGGCTAAGTGAAGGTTCCATCAAATATGGTATGAAGCACCTTAAAGTCTTGCCGTACAGCTAAGAACTTCATCATAACTGATGCAGAGCGGCACAAAGCCCCACAAAATGTTGCTGCCCATTCAAAAGCTTCATCAGAACCAGCACAGAGAAAAACAAAGCCTCGTAAATCAGTGCCGCACAGACCTCACTTCAAGGACATACGGTACAGCTCACAGCAGGTGAACTCATTCCTGTGCGTGGCCTGCACTCCATCGGGGTTGTCTTGAACTTGTGACTTTGTCCTGGTCCATTGCAATCAGATACCCACAGTGCCTTTCAGTGATATTTTTACCTAAAGCCTTACAATTCAATACATCCTATTCTACTGATTTGGTTTTTATCATTCTGATATAATTTATTAAAATGTCCTCTATTTTTATAAATTGGTGTGGGATATCTCTTGTGTCATGTTTTCACCTCATTACTGCTTGTGTTTTGCTTAAATACTTTACACATTGTCTCTAAGTTAAACCTGACTATTTTTTGCTAAGCTATCAGTGGGTTAAGCACCAGTGAATTTAGTAACTTTGTGGTTCACCCTGACAAGGATTGTGGTTGTTGCCTGAATGGAGCTTCCACCCTCCTCTAACAATAACCCAATTTCATACAATATGTTTATTTTGTTTTGTAAAAAGAGGCATTTATATAAAGAAGGGTACAAAGTCGGCACATAACTTTATCATGAAATGTCATTTTTGTGGTGCCTTGCTTGTTGTTTTAATATCTCAATATTATTTCTAGTATTTGAAAATCTTTGTGTTTATGGTGTTAATTGTGTTATTATATGTGACATAGGTCAATATATGTGACATGGCATGGTGCTACAATGTTACAACTGTGTGGCAAAGTACATAAGAAACCTCGAAGGTTAAAATGTTTTTCCATCTCACCATGGGCACTTCGTGATCCATAACAAATGGTGGGAAAAGGCAAGCCCCTTTGTTTGGAATTCAAAATGCAAAGTATCAATGCTTGGGGTGGGCGGTGAACTTGCCAGTGGAGTTCGCGAAGTTTGGCCCACTCCGTCCTTGGCGTAGAGCGGTGAGGAGCAAACTTTTTCCTCTCATGCGGCTCACCAATGTTAAGTTGCCGAGTGAGGAAAACCATACGCTAAACCACCTACCGGCAAGATTTCTCAATGTGGGCAGTCGCAGCAGGTCGCTACATCTTGCATTGAGAATCCTGCCGCTCACATTGAGAAAGCTGCCGCTTGAGTAGAACATCTACTCGAGCAACAAAAAGAAGTGGCACCCTCTTGCACTACAAGTGCATGAGCTAAAAGTTCTAAAATTTAGTGTAAAAAGGACGACAACGCACTACATTGCTCATGAAACTCTGCGGAGTGCAGTGAAGTTTGTCCGGCACTTCACGGAGTTCCGCTTAGCAAAACTCTGCGAACTCCGCCAAGGCCTAATCGATGCTATGGAACTGCATTTGTATTAATAAACCATTATTCTGTTACTGAATCCACAAAGGGAGTTATGTTATGTTATGTAGGTATACTTATAGAGCGCATCTGTCACCCAAAGGGCATCCTGGCGCTTTGACCACAGACATTCTTACAGATGACAGTTACACTGCCTTAGGAAAGAGGTAGGTTTTAAGGTCCTTTCTAAATGACAAAAGATCCTGCTTGCACCTTAGGGTCAGAGGTAGGGAGTTCCAGAGCTTGGCGGCCGCAAAGCTGAATGAGCGGCCGCCCATCCTCACCCTTTTTATCTTGGGCACAGTCACTAGGAAGGCCGAGGAGGATCTCAAAAGTCTGGCAGCAGAGTACCAGGAAAAAAGACCTCGCAACACCTCTGGACCCAACCCATGCAAGGCTCTAAAGACCAAGCAAGCTGATTTAAAACAAATCCGCTTTTGCACCGGAAGCCAGTGTAGGTCCGAAAGGGCAAGAGAAGACGAGGCAGACCATGGCCGCGAAAGCGCCAGTTTAGCCGCCATGTTCTGTACCCGCTGTAACTTCAAAATTAGGGTATTGGGAGCTCCCAGAAGCAGTGCGTTACAGTAGTCTAACCTACTGAGAATGATACTGCGCACTGCTTCTGTCCTCGCTGAATGAGGGAGAAGCGGAAGAATCTTCCGCAACATGCGCAGCAGCTGCATACAGGTCGCCGTGGTTTTATTAACGAAGGCATCCAGCTGGAGACCAGGCCCGAGCAGGACACCTAGGTTACGGACTGAATCTGCCGCTGCGACAGGGCCCAAGGTGGAAAAAGGCCAAAGTCCCTCTGGCAGAGGGCGAGGCATGCGATCTGCCGAACAGTAGAGAACTTCAGTTTTTGCCCCGTTAAACTGTAGCGAGTTCTGACGCAACCAACCCGCAGCTGCCGACATGCATTGGTGGAAGGATTCCAGGGGGACCGCATCCCTGCCCTCGATGGAAAAAATAAGCTGAGTGTCATCGGCATAATTGATGACAGACATGCCGAATGACTTAATCAGACTTATTAGAGGGCGAAGATATAAATTGAAAAGGATCGGGCTGATTGCCGAGCCCTGCGGTACTCCCTGTTTTATCTCTCTCACCAACGAGCGAAACGGCGGTATAGCCACAGATTGTCGCCTGTTACAGAGGTATGATGCCAGCCAGTCCAAGGCTAAGCCCGTTACCCCGGACTCCCGGAGCCTACCCAGAAGGCCCGCGTGGTCAACCGTGTCGAACGCGGCCGACATGTCGAGCAGCACCAAAAACGCTGCTCCTCCCATGTCGACACGCGAACGCAGGTCATCCAGGACGACCACCAAGGCAGTCTCCGTACCGTGGGCCGGCCTAAAGCCGAATTGGGCCACGTCCAGTAAGTCGTTGGATTCAAGGAAGCTGGATAGGGCCCTAGTGACCAATTTCTCTAAGATTTTTATTGAGAAAGGCAAGAGTGAAATAGGCCTATAGTTGGTCGGACATAAGGGGTCCAAGGCGACTTTTTTTAACAGTGGCGTGATCACTGCCAGTTTCCAGCTATCCGGGACCGTGGCCGTAATCAATGACTGGCAGCAGATGGAATGTAACGGGGGGAAGAGTTCAGCCTGGAACACCTTCCAAAATTTGTGCGGCAGGGGGTCTAACGGGGAACCGGATGACACACCGTTCGCCAACAGACAGAAGTCCTCCAGGGAAGGAATAGGAAAGCAAGTCAGCCAAGGTTGCACTGCTTCCTCCGTAATCACCTCCCGAGCTACTCCACTGACTGGTCCCAGGGGGCAGGGGTCAGGATGGCTAGATGCATTGGGGGCAGAGATGCCCGCTAAGATGGTATTCATTTTTTCCTCAAAAGCCAAGGCTAATGAGTCGCAAAGTTCCTGCGAGGCCGGAATGGCTGATGTAGCACAGGCTGGGTTGGAAAGATTTTTAACCAACTTAAACAAGGTTTGTGACTTGTTACCAGCCTTGGCCATTGTGGCCTCGAGGTGTTTAGCTTTGGCCAGCCTGATCTGAGTTTTATACTCCTGGAGGGTTTTCTTATAGACCAGTCTATCTGTTTCTGAATAGTGTCTTCTCCAGACCCGTTCCGCCTGTTTACAATGAAGTCTCTGCTGAAAAAGGTCACTGGAAAACCAAGGGGTGACTTTTTGCGGCTTATCTTTCACCTTACGCATTGGAATCATCCTGTCAAGTGATTCAAGGAGCTGATGGCAGAGAGTTGAATAACTCCTCCACATTCTGACCCAATGAAAAGGCCCTGGGCAGTAATGTGGGTATACTAGGGCCCGTAAGTAGCCGAGCCCATTGTTTCCTGAATTTAAGCTTAACCGTAGCACTCTTACTCAACGATCCAGCTGGTAACAGGATAGAAAAGTGAATCAGGGCATGATCTGTCCAGCATTGACCCGCAACCTCCCTAATCGAGACCAGCGGTTCCGCTGCACAGATCATATCCAGGACATGGCCCTTCACATGAGTCGGGGTGGATACAAGCTGCATAAGATGTAGGTTATTGCAGGCTTGGTACAGATCACGGTATGCAAGATCACTGGGCCAAAGATTAAAATCACCCAGAATTAAGACTCTCGCATGGGTATTAGATAGATCATAAATTCGGTCTATCAGATCTTGTACAGATGATGTCGCACTGGTGGGAGGGCGATAACATAGTAGCCCCGCGAACAGAGTTCCACTTAAATCTTTTAGGGAGAAGCCCATAAGCTCGAAGCCTTTGACCGGTTTGACTTCGAGGTGAGAGAGCGCGAGTGAGTCTCTAAAAATGAAGCCCACTCCACCGCCTCTCCCATTGGGTCGAGGAATATGCCTGATAGAATACCCTGGCAGGCAAGCCCATCCCAGCTCTACGTTACTCTCTGCCCTGGTCCAGGTTTCAGTGAGAAACATAATGTTGAGCTGCAGTGAGTCAATAAGAAGAGCCGTCTCTGCATGATGTTTGCAGAGGGAGCGAACATTCAGTAGGCCACAGTTAATGCTCACCAGGGGGGCCGATAGAGGGGCCGAACATACCCCCGCGCTAGGGAGATGGTTCAACAGGCACAGATCTTCTTTAGAGTATGTCAGGCGTGCTGAAACAGCGTTTCTGGCGCTAGGCGCATCCGGAGCGCGAACGGGCGCTAACGGGCTTACCTCTGGCGCACCTCCGGCGCCCCGCCCGCGAGCTCGCTGCGCGCTTGCCTAGACATCTCTACTTATAGTGTCCCGCGCGAGAGTCCTGGGAGTCAAACCACTGGACCCACTGCAAAATGGCGCCTAAAGTCGGCCCAAACGAAAACACCCCCACCTAAGATGGTGGCCAAAGTCCCACACAGCGCCCAGATGAAGCCCGACCCTAACTAAGCCCCGCAAATGCGGGTGAAGGTCATAATTATGGTGCAAGTAAGTCCCTGCTCAGAAACCCCCTAGATGCCCCTCAGATACACACGCCCAAAGATAAAAGTGCAAAGCGCGAATAGCGAAGCAGTAGTTAAAAACGGCAGTTACAGCGCTGAGGAGAATGCGCGAAATAAATGCAGTTGGTCTAACAAGAATAGGAAAGGGAGTTGTTTAAATACCCTTCCTGTGCACGGGAGTGCTAAGGTATTTGCAGAATTGCTACTATCCCTTAGGTACAGCTTCCACTTTGAGAATGGTTGCTGCCAGCTTTCGAGACAGCAGACAGTAGTTCAGGGATAATTGCATTAACGCTATTGGCTAAATTCATTTTTTTATTTTTAAAGGAGCTCTATCCTTTGAAGGGACACCTGTGAATGTAGGGCTGGGACTCTGCTGCCCCTCATGTCTCTCTCCCTATATTCTCAGGGTGTAGCGAAAGGGCTCTTGCCTCAGAAATAATAATGAAGCTGGAGTTTCTGCAACTCCCTGCATATGGGCATGTTGCCATGCAAAGGGTTTGTGGATTAGAGGCAGCACAAAGTGAAGGCAGAGGCGCAAAGCAGGGGCTCTCCAAAAACACACCTACTGCTGTGCAGCCTCACATTTGTAAGCACATGCTCACCCAGAAGGGTATCTTGTTGCAGAATAACAGATGCTTATTGTTACTCAACGGTACTCATATTTATCGAACTCAGAAGAATGAAAGGTTGAGAATAACAGATGTTTATTGTTACCCAACTTAATGGTACTCATTACATTGACCTCAAAAAGATGAAAGGGGGAATGGGCCTGCCTGGATTTGAACCTGTGGCCATGAGGTTAAAGGCAGGCCCCTATAGCGGACGCCTTTGTCTATTAAGTCACCAGACCCGGCTTCATCAGATCCGGTATTCATTCCCCTTCGCACACTCTTTTTGAAGCGACAATTTTTGCAGGTGTCATCGTAACGAACGTGCGCAAGAGAAATCCTAGGCTGAGTGCTATTGACGCAGAGTACTCGCGCACTAACAGCGCTTGCACCCGATCTGTAAGGTGCCGCGCGCTCAAAACGAGACCAAAATAGACGAAACATTATTAGGCAAAAGGAGCGATGTAATTTTACAAAAACATGTCAGGCAGACACACCACACATTCCTTCCGAGTGTGTGCTGGGGTGTGCCCGCACGAAGCTGCTCTGTATCCCACAGGCACCATATGCTCCCCGTGACACAGGGCAAGCCCTGTATTTACAGAGCACTGTAACCAACATCTGTGGAAATTTGGAGCGAGTGCAAATGAAAGTCTGCCCTAGGAGGTTAAACCTAACACACCCTCACGGTTCCTTGAACAGAAGTGCTTTTTGACCTGAAAAAAGGCAGAGATTGGCTGCACTCTCTCTCCCCTTGGGAATACAACCATCAGGGGCGCACTTGCAAATAAGCTATTTATTTGCACAGCATAAGAAGGGAAGGAATTTGGGGAGCGTTGATGGGGTGAGGGGGGTGGGGGGCGGGGGAGCGGCGTGGAGGAAATCTGCAAAATTCCTGGCACTCTCCGTACTTTCCCAAGAAGACACTGAGCGCAATCTGCTGTAACCCGTGTGAAGAAAAAGCGTCTCTTGCTGTTTCAGACTGTGTCGGGGGGAGGGAGGGGTTCATGAAGCAAAGATTGCCTCATCCCAGTTTAACTGTGATGTGAACATAACCCCTGTAATTACGAGGAAAAGAAATTGGAAACACTATTGGAGGTTGTATTTGTAAAGTCTTATGCTGACCTTTACTTAAGATGCAAGTTTTAAAAAATGTAGGATTGGTGATTAGCAAAATAATGAACACCATCTGCTTTTAATCAGTCCCTTCCTGCTCCCTCAACCCTCTCATGTTCGGATATTAATGGAAACAGAGCTAAATCCTGGAAAGGGCGATTCTGGAAAAAAACGATTGGGTATTTACTAGGTGAAAAGTGAAATTGCGCAGGCGTTTCATGGAAGTCCTGCTTGACAGGTGCAATTTTTCTTCCGAATGTGTTGCATGCCACTGGCTTATTAAGCATGGATATTGGTGCAGGGGATTACCACTTCGCATATGCAACTGCTAGCAGTGAGGTAAGTGCTTGGAGGCAAACTAGGCACCAGCAGGCGAAGGTGAGGGATGATTGGAAATGTAGTCCCCAGCTGATTACTGGAGCGAAATGATGCAAAACGAAGGTCTTGCACACGGCCTAGAATGACTCACTGTCCCAGTGCTCAGGCTAATATCACACAGCAACACTACACTCAGCCACACAACAATTCTTTACTTTAGTAATGCTTGCATCAAAGAAAGAAAAACCTGAAGCACGAGCAGTCAAATTAAATACTTAAATGAAGGCGTAAATAAATATAAGGCATGTAAATACAAGATGGAACCTAATGCCTTGTTTTTTATATAGCGCTTTTTCTAAGCACTGTAAACAGAATAATGCAATGTTATTTCACCCAATTTTATGCTAATACATTTACAAAACTCGAAAAGATGCGAGACTTACTTGTTGTGCCTAGATTGGGATTTATGAACAGGGGATCACAGCATATGTCTGCAGCAAGCACTTAACTCAGCAAACCTTCTTCATAATAATTGTCTTTTTTTATATTGCACTTAATACCACCAGCTTTTTGTATTTACTGTATAGGAACGATCTAAGTAGTAACCAGGCGAATGGTACCCTAGGAATACCAATTTAACAAACACCTGTTTCAATAAAGTAATGTTGTTTGTAGTGTAGGCAAGTGTCGGCTGCACCAGTATAGATGTCCTCAATCTAATACTCAACGATGCTCAACTTGACGTGACCCCACCATTTAGAAGTCACATACAAGAGAAAATCTGTTCTTCTCCCAATGAAACCGATAATCTCAGGGAGCATACAAATCTATACAATTCAATTGCTGGGGTTGCTATTCCGAATACCACTTTTGAGATGTGATCTAACCTGGGGCACTAAAGATAGTCTAGCTACTCTTCGCTGACTCCCAAAATTAGTTGTTAAATTAATTTTGGGAGCTTATACTTGTAGGTAATTGGCCTGACATCATATTAATGTTCTTCACTTCTAGATTGACATATAAAGCAATTATCCTTTTAGCTTATGGGATGCTATGGGGGACTCCCAGCTTGTATTTTGGCAACGATTTAGAAGGAGGATCGTTTCATCGAAATAGCAAAGATAGACCCAAGTAAGTTCTTATCACACTTTGAGTTGATTGATTTGGTTACAAGAGTAATTTTAGTATTTTAGTGTAGCCTGCTTAGGACGTATGCTAGCCACCACAGCTTTCTGGCACAATGGAGATTTTGGATAATAGTCGCCACCACTTGATATCATAATGGACCATGATTCCTATTTCTATACTATTTACTACCCACCTTTGGAATGCAGGTTGCTTATTGGATATCAACCGGCTTCTTGTAAGGGTCACAAAGGATCAGAGAGATTTTGGGTTAACAATTCAACGTCATGTTTACTTGATATTGATTGACTCGGAAACTCAAGAAATAGTGAATAATGACTGTATTTTTTATAACATTTGCTTGAGGAATATGTTACTACTGATGTAAGATTGTACATAGACATGGGATCATACATGAAAATAGATCTCTGTAATAACACATTCTAGTAAATAGGATATGAGATACTTTTCTTAGCTTTTTGCCATGTCTTTTCTTGTTCTTTCCCTGGATTAGAGATTACTTAAATCTTGTGTTGCATATAAGAAACTAAAAGATACTTATTTAATTGTTTTTACAGCCCTGAGGAAGTCCATGTGGGACGAAAAGCGTTGGCTGGGCTGATGTATGCATTCTTGCACCTAACTGAGAATACAAGAAAAAACAGGAACTTTCTGGACTGCCTTCTCTATACATTTTTGGAATTGTATGGATACGAAGATATTGCTTGTATTTGACAATTGAATTGTACAGATTTGTATGCTCCTTGACATTATCACTAACACCTATTCCATGTGATAAGTTATGATGAAATAGTTCTAGAACATAAACATTTTTTTTATTTATTCTTCCATGGCAAACGCAAAAACGTATTTAAGCATAATTGGTAAAGATACCATTGTGCCTGTGCACTCTATGAACTTAAAGTACCTTATAATGGGCATATGAAGATAGTTCCAGTATCAGTTACCTAGTCACAACTAGTTATTTTGTATTGATCTTTATAATGGTGACTCTGATACTCACAGTGCTTAATTTGTGGAAAAATAAATACGAATACCCTAGTTGTTTCTCTGGTGGACACTACAGCTTTCTTCAGCCAATCTCCCTGCCAGCACTGCCAAATGCCAGTACATGTACTACCTACTCACCATCATACTCCTGTAAAGGTGACAATATGGACCATTGCTGGTTATCCACAACTGTAAGAAAGGCCTAGATTTGGTTGCATTATTTATAATTGTTATGTATTTTTTATTGTTAGATAGTCTGCTGATGTTTAAAAATAGACAAACAGCGCCGCCATGTGATGGACTGTCATAAATATGTGCTGTGTAAAAGAATAAGTGCTGGTGCAACACACCAGCAAACACTAGCACAAATTAAGCACAGGCAAATAATAGTCTCTGAGGATATATTGTATTGTGGACACGCAACTATTAGATAAAGGCTAGTTAGGATTTACAGACTTTAAAATGAAGGGTTTGGTTGTGTGAAATGTGCTGGCTATGTAATTAATATAAAAGGTTTTTGGATGTATTCTGCACATTGGAGAAAAATAAATGTATTGTTTTTGTTGGAAAATTGACCTTTCTGAAGGGTCACCCCAAAATTTTTGCCTTCCGCCTCCTCTTTTTCTGACCTTCTTTTTGTTGGCTTTAGGACTCGGAGCACTTTACCACTGCTAGCCAGTGCTAGAGTGCATAGGCTCTCTCCTCTAAACATGGTATAATTGGTTTACACCTGTGTGGCATTTTTAGTTTACTTATAGGTCCCTTGTAAAGTGGTATACCATATCCACAGGGCCTCCAAATCTAATGCTACTAGTGGGCCTGCAGCACTGATTTAGCCACCCACTTCCATTGTGAGACCTGTGTCTGCAGTTTGCTATCACATTGACTTGGCATTTAAAACCACTTGCCAAGCCTTAAACTCCTCTTTTATCACACACATTTCACCCCTCAGGTAGGCACTAAGGGTAGGGTGCTGTGTAAGTAAAAGATAGGACATGTACTGTTAAGCTGTGCATGTCCTAGTAATGACTCCTCCTCCTAGTATATTATAAATATCTACTTTCCCCATTCTCTCGCAAAAAATAAACATAGGTATTGCAAAATATTAGAATAGCTGGAGTTGTTGATGGAAACTCATTGGTAGCTGTTTCTAATCATTACAGGGGACTTTAACCAGGCTCTGTTCCCTCCAGCGGACCACTCTCCATCCACACATTTAAGTTATAATATTCCTCAGCCAAAAATCATACAACAGGGAAAACAGAAGTGTACCTATGCCCTAACCAGATTCACCTACAGTCTTTTGACAGATTCTGGATATAGACCACTTAATGGGAGATTAGCTGATAACCAGCCCACGGCACCTACATTCTGGAGTGCAATGGCATCTACTATCATTGTTTACACTTTTGTTCATTATACTATTACCTCTGCAAAGGGTACACCATTATCCAGAGGCCACCGAGTGACCATGTCCCTCAAAAACAGTTGTTAAAATCAAATTAGATCTGCCAGAAACCTGGACAACGGTGAACTTCACCATCTGATCGCTGTTAAAGGGAAAAAGCTTAAATGGAATAACACTTTGAAAACAAAGCATCCGATTTGGCTGAAGTACTGCAACCATTTTGCTCATCCCTGAAAAATGAACATTCCATTCTCAGGATTAGTGACGACTGGATGAACACTTGGCAATCTACATTAGATTCTATGCTGTCTGTTCTGATGACAAAATTACCAACTGCCCTGTGAAATAGTTGTCATTCATCCAGCATCCAGCAACTAAGTGAGTCAAAAAGGGTCTATCGTAATACATTGCGACACAATCTCAAACTATCTTCTTCTAATCATTATGATGCAAGAATCAAAAAATCTTTAAAAATGCATTAAAAAAGAAAAATACACTAATAAAAAGGGACAGCCAAGAAAATGCTTGGGCGAAATTGTTACATGCCCTCATCTCAAAACGAAAGAGCCTTTTGGTCTCTGGACGCTCACGTCTCAGGATCGTGTCAATGACCAGATTTATATCAAACGACAAGTGGGAAACACATATTAGGTCCCTATATAAATCAGCTATCACTGGCTCCTTTGAACCTCAAAAAGATTTTGCATTATATCCGGATATCACTAAGGTGGAAATATTACAATTAATAACAAGCTCTTGCTCGTCTAAAGCAGAAGGTCCAAACATCATGCCGATGTATTTAGTTAAATTAGATGTCCCCTTCTGGAGTATTCCTTCTGGAACAGTTATTCTCTTATGTAACTAAATCTGGGAAAGTTCCTTCCTCTTGGAAAGGTGTGGTAGCCCATCCAATTTTCAAGAGGGGCCCTAAGCAAGACCAAACCAGTTACAGATTAAAAGCACTCCTAGATTTTGAAGGGAAGCTATTTGTCAACTACCTACTAAACAAATTGAAGAATTGGGCCGAGAAACAATTGTTAATTGCACTAATGCAACCTGGATTTTACACCAGCTGCTCAACTGTCAATAACATAACAGCACAGACTTTCCTTGCAAAAAAATCAATCACAAAGAATCAATGTTGTATGCCTGTTTTGTGGATTATTCTACCACTTTCGACATAGGGAATCAGGAAAGGCTATAGGCCAAGCTAATCAAGTGGAAAATTGATCCTTATCTGCTGCACTTTCTGTTCGAACTGCACACAAATACATGACTGCAGGTAAAGCTATCCACCGAAAATACCTTTACTTCTAGATTTTGCAAAGAGCACGGCTTCAAACAAGGTTATAGAATAGCCCCCTTATTATTCCCTTGTACATCGCCGATTTAACGGAGTCATTGGTTTCCAATAAGGGCATTTCACCTAAGCTTGGAGGTCCAAAAATAGCATACAGGTTCTCAAAACAATCCTCAATGTTTTTTAGACCCCTGGTGCAGGTCATTTTTACCTCAAAACAAGAGAAAACAATGCAGTCAACTGTAGTTGCATTTACTCAAATTGTGTTAAACAAACATTCCTTTAAATGTGTATATATCATTTACCCCAAAAAAGACACTTGATTAGTGAACTTGCTGCTAAAGTCTTTAGATAATTTTATAGCACATCGTGTAATAAACAATTGTGTGATGAATCTTCACAAACGTATCTGAAATCGGGTACATATCGAATACATCATCTTGAATGCTAAATTGGTGTTGACCCCGAAAAGAAGTGTAAAAAGATTATGATGCTCACCCATAGTTTCCAGTGTTAATTACAGTCACCATTGTGAAATCCTTCTGTTTTTCAATGACATGGTCAGATGGAATACTTTTAGTTTGGAATCATTTTAGTTTCCTCCTGCATTTTAATCGTGTGAGTCCTCCATTACTTAAGGGAAATGTTTAATGGCCTTATGCGATTCAATGAACAAAACTAAAAATGCATGTTTATGTAAGATTACTTTCTATGAAATGAGCATACCTCTCGAAAAATTATAATGGTGAGAGGAAACTCTTGAAAAGCTTACCAGAACATCCTCCGTCATGAATAGCGTATCACTTGTAGTACATTATTCCCCCTCCTGTTATTCGGATATGGATATGAATTTTGCCTCCACTGAGGTATTTCAAAACAAATATATTGTGTTGTGTGTTAGTCTGCAATAGAGAGCATCATCGGCTCTTGTTTAATACGTTGACAACAAGAAAAATAAAGACTGCTTAAAGTGACAGAGTCCTAGCATGTAATTGCAATTTGTTCATATGTCCACTTGTTATTGTCCCAATGTTCAAGTCTGAACTTCACCTAATTATGGCTCTTGTATTAAACTGGTAATAAAACTTTATAGCATATTTAGCCTAAGCTGATGACTTGGTGAGTATGTCACAAATGCCGAAAGGCCTACATCATTAATTAATTCACTTACATAAATTTAACCTGGAGAATGGATTAATTGCTAATTTGTCAAAAAAAAGATCATGACCTTTGGAAAGAAATATAAATTCATGAGGTGGGTTCTAAGAGATGCTACGATTGAAATAGTGAAACAATATCTTGGGGTGAAATTTGACAGCAAGATATCATGGTCTAACCATCTAACCATTAGAACGCTTAAGTCAACTGTGATCACCAAATCTGTTAAGATTTGCAAATCGGGTTGGCGTGAAAGCAATCAGAACATCACTGAAGCATTACAAATGAAACTGATTTCATACTTGCTATATGCATCTCCTTTGGTGAATCACAAGACCATTTCCGGTCTTAATAAACGTTTTATGCAATGTATACGCAATCTGCTGCATCTTTGTACAGCTTTCTCTCATTGTATCATCAGGTTGGAATTAAGTCTAACATTTCTAATCTCACTCCATTACAGAAGAACCATGAACTACTTCTGTGTCGGTGCAAAAGCGGATCCAACTACACTAAACTTTTCAAGTTACCAGGGAGCAAGTAAAATTACATACAAGGTCCTAGAGTTGCACAGCTTAAATTCTAACATAAAAATGTAAACTCTACCTGACTCAGAGGCGCTGACACAGAAAAATCTCATCCGTGGAACTTTTACTCTTGAACAGAGGGACTCTCACCTGACACAGGCCAAACAATATAATCATGTGCACTTAGTTTTTGATACCTATTCCTTGCAGAGCCAAGAGTATATGGAGTCAAATTTGCTAGAGTATGTTAAAATGACATTTTTAAGGTTCAGATTGTTTTGTATCCCGATTTAGGACTTTGAGAGGAAATGGATCTGAGTTTTTAAACATAAAACTGCCTGTCGACTTTGTGGGCATATAATTGAATCCCTTCTGCACATTTTATGCATCTGCTCAAAACTTCTGTATTTAAGGTAAAAGTATTTGCGACCTAGATTTAGAAAGTTAAAAATAAGGTCAACTGTGGAAGCTGTCAAATACTGCTTTAGCGTAAGAGCAATAATAATGCTAATTACATTTTTAGACCAGTCTTACAAAGCTTTATCTTCGTGATTTTACTCCCCTTTCATGTACCCTGATTTGATTTATTTTGTGTCTGGGTTTAAGAAAGCAATTAATCTTTAACACATGCGTCCTTGCACATCTTCCACTTTTAGCACCATAGTTGCATGTTCAAGAAAAATTGTCTCCCACCGATTATCTTAAGGTCAAATAGGATTGACTGTAGAGGCTGCCTGAAACCATATGAGTGTACGGGACAACAGAGCAATAATAATGCTAGCAATATTTTTCGATTAGGTTTATAATGCATTTCATCTGTAAATCATGTAACTGTCTTGTACTCGATTTTGATAAAATGTTATGCAAACTGCTTTCGCACACAAAATAACCATCCTTTGACATTTGTGCACTGTCCCGAAAAATTTGTATTTAAGAAAAGGTATAATTCTGTGATTGCATCAAGGACAAAAGTGCAATAACAGAACAATGACATTTTTTGACCAGGCTTACGAAACATCAACTTGTGATATAAATATATTGCTTGTACTCTGAAACTGTGTTTATGCCTCAATTTTAGTTCGATCTTTGAATTTTAGTACTAATCACCTGATACTTGTACTGATTGTGATGTTTTGATACCTTTAATTATAATCTTTTAATTAAGACAATAAACGTACATTACTACTACTATTACTCCTCCTAATAAGCCTACTTCTCTCTTAGGCTAGTATTGGGAATTCCTTAAAACACTTTAAAGCTATTATTCCTGACCAGAAAGGAGTGGCTTCCTCATGTGTTATATCTTTTAAATGGAAATGATAAATCCTCTTTAATGGTAAAGTTGGATTTAACAATACTATTTTAGAAACGTCACTTTTAGAAAGTGGGCATTTCTCTGCTTTTACTGCTCTGTGTGCCTGCCACCTATCTCTATTACATGTTTAGGGAAGGTGACAGTTACACTTTGTGAATTCCCTCTAGACAGCCACAAACACAGGAAGGGTGGGTGTGACAGAGAACTCATCTGCATTTATCTGAAATCTGATAGCTCTTTCTGGGCAGGGTGAGAGAGGGGGAGCTGACACTTGAGCCTGATTAGGCAGTGTCTTGTTTCCCACACAACGGGTTGATTACCTCCTACTGATAGTCTGGAGCTGGGGCTGTGAAGAGAGGGGACTTTGCACTTCAAGGGCCTGCCTTCAAGTCACCCCCCCTTCAAGAGCACAACTAGGTATAAGTACTGGGCCTCTCAACTGCACTAAGGTGGCTGCGCTCCTTTCTGGAAGGATGCTCCTTCCAGATTTTTAAAGGAAGTGTGAGCTCCAAACCCATGCCTTTGTTGTGTGGCGTTCCGCAGGGCTGCTTGCTAAGCCCAACACTTTTTAATGTATATATGGCCCTTTGGCAGCAGTTGTGGCCCCTTTTGGGATTTGCATGGTTACCTATGCTGATGAAACGCAATTGGTTGTAGCACTAAACCAAGCGACACAACATCCGGAGGCCCTGAATACCTGCCTAACCGAAGTCGCTAAGTGGATGGGGGCATCCCACTTGAAGCTCATTGCGGAAAAGGCTGAGATCATGATCATAGGCAATCCCCTATATGCGACTCTTGGGACCATATGGCCAGCATGCATGGGCCCAGCCCCGGCACCCAAGTCCCTAATAAAGAGTATAGGTATCTGGTTAGACCAGAACCTGACATTCAAGGCGCAAGCCAGGAAGACGGTTGCGACATGCTTCGGCCTGCTCAGATCAGCCAGAAAGGTACTTCTCCTTTCCCCCTTCAAGCCAAGGAAATCCTAGTCCAATCACTGATACTGTCAAGGATAGACTATGGAAATGCACTTTATCTAGGGGCCCTATCGCAGTAATCAACAAACTACAAACTGTCCAAAACTGCTCAACGAGACTACTGTTGGGTATGTCAAAGTGCCTCTCAGTCAAATCAGCCCTTTCCTCCCTTCACTGGTTACCAGTGAGGGAAAGAATTAGCTTTAATGCCCTCTGCATCATCCATAATTCCTTGCAAGGGAAGGGTTTACCATTAATTTCGGTCATGATCCACCCCTAAAAAGCGAGGAGGAAACTTTGCTTGGATGAACTCCACTTAATTGAAACCCCAAGTATCAAGAGGTCCAGAAGCGGTGGCCGATGCTTCTCCCTTAACGCTGCAAAGCTCTGGAATGCACTTCCACTCCATCTCTGCAGGAAACCCAACCACCAGATCTTCCGAAAACAACTGAAAACGTTCCAGTTCCCCTAATGTTAGTGTCTCTGAGTACTGGTCATGTCTAGCGCTGTGAGGCCTCCGGGTAGCCATGCGCTTTACAAGTGTCACTTTCATTTCATTTAATTTCATTTGTGACCGCCCCAAGACAGTACACTACTGGACCTGTGAATATCTCTGCCAGGAGTAAAGATTGATGTGCCACAAGGATTGCCATTCTGTCTGACTGTTGCTCTGGAAGAACTGCTTTTAGGCTTTGCTGTGCTGCCCTGCTCCCTGCTGAGCTCTGCCTTGCTGAAGACAAGGACTGGACCCATCTCACTTGAACACAGAGTGATTCCAAGGACTTGCTGGCTTGCCCTTGTTGTAAAATCTCAGGGTTATCAAAGACTTACTTGAACCGTGTAACAGCACCTGGACTCTGCCATCTGTAAATCCTGCCCTACCAAATGGTGTCAATCTAGTCCTAGGCACTGGAAAGGTGACTTCTGAAGTAGAGAACTAACATCATTGACGCTGTGACAACTTTGCGCTGATTGGAACAAACGCATTGCCCTACGACACTGATGCAGGATCAATTCAATGACATCACCTCAATGGACTCCGCGGCTTACCAATGGTGTACAGCTTGGCTCGACAACGACACAGTGCCTGCATCATTAAGGGGTTCATCAGCGAACCTTCATCGCCGGTGCAGACCACAACTGATGCATCAAGTCTTCGATGTCAAAGTTTGCTCCATCCAAGGTACTCTTTCAGAGTGAGTCCTGTAGCCAGCCTGCCCTCTATCATGGTAGGCCTGAACTTTGGATTTAACCCGGTCCAGCATGACCTCAAGTAACCCCTAAGCGCTATTTGCTTCTAAGCACTACTTTTTGATTTATTTTTTTTAAATTCATAACTCTGGCTCTACTTATGGGATATTTCTTGTTTTGGTCTTGTTACTCATAAAAATATAATCTATAAATATTTCTGTGTGGAGTATTTCTGTGGTGTTTTCATTGTGTTGCTCTGTGTGTGTGTGTGTATGTATGTGTTGCACAAATACTTTACACATTGCCTCTTCAAATAAGCCTGACTGCTCTTTGTCAAGATACCAGAGGGTGAGCACAGGGTAGTTTCTGCTTGTACAGGGTGCATACTCTGACAACCAGAAACCCCATTTCGAACAGTATTTTTGATAGATGAAGAAATAAATGGATTTTTTGTAATATAACTGAATAGGCAATAATATAACTATCACTATGTTATAATAACTAAATACGTGCTAAAGTTGGTATGTTGAGATGGTGCTGCTGAGGAATCACCCATCATCTACAATTATGTTACACCAATAGGTATCTGGTATCTCAATGGTGCACCAAACTCTCCCGCCAAATAACCTACCTTGCCACCGTATGTATTGTAAACTTAAGTAATTGTGTTGTTGAAAAAAGAAGCACCAGCACTTTAAATAAATCAATTAATACACCTCCAATATAATATGTGCAGTAATAATATATTTGTAGCTCATTCTAAATACAGCTATGTCTGTTGCCGAATGACTTTTGTTTCTTATATATTAAAATATTTACATATACTGAACTGTGGGTCAGCGATTTTCACTTAATTGGATGGATTTCTTGTCTATCTAATTTCTCTGCTTCTTTTTGGACACCTTAACTCCTATTTCTTTGTTTGTCTTTGTCCTAGATCTGTACCATTTCTTTTTTACAGTTTCGATTGGATGACTTGTACTTCCACTGCTTGCAGTCATGGAATTACTTTTTACTTTTTCTTCTAGCACTCCATGAAAGTTCATGTCAGAAGTGCTTTCAGATGGCCACTGGGCACGTAGGGTCTTCTGGGCCCAACTTTTACTCTTGATGTCCCAGGACCTGACCTACTAAGGATCTTGCACAGCTGGACCAAGTACCCCTTCTTTCTGCACTTGACTCTCAGTGGTAGCTGTGGTTGAGCAGTCAAGGCTCCCTCAGGGGGAATGTAGATACAGGTCAGTAAACACGACTCACAATAACTTAAAGTGCATACAATATGAACAATAAATCAGTGTCCAGCCAAATACTTGCTTTTATAAAAAAAATTGAATTTTTTTTGTAAGTCTACACAGGCAAAGTAATACGATATTCATGAGTAATAGCACAATTGCCTTGAGTTCTGCGCTCTAGTAGTTGTGAGGCAAATGCCTGTCCCACACTCATTCATATAATGTGTGCATTCCCCCCACACAGAAATCAACGCACCTTAAACTCTTACAAGATGGCGGGCTCGGACTACGGAGGAGTCGCCTGGGCGGTGCAGCCGTGATCTGTGGGGGTGACCAAACCGGATCGGAGCAAGGTACCGGCGCTATTCAGGCAAGTGCTTCAAAATCCTGTGCAGTGTGAATGATGATGCTCGCGCGCACACAGCTCGGAGCACTGTAATGGGCGCTGGCTCGGGGGATAACCAAATGGCGACCGCTGATACCCGGAGCTCGTTCCCGAGCAGAAAAAGACTAAGTATCGATTAATGACCCCCGCACTAACATATTGAGTATGTGGGGTGTGCTCCGATGCATGGGCAAACCGTGAATCACCCTGCAACATTGTAAGTGTGAGCAAGGAGGTCGTACCGAACCGAGCTGGTTACCTCGTTCCCTTCCTCCTGGCCAGAAAATGATAGTGGGGGATCTTCACCTTCTTTTTTTTGCAAGACAATGTTTGTTTCCATCATGTTCTTAGCCCGACAAGGATCGTGCACCATTAAGTACCTGACCCTAAGATGGCGGCTGAGAGGAAGGATAGGCTCCATTACACCAAGGTGCCCCCAGGACATCGATAACTCTGACTCTGCCTTGGAGTGCCATCAATGCTGCGGCAGTCCTGGAGAAATGTGTCATGGGAGTGCTTTTGTGTGTGTGTCTGTGCATGTATTATGGGGTGTGTGCGGACGCACGTGTGAGTGTGCGCCTGTGCGTGTATGAAAGACTATGTTCACATTTGGTGTGTGCTTGTGCATGTCTGTGCGTGTGAGGGTGTTGACATGTATCTGGGTGTTTTTGTATTAGAGCATGTGATTCTATGGGTGCTTGTGTGCGCAGATGTTCCTGTTTGTGTGCTTATGTCTGTGCGTGTGATGTGTGTGCATTTATTTATTTTGAGTGTTTTTGTATTAGAACATGGGATTGTATGTATGCTTGTGCGTGTGGATGTTTCTGTATGTGCGCCCTGTTTTCGCATATGAGTGTGTGCGCACATTTGTTGTGTGCCTGTGTACGTCTGTGCGTGTGATGGTGTGTGTGTGTGTGTGTGTGTGCATGTATTTGTGTGTATACTCAGACATGAGTCCCTTGCTCACTGCTCCATCAGGATTCAAGCAAGCCGGGCCGACGAGGCTGAAATGCCAGAAACCGGTCCCCGGTAGCTTGTCTCCTTTCTGGTGAAGAATTGGCTTGGTAGTTTGGTCTGCCCTGTTCCCATGATGCACTGGGCCAGGGACAGACTAATTTGCATATAGCCAGGTTCTGAGCTGGGATGGGGCAGTGAGCTAAATAACGGTGATGGATCAAGCCCTGATCTTTGGACTGGGTAAGAGTGGTCTGCTTAATTCAGACACTCTGTTCATCACCACCCCCTTTTCTGAATCATGTATTTGTGTGTACATCCTCGGGTATTTTTGTTCTGGAGCATGTGATTGTATGTATGCTTGTGTTCTTGATAGTTTCTGTTTGTGCATGTCTGTGTGTACCTGAGAGTGAGCGCATTTGTGCGGGATTGTGCATGTCTGTGCATGTGATGGTATTTGCGCGTACATGTGTATGGGTGTTTTTGCATTAGAGCATGGGATTTTAGGTATGTTTGTGTTCTTGGATGTTTCTGGCTATGTGCTTGTCTGTGTGTGTCAGTGCGCTTTGGAGAGTGTGTGCTTTCATTGGTGGGTGCTTGTACATGTCACGTGCAATCAACTGAGCAAAAACAAGAAGACCCCTGAAAGGCTCAGTAATTGGACAAGCTCTATCCTGAACAGACCCCTTAAAGACATGCAGACCCTGGCGCTGCTCACCATGCCGATCCTATGTTTAGTTTGCACCCTCTTTTCATCCGGATTACAGAAAATTTGAGGGACCCTCAGAATTTGTATATGAAGGACTCATCCCCCCCTGCCTGTCCTCAAGACGGTCGCCCCAGTCAATGATTTCATGAACCCTCCATTGACAGCTGAGACCCAGCCTTTTTGACTGAAGCCCGGTGGAGCTTCCTCGCGAGCTAAAGAGGAGATGGGCTTTGGTTTCCCTCCTTGGCCATCACCTACCCAGCCGGACTTTAGGCAAAAGCTCCTGCATCTCTCCTGACCTTATCTCCCCCTCTCCCTTCCCTCACCCCTCTCCGCTCCTACTCTCTCCAACTTCTGTCCTCTGCCCTCACCTGCCTTTGCCCCCACCCTGTTTTTTTTTTATGGAACTTTTCTTCCCTCGGCACTTGAGACTGAACTATTTTGTCTGATGCCCGATGGAGCTACCTGGTTTAGTTATAGGGGAGATGGGCCATGGATTCCCTCCTTGGTCGTCACCTACCCAGTAGGTCTTTAGACAGACTTCCTTTCGTCTCTCCTTGTTGTCTCTGCCCCTATCCTCCCTCTCTCACCTTCCCTGCCCCCTCCACTACTTTTCCCTCTCCTTTCTCTCCTCTCCTAATGTATAGCCTATTTTTTGATGCAATGTGTAATTGTTGATTTTTTTTCTGTTACATTGTTGATTCTCATGTAAAGCGCTCTGATACCTTCGGGTCTAGCCAGCGCTATATAAAACTCTTTAAATAAAATAAATAAATAACTCATCAGGATTATAGTTAGAAGTTTCTATAGTGTTGTAGCACCATTAACGTTGAGACTCCATGTGCCCAACTGGCCCAATTCACGGATTACCTGCTGTTGCAGCACAAAAGATTTCAGTGGTGCAATGGGTGCCTTCGACACACACCTGCAAAACTATGCTAAATTTGGAGAAGTCAGGTTGCTCACGGCCAAAGCAGTAGCAACCAGCAATGCAGGCTTGATCTCCTGAGTGGCTCTGCCGGAGGTCTCTCAGTTATTGGAGCAGCTCCCAGCTAATGAAGATGCAATAAGTTGGCTTTTATCCTATGAGGGAATCCTTTCTTCAGCTCCCAACTGGAGCCAGCAGGGGTGTGACATCATCCACTGTGTCACCGGCATTCCTCAGTGGTGAGTCAGGGGCAATGTCCTCACACTGTGGGTCCAACCCACCAATCATAGCCTCAGTCTATTTTTTCGGGTGGCCTGAATCTTGTGGCAACGTTGGTACCAGCAGCCCCCCCTGGCATATGGGGTGGCCGCGATACATGGCAATATGGTGCGCAGACTCTTACAGCATACATGCCCCGGCCAAGACAGCCACAAGTCATGGCACTCCTGAAAGTAGTAAATTGACCACTGGTCCTCTCTGGCATAAGGGGGTTGTTGGAAAGCGGCAGTACAGGCTTAGCAAGACCTGTCCAGAGCTCAACCTTTGGCTCAATTTATGGCTGCCCTCTCCTGGCTCACGACTCTACTCTGTGTTCTCACAAAAGATTTGATTTGCGATGTAATGACTGTTCTTGTAAATACTAATATTTAACATGATATAAGTGAGATAATATAAAACGGTATAAGCAGAGCCTGAGTTATAGTTCATGTAGTGTGGCTACAGAGTTGAATATACTGTGTTTGGATGTGCACGAGTAATATTAATTTGAAGGTGTTGTGAAAATTATAAAGGAAAGTTATAACTATAAAGTTAGAAATGTACATTTTTGAGTACTTTAACTTTTGTTTTTAGCTAAAGAATAAATAAAGTTAGATTAATTCAATGATGGTTTAGTAACTATAGCAAAGGTTATATATATATATATATATATATTACCTACTGGCGGTCGCCAGTAGGTATATATAGTTAGGATTTTTTCTCTATGGGATTTTTGAAAATTCTATGTCTAATAACTTTGGCGTTTGTGGACGGAATTGGCTGAAATTTTCAGGAAAATGGCACATTTTGTTTCTGAGCAGCCCTTGAAAATTTGGGGGGGGTTCGTCAAGGGGGGGCCGAGAAAAAAGGGGGTCCCAAAACGTGTTTTTAACATTGAGTTTTCCATAGGGCGGTTGGCCTCACTTTTAGCCCGAACGGCTGAATGGATTTGCACGAAACTTGGCAAAATTGTAGGGACTGGTAGCCCGATGTGCCTTTGCTAGGTCTCAATATATGTGCTCCAGTGGATTTTGAGAAATTAACGTTCAAAAAAAGATATATATCTGTAACAGCGGACCGGGCAGCGCTCCGGTTCGCGGACTTTTCGCGGTACGGAGCTTTGTGAAGCGAAGCTGATTGGTTCTCCGGCGTCTGTGAACATTCCAAACAGTCCGTAGCGGCCGCCATCTTGTCTCTCGGTAGGATCGAGAGACAAGAGGAGGCCAAAGCGAAGGGGCAAATGACCATAAGGGGGCATAGTAGATCCTCGCTGACCCCCTAGGTTTGATGTGGAGGTTTTAAAAGGGTCCCGCGGGGCAAAAAAAAATAATAATAATAATAATCGAACGGCTGAATGGATTTGCACGAAACTTGGTAAAATATTAGGGACTGGTAGCCCGATGTGCCTTTGCTAGGTCTCAATATATGTGCTCCAGTGGATTTTGAGAAATTAACGTTAAAAAAAAGATATATATCTGTAACAGCGCTCCGCTTCGCGTAACGGAGGTTTGCGAAGCTGATTGGTTCTCCGGCGTCTGTAAACATTGCAAACAGTCTGTAGCGGCCGCCATCTTGTCTCTCGGTAGGATCGAGAGACAAGAGGAGGCCAAAGCGAAGGGGCAAATGACCATAAGGGGGCATAGTAGATCCTCCTTGACCTCTTAGGTTTGATGTGGAGGTTTTAAAAGGGCCCCGCGGGGCAAAAAAAATAATAATAATAATAATCGAACGGCTGAATGGATTTGTACGAAACTTGGCAAAATTGTAGGGACTGGTAGCTCGATGTGCCTTTGCTAGGTCTCAATATATGTGCTTCAGTGGATTTTGAGAAATTAACGTTCAAAAACAAGATATATATCTGTAACAGCGCTCCGCTTCGCGGAGATAAAATTATATCTGTATTACCTAGCTGTTGCTAACACCAGTTAGCGATGGCTAGTAGGAGATAGCGACCATCTTGGGCCCCACTTTGCATGTGAGTGATATTTATCACTAATGACATGCAAAGTGGGCATGCCAAGATGTTAGCGACTGGAAACAGTCGCTAACATCGCTATCTCCTATTATCAACTTTTGGAAATATTCGCGATAAGCGCGAATATCTCCAAAAGCTAGCACCTGCCCTGAGCAGTTCTTAGCCATGTTATCCAATGGGAGGTGGATAACATGGCTAAGAGCATTAGCTCGGTAATGCATGAATATCGCTGAGTTTTCAGCGATATTAATGCATTGCGGTCGTTTTTTATCGTATTTGCGATAAACCTTGATAATAGCAAGGTTTATCTGCGATAATTTCTGACGATGCTTAGCGGTAAAAAAATCGTTGCTAAGCATCGTTAGGGATAAATATCGCTTAACTTTGGTAATATGCCCCAACGTCTGTTAACGTTCGATTCGAAGGAAATCAGGAAGTGTTGAAAAACATTGTCTGCGCCATCTTGTCTTTTTTCAAATGCCACACTTTTGTCGTGCACTGCAGCCATTTTAGATGCCTTGACCAGACCCACTCTGTGCACGCTGTCGATCCTTAGCATGGCTCCCCACCCTCGCAAGCATCTACCCCAGGCAGTGGTCACCCCCGCTCTCTGTCTTATGCATGGGTAATAAACCTCCCCCCATCTGCGCTGCTCTTCCCTGAGAATCACACCCTGTGCCCGCCCGACACCTCCCTTTCGCCCTATTCACTACCGCACCCTCTGACACTCCTTTTCCTCTGTGTCCGATTGTTCAGGCCGGTCCTAGGGTATCAGCTAGCCCTGCAGATGTAGTTTATGGCCCCAGCTGTAAAGAATCACCCCTCTTCAAAGGAGTTATAGTAGATCAAGGCCCACACTCGATGAGATCCGTCACAGCAGACGCGTTCCTATTATCTGAAAACCATCCTGTATTGTGATTGGGGAGGGGACCGAGCCTGAAGCGGAAGATTCCAGGGATGACTCTTTGTACATCAAAGTTTTTACAATTATGTGTCACATTAAAAATATATAGCACTCCGACAAAGTAGTAAGATTATAAAACTTTAATAACTTATAAATATATACAAGAAAACAAAAACAGTAATAACATATAAACATTTTTAGGGAAAAACAACGAAGTAGCGGTCGGCTGTGCGAATAGTCCCAACGCAGCACAACGTCCAGATTTCCGGCGTGGGGCGTCGCGGGGGGTGGGTCATTAGTAGCAAACCGTTGTGCGAATAGTTCCAAGGCAGCAGAACGATGGCACCAAGGTGATGTCCAGTAAGTTGCCGCACTGGTTTTGGTATCCTACAATGCTGCTCCGAATAACGGCGTGGGGCGCCCCGGGGGAGGCGGCGTGAACAGGCCTCTCCAGGTGGAGTGTCATCTGTTGTAGTGGGGCGCCCCTTTACCGTTTCAGTTGCCATTCCGTCCGTTTTTGGTCCACTGTGTCAAAAGCCGCAATTCAGCTGAGTTGCGCCCACTCTTGCGGTGCAGCGATAGGCGGCTGTCACAGGACTCTCAAAATGGCGGCAGGCTGTTTCCTTTTTGGGCCTGGTCCACTGAAATGGCCCTGGGACACCTTGGAAATCGGACGCTTGTCTGCTAGGTCTTGGACCCCATTCTCGAAAGCGTCCCCTCCGCCTTGAGGATTCATCAAAAGTTTTGGGGGCCCCCGACTCCTGTAGGCTTCTGGTGGGGAGCGGTTGCCATGATTGCTCGCGGAATGACCACGACGTAGCTACGAGATGGTGGTGCTCTCATGCTGATGCCAGCTTCAGTCTGAAACATCCAGAAACAAGGTGGGGCTTTCATCGTTTGGGAAAAAAAAAAGTTTTCATCCAATGAAAAGTGTTGTTTTTAGGTCATATGATCAAGCCTTCCATCATTAGGAAACCAAAAGTAAAATGAACCAATGAAAAGTTTTATAAACAAGTCACATGACCTGTTATGCGGCATAGGGTATAAAATGCGGAGAAAGTACTTTGGCACGTGAGGCGGCGTCAGTAGCGGACCGATGTGCGAATAGGCCGAAGGCAATACAACGCGCCAAGATCCGGATGGCACCGAGGTGGTGTCCAGCAAGTTGCAGCACTGGTGTGGCCATCCTACAATGCTGAAAGTCGGCGTGGGGCGCCCAGTTGGCCTGTGAGTTTGCGTCAGTAGCGGACCGATGTGCGAATAGGCCGAAGGCAGCACAACGCGCCAAGATCCGGATGGCACCGAGGTGGTGTCTAGTAAGTTGCCGCACTGGTGTGGCCATCCTACAATGTTGAAAGTCGGCGTGGGGCGCCCCGTTGGCCTGTGAGATGGCGGCAGTAGCGGACCGATGTGCGAATGGGGCCAAAGGCAGCGCAACAATATTTTCGGAATAGAAGACACCACAAGGCGCTGAGATGCCAAGATCCGGATGGCACCGAGGTGGTGTCTAGCAAGTTGTGGCACTGGTGTGGCCATCCTACAATGGTAAAAGTCGGCGTGGGGCGCCCTGTTGGCCTGTGAGATGGTGTCAGTAGCGGACTGATGTGCGAATGGGGCCAAAGGCAGCGCAACAATATTTTCTGACTGACACCACAAGGCGCTGAGATGCCAAGATCCGGATGGCACCGAGGTGATGTCTAGCAAGTTGCTGTACTGGTGTGGCCATCCTACAATGGTAAAAGTCGGCGTGGGGCGCCCTGTTGGCCTGTGAGATGGTGTCAGTTGCGGACCGATGTGCGAATGGGGCCAAAGGCAGCGCAACAATATTTTCTGTATGGAAGATACCACTAGGCGTTGAGATGCCAAGATCCGGATGGCACCGAGGTGATGTCTAGCAAGTTGCTGTACTGGTGTGGTCATCCTACAATGCTGAAACTCGGCGTGGGGCGCCCCATTAGCCTGTGAGATGGCGTCAGTAGCGGACCGATGTGTGAATAGGCCGGAACCAGCACAAGGCGCCAAGATCCGGATGTCACCGTGGTGGTTTCATAGTTGAGAGGCACTTCATCTGCAGTGGGGCGCCGAGATCCGGATGGCACCGAGGTGATGTCTAGCAAGTTGCTGTACTGGTGTGGTCATCCTACAATGCTGAAACTCGGCGTGGGGCGCTCTATTAGCCTGTGAGATGGCGTCAGTAGCGGACCGATGTGTGAATGGGGCAAAGGTAGCGCAAGAATATTTTCTGAATAGAAGACACCACAAGGCGCTGAGATGCCAAGATCCGGATGGCACCGAGGTGGTGTCTAGTAAGGTGCACTGGTGTGGTCATCCTACAATGCTGAAACTCGGCGTGGGGCGCCCCATTAGTCTGTGAGATGGCGTCAGTAGCGGACCGATGTGCGAATAGGCCGAAGGCAGCACAACGCGCCAAGATCCGGATGTCACCGTGGTGGTTTCATAGTTGAGAGGCACTTCATCTGCAGTGGGGCGCCGAGATCCGGATGGCACCGAGGTGATGTCTAGCAAGTTGCTGTACTGGTGTGGTCATCCTACAATGCTGAAACTCGGCGTGGGGCGCCCCATTAGCCTGTGAGATGGCGTCAGTAGCGGACCGATGTGCGAATAGGCCGAAGGCAGCACAACGCGCCAAGATCCGGATGTCACCGTGGTGGTTTCATAGTTGAGAGGCACTTCATCTGCAGTGGGGCGCCGAGATCCGGATGGCACCGAGGTGATGTCTAGCAAGTTGCTGTACTGGTGTGGTCATCCTACAATGCTGAAACTCGGCGTGGGGCGCCCCATTAGCCTGTGAGATGGCGTCAGTAGCGGACCGATGTGCGAATGGGGCCAAAGGCAGCGCAACAATATTTTCTGAAGAGAAGACACCAAAAGGCGCTGAGATTCCAAGATCCGGATGGCACTGAGGTGGTGTCTAGCAAGCTATGCAGCTGAGTTGCGTGCGCACTTGCGGCGAATAGGTCGAAGGCAGCATAACAATGTTTTCTGAATAGAAGACACCACAAGGCGTTGAGATTCGGTTACCACCGAGGTGATGTCTAGCAAGTTGCCGCACTGGTGTGGCCATCCTACAATACTGCTCCGAATAACGGCGTGGGGTGCCCGAAGGGGGGGGGGAGGCGGCGTGAACGGGCCTTCCTAGGTGGAGGCTCGTCTGCTGTAGTGGGGCGCCCCTTTACCGTTTCAGTTGCCATTCAGCTGAGTTTCGGCTGCTCTTGATGCTACAGCGACAAGCGGCTGCAACAGGACTCTCAAAATGGCGGCCTGTTCTTTGGATTTGGGCCTGGTCCACTAAAATGGCCCTGGGACACCTTAGAACTCGGACGCTCGATTTTTTTTTCCTTTCCTGTACATGCAAAAAAAGGTAAATGCCCGGTACGTTACACGCTTCATCTGCCACGATGAACTCTCCAGAGGAACCGAAAAAAAATATAGTTATGGTAACTATACCATGCATCGTCATATGGAGAGGTGGCACCAATTAATTATAGTGCTGCATAAAAGAGAGATTTGGAGGAGAACCCCTGACCTGCTAGTACATTCATCAAAGAAGTGGCACTGACAGCATCAGAGGCAAGGGAAACGGTCCCAAATATTTAGAAGAACTTTGGAAAGATTAAAATGACATGTTTAGATTGTGGCAAATTAATTTCATGTGGACAGATGAGTGTTACTCTAATAAATACAGCATATGAACATCATCATAGTCGATGGTTGGTAGAGACATTTTGACTATATCCTGGACCTGCCCGTCCTCGCCCAAAATGGCGCCGGAATAAATGGGACTCGTAACTCCTTGTTGTGTACTGGTTGCAGAACCTTGAAATCACGAGATACGTATGCAGTTTTGAAGCACATGGCGGGCGGGGACGAGAATTGATTGAATATTTCGACATCCCTATTGATATTAAGTTCTGATGTGTTATTGATTACTGTACTATTGAAAGTTCGAATTAACGTCACCCATGGTACTTGCCCGCAAATGTATATCTAGATAATTTTATTGTAACTGGCCCTGTCGTATTTTAATTATAAAAATGTACGTCCACCGATTCCGTAACTGTTAGACACCTTAGTTCTTGCAACCTAATGGCCCGCCCGTTACGTTCCTCTACAGTGTAAATGTCTACTCATCATATACGATTACAGTTTGCTCCGTGGCCGGCCCACGTGGTTATAGGCTCGTATTTGTATAATGAAATTTTCACAATAAAGGTTTTTAAAAGAAAACATGGTAGTAGTATATACATTGGTAAAGTTTTTAATAATAGTCACTGTTTTAGAATCATTAAAAGGCAAATGAAATAAAGCAGACCAATTACATGAAGGGTAAAAGGTATAATACGAAGGAACGCAGTAAAGATAAATGGTCAAGGGCTGTTGTGTTTTCTATTCCTGCAACATAAAGTGATCAATAAGAATCTCATATTCAGGGGTATCGGCGACTAAGACAGCAGGTCGACCCTCTTTTGCTCAACGGCTCCGTCATGGGACGAAGAAACGCTCTTTTTCTCGAAAAAAGAATATATTTTACTTGCAGGACAGTTGTAAATTTTCCGGGAAAGTACATTAGCCTGGAACATTATAACATATATTTAAGAAAAAATAATGTTCGGAAGTAATAAAAAGCGTAATGTTTAGGTCATATGACCAAGCCTTTCATCATTAGAATAAGAAAAGTAAAATGAACCAATGAAAAGTTTTATTAACAAGTCACATGACTTGTTATGCTTACGTTACGCGCTGCGCGCCCCGGATGACTTCCGGATGCGCTAACGCGGCGCGTCATATGACGCATTACGCGACAACGCAGGTCCAGAATATAGTCAAAATGTCTCCACCAACCAGCGGTCGGAACACAACCCCTTTCAGCAGGCTAAATAGTTCTGTTAAATGACAACAGAAGGGACAGGCAACAAGAACCATCAGTCAAAGAGGGGAGGGCTAGTTCTTCTCTCCCGGGTTACATTGGGGCGCTACTGGAACTGATCGAATTGGTAGTCTACAGTGTTTCTGGATGTTTCAGACTGAAGCTGGGGTTAGCATGAGAGCAGTACCATTTCGTAGCTCCGTCGTGGCCATTCCGCAACCAATCATGGCAGCCGCTCTTTATCGTTATTTTGGGCGGGGTGGGTGGCGGAGCCGAGCTGTTTTGCAGCCATCATTGTGTGGAGTTCAGTTCATTTCACTAGTTTTGTATTTGTCATGAGGGGTTGTTCCTAATGTTTCTATTTTAGCGAGGTCAAAAAGAGATCCCATTAGTGGCCTACTGATTTTGCTCGATTCCTTTTCTTTTTTTTTACACGATTTTTCGTTATCTGCAAAGACTAAACAGAGTATTTCGACTCTGTGTTTGTTTGTAAATAGAGAATGAACCAAAGAGAACCAATTCTAAAACAGTAAATACTTGGATAACAATCAATCAAATGGAGAGAGAAGCAGGCACGACGTATTACAACGGGGGCAAAGGCCTGCGTTAACTACCCTTCACTATGTGCAAAGAGAGAGTACTCCTAATAGAAATGAGGGGGGGGGGGCACCATTCAAAGCAGATCAGTGTGCATAAACACGAAAATGTTTTCACTTACCACGTACTTGACATTCGACAGCTTATGATATTTGCTATTAAAAAACCATTGAAATTCACTGAAAAAACCATAGGTTATAGACCATATATAGTTAGGAATTAGCATTTACAAAACCTTGAAAATTCACTGAAAAAACAATATTTTATAGACCATATATAGTTAGGAATTAGCATTTAAAAAACCTTATTTTACTCACACAAAACCATTGAAATTCCATATATAGTTAGTTGCACTAACTATATATCGCGCACCCGCAATCCACTGCTGATGATGTCACATATTACATCATTCATGACATGGTCAGTGACATCACTGATGACATCACTGATGACATCTCAAATGACATCACTGATGACATCACTGATGACATCTCATTTGACATCAATGACCACATCACTGATGATATCATTCATGTGACAATACAATGCATCTCCTCACATTTTAATATAACCTCTGTTTCACCCAGTGTTAAATACAGAGTATAATTTTTGAAACCATTGACACACCAATACTAGTTACTACATATGTACTCACTGATTCCTACGTCTACACACACATTCACTCATTCACCCATACAATCATTCATACATACAATCACTCATCTTTACAACACTATCATATGCACTCATACACCTATACAGACACTCACACTCTGCCACTCATCCATGGAGTTACTCACACACCTAGTCAGTCCTGTAAAGAATCAATCACACTTCCATTTTCTTGTCTATACAGTTAAACATAGAGCACCTTACATTTTCAAACATATACTAACACATACTTACCTTCTTATACAATCATTGATACAAGTACACATTGATCTGCACAGAGTCACACACCTCCCAGCTAGCCACACACACACTCAGTCTCCCATACAAATACTTGGGCAATCAATCAATAACCCATATAGTTACTCATATAGCTACTGATCAACACATGCAGCAGTTTACAGAACAACAGACATAATGATGCACAAATTAAGACAGTTTAGTCACTAACCCATGCACTCAGTGAGACACATTTAATCACTCACTCATACAGTCAGTCATGCACCTACTAAATCCTTCGTCCAGACACTTACACATCCACTCATTCTTCAATATGTAAGACATATTTAAACTTTACAGAAACAAAAAATCACTGGATGTTGTTATCAGTGATGTCATCAGTGATGTCATTTGAGATGTCATCAGTGATGTCATCAGTGATGTCACTGACCATGTCATGAATGATGTAATATGTGACATCATCAGCAGTGGATTGCGGGTGCGCGATATATAGTTAGTGCAACTAACAATATATGGAATTTCAATGGTTTTGTGTGAGTAAAATAAGGTTTTTTAAATGCTAATTCCTAACTATATATGGTCTATAACCTATGGTTTTTTCAGTGAATTTTCAAGGTTTTGTAAATGCTAATTCCTAACTATATATGGTCTATAACCTATGGTTTTTTCAGTGAATATATATATATATATATATATATTACAGAGAGTTTAAGGTAGCCATTCTGTTACTCACTAGTTATAGTTAATATTTCCAGAGATACAAATTCCTCACATTTTTGTTTGCTAATAACTTTGCCACCATTTGATAAGTCTAAAAAAACTTTGCAGAACTGTCCAATTTCTATATTAGTGGCTGATACTGCGTTTCATGGTGATTCCTTAAGGGTGTGCAACGAAAAAATGGGGTTCCCAAAACTCGTTTTCCCACTAATGTATTTCAATAGACTTTTTAAACAGACATTGTGTTAAACTGTCTTGCCTGATTTTCACAAGAAAGTGAGGAATATAGATGTGGAAAGGATCCTCTTTAGTAGTAGATGTAATTTGGTTAAGTAGAAGTAATAAGGCATAAAAAACATACTTATATATTGGACTGTGGTATGCCGCGCAAAATACATGGTTAGGTAAAAAAACACTTAGACAATAGGAAGGCAGCCATTTTTAACCCACAATTAGTCTGCGTTGGGGGTTAGAATTTGAAATATACTGTACTAGTGGTTTATTAGTGTATCGGAAAGATTGAGACACTTTAGGTAAGTATGTAAAGGTAGGGAAAGTAGTTTTATTACTTTATATATTTTAAAACAAGATTATAGAGTACCACAGTACTATCTAATATGCTTCTTATAAAAAATAATTGTGTAAAAAATTCAAAATACACTGTACTATACCTTGGGGCATATTAACAAGGGCATCGAACCCCAGGAAAGTTACTTTTAATGATATTCCTGTTGTGCAATGCCCTGCTCCATATTTACAAATTGGTGTTGAGCTACTTTTTGTAGCTTAGCGCTGCTTTGTAAATATGGTATCCTTTACACAGTTATCTGCGTGAAAGGGACAAGCAATGGGTGTTGAAGTGGGCATTCCACCGCAACATTCATTGCTTTTTTGACACTGCCCCAGATTTACAAGGATATGTAAATCTGAGTCTGCACCAAAAACTAAGTCCATGTAAGAGTAGGCAATTAGAATGGAGAAACGAAGAGAAATACTTTTATTTCTCCTCGTTTTTTCTTTGTCTTTGTGTGCTGCATTCTGCAGCACACAATGAATGAGTGAATAATTATTTATGTGCAGAAAGGTGTTCTTTCCTGCACATAAACAATTGTTAAATAATGACGATTAGCTATTTCTATGTGTGCTGCAAACTGCAGCACACATTGAAATAGCACATCAGCCTTATTGATTGTTTATGTGCACATAAACAATCATTCCCTGCAACGCTGGCACCCTTGCACTACTGTGAAAGGGTGCCTGCGTTGGCGATAGGCAGCTCATATTAGCGCCAGTGCTAGTGAAAACACAGAGGTGCATCACATTGTTGTAAATACGGCGCATCCCTGCATTTAGGAAATTTTGAGCGTGGCACTGTCAAATTTGGTGGAGGTCTGCGCTCTGACATTTCTTTGTACATATGCACATATATTTCACAAATATAGTGTACTACAGTTTAGTTTCAATTTCTCACATTTTTCTTTTAGTTTACAGAGTACTATGGTACTACCTAGAAAGTACTGTGGCACTTACAAAAATTAAAACAATAATACATATGTGAAAAAATTTAAAATCCACTGTACTACACTATATTTCATAAATTCAGTGTACAAATGTTTTTTGTTACTTTTTTACATATTAATTTTTTGTGTGTAATTACTGCTGTATTTTCTAGGTACTAGTGTGGAACTATGCATGTTTAATATATTGAGTAATAAAACTACTTTTCCTTACCTTTACATGCTTACCTGAACTGCTTCATTCCTTCGTATGCACTTATGATACAGTAGTACACTATATTTCCACTTAAAACCCAGTGCACCGACAAGTGTGGTTTAAGCAATATGGCTATCTTTTAACTTTAAAAGGGCTTTTATTACCTAATCATAAAATGTTTTTCTTTGCGATGTAATACAGTATACTGTGAAGTAACCACTGGATACTGCAGGCCAATGTATTACTCGGTTTTTTGTGCCTTATAACTTTAACATTACTGAGCCAATTTAGATCAACTATGAAAAGGATCCTTTTCACCCTATAATGTATATTCTTACATAATTTCAAGTACATTCTTTCAGCCATTTTTTTACTAGGTCTATTTAAGCTACACTCAATGCCAAGACATGCCACTCCACTACGACACACCACTCCAGTCGATAACATGTTACTCCATTCAATGACACACCACTCCACTTTACGACAGTCCACTCCACTTAATGACAATCCATGCCACTCCACTTTACAACACACCACACCACTCCACTCCATGACACACCACTCCAATCTAACACACGCCACTCCACTCTATGACATGCCCCTCCACTCTATGACCGTCCATGCCACTCAACTGTATGACACACCAATCTACTCCACTGTACGACACACCACTCCACTGTACCACACACCACTTTGCTCCGTAACATGCCACTCCACTGTACGCCAGTCCAGTCTAGGACATCCCAGTTTACTCTCTGCCACTCGACTTTAAAACACTACACCAGTACCGTTCTATGACACATGGCTCTGCGTCACTTTATGCCCCTGCACTGTATGCCACTCTACTCCACTGCATGACATTGTATGACACACTCCACTCCACTCTGTGACATGCCACTCCACACCATTCCACCCTACAACACACCACTCCCATCTACAACATGCCACTCCACTTTATTATACACCACTCCGCACTACACCATTCTACAACACTGTACAACACTTACGTTCCTCAACTCTATGACACTCTACTCCACTCTGTGCCACACTAAAACCCTCTACTGCAATCTATGCCACTCGACAACACTCTATTCCACTCTACAAAACTCTATGTAACATCCTCTACACTAGTCCATGCCACTTTACTCCCCTCCAGTTTCCGACACACTACTGCACAATACTTCACTGTACTACAGTACTCCACTCTCTGCCACACGACTGTATGTCACTCTACTTTATGACACTCTATGTCACTCCACTCTAAAACATTATAGAACATACTACTCCACTCTATGTCACTCTGCTCTACCACACTGTATTCCACTCTGTGCCCCTCCACTGTATTCACCTCAACTCCAGTCTACAACACTGTACAACACGCCACTCCACAGTACAACACTCCACTTTGCGCTATAAAATGCCACTCCACTCTATGGCACTCCATTCCACATTATGACACTCTGCGCCATGCCACTCTACTCCACTCTACTCTACAACATGCCACTACACTGTATGACACACCAACAAACTATACACCACTGCATTGAACACAACTCTAGTGTACACCACTCCAATCTACTCTACTCCAATCTACACAACAACACTATACGCCACCCCACTTTACAACATCCCAGCTCACTCTACACTACTCCACTCTATTCCCCTCCTCTCTAAGACACTGATATACATGCCACTTCACTCTACTGTATGAAATGTCACTCCACTGTACAACATGCCACTCCACTCTATGATAGTCCACTCCACTTTGTGACAGGCCACACTAGATTACAACACACAACTTCACAACTGTCCACTCCACTCTACGACACTCCACTCTGCGACACACCACTCCTCTCTATGATATGCCAATATACTGTACGTCACTCCATCCTATGCCCCTCTACCCTAAGACAGTGTACAATACACCACTTTATGACGTAATATGACATTTCACTCTACTCTATGTCACTCTAGTCTACTTCTCTTTATGCTCCTTCATTCTATGACACTCTACTCCACTCCATGCCACTCTATAACACCTTCCTCCACTGTATGACACTATGTAACTCCTTGTATGCCACTTCAAGCCATTGTTACTCCACTGTATTCTATGACACAGTACTCCACTCTACTCCACTCTACACTACTTTGCTACTCCATGGACTCCACTCTACCCCTACTCCACTGTACTCCACAAGATGCCACTCCCCTCTATGTCACTCCATTCTACAACACTCTTCTCCACTCTATACCCCTCCACTCTACACCAAATTTCTTCACACTACTACACTGTACGACAAGCCACTCTATGACGCACCACTCCCTCTACTGTATACATGCCGCTCCACTCTACACCACTGCACTCTACAACACTGTACTCCACTTTATGCCCCTACACTCTACCCCACTCTACTCCACTCTACAACACTGTATGACACACCATTCCAATCCATTTTACAACACAGAACTCCACTCTATGATGCACCACTCCACTCCAGTCTCTGACACACCAGTCCACTCGATGACACTTTATTCCCCTCTACACCACTCCACTCTATGCAACTCCACTATACAACCCTCTACGACACTCTGTGCCACTCTATGACAGTCTACTCCACTCTACTACACTGTATGACACTCTATGACATGCCACAGTACTCCTCTCTACAACCTGCCACTCCACTATATGACATGGCACTCTACTCTATAACACTTTCATAATTTCTACTATATGACACTCCAGTTGATGACACTCCACTCTGTGACACTCTACTCCGCCCTATTGCTGTATAATCCACTCGACCCTACAGAACTCTTCTCCACTCTATGGCACGCCACTCCACTCTACTGCACTCCACCCTAGAACACTTTACTCCACTGTATGCCCCTCCACTCTATGCCACTCTACTCTACTGTACTACTGCACTCTACAACACTACACTCTATGACACTTCACTGTACAGCAGTCCACTCTACTTTATGCCACTCTACTCTATGCTCCTCCACTCTACGACACTGTACTCCACTGTACAATACTCTACCCAACTCCCTCTATGCCACTGCACACTACGTTACTCCACAGTACTCTATGCCACACTACTCTACTCTACTTCACCCTATGCTACTCCACTATATAATACTCCTCTATAACACAGTCTTCATACACCACTCTATGACATGCCACTCTATTCTACTCTTCAAAACGCCACTCCACTCTACAACACTCTTCTCCACTCTTTGCCCCTCTAATCTATGCCAATCTACTCCACTGTATGAGAAAGTAAAACACATCACTGTATGACATGCCACTTGACTCTATTATACAATACACCACACTACTCCATGCCACTGTACTTTTCAACACTGTCCTCCACAGTAGCCCCTACACTCTACACCATGCTACTTCACTCTACAATACTGTATGACACATCACTCCACTTCACTCCACTCCACGACACAGCACTCCACCGTATGCCACACTACTCCACTGTATGACACACTATTCCACTCATCGACATGCCACTACACTGTGCGCCATTCCACTTTACACCCCTCCAGTATGACACACTCTACGGCGCGCCACTCTATAACATGCCACTCCACTGTAGTCTGTGACACGCCACTCTACTCCACTCTACGGCACAGCAATCCATTCTAAGACACTTCCCTCCATTGTAAGACACACCACACCACTCTCCTCAATGGTCCTTTACTCCACTCTGCTCGACACCACTCCACTGTACTCCACTCCACTCTAAAACACTCCATTAACACAACACTACACTCTATGACACTTTACTCCATTGTGCTCTACGAAACTCCATTTAAGGACACCACTTGACAACACTCCTTTCTGCGATTTGAAACACTTTTTTATTTAAAAATAAAAACCATTGAAATTAATTGAGAAAAACAGAGGTTAAAAGTTAGAGTTATGAAAAAGTTATGTGTTCTTTCCATACAAACCAAACTTAAACTACACAAACATTAGAAATTATAAAAGTATAGTTATACCTTAAATTTATAGCATATGCACCACCTTCAAATGACTATAAGTTATTCACGTTCGTATACAGTGTTATCAACTTGCTAACCACACTTCATTAATGATAACTCACCATTTTACCATGCTCAGTGTTCTTACAAATTATGTAATTTGAGTTGTCATAAGAATTGTCATGAATGCTATGATTTCACATGGTAGAAGTGATATAAAGGGTATAAGCAGTGGTTCATAAAGGCGGCCTAGGATCAATACGAGGGAGAGGAGTTGGCCTAACGGCTAAGGCGCTTGATCTCGGACCTGGGGATCTGGGTTCGAGCCTCGATAACGACGCCAAAAACCTCCTGTGATTCTGGGCAAATCACTTAATCTCCCCGCGCCTAAAACAAAAGTGTGCCCTCATGTAACCTAACTGGTGCTATGTAAAGAACTCTGATACCTGATTCGGTTTGGGTCTAGTTCGCGCTATATAAAACTCTGCAAAAAAAAATAAATATGAGGCAGGTCGTACTGGAGCATGGGTCGGATAGAAGACTTAGTCTAAAAAATGGAAGTTCAAAGTCTGCAAAGGGGCAAAGCAGTTCAATCGACATCAGGCGAGGTCCCAGTGAAGCCGTTGGTTTTTGGCAGGAAATCTCAGAGTTGAAGAAAGTTGTATTTCACACCCAGTGGAGGTCCCTCTCCGGCCAGATACTTTTGGCACCTTTGCCTGGTCAAGATTTCTTTGTTCGCACTTAGCCACATTTTTTGAGCTTAGGTTCCTCAAGTCCGCAAGGCTGTCCACTGTAGCCGAAGAGTACTCCACTAGGCCAGATATTGTCTCCACACGATCCTGCTACAGAGGATTTGCCATCACAAAAAATCTTTCAGCTGGGGAAACTTGTGTCACACCTTGGTCCAATTGCCTTGGCAGGTTTATGCCGGAGGTCTTTGGAGCCAAAACATTTCCAAGTCCTGGGTTTTCAGGGGAATTAGGGGATGCCCACTCAGACCCACCCAAGGCTTCCAGGACCTCAGCAACAACACTTAGACGCCAGGACTCACTCCAGCAGAGGACACCAGCAGGGTCCAGGTTAGGTCCAGTTGGAACTGGTCAGTTGGAAGTCTTCAGTTAAGGCCTCTTATACCTTGTTGCATCCCTGTAGCTTGTACAGGGTGTCAGCTTTGTGAACTTTGATGTTCACTTCTTTGTCCTGGCTACAAGAGGGAACAGGTGGGTCCCGACCTTTAGGGCTCAGCTCCGGTCTCAGACAGCAGGGCCAGTCCACTTCCGATCTTCCTCAGGACCAGTAGTGTTCTGAGGGGGGTACTGAGGATGCAAGATTTATGCTTGGCATCAGCCTGTAAGTTGTGGTATCTCCTGGTTCCTCCCTAACCAATGGAGTAAAAGTTGCCAGGAGTTACTCTACCCGCTTTACCAGCATTTCCTGTGTGCCTCACAGCAAAAATCCCACTCTATCTAAATCCAAGATGCTGAATCTCTTCTCCCTCCCCTTGTGCAAAGCGTGTGTGCCCACACAAGAGGTGTGGGCAGGGAAATGAGCAATCCCTCCTCTGTGGTCACACCACCTAGTTGTGTGGGAAGCCTGCCTGGGGGAACAAAATAAGGGGCCTGTCCAGGCGTCATCTGATATCTCCCTTTGATGGAAAGGCACATTTGTTGTAAATTAAGTCCCTGTGCACAGTCCAAATGGCCATCCTGCCAGAGGAACAGAAACTCCTCCCCACACCAAGGCATATGTGTATGCTCTAAGTAGTTTTCATACTTCATTCAGGGCCTAAACCCCCAGAGGGCTGCCAATGATGGCTAATGGAAATTAGCCTACAGAGGTTTCAGGCAGGTAAAGGCTAATTGTATGAAGGTACCCTTTCCTTAATATTTGTATTAATCTGATTTCCACACTCAATTGGGCTTTTAAGAAAAATGAGTGTGATGTTTCTAGGGATTTCCTAACCACAGATCCCAGTGTTTCCTTACGGAACTGCCCACCTTAGGTGTGCATACTTCACCCTTATGTGGTTTTCTAGAGCTCAGGATGCTCAATCAATTGTGCCCAGTAATACCTATAATATCTCTAAACAGATGGGTCTTGTAGCACCATTCAAGATGAAGCACACTAGTCTACTCAAATAATTGAATTGCTGCAGCTTGGCTTGTATAGTACATCTACATTTAAAAGGCATGCATTTCTCAATGTATCTTGATCTACATTAACCATCAGAGATTTCTCTTTCCGTGTTCTTAGCCCCTTGGTTCTTCACCAAACGTCTTCTAGCTGTTATAAGCCTTCTTGGCATCTGTGTATTTTGGCTTGCGAGCAAGCAATATGGTCAACTGTCTTCTGATGGGTCAATGCTGTAGAGTGTTTCAGGAACATCTTCATTACATTTTAAGTTGTGTAAATATTTTATTTGAGAAGTCAGTTTGTACTCCCGCCAGGTAACAGAAGTCTTTGGTATTGTTGACACTAAACTTTACCTGCTCATACGTACTGAAGAAAAAACATGTTTTTAGGGCCCCCTCCACTACAGAACATAAATATGGCAACACAGTGGTTCATGTATATTTATTAAGAAAACCCCAAAAATATAGGCAATTTAGGAAGATAAATAAAGGATAATATGAAATGTTTCAATCTGTAAATTTGTACGAACGAGGCTGTAAACAAAAAGCACATATTTTTTTTTTACAACATATTTTAAAAGTAAGCAAGCACAATGAATGGTATAATGATGTGTGAAAATCATGCTTGGTGCTCACAATTAGTGACAATCAAGTGTACAAAGCAACAAAGTTCCAATGTGTGTTTCCTTTTTCCATTCCTCTTTATAATTTACTGGTTAATCTTTCCCCTCACACTACCAATTTACAATGCTCATTCACAGGCTAATTTTCATTTTAGCACAGATACATTGTGATCACTTTGCTGCCAAGAATTTTAATTGAAGTGAAAGAGCCATATAATGCCATTTTCCTTGTCTTTTAATGAAATCTGGAACTTCCCTGCACAGGCATAGAAAAGCTCTATACTAATGGAAAGTGGTGTGCTTTTTTTGTATACCTATTTTTAATCATCACTTCTGAAACAATGTAGTTAATTTTAATTGGATTCCACATTGTTTTATGTAAGGGCTGGAATTTTCATTTCCCTTCAAATGTGCTTTTGTGGTTCGATATACACTACTCTGTAGTATTGGATCTACTCTCTAACTACAGTTTTCAGAAGTCCTTAAAGCCACTAATGCTCCTCAAAATCATCCTGCTAATCCATTGCCTCCTCAGATGTTTGACACACTAGGGTTGACCAGAAAATGTTGGCTGCCATTTTGATTCTCAAATATGGTTATTATAAAGACTATTATCATGCATAAATCTATTCATTGTCTATCTCTTCAGCCTGGGAGTTTAAAACGGATGCTTTGCACAATTTATTAAATGAATCCTGCATAGGTTGCCACCTTGTTAAAAGGCGCTCCTTTTTCTGGCTCACACATTTAAAGTTTTACAAGCAAATAGTGCCCTACAGACCCTCAGTATTTTGTAATCTTATCACTGGCTCAATAACAGTGACTTTCAGGCATGGCTTGTATTGACCCGTATACATTTGTTGGTTGTAGTGGTTACATTGGGCACCCTTAGACTGACTTTGGATGTTGCCTGAGGCAATGCGTTTATAGTGCTGGAAATGTCTGTGGTGTTATACAAGGTTGACGAGACCATCCTCCTGAATCACCTGCCTTGAGCATCAAAGGTTTTAAAATGGTTCCTGCTGTTCTCTAAAGAGTGGTTCAAGGTAGTCTTCATACTTAGATTTACTTTGATGCTTAAACCTTTACATTATGGAGTTCCCTAGAAGTTTTAAATATTGTGATACCAAAATATCATAGACAGCATATTAACTACTAAAATATCAGGAAGGAAAGTACATACACATAGGTGTAGGTTTACTATACTTCACTCCAGAATATGTTCCTTGACAATACATATATCTTCAAGACACATAGAAGTAGAGTTAAGAATAGTAAATCTACACTTACCTATATATAATTACTTTCATTATATTCTGGCTTCAATATGTTTTTCTGCACAATATTCTGTGCTCAATATTCTGGCATACAATGGTTTTCCAGGGCGCCTTGCTATTCCCCGGTCTTTAACATATCTACTTCTGACTATTTGTCCAGTACATTAAGGGCCATATGTATGAAAGTACCGATTTGCGAATCTTTTTTTGCGATTTTTACCGAATCGCACAATCAGATTCTCAAATCGGTATGTATGAAATAAATCGCAAATATTTAGCGATTCCTTCGAAATCGCTATTTATTTGCGATTTTCCCGAGTGCGATTCCCTAACCGTAAGGAATCTCAAAAATTGCGAAATCGCACAGAAAATTCGCATTTTTTGCGAAAAATCGCAATTTTGCGAATTTCCCAGAGAAGCCAATCAGGGACTCTGGTGCAGCATGATGACATCACAACCAGGAAGTGATTGACTACCCATGCTGCACCTGAGTTCCTGATTCAGAGGCAGAGTGAAGGTGTGTTTGTGAGAGTGTACTGTGTCCCAGGAGAAACATGGCTGAAAGTGGAGACACACCCAGGCAGGAATCCCAGCAGCAGGAGAGTGAAAGCTCCAGGAAAAGAAAACAAAAATTTTCTGAGGCAGAACTGGAGGCTTTGATACATGAAATGGTGTCAAACCATGAATTATTATTTGGAAAAAAATCCAGGGAGGTGCCAGAGAGCCGTAAAAGGAGAATTTGGGAAGAAATCCAGCATAAGGTGAATGCTGTGGGTGTGACACCCCGGAGTGTGGAGGACCTCAGAAAGCGCTGGTATGACCTGTGCCTGCGCTCCAAAGAAAAACTAGCTGCCAGGCTGGAGCAGTCCAGGATAACAGGTGGTGGGACCTCATCTGTGTCTGACTCCACACCCCTTGAGGAACTGGTGGAGGGGACCCTGCAACCAGAGAGTGTGGAAGGAGTGGCTGATCTTGACAGCTCTGACCAGCCAGCATCTGGAAAAGGTAAGAAGCATGCCTTCACACCCCTTACACCCCCAACACTACCCAGCAGTGACTAAGGGTCAGGAAACAAGATAGGTAGTCCAGAGCAGGCACACAGGCAGACATAGCAATGCATCATGTAGTCACATGTAAATCAAAGTGCAAAAATTGGTGTTAAAATAGTCCAACATATATACTGCAGGTCATGACAGGGTAACAATACACCAATGTAAATGAAATAGGTGTGAAAAAATGTATTTATACAGTGCAAGTGAGTACAGTCAAGTAATGTGTGCTGTTCTGTCCACAGCACCATCATCAACACAGCCCTCAGGCAGTGGGACAGTCGGTGAGAGTTTTGACTCAGGAGATGCCGGCCAAGATGTGAACACTGATGGGGAGGACAGCCCCGTGACCACTCACAGGCAAAAGAGGAGACACATTGTAAGACCACTTGCGCCAATGTAGTGTAGTTCCTATTATCCCAATAGGCTCTGCGCATTGGAATAATATCTTCAATAGTATAGACCTAGGGCAGAGGTTAACTAGGTCTTCCACTGACGATATTAGACTTAAAGTTTTTGGTTTTGCCAGCTAGCTCAGAGTTCACTAGAAACTTTCTCGAATAGGCAAGGAGGAGTTTAACCTCCCTGGATAGACAAGAAGGGATTTAGTTTCTGACAACCATAGAACATGACAACTTTGCTCTCCCCTAATCAAGAGTGTATCTCTAGAGTCGTGTGAAAACAAAAGACAACTTATTTTACTCAGTCAGTACGTGCATTCTTAGTTTCACCAGATTGTAGAGAAAAGGAAGAGACGGGCGTGTTCAATAAAAGATGGTATTTATTGATCAGTCTCTTTTCTCGTACAAGAGAAATGAATCAATATTATTGCGATACTTATGGTTAAGTAAAGTGCATACAATAAAAGCAGAAGTATAAAATAATACTGCAGAAGCATTGATATGGTTTCTAAGCCATATGATATTTAAAACTGATAAAATAGATACATACATATATACATTTGACTAATCATACTCAACTGGTGCTTCTAACCACGCCTACCCCAGTGTACCTGACCTAAGCCTAATACGTGGGCGGGAGTAGATAAGTAGCAGTTTAAGTTAAGTTTGTTTTGCCAAGGGACTGACTCAAGAATTCTCTGCAAGGGGTTGTTCAGTTCTGTACCTGAGGTCTAGAATGATTGAGGGCTGGTATCTCTCGTCTCTGGTCTTGATATTCCAGCTGCCTGCGAGGGCTGCTTGGAAGCGCCGGAGCTGGATTTCTCGGCAGGAGAAAAGCAGCGTCTCGTTCTCAGCGCGTCAGGAAGGCGGGGCAGCGCGTGTGGGCTTCGCTCTCTGCTGGGCTCCTCAGCACGTCTCGCTGCTCCGATCTCGTCACCACCGCGTGTGTTTGCTTAAGGCAATGTCGGTAATATTTATACCTGTAAGGTGCCGAGATTGACGTAAGGATGGACATGGATACGTCATACGAACGGGCTTGTTCGCACATTCTTTTGCTGAAGTTCTCGGTGAAATCAAAACAATGGCCGCAGGGATTTTCCCAGGTTGTCATAGGTTTGATTTGTTTTGAGAACTCCGTATGCCTTATCAGGGGCTGGAGGAATAGTGCTTGCCTAATTAGATGGCAAGCGTTATGACCTAATCAGATAACGCGTTCCTGTGCCGTGGTGTGGCTTAATCAGATAACGTTTTTTTGTACCGTGGGATGGCTGCTAGTTAATTATTAACCAGAACAGGGTCAGGAATAGGGGGATCGATACAGAACCTATAGGAATACATCACACCCACTCCACGCAGACTATGTCCATATTTACAAGATCTAGGCATAGTAAATATACTAGTAGAGCACGTGTATACCGTACCACCCCAAAATACATCCATATGCATTTTGAAACCATGAAATATACGAAAAGATATATATATGCATTATATGCACTCAAGCACTATAACAATGCTAAATAAATTACGCATATTCATACATCATTATTAATAAAATATGAAAATTAACACATGAAATGGCTCTTAATACAGAAGAGAAAAAAAAAATGCGAGACCATTTCATCACAAAATAAAATATTTATGAACATGCCAGAGGGCAGCTAATGTCTCTAAAGTTCCTAAACTAGAAATTTAGTTCCCTAGGAATAGTTTCTACTTTAAGCAGAAGATAAGTGTCCCGAAAAACTGCAAAATATTTTGGGGCCGCTGAAAAAATTATGTTCCGCTGTCCATAAACTGGAAAAAATTGTTCACAATACTTTATTATCAAAGTTGAAGGCCAAATTCAGGGTGTTGGGAACGCCGTGTGCTAGCCTGCTCAAAAGTCATTATTTCTGCTCTGGTGAGAACATCATATCATTTAGACTCTCGAAAAAACTGTCCACAGCTTCCTGTGAAAGTTCCATTAACTCGGAAAAAGATGTTACCATGCATTCATGAGCATGATTGCCTTCATTGATGTTTCGATCAGCATAGCTGACAGAAGGTCGTACCTGATCGATGCTGCTTTCATCTTGAACCTCACTACCCCTCAATCGTAGTGGTGAAGTCTCCACGAATGCCGTCATCAGAATTGGTAGCCGCTGGGGACAGCACAATGCATGAGCCGTGACCGGACCCAACAAAGTTTCTGCATCCATTGGCGCATCCGATTGTAGCGTCAGACAGGTGTCCAACACGCATTCTTCTCCGCATAGCAAGCACCTTAATACAGGTAAAACACAGCTTTGCCACATTGGTCTAAATGAAAGAAACCAAGTCATGTTCAGGTCTCTAAGCCGGGATAGTCCAAGGATTTTAGATATCCGGTCCCGGTATCCAATGGCTAGGATTGTTTCTTCCCTTGTCGCAGGTGTTTTGTCTGTGACACGGTTTGCCATAGCGAAATAACAGGATCAAAAATAGGATTCCTGCCACTAGTCCCAAAAGGAGAGGAAGTCCACCAAAGATGGAATGGACAAAGTCCGGAAAAATACCCAGAATGGCTTTAAATTGTGTTAAAGCCCCCGAAAACACTGTCTTAAATACATTTGAGACTCCACTGGTATCAGAAATATTTAAGATTTCGTTCAGGATTTCTGCGAAATGTATGGGGGAATTAGTTGATAACAATGAATGAATCTCTGCCGTTGTCCTTGCAACTTGGAGATCATACGTTTCTTTTGATGACGTGAGCCTGGTCGGCGTCTGAAGGAGCACTGTTTTCATTCTGCTTAAAGTATCAACTCGAATGGAAGCAATTTTCAAATTCGGCCATAACCTTGCCTCCCTGTCTGGCATTGCGCTGGGGAACAATACTCGTTCACAGCACATAACCTTCGCAGTCGTAGTTATGAGATAACTATTCCGGGCACCAAGCTACAACATCTGCGGTCTACGATTATAATGTAACTCCCATTCGATAGTCTCCTAAAGAATGGTTCTATGTGTGTCGCAGGTGTGCCTAGCTGGTGACATGAAAGGTTATTTGAGGACCCTTCACAGGCTCCGTGTAAACTAATACCATTACACAGAAGTGTACCGCTTAGTGACATGGCACAATTATTGCCACTAAGAAACACTTTCCGGCCTTTATTACTGACACAAGCATGTGAATAGGGCAAGTTCCATGTTGACTTAATGTACCCTTTACCCAATTTTTCGTACATGCCAGTCTGTATATATTTTTGGCAATATTGAAACCTGAAAGTAGATATTGGAATATTAATTATTCCATGTATTATCCATTCACTGACAGGTCGTTCTGACATTGTCAATGGTAATCTCTCGAGTTTCTCAATGCTCAGGATTGTATAATCAGCTCCCTTCTGTGTCATACTGATTTGTTTATCAGTAAGGTTAAAGATATTGAACAGTGACGTTGTGTTGATTAAACGCCAAGGCACATAGCCTGAACGCAGATTTTGTAACGTCCAGCCAAGTTGTACAATAGAACGCAATTGAGACTGACCGTGTTGTAACAACAGTAAGTCTTGCGATATTATGTCGATTGCTGAAGACACAATGCTGTCCAAAGAGTATATTCTGGAGGACAGAGTCATTAACCCATTGTCCACTACAGAAAGTGATTTTTCCAAATTAATACGGTCAATTTCCCGTATTCTCTCTGATGTTTCAATTTGAGTTATTTTCCAGGCTTCGTTATAAGCTGCATATACAGAGGCTGCTATGAAGCGTTTTTGACGCTGTTTGCGCGGTCCCATAATGAAATCACGCAAGTCAGCACCATCAGTAAGTAAAGTCAGGTGTTGCTTAATTTCTGCCAGTGTGGATGTTTGTAGCCATTGAAGGCAGAGCTTGCCCACACTGTACGTGGTAATTATCCCTGGGTGTTGTCTTTGGGAATATCTAGGGTCTGGCCTGGTCAATGTGAACCCTTGGATTTTGTTCAGGAATCTGTCTTGACAGTTATTTGTATCTGTGGGCCAGATCAACCACTTTTTCCAATCAGGATGTGTTCTGTTTTGGCTTAATATATGGTTTACGTCTATCTCAACATCTATAGAGCTATTACTGTTAATTGATGGCTTTGGAATAGACGGTTTGTTTAAGTCTTTGATTTTGGCTAGGCCAAGACAGGTAGTTTGTTGAACAGTGTCATTCAAAAATATAATTTGTTCTGGGATCATGCAGGCTCTAAACAATGATTCTATACCTTGTACTTGCCATTCCTTTGTACCCCAAACACTTTTTACTTCAACATTTTTATCCCAGTAATCAAAACCAAATGTACTCATTTGCTCAAAAAACGAGTCTGAATATATCAATTTAGTGTTTGTAAGCATGGTCTTTGTACCTTCCTAGGTTGTGCAGATTAATGCAGATAATGATTACTATAGTGATTATAGCAGAACATTTTATCATAATTAGACGAACCCTGCAAATAATCATGTTTTGTAAATTTAGCAGACATCACTAGGTCAGACATCATATTATTAATGCTTTCAACGTCCCAATCATCAGCAACTGAGCTTGGTTTTACAAAGTCACTCAATGAGATCTTGATTTGATGTGGATACTTCAGGATTTCAACCGGACCATAGATTTCATAATCAGTATTGTCCCATGCTACCCCACCGGGTATAGGATTGGCTGTGAAGTTGACTGATGAAAGTTCTCTTTTCTCGACGTGTGAAGACGTGTGTGGTTTGAGGACCAGGTTGATTTTCTGGCTTGCTGTGTCCATTTTAGCATATTTTCCCTCAATGAAATGTCCCAAACATAGTACCATGATGAGCCAAAGTATGAGGAGAAGTGCACCTAAGGCCACTCAGAATTCAATCCATGGAGAAATCAGATAGGTTTCTTTCAGATGTTGAAAAAGTTCCTTAGCTTTATCTTTAAAGGTTTTTGTTGATGTTTGTTCCTTTGATTCACTCAGGTCTTCAGATGAATCACTGAAGTTGATGAAGTAACCGGATGCCGTTCTGTCTATTGTTCCTATTGTTTCAGGATTGCTGTTTGCTTTATTAGTGTGTTTTGTTGCAGCAGCATAGTCATTTGTTACTTCATTGTAGATTGGTGTGTCTCTGCTAAATGTTTTTATTTGGGTTTTTAGAGGTTTAAGTTCCATAGCATTGTTGCATAGTCCTTGTTGTTGTTCTGTTGGCATTTCAAATGTGAGTAGCCTCTTAGATTGAACCTCTGTGTTTGTAGCAAATTTTGGTGTTCTACTACTTATCGGGAGTCCACTTGGCCTACTGTTTGTTATCGGCCACATGATTGTGGTTTTATCAGGTCGATTGATACAACCCTGTTCTCCTTTTTACCAGCAAGGGGCGGTAGTACTACTGATCTTGTCCCGTTGATAGACAAGACAGGAACTGCTTTTCTGTAAGAAGGCCCAAATTCCTTCTTTACCGCAATCTTTTCTCTGACTAGATCCCCGACTTTTGGAATCCAGACAGGTCTTGCTGGGACAGGTGGTTTTTCTTCAGTGGTCGTTGGCTGTTGTTTCAACTTTATGTTGCTCAGGTCTTTCCTTGTTTTTCGTTTAAGTCCTGTAAAATAGCCAAACGATCTTTGATATCAAAGCTTTTTTCTTTAACCACTGAAGTCTGACTGTCAAGATCTAAGATCATCATTCTAGTTCCAAACAATAATTCGTACGGACTGAATCCCCTCAGAGAATTTCTTGGCAGGTTATTTAGACTACGTTGGACACTTATTAGATGTTTGACCCACCCAGCTCCCGAACCTAATACCTTCGCTGTTATAGATTGCTTTATGTCACGGTTTTTTCTTTCTACGATTCCGTTTCCCTCGGGATGAAATGGACAAGAGTACCGCAATGCAATGCCCATGCTGGTCATGGCCTCCTTATAAGCTCTAGAGCTAAAAGCAGGACCCTGGTCAGAATGCAGCATGCCAATTGCGTATGTGCCGATAAAGACCCGCAAATCTTTTATAACAGTTCTGGCGTCAGCCGATCGCTGGGGCCACATCCATATGAATCTTGTGCAAGAATCCACTGCAACCAAGATATATTTATAGTTACCATTCCTTTGTAAGGGACCGCAGTGGTCCAGGTAAACACAGGCTAATGGTTTATCCGAGATTAGAAGGGGCGTCTGCGCTGGTCGTCTCACTGTTGATACTTTCATTTTTTGACATGTTTCACATTCTAGAACATAGTTCCGTGTTTGTCTTCTCATTTGTGGCCACCAGTATCTCTGTTTTAATAACGATACTGTGGCTGAGACACCAGCATGTACAGAAGCAAGTCCTTCGTGTGCCGCTATTATTAGTCCTAACCTATGTACCATGTTTGGAATTGCCCTATCCCCCACTCCAGGGATTCGAGCAAACGGAACATTGTTTGTATCAGTTATATATGAGTACTTCACTGGAAAGCCTTTCGGGAGTGTTTCTATCGAATCTTTTTCTGTAGCGCTGACAGCTTGCAATATATCGCTGTCTATTTTTGTTTTTGACCGTGTGATGGCAGCTACGGAAGCCGTTTGCACAGCTGCCTTCGCGGCCTCATCAGCCAATGAATTCCCTGCAACGTGAACGCCATCACGTTGATGACTCAGTGAATGTATCACGTGAGTCTTTGGTAGTTCTTTTTGCAAATGAACTACTTGTTCCCAAAGCATTTTATGCTTGATTGTGCCTCCTTTTGCATCCTTAAAACCATTCTGAAGCCAGATCTGCAAGTATTCATTGTAAGACTGAACGCAATAATACGAATCGCACACTATGAGTGTGGGGAATTCTCGATCCGTATTTTCAAGCGCCATCTTGAATGCCAATAGTTCAGCTCGCTGAGCTGTACAATCTCCTAGAGATTGTGTTTTAGTGACCGCTGGTTTAAATTTCCCTTCGTGCCAGCGACCTTTAACAATCGCGCACGCAGCACTGTAAGCTCTTTTACCCCCTACTGCGGGTTGTGCTGACCCGTCTGTATATATTATACAGCCGTAATGTTCTAGAGGCAGAATTTCGATTGGCGGAGGACATTCAAATTCGTATTGGAGAAATTCTTGTGTTTTTAAGTTGGGATCAAATTCGTATACCACGTCTGTTGCAGCAAGAGAATTAGCCCACTGTATCCACCTTGGATGGAGTGCTTTAGCATTCGGAATGCTTGCCTTTGTTACCGCCTCCAGGGCTGGTATCGGTGTCACGATGATTATTCGTTTACCTTGTGCTAGGGCCCGCTCCTTTGCTACAGCAGTCTGTACCGCGGTCAGAATTTTTTCCCTTGGACTAAATTTCATTTCAGCCTTTGTGTACAAGTGTGATTTGTATGCAATTGATACCTTTTCTCCCTCATTAGAGGTCAAGTATGTGAATCCGCATCTTCCTGGGATGACTCGAATCACAAGATTGCGTGTGTTGTCACGTGTTTCTAATTTTGTTTTAATTAACATGTCTGTTTGTAAAGATCTCAAAATTTCTGTGTGTTTTTGAGTCCAATTGATTCTTTTAAAATCTGATTTTATTAGATCATAAAGGGGTTTCACCCTTTCTGCGTAATTTGCAATGTATGTTCTTCCGAAGTTTAGGAAGCCTAGAATTGATTGTAGGTTTTTTAGTGTTCTAGGTGCTTGGAGTACAGCACATTTCTCTAGGAAATTGTCAGCCAGGCTTTTGCCTTCACTTGATAATTCATATCCTAAAAACAGGACTGTTAGATGGGCAATTCTAGACTTTTTAGAGTTGAATTTGTAACCCTCTGCTGCGAACCCAAGTATTATGGTGTTCACTCTCTTCAAGTGAGTATCCAAGTCATCGTCTGTTAGGTAAATGTCGTCGACATATGATAATGCCTCGTCATCGTATGTTTGTAGTAATTCTGTTACTCTCTTTGAGAATAATCCTGGGCTGTTCTTGTGCCCCTGGGGTAAACGGCAGAAGCTTTTTTGCGAGCCATTTACCGAGAACGCAGTCAAATATCTGCTCTCTGGTGCTATATTCTGACAAAAGAATCCATTAGAGATGTCTAATGTTGTTTTGTATTTTTTGCGCACTATGTTATTTATTAGTGCAGCACTATGCGAGTTTTGTACTGCAAAAGTTTTGCAACATGAGTTAAGGTGTCTGTAATCCAATACAAGACGATATGAATTGCCTGGTTTGGAGACAGGAAACAAAGGATTGTTCATTTGTGAGGTGCAAGTTTCAATCACCCCCAGGTATTCAAGTTGATCTAGGATCTCTTTTACCTGTTTTTTAGCTTCTTGCTTAATTGGGTACTGCCTCTGTGCAGTAGATTGTGATTTTAACTGGATTTTGTGAGGAGGAGAGTCCTCATCCCATCCTACATGATTTTTATATAAAGCAGGAGCTTGAGCTACTGCCCACTTTCTAGCAAGTGTATATTTTTTATGAATTGGAATATGATTTGAGAAGGCAGGCATAATTATTTCTTCGCCATGAGGACACTCCCTGACAAATTCTGGTGGCCAGTCTTTCTCAGCTAGAAGGATGTCATAGCCCTGGGAGAGATTATCCCAAAATAGTCCCCTTATTTTTCTAGTCTTATCCCCCTCTATACGTAATGTTATTTCATATATTTTGTGAGGTTTGCTAACTCTGGTGTCTGCAGTTTCCACCTGAATGTATTCATTCGTGTCCACTGTCTCCAGATGATTCATAAGGACTTTGCGAGCTATGCTCACTTCTGCTGCGCTGTCTAGCATTGTCTGAGCCCATTCTCCGTTTTTCAGCTGTGTTCTCAGTATTCTCGGCATCTTTGATTACTTTAATACTGGCTACCTTCTTTTTTGGAAATTGTAACTTTTTATTTGGATGAGCAGGTTCCTTGTCTTTGGACTTGACGTGCTCTTCCCTGTGTTCTGATCGTCCTCTTCTTTCCGATTTCTGCGAGGAAGTCTGAAAAGATTGAGAGGGACGTGTATCAATATCCTGGTATCTATCAGGTTTCTTTATATTATCCCTATTTCTAAGGTTGTATTTTTGCCCAGAGGGCTCACTTTGGGGAGACCTGCGTCCTTGGTTCGGAGATCTTTCTCTCCGCCGAGGAGACCTTCCTCTGGACTGGAATCTTTTTTCTTTAGGATTGAATTGTTTGTTTCCATCCCAGTTCTTTTTTTGAGTGTTTAAATTATTTTTAATAAATATCTTTTCAGGACTTTCAATCAGTTGAGGTTTTACCGGTATTCCACCCAGACTATCTCTTCCTAGTTCTTCATAGGATTTCTCTATGATTCTGGCAATTTCAGTTGGTTGGTCTGCTATATCTGTCTCTTTGGCGGATCACCACGTTTGCTGCTTCTCCCTTTATGTTGGCTAATAATATAGCCGAGACCTGCTTGAAGTCCTTCAGTAGTTTCATACAGAGAGTTAAAGCGGGTTCTGGACCGTATTCATCTTGAATTTGTTTTAGCACATCTGGTATTACTGACATGGATGGTACACCATGTGTTTTTGTGTATATGGAAGCAAAGACTGTACCCCAAGTGTCACAGTCTTCCACGTGTGGTGCGATTCCCATTGGAAGACAGATAGTCAGAATCCTGTGTTTTTCTACCGGGGTGGTGTCTGGAAACACCGCCTCTATTTGAGTGATTTTTTGTGCTAACCAGAAGGGTATTTGTTCCCGTTTTGCGGGTACTTTACCCAAACAGGACTGTATGTTCTGTGGTGTAATTTTATTTGTGTTACCCTGATGAGGGTTCAGCTGTGGAATTTTAACTGCTGGTTGGACTGTTGAAGTCCGCATTACATATTGGACTAATTGTCTATGTATTTTGATTAGTTGTTTTAGCTGTATTAAAAGCTCTGCTGCAGGCATTTCTTCAATGTCTGGATGTGGTGTATATCCGGCTAGGACCGGCCACGTTGCTCCTGGTCTACCTAGTGGACCGAGCCTGGTGATGTGATCATTATGTTTTAGGGCGCCATGAAACAAGAGCAGGTGCTCTTGGAATTTGAGTGGTATTTCCACCTCCTCGAAAGGAGTGTAGATATCCGGTGGTTCCTCTATTTTATAATAGTGGAACTCTTTTGTTACAGCGTTTGCTGCTGGAAAGTTTATCCATGAATAGAATACCTCTGTCTGCCGATATTCGTGTGCCTCAATTACGAATATGACTGTACCACCTCTTGGTGTCAGTCCATTTTCTATAAGTTTTAAGGTTATAGATTTCCTTATGTTGACCGGGATGAGTACTGCATTTGGGTCATTTTCCAGCAGAGTATTGTCTGCTGCTAGGAGTTCAGCTGCTATTCTAGCTGTCTCCCTTTCTTCTTCAGTTTCTGACATACTATTGTCAAGAAGATTATTTTATTTATTTGCAGATCAGGTTTCTATGGAAACAAAGATTAGATGCACAATATTTTGGAACAGTGTATCCTTCAACGTTGACTAAACCAAGAACCATACATAGGAGTCTCCTCCTGCGAGGTTTGGCGGATATGACCTTTCACCCACTCCAGACGTCTTTGGAGTATTATGGGAAAAAAGGGGTTCTGTGTGAAAAAGCACGACTGAGTTACTCTAATGTCTTGCGTTAGTTTTATCGCCTATCCAAACGTTTGGGCGCCATGTAGTGTAGTTCCTATTATCCCAATAGGCTCTGCGCATTGGAATAATATCTTCAATAGTATAGACCTAGGGCAGAGGTTAACTAGGTCTTCCACTGACGATATTAGACTTAAAGTTTTTGGTTTTGCCAGCTAGCTCAGAGTTCACTAGAAACTTTCTCGAATAGGGAAGGAGGAGTTTAACCTCCCTGGATAGACAAGAAGGGATTTAGTTTCTGACAACCATAGAACATGACAACTTTGCTCTCCCCTAATCAAGAGTGTATCTCTAGAGTCGTGTGAAAACAAAAGACAACTTATTTTACTCAGTCAGTACGTGCATTCTTAGTTTCACCAGATTGTAGAGAAAAGGAAGAGACGGGCGTGTTCAATAAAAGATGGTATTTATTGATCAGTCTCTTTTCTCGTACAAGAGAAATGAATCGATATTATTGCGATACTTATGGTTAAGTAAAGTGCATACAATAAAAGCAGAAGTATAAAATAATACTGCGAAAGCATTGATATGGTTTCTAAGCCATATGATATTTAAAACTGATAAAATAGATACATACATATATACATTTGACTAATCGTACTCAACTGGTGCTTCTAACCATGCCTACCCCAGTGTACCTGACCTAAGCCTAATACGTGGGCGGGAGTAGATAAGTAGCAGTTTAAGTTAAGTTTGTTTTGCCAAGGGACTGGCTCAAGAATTCTCTGCAAGGGGTTGTTCAGTTCTGTACCTGAGGTCTAGAATGATTGAGGGCTGGTATCTCTCGTCTCTGGTCTTGATATTCCAGCTGCCTGCGAGGGCTGCTTGGAAGCGCCGGAGCTGGATTTCTCGGCAGGAGAAAAGCAGCGTCTCGTTTTCAGCGCGTCAGGAAGGCGGGGCAGCGCGTGTGGGCTTCGCTCTCTGCTGGGCTCCTCAGCACGTCTCGCTGCTCCGATCTCGTCACCACCGCGTGTGTTTGCTTAAAGCAATGTCGGTAATATTTATACCTGTAAGGTGCCGAGATTGACGTAAGGATGGACATGGATACGTCAATAAGGATGTCATACGAACGGGCTTGTTCGCACATTCTTTTGCTGAAGTTCTCGGTGAAATCAAAACAATGGCCGCAGGGATTTTCCCAGGTTGTCATAGGATTGATTTGTTTTGAGAACTCCGTATGCCTTATCAGGGGCTGGAGGAATAGTGCTTGCCTAATTAGATGGCAAGCGTTATGACCTAATCAGATAACGCGTTCCTGTGCCGTGGTGTGGCTTAATCAGATAACGGTTTTTTGTACCGTGGGATGGCTGCTAGTTAATTATTAACCAGAACAGGGTCAGGAATAGGGGGATCGATACAGAACCTATAGGAATACATCACACCAATACAGGATGAAGCAGATGCAAGTGTTGAAAATGTTACCAATGAGGACACACAGCCACAGCAAGAGGGACCTGCAACAGACCAGCATGTCCCACGAAGTGCAGCCAGGCGCAGACGGCGCACGACCAACAATGTTGAAGGGCGAGGCGAGGATTCTGTTTTTGCAGGCCTGGAATTCAATATGTTGCAGGTGCAGCGCCTGCAAGCCAAAAACATTAAACTATTACAAAGGGAGGTGAGGGAAGGCTTCAGGGGACTTAGGAATGACCTGAGGGATGGCCTACAGGCGGTATGTGAGGAATTGCGCACAGAGGGTTCTGCTAGGGGCAGAGCTTTGCAACGCCAAGATAGGTATACCCGGGTCATCAACCGCTTGGCGGCTACAACAAGCATCCATGCCAGGCGCAGCATTGAGATGCAGTCTCAATTCACACATGCTGCACAGGACATTGCAAATGCACTTTTGCAAGTAACAACTGCTGTGGATGAGTTGCGCCAAGTACGCACAACAGGGCCTGGTGTACTAACTCCAAGTGAGGAGGATATGCAGTCAGGTCGGAGCAGCACCACCCCACCACCCACCTTAGAGAGGAGCCGTAGTGGCAGGACCAATAGGCCTACTCCTCCAAATTAGCATCAGGCTGTGCATCATCTCACTCTAAAGTCACTCCTTTATTCTTCTGAGCACTGTGACTGAAACATGTGCCACACATATCTAGAATGACTACTATGCCTGAACGCGTTCTGTTAATATATGTCCTGCAAGTAAGGATTAAAAACCACATTCACACGTACATGATTTGGCATTGTGTCTTTTTTTCTTACCTAGAAATAGTTGCGCGTAATCTCATCACGCCTCTGGCGGCCAGCCGCTGCAACAGCTCTACCAGCTGCCATACGTCCAGGTCCAGGCCCCTCAACGTTAGAGGATCCTGAGTCACTCAGCTCCACTGGTGTCCCTTTTCTTGTGGCAATATTATGCAGTATGGCACAAGCCACAACTATTTTGCAACACGTATTGGGGCTGTATTGAAGTGCACCTCCACTTTAATGGAGGCACCGAAATCTGCTTTTAAGGATCCCAAATGTCCGTTCGATGGTGCCTCTGGTTGCAATGTGCGCCCTGTTGTACCTGTGTTCACTAGCATTGGTGGGATTGAGGTAGGGAGTCAAGATGAAATCCCGTACTGCATAAGCACTGTCACCTGTGGGTTTGAAAAAAAAGGTTAGTCTGTGAAATGCACATGGTGATTGTTACAAATTATCCCTATGTCTGAAGGTATTTACCGAGTAGGTATCCCTCGCCAAACTCCCCTCTTGAGAGTCTACGGTATATCCCACTGTGACGGAAGATGAATGCGTCATGTGTGCTGCCAGGGTACTTTGCTACAATGTCAGTAATGATGTGTTTGGCATCATACACCACCTGAATGTTCAGTGAGTGGTAGCATTTCCGGTTCCTAAAGATGTATTCATTGCTTGAGGGGGGGGGATATAGCAACATGTGTGCCATCTATGCATCCTATCACGAGTGGGAAATGCGAGATTTGATAAAAGTCCTGCTTTGTCTGTGTTATTGCCTGTGGTGTGCTGGGGAAGTAAATGTGATGTGACATCCTCTGAACCATGGCATCTAGGAAGGCATGGAAGAATCGGGAAAGGGCACTTTGTGACACCCCTCCTGCTGAAGCAATCACCCCCTGAAAACTTCCAGAGGCCAACAGGTGTAATGAATACAGGACCTGTATTTCAGTGGAGATGGCATTTGTCCTGCATGTGGGGTGTTCAAGGTAGGGTCTGAGTTCTGCTATTAAATCATTAATGCTATCTTCCTCAAGCCTGTAATGGGTGTAGAGCTCCTCCTCAAGGCGCTGGGAGATGCTGATGCGCAAACGGAATATCCTCTCCTGGCGTAGCCTCCTCTGTGCAGCAGCTCTCAGACGCATCCTCCTAGCTATGAGGAAAAGCCCCGCCATTTTGGTAAACAGTTTGTGGAATTCAGTTGCTGCTTAAATAGTTTGCACCTGGTTACCACCTGATCCTACTTGGTGGTAATTGAGATTCTGACCGCTAATTGCGATTTTTTTCATACATATCATTGCGATTCCTTATCTTGCGAATTTGGCCAATCTGCGATTATTCAGCGATTCCCTACATTAGCGATTTTCCGTTTGCGAATTTCGCAAACTGAAAACTCGCAAATATAGGAACTCGCAGATTAATCGCAGATTGGCCAAATTCGCAAGATAAGGAATCGCATTTGTAGCGATTCCTTAAATTCAATTCATTTTGCATTCATACATACCCTTGAGCAAATTCGCATTCGCAAAGGCCGAAATTCTGCGAATTTCGGCCTTTGCGAATGCGAATTTGCTTGATACATATGGCCCTAAGTCTTTATGACTTCCACTTTTACATGTATTCAGAAATATTTTTACATTTTATGTAGCCCACCTGCACTGCAAGGGGTCTCATGGCCGTTTATGGTACATACTAGAATTCATTTTGAGATGATTAAATAGCATTGACTGAACATTTTAACAAGGTAAACATAAGTCAAAATGCAGAGAATTAAGGGCTATATGAAAATGATACTACTCTAGGAAGAGGTGAAATTGGTGAATTTGTTTCTTTTTCCTGGGTGTGAGAACAGTTGATTTACTTGTACTATTAGTAGGTAGAGTTTTCCAAGGAGGAGTCACTGCACCAGAGAACAAATATTTCCATGCATGAGCATCAGATTTCACGAAAGAAAATTCCAACAGCTAGTTCCTCAGCGAAGTTGAGGAATTTACGGGGTTTCTTCGCATGCATTATTAGTGAGACCATCCAATTTGAATTGAGATCTTGCTGGAAAAGTAAACTGATGTAGGTCTTATAGAAAGAACATCAAGTTGATTTGCTTTTACTAACTACTGAGTGGAGTGCTACTTTGAGTACAAAAGGATATACTTGTGTGTCACCTGCAGTTTTGGGTGGCCGGGGAGATAAGATGCTTGCCTTTTGTAGTAGGTGAAGAACGTAATTTATAGATTTAGAAACTTGATAGGTAGTGGGATGGGGTTAGATTCAAATATCAATTAAATCTCAAAGATGTTAGTGGTGGCAAGAGTGATTACAAGAAGCCGAATGTTGTTAGAAGAGAGGGGTTGAATTTCATTTTATTTTGTATGAGAAGAGGAGGATTCATTCTGGGTTAGAGCTTGAGAAGATTTCAGACCTCTATCAGTGCAAATTTTGTAGTCATAAAAGAGAAATGAGGATGTCCCATGGAGTAGATGCAGATGGCACTGAGGTGTGTTTCCAGAAGGATGGGGGCATCAGTGTCTCTACCTTTACGTTTCATTTCAGTAGCATTTGGTGGAAGTCCAAGGATGGATGGGTGGCTTGAGCTAAACTGAGATAAGTTCAAATTCATGATCATTGGGGGCAGCAAAGACTTCAGCAGTCTGTAGTTCTAGCTAGATAATCTCAGATTATGTCCTCTACAAAGATTGCGAATATTTGAGGAATACTACTGGATCCTGATCAGAAATAACTTATTTCTGTTTCTTTTTCAAGTTCAGCTTTTAAGTAAGATTTTGCTCTGTCACTTCCCTGCTGGCAACCAGCTGATGGTACCAATCAATGAATTATTACTTTATTTTGGTTATGCAAACCATAAAAGCATCGCACAAATTGATAATTAATAACACTCATGTTAATAAAATACAGTGTTTGTAAATCAAAAATGGACTAGCCAAATTATCAAAAGAAAATAAATAAATTGTTTTAATTTATCAAGGACTCAAGTATGTTTCGTCAACGGTTGGTGGCACCTGGTAGGTGTGCTCATAAAGCCCTCACCCACCAACCTAGTTGGTGGCATGCTTCATCATCGGGCCCACCCAGTGACACCTAGCGTGTCCCGGGTGTGCTTCGACGCCTGAAGACAGCGGAGCAGGTATGTCGCTGTGTGTGCGGTGAAGACTGTTATGGAATGTGAGTTTAAAACGGCTTGGCGGGGATCCCAGTGCCCACGGGCAAACACACTTTATTAGCTGGGTCACCGTCAGCGGTTAAAAATAAGGCTATTGGATGTTAGAGGCGAGTTACGACCTCCCACATCCTGGGGTGTATCATCATGTTTCAGCCAGTGCCTTATGATTATGCTGGCTTTCTTCAGGACGGGTAAAAAGGGTGTGTGCAGTTAAAACTAGTGGGTGTATATCCAGACTATGTGTATACACGCCCTAAAGTGTTTTTCTATGTGTGAGTGGGGGATTCCCATCTCAAGAAAACACAGGATGTGGGAGGTCGTAACTCGCCTCTAACATCCAATAGCCTTATTTTTAACCGCTGACGGTGACCCAGCTAATAAAGTGTGTTTGCCCGTGGGCACTGGGATCCCCGCCAAGCCGTTTTAAACTCACATTCCATAACAGTCTTCACCGCACACACAGCGACATACCTGCTCCGCTGTCTTCAGGCGTCGAAGCACACCCGGGACACGCTAGGTGTCACTGGGTGGGCCCGATGATGAAGCATGCCACCAACTAGGTTGGTGGGTGAGGGCTTTATGAGCACACCTACCAGGTGCCACCAACCGTTGACGAAACATACTTGAGTCCTTGATAAATTAAAACAATTTATTTATTTTCTTTTGATAATTTGGCTAGTCCATTTTTGATTTACAAACATATAATCCGGGGGATAAGGACTAGCTTTCTGGTCCTCTCTCTCCATCTTGATACACGAATAAAATACAGTGTACATACCAATAAAACAATGTTACAGACCATGACATTATGAAATATTTGTTGCAATGCCTTTTGGTTGCATGTAGAGTTGGGACACGAGATGGGATGAATAAATGGGCTGCAGACATATCCAGTAGTGCTCAGAGCATACTGCGTTAGCCCAGAAAGATCTTTAGGACATGTCCTTGTCTTTCTCTTTTGATTTACTTGTTCAAAATCTCCATGATCACAATAAGTACCTAGAGACAGAAAACGCAATGTATTTGTTTGTGTCACATCTACAATTTCTGCTTGCTTCCTAGTAGTGGGATATACCCAATAGTTAGCATACCAGGATTATCCACCACCTTTGGGGTAGGACATAGACTGGGCAGAAGAAAAGAAAGTGATCACCTGTCTCTGGCATCCTCGGCAATACAGAAAGTTTGAGGATTGTTATCCTTTAATGTCCCATTTACTTGTATAAGAGTCCAAAGGCAAAATGCTAAACCTAAATGCTATATCTAAATTTAGAGACTTTTAACTTGTAATAAGCAGATCCTGTCCAAATGTGACTCAAAACTAAAATAACATTTAAACACTAGAATTATTTCAGAAATTCTTCCCATTCTTTGTTAATTCCAAATTCGCTACATTAGAGAATCCCAGAAAGCTTGCTTCAATTTGGTAAGAATACCTTCCTTGAGAGTAGCAGGAAAGATCCACACTTCCTCTATCTTAATGACTTTCAGTAAGGGCCATATGTATCATTCCAAATTGCGATTGCAAACGCCGAAATTCACAGAATTTCAGCATTTACGAACGCAATTAGGCTTAATGGTATGTATGAAAGCAAAACTGCCTCGCACAATAAGGAATCGCAAAATTTGCGATTCCTTAATTTGCGATTGCATTTAAGGAATCGCAAATTGCTATTCCTTAAATGCAATGTAAGAAGCACAGAAAAAGTTCAATTTGGCCTTAAGGAATCGCAAATTACCACCAACTTGAAGTTGGTGGTAATTTGCGATTTCTTTGAAAAATTCACTTTTTTGCATTTTTCAAAGTGCCAAGTGCCATGTGCACATGTGGCCCTAAGTGCCACATGTGCACACATGCACTTTTCAGGAGTGCAACAGGGTGTCCTTTTGACACCCTGGCACCCTTGAAATTGCATTCTCAATTTGCGATTCTCTAATTGAGAATTGCAAATTGAGAATGTCTTCCCATTCATTCCTATGGGCCTCTGGGCCCACAGGAATGAATTGGGAGGTATTCCTTAATTGCAAATCACTATTTGCAATTCGCAATTAAGGAATCTGTAGGATTCGCAAAATTATTTGCAAATCCTATATACATAGCATTTTGCGATTCTCAAATAGCGATTCTCTAAAAATCGCTATTTGAGAATCACAAAACCTAAGTTTCATACATATGGCCCCTGAATGTTTGATTTTATTCAGCCATAGGACACATATGATTTTGTCAGTATTGATCAGTTCCACCAGGCCTTCCCTAGATGTAAATGTCAGAGGTTTTAGGAGAACAACATGATCAACTCTGGCTAGTGAGAGGTCTATACGAAAAGGAATGAGGGGGGGTACTTTGAGGGTGATTAAACAATAATCTCATACATTTATTTTGTATTTGTGTTAGTGAAGACACTTTTAAACAACTCCAGAGCTCAGCCCCATATATGCCCCTCATCAGAGCGGCAGCCCTATAAACTTCTTGAGCAGGTGATACAGCGCCACTCTAGGTGGACTTGTAGTTCCTAATTATGGTAGTCACCCTGCTTTTACCTACCTAGGGAGCCCAAGACAGGTTGTCACCCAGTCGGATGCCTAGGTAGTCAAAGCATTTCACTTTTTCAAGGGTCACCTGATCCAAGCTCATCCTGCCTCTGAAGGACCGATGCGAATTCAGCACCATGAATTTAGATATGGAAGGGTTCACCTCAAGGCCACTAGCTAAACAGAAATTATAGAAACACTCCTAGAGGGATTGAAGACCTGATGGAGTACTAGATATAAGAAGAGTGTCATCCTCAAACATGAGTATTGGTAAACTGATACCTGCAGATTTAGGGATATCATGTCAGCACTTTGCCAACCACACTACAGCTCCATTGATAAACAAACTAAATAGCGTGGGAGCGAGCATGCATCCTTGCCTGACACCACGATTGATGGATATCCTGGGTGTAAGATCCCCACCTGAGTTCCACCACACGTGTGAGTATGTGTTCATGTTCAAAATGTTGATGATTCTCAAGAGATCAATAGGAATGCCATAGGTACCAAGTACTCTCCAGAGATTTTCCCTCAGGACCAAGACAAATGCAGTCCTTAAATGTATAAAAGCGACATAGAGATGGTCCCGCCTTATTGTTCATACTTCTAGCACAACATCTTATATTGGAATACTTGGTTGAGAGTACTGATCTTAGACATTATCCCATCTTGACAGTACAATAAGATTCTGTTATTTATCATTTAAAGTTGGCGCCTTGCTAGGACTTGCATGCAGAAATCTTTTTACTTTTGTCAGTCAAGCAGATTGGCCTATAGTTAGATGGAGGGATGATCGTAGCTTCCTTCTAGGAGGGAGGGATTGCCACCCCTGTCACAATGGCATTTCCCAGAGCAGTCTGTTAGGGGACACAAATGTTGGGCTTTGACAGGGATAAATCATCTGGGGTGCCAATGGGGCCAAAGTGCTTTCTCCCTCTTCATAATCTTTAGAGCCTGCACCATTTTCAGTAGCCCAAATTCTGGTGCCTCACCGGGGCTATCCCCTGTCTTAGATATTACATTAGCAGGTAATGAGGCAGTGTTCATACGAGTGGATCATGCAAGTCTTCCTCACTGAGCCTACACTTGTGCATTGTGTGATCAAGCATAGGATGAATCATTCTCCAGTTTATGTCATTGGGCCACTCTCTATGCACGTCTCCAAAGTGGGCTACCTATAACCTATAATTCTGATTGCACCACTGCTTCAAGATGGTTATGTACGGTTTAGGATCCAACAACTATCAGCTTCCAGAAAGCTTTAGTATTCACATTCTGTAGGGAATTTGTCAGTTCTTCCCAACGATCTATTTCCCATTTTCTTTTTGCTGGGGTCAAGGTGTGGTTATACTCCTTTATGGAGGCCCCTATCATCTTTTGTTCTCCTCCTTTACTGCTTCAATAAGTTTTTTTATACACAGCTACATGCATGTGTGTACCATCCTGAGAGGTTTGCTACATAGTGTCCCCTTTGGCACTCCTCATTGAAAAGAGTTTTTAATGATTCCATTAGTTCACAATGGATATTAACAAAGGTTGTCATAATCTTATCAGTGCACTCTAAGGTGGCCAATTTCTCCTCAAATAAATGATATGTTTGGGATTATCTACTATCACTGACCATGTTGATTCTTTCTGTTATTGCTAGTCTCTAATTGACTTATGGTATTGTTGAAGGGGAGTTGTGCATACAGGAACCGTCCTGCTTGAAAATGAGCCCACAGTCCATGATGGCCACTATCAGAACTGGGTACTACCCTCATATCAACCAAGGGGGGCCAAAGTATTCTATCCAAGAAGATATAACCAATATTACTTGTGTGCAGGGCTCTCTTAAACGTGAGGAGGAATCAGAAGGGTGGATCGATCCAGGACCATTAACCTCCGTGCTTCTAATAAATCAACATGTTGTAAAGACACCCTAGAATGCCTATTTTCAGTCAGATGGAACATAAGACGACACCCAGGAGTCCCTTATTGACCCTGTCTGGGCAAGAGTGTTAAAGCCTAGAGGGATTTGCGTGTTAAAGTCACCTGTAATCATTTTAAGAGCACTATGATGCAGCTGCTCAGTCAAAGCCGAAAGATAATCCACAGTTCCTGACTGGGCATTTGGGGGGACAGAGCATAGGTAGATATTTATGATGGCAATGTGCCTTGCCCCCTGTTTTGATGACTATTCCCATCCAGTCTCTGCATTTGGAGGGACGTATCTTACTTGAGTTTCGTTTCTCATATACACAGAAAAACATGTTTTGCAAGTACAGGGCTTCATCAGGGCATCAAGGAATGACTCAACAAAGGTAGCAAATTCTAGTACACAACATCACCATCAAATTGTTCAGGTATTTGTAAGACTTGTCACAAAGCGGGAAAATAATTTAGCCCTTGCTCCTCAACGTCTGCGGTAGAACAACCACTAATCCCTATTTCGGCTTTATCCCTTGGATGGTAGGGCGTAAATCACAAAATCATAAATGTCTTCAAGATTCAGGAAACAGAGTATACCCACCGTGTTTGGAGAGTGTGCATCTCTCAACAGGCAACCATGTACAATAAGCACTCGCTGATCACACGAATAAAAGAAACACAAATAAAGAACATGATCTAGCATAGGATAATCTTATTTTGCTCATTCTGATCTATTGTGTTACATTGTTCAAATGCATAATTTTTGTTGCCTCTCAAATATGAGTAAACAATTCTAATGTTCGAATAAATGGTGGCTCATTGAAAGAGGTGGGACACTGTTGCGTTACTTATACAGTGATTACATCAGGTAGTGCAGCAATGAGTTCCCTGGCTGCAAAAAAAAAGTTTCAGGTTGTTGATCATGAATATATATTGATCCTCTTTCGGGTGAACAAAGGGCCTAGTTTGAGTGCTTGTTATGTCTAGGGTTGTTGTCGGCTCCCGCATATTTTGTTTGAGCCCTTCACTCCCTTTATGATATGGGGACCTGTAGTCAGATCTCGTACTGGCCTCATGGTTGTGTCCCGTGTGTGTTGAATATTTAGCCATCGTCCCCGATGAACTGTCTGCATTAGGTGAGTTTGCTTCACATGGCGGGTTATTGGTGCACTTGTAGGTTATTATCAACTTTAGTACTTGAGTGTTTAAAATGATTAAAGAATTCCTTTTGTTGCTTAGAGTTTGTATTGAGATGTGTTACCAAAGCCAGTAGATTGTCCATCTTGTCATTTAGTACCTTGGACAGTCTGCCAAAATAGTCTCTCAAATTGATTATCATCTGTTTAAATATATTTAACTGCAGAGCTGATAGGTTCCCTGTCTAGCCTGAGTGTGTTGGGTTGAGTTTCCATTGGTAGAGTGAAATGAGTTGGAGCAATACCGTTATTATCGGCCTTCTGCGGCCTGCCATCATGCAGATAAGCACCACCTCTACCTGACAACCTGGTCCTGAAGACGATCCCGACTCACTGGGATCGAAACGCCGTCGACATTACAGCGCAACTTTATGGCGCATTTTACACTTGGCTCCTGAAAAATGTTTAATTTATGACTAAAGTGACTAAAACCAATTCCTACTGAGCCTACACTGTATATATCTTTGTCACTTTGCGCCGTCTCATGCTGTTCACGTTCAGCACTTGCACCATCACTTTTCACCAAGTTGTATATATCACTATTCACCAAGTGCTTTCGGGTTGTCACATGATTCCCTCTGTATAGTGCTGTATTATCTTTAATTCTATGTGAAACATCCCTTAAGAACTAGTGAATTACAAGCTCTTAAACTACACGAGTCTCCTTGTTTCTTGTTTTTGTAATGCTGATTGCATACATCATTTGAACTGTCTTGAATTGATACCTGTTGGGAATTGTCTCTTATACACATCCTACACCCATCCCGACGTGGTATATGGGTTTAACTCCTGTTATTTCTTCACCACACTGCAATTTGTGCACAATAGTTAATACTAGCGCTGGGCCCTTTCCATCTGGCAAACAGAGAATGCTAATAGAGTCACAAGGGCAGCTCATTCCTAGGCAGGATCCCATTAACAGTTTGCACCTTCTCTAAGCCAGTCCAAGTAGAACTGCAGTTGTTACCTGGATGTATCAGTCAGCAGGGGCACCTTGAGGAGGAAAGTAAATAACTCCTTGCAGGTTCCTTAAGAGCTGCTAAGCACAATAGCAGTTGAAGTCCCACTTATCGGACGATAGTTTACAATGTTCAAGACCAATGTTGGAACAATGGCCTATATGCCACAGTAAAAGGTAGTTAGGCCCCTGTCAAGTGATCAAAGCAGCAGTGAAATGAAAACTGTCTGATGTGCTAGCAAGTTTTCTGTAAGCGACCAGGGCCAGACTGGGAACAGCAACCGGCCCTGGCGATTGCTGCCCGACCGGCCCTGGGAGTGAGTTGGGGCAGGAGGGGTGCTAGCAAAACACAACGCTCCCGCTTTTGTTACAGGGGGTCAATATTGTAGCACTGCTGCAAAACCGTCCCCCTGTAACAAAACTGGCTCCCACGGGCACAAAACCGGCCCTCACCCCTCCGGCCCACTGGGGAAATTCCCAGTGCCTGCTACAGCCTGTCCAGCCCTGTAAGTGACTGCTTTTCACCAGTGCACCAGTCAACCAAAGTCCACGGAACAGTTATGGCAGACAAGGCCAAACATATGTATGGGTACTGGAACCACACTCTCACCACACAGAGATTCTTGCCACGTTAGCTATGTTCTAGAACAAATCTAACAGGGGGGCCCTGCTCTGCCTCTTCCTGATGCTGACAGACACTGGACAGGCCTGCCCTTCGCTGGGGTTTGCCTGGGCACGTCCCACATGGCGGGGAACGATGATGCATTTTGTTGCACTTTTACCAGCATAAGTGGAAAGAGCTGACAGGGACCGCCTTCAGGGGTCCTGTGTATCCTGGTAGCCGTAGTACGCCACGCAAAACAGATGGCAAGTCTCCGGCGGTGCATGATGATGAGCTTTCTAGCGCGTTTAGCCGCACAGGTGGAACGAGTTGACAGGGACCACCTCCACGGGCCCTGTGTATGCTGATAACTGTAGTCCCCCACGCAAAACAGATGGTAAGTCTCCCACATGGTGGGCTGCAATGAGGAGCTTTATATCGCTTTTTCCAGCACCGGTGGAAAGAGTTCACAGGGACCGCCTCCAGGGGCTCTGTGTATGCTGGTAGCCGTAGTCCTCCAGCAAAACAGGTGGCAAGTCTCCCACACGGTCAATCAATCAATCAGTGACACTTATAAAGCGCGCTACATACCCGTAGGGTCTCAAGGCGCTGGGGGGGGGGGTGCCGCTACTGCTCGAACAGCCAGGTCTTCAGCTTCTTCCTGAAGGAGAGGTGGTCTTGGGTCAGGCGCAGGTCGGTCGGGAGGGAGTTCCAGGTCTTGGTGGCCAGGTAGGAGAAGGACCTCCCTCCTGTAGTCGCTCTTCGGATGCGGGGGACGGCGGCGAGGGCGTGGTTGGCTGATCGGAGGTGGCGTTTGGGAGCGTAGAAGTTGACTCGGCTGTTGAGGTAGCTCGGGCCTTGGTCGTGTAGGGCTTTGTGTGCGTGGGTGAGGAGGCGGAAGGTGATTCTTTTGTTGACGGGGAGCCAGTGAAGGTCTCTCAGATGTCCGGAGATGTGGCTGGTTCGCGGGATGTCGAGGATGAGTCTGGCTGAGGTGTTCTGGATCCGCTGGAGTCTCTTCTGGAGCTTGGCGGTGGTACCGGCGTAGAGGGCGTTGCCGTAGTCCAGTCGGCTGGTGACGAGGGCCTGGGTGACGGTCTTCCTGGTCTCGGTGGGGATCCACCAGAAGATCTTCCGTAGCATGCGTAGGATGTTGAAGCACGCCGAGGAGACGTTGTTGACTTGCCTGGTCATGGAGAGGGAGGGGTCCAGGATGAAGCCCAGGTTGCGTGCATGGTCTGTCGGTTTGGGTGCGGTGCCCAGGGCGGGAGGCCACCAGGAGTCGTCCCAGGCGGAGGGTGAGGAGCCCAGGATGAGGACCTCCGTCTTGTCCGAGTTCAGTTTCAGGCGGCTGGTCGTCATCCACTCGGCTACCTCTTTCATCCCTTCGTGTAGGTTGGCTCTGGCGGCGGCGGGGTCGTTGGTCAGGGAGAGGATCAGCTGGGTGTCGTCGGCGTAGGAGATTATGCTGAGGTTGTGTTTGCGTACGATGGCCGCGAGGGGGCTCATGTAGACGTTGAAGAGGGTGGGGCTCAGAGATGATCCTTGGGGGACACCGCAGATGACTTTGGAGGCCTCTGACTTGTACGGTGGTAGGCGGACTCTCTGTGTTCTTCCGTCGAGGAAGGAGATGATCCATTCCAGCGCCTTGTCCTGGATTCCGATGTTGCTGAGGCGCCGTACTAGGGTGCGGTGGCAGACCGTGTCGAAAGCCGCAGAGAGGTCTAGGAGGATGAGGGCCGCTGTTTCTCCATTGTCCATCAGGGCTCGGATGTCATCGGTGGCGGCGATGAGGGCGGTCTCGGTGCTGTGGTTGGCTCGGAAGCCGGACTGTGAGGGGTCGAGGGATCCGTTCGTCTCGAGGAAGGCGGCCATCTGCTTGTTGACGGTCTTCTCGATGACTTTGGCTGGAAACGGGAGGAGCGAGATGGGGCGGTAATTCTTGAGGTCGGTGGGGTCCGCTGTTGGTTTCTTGAGTAGAGCGCTGAGTTCGGCGTGTTTCCAGCTCTCAGGGAAGATGGTGGTGTCGAAGGATGTGTTGATGATGTCTCGCAGGTGGGGTGCGATGACAGCGTCGGCCTTGTTGAAGACGTGGTGAGGGCAGGGGTCGGTTGGTGATCCGGAGTGGATGGAGTTCATCGTGCGGATGGTGTCTTCGGTGCTGATCGGGGTCCAGGCGTGGAGGGTGGTGGTGGGGGGTGGTTGCTCGGTCATGGTGTGCGTTGGTTGGTTGTTGAAGCTGTTGTGTATGTCCGCGATCTTGTTGTGGAAGTATGAAGCGAGGGAGTTGCAGAGGTCTTGCGATGGGGTGATGTCGTTGTTTCCTGCGCTGGGGTTGGAGAGCTCTTTCACGATGTTGAAGAGTTCCTTGCAGTTGTGTGCGTTGTTGTCCAGCCGGTCCTTGAATGCTGTTTTCTTGGCGGCGCGGATCAGCTGGTGGTGTTTCCGGGTGGCAAGTTTGAAGGAGGTCCTGTTGTCCGGTGTCGGTTCCCTTCTCCAGACTTTCTCGAGGGCTCGGCAATTCTTCTTGGAGCTCTTGAGTTCGTCGGTGAACCATGGGGCCTTCTTGCTGCCGGGTCTGCTAGGCGGGGTCCTCAGTGGGGCGAGTTCGTCCGCGCAGTTGCTGATCCACTTCGTAAGGTTGTCGGCGGCCTGGCTGGGGTTCGCTGAGCTGGCAGGGGGGTGCTGGCTCAGGGAGGTGGCGAGCTGGTCTGCTGTGATCTTGTTCCAGCTTCTGCGGGCGGCCTGTTGCTGGTGTTGGTGGCTCGTCGTTCTCTTGAAGGTGAAGTGGACGCAGCTGTGGTCCGTCCATTGAAGCTCTGTGGCGTGGCTGAAGTCGATGTCTGGGCTGGAGGAGAAGACTGCGTCGAGTGTGTGTACGGCGAGGTGGGTGGGGGTGGACACCAGTTGCTTGAGTCCCAGGTTGGCGAGGTTGTCGAGCAGGGTGCTGGTGTTGCGGTCGCTGTTGTTCTCCAGATGGAAGTTGAGGTCTCCCAGGAGGATGTAGTCAGCGGAGGGGAGGGCATGCGGGCTGACGAAGTCGGCGATGTCCTCGCTGAATTGCGTGCGTGGTCCAGGGGGTCGGTAGATCAGGGTGCCTCTGAGGGTGGTGTTCAGGTTGGTGTGGATCTGGAAATGCAGGTGTTCGGCGCTGGTCAGGGTGTTGTCGGTGCTGGTCGTGAGACGGATGGTGCTCCTGTGGACGATGGCGATGCCTCCTCCCATCTGGTTGGCATTTCGGTCCCTCCGGACGATCTTGTAGCCCTCTGGGATAGCGATGGCGATGTCGGGAGCTGAAGAGGCGTTCATCCAGGTCTCCGCGAGGAAGGCAACGTCCGGGGCTGTGGCGTCTAGGAGGTTCCAGAGTTCGATGGTGTGTCTGTGGACGGAGCGGGTGTTGAGCAGGATGCACTTGAGGTGGGTGCTGCTGGTGTTCGACTTGGCGGGTGCTGGTGCGAGGCTGGTCCGGATGCAGGTGAACTTGCAGGCGTGGCAGCTGAAAGGTCCGTGGGTACGTCGTGGAGTGGCTTGATGGCATTCTGGGAGTCGGCCGGTGTTGAGAGCGGTGAGGGTGGCGGCGGAGTACGACAGGCGGGTCGGTCGGGGTCTACGTGGGCCAGGGGTCCTGGCGCTGGTCGCGATCCGGTCGCGGACGGGCTTACCTTTGGCGCGCCTTCGGCGCACAATCGGCGCGCCCGCTGCGCGTGGCCGCTGCGCGTTCGCACGGTCGCCATTTAAGGCCAAGTGCGCGGGTGGGCGGAGCAGCTGGGAGGCGGGAGCGGGGAGGGTACAGAATAGAAAAAGGGGCGGGGAAAAGCGGCGGTGGCGGGAAGGGAGGGCGGAGGGCGGCGAGGTAGGCGGACAACAAGGAAGGAAAACCAAAACACGGGCAAAAGGAAATTGACCACGACAGGCACAAAGTATTGACAAAACAAGGGAAAAATGAAATTAAACAAAACAGGCACAAATTATCGACAAAACAAGGCAAAAACAATCTCTGCAGCGGAGGCAGCCGGCAACCGGCAAACGAGGCAGCAGCGAGGCAGAGGGCAGGCAAGGGGCACACGCAGCAGCTGGTGGCCGTGCGGCGCGGGGGTGTCCCACAAGTGGGTCACACTCACCTGCGTCGCACGGTCGCCATTTAAGGCCAAGTGCGCGGGTGGGCGGAGCAGCTGGGAGGCGGGAGCGGGGAGGGTACAGAATAGAAAAAGGGGCGGGGAAAAGCGGCGGTGGCGGGAAGGGAGGGCAGAGGGCGGCGAGGTAGGCGGACAACAAGGAAGGAAAACCAAAACACGGGCAAAAAGAAATTGGCACACAGTAATGCGCTTTGTAGTGCTTTCACCAACACAGGTGGAAAGAGTTGACAGGGACTGCCTTCAGGAGCCCTGTGTATGCTGGTAGCTGTAGTCCCCCATGCAAAACAGATGGCAAGTCTGCTGGTGGTATCAGTTTGGGAGGTATCTAGACTCAACCTGGGCAGCTCTCTGCACGTAGGTAACCCAAAGTATTTTGTGCATAGACTGCTGATGCTCCAGAATGCACCAACCTGAATTTTTGTGGGCACGTGCATGTCTGATGTGCCAGCTTTGCTGGATACCTGTCTCCATCAGACTGAATTTGAAAAAAACCTGCACTATCAGTTGCCTTATCTTTGACTGTGCCTTGCCTTCCTTACAAGGAAACAACATTGATGTTTCACTAGGCACTTTATCGATTGTAATGAGCAAAGTAAACTGTATTGCATGCAATACCAGGGAAGTTATACCTTCTCTCTGCCCAAAATGTGGCTAACCTCAAGACATTGAGGACCTGATTCACCATTTGTGCATGTAGATTTACAACTAAGTGTAGATTTATATGTCTCCACCCCCTGAGGAAGCCTCCTGTAACTGAATTTACAAGTGTAAAATTACTACTGATAATTTTTCATTATGGGAAGATATAGACAAAACCAGAAAAGTTTATAATTTATTTATTTGAAAAGTTTTATAAAGTGCGAGCATGACCCGAACAGGTATCAGAGTGCTGTACAAAGGAAGCAGAAGTGGGTGAGGTAAAAGCAAGAGTACAACATCATAGTGGAACATGTGAGGTACATGAAAAGGAACAAAGTCATAGGGAAGCACAGCGAAAAGCAATATTACAATGTTGAACCAAGGTAATTAGCCCATCTTGTGTACCATGCGGAGTACCAGAAGAGCAAAAAATCTAAAAGGCCAAAAATATTAAATAATGTTGATCAGGAAATGGAAGTAGGTTAAGATGGCTCCAGGACTATTGCTGTAGATGTTTATTCAGGAATAGACATTTGACGTGTTTTTTTAATGAGGGGGTAGAGGGGCTTGATCTGATCTCTTAATGGAGATTGTTCCATATTCTTGGAGCAAGACCAGAGAAAGCACAATTGTATGTTCTTTTCTTATTGAATTTGGGACGATTCTGCAGTAGGGTATTAGAGCTTCCTAGGGTCCTACTCAAACCAGATAGTGCAAGTTTTTACCAGGAAAACAGCGGTGTTGTAATGAGTAGCTTTGTGCGTCAGGCAAAGCAATCTTGAAATGAATCCTTGCTTCAATGGACAGCCAGTTTAGTTGAATTAGGTCTGGTGTAACGTGGTCATGTTTTCTGAAGCCCTTGATGATTGTGGGTGAAGAATTCAGAGTGGCTCTGAGAGGTGCCAATCTAGCTTTAGGTAACCCAGCCAGGGTCACCAATCCATATTCCAAACGTGAGATAACTACGGATTGCACTGCAGACTGGATGAAAGGCAAAAATGGCTTGATTTTCCTTTGAGTGTTGAGCTGATGATTGGCTCTCCTAATAGTAGCACTGATGTGAAACAATCATATGCTTTTAAAACCAGCAGTAAATATTTTAATATAAAATGTAAATATAAAATGTGTTAAAATATCTACTATAAACCTAGAAATATTAAAATAAAATGTTGTAGCACTAATTACATTAAATGTGGAGTCAAATATTGATTATTTGATATATCTTTAATATATTATTAATATTTCTTGAAGAATCATTTTAAGAATTCCCTACCCACGGTAACATTGTATTTAATATGTATTACATTTTGTAAAAGTGTATGCCTAGAATTAATTTAAATTATTAAGTTAATTATTAAACGTGTAATAATTATACATAGTGCTTTTAACTTTAAACAAAATATATATGAATATATTATCAAAGTTAAAATCATTTTATTTAAAAATGTTTACTATAGCGTGGTTTTTTAAGTCCCTGCTTCCTTTATTTTGTATGAGAGTGTGTTGAAGGACCTGTGAGTGGCCTTGTATAGTGCTTGCCTTACTCCAAAACAGGGCTGGAGTACATTCACTACACTTATGTTTTTGTAAGGGTTGTAGCGCATTTAGAAGAGTAGTTTGTGAATAGAAATGGGCTTACTGTTTGTGGATAGGTGTTTGTAGTAGCCCGTACCTCCCTAAAACTCTTCTTCATTTTTCGTAAAACCCTCCCATTTTGTAGTAAATATTCCTTATTTTCCAGCCACTACGCCTTGTTCCTCCAGTATTTACTACTAAAATGTAGGCTTACGAGTGTGGAAATCTCTGCCACCGTGGTAGAGAGTATCGTACTGAAAACATAGGAAAGGAGGAGGTGGAGATCGCTGCCCATCCATTTCGAAATAGCATTTTGTAGGACTTGCAGTGGCGACTGCTGACCTGTATAAGTGGTGAGGCATAATCTTTGGGTTGAATTTCAGTGAGGTAGCCTGATTTCTCATTGGGTTTGAGGGGGCTCACTCAGTCCCACTCTGACTCTCTCACTCGGTCTCAGTCTCACTCTGACTCACTTACTTAGTGTCACTCATTCTCAGTTAGTCTAACATAGTCTCACTCAATCTCATTCATTGTCACTCAGCCCCACTCACTCTCACTCAATCTCACTCTGACTTACCTATCAGTCAATCTAACTCTGACTCCCTGAGTGGCACTCACTCTCACTTGTTTCCACTTAGTCCCACTCATTGAAACTCACTGTGTGCAGTAAGGCTTTATCAGAGGACAGTGTTAAGCATTTTTTGTACACACTCAGTCAGCAAATGAATTCATACACTCAAAGACAGACCAATTGTTGTTGTTCAAAAATATTATTTTAGTTATTTTATTTTCTAAAACCAAGCAAGCCTGGCGCAGGTAAGCAATAAATACTTTACAGTACTAATGCAGTTTGGAAACAGTTTGAATTGCAATTGTAAATGTACTTTGATTTGATTGCAGTAGTGTTACTGATAATGCAATGCTTTTCAGAATACAGTACATGTACTTTATATGGGATTTTTAGTAGAATATTATGTAAGTGACATTTTAGATTATTTTTCTTACACAGAGCAGTATGCCTGGATACTGCACTGGGACATTTCCTGTAAACAGATAAGTAAAAGCGTTTTGTTTATTTAGTTACAGTTTTAAAGGATTTATTAGATTTTTCAACTCCACAGTTTGAAACTTTTCATAGAAAAACAGTCTTTGTTATCCTATGGAGGAAAATAGTGTTACTGGTTCAAAGGTAAGTACATTTTTGTGGGAGTTGGTATTCTGGGGTTAGACTCAGGGGTCCCCCAGGGTCAAGGATGCACTCTTGTTACACCCTCAGCGGCACTAGGACAGCCGGGTGCAGAGTGCTGAGGCCCAGTGTTATCCAATGGGGGGATAGGGGCCTCCGGTTTGTGGCTGCTGATGAGCAGGCCACTGGGTTGTGGGAGCAAAGCTCCTGCTCTTAAGCTCAGGGCAAATGGGGGTTTAGGCCAGTACAAAAGATGCACCCTGAGCAGCACGGGCGGCTGGGTGCAGAGTGCTGTTTTGGCATCGGGTGCCCTGTAGCTTTCAATAAGGAGTCTCCGGTTTACAAACACACTGCAGGCTCGGGGACGAAGGTCTTCTGGGTGTGACCACCACTTAGAGAGGTAAGTTGGGATGTTGGGGGTTGGTTAGGAACTGTCGGCTGGGCCACCCAAGGCAGTGGGGCATCGGGTGCAGGGCTGCCTTTTAGGGTCGGTCTTCTTACCAGCTCCTGGTCACGGTTGGAGGGACTTTCCGGTTTGAGGCTGCAGGCTTCGGCTGGAGGTTTGAGGTAGGTCACTGGTCATCAGATTTCAAGTTAGGATTGCCAGGGAGACCTCCTCTTGGCGTTGAGCCACTCGAATCCAGGCCGTGGGCTTCAGGTGCAGAGTGGTGCAAACTTGCAGATCCTTGCGAGCTGAGTCTGTTTTAACAAATCCGGTGTTCACGGAGATAGCGTCTTTGGGATTGAAGGCAGGCCAGTCCTCCGGGTTTCTCAAGGTTGCTGGCTGCAGGACACACTGGGATTTTGCTGGATCAGGTTCGAGGTGGGGACAGGCCTGTAGGGCAGGGGCCAAGTCAGTGGGCATCCTCCTCTTGTTAGTTTCGGCACGGCTGTTCGGTCCTTCTTTTCTTTTCTTCTTGTAGGTTCTTGTCTGAGGAAGCAGGGTTCAGGGGTGCAACTAAATACTAGATTTAGGGGCGTTACATGTAGGTAAACGTTTGGGACCAATGGGTACCTTCCCTGGGGTCTGTACACCCCCTATTATGCTACCTTCCAGTGGGAGGGGGGAATAAGCCTTTCTCTGGTTGGCTGGGTCACCCCATCTGCAAGATGCCAGGGACTGAGATTTGTGCTTCACCTTGCCTCTCCCACCAGGGGGGGTGGAGTTGGCAGAGGTGGGCACACCTCTCTTCCTCACTTGTTTTTCCCGCCGGTTCTCCTGCCCAAAGTGAGGCTCAGAACCAGTGGGAACAAGTTGCTGAAAGCAGCAAGTGGCCTGGGGAAGCTCAAAAAGGCGGCAAGCCATTGAGGTTTCGTCTTCATGGACCCTGCCATGCTGGCGGAGGAGGCTTGGCACCTCGTCCCAGGATGTGCACTGTTTTCAGGCCCCCAAGAGCAGCAGGCTCTTGACCCAGGGGTCCAGAAACATGTCTGGTGGTGGCAGCTGAAAGCAGCCACTCAGCCTGGACACTAGTGGTAGGTCGTTTTTAAGGGGGCACCTCTAAGATGTGTGCATTTTGCATTAAATACCACTCTGGCATCAGTGTGGGTTTAATGTGCTAAGAAGGTTGATACCAAACTTCTCAGTTTTCAGTGTAGCCAATATGATGCCAAACTCCCAGCACCATATACTCTTAATGGCAGCACTGCACTTACATTATCTAAGAATGGACTTAGACACTGTAGGGGTATAGAGCTAATGCACCTGTACCCTCACCACTGGTATAGGGCATCCATCTAGAGGGGTGACTGATCTATGCCAGGGCAAAGGATTGTAGGCATGGCACACAGGAATGTGTGCCATGTTGACTCTTCGCTTTTTCAGCACCAAGACACCGAGCATGAAAAGGCAGTGTGTGGGTGTAATGGTACAGGGCCTCTAAGGGTGGCACCGTAAATGCTGAACTCATTAGAGGTCTTCCCTGGTCACAGTGCCCTGTGTACCTGTGGTACCATTTACCAGGGGCTGACCTGTGGCCAGAGATGCCGATTGGGTTTTGTTTTTAATGCAGTTTTAGGGAAAGAACATAGGCCCTGTGTACTTGATTGGCAGGAACCCGGGGCATACTCAGTCAAAGCACATTAGCAGTTCAGCAAAATGTGGGGGCTACCATGCAGAAACAGGGCACTTTCTCACACTGTGACTCGCTCATTCTCTGACTCACTCAGACTGTGGCTCACTCAATCTCACTCATTCTCAGTCAGTCTCACTCATTGTAACTCATTCTTAGGCACTCAATCTTACTCTGATTCATTCAATCTCATTGACTCACTTAGCTTCCATCATTCTCACTAATTCCTACTCAGTCCCACTCATTCTGACTCGCTCAGACAAAATCAGTCTCACTGATTCTCAGTCTGTCCCTCTCATTCTGACTCAACAAGTCTGAAAGTCACTAAGTCTTACACAGAGTAACACTCACTGTCATTCTAGCTCACAGTCACACCCCCTATAACTTTCCCTCACAGTAACACTCACTGTCATTCTCTCTCACAATAACAGTCTGCAAGAAATTGGCATACTGGTAACTGGAAGTGGCCATCTGGGGAACAGACCGCAGACCTCTCTTTGTCCCCCCCCCCCACTCCCCAGTTATGGCACTCTACCAGATGTTGAGTCAAATGTACAAAGCAACCCAGCAGCTCCTAGCCAACTATGAGCTCATAAGCTCGGGGGATGGGGTGTGTGTCAGTCTTGGTGACTGCATTGAGCCCACAGTAATCCATGCAAAGCCAGAGATGAGATGTGGTACATGGAGAAGCAGCCTTGGGGACCAGCACCACTGGGCTAGGCCAAGGACTGTTTGAGGGCTCAATGACTCCTAGCTTCAGTATTTTTTAGACTTCTTCCTTTATGCTGGCTCTCAAGGTATCAGATATCCTGTAGTTCTTACTCTTCACAGGCAAACTGTCTCTAGTATCAATATCATGGGTACACCATATAATTGCCTGGGGTATGTGAGAAAAGAGACAATTGGCGTCATTCCCTCTGTTGCTTTAGGGTCAGGGTAGGAGAGATGCTGACACCCTCCATTGATATATCAAGTCCCTTGGAAGAAAGGAGGTCAGGGAGAGGTTCATATTCTCCTCCTTCACTCCGTCATCTGTGACCAGGAGCGTGGTTACCTCTGAACTCTCGAATTGGGATTTGAGGCGAATGACATGCAAAACTCGTAAAAACTCAAAAAGGGTTCTAGGGGGTCTTGAGGTCCACCTGGTAAGTGATACCACTCTTGCATTCTTTCACCTCATAGGACCTAGACAAGAGGTCTTGTAGGGCCTTGGCTCAATAGGCTATATCACCCATACTTTGTGGCCCAGGCTGAAACTCAACAAGACTGGCCTTGTGGTCATATCACCCTTTTATGACCCCCCTGGCTGGCTTCTAGATTCTCCTTAGCATTCTTTCAGAAGCAAACTTCATTTAGATACAGAGGGCCAGCATGTAGGTGACCACATCCTAGGGGCCTTCCTGGGAGCATGCTCGTAACCCTCCTTCATCTGACTGTTTGGCCCTTGCATAGGGCGCTTGTATAGAAGTACAAATCCCACCCCTTCTGTGGTACCTCCCTGTATGCAAACAACAGGCATGGCAAGAGGCCAACCCACGTCTGCCTCAAGGGCTTTGATCGGCCCATGATCATGCCTTTCAAGGTCTTGTTGAACCGCTCAAAAAGCCCTTAGTTTAGGGATGTTAGGGTGTGGAAAATGTATAGGTTACTCCACACTTCATGCATGTAGAAGTACCCTGGCAATGGCATGTGCAGTGACTGTCTTCAGAGGAATAGCCTCTGGGTACTGGAGGGCATGGTCCAACAAGACCAGGATGAGCCTGTTACCCATGGCTGTCTTGAGGTCCAGTGGCCCAACAATGTCGATGGCAACCCTTTCAAAAGTAGTGCCAGTGACTGACAGGAAATAGTTGCAGGGGAGTCTTGTACATCTCCCCTGACTTATCAACGGACAGTCAGAGCATGACCCGCATAATGCATCTAAGGACCTGTGTTTAATTCTTTACACACTCTAATTACTGCAACATCATTTCATTTAGAAAGCTTTATTCGATTTTTGAAAATTAAAAAAATCATAAAAGCATAAACATCAGAAATCAATACTTGTAAAAAACTATACGATGCAAGAAATAAGTAACAATATTTACAATGACTTTAGGAACATAATAGGCCAAAGTACAATAAAATAAAATCCCAATACTAAAAATTTCTTTTTCCACTCCAGAGTTGATGCAGTATCAGCAGAATTCGTGGATAGTCATTGTTACATGTCCATTTTGGGAGAGGAAGAGAACACGGGATGTTGAGGATAGAAATCGTGTAAGTCCCATATGGATATTGGGCCGTCTCTTAATTGAGGCGGCCTGGTTTTCAGATAGGGGACAATGTTGGAGTCTCTAAATCTCACGAGTACCAAATCCCCAGAAAGATCTTTGGGAAGGGAGCCCAACCAGTCCACCCTTCTGACACTCCTGATTGCTCCGTATAAATTACGAGGCAAAGGCCTATTTTTTGACAGCCAAAATTTTGTTTTGTTAACTAGGTCTTGTTGTCTCTCAGATTTTCCAGGTGGAAGAGCAGGTACACCCGCAAGGATGCACACGTATGGGGCTGCTTCCGGTGGTAAATGAATAGAATTAGCCTTCTTGTGTGATACTGTAGGTACGGTCAGCTGGGAGGGGGAAACTGTAACGGGGTATTTCGCTATTTTATTTTTCGCTGATACACTAGGGCCAGCATGTTGTTTTAGACGCCTTATATCCTGTACAAAAGGTTTAGAGCCTAGGTGGATAGGAGGTGGATTTGGGCAGTTGAGTGAAACACTACAATCACCGACCAGCGGGTTTGACTTAATGGCTTTTTCTATATCGGAGAGCCTATCCCCTAACATGTTAATTTTTTCTATCAAAGGGGCTATCATTGAGCTAACCAGTTGTTCAATAAGGGGTAGTATGGGCAAGTGAGGAGCAGATGTTATGGGCTCTGGGTACTCAACAGTCGGGGGGATCAGAGAGGAATTAAAAATGAGTGGACTTAGGCACAATTTTTGATTTTTGGGGTCGTTCCCTCCTTGATTGACACCGTTATGTTTCCCTCTCACAGCTGGAACCTGAGAGGGTTCAAAACGTTGAGTGTTCGGGCTGCAGGTTAAGTTAGATGATATGGAGGGATCTAGAAGTGTAGCCTTGTCTGAGAGTATACTAACGCTTTTGGGCGGAGGGGGGTTAGCAATGTAACATAAGTTGTTTTACATAGGAGGTTTAGCTCGTCTAGCAGAGAGAACATTTGTCCATTGGCAGCTACACTATTTGAAAAGTCCCCTTTGGAAGTCATGGTGATAAAGGGATAAAGGGCGGCGATATAAAGAAAAGACCACGAATATGGGGACAAATCAATTAAGAGGGGGTCATTACCTTCATGGTAATAGGCATTCAATGAGGCGGCCAAGGGGGGTAGCCCGTCCCGTCCTTCTCCGGCCTTTGATTGCCTTAGATGGTCCCGCCCTTGTCCCGGGCTTCTCCCGGCGTCGCCCGCGCGCGTCCCGCGACGCGGAAGGGAATCAGTCTTTTTCAGCGCCTTCCGGGCGCGTCAGTGGGCGGGAGGGGGCGGAGCAAAGAAAAACAAAGGTTTGTGGGGGTTGTGGTCCCCCCGCTCGGCTGCCGCGTGTAGTTCCGGTGGCGGCGGCGGGGGGGACCAGCTGACAGCAAGGACGGTAGCGCCAACTGCGCCCTGCACTCCAGATTCCCCCAATCTCCCGGTGAGTCCTCTTCGGTAAAGACCGCCCGCTCCCCAGATGGGAATCAGTCTTTTTCAGCGCCTTCCGGGCGCGTCAGTGGGCGGGAGGGGGCGGAGCAAAGAAAAACAAAGGTTTGTGGGGGTTGTGGTCCCCCCGCTCGGCTGCCGCGTGTAGTTCCGGTGGCGGCGGCGGGGGGGACCAGCTGTCAGCAAGGACGGTAGCGCCAACTGCGCCCTGCACTCCAGATTCCCCCAATCTCCCGGTGAGTCCTCTTCGGTAAAGACCGCCCGCTCCCCAGATGGGAATCAGTCTTTTTCAGATCCTTCCGGGCGCGTCAGTGGGCGGGAGGGGGCGGAGCAAAGAAAAACAAAGGTTTGTGGGGGTTGTGGTCCCCCCGCTCGGCTGCCGCGTGTAGTTCCGGTGGCGGCGGCGGGGGGGACCAGCTGTCAGCAAGGACGGTAGCGCCAACTGCGCCCTGCACTCCAGATTCCCCCAATCTCCCGGTGAGTCCTCTTCGGTAAAGACTGCATCTAAGGACATCCTCACCTGGGTGACAAGCCTTTCAAAGATCTTGGGCCATATGTATCAAGCTAATTTCGGCCTTTGCGAATGCTAATTTGACAAATGGTATGTATCAAACATGTTTGATGCAAAATAAGGAATAGCAAAATTTGCAATTCCTTATTTTGCGAATGCACTTAAGGAATCGCAATTTTTGCGATTCCTTAAATGCAATGTATCAAACAAAAAATATTCAAACAATGCCATTAAGGATTCGCAAATTACCACCAACTTCTAGTTGGTGGTAATTTGCGAATTCTTTTCAAAAATCTTTTTTCCAAAAAACAAAAGGTGCCATATGACGCCCATACATGCCCTTAGGGCATGTATGTGCGCCATATGCCCCCAAATGTCTTTTTTCAGGGGTGCAGCAGGGTGTTCTTGAGACACCCCTGCACCCTTGAAGAAATTCCTAATTTGCGATTAGCTAATTGCTAATAGCAAACTGCACCTTCATTCCTATGGGTCTCCTGGCCCATAGAAATGAATGGGTAATTTGCGATTAGCAATTTGCTAATCGCAAATTAGGAATGGTAAAGAATCGCTATTTAATAGCTATTTTGTACATACATACCGTTTTGCGAATTCCAAATAGCGATTCCTTAAAATTCGCTATTTGGAATTCGCAAAACGGTAGTATGATACATATGGCCCCTTGTCCTGCCCTAGATGACCTGCCAGGTGAACAACATGAGCCAGCTCCAGTAAGCCCTGAACCACAGGGGAGCCACGAACACATGAGTTGCACCAGGATCAGGAATCTTAGGCTCAATATACAGGACTCCATTCTCCCAACAGATTAGGTGATCACCAGAGGTGTTGCCAGCTTCATGGGCGTCGGCCTGACACTGTATGCCCTCCAGAGTAGGGCACACCTTCTGCACTCTGCAGAACTCCTCCATGTTGGGACCCCCTTTATTCTACCACTTAATCAGTTTCCCCAGGGCGGCAATGTCCTCAACTGTAGGTTCTGGGGTGTCAACCTCAGGCTCAGCCTCTTCCTGTACTGTGGGAGTTTTAAGAGCGGGTTCCCCTTACCTCTTGCCCTTCCTTTTCTTTGGCATGTCCCTGGGTAATTCTTCAAGACTCCAAGTCCTCCTGACTACCCTCTCCGCAGCCATGGACGGGTGGTGAGACACACCCACTCAGGCAACCCTAACATTCTCAGGTGGGACCTCTTTCTAGATGGTGTGCTGTAGATCATTGCCATGCAGACAAACCACAGGCATTATTGGACTCAGAGCTAACCTTAAGGAACCTGAGACCCACCCCCCACTCAAACGAATCAGAGCCACTTAACAGTGACCCCCATGGTTCGAATCTACAATACCCTGATGGAATGCATTAGGGACTACCTCCTCTGAGGCCACCATATGACATCTGACAGTTGTCTGGCAGTCTCCATTGTCTCTTAGAGCCTTCACTCTCTGCTTCCCTTGGTACCATCTCTCAGTAACCAAAGACACTAGGGTAACGTTTGCACTATCCCCTACATTATCTGGGGTACTTGCCTCCTAAGCTCCAGACTAGCCAACATCTGCCTACCAGTGGGGGGGTCTGTGCCCACTTGGGGCATCCCCGATGTAGTGCCTAACCAACCTGTTGGCACTCATAGCATATTGGGGGACCTTTCCTGAGGACTTGTTGTCAGGGAACCATCTCTTCTTCTGCTCAGGTTTGGATTGAGAGTCCTGGCCCATGGAACTGTTTTGGGGACATTTAGAGAAATGCGTGTTTTTATAATTGTCTCCCCCAGCTTCTTCTGGGATGGATTCAACTATTTTCACTGAGCACTCAAAAGTCCACAAATACTTTTTCAAGCGATGCAGTTCAGTTTATTCTTTTTTCATAATTCAATTGTCTTCTTCATTGAATTACAATCTTCAATATATCCTTCAAATCAAGAGTACAGCCAAAGTATAGCCGTCTTCAATATGTCCTTCAATTCAAAATGTACAGCCAAAGTGCAGCCAACACGTGTTTTGTTTGGTCCAATCTGACCATTAACTTCCTCAGGGCTGCAACCCAAAACAAAAGTACAGTAACTATTACCATTCAATTCATAATTCCAAGGTTGGGTAAAGTTCTAAACTTAATGTACCTTTAGGATAATAAGGGGGGGAAAGCTCCGCCAATCCAAGCCCGTGTTACAGTCGAAATGGAAATTATAGTTTTCTACTCACCACCAAGAGGTAGCATAGAGTCACCCGTTTTCAGTATTAATAAAGTGTGTAGTGGTTTTTCACATCTCTAAGTATAAACAATTGTGTTAAGTAGAGGTTAGAATCAGTCAGAGTTCACGACCATGCTTCAAGCTTCATACCTATATGCCTTGACAATGCGCCCGCAAACATAAATATAATCCAGTTTCTTGTAGTTTTAATCCATCTATATATGGCAATTAAAAATAAGTTGTTGTTGGTTAACACAATATTTCTAAATTGGTATCAACATGATCTCTATAATCATTGGACAACAGTCCATTCTCTTACCTATTTCTGTAGTAATTCTCATGTATCAGGTATAGTATTGGCAGGTGGGAGTATCCATCGCCTAAAACAATATTAGAGTTCTATCAGTTAAGAATCCGATCCTTTAACTAGCCTAACAGTTGGATCTTTTCAAATATAGTTGTCAGAAGTCCTCACCTTCTCATAAGATGTCCCTCGCGTCGGATCGCGTATCTCCGTGTCAGCGTCCTATAGCGACGCCATCTTACTATTCTTGTATTTTATCTGATGAAGGCGTGGAACGCCATTTTGGTATATCGGTATCTCGTTCGTATTTTTCCAAGTCGATTCGATATTAAATATCTATTGTGTGCTATATCTCCGTATAGCAACTGTTTATAATTGCACGAATATTGTTCGTAAAAAAACGATCAATGTTTGTTAGTTTTTCAATTTTTCAACGGAACCTCAATTTTGATTACATAATGCTTATTTTATCACACATCCTCTATATTATTAATACTATGCAAGAATTGTTATATCTACTCATTAATTTGATTGGTATTAGATCAAATTAAAGATTGTTTACAATGACATATTGGAGTCCGCCATCTTAAGACGGTCTACTTTTGATAGGCTCTATAGTATTTTTCAGTCAGTTAGTTTGATGTAATAGTCATATCTTTTCTACGTAGGTAATTGTTTAGTGAATTCTGTTAGCTGAGGGGTAATTTTCATATTGTTTCTACATTTTAGTCTCTAATTGGTTCTCGCGCGAATATATTTCCCATAAATCGATCATATATTATTAAAGGGATTAAATTATCACATCAGTCTAGCTAGTGTCGGATCTATATAGTTTTTATTTAGGTATCTCGTAAACCTGCCGCCATCTTGAGACACCCTTGTGGTGATTCCCCCAGATACGCTCTTGTGCTGAGCCAGTGGCCAGCCTCTTTAGCAAGCTTCCTGGGCTCAGTGAGCCTACTATCAATCAGGTGGTGTTGCAGATCTGCAAAACAAACACTCAACATGTGCTCTCTTGAAATTACGTTATACATCCCCTGGTAATCCTTCACATCACTGCCGTTCACCCAGGGTAAACAACCATTACGACGCGGTCATAACACCGCAGTACCATTACAACGCGGATTTTAGAACGCAAGTCGTTACCACGACTTGCGCTGGAGGGCGCTCTAGACTAAGGAATAGTGTGATTTACTATTCCAACACCTTCCCTACTGTGCATAGGCTGGAGTTGGAATAGTAAATCATACTATTCCTAAGTCCAGCACCCTACAGCGCAAGTCGTGGTAACGACTTGCATTGTAAAAGCTGCGTTGTGATGGTACTGCGGTGTTATGTACCGCGTTGTACCATCATACATCTCTCTCCCAGCTATCAAGTGCCATGCAAAAGTAATAAACACAATCCACCCATGACTGATGTGCTGGCTTCTGGCGGTCCCTATAATTTTTCCTATACTTCTCAGATTTGAGACCATACTTCCTGACAAGGGTTTCCTTCATGGGGGTTTACCTCATCCTGTCCCCCTTCTCTAGGACCTGTAGAGCAACCTTCCTCTTACTTGGTATGTGCTTCCAGGGGCTAGCCCACCAATCTTCCTAAGGGATCCTATACATCTGCAAAGGTCGCTCATAAGTTCAAACCATTTGCCAATGTCATCCACCACAACAAAGGCAGGTACCAGATCTTTAGGAATGCGGACCCTTGTCTCCCCAGAGCGCATTGTAGGTATGCTGCCACCAACATTGATGGACTACCTAGCTGTCTGAGGCTCTTCTTGTGGGCCAATTTTCTCTCCTTCGTCTCCATTCCCAATTGTTTTTTCCTCCAAGGTTCTCTCAGCCTTCATTTGCTCTGCCTCCATTGGCAGTTTTTTATCCTCCATTTTTACCTGGGTTATCTGCGGCCTAAAGTCGCTTTCAGCCTTCTTGTCCGCCATCTCTTCTTGGGTCAGGCTCTTTGTTCAGACAGGGAGTTACAACCAGAGAGACAAGTCATCCCCCTTGGCAGACTGCTGCCTCTCAAGAACCTTGCCCAGGCACTGCCCTTGCCCCTCCACATCATCCTCTCCATCCTGGTCATCTGTTGTAACTGGCAACTGGTGGGCCTCCACTCATGTCCTCAGAGCCTTTTGGAGCAGGTGCACCTTATGGCATTCAGCCCTTTCTCCTTGCAAAATCCATTGAGCTCTGCCACAGTGTATCAATCCATATTGAGGAGTTCAAATTCCATTATTACAGGTGAAGCCACAGACACCAATGGTCATGTGGAGTAAGGGTTAATTTGAAAAAAAAGCAAAAAGGACAATCAAAGGAGAAATTTAAAACGTATATTGTACTTAGAATTTTTATCTGGGATTTTCAGTGTAACACAAAATCAATCTATGGCACTGCACAAACCCTGATCACCAATGTGAAAAATTGTACTAATGGTTGATGGGGGGTGAAACCCTCCTCAAGCGGAAACCAGAGTCCTTGTTATAGTGAAGTCAGAAGCAAACCCCAAATTAACCTGTGCTCAACCCTATGGTAGCATGGCACAGAGCAGTCAGGCTTAACTTAGAGGCAATGTGTAAAGTATGTATGCAGCGCTTCAAACAATAATAAAGTGAAAACACAACACAGTAAAAATCCCACACCAAATTGGAAAAAAAAGAGAGTACATTTTAATAAGTAAATCAAGATTAAAACAAATAGTAATAATAATATAGGATGGGAAGGCTCCTTCAGACATGCTTCCAAGGGTGCAGGGCTTGGGTGGCAGCACTTGGGAGGGCAAAACTCACAGATGGCAGAGGCCAGGTGCTGGGTTCAAGGTTGTTAGAAGCCTCTTATGTTCCTGAGGCTTCTGATCAGAAAGCCAACCAGATAGGCCTTGGAGTCACTCTGGAGTCCTGGGTTTAGAGATGCAGGTCTAGCCCTTCTCACCCAAGCATGTAGGCAGCAGGGCAGCTGGTCAGTAGAGCAGCAGTCCTTCAGAGCAGCAGTCCATCAGGGTGGCAGTCCTTTCAGAAGCACAGCAGTCCTTCTTCCAGGGAGAGTCCACAAGTACAGAAATGTACTGAAGAATTTGGTCTAGGGGTCCAATATGTGTACCTGGTGCCCACTTAGAAGTGGAGGATACTTCTAGATGTTTTCACTCCTAGGTGTCAGGCATCCCCTTCCTCCCTGTCCTGGCCCCATGATGTCTGGGATCACAAAAGGTCAGTGTCAAACCCTTTGTGAGAAGGCTCAGGCATAGCCTTGTGATGTGCAAGTATAGTAGGTGACAGCACCTCTCGCTCATTAACTCAGAAAGGCCCGTCCTGCCACCAACTAGCTTCCCTTTGTCTCACTGTATGGGCGCAATACACAAAGACCAACTGCCAGCAACGGATAATTTTATCAGAGTAAATTATAGCTAGGCTATCTGGTTTTAGGTTTAAACCTATAATAACTGATGAAACAATAAACACTGAAAAAACACCTTTGCAACCACAAACCAAGTGTCATTCATAGAAAGTAAAAAATGAGTGAAAGTCATTTTTAATTCTTCCTGAAGGGACCATTACATTGTAGTTTTGTTATACAAGGTAGCATCAAGAAAGACTGGGCTAACATTATTCTACTTGAGTTTTGTTCTTTAGGGATATCACTAAAACATCTCTTCTTCCTTCTTTTTTTTTAGTTTTGTTGTCTTTGTCTAAAGATGCAGTGTTTAGAAGCATGTTTTAGGTCTTATTTAGCTATTTTATAAACTGTAGAGATTCGGGAAATATCAAAATCATATTTGAAATGTAGGTTACATTTGATTTCACTGATAGGTAATATGGTTGGTTTCATAAGAATCTTTCCTAATATCTGCCATCCCATTAACCCACAGACAGAGAATGGATGAACTCCTTTGATAGATCAGCTCCCTTTTCTAGTGAGTCAGTATTGATAGTAAGTGAATTGCCAAACACCACAGTCTTTAAACATTCAATGCAAGATGTAGTGACAGGTATATGCGAAAAGAATGTTGTCACTTAGCATCTGAGATAGTCATGAAAACATGGCACCAGGCGTTTGGTAAACGTGGAACGCAGTGTCACTTGGAATTTTGCTGAAAAAAGTGCCTTCCAAGTTCAATACAGATTAGAGTGATATTGTTTGTATTTGCAGTAATTCAGCTACGTATATGAAAACGTTGTATGATGGCCTGTCAAAATCGATACCTGAGCTGAAGTGCTTCCCTGTAAGGGATCCTTGTCACTTGCTAGATGGTATGCTGAAAGCACCTTTACAATCTTCAGAGTTAATAAAGAATGTTATTTACTTTGTAGTCCATTCTGGTGCAGTAAAAATGTATTTGGACATCATATACCCTGTGCATAGGCTACCTATACACATGCACTATCAGTGCAGAAAGCAAGCAATAATTAAAATTAAATTAAAATTCCATAAACACCGGAAAAACACTGTTTCTATTGTTTTTAATGGCGCGAAAATGTGTAACCACTGACAACCACTGTTTTTTAAGATATTGAAAAAACTGAAAAAACCCCACCAGAATTTACCAAAAATAGAAACTGAAAACAGGAAAGCCTAATTATAGCTAAGTACCTGTGACACTGTAGAATCTTTGTTTTATTTACAACCACCAGTCTTACTTTTGGGTTTATATTCACTTAGCATGCATCATGTTAATTCATCGTGTTATTTCAACATGAAGCTACCCTTTGCAGGAAATATTTTGAATGAATTAGAGAAAGCCGACATGTTGAGCCCATATGTTTGTCTTCCTGGTATCAGGGAGCATGATAGTTCATGCAAGGGTTGATCTGGGTATCTGTCTCAGTCTATAATTACTTTAATGTCACAGGTTGTGTTGTCAGGCTGCAGGGAAGGGTGAAAGTGAGAAGTTTTATTCAGTTTTCAGTTTTGAGAAAGTATGGATTTTAGATAAGCGGAAGACTCGGGTATAGGATGTGCCTTCATTTAACCTTACTGACAGAATGTCGTAAAGTTGAGATAATTCTATGTGATGGCGAGTGACAAGTTGAAGAGTTTGCAAAAATTCCTGATGGGGTCTGTGGTTTTCCTTCTTACCTATTGGCTAAGAAAAACATTCTTATTGCTTCAGCAGTCCAATGTAAGATTGTATTTTGCTAAATCATTTTCTTGTTATTTAAAACATACATCATTATTCATTTTTGGTTTTGCTTCTTTGTCCTATTAAACACGAACAGCAACTTTAATTGTCTCTAGAAGAACGGAGCTTATCTTGACTTAGTTTGTAAAGCTATTTCTGGAATGATATTTTAGTATGGAGTCATGTGGGAAATTATGTTGACTATGTTTGGTGCTTGATGTAGGAGTTATTACGTTTCTTGTTTTTTCAATTAATGAAAAATGGTACAATATACAGCATTTTAAAACTTACTACCCAAAATAGTTACAGATCAAAGGTGTCATAAAAAAAGTAAATAATTTAAAAGCAAGACAAGGTAGTTGTAGGATGAAGGTGTAATGGAATGTCTTGCCTGGATAGATATTTCCAACCCGTTCAGTTTGAGTTTAGAAAGCTTTATTGATTCGAATTAACAATGTAGAACGTTATTACAATGAAGGAGCAATGGAAAAACTGATCAAGACAAAAGTTGTTCAATAAAATCCAATAATTAAAAAGAAATCCTGAAAGGGATTGATATGAGATTATACATAGGGAAAATGCTTTTTAAATGTATTTTGAAGAGAGGGAAGGGAAAGAAAAGAAGAAGGAAAAAGAGAGAGAAAAAGGGAGGAGAAAAGAAGAGAGAGGGAAGAGGGGAAGGCAAACAGATCAGATGCTATGGGAGGGGATTAAGGTTAAGCATGGGCGGATTTCACGGATCCACGATCCGCAAATTTTGCGGATTTGTGTATTGTTGATCCGCAAAATCCGCGGATTTGCGGATTTTTCTTTTTTTTTTTTTTTTTTTGCGGATTGCGTTCGTGAAAGTCAAGGATGCAAAGGCCTCTATCCAGCATCACAACTGATTTTCGGCGGTAGATTTGGGAAGAAAGCACACCTGCCCAGCCTCGACAATGCTCACGATTGTTTTTGGGCTGATGAATGCGTCACTGAATTTGAGCTTCAACTGTCCATCATAGTGGGTAAATGGCGGGAAGACGGTTCACACCGCAAGTGTGTGGGCGGGGCCAAACAGACGGGACTTACATGCGAGCACACATGCCTCTGGTGTGTATAAAAGGTCAGAGACCGATCAGAGCAGCAGATGAAGAGAAAGAAGCTCCTGGTCACAGGAACAGCCAGGGGATTGCGCTCGTGAAAGTCAAGGATGCAAAGGCCTCTATCCAGCATCACAGCTGATTTTCGACGGTAGATTTGGAAAGAAAGCACACCTGCCCAGCCTCGACAATGCTCACGATTGTTTTTGGGCTGATTTATGCATCACTGAATTTGAGCTTCAACTGTCCATCATAGTGGGTAAATGGCGGGAAGACGGTTCACACCGCAAGTGTGTGGGCGGGGCCAAACAGACGGGACTTACATGCGAGCACACATGCCTCTGGTGTGTATAAAAGGTCAGAGACCGATCAGAGCAGCAGATGAAGAGAAAGAAGCTCCTGGTCACAGGAACAACCAGGGGATTGCGCTCGTGAAAGTCAAGGATGCAAAGGCCTCTATCCAGCATCACAGCTGATTTTCGACGGTAGATTTGGGAAGAAAGCACACCTGCCCAGCCTCGACAATGCTCACGATTGTTTTTGGGCTGATGAATGCGTCACTGAATTTGAGCTTCAACTAGGGCACATGCTTTATTGATATCTCTAAGTGCTTCCCGTTGAGGTTTAATTTTTGTGACAGGACCATCGTGCCAGAATGAACCCTTCCCTTCATATCCCTTGAGTGAGCTGTCCATCATCCTGTAACTATTTTAGGATGGCGCCGGCAAGCTGTCAGCGCCATCCTGAAATAGTTACTAAGTTAGCTTCAACAGGAACACTAATAGATAAAATAAAGCAGGTGCTCTGGGACCAGCTTTATTTTATCTATTTGTGCTTCCTGTTGAAGCTAACTTAGTAACTATTTTAGGATGGCGCTGGCAGTTTGCCGGCGCCATCCTAAAATAGTTACAACAACTTCAAGCTTGAAGGCTTGAACTTTTGCCCCCCGGATCCGCCGCTCGCGGATTTGCGGATTTTTGGTAAATTCGCGGAAAATCCGCAAAATCCGCGAGCGGAACGGATTTTGTGCTCATGCTTAATTAAGGTACATGTCTAGAAAGGAAATCAGTGAGAGGTAACCACAGTAAATCTTTTTTGATCAGAAGGGGAGTCGTGGCAGCAAAAGCACGATCAAGTCTATGGTGGTGACACAACAAATTCCACCAAGCACTGTATGAGATTTTTGAAGTGTCTTTCCAATTGGATGTGATAACCTGCAAAGAAATGGCTATAAACAGATCAATGAAATTACGAACATTGCGAGAAACATTCCAAATAGGAGAAGAACCACCTAGCAAAATATGAACAATATCAAAAGGGTGGTTTGAACATAAAATATCATTTAGCTTAGACCATATTTGACACCATAAGGATTTAACCAAAGGACAATGAAAAACATATGAAAGAAATCACTAACAGCATTAGAACAGGACCAGCAGTTCTTATTATCAGAAGTTTTAAATTTAAATAATTCAGTAGGGGTAAAAAAAAGTCTATTATAAAAAAATATAAAGTCTGAGTAGTGCTGTCTGAGCAGGATACATTGTGAATTTTGGACCAGCTAGAATCACAAATTGGGTAAGAGAATTCCTGTATTAAATCCCTTTCCCAGATGAGTTCAAGTTTAGATTTAAGGCGATCAGAGACAGAGCGGGAAAGAAGCTTGTAAATAGCAGCAGCTTTGAGAGGAATAGTGAAGTCTGGCGGGGGAAAGTCAGACGGGTAAGCATCGGGTAAGGAACTATGTATAGATATGAGGGTGGATAGAGCAGATTTGAGGAGGGGGTATTGAGAGGAGTGTGTATTAGACAAATTTTAGAGTGTGCGAATATCAGAGAAGTCCATCAGAGAGTCATCGGTGAGAAGTTGATCGTAAAGAAGTATGCCTTTATCAATCCATTCTTTCTAAAAAAGTGCTTTATTATTGATCTTTAAGAGATGATTGTACCATATCGGAGTGAGAGAGTGAAACTTTGCTTGTGAAAAGGAAGAACGAAAAAGTTACAGGGCAAGGGCTTTGGAATATTTAAAAATGGGGGCAAGATATCGTTTAGGATGTGGTTCTGAAGATTCTGGGTTCATGTAATGGTTCTGGACTCGAGAATTAAAACTTCGTCGAAACATGACGATTTTGGTATCAAAAGACCGAGAATGACGAGCACCCCATGTACATATATTTTCAGCGTATTCGAGTAACGATTTCTCCTCGAAATCGTCATTATCGTCCAGAACCCTTGGCTTCCATTTTATATGTGTTGCCCTTTACATAGGCCTTAATCCAGCCAAATCCATTCCACAAGGACACGTACTCCTTAATCGACTTTCCTATGACCTGTGCAAGTTGGAACCATTGCCCCAGGCCGAACTCGTTAGGTCAGTTCCCCTCCCAGTGGCCGAACAAGATAGCATCAAGGCTCAACAAGCCATAAAACCATTTCAGCGCACACACCTGCCGTATCTTGCTCACATCTACCTCTGCTCCTTTGCTTCACTTGCTTTATGGTGGGGAGGTGCCCGTTTTTATTGGGGGTCCACCGGTATCTGATGAAATGTTGGGCCTTGCCGGGTGATTTGTTGTAAGCAGCACGAAGTGAAATATGGACATGTCATCATGACTCTCCTTTTTCTTTGTATTGGAAATATGTTAACGATTTACTTTACAACCAAGAATGTTTTGCCTGAAGCCTAAAATTGTGTATAAGAAGAGAAGCCTGACTTTGAAAAATGCAGCAGTCTCCTGAGAATATACTTCCCCGTGTGTTGTACTTCTAGGACACTTGTTACCTTGGTTGCAGCCAATAAATCGATCTTTGACTTCACCTAGAAGACTCTGAGTTTCTGTGGTCTGGATCAGGAAGAACCCGAGGTCTCTGGGTGTACCCTGACACCGCTGGGTTACCGGTGTCTGTGCCGGTACTGAAAAACCCAGTACCTCAGCTGGCGCCCAATGTTTGGGGCGATTCCAGTGGTACCAGTCAGCCAGAGGATCGTGAGGAGCTTCGTGTGAAAATTCCGGAGGACGGCCAACCACCTCATCGACCCCTGCATGTCGACGTGGTCCAAAGGTCTTTGCTGCGAGGTTCCCCGCTTCCCAACGGCTACAAGGACTGCTGCCCTGGCTATCGCCCTGATTTGGACCCTTGAAGTTGGGTAGAGCGAAACGATAAGACGAGTCTTCTGGTGACGTCATCGATATTTCAGTTAAGTATAAGTGGAGCGTCTCCCAGTCCTTAGTTGGTCTTAGTCTTGGGTATCCTTTGGGATAATTATTGGTACTTGCAAGCACCAAAACCGAAGGACTCGTGTATTCATGAGAAATATCGTAATCGATAATCCTTTGAAGTTTGGAACTAGACTAGAGAGCGAAAATGCCTAGTCTTAAACTTGGAAATTTGGTTTGTATTGGTGGTAATAATAGGGACTCCCGATTGGAGGACTCATGTCCGGTTCCTCCAGTTGGAACTCCAACTTACGAGTTATATGTGAAACATGATGTAGGCCCCATCACATACAATGAAGTGTGGATCAAATACACAAGGAAAGATGGTGTTTTAAAATGGCCCCAATATGGTAGCTTTGATACCGAAATCTTAGATAACCTTGAAGTTAAACTGTTCAAAAAGAAAGCCCGGCCGGCAATGTTCGACTCTTTTCGCCTATGGCGTAAGGAGGCCAAACAGAAGGAAATCAAATTAGCTAAGAAAAATAAGAGAGAAGGAGGAATTTCAGTGATGCAAGCTGCTATGCAGTTTAAAGACAATGAAGAAGAACAGATAAGTGAGCAGTTGCACAGGCAACGTAAAATGGCGATAGATAAGTGTTATCCAGTTTTGCTGTCTCTTCAGCAAGAGGCAGCAAAAGAGCGTGAAAAAGATCCATTAATGTCGCATTTATTAAGTTCACCACCCCCCTATGCACAAAATGCCACGGCACCTCCACAACCCACCGTTGCCCAACCTGTGGTTGTTATGCCTCCTATTCCTCTGCAGCAACCACCAGCTACTCTTCAGCTGGCTCCTACTCCTTTGGTGCAGCCTTCTCAAGGCCCACCGATCACACCTGTTTCTACGATTTTGCCCACTGTACTGTCTACTTCTCCTAATGCTCCCTCTACGATTTTGCCTAGTGCCCCTTCTATTTCTCCTGATGCCTCCTCTGCTGGTATCTCTGCCTCTGCCTTATCTTACCCCGTTCTTCCTTCAGTTTCACCTTCAATTCGGCAGAAAATGGCCAGCACTGTCACTAACCTTCTTTCACCTCTTTTTGGGTCGCCTACCACGACCCCTAAAATGGAACGAAGACAGTTGCGAAGTCGACTGCCTGACTATCAGGAGAGAGACTCATTGAATCGTTTAGCACGAAAATGGGTTATGGACACCGTAAAACATGATGTAGAGTCGGTCATGGAAGTCTTCCATCAATGGGAAGCACAGACTCAGAGATATGTTTTTGAACAGATGTGTGTTTTCCTTTGCGAGGATTTGGAAGACAATGGTCTGGAATGCATCCTGTAAGAGATGTGTCGTGTACGGTTTAAGTTTGGGGAGGGCATGATTGTAGGTCCAGATGTGGAGAAAGCAGTTGAAATGTTGCTATCATATCGGAGTAAGGGAAGCAGTTCTGGGTCACAATCTAGTGCATCTAGTAGGAAAAAGGCGCGACAATACCCTATGAGAGAAGTTCCCCCACAATGGAGAGAGGGCGACACAACTGTTAACCCACCTATTCTGCCACACTTTCAGCGTGTATGGGTACATGTCCCATGGAAGCGAGCTGAAGTTTTAGCACTTAAACAGACATTACCTGATCCGCGTAAAAATCCTGCAGGATATTACAAAGAGTTGTCACAGACCGCTGGATCATGTATAATGAATTTAGCCGATATCGATATGCTATTTGGGAATGTTGTTCCACAGCCTTTATGGGGTAAAATTCGTCATACAGATCGTGATCAAGAGTTAGGTGGCTCATGGGCTAATATTGCCGCAGCAGACGCCCGACAAGTTGGTGGTGCTAAGCCTGAGCCTTTGATAGCAGAACTTCCTGGTAGAATAGTTGATTACATGAAAACGATAATGCCTGCGATACGTGTAAATTGGGATAAGTTATCTGCATGCAAGCAGAAGAAAGAAGAAACAGTCTCAGATTTCTTCACCAGATTTGAAGAAACATTTGTTGACCACAGCGGTCAAGATATGACCACAGAAGGTGGTCAGAGGTTGTTCGTCGATAAATTCGTGCACAATCTGCTTCCAGAATTGTGTAAAAAGTTAAAGGATTCAGAAAGTTCTTGGGCAGTCTCCTCTTCAGCGCAGATATTAGCTACTGCCCAATATTACAAAAATAGAGACAAAGACGAGAAAGATAGAGTAGAAAAGAAAACTAAAGAATTGAAAACAAAGGTTGTGCTACAGCAAGCATATCCGCCACGTGGTGGTGGTAATCAAAATAATAATGGTCAGAATAATTATCAGGGTAATTTTCAGCAGCCTCAACAGTATCAGAGGAACTCGCAAAGAGTCGAGTATACTCAACCCCGTGTACCTGTAGGCCCCAACCAGTGTTCATATTGCAGAGAAGAGGGTCATTTCAAGTATAATTGTCCTATTCTATTACAACGTGCAAATGAAGTTTCTGGTGTGAGAGGTTGTGGCAGTCAGCAAGCACCTAGAGGTAGAGGGCGTGGAAACGTCCCTCAGAACGCACGTCCCCTTCCGCCACAAAATTCTATGAATAGGTTTGATCAGCAGACTAACGCATCTGACAGGACAGCTCAATACTACGTTGATGATTACTATACAGAAGATGAGTATTTGGAGGGTAATGATTGCTAGGACAGCCATAGACAAAGAGAGGGAGTTGTTTCAGTTCCAGTAGATCAGAGTGGACCTTACGTCGAGGTGATTACATCAGGTGTGTCAGAGCCTTTTCTGTTGGATACTGGTGCTACAAAGAGTTCTATTATGCACTCCAAACTCCCTGGCGCACCTTTGTCTGGCGAAATGAACGTTTCTGTAGGTTTTTCTGGCGCCCCAGTTAGAAATCCGATTTCTGACCCTTTGTCTCTCTCTGTTGGTCCTTGTGAATTCGAAGCACCCCTCATTCTGACAACAGGTTGTGGTGAAAACTTGCTAGGATTAGATTTGTTAAAAAGGTTGCATGCAACTTTGTACTGTTCTCCTTCGGGAGTACACCTTACTTTAGGTAAGAAAGTAGTTTCTCCCATGTATTTGTCGAGGGACAAACTTCCAGCAGAATTGTCGTTTCTCCCAGACATTCTTTGGGCCACTGGTCCTAATGATGTAGGCCTTTTAGAAATTCCACCATATGTTGCAACATTGAAAGCCAATGTTAAAATGCCACGAAGTCCACAATATAGGATTTCTAGTGAGGGTGAAAAAGCTTTGCTAGCGATCGTTTACGAATTAATTGCAAAGGATGTGATTGAAGAAACGCGAGGTAACATTTGTAATAGTCCAGTTCTGCCTGTTTTAAAACGAACTGACCATTCTCAGCCACCTGTGTACAGATTCGTGATTGATCTGAGAGAGGTGAATAAATTAGTTGTGCCACAATTCCCAGTTGTCCCCGACATTACCACGTTATTGACTATGATTCCAGCATCTGCCTCTTGGTTTTTGGTAATTGACCTGAAGAATGCCTTCTTCAGCATCCCGATTGCTGAGGAGAGCAGGGATATTTTTTCCTTCAGTTTAGGAGGTCGCAGCTTCCGCTTTAAACACGCTCCTCAGGGCTACTGTGAAAGTCCATCAATATACAGTCAAGCTCTAAAAACACAGCTTGATACTATTGTTTTACCTGAAGGTGCTACTCTTGTACAGTATGTGGATGATTTGCTCATTGCTGCAGACACTGAGGAAATTTGTAAAAAGGCAACACTGTCATTGTTGCGTCATCTGTGTGATCTTCATCACAAGGTGTCACTTTCCAAACTGCAGTATTGCCGACAAGAAGTGACCTACTTAGGTCACCTCTTATCGAAGGAGGGAAGAAAACTGACCCCAGAAAGAATTCAGGCAATAGCGAAATTGAATGTGCCAAGAACACAGAGAGAAGTGCGTGCCTTCTTGGGCATTACATCGTACTGTAGACAGTGGATTCCAAATTTTTCGTTATTAGCCAAACCCTTGGTGGCATTAACGCGTAAGAATACACCCAACCCCATTCCTTGGTCTGAAGAGTGTCAGAAAAGTTTTCTAGAATTACGCACAGCATTGTGTTCGGCTCCTGTGTTAGGTACCCCCAATTACACTAAGCCTTTCACATTATATGTCCACGAGAAAGAGGGCTGTGCATTGTCTGTGTTGACTCAGTTGTTTGGAGGTAGGCAGCGCCCATGTGCCTATTTTTCGTCGACCTTGGATCTGGTAGCACAAGCATTACCGAGTTGTTTAAGAGCCACAGCAGCAGCAGCTGTCTCTATTCGACAGTCTGCTGGTCTAGTAATGAATAATACACTAATCGTGAAGGTCCCACATGCAGTAGACACATTGTTAAATAGAACCAAGACACAGCACTTAACTAGTGCTCGACTGTCCAGTTACGAATTGACACTGCTAGCAAGCCATGTGCACATAAAAAGATGCAGTACCTTAAATCTAGCTACGTTGTTGCCAATTACAGAGGAATCAGATGTTTCGGAACAGCACGATTGTTTTCTCAGAACGGAGGAAGAGACGAAAGGGAGAATAGATTTATTCGACATTCCTCTTGCTGAGTGTGATGGTACATTATGGGTGAATGGTTCGTGCTTTAAGCTCCCGAGTGGGGACACGACCACAGCATATGCCGTTACGACGTTGCACACAGTAGTTGAAGCTGCACGTGTCCCACATAATTCAGCTCAGGCAGCAGAACTGATTGCACTGACGAGAGCATGTGTGTTGTCTAAAGGGATGAAAGTGACCATCTACACTGATAGTCAGTATGCATTTGGAGTGGCTCACAGTTTTGGGCGATTGTGGAGAGAACGTGGTTTCCTGACTTCGCATGGAGCTAAGATTCAGCATGGTCAGTTGGTGAATGAACTTCTTGAATCACTGACCTTGCCCCTGCAAATGGCGATTGTGAAATGTAGTGCTCACAAGAAGGTGACTGATGATGTTGGTCGTGGAAACGCATTCGCGAAAGAAATGGCAAAGAATGCAATGAGCCGAATGTACGTTGCAGGCCCTGCAAGATCGACTGGTGATGTTGGAATGTGTGAAGACACAGTAGAGAGCGTGAAGTCCATTCAAGCCGAGGCCACAGAAAAAGAGTTGAGTACGTGGAGAGAAAGTACGGGTAGAATGGATGCAAATGGTTGCTGGATTGAATCATCAGAGCATCAGAGATGGTTGTTACCTGATGCATATGTGCTTGCAGTGGTTACAATGGCTCATGAAATGGCTCATATCAGCGTGAAAGGGATTTGCGAATTGTTGGCCCCAGTATGGAAGAATTCAGGGATTCCCAAGTGTGCAGAGAATGTTGTCAAGAATTGCATGGTATGTTTGAAACACAATCCTGGTAAGGGAACCCCAACTCCAGCTGGTCATTTTGCACCTCCTACGTATCCGTTCGAGGTTTTGCAGCTAGATTTCATTCACATGGAGAGGTGCAACAATTTAAAATACGTACTCGTTGTTGTTTGTGCCTTCTCAAGATGGGTAGAAGCCTATCCCCTAAAAGACAATACTGCCTTGTCCACAGCAAAAGCCCTTGTGAAAGAGTACTTCCCCAGGTTTGCAATGCCTAGAATGGTCTGGTCTGACAATGGGAGTGAATTTGTGGGTCGTGTGATGAAGAGAGTGTGTGAAGGGCTAGGTATCCGGCAGAAGTTCCACGCTGCAAATCACCCCCAATCAGCTGGATTAGTAGAATGTTACAATGGCACTTTAAAACTTAAACTGGCCAAAATCCAAGCGAGCACAGGTCTTAAATGGCCTGACGCTCTACCCTTAGCACTCCTGTCCACTAGAATGACTGTGCATTCACGAGTGAAACTTAGTCCATATGAAATAGTGCCTAGACCCACCAAGTTCAGCGAGCTTGAGCACCCTATTTTGCTTAACTATCTGTATGAATTGACGGCTAAATTGCGTGTTTTGCATCAACAGGTCCACAACACCCTGCCTCCGGTCTCTGAGACTCCGGGTCACGCCATTGACCCTGGTTCCTGGATCCTTGTAAGGAACTTCCAAAGAACGAAGAACGACCAGCCCAGGTGGACCGGGCCTCATCTCGTCCTTCTTTCTACAAGATCAGCCGTTCGGGTGGAGGGGAAGGCCAACTGGGTCCACGGGATCCATTGTAAGAAACTCCCTTTCCCTCTACCCTATGACCAGTGGGTCCAGAAGGGTGTCGCTGACCCTGAACCTGTCACATACCGTCCCTTTTCATGACTTGCACGTAAAGAGAACTGACTCTGAACAAGAAAATGAGAACATTTTGCACAAGGCTGTGACACCATCCGAGCGATTGAACATTACAGAGCCTGACCTTTTGTTCCAAGATCAGACAATACCTGGGAAACAGCGATACAATTTGAGACCGAGAAAAACGAACTAGTAAAACGCTTTCTTTTTGCAATTTGAGACTAAGATCCATGGACTAATAAAAACCGATATTTTTCTTTTCCCCCAAGTACTATTTTTGAAAGTGCAGCTCTCCCATCTAAGAAACTTGCTTATATTTCTTTTTCGAACCGCCATCCGGGTTCCGCTGGTAGGGCCGCGGTTGATTAAAAGTCTTTGGGGTGCAGCTGACGACGTTAGGTCGGTAGTTCTGGTTGGTCCAAGGGAGTTGCCCTAGACTGACAGAAGCATCCCTTAGCAGAGGCAACCTACCACCGCGGGCAGCACTTTAGAGAGGATGGAGTTTCCCGATGTGGAGAGACCTGCCAAACAAGCGACCTTAAAGCGCAGACTGTGCAACGTGATGACAAGGAAAAGCTTTATAATATTGTGTATTTCCATGCTATTAAGTGTCATGATATTTTTAATAAGTTATGTTTTATTCTCTTTTCGTGTAACATTTGCACCCACTGCATCCCCCATACCTCCTCCCACTGTTTCTTCTCATTCTTTCCACCCTTTGCCTGACCACGAATAAAATAGGAGATTGGAGTTCATTAATAACTCCTTTGTTCAGTTGTTACACCAACACCAACTCGTAATGAACACAACTAACTGTTGGGTGTGCGGTCTTATGCCTCACACAACGGATAAAGGTATCCCCTATTTGGTCCTGCCATTTAGTCACAATGGTTCTGTATGGGCATATAGGACAATGTTCATTTATGCACACGAAATCTACCCCCTACGTTCTGTAACAGACAATCCTAGAAAAAGTGCTCTAGTCAAGGGTATAGTGGATATCATTAAGGAAGGTATTTCTTATGAGACTATCCCTAGAGATGAGACACTATTATACATAGGATGGAACATGACTGGGTATGGAACTACTCTGAGTGAGAAACAGCAAGCTAAGAGATCGTCCCCGATTTGGATTGTACCCCATCAGGGTCATCTGTGTCTGCAAGGTAATGGCACGAATCCCAGGGCTCAGTTAGGGAAGAGTGTCTGTACTGAGACATATGTTTTTGGATCTCAGACTTCCCCTGCATTTTTAGCAGCTAAGGGTACTTATTTCATCTGCCACGATAGAGCCTATACATGGTTGCCCCCTGACTTTTCGGGCTCATGTTTTGTTTCCTTCCTGTTGCCTCCCACCTACACAGCAGCGGCAGACTACCACCGGACAAGGATAGTTAGAGGTGTTTTGAGTGAAGAAGACACTGCAGGTCAACAGCAGGAACATAAGGCAATTGACAAGGGTAGTTGAGTCCACTGTTCAAATCCCTGACCCTGATGCATAAAGCCCTGCATGGATCAGGGGCTGGATATTTGCAGCGGAGACTGACTTTTTATCGTCCAGTCTGCTCTCTCCGCTCGGAATCCCTCTTTAAAGCTGTGGTTCCGCGGGTGAGGAAGGCCCGTGCTGGAGGGCGGTCTTTCAGTTGCAGAGCTCCCCAGCTTTGGAACCTGCTTCCACTTCCACTCCGTAGCACTGCCAATTTGCTCCAGTTTAGGAAGGGCCTGAAGACCTGGCTTTTTAATTCTTAGTTTGTTGTTACTGCCTATTGCTTTTATTATTTTTCTCTGATGTCTTCTGTTTTTAGCTGTGTTGTGTTATTTGACTCTGAGCTGCTGGTGGAAAGCGTCGGGACACTCTTGCTGAGTAGCCGTACGCTATATAAAAGCTACATAACATAACATAACATAACATAACACTGTGATAGAAACTACTGGTGCCCTTAGTAACCTGACTGCTGAGCTCCAGTCGGATCGACTTATACCCTTCAGAAAAGGGTCGCTCTAGATGTCATACTTGCAGACCGAGGTGGAGTATGCAGATTGATCCAATCTAGTTGCTGCATCTTCATCCCTGATAACTCTCCAACAGTATACCAGGCCATCTCCAAACTACATAAGATTTCCGAATCTATTCATGTGGATAAAGGAGATTGGTCATTAATGGGATGGCTCTGGGAACTGATATCTGCCTGGGGATGGAAAATTCTGATGGTCATTGGGATGGTCTTAGCCATTCTTTTCCTGTTCTGTCTGTGCATACAGTGTGCTCCTGCAATATGTGGCCTCTGTGTTACATCATGTGTAAGGAAGCCTGTATCAAGAGATGAACTGAGTACTAGAATGATGTTACAGCAACATCTCAATGACTTTAGGAATATAGATCTGGACTCAGATTAGCATAAGGATAGATGAATTGCCTATGTAAGGGCAAAAGGAGGGTTTGTGGTTCTGAAGATGCTGGGTTCATGTAATGGTTCTGGACTCGAGAATTAAAACTTCGTCGAAACATGACGATTTTTGTATCAAAAGACCGAGAATGACGAGCACCCCATGTACATATATTTTCAGCGTATTCGAGTAACGATTTCTCCTCGAAATCGTCATTATCGTCCAGAACCCTTGGCTTCCATTTTATATGTGTTGCCCTTTACATAGGCCTTAATCCAGCCAAATCCATTCCACAAGGACACGTACTCCTTAATCGACTTTCCTATGACCTGTGCAAGTTGGAACCATTGCCCCAGGCCGAACTCGTTAGGTCAGTTCCCCTCCCAGTGGCCGAACAAGATAGCATCAAGGCTCAACAAGCCAGAAAACCATTTCAGCGCACACACCTGCCGTATCTTGCTCACATCTACCTCTGCTCCTTTGCTTCACTTGCTTTATGGTGGGGAGGTGCCCGTTTTTATTGGGGGTCCACCGGTATCTGATGAAATGTTGGGCCTTGCCGGGTGATTTGTTGTAAGCAGCACGAAGTGAAATATGGACATGTCATCATGACTCTGCTTTTTCTTTGTATTGGAAATATGTTAACGATTTACTTTACAACCAAGAATGTTTTGCCTGAAGCCTAAAATTGTGTATAAGAAGAGAAGCCTGACTTTCTAAAATGCAGCAGTCTCCTGAGAATATACTTCCCCGTGTGTTGTACTTCTAGGACACTTGTTACCTTGGTTGCAGCCAATAAATCGATCTTTGACTTCACCTAGAAGACTCTGAGTTTCTGTGGTCTGGATCAGGAAGAACCAGAGGTCTCTGGGTGTACCCTGACACCGCTGGGTTACCGGTGTCTGTGCCGGTTCTGAAAAACCCAGTACCTCAAGGAGGCTGAGATAAGCGGGTAGCTGTGAGAAAAGAGAAAGGTAAAAGTTGAGCCAATTCAAGTGTACTCCAAGTTGTAACAGGAAGGGGAGACAAATCTGCTAGGGAGGGCCATATTTGTGTCAAAGTGAAAGCAGAATGGAATCGAGCTATAGTGGGAAAATTAACTCCACCAAGGTTCTTAGGTTGTTGAAGGCGAAAGAGAGAGATTCTAGATTTGCGGTTGTTCCACAGGATCTTAGTAAAAATGCGATTAATAAGTGCAAAAAAATACATGGGAAGAGAAATGGGAAGCATAGAGAGGTAAAAATTGACTATAGGGAGGAGCATCATCTTAACGGTTGCCAATCTACCCCACCAGGATAAAAATAGTGGAGACCAACGATCTATAAGAGAAGAAAGCTTTGTGATAATGTCTTTGTGATTTATTTTGATAGTCTCCTTGATAGTGTTAGTATAAAGAATACCCAAACATTTAATATACTGAGGGTTCCATTCGAAACCAGAACCATGGAACATATGAGGGAGACAAAACTTATTGAGGGGTAGCACTTCTGATTTATCTATATTTAACTTGTAACCGAAACTTTGGAGTAAGTATTTAATAAAGAAAAAAGAGTGGGTAAAGAAGTATCAGGATTAGAGATATAGAGTAATATATCATCTGCACAGGCAGTGAATTTAATATCAATGTTCTTATAAACGAAACCAGTATAAGATGTAGAACGTCGAAGTAGTTCAAGAAACGGTTCTAATGCTAGAATAAAGAGAAAGGGAGACAAGGGACAACCTTGTCTAGTGCCTCTATGTAAGGAAAAGTATGACGATTGAACATCATTGACCCAAATAGAGGTAGAGGGAGATGAGCATAACAATTGAATAAGTTTAATGAAATGAGGACTGAAACCATGCCACCTGAGAGCGCCAAACATATAATCTCACTCAACTCTATCAAATGCCTTTTCGGCATCAAGTGTAATAGCAGCAAGTGGGGAATCAATCTTTGACGCAAGATGAATGATATTAAGAAAAGTCCTTGAATTATCTGTAATTGATCTACCTTTGACAAAACCGGATTGATAAATATTGATAAGGTTAGGGATAACATCATTTAAACGAATAGCTAGAAGTTTTGCATACATTTTACAATCAGTATTGATTAATGAGATGGGCCAATAATTTTTACAAAGAGATGGATCCTTGTCCTTTTTAGGAAGTAAACATAATATTGACTGTGTAAAGGAGCCTTTAGATTCACCCATAGAAAGAAAATTAGTGATGAAAGAAAAAAGGTGTGGCAATAAAATAGACTTGAAGTGTAAGTAAAAGCGGACAGTAAAACCATCGGGCCGGGTGACTTATTTTTAGGCAAAAGAGTAATGGCATGAAGGATTTATTTTTCAGAGATGGGAGTATCAAGAGAAGAAAGATCTATAGGACCATCCAGTGATCTTGGAATAGCTTGAAAAAATTATTCCATTTTATCAGAGGATGGTGTATATTCAGGAGTATATAAGGAGGAATAATATTGAACAAAACAGTCAAGAATCTTATTGGCAGTGGATTGACGCTTCCCCTGACTATCAGTAATAACAGCTATTTTAGATTTTTGTTTCTTAATTTACAGATAATTCGCAAGAGATTTACCGGCTTTATTACGCCCACCATACATTTTCACATTGAATTTAAGAAGATTATTACATGCAGCATCCTAAGAATGTTTATTACATTGAAGTTTAGCTTTAATAAGGGAGGAAAGTGCATCTGGAGAGTTAGAAGTAAAAAAAAAGGTGTTCAAGCTCCTTTATTTGTTTAAGAATAAGAGATGATTGAGAGAGAGCTATTTTCTTGTTGCGGGAGACAAAATCAATAATAAAACCCCGAGCATTAGCTTTGAAAGCATCCCAAATGAAATGGAATTGGAATGTAGAGTTGAGGTTAATTTGAAAAAATTCCTCCATAAAAAGAGTAAACTGCTCATTGAATTGGGAATCAAGAAGAAGGGAATTATTAAAGCGCCAACGTCGAGAACTAGAAATAGGTGAGGGATAGTCAATGTCAAGGATAACTGGGGCATGGTCTGAGATGGGGCCGATTTCAGAATTCGTCATGAATTGGAAAGTGTGTTGAGTGAGAAATATATAATCTATATGAGAGTGAGAAGCGTGTACAGGGGAAAAAAAGGAGAATTCTAATGTGTCAGGATGGGAGATCCTCCAGGAATCAATTAGACCTCTGGAAGATATAGCTTTGTTAAAGGAATTTTGCATCTTATTAGGAGCATATCTAGTTCGGGATTTACGATCCAAAAAAGGATCCATGAGTTGGTTACAATCACCCCCAACAATTAAATCAGCAGTTGCGTGAGAGGAAAGAAGCATAGAAAAGTCATTCCAAAAAGTTAAATCCACACAAGTGGGGCCATAAACATTACAAAAAGATAAATACGTATTATTAACAACTACATCCAAAAATAACCATCTACCATCACTATCAAACAACTCATTTTTTAACTGGATAGATAATGATTTGTGAAACAGAATGATAACCCCATTCTTATTGTTCACAGATGGGGAGCAACAGATCTCTCCCACCCACTGTTTGCGCAATGAAGGCAAATCCTTAGGTGAGAGGTGAGTTTCTTGCAGTAGAGCAACTTGGCATTTTAATCTTGCTAAATGAGAAAGGACCCGCTGCTTTTTAACAGGATTGCGGAGTCCCTTAACATTCCAAGAAATAACACGAAGAACATTCATCTCTGGAAATCACAACAAAATAGGCAGACAGATAGAATCGAAAAAATACAGAGTAGTAAGAGTAAACACGAATAGGTAATAAGGGAATGGAGAAAAGTAAAAAGAATATGAAACGATTGGAAAGAAGAACCTAGCTGATAAGACAATGAAGCCCATAACAACCTTGAATAAGGAAAGAAAAAAGGGTGGATGGAAAATATGAGAAATACACGAAAACGAATTGTAAAGGAAAAAGAACGTGAAGTAACAGGAAAGGAGAAGAAATGCCTAAAAGAGAGGGAATAGAAAGAGAAGAAAGAGAAGATCAAGGGGAAAGAAGGAGCAGGAAAAAATGGAAAAAAGAAGAGGTGAGATAGAGAAAGGAGAGGAGTGGGAGAACAAAACTCCCAAGAGATAAAGTGAAAAAAAGATGACAAAAAGCCAATTGACTTTAGCCATTGAAGACAAATAAACGAAGGACAATGAAGTGGGAGGGGGAGCAGCGAAGAACCCGACAACCACACGAGCAGGAGGGAAAAATGAATATAAGGTCACTTAAACAGCAATTATAATGAGAAAAGAGAAAAATAAAGAGGTCGAAAGACCAAACGTAACCAAGTAAGACAAATGTAGGGAACTTACCAAACAGTTGGGTGGGAAGGGCAGCAAAACGAAATGCACAGTACAAACAGCGAAGCAACACAGAAAATGGAATGAACAACAAGAACTACAGAGGGGAACCTGTGAAACAAGAAGAAAAGAACAGGAACAGCATTACAACAAGGGACAAAATACCAAACAATATAAAACAGCGAACATGAAGACAAAAAAGTTAAGGTTTGCTGAGTTCCATGGATTCCTCTTTATGGGTGTAGATAAACTTCCGAAGGTCCGCCGGATCATCGAAGCTGAAAGTTCTTTCTTTGTAGGTCACTTTGAAAAAACAGGGATGGATAAGGCCATATCGGGCATTCATCGATCGAATAGCAGGTCTCAAGTCCAGAAACTCCTTTCGTCGCGCAGCAGTTGGTCTAGAGACATCTTGAGTAATGAAAACTTTATGACCAGACCAAAGCATCTGCTTATGTTGCTTAGCAGAGTAAACAATAGTCATGAGGTCTGAATAAAGAAGGAAATAAGCAATGATACCTCTGGGTTTTGAAGTGGAGGAAGAATTCTTTGGTCCAAGATGATGAGCCCTTTGAATATTGACATCCACGTGCTTAGGGAGGCCAGTAATAGGGAGGACCTGAGTCTTCAAAAATTGGATAATGTCAGACCCCTCCGAACCCTCCGGAATACCATAAATACGTAAATTATTACGCCTATTGCGATTTTCCAAATCCTCAGAGGTTTTTTTAAGCTGGTCAACTTCCTTGGTAAGCCTAGCAACCCTGGCTACAACATCTTGAGCATCTCTGACTTTTTGCTCTACATCAGATAGTCTCATATCCAAGCTAGACCATTTATCGTCAAGTCTCTGAAGAGTTGTAGTGGTATCAGTCATGAATGGACGTATGAGATGTAATTCCTCCATAATATCCTCCAGCGTAACAAGGAGAGGAGACTTTGATGGTGATCGAGGGTCTTTTTTAAGGCATTTAGCATTAGCTACAGAGTCTTTGCGTGTAGCAGAGGCAGCGCCGTGAGCCTTGGAAGTATGTGAGGGTTCCATTGTGATACGAAGGCACAGAACACCAGCAGGACCCAATTGTAATGACAAAAAGGAAAGAAGAAAAGACCACCAGCATACGGGCCAATTGTAGACTGAAGAAAGAGGCAGCAACCTTTGAAGTGAGGAGCCAAGACAAGCGAGTTAAAATACATGCTTAAACTCGACAAAATATATGGCCCAGCTGGAGAAATAGAGCAATGCCTCTATAGAATCATGAAAATATGCAACAGCACCTGATAAACAAGTCAAGGGGATTGAAACCCTGACGCAGATATGAACCTGAGGTAACTGCAGATATCCAGACAAAGGTACAAGTGAAGCTTCACATGAGAGATAACTTTTCCAGCAAAAAAGGAGGCAAAAATTCCAGCAGGAATAGCATCAGAAAGGAAGCCATGAGATAAAGCAGCAGCAAAGAGAGCAGAAAAAAAACGCTGCGTGAGGAAGAAAAAAAAACCCAAAATGGCTGCCGATATCGAGTGAGAGGCAAATTGGCCGAAAATTAGCTGAAAAACGCCATGCTGTGTCCTGAAAGCATACCCATATGTGGAGGGGTGCTTCCGACTGCAGAATCCGCCGTTTTGATGACAAAACGCCGCCGTAGAACGAGCCCTTCTTTAACGAGCGCTGCTCGTCGTCACAGAGCTCCTCAGGGCGCGGCCATCTTGATTCGCCACGTCGCGTGCCTCCAACCCGTTCAGTTTGGAAAGTGACATTTTACGTTTGCTAGCTTGATGCCAAATACATGTTAGCATATACTACGAAAGTCCAGAAAAATGTTGCAGCGCATGTGATGAAGAGGTTTGTTATTGTCTATATGAACTTAGGTAAAATGCACATTTTGATTGCACCGAGTTTCACTCAAGGGAAAGGCATTAACGATCCCATCCCACGTGGCAATATCTCCATTAACCTGGCAGTGTCTGAGACATTAGCTGTAGCAATGGTTCTAATGAAGCATCTTATATGTTTATTGAAATCAAACTGTATGTTATGTTTTGACCATTTAGAGTGCCAGTAGACACAATTTGGTTTCAGGACCGCCTATAATAGTGGCACAATTTTTGCTTTTGACCAGTAGATTTTTCATTTAAAAATGTAACAACATTATCGACTTGGCCCTGTAATATGGGAGGGAATTACCAGGAAAAGAACGAATAAATATTATCACATCAGGAAAAAGGGAAATTGCAACTTAAGGCTCACTTTATGAAGGCGGTGAGTGAGCATCACTGTTGTGCTTCTTTTATCATTAGTTGGTTCAGAAGGTGCTTTTATATTAACAAATCTTCACAAGGCACAACTAGGGATTCCAAACTGTACCTCCTGGGCTTATTATCTGCAAAATCTTAAACAGGTATTTCCAGTTAAAACCGTCAAAAGCTTTCTGGGCATCAAGGGTAATCGGTCCGTTTGGTTTTATTACAATCTTCCCAATGGTGGTGAAGAGGAAGGGGTTACTCAATGGGGAAAAATATCTACATCAGGTAGAAAAAATAACGTACCTTAGCTTGTTGATGCTTTTTCCACCATGTGGTCTTCTATGGAGAACCCCGCTGCAGTGACTGGTCATACAACAAGGACACCATCTTTGCTGGGTATGTGAAGCTTCTTTATTTCAGGGAACGCATTGCAGTGCAACTACATGGCTTCTACTCTCTTCCCTACTTCCCCTTATTTCCTTTCCTTTCTTCCTCCTTGGCCCCCATTTTGGTTCCGCTCTGTTTTCACTCCCAGTCCCTAGTATTTTCTATCCAGGCCTTGGTGTCAAGTTGACATCTTGAGTGCTGTCCCCTGGTGTGCAATACTCCTTCACTGAAGTCAAGGCAAGATTGGGATCCCAAATTAAATTTCACATGACGTTCCCAGATATCGGTCTGGAAACTTGTCCTTGGCGCAGCTTTCCATGCTTATTCCAGTAATTGTGAATTATAGAAAGGAGAAAATCTACAATCAAATATTTCCTTGCAATAGACGTATACAGAGCCAATAGGAAGTATCTTTTAAAGGCTGGTGTGCAGATGGCATGCAGGGTGGGAATAATGTTTTGCAAGTATGATAGGAACACAGTGAGAGATATGAGACAGGGGGCCAGATTTAGGGGCATATTTATTAAAAAGTGAAGCAGCGCAGAGCAGAAAGTCACCTTGCTGCGCTGCATTATAGGGAGAGGGCAGGAATGTGCTGCATTTATCCTAATACGACACATTCCTGTCATATCCTTGGCACTGATGCACAATGGGATGCCTAGTGCTCACACGGGCACCCTTGCACCATGGAGTAGAGAGCCTCTGTTGCATGCAGGTTTGTTTTTGTGCAGACAGGGGCACCTTCTAGCGCAAAAACTATCCCTGAGGCATAGTCCTCTATCTATGTGTGCTGCAGAAAGCAGCAAACATAGAACGAGGAGAAATACAAGTATTTCTCCTTGTTACACCTCCCCTGGGTAGGTGATGCATTTTGGTACATTCCCAGGTCTACTAGAAATGGTAAATCTGGGAATGTGTCAAAATCCATAGGAGTTGTGTGGGAACAACCATGAAATGCCCATGGAACACCTTCCCAAAGCAGAGTAACACAATGCAGTGATTTGCTCTGCATTACGTTACTCCTCATTTATCAAGCCACTCAGGGCCACGTAAAGGGGCCTTGCGTGGCTTGATAAATCACATTTTGGGTTTGTGTTGCGCATGTACCACGTTGCGTGGTGCAAATCTGACAAAAAACATTGATAAATATGCCCCTTATTGTCTTTCAAGAAATGGAGATCTGCTTGATAAATTGCAGTGCTGTTTTGCTCGAAGGGAGAAAACAGTGCAGCATCAGATTCAGTAGGTTTCACCTGCTGATTGAATTATTGGAGGCACTTATACTAAATCTGGCTGTTCAAGGTGAGGTGAAGCCTTGTGTTATTGCGCAAAGGTGAGCATTCAGGTGTCTAGCCTAACATTTGTATTGGAGGACGGTCCAGTAGAAATTCCTTGGTGTAGATAACAGCAAAGGGGTCAGACTGTGTGCTTTACTATTAGATAGGTTACATGTAGGTATATTAGGTGATATACCACTTCACACCTCCTTTTGCTTGCTTTTTTCTTCACCTTAGAATTTTAAGCAAAGCCCAATCACATGAAGGGGCTGATTTATTATCACTTTGCAGCACTGCACAGTCAAGCAAAGTGTTGATAAAGTATTTTGCGCTGACAACTAGCCCTAAAAGTAACTCAACTAGTGCTTTGAGCCACTCTGAGCCAGGTAGGTGTCCCATGGGTGGTACATCAGCGTGCCCATGCTACCACAGGTGGTTTTTGACACAATTACCAATCTATTATAATTGGTATAACACCTCCTTGATGCAGGCACTAAAAAGAAGAAATACTATTTCTCCTAACTTTTGTCACATTACATGTATGTTACATTGTACAGCACATATAGAGTGTGTGAACATATTTAAAGTTAATCTCAGCATAGCATTTTGTACTGAAAGGGTATCTTTTCAGTACAAGAGCTATGGTAGACATCATGGACTGTTTGTGTGCCCATGCTGGAAGAGAGAGCAGTAGTCCCATATCTACAACTGAATATGGCTCTGCGATACTCTCTCTCCATAGCACAATGCAGCAAGCTTGCTACTTCCACTACTTTTTAGTGAATGTACCACTTGATGAGTAAATCTGACGTTATGCCGAAACTTAAGGATTTTGTGCTGGCCCTCCACAGACACCCTTCCTTGTATACTTATCTATGATAGAATATTGGCAAAAATAATATTAAATACGCAAATGTTGTTAAACAATTTCGACCTAAAAAATATTACAATCTATTGTTAAACAAAAATACAGGAATATCGACTACAAAAATATTTCCGTCAAAATATCTAAAATACCTAAATATAAGAAACAAAAATAAGGATACATGAAAAATCATTACCTTATTAAATATGTGCAACATTGCACAAAAATGTAAAACTAAGTTATTGACAAACTAAATATCATTCCTATTAGATAGAAAACCAATATACTAATTGAAAACCACTACATTAATACATCCACAGTTAAATAAGTCTTGAGTCTATATAATATTATTCTAAAAGTTAAATATATTTTAACATATTTCTAAATAATATTGACAAATGTACAAGTTATATGTAAAATAAATACAACATAAATAACATTAAACTTTTATTAGGGGGCGTGGCCAAGCAGTATGGCCGACAGGACATGAGCATTCTCAGCTCCCCGTCCTTCCGCCTACAAAAACCTGAATTTCTCCTGGAGGTTCCGCTGAAAAGTGGACTAGCGGAGCGGGAAACGGCACCTGACCCCCGCTGGGTCTGGTTGGTAGAAACTGGGCAGGCTGCGGCTGGTGATTGCGCTACCAGGAGAGGGAGTGCAGGGCCGATTGGGCCTGTGCTGGATGCTGTGCTGTGCTGTGGCCGGGGCCTGGGCATAGGGGGCCTGGCCTTGAAGACAAAGGGGGCTAGTAGAAGAAGAACTCCACTCTGCCAAATGTGCGCTGGTTGCGGGGGGAGCTGACTGCCTTACTTGGTCAGCGGCGAAGTGGTGAGACAGGAAAGGGAGAGCGCTGCCCTCCGTGTCTCCTGTTGGTGAGGCGGCCCTGTGGGGATCCGATGTGCAGCGGCTGGAGCTCCCGGGACATGCTCCTTTTCTCTTCGGCACCCGGGAGTGGATCGTGACTGCGCAGCTGACTGCTTGGTGCGGGTGAGTGGCCTGGGGCGGGTGCAGCTCACGCGAATGGGGCCTCACAGCCGGAGTGGTCTGCGATGGGCCTGGTTGTGCAGTGTGGGTTGCGCTTGCATCCGCCGCTCCCCCACCTCCCTGGGTTGTAGACGCAGCACAGGAAGGCCGCAAAATTTTGAGGTGCAGCAGGGGTGGAGAGTCCATTAGCAGGGCCCCCTCCGCCTCCCCGGCTCTCAGTAATTGGAACTGGGGCACCGGGGGCACCTTTAGAAGGAATGGCCACGTGAGCTGACCTGCTGAGACTGCTGGGTGCCCTTGCTGAGAGTGCAGGGATGCAGGTGACTGTTGCTGGGCCTCCTCTGAACTTTGTGGAGGTGCTGGGCATGTTGGGGAGTGGTCCATACTGATTGTATGGTGGATGGTGCCTGGATATGCGCACACTGGTGGCCCTGCTGAACTTTTTTGCTGACTGAGCAGACTCGCCTGGGTGGATTGGAGTTGACACATGCCTGCTGCCTTGGGATAGGGAAGCAGCAGGCACTGTATGGCTGAGTTCAGGACATTGTGGGTGAAGTGAGAGCCCCTGGGAGACGCGTCGCCTGGCACATCGGCCAACCAGTGTGACCTTGCCCAGAGTCTTCCCCTGCATAATTAGCACCTTGGTGAGGGTGGCAGGAATACTCGCCAGGGAGCACGATGGGCAAGGACAAGCCACAGAAGACAGCGGGCCTCAACGCACCTAGGCACCCCCCCATCGCCTAGCCAGACAGAACGGAGGGGCGGACCGCGACTCGGTGGGGGGGGAGCCCTGAGAGCACCAGGGCGTAACTCATGGCAGCCATACAGGGCTCCAGAAAAGCGCTGGAGGACAGAATAGACACTGTCTCCGTGGATGTGAACCTACTAGGCGCAGACCTCCATAAGGTAGCAGATAAAGCTACGAGTGCCGAGGGGGATATAGCTGACCTGAAAGGTGAGGTGGTCACTCTCAAGCAGCAGGTGGCACAGATGACTGTAGTTACGAGGGCCTTGTAGAGTCGTGCTGAGGTGGAGGAGAGGGTGAGATGCAGCCACATTCGGGTGCTTGGCATTCCGGAAAGAGCAGAACTGGGGGAACACTGAATCTGTACTTACCTGTGCCCTGAGAGACTGTTAGAGGTGTTTGTGGTTGAAAGGGTGCATAGGGTTCTCATCTCCCCCCCCAGGGGCGCAGCCTCGAGCTATCATGACCAAAATACTAAACTGCAGAGATAGAGACTGCATTTTGAAGGCGGCTAGGGAGCATAAAGATCTTCAATACGACAGCAACAAAGTATCCATTTACCCTGATTATACCAAGCAAGTCCAGTACCTTCGCAAATCCTTCTTGGGGGTGAAACGTAAGCTGCGGGACTTAAAGTTGCAATATATGCTATTGTACCCCGCCAAACTGAAGGTGATCCCGGGGGGCAAATCGCAATTGTTTGACTACTCGGAGGATGTCTGGGAATAGCATGAGATACCCGGTGATAGTCTGCCACCTGGAGATGCAAGGGGCCAGAAGAGATGTTGGGGAACTTGGCTGGAAGGAGATTGCCGGCACCAATAGAGTCGAGAGGGGCCCCCAATTGCCCTGGAGACATCGCAGGGAGGGATAATGGTGGGCGACAATGGTACTCTGCAGTCTGACCCCCTTGTGGAGAGTACTGCGGAATTTGATCTGCCGGGGGTCACGGCTTCCCGACGGCATATGCAGGACCAAATGTTTCCACCAACAATGGACGTTGTACCTGAGACTTTGTTGGAGGATCTCCCCAAAGGTGGCAGCGGGAGTGACTAACTGTGGTCTGCTGGGCTCTGGTGTTGAATGCTGCTTAGATCAGTTCTATTGGAGTGTGGGGTGGCTTGCTGATGCAGGGCTGGGGCTGATGGTGGGGGGGTCAGAATTGCGGTACTTATAGTCTGGGCGGGACCCGGGAGGTGGGAGGCAGTTGGTTTCATTGCAATATGTCACTGAATGATCAAAATATGTTAGTGGGAACCCCGTATCTTTTGTGTTTGTTCACTGTTGGGTGGGCGGACTGGGGATGCACTACTTTTCTCTTTTCTTTTTGTTGCCCCTGTTGGGCTTGGAGGGATGCTGTGTACGTCCTGACACGAGCGAGGGGTGGGCAAAATCATCTGTGATGTTAGTCGGGCATTGTCCGTGGGTGGCTTTATGTTGTGTTTTACAAAAGAGCATGTCGCTGCAGAAGAGTGTTGAGCCCTGCTGTGAGAGGGAACATGTAGCACAAATGTATGGCTATGGCAATGGCTGTAAAGTTTCTTAGCTGGAATGTTAGGGGTTAAGGCACTTTCGCTAAGTGTCACAGAGTCCTATCATTTCTTAAGCCGCATAAGATAATGGTGGAGTGCTTGCAAGAGACGCATTTGAATGACGCTGGGGCAGGTTGACTTGCTAAAAAGTGGAGGGGACAGGTATTTCACTCGACGTATTCTACCTATGCTAGGGGGGCGTTGGGTTGGGTGGCAACTGGGTTCCCGTTCACACTGCAGTATACCAAAGCGGATGTTGAGGGTCGCTATGTGTTGTTGTGGAGCGAGATAGATGGTAAAGATATTAGTATTCTGAATACGTATGCCCCCAATGTTGACGACCCAAACTTTTTTGTGGCATTGCGGGATCTGATTACTGTAGACCTAGATGCCCCTTTGATCTAGTTGGGAGATTTTAATTGTGTAATTGACCCAGATCTGGATAGATACCATCCCAGAAGGAGCACTAATCCGTGCATGACTAAGCAACTGCAGAAATTAATGGGGTACTTGGGTCCCCGGGATGTTTGGAGGGATTTTCACCCGACATTGAGGATGTTTACCCGTTTCACTCCCACTCACAATACACATAGTTGCCTTGATGGGGTTTTAGCGACCGAGCACCCAGTATTTATGGCGGCAGAGATCACGCATTTTGCGTGGTTCTTATCTGATCACACACCTGTGTGCTGCACAGTACAGTGGAATGCAAAGGAGCAGGGCCCCCGTGGGTGGTGGGTTCCCACCGATATCTTGGAGGACCCGGTAGGGAAGGAGGCAATATCAAATGCCTTGACTGAATATTTGACCCTTAATTGGGGCACTACTAGCACTAGAGCCCACCAATGGGATGCGATGAAGTCGGTGGTCAGGGGGGCGGCAATGGGTCTAAAGTATGGTGTTAGGAGACAGCTGCAGTCTGAACTACAGGATAGGAAGAAAGAATTGGCCAATATACAATCAGGATCACAGAGTCAAGCTGACATCCAGGACCAAGAGCGGCGAATATGTGAGCAGGTTGCCGACACTCGGGACAGACTGGATAAGTACACTCTTACGAAATATCATCACCGGCTACATGCAGAAGGAGACAAAGCAGGTCATCTATTGGCCTGGATATTGCGCAGAGATCAGCCCCCCCCCTCAGGTTACTTGTCTTAGAGCCCACTCGGGCAAGCTGGCACATGACCGAGCAGCCAGCACCACTTGCAGTCTGTCTATAAGGAAGACCCAAGGGTTAACGCGGACCTATATGTCCCATTTTTGGAGGGCCTTCAATTAAGGCAGGTATCTAAGGACATTAGGACAGAACTTCATGAGCACATTACTGAAGAGGAATTGAGGGAAGCAATGGGGGACATACCTAGGGCCAAGGCACCAGGTGGGGATGGGTTACCCATTGAGTATTATCAAGCATACTCGGCGATATTGGTGAGACCTTTGTTACAGACTCTGAATGAGTCCTTTGACAGCGGAATATTGCCCCCTAAGATGCGTGAGGGTGAAATCTGCTTTATCCCAAAGCCTGGTAGCGATGCACAGAACCTGACAGCATAGCGACCGCTGACAATGATCAATTCAGATATAAAAATATCATGTAAAGTACTGGCTAACCGCCTGGAACCGCACATGGCCCACCTAGTCCACGAGGATCAGTGCAGTTTTATCCCGGGCCGTAGTACATCCATGAATGTGCAGTGGCTGGCGCACGTACTGCTTGAGACACAGGGGGTGCCTGTACTGCATGAGACGCAGGGGGCGCCTGAGGAGATGGCTCTGGTGTCCATTGACCTCAGAAAGGCGTTTGATACGGCGGACTGGGGTTATTTATTGGCAATCCTTGGCCAGCTGGGGTTGGGACCACGTTTTTGCAGATGGGTCAAAATACTATACACAGATCCTGTGGTGTGTGTGCGGATGGGACACACTAGGTCGGCGCAATGGTCGCTGGGGCGGGGCACGCGGCAGTGTTGTCCCTTGTCGCCGCTACTGTTTGCTCTGGCTATAGAGCCTATGGCAGTCTGGGCAAGGCAGGAATTGGGCTGCTGGGGCATACAAATTGGGCTAAATTCGCACCTCATTTCACTTTACGCCGATGATGCGCTTTTTTATGTTACGTCTCCTGGCGAAGTCATACCACAATTGTTGGGTTTAATGGATCAGTTTGCAACTTATTCGGGGCTGTGCATTAACAGGTGCAAATCCTTGGCGTTTCCATTCACGGGGATGAGAGAGAGAGAGGCTGGAGAACTGCCTGGACTGGAGCTGAGGTGGGAGACGGACCATTTCCGATACCTTGGGGTACAGGTGGCTCACGGGGATGCTAGACTACATCAGTTGAATATCAATTGGATGGTTGAGTCATTGTGGCGCTCTGAGGAATTCTGGAATACACTGCCCCTGTCATTAATGGGTTGAATAGTGGTGGCAAAGATGGTGATGTTGCCAAGATGTCTTTAAGCTTTGCAGAATGCGCTGTGCCCGATTCCTCTGAAGGTATTTCGACAATTGAATTCTCTCCTGGTAACTCTGCTTTGGGCAGGAAAGCATTGTAGAGTTGTGCTGCGTGTGCTTCAAAAGCGATATGAGGATGGTGGACTTGGGGTCCCTAGATTTGATCTATATTATTATGCAGCACATCTGCAGCATGCTGTTCAGTGGCTAGATGAAGGAGATTGCTGGGAAAAGTGCCTGCTTGCTGGACGAGTGGTGGCGGAGGACCTACCTGTGGTCCTGATGGAGGGTGCTGGGGCAAGTGCGGAGGAGCTGTATGTGGTTTAGGCACCAGCCTGGATATGGCAGAAAGTTGTTGAACGAGGGCTCCTATTCACTCGGAACTGTCCATCTGGCAGTTAGTTCCAGAGCGTAGGATGGTGAACAACATGTCTTTTCAGGGATGATGAGAGGGTGGCTGTATGGTGTTGGCAGACTTGTATATTAATGAGACCTATATCACTTTTGAGCAGGCGTGTGAGGGATTTGGCTTTGATACATGGCAAAACGTACAATATGCTGGCCTGGTGAAAGTGTCCAAGATGACGTGGCCAGTGTACCCGACCATGCCCCGGACCACAGAAACTCTAGATATATTGCTAACTTGTGGAGGTGGGCGCAGGTTGGTGGCTATGAGGGCTGACTCTGGCTCCTTGGCCCTTAAGGTATGGGACGCGTGGAATACGGATTTGCAGGAGCTGATACAGAAAAAGGAGTGGGGAAGGGCATGTGCACTAATGTGTAAGGTGTCCTGCAATGCTCGGTTGAAGTTGCACTATAATTTCTTGCAGCGGGTATACATGACTCCGGCGAGGCTCCATCGCATAGATGCCTCCCAATCACATGAGTGCCCTAGATGTCATGGCGTACATGTGGGTTTCATGCATCTAGTGTGGGATTGCCCAGAAGATCACCAGTACTGGATTGATGTAGTAGTGCTCGTCCGCGGATTGGTGGGAATTGCGCTGGAGGCAACGCCTAAACACTGCATCCTGGGATTAGTGCTGCGATGTAAAAAGAGAAAAAATGCAAATAAGCTGGTACAATTGGCATTGGTGTTGGCTAAATGGAGTGTAGCCATCTGTTGGATGGGTGAGAAATCTGCCTATTATGCGAACTGGCTTAGGGATGAGGAGTTGCACATCAAGGCATGTCGAAGGGACGAAAAGCTAGATGAGGACATAACAAGTTGGAGAGAATTGAGCAGAGTTCTGTTGTCAGCAGTGGAATCAGGCAGAGAGCAGTCTAGTGGGTTTGATGGGTAAAATAGTGTGTGTGGTGCCTATGTCAGCCCTGATGTTTTTTGTATTATGTCACTGAAAGCGCTGCTTTGCCACGGCAAGTGTAAAAGTACAATGACCTGTATTTGGTGCCAGGGACTCTCATGCATGAACTACAGAATGTGTCAATAAGAACTATCTCGAAGAATTCTGTAAATAACTGCTCAAGTTTATTTGTTCCATTGTTGGAAAACTACAAATAATTTTTTTTTTTAAAAAGCTTAATAAAATGCTATTCAAATCCCAAATTATAACAAATCATCTATAAAAAAACATTATTTATTAAACATAAAAAAATGTAAATAGCTTATATATATGTGAATCTGCAAACGTACATAATTGTCGCCAGCAGTGCAAATGGATCACCAAGGTTTCACCTATGAACAAAGTCATTAAGAACAATATGTGTTAGGATTGTCGATGTTGGGAAATAAATAAAGAAATTTATTTCCAGTTCCCGCTGCAGGAGCATGTCGGCTTGCAGCTTCAGATTTCTGTTACCGCTCCAGATGCGATTTGCCGGCATGTGCCTTATCGCACCATGCGATAAGGCACATGCATCTTGAGTGTTCGTATTGTGGCTGGCATGCCCCTGTACATGAAGGAGGCTGCTTGGAGGAAGGGACAAGGTGGGAACAGCAATCTGACATGGTGAGAGAATGTGCTCATGCAGCAGGATTTCAAGGATTCTAGGAAAGGCCCATATTTGAACAAGGAGCCAAAAGGAATCTGGAGCAGGGCACCGCGCAGACCACTGATTAGTGGTGAGAGAGGAGGATGGTAAGAACTTGGTCAGCAACAGTGGAGCAATAATATCTATTTGATAATTCTACATTGATTGCAGCCAAAATATGTTTAAACATTTTAAATATTTGATGTGAAACCATGGATATTATATTTTTATTATGTTTATTATGGTGGACACAGTCTCTTTGATGAACAGAGAGTATATCCTCTATGTTTATACAGGGGATGTGCTTAAAATTGCAATCAAAATGGTGATTTTCTTAAAAGCAAGATTGAAAAAGGCAGCAAGTGGCGAAATGCATCTCTTGTGAATTTTATCAATAAAAACGGATTGTTCCTTCCATCGAGTGCACTGACTCTTAGTAGAAAAGTAGAAAGTGGGAACATGTGAGCACCTGGAGGTAGTGCTTTTCCACGCACCACCTGCGTTAAGATGCAAGCCAGCAAATCGCACCCGAAGTGTGTGTGTATATATATATTTCTAACGCAACCTAGTTTGACAGAACAAGGGAGGCTGTAATGCTCGCTGCAGTTGACAAAGACCCCATGAAGAGGAGGCGTTTGCCTCGAAACGCGTCGGGCTCATGATGAACATTTTAGGAAAATGCAGGTTGCAGAGCAATACATGAGGCAAGAAATGCTGGATGGCTGAGGAAGATTGAGGCTGCCTGCCGAAAGCGCAGGTGTGCACTTGCTAGTTTTAATATATATATATATATATATATATATATATATATATATATATATATATATATATATATATATATATATATATATATATATATATATGTATATATGTATATATATATATATATATATATATATATATATATATATATATATATATATATATATATATATATATATATATATATATATATATATATATATATATATATATATTACCTACTGGCAGTTGCCAGTAGGTAGTTATAGTTAGGAACTATTATCCATAGGAAATCTACAACATTCTATTTGGAATAACTTTGATGCCGGTAGATAAATGTGCGTGAAATTTTTCAAACTTTTGGCCAGCTCAGTTCCGCTTCTTCCCTGAAAGTTTGGGGTGATTCATCAAGCGAGGGCCGATAGAAAAAGGGGGTCTAAAATGTGTTTTCCCCATGCAATTTTCCATAGGACCTTTAGCCACGGCTACAGCCCGAACGGCGGCACAGAATTACACCAAATTTGGCAAAGATGTAGTCCTTGGTTCAGACTCAAGCCTTTTGGTTATTTGGTGTAAATCTGTTCAGTAGTATCTGAGAAAATTACATTTAAAAGTACATATATATCTATGGGCACGGTGGATCTGCAGATTGAGCGAGGATTGGCATCATAGCATAAGTTCACCGATCCGATCACACGCTCAATGCTAATTGGCTGTCAAGCGGTTGTAAACATTCGAAACCAGGAATGGTTGGTAGCCATTTTATGCCTCTGTAGAAGCGAGGTTGAGAAAGTCTGTGAAATATATGTGCACTCGTTTTCTGGACCGGGACTCGTTTGCTGGACTTACTGGGCTGAGGAGGGGAGCAGGCGGATACACCTTCCTTCGGCTGCTGCTGGGGCCCTGACGCTGCTTGTTCCCCCTGCCGCCGTTGTTTCCAGCTCACGGCCGCAGTTCGGGGGAACTACAGCTCCCAGCAAGCCCTGGGACAACATCCGGTTTCCGCCCACGCATCCCGAGGAATAACGCGCCCGGAGGCGCTTAAAGTGAGGAAGCTCCCACTAAGGAGCTGGGACTCGTTTTCTGGACTTACCAGGCTGAGGAGGGGAGCAGGCGGACACACCTTCCTTCGGCTGCTGCTGGGGCCCTGACGCTGCTTGTTCCCCCTGCCGCCGCTGTTTCCAGCTCACGGCCGCAGTTGGGGGGAACTACAGCTCCCAGCAAGCCCTGGGACAACATCCGGTTTCCGCCCACGCATCCCGAGGAATAGCGCGCCCGGAGGCGCTTAAAGTGAGGAAGCTCCCTCCGCGGCGCGGACGCCGGGCGAAGCCCGGGCAAAGGGCGGGCCGTCTGTGGCTGTCCTGGGACGACGAGGGACAGGGCGGGCCATCCCCCTTATCAGTGATATCCCAGTTCACAAGGACTCGGCATCTACTATAAAGGTACTGTTATTTGGAGCACTTTCGCCCTCTAGCTATTGCTCACTGATCCAACGGGTTATCATTGGACTGAGAGTACATTATTTGATTTTTGCGGGACTTGTTACTTTATAGCCGCTAGTTGAGCCATCATTCTTCAGCAAAAATGAGCACTCTGGGCAGGAAATCTAAATTACCTGCATCTCGCCCAAACACTAGACTTCAGGCAACATTACCACAGCCCCTGCCCACATTGACGGCTATTGACAAAATGTTACAACAAACTATAGGGGTGGTGGCCAATGCAATTGAAAACACAGAAAGAAGATTATCCTTCCCACCCACAGCATGTTTCAAAGACTGTGGCGAGGATTGCTCAGTTATTGCGATCGATCCCACGATCTTGGACTCTTATTTAACATCTACTTACGCTGAGCTGCCCTGTGCGCACATGCCAGCTGAGACTCCAGTAGATGTCGAATTAGTACAGGTCCTAGTAGGGTCCCCCATAAACAACGACGACCAACTCTGTACCCTGACTTCTCCTCCCCCTGCGGCAATTCTAAAACCTGGTAGAGTAGGCCCCAAGACGAAAAAGGATAGTTTCCCTAAAAATATGGGTAAAAAGAAGCAGGCCAACCATAACTTGGTGACCCCGTCTGATAACACCCTGCATTCATCTACAGTGATACCATGTTGGGTCACCAATATGGTGGCCGACCTTCAGGCAAGTTTGGAGCAAACTATTGCCTCCCATATTAAACCTCTGGTGTCAAAACTGGACAGACTAACTTCCATCTTAAATAATAGAACTATAGGGACAACGAAGTTACTAAATCCCCAAGGCAATTTGGGACCCCTTACATCTGCAGGTGCATCTACAAAGACACCATGTCCTGAAGTAGCCAAGTCCACTGTCCCAGTAGTATTGAATAAAAATTTAGGGTTAGCATCAACTACCGCCAAGCCCTCAAACCCCATACCTCCCCCCACATCAACTACCATCATACCAGGACATACTATTCTCCCTGTAGGGGACCCTACTGGCAAATCTAGACGACATCACAAAGAGGGTAAAAATGTGGGAACAAACAGCACAGCACCATTACCGAGACCTCCTGTGCCCAAGGCAGTCTCTAGCCAATTGCCGTCAATAAATCTGCCCCCGGAAGCACATCCATACGTGGTTGCCTTAGTTGGTGTCCCGGCCCTTAGTGAGGGGAAAAGAGAACACGAGGCAGACTTATATAATAAGTGTGTCCAGTGGTTGAACCTAAATAGACCTTTGCCTCCAAACATCTCGGGGGAAATATTGGCAGTGAGAAGAATAGATTGGATTGGATGGGGCCCTAAAACAGTGGCAGGGGATGTCGTTACAATCAATTTCAGGGACTCTTCCGCTGTGGATCACATCTGTAAAGCCCCTTCCCATAGAGATTCCCAAATATTTCCTCTGCACTTATCCTATTTCTATCCTACCCCTACTCACAAATTGACTTTCCATAGGAGGCCTCAACTTCTTAGAAATCGCCACTCCCCTCCTAATAGGATTCACCACTGGCTGCCATTTGGGGAGGGTATTTTTCCACCTATTCCTACCTACCCGCTGCAAGCCCACTGGAACAGGTTTAGTGTCCTCGAGGAGGTCGATTGACTCACCCCGAAAGGCACCCCCCTACTACAACTTAACAACAGTAACCTAGTGGAGGGTCCTTGAACAAAGGAGAAGATTTTACCCACGGTTATTGGTGAGAATTCCTTTCCTAATAAAGTATATGGGTGGGGACTAGTGCAGAAAAGAGATTGGGCCTGAGACCCCCTTTAGAAAAAGGGGATGCGCAAGGTATAAAAAAGGTCATGGAAGGAAGTATACAAATCCTTTCATGGAATGTAGCTGGGCTAAAGAGTAAGCTACTTGCACCAGGGTGGTCTTCTTTTATGGCCACACATGATATTTGTCTGATGCAAGAAACTTGGTCCCTAGAGGAGAGTGCCAGCCCCGGTTTTGCCACCTATGACATCTCTGCAGTCTCTGGGGGGAAGGGCCGTCCTTCGGGTGGCCTATCCATATGGGTAGGCGTACACCTAGGGGCGCAGGCTACCCATATGGATACAAAATCACCCGATATACAATGTGTCTTACTAAAGACCATTTGTAAATCCTGTGTGGCTATTATAAATATCTACTCCAGGTCCACCGCGAATGGAAAGGAATCGAGCACTATTAAAGCGCTCGATCTTTTTCTCCAAACACTTGACCCCACAACTTCGATAATTCTTGGCGGCGATTTTAATTGCCAGTTCGAGCCCCTGGGTGGATCCGAGTTGTGCGATGAGGATGAGGTCGATGTGCTCTGGCATATCCCTGCCCCAAGGATTGCCCCGGTAAGGGCCTGGACCTCGTTAGTACTACAAATCAAATCCCTGACTCTTGCAATCTCTGCAATATGTGCAAAACGCGAAAAGGGGTCAGGGTAGACTCACCCTGACCTCCTAGGCCTGCTCAGGGGTCTCACAAGGACTTCCAGGGTCAAAATATATATATATCTTTTTAAATCGCGGGATGCGCGTAGGATCAGCGCAGCCGATAAAAATAAAAGGAAACGTGGTCTCCCGCGCTAAATGTTTTAATTTGCCCCCGGAGGGCCAAATGCCTGGGGCATTTTTAAAACAATAGTGTGGGGAGGGTCCCAATCCCCCCACACTGCCCCGGGGACTGCCACTTCCCGGGGCAGTAACTTAATATATGTGGTGGGGCTCACGGTGCCCCTCCCGCAGCCCCGGAGACTGCCACCACCCGGGGCTTGTGTAAAAAGGGTTGGGGGCTCTTAGTCCCCCTAGTCCCTGGGATTGCGACCCCCGGAGCTTCAAAACATTAATCGAGGGGGGCTCTGTGGCCCCCAACCCCGGGGACTGCCACCCCCGGGGCTTTTCAAAATGTGGGAGGGGGGCCACGTGGCCAGCTTCTGCAGTGTTCTGGGACACTGCTGTTTGCAATGACAGGGTGGGGGCCTCGCGGCTTCCACCCTGTCATTGCAAACTGGTTTTCTATTTGGAAGAGAGAACAGGAAACCTACAAGTAAGTACCAATGCAGAGTCTAAAGTTCAAGAGGAAGACTCTGTTACCCTCATCTGTAAAATGTACACTATCTCTCCTATAGATGCCATCCATATTGAAATGCAGATTGTTGTGGTACATGGACCCCATTCTATAGTCTCGGAGAAAAGCAGAAACAGATTTATTCATATGTTTCCTAGCTTTCTCAATTTGTGGACAAAATTAATTGGACTAGTTCCATTTCTGCCTTTGGCATATGTTAGAATCGACAAAGGCAGTTTGGGGAAAAGTGACATCAATTATCCAAAGGTGTCCTTCATAAGCATTTCCAGACCTACCCCAGTCAAAGTGCCTAGGTCATTGCCACCACAGTGCACAATTATGAGGTCAGGGTGTTGGAGATGCAAAAAGCATTTAACCAATGGCATCAATTGGTGCCACTTTAACCCTCTCTGTCCAATCGATTTAATGTCTACATTTAGTAAACCTAGGTCTTTGTGAATTCCTTTGTTTTCTGAATACCTTTGGCTCCAGAAAATATAGCTGTGTCCCAAAATCTACACTCTAAGCATCTTGAAGGGAGGTCTGGATGCACTCAGATGGTCTCTGTAAATGAAATTACAATTTGAAAAGTAAGATTATTCTAAAATGGTGGATAAGATGCTGTTTTGAAAAAAGAATAGAATGATTGGTTGTTTGACAACATTCTACACTGAAAACTAGGCTGCATGTTTCTGTTTTTTAAAAGCATGATTCTTATTCGTTAACAAAAACTGATTGAAAGGAACGTTACATAAGATAAGCTGATATGTTGGAAAGTCAAGCACACTTGCTGTTTTGATTAGCAACATTGTGTGATGAACTTTTGATTTGTGTGCTCAGTTAAGTGCTCCATGAACTGTTTCTATGGTAACAGGCAGAAGGCAGACTGGGGGTAGAGTTGAAATTTATGTCGTTTGGAAAGGGTTGAAATCTGTAACCAATTCAAATGTGTGTTTGCTTTTGAAATAATGAGGGAAGCAATGTAATTTTATGTGAAGGTGTATATGTGTTCAAAATGAGAGGTAAACTGTGCCATTATTCGGTTCACTTCAGAGGTTATTAATTTGTGAGGAAATGTATGTGGTGCATTTTAATTTTAATCAGACTAATGTGTTTGTCCTGCTAAAGTGCAGGGAATACTTTTTTGCTCAATAATTTTATTGTGAGTGTGTGTGTGCATTTAAAAAGCATTCTGAGTTAAGCATTTGTGTATTTTATGTGCTTGCAAACTCATAACTATGCTGTTCTCATGTTTTGGTAGAATTAGAAACCAGTTATTTTCTATTTATTTCCAAAAATGAATCAAGTTTCTACATTAAAATGCAGTATTTATTCTAGACTATGAAATGTGTTTTGGTAAAATGAAATGGTTAGTGTTGTTTGTCTAAAATCACACAGTGAGTCTTGTGTGCATTTAGGAATCATTCTCAGAGAAGCAGTCTATACTAATGTGAAGTAGAACATTTTGTGCAATGTGTAGAGTCACCTAAAATCTTGTAGAGTGGTAAATGTGTTTTGGTAAAAAGTAAGGCATAGAGTTGCTTGAGTAGAATCAGACAGTCTGTGCATTTAGGAATCACTCTGAGAGAAGCATTTTGGTAATTCATGTGTTTCCCGACATGTAATTGGTTAAAAACGTACTGTGTTCTCACATTTTGGTAGAATTAGAAAATAGTCATTGGTTATGTGTTTCCAAAATGAGTTTAATATTAATAGTAAAATGCCGTTCTGAAATATATGGAATGCATGCTTAATATTTTTGCAGAACAATAAGTACATGTAGTCTTGCAGTGACACTTCCATCAGTATGATTTCCTACATTGCCCAAACACTACTGCACTACTGTAAACTCTTAATGTGCCTCCAGCATGACCACATACACTACCTATTCTCCACTTTACTACTCTAAACCTTAAATCTACCTCAGCACAACCTGCTACTCTACCTAAACACCACTTTATTTACTAGAGCAGTATCCTACCACGACCCCGTACAGTACACAAACACCACTGCACTACCTTAAACCTTAAAACGTTATCCCTAGCATGATCACCTACTGTACATAATCACCACTGCAGTATGCTAGAGCACTACCCTAGTATGACTCCTTATAGTACCTAAACACCATTTCACTATTCGAAAGCTTAAATCTATCACAGCAGGACCCGTTAAACTTCCCATACACCACTATAGTATCCTACTACTGTATTTTTAAGACATCTTGTTATTTGTCTAGAATCACACAGTGAGTTTGTGCATTTAGGAATGACTCTGAGAGAAGCATTTTGGTTATTCGTGTGTTTCCTGACATGTAATTGGTTAAAAACGTATTATGTTCTCACATTTTGGTAGAATTAGAAAATAGTCATTAGTTATGTGTTTCCAAAATGAGTTTAATATTAATAGTAAAATGCTGTTCTGAAATATATGGAATGCATGCTTGATGTTTTTGCAAAAACATAAGTACATGTAGTCTTACAGTGACACTTCCATCAATATGATTTCCTACATTGCCCAAACACTACTGCACTACTGTAAACCCTTAATCTACCTCCAGCGTGACCACATGCACTACCTATTCACCACTTTACTACTCTAAACCTTAAATCTACCTCAGCGCAACCTCCTACTCTACCTAAACACCACTTTATTTACTAGAGCAGTACCCTACCACGACCCCCAACACCACACAAACACCACTGCACTACCTTAAACCTTAAAACGCCATACCTAGCATGATCACCTACGGTACATAAATACCACTGCACTATGCTAGAACACTACCCCAGTATGACTCCCTATAGTACCTATACACCATTTCACTACTCTAAAGCTTAAATCTATCACAGCAGGACCCCTTACACTACCAAACACCACTATAGTATCCTACTACTGCATTTATAAGAAATCTTGGGCCAGATGTAGGTATATCTATTTTACCGACTCATAAATACCGAATTTTACCGATTCGGTATTTATGAATCGGTAAAATAGAAGCAGGGAGATGTAGGTACATCCAGATGTTTTTTTACCGAATCGGTAAAAATCGGTATTTACCGATTCGGTAAATACCGACCGGTAATGCCCATTCATTCCTATGGGCTTTGAAGCCCATAGGAATGAATGGGCATTACCGATTCGGTATTTACCGAATCGGTAAATACCGAATGTCACAAGGGTGCAGGGGGTGTCACTTTGACACCCTCTGGCACCCCCAAAAGAGGTTCAGGTGCCGTATGGCAGGCAGACCTGCCCTAAGGGCAGGTCTGCCTGTCATATGGCACAGGTGTGCATGCACACATGTGCATGCACACCGGAATCGGTATTTTACCATCAAATTGATTTGATGGTAAAATACCGAATCTGTAATGCTTGTGGGACTCAGAAGAGTCCCACCTACATATCAATTTTACCGAATCAGTAAAAAATACCGATTCGGTATTTTACAGAATCTGTAAATTTACCGATCGGTAAATTTACCGATTCTGTAAAATACAGGGCCCTACATACCATTTCTGACATACCGGTCGGTAACGGCCGAAAATACAGATTTTCGGCCATTACCGACCGACCTACATCGGGCCCCTTGTTATTTGTCTAGAATCACACTGTGAGTCTGTGCATTTAGGAATCACTCTGAGTGAAGCATGTTGGTAATTCATGTGTTTCCCGACATGTAATTGGTTAAAAACTTATTGTATACTCACATTTTGGTAGAATTAGAAAATAGTCATTGGTTATGTGTTTCCCAAATGAGTTTAATATTAAAAGTAAAATGCAGTTCGGAAATATATGGAATGCATGCTTGATGTTTTTGCAGACAAATAAGTACATGTAGTCTTGTAGTGGCACTACCCCCAGTATGATTTCCTACACTACCCAAACACCACTGCACTACTGTAAACTCCTAATCTACTTCCAGCATGACCACCTACACTACCTATTCACAACTTTACTACCCTAAAGTTTAAAACCCAACCCCAGCAGAACCTCCTACACTACCCAAACACCACTGTACTACCTTAAACACTATGCGTAGCATGACCCATACACTACATAAACACCACTGCGCTATCCTAGAAGAGTATCCCAGCATGACCCCCTATACTATCCAAACACAATTGCAGTACCCAAACCTTAAATCTATCCCAGCACAACCTGTTACACTACCCAAACACCACTGTAGTGTCCTAAACTCTAAAACAGTACCTTAGTATAATCCCCTACACTATTGAAACACTATTACACTCCCCTAAACCTTACATCTACGCCAGTTGGACCTCCTACACTACTGAAATACCACTGCACTACCCTAGAACAGTACCTCAGCATGACTCCCTACACTAGACAAACAACACTGCACTACTCTAAATTCTAAATCTGTATTGTTGCAAAAGCATAGTGACTGTTTATGTACCATGTAGTAATGTATTTACTAAAGTAAAAGTGAACCAAATATGTATTCACTCAGTGTCTTTCCTTATAGTATTGTGATCTTTTAGTAAATATGCATGTACTCATACAGTGCTTCCGTTTTAGTGTTAGGGAGTGCTTCAAACTGCTATGCACTATGTATGTAGTGCTCTTATCACCTTCACAGTTGTGCTTCAGGGCTCCAATTTTTTAGTCAGAATTTATATAGTAATAAAAATGTATACTTTTTTAAAGTTGTTAATTCATACTTATTTATGTTTATTTTTTACAGATACTGTTTATCATCCTTAAAATAAAGTTATCATGCCAGAGAAACAAAGAAGAAAAGGTCAGAAAAAAGATACTTACTTGAAAAAAATTCAATCACAAGTATTGGAAGACCAACATAATGTGGCTAAAAAGAGAACATTTCTGGTAAGACCACAAAAGACTTCATAAAAAATATTACTAGATTTAGAAAATAAATGTAAATGTTAAAGCAGTGAAAATGTTCCAAGCATAAAAAGTGCAAACAATAGGAAAGGATAAAAGGCAATGAAAAAACAAAGAATACAGCTTATGGTAAAAGAAGAGAAAATCAATATAAAGAATTGCGCAAAAAAATATTTTACAACAGAGTAGTCCATAATTTACTGAAACATACAAAGAAATATAGAAAGAGAACACCATTTTATTAAAAGGAGAAGCATATTGAATACATTGTTATAAAGGCTTTTGAAGTAAAGAGGCAACTCTTTATTTTAGTAATAAACAGAATTCGATCACTAGATAAACTAATCCATTTAATGAAGGCCAAAAGTAAGAGGAAAAGAGTAATTAACCGAAGTAATTTTTGTGATTTTTTTTAGGGGAATGGAAACACTCTTCAAGTTCTGAGCCTTTTTTTAATGAAGAGAGTTATTTACAGAGCAATGATTTGTTGCATGCAGTTGACACCAGTGGTCGATCTTATGAGGTTAGAAATGGTTGTCCAATTGAGAAAGAGCAAATGATTCCTAGAAATGCAGAAGAAGTGAAAGCTGATGAAGTTCTAGACAGACATCCTAAAGCCCTAGTGTCCACTTGGGATTGTAGTAGTATTTGTAGTGTACGACAAGAATCTATTGATAAATTACGCAATTTCTTACATGCATATTGTAAAAAAAAGTGTTAAACAAAAGATGAAGCTGTTGCAAGGACTAGACTCTTGCCGAGTGAGAAAATATACTGGTTTGCATGGTCATTCTTTGGCTTGCCTTTCTCGGAAAGTATGTCAAAGTTTTTTTCACCATTTCAGGATGGTGGCAGTACATCATACTCAAATGAGGAAGTTAATGAGAAGATTGTATTATGCATAAAGTCCAGCACTAAAGTTAAATGAGTTGAACAGTGCTCTTTTGAGTAGGTCAGTATCAGATGTGAAGAAGGTTTGTGGCTATATTGAGTTTTTTACTTTGGTCCTGAAGAAGAGAGTGCAGAAACATTAATAGAAGAAAATGTTGTAGAGAATGTTGAAAATATTTGTGCACAAAATTTTGAAAATGAAATTACAAAGTTTAAGGTGATTTTAGGTGAAAGGCCAAATTTTTCTTGTATTTGTTGTCGCCGAACTCACTACAAAAATCAGACTAGGAGTGTTGAACTGTATTTAAAAAGTGAAAAAGAATATAATGATACGTGGAAAGAATTTGCAACTTATGTGTTGGTAGAGAATTGTTTTGATTTGGGTTCTGATCAGCGTATTTGTAAATATTGTTATAACAAATTAGATGAGAATAAAATGCCCGCTAGAGCTGTTTATAATAATCTAGAGTTGGTTGCTATTCCTCCAGAACTGATAGATTTAAACACGTATGAGTCTATTTTCATTCAATGTGTGCACCCGTTTCAGGCTATTGTTCATATGGAGCCTAAAACAGGTGAATTGCCTCCTTCAGATTTACAAATAGGATTAAAAGAAAGAGCTGTGTATTTACCATTAGATTTAAAGGAAAAATATTGAAACTATTGGTTTAGAGCATGTAGAAAGTGAACCACTAGTTATTCTTGTTAATGGTGTGCCGACTAAGAATAAGAAATTCTGGCAGGAGTTAGTGGATGCTAGGAAAGTGCAAAAGGCAACATTGTATTTGATAAAAACAATACATACTATAAGAGTGTCTATATAGGAGAAGAAGAAATAGATTTAGCAGAAGATACTGAAACGTCAAGTGGACAAATTGAAAAAGTGGATATGTTAAGATGTGAAGAAATCTATGAACATTACAGTGTGCATCCACTTCCTTCACAAGAAGTGATGGGGAACACTATTGATTTGTTCCAAATGAAAAAAGCAAAAGGAACTCCCATGAGTGTAAGGAAAGAGAGCTTGGAAGCTCGTTGTTTTCCACAGTTGTTCCCAAGTGGAAAAGGAGGACGATATGATGAACGTCCTGTGCAGATTACTGCCTCTGAATATCGGACAACAAGATTATATGCAGAAGATCCAAGATGTCGACATTGTATCCCATATATATTTCATCTTTTGTTTGAAAGTGACTTGTCTGGATTTTCATATGCAGTCAATCATATTCTAAAAACTGGAATACATCTGCAAAATGTATCTGCAAAAGATTTTATGGATAAAGTGCACCAGAGAGATGATCATCTAGAATCTCAGCTCATTAATTTGATGGCATGTCAGCGTGGGACTAAAGAATATTGGTACCGTCGTCATGGAGAACTGAAATGTATGCTACGGAACTTAGGAACTCCAACATGGTTCCTTACCCTAAGCTGTGCTGAGTACGCTTGGGATGATTTAATAGAATTTCTTTGAGAGACAAATTCTAATATAAAAAAATATTGAATACAAGACACCTGGAGAATTGTGCTCTTTGGATCCTGTTAATGTATGCAGGTATTTTAATCATATCTGCAATAAAAAAAATCCTCCTCTTGGAGAAGTTGTGATTTCTTTTGGAGAAAGGAGTATCAAGCATGAGGTGCTCCTCATATATATATGCTGTTATGGATTAAGGACGCTCCCAAATTTAGAACAGATGTGGATTATACTGTATTGAGTTTTTTTTAACAATATGCAACATGTGCTGTACCCAAACGCAGAGATGAAAACAACTTAAGAGCACACGTGTTACGATTCCAAAGCCACCGATGTGGAAAATACTGTAGACGAAAGTACAAATCTAAGGACAAGTTCTACACCAAATTTCGCTTTGCATTTCCACGCCCTGTAATATCGAAAGGAAGAGTGAACAGTTTTATGTCATCTTTGCGTCATACTATCACAAGAAAGTCTCCCCAAAAATACCTACAACTTAAAAAGAAATGAAGATTAAAAATACATAAATGACTACAACCCAGTTATTTTGTCCATGTGGAATGCTAACATGGATATTCAATATGTTGCAGACAATTCCATTGCTGTTGCCTGCTATGTAACATCTTATATTACAAAATCAGAAAAGACAGAATTGAAAGAAATGTGGGAAGAGATTTCTCACAAGAAGACTCTAAGTAGAAATTATACAGTTTTAGTTTGAAGATGTTATCGCATCGAGAAATCGGAGCATATGAATGCTCAGATCGGTTATCATCTGCAAGTCTATACTTCAAATCTAGAAGAATCCTTTGGGTGAGTCTAGGTCTTGCTGCAACGCGAAATCGAGTACTGAAATCTGAACAAGAATATTTAGCAGAAAAGATCCAGAAAGTACAGATATTTTGAAAACAAATATGTTGGACACATATTACCCAAACTGAAGTCATCATCTTGAGAACATGTGTCTCTATGAAGTGCTGCAAAACTACACTTTTAAATGGAACACTACAGAGAACATCAATGATAGAAAATATGGAGTCATTGGTTCCGAAGGATGTTTGGTGAAACAAACGGGAAACAACCTTTACAACGCAACCTTTACAATGCACTACCACTACAACGAAACTTTTACAACGCAACATCCATTACATCGCATGCCATTACAACGCAACCATTACAACGCATGACACTACAACGCATACCACTACAACGCATGTCATTACAACGCATACCATTACAATGCATAACATTACAACGCATAGTACCCTTACACTCTCCAGCACTTACCCTACTGTTGCACCCCCTGGAGTTAGAATAGTAATTTTTACCCCTACATTGTCCAACACTTACCCTACTGTTGCACCCCCCTGGATTTAGAATAGTAATTTTTACCCCTACAATCAATCAATCAATCAGGTCATTTGTAGAGCGCACTACTCACCCGTAGGGTCTCAAGGCGCTGGGTTGGGGGGGGGGGGGTGCCGTTACTGCTCGAACAGCCAGGTCTTGAGCTTCTTCCTGAAGGAGAGGTGGTCTTGGGTCAGGCGTAGGTCGGTCGGGAGTGAGTTCCAGGTCTTGGCGGCCAGGTAGGAGAAGGACCTTCCTCCTGTTGTCGCTCTTCGGATGCGGGGGACGGCGGCGAGGGCGTGGCTGGTTGATCTGAGGAGGCGCTTGGGAGTGTAGAAGTTGATCCGGTTGTTGAGGTAGCTCGGGCCTTGGTCGTGTAGGGCTTTGTGTGCGTGGGTGAGGAGACGGAAGGTGATTCTCTTGTTGACCGGGAGCCAATGCAGATCTCTCAGGTGTCCGGAGATGTGGCTGCGTCGGGGGATGTCGAGGATGAGTCTGGCCGAGGCGTTCTGGATCCGCTGGAGTCTCTTCTGGAGCTTGGTGGTGGTTCCGGCGTAAAGGGCGTTGCCGTAGTCCAGTCGGCTGGTGACGAGGGCCTGGGTGACCGTCTTCCTCGTCTCGGTGGGGATCCACCGGAAGATCTTGCGTAGCATGCGCAGGATGTTGAAGCAAGACGAGGAGACGGCGTTTACTTGTCTGGTCATGGAGAGGGAGGAGTCCAGGATGAAGCCCATTACTACACTATCCAACACTTACCCTACTGTTGCCCCCCTAGAGTTAGAATAGTAATTTTTACCCCTACACTATCCAATACTTACTATATATGCAATGTAATGTGATGCGTTGTAATGGTATGCGTTGTAAAGGTAGTATGCGTTGTAATGGAATGCATTGTAAAGGTAGTTTTTAAAAATTTGTTGTAATGGCATGCATTGTAATGGAATGCGTTGTAATGGATGCTGCATTGTAAAAAATGCGTTGTAAAGGTATGTGTTGTAAAAGTATGCGTTGTAACATCATACATCCAAACAAACGAAAGGAAATTTGATTAATCACAGGAAGCTGAGTTGCGACACTGCTGATAAAAGGGAATTTTACTATTTAGCCCTTTTACAACTATTCAAACCTTGGCATTCAGAACTAGAATTACTTTGAGATTAATGCTTGTAAATATAGCATATAAAGCAGTGCTTTTGCAAATTATGTGAAAATGTTGAACAATGAAATTGATCAAGAAGCTACAATTGCAGCTGAGATTGCTAGATACAGTTCTCAAGACAGTCAAAGTTCTGCTGCGCTGAGTCAAGATCCACTAGGACAACCAATTGTTGAACTTGAAGCAGCATTTGCCATGAATGAGGTTGAAACAGCAATGCATCAAGCTCAAGAAGATGTAACAAACTTAGCAAACTTGGAAGAACAACTAAATATTGAGCAAAAACAAATATATGAGCAAGTGAGACAACAGATTGACCATGGATTACTTCATGAAAAGAAAGAGTGCTCATGCACGTCATTTCAACCTATCCGAATGTACGTGAGTGGACAAGCTGGAACAGGAAAACGTTTATTAATTAAAGTAATTCGAAGTTATCTACAGAAAACAACTGAGGCGCATTTGTCTTGTGTTGTCACTGCTTCAACTGGGTTGGCAGCACACACCATTAAATGGATTACTTTACATTGTTTACTAATGTTACCAGTAGAGCATGAAAACAATTTGGAATACCACAAGCTATCTGGAGAAGCTTGTTGTGAAGTTTCAAGAGTCTTGAAGAATATGAAACTTCTCAGTATTGATGAGGTAAGCATGGTATCAAACTTAATGCATGCCTTTGTGCATTTAAGAATGCAGCAAATTCTTAAAACAGAGTACGACGTGTTATTTGGAGGTAAACATGTCATAGTTTTTGGAGATCTACTGCAACTGACTCCTGTAAAAGGACAACCAGTATTTAAAAAAATTGCGCATGAAGACACCAGAAAGTCTCTGGGTAGGGTTGGAAACTTGAACATTTGGTCATATTTTGAATACAAAGAACTCATTACAAATATGCGGCAGGCAAATGATGTTGATTATGGAACTATTCTCCAAGATATAGGAACTGGACTATTGACTGATTATGGCAAACAAACTTTGCAGAGTCGATTACTTTCAAATTTGTTTCCAAATAAAGATATAGTTCCAGAGAAAATATACATGGAAATTGCAGAAAAGAAATCTGTAATCTGCTTAATGTCAACACTACGTGAATGTTCTATATTCAATGAACAATTTTTGAAACTGGAAAATGAAGAAATAATAAAAATGGAAGCCATTGATAAAATAGAGCATGAAGGAATCACTATTATTTTGACTGAAAATTTGAAGACAAAAAATGGATTCTTTAGAAAAATCAACATCTAAAACTGCTGGTTTAGAAAAGAATCTATATGCATGTAGAAACTGTTGAGTCATTTTAAGGCGTAATTTGGAAGTAGAAAAAGGTTTAGGTAATGGAGCAATGGGCAAAGTTGTGGATTTTGTTCATTATCAAAATAAAGATGGTATTGAATTCTTAAAGATTAAATTTGATCAGATTGAAAAAGTTAAACAAATTGGTTGTTGTTCTGTTTGTTTTTTGCTTGTTAAAGATTTATATGTCCGTAGAAAACAGTTTCCAGTTTCTCTGTCATATTCATAAATCTCAAGGTTTAAGTGTTGACAGTGCTTTGGTGAATATTGGAAATACTGTGTTTAAAGAGGGTATGGCATATGTTGCTTTGTCGCGAGTCAGAACATTATCTGGTTTGTTTTTGATTGATTTTGATTATACAAAGGTTACTGCAGATGCCAACTGTGTCAAAGAGTATAATAGGTTAAGAAGAACATATGCTCCTTATTTTGGTATATATCCTGTATTTGAAAAGCATGTGCTTGGTCGAAAAAGAAGGTATGGGAATATCTGTACTGAAGGTGTAGAGAAGGGAAAAAAAAGATTTTGTTGTAATTGCAAGCAAAAAGAAAAAGGAGACTGTTGAAGCAACAGAGGATTCAACCAATCAAATGTATCTACCCCACCCCACAACCAGGAAGTGGCCACACCCATACAGGTGCTGAGTAACTGATCATTCTGGAGAGCTATGAGACACTTAGCAACTGGCTGCCCTGAGCTTACCTGAAGTGCACAATGGAATCCCAGGAGTCACAGATGGAAGGAGCAGAGCGCAAAAGAAAAATTGAAATTCAGCACAGATGAGCTGCAGGTGCTGGTGGAGGAGGTTGTGAGACACTACACCCAGTTATTTGGTAAGCAGTCTCTGCATGTTGCAGAGTCTGTGAAAAGAAACACCTGGCTGGGGATCCAGTCAAAGGTGAATGCCATCGGGGTCACATCACGGGAAATTGATGACCTTAAAAAATGGTGGTATGATCTTAGGATCATAACCAAAAAAAACTTGCAGCTCAGGAAAAATAAGCCAGTGCCACCGGGGGAGGAAGGAGCAGGGCACCTGCAATAACAGACCTGGAACAGATAGTGGAGTCCACCCTGGGGCCAGAGAGTGTCCATGGGATAGGGGATGCTGACAGCTCAGCCAGAGCTGCATCAAAACAAGGTAAGCTGCATGGACTTCAACCCTCCCCCTTCCCTGTCCCCCTTCCCCAATGTGGTTGTGTGTTTCACAGTCCAGTACAGGTTTTAGGATTTACCTGTAATGCATCATGGGAGACGTAGTCATAGTAACATACATCACTACATTCATCACAGAAAACAGCAAGGCATGCCACACACTACATCCATAAGCAGTTGAGGACTTTGGAAGTGTGTGACAGGAATGTGATTTAATAATGACACACAGGTGTACAGCACCACTGAGCCAATGTCCGTATCTGTCCACAGGAGAGTCATCACGCAGGACAGCGCTGGAAAGGGAGAAGAGGGGACCCCAAACTGAAAGGAGTGAGGACGCAGGCACAAGTGCAGGGCAACGCACTGAGCCGACACCCGCACCCACAGCACAGGCAGGATCAACACCAGAGCGACCCACCACAGCACAGCCTTGTTATCCTCTGCTGTACGACTCACGACAGCAGGACCCAGCAGAACTCTCTCCCACACCAGCTACAGATTCCTCTGAACTGGTAAGGCCAAGGAGGCATGATGTGCCCCCTCTCAGAATCTTTGAGTCATCCGATGAAGATGAAAGGGAGGGTGACACCGAAACGGCTCCACTGGAGGCAGAGAATGCTGGGCAGCAGTTCATATCTGAAGTTATGCGTACCGGTGCCAGACGCCGTAGGGTACGGGAGAGAAGTGCAACTCAGGATGGAGAGGGGGTCTTCTGTGGGCTGGAGGCCACAATGGTCAAGGTGCAGCGCCAGCAGGCAAAAGGAATATTAGCAGGGCAGAGACAGGTGCGCAACCTAAACACCAGGATGTTCCTACTAGGGATCTACGATCATCCACACAATCCTTGTTATCAGTCTCCCGCTTTCGGAGGAAGAAATGGGGAGGATCAAAGTTCGCGACCCTTGCCCCAGTCATGTGGAATTCCCTGCCTCTAGAGCTTAGATCTCTGACTCATTACCCTCAATTCCGTAAGAAACTTAAAGCCCATCTATTCGTGCAATCTTTTAACTAGGTTGGCCTTTGTTCTGTTCCTTTTCTTTTTTAGTTATTTTTTGTCTTCCCCCCTGGGGATTTGTTTGTTGCAGCGCCATGAAACCGCTGGTGAAAGTGCCCTTTTATAAATATTTTAAACTCAAACTCAAAGTCAAACTCATGGGCAACATAGACCGGGGCATTAGCTCCATGGCAGAGAGTATGAAAGACATGGCAGAGGGAATAAGGGACATGTCGCAGGCCATGATGGCTCTCTGTGAAAATCTAAAGTCTGACCGCACACAGAGGCGCCTTGAGAGGCAGTGCATGCAGCAAAATACAAAGGCAATGAACCGTCGTGCAACAGCCACCTCCCTACTATGTCGGCGCTCTGTGGCCATGCAAGAGGGCCTTGTGCACTGCTGCACAGATGTGTCTAGGGGGGATGGGTAGAGTGACATCTGCCATGGAGCTGCTACTGACAAACCAGTCAGCCAACGCTGGGGACCTAGGTGTGGGGGACACTGAAGACACCACCAGCAGGAGCAGCAGTAGCACACCCATACCAGACATTAGAAGAAGCAGCAGGCACCAATCTGCAGACCCTGGATCAACAGCCACTGTTGTAACCCAGCCTCGGGCATCCCGCACTGTTGTGCGTGGGTGCAAACAATAATGCTGCCCACACTCCACAGGACATGTCAGGGTGAAGGAACCTGTGACCGCCCAGTAAGAAAGTAAGACATTGGAGTACCATGGTGTGCCTTTAATAATTTGCCGTAGTGCCCATTAAACTACGTCATTCATATCCAATGCCTGGCTGTGTCTCCTTACTTACTTATAAATATTTGCGTGGGATCTTTGCCCGTCTCAGTCTCCCATCTGTTGCTGGCGCTGCTCCTGCTGCATAGGGCTCTGGCTGTTCTGTTCCATCATCAAAGTCCTCATGATGTGTTATTTCCACTTCTGTGCCCTTCATGGTGGTTGTGCAGCATGGCACAGGTCGCAATGATTTTACAGCAGATGATAGGAGTGTACTGCCGCGCACCTCGGATCTTGTGGAGGCAGCGGAACCTGCTTTTTAGAAGTCCAAATGTGCGTTCAACGACGTTGTGTGTTGCTCTGTGTACCACATTGTAACGCCTTTCACTCCTGGTAGATGGATTCAGGTAGGGGGTGAGAACAAAGGACCACAGAGCATAAGCACTATCGCCTAGGTGGAAAAGAGAGTGCCATTAGTTACATACTCAAAATACATTCATCTGCAGTAACTATCAGGGTGTGTCACAGTTATTTACCTAGCAGGTATCCTTCCCCAAAATCTCCAGCAGCAAGGAGTGTGTAGATCCCACTGTTCTGGAATATGTAGGAGTCGTGGGTGCTCCCAGGGAATTTGGCCACAATGTCTGTTATAATGTTGCCAGCGTTGCATACCACCTGCACATTGATAGAGTGGGTTGACTTTCTGTTATATCTAAGGTTTTTACCTTACATCTTCCCTGTTTCTCTGCCTCTGCTGTTCAGCCAATGTGAGTGGAATGTTAGTGTGAATGTGATGTCATTGGAATGTTTGGTATGCTATGAGTGGACTTTCAGTTGGATCCTGGGCTGAGCAGCAGAGAGGATGCTCCTGGTGGGGTTTTGAATATTTATATACTGGAAAACCTATCTAACCATCTAAGAAGAATAAACTTATCATCTGTAACCTATCCAAGTCTTCTGGAATTCCTTACCAGGATGTAACATAAATTTGGCGACGAGGGTGGGATCAAAACTACGTGTGAGGTCCTTCTTCAAGCTTCTTAAGGACCTTCAACAAGCTTCTTAAAGGTACCTTTATTCATGTTAGTCTTCGTGGTATTATTACTTTCAAGTAACCAGCAACGCCATGATCGGACTAAGCCTCCCAACCTTTTAACCTCAATTGGTATGAGTGTTTTCTGTTGTGCAGACAGACTTTGGAGTTCACTACTTCTACTCCTACAAGCCTAAATTTCCTTTTTTTTTTTAATTTACAAAAGTCACTCTCCAGTAACCAGCAGCATTACTCTAAGTTTGTGAGTATCTCCTGCGCGGTGACGCGCACACCTTCTTCAAAAATAACCTACGACCTTCAGTTCGGTCTTTGGAGGTATCTCAGGGGGCATTTGTTTACATTGTCTACATTCCTCTTGCCATCGAACTAGAGATGCTTTGCTGTTTTCTCTTCTCTCTGCATCGTGGTCTTCATTTTGCATTAAGTAATCCAGAGTTCTTCGTGCTATTTCATGTGCAGGCTACCACTTCCGACCACGTTTCTTTGAATAAATCATTTGGTCCTGCTTCTTATCCACGGACTGATTCTTTGGTTCATCCAGCTTCTTAATGACCACGGTGACTACTTTGTTTGTTTTGATTCATTATTTTTGAAACTTACATCAACTTCCTCATTTATTCCTGTAACTATTTACTGTGTTACTTATTTTACTGCCATATTGCCTGTATACCTACTTATTTTTGCTATGTCACCATGATTATTGTTTACTTATTTATCTGTTTTAGTTTATTTTGGATGTACCTTTACTCATATTTCTTTACTTGCAACTGCATTAGTTATGTATTTTTGCTTGCCTTGCAGGTTTTCTTATGTTTTGTTGTCTGTATTTTGATGTGGAGTATTTCTCCTTTTTTCTCGGTTCCTTACATGATTTTTACAGTGCCCTTATTGTTTTGTGCGCAGGTTTTGTATGTGGTCTAACTTGAGATGTGACTGGATTTTCTTTGCTGTGTAGTTCAGTTCACGCAGATCGCACTTTTCCTTTTGCAATTGTTTCTTGTACCTCTGATGTTTTTATGATGATATTTACAGTGCATTTTTCCATTTAGTGCGCAGGTTTTCATACATGGTCTAACTTGAGGCATGACTGAATTTCTTTGCAGTGTAGTTCAGTTTACCCAGATCGCATTTTCATGCAGTTTCATATGTGGTCTATCTTGAGGCGTGAGTGAACTTCTTTGATGTGTAGTTCAGTTTACCCAGATTGCATTTTCCTGGAGCATTTTTTGTTCTGATTCCTGACTTGAGTACTTGATATTTACTGTTTAATTATTATTTTGTACGCAGGTTTATTTATGTGGTCTAATTTAAGGTGTTACTGAATTTTCTTTGCTGTATAGTTCAGTTTCCCAGACCGCACTTTCCCTGCAATTTTCACTTGTGGTCTAATTTATCTTCGGTGTGGTACAGTTTATGCAGATCGCAGACCTTTTCTACATGTCTTCCTTTTTGGTTGATGTGTTAGGTGTATGTCACCTGTTTTCTTTACTTTCATTTTTTCTTTCTTTCCTTCTTCCTGTTGATGTGTTCAGTGGTTCCATACTTCTCGCTAGCCTGGCCAGTTGGTGTAGTTGTGGTGGTCACACTCGTGCACTACTTCTTGTTAGTTTTCGTGGTATTATTACTTCTTGCTTATGTAATTTTCTCAGTTGCTTTCCGTTCTTTTACTTTTTCCTTCCTTTTGAAACTTCTTCAATTTTCTCTGCTAAGGAAGGAGATGTGTGCCTGTTCTATTTTTGTATTACTTTCATGCTGTATTATTTGTCATACTGTTCTCACTTTATACTTTATCACATGTTTTCCTTCATTGCTTATTTTTACGTCACATTTCACCTTGCTTATTTTTAGTATGTTCTTCATACTCATGTGCATTTGCAATCTTTCTACTGCAATTGTTATTGATTATACTGTGATGTTATTGCAATGTTGGTATTTACATTTGCTTTCTCTTTGTTCACTTTATAAAGAGGGAAGGTGTGTTATATCTAAGGTTTTTACCTTACATCTTCCCTGTTTCTCTGCCTCTGCTGTTCAGCCAGTGTGAGTGGAATGTTAGTGTGAATGTGATGTCATTGGAATGTTTGGTATGCTGTGAGTGGACTTTCAGTTGGATCCTGGGCTGAGCAGCAGAGAGGATGCTCCTGGTGGGGTTTTGATTATTTATATACTGGAAAACCTATCTAACCATCTAAGAAGAATAAACTTATCATCTGTAACCTATCCAAGTCTTCTGTAATTCCTTACCAGGATGTAACACTTTCGGTTCCTGTATATGTGTACTGTGGCTGCAGGTGGGCAGATTGGGATGTGGGTGCCATCTATACAGCCTATTACGTGAGGGAAGTGTGCCAGTTGATAAAACTCAGTTTTGGTCTTCAGCAGTTCTGTATGTGTGTCAGCAAAGCTGTTGTGATGATACATTCTCTGCATCATGGCCTCCAGGAACTTCCTGATGAAACAGGACAGGCAGCTCTGGGACACACCACCTACCGCAGCAATCACACTCTGGTAACTCCCAGATGCAAGCAGGTGTAGGCTACACAGCACCTGCACATGGGGTGGGATGGCATGCGCCCTTGGTGTTGGATGCTCCATGAGTGGGTGCAGGTCCCTGATCAAGTCCAGGATGGTTTGGGGGCATATGGCCATGTCTGAACTGGGATGGCAGAGTGGGCTAAAGAATGGTGATGGATTTAACCCAGATCTGTTGACTGGGTGTGAGTGTTTGATTAGTTCAGATGCTCCGTCCATCACCACCCCCCTTTTGTACCGCTTTGTTCGACATAAGTTGGCAGGGTATGCTCAGACGTGAGTCCCTTGCTCACTTTGCCACTGGATTCAAGCAAGCCTGGCTGAAGACGGCTGAAATGCCAGAAAACGGTCCTAGAAAGCTTGTTTCCGGTCCAGGGAAGGCATGGCTTGGCAGTTCGGGCTGAACTGTTCCCATGAGGCACAGGGTCAGACTGATTTGCATATGGCCATGTCTGAACTGGGGTGGCAGAGTGGGCTAAAGAACGGTGATGGATTAAACCCAGATCTGTTGACTGGGTGTGAGTGTTTGATTGGTTCAGATGCTCCGTCCATCACCACCCCCTTTTGTACCACTTTGTTCGCCATAAGTTGGCAGGGTATGCTCAGACGTGAGTCCCTTGCTCACTTTGCCACTGGATTCAAGCAAGCCGGGCTGAAGACGGCTGAAATGGCAGAAACGGGTCCTAGGAAGCTTGTTTCCGGACCAGGGAACGCATGGCTTGGCAGTTCGGCCTGGACTGTTCCCATGAGGCACAGGGTCAGACTGATTTGCATATGGCCATGTATGAACTGGCGTGGCAAAGTGGGCTAAAGAATGGTGATGGATTAAACCCAGATCTGTTGACTGGGTGTGAGTGTTTGATTGGTTCAGACGCTCCGTCCATCACCACCCCCTTTTGTACCGCTTTGTTCGCCATAAGTTGGCAGGGTATGCTCAGACGTGAGTCCCTTGCTCACTTTGCCACTGGATTCAAGCAAGCCTGGTTGAAGACGGCTGAAATGTCAGAAACCGGTCCTAGGAAGCTTGTTTCCGGTCCAGGGAAGGCATGGCTTGGCAGTTCGGGCTGGACTGTTCCCATGAGGCACAGGGTCAGACTGATTTGCATATGGCCATGTCTGAACTGGGGTGGCAGAGTGGGCTAAAGAACGGTGATGGATTTAACCCAGATCTGTTGACTGGGTGTCAGTGTTTGATTGGTTCAGATGCTCCGTCCATCACCACCCCCTTTTGTACTGGTTTGGGGGTGTAGCCTGTACCTTTGCAATATCTCTGGCTCAGTGAGTTGGAAGAGCGTAATCCTCTACCTGTAGACTTGCTCCTCCCTTCTCCAGACCCTCTCTCCTGCTGCCTGTAGCCGTAGCCACCTTGCAATGACGTAGAATGCCGCCATTCTGGCCACACTGTTGCATTTTGGGGCCTTTTTTATAGTCTGCACCTGGTTACCACCTGCTTTCACTCCATGGTAAATACCGACTCTTAAATACCGAATTTCATGTAATTCTGTATTTTTGAGGTTTCCTACATCTCAAAACTAATTTTTTACCATTTCTTAATTACCGATTCGGTAAATAAGAAATCGGTAAATAAGAATTCGGTAAATTCCGATTCGGTAAATTACCGACTCTTATTTACTGATGCGGTATATTTTAGCCTCCTACATCTCAAAAGCCAAATACCGGTCGGTAACAGCCGAAATTCTGTATTTTCAGCCGTTACCGACTGGTATTTGGCTACCTACATCTGGCCCTTTGTTCCTTGTTCTATTCTGCTCATGAAAAATTGAGAACTGGTAAAAGTAAAATACAAAGCGTTTCTGATGTTCATAGTCTTTTGGATGTATGTTCTGGTTCTACACAATGTACACAAAATATCCAACAAGATGCTCAGGTATTTCTAATGTATATGCTTTCTGTATTGGAAAATGAAGGTGTAGATATAGAGAATATTTTTGGCCTTTGTTATAAATGGGAACATCAATGTGAAAATTGTATGTATACATGTAGCACTAATGTAGATACTGAAAGATTTCTATATTTGACATTACCAGACTGTAAATCAGTGTCTTTCAGTAAATTAGTTCAAGCTGCAAATCAAAACATGGAGTGTAGCCAATGCAAATCAGAAATGTTATCAATATTATTTATGCAAAGATATGGAAAATATATAATTTTTATGATGCAATGTTGTACAGCTGACAAAAGAAAATTGGACACTTTAATAAAACAGTTGTAGCTACACAACTATCAATATCAGGAAGGACTTTTGTAGCAGTAGCAATTATTTTCCACGATGGTCCTTCAACAACATCTGGACATTACACTGCCTATTTAAAACGTGAGAAAGGCTGGAGCCTTTGTAATGATGCTAAGTTGGTTTTGAAACAACATTTGCCTTCTGAATTACCAAATTCCTACCTAATATTTTTAAAACCAGAGTTTTAGGAAGATAATTCAGTCTCTGAGGAATTTATTATTATGATTTAAGATCATTAACATTGGACAATTTATGTAAACATGACTACAAAAATACAATTTGGCCTCAAGGGAATGTATTTCTTTGAATTATGGACTTTTTGTTGCACATTGTCTCGGTGTTTAATTTTAACTGGCATCATTTATAGTGTTTATAAATTTAAGTTATAACATTTTCTTAACAGTAATCATTTTATATACGTGTGATTTGTATTGTCTAGTATTTTACTATAGATGGAATAATGTTTTTTTAAAACAATCTAATTGATTGTTTTTTTTTGCCCGCTGTTATGTGATGAGTACGATTGAAATCACTATTTTCTAGTGAAATTCAATATATTCTGAGAACAGCAAAAACGGCAAAGAAATTACTGTGTAAAATTTTAAAAATATGATGTGCTAGTAAAAATGTATTATTACATGTTATAACTTTTCTTCTTTTCTTTTACATATCCTAATTTCAAGATATCAAAATTAACACTATTTAGATTATAAAAAACAAGTGAATAAAATGTGTACCGTTTTTTACGTGTATTACTGTTGAGGTAAGTTTTAGTCTTAAAATGCACAATGGAATTTGTTTCCACACAGTTGAAGAAAAGGAAGATGGACGGACTAGATTTGTGCCACAAAATTCCAATGCAGACAAGTATGAAACAGGGGCCAGCTTAAGAACACCTGTCTGCAAGATACATGGTATAATACAGAATAGACTGATATGGTTGTTTTGCAGGTGTTGGTAATTTCAGAATTAAAAGAAATCAAACTCTTTAACTTAAACCATATCAATGAGTGTTTTTCCAAATGTCATATTAGGTTGCATCCCTTCCCTTCAGTAATATATAAACATGTCCTATCAGTTCCCTAAAATGTAAGTAGTTGTAAATGTATCTTGTTCTCTGTTATCAGTACAGACATTTACTCCTATAATAACAATTCACCTAGCCATTAACTCTCTTTCTTATTTATAAGGTGAGGAAAATGCATTCTGTATACCTTTTCTTTTCCATGTAAATAGAATCTCATCATATACAGTACTTTGCGTTGAAAAGGTGTTCAATAGGTTTTGCTGTGCGTGTTTGCATAGAACACTCATATAATAAGACACATCTCCAGATGTATCATAAATCATAAATCTGGACATGTTTGTGAATACTACACCATCTTCCTATTGGTGTAGCAAAGCACAACGAGGAAAACTGTTTTCACTTCTCCTAATTTTTTCACTTTCAATACATGCTGTAATGCACAGCATTTATTGAAGGAGAAAAATGCCGTTACCGATTGTTTTTGTGCAGGAAGGTGTCCCTTCCTGCACAAAAACAATCTCCGCACGACACAGACATCCTTATACCATGGTGCAAGGGTGCCTTTGTCACCACATGGCTACAGTTTGTGCAGCAGTGCAGAGGGAAGCACAGAGTTGCAATACATTTATGTATATATGTTACACCCTTGTGCTTCGGACGTACCACAGCACGCTGTAATTAAACAGTTTACAGTGTCATGCTGCAGCACTTCCTTATAATTCTGCAGTTATGCATCCAATACACATCACAAATGTATTTTTACAGTCAATTATGTTACACACATACATTCATCTAAACTTTCACACACTAGCATACTAATTTAGCTCTTTCTTTAACCAGAGTAGTTAGTTCAGAAAAGAACTTTTTTTCTTTTTGTTGTTTTGTATTTTTTTGTTGTTTTTTTTTAACGATTTCCCAAAAAATTTTAAACAGGGGAAAAAATGTAAACTGGGAAAAGAGAACTAAAAACTGGGAGGAGAGGAGAAAAGAAAACTAACAATGGTGGTGGTGAACAGCTCGACACACCAGATCCACTGACTGCTACCCATATGCAATCAAGCGTCAGCATTTTACACATGACATTCTAAGTTTCCCAAATTGGGGACACATATCAGGCTGTGAGGTAGAGCTTGTTGGTGTTGCTCCACTGGTACTCGGGCCTTCTGATAGAGCAGGAGGAGCCTCTCTCAATCTCCTTAACTCCTCCCTTGCGAAGTTGACCGGATGATTGGATTTCAAATGCTTTCGCATACTTCCAGTTATGTTATGTTATGTGCACACTCTTTTATAGCGCACGGCTACCCCAGAGGGTGTCCCGGCGCTTTAGCAAAGAGATCAGAGACCAGGATGTCCATACAGCGACTCATAGGTGGTCATGGAGATCACGCAGAAAAGAGCCACGTCTTCAGCTCCTTTCTAAAAATGAGGAGACTGTTGGCTTTCCGCAAAGAGATCGGGAGCCCGCAGTTCCGCAGGAGTACTTTTTGTTGGGGCCTCCCCTTGAAAGCACTTCCTTGCATATACGGCAACATGGTCAGTGATTGGCTGCCGCCCCCTCCCGATGACCACACCAACCCCCGGAAACAAGGACATTTAAACATTGTTATCTTTGGAAGGCGGGGGGGGTCGCGAGACCCCCCCGGCCGTATTTATTAAGATATAAAACAACAAAATTTTAATTGTACGATACGCAGTTTATACAAAATTTCAGCAGGACATTAGATACATGATTGTCAACAGGTGTGATAGACTATCCTTAACAAAACTCTAATACAGATTGTTTCCTAGCCGAATCCAACATCCTCATCTGAAATTTAATATACTAACATTTCTGGCCATATGGCAAGGTCGCTAACCGGTGTCAGGTCCTACTAGCTGCGCCTCACCACAAGATGTGTGTATGCGCAGCCGGGCCCGGTAATTACCCGGTCCGCGCCGTGAACTCCATTTACCCACTCAAGGAGGGCCCTTACTCAGCGCCATCTGTTGACGTCATAAGTATGCGCGCGCGGGGTGGCTACCAGCCTAAGGAAAGCGTGACTCCTCCAACCCGCGCCCTTTTGAAGCACCAGTTACCTTGCCCCTGAAGTTCTAGGAAGGGCCAATGGCCCCTCCCCCTGGGCGGGAACATCTATAGGATGATGCCCGCCCCCTCAGACCTTAAAATAGCTGCTCACCGGTCATGACCTTACCGCATGCCCCATACCTAATAAATACGACGACCTAAGGGAAAAAATTCTAATGTACAGCTACCCTGACTAAATAAACATCATGCATACACCGTAAAAATAAAACGGGAAGAAAGGCCTAAAATAACAATGCAACCAATACCATACACAGTACCATTAGCTAAAAAGGGAAAAAAATGCCTAAACGACAGCCTAATAAGCAAAATACCACATAACTTCTAAGCATAGGAGAAATGGCCTAACACACATTATACACAAATTGTCGACAGAATTTGACTAATAATGCATACAATACCGCAATGTTCCAGGGATGGTGGGTGGGGAAACCAAACAGCCCCGAGCGCGGGGCACCACCGTTATGGGGGGGGAGCGTCCAGGCAACAAGGAGTCCCCTGGGCGCTCCCCGCCTCTTTATTGTCCCCAGAGCCCGCCCCCCTGACCCGGATGTCGCTTAATGGCATCCGGGTCAGGGAGGGCGCCCGCCAATCGGTGGCAGGGCGCGCCCCGGAAGGCACGCCCTACCACCGAGAGGCCTTGATGGAGGGGGCGGTTGCCGCACCGCCATGCGTGCGGGGGGCCAAAAGCCTCCCCTTTTCACATTGTCAGTGATTGGCTGCCGCCCCCTCCCGATGACCACACCAACCCCCGGAAACAAGGACATTTAAACATTGTTATCTTTGGAAGGCGGGGGGGTCGCGAGACCCCCCCGGCCGTATTTATTAAGATATAAAACAACAAAATTTTAATTGTACGATAAGCAGTTTATACAAAATTTCAGCAGGACATTAGATACATGATTGTCAACAGGTGTGATAGACTATCCTTAACAAAACTCTAATACTGATTGTTTCCTAGCCGAATCTAACATCCTCTACTGAAATTTAATATACAAACATTTCTGGCCATATGGCAAGGTCGCTAACCGGTGTCAGGTCCTACTAGCTGCACCTCACCACAAGATGTGCGCATGCGCAGCCAGGCCCGGTAATTACCCGGTCCATGCCGTGAACTCCATTTACCCACTTAAGGAGGGCCCTTACTCAGCGCCATCTGTTGACGTCATAAGTATGCGCGCGCGGGGTGGCTACCAGCCTACGGAAAGCGTGACTCCTCCAACCCGCGCCCTTTTGAAGCACCAGTTACCTTGCCCCTGAAGTTCTAGGAAGGGCCAATGGCCCCTCCCCCTGGGCGGGAACCTCCATAGGATGATGCCCGCCCCCTCAGACCTTAAAATAGCTGCTCACCGGTCATGACCTTACCGCCACAGGCCAGCATTGTTGACCGACGATCTGGCCTCCCCCTTCCTAACCCTAAACTTGAACCGACCTACTTAGCGAATCCCTCTAACCATGCCCAGATATTATTAGGTGGAGTATCATATACACATAATAGAATGCAATAAACTGTATTTAACGTCATACAGTGCCCCAAAGTAGGAAAAGGAACGTGATGGTGAGGATAACGTGAAGTGAAGGGATTAGGTGACAGTAAAATCAGTTGTTTAGGCATATATACGTGACACCAGTGTGGTGGCAACAACTTGTATATCACAAAATAACTCGTTTGAAAAACAGCATACTCTTACTGCATCTCGCTCATGGATTAACACAGAGCCCTTCACCGAACTCATCTCGCTTAGAAGCCGCCGACCTTGAATATTTACGATCACTGTGCAATTTTGTTGCCGCTTTAATCGACCCACCCTGCAGAGCATTAAGCCTGCGACTGCCGACTGTGCAATCCGGTCCAGCGCCATCGGATGAACGGCCGCCATATGATGCGGCTCACATCCACCTGTTTTTAACTCACGATATTCGCCATCCGAGAGCCACACAACCAACAGACTTGCGGTCCTTTGCCCCCACCCCCTGGTCCTGATGAAGACCCTACAGCAAGGTTAAAGCGATCCTGCAACTTCAAGAGGGTCGAAACGTCGACTGTTTGGTTTTATTGTGGCAACTACACACCATTATTGTATATATGTTGTACCTGGTGTAGTATGCTGTTTTTCAAACGAGTTATTTTGTGATATACAAGTTGTTGCCACCACACTGGTGTCACGTATATATGCCTAAACAACTGATTTTACTGTCACCTAATCCCTTCACTTCACGTTATCCTCACCATCACGTTCCTTTTCCTACTTTGGGGCACTGTATGACGTTAAATACAGTTTATTGCATTCTATTATGTGTATATGATACTCCATCCCACTGTGAATTAAACCGTGTGGATCTGAATACATTTGTCTTTTGAATGATTACGTTTCAATGATTTAATTAGTTCCCTTGATACACTGGGACCCTTTCCTTCTAGTACATATCTAACCCAGGTCCCAGTGACTCTATATGGGTATACCCCCTTGTGCATACACCCCCCCCCCCCCAGATATTATTAGACCACAGGACATTCCCCGCCTCAGTCAGGTGCACCCCATCCCCCAGATAGAATTGCTTACCCCAGATACACCCGTGTGGAATCGTCTGCAACCGGGGGGCTCGGAATAGTTTGTCCAACTGTGTGTTGATCCTCTTTACCGAGTGATTCAACGCCCTGACAGAGTCCCCCCCTCACCACTGCCACCGGGGGATAAGTTGCGACCATACTACTATGCAGCCCGGGCAAATCCTCGTGACCTACCCAGCAGTGGAGATGATTTCCTCAATAAGGATGCGCCTCCCTAGTCTGGCCAAATCATTCTCTCCCAGATGAAGTATCACCACTGACGGGAGGGCAGGCTGCTGCGCTAAGAGTCCCTGGAAGAAGCTTCTAAACTGGCTGAGGCACAGACCCCCTCTACCGAAAAAGGAGATAAGAAACCCTTTTCTTACGGTCTCCTGAAAGAAAAACATGTTCCGCGCGCCTCACATAAGAGTGGCCCACAATCCAAGTCACCAATTTCCTGTGTCCCTCCTGTTGCTTGTGCTGTGATGGTGTTGATCGTTGACGCCCGCCGGCGAGTTCCTCCCCTGCGTCACAGGTTTGAGAAACTGCAAAAAACCAGAAAGATACCAGGCGTGAGCACCATCCTGTCACAGCAAGTCAATTCGCACATATCGTTTGTAACATTCCGACGACCATCTCCCTATTTTTTTTTTTTTAAACCAAACAGCCCCGAGCGCGGGGCACCACCGTTATGGGGGGGAGCGTCCAGGCAACAAGGAGTCCCCTGGGTGCTCCCCGCCTCTTTATTGTCCCCAGAGCCCGCCCCCCAGACCCGGATGTCGCTCAATGGCATCCGGGTCAGGGAGGGCGCCCGCCAATCGGTGGCAGGGCGCGCCCCTGAAGGCACGCCCTACCACCGGGAGGCCTTGATGGAGGGGGCGGTCGCCGCACCGCCATGCGTGCGGCGGGGCCTAAAGCCCCCCCTTTTCAGTAACTTTTGTTGCATTCATCTTTTTTAAGCCTGGTGGAAAGGTGAACAATTTCCAGATAATGCTGTGTGGCGTGGGGTTAAGGATAGGCTGGAGGCTCTTTCTGGTCAAAGAAGGTTTTATTCGTTGTAAAGCTTTTCTGCTACGTGATGTCAGTCTCTCCCTTGCGAATTCTGCCCGGTCCGTGGTTGCGGTTCGGTTCCCCCTCCTGGACGGGATCGTCTTCGTCGTCTAACAGCCGTGGTCTTCTGATTTCCGTCTTTCACTCGGCCCCAAAAAAGAAGCAACAGAGGGAGGCCGTCAGTTATTCCATCAGCTACCTGTTGCCCGCAGGGAACCCGGTGATTGTGAGGGGGGACACACCGATGCTATACTATATATAGTGCTCGGGGTGAGTGAGGAACAAGCGTGGGTAAAGGGTTGGATTGGAACGGCGGGAAAAGGCAAGGCAGGGTATTTACAAATTTACACTCCTCCCTTCCGCCCGACCCAGGCTGCCCAACGCCGCCGTACCTGTGACAGCCACACTCCTCCCTCGGGAGTGTGGCACGGCGGTTCACTGGGTCGTTGGCCTCCTGGCACTCCGTCACGGGCTGTTCTCTCGTCCCCTCCGTACTCGTTCAGCTCTCCGACGTCTCCGCTCTCAATCCCGACTTCCGTGTTCCACTCTGCTCCCTCCTGGGTGTCTCCACACCCCGTGTAGAGGGCTTCCTGGTATTTGACCACTCCTGGCATTTCGTCGTCACGTGGGGGTGTGGTCTCGTCGGTGTATGCCCAGTTAAAGGCTCTTTTTCTTCGTCCGTGTCGGATAGCAGCGGACAGCTGCTCCAGTTAGTCTGAGGGGAAGGAGGTGAGGTACAGTCAGGGTTCCACCACTCGTTAGTTGTTACATTCGGCACCTCCTCCCCGCTACATGCTGGTATATTTTTTTTTTTGGTTGAGGTTCAGGAACAAATTCTTGCTTTGAATCAGAGGATGATGGTGGATTAGCAGCCATGGTATCTTTAAATGAATCTCTTCTCCAAAAAAGAAAGAACAGCAGATCTTCTCAGGAGGTCTTTCCTTAAGAAAAGTTCTAAGAAGAGTGATTGAAATGGGTGGGGTCATTCAATAGTTTCAATAGGAAGTGTAATGAACCAATCAATTCTCTTTTTTTGAGATCACATGAGGTGCGCATAGGGTGTGAGTAGGGTGCGCACACTCAGCTCGCACCATGCCAGCTCGCACCATGCTCGCACCATGCTCGCACCATGCTCGCACCCAGCGGGACTTCGCGAAATCGCATTAAAAAGTGATGTACTAATAACCTCAGATAATCTCTTTTCCTAATATTTATATTAAATATATATAAATATGTGTTTCTAAATAAAACAAATCGTGGGAGTCGGGCATCCACCGCGACCGATATGCATATGACTTCACGCGCTACTGCACATCCGCAACATCACATACTACGTACATTTCGTGTATGCACCAGAAGTTTCGCTCAACTCGCATAGCAACCGCATTGGAGAAGTCCTACCCATCGCACACACTACGCGGATCCTAGACAGCGATCCTAAAATGGTGGACACGTTTTGCGCAGTAAACGAGTAGGGTGCGCGACTTCAAGAAAAAATAAAAATAAATAATACAAATAATTTAATTATATCATAAACAATAAAAAAAATAATAAAACCAATATCTTTTTATGTAAAAAAACGAATAAAAAAAATTGAAATTCACCATAGGTTTCAGGAAGGTTATAGTTAGGAATTATCATTTAAAAAAACCTTAGAAATTCATTGAAAAAAACAGAGGTTTCAGGGGTGTTATAGTTAGCAGGACATTTCACTTGTATAAAAACATTGAAATTTCCCTGTTATAGTTAGTTGTACTAACTATAACTCGCGCACCCGCAATCCACTGCTGATGATGTCACATATTACATCATTCATGACATGGTCAGTGACATCACTGATGACATCACTGATGGCACCGTAACAGTTGGAGTCCGTGCCCGCTTCTTTAGAACTTTGGAAAAATTGAGATTTTCGTTTTATATATATATATATATATATATATATTCACTGAAAAAACCATAGGTTATAGACCATATATAGTTAGGAATTAGCATTTAAAAAACCTTATTTTACTCACACAAAACCATTGAAATTCCATATATAGTTAGTTGTCAGTACCTTGTGAACCGCTTGCTCGCCACAGGCTATAGCGCAGAGCTTGCGCTCTCATTCATGTTGTGACTGTGATTATTTTAACCTTTTAAAAAACTCTGTGACTAATACGGAATTTTAGATTGTAAAAATTGCTTCCGCATTGCCCACACTTACCATCACAACACCCTACTGATTGGTGCAACGCCGTCATAGGAGACGCTCTCTGATTCGTCTTCCCTCTGAATGGTAGAGGGAGGACACCACTTCCTGTTTCCAAACTGCTGGGCGGTTAGCGCTCTAGCAGCTGGGTCTCTCGGGGCTACTTAGCCCTCGCCTTCCCGTGAGCGCGCAGCGATCGCGCGCAGTGGAGCCAAAGAGTAGCCAAAGAGTAGCCCGCCTGCGCCCGTCCGCGACAGGACGGGACCAGGGGCCACCCACTCTGCTCCCATGTCCCTCCACCCCTCCCTTGACCTGGCCTCATCTAAAGACTCTCACATCAGGTATTCTTCCCAATTCCTACGATCCCTCCGCCCTCAGGATCACCACCGATGTGTAGACAATGGCTGTCCCATTCCTGAAGGACTTTCTTCCTGTTGTCAGTGTGGTTCCCAAGCCACTCTCAATACTATAATACCAGGGTCTTCACTCACTCCCAAATCAGTAAAGAAAGGCTGGAAAAGCTTCTTACTTAATGTTCGTTCTCTTCCGCGTCACTGTATTGAAATATGGGACACCATTCTCAGCCTCAAACCGGAAATATGCTTCCTAACGGAAACTTGGTTAAAGCCCCATACCATTCCATCTGTTATGACAGGAATCCCCACAGGATATAAAATCCTGAGACAAGACCGCCCGATAAAAACTGGTGGCGGCACTGCCATAATATACAAAGACAGTCTCCGCATTTCCATACTAGAACAAGCCTTACTTCCTTCTATGGAAATAATGATCTTCAAAATAAATACTGGAAATAAACACCACTGGAAGGGCGCCTTAGTCTACCGTCCTCCTGGTGCCGACACAAGTTTTTCTCTAACTCTCACTGAAATACTTGCTCCTCATATGAAAGCAAGAGAGCATTTCATTCTACTTGGAGATTTTAATTTCCACGCAGACACACCAGAGGACCCTGACACCAAGCTCCTACTGGCAGACCTCGCCCTTCTAGGCCTATATCTACGGAACAGTAGTCCTACCCACAGAGGTGGCCACACCCTAGATCTCATCTTTTCTAATGACCCGTCAATATATTGCCATCCCCCCAAATCAGTATACTGGTCCGACCACAGCATGCTGGAATTTTCCTTCATGCAACTAACTAAATCTTCCGAACCTTCTGCCACCATGACTATTAAACGTAGACCATGGCATAAGGTCACTCCAGAAGCATTCGCAGAAACCTGGAAAACACCAACTCTTTCCGACTCTGATAATTCTGAATCGGCCCTTGTCAAACTAAACACCATTCTCCTCGATACAATTAACCTTCTAGCCCCACAAAAATTGGTCAAATTACCAATGACCAACAACAAAAAGGAAATATGGTATACGGAAGCATTAAAAATTGAAAAACAAAAGTGCAGAAAGTTAGAAAAACGATGGAGGAAGAACCACTCCAGTGAAAGCAAAGAGCTCTATCAACAAGCTGTCTCCTCTTATTACAAAAACATGAAAAAGGCAAGGAAAACCAGCCTTCAATCCCAAATAGTTGAAGCAGATAATTCTTCCAGAGAATTATACAAAATTCTAAGAAGTTTCACAAATCCCACAGCATGCGAAAGTCCTGATACCTTTTCTCAGGATCTGTGTAATAAGATCTCACAATTCTTTGAAGATAAAATTGATACCATCTATAACAAAATATTGGCCAAACACCCCAACAACACAGAGTCGGCTGATGCTCTCTTTCCACAAATTAATTCTGAGACCTTTACTGATATCCCAGAAATTTCCGAGGATGACATAAAATCTCTACTAAATTCAATTAAAACTGGGTCCCCCCTTGATCTCCTCCCACCCAGAGTGATGAACACGCTTAGCACTGCTCTCTGCCCTACTATCCAAAAAGTTTTGAACCTCTCCTACAAAGAAGGTAAACTCCCTCAGCAATGGAAAGAGGCAGTGGTGAATCCTATTCGGAAAAACGCCATCTCCCCCTGGACAGAGCTCTCCAAACTCCGTCCTATCTCTCTGCTGCCGCTCCTGAGTAAACTGGCCGAGAAGCATGTTAATACCCACCTGTCCAGTTTCATAGAGGCGACAGGGGGCCTGGACCACTCTCAATCTGGGTTCAGGCCCAACTACAGCACCGAATCAGCTCTCCTCTCCGTGACCGATAACATCAAGATGTCACAGGATAGAGGAGGCTCAATGATTCTGGTGCTGTTAGACCTGTCGGCCGCCTTTGATACTGTGTCCCACAAGATCCTCGTGAGCCGTTTACAGGGAGTAGGCATAGGAGGACAGGCCCTTTCCTGGCTGGAGAGCTTTCTGTCCAGGCGCTCACAATCCGTCAGCTTGGGACCATATCGCTCCTCCTCAAGGATGCTCACGAAGGGGGTGCCACAGGGCTCATGCCTAAGCCCCACATTGTTTAATGTGTACGTGGCCCCCCTTGCTGAGATCGTGAGAAAATATGGATTCACCCCGGTGTCCTACGCTGACGACACCCAACTTCTCTACCCTTTCCATTCCCTAAACTCCAATGTCAGGGATAATTTCGCGGAAGGCATGAGGGCCATATCCAATTGGATGGCTGCCAACCGCCTCCAATGCAACGTTGGAAAAACGGAGCTAATGCTCTTTGGAAAAGCGTCCATACTATGGTCCCCCGACTGGTGGCCCTTAGACCTGGGACCAGTACCCACCCCAAAACTAACAGTAAAAAATCTGGGGGTGAAGTTAGATCAAAATCTAACCTTGAAGGAACATGTGAGTGCAGTTGCTGGGGCATGTTTCCACACAATTGGTTTGTTAAAACGAGTCTTCCCATACCTATCAGACAACTACAGAAAGACCCTAGTGCAGACTATGGTGATAAGTAAAATTGATTACTGCAATGGTCTCCTGATACAAGCCAACGAGAGCGCCATAAATCGCCTCCAGGTAGTCCAAAACACAGCGGCAAGACTGGTTTTGAATGCCCCCCCCAGAACCCCTTCCAAGCCTCTGCTGCGAGAACTTCATTGGTTGCCAATACGACAACGCATCAAATTTAAAATCTGCTGCATTGTTCACAAATGCCTGTTCGGGAAAGCCCCCATTTATCTGACCCAAAAGTTACCCCTTTACAAACCTGACAGAGCACTACGGTCAAGCAATCAATTGCTAATAAAAACCCCTCTGGTAAAAAAAACCAGACAAGGTGGCAGAGCTTTCTCTCTGGTAGGGCCTAATCTTTGGAATAATCTACCTCCCGGCTTAAGACAAACCTCCAACCATTCCTCCTTCAGGAAAAAACTAAAAACCTGCTTATTCCTGGAAGAATAAATAATCAACCATCAGTTTATAACCACAACCTCTGGTAACACCTGCCATGTCACCTTGCGAGCAAAGCGCGGAGATACCCCGTAAGGGGTCGACTCTTGCGCTATATAAAAATATAAAATAAAATAAATAAATAAAATAAATCGCGCACCCGCAATCCACTGCTGATCATGTCACATAATACATCATTCATGACATGGTCAGTGACATCACTGATGACATCACTGATGACATTTGAGATGTCATCAGTGATGTCATCAGTGATGTCATTTGAGATGTCATCAGTGATGTCATCAGTGATGTCATTTGAGATGTCATCAGTGATGTCATCAGTGATGTCACTGACCATGTCATGAATGATGTAATATGTGACATGATCAGCAGTGGATTGCGGGTGCGCGATATATAGTTAGTACAACTAACTATATATGGAATTTCAATGGTTTTGTGTGAGTAAAATAAGGTTTTTTAAATGCTAATTCCTAACTATATATGGTCTATAACCTATGGTTTTTTCAGTGAATTTTCAAGGTTTTGTAAATGCTAATTCCTAACTATATATGGTCTATAACCTATGGTTTTTTCAGTGAATTTCATTGGTTTTTTAAAAGCTAATATCTATAGCTGTAAAATGTATTCTTCTTTAAATCCAAAAATATATTTTATATGTTTATTAATAATTTTTTTTTTAATATTTTTTTTTGTTCGCTCCCGGTTCGCGAACCGGGAAGCTTCCCGTTAGCTCAATTTGATGCCGCGACCCAGTCAGCGAACCGGTAAACGTTCCGTTAGCGCAACTGGCGCGTTAGAAATCAACATCGTGACGCGTCGCGGAAGCGCGACGTATCACGTTGTCGCGTAATGCGTCTTATGACGCGCTGCGTTAGCGCACCCGGAAGTGCTCCGGTACGCGAACCGAGGCGCGAAGCGCAGCGACCCGGAAGCGATCCGGGGCGCGTTCCGCAGCGCGTAACATAAGCGTGAGAGGTCATGTGACTTGTTAATAAAACTTTTCATTGGTTCATTTAACTTTTGGTTTCATAATCATGTAAGGCTAGGTCAGGTGACCTAAAAATAACACTTTTCATTGGTTTAGAACTATTGTTTTTCCCAAATGATGAAAACCCCTCCTTCTTTCCTCACTCTGACTTTCATCTTTGTGAGAGGAAGACCTTATTTCATACTTGAGCAATGGCTTCAATGGTAGCTTCAGCTGGTGGACCCCCACCACCACCACCACCTCCTCATGGGAAGAGAGGACCACCTCCCCAGGTCATCACCAACACAGAGGAGGAAGATGAAGAAATAGAGGAAGAGGAGAGAGAAGGACCACAGTTCTTGGAAGAGGTGCCCCGGGTATCCCATAGGAAAGCCAGTTTCATTTGGCAGTTTTTTTCAATCCCTCCAGGCCAGAAGAAAGTGAATGCGAGGTATGTCACCTGCCTCATTTGCAAAGAAAAATTATCAAGAGGGACTGATAAAAAGTATAGCTATGGGAACTATACCATGCATAGGCACATGAGCAGGTGGCATCCACTCAATTACAGCCGGGCGGAAATACGAGACATGGAACAGAACCCAACAGCAACTCCTGTGGCCAGGTAAACTTCGTTGATTTCTTTGACAGCAGCAGAGGCACGGGAAACCGTGCCAAACATCCAGGATAATTTTGGGCATATGAAATTTACTTGTCTGCACTGCGGTGCATTGATATCATGTGGCAACATGAGTATCAATTCAATAAACCTAGCTTACAACAATCCTAATTGCCCTAACCGCCCCACACAGTAATTTTTTTTTTGCTCCTGTTGAGCCCTTTTCAATGCCTGTTTTTTGTTGTTTCCCCCCCCCAAAAAAACCAAAAAAAATATAAAATTGTTCAAAAAATACAAAAAAAACAAAAAATGGTCAAAAAATAAAAAAAAAATATAAAACAACAAAAACATTAAAAAAAAAGTTCTTTTCAGAACTACCTCCCCTTTCAAAAAAAAATGCTAGAATGTTTAGCACTCTAGCAAGCTCTATTTCTTTTAGTTCGCTCCCAGTTCGCTTCCCGGTTCGCGAACCGGGAGCGAACCAAAAAAAATTTTAAAACAAAAAAAAAGAACAGTAAGTATAAGGAAAGTAAACAGAGAGTGATGTTAAAAGAAAGACAGCTATAGGGAGTAAACCAGAGATACTGTTTAATAGATATATTTCTTGGAGAATGTGAGTGAATGTTCAAAATAAGATTAAAACATGGGGAATAACAGAGAGAAAAACAGAAAACAAAAAATAACAGAAAAAGATTAATTGAAACAGCAAAGAAATGTAAATAACATAGAGCCATATCATCAACATAGGCAATAAAAGTTTTGCAGCTTTTATCGGCAGAAATATGTCACCAAAGCCGCTTTTGCGGCAGAAAACTGCCGCTAAAACCACTTTTGCACCAGTTTTCTGCCAATAAAAACAGCAATAATTTTATTGGCTGTGTTCATAATATGCCCCTTAGTGTGCTTCAACTACACAGAGAAAGCATTATAAACAAGTAGTGAAAAAGTGATCAGTCAAAGACACTAAGAGTAATAGAGACGGAGTGAGTGAACAAGAGTGAGGAACTATGAGAAGAGAGGGACTGAGAAAAAGAGTGGAAGGAGTTGAGTAAGTAGGTAAAAGAGAAAGGAATGAGGAAAGTAGCAAAGGCAGGAAACTGAGGGTTAAAGAAATAAAGCTGTGGAACTAATAGTAGGTGAATGTGATAGAAATGTAACGAAAAGAATACAAAACATTTACCTTATAATTGTCGTTAAATTACTCACTTTTTGTTTTTATACTTTCAATCTGTGAAAGAGAGAACAGACATTTGAAAAATATTAAAACATGTATTTAAAAATTACAAAAGACAAGGGGAAAGATTGAAGGACAAACAGTTTTTCAACAACTTTGACACTGACAGAAGCTTCTGCTTCTCCAGGCCCCCTACACAGTCCTAAAGATATACATTTTAAACTAACAGTATCTTGATGCAGATGAAGTGAGGCCTATCTTAAAACATGGTGCATCTTTTGCACTGCTGTTGTCTCAGAAAAGTGTCGCAAGACACTAACATTTTAAATGATTGCTTCAGGATGCCAATAAGATGTGTCCTATCCAGAGGTTTGTTTGAGGTGAGACCTACTCAGGGTTCCAAATGAAATTTCGAGTTGTTTGAAGAGAACAGAGGACATAATACATGTGGAGGCCTACCAACGAAGTGATTAATGTCCACTGCACTCTTGAACAAATGTCAGACCTCCTCTGTCTCCAGGAACAGGCCTAAACCTCATCTACACAATGTGGTGTGTAATGTTAGGAAACACAGGTAATATAATTGAAAAACATGCAAATTTTTTTGCTCATTCCACAATCATATGACATGTGTTTCCTTTGCTTAGGTATCTCATTGTGGAAATGTAGTCTATCATATGAAAGACTACGTAGAATATGAGCACTGTATGCAAGAACTTTGACACTTACAGAAGCCTCTCCTTCTCCATGCCTCCTACACAGTTCTAAATGTACATCATAAATGGAAACAGTACAGAATTAATTATACATGTTAAATGGTTTATTTTTGCTGTTCTCAGAATGTATCAAATTTCACTAAAAACAGTGACTTGAAGGTATTCATCATATAACAGCGGGGGAAAAAAAACACAATCAAAATGATTGTGTTTAAAAAACCCATACAACATAACAAATCAGAATTCAGAACTCCTTAAAGTTAACTTACTTTCCATGACGTCAAAGGATGTCCTATGAACAGCTTACACTCTGTTGTGCTGTTATTACTTTCAGCCCGCCACTTTCTGAAAGAAAACCTCCATCGTTTTGAAAAACATGTTACATACAATAAATGACTTCTTGCTCTCTGCCACAAGTTTCCACAAGGCCAAATCTTGTCAGAGCCATTTATAACTCTTGGATTTCTTGTAAGCCAATCCCGTCATTTGGCATTTCCGCAACTTTCAGAATTAAAATGTTGAAGATCATTTTCACAATCCTGGACTAGTAATATCTTCCCCTTCTTCCTCAGTCATGTTCTACATTTCCTATGACACTGATACTGCTTACTATGAAGCAGACTTACACTACCTCTATGACTACTACAATTATTTAATTCTCTACATCACTTTTAATCACAAAGCAATGTAAAACAGTAGACAGCATTGCAGACTTACATTCCCTCTACTCTATGTTTTGATTGGCTGCTTCAATTAGCTTATAAAAAGAAATAGTTTTTCTGAACTCATTCAAAGTGCACTTATTTCTCCATGACGTCCAGTCTTATGGTTAGAATTTATGTCTCTGAACTACACTTATCCTCAAGGCCAAATCGTGTAGGAGCCATTAGAACTTCTTGAAATTCCTCAGAGCACATCCCGAGATTCTTTCCCTAAAATTTTGGTTTTAAAAACACCAGGTAAGAATTTTTAAGGTCATATGGCAATTTGTTTTTGAAAATTAAAACAGAATCATTGCAGAATGACCAGCCATTTCTAGACTTTAAATAAGCTGTGTAATGTCCTGATGTTATTGAAGGACCGTCATGATATATAATTGCTGCAGTTACAAAAGTCCTTCCTGATATTGACAACTGCGAAGCCACAAAATTTTTAATTAAAGTTGTCAATTTTGTTCCATCAGGCCTACATCGTTGGAACATTAAAATGACATACTGGCCATATGTTCGTATAAATAATGTGGACATCATTTCAGATTTACATTGGCTACACTCCATGTTGTGATCAGCTGCTTTTACTAGCTTATTAAAGGAGACTGATTTACTGTCTGGCAAAGTTAAATATATAAATCTTTCTGAGTCTACACTAGTAGTACTTGATACCATACAGTTCTCGCAGTCATGCTGCCATTGATAAGAAAGCCCAAACAGCTGATCTACATCTACACCTTCAGCATGCAATACATCAAGCATATACATTAAAAACTCCTGACAATCTTGCTAAATATTTTGAGAGAATTGTGTTTGGCCTGAACATCTGTCTAACAGATTTCGAATTTCAGACACACTTTCTATGTTTGTTCTATCAGTGCTACATTTTTCTAAGACAGAATTTAACAAACTGCAAAATCTTTGATCAGAATTGACCACAATCTCTTCTTTTACATTTTCTAGAGAAAACAAAACATTAACCACTACATTAGCATAGCAGTTGACACCAGAACTGTTTTCAAATTGAAAACCAACAACATCTTCAACAGAATCCTTTTTGTTTCTGCTTATAATTTCAGGTTCATCGACTTTTCGTCTTTTTGCTACAACCTCCCTAGTATTGGTCACATTTCTTCGTTTCCGGCCTACCACACGTTTCTCAAACAAAGGATATTGAGGCAAATGTGGCGCATACTCTCTTCTTAACCTATTGTATTCCTTAACACAATCTAGATCCGCACAAATGTTTGTGACATCACACTCAATCAAGTACAATCCCGATAAAGTTCTAACTCGTGACAATGCCACATATGCCATACCCTCCTTGAACACAGAACTGCCAATATTCACCAATGCACTGTCTACACTTAAACCTTGCGATTTATGGATTGTCACCGCATATGCTAAGCAAACAGGAAACTGCTTACGGCGAACATATAAGTCTTTTACAAGCAAAAATCTAGCAGAACAACGACCAATTAGCTGTACTTCCTCAATGCCATCAAATTTAATTTTTAAAAATTCAATTCCATCTCTATTTCTGTATTTTACAAAATCAACAACATTACCCATTGATCCATTTACCAGACCTCTTTCAACATGTAAATTCCTTCTTAAAATTATACGGCAGTTCAAGCACACATTCAGAGTCTTTTCAAAACCTGCAGTTTTAGATATACTCTTCTCTAATGAATCCAATTTTGTTTTCAGATTCTCAGACAAAATAATTGTTGATCCCATATGCTCTACTCTGTCAATAGCTTCCAGTTTCACAATCTCCTGCTTTTCTAAATGCAACATTTTGTTGTTGAATTTGGCACATTCTGCAAGAGTTGGCATCAAACATATTCCAGATTTCTTCTCAGTAATTTTCTGAAAAATATTCTCAGGCACAACATCTTGTTCTGGATATAAATTTGACAGTAATCGTGCATGTAAAGCTTCTTTCCCATGCTCGGTCACTTTTTCAATTCTAACATCTTGTAGAATAGTCTTGTAAACTTCATCCTTCGCCTGACACATATTTTCATGCAGTTCAGCATAATTGAAGTTTAACCATATATTGACGTTGCCAATGCTGCCTAGGCACTTCCTGGTATCTTCATGCGTGAGCATTTTGAACACAGGTTGCCCTTTCACTGGTGTCAGCTGCAGAAGATCTCCGAAAACAATGATGTGTTTGCCACCAAATAACACATCATACTCTGTTTTGAGAACTTCTTGCATTCTCAAATGCACAAAGGCAAGAATGACATTGGAAACCATGCTTACTTCGTCAATGATAAGAAGTTTCATTTTCCGCAAGATTCTTGAAACTTCAAAACAAGCATCTCCAGATAGCTTGTGATATTGTAATTTGTTGTCATGCTCCACTGGCAGCATCAGTAAACGATGTAAAGTAATCCCTTTAATGTTATGTGCTGCCAGTCCAGTTGGAGCGGTGACAACACAAGACAGCGATGACTCTGTCCTTTCCTGCAAATAACATGAAATTGCTTTAATAAGGAAACTTTTTCCAGTTCCCGCTTCTCCACTCACGTACAGTCGGACAGGCTTCAACGACATACATGAGCACTCTTTCTTGTCATGACTTAATCCATGATCAATTTGCATGGTAACTTCGTCATATATTTTCCTCTGCTCAACGTTGAGTTGTCTTTCCAACTCTTCTAAGTTAACCGCATCCTCCTGAGCATGTGCCATGGCTCTTTCCACTTCATTCATAGCAGTGGCAGCTTCATTTTCGATAACAGGTCCTCCTAGTGGATCCTGACTCAATGAAGCAGAACTCTGACTGTCCTGAGAACTGTCTCTGGCAATCTCGGCTGCAATCATTGCTTCCTGCTCAATTTCCACATTCAACATTTCTACATATTTGGGAAAAGCAGGACATTCTATGGTCTCCTTGGCGGCATTGAAAGAGTCTTCGTAACAGAGAAAATCTCCAAGCAGTTCCTCTTCTGCACGCCAAGGCTTGAAAAGTTGCAAAAGTGCTAAATCGAAAAACTCCTTTTTTTCAGGAGATTCGCCACTCAATTTTCGATGGTTTACCAAGTGGCATTTTCTTTGCTTGACCAGACATCCCTCACTTCCTATTACAGCATACACTCCTTTCTCAGTATCTTCTTTGATGTTCCTCTTGAATATGTAATTTTGAAGAACCTCATATAAACAAACATTCTCGAGGTGAATGCTTCGATTTGGATAATATGTATCCAACATGTTGGTCTTCAAAATGTCGGTACTGTTTGGCTCCTTTTCCGCCAAATACTCAATTTCCCGCACAGGTTTGAGAACTCGATTACGCGTTGCAGCAAGACCAAGACTCGCCCAAACGATACTCCTGGACTTGGCATAGAGACTTGCTGAAGACAACCGGTCAGAACATTCGTACGCTCCAATTTCTCGATGCGACAACATCTTCAGACTGAAACTGTACAACTTCTTGCTGAGGCTCTTTTCATGGGAAATGTCCTCCCACATATCCTTCAATTCTGTCTTCTCTTTTTTGGTGATGTAAGATGTCACATACCGAGCCACAGCCATACAGTTATCAGCCACAAACTGTATATCCATGTTAGCATTCCACATGGACAAAATCACCGGGTTGTAGTCGTTGATGTACTTGGACTCTTCGTTCCTCTTCAAATTGTATGTGTTTTTAGGTGATTTCTTCATCACATTATGTCGCAGCGAAGACATCAAACTGTTTACTCTTCCTTTAGAAATCACCGGTCGTGGAAAGCCGAAACGACATTTGGTGTAGAACTTGTCCTTGTTTCGGAATTTACGACGACAGTACTTTCCACATCGATGGCTTTGGAAACGCAGAACTTTTTCTCTTAGGCTTTTCTTCTCCTTTGCGTTTGGAACAGCACACGTAGAATACTGTTGTATAAAACCCATCACTGAGTCTTCTGGATCCGTTCCAAATTTAGGTGCATCCTTGATCCACAGCAACATATGTATATGAGGAGCACCTCTTGCTTGGTACTCTTTTCTCCAGAAGAAATCCAACACCTCTCCAAGAGGTGGATTCTTCTTATTCATGATGAAAGACATCATAGCTTCAAATCTATGATTGAAGTACCTACATACATTTACTGGATCCAAAGAGCACAGTTCTCCGGGTGTCTTGAATTCGATGTTTTCTACGTTAGCATTTGCCTCTCGTAGAAATTCAAGTAAGTCTTCCCAGCCATACTCGGCACAGCTCAGAGTGAGGAACCATGTGGGAGTTCCTAAGTTCCTCAGCATACATTTTAAATCACCATGACGACGGTACCAGTACTCATTAGTACCACGCTGACACGCCATGAGATTAATCAGGTGAGAATCCAAAATACTGTCTTGGACATTGACTTTATCCATAAAGTCACTTGCCGAGATGTTTTGCATGTGTATACCACTTTTCAAGATGTGGTTCACTGCATATGACAGTCCAGACAGATCGCTTTCAAACAGGAGATGAAACAAATAGGGAATGCATTGTCGAAACCTAGCATCTCCTGCATACAATCGCAAAGTCCGGTATTCAGAAGTAGGAATTTGATGAGGTCGCTCATCATATCTTCCTCCCTGACCTGTTGGAAAAAGCTGTGGGAAACACCGAGCTTCCAAACTTTCCTCCCAAACACTAATGGGACTCCCTTTGGCTTGTTTCATTTGAAACAACTCAATAGCATTCCCCATGACTTCCTTGGAATGCAAAGGATGAACACTATAATGTTCATACATTTCTTCACTAGTAGAGGGTTCTACTTTCTCAATTTGACCAGCACACAAATCGCTATCCTCTTCCTCACGTACTTCCTCTTCTGCAACATATACATTCTTATAGTATTTATTATTTTTTTTCAAATACAATGTTGCCTTTTTAACTTTCCTAACATCCACTAAATCTTGCCATATTTTCTTATTCTTTGTCGGAACCCCATTAACTAAGATAACCAGAGGTTCCTCTTCCACTTTTTCTACTCCAATTGTGTTAATGTTTTTCTTCAAATCTAGAGGCAAATAAACAACTCTTCCCTTTAATCCTCTCTGTAAATCTGATGGAGGTAATTTCCCTGTCTTTGGCTCCATTCTTACAATAGCCTGAAAGGGATGGATACTTTGAATCAAAATAGATTCATAAGTATTTAAATCCTTCAATTCAGAAGGAATCTCAACCAATTCCAGATTATTATGAACTGCTCTAGCAGGCATCTGGTTTTGATTTAATTTGCAACAACAATAAGTACACACACGTTGATCCAATCCCAAATCAAAACAATTTTCTGCCATCAAGTATGTTGCGAAATCCTTCCATTCACTATTATTTTCCCTTTCACTTTTTGCATATAAATCCACTAACTTAGTCTGATTCTTATAATAAGTGCGTCGACAACACACACAAGTGAAATTTGGCCTCTCACTTGATTTGACCTGAAACGTCGCAATTTCCCTCTGGAAATTATCTGTACTGGAAACCTGTACACTATCTTCCACATTACCCGCTTCTTCTTGATCAATTTCAACATTCTCCTCTTTACTTCCAAAGTAACAAAACTCAATTTCTTCACATATATTCTTCACATCTAATTCAGAACCATGCAAAAGAGCAGCGCATAATTGTTTAAGCATAATTGCTGGACTCTTAGCATAATACAACATTCTAACTAATTTCCTCACTTTATTATGATGCACTGCTAGCATCCTGAAATGATGAAAAACACTCTGGCATACTCTCCTGGAAAGACAAGCCAGTGAATGACCATGCAAACCTGTCACTTCTCTCACTCTGCAAGGATCTAATTCTTGCAACAACCTCATTTTCTGCTTCAAACTTTTCTTATTAAATGACCGTACAAAATCACAAAGCAAATTGATGGAATCCTGTCGCACACTGCAAATACTACTACACTTCCAGGTGTACACAGGACCCTTAGCACGTCTTCCTAAAACCTCATTACCTAACACCTCTTCTGCCTCTGTTGTCACAAGTTTTTCTTTTTCAACTGGACAACCATCTTTCACTTCATAAGCACGACCACTGGTGTCAACTGCATGCACCAAATCATTATCCTGGAAATAACTCTCCTCATTAAAAAATGCCTCACAGCTTGAACTATGCATCCATTCTCCAGAAAAAACTTCACAAAAATTACTACGATTAACTATTCTCTTCCATCTACTATTTCTTTTGAAATCATAAATTGCCTTGTTTAGCTTCCTAATTCTATTGATTATCAAAATAAATAACTTACGTTTAATTTCAAATGCCTGATCAATAACTTTCTCAACTTTTTTTTTTCTCTTATAAAAAAGCACTTTCTGTTGACCTTTCTTAATATTTTTTAACAAATTGCCAATTATCCTGTTGCGGAACATTCGTTTACGAATGTCCCTAAACTGTTGTTTCCTTCTACTATCATGCACAGAGTTATCTCTTGCTCTAGCAGTAACATTTTTGATTGGCCTTTCCTTTCCGTTTGAATTGCTTCTCTTTTTCTGGACTGAAACATTTTCTGTAGTAATATTTTTTTTACTACAAATATTTCTTATGAATGTTTTTGTACTCTTACCCGGTGCTTTCTTGGTGACTTTACAAATCTTTTTGTTAGAGGACTGCTGCTTTTTTTCATTCACCTGCTGTCTTTGACGTTTTGCAGCCTTTCTCAGTCTTTCTTTCGTTGGCATGGTGAAATGTTGAAATGATCTGCAGTTGAATCTGTGGTAAAATATATTAAAAAATGTTATTAACCACTATTACCCAACAGTACATCAATAACAGTAATCAAAAACTTAAAACACTACTTGACATTTTTACATAGAAGATTTTTTAGTGCTTGGCAAATTTAGAATACAAAAATAGCAGAAAAGAAATGGAATTTATATTCATGTTACATGTGCTATTTTATATGTGAATCTGATCTAATTTTATGAGCATATTTTAATATTTTATTGAAGACACTACACATAACCTGTTTTTGAAGGTGTCTTTATTTTTAAATTAAACGGTTTACATTTTTACTTTTTATTTATTATAAATTTTAAAAATAAATGTTTATAGTTCCATAGGTTCAAGCAGGTCAGCTTCCCACCCTATGTCATATAATTCGGACAAATCTGCATCCTCATCACGTTCTTCTTCATCCTCAGGATTTAAATCATCCAAGGGATCAACATCCACTGATGTTTCAATTACGAGTTCAATGATGAGGTCAAAATCAACTGATTGCTGATTGTCGCTCATGTTGATGTTGTCTTTATCTTTAAAGAAAGATAACAACAATGAGATGTTGCAGAGTAAGAGACAAATCTCAGAGATTATAATAGTAAAATTGTTTAACAAGAGTAACATTTTGCAGCTATTACTTAGCCATGTCCAGCGATGCTGAGCAGGTGAAGCCTATATCTAATTTTTCAGTGAACAGGACTCATCTCTTCTTAACCTTGGATAAGCCTCACCGACTCTGTGTCCCCTGCACATACTTAAATGTAAAGGGGCAGATTTATGTTAAATGGCACATCCCCAGGCATGCACCAGTTAACGTGCACCACTGCTCTGCCACCCATGGTGTGCCGCATTTACAATCAGATAGGAAAAAGCTGCGTCAAAACCCTGCGCCTGCTTTAAGCAGGCATAGGTCTTGACGCAACATTGTGGAGATGGGGCACCCCTGAGCCTTGCTGGAGCTGCATCGCACTTGCGATACAACTCCAGCAATGCGCCACCTTTATGGCACAGATGCGTCACGCATCTGTGCCATTTTTGCCCCATGCTGCGCCGCATTGTAAATGCAGCACACCATGGGTGGCGGAACAGCGGCGCAGGATAACTGGCACATCCCTGGTGATGCGCCAGTCATCATAAATCTATCCCTAAGCTTCTTATCTTGTTAGAGATGAACCGCCATATGTATCATCAAACTATTTTGCATTTCCTAAATAGCGAATTTTAAGGGATAAATAGCGATTCTTTACCATTCCTAATTTGCGATGAGCAAATTGCTAATTGCAAATTACCCATTCATTTCCATGGGCCAGGAGGCCCATAGGAATGAAGGTGCAATTTGCGATTAGCAATTAGCTCATCACAAATTAGGAATTTTTCCAAAGGTGCAGGGGTGTCTCAAGAACACCCTGCTGCACCCCTGAAAAAGAAATTTGGGGGCATATGGCGCACATACATGCCCTAAGGGCATGTATGGGCGTCATATGGCACCTTTTGTTTTTGGGAAAAAAAGCTTTTTGAAAAGAATTCGCAAATTACCACCAACTAGAAGTTGGTGGTAGTTTGCAAATCCTTAATGGCATTTTTTGCATATTTTTTGTTTGATACATTGCATTTAAGGAATCGCAAAATTTGCAAATCCTTCAGTGCAATCGCAAAATAAGGAATAGCAAATTTTGCTATTCCTTATTTTGCATCAAACTTGTTTGATACATACCATTTGTCTAATTAGCATTCGCAAAGGCCGAAATGCGCAGAATTTTGACCTTTGCGAATGGTAATTAGCTTGATACATATGGCCCCAAGTGAGGCCTGTCTTGCAACATGGTGCATCTTTTGCATCACTGCTGCATCGGTTTCATGTGGCACGTTTTTTTTACACCATGACACATCTGCCTAAATGCATCAATTTGTAATTTTGTCGCCTCATAGCAAATCTTTTGCACCACCGCTGCATCACAAAAGTGACGCACAGTGGCGCAAAAGAGGCATACACCTATCATAAATCTGTCCCTAGCATTTTAAATGATTAATTCAGGATGACGATAAGGTGTGGCCTATCCAGAGGTTTGTTTAAGGTGAGGCCTACTCAGGATTGCAGATTAAAGTTACACTTGATGAAGAATACAGAGGAGATAATACATGTAAAGGCCTACCAATGAAGTAAGTAATGTCCACTTTATTGCACCAGTCATCATAAATGTATCCCTAAGCTTCTTATCTTGTTACAGATGAACCGCCATATGTATCATCAAACTATTTAGCATTTCCTAAATAGCGAATTTTAAGGAATAAATAGCGATTCTTTACCATTCCTAATTTGCAATGAGCAAAATGCTAATTGCAAATTACCCATTCATTTCCATGGGCCAGGAGGCCCATAGGAATGAAGGTGCAATTTGCGATTAGCAATTAGCTCATCGCAAATTAGGAATTTTTCCAAGGGTGCAGGGGTGTCTCAAGAACACCCTGCTGCACCCCTCAAAAAGAAATTTGGGGGCATATGGCGCACATACATGCCCTAAGGGCATGTATGGGCGTCATATGTCACCTTTTGTTTTTTGGAAAAAAAGCTTTTTGAAAAGAATTCGCAAATTACCACCAACTAGAAGTTGGTGGTAATTTGCAAATCCTTAATGGCATTTTTTGCATATTTTTTGTTTGATACATTGCATTTAAGGAATCGCAAAATTTGCAAATCCTTCAATGCAATCGCAAAATAAGGAATAGCAAATTTTGAATTAAGGACATTTTAAGTCATTTCCCCATGTACAGTGTTTTCAAATTATGATTTGAAAATCGTTTTTAGGGAAAAGGAATGGTTTGTAAATTTATGACAAGGACATAATGGTGTATGCTTCTTTATAAGGCATTTCAGTGTCTCTGATGTCATTTTTCCCATATTACATTAAAAGACCTTTTCCCGTGGAGCACATTCCTTGTAAATATGCTCCCACCTGTGCATGGTAAATTTAGATTTTGACTGTTTGGGTTACATAGCCATGTTAAAAGTGACCCAAAAAAGTTGCAAAGGCTTTAAAAAAACACTTTCATGTGTCTTAAGGACATTTTAAGTCATTTCCCCGTGGGCAGTGTTTTGTAAGTGGCGCAAAAGAGGCATACACCTATCATAAATTTGTCCCTAGCATTTTAAATGATTAATTCAGGATGACCATAAGGTGTGCCCTATCCAGAGGTTTGTTTAAGATGAGGCCTACTCAGGATTGCAGATGAAAGTTACGCTTGATGAAGAATACAGAGGAGATAATACATGTAAAGCTCTACCAATGAAGTAAGTGATGTCCACTTCATTGCTCCAGTCATCATAAATGTATCCCTAAGCTTCTTATCTTGTTAGAGATGAACCGCCATATGTATCATCAAACTATTTTGCATTTCCAAAATAGCGAATTTTAAGGAATAAATAGCGATTCTTTACCATTCCTAATTTGCAATGAGCAAATTGCTAATTGCAAATTACCCATTCATTTCCATGGGCCAGGAGGCCCATTGGAATGAAGGTGCAATTTGCGATTAGCAATTAGCTCATCGCAAATTAGGAATTTTTCCAAAGGTGCAGGGGTGTCTCAAGAACACCCTGCTGCACCCCTGAAAAAGAAATTTGGGGGCATATGGCGCACATAAATTTTAACAACATTCCTTTACATCAAAAACGATTTTCAAGTCATAATTTGAAAACACTGCACCCGGGGGGAAATGACTTAAAATGTCCTTAAGACACATGAAAGTGTTTTTTTAAAGCCTTTGCAAGTTTTTGGGTCACTTTTAACATGGCTATGTAACTCAAACAGTCAAAATCTAAATTTACCATGCACAGGTGGGAGCATATTTACAAGGAATGTGCCCCACGGGGAAAGGTCTTTTAATGTAATATGGGAAAAATGTCATCAGAGACACTGAAATGCCTTATAAAGAAGCATACACCATTATATCCCTGTCATAAATTTACAAACCATTCCTTTTCCCCAAAAACGATTTTCAAATCATAATTTGAAAACACTGCACATAGGGAAATGACTTAAAATGTCCTTAAGACACATGAAAGCGTTTTTTGATTGCCTTTCCAGCATGGTTGGGTCACTTTTAACATAGCTATGTAACACAAACATTCAAAATCTAAATTTGCCATGCACAGGTGGGAGCATATTTACAACGAATGTGCCACACGGGGAAAGGTCTTTTAATGTAATATGGGAAAAATGACATCAGAGACACTGAAATGCCTTATAAAGAAGCATACACCATTATATCCTTGTCATAAATTTACAAACCATTCCTTTTCCCCAAAAACGATTTTCAAATCATAATTTGAAAACACTGCACATAGGGAAATGACTTAAAATGTCCTTAAGACACATAAAAGCGTTTTTTGATTGCCTTTGCAGCATGGTTGGGTCACTTTTAACATAGCTATGTAACACAAACATTCAAAATCTAAATTTGCCATGCACAGGTGGGAGCATATTTACAAGCAATTTGCTCCACAGAGAAAGGTCTTACATTAAAATGGGAAAAATAACATCAGAGACACTCAATTGCCTTATAATGAAGCATACACCATTATGTCCTTGTCATAAATATTACAACCATTCATTTTCCTCAAAAACGATTTTCAAATCATAATTTGAAAAGACTCCACAGCTCCTATGCACAATAACACCCTGTCAGTACTAATACTTCACATTTTCTCCAATTACATTTTCTCAAAGAAACAAAATCTATTTGTAAAACACTTGAGACAAAGCAACATTTGAAGAACACAACTTTCTTCATAATTTTCTCCTTAAAGCACACTATTCTCTATCTAAATTAAAGAAATCTTTTCTCACCTTAGCAAATACTTTGAGTTTCAAAACAGTCTCAGAAACACACCAATTTGTCTTCAGCAGAGCAAAAGGTATGCACTCCAGAGTCTGCAGCTATCAAAAGCACGGAAATGCTGTAATTCTTCACACATATCTCTCATGTCACCCAATCAAAACTCTTCCCTCACTTTTTTTCAAATGAAAACCCTTCCCCCCTCTGCCATTTCATGCCTTTTCTGCATGGCAACCACTTCTTGGAAGACCTCTGGTGTTTGCAAGTTCACACAACAATGTTGCAATTGAACTCTGAACTCTCAGTGCACGTCATATCCAGTGCATTCTTTCATTTAATGATTTTTTCTTGACCACTCAAAATACATCTTTCAAACAACTCATCCATGCACCCTAACTTTCTGTTTTCAGCAATCAAAATCCACCAATCACTGTTACTGCTTCATTAACACAGAAACTCCACAGTTTTTTTCATTTTAAACTCTTATTTTTTCAACTGCCATTTCATTGCCACACTTCATCTGACTGCAGGAGAACCTTCTCTCACCATGTTTTCTGTCTGGATTGTTGGACATAGTTACATCTATTGGGCTCAGAGGTATGCTGAGAACAGGAATTTACCTAACCTCAATTTACAAGATGTGGAAATTAAGTGGTTTGGCCACAGAGGATTAAAATGTCACCAATTGATACCATTGGTGAAAACCTTTATGCATTTGCCAAAACCTGACCTGTTAATTGTGCACTGTGGAGGTAATGATTTGGGCACTTTGACTGGGGTAGGTCTGGAAATGCTTTTAAAGGACACCTTTGAGCAATTGATGGCACTTTTTCCTCAGACTGCCTTGGTATATTCAAATATATGCCAAAGACAGAAATGGAGGTGGTCAAACCAATTTTGTCCACAAATTGAGAAGTCGAGGAAGCATGTAAACAAATCTGTTTCAGCTTACATGAGAGACCATGGAATGGGCTCCCTGTACAACAATAACTTGCGTTACTACATGCAAGATATCTACAGAGGAGATGGAGTTCACTTCTCAGATGAGGGCAACAGAATTTTCATTCTGAATTTAAGACTGTGCATTGGTACCTACTTATAAGTACCTAAATGTACCATAAACCCAAAAGCTCTTCTCAGAGCTACCCTACATCTGATCACTCACAATTATTATTTTACTCTAACATTTTTCACTAATTTTCAACAAAGTACGCTCCCCGGGGCGCTACCCGGTACGCGAACCGGGAGCTAACCTCGCTAAATTTTTAAAAAAATGTTTTTTTTTTCGCACATGTGGGCCTCCTCAGCCACCCTCAGAAAACCTAGGGGGTCAAGATAAGTCTACCGTGCCCCCTTCTACCCATTCTGAACATTATTTGCCCTCCATCTTGTATCTTAATTCGACCGAAACACAAAATGGTGGACTCCCGTAACGCTTAAGGTTCGCGAACCGGGGCGCTCACCAGTTCGCGTACCGGATCGCTCCCTGGGAAGCGCACCATCAAAAAAGGTGGGAAAGTAGTTTACAGAAAAGCGACTGGAGACAATTTCACCAAATATAGATTAGCTCATACTACATACCAATGCCTACCATTTTCACAAATTTGATTGAAATTCCATTTAACCATTTAGCCTGTAGACCTCTCTAAATACCCTGAGGTAAATTACTTCACAAAACACATCTGAAGTGTTGGAATTGACAACCAATTAAAATGTTACTTTCATTTTCTACTTTTTTTATCTGACATTTGATTGGCTATGTACCTGAATATATATAAAGGAAGAGAGAGAAACACAGCCATTTTGACTACTACTTCCTGAACTACATTGCAAGATCATTTTCACTCACAACTTAAACTTCTTTTTAGAAGGTGAGATATTATTTTATAAATTTGAAAACATTTTCAGATAGTTATATACTATCCCTCTGTAAGAGTTAGACATTGAGAAAGGCTTCTTTATTATAATTATGGATTGATTTAGGTTTCTGTGGTATAATTATGAATTTACTTAGGCTTCTTCACAGGCACTTTTTAATAGTACTACTTCACGCCTGAAACCATACAGTGCCCATAGATTACTTCTCTGTTATAAACTCACAAGTACCTGTCTGAACTTAAACCCAACAGTGCCCTATCTCTACTGATATATTTATTTTTTATGCAAATTACAGCAATAAAATGGAAGGTGAGCAGAATGTTTCCTTCGAAATTGTTCTGGAGAACAACACAGAAAAAGATATTGAGGACAATGATGACTCAGATTTCATGGATGAATCACGGGACCATGAATTAGTTCAATGTGTAGAATCTGTGGATCATTTACTTCATTATGATGACGGTCAAATGTGGGAACTTATGTTCAATCAACAAGAGGACATATCGGACAGTCAAATGCTAGACGTTCTATTAAATTTTGAAAAACAATCCGAAAAATAAAATTGTATGTAATATTAAAAATTTTTTGAGTCTTTAATCATTTTTATATGTAATTCATAAACTAGTTAAATGTTAGAAATGTTATTAAATTTTGAAACACAATCACAATAATAAATAATTGCTTAAAAAATAAAAAAATTAAAAAATAATCAACAAAACCAACAATCAATTAACATACAGTATTTGAAAAGTCTATCATTCTTTTTTCCTTATAGTACACTGCCCAGAACGCTTCCCGGTTCGCGAACCGGGCGCTACCCACGCAAAAAAACAAAAAAAAAATATTTTATTTTTGCCCCGCGGGGCCCTTTTAAAGCCTCCACATTAAACCTAGGGGGTCAGGGAGGATCTACTATGCCCCCTTATGGTCATTTCCCCCTTTGTTTTGGCCTCCTCTTGTCTCTCAATCCTACCGAGAGACAAGATGGCGGCCGCTCCGGACTGTTTAGAATGTTGACAGACACCGGAGAGCCAATCAGCTTCGCTACGCGAAGTTCCGTTACGCGTAAAGTCCGCGAACCGGAGCGCTGCCCGGTCCGCTGTTACAGATATATATCTTTTTTTTAACGTTAATTTCTCAAAATCCACTGAAGCACATATATTGAGACCTAGCAAAGGCACATCGGGCTACCAGTCCCTACAATTTTGCCAAGTTTCGTGGAAATCCATTCAGCCGTTCGGGCTAAAAGTGAGGCCAACCGCCCTATGGAAAACTCAATGTTAAAAACACGTTTTGGGACCCCCCTTTTTTCTCGGCCCCCCCTTGACGAAACCCCCCCAAATTTCCAGGGGCTGCTCAGAAACAAGATGTTCCATTTTCCTGAAAATTTCAGCCAATTCCGTCCACAAACGCCAAAGTTATTAGACATAGAATTTTCAAAAATCCCATAGGGAAAAAATCCTAACTATATATACCTACTGGCGACCGCCAGTAGGTAATATATATATATATATATTCACTGAAAAAACCATAGGTTATAGACCATATATAGTTAGGGATTAGCATTTACAAAACCTTATTTTACTCGCACAAAACCATTTGAGATGTCATCAGTGATGTCATCAGTGATGTCACTGACCATGTCATGAATGATGTAATATGTGACATCATCAGCAGTGGATTGCGGGTGCGCGATATATAGTTAGCGCAACTAACTATATATGCGAATTTCAATGGTTTTGTGCGAGTAAAATAAGGTTTTGTAAATGCTAATCCCTAACTATATATTGTCTATAACCTATGGTTTTTTCAGTGAATTTTCAAGGTTTTGTAAATGCTAATTCCTAACTATATATGGTCTCTAACCTATGGTTTTTTCAGTGAATTTCAATGGTTTTTTAATAGCAAATATCAAAAGCTGTCGAATGTCAAGTACGTGGTAAGTAAAAATATTTTCGTGTTTATGCACACTGATCTGCTTTGAATGCTGCCCCCCCCCCTCATTTCTATTAGGAGTACTCTCTCTTTGCAGATAGTGAAGGGTAGTTAACGCAGGCCTTTGCCCCCGTTGTAATCCGTCGTGCCTGCTTCTCTCTCCATTTGATTGATTGTTATCCAAGCATTTACTGTTTTAGAATTGGTTCTCTTTGGTTCATTCTCTATTTACAAACAAGCACAGAGTCGCAATACTCTGTTTAGTCTTTGCAGATAGTGAAAAATCGTGTAAAAAAACAAAAGGAATTAAGCAAAATCAGTAGGCCACTAAGGGGATCTCTTTTTGACCTTGCTAAAATAGAAACATTAGGAACAACCCCTCATGAGAAATACGAAACTAGTGAGATGAACTGAGCTCCACACCATGATGGCTGCAAGACAGCTCGGCTCCGCCACCCACCCCGCCCAAAATAACGATAAACTCTATGCAAATATTACAAATATATACAACACACCAGCAAAGTAACAGGGTAAAACATTTTATTAAATAACTATTTACATAACTATTTTATACTTTTTGTTGCCCGATCCGGCTAGCTCAATCGATCGAGCATGAAACTCATGCACTCTGATAGTTCAAAGTTTTGAGGAGTGCTTGTTAGACTGTCTGAAGCTTATTTGCACCTGCTACAGCTTCACTATTCTCAATGTAAGTGGGGGCTGTTTGAGGACGTGACTGCATTTGAAAACAATGTGATGCGGTGCCTCCCTGAACCGCTTGACGGAGGCCCCCGAGGGACGGTGTGATGGCGCGGACTTGGAAGGGGAGCTTGGCTCCGGCCCCCTCCACAAGTCGTGTTGCCCTGGTGTGGCCTGAGATCGCCCCCGACATAGGTGGCCGGCTCCCGGGGTCAAGCGGAACTTTTTGCCTTTTGGTGACTCTTCCATTCTTGACCTTGTCCCACAATCCGTTTGACCTAGAGACACGCTGTAGTGGGGCCCCCCTTTACCGTTTCACTTGCCATCCCTCCCGCTTTTGCTACACTGTGCCTCTTCCACTATTCAGCTGTTTACCGCCCGCTCTTGCGACTACAGCGTCTCGCTCACCATGTAGTTGAGTTGCTCCCGCTCTTGCAGTGCAGCGATAGGCGGCTGCCACAGGACTCTCAAAATGGCGGCCGACTCTTCAGATTTGGGCGTGGTCCACTAAAATGTGTCATGCCTCGGGACTCCCCTACACTGTCCCTTTAAGAATTATGTTATTTAAAGTAACGGGAAACAAGGAGCGACGCTTCACGTTCTTGCGTCAAGCTCCCCTCGTTTCCGCATCTGTCCTAGTTTCCTGTGCCTGACTTCCGTTTTAGCCTGGAGTTCCTGTGCTTACACGCTGTTGTTTTCCAGGCGTCCCTTTGGTGCATTTTTGCACGAGTGCTGCCACTTCACGACTTTCGCCGTGAACCACTTCCTGCTTTCCTTGGAGTCCCGCCCGGTGGTCGGGCATTGCTCCGCCATCCGGCTGGGCTCAACACTCTGCAGGAGCCTTCCCTTTCCCCTTCCCTTGAGTTCCGCCCGGCGGCCGGGCTTAGCTCCGCCATCCGGCTGGGCTCAGCTTTGAGTTTTCCTGCTTTCCTTCGTTTTTTTCCCCTTAGATAGAATAGTTAGGTTTCCCTATTGCTCGTTCCCCTTCCATTTTTTCCGCCCTCCGTATTTCCCCTTTCTGGATTGGTTATCCTGGTTTTCTCCGCCCTGTGTTTGGAGCTATCCTTGCGTGGACCATTTTGGACTTCAGCCTCTCTGCCAAAGAATCACGGTAACAGCGCTCTTTGCGCTGCTTTATATTTTGTCTGACATTGTGCACATTCACGAGTGATAGATGTTATGTTCTTTTTTTATAGCGGGTCAAGTCATCATAAGAAGAGTCAAAAATACCATTCTTGTTAGACCACTCGCTTGTAAAGGGTTCTTCAGAACTTCTACAAAATATTAAGTGAGAAAGATATCAATCACACAGTACTGTCACTACCACGTATTGTACCTGCTCGCTAACCCATTATGTTATTTTTGCCACAGCTCCTGATGAAGTTTCTCATAGAGGCGCTACATGTACGTTCTTTTACAAGATAGTAACCAGGGGTATGTGCTGTTGTTGTTTATAGGTTTCTTAGCGTGTTCTTTCAGTGTGCAGATTGTTGTTACATACTTGCCTTCATTTGCAGCCCACCAGTTTTTCCAGTTCATCAATTGATGTATCATAAATAGAATCTAGAAGATCACCATTGAACATCATCATTTCACTCCCCACCTTTCCTTGTTTTGTTTCCCTGTTTTCCCCTGGCGTGTCTCTCGTACTCTAGTGCTTGATAGAGTCTGAAGGCCGTAGGGTAAGGCTGCGGACTTTTCTTCGGATTCCTGACGCTCCTGTGGAACCAACCTGCAATCCTTACAAAATGGCCCTGCGACACCTTGGAACTCGGACGCTTGTCTGCTAGGGCTTGGGCTCCATTCTCGAAAGCGTCCCCTCAGCCTTGAAGATTCTACAAAAGTCTTGGGGGCCCCCGACTCCCGCAGGCTTCTGGTGGGGAGCAGCTGCCATGATTGCTCGTGGAATGGCCACGACGGAGCTACGAGATGGTGGTGCTCTCATGCTGACGCCAGCTTCAGTCTGAAACATCCAGAAACACTGTAGACTACCAATTTGATCAGTTCCGGTAGCGCCCCAACGTAACCCGGTAGATAAGAACTTGCCCTCCCCTCTTTGACTGATGGTTCTTGTTGCCTGTCCCTTCTGTTGTCATTTAACAGAACTATTTAGCCTGCTGAAAGGGGTTGTGTTCCGACCGCTGGTTGGTGGAGACATTTTGACTATATTCTGGACCTGCGTTGTCGCGTAATGCGTCATATGACGCGCCGCGTTAGCGCATCCGGAAGTGCTCCGGTGCGCGAAGCGCAGCTTCCCGGAAGCGATCCGGGGCGCGGCGCGCAGCGCGTAACGGTAGCATAACAGGTCATGTGACTTGTTAATAAAACTTTTCATTGGTTCATTTTACTTTTCTTATTCTAATGATGAAAGGCTTGGTCATATGACCTAAAAATTACACTTTTTATTACTTTCGAACATTATTTTTTCTTAAACATATATGTTATAATGTTCCAAGCTAATGTACTTTCCCGGAAAATTTACAACTGTCCTGCAAGTAAAATATATTCCTTTTTCGAGAAAAAGGGCGTTTCTTCGTCCCATGACGGAGCCGTTGAGCAAAAGAGGCTCGGCCTGCTGTCTTAGTCGCCGATACGCCTGAATATCAGATTCTTATCGATCACTTTATGTTGCAGGAGTAGAAAACACAACAGCCCTTGACCATTTATCTTTACTGCGTTCCTGCGTATTATACCTTTTACCCTTCATGTAATTGGACTGCTTTATTTCACTTTCCTTTTACTGATTCGAAAACAGTGACTATTATTAAAAACTTTACCAATGTAAATACTACTACCATGTTTCCTTTTAAAAACCTTTATTGTGAAAATGTCAGTATACAAATACGGGCCTATAACCACGTGGGCCGGCCACGGAGCAAACTGTAATCGTATATGATGAGGAGACATTTACACTGTAGAGGAACGTAACGGGCGGGCCATTAGGTTGCAAGAACTAAGGTGTCTAACAGTTGCGGAATCGGTGGACGTACATTTTATAATTAAAATACGACAGGGCCAGTTACAATAAAATTATCTAGATATACATTTGCGGGCAAGTACCATGGGTGACGTTAATTCGAACTTTCAATAGTACAGTAATCAATAACACATCAGAACTTAATATCAATAGGGATGTCGAAATATTCAATCAATTCTCGTCCCCGCCCGCCATGTGCTTCAAAACTGCATACGTATCTCGTGATATCAAGGTTGTGCAACCAGTACACAACAAGGAGTTACGAGTCCCATTTATTCCGGCGCCATTTTGGGCGAGGACGGGCAGGTCCAGGATATAGTCAAAATGTCTCCACCAACCATCGACTATGATGATGTTCATATGCTGTATTTATTAGAGTAACACTCATCTGTCCACATGAAATTAATTTGCCACAATCTAAACATGTCATTTTAATCTTTCCAAAGTTCTTCTGAATATTTGGGACCGTTTCCCTTGCCTCTGATGCTGTCAGTGCCACTTCTTTGGTGAATGTACTGGCAGGTCGGGGGTTGTCCTCCAAATCTCTCTTTTGTGCAGCACTATAATTAATCGGTGCCACCTCTCCATATGACGATGCATGGTATAATTACCATAACTATATTTTTTTTCGGTTCTTCTGGAGAGTACATCGTGGCAGATGAGGCAGGTAACGTACCGGGCATTTACCTTTTTTGCATGTAGAGGAAAGGAAAAAAAATTCGAGCGTCCGAGTTCTAAGGTGTCCCAGGTCCATTTTAGTGGACCAGGCCCAAATCCAAAGAACAGGCCGCCATTTTGAGAGTCCTGTTGCAGCCGCCTGTCGCTGTAGCAGCAAGAGCGGGCGAAACTCAGCTAGACGGCGCTCCACTGCAGATGAAGTGCCTCAACCTGGAGAGGCGGGAGAGGCTCGTTTGCGCCGCCTCCCCCTCCCCCCCCTTCGGGCACCCCACGCCGTCTTTCGGCGCAGCATTGTAGGATGGCCACACCAGTGCGGCAACTTGCTAGACACCACCTCGGTGCCATCCGGATCTCGGCGCCCCACTGCAGATGAAGTGCCTCCACATGGAGAAGCGGGAGAGGCTCGTTTGCGCCGCCTCCCCCCCCCCTTCGGGCACCCCACGCCGACTTTCGGCGCAGCATTGTAGGATGGCCACACCAGTGCGGCAACTTGCTGGACACCACCTCGGTGCCAACCGAATCTCAGCGCCTTGTGGTGTCTTCCATTCCGAAAATATTGTTGGCAGCATTTTGAAAGGAAAGATAAACAGCCGTTTGTGGCCCTCACTACACCGTTCTCCTAGTGAGTCTCACATTGTTACATTTAGGAAGAATGTTGAAGAGTAGTATGTTGAAAATCTGAAGCCATTGTTCTACAAACTCTCAACCAGCCTTGGATGGAAAAATCCTGAAGAATGTACAAACTGAAAACCAGTTTTTGTCTGTATAGCATCAGCAGCAACGCTTGAGTCAGCTTTGTGTGAAGCCGCCATTTTGATTCAATCAATAGCGTCCCCCTGCACACATTCAGGGACCTGGTCGTGTCTTCAGGTCAAACGGATTGTGGGACAAGATGCACAAAGGAAAAGGAAAAAAGTTCCGCCGGACCCCGGGAGGCGGCCGCCTATGTCATGGGCGATCTTAGGCCACACCAGGGCAATAGTGAAGCTGCAGCAGGTGCAAATAAGCTTCAGACAGTGTTACAAGCGCTGCTGAGAACTCTCAACTATGACACCACCTCGGTGCCATCCGGATCTTGGCGCCTTGTGCTGGTTCCTGCCTATTCACACATCGGTCCGCTACTGACGCCACCTCACAGGCCAACGGGGCACCCCACGCCGACTTTCGGCGCAGCATTGTAGGATGGCCACACCAGTGCGGCAACTTGCTGGACACCACCTCGGTGCCATCCAGATCTCGGCGCGTTGTGCTGCCTTCGGCCTATTCGCCGCAAGTGCGCACGCAACTCAGCTGCATAGCGAGTGAAACACCAAGGGGCGCCCCACTGCAGCCGAGGAACCTCCATCTTGGGAGCGACGCACAGCATCACATTGCTTTCCAATGCAGTCAGATCCTCAAACAGCCCCCACTGACTGACGCGAACTCACAGGCCAACCGGGCGCCCCACGCCGACTTTCGGCGCAGCATTGTAGGATGGCCACACCAGTGCAGCAACTTGCTGGACACCACCTCGGTGCCATCCGGATCTTGGCGCGTGGTGCTGCCTTCGGCCTATTCGCACATCGGTCCGCTACTGACGCCGCCTCACGTGCCAACGGATTTTCTACGCTTTTTATAGCCCTATGCCGCATAACAGGTCATGTGACTTGTTTATAAAACTTTTCATTGGTTCATTTTACTTTTGGTTTCCTAATGATGGAAGGCTTGATCATATGACCTAAAAATAACACTTTTCATTGGATTAAAACATTTTTTTTTCCCAAACGATGAAAGCCCCACCTTGTTTCTGAATGTTTCAGACTGAAGCTGGCGTCAGCATGAAAGCACCACCATCTCGTGGCTCCGTCGTGGTCATTCCGCGAGCAATCATGGCAGCCGCTCCCCACCGGAAGCCTGCAGGAGTCGGGGGCCCCCAAGACTTTTGTAGAATCTTCAAGGCTGAGGGGACGCTTTCGAGAATGGGGTCCAAGACCTAGCAGACAAGCGTCCGAGTTCCAAGGTGTCCCAGGGCCATTTCAGTGGACCAGGCCCAAAAAGGAAAGAGCCTGCCGCCATTTTGAGAGTCCTGTGGCAGCCGCCTATCGCTGCACCGCAAGAGTGGGCGCAACTCAGCTGAATGGCGGATTTTGGCACAGTGTACCAAAAGCGGGCGGAATGGCAACTGAAACGGTAAAGGGGCGCCCCACTACAGCAGACGAGCCTCCACCTGGGGAGGCCCGTTCACGCCGCCTCACCCCCCCCCCCCGGGGTGCCCCACGCTGTTATTCGGAGCAGCATTGTAGGATACCAAAACCAGTGCGGCAACTTACTGGACATCACCTGGGTGCCATCCACATCTCAGCGCGTTCTGCTGCCTTGGGACTATTCGCACAACAGACCGCTACTGACGAGGCCTCCCCCCGCACCCCCTGGGACGCCCCACGCCGTTTTTCGGAGCTGCATTGTAGGATACCAAAAACCAGTGCGGCACCCAGGTAACATCACCTGGGTGCCGTCCAGAACTCAGCACGTTGTGCTGCCTTGGGACTATTCGCACAAAACACAGCTACTGACCATTGTTGCTTCTTTTTTCAAAAAAATGTTTAAATGTATTTACTGTTTTTGTTACGTTGTATATATTTATAAGTTATTAAAGTTTTATAATCCTACTACTTTGTTGGAGTGCTATATATTTTTAATGTGACACATAATTGTAAAAACTTTGATGTACAAAGAGGCATCCCTGGAATCTTCCGCTTCAGGCTCGGTCCCCTCCCCAATCACAATACAGGATGGTTTTCAGATAGTAGGAACGCGTGTGGTGTGACGGATCTCATCGGGTGGGGGCCTTGATCTACTGTAACTCCTTTGAAGAGGGGTGATTCTTTACAGCTGGGGCCATAAACTACATCTGCAAGGCTAGGTGATAGCCTGGGACCGGCCTGGACAATCGGACACAGAGGAAGAGGAGTGTCAGAGGGTGCGGTAGTGAATAGGGCGAAAGGGAGGTGTCGGGCGGGCACAGGGTGTGATTCTCAAGGAAGAGCAGCGCAGATGGGGGGAGGTTTATTGCCCATGCATAAGACAGAGAGCGGGGGTGACCAGTGCCTGGGGGAGATGCTTGCGAGGGTGGGGAGCCATGCTAAGGATCGACAGCGTGCAGAGAGTTGGTCTGGTCAAGGCATCTAAAATGGCTGCCGTGCACGACAAAAGTGTGGCATTTGAAAAAAGGCAAGATGGCGCAGACAATGTTTTTCAACACTTCCTGATTTCCTTCGAATCAAACGTTAACAGACGTTATCTCTCCCACACTACCGGTCCCCCTGGGCTTAAACGCCGAGATGGTAGGGACTGCATCCCGTGGAGATAGGCCGAGACGTCACTCAGCAGAAAAAATAAATAAAAAGTCTATAAACATACAATAAGTTAAAAGTCAATCATTCTTGTTTCCTTGTAGTATGCTCCCCAGTCCGCTTTGCGTTACGCGTACCGGGCGCACCCCACGAAAAAAAAATGATTTTTTTTTTATTTTTTTTTGCCCCGCGGGGCCCTTTTAAAGCCTCCACATCAAACCTCGGGGGTCAGGGAGGATCTACTATGCCCCCTTATGGTCATTTCCCCCTTTGTTTTGGCCTCCTCTTGTCTCTCGATCCTACCGAGAGACAAGATGGCGGCCGCTCCGGACTGTTTAGAATGTTGACAGACACCGGAGAAAAACAAAAAAAATGTTATTTCTTTTTTTGCCCCGCGGGGCCCTTTTAAAGCCTCCACATCAAACCTAGGGGGTCAGGGAGGATCTACTATGCCCCCTTATGGTCATTTCCCCCTTTGTTTTGGCCTCCTCTTGTCTCTCGATCCTACCGAGAGACAAGATGGCGGCCGCTCCGGACTGTTTAGAATGTTGACAGACACCGGAGAAAAACAAAAAAAATGTATTTCTTTTTTTGCCCCGCGGGGCCCTTTTAAAGCCTCCACATCAAACCTAGGGGGTCAGGGAGGATCTACTATGCCCCCTTATGGTCATTTCCCCCTTTGTTTTGTCCTCCTCTTGTCTCTCGATCCTACCGAGAGACAAGATGGCGGCCGCTCCGGACTGTTTAGAATGTTGACAGACACCGGAGAGCCAATCAGCTTCGCTTCTCGAAGTTCCGTTACGCGTCAAGTACACGAACCGGAGCGCTACCCGGGACGCTGTCACAGATATATATCTTTTTTTGAACGTTAATTTCTCAAAATCCACTGGAGCACATATATTGAGACCTAGCAAAGGCACATCGGGCTAACAGTCCCTACAATTTTGCCAAGTTTCGTGCAAATCCATTCAGCCGTTCGGGCTAAAAGTGAGGCCAACCGCCCTATGGAAATTAACATTGGAAAAATGCGTTTTGGGACCCCCCTTTTTTCTCGGCCCCCCCTTGACAAACCCCCCACAAATTTTCAGGGGCTGCTCAGAAACAAAATGTTCCATTTTCCTGAAGATTCCAGCCAATTCCGTCCACAAACGCCAAAGTTATTAGACATAGAATTTTCAAAAATCCCATAGAGAAAAAATCCTAACTATATATACCTACTGGCGACCGCCAGTAGGTAATATATAATATATATATATATATATATAAAAGTTATTAGACATAGAATTTTCAAAAATCCCATAGAGAAAAAATCCTAACTATATATACCTACTGGCGACCGCCAGTAGGTAATATATAATATATATATATATAATATATATATTACCTACTGGCGGTCGCCAGTAGGTATATATAGTTAGGATTTTTTCCCTATGGGATTTTTGAAAATTCTATGTCTAATAACTTTGGCGTTTGTGGACGGAATTGGCTGAAATTTTCAGGAAAATGGAACATTTTGTTTCTGAGCAGCCCCTGAAAATTTGGGGGGGTTCGTCAAGAGGGGGCTGAGAAAAAAGGGGGGTCCCAAAACGTGTTTTTCCAATGTTAATTTCCATAGGGCGGTTGGCCTCACTTTTAGCCCGAATGGCTGAATGGATTTGCACGAAACTTGGCAAAATTGTAGGGACTGTTAGCCCAATGTGCCTTTGCTAGGTCTCAATATATGTGCTCCAGTGGATTTTGAGAAATTAACGTTTAAAAAAGATATATATCTGTAAGCGCGCTCTGGGCAGCGCTCCGGTTCGCGTACTTTACGCGTAACGGAACTACGCGAAGCGAAGCTGATTGGCTCTCCGGTGTCTGTCAACATTCTAAACAGTCCGGAGCGGCCGCCATCTTGTCTCTCGGTAGGATCGAGAGACAAGAGGAGGCCAAAACAAAGGGGGAAATGACCATAAGGGGGCATAGTAGATCCTCCCTGACCCCCTAGGTTTGATGTGGAGGCTTTAAAAGGGCCCCGCAGGGCAAAAAAAAAAAAAAAATTTTTTTTTTTTTGCGTGGGGAGCGCCCGGTTCGCGAACCGGGAAGCGTACTGGGGAGCGTACTATAAGGAAAAAAGAATGATAGACTTTTCAAATACTGTATGTTAATTGATTGTTGGTTTTGTTGATTATTTTTTAATTTCTTTATTTTTTAAGCAATTATTTATTATTGTGATTGTGTTTCAAAATTTAATAACATTTCTAACATTTCACTGTCTGAAATGTCGTCATTTTCCATGAACATAGTTTGTAATCTCTGAGGGTGTAAAATGTCCTCATTTTGAAGGAGGTCATCTACTGCTTACACACATTGCAGTAGTTCTTGGTCCCAAGTTTCATCCATAAATTCTATATCATTTGGATCAATTATTTCTTGGCTGCTCTCTTGCAGGACAATTTGAAATGAAACTTTCTGTTTGCCTTCCATGTTGCCTGAAATTTGGATAAAAAAAAATATATATTAGTAGAGATAGGGCACTGTTGGGATTAATTTTAGATAGGCAGTTTTTATCAGTGAATTTATCTTTGGGCAGTGTATAGTATCAGAGTGGAAGTAGGAATATAAAAAAGTGCATGTGATTTAACGTAAGTAATTTCATAATTATACAAGAGAAACCTAACTCCATCCATAACTATAACAGAGAAGTCTATCTAAATCTATAACTACTACAGAGGGATAGTATATAACTATCAGAAAAAGTTTACCATATTAACTTTTGGTGCACAATTTACTTCAGTTTTAAAAATAACAACTTACCTTTACAAAGAAGTTGAAGTGATTAGTGAAAATCCAATTGAAATGTACAACAAGAAGTAGTAGTCAAAATGGCTGTGTTTCCTTCTCTTCCTTTATATATATTCAGGTATATAACCAATCAAATGTCAGGTAATAAAAGTAGAAAATGAAAGTAACATTTTCATTGGTTGTCAATTCCAACACTTCAGATGTGTTTTGAGAAGTAATTTACCTCATGGTATTTAGAGAGGTCTACAGGCTAAATGGCTAAATGGAATTTCAATCAAATTTGTGAAAATGATAGGGATTGGTATGTAGTATGAGCTAATCTATATTTGGTGAGAGTGTCTCCAGTCGTTTTTCTGTAAATTACTTTCCCACCTTTTTTGATGGTGCGCTTCCCGGGGAGCGCCCCGGTACGCGAACTGGCGAGCGCCCCGGTACGCGAACCTTAAGCGTTACGGGAGTCCACCATTTTGTGTTTCGGTCGACTTAAGATACAAGATGGAGGGCAAATAATGTTCAGAATGGGTAGAAGGGGGCACGGTAGACTTATCTTGACCCCCTAGGTTTTCTGAGGGTGGCTGAGGAGGCTTATATGTGCGAAAAAAAACATTTTTTTTAAAAATTTCGCTAGGTTAGCTTCCGGTTCGCGTACCGGGTAGCGCCCCGGGGAGCGTACTTTGTTGAAAATTAGTGAAAAAAGTTAGAGAAAAATAATAATTGTGAGTGATCAGATGTAGGGTAGCTCTGAGAAGAGCTTTTGGGTTTATGGTACATTTAGGTACTTATAAGTAGGTACCAATGCACAGTCTTAAATTCAGAATGAAAACTCTGTTGCCCTCATCTGAGAAGTGAACTCCATCTCCTCTGTAGATATCTTGCATGTAGTAACACAAGTTATTGTTGTACACGGAGCCCATTCCATGGTCTCTCATGTAAGCTGAAACAGATTTGTTTACATGCTTCCTCGACTTCTCAATTTGTGGACAAAATTGGTTTGACCACCTCCATTTCTGTCTTTGGCATATATTTGAATATACCAAGGCAGTCTGAGGAAAAAGTGCCATTAATTGCTCAAAGGTGTCCTTTAAAAGCATTTCCAGACCTACCCCAGTCAAAGTGCCCAAATCATTACCTCCACAGTGCACAATTAACAGGTCAGGTTTTGGCAAATGCATAAAGGTTTTCACCAATGGTATCAATTGGTGACATTTTAATCCTCTGTGGCCAAACCACTTAATTTCCACATTTTGTAAATTGAGGTTAGGTAAATTTCTGTTCTCAGCATACCTCTGAGCCCAATAGATGTAACTATGTCCAACAATCCAGACAGAAAACATGGTGAGAGAAGGTTCTCCTGCAGTCAGATGAAGTGTGGCAATGAAATGGCAGTTGAAAAAATAAGAGTTTAAAATGAAAAAAACTGTGGAGTTTCTGTGTTAATGAAGCAGTAACAGTGATTGGTGGATTTTGATTGCTGAAAACAGAAAGTTAGGGTGCATGGATGAGTTCTTTGAAAGATGTATTTTGAGTGGTCAAGAAAAAATCATTAAATGAAAGAATGCACTGGATCTGCAGGTGCACTGAGAGTTCAGAGTTCAATTGCAACATTGTTGTGTGAACTTGCAAACACCAGAGGTCTTCCAAGAGGTGGTTGCTATGCAAAAAAAGCAGAGAGGGCAGAGGGGGGAAGGGTTTTGATTTGAAAAAAAGTGAGGGAAGAGTTTTGATTGAGTGACATGAGAGATATGTGTGAAGAATTACAGCATTTCTGTGCTTTTGATAGCTGCAGACTCTGGAGTGCATACCTTTTGCTCTGCTGAAGACAAATTGGTGTGTTTCTGAGACTGTTTTGAAACTCAAAGTATTTGCTAAGGTGAGAAAAGATTTCTTTAATTTAGATAGAGAATAGTGTGCTTTAAGGAGAAAATTATGAAGAAAGTTGTGTTTTTCAAATGTTGCTTTGTCTCAAGTGTTTTACAAATAGATTTTGTTTCTTTGAGAAATTGTAATTGGAGAAAATGTGAAGTATTAGTACTGACAGGGTTTTCATGTGCATAGGAGCTGTGGAGTGTTTTCAAATTATGACTTGAAAATCGTTTTTGAGGAAAAGGAATGGTTTTAAAATGTATGACAAGGACATAATGGTGTATGCTTCTTTATAAGGCAATTGAGTGTCTCTGATGTTATTTTTCCCATTTTAATGTAAGACCTTTCCCTGTGGAGCAAATTGCTTGTAAATATGCTCCCACCTGTGCATGGCAAATTTAGATTTTGAATGTTTGCGTTACATAGCCATGTTAAAAGTGACCCAAACATGCTGCAAAGGCAATCAAAAAACGCTTTCATGTGTCTTAAGGACATTTTAAGTCATTTCCCCATGTGGAGTGTTTTCAAATTATGATTTGAAAATCGTTTTTGGGGAAAAGGAATGGTTTTAAAATTTATGACAAGGACATAATGGTGTATGCTTCTTTATAAGGCAATTGAGTGTCTCTGATGTTATTTTTCCCATTTTAATGTAAGACCTTTCCCTGTGGAGCAAATTGCTTGTAAATATGCTCCCACCTGTGCATGGCAAATTTAGATTTTGAATGTTTGCGTTACATAGCCATGTTAAAAGTGACCCAAACATGCTGCAAAGGCAATCAAAAAACGCTTTCATGTGTCTTAAGGACATTTTAAGTCATTTCCCCATGTGGAGTGTTTTCAAATTATGATTTGAAAATCGTTTTTGGGGAAAAGGAATGGTTTTAAAATTTATGACAAGGACATAATGGTGTATGCTTCTTTATAAGGCAATTGAGTGTCTCTGATGTAATTTTTCCCATTTTAATGTAAGACCTTTCCCTGTGGAGCAAATTGCTTGTAAATATGGTCCCACCTGTGCATGGCAAATTTAGATTTTGAATGTTTGCGTTACATAGCCATGTTAAAAGTGACCCAAACATGCTGCAAAGGCAATCAAAAAACGCTTTCATGTGTCTTAAGGACATTTTAAGTCATTTCCCCATGTGGAGTGTTTTCAAATTATGATTTGAAAATCGTTTTTGGGGAAAAGGAATGGTTTTAAAATTTATGACAAGGACATAATGGTGTATGCTTCTTTATAAGGCATTTCAGTGTCTCTGATGTTATTTTTCCCATATTCCTTGTAAATATGCTCCCACCTGTGCATGGTAAATTTAGATTTTGACTGTTTGAGTTACATAGCCATGTTAAAAGTGACCCAAAAAAGTTGCAAAGGCTTTAAAAAAACACTTTCATGTGTCTTAAGGACATTTTAAGTCATTTCCCTGTGGGCAGTGTTTTCAAATTATGACTTGAAAATCGTTTTTGAGGTAAAGGAATGTTTTTAAAATTTATGTGCGCCATATGCCCCCAAATTTCTTTTTCAGGGGTGCAGCAGGGTGTTCTTGAGACACCCCTGCACCCTTGGAAAAATTCCTAATTTGCGATGAGCTAATTGCTAATCGCAAATTGCACCTTCATTCCTATGGGCCTCTTGGCCCATGGAAATGAATGGGTAATTTGCAATTAGCAATTTGCTCATCGCAAATTAGGAATGGTAAAGAATCGCTATTTATTCCTTAAAATTCGCTATTTAGGAAATGCAAAATAGTTTGATGATACATATGGCGGTTCATCTCTAACAGATTTATGATAGGTGTATGCCTCTTTTGCGCCACTGTGCGTCACTTTTGTGATGCAGCGGCGGTGCAAAAGATTTGCTATGAGGCGACAAAATTACAAATTGATGCATTTAGGCAGATGTGTCATGGTGTAAAAAAAACGTGCCACATGAAACCGATGCAGCAGTGATGCAAAAGATGCACCATGTTGCAAGACAGGCCTCACTTGGGGCCATATGTATCAAGCTAATTAGCGAATTTCGGCCTTTGCGAATGCTAATTAGACAAATGGTATGCATCAAACAAGTTTGATGCAAAATAAGGAATAGCAAAATTTGCTATTCCTTATTTTGCGATTGCACTGAAGGATTTGCAAATTTTGCGATTTTTTAAATGCAATGTATCAAACAAAAAATATGCAAAAAATGCCATTAAGGATTTGCAAATTACCACCAACTTCTAATTCTTTTCAAAAAGCTTTTTTTCCAAAAAACAAAAGGTGCCATATGACGCCCATACATGCCTTTAGGGCATGTATGTGCGCCATATGCCCCCAAATTTCTTTTTCAGGGGTGCAGCAGGGTGTTCTTGAGACACCCCTGCACCCTTGGAAAAATTCCTAATTTGCGATGAGCTAATTGCTAATCGCAAATTGCACCTTCATTCCTATGGGCCTCCTGGCCCATGGAAATGAATGGGTAATTTGCAATTAGCAATTTGCTCATCGCAAATTAGGAATGGTCAAGAATCGCTATTTATTCCTTAAAATTCGCTATTTAGGAAATGCAAAATAGTTTGATGATACATATGGCAGTTCATCTCTAACAAGATAAGAAGCTTAGGGATAGATTTATGATGACTGGCGCATCACCAGGGATGTGCCAGTCATCCTGCGCCGCTGTTCCGCCACCCATGGTGTGCTGCATTTACAATGCGGCGCACCATGGGGCAAAAACGGCACAGATGCGTGACGCATCTGTGCCGTAAAAGTGGCGCATTGCTGGAGTTGTATTGCAAGTGCGATGCAGCTCCAGCAAGGCTCAGGGGTGCTCCATCTCCACAATGCTGCGTCAAGACCTATGCCTGCTTCAAGCAGGCGCAGGGTTTTGACGCAGCTTTGTCCTATCTGATTGTAAATGCGGCACACCATGGGTGGCAGAGCAGCGGTGCACGTTAACTGGTGCATCCCTGGGGATGTGCCAGTTAACATAAATCTGCCCCTTTACATTTAAGTATGTGCAGGGGATACAGAGTCGGTGAGGCTTATCCAAGGTTAAGAAGAGATGAGTCCTGTTCACTGAAAAATTGGACATAGGCTTCACCTCCTCAGCATCTCTAGACATGGCTAAATAATAGGTGCAAAATGTTACTCTTGTTAAACAATTTTACTATTATAATCTCTGAGATTTGTCTCTTACTCTGCAACATCTCATTGTTGTTATCTTTCTTTAAAGATAAAGACAACATCAACATGAGCGACAATCAGCAATCAGTTGATTTCGACCTCATCATTGAACTCGTAATTGAAACATCAGTGGATGTTGATCCCTTTGATGATTTAAATCCTGAGGATGAAGAAGAACGTGATGAGGATGCAGATTTGTCAGAATTGTATGACATAGGATGGGAAGCTGACGTGCTTGAGCCTATGGAACTGTAAACATTTATTTTAAAAATTTATAATAAATAAAAAGTAAAAATGTAAACCGTTTAATTTAAAAATAAAGACACCTTCAAAAACAGGTTATTTGTAGTGTCTTCAATAAAATATTAAAATATGCTCATAAAATTAGATCAGATTCACATATAAAACAGCACAGGTAAAATGAATATAAATTCCATTTCTTTTCTGCTATTTCTGTATTCTAAATTTGCCAAGCACTAAAAAATCTTCTATGTAAAAATGTCAAGTAGTGTTTTAAGTTTTTGATTACTGTTATTGATTTACTGTTGGGTAATAGTGGTTAATAACATTTTTTAATATATTTTACCACAGATTCAACTGCAGATCATTTCAAGATTTCAGCATGCCAACCAAAGAAAGACTGAGAAAGGCTGCAAAACGTCAAAGACAGCAGGTCAATGAAAAAAAGCAGCAGTCCTCTAATAAAAAGATTTGTCAAGTCACCAAGAAAGCACCGGGTAAGAGTACAAAAACATTCATAAGAAATATCTGTAGTAAAAAAAATATTACTACAGAAAATGTTTCAGTCCAGAAAAAGAGAAGCAATTCAAACGGAAAGGAAAGGCCAATGAAAAATGTTACTGCTAGAGCAAGAGATAACTCTGTGCATGATAGTAGAAGGAAACAACAGTTTAGGGACATTCGTAAACTAATGTTCCGCAACAGGATAATTGGCAATTTGTTAAAAAATATTAAGAAAGGTCAACAGAAAGTGGTTTTTTATAAGAGAAAAAAATAGTTGAGAAAGTTATTGATCAGGCATTTGAAATTAAACGTAAGTTATTTATTTTGATAATCAATAGAATTAGGAAGCTAAACAAGGCAATTTATGATTTCAAAAGAAATAGTAGATGGAAGAGAATAGTTAATCGTAGTAATTTTTGTGAAGTTTTTTCTGGAGAATGGATGCATAGTTCAAGCTGTGAGGCATTTTTTAATGAGGAGAGTTATTTCCAGGATAATGATTTGGTGCATGCAGTTGACACCAGTGGTCGAGCTTATGAAGTGAAAGATGGTTGTCCAGTTGAAAAAGAAAAACTTGTGACAACAGAGGCAGAAGAGGTGTTAGGTAATGAGGTTTTAGGAAGACGTCCTAAGGGTCCTGTGTATACCTGGAAGTGTAGTAGTATTTGCAGTGTGCGACAGGATTCCATCAATTTGCTTTGTGATTTTGTACGGTCATTTAATAAGAAAAGTTTGAAGCAGAAAATGAAGTTGTTGCAAGAATTAGATCCTTGCAGAGTGAGAGAAGTGACAGGTTTGCATGGTCATTCACTGGCTTGTCTTTCCAGGAGAGTATGCCAGAGTGTTTTTCATCATTTCAGGATGCTAGCAGTGCATCATAATAAAGTGAGGAAATTAGTTAGAATGTTGTATTATGGTAAGAGTCCAGCAATTATGCTTAAACAATTATGCGCTGCTCTTTTGCATGGTTCTGAAATAGATGTGAAGAATATATGTGAAGAAATTGAGTTTTGTTACTTTGGAAGTAAAGAGGAGAATGTTGAAATTGACCAAGAAGAAGCGGGTAATGTGGAAGATAGTGTACAGGTTTCCAGTACAGATAATTTCCAGAGGGAAATTGCGACGTTTCAGGTGAAATCAAGTGAGAGGCCAAATTTCACTTGTGTGTGTTGTCGACACACTTATTATAAGAATCAGACTAAGTTAGTGGATTTATATGCAAAAAGTGAAAGGGAAAATAATAGTGAATGGAAGGATTTCACAACATACTTGATGGTAGAAAATTGTTTTGATTTGGGATTGGATCAACGTGTGTGTACTTATTGTTGTAACAAATTAAATCAAAACCAGATGCCTGCTAGAGCAGTTCATAATAATCTGGAATTGGTTGAGATTCCTTCTGAATTGAAGGATTTAAATACTTATGAATCCATTTTGATTCAAAGTATCCATCCCTTTCAGGCTATTGTAAGAATGGAGCCAAAGACAGGGAAATTGCCTCCATCAGATTTACAGAGAGGATTAAAGGGAAGAGTTGTTTATTTGCCTCTAGATTTGAAGAAAAACATTAACACAATTGGAGTAGAAAAAGTGGAAGAGGAACCTCTGGTTATCTTAGTTAATGGGGTTCCGACAAAGAATAAGAAAATATGGCAAGATTTAGTGGATGTTAGGAAAGTTAAAAAGGCAACATTCTATTTGAAAAAAAATAATAAATACTATAAGAATGTATATGTTGCAGAAGAGGAAGTAAGTGAGGAAGAGGATAGCGATTTGTGTGCTGGTCAAATTGAGAAAGTAGAACCCTCTACTAGTGAAGAAATATATGAACATTATAGTGTTCATCCTTTGCATTCCAAGGAAGTCATGGGGAATGCTATTGAGTTGTTTCAAATGAAACAAGCCAAAGGGATTCCCATTAGTGTTTGGGAGGAAAGTTTGGAAGCTCGGTGTTTCCCACAGCTTTTTCCAACAGGTCAGGGAGGAAGATATGATGAGCGACCTCATCAAATTCCTGCTTCTGAATACCGGACTTTGCGATTGTATGCAGGAGATGCTAGGTTTCGACAATGCATTCCCTATTTGTTTCATCTCCTATTTGAAAGCGATCTGTCTGGACTGTCATATGCAGTGAACCACATCTTGAAAAGTGGTATACACATGCAAAACATCTCGGCAAGTGACTTTATGGATAAAGTCAATGTCCAAGACAGTATTTTGGATTCTCACCTGATTAATCTCATGGCGTGTCAGCGTGGTACTAATGAGTACTGGTACCGTCGTCATGGTGATTTAAAATGTATGCTGAGGAACTTAGGAACTCCCACATGGTTCCTCACTCTGAGCTGTGCCGAGTATGGCTGGGAAGACTTACTTGAATTTCTACGAGAGGCAAATGGAAACATCGAAAACATCGAATTCAAGACACCCGGAGAACTGTGCTCTTTGGATCCAGTCAATGTATGTAGGTACTTCAATCATAGATTTGAAGCTATGATGTCTTTCATCATGAATAAGAAGACTCCACCTCTTGGAGAGGTGTTGGATTTCTTCTGGAGAAAGGAGTACCAAGCAAGAGGTGCTCCTCATATACATATGTTGCTGTGGATCAAGGATGCACCTACATTTGGAACGGATCTAGAAGACTCAGTGATGAGTTTCATACAACAGTATTCTACGTGTGCTGTTCCAAACACAAAGGAGAAGAAAAGCCTAAGAGAAAAAGTTCTACGTTTCCAAAGCCATCGATGTGGAAAGTACTGTCGTCGTAAACTCCGAAACAAAGACAAGTTCTACACCAAATGTCGTTTCGGCTTTCCACGACCGGTGATTTCTAAAGGAAGAGTAAACAGTTTGATGTCTTCGCTGCGACATAATGTGATGAAGAAATCACCTAAAAACACATACAATTTGAAGAGGAACGAAGAGTCTAAGTACATCAACGACTACAACCCGGTGATTTTGTCCATGTGGAATGCTAACATGGATATACAGTTTGTGGCTGATAACTGTATGGCTGTGGCTCGGTATGTGACATCTTACATCACCAAAAAAGAGAAGACAGAATTGAAGGATATGTGGGAGGACATTTCCCATGAAAAGAGCCTCAGCAAGAAGTTGTACAGTTTCAGTCTGAAGATGTTGTCGCATCGAGAAATCGGAGCTTACGAATGTTCTGACCGGTTGCCTTCAGCAAGTCTCTATGCCAAGTCCAGGAGTATCGTTTGGGCGAGTCTTGGTCTTGCTGCAACGCGTAATCGAGTTCTCAAACCTGTGCGGGAAATTGAGTATTTGGCGGAAAAGGAGCTAAACAGTACCGACATTTTGAAGACCAACATGTTGGATACATATTATCCAAATCGAAGCAGTCACCTTGAGAATGTTTGTCTGTATGAGGTTCTTCAAAATTACATATTCAAGAGGAACATCAAAGAAGATACTGAGAAAGGAGTGTATGCTGTAATAGGAAGTGAGGGATGTCTGGTCAAGCAAAGAAAATGCCACTTGGTAAACCATCGAAAATTGAGTGGCGAATCTCCTGAAAAAAGGAGTTTTTCTATTTAGCACTTTTGCAACTTTTCAAGCCTTGGCGTGCAGAAGAGGAACTGCTTGGAGATTTCCTCTGTTACGAAGACTCTTTCAATTCTGCCAAGGAGACCATAGAATGTCCTGCTTTTCCCAAATATGTAGAAATGTTGAATGCGGAAATTGAGCAGGAAGCAACGATTGCAGCCGAGATTGCCAGAGACAGTTCTCAGGACAGTCAGAGTTCTGCTTCATTGAGTCAGGATCCACTAGGAGGACCTGTTATCGAAAATGAAGCTGCCACTGCTATGAATGAAGTGGAAAGAGCCATGGCACATGCTCAGGAGGATGCGGTTAACTTAGAAGAGTTGGAAAGACAACTCAACGTTGAGCAGAGGAAAATATATGACGAAGTTACCATGCAAATTGATCATGGATTAAGTCATGACAAGAAAGAGTACTCATGTACGTCGTTGAAGCCTGTCCGACTGTACGTGAGTGGAGAAGCGGGAACTGGAAAAAGTTTCCGTATTAAAGCAATTTCATGTTATTTGCAGGAAAGGACAGAGTCATCGCTGTCTTGTGTTGTCACTGCTCCAACTGGACTTGCAGCACATAACATTAAAGGGATTACTTTACATCGTTTACTGATGCTGTCAGTGGAGCATGACAACAAATTACAATATCACAAGCTATCTGGAGATGCTTGTTGTGAAGTTTCAAGAATCTTGAGGAAAATGAAACTTCTTATCATTGACTAAGTAAGCATGGTTTCCAATGTCATGCTTGCCTTTGTGCATTTGAGAATGCAAGAAGTTCTCAAAACAGAGTATGATGTGTTATTTGGTGGCAAACACATCATTGTTTTCGGAGATCTTCTGCAGCTGACACCAGTGAAAGGGCAACCTGTGTTCAAAATGCTCACGCATGAAGATACCAGGAAGTGCCTAGGGAGCATTGGCAACGTCAATATATGGTTAAACTTCAATTATGCTGAACTGCATGAAAATATGCGTCAGGCGAAGGATGAAGTTTACAAGACTATTCTACAAGATGTTAGAATTGGAAAAGTGACCGAGCATGGGAAAGAAGCTTTACATGCACGATTACTGTCAAATTTATATCCAGAACAAGATGTTGTGCCTGAGAATATTTTTCAGAAAATTACTGAGAAGAAATCTGGAATATGTTTGATGCCAACTCTTGCAGAATGTGCCAAATTCAACAACAAAATGTTGCATTTAGAAAAGCAAGAGATTGTGAAACTGGAAGCTATTGACAGAGTAGAGCATATGGGATCAACAATTATTTTGTCTGAGAATTTGAAAACAAAATTGGATTCATTAAAGAAGACTATATCTAAAACTGCAGGTTTTGAAAAGACTCTGAATGTGTGCTTGAACTGCCGTATAATTTTAAGAAGGAATTTACATGTTGAAAGAGGTCTGGTAAATGGATCAATGGGTAATGTTGTTGATTTTGTAAAATACAGAAATAGAGATGGAATTGAATTTTTAAAAATTAAATTTGATGGCATTGAGGAAGTACAGCTAATTGGTCGTTGTTCTGCTAGATTTTTGCTTGTAAAAGACTTATATGTTCGCCGTAAGCAGTTTCCTGTTTGCTTGGCATATGCGGTGACAATCCATAAATCGCAAGGTTTAAGTGTAGACAGTGCATTGGTGAATATTGGCAGTTCTGTGTTCAAGGAGGGTATGGCATATGTGGCATTGTCACGAGTTAGAACTTTATCGGGATTGTACTTGATTGAGTGTGATGTCACAAACATTTGTGCGGATCTAGATTGTGTTAAGGAATACAATAGGTTAAGAAGAGAGTATGCGCCACATTTGCCTCAGTATCCTTTGTTTGAGAAATGTGTGGTAGGCCGGAAACGAAGAAATGTGACCAATACTGGGGAGGTTGTAGCAAAAAGACGAAAAGTCGATGAACCTGAAATTATAAGCAGAAACAAAAAGGATTCTGTTGAAGATGTTGTTGGTTTTCAATTTGAAAACAGTTCTGGTGTCAACTGCTATGCTAATGTAGTGGTTAATGTTTTGTTTTCTCTAGAAAATGTAAAAGAAGAGATTGTGGTCAATTCTGATCAAAGATTTTGCAGTTTGTTAAATTCTGTGTTAGAGAAATGTAGCACTGATAGAACAAAAATAGAAAGTGTGTCTGAAATTCGAAATCTGTTAGACAGATGTTCAGGCCAAACACAATTCTCTCAAAATATTCAGCAAGATTGTCAGGAGTTTTTAATGTATATGCTTGATGTATTGCATGCTGAAGGTGTAGATGTAGATCACCTGTTTGGGCTTTCTTATCAATGGCAGCATGACTGCGAGAACTGTAGGGTATCAAGTACTACTAGTGTAGACTCAGAAAGATTTATATATTTAACTTTGCCAGACAGTAAATCAGTCTCTTTTAATAAACTAGTAAAAGCAGCTGATCACAACATGGAGTGTAGCCAATGTAAATCTGAAATGATGTCCACATTATTTATACGAACATATGGCCAGTATGTTATTTTAATGTTCCAACGATGTAGGCCTGATGGAACAAAATTGACAACTTTAATTAAAAATTTTGTGGCTTCACAGTTGTCAATATCAGGAAGGACTTTTGTAACTGCAGCAATTATATATCATGACGGTCCTTTAATAACATCAGGACATTACACAGCTTATTTAAAGTCTAGAAATGGCTGGTCATTCTGCAATGATTCTGTTTTAATTTTCAAAAAAAAATTGCCGTATGACCTTAAAAACTCTTACCTGGTGTTTTTAAAACCAAAATTTTAGGGAAAGAATCTCGGGATGTGCTCTGAGGAATTTCAAGAAGTTCTAATGGCTCCTACACGATTTGGCCTTGAGGATAAGTGTAGTACAGAGACATAACTTCTTACCATAACACTGGACGTCATGGAGAAATAGGTGCACTTTGAATGAGTTCAGAAAAACTGTTTCTTTTTATAAGCTAATTGAAGCAGCCAATCAAAACATGGAGTAGAGGGAATGTAAGTCTGCAATGCTGTCTACTGTTTTACATTGCTTTGTGATTAAAAGTGATGTAGAGAATTAAATAATTGTAGTAGTCATAGAGGTAGTGTAAGTCTGCTTCATAGTAAGTAGTATCAGTGTCATAGGAAATGTAGAACATGACTGAGCAAGAAGGGGAAGATATTAGTAATCCAGGATTGTGAAAATGATCTTCAACATTTTAATTCTGAAAGTTGCGGAAATACAACATGACGGGATTGGCTTACAAGAATTCCAAGAGTTATAAATGGCTCTGACACGATTTGGCCTTGTGGAAACGTGTGGTAGAGAGCGAGAAGTCATTTATTGTATGTAACATATTTTTCAAAACGATGGAGGTTTTCTTTCAGAAAGTGGCGGGCTGAAAGTAATAACAGCACAACAGAGTGTAAGCTGTTCATAGGACATCCTTCGACGTCATGGAAAGTAAGTTAACTTTAAGGAGTTCTGAATTCTGATTTGTTATGTTGTATGGGTTTTTTAAACACAATCATTTTGATTGTGTTTTTTTTTCCCCGCTGTTATATGATGAATACCTTCAAGTCACTGTTTTTAGTGAAATTTGATACATTCTGAGAACAGCAAAAATAAACCATTTAACATGTATAATTAATTCTGTACTGTTTGCATTTATGATGTACATGTAGAACTGTGTAGGAGGCATGGAGAAGGTGAGGCTTCTGTAAGTGTCAAAGTTGTTGCATACAGTGCTCATATTCTACGTAGTCTTTCATATGATAGACTACATTTCCACAATGAGATACCTAAGCAAAGGAAACACAGGTGATATGATTGTGGAATGAGCAAAAAAAATTGCACGTTTTTCAATTATATTACCTGTGTTTCCTAACATTACACATCACATTGTGTCGATGAGGTTTAGGCCTGTTCCTGGAGACAGAGGAGGTCTGACATTTGTTCAAGAGTGCAGTGGACATGACACACTTGGTTGGTAGGCCTGCACATGTATTTTCTCCTCTGTATTCTTCAACAAACCTAAATTTCATCTGCAACTCTGAGTAGGACTTACCTGAAACAAATCTGTGAATAGGTCACAGCTTATCGGCATCTTGAAACAATGATTTAAAATGTTAGGGTCAGATTTATGATGGCTGTGCGCCTCTTTTGCTCCGCTGTGGGTCACTTTTGTGTAAAAGATGCACCATGTTGCAAGATAGGTTTCAGTTCATCTCCAGCAAGATACCATCAGTTTAAAATGTATATAATTAGCACTGTGTAGGGGGCATGCAGAAGCTGAAGCTTTTCTAAGTGTCAAAATTGTTGTATACACTGCTCAACTTCTGTGTACTGTTTGATATGCTAGACTCCATCTGCACTATGAGATACCTAAGCAAAGGCAACACAGGTGATGTGATTGTGAAATGAGGAAAATAAACTCCACATTTTTCAATTACATCACCTGTGTTTCCTAATTTTACGAATGACATTGTGCAGATGAAGTTTAGGTCTGTCCACGGACACAGAAGAGGTCTGGCCTTTGTTCAAGAGTGAAGTGGACATGACTTACTTCATTAGTAGGCCTTCACATGTATTATCTCCTCTGTATTTTTCAACAAATGTAAATTTGATCTGCAACCCTGAGAAGGACTCACCTTAAACAAACCTCTGGATAGGCCACACCTTATTGTCATCCTGAATCAATGATTTAACATGTTAGGGACAGATTTATGATAGGTGTATGCCTCTTTTGCGCCACTGTGCGTCACTTTTGTGACGCAGTGGCGGTTGAAAAGATTTGCTATGAGGCAACAAAATTATAAAATGATGCATCTAGGCAGATGTGTCATGCTCTAAAAAAACAATGCCACATGAAACCGATGCAGCAGTCATGCAAAAGATGCACCATGTTGCAAGATAGGACTCACTTCATCTGCATCAAGATACTGTTAGTTTAAAATGTATATTTTTAGGACTGCGTAGAGGCATGGAGAAGCAGAGGCTTCTGTAAGTGTCAAAGTTGTTCAAAAACTGTTTGTCCTTCTATTTTTTCCCTTGTCTTTTCTAATTTATTAAAAACATGTTTTAATATTTTTCAAATGTTTGTTCTCTCTTTCACAGATTGAAAGTATAAAAATAACAAATGACTAACTTAACGACAATTATAAGGTAAATGTTTTGTACTCTTTTCGTTATATTTCTATCACATTTAACTTCTATTAGTTCCATTGCTTCATTTCTTTAAGCATCACTTTCCTGCCTTTGCTACTTCCCTCATTCCTTTCTCTATTACTTAATTACTCTACTCCTTCCACTATTTTTCTTAGTCCCTCTCTTCTCATACTTCTTCACTCTTGGTCACTCACTCTGTCTCTAATACTGTCACTGTTTCTGACTGATCAAATTTTTTTTTAAAAAAAAGAACAGTAAGTATAAGGGAAGGAAACAGACAGTTATGTTAAAAGAAAGACAGCTATAGGGAGTAAACTAGGGATACTGTTACCCGCAATCCTCTGCTGATGATGTCACTGACCATGTCATGAATGATGTAATATGTGACATCATCAGCAGTGGATTGCGGGTAACAGTATCTCTAGTTTACTCCCCTATAGCTGTCTTTCTTTTAACATAACTGTCTGTTTCCTTCCCTTATACTTACTGTTCTTTTTTTTAAAAACATTTTTTTGGTTCGCTCCCGGTTCGCGTACCGGCGAGCGAACCGGGAAGCGAACCAAGAGAAATAGAGGTTGGCAGAGTTCCAAATATTCTACCAATTTTTTTATAACGGGGAGGTAGTTCTGAAAAGAACTTTTTTTAATTGTTTTTGTTGTTTTATATTTTTTTTATTATTTTTCTGAACATTTTTTTACTTTTTTTGTATTTTCTGAACGGTTTTATATTTTTTTTGGTTTTTGATGGAGGGGAAACAACAAAAAACAGGCATTGAAAAGGGCTCAACAGGAGCAAAAAAAAAAATTACTGTCTGTGGCGGTTAGGGCAATTGTGATTGTTATAAGCTAGGTTAATTAAATTAATGCTCATGTTACCACAAGACAGCAATGCACCGCAGTACATACAAGTAAATTTCATATGTGCAAAATTCTCCTGAATGTTTGGCACGGTTTCCCGTGCCTCTGCTCCTGTCAACGATATTAGTGATGTTGACCTGGCCACAGGAGTTGTTGTTGGGTTATCTTGCATGTCACGTATCTCCGTCTGGCTGTAGTTCAATGGATGCCACCTGGTCATGTGACGATGCATTGTATAGTTTCCGTAGCTATATTTTTTATCAGTGCCTCTAGATAACCGGTCTTTACAAATCAGGCAGGTGACATACCTAGCATTTACTTTTTTTTGCCCTCGAGGGAGTGAAAAAAACTGCCAAATAAAGCTGGATTTCCGACGGGAAACCCGGGGCACCTCCTGTAAGAACTGTGGTCCTTCGGTCTCCTCTTCCTCTAGTTCATCCTCTTCCTCCTCTGTCTGGCTGATAAACTGGGGAGGTGGTCCTCTCTTCCCATGAGGAGGTGGAGGTGGTGGTGGGTGTGCACCAGCTGAAGCAACTATTGAAGCCATTGCTCAACTATCAAAAATGGTCTTCCTCTCACAAAGATGAAAGTCAGAGTGAGGAAAGAAGGAGGGGTTTTCATCATTTGGGATAAACAATAGTTCTAAACCAATGAAAAGTGTTATTTTTAGGTCACCTGACCTAGCCTTACATCATTATGAAACCAAAAGTGAAATGAACCAATGAAAAGTTTTATCAACAAGTCACATGACCTCTTACGCTTAAGTTACGTGCTGCGGAACGCGCCCCGGATCGCTTCCGGTTTGCTGCGCTTCGCGCCTCGGTTCGCGCTCCGGAGCGCTTCCGGGTGCGCTAACGCGGCGCGTCATAAGACGCATTACGCGGCAACGCGATACGTCGCGCTTTCGCGACGCGCCGCGGATCGCTTCCGGGGAGCTGCGCTTCGCGTCTCAGTTCGCGTACCGGAGCACTTCCGGGTGCGCTAACGCAGCGCGTCATAAGACGCATTACGCGACAACGTGATACGTCGCGCTTCCGCGACGCGTCACGATGTTGATTTCTAACGCGGCAGTTGCGCTAACGGAACGTTTACCGGTTCGCGGACTGGCTCGCGGCATCAAGATGAGCTAACTGGAAGCTTCCCGGTTCGCGAACCGGGAGCGAACAAAAAAAAAGTTAAAAAAAAAAATTTATTAATAAACATATAAAATATATTTTTGGATTTAAAGAAGAATACATTTTACAGCTACAGATATTAGCTTTTAAAAAACCAATGAAATTCACTGAAAAAACCATAGGTTATAGACCATATATAGTTAGGAATTAGCATTTACAAAACCTTGAAAATTCACTGAAAAAACCATAGGTTATAGACCATATATAGTTAGGAATTAGCATTTAAAAAACCTTATTTTACTCACACAAAACCATTGAAATTCCATATATAGTTAGTTGTACTAACTATATATCGCGCACCCGCAATCCACTGCTGATGATGTCACATATTACATCATTCATGACATGGTCAGTGACATCACTGATGACATCACTGATGACATCTCAAATGACATCACTGATGACATCACTGATGACATCTCAAATGACATCACTGATGACATCACTGATGACATCACTGATGACTACATTCAGTGACTGTATAATTCTGTAAAGTTAAAATATGTCTTACATATTGAAGAATGAGTGGATGTATAAGTGTCTTGATGAAGGATTTAGTAGGGGCATGACTGACTGTATGAGTGACTGATTAAATGTGTCTCACTGAGTGCATGGGTTAGTGACTAAACTGTCTTAATTTGTGCATCATTATGTCTGTTGTTCTGTAAACTGCTGCATGTGTTGATCAGTAGCTATATGATTAACTGTATGGGTTATTGATTGGTTGCCCAAGCATTTGTATGGGAGACTGAGTGTGTGTGTGGGTGGCTGGGAGGTGTATGACTCTTTGCATAGATGTGTGAGCAGTTGATTGACTAGATGTATGGGTTCAAAAGTGCATGTGGAAACAGCTGTATGGGCGGTTGACTGTGTGCATGAGTGTATTGGTGAGTGAATGGATATCTCAGTGCTACATGTTAAAGTAAGTATATATGTAAAATACAGTACATGTGAGAGTTGACATATATAAATAACTGTGCATAAGAGCCAGTGAATGTGTGAGTGGCTGTATGGATCATTGTGAACTTGTATCCAGGATTGTATAAGTCAGTAAATATGTTTTAGTATATGTTTGAATAAGTAAGGTGTGTATAACTGTATAGTTGAGGAAATGGAGGTGTGATTGATTCTTTGCATGACTGACTAAGTGTCTGAGTAACTCCATGGATGAGTGACAGTCTATGAGTGTCTGTTTACACTGAGTGTATCTAAGGTTATATTAGAGTCTGAAGAGGTTCATCGTATTATCACATGAATGATGTCATCAGTGATGTGATCAGTAATGTCAAATGAGATGTCATCAGTGATGTCATCAGTGATGTCATTTGAGATGTCATCAGTGATGTCATCAGTGATGTCATTTGAGATGTCATCAGTGATGTCATCAGTGATGTCATTTGAGATGTCATCAGTGATGTCATCAGTGATGTCACTGACCATGTCATGAATGATGTAATATGTGACATCATCAGCAGTGGATTGCGGGTGCGCGATATATAGTTAGTACAACTAACTATATATGGAATTTCAATGGTTTTGTGTGAGTAAAATAAGGTTTTTTTAAATGCTAATTCCTAACTATATATGGTCTATAACCTATGGTTTTTTCAGTGAATATATATATATATATATTCTGGCTCCAGTTTGCACCGTAGCGAGGGTCACTCTTTGTGTCGGGTGCCGCAAGAACGCGTCGGTGCGTCGCGTTTCAAAATTACAGCTCCAGTCCTTTTAAACCTATACCCAGCCGGGTCAGGAACAAAGACACAGCACTCCCGGGCTCAATTTAAACAGCGGAGGTATTTTATTCAGGCAAACGCGTTTCGGGACAGCGTCCCTTCGTCAGTGGTTCAACAATGGCTCACGCATTTTCATGTTTTTAAATGAGACGCCAGAATTAGTGATAAACATTGAAAACGGACTAGAGCGTCCACAATAACATAGCGCCATCTTAGACTGGTTTCAATCCATGTTTTCGGCATGATAAATCACAGTGTTTGTTAATATTTACATTTAAACATTTTGCCGTGTATCGGCCAGTGCACGAAAAAGCCCATTTTCATATTTTCATTCGTGTAAGGGAATTTACTCTTACGATAGGGATTTGTGGTGTGGATTGTTCAATAGTCTCAATGACAATCATGGCCCATCGACCTTGATACAGTTTCAACTGGAATTTACCTCAGATTAAATCTTGCCATGTATCGGCAATGGCAGCCTTCATGGCTGCATACATTCACACTACTTCCCCGAGTATTACCCGAACAATTATATCTGAATCAAGTTATTGCATGATAAATGTCTCATTTTCATATACTTCCCACCACCCATCTCAACTGTTCAATCCTTAACGTGTATACATTCATTTCACATCTTCTAAATTGTTTCAGTTCATATATTCTCTTATCACAGTTTCTTAATCCAGAAATTATTCCAACTTTCACGTACTTTTACAGTTCATATCTCCCCTTATCCAAGGTGAGTTGCCATCTCCTTGCCCATGTTCAGGCCCCCTGGTGCCTTTGTTTCTAAATCAATAATGTAACGCGATTCAAGCCTTCTGAGGGTCTGCAATCTATTGCCTCCCCTGATGTTTTCCGGTACACAATCTAAGCAAAAAAATCTAAGTAGATCTCTATTACTATTGTGCTTGATCGCAAAGTGTCTAGCGACAGGGTATGTAAAGTCCTTGTTCATAATCGCTCTCATATGTTCTAAGATTCTTAATTTTACAGAATTGATGGTGCTGCCGATATATTTCAGTTGGCAAGGGCACTGTAAACAGTAAACTACATGATCCGTCTGACAGGTCATGAATTTGCTGATTTTCTTTTCACCTCGACAGCCTCTTATTTTGTAGGTGAGTGTGCGTTTGCTGAAGGCACACGCTTTGCACTTCCCGCATGGAAAGAAACCTTTAGCTTCCTTCAACGTACCTTTGGTGTTTCGTATAGGTTCTAAATGGCTGTGGACCATGTGGTCCCTTAGGGATCTTGCCTTCCTAAAAGTAAATTGAGGGGTGACAGGTATATCCGACCCCACAATATGATCTGTTTTAAGGATGTGCCAATGTTTCGACATGATTGTCCTTAGTATAAAGGAATTCTCTGAGTAAGTTGTTACCATGCGAAACTTCCCTTCCACTTTGGGCCTTTCTTTCTTTTGGCACAGTGCATCGCGTGGCAGGGCCTTAACACGATTAAGGGTGTCCTGTAAAAGTTTTGGTCTATAACCCCTTTCCTCAAACCTGTCCATACTGTTTCTGACTGCTAGATCAAAGTCCTCCTCATGGGTGCAGTTTCGTTTCAATCTAAGAAACTCCCCATAGGGGATACTATTGATCAGTTTACGGGGGTGACTACTGGTGGCAAACAGCACACTATTCCCGGCTGTTGGTTTCCGATACAGGGAAGTAGATATTTTTCCACCCTTTATGGATACCTGTAGATCCAAGTAGTTGACTTGTGATTTATTGATATCTCCCGTAAATCTAAGATTGCAGTCATTATGGTTTAACAACCCAATATACTCTCGTGCTTCGTCTATGGACCCATCCCATACCAGGAACAGGTCGTCAATGTACCTGTGCCAGGTCACCACTTTGTTGTTCCATATGGCTTTATCTGGACCCCAGGCTTCCTGCTCCTCCCACCAGCCCACGAATAAATTCGCGTAGCTGGGGGCGAAGCAGGAACCCATCGCCGTGCCCGACCTCTGTCTGTATAGGGTATCCTGGAAAAGGAAAATGTTGTTATGTAAACAAAAATCCACTAGTTCAAGTATCATCTTGTTATGCATTGCAAATTTTAGTGATCTTTTTCCCAAAAAATATTCAATTGCTTTCATTCCCTGACCATGCTCTATGCACGTATATAGACTTGTTATGTCCATTGTTATCATTACATAGGAGGGTTGCCATATCAGACTTTCAATCTTCTCAATGAAGTCTGTCGTGTCTCGGATATAAGACTTAAGTTCCAAAACAAATTCGAAGAGATAGAGGTTTAAAAACTTTGAAAGGTTTTCTGTTAAACCTCCTATAGAGGAGATAATGGGTCGTCCTGGTGGTTTATTCATATTTTTATGGACCTTAGGTAGGTGGTAAAAGGTTGGTATGGTGGGGTTGGTGGTCTTCAAGAATAGGTACTCCTCTAAGTCAAGCATTTGTTTGCCATGCCATTTTTTCAAAAGTTCATGGAGAATTACAATGCTTGTTAGATATTCTTTTTTATCAATTTGAGTGTAACAGTTAGTGTCTTGTAGCTGACGTTTTGCTTCCTCAATGTAGTCGTCGCGTGACATGATGACAACATTTCCTCCTTTGTCGGAGGGTTTGCAAATTATGGTCTTATCTTCCGCCAATGTTTTTATTGCTGTTCTCTGATCCTTCGTGATGTTAAATGTATTGGGTCCACTATTTATGGTTCTCATGGCCATCAGATCCCTGATGACCGCCTCAGAGAATATGTCAATGGCATCCGTTGCAGTTTGAGGTACAAATTTCGATGATAGCTTAAGTCCACTAGTTGGAGCCTCTTGTTCAACGTCAACATTTACTAGTCTCTGTGTGAGAGAGTTGTCAGAAATGTTTTCATCGTGTTCATTGCCCTCTCGCAAATTTTCCAGGAGTTCACATGTGGTTAAGTCATTTACACTCAACAAATCGGTTCCCTTCTTGTTGCCCCGTAGGTACTTCATCTCTTTGGCTGTTGGTTTCACCTTAAAGTATTTGTGCAGCTTGATCTTCCTGACAAATTTATAGAGATCGATCCTCTTTTGTGTGTATTCCATTTGCGTGTTCGGGCAGAACGTCAATCCCAGTTTTAAGACTGATTCCTCACTCAAGGATAGAGCTCTATTTGACAGGTTGACAATCGTTAGGGAATCATTTTGTGTTACCATCTTTGGCCTCTCTTGCTTCTTGTTGTCCGCGAGGTTGTATCGGCCTTTCCTCTGCCCCTTCCTCTTCCAGCCACCTCTTCTTGTTTGTCTGCCTCCTCCGGTGGTTTGTTTTTTCCACCCCTTAGCCAGCTGTGTCGAATGACTTTGAATTCCTGGTGAAAAGGAGTCTTCTTTTGTGGAGTAGGTGGGTTTGTTGTTTCATCCCCAGAGGCTTCACTCAGATTAATGTCTGATTCCGATGTTTCGACTCTAGATTCAGGTGGCTTCTGATCTTTCTTGGCCAGTTCTTTTCGTGGCTGATCATATTTTTAGCAAAGGTGAGTACTCTGCCCATGGCATAGTCCCGCTCATCCCGATCGAATTTTTCCTGCTTTCTCATTTTGATTTTTAGTTCGTATTTTTGCAGTCTTTTTTTCATGGATGCTCGGAGTCGTTCTTGTTCTTCCTTGTCGGTGTTTTTCTGTAGTTCTTCCTCCATTACTTCTATTTCCTTGACCGTCCTATCCCGGTCACTCCATGCAAATTGCACCAGGATTTCAAGCATTCCTTTGCAGGATAAGGCAATGTGGGCAGCCCAGGCTTCCAGTAGGAGCGGATCGGGATTTTCATAGGCAGGTATGGTAAATATTCGTAATCCCCTAGGTACACGTTGCACTTCAATATACCCTTGGAGTGATGTACCCTCCCACCACTTCCTCAGTTCTCTTTCGTAAAGTTTTTCTAGCTTCTGGAACTGTGTGGCCAGGATGTTTGTGTCTTCCGTACTGGCCTTCGGTGGTGGTTTGGTAATGTCCGGATTTTTATTTTTAAACATGTCCCCAGCTGCATCCCTGCGTTCACTCATGTTGAACAATCCACACCACAAATCCCTATCGTAAGAGTAAATTCCCTTACACAAATGAAAATATGAAAACGGGCTTTTTCGTGCACTGGCCGATACACGGCAAAATGTTTAAATGTAAATATTAACAAACACTGTGATTTATCATGCCGAAAACATGGATTGAAACCAGTCTAAGATGGCGCTATGTTATTGTGGACGCTCTAGTCCGTTTTCAATGTTTATCACTAATTCTGGCGTCTCATTTAAAAACATGAAACTGCGTGAGCCATTGTTGAACCACTGACGAAGTGACGCTGTCCCGAAACGCGTTTGCCTGAATAAAATACCTCCGCTGTTTAAATTGAGCCCGGGAGTGCTGTGTCTTTGTTCCTGACCCGGCTGGGTATAGGTTTAAAAGGACTGGAGCTGTAATTTTGAAACGCGACGCACCGACGCGTTCTTGCGGCACCCGACACAAAGAGTGACCCTCGCTACGGTGCAAACTGGAGCCAGAATCTTTTTACGGGGGTGCACCACCGACATCCACGAACGAGGAGTAAAAGAAGTAATTCTCCGGAGTCCGTTGGATTTGATTTGGGAAAACAGGATTTATTAACCGGAACTTTGAAAAAACGCGTGAGGACAAAAAGAGAGATTGACAAAGGAAGGGAAACTCCGCGATGTGAAGCGGTAAGCCACAATTCTCATATCTCTCTAAACCTGACCCGGTATCCCAAAATTGTTAATTATTTGGAGGTGTGTCGAGGGCTCAATCTATAATACCAGCAAAGGAGGGGGCAGGCGAGGGTCCGGGATCGGACCACCTGACCAACATAAAGCTGCAAAATGTTCAACATGAGTGAACGCAGGGATGCAGCTGGGGACATGTTTAAAAATAAAAATCCAGACATTACCAAACCACCACCGAAGGCCAGTACGGAAGACACAAACATCCTGGCCACACAGTTCCAGAAGCTAGAAAAACTTTACGAAAGAGAACTGAGGAAGTGGTGGGAGGGTACATCACTCCAAGGGTATATTGAAGTGCAACGTGTACCTAGGGGATTACGAATATTTACCATACCTGCCTATGAAAATCCCGATCCGCTCCTACTGGAAGCCTGGGCTGCCCACATTGCCTTATCCTGCAAAGGAATGCTTGAAATCCTGGTGCAATTTGCATGGAGTGACCGGGATAGGACGGTCAAGGAAATAGAAGTAATGGAGGAAGAACTACAGAAAAACACCGACAAGGAAGAACAAGAACGACTCCGAGCATCCATGAAAAAAAGACTGCAAAAATACGAACTAAAAATCAAAATGAGAAAGCAGGAAAAATTCGATCGGGATGAGCGGGACTATGCCATGGGCAGAGTACTCACCTTTGCTAAAAAATATGATCAGCCACGAAAAGAACTGGCCAAGAAAGATCAGAAGCCACCTGAATCTAGAGTCGAAACATCGGAATCAGACATTAATCTGAGTGAAGCCTCTGGGGATGAAACAACAAACCCACCTACTCCACAAAAGAAGACTCCTTTTCACCAGGAATTCAAAGTCATTCGACACAGCTGGCTAAGGGGTGGAAAACACAAACCACCGGAGGAGGCAGACAAACAAGAAGAGGTGTCTGGAAGAGGAAGGGGCAGAGGAAAGGCCGATACAACCTCGCGGACAACAAGAAGCAAGAGAGGCCAAAGATGGTAACACAAAATGATTCCCTAACGATTGTCAACCTGTCAAATAGAGCTCTATCCTTGAGTGAGGAATCAGTCTTAAAACTGGGATTGACCTTCTGCCCGAACACGCAGATGGAATACACACAAACGAGGATCGATCTCTATAAATTTGTCAGGAAGATCAAGCTGCACAAATACTTTAAGGTGAAACCAACAGCCAAAGAGATGAAGTACCTACGGGGCAACAAGAAGGGAACCGATTTGTTGAGTGTAAATGACTTAACCACATGTGAACTCCTGGAAAATTTGCGAGAGGGCAATGAACACGATGAAAACATTTCTGACAACTCTCTCACACAGAGACTAGTAAATGTTGACGTTGAACAAGAGGCTCCAACTAGTGGACTTAAGCTATCATCGAAATTTGTACCTCAAACTGCAACGGATGCCATTGACATATTCTCTGAGGCGGTCATCAGGGATCTGATGGCCATGAGAACCATAAATAGTGGACCCAATAAATTTAACATCACGAAGGATCAGAGAACAGCAATAAAAACATTGGCGGAAGATAAGACCATAATTTGCAAACCCTCCGACAAAGGAGGAAATGTTGTCATCATGTCACGCGACGACTACATTGAGGAAGCAAAACGTCAGCTACAAGACACTAACTGTTACACTCAAATTGATAAAAAAGAATATCTAACAAGCATTGTAATTCTCCATGAACTTTTGAAAAAATGGCATGGCAAACAAATGCTTGACTTAGAGGAGTACCTATTCTTGAAGACCACCAACCCCACCATACCAACCTTTTACCACCTACCTAAGGTCCATAAAAATATGAATAAACCACCAGGACGACCCATTATCTCCTCTATAGGAGGTTTAACAGAAAACCTTTCAAAGTTTTTAAACCTCTATCTCTTCGAATTTGTTTTGGAACTTAAGTCTTATATCCGAGACACGACAGACTTCATTGAGAAGATTGAAAGTCTGATATGGCAACCCTCCTATGTAATGATAACATTGGACATAACAAGTCTATATACGTGCATAGAGCATGGTCAGGGAATGAAAGCAATTGAATATTTTTTGGGAAAAAGATCACTAAAATTTGCAATGCATAACAAGATGATACTTGAACTAGTGGATTTTTGTTTACATAACAACATTTTCCTTTTCCAGGATACCCTATACAGACAGAGGTCAGGCACGGCGATGGGTTCCTGCTTCGCCCCCAGCTACGCGAATTTATTCGTGGGCTGGTGGGAGGAGCAGGAAGCCTGGGGTCCAGATAAAGCCATATGGAACAACAAAGTGGTGACCTGGCACAGGTACATTGACGACCTGTTCCTGGTATGGGATGGGTCCATAGACGAAGCACGAGAGTATATTGGGTTGTTAAACCATAATGACTGCAATCTTAGATTTACGGGAGATATCAATAAATCACAAGTCAACTACTTGGATCTACAGGTATCCATAAAGGGTGGGAAAATATCTACTTCCCTGTATCGGAAACCAACAGCCGGGAATAGTGTGCTGTTTGCCACCAGTAGTCACCCCCGTAAACTGATCAATAGTATCCCCTATGGGGAGTTTCTTAGATTGAAACGAAACTGCACCCATGAGGAGGACTTTGATCTAGCAGTCAGAAACAGTATGGACAGGTTTGAGGAAAGGGGTTATAGACCAAAACTTTTACAGGACACCCTTAATCGTGTTAAGGCCCTGCCACGCGATGCACTGTTCCAAAAGAAAGAAAGGCCCAAAGTGGAAGGGAAGTTTCGCATGGTAACAACTTACTCAGAGAATTCCTTTAAACTAAGGACAATCATGTCGAAACATTGGCACATCCTTAAAACAGATCATATTGTGGGGTCGGATATACCTGTCACCCCTCAATTTACGTTTAGGAAGGCAAGATCCCTAAGGGACCACATGGTCCACAGCCATTTAGAACCTATACGAAACACCAAAGGTACGTTGAAGGAAGCTAAAGGTTTCTTTCCATGCGGGAAGTGCAAAGCGTGTGCCTTCAGCAAACGCACACTCACCTACAAAATAAGAGGCTGTCGAGGTGAAAAGAAAATCAGCAAATTCATGACCTGTCAGATGGATCATGTAGTTTACTGTTTACAGTGCCCTTGCCAACTGAAATATATCGGCAGCACAATCAATTCTGTAAAATTAAGAATCTTAGAACATATGAGAGCGATTATGAACAAGGACTTTACATACCCTGTCGCTAGACACTTTGCGATCAAGCACAATAGTAATAGAGATCTACTTAGGTTTTTTTGCTTAGATTGTGTACCGGAAAACATCAGGGGAGGCAATAGATTGCAGACCCTCAGAAGGCTTGAATCGCGTTACATTATTGATTTAGAAACAAAGGCACCAGGGGGCCTGAACATGGGAGAGGAGATGGCAACTCACCTTGGATAAGGGGAGATATGAACTGTAAAAGTACGTGAAAGTTGGAATAATTTCTGGATTAAGAAACTGTGATAAGAGAATATATTAACTGAAACAATTTAGAAGATGTGAAATGAATGTATACACGTTAAGGATTGAACAGTTGAGATGGGTGGTGGGAAGTATATGAAAATGAGACTTTTATCATGCAATAACTTGATTCAGATATAATTGTTCGGGTAATACTCGGGGAAGTAGTGTGAATGTATGCAGCCATGAAGGCTGCCATTGCCGATACACGGCAAGATTTAATCTGAGGTAAATTCCAGTTGAAACTGTATCAAGGTCGATGGGCCATGATTGTCATTGAGACTATTGAACAATCCACACCACAAATCCCTATCGTAAGAGTAAATTCCCTTACACGAATGAAAATATGAAAACGGGCTTTTTCGTGCACTGGCCGATACACGGCAAAATGTTTAAATTTAAATATTAACAAACACTGTGATTTATCATGCCGAAAACATGGATTGAAACCAGTCTAAGATGGCGCTATGTTATTGTGGACGCTCTAGTCCGTTTTCAATGTTTATCACTAATTCTGGCGTCTCATTTAAAAACATGAAACTGCGTGAGCCATTGTTGAACCACTGACGAAGGGACGCTGTCCCGAAACGCGTTTGCCTGAATAAAATACCTCCGCTGTTTAAATTGAGCCCGGGAGTGCTGTGTCTTTGTTCCTGACCCGGCTGGGTATAGGTTTAAAAGGACTGGAGCTGTAATATATATATATATATATATATATTCACAGAAAAAAACCATAGGTTTCACACACGTTATAGTTAGGAATTAGCTTTTAAAAAACCTTTGAAATTCACAGACAAAAACCATAGGTTTCACACACGTTATAGTTAGGAATTAGCTTTTAAAAAACCTTTGAAATTCACAGAAAAAAACCATAGGTTTCACACACGTTATAGTTAGGAATTAGCATTTAAAAAACCTTTCTAATTCACTGAAAAAACCATAGGTTTCACATCAGTTATAGTTAGCTGGACAATTTACTCATACAAAACCATTGAAATTCCCACATTATAGTTAGTTGTACTCACTATAACTCGCGCGCCAGCAATGCACTGCTGATGACGTCGCATATTACATCACTCATGACATGGTCAGTGACATCACTCATGACATCACTGATGACATCTCAAATGACATCACTGATGACATCACTGATGACATCATCCAGTGAATGTGTGACTTTCTTTAAAATAAATATGTTTTATATATGTGTACCTAAACGTCGATGGAAGAACATACTGTTAAATGAGTGTTTAAATGGTTGTTTTTGATTAATCGATTGTATAACTGACTTATTAAGTGTATCTTACTGAACACATGTATTAGCAAGTTTTTTTAAAATTTGTAAATATCTGTATCACTGTCTCCCTTTATCTATATGCGGCTGCATGGGTTTCTGAGTAGCTACATGAGTGTCTATATGGGTTATTACTTAGTTTTTTGAGTATTAGTATGAGTGTCTGTATGGTTTGGTGGGGGGTATTACTTAGTGCATAGATGAATGAATGAGTGGCACACTGTTTGTATATGTTTTGAAGACAGCATGTGTGCAGGACTGTATGGGTGGATGAGTGTGTTTATGTGTGTGTTAGTGAGTGAATACCTGTCTCTATCATATCTTAATGAGAAACTACATGTGTTTTAAAATAGTTAATGTTAGAATTGATGTAGGTAAGTAAGTATATGTGAGAGTGAGAGATTGTAAGTGTTCCTGAATAAATAGGTTTTTGTTCCTATAAATGTTTACATTATAAGTATGTGTACGTTTTTGTAAAAGTAAGAGTAGAGGTGTGTGTATAGCTGTATAAGCAAGTGAATGGATGTTTTATAGTTTATTTGCATGTGTGAGTATGTGTGTGAGTAACTCTAACGATGAGTGTCGGTGTGTAACAGGATGTGTAGGTGTATGAGTATATTTGATGATTGAGTACATGTATGAGTAACTGTATGTAAATGTTGGTGAATGAGTGGTTGTGTTTGTAAATTTTGCAATTACTGAATAGGTTGTTGTAACTGGAATTGGCATTTCCATTGTTTTAAAATTTATAGTTTCTATTGTTCAATGTGTGTATGAAAAGTTATATTATGCTGAGATAGGGTCTGGCACTCTCACAAGGATGATCACACATTCACTGGATGATGTCATCAGTGATGTCATTAGTGATGTCATTTGAGATGTCATCAGTGATGTCATGAGTCTGAGAATCCAAGAGGCGGAGATAGAATGCAGAAACTCCGCAGACTTGAGTCCAGGTACATAGTGGATTTACAAACCAAGGCACCGAATGGCCTGAATAGTGGGGAAAAATTAGTTGTGCACCTTGGCATATAGGTTGAGTAATAATTTACACTTGAGGGTTCAAGATGTAACTGTGTTATACGTATTTATCATTGAAGAACCTCATGAATTTCCTGAATTTCTCGTAATTGTGCACTTTATACACGAATACTTTGTTTCATTACATTGTTGTTTGCTTAATGAGGATAAATGTAAATGTATTTACTTATAGATTCATTAGTGTAACAAGAACCAACATTTAGTCTTGTTATGTTGCACATAGAATCTAAGGATGTATTGAGATCTTTAGACTAATTATTAGAAATAGGAGGGATATGCAACCCAGTAGGGTTGCGTTGCCGATCCACGGCAAGATAATTGTCAAATGTGACATTGATAATGCGGGAATGTACGCATTTTGGTTTAAATTAATGTGAAGCCATTGCCTAGCGTTGATAGTATGAGACTTTCAATATGGCGCCCGCGGTATTACAGCAGGCGATACCCCTCTTCTATTTCTATGAATTGTCTATCTTAAAATGGCGCCGCGCTATGCGTGTGTGTTGAGACATCGAGAAAGGGAGCTTTCCCGAAACGCGTCTGTCTGATTTAATAAATCTTTCGTGAGTACTGGAGTGTCCCGGGCGTGCTGCCTTTCTTTTCCAAGTATTTGGGAGGAGTCGGAGCGTGGATATATATATATATATATATATAGATATAGATATATATATATATATATATATATATATATATATATATATATATATATATATATATATCTATATTACCTACTGGCGGTCGCCAGTAGGTATATATAGTTAGGATTTTTTCCCTATGGGTTTTTTGAAAATTCTATGTCTAATAACTTTGGCGTTTGTGGACGGAATTGGCTGAAATTTTCAGGAAAATGGCACATTTTGTTTCTGAGCAGCCCCTGAAAATTTGGGGGGGTTTCGTCAAGGGGGGGCCGAGAAAAAAGGGGGGTCCCAAAACGTGTTTTTAACATTGATTTTTCCATAGGGCGGTTAGCCTCACTTTTAGCCCGAACGGCTGAATAGATTTGCACGAAACTTGGCAAAATTGTAGGGACTGGTAGCCCGATGTGCCTTTTGTAGGTCTCAATATATGTGCTCCAGTGGATTTTGAGAAATTAACGTTTAAAAAAAGATATATATCTGTAGCAGCGGACCGGGAAGCGCTCTAGGACGCGTACTTTTCGCGCAACGGAGCTTTGTGAAGCGAAGCTGATTGGTTCTCTGGCGTCTGTCAACATTCCAAAAAGTCCGTAGCTGCCGCCATCTTGTCTCTCGGTAGGATCGAGAGGCAAGAGGAGGCCAAAACAAAGGGGCAAATAACCATAAGGGGGCATAGTAGATCCTCCCTGACCCCCTAGGTTTAATGTGGAGGCTTTAAAACGGCCCCGCGGGGCAAAAAAAAATAATTTTTTTTTTGTTTTTTTGCGTGGGTAGCGCCCGGTCCGGGAACCGGGAAGCTTTCTGGGCAGCGTACTGCAATGAAAAATGAATGATAGACTTTTATTTTTTAAGGATTGTTTATTGTGTTTAATAATTTATTAAACTTTCTAACGCGGCGCGTCATATGACGCATTACGCGACAACGCAGGTCCAGAATATAGTGAAAATGTCTCCACCAACCAGCGGACGGCACACAACCCCTTTCAGCAGGCTAAATAGTTCTGTTAAATGACAACAGAAGGGACAGGCAACAAGAACCATCAGTCAAAGAGGGGAGGGCAAGTTCTTCTCTACCGGGTCACGTTGGAGCGCTACCGGAACTGATCGAATTGGTAGTCTACAGTGTTTCTGGATGTTTCAGACTGAAGCTGGCGTTAGCATGAGAGCACCACCATTTCGTAGCTCCGTCGTGGCCATTCCACGAGCAATCATGCTAGGCGCTCCCCACCAGAAGCCTGCGGGAGTCGGGGGCCCCCCAAGACTTTTGTAGAATCTTCAAGGATGAGGGGACGCTTTCGAGAATGGAGCCCAAGCTCTAGCAGACAAGCGTCCGAGTTCCAAGGTGTCGCAGGCCCATTTTAGTGGACCACGCCCAAATCTGAAGAGATGGCCGCCATTTTGAGAGTCCTGTGGCAGCCGCCTATCGCTGCGCCGCAAGAGCGGGAGCAACTCAAGTACATGGTGAGCGAGACGCTGTAGTCGAAAGAGCGGGCGGTAAACAGCTGAATAGCGGAAGAGGCACAGTGTAGCAAAAGCGGGCTGAATGGCAAATGAAACGGAAAAGGGGTGCCCCACTACAGCGTGTCTTTAGGTGAAACGGATTGTGGGACAAGGTGAAGAATGGAAGAGTCACCAAAAGGAAAAAAGTTCCGCTTGACCCCGGGAGCCGGCCACCTATGTCGGGGGCGATCTCAGGCCACACCAGGGCAACACGACTTGGGGAGGGGGCCGGAGCCAAGCGCCCCCTCCGAGTCCGCGACATGACACCGTCCCTCGGGGGCCTCCGTCAAGCGGTTCAGGGTGGCACCGCATCACAACAGCCCCCACTTACTTTAAGAATAGTGAAGATGAAGCAATTGCAAATAGGCTTCAGACAATGTTACAAGCACTCCTCAAAACTTTGAACTTTCAGAGTGCATGAGTTGGGACAGCGAGGGGTGATTTGGTTTCTCGGATTTGGTTTCTCGGACTGTTTTTCTGGTCTCTCACCACTGGCATAGTTTAACGTTTTCTTGTTTCTAGGACATTAATAGGTTTTATCATTACGTTATGTTATCGTTTCTTTGTTTGTTGTTTAATAAAAGTTCATGTTCATCAGTGGCCTACTGATTTTCGTTTTCCTATTTTTTTCTTTCCAGGTTGTTTCATGGTAAAGTTTCTGTTAACAGGATACAGTGATCACTTCGTTATTATTGCATATGTCCTTTTCACTAGGGGTGCTCTCTGGTCGGGCCAGATGACGTATCTCTAGTAAATGGTCCGGGTGAAAAAGGTGCATCAATCAGTGGGGAGTAGATAGGCATGACAGATTACAACGGGGGAGAAAGGTCCGCATTACGTACCCTTTCACTACTTGCAAAGATTTTCCTACGTTTATATGCAAACAGGGAATACCTCCAAAAAGAACTAATTCCCAAACAGTCAATGTTCGGACAATCAATCAATCAATGAGGAATGAAATAGGTACGACGTGTTAAAGGCTTGCGTTACCTACCCTTCACTATCTGCAAAGGGAGAGAGAATATTCCTATTCTTCCTCGTTTGCAGGTAGAGAAGATCCTTAAGAGAATTAACTTCGAACAATTCAATGCTCGATTGAAACAATCAACAAGGGGTACTGTGAACACAAATGAACGCCGCTTATGTACATACGCATTGCTATTTTCAACAGGTTGTTCCTAATGTTTCTATTTTAGCGAGGTCAAAAAGAGATCCCATTAGTGGCCTACTGATTTTGCTCGATTCCTTTTGTTTTTTTACACGATTTTTCGCTATCTGCAAAGACTAAACAGAGTATTGCGACTCTGTGCTTGTTTGTAAATAGAGAATGAACCAAAGAGAACAATCAATCAAATGGAGAGAGAAGCAGGCACGACGTATTACAAAGGGGGCAAAGGGCTGCGTTAACTACCCTTCACTATCTGCAAAGAGAGAGTACTCCTAATAGAAATGAGGGGTGGGGGGCAGTATTCAAAGCAGATCAGTGTGCATAAACACGAAAATGTTTTTACTTACCACGTACTTGACATTCGACAGCTTATGATATTTGCTATTAAAAAACCATTGAAATTCACTGAAAAAACCATAGGTTATAGACTATATATAGTTAGGAATTAGCATTTACAAAACCTTGAAAATTCACTGAAAAAACCATAGGTTATACACCATATATAGTTAGGAATTAGCATTTAAAAAACCTTATTTTACTCACACAAAACCATTGAAATTCCATATATAGTTAGTTGCACTAACTATATATCGCGCACCCGCAATCCACTGCTGATCATGTCACATATTACATCATTCATGACATGGTCAGTGACATCACTGATGACATCACTGATGACATCTCAAATGACATCACTGATGACATCACTGATGACATCTCATTTGACATCATTCTTGTGCTAATACGATAAACCTCTTCAGACTCTAATATAACCTTAGATACACTCAGTGTAAACAGACACTCACACACTGCCACTCATCCATGGAGTTACTCACACACCCAGTCAGTCATGCAAAGAAACAATCTCACCTCCATTTCTTCAACTATACAGTTAAACACACCTTACTTATTGAAACATATACTAACACATATTTACTCTCTTATACAATCCCTGATACAAGTTGACAATGATCGATACAACCACTCACTCATTCAGTGGCTCTCATGCACAGTTATTTATATATGCCAACTCTCACATGTACTGTGTTTTACATATGTACTTACTATGACATGTAGCATTGAGATATCCATTCACTCATCAATACACTCATGCACACAGTCAACTGCCCATGTAGCTGTTTCCACATGCACTCTTGAACTCATACACCTAGTGAATAAACTGCTCACACATCTATGCATAGAGTCACACACCTTCCAGCCACCCCCACACAAACTCAATCTCCCATAGAAATACTTGGGCAACCAATTAATAACACATATAGCCTCTCGTATAGCTAATGATCAACACATGCAGCAGTTTACAGAACAACAGACATAATGATGCACAAATTAAGACAGTTTAGTCACTAACCCATGCATTCAGTGAGACACATTTAATCACTCACTCATACAGTCAGTCATGCACCTACTAAATCCTTCATCCAGACACTTATACATCCACTCAAGACATATTTTAACTTTACAGAAAAATACAGTCACTGGATGTTGTCATCAGTGATGTCATTTGAGATGTCATCAGTGATGTCATCAGTGATGTCACTGACCATGTCATGAATGATGTAATATGTGACATGATCAGCAGTGGATTGCGGGTGCGCGATATATAGTTAGTGCAACTAACTATATATGGAATTTCAATGGTTTTGTGTGAGTAAAATAAGGTTTTTTAAATGCTAATTCCTAACTATATATGGTGTATAACCTATGGTTTTTTCAGTGAATATATATATATATATATATATATATCTATATCTATATATATATATCTACATATATATTTAGATATATATATATATATATCCAACATACGACTCACTCCACCAGGGAAAGAACCGGAGGGACACAAACGGGGAGCCAGAGAAGAAACCTTGTATAGCAGTACAGGCGGCATGACGCGTTTCGGGATAAGTCCCTTCTTCTGATGCCAAACACACTATAAACTGCCTCCTGAAGCCTTCCAATCATCCATCTCACTGCCATTGGTTGCAGCCCAGCAGCGCCGATTGGTCTCCTGCACGCTCCGCCTTCACATTCTTTTGAAGACTTCATCTCCCGCCATGCACCATCTTGGCTGTCAGGTACGCGTGTCGCTGTCGGCTCTTTTACACTGTAAATAGTGTGCTGGCGATTTTGAAAGGCTAGTGTAGGGGCAGTTTCTCTCTGGTAGTGTCCCTGCTGCATCAAGGTCCTTCCCGGGCCCCCTTGACGTCTCACCGCAATCCAAAAGGTACACAACGGTGTTGAGACTTCGCTACAGTGAGTGTTGCCCCTCCGTGTAGTCACATGCTGTATCTGCAGTACTCCTGCTGTGTGTCCTGTCTTGCAGGGGTCTGAGCTATCCGATACCTCGGAACGAAAAAAAGTCTGCGAAGCAGAAGCCCAGCTGCTCAGGCCACAAGTTGAGACGGGTCCCTCAATCACGCACAGGGCATAGCGTGAAAATATCCAACATACGACTCACTCCACCAGGGAAAGAACCGGAGGGACACAAACGGGGAGCCAGAGAAGAAACCTTTAATAGCAGTACAGGCGGCATGAAGCGTTTCGGGATAAGTCCCTTCTTCTGATGCCAAACACACTATAAACTGCCTCCTGAAGCCTTTCAATCATCCATCTCACTGCCATTGGTTGCAGCCCAGCAGCGCCGATTGGTCTCCTGCACGCTCCGCCTTCACATTCTTTTGAAGACTTCATCTCCCGCCATGCACCATCTTGGCTGTCAGGTACGCGTGTCGCTGTCGGCTCTTTTACACTGTAAATAGTGTGCTGGCGATTTTGAAAGGCTAGTGTAGGGGCAGTTTCTCTCTGGTAGTGTCCCTGCTGCATCAAGGTCCTTCCCGGGCCCCCTTGACGTCTCACCGCAATCCAAAAGGTACACAACGGTGTTGAGACTTCGCTACAGTGAGTGTTGCCCCTCCGTGTAGTCACGGGCTGCATCTGCAGTACTCCTGCTGTGTGTCCTGTCTTGCAGGGGTCTGAGCTATCCGATACCTCGGAACGAAAAAAAGTCTGCGAAGCAGAAGCCCAGCTGCTCAGGCCACAAGTTGAGACGGGTCCCTCAATCACGCACAGGGCATAGCGTGAAAATATCCAACATACGACTCACTCCACCAGGGAAAGAACCGGAGGGACACAAACGGGGAGCCAGAGAAGAAACCTTTAATAGCAGTACAGGCGGCATGACGCGTTTCGGGATAAGTCCCTTCTTCTGATGCCAAACACACTATAAACTGCCTCCTGAAGCCTTTCAATCATCCATCTCACTGCCATTGGTTGCAGCCCAGCAGCGCCGATTGGTCTCCTGCACGCTCCGCCTTCACATTCTTTTGAAGACTTCATCTCCCGCCATGCACCATCTTGGCTGTCAGGTACGCGTGTCGCTGTCGGCTCTTTTACACTGTAAATAGTGTGCTGGCGATTTTGAAAGGCTAGTGTAGGGGCAGTTTCTCTCTGGTAGTGTCCCTGCTGCATCAAGGTCCTTCCCGGGCCCCCTTGACATCTCACCGCAATCCAAAAGGTATATATACACAGACACACACACACAAAACAAAACTTTGTGTCGGCGAGATGACCAAAGAAACTATCAGTACTGTAATTTATTTAGTGGACACAAACGGTTCCAAAACAGATTGTTCAAAAGTAAGTAAAATAAATTACGTATGGATAACTAACACCAAAAGTTGAAATTTTAAGTTGGACCTGGGCCTTTCTGCAGGGTCACCGCCAGACGTTTTTGCCTTCCTCCTCCTCCTTTTTCTGACCTCATTTTTGTTGGCTCTAGGACTCTGGGCACTTTACCACTCCTAACCAGTGCTAAAGTGCCTATCCTCTGCATTTAAAAGATGGTAAAATTGGTTTATCAATCAATCAATCAATCATGCCATTTGTATAGCGCACTACTCACCCGGGAGGGTCTCAAGGCGCTTGGGGGGAGGGGTATGCTACTGCTCGAACAGCCAGGTCTTGAGTTGTTTCCTGAAGGCGAGATGGTCCTGGGTCAGCCGAAGGTGGATGGGGAGGGAGTTCCAAGTCTTGGCAGCCAGGTAAGAGAAGGATCTTCCTCCGGCGGTGGCTCTTCGGATGCGTGGTACGGCTGCGAGGGCGAGGCTGGTGGACCGTAGCTGGCGGGTGGGCGTGTAGAAGGTCAGGTGGTAGGTGAGGTACTTGGGGCCCAGGTCGTGGAGAGACTTGTGTGCGTGGGTGAGGAGCCGGAACATGATCCTCTTGTCGACGGGGAGCCAGTGCAGGTTCCTCAGGTGGCTGGGGATGTGGCTGCGTCGGGGGACATCCAGGATGAGTCGGGCGGAGGCGTTCTGGATGCGCTGGAGTCTTTTCTGTAGCTTGGCTGTGGTTCCGGCGTAGAGGGCGTTTCCGTAGTCCAGTCGGCTGGTGACGAGTGCCTGGGTGACAGTCTTCCTGGTCTCGGTCGGGATCCAGCGGAAGATCTTGCGAAGCATACGCAGGGTGTTGAAGCACGATGAGGAGACGGCGTTGACTTGTCTGGTCATCGAGAGGGAGGGGTCCAGGATGAAGCCCAGGTTGCGTGCGTGGTCGGTTGGCTTGGGTGTGGTGCCCAGGGCTGGGGGCCACCAGGAGTCGTCCCAGGCGGAGGGCAAAGATCCCAGGATGAGGACTTTCGTCTTGTCCGAGTTCAGTTTCAGGCGGCTGTCCTTCATCCACTCGGCGACGTCTTTCATCCCTTCTTGTAGGCAGGTTCTGGCGGTGTCGGGGTCTCTGGTGAGGGAGAGGATCAGCTGGGTGTCGTCGCGTAAGAGATGATGTTGAGGTTGTGCTGGCGTGCGATGGCTGCGAGAGGTTTCATGTAGATGTTGAAGAGGGTGGGGCTGAGTGAAGATCCTTGCGGGACGCCGCAGATGACTTCGGTGGCCTCGGAGCGAAACGGGGGGAGGCGGACTCTTTGTGTTCTTCCGGCGAGGAACGAGATGATCCACTCCAGTGCCTTCTCTTGGATACCGATGTTGCTGAGGCGCTGGACTAGGGTGCGGTGGCAGACCGTGTCGAACGCAGCGGAGAGGTCCAGGAGGATGAGGGCCACTGTTTCCCCCTTGTCGAGCAGGGTCCGGATGTCGTCGGTGGCTGCGATGAGGGCGTTCTCAGTGCTGTGGTTGGCTCTGAAGCCGGACTGCGAGGGGTCGAGGGATCGTTCGTCTCGAGGAAGGCGGTCAGCTGTCTGTTTACGATCTTCTCGATGACTTTAGCAGGAAAAGGGAGGAGATTGTCTCAGGACAAACGAACGGCGGAGCTTTTGCAAAGTCAGATTGAAGGTTTCCTTTTACCGCGTGTGACTCGGGGGAATCAGAGCACCAGAGACATCCCTGGTGACTCCTTATTTGAGGGCGTGTAACTAATTGTGGTGTTTCACACACAAACGAAATAATCTACACCCTCCATTGAAATTGGATAATTTTGAAGGATAGCGTGAACCCTTTTCCCTGTGTGAAGAAGTTGCTTATACCCCTCAGGGTGGTGCCTTGGCACTCCCTGTCGGGGGGGTCACGTACATCATCCTTGTGCAGTACCCTTGTCCTGATGAAGCCAGAAGAAACAACTGGCGGAAACGCGACCGCGACTGCGTCGACAGATAATTAATAGTGTTTGCTTCACCCCCCCTTTTTTTCTTTTTGTCCAGGGTACATAGTTGTATATTTGTATATATTGTAATTACCTCTTTTTTGATTACTGTATATAGTCTGGTTCTTTCCCCCCTGGTTTTTTGACCCAATATTTTGTCCTTTGTAAAAATTATAATCATTTATTGTTAAAAAAGAGTATAAAAAAACAGGTTAATAAATTGTTTCCTGTTGTGAAGTAGCGTTTGCTGAATTTATCCCTTAATACCTCTTTGTTCTATTTTCTCATCCATTTGATGTTCCTTGCCCAGGTATGGGAGGGTAATATGGGCAGAACCCCTGTTCATTACGTAGTGGTTGGCTCTGAAGCCGGACTGCGAGGGGTCGAGGGATCGTTCGTCTCGAGGAAGGCGGTCAGCTGTCTGTTTATGATCTTCTCGATGACTTTAGCAGGAAAAGGGAGGAGCGAGATGGGGCGGAAGTTTTTGAGATCGGTGGGGTCCGCTGTAGGTTTCTTCAGGAGGGCGCTGACCTCGGCGTGCTTCCAGCTCTCCGGGAAGGTGGCGGTGTTGAAGGAGGCATTGATGATGTTCCGGAGTTGGGGTGCGATGGTGGAGTCGGCCTTGTTGAAGACGTGGTGTGGGCAGGGGTCGGTCGGTGATCCGGAGTGGATGGTGTTCATCGTGCGGGCTGAGTCTTCGGTGGTCACCGTGGTCCAGGTGCGAAGGGTGGCGGTGGGGGGTGTTGGTTCGACGGTTGGGTGCGTGGGTGGGGCGCCGAAGCTGTTGTGGATGTCGGCGATCTTGCGGTGGAAGAACGAGGCGAGGGAGTCGCAGAGGTCTTGTGACGGAGTGATGTCGTTGGTGCCGGTGCTGGGGTTGGAGAACTCCTTGACGATAGTGAAGAGCTCTTTGCTGTCGTGGGCGTTGTTGTCCAATCGTTCCTTCAGGGATTTCTTCTTGGTGGTGCGGATGAGCTGGTGGTGCTTGCGGGTAGCGTGTTTGAGGGCGGTCATGTTGTCGGTGGTCCGGTCGAGGAGCCAGGCTTTCTCGAGGGTGCGGCAGGTCTTCTTGGAGTCCTTGAGGTCGTCGGTGAACCAGGATGCCTTCTTGCTTCTGGGTCTGCTGGGAGGGTTCTTTAGTGGCGCGAGGTCATCGGCGCAGGCGGTCAGCCACTGTGTGAAGTTGCGGGCGGCTTCGTTGGGGTCCGTTGTGTTGGCGGGAGGGCTCTGGCTGAGGGAGGTGGTGAGCTGGTCTGCGGTAATCTTGCTCCAATTCCTGTGAGGTACCTGTTGCGGGTGGTGGTGGGTCGTGGATCTTTTGAAGCTGAAGTGGACGCAGCTGTGGTCGGTCCAGTGGAGTCCGGTGGCGTGGCTGAAGGTGATGTACTTGCTGGAAGAGAAGACGGGATCAAGCGTGTGGCCGGCGTAGTGGGTGGGGGTGTTGACCAGTTGCTTGAGTCCGAGGTTGGCGAGGTTTTCCAGCAGGGCGGTGGTGTTGCGGTCCTTGTTGTTCTCCAGGTGGAAGTTGAGGTCCCCGAGGAGGATGTAGTCGGTGGAGGGGAGGGCGTGCGGGCTGATGAAGTCTGTGATGTCTTCGCTGAATTGTGTGCGTGGTCCCGGGGGTCTGTAGACGAGGGTGCCTCTGAGGGTCGTCTTAGGGTCGGTGTGAATCTGGAAGTGGAGATGTTTGGCTGCGGCGAAGGAGTCGTTGGCATCGGTCGTGATGCGGATGGTGTTCCTGTGGACGATGGCGATGCCACCTCCGGTCTGGTTGATGCGGTCCCCCCTGATGATCTTGTACCCGTCCGGGATGGCGATGGCGATGTCGGGTGCAGAGGAGGCGTTCATCCAGGTTTCCGTGAGGAAGGCAACGTCCGGTGATGTAGCGTCGAGGAGGTTCCAGAGTTCCACGGCGTGTCTGTGGACGGAGCGGGTGTTGATCAGGATGCACTTGAGGTGGTTGCTGCTGGTGTTTGTCTTGGCGGGTGCGGGGCAGGTTCGGAGGCAGGTGAACTTGCAGGTACAGCAGGTGAAGGGTCCGTGGGTGCGTCTCGGGGTGGCTCGGCAGCAGGCGTGGGTCCGGCCGGCATTGAGTGCGTTGAGAGTGGCGGCGGCGTAGGTCAGTCGGGTCGTCTTGCCTCGGCGGGGAGGGCCAGGGGTCCTGGCGCTGGGCGCGGGCCAGGCGCGGACGGGCACAGACGGGCTTACCTTTGGCGCACCTTCGGCGCTCAATCGGTGCTCCCGCTGCGCGCGTCCGCTGCGCGGTCGCTCTGGGGGCGTCATAAGTAAGGAGCCGGGAGGGAGGAGCAGCTGGGTGGCGGGAGCGGGGCGGCGATTGGAATCACAGGGGGGCGGGGCCGCAGTGAGGCAACGGCGGGAAATTCCAAGAAGCAGCGAGCAGCGGGAAATTCCCAGGAGCAGCAGGAAATTCCCAGGAGCAGCGGGCAGCGAGCGAAGGAATCTGCAGGCAGGAGGCGGCAAAGGCAGGCAGGAGTGGCAGCAGTGAGTGGGACGACCAAGCCCTGTGGAGGGCTGAGCGGTTTATCTATAATTGGCATATTCAATTTACCTATAAGTCCCTAGTAAAGTGCACCATATGTGCCCAGGACCTGTAAATTAAATAGTACTAGTGGCCCTGCAGCACTGGTTGTGCCACTCACTCAGTAGCCCTTTAAACATGGATCAGGCTTGCCACTGCAGAGTTTGTATGTGATATTCCAACTGCCAATTCGACCTGGCAAGTTAACCTACTTTCCCAAACCTTCTCTTTTATTACATATACGTCACCACTAAGGTAGGCCCTAGGCAGGCCTATGGGCAGGATGCAGTGTATTTAACCCCTTCCATGCTGGGCTGTTTCCCCCGCTGTGCTGGGGGGCAGGGGGGGGCGGGGGTGCGCGTACAGCGCCCCGGTGCTGATGACGAGGTCAGCTCGTCATGAGCTACGGCGCTCCGGTGCTCATGACGAGCTGAGCTTGTCATGACCACGCCCGTTCCAATGCAACGCTCAGCACAGCAGGGAAATCAGCCCAGCATGCGAGCGTTCCCTGTAACGGGCGCGGTCATGACGAGCTCAGCTCATCATGAGCACCGGAGCGCCGTAGCTCATGACGAGCTGACCTCGTCATGAGCACTCAAGGAGTTAAAATGTAGGACATGTACTTTTAAACTTTACATGTCCTGGTGGTCTAAAACTGCTAAATTCGTTTTTCACTACTGCAAGGCCTATCTCTTCTTTAGGTTAACGTTGGGATTGCCTTAAAACGTCTTTTAAGTGTAATTTTTAGTTAGGAGTTTGGTGTATCTGGAGTCACGATTTAAAATCACAACTTATGGTGAAGTCAGATTTTAAATAGCAAGACTGAAAATGCCACATTTAGAAAGTTGCCATTTTCTTATTTTTACCATTCTGTGCCTCTGTCTGTCTATAAATAAACATCTGTGTTGGGTAACAGCTGGGCTTTGTGCATTCTCTCTAGACAGTCACACAGAAGGAGGAGCTGAAGTGTGAAATTTGTGTCTGTATAGGCCATCGCCAGACTGATGGGTCATCCTGAGGTAGACTGTGGGGTAAGAACCTGAATTTGTCTGTGCCTGTCACCACACAAAGAGCTGTATACCTCTGAGTAGTGAGTCTGGAGCCAGGTCCAGAAAGCCAGGGGCCTTGTGATCTTCAGAGGCCTCTTTGATGTCTTGCCCACATCAAAGGCACATTCGGGTATAAGAACTGGACCCCTGACAACATCAATTCAGAACTTTGATGGAACCAAGGACACTCTACCTGGAAGAAGAGCTCCTGTGCTGTAGGAGGGACTGTCACTTTGCTACCTGCATTGCTGTGTTTGCCTGCTGCCTGCTGATTGCAGTGCTGTAGGAGGAACTGCCACTTTGTTACCTGTTCTGCTGTGTTGGCCTGCTGCCTCCTGCTTTTTTTCTGGGAGTGAGAAGGACCGTACCCGTTCTCTACATCCTTAAACCCAAGTTTCACCTAGCGGTTAGTGTGTTTCCTCCTCTTATCTAAAATCTCAGGGTCACAAAAGACTTCTTGCATCTCAGCTGGTGCTGCTGGTCTCTGCCATCTGTGAATCCTACCCTTGCCTGATTTGTCCTTTCCAGTCCTGGGCCTCAGAAGTTAGTTTTGCAGCTTTTTTCCGCAAAAATTGATGCAGTGAGTCCTTTGCTCCAACCAGAATCAACACAGTGCCCTCTGACGCTGACACAGTGCCAATTCGACTACAACACCTGTCCCGACTGCAAGGATCGACGACGACGCAGCATTTACCCAAAGATGCCGTTGCTAGGCTCGACTTTGACGCAGTACGGATCCTTTGAAACCAACTGCGAGGCCCGACTTCAACATCTCACTGATCCTTCGATACTGACTGCGAGGCTTGACTCCGACGCATCGGCATGACTTAGGGAATCGGAACCAACGCAGGGAGTCCTCGACGTCGACACTTGCGCCATAAAAAGGTACTTTTTCAGCAGGCCCTGCATAGGTACTGTAGTCAGCCTGCCCTTCATTGTGATCTGCTGAACTTTGGATTTACTCCAGTCTAGCACAACTTCAAGCAACCTTTGAGTGCTATTGATTTCTAAGCACTGTTTTGGGATTTAATCTTTAAAAATTAATATCTTGAGTTCTGTTATGTTTCATATAGGTACCCCAATATAGGCTCAGGTAGTCACCTAACCTTTCACCTATATTCTCCCCTACCATTACACTACATAACGGCTCTTGGGACTGATGTTTTACTAGTTACGGTACTGCTTTCAGGACATAGGTTTTTCCCTGGAAACTATCCTTATCCATTATGGATGAGGATTTTGGGAAACTCAGCAGGACTTCCATCTCCTGCATAATAACTATGTATAAGGGTCATTTCTTCCGTCATCTTAGGTCCAACATGACACAGCAAGGTAAAACCCCTGAGGGTACACTTTGGGTATATATATACACTATGTCTTGCCGGGGTAAGGCAGAGGAGAAAAGGACTTCCATGCTGCCAGACTGACGCGAGATGCTGAGGTTTCTACACACACATACTCCAGCTTGCAGTGGTCTGACATTTCTTGCAGGGTATCCATCTCAGGACCAAGACGGGGTCCCACAGTCTCTCACCTCAGGTAATGGGATTGACTTTATCCTAGAGGGATTCTTGGCTACACATCACCAAACTGCGCTTCATACATTGTGTACATCCAGCCAGTACGCCCAGGAGAGGTCACAAAAAGCCAACAAGTCCCTCTCTGTCCCAGGACCAGCCGCCCAGACAAGTTTTCTGCCTTTGGTGAGGGGTAAACAAGTCATACCAAGCTCCCCCTGCTGTCTCTTCACTCGCTGTTACACCAGACTCCTGCCTGGTCAGCTAATCTCACTGTCCTGGCCACACTTTCTATGACTGCCACTTTATTCTCTTTGCACCCATTTCTACTTCCCAGGAGTCACCAAAGCCTAGAACCCCAGACCTGTGGCCCTCCCACATGTAGGTGGCACATTGCACCCTAGCTGAGTCCAATCTATACTCTGCCAGGTCCCAGGCCAAAACCCAGGCCCCACCACACTGCTTGGCCCCAGCCTTGTGCCATTACACCTCTACTCTGGCCCCTTCCGAATGGAATCAACAACGGAAAATCCCAGTTGCCCGCATTGAATTAAGGGGGAAGAAAGTAGTCCCATGGCCCCTAGAGTGAGCCCATCCTTGCATGTGCCCAGCATGCTGAAAATTGGCTCCGGGCCCGGACTGCTTGCACTGGCCCCAACATTGCTCCTGCCATAATTAACTTGTTAGGCCCTCCAGTGGCCTCGCACCTCTCTCCACTGTACGCCCATCACGTTTAACTTGCCTGCCTCTGCCAGACAGGTAAAGCGGAAGACCAGAATCCGCTTTTACCTTTCCCATTATTAGTGCAGGTGTTGCCCTGTGCTGGTGGCTTGTCACTGCACTCTTGGCCCCCTCTTCCCGATCTACGTGGTCATGGCCCCTGGCCCCAATGCACCTATGGATGCTGCGGGGTGCTCCCCCTCGCCCGCAACAGCAATTATGCCAGCCCCCCTATTCTTCTTCGGCCGCTCACAGCCTCTTGAAAACAACCTTCTTCTCGCCCTGCAATTCCGCAACCATTTTGGCCTGCACCACCCAGCGAGGCCTCTCAGCCCATGAAGGGTGTCCCGGCAGGGGCAAATTGCTCCCCTCCCCCTACCTCTGCCTCCATAGCACCTTTCCTCTGGTCCTAGGATGCCTGTTTTTAGTCCAGAAAGAACCTGGCCTGGCAGTTCGGGCTGGACTGTTCCCATAGGGAGCAGGGTTAAAACTGATTTGCATATGGCTGGGTTTAAATTGGAAAGGCATGGGGAGAAAAACAAACTATGGATTTAGGCCCGGATCTCTGTACTGGTGTGAATGTTTGACATTGTTCAACTTTCTGCTCAGCAATTGTTCTTTTTGCAAGGACCCCACGAAGTCATCAAATTTCTGAAAGAGGATGTTTAGTAACATGTGTGTTCTCCCCATTAAAACAGCGTCATCCACGTAAAATAACACAGCAACTTTTTTCCTAACCACCATCGGAACGTCTGCAGCACAGTCAGACAAGATCTCCTCAAGGTCATTAATGTAAAACAGGAAAAGTATTGGGGCCAAAATGGACCCTTGGTGAAGGTCCTTCCCCAGCGGGAAGTTGGAGGTACGCTCACCAGCAGGGCTGTACCTAACCAACGCAAAAAGATTGAAGTTCAAGGCTTGCAAAAATTAAACAAATCAGCTATGGGACTGTGGGTCACCCTTCATAAAGATGGGCATAATAATGGCTCTATGCCATGTATCTGGACGGCCACAACGAGTGAAGGCATTGAAGCAATTTCAAAGCAATGGGGCCCACAATTCGGCGGAAGATTTATATAGATCCATAGAGGCCCCATCTGAGCCTGGAGCCTTGTTTGATGGAGACTAAATGATGGCCTCCAAGACCTCTTCCAGAGTGATTACAATGGGAATAAGGTATCCAGAGGTGTGTCTGAGCAATAAAGATCACTGAAAGGGCTCACCCAAGTCTCTGTACTAATGGTGGTGATGACTGAGTTGTCACTGGACCCCAAGGTACTGATATCCTTGATTACCCTTCAGAAGGATGTAGAGTCCTTCTTCCTAAAGGACTGGACCAGCCTGCCCCAGTATTCCATTTTGATCTTCGTATGACTACTACTCATGGCCCTTTTATATGCAGCTATATGTTCTTTAAGTTTTTGGTTGACTTTGGGTATCTCCTTTAGAGCCTCATGCAAGATCGTGGAGGTTTTTCTACAGGAAAATCGTACCATTTTTGCCCCTGTGGAAGCTGACCTAACTGGTTTCATAAGGTAGTTGCTCATGGGGTGCCCCAGCTTGACAAACCTGTTAGCCATGAGTTGAGGGTCTGCAAAATGACTTAGACAGTTGAGTAATGGAACAAACTAATTCATTCACAGACACTTCAAGACCACCCCAAGGTCGGCATTCCTCCAAGCTAAATGAAGCCCCTGGGTCTTTACAGTTCGGGAGGAGAAAGGAATGCCCCTCACCCTGTATTTCCCCTTAAGGATACCAAGAGCCAGCCATTGAGGATTGTGGTCACTCAGCATTGTAACAATAGTGCCCCCGCTAGTGCACCTCATGAAAGAGCTAGAAACAAAAATGTAATTGATGATTGAATCATAATCGCTCCTAACAAAGGTAGCATTCATTTGGTGGGCTGGATCAACAACATCACAGGCCTTTATAAACTCTAGCATATTTACTACGTCCAAGAGTGTCCTGGCTTTCCGGTACCCCTCCAAGGATGCGCTCTTTACACATGCTTTTACTATTTTCCTAGAGTAGTTGACTCATTAACCTGGGGTAAGTGATCAAGTTTAGAGTTAAAATCACCCTCCACCATAATATAGAACCCAGAGTTCAGATACGCAATTACCAATAAAAAACTTGAAAGCTTGGAAATGCCTCAGCATGAAAAAGAGCATTATAAAAGTCGATAATGACAAGGTGAGTATCATTTGGCAAGGTCAGCAAATGGGCTTGAATAGCAGGGCTCTCACAATATAGCAGACACATTTTACACTCTAGGGTAACTCGTGAGTAGGCCATTAGCCCTCCCTTTGGCATGGCCAGCAGGTGATGGGGTTGCTGGAACCATGTAGGCAGCAAACCCATTGACAGTGACAAGTTCATAATTCTTGTAGGAAAATAAGTAAGCATGGGCGGATCTAGCGGATCTCGCGTACGCGAACTTGCGGATTTACGGATTCGCAATCCGCGAAGATCCGCGAACTCTAGCGGATTTGCGGATTTTCCCGTTTTTTGTGTTGGCGCGCGTTCGCGCCGATTTTGGGACAAGTTCGCAATTGCGAACTTACTTTTCGGCTCGCAACGGCCGCGACTATGTTGTTTCTACGTCTGGTTTATCATCACAGGTTCACAGCACCCTCTGTTTCACCACTGCCACCCTCTGGGACACCCATGCCACCCTCTGGTACATCCTCACTGCCACCCATTAGGTTTATTTATCACTGTAGATTATGGTGGTTGAAAAAAGCAAGCACACCTGCCCTTCTTCAACTGCCATCAATTAATTTGTGGGTCATTAATGTGTCAGTAATTTTGAAACTTCCAGTCTGGCTGGCACCTGCTTCCTTCCTTATCTGTAATTTGCTTTTTGTTGCAGTGAATTTTTTTTTCACAGGACCTTTATGGTCTACTTGTAGCTATTCTATGATCCTGCTGTTTGGGTCATAGCAGGGTCATAGAATAGTTGCAAACTCTGGAGGGGCCCCTCAGGAAGCACTACCTTGAATGTTACTAATGTTAAGTTTGAACTTTTGCACCTGCTCATTGCTTTCAGTTTAGCTAAAATCGTTTTTTTCTGCAATTTCGCGCGTTTTTTGGGGCTCGAATCCGTGCGAGATCGATTTCGGAAGCCGCGAATACGTGCGAATACAAAATTGTTTTTTGTGCGACGTGTATGTTCGCGTGATCTTGCGCGTGTTCGCGAGGCGCTTCTAGCTATACGTTTGCCAAGTTACCCTATCGGTCGTACACGGGCGCGGCCATCTTGTTGGCGTGACGTAATTCCGTTTCCGGCCGCTATGTGTAATCTCGCAAAGTGTGCTGCTCGCTAGTACAATTTCGCGCGTACTCGCAAGGAAAATCTCGCGCGAACTTACCCACGCGGTCGTGAACGGGCGCGGCCATCTTGTTTCTCATTCATTGCTATGGTTCTGGGCATGCTTTCTCTATCCTCTCTCAATCTCTGCCATCCTTTGCTTGTTTGAAGTTTTTTTGATCTAATTTTACTTATTATCTATCCCTCTATTTTTCTAGCTCTATATTTTTGTGTTTTCTGCAGCTTTTAGTTACTTTTAAACTACTTTTTTAAACTCTTTTCTTTTCTTCTTCACTATTCTATTTCTTGTTTATCATTTAACTCTATTTCTGCTCAGACCATGGTAAAGGGAGCCGGGAAGCACCCTGAGAAGGGGAAGGGTCCCGCACCCCGTGCCCGGCTCCCGTGCGGGCGTTTAAGGGGGGAGCAAGTGGTCCCGAGGGAGATCTTCAGCGCGGAGGAAGTGGCGGCCCTGATCTTCCACGTCCAGCGCCGCCTCCCCAAGACGATCCTGGGAGGCGGCAAGATCGCGACTGGCTATGGCATCCGGGAGCGTCGCAAGCGGTGGGAGAAGGTGTGCCGGGCCATGTACAAGATCTCTGGGGTCCGGCGCACATATAACCAGGCCACCCACCGCTGGACCGATGTCATGGACCGGGAGCGGGACTTGCTGGACGCGCTCGGCGTAGAGGTCCCCGGGCTTGGTGAGTAGTAGTAGTAGTACATTTACTACTCTGTTTTATCCTGCTCTGTTATTTGCAAATCTTTGTTCTTTACCAAGAGCAATAATGCTGCCGATTACATTGAGGTAAATTATATTTCAAAATCTTCTATGCATTTCAGGTGCACTGCTCTCCTTCTCAGTAGCCTTGCTTGCTACTATGCTTCTTTGTTTTGTATGTTGTGTTCAGAAGCATTTCATTGGCCTGAGAAATGATGTATGAGTGTAGTGTAAAGATAAGAACTGCGTAATGCTAGACAGTAAGGGTCATATTTTCAATTACCGGCGCATCCCTGCAAAGTAGCAGGGATGCGGCAGTAATTGTGTGCCATGCCACCACCACCCATTGGCCCAAAACGTCACAGAAGCCTTACGCATCTGTGCCGTAAAGGCAGCGCATTGCTGGAGTTGCGTGCCAACGATGGCGCAGCTCCAGCAATGCTCTGGGGTACCCTATCTCCCCAATGCTGCATCAAGCCGTACGTCGGCTTCAAGCGCGCAGGGTTTGAGTCATGCATCATTGTCCTAAAAGTGACTGATTGACATCTTGTCGATTTCCCTCAGCCACTTTTAGGATTCGTTCCTGCGCAGGTACGCCCTCCCTTGCGCCGGAACGCCCCCTGATGGCGCAGGGCTTTACAACGTGATGCATCGCCCATATGCCCATATGTGTTTTTTTTTAATATATACGCCGCACCAACACCATGGCGAGTCTTTTGTTCTGCCGCTGCGTCACAAAAGGCACGCAACAATGGAGGAAAATGAGCCGCAACTTCCGCAAGGGACTTCTAAATCAGCCCCAACAGACTGAAGTCCAGTCCTTCCTTTAGACACATGGCTATAAGAAGAAATAGTGGCGGTGGTGGCGGGTGGATTGATAGTTTGAGTATTCACTGATCTGCAAGCAGGATGGACTTTGTCTGTCACTTCGCGTGCTGCGCACTGCTGCCTGCAGTGCCAGGCCTAGGCAAACCTCTTTAGTAGTCTGTTTATTGAGTTACATAGGAACTTTCTAAGTCAACGTTCCGCAAATCAGGCAATACGAATAACGTAGTATACCACATGAGATAGATCCCGTGGAATAGTTGTCTATCTATTTGCTATTTTTCCAAAATATTTTGTTATTGTTCTTTTGAAATGTTTGATTTGGTTGAAAAATCTCATTCATGTTTTCTGGTTTTTCTTTCTTTCATGTTGTACATCAGCTCCCCCCAAGGGCAAGAGGACACAGGAGGAGGGTGCTGAGGATGCAGGCCAGGATCGGGCAGGCGAGGGCTCCTTTGCTGGCCCCAGTAAGTTTACATTTTAATAAACAGTACCTATTTTTTCCTAGCGTTCCTCATTCGATTTTTTCTAAATCGTCTTTGATCTCCTTGTAGACTGGATATAAATTCTTATCCTGCCTCGAATATGACTCCCTGTGGTATTACTAGACTATTCTTATTAGTCTGTCTGTGTAGCTAACTAAGATTGGACATTTGGCAATTCCATTGGACTCCCATTATATTCAGCAATACCTCTATGCACTGTCTCCTTACTGACTAGATAGTGTGGCAGAGTCATTCAGCTCCCGAAGTCACCGATTATAGATCCCCAATGATCTCTAGATTATCGTACGCAGGACAAGAGAGTAGTACGGAGTCACAGCACAGTCAAGAAGTGTCAGAGGCACTCATGCTTGCAAAAATTCCAAAACCTTTAGCTCATCCACTCTAGTCTGGAGGAACAAAAACCACAGAGTCTATTTAAGTTTAAAAGCTTTATTAAAAGTAAACACATTTATTAAAATCTACTTTGTCATAAAACTATTTAACTGAAAATGGAAAAGTGGTTAGTGCTTACGATAAATTGGACACATTTCTTGTGGTCGAGCCGCGCTCTCACCTGGTTTGAACTTGATCCTGGTCGTGTTCTTAGGAGTCAAGCTTCTGTCTGTTAGGAGAAAAAGTGGTGCGTGTTAAAAATCAAAAGCAAGCATTCATCAGTTGTGCATAAAAGTGCAGCAAGACAACAGCCTTCCCTGGAAAATGGGACATTTTTACTATGGAGTAGACAGTCACAAATTATTACATTGTATTCTGTTTTTTTAACATTTCTCCTAGACCAAATATTATATAGTAGTGAGTGGTGTATTCTAACATTCTTAAATGTACTTCGTAGGTGTAACATCTGGTGACGGGGCCAGCGCGGAGGTGGCTGTGTTGGGCGAGGACTCGGAGGACTCTGGGGAGGAGGCGGTGCAAGAGCCGGCGGACGGTCCTGTGGGGGTTCAAACGGTGGTGGCGGAAACAGGTAAGCTATATATTCCTTACTTATTGAGATTGAAGACTGCATAGTGTGCTTTCTGCACGGGTGTATTACAATTACAAATCAACCAGGTAGTAGCCTCCTCGAAATGTACTTCGACTTAGCTGTGAAGTTTTTGGTGAGAAGAATCCCAATAAGTTCTTAGACGAACGTGATGGATGGGATGAACGAAAAGCGAAAGAAGGGTGTAAGTAAGTGGGACGCGAACTTGTATGATGGCTGGCAAAGAAGAACGATATGTGTTTGCTTGGCCCCCGAGGTGGCTGGGAAGGAAAGAATATGGTATGGTGCATGGCTGGGTCAATGATGAAGCAAGGATGGGTGGAAGGACAGCAGCCTGGGTGGGTGAAACAGAAACTGTATGTGTGCGTATACTTTGACTGAATGGATGCCCGGAGCATGGTATTCTCTGAGTCTTAGATAGCACATGTGTATCTAGAGAGAGTAGATGGTCGCCAGGTGAAGTAAGTGTTACCTTGAAGAGCATGTACCACCGCACCCGCACGTCCGTTCCAGTGCAGGGAAGGCAAGGAAAAGAAATTGTAAATGTGTCCAATACTACCATGAATAGTAGCAGTACTTTGTATTGCGTTTGCAATCACAGCATATATCTGGTTATTACGGTGGACACTCCGTACCTCTCTTAATAACTTTAGTTTACTTGTAGTACGTCATTCATGTGTGGGTGTATCACTGTTCACTCAATATTAAGCAAAGCACCTAAAGTCATCTCATATGTCATCAAATACGTCCCATGTGAAGTGATAGATAATCAAATTAGTTAGCTTCTTCATTTTCCTTTTCTAGTACTCATTTGCACTGTAGGGTGAAAGGTAAATTAATTAAGCAGTAGCCCTTGTAACAGAGTATTCTCAGTGCCACCCGTAATAGAAAAGTAATAGCTTCATCACCTGCATGTACTGGACCGGTACAGTAACGCAAGTCTGTCTCACTCATCATGGTGTGCAATTTTTTTTCTCGGGTGCAAGTTCACTGTGCTGTCCATGTCATTCTGCCGGCTTGCATAAGATAACGTAACAATTTCCCTAAACAAGAGAGAAGAAGAAGAATAAGACTGGTGTACTGTCATAGTCGACTGTAATGGAAGTCCATAGTGGTCGTAGAATTTGTTCATTAAACTACCACTAATGTTAGAGCAAGGATGCAGAAGTGGGAGGTTACATAGATACTGTCCTCAATAGTTATGTACTGTGCTTTCAATTTGCTACTTGTACTCTGTGACCCAACTTTCGGCTCAATCACTTTGTGTTATTAATAAGGAGCATTGGTTACAGACTATGTCTTTCTTTCTTCATATAGTTGCTCCTTCCAAATCAACAACAAGGAGGGAGCAGGCTAGATTGGCCCGGCAACGGAGGCTGGAGGCCACTGTCGCCGAATATCGGCGGCTGGTGCCCCTGGAGGAGGAGGAGGACACGCAGTCGAGCGGGGCAACAACGACATCCTCGACTGTGACCACTGCATCCTCCTCCGTGACTAAGCCAGCAGGACCGAGCCGGGCTAAGAAAGATGACCGCCACCGCCAAGCAACCGAAATACCAGCTGCCCCCCACAGGAGCTGCAAGGACCGCCAACGCCGCCTACGAGTCCGCATGTCCAACCTGGAGCAGGAGGTCCTGAAGTATAAGAACTTGGTTAAGGGCCTCCGCTCCGAGCTTGCCACCCTCCGCAAGGAGTATGATGCCCAAGCCGCATCATGCACCAGCACCAGCACCCTCCAGTAGTGGAGTGTCCCTTGCCCTTTTTTTATAGACTTTTGGGGGGTGGGATTTGGGAGTTGGGATCGTTTTGGGACGTTTCAGAGACAATCGTTGGGGTTAGGGTGGGTGAGGGAGATTATTTTGTTAGGGCTAAATAAATATATTTTTAAACTTTATCTGACCATACCTGTTTTTTACTGCTTTTCAGTCTGGTGGGTGGGGGGGCGGGGGTGTAACAGTAACTTTGTTTTCCTGAACAGTCGTAGGACTTTAGTAGTACAACCGTCAATCTCTTGTCTACTCCGAAATAATACTCCATTATACTACCTCCCACCAAACGCTTATCTTACCTGTAATTTGTGTTAGAAATTAGGGCTAGGCCCAGGGCTGGCTCCAGGTGAAATGGGGATTAACGTTGTCAATCCTGGGCGGGTGACATTTCCTCATTGCGGTGGTACTAGTGGTGTGACACAGTGGCAGTTGCATGCCTATGGAAAAAAAGAAAACGAAACCTTGTTTGTCCTCCTTACTGTAGCATTACAACGGTTACGGTACGATCGAGAAAATAGCAGGTGACAGTACACTAGAACAGTGCCATAATGTAGCCTAACAAATGGTAAAGTATTTGCTTGCAAGTATAACTAGTACTTGCGTTGAATTTATTTGACATTGGCTACTACTACTAGAAGATATAGTACTGAAGCTGAGTAAGTCTAGAAGATATCCTCGTATTCCTTCACCAGCCTGTTGCTATGACCTTATCCTCCCCAGCAAGTGTGTGGAATTATTGATGTCATTTTAGTCAGACATCAAGCAAAACAACACAGCCCGGGGGAAGAGGGTTAGGGTTTTTAAAATGGATGGGAATGGGGGTTTCTTTTTGGGTAGGTTTTGTTGAGAGAAGAAAAAAAAAGCAGAGCATGGACAAACAATAATTGAAGATACAGACAATCTTTGGTTACAAACTAAAGGTAAGCACATGCAGTCACACTCATAGAATAAAAGACAACAATGGATACTGTATCTGTATTGCGTATGTTGTTGGAGTTGTCCTGTTGAATTTGGTAAGTAAGTTGCATGCAGCAAACAAATCCTCTTATTGGCGGCACTCCTCCATTCCAGCTGACGCTTCGTCCATCAATGTGGTGACCACTGACAGAAGACACCCTGTCCACTGCCTGCCTGGCGGATGTTGACTGAAACCCGGCCTGTAATTATTGAACGGAAAACAGGAAGTGCTATTACAATACCACTGATAAATAAATAAAAGGTATGTACGCTGTGTGGTTCAAAAAGTGACACTTTGATTTCCCTAATAGACAGTACAATATTTTTGAAATTGCGTGCTCTGTCTGAGTCACCTTTTTAAGGATCAATAAGTATGGCCAAAATATTATAGCGGATCTTTCCCCTCAAGGTAGGTGTACTACTGTGTTTTAGAACAAAATTTGACCTTCCCAGCAATGCTCCCACCAAGACCCTTACTAAAGCCAGTCGCAAAAATGTAGAAGAACCCCAATCAGATCTCCAAAAACGATGCCTAGCAGAAAAATGGTTACAAAACGTACTTTGAAAGTAACAGTAGGCCCAAATACAGACCGTGGATTGTATTCAAACCACTTGCAAGCAAGCAAAAGTATCCATAGCCAGCATCGCTCCAACAGTGCTCTACAACAACAGAACTGCGTTGCAATAGAACCCCCCGAAACACATGCAATCCTGCTGCTAGGGCTAACCCTAACGAACCCTAACTTACAAAAAGTGCCAAAACTGGTGTTTCCTTATGGATTTTGTCCAACAAACTTCTATCCGGTATTAGACCTTCCCAGGAATGCCCCAGGCAAGACCCGCCAACCCACCCGCAAAAAAACACCCGACAACACCCCCAAACAGCGAAAAAGCTAAATCTCATACTTACAATGTCTCTCGGCCTTCGGTCCAAACGCGGCGCTGTGCAGCTAGGTCATCATCATCATCATCAATCATCATAACTCCTGTTTTCCAGCACGGATTTCCTGAAAAGCAAATGCAATCAAGATTAGACTGTCGCAGGCTCGCAGCAGTGCTTCGACAGACAACAAAAATTACCCACAAACACCCGGAACCCCGCCAAAGAGCACCTCAAAGTCAAGCAAGTCAGCAAAAACGGCAAGAAATTTCCACCTCATATTTGGTCCAAAACACTTTTGTCCATTATTAGAGCTTCACAGCAATGGGCCCAAATCCGTCAACTCACCCGCAAAGAAGTACAACACCCCCACAAGTGCTGAGTCTTTCTTCATTGGGCGTAATCCAGCACTCTGCTTGGAGGGAAATCGCAGTCTGGAGGAGGAGGATAGAGGAGCATGTTCTTCAGAACTTGTGAACCTGAGGAATGTAGACTGCGGCACCTTCAAATCAATAAGCAAACAAGTGAAGACAGTTCTGATGATGGTCTTGTTTTTGGGATTAGGTGATTAAAGTTTGAATTAAATTAACTGTGCAAAACAAAGAAAGAGAGACACAAAGCACACAGGAATAAAAGTGAATAAGGACGAAAAAGAAAGTTCTTGATTGATTGTCTCATTTTCAGGGCTCGGTGTCAGGGAATAAGAACAAGATTTCGTCATCATACTCTGCGAATTCAGGCTGGATGAGGTCAGTGCCACCGAACAGAGAAAAAATCCCCTCATCTACGTTGCCGTCCTCCTCGTCTTCAAGCGGCGTGCTTTCTCGTACTTTGTAATCTGGTGGTATGAGGTGCTGATTCACCTTGATCATTGTCAGCCGCTCCACATTTTTGGGCGAGAGGCGGCTCCGTTTGGGAGTTACAATGCCACCAGCAGCACTGAAAACACGTTCAGAAGACACACTTGCGAGTGGGCAAGACAAATAGTTTATAGCCAGGTTGAAGAGCTGTGGCCACAATTGTTTTTTGCCATGCCAATACTGCAATGGCTCATCATTAAGGAAGACCTCTGTTGAGTCATTCAGATAGTCCTGCACCATCGACTCAAGGTCATCAACTGTTCCTCCACTTTGCTTACTTTTTGCTGTGCCTGTGACATTTTTTCGAGAACCATACCCCATCAAACTTAGCCAATCCTCCTCCGCAGCCACTGTTAGTGTTGTCATTGTGTGTGGTGCAGATGATCCAGTTGCCGGTGTCTTTAACGGCTGAGAGGTCACTTGTGCCCCAGCCACAGGTGCAGAAGTGGATTCTTGTGACTGGGGATGGCCTGCTGATGCTGATGCTGATGTACTGGCTTCTCCTTCAATAACCTGCCGTTCTTTTTCAAACCTCTTGGCTGACCAGGCTAACCAATGTTTGTATTTTTGAACATCTGCATCAGCAAAAGGAAAGAATGCTTCGCCTGCCAGCGCCTTTTTGTAGCGTGGATCCAGAATAGTAGCACAAATGTAATGCTGATCTGACTTGATCTTTTGAAGACGTTCATCACCACGTAGGCGCTCTAATAATTTCTCAGACAAAATAAAATGGTCTTTTTTTTTCTTCATCTTTTTCAAACTCAGAAGACACCGCCATCAGTTGGTGCTCCAGCATGCACAACAATGGGATAGCTTTTCCCAAATTACAGTCCTCCTGGCTGACTGCACGCGTGAAGAACTCAAAAGGACGAAGCATGTCTGTCAGGCTTTTAACTATGTCCCATTGCGCCGCACTCATCCGCAGGTCCTCCTTCTGAGATGTACCCTCTGTGAAGAAATAGTGATCGAGTACCGTATACTGCTCATACAGACGCTCAAGCATGTAGAAGGTTGAGTTCCAACGTGTTGCCACCTCCTGGATGAGTACTTTCACTGGCATTCCACGTTGAAGTAGCAGTCTCCGCAGATGCTTCCGGGCCTTAAAAGAATGGCTGAAATGGTTGCACATTTTGCGGCAGGTGGCCATTACCTCGAACGCTGGACTCTGTTTATCACTCAAGAATTTTTGAACTACCAGGTTGATACAGTGCGCCAAACACGGCACTCTAACATGGTCACCCATGAACATGGCCTTAACTACATTGGCGCCATTATCCGTGGAAACATAACCAATCTTGCGTTTTAGGGGGATAGCATTGTCAAGACCTTTTTGTTAAACTCTTCCAAAAGGTTTTCTGCTGTGTGACTTTTCTCCAAGCCAAACATGGTTAGTGTTGCATGTTTCCGAGCAGCTTTGAAAACTTTGTCCGGGTCAACACCTGCGTTTAGCTTTGCTTTAACACCTGAAAAAGAGACCCAGTGTGCAGTGATGCACATGTAATCAGTGCCTGGGCCACTGGTCCACATGTCTGTTGTCAGATGTATTGTGTGAACAGCACTCTTCTGCAAAGCTGCCACAATCGCCTGCAGCACATCTTCATGTAGTGCTGGAACCGCAACTCTGGCAAAATAGAACCGGCTCGGAACCTTCCATTTAGGGCAGAGCGTTGCCACTAATTCAAGAAAACCTACCGCTTCTACAAAAGAAAAAGGTAGAAGGTCCACAGCTAGCATTTTAGCCAGCTTAGTGTTATACAGACGCGTCAGTGGGTGGTTGCGTTCATATGGCACGTCTGAAGTAAGCATTGTTCTAATGTTGCCCTGGACCAAGCATTTACGGGCTGATAATGACTTCGTTGACCCAATTTTGCTCGCTGGTGAACTTTTGTGCGTTGGTGTCTCACTCGCTCCAACACTCTTAGTGTGCCTCACATTGGGTGTGCTGCTGACAGGGGTACTGGGTGTAAGGGAAGGGTTTGACACGTCTTCTTCCTCCTCGTCATCATCAGATGAAACATCAACGTTTCCTTGAATTTGCCCTTTCTTGATCGCATCTAGGTGCGCAAACCATCTGACAGTGTGCTTTCTCTCAAGATGACCTCTCTGGCCGCCGATACCATAGTTGGTACCTGACTTACCACGACTAACTGCAAGCTTACAAAGGGTACAAATGGCAAACTTTGGATTTTTTGGACAAACAGTAAAGAAGTCCCAAACTGGGGACTTGAAGTGTCTGTGGGACCTGGAGGAGGCGGCGATACTGGTGGTGGTGGTCATGAAGCTAATGCCAGATGAAGTGGAGGATCTGGATTGCCCAACTTTTGTACGTTTTGCACTTTCACCGCCACTAATTAAGGTCGAGGTTGACGGAGGTCTCTTCTTGCCAGAAAGAAATATGGAAGCGGGACGAGTTGGTGTACTACTTAACTCCAATGATTGTGGTGTTTCCACTGCCTCCTCATCGACAACATCATCATCATCATCACGCTCAGCAGCTCTTCGGGCTAGGGTCAAAATGTCTGTTTGCTGCATGCCCGCTGGGGCTGCAGTGACCTTTATGATGACTGGGTCGTCGTTGGCAGAGTCTTCATCAGCAGCAGTATCCGCCACTTCTTGTTGAGCCTCATCACACTCCATAACTCTGAGACTTTGGACGAGCTTCCTTTTACGCTTAACTACCTTTGTTGGATCATGGTGTGCCTCACTCTCAGACGGCTGTGGTGCTGGTTCCCAAGTTTGATCCGTATCATCAGAAGGAGGTGTGCTTGAAGAGGATGTAGACACCACCCTTGATCTCTTCCTTGCTAGGGGTGTGGAAGACAATGAAGGATCATCAGGAGGAGTGGCTTCCTCAAATGATACCTCGCCTTGATTGTCGATTTCCTGATGTGCCCCTACTTCGGGAGGAACAACTATTGTGGGCACTTGTGACCCTCCATGCACCTATGCTTGCGCATCTCCTTGCGCTGCCTCTCCTTCCACATGTACTTGGGCTTGTACTTGCACATGTGATTGTTGTTGCGGCTGTGGTTGTTCAACACTCGTCAGATGAGCTACAACAACCTGTGTTGATTGAGGGACATTGCTGCTGCTTTCTTGCGATGAGCCAACATCACTGGTCGATGGTGATTGAAGAACTATACTGGCTGCCTCTGCAGCACTCAAGGGCTTGGACTTAAGTTGGCGTGGTGGTGGTGGTGGCACTGAGCCCAATGGAGCGGGGGTGCTGCTGCCAGCTTGGTCCCCAGCAGATCCCGCTGCTGCTGCTGCAGGCATACTTTTTTTTTTACTCCCAAAAAAAGGGGCGGGCGGCACACCAGTGTCCTTGGTAACTTGCTTCTTCTGCTCCTTACTGGCACCTTTCTTGCTAGAGGAGCTACGGGTTACTTTTTTTGGGGCCATCTTCTTCAGAGCAGGTCAGCAGGCAGCAGTTGCACGAGTTGCAGAGGGTTCTGTGTCCAGACGTGACGTCGCGTGACGTTATGCTGCACACACCGCTGCAGGACTTCTTCCTGGCACTGGTGGTTCTCTTGAGTCTTCTTGTGCACCTAAAAGCAATGGAAGACAGAGGAACATCAGTTCAGTTATACACCCCAAAAAATCGACAAAACACAGAAAAATGAGCACAATCCCATGCCATCCATGATGTTTACATTGAAGACACCCCACAGAAAGACTAGGGACATGCAAGTATGCAACACTCACTACCCCTGGGCATAATGGATGAAAAGTAGGCAAAATAGGTGCAGGCCTCAGACACTGCCTTTCCTCAAAATGGCCCCTTACACCCCAAGCACATGTTGCCTGTACCAGCCAGCACTCAAGATGGCCACCACCACCACCCACATGGCCAGTCCACATCAACAGTACACCCCCAAAAAACAGAAAAACAGCCAGAAATCACCACAATCCAATGCCATCCATGATGTTTACATTAAAGAGAGTGAGACCACACCACAGGCACACTCAGTCCATGCACCACCACCCCTGGGCAAAAGGCCACACCAGCACCCCCCCAAAAACGACAAAAAACAATAAAATCAGCACAATCCCAGCCCATCCATGGCCTCAATTATGTTTAAATTCAAGAAGACACCCCACAGAAAGACTAGGCCCATGCAACACTCACCACCCCTGGGCATAATGGATGAAAAGTAGGCAAAATAAGTGCAGGCCTCAGACACTGCCTCTCCTCAAAATGGCCCCTCCCTTACACCCCAAGCACATGTTGCCTGTACCAGCCAGCACTCAAGATGGCCACCACCACCACCCACATGGCCAGTCCACATCAACAGTACACCCCCAAAAAACAGAAAAACAGCCAGAAATCACCACAATCCAATGCCATCCATGATGTTTACATTAAAGAGAGTGAGACCACACCACAGGCACACTCAGTCCATGCACCACCACCCCTGGGCAAAAGGCCACACCAGCACCCCCCCAAAAACGACAAAAAACAATAAAATCAGCACAATCCCAGCCCATCCATGGCCTCAATTATGTTTAAATTCAAGAAGACACCCCACAGAAAGACTAGGCCCATGCAACACTCACCACCCCTGGCCAAAGGGCCTCACCAGCAGGCCCAAAAAAACGACAAAAAACAATAAAATCAGCACAATCCCAGCCCATCCATGGCCTCAATGGTGTTTAAATTCAAGAAGACACCCCTCAGAAACACTAGGCCCATGCACACTCACTACCCCTGGGCATAATGGATGAAAAGTAGGCAAAATAAGTGCAGGCCTCAGACACTGCCTCTCCTCAAAATGGCCCCTCCCTTACACCCCAAGCACATGTTGCCTGTACCAGCCAGCACTCGAGATGATGGCCACCACCACCACCCACATGGCCAGTCCACATCAACAGTACACCCCCAAAAAACAGAAAAACAGCCAGAAATCACCACAATCCAATGCCATCCATGATGTTTACATTAAAGAGAGTGAGACCACACCACAGGCACACTCAGTCCATGCACCACCACCCCTGGGCAAAAGGCCACACCAGCACCCCCCCAAAAACGACAAAAAACAATAAAATCAGCACAATCCCAGCCCATCCATGGCCTCAATTATGTTTAAATTCAAGAAGACACCCCACAGAAAGACTAGGCCCATGCAACACTCACCACCCCTGGCCAAAGGGCCTCACCAGCAGGCCCAAAAAAACGACAAAAAACAATAAAATCAGCACAATCCCAGCCCATTCATGGCCTCAATGGTGTTTAAATTCAAGAAGACACCCCTCAGAAACACTAGGCCCATGCACACTCACTACCCCTGGGCATAATGGATGAAAAGTAGGCAAAATAAGTGCAGGCCTCAGACACTGCCTCTCCTCAAAATGGCCCCTCCCTTACACCCCAAGCACATGTTGCCTGTACCAGCCAGCACTCAAGATGGCCACCACCACCACCCACATGGCCAGTCCACATCAACAGTACACCCCCAAAAAACAGAAAAACAGCCAGAAATCACCACAATCCAATGCCATCCATGATGTTTACATTAAAGAGAGTGAGACCACACCACAGGCACACTCAGTCCATGCACCACCACCCCTGGGCAAAAGGCCACACCAGCACCCCCCCAAAAACGACAAAAAACAATAAAATCAGCACAATCCCAGCCCATCCATGGCCTCAATGGTGTTTAAATTCAAGAAGACACCCCTCAGAAACACTAGGCCCATGCACACTCACTACCCCTGGGCATAATGGATGAAAAGTAGGCAAAATAAGTGCAGGCCTCAGACACTGCCTCTCCTCAAAATGGCCCCTCCCTTACACCCCAAGCACATGTTGCCTGTACCAGCCAGCACTCAAGATGGCCACCACCACCACCCACATGGCCAGTCCACATCAACAGTACACCCCCAAAAAACAGAAAAACAGCCAGAAATCACCACAATCCAATGCCATCCATGATGTTTACATTAAAGAGAGTGAGACCACACCACAGGCACACTCAGTCCATGCACCACCACCCCTGGGCAAAAGGCCACACCAGCACCCCCCCAAAAACGACAAAAAACAATAAAATCAGCACAATCCCAGCCCATCCATGGCCTCAATTATGTTTAAATTCAAGAAGACACCCCACAGAAAGACTAGGCCCATGCAACACTCACCACCCCTGGGCATAATGGATGAAAAGGAGGCAAAATAAGTGCAGGCCTCAGACACTGCCTCTCCTCAAAATGGCCCCTCCCTTACACTCCAAGCACATGTTGCCTGTACCAGCCAGCACTCAAGATGGCCACCACCACCACCCACATGGCCAGTCCACATCAACAGTACACCCCCAAAAAACAGAAAAACAGCCAGAAATCACCACAATCCAATGCCATCCATGATGTTTACATTAAAGAGAGTGAGACCACACCACAGGCACACTCAGTCCATGCACCACCACCCCTGGGCAAAAGGCCACACCAGCACCCCCCCAAAAACGACAAAAAACAATAAAATCAGCACAATCCCAGCCCATCCATGGCCTCAATTATGTTTAAATTCAAGAAGACACCCCACAGAAAGACTAGGCCCATGCAACACTCACCACCCCTGGGCAAAGGGCCCCACCAGCAGGCCCAAAAAAACGACAAAAATCAGCACAATCCCAGCCCATCCATGGCCTCAATGGTGTTTAAATTCAACAAAACATTTGTATCATGCACCCCTAACCAACCCTGGTCCTACTGGATACTGTGGCTACCCACAATATAATTTATTTAATGTTCTGAAAAAGTTCCAAAATTTTACTTGCAGCAACTGTAATGCCCCAAACAAACTTACTTGTGAAAGTTGATTTCTAATCCAAAAGTGTTCCAAAGACAGTCAAAAAGGCCTCAAATCCAAATATCCAGCAGCACCCACAAAAAGTAATCCTTCCAGCTCCAGATCCAAATGAAAGTGACCAGGAGATGGACAAAGCACTGGGAGGAGCCTGCTGGACAGGAACAGGAAGTTGGAGACTGTGGGGCACTTCCTTCCTCCCCCCCCCCCAAAATGGACTCCTTGCAAAAAAAAAGACCATGCAAATGTCAACCTGAGGAGTGATTCTGATAAAAATCATAATTTTCTGAAGGTTTATCCTGTTTGCTGGTGATTTTCTTGTGCGAAATTGCAAAATCTCTATTTCGCAAGTGCGAGATTGTTCCTTTCCGCCGCAACTACGTGTTCGCAATTGCGAACTCTCGCGAGGTGTGGTGTGCAAGGTGGCAAGCCGCGAGTACGTATTCGCGGGCGCTAAACTCCCGCGGGAACACGCAGCAAGATCTAAAATGGCGCGTCACTCGCAAAGAAAAACAACTCGGCAAACGCTAAATGACGGAAAGTGAACGCCGTGCACCACGCCGCGCGCCGCAACCAAGCAAAAAATCCGCCGCGAGCGGATTCACGGATTTTTGACAAATTCGCGAGAGTTCGCGGATTGTGAATTTGCCGAAAATCCGAAAAATCCGCGAGCGGAGCGGATTTTACGCCCATGCTTAAAAATAAGGTCATGGCTAGAGCTGTCATCATCCTTTTTTGCAAAGCAAGCCAGCAATGTTCCAGAAGAGCATTTTGACCTGAAGAGTGAAATCAAACGGCTGATTTAAGGTGCCCTTATGATTGTCCGCTAAGGGGGGATAATGTGTAGAAAGATTAACATGGCCAACTCCAGAAGGGGAACCACAAGTGTCCACAGGAGACAAGGAGACAGATGGTGTATTGGGGAGAGCTGCCCTCAAGCCCTGGCCATTGGGTTGAGTATTTGGGACTTGGCTTTGCTCTCGCAGGGGGCTCATGGTTCTAATGGGGCCATTCCCCGAGTCAGTCCACATCGGCCAGGCTCCACAGGAGACCAAGACGATTCAGCACACAAATGTTATAGGAATGGGAGTGGGCTCACTACTGACCCTGAGTACATTCCAACATTTCTAGAATAGTATGTGGCGTAGCCAGGGGCCTGTAAAAGTAGCCAAGTGGTAAGATCTTCATTTTGCTGGGCTTATGCTGGCCTTGGGAAAAAACCCCACCCAGATTCCCTGCTACTTTCGGGTTTTGGAAAGTGATGACAACACAGTCACCCATGAATGCTTTTTCTGATTTTCCCACCCAGCCGAGCCTTTTTGCCATTAGCACCTCATTAAACAAGAGGTTTCAACACCACCCGTAGTTGTGGATCCAATGGGTGGATTTGGCAATTAGGTCCTCAGTGGAGTCAGTAGTGTCAGGACGAAGTGTTGGTACATCCACCAACATGATGGCATTAGGGCAAGCTGCTGGAGGGAGGCCACATCTGAATAGAGGGCCCATTGTCGAATCCGAGGGACTATCCATGATGATTGTTTTTGTGAACGGAGGACTTCTCTCGGTTGCCTTGGGCCTGGGATACTGGGACGGTGTAGACAACAGCACAGGATATGGCCTGTGCTTCTATAACAACGCCCAAACCCTTACCAAGGCCCGAACCCTCCCTTGGGTCCATGACATCTTGCTGACGGGTCACCTGTTGTTGTTCTCTTACGGTAGCAATGTTGATGGTAATATAGGCCTGGTTAGAGTACCCAGAGGCCTAATTTTAAAGTAGGTTGGATAATATTTCCTCAATAGCCTCCATACATACAGACAAGACTTTCAACGTAGTATCCAGATTTGTTTTAATCATTTTGCCTAAATTGTCAAGCATCACCCCCTGGCTGTCCATGGAAGGTCAATCACAATTAACAGACTCCCACACTCTGAAGTTGGCAAGTTTGTGGGTATTGGCTTTTTTTTGTTTTGAACTTGGAGGTTTAGAAGGTTTGTGAGAGAGTTTAGAGAAGGGTACCTGGCTTACCCCATGTAGCAGGAGTTCAAGGGGTGCCCATACCCTACTCCGGGCAGTGTGGTGTGCCTATGTGCTTCTGGACTGCGAGTACCTTGTAGTAGCAGCTGTTAGGGTCCTGCATTGTATTCATTGTTCATGCCCTGAGGATCACAGGCCTCTTCCATTTTCTAAACATCCTTATCTTCTAGTGTTACTAGGGAAAGAAATTTGAATGGGCATTTTAATGTTGATGCCATCAATGTTAGTTCCACCTGATGTTTTACTGGAATCCCCCTTCGTGGCTTGCCATATTGCGGAATCTTTTCAAGATGTCTGTCAAGTCTCAAGCTTTCCAAAGTTAACTCTAAAGTGCGAATAATATAAGAATGTGTTTGTGACCTTGAGAGGCACCAATTCTGTGAATTTATCATTTGTTATAATACATACTTTGGTTTTCTATAGGATTGATGTGCTGCTGTATATGCCACCACTGCCTTCTTGTTTGGTTTGCATAAAGTGCAAATAATCCCCCCTTACATTGATCTTTTGGTTCAGCTCGCTACCCTCAGGCCTTTGGTCCACCAATAAAGTTTGCTCTAAGGGAACTCCTAATTGACTAGACAGTAAGTCTTTGCTTATACACTTAAATGTTGACTTACCAGGCATATTTTGTTTCCTTCTTATTAATGCCCAAGGGTTTGAAGCTGCTATGATACTGGGTTCTTTAGCTGGATTGAGTTGCTTCTCCGGTCAGTTTGAGGAGCTTCCTCATTTTGTTTTTTCTGCATACAGTAGTAAAAACTTCCATCGGCCCTAACGTAGCTGATTCACCCACATCTGGGCTTGTGAGGAAATAAGGAGCTAGTCATTTGTCTGAGATGCGGACATTTTCGCTGCGGTTGATAGCATCCATGGTTAAAGTCTGCCCATTGTAGCACTTGCTTTATGTGGGTTTCCATTGGCTCCAAAGATGATGGGGGCATTGACCAGGAAGGTGATCTTGGTATTTTGATCAGCAATGAGTACGGCAGTGTATATGAGTATAACTGTGTCTTTTGAATTGTTCTACCCCATCCAAACATGCTCATTAGACTCTGTTTTGCCCCTTTAGAGTGTAATCTTTAGTTTTTCAGGTAAACATCCGATATTCTCAACAATAATATATAGTCACAATGATGAAAAATGAGATCGTAATGCATCTAAGAGTGTGGACAAAGTGCTAAGTCCAATTCCATGAAGGTTTGCCGGTTATGTCAGATGTTCGCTATCAGTCTCAGCTCTGCAGTCTGCTCATCTATCCTTGATGCCTAAATCATTAGGATTGGGAACATTGTGCCTAAAGCTTTTTATGTTGCATGGATTGCATCAAGTACTATATACACTAGTGTATAATCATCAGTATTTTGGGCGTACTTGTTTATCTTGTTTAAACCTTCAGAGGATAAAAGTGTCTCTGCCCTTTCACAGGGAAATGGGAGTGGGGCCTCCAGGTCTTCCAGTGCCTCAAGAATTTAAGGATCTCCCATGAAGTGACTAACAGAGCCTTGCCAACACTGGTCAAATCAAGAATGGTCACTTGTCCTGAATGTTATCAGCTGGATTAATATTTGAGAACTCACTGGCCCTGTAGTCTTCTTGCCCAAATACAGAGTCTTAACTGTTGTTAAGGTAGGAGATAGAAGGGCTCTTCCTGATCTGGCGTCCTTTCCTACAGTTGGAAAAATTGATTGGCAGGGAGCATCCAATGCAATCTCACCATTTCTAGGTGCACTAATATTTGAACCAAAAAAGGAATCCATCATTCTCTGAATGAGTATTCCAGGACTTGGTTTGGTGGAGTTGCAGGCTGCAATGCTTGATGCGAGGATCTGGACAGACACCAAGAAAGATGTACACTCAAAAGTCAAAGAAAGGGTAGAAATGGTAGGGATATTTATGGACCAACAGGTAGCTGATTTCTGTAGGGTAATCAAAAGGGAGGCAACTTTGCGCTCTCCCTGACTTATGGCATTAGTGATAACCCCAGGACAAGCCACAGTAGTTCCCGATGGAGATTCTAGGTCTTGTGGCATTTCTGGGGTTGTTAGTATAGCACCTTTCTCAAACTGTATTTATTTCCTTGATCAAGGGAAGTTTTGTTTACTTTTAAATTATGATCTAAGGTGTGTTAAGGTAATAAAGAAGGTAAGTAGAAAAACAGATAGGTAAACAAGGTTAAGTAAACTCCACAAAATGCTATTCCAATAATTCCATACGGCTACATAAAAACATGTAGCTGCAAATGTGGGGCAATGTGGAGCTAGCAGAATATCCTGCAGAGACCAATATCAAAGAGACTATACTTTTATGTGGTTTATTTGCAATTTTGTGCAGTACAAGCCTTAATCTACAATCCAACCCTCGGGGGCCTCCGCCATATCCCCACTTTTGCTTTATAATCATAATTATAGCCTCTGAGTTTCTAACCTATACGTGCAATGCAGCAGACAAGTCTCGTGTTTTTCTTCTCAGTTCCTCTAATTCTTTGAGAAGTTAGCAGCCAGGTAGCAGCAGACTTTTATAGAGGACAACAGATAGAAAATAGCAGCAGGTGCCAAAGCTGGAATGATGGTGGGGACTTAGGAACCTTGGCCCCGGGGATATACAGGTGAGTGCAGCAGGTCAAGGCCTACTGGGTCACAAATTGGCCAGTGTGGGCGTGGCAGCATGATTTGGGAGTATTAAGTGGGCAGGCAGTTGGGTTAGGTTTCTCTTTGGAGTATGGCACACTGGCCACCAGGAGTTAGAGACCTGCAGGCAAATAGCGTTAGTCCTCTCTCCCACTCTTTAGCTAGGGTTTTAAGGGAGCTTCAGCATTAATCTGTTAGGAATAGAGAAGAAGAAATTGGACAGGTGTGTTGTTGATCGAATGACATTGTCCCTTCTCTTATGAGAAGGTGCATGGAAGGTTTTAGACATTAGGTAAGGGCAGAAACAATGTTATTCACGTTGTAGTACAGGAGGATCAGCCCAAGGACAGATGAGTTCAGACTTGTTTACTGGTTAGCTGGCTATGTGGGGCACAACCTTTTAGTCTTGGAAACGGAAAAGGTTTGCCGGGGGGGTATAGTTCAAGAAATCCAAGAGGGTTGTCATTGAGGGAGAGGGAAAGACAGGTTGATGGTCAGTTAAAATGACGTATTAGTGGCATTTGTCAATTATAGTTTGTATAGCATTGACTAATGGTATATTGATGTGACGCACACCTGTCTCATTAAAGTGGACTTGTTCACAGTCATGTTGTCAGCAATTATTGGTGTGCTGCATCCCACCTGAATAGCTGGAGAGCTTCATTTATGCATGTAATCCATTGGGAGGGCTGTTTGCACTTTGCAGTTTGGGATACAATGATGTTAATGACGGAACAACTGCCGTGAAAGGAAGCAGATTTAAACATGTAATTATTAGGTCTTTTTTTGTTCAGATAGTTTTATTGAAATTTTCAAAAATTGGAACAAAAGTGAAAATGGACAAGAAAACAATGATAAGTAATAAGCCCAAATTACAAGGAAAAAGAAAGGTTCCATTACACAGACATGCTTATGAGGGAGAACATAAAATACAAAGTGGAGGCCATATTGTTTTTTGATATACATTGATATACATTCTCCTTAGGGGTCAATTCCAATTTGGGTTGGAAATCGGCCCGACCGACTCGGACCAGGAAAAGAGTCCGACCGACACCTATAGGCACCGTACGACCCGCGGAGTATGATGTAAATCTGCTCCAGTGCATTGGAATTGCTATTGTGGGCAATTGTCTTGATGTTGTTTAGTTTATTTTCCCTGCTGTCCCTATGAGTTATATCTCATATTCTGCACATTGTTCCTGGTTGTCCTGTCCCATTGCTGCCATGGAATTGGATTTTGTAGTCTGACACCTTCAGTCTACACAGGATGTATTGCTTTGTGTGTCTAGTTTTGAGATGTGTGTATGCATTATGATGGTCACTTCTGCTTTTGTGTCATTGTACACTGTGCTATGTTTGACCCCAAGGGTGTTGTTTTTCTGCACATGGCCGAGTGTATGTTGTGTTTCCACTGCACTGTTTGCCTCACCACAACTCTGTGGGTATGTGACACAACCACTACTTTGCCACAAAATTGTGTGTCATGTTCTGCGAACAGGTCTCATACATGCTGTTTGGCATTTGAAGCTATTTCCATGATGACACTTACCTTTAGGTCACTGTGTTAATGGGGGATTTACACACTTTTCCACAATGCCAACTTTTGCTGCAGTTTGTGCCCGCACATTTTACATAGGATCTACACAGTGATAGGGATTTTGAGCACATTGGTACAGTGCTATTGTGAAGCTTGACTTGTGTAGCCCACACTCTGATGTTGGTCACACATGTGATGGTAGCTGCATTGTGTGTTCTGACTCATATTTACTGTTGGGGGTATTTGTCAATCACTACACACTGTTGCCGTGATGTTATGGGGAATGTATTTGGCTGACATACCTAAGGTTGATGTATGATGGGTGTGTGGCGCATCACCCATCCTATGGGTGGGGGTGTCAATGTTGTTAGACACATGGACCCCTATGGGTGGGGGTGGCAGTGGTGGTGGGCAACATGACACATATAGGTGGGGTGGCAGTAGTGATAGGCAACATGCCCCTATGGGTGGGGTGGCAGTAGTGATAGGCAACATGCCCCTATGGGTAGGAGTGGCTGTAGTGATGGGCAACATGACACATATGTGTGGGAGTGGTAGTGGTGGTGGGCAACATTACACATATGGGTGGGAGTGGCAGTGGTGGTAGGCAACATGCCCCTATGGGTGGGAGTGGCAGTGGTGGTGGGCAACATGCCCCTATGGGTGGGATTGGCAGTAGTGATAGGTAACATGCCCCTATGGGTGGGGGTGGCAGTAGTGATAGGCAACATGCCTCCGTGAGTAGGGTAGGCAGTAGTGATAGGCAACATGACACATATGGGTGGGAGTGGCAGTGGTGGTGGGCAACATGCCCCTCTGGGTGGGAGTGGCAGAGATGGTGAGCAATATGCCCCTATGGGTGGGAGTGGCAGTGGTGGTGGGCAACATGCCCCTATGGGTGGTGGTGGCAACAGTGATAGGCAACATGCCCCCATGGGTAGGGGTGGCAGTAGTGATAGGCAACATGACACATATGGCTGGGAGTGGCAGTGGTGGGCAATATGCTCCTATGGGTGGGAGTGGCAGCGGTGGTGGGCAACATGCCCCTATGGTTGGGGGTGGCAGTAGTTGTGGGCAAAATGACACATATGCGTAGGGGTGGCAGTAGTGATAGGCAACATGACACATATGGGTGGGAGTGGCAGTGATGGTGGGCAACATGCCCCTATGGGTGGGGGTGGCAGTAGTGGTGGGCAACATGACACATATGGGTGGGGGTGGCAGTAGTGATAGGCAACATGCCCCTACGGGTGGGGTGGCAGTAGTGATAGGCAACATGCCCCTATGGTTGGGGGTGGCTGTAGTGATGGGCAACATGACACATATGTGTGGGAGTGGTAGTGGTGGTGGGCAACATTACACATATGGGTGGGAGTGGCAGTGGTGGTAGGCAACATGCCCCTAAGGGTGGGGGTGGCAGTGGTGGTGGGCAACGTGCCCCTATGGGTGGGAGTGGCAGTAGTGAAAGGCAACATGCCCCTATGGGTGGGGGTGGCAGTAGTGATTAAGCATGGGCGTAAAATCCGTTCCGCTCGCGGATTTTGCAGACTTTCGGCAAATTCGCAATCCGCGAACTCTCGCGAATTTGCCGAAAATCCGCAAATCCGCACGCGGCGGATTTTTTTGCTTGGTGATACAATATTGCGGCGCGCGGCGTGGTGCGCGGTGTTCACTTTCCGTCATTCAGCGTTTGCCGAGTTGTTTTTCTCGATATTTTGCGAGTGCTGCGCCATTTTGGATCTTGCTGCGGGATCCCGCGGGAGTTTGGCGACCGCGAATACGTAATCGCGGCTTGCCACCTTGCACAGCACGCATCGCGAGAGTTCGCAATTGCGAACACGTAGGTGCGGCGGGCAGCAACAATCTCGCACTCGCGAAATAGAGATTTTGCAATTCTGCACAAGAAATCCACCAGCAAACAGCATAAACCTTCAGAAAATTATGATTTTTATCAGAATCACTCCTCAGGTTGACATTTGCCTGCCCTTTTTTTTGCAAGGAGTCCATTTTTGGGGGGGGGGAAGTGCCCCACAGTCTCCAACTTCCTGTTCCTGTCCAGCAGGCTCCTCCCAGTGCTTTCTTCATGTGCTGGTCACTTTCATTTGGACCTTGACCTGGAAGGATTACTTTTTGTGGATGCTGCTGGATATTTGGATTTGAGGCCTTTTTGACTTTCTTTGGATCACATTTGGATTAGAAATCAACTTTCACAAGTAAGTTTGTTTGGGGCATTACAGTTGCTGCAACTACAATTTTGGAACTTTTTCACAACATTAAATAAAATATATTGTGGGTAGCCACAGTATCCAGTAGGACCAGAGTTGGTTATGGGTGCATGATACAACTGTTTTGCTGAATTTAAACATCATTGAGGCCATGGATGGGCTGGGATTGTGCTGAATTTTGTGGTTTTTGTCGATTTTTTGGTGCTGCTGGTGGGGCCTTTTGCCCAGGGGTAGTGAGTGGTGCATGGGCCTAGTCTTTCTGTGGGGTGTCTTCTTGAATTTAAACATCATTGAGGCCATGGATGGGCTGGGATTGTGCTGAATTTTGTGGTTTTTGTCGATTTTTTTGGGGCTGCTGGTGGGGCCTTTTGCCCAGGGGTAGTGGTGCATGGACTGAGTCTGCCTGTGGGGTCTCACTCTCTTTAATGTAAACATCCTGGATGGCATTGGATTGTGGTGATTTTTGTGTGTTTTTCATTTTTTTTTGGGTGTACTGTTGATGTGGACTGGCCATGTGGGTGGTAGTGGTGGCCATCTTGATTGCTGGTACAGGCAACATGTGCTTGGGGTACAAGGGGCCATTTTGAAGAGAGGCAGTGTCTGAGGCCTGCACCCATTTTGCCTAGCTTTCATCCATTATGCCCAGGGGTAGTGAGTGGTGCATGGGCCTAGTCTTTCTGTGGGGTGTCTTCTTGAATTTAAACATCATTGAGGCCATGGATGGGCTGGGATTGTGCTGAATTTTGTGTTTTTTGTCGTTTTTTGGGGGCTGCTGGTGGGGCCTTTTGCCCAGGGGTAGTGGTGCATGGACTGAGTCTGCCTGTGGGGTCTCACTCTCTTTAATGTAAACATCCTGGATGGCATTGGATTGTGCTGAATTTTGTGGTTTTTGTCGTTTTTTTGGGGCTGCTGGTGGGGCCTTTTGCCCAAGGGTAGTGAGTGGTGCATGGGCCTAGTCTTTCTGTGGGGTGTCTTCTTGAATTTAAACATCATTGAGGCCATGGATGGGCTGGGATTGTGCTGAATTTTGTGTTTTTTGTCGATTTTTTGGTGCTGCTGGTGGGGCCTTTTGCCCAGGGGTAGGAAGTGGTGCATGGGCCTAGTCTTTCTGTGGGGTGTCTTCTTGATTTTAAACATCATTGAGGCCATGGATGGGCTGGGATTGTGTTGATTTTTGTGTGTTTTTTCGGCTTTTTGGGGTGTATAACTGATGTTCCTCTGTCTTCCATTGCTTTTAGGTGCACAAGAGAACCACCAGTGCCAGGAAGAAGTCCTGCTGCGGTGTGTGCAGCACAACGTCACGTGTGGCCACAGACAACTCTGCAACTTGTGCAACTGCGGCCTGCTGTTCAGAGTGACATCTGAAGAAGATGGCCCCAAAAAAAGTTCCCCGTAGCTCCTCTAGCAAGAAAGATGCCAGAAAGGAGCAGAAGAAGCAAGTTACCAAGCAGACTGGTGTGCCGCCCGCCACATTTTTTGGGAATAAAAAAAAAAAGTACGCCTGCAGCAGCAGCGGGATCTGCTGGGGACCAAGCTGGGAGCAGCACCCCCGCTCCATTGGGCTCAGTGCCACCACCCCCACGCCAACTTAAGTCCAAGCCCTTGAGTGCTGAAGAGGCAGCCAGTCTACTTGTTCAATCACCATCGACCAGTGATGTTGGCTCATCGCAAGAAAGTAGCAGCAATGTCCCTCAATCAACACACGTTGTTGTTGTTACTCATCTGACGAGTGTTGAACAACCACAGCCGCAACAACAACCACATGTGCAAGTACAAGCCCAAGTACATGTGGAAGGAGAGGCGGCGCAAGGAGAGGAGCAAGCAGAGGTGCATGGAGGGGCACAACAAGTGGCCACAATAGTTGTTCCTCCAGAAGTAGGGGCACATCTGGAAATCGACAATCAAGCCGAGGTATCATTCGAGGAAGCCACTCCTCCTGATGATCATTCATTGTCTTCCACATCCCGAGCAAGGAAAAGATCAAGGGAGGTGGTGTCTACATCTTCTTCAAGCCCACCTCCTTCTGATGATATGGATCTTACTTGGGAACCAGCACCACTGCCGTCTGAGAGTGAGGCTCAGGCACACCATGATCTGACAAAGGTAGCTAAGCGTAAAAGGAAGGTCGTCGAAACTCTCATAGTTATGGAGTGTGATGACGCTCAACAAGAAGTGGCGTATACTCCTGCTGCTGAAGACTCTCACGACGACTACGCAGTCATCACTAACGTCACTGAAGCCCCAGCGGGCATGCAGCAAACAGACATTTTGACCCTAGCCCGACAAGCTGCTGAGCGTGATGATGAAGTCGACGAGGAGGCAATGGGAACACCACAATCATTGAAGTTAACTAGTACACCACAACCTTCCGCTTCCATATTTCTTACTCGCCAGAAGGGACCTCCATCCACCTCGACCTCAATTAGTGGTGGTGAAAGTGCACAACGTAGTAAAGTTCAGCAATACACATCCTCCACTTCATCTGGCATTAGCAGCATGACCAGTGACACCACCAGTATAGCCTCCTCCGGCCCCCACAGACATTTCAAGTCCGCAGTTTGGGACTTCTTTAGTGTTTGCCCAAAAAGGGAAAACATAGCCATTTGTAGCATTTGTAAGCTTGCAGTTAGTCGTGGTAAGCTTGGTACCAACTATGGGACTGGAGGCCAGAGAGGTCATCTTAAGAGACAGCACCTTGTCCAATGGCTTGCGCACCTAAAGGAGATCAAGGAAGCCCGAATTGTAAGTCGAAAAAACGTTGATATTCCATCTCATGATGAGTAGGAGGAAGAAGCGTCACACACTTCACTTACACCTAGTACCCCTATCAGCACACCCCCTGTGCGCCACACTAAGAGTGTGGGACAGAGTGAGACACCAATGCGAAAAAGTTCATCAGCGAGTGTAACTGGGTCGAAGAAGTCATCAACATCATCATCATCATCCCGTAAAATGGTCCAGGGCAACATTAAAACAATGCTCTTTTCAGACGCGCCATATGACCGCAACAACCCAACGGCGCGTCTGTATAACAGTAAGCTGGCTAAAATGCTAGCGCTGGATCTTCTCCCTTTTTCTTTTGTGGAAGGGGTTGGTTTTCTTAAATTAGTGGCAGCGCTCTGCCCTAAATGGAAGGTTCCTAGCCGGTTCTATTTTGCCTGAGTTGCGGTTCCAGCACTACATGAAGATGTGCTGGAGGTGATTGGGGCAGCTTTGCAGAAGAGTGCTGTTCACACTATACATCTGACAACAGACATGTGGCCAAGGGGCGCAGGCACTGATTACATGTGCATCACTGCACACTGGGTCTCTTTTTCAGGGGTTAAAGCAAAGCTAAACGCAGGTGTTGACCTGGACCAAGTTTTTAAAGCTGCTCGGAAACATGCAACGCTAGCCATGTTTGGCTTGGAGCAACGTCATACAGCACTAAACATTTTGAATGAGTTCAACACAAAGGTCTTTCACTGGCTGTCCCCAAAAAAACGCGGCATTGGTTATGTTTCCACGGATAATGGCGCCAATGTAGTTAAGGCCATGGATCTGGGTGACTATTTCAGAGTGCCGTGTTTGGCGCACTGTATAAACCTGGTTGTTAAAAAATTCTTGGATAAAGACAGTCCAGCATGCCAGTTAGTGGTCACCTGCCGAAAAATGTGCAACCATTTCAGCCATTCTTTTAAGGCCCGGAAGCATCTGAGGCGCCTGCTACATGAACGTCGAATGCCAGTGAAAGCACTCATCCAGGAGGTGCCAACACGTTGGAACTCAACCTTCTACATGCTTGAGCGTCTGTCTGAGCAGTTTACGGTACTCGATCAGTATTTCTTAACACTGGGTACAGCTGTGAAGGACCTGAGGTTAAATGCGGCGGAATGGGAGCTAGTTAAAAGCCTGACAGACATGCTTCATCCTTTTGAGGTCTTCACGCGTGCAGTCAGCAGGGAGGACTGTAATTTGGGAAAAGCTATCCCATTGTTGCGCATGCTGGAGCACAAACTGAAGGCGGTGTCTTCTAAGTTTCAAAAAGATGAAGAAAAGCAAGAAGCTTTTGTTTTGGCGGAGAAATTATTAGAGCGCCTACTTGGCGATGAACGTCTTCAAAAGATCCACTCAGAACAGCATTACATTTGTGCTACTATTCTGCATCCACGCTACAAAAAGGCACTAGCAGGCAGTGCATTATTTCCTTTTAGTGATGAAGATGTTACAAAGTACAAACGCTGGCTAGCCTTGTCAGCCATGAGGTTTGAAAGAGAACGGAAGCAAATTGAAGGAAAAGGCAGTACATCAGCATCAGCAGGCCATCCCCAGTCAAAAGACTCCACTTCTGCACCTGTGGCTGTGGCAGAAGTGACCTCTCAGCCGTTAGAGACACCGGCAACCGCATCATCTGCACCAGACACAAGAGAAATATCGGGTGATGATAGTGAAGAAGATTGGCTAGCTGAGCTTGGGTTTGGTTCTCAAAAGGTCCAAGCAAAAATTCAGCAAAGTGGAGTAACCGTGGAGAACTTTGAGTCGATGGTGCAGGACTATCTGAGGTCTATGTTAATGCGGACCCATTGGCGTATTGGCATGGGAAAAAAGAATTGTGGCCAGAGATCACCAACCTGGCTATACATTACTTGTCTTGCCCACTCGCAAGTGTGTCTTCTGAACGTGTTTTCAGTGCTGCTGGTGGCATTGTAACTTGCAAACGGACCCGCTTCTCGCCCAAAAATGTGGAGAGGTTGACAATGATCAAGATGAATGAGCACCTCATACCACCAGATTTCAAAGTACCAGATCGCACGACGGAAGAAGACGAGGCGGACAGCAACGTAGATGAGGGAATTTCTTCTGTGTTAGGTGACACTGACCTACTCCTGCCTGAATTTGCAGAGTATGAGGACGAACTCTTCTTCCCTGACACCGAGCACTGAAAATGAGCCAATGAATCCAAAATTTTCTTTTTCGTACTTATTCACTTTTATTCTTGTGTTTCTGTCTTTCTTTGTTTTGCACAGTTAATATAATTACAACTTTAATCACCTGTACTTTTGCTTTTTGGCTGTTTGGGGGTCTTCCACATGTTTTCGCCTGGGTTGACGGCTCTGGGGCCATTGCTGGGAATGTCTAATACCGGATAAAACTGGTTTGGACAACATCCATGAGGAAAAAGTTTTTGCATCTTCTGACTTTTCGCTCAATGTAGCGTTTTCGGGGGCCTGTTTGGGGGGCTTCCTGGTGTTTGTGGGTGGGTTTCGGGGTCTGGGAGCACTGCTGGGTATGGATACTTTTCATTGCAAGAGGTTTGAAGGGAATCCATGGAGGCAGAGGGGAGTTAGGGCCTAGCTGCAGAGCGCGCGCTGAGTGATTTAGGAAATTTTCAGGAAAGTGACTAAGTCCCAATTTTTGTACTTTTGCTTTTTGGCTGTTTGGGGGTCTTCCACTTGTTTTTGCCTGGGTTGACGGCTCTGGGGACATTGCTGGGAAGGTCTAATACCGGATAAAACTGGTTTGGACAACATCCATGAGGAAAAAGTTTTTTCATCTTCTGACTTTTCGCTCAATGTAGCGTTTTCGGGGGCCTGTTTGGGGGGCTTCCTGGTGTTTGTGGGTGGGTTTCGGGGTCTGGGAGCACTGCTGGGTATGGATACTTTTCATTGCAAGAGGTTTGAAGGGAATCCATGGAGGCAGAGGGGAGTTAGGGCCTAGCTGCAGAGCGCGCGCTGAGTGATTTTGGAAATTTTCAGGAAAGTGACTAAGTCCCAATTTTTGTACTTTTGCTTTTTGGCTGTTTGGGGGTCTTCCACTTGTTTTCGCCTGGGTTGACGGCTCTGGGGCCATTGCTGGGAAGGTCTAATACCGGATAAAACTGGTTTGGACAACATCCTTGCGGGAAAGCCTTTTGTCACTTTTTGTAACTTAGGGTTCGTTAGGGTTAGCCCTAGCAGCAGGATTGCATGTGTTTCGGGGTGTTCTTGATTTTTGCAACTGAGTTCTGGGGTCTTAGAGCACTCGTGGGAATGTGTAATTTTGGTTGCAAGGGATTTGAAGAAAATCCATTGTGGGAAAGGTGGGATCACTTACTCTGTGAGAGGCACTTAGTGTTGAAAACATTTAGCCATTTACACTTAAAGGAAGAAAATGACACAGACTTAAGTTTCAGGAAAACAAACTTACTGTTAAACCCCCACTCACCAGACTCAAAAGCAGTAAAAAAAGGTATGCTCAGATAAAGTTTCAAAAAGTATATTTGTATAGCCCTAACAAAATAATCTCCCTCAAGACCCTCCCTAACCCCAACGATTGTCTTTCAAAAGTCCCAAAAAGAACCCAACTCCCAAATCCCACCCCCCAAAAGTCTCTAAAAAAGGGGCAAGGGACACTACGGCAGGATGCTGTTCACTGTAGCGGCCAGGGCATCATACTCCTTGCGGAGGGTGGCATGGTCGGAGCGGAGGCCCTCCACCAAGTTCTTATAAGTTGAGACCTCCTGCTCCAGATAGGACACTCTGAGGGATAAGCGGCGCTGGCGTGCCTTGCAACTCCTGTGGGGGGCAGCTGATGTCTTTGCTGCTCGGTGGTGGCGGTTGGCTTTGGTAGCCCGGCTCTGTACCGCTGGAGCACTGCGCTGGCTGGCAGCCCTTGTGGGCCCGGAGGAGGATGCAGCTGTCGCAGTAGATGTAGTAGTACACTGCGTGTCCTCCTCCTCCTCCAGGGCCAGCAGCCGCCGATATTCTGCGACAGTGGCATCCAGCCTCCGTTGCCGGGCCATTCGAGCCTGCTCCTTCCTTGATGGTTTTTTGGATTTGGAAGGAGCAACTATATAAAGAAAGAAAGACAAAGGGCCAGATGTAAGTAAATCTATTTTACCGACTCATAAATACCGAATTTTACCGATTCGGTATTTATGAATCGGTAAAATAGAATGAGGAAGATGTAGGTAAATCCAGATGTGCATTTACCGAATCGGTAATGCCCATTCATTCCTATGGGCTTTGAAGCCCATAGGAATGAATGGGCATTACCGATTCGGTATTTACCGAATCGGTAAATACCGAATTTCATAAGGGTGCAGGGGGTGTCACTTTGACACCCTCTAGCACCCCCAAAACAGGGTCGGGTGCCATGTGGCAGGCATACATGCCCTAAGGGCAGGTCTGCCTGTCATATGGCACAGGTGTGCATGCACACATGTGCATGCACACCGGAATCGGTATTTTACCATCAAATTGAATTTGATGGTAAAATACCGATTCAGTAAGGCTTGTGGGACTCAGAAGAGTCCCACCTACATATCAAATTTACCGAATCTGTAAAAATACTGATTCGGTATTTTACAGAATCGGTAAATTTACCGATCGGTAAATTTACCGATTCTGTAAAATGACTGGCCCTACATCTCAAAATCCAATTACCGGTCGGTAACGGCCAAATTCGTCCGTTACCGACCGGTAATTGGCCACCTACATCTGGCCCATAGTCTGTAACCAATGCTCTTAAGATTAACACAAAATGATTGAGCAGAAAGTTGTGTCACAGTACAACTAGCAACTTGAAAGCACAGTACATAACTATTGAGGCCAGTATCTATCTAACCTCCCACTTCTTCATCCTTGCTTTAACATTAGTGTGAGTTTAAGGAACAAATTCTACGAGCACTATGGACTTCCATTACAGTCGACTATGACAGTACACCAGTCTTATTCTTCTTCTTCTCTCTTGTTTAGGAAAATTGGTACGTTATCTTCTGCAAGCCGGCATAATGCCAGCGCAGTGAACTTGCACCCGAGAAAAACAGACGCACACCATGATGAGACTTGCGTTACTGTACCGGTACAGTACATGCAGGTGACGAAGCTCATATTTTTCCATTACAGATGGCACTGAGAATACTCTGTTAAAAGGGCTACTGCTTAATTAATTTAACTTTCACCCTACAGTGCAAATGAGTACTAGAAAAGAAAAAAGAAGAAACTAAATAATCTGATTATCTATCACTTCACATGGGATGCATATTTGATTACATATGGGATGACCTTAGGTGCTTTGCTTTTTATTGAGTGAACAGTGATACACCCACACATGAATGACGTACTACTACTAAACTAAAATTATTAAGAGAGGTAGGGAGGGTCCACCGTAATAACCGGATATATGCTGTGCTTGCAGTTGCAATACAAACTACTGCTACTATTCATGGTAGTATTTGGACAAAATTACAACTTCTTTTCCTTGCCTTTCCTACACTGGAACGGACGTGCGGGTGCGGTGTTACATGCTCTTCAAAGTAACACTTAGTTCATCCAGTGACCGTCTACTTACTCTCTCTAGATACACATATGCTATCTAAGAGTCAGATAGTACCATGATCCAGGCATCCATCCATTCAAAGTATATGCACACATACAGTTTCTGTTTCACCCACCAAGGCTGTTCTCCTTCCACCCATTCTTGCTTCATCATTCACCCAGCCATGCACCATACCATATTCTTTCCTTCTCAGCCACCTCGGGGACCAAGCAAACACATATCATTCTTCTTTGCCAGTCATCATTAAATTTCTCGCCCTTCCACACTTACTTTGCTGTTGAGACCCCCCCCCAGCGCTTAGCAGCGCCTTAGAATCACTTTCACCCCCTCCCTTTAGCCCCGGTCCCGCTCTCGGCTGAGTACCGACGCCGAGGGCTGGGTGACGGTTTTGGCGGCCATCTTGGGTCGGGCTGGGTTAGGTGAGGCCATTGACAGCGCTATAAAAACAGACTGTGATGGCTCCGCGCAGCGGACGCGAGCAGCGGACGCACCGGACCCGCGCCGGAGTCGTGCCAGAGTCCTGCCCGTCTGCGCCCGTCCGCGCACGATCGGGCTCTGGGCCTAGGGACTCTGGCACACGGACCTGCTATACTCTAACTGATCTCCTAGCACTGAGGTCCGACAGGTATTGTTTGTCTCCTATCACATGTGCTACTATCAAGGAAAATAACATCTTCCAAATTCCCTGCCCTGCGAACTTGAGTCAGCCACCTCCCCTAAAATTCGCCACCCTTAATACTAGGTCTCTACAGAAACATAATTTAGAAATTTTCACCCTTTTACAGGACGAGACCATTGATATCCTGACACTCACAGAAACCTGGTTGAGTGACATCTCCTTCCCGGATATCATAGCTGCCCTCCCTAGTGGTTACGACATGGTCTGGCACAACCGACCAGAGGGGACTCGAGGGGGTGGTGTAGCAACGATTTTTAAAAGTCATCTCATGGTAACTAAAATCCTATCTGAGACCATAAATGCCGCGGACCTGCTAGGGATAAAAATCACCACGAATAATTCCTGTCTCATCATCTTAACAATATACTGCCCACCCCAAAGTACACCAACGTTCACCGATCTCTTCTTCCCTATAATATCAGACCTATGTACACGTTACAAAAACATCTTGGTAACTGGCGACTTTAATGTTCACTGGGACAAAAGAGACAAAGATTTACTAGCCTTGAAATTGCAGACTTCTATGACCGCTCTCGGATTGGCACAACTTGTGGAATCTCCAACCCACAAAAAAGGCCACATTCTCGATCTTATTTGGTCCTCTGTGCCAGAAGCGGTCATTACAAACATTACACCCTGCATCTGGTCAGACCATCACCTAATCTTATATAATATACCGCTTTATAATTTCCAGACTAAACCTCCACTAAAAACCAAAAAAGTCCGTCAGTGGAAAAAAGTCAACTCCGATATCCTGACCAAAGTTCTGTCTAAATATAAACAGAGATCCATAATTCCATCAGATGGTAACAATTTAGACTTAAACTATGATAGAATAACAACCACCCTTAGGCAATCTATTGATGAGATAGCACCTGAAAAAATTCAAAAAGTAAAAAGCGCAGAAAAAGGAGCCCCTTGGTTCACCCAAAGTCTACGGGACCAAAAAAGAAAGCTCCGTTACCTCGAAAGATGCTGGAGGAAATCTAAAAAGGACACCGATAGGGAAATATACAGAACATCGTTTCAATTGTATAAAAAGCTCATTATTTCAGCTAAGAAAGACTACTATGAAATACGCATGAACAACGCCACAAATATTCAGAAAGAGACCTTTCAAATACTGAAAGAGCTAAGTAAGAAGGAGGAAAAGACTGACATATCAATCAACTGTGACACCTTTCAGGGATACTTCCTTGAAAAAATAGAGATCATACTGTCAGACATTAAGAAGGACATCCCGGCTATATACACCCTGCCACCGCCCCCTTTATACCCCTCAACCCCTATCATCACTAGATTTCCTGAAATTGACGCTACTTCCCTTAGACATCTAGTAGCATCTACCAAGTCGGGTTCCCCCGCCGACCCATGCCCGCCCGATATCTTTCGACTGGCAATCCCGATCCTAGAGGACCAGATTCTAGACCTCTTAAACATCTCTTTAGCTACTGGATCACTACCTACTACCTTTAAAGAGGCACGCGTCAGACCGCTGATAAAAAAACCTGGGGCAGATCCAACTAGCCTGAAGAACTACAGGCCAATCTCCCAGCTGCCATTTTTATCAAAAGTACTAGAACAACACGTACTAAAATCCCTGGCACCCCTCCTGGAATCCCACCATCTTCTCCAGGAGCGACAAGCGGGCTTTCGTGCACACCATAGCACGGAACTAGTAATGCTATCAGTATTGGATGAGCTCAGATGCATGGCTGACAGTAAAAAGCCAAGCGCCCTGATATTATTAGACCTGTCAGCGGCGTTTGACACTGTCAGCCATGCACTGCTCCTGGACAGATTGGCCAGATCCGGGATAAGAGGACAAGCTCTCCAATGGCTGACAGCCTTCTTATCAGGGAGGACGCAAAGGATCCAGTTGGCCGACCAGGTCTCTAGCGAGGGTGCCTTAGTTTGTGGAGTCCCGCAAGGGTCCGCGCTCTCCCCACTTTTATTCAATCTATACTTACAACCATTGATAGAATCCCTGGCAAACATGGGCTGCAAAGTCTTTAACTATGCCGATGATACTCAGCTATTGCTGAGTATCGATAACACAACATCGGCTCAGTCCATGGCCCAAGACATACTACGGTTCACTGTAAACTGGATGTCTCTCGACCTATTGAAAATCAATCCAGATAAAACGGAGGTTCTTGTGGTCTCAACCGCTACTTCCCCTTGGAATGATTTATTCTGGCCACAAGAACTCGGACCTACCCCAAAACCATGCCCTAGTGTAAAGAGCCTCGGAATGAAAATTGATCAAGAATTATCAATGACCAACCAAGTATCTGCTGTGGTCGGCTCATGTACTAACCTGATTAGGCAACTACGCAAGCTCGTCCCCTTACTCTCAAGAAATATGCTTCGAACCATTGTCTCAGCCACGATTGTGTCCAGAATTGATTATGGCAATGCATTATACCTAGGCCTCCCAAAAAATTCCCTTAACCGTCTACAGGTCACCTTGAATGACGCAGCTCGCTTGATATTTGGAGTACCTAGGCGGACCCACGCATCTCCCCTGCTTTATAGGCTGCACTGGCTCCCTATGAAACAAAGAGTCGAATTCAAGAGCATGTGCATCTGCCATAAAGCAATTCATGGTCAGGCGTCAGCCTACATAAAAGATAGGCTCAAAATTTATTAACCCAAGCGCGCTCTGAGATCCTCCGATTCCCTCCTGTTATCCTGTCCGCGTTTCAAACTGGCAACAAAAGGAGGTAGAGCTTTCTCAGTCCAAGCCCCTACTATTTGGAACAAGCTACCGGAGGTGCTTCGCAGAGAACCCAATCTTCTCCGCTTTAGGAAAACCTTGAAAACTCTGCTTTTCAAGGACGCGTTCACACTCCCGTAATTTTAAGCTAACATCCTTCACCTTTACTTTTGTTGCTGTACTTTGTCAGAAGCGCTTTGAGACCTGTCGGTGAGTTGGCGCGATACAAAACCCAGTTACAAATTACAAATTACAAATTACTTACACCCTTCTTTCGCTTTTCGTTCATCCCATCCATCAAGTTCATCTCAGATCTGATTGGCATTCTTCTCGCCAAAAACTTAACAGCTAAGTTGAAGTACATTTAGAGGAGGCTACTACCTGGTTGATTTATAATACACTCGTGCAGAAAGCACACTCTGCAGTCCTCAATCTCAATAAGTAAGGAATATATAGCTTACCACTGCCCGCCACCACCGTGTGCACCCTCACAGGCACATTGGTGTCGTCCGGCACTTGCACCGCATCCTCCCCAGAAGTGTTGTCCTCCTCGTCATCATCCACCACCACCACCACCTCCGCGCTGGCCCCGCCACCAGATGTTCCACCTACAAAGTACATTTAAGATTGTTAGAATACACCACTCACTAATATATAATATTTGGTCTAGGAATAAAGAAATGTGAAAAAAACCAGAAAACAATGTAATAATTTGTGACTGTCTAATCTAAAGTAAAAATGTTCCCTTTTCCAGGGAAGGCTCAGTGCATACAGCTATTGCTGACTAGAATGGAATTGCCAAATGTGCAATCTTAGTTAGCTACATAGACAGACTAATAAGAATAATCTAGTAATACCACAGGGAGTCATAGTCGAGGCAGGATAAGAATTTAGATACAGTCTACAAGAAGATCAAAGACGATTTAGAAAAAATCGAATGAGGAACGCTAGGAAAAAATAGGTACTCTATATTAAAATGAAAACTTACTGGGGCCAGCAAAGGAGCCCTCGCCTGGCCGATCCTCCTGGCCTTCTACAGCAGCAGCAACCACCTCCTCCTCTGTCCTCTTGCCCCTGGGGGGAGCTGATGTACAACATGAAAGAAAGACAGACCCGAAAACATGGATGATTGTTGTCAACCAAATCAAACATTTCAAAAGAACAATAACAAAATATTTTGGCGAAATAGCAAATAGACAACTATTCCACGGGATATATTGTCCGATCTCATGTGGTCTACTACGTTATTAGTATTGCTTGATTTGCGGACCGTCGACTTGGAAAGTTCTTATGTAACTCACTAAACAAACTACTAAAAAGGTTCGCCTAGGACTGGCAGGCAGCAGTCCGCAGTACGCGAAGTCACAGACAAAGTCCATCGTGATTGCAGATCAGTGAATACTCAAACTATCAATCCACCACCACTATTTCTTCTTATCGCCATGTGTACAAAGGAAGGACTGGACTTGAGTCTGTAGGGGCTGATTTAGATTTTGCTCCATTTTTGCGTGACTTTTGTGACGCAGCGGCAGAACAAAAGAGGCGCCATGGTGCGGCGTATATTAACAACGTGACGCATATGGGAGATGCATCAGGTTGTAAAGCCCTGCGCCATCAGGGGGCGTTCCGGCGCAAGGGAGGGCGTTCCTGCGCAGGAACGCATCCTAAAAGTGGCCGAGGGACATCTACAAGATTTAAATCAGTCACTTTGAGGACAATGATGCGTGACTCAAACCCTGCGCCTGCTTGAAGCAGACGTACGGCTTGACGCACCATTGGGGAGATAGGGCACCCCAGAGCATTGCTGGAGCTGCACCATCGTTGCGACGCAACTCCAGCAATGCGCCGCCTTTACGGCACAGAAGCGTAACGCTTCGGTGACGTTTCGGCAACATGGTGCGCCGCATTGTAAATACGGCGCACCATGGGTGGTGGTGGCGTGGCGCACAATTACTGGCGCATCCCTGCTACTTTGCAGGGATGCGCCGGTAATTAAAAATCTGACCCTTAGTGTCTAGCATTACGCAGTTCTTTAAACTACACTCATGCATAATTTCACAGGCCAATGAAATGAACACAAAATCGAAAACAAATAAGCATAGTAGCAGCGCTACTGAGAAGGAGAGCAGTGCACCTAAAATGCACAGAAGATTTTGAAATATAATTTACCTACAATGTAATCAGCAGCATTATTGCTCTTGGTAAAAAACAAATATTTGCAAGATAATAACACACAGAGCAGGAGAAAACAGAGTAGTAAAGAAATAGCTACTACTCACCAAGCCCGGGGATCTCAAGGCCGAGCAGGTCCAGCAGATCGCGTTCCCGGTCCAGGATATCCGTCCAACGGTGGGTGACCTGGTTGTAGGTGCGCCGGACCCGAGAGTGTTGGTACATGGCCCGGTACACCTTCTCCCACCGCTTCCGGCGCTCCCGGATCCCGTACCCGCTAGCGATCCTGCCGCCTGCCATGATGGTCCTGGGGAGGCGGCGCTGAACATAAAAAAATAGTGCGCCCACCTCCTCCGTGCTGAAGATCTCCCGGGGTTGGACATTCTCCCCCCTCAAATGCCCGCACGGGAGCCGGGCACGGGGTGCGGGACCCTTCCCCTTCTCGGGATGCTTCCCGGCTCCCTTTACCATGGTCTGGGCAGAAAGGAAGCAAAATAATAAAGAAGAAATAGAATAGGGAAGAAGAAAAGAAAAGAGTTAAAAAAGTAGTTTAAAATTAACCAAAAGTAGCAGAAAACACAAAAATATAGAGCTAGAAAAATAGAGGGATAGATAATAAGTAAAATAGATTAAAAAAAACTTCAAACAAGCAAAGGATGGCAGAGATTCAGAGAGGATACAGAAAGCATGCCCAGAACCATAGCAATGAATGAGAAGCAAGATGGCCGCGCCCGTTCACGACCGCGTGGGTAAATTTGCGTGAGATTTTCCTCGCGATCACACGCGAAATTGTACTAGCGAGCCGCACACTTTGCGAGATTACACATAGCGCCCGGAAACGGAATTACGTCACGCAAACAAGATGGTCACGCCCATGTACGACCGCTAGGGTAACTTCGCAAACGTTGCGCTACAAGCGGCTTGCGAACACGCAAAAAATCACGCGAACAAACACGCCGCAAAAAAAAAATCCTGTATTCGCACGAATTTGCGGCTTCCGAAATCGATCTCGCACGAATTCGCGCCCCGCGAATCGCGCGAAATTGCAGAAAAACGATTTTTGCAAAACTGAAAGCACTCAGCAGGTGCAAAAGTTCAATCTTAACATTTGTAACCATTCCCTCTAGTGCTTCCTGAGGGGCCCCTCCAGAGTTCAGTTGCCTATTTGCAACTATTCTATGACCCTGCTCTGACCCTCACAGCAGGCTCATAGAATAGCTACAAGTAGGCCACAAAGGTCCTGTGAAAAAAAATTGCACTGCAACAGAAAGCAAATTACAGATAAGGAAGCAGGTGCCAGACTGGCAGTTTAAATTCAGTGACACATTAATCAACCCCAAATTAATTCATGTCAGTTGAAGCAGGGCAGGTGTGCTTGCTTTTTTTCACCCCCATAATCTACAGTGATAAGCAAACCAGAGGGTGGCAGTGATGTACCAGAGGGTGGCATGGGTGTACCAGAGGGTGGCAGTGGTGAAACAGAGGGTGCTGTGAACCTGTGATGATGAACCAGACGTAGAAACAACATAGTCGCGGCCGTTGCGAGCCGACAAGTAAGTTCGCAATTGCGAACTGGTACAAAATCCTCGCGAACTGGCAGAAACCCTTGCGAACACAAAAAAAAATAATCCGCAAATTTGCGAGAGTTGGCGGATTTTGCGGATTGCGAATCCGTAAATACGCACATTGGCGAACGCCAGATTCGCAAAATCCGCCCATGCTTAGTAGTGATAGACAACATGCCTCTGTGGGTAGGGTAGGCAGTAGTGATAGGCAACATGACACATATGGGTGGGAGTGGCAGTGGTGGTGGGCAACATGCCCCTCTGGGTGGGAGTGGCAGAGATGGTGAGCAACATGCCCCTATGGGTGGGAGTGGCAGTGGTGGTGGGCAACATGCCCCTATGGGTGGGGGTGGCAACAGTGATAGGCAACATGCCCCTATGGGTAGGGGTGGCAGTAGTGATAGGCAACATGACACATATGGCCGGGAGTGGCAGTGGTGGGCAATATGCTCCTATGGGTGGGAGTGGCAGCGGTGGTGGGCAACATGCCCCTATGGGTGGGGGTGGCAGTAGTGGTGGGCAAAATGACACATATGCGTAGGGTGGCAGTAGTGATAGGCAACATGACACATATGGGTGGGAGTGGCAGTGATGGTGGGCAACATGCCCCTATGGGTGGGGGTGGCAGTAGTGGTGGGCAACATGACACATATGGGTGGGGGTGGCAGTAGTGATAGGCAACATGCCCCTATGGGTGGGGTGGCAGTAGTGATAGGCAACATGCCCCTATGGGTGGGGGTGGCTGTAGTGATGGGCAACATGACACATATGTGTGGGGGTGGTAGTGGTGGTGGGCAACATTACACATATGGGTGGGAGTGGCAGTGGTGGTAGGCAACATGCCCCTAAGGGTGGGAGTGGCAGTGGTGGTGGGAACATGCCCCTATGGGTGGGAGTGGCAGTAGTGATAGGCAACATGCCCCTATGGGTGGGGGTGGCAGTAGTGATAGACAACATGCCTCTGTGGGTAGGGTAGGCAGTAGTGATAGGCAACATGACACATATGGCTGGGAGTGGCAGTGGTGGGCAATATGCTCCTATGGGTGGGAGTGGCAGCGGTGGTGGGCAACATGCCCCTATGGGTGGGGGTGGCAGTAGTGGTGGGCAAAATGACACATATGCGTAGGGGTGGCAGTAGTGATAGGCAACATGACACATATGGGTGGGAGTGGCAGTGATGGTGGGCAACATGACACATATGGGTGGGAGTGGCAGTGATGGTGGGCAACATGCTCGCCCCTATGGGTGGGAGTGGCAGTGGTGGTGGGCAACATGCCCCTATGGGTGGGAGTGGCAGTGGTGGTGGGCAACATGTCCCCATGGGTGGGAGTGACAGTGGTGATAGGCAACATGCCCCTATGGGTAGGGGTGGCAGTATTGATAGGCAACATGACACATATGGGTGGGAGTGGCAGTGATGGTGGGCAACATGCCCCTATGGGTGAGGGTGGCAGTAGTGGTGGGCAACATGACACATATGGGTGGGGGTGGCAGTAGTGATAGGCAACATGCCCCTATGGGTGGGGTGGCAGTAGTGATAGGCAACATGCCCCTATGGGTGGGGGTGGCTGTAGTGATGGGCAACATGACACATATGTGTGGGGGTGGTAGTGGTGGTGGGCAACATTACACATATGGGTGGGAGTGGCAGTGGTGGTAGGCAACATGCCCCTAAGGGTGGGAGTGGCAGTGGTGGTGGGCAACAGGCCCCTATGGGTGGGAGTGGCAGTAGTGATAGGCAACATGCCCCTATGGGTGGGGGTGGCAGTAGTGATAGACAACATGCCTCTGTGGGTAGGGTAGGCAGTAGTGATAGGCAACATGACACATATGGGTGGGAGTGGCAGTGGTGGTGGGCAACATGCCCCTCTGGGTGGGAGTGGCAGAGATGGTGAGCAACATGCCCCTATGGGTGGGAGTGGCAGTGGTGGTGGGCAACATGCCCCTATGGGTGGGGGTGGCAACAGTGATAGGCAACATGCCCCTATGGGTAGGGGTGGCAGTAGTGATAGGCAGCATGACACATATGGCTGGGAGTGGCAGTGGTGGGCAATATGCTCCTATGGGTGGGAGTGGCAGCGGTGGTGGGCAACATGCCCCTATGGGTGGGGGTGGCAGTAGTGGTGGGCAAAATGACACATATGCGTAGGGGTGGCAGTAGTGATAGGCAACATGACACATATGGGTGGGAGTGGCAGTGATGGTGGGCAACATGACACATATGGGTGGGAGTGGCAGTGATGGTGGGCAACATGCTCGCCCCTATGGGTGGGAGTGGCAGTGGTGGTGGGCAACATGCCCCTATGGGTGGGAGTGGCAGTGGTGGTGGGCAACATGTCCCCATGGGTGGGAGTGACAGTGGTGATAGGCAACATGCCCCTATGGGTAGGGGTGGCAGTATTGATAGGCAACATGACACATATGGGTGGAAGTGGCAGTGGTGGTGGGAAACATGCCCCGATGGGTGGGAGTGGCAGTGGTGGTGGGGAACATGCCCCTATGGGTTTTGGTCTGGCAGTGGTGGTGGGAAACATGCCCCCACGGGTAGGGTAGGCAGTAGTGATAGGCAACATGACACATATGGGTGGGAGTGGCAGTGGTGGTGGGCAACATGCCCTTATGGGTAGGAGTGGCAGTGGTGGTGGGCAACATGCCTTTATGGGTGGGAGTGTCAGTGGTGGTGGGCAACATGCTCCTGTGGGTGGGGATGGCAGTGGTGGTGGGCAACATGCCCCTATGGGTGGAGGTGGCAGTAGTGGTAGGCAACATGCCCCTATTGGTGGGGTGGCAGTAGTGAAAGGCAACATGACACATATGGGTGGGGTGGCAGTGGTGGTGGACAGCATGACACATATGGGTGGGGCTGGCAGTAGTGGTTGGCAACATGACACATATGGGTAGGGGTGGCAGTTGTGGTGGCCATGGGATCCCTATGGAGGCCTGTTGCTAGTGAACAGAGTCTGGACCCCCTGGGTGTGTGTGAGATTTGGCAGGTACGTGTTGTTTGTTTGTATGGTCGGTGTCCGACTTACGGTCTGCGCCATCTGCGTCTGTTCCTGATCCGGTCATAGATGTACAGGACTGGTATGACCTGTGCGATGGGATTCATGACGCGTTCGTGACGTACCAGTCGCTGGCTGGTCTGTCTCGAATCCGTGGACTGTGTTCTGGCACGAGTCATAACTGATATCTAGCTCTACCGGATGCTGTGATGTGCTGTATGTGGTGACTCGTCCGGCAGGTAGGAAGTACGCATCGTACTTGTCCGGCTGGAAGTTGCAGTGTTTATGGTGCCGTGCAACGCTAATTGTGTGTTTACGGGTCAGGCTCGTACGGAAAAGGTGGATGGATTCGGAGCGTATGTGTCGGTCGCAAATTTGGCACTTTTCCGCATCGTACTTCCTCGCACGGACGGTCCTGCTCCTGGTACGATTCTCGGGGAGCTGTCCGACCCAGATCGGAATCGACCCTTAGAAGTACATTATGTCGAGTGATATAATATACGAATTAAACATTATCATGCTCATGTGTACATTCTATGAGGTAATACAGTTTGCAAATTTAACATAATCCACACATATCACATGTTTATTTCCATCTTTAAACCTTAGTTTGAAGCGCCTCTAGTAAGCAGTGTGTAGCATGTCGTTTGATACAAACTGTGTGGTGAAACAAAAGAAGGAGAATGTGATCATAAGTGTATGCCTTAAGGGAAAATTGTCAGAATTATTTAAATAGACTAGGCTTATTATCACCTAGTGAGACCAGTAAATTATGCTCCCAGATGTATCTTTATACTGTGTGTATTGCTCTTTCTTAAGTAGCCAGACGTAAGTGCCAATTGTATTCACAATGGTTCATATTTTAAGGAGACAGTATCAAGAGAGTACCATAGTTTCCTGTGATGATTGCAGGGAGATATTATCAGCACCTCTAAGGTAGGAATTATTCCTTATTAATTATTAGTTATAATAATAATTATTATTATAATTATTATTATTTAAATTATTAGTTATAATTATTAGTTATTACTGGTAGTATCAAGGATGAAAAAATAGAGCAGCCTCATCTCCTTTAAGCATCGAGTTCACCTCTCCTGCCTCTTTCCCCTCCATTAATGCAGAACATGCAGCTACTCTGGGATCAGCTAGCGAAGAAAAACTAAGCCCTGTATATAATGCTACGCGGCATGGGTCATGTTGGAATTAGCCTGTCACTAAACTTTAGTGAGTCTCTGTTTTACAGCACCTCACTAGGAGATTCACAGCACTCCAAAAAACCCAGCTCCCAACTGCTTTTGTATCCCCGAAACCACTCCCCCAGAGCAGCACAAATGGGCGACTCGTCACCAAGCTCCGCCATCTATGCATATCAGAAAATCTGTTGTATTCTGCCTAGAGGAAATATATATATGGCCAGCAAAATGCTTGCCATAGGAAAATCTCACAACCAAATAACAGTGATTGGAGCATGTTTACGTGGCAACCACAGAAGAGGTCCCAATAGCAGCAGTTGTGCATAAGATATGTGTGAGGTGGTCCTAAGAGTGCAAGCTTAACTGGGGAAATGATCCCCAATGTCCCGTATTCTGTCTCTATATATCCCTTTATACAGTCTTAAAAACCCATAACTGAAGTACTGGGTTTTTCAGAACCCAGCGGTGCCAGGGAAAACACCCTAAGACTTCGGGTCCTTCCTGTCCTAGACTACAGAAACACAGAGTCTTCTAGGTGAAGTCAAAGATCGAGTTTATTGGCTACAGCCGTAACAGGTGTCCTAGAAGTACAACACGGTGTATATTCTCAGGAGACTGCTTCCCTTACAAAGCCAGCCTTCTCTCTTTATACAAAATATTATGCTTCAGGCAAACATTCCTTATTTTACAGTAGACCATTCACATATTTTCACTACAAAGAAAAAGCAGAATCATGATGACAAGCTTATTTTCAGTTTGTCCAACCCAAAAGAAATCACCCGGCAAGGCCCAACATTTTCATCAGATATCGACAGACCCCTAATAAATTCGAGCACCTCCTCCTCGTAAAGCCGGTCATAAAGTAAGGAACAGAGACAGGTATATGTAAGATTAGGCGTGGTTTGTGTGCGATGAAAGGTTTATGGCATGTTGTGCCTTGATACTATCTCGATCGGCCACTGGGAGAGGAACTGACCGAACAGGTTTTGCCTTGGGCAGTGGAGTCAGCTTGCCCAGGTCGTGCAGGAGTCAGCAAAGGTAAACGTATCCTTCAGACTCGTTTTTGGCCTTAGTCACTGGCCTATGTGAGGGCAACCACAAGATGGATGCCGTATACAAAATGGAACCCGAGGGTTCAGGACGGAGTCCCTGATTTAATGGTGACTTCGCCGCCCAAATATGACGAAAATTGGAGTATGTAGTGTACTCGTCATTCTCGGTCTGCTGATACCAAAATCGTCATGATACGACGATGTTTAAGACACAGGTCCAACATTTTCAGTACCACAGACCCTCCTTTTGCCCTTACATAGGCAATAATAACCTATACTCACTCTACTCTGAGTCCAGGTCAATATTCATAAAGTCATTGAGATGTTGCTGTAGCATCATCCTATTACTTAGCTCGTCCCTCGATACAGGTTTCCTTACACACGATGTAGCACAGAGGCCACATATAGCAGGAGCACACTGCATGCACAGACAGAACAGGAAAAGAATGGCTAAGATCATCCCAATGACCATCAGAATCTTCCATCCAAAGGCGGATAACAGTTCCCAGAACCACCCCATCAACGACCAATCTCCTTTATCCACATGAATAGATTCAGAGATCTTCTGTAGTTTGGAGATGGCCTGGTACACTGTTGGAGCGTTATCTGGAATGAAAACACAGCAACTCGATTGGATCACTTTACATACCCCACCTCGGTCTGCAAGTATGACGTCTAACGCGACCCTGTTCTGAAGGGTCATAAGGCGATCCGACTGGAGCTCAGCAGTCAAGTTACTAAGGGCACCGGCAGTTACAACTACGGTGGATTCAACCACTCTCGTCAATTGCCTTATGTTCCTGCTGTTAACCATAGGTCCCCAATACGGCAGAAAACCCCTAAAGAAGTCTCCAAATTCTTGTCCTGCAGTGTCTTCTTTACTGAAAACACCTCTAACTATCCTTGACTTATGGCAATCTGCCGCAGCTGTGTAGGTGGGAGGCAACAGGAATGAAACAAAACATGTGCCCGAGAAGTCAGGGGGCAACCATGTGTAGGCTCTATCATGACAGATGAAATAGGTACCCTTAGCTGCAAGGAACGAAGGGGAAGTCTGAGATGCAAAGACATATGTTTCCGTGCAGATACTTTTTCCTCAGGGCTCTGGGATTCTTGCCATTAACTTGCATACATAGGTGACCCTGATGGGGTACAATCCAAATCAGGGAGGATCTCTTAGCTCACTGTTTCTCACCCAGAGTAACTCCATATCCGGTCACGTTCCATCCAATGTATGCTAGTGTCTCATCTCTCGGGATAGTATCATAGGAAGTATCGTCCCTAATCATATCCACTATACCCTTAACTAGAGCACTATTCTTTGGATTATCTTTTTCAGAACGTAGGGGGTAGATTTCATGTGCGTAGATGAACATTGTTCTGTATGTCCACACAGAACCATTATGGCTGAATGGCAGGACCAGATAAGGGATACCTCTATCCGTTGTGTGAGACATAAGACCACACACCCAACAGTTAGTCGTGTTCACTACTAATTGGTGTTGGTGCAAAAACTGAACGAAGGAGTTATTGATAAACTCTAATCTCCTAGCGGATTCATGTTTAGGAAGAGGGTGAAAAGAATGTGAGGAAACAGTAGAAGGAGGCATGGGTTGTGCTGTGGGTGCAAATGTCACTTGAAAAGAGAATAAAACATATCCTATTAAAAATATCATTACACTAAACAACATGAAAATGCATAATATCAAAAAGCGTTTCTTGGTCATCATTCTACAAATTTTAGCTTTACGGTTCATCTCTTTGGCAGGTCTCTCCATCTCGAAAAACTCCATCCTCTCTAATTGCTGCTCGCGATGGTAGGGTGTTCTATGCTAAGGAATGCTTCTGTCAGTCCAGGGCAACTCCCTTAGACCAACCAGAACCGTCGACCTAACGTCTTCGGCTGCAAATTTCGGCTGCAAATTTCCACGTCCTCTACCTCTAGGCGCTTGTGGAGTACCTCGACCTCGTGCGCTAGAAACACCATTCATATGCTGTAGCAGAGCAGGGCAACTACTTTTAAAATGGCCCTCCTCTTTACAATATGCACACTGATTAGGGCCTACAGGAAAGCGTTGTTGAGGATATTCGGTCCTTTGCGAGTTTCTCTGAGGCTGCTGATAGTTACTCTGACCACCACGAGGCGGGTACGCCTGCTGTAAAAGAACCTTTGTTTTTAACTCTTTCGTTTTCTTGTCTGCTCTATCTTTCTCATCTTTATCTCGATTTTCGTAATACTGGGCAGTAGCCAATATCTGTGCTGAAGAGGAAACGGCCCAAGAACTCTCTGAATCCTTCAATTTTTTACACAATTCAGGATGCAAATTATGTACGAACTTGTCAACGAACAACCGTTGACCAACTTCTGTACTCATGTCTTGACCACTGTGGTCGATAAATGTCTCTTCAAACCTGGTGAAGAAATCAGACACGGTTTCCTCTTTCTTCTGCTTACTTGCAGACAATTTGTCCCAATTCACTCGCATAGCAGGCATTAAAGTTTTCATGTAGGTAACAATTTTACCAGGGAGTTCTGCAACTACAGGCTCTGGTTTAGCACCACCAACTTGTCGGCCATCTGCAGCAGAAATATTAGCCCAGGTGTCACCTAACTCTTGCGCATGATCTGTGTGACGAATCAAACCCCATAAAGGCTGTGGTACAACATTTCCAAACAACATGTCTATATCAGCTAAATTCATAGTACATGAGTCTGCGGTCTGTGATAGTTCCTTATAATACCCTGCAGGATTTTTACGGGGGTCAGGAAAAGTCTGGTTAAGGGCCAAAACTTCAGCTCGTTTCCCAGGAACATGTACAAAAACACGCTGAAAGTGAGCCAGCACAGCTAAAATACCAGCATTAACATCGGCCTGAACGGCCTCTTTCCACACCGGAGGAACCTCTCTCATGGGGTATTGTCTCGCTTTCCTTTTAACAGAGGAATCATGCTCAAATAATGACCGAGAAACGCCCTCACTCCTAAACGACAACAATGTCGCAACATCTTTTTCAACATCGGAACCCACAATTGTGCATTTTGCAAACTCGTACCGTACTCGACACAGCTCAGGCGATTGTATTCTAAATCATTTTCCTCCAATTCCTCACAAAGAAAAACACACATTTTTTCGAAAACGTATCTCTGTTTTGGTGCTTCCCACTGACGGAAGACATCCATAACAGAATCTAGCTCATATCTTGTGGGGTCTGTAACCCATTTGTGTGCCAAATAATTCAATGTTTCCCGCTCTCTAGAGTCGGGCATTTGACTACGCAACTGTTTGTGTGTTGAAGCAGGGGTCATACTTGCTGCCCCAAAAAGAGGATACAGAAGACTAGCAACTGTATCAGTCATTCTCTGCCGAACAGAAGGAGAAGTCGACGAAAGAGCAGGAGGAAAAACAGAGTGAGGCAAAGCAGATGCAGATGCAGATACAGACGCAGTAACAGTAGGAATATCAGAAGAGGTAGTCGATGCAGTAGGCAAAGTCGTAGGAAATACAGAGGGAGCAGGTAGCAAAGTCAGCGGCCCTTGAGGAGGCTGCGCCGTAGCAGTAGGAGCCAACTGAATAGGAGCTGGCGGTTGTGGAAGAATCTGAGGCACAATAATCGGAGGTTGCACAACTAAAGGTTGCGGAGGTGCAGTAGCACTCTGCGCATAGGGTGGTGGCGAATTCAATAAATGAGACATTAGAGGATCTTTATCAAGTTCCTTCGCTGTATCCTGCTGGGGAGGTGGCAAAACTGGATAACATTTATCGATCGCCATTTTACGTTGCCTGTGCTACTGTTCACTCGCTTGTTCTTCCTCGTCATCTTTATATTGCATAGCAGCTTGCATTATTGAGATACCCTTTTCTTTTTTCTTTTTCTTTTCTAATTTAATTTCTTTCTGTTTGGTCTAACCTCTAGATTATCCAATATCTCTGTGTCAAAATTACCATATTGGGGCCATTTTAAAACACCATCCTTTCTGGTGTATCGGATCCATACTTCATTATATGTGATGGGGCCTACGCCGTGTTTCACATAGAGTTCATAAGTTGGAGTTCCAATTGGAGGAACTGGACACGAGTCCTCCAATCGGGAATCCCTATTACAACCAAGACAAAACAAATTTCCAAGTCTGCTAAGACCAGGCATCTTCGCTCACTAGTCTAGCTTTAAACTTCAAAGGATTATCGAAATACGATAGTCTCGTGAATACACGAGTCTCTCGGCTTTGGTACTTGCAAGTTCCAAATCAAAGATCCCAAGGGGATACCCAAACTAAGAACCAAACTAAGGACTGGGAGACGCTCCACTTATACTTAACTGAGGTATCGATGACGTCACCAGAAGACTCGTCTATCGTTTCGCTCTACAAATCATCAAAGGGTCCAAGACAGGGCGATAGTCAGGGCAGCAGTCCTTCGTAGCCGTCGGGAAGCGGGGAACCTCGCAGCAAAGACTTTCGGACCACGTCGCCATGCAGGGGTCGATGAAGTGGCGGCCTTCCTCTAGAATTTCCACACGAAGCTCCTCACGAACCTCTGGCTTGGACCGGTACCGCTGAAATCACCTCACGTTGGGTGCCAACTGAAGTACTGGGTTTTTCAGAACCCAGCGGTGCCAGGGAAAACACCCTAAGACTTCGGGTCCTTCCTGTCCTAGACTACAGAAACACAGAGTCTTCTAGGTGAAGTCAAAGATCGAGTTTATTGGCTGCAGCCGTAACAGGTGTCCTAGAAGTACAACACGGTGTATATTCTCAGGAGACTGCTTCCCTTACAAAGCCAGCCTTCTCTTTTTATACAAAATATTATGCTTCAGGCAAACATTCCTTATTTTACAGTAGACCATTCACATATTTTCACTACAAAGAAAAAGCAGAATCATGATGACAAGCTTATTTTCAGTTTGTCCAACCCAAAATAAATCACCCGGCAAGGCCCAACATTTTCATCAGATATCGACAGACCCCTAATAAATTCGGGCACCTCCCCCTCGTAAAGCCGGTCATAAAGTAAGGAACAGAGACAGGTGTATGTAAGATTAGGCGTGGTTTGTGTGCGATGAAAGGTTTATGGCATGTTGTGCCTTGATACTATCTCGATCGGCCACTGGGAGAGGAACTGACCGAACAGGTTTTTCCTTGGGCAGTGGAGTCAGCTTGCCCAGGTCGTGCAGGAGTCAGCAAAGGTAAACGTGTCCTTCAGACTCGTTTTTGGCCTTAGTCACTGGCCTATGTGAGGGCAACCACAAGGATGCCGTATACAAAATGGAACCCGAGGGTTCAGGACGGAGTCCCTGATTTAATGGTGACTTCGCCACCCAAATATGACGAAAATTGGAGTATGTAGTGTACTCGTCATTCTCGGTCTGCTGATACCAAAATCGTCATGATACGACGATGTTTAAGACACAGGTCCAAAATTTTCAGTACCACATATCAACATGAATTTTCCAAAGTTGTTATTAATATTTTAACTCCAATTGAATGGTGATTTGGATACTTCTACACCTTAATTCTCATAATGTTTTTCAACTATACACACACATAGGAAGTCGGCCGCACAAAGGCAAACTACAGATTGTAAGATAATTGTGTTTTAAGTGAGTACTAGTACCTCAAGTGCTCATCGAGCAAAAGAAAATATTCACTGTGTGTTAATCAGAGCATATAGTGTGTGTGTGTGTGTATGCGCTTGTGTGTGTGAGAAATGTTGAGAAACTGCACAGTTGTAATGCACAAGAATCTCATTACAAATGATACAGCTTCACAACACACCCTAAAAGCGTCTATTAATCACCCCACCTAAAGCAAGTTTAAATTAGCATAAATGTTCGATATATATATATAATAATGCTTCTGCAACATATTCAATGTGTTTATATTTATAATGAGTACACGTGGACCTAGATATACTAAGATTATGCATCGGTTGCATCGCTTTTGTGGCACAGCCCCGACACAGAATCCATTTTCGCATTTACTAAGCCACTCAAAGTAGATTTGCGTGGCTTTGTGTTGTTTAGTAAATATAAAGTAACACAACGTTCCCCATAGTGTTGCCTTGCGTTCCTTTGGAGAAATATCTTCTTTTCTCTTTGTTACTTCCTCTTTCCTTGAATGCTGAATACTACCTCACACTTATAAAGAGAAGTGTGCCTCTAAGGATTGTTTTGGTGCAGGAAGGTAAAGCAGGCACCCTTGCACCATGGAGCAAGGGAGTCTGAGCCAGTGTTTGGCATTCTTAGTACATAAGATTATCAGTGCATTGACCAATGTTGTAGTATTTTTTAAAAGTGATAGTTTTTAAACATGAAGTTAGAAACATTCATTCTTGCCACCCAGCTTGACAACAATTTCAATAGTGAACTAAAAGTCAAGTCAGTCGATATGTGCATTCTTTGTGTGGCCTAGGTTCCTATTATACATGAACAACATTATAGTTTATTAAATCAAACACAGGAGAAGATTGTGTACAGTGCACATCCTGAAGTCATGTAGATCGAGGTCCTCTGATATGTGTTGTGAAAAATGAGTTAAAGTGAAATAAAGCAACTGGCTAGGATAACACAATTTGGTTAAGTAGAAAGCTGGGATTAATCCTAGGTGTTCTGGTTTCAAATTGTGCATTTCAGCCATTTGATGTATGAGCTTTGCTTCCCTACACCCACCTTACCGCCACTCCGCCCCCCAGAACTCCTGATCGCAGCCTTACTTGTATCAATGTGGTTCTCGGTCATCTCACAGACTAAACCTTTTGGCCACTGGGATAATTTTTGTGAGTACCCATGATCTATATCTAAAAGAGTAAAGAAAGTTTTAGCGGTAAAAAGAAGAGAAGCATTCCTTTAATGCAGGGTTTCTTCATGGGCATGGTGAGTAGCAGTCACCCTGCAAGCAGAGAGTCTCCCAAAATGGCAGATTTTCAGTACACTCATAATTTAGTGGTTTTCTTCCTGCCAGTATACCAGAGACAGGAAATCTGCCTCAGTTAAAGACAAAAGCTATGCCTCTCTAACAAAAAAATCAGATCAGATATCCTGACTTGAGCTCAGTGGAGGCTGCTGTGGAATAAAACTAGGGGGCATCACGTGTGGCAGTGCAGGGGGTGGTGTGGGGGAGAAAAAAGAAGAGATAAAATACCACTTACCTGGCAGCCACCGCTTCAGTGCTCTTCTGTTCTTCTTTTCCTCTCTACTCCCAGCCCTCCATGCACAGGTTCCCAGACTCCCCACACCAATACAGACTCTGCTCTCTTGCTGGTAATGGCCAGTATAAGAGAAGCACCAGGATTGGTATGAGCGGTCTGGTTTGACGCTCAGTCAGGCCTTGGGAGCCTTTGTCTGTTCTCCACCTGGCTATGCAGCACAGCTTGGGTCGAGGGATCTAAGTGCGCATGCTGATTTTGCCCTTCTAAACCAAGATGCGCACTTGCAGCAGGGCCACAACTCCTCCACCCTGGTGCTGCTGCTGTCTATTAGGATGGCCTGGCCGGCCCCATTCTAGACTCGGCTCAGCGAGGAAAATAAAATAATAAAAAGCTGTTTTATTATCATTTTATGTTCCATGTTTTTACTCCTGAGAGAGCAGTGGGGCGATGCTCCTCCCCCTTAATGGAGGAGCCACCACTTCCTATTTGCTGTTTCTCGTCTGCTGATTGGGACCATATGGTTCCTAAAGAAAACAATCAGTGGCAGATCTTGTTTAGCTGACATCATGGAGCGAGAGGAAAGCCTTTCATGCAAATGAGTGCACAGGAAAACACATTAAAAACAAACATAACGTATAGCACTGGTGATATAACAACATAACAAACATAACATAACAATACCATTAAGTTTAATCAAACACAGTTCAATGAACTTTCTGAAAAATTCATACAATGAAAATAAATCTCACTCCCGAATGGCTGTAATGAACTCAAGAAATGCTGACAGAGAAGGGGGAGGCATGCTAGCGGTGAATAACTTATACTTTTAAAGTTTTCTATTTGTGCAAGGACCAGCAGGTCTACCGGAAAGTGAACCATGTTAAGACAAACGCACTAGAAGGCTGAAATCAACATTGACTGAGTTATAACAGGATGTGAGAAAACCAATGACTAAGCGTGTGTCCTGTGAGGAAAAATGCTGCGTGTGCCCATTTGGTTTATTTTGAATGTACTCCAAAGCGATTACTGTTGTTTTTGAACCATACAGAGGATGCCCTGGTTTCAGAATCCCGCTGCAATGCATAAAATGCCAACCTCACAACACAACATATGTCAGAGATAAATAGTGTCAGCTATTCTCAGCTTTGAGACTGGTAAAGACTAACCACAAAAAAGAAAACCTTCCATTTTCAGGTTTCAAAAATCTACAATTTCCTGGCATTTCTGCGTTTTTATTGCATTCTTACTGTTACATGCAATTTTATATTTTAACTTTCTTTCCCCAAAATTAACCTCTGTGCGGCCAACTTCCTTTGTGTGTCTTGCTAAAAAAACATTATAAGAACGAGGGTGTAGCAGTATCCAAATGGTCATTTAATTGGAAAAAAATAACGATAACAACCTCGAAAAATTCACGTTGAGGTAGGTTTTTCAGACTGTACAAAGGGATTATAAAAATAGACTGAATATGGGTCATTAGGGAACATTTCTTCAGTTAAGTTTGCACTCTTAGGACCATCTCACACATTCACTCCATAGTTCGCTGCTCTCAACCATGGAGTAGCCTCTCATTCGCAGTCACAAGGCAATTCTCTGATTCCTCCTCTGAAAGTGGAGAATTTCCCATTCCTTTGAAAACCTCAATCAATACAAATCGAGTATTATCAAACTTCTGAAAGCATTAGACTCTGCCAAGATTGAGTAGGTCCATGTAGTATGTATTGTATTTAATATACTTTGTTGCTTTAAGGATTCTTACATGAGTGTTCTTATGAATGTTCTTAGAATGATATGTTTACTATGTCACGGTCATTATGAGCCTGTTCTTCATCATTGCTGGTCGTGGGTTATTTACTCTGGAAATAAAACCTACTTTTATATCTCTACACCTCGGATTATTTCCTTTATTCAATCCTACAAGCATACTACAGTCCATGAACTCATTATCATTTCTCAGGTAGCACTTACACCTCCAGCATCTACTTTGAGCTATATCCTCCTTGTTCCCCCTTCTGGTACAAATGTCATTCCCGCGCCCCTTCTGACCTCTGATTTCACCACCTACTGCTCCTTCAAACTGACTAACACCTGTTGTACACTAACATTCCTTTTTAAGAACTACAGCATTCATCCTTATGCAAAAGCTACAGATGTCACAGTACTTTTGAATAGACCATGGTGACATAAGCAATCTTTGTTATGGGAGTCTCTAGGTTTCCAGTGAAGAGTGGCAGTACCTCTGTAATGGTTTAGTAGACTCCTATCTCCATAACAGCAATACAAATGTCCATAGTGACTTTACGGGGGTGGTCACAGGAACTCAGAAACCCAAATCATATGCCACTTCTGCAAGATATGACTTTAGTAAATGTGTTCATCTCCACAGAAATATTATGAGCTCTCTGAGAAAACATTCAGCAAAAATCTAATGTTTTGGCTTGTGACAATGAGGTATCTCCAGTGCATCAAAGGGGCTTATGTACAAGCCCTTCGCACTGCCTATACACCACGTTTTCTCATTTTAAAAGTGACACACTGTTGGCGCAAAGGGCTTGTAAATAAGCCCTAAAGTCTTTAAGCATTTAAAGGCATATGTATGGGAATTTCACAGACCAGTATCCTGCATCAAGTGTAATGCCTCTCCCTCTCATTTTCTGACTACTCTATTTCCTCCCATAGGAGTGTCCCCCTCATTCCTTCCCATTAATCTTCACGGTGGACTCAAACAAAGCTTTAGTATAAATAGGGTCTTCTTTCTTCTAATGCAGTGCAAACTCTCTATTTTCTTTTCTGGAGTACAATTCTGTTTCTTGACAATCTGACATAGATGCCTCTGCAGCTGACAAATTCCCCTTCTATTTGTCATACTTCTTGCATCGGTTTTAAGCAATGCTTTATCTAAGTTATTCAGCTTTACTTTACTGTTTTGTATTAGTTTGGTTTATTCTCTGAATCATCAACAGAATGCAGTTTTTCATGAGTGAAAGGACCCTGGATGAGTACTTTCAGAAGTAATTCCAGTAAGCCATAGATTTCATCATTTTGAACTATTTCCTCCAGTATAGAGGACAAAGAATGCATGAAATGCTTTTTAGGAGAGAGCCATTTTGGGGGAAATCAAGGGTAGACTGCTATCCTGGTTCCTAACATTCCTTTTAAATCCCTTTTGCTCTTACTCATCTCCACTTTTCCCTTCGTACCCAGCCGACCTCACATTTATTCCCCACACCACCTCTGCAGAGCTGATCCATATGCTATACTCTATTCATCCATTCAAACTATCTTGTACACTACAAATCAATAATATATTATCATGAAAAACGATATTGACACAAAAATATCACAAATAAAAAATATAGGTTACAAAAATATCCCCATCCCATACCTAACTAACAAAAACACTAATATCGATGACCAAAACAGCACCATCAAAAATATCTATTTTGAAAAATATTGTCTGTGGCTCAGGAGAGCATAGATAGAGGGGTCAAACTGAATTCAGAAACAAGTAGAACTGATAAGTGTCTGCAGTAGAGGGCAATTGTCCACGTTCTATCACCTAAGCAGGGAAGTCCATCAAGGTATGAATGAGTCTCCCCTGGTTTTTGGCTGGAGGGGGGAGTCATGGAGTCATGTTTGAAAATGGCCCTCCCTGCAGGAACATCCCCAAAGTTTTGCCTTCCTCCCCCTACTTTTTACTGACTTAGTTTTTGCTAGTCTTCGAACTCTGAGTAGTTTACCACGGCTAACCAGTGCTACAGTGCATGTGCTCCCTCTGCCAAACATGGTAACATTGGTCATACCGAATTGACATATTTAATTTACTTCCCTAGTAAAGTGCACTACAGCCTTTCTGTGACTGATGCCTGTTTCTGAATACACATCTGGGGTGGGTGACAGCTGGGGGTTTGTGCCTTCCCTCTAGGCAGCCACACACAAAGGGAGCTGTGACTTATGGGACACCTATATCATGATGGGAAGGAGGAGCTGGGCACAGCCTCACACTTACACCTGAATGGGTTGTGTCCTGTCCCCATACAAAGGTCTATATACCACCCTGTAGGGAGGTTGGAGCCATGGCAGGATGGAGGACCTATGTGCACTTCAAAGATCTTTCTTTGAAGTCTCCCCCACTTCAAAGGCACAACTGGATGTCGCCTTCCTAACAGAGACCTGGATGAACCCCTCCATAGCCATCCCAGCCATGTACAAGATCACCAGAAGGGACCACACCAATAGACCAGGAGGAGGAATCGCCATAGTCTACAGGAGTACCCTCAGAGTCTCAACCTGCACGACGGACACCTCCAGCACCCACCGAACACCTGCCCTTCCAGATCCACACCGACCCCAACATCACCCTCAGAGGAACACTCATTTACAGATACCCCAGCCACAGTTCATCAACGCCATCTCCGACATCACCGCACGCACACTCTTGCGTCCACAGACTACATCCTCCTCTGAGACCTGAATTTCCATCTCGAGGACGTCGACAACAGCAACTCCCTCGCCTTGCTTGATAACCTTGCCAAACTCGGACTCAAACAGCTCATCGTGACCCCTACCCACACTGCCAGACACACGCTCAACCGCATCCTCTCAGGCAGCAACCACGTCACCTTCAGCCACACCACCGAATTACACTGGACTGACCACCGATGCATCCACTTCACCTTCAAGAAGCCCACCACGCACCACCACCCGCAACGGATCCCCTATCGCAGCTGGAATAAAGTCACGGAAGACCAGCTCATCACCGCCCTCACCTGAGACCCACCGACAGACACCACCAACACAGCCACCAGCAATCTTAAGCAATGGATCAACTACTGCGCCAACACTCTCGCCCGATCAAAAAACCCTCAAACAGACGTACCGACAGAAAGGCCAGCTGGTTCACCACCGACCTACAGGAATCCAAGCGGACTTGCCGAAGACTCGAGAAAAAGTAGCAGCATGAAAAGACACAGGACAACCCCACATCCCTAAAGAGCACCAGCCGAAAGCACCATCAACTCATCTGAACCACTAAAAGGACCTCCTTCAAGGAATGCATCGACAACAACTCACACAACAGCAAAGAGTGCTTCAACATCATGAAGGAGCTCTCCAACCCCAGCTCCAGCTCCAATGACATCCCACTGTCGCAAGACCTATGCGACTCCCTTGCCACCTTCTTTCACCGCAAGATCGCAGACATCCACAACTGCATCAACACCAAGACCCTCCCTACAGCCACCGACACTGCAGACTCACCGCCCCCCAGCCTCACCAACCACCTGCTCTCCTGGACCCACGTCAACCACAACGACACCATCAAGACCATGAACACCATCCACTCCGGCTCACCATCCGACCCCTGCCCTCACCACATCTTCAACAAAGCAAACCGCATCATCGCCCCCAACTCCAGTAGATCATCAACAGCTCCTTAAAGACCACTGCCTTCCCAAAAAGCTGAAAACACGCAGAGATCTATGCCCTACTCAAGAAACCCACAGCAGACCCAAAGGACCTCAAGAACGTCCGGCCCATCTTCCTTCTTCCTTTCCCAACGAAAGTAATTGAAAAAATTGTCAACAGGCAGCTGACCCACTTCCTTGAGGAAAACAACATCCTGGACCTGTCCCAATCCGGATTCTGCAGCAATCACAGCAACAAAACCACCCTCATCGCTGCCACAGACGACATCAGAACCCCGCTGGATAACAGCGAAACCGCGTCCCTCACCCTCCTGGACCTCTCGGCCTCCGTCGACACCGTCTGCCACCACATCCTATGCACACGCCTACATGACGCAGGAATACGCGACAAGGCTCTGGACTGGACCACCTCCTTCCTCACCGACAGAACCCAGAGGGTCCGCCACCCCCCTTTCCATTCCGTAGTCACCAAGATCATCTGCGGCGTACCCCAGGGATCGTCCCACAGCCCTAACCTTTTCAACGTCTACATGGCATCACTCGCCAACAACGTCCGCTCGCACAACCTCAACATCGTCTCCTATGCAGACGACACTCAACTAATCCTCTCACTCACCAAAATCCCCACCACCGCCAAAACCAACCTCCACGAAGGAATGAAGGCCATCGCAGCTGGATGCAGACCAGCCGCCTGAAACTTAACTCGGACAAAACAGAGGTCCTAATACTCGGATCCACTCCCTCAGCCTGGGACGACTCTTGGTGGCACCCACACCCACCGACCACGCAGGCAACCTGGAGTTCATCCTGGACCCATCGCTCTCAATGACCCAGCAAGTCAACGCCGTCTCCTCCTCCTGCTTTAACACCCTCTGCATTCTCCGCAATATCTACATATGGAGCCCCACTGGAACCAGATGGACGGTCATGCAGGCCCTCGTCAGCAACAGAATGGACTACAGCATCGCCCTCTATGCAGGGACCACGGTCAAACTCCAGAACAGGCTCCAACGCATACAGAACACCTCCGCACACCTCATCCTCAACATACTCCACCACACCCACATCAGGGCCCACCTGAAAGAACTGCAATGGCTTCCAGTCAACAAGAGGATCACCTTCAAGCTCCTCACCTACGCTCACAAAGCACTACACAATGCCAGACCAGCATACCTTAACAAGCGTCTCACCTTCTACACCCTGAACACCCAGCCACGCTCCGCCGACCTCACCCTCGCCACCCTCCCACGCATCCACAGGACCTCCACCGGAGGCAGATCCTTCCCCTACCTCGCCTCCAAGACTTAGAACACCCTTCCCACGCAGCTGCGATAGGCCCAGGACCTGCTGACCTTCAGGAGATTTCTCAAGACCTGGCTGTTCGAGCAATAGCTGCACCCCCACCCCCTCTCAGCGCCTTGAGATCCTCACGGGTGATTAGCTTGCTCTACAAATGACTGATTGATTGATTGAACTGCTTGGTGTAATAAGTACTGATATGCACTTTATGGTTACATTTTTTTTACTGTTGCTTGAAAACAGGCATTGACAATCCACAGAGCTGAAGCAGCACAATGGCTCAGCTTTACATAAGCAAGTTGCAACTTTTAATGAACTCCCCATGGTCTCCCACCCAACTCGCCTCCTCCCAGCCCTCCCCTCTCAGGGTGCTCAACGGACATCAAACCATTAGAGGGCTCACTTGCTTGCCATGGATCACATAAGCAGGTTTCCAGACCAGATCATTCTTGGTGTCCGGTCAGTCGGAGCAGCCTCAGATATCTAGGGCATGCCAGTTTTGTAAACTCTTAGGAAAGGAATAACCCCGAGTGGAGAACGCAGAGTAGGCAAATCTCTGCACACTCCACAGCGGAGCGGAGTTGGCCAGCCCCCGCCTCCACCCACCATTAAACAAGTAATTTACTACTTAAAAACAAGTAAATTAAAACCACTTACCTGTCCTGCCGAGCCCCTGGGCTGTCCTCCTCCTCTTTCTTGCAGTCTCTGGAAATCTTTGGGAAAGCTGTGCATGCGCGCGCACCCGCGCATGCGCATTTCGTGTGAGAAATGCGCAGACCAGGTGCCTGTGTATTAGCGAGATTCATGCGGAAGCTCAATGCCTCCCCAAAATGTCTCACCTCGTCTAGTAAGCCTGGCAGGACCTCTTGGGGATCTTCCTTGGACACAATAACATATTCAGCATTTAAAGTAATAACATGCTCCTCACCCCTGAAGCAACCCGTGATATTTTGATTATCTTTCACCCTCTGGGGGATTGGCTCCATATAGACCGCAAATAGCAGGGGTGTCAAGGGCACCGCTGTCTCGTACCACGGAGTATTAGGAATTGTGTAGAACAGAGGCCTTAGGGTCCCCATAGTTGCTGAGAATCCAGGCACGGAACCGCTAGGCCAAAATGAGCCAGCGTCTCATCTAAGTAAGACCAGCGAACGCTGTCAAAAGCCTTTTCGGCGTAGATGTAGAATAGCATAATTTCTTTCTAGGAGCCATTGGCTTTGTCAACAAGGTGCAAAATTTGTTTGGTATTGTCCGCGCAGTGTCTATGGGGAATAAATGCTGCCTGATTAGGGGCCACCAATCCAGGCATTAAGGGTGCAAGATGGGCTGCTAATATACCCGTAACTAATTTAGCATAAACTTTTAAGAGAGAAATGGGTCGATAAGGTCCACACTGGTGCCTGGCTTTACCAGGCATCGCTATGACCACTATAGAAATGTCTGTCATTGAAGGGGGGAGCGTAGCAGAAATCATGATTGAGTTGAATGCCCTATTAAGGAGCAAAGCTATAGACACCAGAAAACATTATAAAAAGTCACCGGGAAACCATCCGGGCAAGGCGACTTAAGGGGTTTCTGTCTTGAAATTGATGATATGTCCTTTTCTATTCTAATTGGGCTGCCTAACCTGGATGCATGTTCTTCAGTCAAGCGTGCCATTTTGGACCCTCCAGATACTGAGCTATATTTTGTGTGGGGAGAGTTTGTGCAGAGTAAAGATCTTTACAAAATTCCCCAGACCTTGCAGCCACAGACCTATCCCCTTCAACAAGGGCTCTCTCTCTCTAGTCAGTAAGCAGTCCACCATGGTAGCCTGACGGTGGGCTCTAAGTTTATTTCCCCCGATATAAAATGAGTGTTTATGACGAAGTAGGAAGTAGGAAATACCCTACCAGTTGTTTCTGGAGGGATTCCAACTGACACCATACCCTTGGGGCCCCTGTCCGATGATGAATGCTTTCCAGCTCCCGTCGTTGCTGCTGTAGTTGTGTTTCTTTGTCCTTCCTTATTTTATTATCCGCCACTTTGATTGCAATAAACTTCCCTCTAACAACCGCCTTTAGAGCATCCCAGACCATCGAGACAGGGTTATCGGGAATATCATTAATCCTTGAGGCATTAAACAATTGCCCTCTCTCTTTGTTGGACCACAGCTGGTCTATGGAGGAGGGTCTCCTGCAGTCACCAGGCCCGGGTCGTATTAACATATCGCGGTAATGCAATGTCTAAAGACAGGGTGGAGTGATCCAGCAAAGAACGTGGTTATATCTCCACCGAAGTGACCGCCATCTGTACATCTCTAGAGCCCAAGAAATGGTCCAATCAAACAAATTATTTAAGTGAGTGGGAATAGAAGGTAATGGGGCACATGCATCTAAGTTGCATTGTGCAATTGCCAAATAGCGATTTTTAAGAACTCTCTATTTGGTATGCGCAAAATGCAATGCAACGCAACAGGCAGCAAATAGCTATTCTCTGATTGCTATTCCTTAAAAATCGCATACGCAATTAGGGAATCGCTATTTGCTATTGCAACTCCATTCTTTCCTATGGGCCTTGGGAATGGTCTTGCATTCCCTAAATTGTGATTACCTAATTTACCTAATAAAAATCCCAGAGGCCTTAGCCCCCCAGGAGGGGCCCCTAACAAAAAAAGGTGCACATGTGAGACACACACATGCCCTAGAGGTATGCGTGGGCCACATGGCACTTTGAAAAATGCAGTTTTGTGCATTTTTCAAAGTATGCACATATTAGCTTCAAGTTGAAGTTGATGCTAATTAGCGTTTTCTAAATGCACAGTTCACATTTAGGAAAGGCTTCTTGCATATGCATTAGCGAATAGCAAATTGCAATTCCCTATTTGCATTCGCAATTTAGGTAATCGCAAGAAATTGCAATTACCTAAATTGTGAATCCCAAAAACTTTCATGCATTGCAAACTGCCATTTTGCGATTACAAACGGCCGATTTTTGTGATTCACACTGTTTCCTAAATATCTTGATGCATGTGCCTCACAGTCTTGTACTAGTAGATGGCAATAACATTATAAATCTTTGGCCCCATCCCTTGGAGCCATAGGGCACCGCCAGCAGTGATATCTCCTATTGCAGTCTGTCTATAGGCCGATCGGTTCAGATCATTATGAAAATACAAATTAAGATCCGCCACGAGTAAGACCCACTGGTCTTGTGTGGTCATGGTGTCTGCTACAGCTCTGTGCAAGAACTGTTCCTATCCCTCATTGGGTGCGTATAGGGAACCCAGTACCAAAGTGTGTGACCCTAAGTGTATGTGACAAACAAGGAAGCAGCCCCTGACTTCAACTATTTTGGATCCCACTTTCTCCTAAAAAGAGCAAGACAACAGCAAGACAACAGTATTGACACCTCACTGCCTTTCAAGCCAAGGAGGAGAAGTACTGCTGGCGAAAGGCCCTGGTCTTGAGCCGATGTCAATCCCTCGCTAGTAGGTGAGTCTCTTGGAGCAAGCAGATGTCTGCCTTTGTATTTTCCAGATAGGAAATAACAGAAGGTTGCTTTATGAGATTCTTGTGCTCCTTGACGCTGAGAGTCAGAACTCTCAAAGTATTCCATGAGGAAGTCATGTGTTGTCCCCCCTACACATAAATCTTGAGTCCTAGACCCAGGTTTGATCGATGTCCCTCCAGACAGTAGGAACAACCCACCCATCCAGTATGTAAATAAAACATGATATTCATACCTTGTTTGAGAGCACCACAAAAGTGAGACCACAATAAGAACAATAACAAACCATTGTCCCTGGATCAAGGAGGTCACCAGATTATCTGATATCAATCCAGTGGTATAAGAACTGCTGGGAACTGTTACCCTCACACCAGTGTCCAACGCGCTCCCCTTCCCGACCCCAATCATCCCCCAGCCTTCAAGGCTGCATCAAAAGCTTAGATTCTGACATGCTCAAGAAGGGTCACTGGATGATGAATACTCAGAAAGTCTCTCTAGGACAGCCTTTCTCCCCGAAGCGACCATGGCGGAGTTCGTTCTGGACCCTCCAGATCTTGATGAGGCTAGTCTCAATCTCGGGCATCTGTCAGCTCTGCTTCCCATTGCTACCACCCCAATCTGGGCCCCTCCACAGCCTCGATCAGCAACAGTTCACATGCCTTTGCGATGGATCGAATGTGGTGAAGCTTATTTTATAATCGAAAGATAACGTGGAAGGAGTGGCCCCACTTTATGCACTTTAGTCATTTAACAAACTTTAGCATGGATGCACTTGGACTATAGGAAATCATTCTTTGAAATGATGTAAGTGGAATATGATGATCTATCCAACTCATATGTAATTGAAAAATTCTATGATAATGCAAGAAAAACTATGGGTAGAGCAATTGAAATAATAACTGAAACTAAACCTAAAATAAGTAAACATCCTAGATAAATGTATGACATGCTACAATATAAAGTTAGAATCTTTATTAACAACAAAGGAGTAGACTAATTAGAAGTAATTTCAAAATCCCTATTATAAAACACCTAGCCACATACACATTAACCAACATACCTTAATAAAAGAAAACACTAACATAATTTAACCATTTGTAATGAATATAAAAATGTTCTTAACAATCAGTCAAACACAATAATAATCTTAATACTAATACCATAATACATATAAATAATATGTTTGAATATGTAATTCAACATCAACACAACAACCACAAAGCACATTATTAGAAATAAACACTACATGAAAGAAATTAGAACAGGGCGTGGCCATGCAGGTAATGGAGTCGGACGTGCTCTGTTAGAGCTCTGTCGCAGGCTCCCCTCGCCAGCTTCAAAGATCCACCTAGATGTGATCCTGGGGCCATAAGCTACAACCGCTGATCCCTGTTGTGGCCTGAGAGGTCAGAGTTGTCCGGGGCTGCAGCTCAAAGAAAATATGAAGAGCACGACCAAGGGACACAGGAGACGCCTGACCGGGGACGTGCTGCACCCGGCTACTGTCCACGGGAAACATTGGTCTCAGGCCCCACCTACCAGGCTGCGACACTGGATACAGGCACCAGAGCTGCTTCCCTCGGAAATAAATAAAAACTATGACCCCACTGGCACTCTCCACATAAGTGCAGGTACCCGGTGAAATGGAACGCACATGGAGCCCGAAATACATGTGACACAGCAAAATGGTGGCCGGCCAACATGATACACAGCAGAAAGCCTCACTGCCTGCATAGCCACTTTATGAACCCAGGGACAACTGCTGAGGTAGCACTGCATTAGGCCTCGCAGCATAGTGCCAACTATATGGAGCGTGTGCTGCTTGCAGACCGTGGGGTCTAAGCACCTGCATGAATATTGGACAAGGGCCCCGCTTGGAGGTGCGGCAGACACGGCGGCCCCCTGTAGAGTCAGGCAAAGTGAGATCCAATCTTGTGGGCTTACACATAGTAAACAGGAGAGCTGGGGATATCTGTCTTTGAGTCCTGATGCGATAGGGCAAATGTAGAATATGGTGTCTGCATGCAACCCCACCACCAGTGAGAAGTTTGCAGGTAATGGGAATGTGCACTGGAAGACACTGTGAGGCAAGAGTTTATGTATGACCAGACAAGGGGCAGCATAAACGCCTGGGACATGAGTAACGGACCGGCGAGCTCACTGAAAGACACCAACTGGGAGCTGGTGTTGGTGAGGTAGCTGGCTGGGTGATGAAAACCTACTGATGCCCCAGACTGTCGCAATCACAACCACAAGGCTATGAGGAGGCAGTGTGAGCTAGAACTGCAATTTCTCTAGTGTTCCTCCCTCATTAACAACAGCATCATTAAATCAGACCTGAGTCATCCCTTGACGGGATTGCTGCTGAACTGCCGAGCATGGATACTCCCTACTAAGCCCCTTTTGGAGGACGGACTGAGGTCGTAAGGTCGACCGGCGACGACCCTCCCTAACTTTAAACGCTGACATTGCTTACTCTTTAATACCCCTATGTCACACAAAGGCAGACCTCGGGCTGGTACCAGGGGCCCGCCCACTCAACCCCGCCCCCCCTTGACACGTGCACAGTCCGACAAGATGTCCGGGGAGGCATCACCTGACCCAACATCTAGCAAGTTGGATGCTGGTCTGGCAGCAGTGGAGCAAGACTATGGAACAGACACATGCTTCCCTCGAAAGTAAAATAGACAAGGTGGCCATTGACTTGAAGCTTTTTCATGCGGACCACCGCAAACTTGCGGACAGAACCTCTGTGGTGGAGGATACCATGCAGGAACTTTCCCCTCGGGTGACGGCAGCGGGGAGGCGACTCAACAACCTTGATGTGGCTGTGGTTAAGTGCATAGCCCATAGGGATAGCAAAGATATGGACACTTTGGGAAATAAATACGCAGATCAGATGGCCAAATATAGTGCCCTTCAAGAAGTAACAGTGTTCAACAAGAAGAAATGATCGGTCAACAAATGATATTGTACAGAGTTCAAACAATGTCTTTGGATTGCTGCAGACATCTCTAAATGAACTGAGAGACTTGCAAGAGGATGGGATAAAATGTGCTAAACAAAGAATTACCAGGATATGATTGTAAATTCAGAACAGAAATATGTCCTGCCAGATTCAATGTTGCCCATGTGTACATATTTGCAGACTCATGCAGGAAGAGATAGATTGGTTAGAATCTTTTGAAACTACTGGTAGAATACAGGATTTCTGCAGGTTGCTGAGGATGTGTGTAGTTGATGCCTAACATGTCATTTGAATAATCAGGGCCAGTAACTGGGTAATGAATCACATTGGCAACTCAGAAAGCCTATTTGCAAGATTGCAGGCAGACTTTATTGAGATGCCACAGTGTAATAGCTTAAATATTGTCTTGATAATAGTCTGCATGTTCTCCAAATGGGGGGAAGCATTTCCCACAAGAAAAACAGCTAGCCTTACAGTTGTCATATTGTTATTAAGGGGGTTGATTCCAAGATTTGGACTCCCAACTTCTATTGGAAATGAACATGTCACACACTGCAAGAATGAATAGTTGCAGATAAACTGCACAGCTTTTGAGATCAAGCAAAGGTTTCATTGTAGTTATCGACCACAATCTTCAGATTTAGTAGAATGCACCAATGGCGCTTTTAAGAATAAATAGCCAAAGTTCTGGGCCTCTCAACTAGTTTGAAGTGGCCTGATGCTCTACCTCTTGTTTTGATAAACATGAGAAGTACTCCAATCAGAAAGACAGGTATGACTCCTCATTAGATACCGATGGGCAGGGCAATAAGACTTGCATTTGGGCCTTCAGCAACATTAGTTTCAATACTGGATTATATATTTCTGGGTTATTGCAAAGGTTTTGCTGATATAGTGAAATCGGTCTCTCATCAGGTGAATGCGTCAACTGAAGATTACAAGGATACATTCTGACACAGTCTGAATGTGGGGAAAGGGTGGTTTTCTAGTAGCATTTTCACAAAGGCTGCCTGGATGAAAGATGGTGAGATCCATTCCAAGTCATAATAATGACAACTAGTGCTGTTAAGTGTGCACATGTGCCACAGTGGATCCATGCTGCTCATTCAAGAAAAGTGAGAATTACTGAAGAAGTGGATGAAGTAAATGATCAAAGCACAACGTCTGCTCAACAAGCTCAAGTTTGCAGCTTAAATCCGGGGTGTATGGGGTGGAGGGATGGGAAGATTTCTAATAAACTAGTGAAGTCAAAAGCAAAAATGAACACAAATTTCATGTGAGTGACAGTTCAGATAAGAACCTGAAATTCCTGAAGTCCAGTTACAGAGTAATCTACTACTACCATGCAAAGATCACAGCATGGGTAACAGCAAGAAAAGGTAGTCTCTGATCAAAGCAGTGACAAGTTGCAGATGAAAATCAATGAGAAAAATACCTCTTTAGGGAGGAAAAGATTCACTGTGGAGAAAGCAGACAGACACAAATTTGATCAAGGAACAAGCTGAGTTCGAATCCGAGCGCAGGATTGGACTCACGCCGAAGACAAAAAGAAGACAAAAATTAGAAAAATTGCTGTACAAAACAGAAGAACAAAAAGAGAACCTGTAAACAATAGTACTGTGAGCCTGAAAGAGACTTGAGAGACTGAGAAACAATTAACCATGGGTGGAGTTCATGGAGTTGTGGTCCGTGAAACTCCGGGTAGTGAAAAAAAAACTCAGCTGTGGAAGTTCACAAGCGGCGCAGTGCGATAAAGATATGCCGTTCGCGGTGATTTTCAGTGCCGGATGCTTGTCCTCACTGTGCAATCATTGCAAACGGCACAATGCACAGCGCATGAGGGTGCTACTTTAATTTCTGCCGCACGAGCAGCAGCTTTCTCAACGCGAACGGGCAGTTTCTCAATGCAAGTGGTCGCGTACATACGAGATCACTCGCAATGAGAAACCTGACCCCACCCCCGCATTGAGAAATCTCGCTGGGAGATTTATTTTCCACGCTCGCACTAGCTACCTCAATGTTGACAAATGTGAGCGAGGAAAAAAACTCTGCTACGCTACGCAGAGTTTTTTCGGAACTCAGCGTAACGCTAAGTGCGGAAAACTCCGCAAGCGGAGTGGAGTTCACCGCCCAGGCTTAGAAACAATTCATCTACAAATTAGTGAAAGTGAATCACCAGTTGCTAAAAGACCAACTATAAGGAGAATTCCAAATGGAAAATATGCCTCATATGAGTGGGCGATGCAGCTGCAGTATCAGAAAGAGTAGTTGAAACTGAGTAGGATTCCTTCTGAATCAGCAAAAGTCAAATTGTTTTGAGCGTGGTTCAGATACAGAGACTAAAACTGAAGAAGAACCACCCTGGAAAGTGAAATTGACCTGAGTCTAGCCCCGCAGCACCCCAAGAGTAACTTGAGCAGAGCAACACTGGGTGCTAACAAGTCTAAATGAGAAGCAGATGCTTGCGGCAGACCAGCGGTGAACAAAACTCAGCACCCAAGCGACAACTTATACGAAATATTCAGCTACTTCTGCACAAACTAAGCCAAACCTATGCAGGAAAAAGATAGCCAGACTGCTTACAATCAGGGCAACTACAAAAGGAAGAATGACGGACAGAGAATCTAGACTGCAAGCACAGCTACAGAAGAAAAGCAAGATATTGGACTCCCCAATCAAACAAAAGCCGGACATAAACAACACACTCAATACTATCCTGAAGAAACTGGCGGAAGTACACGACCTTGCGAAGTCTACGAAACTCACCACTGAATCAATACAGTACGAACTAGCTGCAGTAAGGGCAGACTTAAACACAGTAAATATCAGACTGGCAAATGTGGAACAACGCATCAGCAATACTGAAGATATAACTGTAAGCACTAAAAAAGAAGTGGAGACCCTCAGCACGAAAACGGACTCCCTCCAAAGAACAGCAGCGGAGATGGAAGACAAAAGCCGAAGAGGTAATATTCGGATACTGGGAATTCCGGAAGAAGCAGAGGAGGCAGCGGGATCATGTGCCAACTTTCTGGAGGACCTCATCCCGCAGATTACAAACCTAAAGTTCGCCCGCCAATTTGAACTGGACAAAGCCTTCAGAGTCCCAACTTCAAGACAGCCCACAGCGCAATTCACTGGACCAATTATCTGCAGACCCCTGAGATCTCAACACACGGAGGACATCTTCAACTTTGCCAAAAAAGAACCACTAAATCATCTGGAAAGGTGACACAATCCTACTAACACAGGACTACTCAAAGACTTAAGTGGACACAAGGAAAGGATTTCTCGCACAACGCCAGCTGCTAAAAAGTTGAGACATCCAATTCACCTTTGTCGCTCCTGCCAAATTTAAAATACCAGACAGGGGGAAAACCCACTTCTTCACGGATCCACAGGAGTTGCACCAGTACCTGACAGGACCTCCAACACGAGACATGGACACTGCAACACATAGCACGGCCAAAAGAGGCCCTTCCCCTGAACTCAACACTGACTGAAGAATTAACGGAACACTACCTAAGCTACCTCAAGATATACATCCTAACCTACCTCAAGATGACAAAGTAATCTTCTAGAGGAACCAAACTACCTCAAAAGAAAGGGAAGATTCCCACTGACGTCAACAATGAACAACCAACAACCGCCAATCGAGCGCAACAACCGAGCAAAACAACCAAATCACCAGGGCAACAGCAAATGGAGAGACAATCATAACATTTGCTCAAGGCGTCAACTGGACAAGCTACAGAGTATCCTTTACCAAACAATATTACGGACTCCTACGTAACTGTTTTACATCTAAGGCTGCTCTTCTCTACGGGAGCCGGTCAGCCATCAGCAAATGTGTAACTTCTTAATGCGATAAACCATTGTTGAAGCAATAGACTGAGAACAGCTGCTGTATGACTTATAGCAGACTAAGCTCCGGGAGGCGTAATGGGGAACCTGCCTTCGCACCTTCCACATTCTAGTTGTTGGGGGAACAGGGAGGGAACGGGAGGGAACGGGGGGACGAAGGGGGAGGGGGAGGGTAGGGACATGGGAGGAGGGGAGTAGGGAGGAATGGTAGGATCTTTTTCTAAACTTATCTCTGTACTTTCCTTACTTTACTTATTCAAACTCATGCATATCCTGAACCAGGCGACTACGCAGGGCTATACCTCTTTGTGGGTGGGGCACAGAAATCAGCCAGTTCACCTCCTAGACAATGGCTAGCATTAACCCCATTTCACTTACAACAGACCTCAAAATAACCTCACTAAACGTTAAGGGCCTGAACCGCCCCATCAAGTGCAGCAAGATAGTAGAATACCTGGCCAAATCCAAGAGCGACATTGTCCTGCTACAGGAAACAAAACCAGATGAAGAAAGCTACAAACTAGTCAGGGCGAAGTGGATAGCACAATCAGTATGCTCTACTGCGACTAAAAAGAGAGGTGGCGTCATGACGCTCATCTCTAAAAACTCCAAACTGTCGATAAACTCACACACACACGACAAAGAGGGCAGGCTACTGCTGACTAACATCACAAGAGGAAGCAACCAAATTCACGTGGCTACTTTGTACGGCCCCAACTCAGATGATATCCTCTACTGGAAAGAAGTAGCAGACACCCTAGCCAAAGTACCACTGAATGAGCTATTAATAGTAGCAGGGGACTTCAACATGCCAGTAGACCCCCTGATAGACAGACAATCCCTATGCCAATACCACCCCGACAAATCCCTTGTAGCACTCCGTAACATGTGCACAAAACATAACCTCAAAGACGCATGGAGACTGCTACATCCGACCACAAGGGACTACACCTTCTACTCAAACCCACACAAATCACACACAAGAATAGACTACATCCTAATCTCAGGGGCCCATACACACATGATCGAGGAGGCCTCAATAGAACCAAGACTAGTCTCTGTGGAGAAGTGTGGCTCACTGGTTAGAGGAGGCAGACCTGGAAGCAGAGGTCAGCCCGGGACCAGGGTTCAATTCCCGGCTCGGTGGGGTCTTGAGTCCTAAAAATGTCCATGGACTCGACAATTCTCGCTCCGGTGCCTACTCGATTCACGGGTTCACACTCTGCGACTCTGGGCAATAGCTTGCTTAATCTCCACAACGGCCCCTCGCGGCGGGATGCCTGGCTTTCACCTTGCGGATACCCTGCTGGGGTTATCTCACAGGGGAATACCAGGACGGGTTCCCTAAGCAAGCGCTTAGAAATCGCTTGGTGATTTGCGCTATATAAATTCCTGTACATTTACATTTTACATTTACATAGTCTCGTACCACTCAGCAATCACTCTGAAACTGGCGGGCTCTCATAATGCGGCGCTCCCTCGAAGATGGAGATTCAGAAGCAACACTACCACAGACCTGGCCCACAAAAAGGAAGTTGTAGATGCCCTAACTGAGTACATAATCAATAATGACAACGGCGAAGTTAGTGTAGTCACATTGTGGGATGCCCTAAAAGCCACAATCAGAGGGAAACTAATAGACATATGAGCTAGACTACACAAAATGGCAAATATAAGACTAACAGAACTGGAGGCAGAAATCAAATATCTAGAGCTAGAGCTCAGTGCTTGTCCTCACTGTGCAATCATTGCAAACGGCACCATGCACAGCGCATGAGGGTGCTACTTTCCTTTCTGCTGCTCGAGCAGCAGCTTTCTCAACGCGAACGGGCAGTTTCTCATTGCAAGTGGTCGCGAACATACGCGATCACTCGCAATGAGAAACCTGACCCCACCCTCGCATTGAGAAATCTTGCTGGGAGATTTATTTTCCGCGCTCGCACTCGCTACCTTGATGTTCACAAACGTGAGCGAGGAAAAAAACTCTGCTACGCTACGCAGAGATTTTTCGGAACTCAGCGTAACGCTATATGCGGAAACTCCGCAAGCGGAGTGGAGTTCACCGCCCAGGCTTAGAAACAATTCATCTACAAATTAGTGAAAGTGAATCACCAGTTGCTAAAAGACCAACTATAAGGAGAATTCCAAATTGAAAATATGCCTCATCTGAGTGGGCGATGCATCTGCAGTATCAGAAAGAGTAGATGAAACTGAGTAGGATTCCTTCTGAATCAGCAAAAGTCAAATTGTTTTGAGCGTGGTTCAGATACAGAGACTAAAACTGAAGAAGAACCACCCTGGAATGTGAAATCGACTAATTTGGTGTGAAATGTTCTACGTTCTGTGAATAATAATGCTGACATTGAAAATAAGTATGAAGAGCTTAAACAGAGATGGTGCAAATGAGGCCAAGATGGTGGATGTGTTTCCTTAATCATCCGGTTTTCTTCCACAATCCTGGGGGAAAAGGGGGATGATTCCCACATGTACAAATATCCTGAAGTAAGGAGCCTCCACAGAAATCCAAGGTTGTAAACATCTGGGAGCGCCTGCAGAGACAAAGTAAAGGTGAGCTGACCATCCAGGGAGGGGGCAGTTGAGAGACCTGAGTCTAGCCCCGCAGCACCCCCAGAAGCTCCTGGTCACCCCGCGCTACCACCAAGAGTAACTTGAGCACAGCAACACTGGGTGCTAACAAGTCTAAACGAGAAGCAGATGCTTGCGGCAGACCAGCGGTGCACAAATCTCAGCACCCAAGCGACAACTTGTACGGAATATTCAGCTACTTCTAAACAAATTAAGCCAAACCTACGCAGGAAAAAGGTAGCCAGACTGCTAACAAACAGGACAACTACAAAAGGAAGAATGACGGACAGAGAATCTAGACTGCAAGCACAGCTACAGAAGAAAAGCAAGATATCGGATTCCCCAGTCAAACAGTAGCCGGACATAAACAACACACTCAATACTATCCTGAAGAAACTGGCGGAAGTACACGACCTTGCAAAGTCTACGAAACTCACCACTGAATCAATACAGCTCGAACTAGCTGCAGTAAGGGCAGACTTAAACACAGTAAATATCAGACTGGCAAGTGCGGAACAACGCATCAGCAATACTGAAGATATAACTCTAAGCACTAAAAAAGAAGTGGAGGCCCTCAGCACAAAAACGGACTCCCTACAAAGAACAGCAGCGGAGATAGAAGACAAGAGCCGAAGAAGTAATTCTCGGATACTGGGAATTCCGGAAGGAGCAGAGGAGGCAGCGGGATCGTGTGCCAACTTCTTGGAGGACCTCATCCCGCAGATTACAAACCTAAAGTTCACCTGCCAAGTTGAACTGGACAAAGCCTTCAGAGTCCCAACTTCAAGACAGCCCACAGCGCAATTCACTAGACCAATTATCTGCAGACCCTTGAGATCTCAACACACGGAGGATATCTTCAACTTTGCCAGAAAGAACCACCAAATCAGCTAGGAAGGTCACAAAATCCTACTAACACAGGACTACTCGAAGACTACAGTGGACACAAGGAAAGGATTTCTCGCACAACGCCAGCTGCTCAAAAATAGAGACATCCAATTCACCTTTGTCGCTCCTGCCAAATTTAAAATAACAGACAGGGGGAAAACCCACTTCTTCACAGATCCACAGGAGTTTCACCAGTACCTGACAGGACCTCCAACACAAGACATGGACACTGCAACACATAGCACGGCCAAAAGAGGCCCTTCCCCTGAACTAAACACTGACTGAAGAATTAACGGAACACTACCTAAGCTACCTCAAGATATACATCCTAACCTACCCCAAGATGACAAAGTAATCCTCTAGAGGAACCAAACTACCTCAAAAGAAAGGGAAGATTCCCGCTGACATCAACAATGAACAACCAACAGCCGCCAATCAAGCACAACAACCGAGCAAAACAACCAAATCACCAGGACATTAGCAAATGGAGAGACAATCATAACATCTGCTCAAGGCGTCAAGTGGACAAGCTACAGAGTATCCTTTACCAAACAATATTACAGACTCCTACGTAACTGTTTTACATCTAAGGCTGCTCCTCTCTACGGGAGGCCGTCAGCCATCAGCAAATGTGTAACGTCTTAATGCGATAAACCATTGTTGAAGCAATAGACTGAGAACAGCTGCTGTATAACTTATAGCAGACTAAGCTCCGTGAGGCGTAATGGGGAACCTGCCTTCGCACCTTCCACATTCTAGTTGTTGGGGGAACAGGGAGGAAACGGGAGGGAGCGTGGGGACGAAGGGGGAGGGGGAGGGTAGGGACATGGGAGGAGGGGAGGAGGGAGGAATGGTAGGATCTTTTTCTAAACTTATCTCTGTACTTTCCTTACTTTACTTATTCAAACTCATGCATATCCTGAACCAGGCGACTACGCAGGGCTATACCTCTTTGTGGGTGGGGCACAGAAATCAGCCAGTTCACCTCCTAGACAATGGCTAGCATTAACCCCATTTCACTTACAACAGACCTCAAAATAACCTCACTAAACGTTAAGGGCCTGAACAGCCCCATCAAGCGCAGCAAGATAGTAGAATACCTGGGCAAATCCAAGAGCGACATTGTCTTGCTACAGGAAACAAAACTCGATGAAGAAAGCTACAAACTAGTCAGGGCGAAGTGGATAGCACAATTAGTATGTTCTACTGCGACTAAAAAGAGAGGCGGCGTCATGACGCTCATCTCCAAAAACTCCAAACTGTCGATAAACTCACACACACACGACAAAGAGGGCAGGCTACTGCTGACTAACATCACAAGAGGAAGCGACCAAATTCACGTGGCTACTTTGTACGCCCCCAACTCAGATGATATCCTCTACTGGAAAGAAGTAGCAGACACCATAGCCAAAGTACCACTGAATGAGCTATTAATAGTAGCAGGAGACTTCAACATGCCAGTAGACCCCCTGATAGACAGACAATCCCTATGCCAATACCACCCCAACAAATCCCTTGTAGCACTCCGTAACATGTGCACGATACATAACCTCAAAGACGCATGGAGACTTCTACATCCGACCACAAGGGACTACACCTTCTACTCAAACCCACACAAATCGCACACAAGAATAGACTACATCCTAATCTCAGGGGCCCATACACACATGATAGAGGAGGCCTCAATAGAACCAAGACTAGTCTCGGACCACTCAGCGAACACTCTGAAACTGGCAGGCTCTCATAATGCGGCGCTCCCTCGAAGATGGAGATTCAGAAGCAACACTACCACAGACCTGGCCCACAAAAAGGAAGTTGTAGATGCCCTAACTGAGTACATAATCAATAATGACAACGGCGAAGTTAGTGTAGACACATTGTGTGATGCCCTAAAAGCCACAATCAGAGGGAAACTAATAGACATATCAGCTGGACTACACAAAATGGCAAATATAAGACTAACAGAACTGGAGGCAGAAATCAAATATCTAGAGCTCGAGCTCAGTGCTTGTCCTCACTGTGCAATCATTGCAAACGTCACCATGCACAGCGCATAAGGGTGCTACTTTCCTTTCTGCCGCTCGAGCAGCAGCTTTCTCAACGCGAACTGGCAGTTTCTCATTGCAAGTGGTCGCGAACATACGCGATCACTCGCAATGAGAAACCTGACCCCACCCTCGCATTGAGAAATCTTGCTGGGAGATTTATTTTCCACGCTCGCACTGGCTACCTTGATGTTGACAAACGTGAGCGAGGAAAAAAACTCTGCTACGCTACGCAGAGTTTTTTCGGAACTCAGCGTAACGCTAAGTGCGGAAAACTCCGCAAGCGGAGTGGAGTTCGCCGCCCAGGCTTAGAAACAATTCATCTACAAATTAGTGAAAGTGAATCACCAGTTGCTAAAAGACCAACTATAAGGAGAATTCCAAATTGAAAATATGCCTCATCTGAGTGGGCGATGCAGCTGCAGTATCAGAAAGAGTAGATGAAACTGAGTAGGATTCCTTCTGAATCAGCAAAAGTCAAATTGTTTTGAGCGTGGTTCGGATACAGAGACTAAAACTGAAGAAGAACCACCCTGGAAAGTGAAATTGACTCTAATTTGGTGTGAAATGTTCTACGTTCTGTGAATAATAATGCTGACATTTAAACTAAGTATGAACAGCTTAAACAGAGATGGTGCCAATGAGCCCAAGATGGTGGAAGTGTTTCCTTAATCATCCGGTTTTCTTCCACAATCCTGGGGGGTAAGGAGGATGATTCCCCCATGTACAAATATCCTCAAGTCAGGAGCCTCCACAGAAATCCAAGGTTGTAAACATCTGGGAGCGCCTGCAAAGACAAAGTAAAGGTGAGCTGACCATCCGGGGAGGGGGCAGTTGAGAGACCAGAGTCTAGCCCCGCAGCACCCCAAGAAGCTCCTGGTCACCCCGCGCTACCATCAAGAGTAACTTGAGCACAGCAACACTGGGTGCTAACAACTCTAAACGAGAAGCAGATGCTTGCGGCAGACCAGCGGTGAACAAAACTCAGCACCCAAGCGACAACTTATACAGAATATTCAGCTACTGAGGTGCCGGGTTTTTAGGAACCCGGTGGTGCCAGGGGGTAGCACCCGAGGACCTCTGAGTTCTCCCTTGTTCCGGACCACAGAAACACGGAGTCTTCTAGTTACCGTCAAAGATCAAGTTTTATTGGTAGCTACCAAGTAACACGTGTCCCAGAAGTACACCGCACGGAGAGTAGGTTCTCGGGAGACTGTTCGTTTTTACAGAACCAGCCGTCTCCTTATATACAAAAATAATAGCTGCAAGCAAGAATTCCTGAGTTTATGATATGGCTATACACATATTTCTACAATAATACAAAGAGCAGAGTCATGTAAGCAAGCCCATATTTTAGATGTCCAGTTTGTTGATAGATTACCCAGTTAGGCCTGGAACTCCCATCAGATATCGATGAAACCTTAATAAAGGAAGGCACAACCCAGTCATAAAACTGGCCATAAACAAGGAATGTGGACAGGTGCATGTTTGCAGAAAGCATGGTCTGTATGTGTGAATGGTTTGTGGAATGTTATGTATTGATGCTATCGTATTCGGCCACTGGGCGAGGAGCTGCCCAAACAGGTTTGGCCTAAGGCCATGGAGTCAGTTGGGACAGGTCAGGGGGAAGTCACGAAAAGGTGGACGTGTCCCTTTTGATCAAGCTCGACCTTTAATTGACTTAACATGAGGGCAAGATGCAAGATGGATGCCGTTCACAAAATGGAGTTTAAGGGATGGGGACGGAAACTACGATTTCGGGGTGTTGGCAACCCTCGATTGTGACGCAAATACATAGGAATGATGTCCTAATTATTATCGGTTCATAGATACCAAAATCGTCTTGGTGCGTTGAGGTTTTGTGACACGGGTATTGGACCTCGATATCGGGAAAACACCAGGGTCCGGATTTTTGGAGAACCACACTACTTCTGCACAAATTAAGCCAAACCTATGCAGGAAAAAGGTAGCCAGACTGCTAACAAACAGGGCAACTACAAAAGTAAGAATGACGGACAGAGAATCTAGACTGCAAGCACAGCTACAGAAGAAAAGCAAGATATCGGACTCCCCAGTCAAACAGAAGCCGGACATAAACAACACACTCAATACTATCCTGAAGAAACTGGCGGAAGTACACGACCTTGCGAAGTCTACGAAACTCACCACAGAATCAATACAGCTCGAACTAGCTGCAGTAAGGGCAGACTTAAACACAGTAAATATCAGACTGGCAAATGCGGAACAACGCATCAGTAATACTGAAGATATAACTCTAAGCACTAAAAAAGAAGTGGAGACACTCAGCCCAAAAAACGGACTCCCTACAAAGAACAGCAGCGGAGATAGAAGACAAGAGCCGAAGAAGTAATATTCGGATACTGGGAATTCCGGAAGGAGCAGAGGAGGCAGCGGGATCGTGTGCCAACTTCCTGGAGGACCTCATCCCGCAGATTGCAAACCTAAAGTTCACCTGCCAATTTGAACTGGACAAAGCCTTCAGAGTCCCAACTTCAAGACAGCCCACAGCGCTATTCACTAGACCAAATATCTGCAGACCCCTGAGATCTCAACACACGGAGGACATCTTCAACTTTGCCAGAAAGAACCACCAAATCACCTGGGAAGGTCACAAAATCCTACTAACACAGGACTACTCGAAGACTACAGTGGACACAAGGAAAGGATTTCTCGCACAACGCCAGCTGCTCAAAAATAGAGACATCCAATTCACCTTTGTCGCTCCTGCCAAATTTAAAATACCAGACAGGAGGAAAACCCACTTCTTCACAGATCCACAGGAGTTGCACCAGTACCTGACAGGACCTCCAACACAAGACATGGACACTGCAACACATAGCACGGCCAAAAGAGGCCCTTCCCCTGAACTAAACACTGACTGAAGAATTAACGGAACACTACCTAAGCTACCTCAAGATATACATCCTAACCTACCTTAAGATGACAAAGTAATCCTCTAGAGGAACCAAACTACCTCAAAAGAAAGGGAAGATTCCCGCTGACGTCAACAATGAACAACCAACAGCCGCCAATCAAGCACAACAACCGAGCAAAACAACCAAATCACCAGGGCATTAGCAAATGGAGAGACAATCATAACATCCACTCAAGGCGTCAAGTGGACAAGCTACAGAGTATCCTTTACCAAACAATATTACAGACTCCTACGTAACTGTTTTACATCTAAGGCTGCTCCTTTCTACGGGAGGCGGTCAGCCATCAGTAAATGTGTAACGTCTTAATGCGATAAACCATTGTTGAAGCAATAGACTGAGAACAGCTGCTGTATGACTTACAGCAGACTAAGCTCCGGGAGGCGTAATGGGGAACCTGCCTTCGCACCTTCCACATTCTAGTTGTTGGGGGAACAGGGAGGGAACGGGAGGGAGCGGGGGGACGAAGGGGGAGGGGGAGGGTAGGGACATGGGAGGAGGGGAGGAGGGAGGAATGGTAGGATCTTTTTCTAAACTTATCTCTGTACTTTCCTTACTTTACTTATTCAAACTCATGCATATCCTGAACCAGGCGACTACGCGGGGCTATACCTCTTTGTGGGTGGGGCACAGAAATCAGCCAGTTCACCTCCTAGACAATGGCTAGCATTAACCCCATTTCACTTACAACATACCTCAAAATAACCTCACTAAACGTTAAGGGCCTGAACAGCCCCATCAAGCGCAGCAAGATAGTAGAATACCTGGCAAAATCCAAGAGCGACATTGTCCTGCTACAGGAAACAAAACTCGATGAAGAAAGCTAAAAACTAGTAGGGCGAAGTGGATAGCACAATCAGTATGCTCTACTGCGACTAAAAAGAGAGGCGGCGTCATGACGCTCATCTCCAAAAACTCCAAAATGTCGATAAACTCACACACACACGACAAAGAGGGCAGGCTACTGCTGACTAACATCACAAGAGGAAGCGACCAACTTCACGAGGCTACTTTTACGCCCCCAACTCAGATGATATCCTCTACTGGAAAGAAGTAGCAGATACCATAGCCAAAGTACCACTGAAAGAGCTATTAATAGTAGAAGGAGACTTCAACATGCCAGTAGACCCCCTGATAGACAGACAATCCCTATGCCAATACCACCCCAACAAATCCCTTGTAGCACTCCGTAACATGTGCACGAAACATAACCTCAAAGACGCATGGAGACTGCTACATCCGACCACAAGGGACTACACCTTCTACTCAAACCCACACAAATCGCACACAAGAATAGACTACATCCTAATCTCAGGGGCCCATACACACATGATAGAGGAGGCCTCAATAAAACCAAGACTAGTCTCGGACCACTCAGCAATCACTCTGAAACTGGCGGGCTCTCATAATGCGGCGCTCCCTCGAAGATGGAGATTCAGAAGCAACACTACCACAGACCTGGCCCACAAAAAGGAAGTTGTAGATGCCCTAACTGAGTACATAATCAATAATGACAACGGCGAAGTTAGTGTAGACACATTGTGGGATGCCCTAAAAGCCACAATCAGAGGGAAACTAATAGACATATCAGCTAGACTACACAAAATGGCAAACATAAGACTAACAGAACTGGAGGCAGAAATCAGATATCTACAGCTCGAGCTCAGTGCTTGTCCTCACTGTGCAATCATTGCAAACGGCACCATGCACAGCGCATGAGGGTGCTTCTTTCCTTTCTGCCGCTCGAGCAGCAGCTTTCTCAACGCGAACGGGCAGTTTCTCATTGCAAGTGGTCGCGAACATACGCGATCACTCGCAATGAGAAACCTGACCCCACACTCGCATTGAGAAATCTTGCTGGGAGATTTATTTTCCACGCTCGCACTCGCTACCTTTATGTTGACAAACGTGAGCGAGGAAAAAAACTCTGCTACGCTACGCAGAGTTTTTTCAGAACTCAGCGTAACGCTAAGTGCGGAAAACTCCGCAAGCAGAGTGGAGTTCACCGCCCAGGCTTAGAAACAATTCATCTACAAATTAGTGAAAGTGAATCACCAGTTGCTAAAAGACCAACTATAAGGAGAATTCCAAATTGAAATATGCCTCATCTGAGTGGGCGATGCAGCTGCAGTATCAGAAAGAGTAGATGAAACGGAGTAGGATTCCTTCTGAATCAGCAAAAGTCAAATACTTTTGAGCATGGTTTGGATACAGAGACTAAAACTGAAGAAGAACCACCCTGGAAAGTGAAATTGACTCTAATTTGGTGTGAAATGTTCTACGTTCTGTGACTAATAATGCTGAAATTGAAACTAAGTATGAAGAGCTTAAACATAGATGGTGCCAATGAGGCCAAGATGGTGGATGTGTTTCCTTAATCATCCGGTTTTCTTCCACAATCCTGGGGGGTAAGAAGGATGATTCCCCCATGTACAAATATCCTGAAGTCAGGAGCCTCCACAGAAATCCAAGGTTGTAAACATCTGGGAGCGCCTGCAAAGACAAAGTAAAGGTGAGCTGACCATCCGAGGAGGGGGCAGTTGAAAGACCTGAGTCTAGCCCCGCAGCACCCCAAGCAGCTCCTGGTCACCCCGCGATACCACCAAGAGTAACTTGAGCACAGCAACACTGGGTGCTAACAAGTCTAAACGAGAAGCAGATGCTTGCGGCAGACCAGCGGTGAACAAAACTCAGCACCCAAGCGACAACTTATACAGAATATTCAGCTACTGCTGCACAAATTAAGCCAAACCTATGCAGGAAAAAGGTAGCCAGACTGCTAACAAACAGGGCAACTACAAAAGGAAGAATGACGGACAGAGAATCTAGACTGCAAGCACAGCTACAGAAGAAAAGCAAGATATCGGACTCCCCAATCAAACAGAAGCCGGACATAAACAACACACTCAATACTATCCTGAAGAAACTGGCGGAAGTACACGACCTCTCGAAGTCTACGAAACTCACCACTGAATCAATACAGCTCGAACTAGATGCAGTAAGGGCAGACTTAAACACAGTAAATATCAGACTGGCAAATGCGGAACAACGCATCAGCAATACTGAAGATATAAGTCTAAGCACTAAAAAAGAAGTGGAGACCCTCAGCCCGAAAACGGACTCCCTACAAAGAACAGCAGCGGAGATAGAAGACAAGAGCCGAAGAAGTAATATTCGGATACTGGGAATTCCATAAGGAGCAGAGGAGGCAGCGGGATCGTGTGCCAACTTCCTGGAGGACCTCATCCCGCAGATTACAAACCTAAAGTTCACCCGCCAATTTGAACTGGACAAAGCCTTCAGAGTCCCAACTTCAAGACAGCCCACAGCGCAATTCACTAGACCAATTATCTGCAGACCCCTGAGATCTCAACACACGGAGGACATCTTCAACTTTGCCAGAAAGAACCACCAAATCAGCTGGAAAGTTCACAAAATCCTACTAACACAGGACTGCTCGAAGACTACAGTGGACAAAAGGAAAGGATTTCTCGCACAACGCCAGCTGCTCACAAATAGAGACATCCAATTCACCTTTGTCGCTCCTGCCAAATTTAAAATAACAGACAGGGGGAAAACCCACTTCTTCACAGATCCACAGGAGTTGCACCAGTACCTGACAGGACCTACAACACAAGACATGGACACTGAAACGCATGGCACGTCGAAAAGAGGCCCTTCCCCTGAACTAAACACTGACTGCAGAATTGAGGGAAAACTACCTAAGCTACCTCAAGATATACATCCTAACCTACCTCAAGATGACAAAGTAATCCTCTAGAGGAACCAAACTACCTCAAAAGAAAGGGAAGATTCCCGCTGACGTCAACAATGAACAACCAACAGCCGCCAATCAAGCACAACAACCGAGCAAAACAACCAAATCACCAGGGCATTAGCAAATGGAGAGACAATCATAACATCTGCTCAAGGCGTCAACTGGACAAGCTACAGAGTATCCTTTACCAAACAATATTACAGACTCCTACATAACTGTTTTACATCTAAGGCTTCTCCTCTCTACGGGAGGCGGTCAGCCATCAGCAAATGTGTAACGTATTAATGGGATAAACCATTGTTGAAGCAATAGACTGAGAACAACTGCTGTATGACTTATAGCAGACTAAGCTCCGGGAGGCGTAATGGCTATCCTGCCGTCGCACCTTCCACATTCTAGTTGTTGGGGGAGCGGGGAGGGAACGGGAGGGAGCGGGGGGAATGAAGGGGGAGGGGGAGGGTAGGGACATGGGAGGAGGGGAGGAGGGAGGAATGGTAGGATCTTTTTCTAAACTTATCTCTGTACTTTCCTTACTTTACTTATTGAAACTCATGCATATCCTGAACCAGGCGACTACACAGGGTTGTACCTCTTTGTGGGTGGGGCACAGAAATCAGCCAGTTCACCTCCTAGACAATGGCTAGCAATAACCCCATTTCAGTTACAACAGACCTCAAAATAACCTCACTAAACGTTAAGAGCCTGAACCACCCCATCAAGCACAGCAAGATCGTAGAATACCTGGCCAAATCCAAGAGCGACATTGTCCTGCTACAGGAAACAAATCTCGATGAATAAAGCTACAAACTAGTCAGGGCGAAGTGGATAGCACAATCAGTATGCTCTACTGCGACTAAAAAGAGAGGCGACGTCATGACGCTCATCTCCAAAAACTCCAAACTGTCGATAGACTCACACACACGACAAAGAGGGCAGGCTACTGCTGACTAACATCACAAGAGGAAGCGACCAAATTCACGTGGCTAATTTGTACGGCCCCAACTCAGATGATATCCTCTACTGGAAAGAAGTAGCAGACACCCTATCCAAAGTACCACTGAATGAGCTATTAATAGTAGCAGGGGACTTCAACATGCCAGTAGACCCCCTGATAGACAGACAATCCCTATGCCAATACCACCCCAACAAATCCCATGTAGCAGTCTGTAAATGTGCATGAAACATAACCTCAAAGACGCATGGAGACTGCTACATATGACCACAAGGGACTACACCTTCTACTCAAACCCACACAAATCGCACACAAGAATAGACTACATCCTAATCTCAGGGGCTCATACACACATGATAGAGGAGGCCTCAATAGAACCAAGACTAGTCTCGGACTACTCAGCAATCACTCTAGAGCTCGAGCTCCTAAAATATAACCAAAGAGACACGACCCTCCACAAGTTAACGACCCGCAAATACGAGTACAACAAAATCATTAGTGGGAGGGCCGGCCTATGGTTCAACAGATGTAAAGCCCTAAACTTGTGCGAGATCAATAGAGCGGGGAAGCTCCTAGCATCATACCTGAAATATCAAAACAACCAGACGTCAATCACATCAATCACCGACACGGACAACAAAACTTACACTAAACACAAAGAAATCCTTAGAACCTTTAGACAATTCTACTCAGAGCTATACAAGAACGACAAGAAGCTAGACAAAGAAGTATGCAAAAAGTATCTAGGGATTAGAGATCAACGGGGCAGAGATAGAAATGGCAGTCTGGTCCCTAAAAAAGAACAAAGCCCTCGGCCCGGACGGATACACTGCAGACTTTTACAAAGCCTTTCTCCATCAACTGGCCCCACTCATGGAAAGAGTCTTTAACCACACTGCGACCACAGGGAAAATACCAGCATCCATGACAGCAGCGACTATAACAGTAATACCTAAGGAAGATAAAGACCCCCAACTACCGAAAAACTACAGACCAATCTCCCTTATCAATGTTGACTACAAAATCTATGCAAATATTTTGGGAGCTAGATTGAACAAGGTACTGCCCAAACTTATAAGTAACACCCAGGTGGGCTTTATGAAAGGCAGAATGTCCAGTGACAACACACGCCTTCTATGCCACGTGTTAGAACAAGCTTCGCAGAGTCCACTCCAAGCGGTCACCATTGCAATGGACGCGGAGAAAGCCTTCGATAAAGCCTCATGGGCATTCTTAGAACAATGCACGCATATATTTAACCTAGGAGAAGGATACGTTAAAATGGGAATGGCCCTGTATCAATCACCAACAGCGAGCATCACAATAAACGGGGCACTCTCCGAACCGTTTATACTTCAACAAGGAACGAGACAGGGCTGCCCGCTGTCACCCGCGCTCTTCCTCTTAGCCCTAGAACCCCTAATCCAAGATATAAAACTAAATGAGAAAATAAAGGGACTGAGCATCAGCCAAACTACATAAAAGTAGCAGGGTACGCGGAAGATATACTAATAATGACACAACACCCAAAGACATCGATAGAAGCACTCATGTCCACAATCAGCGACTATGCTGAGTGAGTTATCAGTGTACAAACTCAACAACGACAAGTTAGAATGTAAGCCGCTAAACATCCACACAACCAAAGAGGTTCTGGGATCCTCAGGAATCACGTGGCAGACAGGCCACATAAAATACCTGGGTATCTACTTCAGCACAGACCCGATCTCCACCCTAAGACACAATGAGACACTCATACTAGACAGAATTAAGAAACAATTAGAGGCCTGGGCACCGAAGTTCATGACCTGGTGTGGGAGAATCGAAACAATAAATATGATGATCACCCCCCCCTAGTATACTACCTCACAAGCATGCTCCCACTCTTCCTCTCGGATGATTTCCACCCAAACTAGACAAAATGTGCAACAGATTTCTCTGGCGAGACAAAAAAGCTAGGATAAGTTTGAAGAAACTGAGAAGGACCAAAAGGACCAAAAGTCAGGGAGGGGTAAACATAGCGGACTTCAGAACCTTTCAACTTGCATTACTTGCCAAACAGAGCAGCCAACAGAATACGCACCAGTTTGGCTACAGCTAGAGAAGGCAATATTAAAAAAATCTCAACCCACAAGCTCTCCTCACGGCCAACACACACGCACTCGCTACCTTTATGTTGACAAACGTGAGCGAGGAAAAAAACTCTGCTACGCTACGCAGAGTTTTTCCAGAACTCAGCGTAACGCTAAGTGCGGAAAACTCCGCAAGCAGAGTGGAGTTCACCGCCCAGGCTTAGAAACAATTCATCTACAAATTAGTGAAAGTGAATCACCAGTTGCTAAAAGACCAACTATAAGGAGAATTCCAAATTGAAATATGCCTCATCTGAGTGGGCGAGCAGCTGCAGTATCAGAAAGAGTAGATGAAACGGAGTAGGATTCCTTCTGAATCAGCAAAAGTCAAATAGTTTTGAGCGTGGTTCGGATACAGAGACTAAAACTGAAGAAGAACCACCCTGGAAAGTGAAATTGACTCTAATTTGGTGTGAAATGTTCTACGTTCTGTGAATAATAATGCTGAAATTGAAACTAAGTATGAAGAGCTTAAACAGAGATGGTGCCAATGAGGCCAAGATGGTGGATGTGTTTCCTTAATCATCCGGTTTTCTTCCACAATCCTGGGGGGTAAGAAGGATGATTCCCCCATGTACAAATATCCTGAAGTCAGGAGCCTCCACAGAAATCCAAGGTTGTAAACATCTGGGAGCGCCTGCAAAGACAAAGTAAAGGTGAGCTGACCATCCGGGGAGGGGGCAGTTGAAAGACCTGAGTCTAGCCCCGCAGCACCCCAAGAAGCTCCTGGTCACCCCGCGATACCACCAAGAGTAACTTGAGCACAGCAACACTGGGTGCTAACAAGTCTAAACGAGAAGCAGATGCTTGCGGCAGACCAGCGGTGAACAAAACTCAGCACCCAAGCGACAACTTATACAGAATATTCAGCTACTGCTGCACAAATTAAGCCAAACCTATGCAGGAAAAAGGTAGCCAGACTGCTAACAAACAGGGCAACTACAAAAGGAAGAATGACGGACAGAGAATCTAGACTGCAAGCACAGCTACTGAAGAAAAGCAAGATATCGGACTCCCCAATCAAACAGAAGCCGGACATAAACAACACACTCAATACTATCCTGAAGAAACTGGCGGAAGTACACGACCTCTCGAAGTCTACGAAACTCACCACTGAATCAATACAGCTCGAACTAGATGCAGTAAGGGCAGACTTAAACACAGTAAATATCAGACTGGCAAATGCGGAACAACGCATCAGCAATACTGAAGATATAACTCTAAGCTCTAAAAAAGAAGTGGAGACCCTCAGCCCGAAAACGGACTCCCTACAAAGAACAGCAGCGGAGATAGAAGACAAGAGCCGAAGAAGTAATATTCGGATACTGGGAATTCCGGAAGGAGCAGAGGAGGCAGCGGGATCGTGTGCCAACTTCCTGGAGGACCTCATCCCGCAGATTACAAACCTAAAGTTCACCCGCCAATTTGAACTGGACAAAGCCTTCAGAGTCCCAACTTCAAGACAGCCCACAGCGCAATTCACTAGACCAATTATCTGCAGACCCCTGAGATCTCAACACACGGAGGACATCTTCAACTTTGCCAGAAAGAACCACCAAATCAGCTGGAAAGTTCACAAAATCCTACTAACACAGGACTGCTCGAAGACTACAGTGGACAAAAGGAAAGGATTTCTCGCACAACGCCAGCTGCTCACAAATAGAGACATCCAATTCACCTTTGTCGCTCCTGCCAAATTTAAAATAACAGACAGGGGTAAAACCCACTTCTTCACAGATCCACAGGAGTTGCACCAGTACCTGACAGGACCTACAACGCAAGACATGGACACTGAAACGCATGGCACGTCGAAAAGAGGCCCTTCCCCTGAACTAAACACTGACTGAAGAATTGAGGGAAAACTACCTAAGCTACCTCAAGATATACATCCTAACCCACCTCAAGATGACAAAGTAATCCTCTAGAGGAACCAAACTACCTCAAAAGAAAGGGAAGATTCCCGCTGACGTCAACAATGAACAACCAACAGCCGCCAATCAAGCACAACAACCGAGCAAAACAACCAAATCACCAGGGCATTAGCAAATGGAGAGACAATCATAACATCTGCTCAAGGCGTCAACTGGACAAGCTACAGAGTATCCTTTACCAAACAATATTACAGACTCCTACGTAACTGTTTTACATCTAAGGCTTCTCCTCTCTACGGGAGGCGGTCAGCCATCAGCAAATGTGTAATGTATTAATGGGATAAACCATTGTTGAAGCAATAGACTGAGAACAACTGCTGTATGACTTATAGCAGACTAAGCTCCGGGAGGCGTAATGGCGATCCTGCCGTCGCACCTTCCACATTCTAGTTGTTGGGGGAGCGGGGAGGGAACGGGAGGGAGCGGGGGGAATGAAGGGGGAGGGGGAGGGTAGGGACATGGGAGGAGGGGAGGAGGGAGGATTGGTAGGATCTTTTTCTAAACTTATCTCTGTACTTTCCTTACTTTACTCATTGAAACTCATGCATATCCTGAACCAGGCGACTACACAGGGTTGTACCTCTTTGTGGGTGGGGCACAGAAATCAGCCAGTTCACCTCCTAGACAATGGCTAGCAATAACCCCATTTCAGTTACAACAGACCTCAAAATAACCTCACTAAATGTTAAGAGCCTGAACCACCCCATCAAGCACAGCAAGATCGTAGAATACCTGGCCAAATCCAAGAGCGACATTGTCCTGCTACAGGAAACAAATCTCGATGAATAAAGCTACAAACTAGTCAGGGCGAAGTGGATAGCACAATCAGTATGCTCTACTGCGACTAAAAAGAGAGGCGACGTCATGACGCTCATCTCCAAAAACTCCAAACTGTCGATAGACTCACACACACGACAAAGAGGGCAGGCTACTGCTGACTAACATCACAAGAGGAAGCGACCAAATTCACGTGGCTAATTTGTACGGCCCCAACTCAGATGATATCCTCTACTGGAAAGAAGTAGCAGACACCCTATCCAAAGTACCACTGAATGAGCTATTAATAGTAGCAGGGGACTTCAACATGCCAGTAGACCCCCTGATAGACAGACAATCCCTATGCCAATACCACCCCAACAAATCCCATGTAGCAGTCTGTAAATGTGCATGAAACATAACCTCAAAGATGCATGGAGACTGCTACATACGACCACAAGGGACTACACCTTCTACTCAAACCCACACAAATCGCACACAAGAATAGACTACATCCTAATCTCAGGGGCTCATACACACATGATAGAGGAGGCCTCAATAGAACCAAGACTAGTCTCGGACTACTCAGCAATCACTCTAGAGCTCGAGCTCCTAAAATATAACCAAAGAGACACGACCCTCCACAAGTTAACGACCCGCAAATACGAGTACAACAAAATCATTAGTGGGAGGGCCGGCCTATGGTTCAACAGATGTAAAGCCCTAAACTTGTGCGAGATCAATAGAGCGGGGAAGCTCCTAGCATCATACCTGAAATATCAAAACAACCAGACGTCAATCACATCAATCACCGACACGGACAACAAAACTTACACTAAACACAAAGAAATCCTTAGAACCTTTAGACAATTCTACTCAGAGCTATACAAGAACGACAAGAAGCTAGACAAAGAAGTATGCAAAAAGTATCTAGGGATTAGAGATCAACGGGGCAGAGATAGAAATGGCAGTCTGGTCCCTAAAAAAGAACAAAGCCCTCGGCCCGGACGGATACACTGCAGACTTTTACAAAGCCTTTCTCCATCAACTGGCCCCACTCATGGAAAGAGTCTTTAACCACACTGCGACCACAGGGAAAATACCAGCATCCATGACAGCAGCGACTATAACAGTAATACCTAAGGAAGATAAAGACCCCCAACTACCGAAAAACTACAGACCAATCTCCCTTATCAATGTTGACTACAAAATCTATGCAAATATTTTGGGAGCTAGATTGAACAAGGTACTGCCCAAACTTATAAGTAACACCCAGGTGGGCTTCATGAAAGGCAGAATGTCCAGTGACAACACACGCCTTCTATGCCACGTGTTAGAACAAGCTTCGCAGAGTCCACTCCAAGCGGTCACCATTGCAATGGACGCGGAGAAAGCCTTCGATAAAGCCTCATGGGCATTCCTAGAACAATGCACGCATATATTTAACCTAGGAGAAGGATACGTTAAAATGGGAATGGCCCTGTATCAATCACCAACAGCAAGCATCACAATAAACGGGGCACTCTCCGAACCGTTTATACTTCAACAAGGAACGAGACAGGGCTGCCCGCTGTCACCCGCGCTCTTCCTCTTAGCCCTAGAACCCCTAATCCAAGATATAAAACTAAATGAGAAAATAAAGGGACTGAGCATCAGCCAAACTACAGTAAAAGTAGCAGGGTACGCGGAAGATATACTAATAATGACACAACACCCAAAGACATCGATAGAAGCACTCATGTCCACAATCAGCGACTATGCTGAGTTATCAGTGTACAAACTCAACAACGACAAGTTAGAATGTAAGCCGCTAAACATCCACACAACCAAAGAGGTTCTGGGATCCTCAGGAATCACGTGGCAGACAGGCCACATAAAATACCTGGGTATCTACTTCAGCACAGACCCGATCTCCACCCTAAGACACAATGAGACACTCATACTAGACAGAATTAAGAAACAATTAGAGGCCTGGGCACCGAAGTTCATGACCTGGTGTGGGAGAATCGAAACAATAAATATGATGATCACCCCCCCCTAGTATACTACCTCACAAGCATGCTCCCACTCTTCCTCTCGGATGATTTCCACCCAAACTAGACAAAATGTGCAACAGATTTCTCTGGCGAGACAAAAAAGCTAGGATAAGTTTGAAGAAACTGAGAAGGACCAAAAGGACCAAAAGTCAGGGAGGGGTAAACATAGCGGACTTCAGAACCTTTCAACTTGCATTACTTGCCAAACAGGGCACACATTGGTTAGAGCAGCCAACAGAATACGCACCAGTTTGGCTACAGCTAGAGAAGGCAATATTAAAAAAATCTCAACCCACAAGCTCTCCTCACGGCCAACACACACCCCCTTGCGAACAACACAAAATTGAAAAATACTAGGATAGCACTACTAAAGTTAGACATAAAAATGTAGGTCAGCATTAAAGGCTCCAAAGCTGAATCCCTATGGGCAAATAGCGCCATAAAATACGAGGGGAAAAAGCTCTACTTCGAGAACTGGATAGGAAAGGGCCTCACACACCCCTATCAGCTGGAAGCGGAATCCGCACGACTGACATTCGCCAACCTAAAAGCCTCTCACCGACTCGACGACTCAGACCTCTACAGATTCCTAAAGATTAAAACAGCTATGTCGAAATCCAAAATAACAAATACCAAGCCATCAATCTTCCAATACGTAACTAGCATAAACAAACTGGGACACCAGGTCTCACGCCTATACAAAACCCTCAGCACACAAAAAACAAGTTTCAACGAAAAGACGGAAAAGTATTGGAACTGCCACATACACCCCCCACTGGATGACCGGGAGTGGAACACTCTATGGTCATCTGCCACACGAAATAAGATCACCCCAGTCCTCGCAGAGACCAAACTGTGGCTCTTACATAAAACATTCTGGACCCCAGACTGGCTACATAAACTAGGACTCAGAGACAGCCCCACATGCTGGAATTGCAACGTAGCCAATGGTGACCTGGAACAACTCATTTTTCTGTGCCCTACACGGGTTTTGGGGGAGGATATTTGACTTTATAGACAAGGCGCTCCACTGTAAAATAAACAGAGACTTTACTTCGGTCACAACGGCTTTCATTCGAACGGAACTCCACACAGAGGGAGAAAGAGAGCTTTTGGACCTTCTCCTAACCGCTGCAGTCAAGTTGGTACTCACGAACTGGAAGGACACCTCTAAAGCATCATACAGCGGTTGGCTTAGCTGGATCACTTACCTAACAGGAGCCGACTCTCTAGCGATAAGATACTCACCCTGGAAAACTTCCTCCAGGAGCATGTGGGAGTCACTGGACAAGAAATTACCCCTCTACGACCCACCTTAAACACCTTAACAATTGAACCAACTATCGATCAAAAAGAGAAATAGTTGCCTCAGCCACTACACACGCTTGCTGAATCTGCCGGCCTACAGGATATTCTCTCTCTCTCTCTTTACTTATTCACACTCCCCTCTTTTCCCATACTATTTCGAGCCTACCGTTATTGTATAACCAGCAAAGGGGCGCCATCCAAATAATATCTACCATGTACCATCTACCTTGTACCGCACAGGATGGTTTCCTGAATGACGATATCCCAGTGCACTGTATGTATATGTATAAAAACCATACATTTAAAAATAAAAATAAAAAACTCCAGCAGGTGACAACAAAAAACTAGACTGGTGGAGTAGCGACTGTGAGGTACCAAGGCAAAGGATCCTGCAGCACGAACTGACAAGGATTGCAGGTAGCCCATGCCATGAGAATGATCCTTGGGTCTGACTCATCTGGGCACGGAGCTCAGTCGAACCAGGTGAGACTAGCATAGGTAGGGGCCGCCGGCAGTGAGGCACACTCATGCTTTCCTGATTTCTCCTCCAGCACAGTGAAGGGGCGACTGGACTGCCCGGAGAAGGATGGCCCTTTCGGATTCTCTGTGTGGAGACACCAGACCAGAGTGGCTGCTGAGCCCTGTGACACTGCTTGAGACTGGTGGCCGGTGAGACAGTGTTGTAGTTCTCACTGACTGTCCCAGGACATTGTCCCAGCTGCTCATTTGAGTGACTGAATGCCTACAAGGATGAATGTATCTATAATGGAATTTAAATGTACGTCTATTTAAGAAGATGAATGTTTCTGCGAAACAGCAAACTGATAGCAGATTAATAAAGTTTATTAAAGGGGTTGTTAGTGAGAATATCCAGAAGGGGGAGATTGTTAAAGATTTTCAGATGTCCAATTTTGGGTGACACGTTATTTATGTGAATTAGTGTTTTTAATGATGCCTATGACCGTAACTGATCAGCTAATGATTTGTACTTGAAACAATATGATTATGTCATTTAGAAGTGTGATAAATAATGCAGTATAGTAATGCCACATTTTGAGCTCCTTATGAACATAGGAACTCCTTTAGTTCCGAAATGCATTGGGCGCCAACATTGAACAGCAAATGAATTAGTGAAAATGACTGTTAACATTAGTTTTGTTTTGTGTACATGTAAATGAAAATTCATAATGATTGAACTGTCAATGTAATGTAAAATGATGAAAAATTGTCTTTGAGTTTAAAAAATATATTTTTGCAAACACAGGAATAAACACTGTAATATATTGTTAAAATTTGATTTTTACATTGTGGTGTTTTCACACCAGGTGTAGTGTGCGTAACTTAGTCAAGCCTCAATGCTTGTGATAACTAGGTTTTTGAAACAATGGTTGACAGCGCTTGCAAGTTGCAGCACCCCATTAAAATTTAAAAGGTTAAGAAGGAGTACAACAGGAGTGCACCCCTATCAATAAATCTATTACATTTTGATATGAGACACAATTTAATTAAAATGGATACAGTTTCTGGTGTGCTGCTCATCTTGCTCCTGCTCGTTCCTCCTCCCAGTCAGCAACACACTGCAGTTCTTCTCTACTCAAAGGTTCCACAGAACCTAGAGCACAATGACACTAACAATTTGAGTAATAGAAAGCAAATATTGTAAATTAAACTTTCCACCTTGTACCTAATGTATCACTTTGAATGATTTCTGCTGGAAGTTCTGATGTAAGCATACAGAAGAACATGATTCTGTGGGATATTGTTAACAAGTATTTCAAATTGGGCTGTAGAAAATACCAGTGGTCCTTCTTAGACTGATTTGTCTACTATACAGTAATTCGTGGGTCAGGGTGAGGATGGGGGATGGAGTAACGCTATCAACGGAAATCCCTGCAACCGAAGGACTAAAACAAGGATGTGTTTTAGCACCTCTCCTTTTCAATTTGTTTCTGGCTGATCTGACTGGAATATTGGATGAAATGAACGATCACCCACCGAAACTAGGTGGAAAGCACATCTCTAACTTGCTATTCGCAGATGATGTCATCCTTCTGAGCCACACTAAAGTTGGATTGCAACGTCTAATTACTCGGACACACAAGTACGCAAAAGAAAACGGGATGGTGATCAATGAAACAAAAACCAAGATTATGGTAGTCACCAAGAATAACAAAATAAGATATAAAAGCAAATGGTACATGGACAAAACCCAACTGGAGCAAGTAGATATATATAAATACTTGGGTGTGCTTTTTGACGACAAGGTAAACTACCAATTACAAAAAAAGGATATACAACGGAAGGCGAACACATTGACTGCAGCATTTAGAATTGTACAAAAGTCACTTAGCAACCTTACATATGGCCCACTTCTGAACATTAGAGGGGCAAGACTCCTACCAACTATTACATACGGTAGAGAAGCTTCAGTGGGAAAGGATACCGAAGTAATAAATAATGCCCTCACAAGAACATATAGGGCACTATTCCAACTCCCAGGGAATGCATCACCTGCACCAATTAGGTTGGAGTTTGGACTAACCAACCAACGCTACGTAGGAAAAGGTCACTTTATTAAAATTTGGAACCGAATAAAAAATGACCAGGATAATGAGATATGACAGCTACTTTGGAAGGAAATAAATAATAATGTAAACTCAACTGCTTGGATCTACCTCAAGGAAGCGATAGATGAGTTTGCAGTTACTTTGATCTGGGAAAATAAAATAACCAATGCTTCCTTTAAAAAAATAATTAATAGAACTGCAAGCCAATTATCTATTGTAAAGGACAAAGCAATCCTTATAAAGCATGCCTGGTCAATTATAAATGCCTACAAAAAAAGGAAATACAACATTATTTGGAAACACCTTGGATGGAAAAAATAAACAAGTATTTCTTAAAGCAAGATTTGGAACTCTGCCGGGACTATGTCACCTTCCCCCATGGAAAAACGTGGAAAAACAAACGCTATGTTGACTGTGTAATAAGGGTTAGGAGAATATTCTCCACCTATTATGTATTTGTCCTGAACTCCTAAATGAGAGAAGAGCATTACTTAAATCACCGCTCAATGTACGTGGAATAATGACATGCAGAGAGGCCCTGATACCGTGCCTTTATTCAGATGACATAAGTTTGAATGCTACTTTTGTAAGGTTCCTACTAAAAGTGGAAAGGAAATTAAGGGAATAATAATTTTAAAATGTAATTTATTATGAAACAACGGATATTAATGATGTAAGGACATTATTTTAACTGTTTATAAACTTAATCTGGTTATTTTATTACTTTTTGCATCCATAATATTGTAAGATTTTAAATAATCAAACAATAAAGATCTACTTACTAAGTTGATTTTTAGATCATCAGAGTGAGGTTGCTAAGAACGCAAATGCACAATTTCTCTTGTCTTTAGAAATGGGTTAGTGTTATGAACCTTTCATACATTACAAAATTGTTGATTTGCCAATGTGACCTAACAGTAATCATACCATGCTGAATTTGCAATCTAATTAATTAATATGCACAAGATGTGTTTAAAAAACACTAGTTTTGACGGATCAGTGGCGACTTCTCATTTTCCTCCGAGACGCCATCCAATTATTTTGAGATTTTATTCCTCATTAGGATGCTATCAGCCCTCTTCATGAGTTTGACAATTAGAGTCTCGCGGTCTCTGGCACTGGCAGAACCATGGTGGCGAGCGGTGGCAGATTCAGCCACCGCCGCACCCACGGTCCAACCGCAAGATTACGACTTGGGCAGTCGGACCGCACTAGGACCGCAGATTCCACCAGGGAATGACCATTTCTTGGTGCAGGAGAGGGGATCAGAGGGCACAATATGCTTAGCGGGACCGCCACGGTCCTGACAAGCATATTACAAGTTTCCTCTCTGCCAGGTTTTTCATGGAGGTTCCACTGCCATGAAAAGCCTGGCACAGAGGAAACAAAGGGGGAGAACAGGGCCCCACTGTGCCTCCTACATATGTGGATGCTCAGAGGGGTGCATATCATGTGCCCCTCTGTGTGTAAGCACCTAAGTTCCTGCACGCCATTTACTTAAAAGTCCATGCCATGCAAGAACCTTGGGAGGGGTTCTCAATGCGGTATCTTTTTAAAAGGCACCACTACCATTTAAAGGGCACAGCAAGGAGAACCACCACGCTGCCCGCCCACCAGACTACCAATAAGTCGTAATCTGGCAGGCGGGCAGCGCAAGCTTTGGAATAACGTTGGTGTGGCGGTTTGCACTGCTGTTGCACTAAATTTAAGCAATTTGGGCCTTAGAATTTAGAGGGATTTTTATTAACTAACAAGGGTCCTGTTGTCATTTATAAGTAATTATTTCTATATTCTGAGTATACATGACAAAATTATGCATTCCTCTGTAATGTTTTATTAACTATTCTGTATTAAATCTTGAAAATGTAATTTTCATTTAGTGGTAGTGTCTTGCCACTAGACCAATGGGAAGAATTGTGGGACTGAACTGCATAAGGTACATTTTGGGGTTCACTCGATATTGAGGTTAAGGAGAATATTGGGGTTCAGCTCCCGCACATTTACTATTCCCTTTTGAATCAAAACCATTTTGGCAACAGTGTTGGACACTAAAGGGATCACATTTACTATTCCCACTTCAATCTAAATACATTTAGAGAAGCTGTTGGACACTAAAGAGGTTACATTTACAATTTCCACTCCAATCTAAGGGGCCGATTACCATGGTGGTAAATCCGCGACCGCCGGCCCGGCGGTCGCGGATTTACCGTCATCACCCTTAAAATTCCCACCACTAAATTAGGATGGCGGTGGGAAGGGGAAAGGTACCTCCACAGACAGAAAGACCATCCGCCGTTGTCCCGCAAGGCGGGCCTTTTCCACCCGCCTTGCGGGACCAGGTACAATGGGGCAATGGAGGCGGTGCCGTGCAGGCACCGCCGTGGGTATTAGGATGCCTGTCTTTTGCGGCAGAGTTTCTGCCGCAAAAAGACAGGTGGAAAATGCCTTCGGGGCCCGTTGCGGACCCCCATGAGGGTGGGGGTGGGGTGCTGCACGTGGGGGGTACCTATGGTACCCTCCTATATTTGCATGTACTAGGTGGCAGGCACCGCACGGGGCCTGCCACATTGTACATGCAAATGTGAAACATGTATTTTTACATTGTGGCGGGTGCTGCCAGTAAACATACAGGATGTACCCGCCAGTGTGGCGGGCGCATCCTAATTCGTTTTGCGGGACCGCCGCACCTATGGCGAGCGGTCGCTTTTCCAGTAGCGAGCCCGCCATCATAATCGGCCCCTAAGTTATTTTGGGGAAGGCTCTGGACACAAACGGGGTCACACTTATTATCCCCAATCTAAAATAATTTGGGGAAGCTGTTGAACACTAAACAGGTTACACTTACTACTCCCACTCCAATCTAAGCATTTTGGGGAAGATGTTGGACACTGAAGAGGTCACACTTGTTGTTCCCACTGCAAGTTAAAATAACTTGGTGTTAGAAACTAAAAGGGGTCATACTTGATATTCCCATTCCAATCTAAACCAATTTAGTGAAGGTGCTGGGCAACAAGAATTATCACATTGACTATTCCCGCCCCAATCGAAAACATTTTGGGGAATATATTGCACACAAAATATATCAGATTTTTTAGTTTTCACTCCATTTTAAAAATGTATTTTTACAGTGTCAATACCAAATCAAAACCATTTATTACTCACATAAAAAAACAAATATTGTGTATAGCAATAATGGAAACACATTAATAAATGAAATAATAGAAATGAAAAATATACATGACAAATATATGTTATGATAATAATAAAATAATGAGTCATAATCATAGTAATTATAACTATAAATGAACACCAAACATGTTGCTAAAAAACACAAAATATATACCAAACTACACCAAACATATTCAATTAAAATAAAATAATAAAACCAGCATCCTATTCCTAAACCTTTTAAATTCATAAATAAGATTAAAACAAATAATTTAAAATGTATATATACAAAAAATATTTTACAACAAATAAGTAAGAAAAATATTGACAGTAAAAATGTACATAAAACAGTAAATAAAAACAACACAAATACATTAACAAATGAACCTTAGTAACAATATTATATATACAGCATTTCTGCTAATGATATCTTTTACAACAATATTAAAAATAACATCTAAAACAATTACTTTCGATATTTATGTCTGCGATATTTGGATATCACAATATTCTTGCAACTATATTTTTGTATCACAATATTTTTATTTCCTTATTTTGTCCTATCACCCTTCTAAACCCATTCAGTTCCTCAAGTAATAGAACAACTGTCATTCACCTAAATAGATATCTCTTTTATGACTTCCCTGTTAAGTAAATTTCTCCTCACCAACATGTATTCTTCCTGCTTCAAAATTGTTTTCATGACCCATTTTAGAAAAAGTCACTGCTGACCCTTGGATTCCCCACAGCTATCAGCCAGTTTTAGACTCCCATTAATTTCTAAAATGCTACAACAATTCATATGTATTCTTCATAGAAGCTACCTATCACCAATTAGCTTACAATCAATCAATCAGGGGGCTTATAAAGCTTGCTACTCACCATTGAGGGTCTCAAGGCGCTGGAGGGAGGGGGGGTGGTTTGGAGCTCCGGTTCAGTCGAAGAGCCAGGTTTTTAGGTTCTTCCTGAAGGTGTGGAGGGTGAGGGAGCATCTGATGATCACTGGGGGTTTGTTACATGCTTTGGCTGTGACATAGGAGAAGGCTCTTCCTCCTGCTCTGGCTCTGCGGATGCGGGGTATCTCTGCGAGGGTGAGGTCTGTGGAGCGAAGGTTCCTCTTGGGTATGTGGAAGGAGACTCTCTCGTTGAGGTATTTGGGTCTGATGTGGTGGAGGGAGTTGTAGGTGAGCAGTTTGAAAGTTACACTTTTCTTGATGGGGGGCCAGTGGAGGGTACGCAGGTGTTGAGTCCTGTATTTGTGCCGCGGGGTTCCGAGGACGTGTCTGGCTGCAGCGTTCTGGATTGTCTGAAGCCTGTGTAGGAGATTTCTGTTAGTCCCAGCATAGAGGGCGTTGCCATAGTCCAATCTGCTGGTAATGAGTACATGGGTGATGGTCTTTCTGCATTCTGGGGGAATCCATTTGAAGGTCTTGCGGAGGATCCGGATGCAGTGGAAGCTGGTGGAGGCGATGGAGTTGATCTGGCGGGTAATGGTGAGGGAGAAGTTGAGGAAGATGCTGAGGTTCCATGCATGGTCTGTTGGGATGGGTGGACTCCCGAGGGTGGAGGGCCACCAGGTGTTGTCCCAGGTGGAGGTGGAGGGTCTGAGGATGAGTACTTCAGTCTTCTCCGAGTTGAGCTTTAGGCAGCTGCTTTTCATGCAGGCGGCCATGTTTCTCATTCCTTCCTGGAAACAGAGATTGGTGCCTTCTGGGTTCTTCGTGAGGGAGCGGATGAGCTGGGTGTCGTCGGCGTAAGACACTATGCTGAGCCTATGTTGTCTAACGATGGTGGCGAGGGGGGCCATGTAGATGTTAAAGAGCGTGGGGTTGAGTGATGATCCTTGGGGAACTCCGCAGTTGATCTGTGGGGGTTCAGAGAGGAAAGGGGGGAGTCTGATCCTCTGGGTTCTGTTGGAGAGGAAGGTTGAACGGTGGCGGAATTCCAGGTGGTGATGGTTGGCTCTTTGGCGGTGGTGGAACGTGTGGTGGTGTCCGGTGTCTGTTCCCTAAAGCTGTCGTAGAGGGCCTTGATTTTCAGATAGAAGTAGGAGCTGAGCTTGTTGCAGAGTTGCTAGTATGATGTGATGTCCATGGCTTCGCTAGGGGGTTTAGTGAATTTCTTTATGATGATGAAGAGTGCTTTGGAGTTACTTGCGTTGGTGTGGATCTTGTTACAGATGAAAGTCCGCTTGGTGTCTCTTACCTGCTGGTGGTATTCCTTCAGGGCATTCCGGTAGCTGTTCATGTCTTCTGTGGTTTTCCGGCTCCACTTACTAAACCTACTTCATTCTGGTTTATTCACACTGCTCTCCACTGAGGCAGGATTCACACAAGTTTCGAAATGTATTAGGTTTGCTCACCCAGCCACTTATCATCCATCCTTGCCCTACTTGAGCTTTCAACAGAATTTGACATTGTTGACTAATCAACACACCTTTTTACATTCTCTACTCTAGACGATACCATTGCAGCACTCATCTTGTTCCTCTCATACTTCCCTGAACAATCCCTGTCTATCTCTTGGTGCCGCTAAAGCTCTCCATTCACACATCTTGCTCTCACAAGCCCCCATATAGAGATTTTTGTCATTTTTTCACAACGGGTAAACAACTCTGTGGAATGTATAACACATATGCGGTAGGCCTTGATGCTGTAGAATGGTATCTTTGGGGAATTCTAGGAATGTGTCATTCTTTGAAATTTGCTAGGGGCTACTGTTGTCAGTCTTGGACTGGAAACCCATTTGAATCACATCTATTTACGACAAATTTTGGTGACTAGGTAGTTCTGCGGAGAGGGCAGTAAGAAAACCTCTGGAACACCGCTATATGCTGAAAAATAGCTATTAAAGGACTTCTTCCTCACCCTGATCATCAACACTGTGAGTTGCACTGCTTTGGGTTATTTAGTGTTGGACTTGTGTGATTTTTCCCGTATTTTTACTGGTATTTTTCATTTTGGGGGCAGGAGGGAGGAAAATTGGGCTGTGAAAAAGATGTGGAAAAAAAGAAAAGAAGAAACTAAGTTTTTTTTTTAACCTCCGTGTTTCTTAGCAACTGTCGTCAGCCATTGTTACGACCGTGCGGCGTCTTGAGTTGTCTATAGCTGCCTGCGCCTCTGTTGCCCGGAAACTGTAGCTGGGTATAGTCTGTGCCGTGTCTCGGCAGAAAAGGTTTGTGCACCACTTACGTTCGCCTTCACGTGATTCATCAAACGAGCCAGGACATATAAGAAACTCGAGGCCAGCGCACGACTCACCTTGTGTACAGCTGGTAATTGATTATCCAGCTCACTCTGCGTGCAAGTGCTCTTATGTATGTTCAAGGAAAAGGCCCAAATAAAGTTAATCTGAAGTAAAATAACTATTTTACCGAAACTCCCTTACCTGATTTTCTGCTGCTCCTTGTCCTGCGGTTACCCTTCTGGTGCTTGCAAGAAATTGAAGAAGGACTCTTCATGGTACATACCTAGAAATGGAAGGCAGATTTTTAAAAAGTTTTCCCAACTAGAAGACCCATTTTAAGGAAAAGCTAAGACGAGCTGAAAGCCTGCAGCAATTGAAATCTCATCAACTATTATTTTGATTAAATAATTATGTCAATTAATTATTTTAAATAATTGTTTTAGCTAATTATTTTAACCTGTTCTTCTTATATTAGATTGTTGTGTTGATTATTTGTTTTGGCTTGTTAATTGAATGTTTCTTGCAGGTATGTCTGAGCAAAGAATGACGGCACCTCCGAGTTTTCTGCCAGTCCCCAGTGAGCCCTCTATTCTGTGGAAGTGATGGAAAAATATGTTCTTCACTTATTTTTTGGCAATTGGGGAGGGGGGATACATATGGTCCCATAGGCAAATAAGCTATTCTTTTGCATTCCCTAGGAGTGGAAGGTAGAAGGATTTATGACGATTTACCTGAAATATCATTGGGCCTTGGAAATGGTCAACCAATAAATCTACGTGACATGTCACAGCAAGTGTTGAAAAAACCTTTTACACCTAAGGTGAACGTAGCCTTCGAGAGACATACGTTTTTCTGCATGATACGAGGGCAAGATGAAGATATCATGACTTATGTTGCCTCTTTGCGTGGTTTAACAGTGACATGTGATTTTCAAAATCTAATTGATACCTTGATAAGGAACCAAATAGTGAGGCGCACTAAGAATAAGAATGTAAAAGAAAGGTTACCGTCAAAAGATCCTAGTTTGGAAGAAGCCATAACAAATTGCTAGGAGTATGGAGCATACAGCCATGTGGATGAGGGAAATTGACAAGGGAAAAGTAGTACAAATGCTATGGAGATTGACATGGGAAAAGGTAGTACAAACCCTATGGAAAATGAACTTCCGGCTAAATTAAAAGAAGTAAGGAAGGAAAATTAAAAGAAGTCAGTAAGGGAGGTGAATCATTTATGGCATCAAGATTCGCAGAACAACAAACTATATCTTGTTCAGGTGTGGATCTCTGGGACTCATAAGTTCTAGTTTTGCTTGTGGGGTGGGAAATGTGACTTGTAGATCGTGTGGAAAGAGAGGCCATTTGGCTAAAGTCTGTAGGTCAAAGAGGAAAACACAGAACACGAGTGTCAAAGAAGTCGAAGGTCAGGATGTGGAGCATAAGGAGATATTTTTATCTGTAGATGAAATAGAATGCACAATTATTCAAGCGAGAAAATGTGTGAAAAGAGTAAATGTAGGAAGGGAAAGCATAAGCATAATTTCGACCATAGGTCATGGAGATGGTAGTGCTTTTCAAGGGAGAAATTGTACACGTGAAGTAAATATAAGACAAGAAAGTACGGACAAATTGGAAAAACCACATTGTGAGATCACATTGGGAGCAACAAAGGTCAAGATATTAGCTGATTCTGGTAGTCTGTTTACCCTGATATCGAAAGAGACATCTCAAATAGAAGTGGGTACACAAATTAAGGATTTACAATAATCTGATCTGAAGGCTGTTGGGTATGGTGGCACAAAGATTACCATCGTGGGAATGCAATGGATGCATATAATCTTTAAACAGAATGGGGTGCATGGGAGAATCTATCTGACCAATGAAGGTTCACATCTTTTGGGCTGGCCCCACCTAAGAGACTTAAACATCTTGCTTGACCCCAATGCCGAGGAACAGGTCATGGTTGTGGAACCGGTAGTGGAGAGTGTAACAGTGAAGGAAGGCATCGTAGACAATGAGTGGGGGAAAAGGCTCATGGAAAGATTTTCTCAGGTTTTTTCAGAGGAATTAGGTGTGTTAAAGAAGTTTTCTCATCAAATCATTTTCAAGAACCATGCCAAACCTGTTGTGCACAAGGTAAGGACCATACCATATATGATGAGCGAGTCACTCCAACAAGAGTTAAACAAGCTATTGAAGGCAAACATGTTTGAGCCGACTGATTTATCAGAATGGTTGTCTCCCATTGGGGTCGCTCCTAAGGATGGAAATACGATCCGTTTATGTATTGACTTGAGGGATCTCAACAAAATATACGGGTTGACAAACAACCCTTACCGAACATTAGTGAAATGTTTAGCATGATAGGGGTGGTAGTGTGTTTGGTATTTCAGATATGTCATCAGCATATCACCAAATAAACCTACATCCTGACTTGGGCTGTTAACTTCTTTTGTTACGCCGCTGGGAGCATTTCAATACTACAGAATACCATTCTGACTGACTTTGGTTTCTGCAGTTTTCCAAGGGATAATGAAAAACATTTTTGAAGGAATGTAAATGGTGCCATGCTTCCAGGAGGACATTACGGTGGTGGGAAAGTCATTCGAAGATCATCATGTGCTGATGGAGAAAGTTTTTAAAAGAAAGCAAGCCATGGGTTGACCATTAAGGAGGAAAAGTGCCCGTTGAGGTTGCAGCAAGTTGACTATTTGGGACATCAGATATTAATTGATGGTATGAGACCTAAGAAAAGCATTGTAAAGGCGATAGCGGATGCTCCCCATCCCACCAACAGGGAGTAATTGAAATCTTTTTTAGGGGTTGCAGAATACGGTTCGAAATTTGTGCCAAAGTTTGCGGATGTGGTGGAGCCTATAAGAGTACTCCTACAAAAAGGAAGAGGGTTTGAATTGGGTACTGTGTGCGAGGATGCCTTTGTAAGTGTGAAATAATCTCTTGCTGATACCTTGTCATTGGGCCATCTTGAATCCAACAGAAAAACTATTGTGATCACTGATGCAAGTAACGTTGGGCTTGGGGCGGTTTTATGCAAGTGACTGAAGAGGGTGAACAAATTATCGGATTTGTATCACGACGGTTGCAAGGTGCAGAACAATCTTACACTGCCATAGAGAAAGAAGCCCTAGCTTGTTGTTGGTCAATGACCCATTTTAGATATTATTTGAGGATTTGCTGTTTGTGTTGAAAACTGACCACAAAACCCTTGTTCAAATGTTTAAATGTGATCGAGGTTTGGAAGGGAGTGTGACACCTTGCATATCGAGGTGGCTGTTGTCTGTGAAAGATTACAAGTTTGTTGCGGAATTTGTCAGTGGTAAAAGGATTGCGATTGCAGACTGCTTGTCAAGAATGCCTATGGAGGATACTTCCTGTATGCAGACAATGTAAGATCAGGTAGTTTGTGTTGATGGTGAGTTTGCAATTGGACAAGAAGAATTGAAGGAAGTTACTAAGAATGAGAAAGAGTATGAGGGGCTGGTAAAACATATTGTAGGTGGCTGAAAGTTCTTGAGAGAGAGGAGGAGGTAAAATCTTATTTAATGATGAAGAATGAACTTAGCATTCAAGGTCATAAGATATTGAATAGAGATCGCATCGTTCCCCATGGTCTGTTGAGAGCGAGGTTGATAAAGATTGTTCATGAAGGGCATTTGGGAAGAAGTTTGACAAAGAAGAGGTTGAGAAATTTTTTGGGGTGGCCTGGCAAGGATAGGGCTTTGGAGAATGTGGTTTGGGATTTCCATGCTTGTAGCAACAGCGATATAGTTAAAGTAGTTAGGCAACCTCCTTTGGGTTGTATGGAGCTACCAGCTCGACCATGGGAAAAACTGGCTATGGATTCTTTGGGACCTATAGATAAATTGGGAAGGAATGATCACTTTGTGGTTGTATTAGTAGACAATCACTGCAAATGTGTTATCTGTAGATCCATGGGACAGATCACCACTGGCAATGTTGTGAAGTTTCTGAAGGAAGTCTTTTTCGAAGAAGGGGTGCCTAGAGTACTATTTACTGATAATGGAGTCCAGTTAGCTTCCTCAGAAATGACAGATTTTCCTGCAAGACTTGGGATCAGACACCGCAGGGTGGCTTTGTTCTGGACACAGGCCAACAGACTTGTAGAGAGAGTGAATAGTGTTATTATGGAGAATATACAACAGTCTTTGGCGAATGGTTTGTCATGGAAAGAGGAATATAGTGTAGGCCCATAGGACTCCCCATTCGGTTACGGGTGTTTCTCTATTTATAGCACTGAAGGGTAGGGAGCCTTCAAATATGGAATCTGCAATGGGGCTCCAAGGGAAGAATCTTGTGTGGGTCGATCGTGAGGAAATAAGGTTGAAGGTGTCCGAATGTCAGTGGCGTAACAAACTTAATAATGACAATCAGAAGGTTGTGACGAATTTGGATGTGAAATGTGGTGATTGGGTAGTGGTGAAGAAGGCTGGTTTTGTGAGGAAGGGTGAGAGCAAGTTTTCCCAACCACAGAAGGTAATACAAGTGAAGGGGTCTGTTGCTAAACTGGGTGATGGGAAAGAATGGAGCTTTGGAAATTTATGTAAGGTCAAGAACACAGGAAGAGAGCAGTGTGATGCCATATGATTTCTTGTATCCTTGTTGCTAAAGCATGTTAATTCTCTTCTTCTTGAAATATTGTTGTATTTTATCTTAAGCTTCATGATTGCTGTTTGTTTTTATTTTGCACTTGGTACATTTTTATCTGTGAATGAAGTTCTGCATATTTTTTTCAGAATATTAAAGGAGAAGATGTGTGGAATGTACAACACATATGAGGTAGGCCATGATGCTGTAGAATGCTATCTGTGGTCAATGCTAGGAATGTGTCGTTCTTTGAAACTGCTGGAGGCTACTGTTGTCAGTTTTGGACTACGAATAAATCTCAAGGAAACCCATTTGGATCACATCTGTTTACTCCAAACTCATTTAAAACTGAGGGGCATATTATCAAGGACAGGCGATACATTATCGCCGCTTTTATCGGCAGGAAACTGCCGATAAAGCGGCGATAATGGCCTTTATCGGCAGTTTCCTGCCGATAAAAGCGGCGATAATGTATCGCCTGTCCTTGATAATATGCCCCTGAGACGCCAGTGAATTTTAAGCAAAATCGGCTTTGCCTAGGTGATCCATAGAGCCAAGACTGAGATCTCCATTGCAGGCCCAATAAGGGGTACCTTTCTGCTCCTATTTACACACTGCTCTGAGTAGTTGGCATAGAGCCGGTGTGCGATGCAGATCAAGAGGCGAGCATCAAGAGACACGTTACACTCCTGCCTTGCTGGGGCAGTACTGCTTGCTCCTATTGCTCCTATGTGTTGTTATTGGGGATTGGTAGAAACCAGGCTGTAACATAGCCTGCAGCCCTTATCTTTACCAGCTGTGGATCCACACCTGGTAAAACCAGGCTTCAAGTTCCTGTTCCCTGGATTACTGGGTGCAATACAATTGCACCCAACATTCCTGAGTGCAGGAACACCTCAGAATCGCCCGAGTCCAGTGGCACTGGAAGTTAGGTGTTGGGGTGCTGCAGCACTGAAAATAAATCTTTGATGTAGTTCAGACCTAGGATTATCAATGAAGAGACCTTTATTTATTGATCTTGGATAATACTTGCAGCATGGGCAGAGCTAAATCTATCTAACTGTAGGAATGCTACTGGCAAGATACTTATTCCATCCTATAATCTGACAAGGTTGGCCACTGTTATTTAACATCGACCTAAATGACCTGACATGACCCTGGAAGGCACCATGGCTATTACAACTTGACTCAAAAAGTATGATTACACTTTATTTCACAGATGGTCTAAAGCTATCTGACAACACTGTTGATATTGTTGAAGCTACATGCTAATGAGAACATGCCAGAAATAAAGGTTACTAAAAGCCAATTTATTTGTTTGAAAAATGATGCTTTAAATACTGTCGGACAGCCAGAAGTCTGTTTGTGAACATGATGAATGACTATAGATATTTAGGTAGCATTTTCAATAGAAACTTGACTACTACTGAAGAGCAAAAATGCTTGGTTTATTTAGTAACTAATAGACTTTTGGGATTTATCAACACCTTTGGTGACTATTCCTTAAGGCCTATAACCAGAGCACACACAACTAAGAATCATTCTTCTACTTACATAGGGGTCTCAGGTCTGGTTCCTAGTGTTTGAGATATATATTGATTCCATGGAAAGTCCGGTTTAACAACGTCATTTGTAACTTAGGCAGACAACCTACATAGAAGTCGTAAGAATTGAGCTACGACAGATTTTGTTATTTTATAATTGTTTTTTATGTTTACATAATTTTTGTTGAATTTTTGCATGTAATAGGCACACACGTAGTACATTGAAGAGCAAAACATTTCAACAAGAATATCTGTTACCTTACAACCCACTCCTGTCCTCATAACAGATCAGTCACATACTACAATTTTGTGTCCTACATCCCAGCATCGAAGGTATGAACTGTGCCAAAGCATGCAATAGTGTTTCGTCAAATAGGCCCAACGCACAGAGCCTCTGTGGGCATGCCTTGCCCCAAATGTTAGAGTTCAGGTAAGAAAGAACTGGTCCCCATAGTTTATGAAAGAGATGCAGTTTCTTTGCAGGTCATTTTTTCATGGCCTAGCAGGTGCCACAGCTTGAGGAGCCAAAGTCTGTATTTGGAGTTAGTGGGTTTCCCCCAAAGAACAAGGATTTAGAGTTTGGTGGCTAGGAAATAGTGGGATATTAATTTGCCTACTGTGGAATGGAGTGGGTGCAACCCTCGGCATTTCTGCGCTGAATGGCGAATTTGGGGAGTTTATCTAGGTCTTGACCCTGAATCTGGGAGATCTTCAAGAGGATGGCATTCAAAAAATCCTCCAGGAGGGGACATGACCACAAGATATGTATTCAGGTGTCAACTACACCACATCCATGCCAACATGCCTCCGAGTGGGTGATGTTGATTGCATGCAGGCGATGTGGAATGAAGTATCAACAATGCAAACATTTATTAAGGATCTCCCTGCCCTTGGAGTAGCTGGCAAAGTTAGTAGTGCGTTTAAACACTGACTGCCATGGTTTAGTCTCTTAAGTAATCTGTAGGTTTTCCTCCCAGCACAATAGGAACAATGCGTTGGTTACCACAGTCTGAGTATTAAGGAGGCTATAGATATTAGAAACCAAATGTTTGATGGAAATGAGTCACTGGAGGAACTTTTCCGATAGGTTATGTGAACTCATCGCCTGCATTTTGATGCTGCCGTGTGAAACCCAATGGAGAATCTGGAGGTAGGGGCAGCACTCAATCTCAGGGATGCCGTAGTCGAGTTTGAGCTCCTCAAATGTTTTTGCTTGATTCTCAGTGAAGAAATCTCAAAGACAAAAGCAAACCTTTTCTCTCCAGGTCTGGAAGGGTCACTTCACCACTCCCGGAGTAAACTCAGTGCTGTCTGGGACAGAGCAGGTGGGGAGGGAAAGGAGGTGAGCCCCTATATGGTGGCGACCAAGTACCAGACTTCTAAAGTGACTCTAGTGACTGAGTAGACCCACAGAAGTCTGCCTCTCATGGTTTTGGAAACCCACAAGACCTCGCCCAGTGGTCTAGTTGTAATGTTGTGAGGTCTATGAAGCACCAGGGTTAATCGGTTTCCCCTTGAGTCATTCGATCATATAGAATAGTTGGGATGCCTGGTAGAAGTGAAGTAGGTGCAACTCTTCCAGACCTTCTCCCGAGGGATCCGACTGCAAGCCTGAACGACCAGTCTGGGGCATTTCCCTTCTCAAATGTAGAACATACAAGCAGCTTGGAGATGGGTGGTACCCTCCTTGGAGAGGGATAACCGCATAGCTTGAAGTAGGAACAAGATGAGTGGTATTAAGGTAATTTTAAGGGCCACCCACAAGAGTGAGTAGTTTCTTCAGGGCATAAGAGATGCTTCAAGCTCACATAAGAGAAATTCAAAGTTGTGCGTAGCACAGGGGGAAGTTGGGTGTCAAGTGGCTGCCTAGGTATCTGATAGAGTTTGCAATCCAAAGGAACGGCGTCATCATGGTTAAGGATTCTGCTAGATGGTTCCTGCCTATGAAAATCAGGCCCTCCGATTTCTGTATTTTGATCCATAGACCTGTAATTCCTGCTTGAAACTCCTCTAGGAGAGGAATAAGAGGTTAGAGTGAGTGCCAAATGTCTGTGAAAGTGAGCATGATGTTATTGGCAAAGGAAGACACCTTCAAAGTGTAGTGTAGTTCCTATTATCCCAATAGGCTCTGCGCATTGGAATAATATCTTCAATAGTATAGACCTAGGGCAGAGGTTAACTAGGTCTTCTACCGACGATATTAGACTTAAAGTTTTGTGTTTGCCAGCTAGCTCAGAGTTCACTAGAAACTTTCTCGAATAGGCAAGGAGGATTTTAACCTCCCTGGATAGACAAGAAGGGATTTAGTTTCTGACAACCATAGAACATGACAACTTTGCTCTCCCCTAATCAAGAGTGTATCTCTAGAGTCGTGTGAAAACAATAGACAACTTATTTTACTCAGTCAGTACGTGCATTCTTAGTTTCACCAGTTTGTAGAGAAATAAGAGATGGGCGTGGTTCAATAAAAGATGTTATTTATTGATCAGTCTCTTTTCTCATACAAGAGAAATGAATCGCTATTATTGCAATATTTGTAGTTAAGTAAAGTGCATACAGTAGAGACAGAATTATAAAATAATACTGTAAAAGCATTGATATGGTTTCTGAGCCATATGATACTTTAAAATGGATAAAATAGATACATACATATATACATTTGACTAATCATACTCAACTGGTGCTTCTAACCACGCCTACCCCAGTGTACCTGACCTAAGCCTAATACGTGGGCGGGAGTAGATAAGTAGCAGTTTAAGTTAAGTTTGTTTTGCCAAGGGACTGATTCGAGAATTCTCTGCAAGGGGTTATTCAGTTCTGTACCTGAGATCTAGAATGATGGAGGGCTGGTATCTCTTATCCCAGGTCTTGATATTCCAGCTGCCTGTGAGGGCTGCTTGGAAGCGCCGGAGCTGGATTTCTCGGCAGGAGAAAGGCAGCGTCTCGTTCTCAGCGCGTCAGGAAGGCGGGGCAGCGTCTGTGGGCTTCGCTCTCTGCTGGGCTCCTCAGCACGTCTCGCTGCTCCGATCTCGTCACCACCGCATGTGTTTGCTTAAGGCAATGTCGGTAATATTTATACCTGAAAGGTGCCGAGATTGACGTAAGGATGGACATATATACGTCAATAAGGATGTCATATGAACGGGCTCGTTCGCACATTCATTGCTGAAGTTCTCGGTGAAATCAAAACAATGGCTATGGGAATTTCCCAGGTCGCTGTAGGTTTGATTTGTTTTGAGAACTCCGTATGCCTTATCAGGGGCTGGAGGAATATCGCTTGTCTAATTAGATGGCATGCGTTATGACCTAATCAGATAACGCGTTTCTGTGCCGTGGTGTGGCTTAATCAGATAACGGTTTTTGCACCGTTGGATGGCTGCTAGTTAATTATTAACCAAACCAGGGTCAGGAATAGGGGAATCGATACAGTACCTATAGGAATACATCACACCCACTCCACGTAGACTATGTCCATATTTACAAATCTAGGCATAGTGAATATCAGTAGCATTTGTGTATACCGTACCACCCCAAAATACATTTATATGCATTCCGAAAATTGGATTTTATAAAATATACGAAACACAATCACATGTACTGTCACATATACTATAAGCACAAGCAGTCTAATAATGCTACTCATATGTTAAAAATTCAGCATAATCTAAATGCGAAAACCACACATGAAATGGCTCTTAATACAGAAAAAAAGTGCGAGACCATTTCATCACAATCATAAATTTATGTATAACAGTGCTAGCATAGCGAATGTCTTGTGACTACCTAAAAATAGAAATTTAGTTCTCTAAGAATAACGTCTACTTTAAGCAGAAGATAAGTGTCCCAAAAATCGTAAATATTGTGGAATTGGGGAAAAAGTTCTTGCAGTCTGAAAAATAATTATAAGAAAAAAAAAATTCATATCGCTTTTCTTCAAAAAGTTGAAGGCCAAATTCAGCATGTAGGGAACTCCAAGTGCTAGTTTGCTCAAAGTTATTCCTGCTGCTCTGGTGAAAACATCATATTATTTAGACTGTTGAAAAAACTGTCAACAGCTTCTTGCGTAAGTTCCACTAATTCGGAAAAGGTTGTTACCATGCATTCATGAGCCTGAGCATGTTTGCCTCCATTGATGTTTGGATCAGCATAGCTGACTGAAGGTCGTACCTGATCGATGCTGCTTTCATCTTGTACTTCACTACCCCTCAATCGTAGTGGTGAAGACTCCACGAATGCCGTCATCAGGATTGGTAGCCGCTGGGGACAGCACAATGCATGAGCCGTTACCGGACCCAACAAGGTATCTGCGTCCATTGGCACATCCGATTGTAGTGCCAGACAGGTGTCCAACACGCATTCGTCGCCGCATAGCAAGCACCTTAATACAGGCATAACACCCGCTACTAGTCCCAAAAGGAGTGGAAGTCCGCAAAAAATGGAATGGACAAAGTCTGGAAAAATACCCAGGATGGCTTTGAATGGAGTTAAAGCACCCGAAAACACTGCTTTAAATACACTGGAGATACCAGTGGTATCAGAAATATTTAAGATTTCGTTCAGTATTTCTGCGAAATGTATGGGGGAATTAGTTGATAATAATGAATGAATCTCTTCTGTTGTCCTTGCAACTTGGAGATCATACGTTTCTTTTGATGATGTAAGCCTTGTCTGCGTCTGTAGGAGCACAGTCTTCATTCTGCTTAAAGTATCTATTCGAATAGAAGCAATTTTCAAATCAGGCCATAACCTTGCCTCCCTGTCTGCAGACTCGCTGGGGAACAATACATGTTCACAGCACATGACCTTCCTAGTCACAGTTATGAGATAAGGTTTTCCGGGCAGCAAACTACAACATCTGCGATCTACTATTAGAATGTAACTCCTGTTCGAGAGTCTCCTAAAGAATGGTTCTATTCGTGTTGCAGGTGTGCCTAGCTGGTAACATGAAAGGTTATTTGAAGTCCCTTCACAGGCTCCGTGCAAACTAATACCCTGACACAGAAGTGTACCGCTCAGTGATCTTGCACAATTATCGCCACTGAGAAACACTTTCTGGCCTTTATTGCTGACACATTCGTGTGTATAGGGCAAGTTCCATATTGACTTAATGTATCCTTTACCCAACCTTTCATACTGGCCTGCCTGTATATATTTTTGGCAGAATTGAAACTGGAAAGTAGTTATCGGAATATTTATTATCCCATGTATTATCCATTCAATGACAGGTCGTTCTGACATTGTCAATGGTAATCTCTCAAGTTTTTCAATGCTCAGAATTGTATAGTCAGCACCCTTCTGTGCCAAACTGATTTGTTTATCAGTGAGGTTAAAGATATTAAATAATGACGTTGTGTTGATTAAACGCCAAGGCACATAGCCAGAACGCAAATTTTGTAACGTCCAGCCAAGCTGTACAATAGAACGCAATTGGGACTGACCGTGTTGTAACATCAGTAAGTCTTGCGATATTATATCGATTGCTGAAGACACAATGCTGTCCAGAGAATATATTATGGAGGACAGAGTCATTAACCCATTGTCCACCACAGAAAGTGTTTTTTCCAAATTAATACGGTCAATTTCCCGTATTTTTTCTGCTGTCTCAATTTGAGTTACTTTCCAGATTTCGTTATAAGCTGCATATATAGAGGCCGCTATGAAACGTTTTTGACGCTGTTTGCGTGGTCCCAATATGAAATCACGCAAGTCAGCACCTTCTGTAAGTAAAGTTAGGTGTTGCTTAATTTCAGCCAGTGTGGACGTTTGTAGCCATTGAAGGCAGAGCTTGCCCACGCTGTAGGTTGTTACTATCCCTGGATGTTGTCTTTGGGAATATCTAGGGTCTGGCCTAGTCAATGTGAACCCCTGTTCTTTGTTCAGGAATCTGTCTTGACAGTTATTTGTATCTGTGGGCCAGATCAACCATTTTTTCCATTCAGGATGTGTTCTGTTTTGGTTTAATATATGGTTTACGTCTATCTCAACATCTATAGAGCTATTACTGTTCACTGTTGGCTTTGGAATAGACGGTTTGTTCAAATCTTTGATTTTGGCTAAGCCAAGACAGGTAGTTTGTTGAATAGTGTTGTTCAAAAATATAATTTGTTCTGGGATCATGCAGGCTCTAAACAATGATTCTATACCTTGTACTTGCCAATCTCTTGAACCCCAAACAGTTTTTGCTTCAATATTATTGTTCCAGAAATCAAACCCAAATGTATTCATTTGTTCAAAGAATGAATCGGAATATATCAATTTTGTGTTTGTAAGCATGGTCTTCATACCACTGTGCCTCTCGAGGCCGGGTCACCCCCCTCACTCGCCTGCTGCCCTGCTAGCCAGCCTCCTTGCCCTGCCTGCCTGCCTGCCGCCTGTCTGCCGCCACCGCCGCCCCCCCAGCACCCCCAAGCGGCCCAGCCACAGCGGAGCCGGCTGCTCGCCACTTTTCCCGCCGCTGGCCCCTGCGGCCCCGCCCACCACCGGCCCATTGGCCCGGACGCTCGCCCAGCCCAGCAGACCCGCCCTCCCGTCCCCCTTCTTAAGGGGAGCGCCTGGGTGACCGCGGGAGTGACCACTGTGCCTCTCGAGGCCGGATCACCCCCCTCACTCGCCTGCTGCCCTGCTAGCCAGCCTCCTTGCCCTGCCTGCCTGCCTGCCGCCTGCCTGCCGCCACCGCGGCCCCCCCAGCACCCCCGAGCGGCCCAGCCACAGCGAAGCCGGCCGCTCGCCACTTTTCCCGCCGCTGGCCCCTGCGGCCCCGCCCACCACCGGCCCATTGGCCGGACGCTCGCCCAGCCCAGCAGACCCGCCCTCCCGTCCCCCTTCTTATGACACCCCCTGAGCGACCACGCAGCGGACGCGCGCAGCGGGAGCACCGATTGAGCGCCGAAGGTGCGCCAAAGGTAAGCCCGTCTGCGCCCGTCCGCGCCAGGACCCCTGGCCCTCGCAGACCCCAGCCCACCCGCCGGACGTACGACACCGCCACCCTCAACGCACTCAACGCCGGCCGAACCCCTGGATGCTACCGAGCCACCCCGAGACGCACCCACGGACCCTTCATCTGCCAGGCCTGCAAGTTCTCCTGCATCCGGACCTGCCTTGCACCAGCGTCCACCAAGCAGAACACCAGCAGCAACCACCTGAAGTGCATCCTGCTCAACACCCGCTCCGTCCACAGACACGCCGTCGAGCTCTGGAACCTGCTCGACACCACAGACCCAGACGTCGCCTTCCTCACGGAAACCTGGATGAACGCCTCCTCAGCGCCCGACATCGCCATCGCCATCCCGGACGGCTACAAGATCATCCGGAGGGACCGCGTCAACCAGACAGGAGGAGGCATCGCCATCATCCACAGGAACACCATCCGCATCACGACCAACACCGATGACACCATCGCACCCGCCGAACACCTGCACTTCCAGATCCACGTCAACCCCAAGACCACCCTCAGAGGCACCCTCATCTACAGACCCCCGGGACCACGCACACAATTCAGCGAGGACATCGCCGACTTCATCAGCCCGCTCGCCCTCCCCTCAGCCGACTACATCCTCCTCGGGGACCTCAACTTCCACCTGGAGAACAACAACGACCGCAACACCACCACCCTGCTGGACAACCTCGCAAACCTGGGACTCAAGCAGCTGGTGACCACCCCCACCCACTACGCCAGACACACACTCAACCCGATCTTCTCTTCCAGCAAGGACATCGCCTTCAGCCACGCCACGGGACTCCCATGGACGGACCACAGCTGCGTCCACTTCAGCTTCAGAAGGACCATGCTCCACCATCACCAGCAACAGGCTCCCCGCAGAAGCTGGAACAAGATCACTGCAGACCAGCTCACTACGTCCTTGAGCAAGAACCCTCCCACCAGCACAACGAACCCCAGTCAAGCAGCCACCAACCTCACAAAATGGATCAGCGACTGCGCAGACGAACTCGCCCCGCTGAAGACCCCGCCGAGCAGACCCGGCAGCAAGAAAGCCCCATGGTTCAACGACGAACTCAAGAGCTCCAAGAAGAACTGCAGAGCACTCGAGAAAACCTGGCGCACAGACCCAACACCGGACAACATGACTGCCCTCAAGCTCGCCACCCGAAAACACCACCAGCTGATCCGCGCCACCAAGAAAACTGCATTCAAGGAACGACTGGACAACAACGCACACAACAGCAAGGAACTCTTCAACATCGTGAAAGAGCTCTCCAACCCCAACGCCGGAAACAACGACATCACCCCTTCGCAAGACCTCTGCAACTCCCTCGCCTCCTACTTCCACAACAAGATCGCGGACATACACAACAGCTTCAGCACTCAACCAACGCACGCCACGACCGAACCACCACCCCCCACCACCACCCTCCGCGCCTGGACCCCGATCAGCACCGAAGACACCATCCGCACGATGAACTCCATCCACTCCGGATCTCCGACAGACCCCTGCCCTCACCACGTCTTCAACAAGGCCGACGCTGTCATCGCACCCCACCTGCGGGACATCATCAACACCTCCTTCGACATCGCCACCTTCCCGGAGAGCTGGAAGCACGCCGAACTCAGCGCTCTACTCAAGAAACCATCAGCAGACCCTACCGACCTCAAGAATTACCGCCCCATCTCGCTGCTCCCGTTTCCGGCCAAAGTCATCGAGAAGACCGTCAACAAGCAACTGGCCGCCTTCCTCGAGACGAACGGCTCCCTCGACCTCTCGCAGTCTGGCTTCCGGGCCAACCACAGCACCGAGACCGCCCTGATCGCAGCCACAGACGACATCCGAGCCCTGCTCGACAACGGAGAAACAGCGGCCCTCATCCTCCTGGACCTCTCCGCGGCCTTCGACACTGTCTGCCACCGCACCCTAGTACAGCGCCTCAGCAACGTCGGAATCCAGGAGAAGGCACTGGAGTGGATAACCTCCTTCCTCACCGGAAGGACACAGAGAGTCCGCCTCCCCCCGTTCAGATCGGAGGCCACCGAAGTCATCTGCGGCGTTCCTCAAGGCTCCTCGCTCAGCCCAACTCTCTTCAACGTCTACATGAGCCCCCTCGCAGCCATCGCACGCCAGCACAACCTGAACATCATCTCCTACGCCGACGACACCCAGCTGATCCTCTCCCTCACTAACGACCCCGCCACCGCCAGAGCCAACCTGCACGAAGGGATGACAGAAGTAGCCAAATGGATGTCGAACAGCCGCCTGAAACTGAACTCAGACAAGACGGAAGTCCTCATCCTGGGATCCTCACCCTCCGCCTGGGACGACTCCTGGTGGCCCCCCGCCCTGGGCAGCGCACCCAAACCAACTGACCACGCACGCAACCTGGGCTTCATCCTGGACTCCTCCCTCTCCATGACCAGACAAGTCAACGCCGTCTCCTCGTCGTGCTTCCACATCCTGCGAATGCTACGCAAGATCTTCCGATGGATCCCCACCGAGACCAGGAAGACGGTCACCCAGGCCCTCGTCACCAGCCGTCTGGACTACGGCAACTCCCTCTACGCCGGAACCACCGCCAAACTCCAGAAGAGACTCCAGCGGATCCAGAACACCTCAGCACGACTCACCCTGGACATCCCCCGCCGCAGCCACATCTCCGGACACCTGAGAGACCTGCACTGGCTCCCGGTCAACAAGAGAATCACCTTCCGGCTCCTCACCCACGCACACAAAGCCTTACACAACCAAGGACCAGGATACCTCAACAGCCGCCTCAACTTCTACGCTCCCACGCGCCAGCTTCGATCGACCAGCCACGCCCTCGCCGCCGTCCCCCGCATCCGAAGAGCCACCACAGGAGGAAGGTCCTTCTCCTACCTAGCCGCCAAGACTTAGAACTCCCTTCCGACCCACCTCCGCCTGACCCAGGACCACCTCGCCTTCAGGAAGCAGCTCAAGACCTGGCTATTCGAGCAGTAGCGAACCCCCCCCCCCAGCGCCTTGAGACCCTCCGGGTGAGTAGTGCGCTATACAAATGCTCTGATTGATTGATTGATTGATTGATTGATTGATTGATCTTATTTGACAATTTGAAATAAAATGTTTCTGCATTACTTGTGTTAAACCCTGAAAAGTATGAATATTTATCATAAAATGTTTTTGAGCTATCTTTTGGAGGAGTAGCACAATGTTCCCATTGGTTATAATTTAAAACATTTCTAGGTTGAGCAGATTTATGTAGATAATGGTTACCATAATGGTTGTAGCAGAACATCTGATCATAATTAGACGAACCCTGCAAATAATCATTTTCTGTAAATTTAGCAGACATCACAAGATCAGACATCAAATCATTAATACTTTCAAAGTCCCAATCATCCGCAAATGAGCTTGGATTTACAAAGTCACTCAATGAGATCTTGAATTGGTGTGGATACTTCAGGATTTCAACCGGACCATATATTTCATAATCAGTTTTGTCCCATGCTACACCGCCTGGTATAGGATTGGCTGTGAAGTATACTGAAGAAAGTTCTCTTTTCTCGATGTGTGAAGATGTGTGTGGTTTAAGGACCAAGTTGATTTTCTGGCTTGCTGTGTCCATTTTAGCATATTTCCCTTCAATGAAATGTCCCAAACATAGTACTAAGATGAGCCAAAGAATGAGGATAAATGCACCGAAGGCCACCCAAAATTCAATCCATGGAGAGATCAGATAGGTTTCTTTCAGCTGTTGAAAAAGTTCCTTAGCTTTGTCTTTAAACGTTTTTGTTGATGTCTGTTTCTTTGCTTCACTCAGGTCTTCAGATGAATCATCGAAGTTGATGAAGTAGCCGGATGCTGTTCTGTCAATTGTTCCAATTGTTTTTGGATTTTGCTTTGTTTCATTAGCAAAGTCTGCAGTTACATCATCATAGGTTGTTGTTTCTTGATGAAAAGTTTTAATTTGGGTTTTAAGAGGTTCAAGTTCCATTGCTTTGTTGCATAGTCCTTGTTGATTCACTGTAGATTTCCCAAATGTGATCAGTCTTCCAGTTTGAGCCTCTGTATTCGTAGCAAACATTGGTGTTCTGCTACTTCTTGGGAGTCCACTTGGCCTACTGTTTGTTATCGGCCACATGGTTGTGGTTTAACCAGGTCGATGGATACAACTCGGTTCTCCTTTTTACCAGCAAGGGGCGGTAGTACTACTGATCTTGTCCCATTGACAGACAAGACAGGAACTGCTTTTCTGTAAGAAGGCCCAAATTCCTTCTTTACCGCGATCTTCTCTCTGACTAGATCCCCGACTTTTGGAATCCAGACAGGCCTTGCTGGGACAGGTGGTTTCTCTTCAGTGGTTGTTGGCTGTTGTTTCAACTTTATGTTGCTCAGGTCTTTTCTTGTTTCATTTAAGTACTGTAAAATAGCCAAACGATCTTTGATATCAAAGCTTTTGTCTTTAACCACTGAAGTCTGACTATCAAGATCTTGGATCATCATTCTAGTCCCGAACAATAGTTCGTACGGACTGAACCCTTTCAGAGAATTCCTTGGCAGGTTATTTATACTACGTTGGACACTTATTAGATGTTTGACCCACCCAGCTCCCGAACCTAATACCTTTGCTGTTATAGATTGCTTTATGTCACGGTTTTTTCTTTCTAAGATTCCGTTTCCCTCGGGATGAAATGGACAAGAGTACCGCAATGCAATGCCCATGCTGGTCATGGCCTCCTTATAAGCCCGGGAGCTAAAAGCAGGACCCTGGTCAAAATGTAGCATGCCAATTGCGTATGTGCCGATAAAGACTCGCAAATCTTTTATAACAGTTCGGGCGTCAGCCGATCGCTGGGGCCACATCCATATGAATCTCGTGCATGAATCCACTGCGACCAAGATATATTTATAGTTACCATCCCTTTGTAAGGGACCACAGTGGTCCAGGTAAACACAGGCTAATGGTTTATCTGAGATTAGAAGGGGCGTCTGTGCTGGTCGTTTCACTGTTGATACTTTCATTCGTTGACATGTTTCACATTCTAGAACATAGTTCCTTGCTTGTCTTCTCATTTGTGGCCACCAATATCTCTGTTTTAATAATGATACTGTGGCTGAAACGCCAGCATGTACAGAAGCGAGTCCTTCGTGTGCCGCTATAATGAGTCCTAACCTATGTTCCATGTTTGGAATTGCCCTATCCCCCACTCCAGGGATTCGAGCAAACGGAACATTATTTGCATCAGTTATGTATGAGTACTTTACTGGAAAGCCTTTCGGGAGTGTTTCTATCGCATCTTTTTCTGTAGCGCTGACAGCCTGTAATATTTTGCTGTCCATTTTTGTTTTTGACCGGGTGATAGCAGCTACGGAAGCCGTTTGCACTGCTGCCTTCGCTGCTTCGTCAGCCAATGAATTCCCTGCAACGTGAACGCCATCACGTTGATGACTCAGTGTATGTATCACGTGAGTCTTTAGTAGTTCCTTTTGAAAAAGAACTATTTGTTCCCAAAGCATTTTATGTTTGATTGTGCCACCTTTTGCATCTTTAAAACCATTCTGAACCCAGATCTGCAAGTATTCATTGTAAGATTGGACGCAGTAATACGAATCGCACACAATAAGTGTGGGGAATTCTCGATCGGTATTTTCAAACGCCATCTTGAATGCCAGTAGTTCTGCTCTTTGAGCTGTACAGTCTCCTAGAGATTGTGTTTTAGTGACCACAGGTTTAAATTTTCCTTCGTGCCAGCGACCTTTAACAATCGCGCACGCAGCACTGTAGGCTTGCTTACCCCCCACTGCGGGTTGTGCTGATCCGTCTGTATATATTATACAGCCGTAGTGTTCTAGAGGCAGAATTTCGGTCGGCGGAGGACATTCGAATTCATATTGGAGAAATTCTTGTGTTTTTAAATTGGGATCAAATTCGTATACCACGTCTGTTGCAGCAAGAGAGTTAGCCCACTGTATCCATCTTGGATGGAGTGCTTTAGCATTCGAAATGCTTGCCTTGGTTACCGCCTCTAGAGCTGGTATAGGTGTCACGATGATTATTCGTTTACCCTGTGCTAGGGCCCGCTCCTTTGCTACAGCAGTCTGTACCGCGGTCAGAATTTTTTCCGTTGGGCTAAATTTCATTTCAGCTTTTGTGTACAAATGTGATTTGTATGCTATTGGTACCTTCTCTCCCTCATTAGAGGTCAGGTATGTGAATCCACATCTTCCTGGGATGACTCGAATCACAAGGTTGCGTGTGTTGTCACGTGTTTGTAATTTTGTTTTAATTAACATGTCTGTTTGTAAAGATCTCAAAATTTCTGTGTGTTTTTGAGTCCAATTGATTCTTTTAAAATCTGGTTTTATTAGATCATAAAGGGGTTTGACCCTTTCTGCATAATTTATAATATAAGTTCTTCCGAAATTCAGGAAGCCTAGAATTGATTGTAGGTTTTTTAGTGTTCTGGGTGCTTGGATTACAGCACATTTCTCTAGGAAATTGTCAGCCAGGCTTTTGCCTTCACTTGATAGTTCATATCCTAAAAACAGGACTGTTGGATGGGCAATTCTTGACTTTTTAAAGTTAAATTTGTAACCCTCTGCTGCGAACCCAAGTATTATGGTGTTCACTCTCTTCAAGTGAGTATCCAAGTCATCGTCTGTTAGATAGATGTCGTCGACGTAAGATAATGCCTCATCATCATAGGTTTGTAGTAACTCTGTTACCCTCGCTGAGAATAACCCTGGGCTGTTCTTGAACCCCTGGGGCAAATGACAGAAATTCTTTTGCGTGCCATTTATTGAGAACGCCGTCAAATATCTGCTCTCTGGTGCTATATTTTGACAAAAGAAACCGTTAGAAATGTCTAAGGTTGTTTTGTATTTTTTGCGCACTATGTTATTCATTAGTGCAGCACTGTGCGAGTTTTGTACTGCAAATGTTTTGCAACATGAGTTAAGGTGTCTGTAGTCCAAAACAAGACAATATGAATTGTCTGGCTTGGGGACAGGAAACAAAGGGTTGTTCATTTGTGAGGTGCAAGTTTCAATCACCCCCTGGTATTCAAGTTGATCTAGGATCTCTTTTACCTGTTTTTTAGCTTCTTGCTTAATCGGGTACTGCCTCTGTGCAGTAGGTTGTGATTTTAACTGGATTTTGTGAGAAGGAGAGTCCTCATCCCATCCCACATGATTTTTATATAAGGCAGGGGCTTGAGCTACTGCCCACTTTCTTGCAAGTGTATATTTTTTATGAATTGGAATATGGTTTGAGAAGGCAGGCATAATTATTTCTTCGCCATGTGGGCACTCCCTGACAAACTCTGACTAATTGTCTATGTATTTTTATTAATTGTTTTAGCTGTGCTAAAAGCTCTGGTGCAGGCATTTCTTCAATGTCTGGATGTGGTGTATATCCGGCTAGGACCGGCCACGTTGCTCCTGGTCTACCTAGTGGACCGAGCCTGGTGATGTGATTATTATGTTTTAGGGCGCCATGAAACAAGAGCAGGTGCTCTTGGAATTTGAGTGGTATTTCCACTTCCTCGAAAGGAGTGTACTCACTAGGAGGTTCCTCTATTTTGTAATAGTGGAAGTCCTTTGTTACAGCATTTGCTGCTGGAAAGTGTATCCATGAATAGAATACCTCTGTCTGCCGATATTCGTGTGCCTCAATTACGAATATGACTGTACCACCTCTTGGTGTCAGTCCATTTTCTATACGTTTTAAGGTTATAGATTTCCTTATGTTGACCGGGATGAGTATTGCATTTGGGTCATTTTCCAGCAGAGTATTGTCTGCTTCTAGGAGTTCAGCTGCTAGTCTAACTGTCTCCCTTTCGTCTTCACTTTCTGTCATTTTACAGAAAGGTTATTCTGTTTGTTTGCAGATCAGGTTTCTATGAAACAAAGATAAGATGCACAATATTTTGGAACAGTGTATCCTTCAACGTTGAATAAACCAAGAACCATACATAGGAGTCTCCTCCTGCGAGGTTTGGCGGATATGACCTTTCACCCACTCCAGACGTCTTTGGAGTATTATGGGAAAAAAAGGGGTTCTGTGTGAAAAAGCACGACTGAGTTACTCTAATGTCTTGCGTTAGTTTTATCGCCTATCCAAACGGTTGGGCGCCATGTAGTGTAGTTCCTATTATCCCAATAGGCTCTGCGCATTGGAATAATATCTTCAATAGTATAGACCTAGGGCAGAGGTTAACTAGGTCTTCTACCGACGATATTAGACTTAAAGTTTTGTGTTTGCCAGCTAGCTCAGAGTTCACTAGAAACTTTCTCGAATAGGCAAGGAGGATTTTAACCTCCCTGGATAGACAAGACGGGATTTAGTTTCTGACAACCATAGAACATGACAACTTTGCTCTCCCCTAATCAAGAGTGTATCTCTAGAGTCGTGTGAAAACAATAGACAACTTATTTTACTCAGTCAGTACGTGCATTCTTAGTTTCACCAGTTTGTAGAGAAATAAGAGATGGGCGTGGTTCAATAAAAGATGTTATTTATTGATCAGTCTCTTTTCTCATACAAGAGAAATGAATCGCTATTATTGCAATACTTGTAGTTAAGTAAAGTGCATACAGTAGAGACAGAATTATAAAATAATACTGTAAAAGCATTGATATGGTTTCTGAGCCATATGATACTTTAAAATGGATAAAATAGATACATACATATATACATTTGACTAATCATACTCAACTGGTGCTTCTAACCACGCCTACCCCAGTGTACCTGACCTAAGCCTAATACGTGGGCGGGAGTAGATAAGTAGCAGTTTAAGTTAAGTTTGTTTTGCCAAGGGACTGATTCGAGAATTCTCTGCAAGGGGTTATTCAGTTCTGTACCTGAGATCTAGAATTATGAGGGCTGGTATCTCTTATCCCAGGTCTTGATATTCCAGCTGCCTGTGAGGGCTGCTTGGAAGCGCCGGAGCTGGATTTCTCGGCAGGAGAAAGGCAGCGTCTCGTTCTCAGCGCGTCAGGAAGGCGGGGCAGCGTCTGTGGGCTTCGCTCTCTGCTGGGCTCCTCAGCACGTTTCGCTGCTCCGATCTCGTCACCACCGCATGTGTTTGCTTAAGGCAATGTCGGTAATATTTATACCTGAAAGGTGCCGAGATTGACGTAAGGATGGACATATATACGTCAATAAGGATGTCATATGAACGGGCTCGTTCGCACATTCTTTGCTGAAGTTCTCGGTGAAATCAAAACAATGGCTATGGGAATTTCCCAGGTCGCTGTAGGTTTGATTTGTTTTGAGAACTCCGTATGCCTTATCAGGGGCTGGAGGAATATCGCTTGTCTAATTAGATGGCATGCGTTATGACCTAATCAGATAACGCGCTTCTGTGCCGTGGTGTGGCTTAATCAGATAACGGTTTTTGCACCGTTGGATGGCTGCTAGTTAATTATTAACCAAACCAGGGTCAGGAATAGGGGAATCGATACAGTACCTATAGGAATACATCACAAAAGAATTCTTGTAAAATGAGATGCCATAAATCTGTGGGTTGTTTCTGATGCTCTGGAGGAGGGGCTCCAGAAAAAGGTCAAACAGACAAGAGGATAAGGGGCATGCTTGTTGAGTGCCCCTGCTGATCAGGATAGGAGTTGAGGAGTGGCCATTGACCCTGAGGTTCATGTAGGGGTAGCAGTAAAGTGTGAAATACCCCCTCTAATCTTGTCACCCAGGCCGAAACACCAGAGCACCTCAAAGATCAATCCCCAATTGACCCTGTAAAATGCCTTTTTGGCATCCAATGACAGTAGAACAGCCACCCTCTCTTTCTACATAGATTTATTAAAAAGGCAGAGGGCAAGTTTAATTTTCTCACTAGTGGTTTGATTGATTACAAAGCCTCCCTGGTCATTATGGATCAGCTAAGGCATCAGTGTTATCGAGTAGATTTGCTGGGAGTTTCACAGAGAGTTTGAAGTTGAGATTCAGTAAGGCGATCGGGCAATAAGATGGACAGAGCATCTTATATTAATGCAATGAATGCTTCTGTCATGCAAGCTGATGCTCCCTGCTCTCCTGTAAAGGTGTTACAGAGAGCAGTAAGGACAGCAAGGAACTGACGAGCAAGTCACTTTTCAGAAGAATGAAGTATATCTGTCTGGTTTTAGGACTTTGGATGATTTGAGTTAGTTGATGGCTCTTAGAACTTTGGCTGCCAAAATAGGGACATCAGCTTCTGTGGCTGTGGCTGCTGAAAGTTGGAGCAGGGTGATGGAAGTTAGGAACACCTCTGAATGCTCCACGCAAGTTGGGTTTGCCATGTAAAGGGACTGGTGAAAGGACCAAAAAGCTTGGACTTTACCTTCTGTCGATGTGCAGGTGACTTCATCTGCCCTGATTTACCCAATGTGCCTGTGGGCTTTGCGGGCCCGGAGTTTGTGTACCAACAGCATAACAGGCTTGTTGCCCCACTTTTGGAAGCATGCTCCCATACAGACCAGTATATAGTTAGATCTATCAAGCTCTAGTGTACATAGTTGACCCTCTGCCAGAGTTTTGTCAGAAGGGGATCATTAATATTGCAATTCAATGGTCATAAATTCTGAGGATTTTTGGGACCAAGTTAAGTTGTGCATTTGCTTGAGCCTGGCCACCCCTTGGATGAAGTGTCCTCCAACAACTTCCTTGGGGGTGTCCCAGACCAGTGCACTTGTCAACGGCCCATGTAAATGTGGGTCAAATAGTTAGTGAGTGTCTCCTAGAACATATTCATCACCATTGGGCCTCGGAGGAGGTATTCGTTAAGATGCCATGTCTTGCATTGTGATTTCCATCCTTCTTCCCAGCAGAGAGCCAGCGAGACTGGGCCAAGGTCTAAAAGGGTTCCATGATGTCTATCTGCCTGCAAATCATTTTGTTCTGAGCGCTTCTTTATGAGAAGGAGATGTACGCTGTTGTGGGGTGTAGTCCAAGTCCCAGAGGGGGTGTCCCCCAGTTGTCAGCAGGTAGATTTAGGATTTATTTAGCTTCCTGGAGGAAGGTTGTGAGGTGTGTGCAACCCTCCCATATGAAGGCAATGCGGAACAGGTGGGCTCATTAGAATTTCATGTTTCTGGAGTTCAAAATAACTGTGACTGGTTTAAAGGTGAGTCACTTCTCAAGGGCAGTGGCTTAAAGTTTCTGAAAGAGAAGAAACTGAGTACTGTTGAAAGAGTATATATATGATCCCCAGCACACGCCGACGAGTTCAAATTCATAATATACAAGGTGTCAATTGTAGTGTTCTTTATCTTTTGTTTTTTATTGTTCTTCTGTTCAAGTTTGATATTTCATGACCAAAGGTTTCAGATTTCTTAGCCTTAGACTTAGCCAACACGTGTTTCATCGCATTGATGGTAGAGTTATCCCGCAACTTCCTCAGGGCTTAGAGAAGTATAGAGAAAGAAATTACTACATTATATTAATTGGTAATACGTTCTGTGTGATCACCGCATTGTGGCCTGAGTTGTGATAATAGTTTGTGTGTAAAGTAGACCAGAACAAGATCGTGCAGTGGAAACCCATGCGCACAATCACAGATTTTATAGCATTTAAATTCAAAACTCACCCCAAATATATAGATATTTTGGTAATGACAATTAAAATAAGCACTTTGACATTGTCAATTCAAATTATCTATAAATGTTCATGAGCAATTCTCGTGTTCTCAGCACAGTATATTGAAATTGTTAAAAATAAATATTATTTACATTGGTTCACCCACAATTCTAACAAAGTTTGATTGCACCTTAAACAAAACATCAAAGAAATACTTTATGTTCTATAATTCCTAATTTCTTTTTTGAATGGTACCTAGTAGATAGTAATGATGAACTTTGTGTAAGTAAAGTTAAATTGAGAGAGAAAAAATATAATTTGACACTTTAGCCAAAGAGGATCAGCATATAGGATGCCACTACCTCTCTATCCGTTGTATTTCCATTCCGATTTTTCCAAAATATTCCATCAGGGTTCTAGGAATGTACATTCCGGACCCCCAAGTGGTTCCTTAGCTATCCAGTGTTGTTCAGAATTATACTTTATATATGCCCCCCTTATGAAAGGAGAATCACCACTTATTAATCTTCTTCTCTAAAACGTTTAAGATCAGATAGAGAATGCCCGATTAGTATTATAATACCTTTTTTTCACGCCCCTCAGCACATAAATGTAACAATATTAGCCCAGATAGAGTGTTTTGGCCATATGCTTACCGGATTGAATGGTGGTTTCCGTGTTACTTACTGCGAGTATGCCAGCTAATGATCCGAGCATGCTTCCATAAGTAGTTAGCCCCTGGCGTGCTCATAAGTGAAAGAGGGCTGCCTTTTGTGGGATCCTCATAACTTCGCATTGCGACCGCCATGTTCAAGCGTATAACTGTGCTTGTGGCATACTGTGTTGAGTGTAGTTATGTATTGTTAATCTCTCTATCATGTGAGAGATAGCTTATTTCTTGAGTATATATGTTTGACGCATAGAGAATTAAGTATGGTAATGTTTTATCCATTATTATTTCGTTTGGGGAAATATTATTCATGTGATCAAGCCCAGTAGTTGTTGTCAGTATTTACAGAATACATTTGTGATCTAGGAGAATTGGTGCATTAGACCACTATATTTACACATTAAGCGTCAGTACCTTTGCAGTTTGAAGGTGATTCAATATCAAGTGGTGTGGAGACAAGCGTTCGTGCAGTGTGACAGCATTCTTATAAGTACCTATCATAGCATTAAGGGTTCATGCTATGATGATATATGTTTACAATTTGATTCTTCCTGCACAATTGACATAATCCATATTTACTCTTTAACAGAAGTTGTAACAAATACAATTTTTCCCCTTGTTAATGGTACAGTATGAGTGTCCTACCCTGTTGATCATGTACCCAGGAAGTACTGCATTTCATGATTCATATTCAGACCCATTTCCACACTTCTCAATCTTCAAATCCATAACGCCTCTCTTATGCGCAGTGTCAACTCTCTGCCCCTCCCAATGGGTCCCTCAGTGTGTGTTCAATGCCATAAAAGTTTAAACTTCTGTGTCTGTCTTGAGAGGGGCATTCAGCCATATGTGTAGCTATGGGATATCTACCGTCTCCTTGTTTCTCTGCCCTCACGTGTGCCCCAATTCTGTATTTCAGGGCCCTGATGGTGCTGCCCACATACTTTTTTCCACATTTGCATTCAATGATGTATATTACAAACTTTTTGTTGCAGTTCATACTAGATGTTATTGTATACATCTTTTTGTTTGGTCTCTCAAATTGTTCCTTTCTGTCTTGTGCCTATTTGCAAACTGCACTGTGACCACATTTGAAATAACCCAATGTATGTGGGGTCAGCCAGTTGTCTTTGTTTCTAGGTGTTGGGTAGTTTGGTCTTAATATATTCTTACGGCGAAATCCCTTACGATAAGCAATATCTGGTCTATTGGAAATAAAAACATCCAGTGTTTTGTCTGCTTTTAACACATCTCAATTTTGTTTTTTGACTTTGCACTAATATATTAGATAGTTTAGTATAGTCCATAATTAGATGAATTTTGTCATTTTTATCAGATTTCTTGGTGTGTTTGCTGAAGGATTCTTGTCTGTCCATGTGAGGGATTCTATTTTTAGCCTTAGTTAAAGTGTTCGTGTCATATCTCCTCCTATCAAATCTCAAGATCATGTCTTAACTACATTGTCTGAATTCTGGTTCAAAACTGCAGTTGCGTCTCGCTCGTGTCAGTTTGTCATATGGGATGGCTCTGATTTGATGTTTTGGATGTGCACTTGTTACATGTAGAGCAGAATTACATGCGGTCGGTTTACAATACAGTCTGTTATTTATTCTATTGTCCCAAATATACAATTCCACATCTAAGAAAGTAACCTTACTCTGACTGTATTCAAAGGCGAATTTGATATTTAGTTCATTATTGTTGAGATGATCAAATAATTCACACAATTTCTCAGTTGTTCCAGTTCATATCATTAGACATTCATCTATTTACCTCCTCCAGTATAGTATTGAATCATTCTATCGTGTGCCATTAGATCCCCAGATCCGCACCCATGAAGAGGTTGGCGTAGGAAGGAGAGAATCTGGAACCCGTGGCTACTCCCTGGGTCTGTTTGTACCATTTGTCCTTAGATAGGAATACGTTGTTATCTAAGATTAATTCTGTCATGTTCATTAACATCTCGGTGTGATCCCACAGGTTTGCTGATCATGTATTGAGAGTGCGTTTCAAAGCATGTAAACCTAAGTCTTGTTTGATACTTGTGTATAATGCAATGACATCTAAGGTAACCAGTGTCATATTTTGCCTCTCAGTTTACGACTGTCAGAATTCCCAAAATGTTTTTGGTGTCCCATATATATGAAGGTAGGTTGTTGACCAAAAGTTATAGGAATATGTCTACATACTCCGAAAGTCTCTCTGTGGGTCTGCCAATCTCAGATATGATTCGTCTGCCTGGCAGAAATGGGAGATCCTTATGTATCTTTGGTAAGGTGTATATACACGGGTATCTGGGGCATTCCACTTCTTCCAATAGCCATAGATCATGCCACTGCTTTAAATGTCTGTTGATGTTACTCGTCTAATTCCATATGGGATTGTTTGGTAGGATTTCATAATAGTCAGGGTCATTAATTTGTGAATAAGTATAAATAAAAATAAATATCCTGTTCATAATCTAAGCTGTTCATGATTACAATGTTCCCACCCTTATCGGCTTCTCGAATTGTGATTTTGCTATCAGTCATAATTGTCAGTTTGGTTTGTAGAAGGTCTCTTTCTGTCTACATGTTTGTCAAAATCCCATGATACCAATTTGTGGAATATGTCCACATTATTGCCTGTTTGTAAATTAGTTTCCATTTAGATTTTTCTTTCAGACCACTGATTACAGTGAGATCCATATGTATGTCCAAATCCCTAAGTAGAGTGGTGCACATTGCTGGATCCCCCTCATAGTCCTCTATAGATAGCAAGATTTTAGTGTCTAAATGAAAACGAAAGACGTGTTGGCTAAGTCTAAGGTTAAGACATCTGAAACCTTTGGTCATGAAATATCAATCTTGAACAGAAGAACAATAAAGAACAAAAGATAAAGAAAACTAGAGTATCAATTAAGGTATTCGAAGGGCTGATCAATTGCACCACGCATGGCTTTGAGATCTCTAGGAATAATATTTTTAGAGGACTGTTTGCTCTGGGACAATGGTCCACAAAAAAAAAGAATTAAAAAAAAAAAAGATAAAGAAAACTACAATTCCCATCTTGTACATTTTGTATTTGAACGCATCTGTGTGTGCTGCGGAAACATACATACATACTGTTTTGTGGGTCTTGACCATACATTAGGGAGGAAGGGGTCTCTCTCTACCTCTGCAGCACCCCAACTTACACTAGCCTATGAATTACTGAAACATATTACTGTGTGGACCTTTTCCTTGGGCGCCACATCCACACGCACTTGCCACCCTTCATTTTCCAATACAGTTTAAAGAGATGGGCCCCCCTCATTGAGCTTCAGACAAATTTGCTTCTTTCTATGTGAAGAGATGTATGCGAGCAAGGACATCAGAAAGGCGATCTCCGGTGCTGCAAAGTGGTATCACTTAATGCACCCTGTTCTTAAGAATAGGTTTTCCAGTGCCACATTCCAGGATGCCATTGAAAAGATCTGAGAGGTATTGAAGGAGATCGGCCTCAGTCACAGTGAAAGGGACTCCCCGAATGCGATTACTGTTGCGGCGATATCTATATTCCAAGTCCTCACATTTCTCTTGGAGACTGATCTGTTGGTCTTCCAGCTGCGGAATCCATTGCTGTTGGGCTATGCATTCCTTGAATTGTTTTTCCACTGTTTGTTATGTCTACACTATGCACTAAATGAAGCCCTCAACATCCCACTGGAGGGCACTTAGGTCATACTGAAGATCCGTATTACCATCCCTAATCTCCAGAACTAACTGGAAGAGCAGGCCTCTGTTGATAAGTTGAGCACAGTCCTCTGGGTTTGCAGTCTGGCTATCCATCATGGACGGGGGTGGAGTTTCACTCTGGAGTTCAGTCTAGGATGGATCCTGGAGGAAAGACTTAATTGATTAAACCTTTTTGCTTTTTTCAGAGGCTGTTATGGCCATTGGGGATCCCCGAAGTGGGGAAATCTTGCATAGAGAGGTGGCCAGGGGGACAGCTCCCAATTCAAGTGCCTGAGAGTTTGAAGGACTTGCCTATGCCCCAATGATTTATAACATGTACAACTTGAGCACATTTTTTTTTAGGTGCTTTGCGTGAATCTACGGTATTTCATACCGAGGAGCAAAAATAAATATATACAGATAGAGATCATATACGCAAATATACAAATGTCCAAAGACATAGGGAGGTAAATGTAATAAACAGAGACAGGGGTATAAATACATTAGATGGGTGATACCCAGGTCATAATAAATGGATTCATCAAGAGCATGCAACTGAAAGATACATGATTACTAGTCAGACTGTATGCACATCAATGATATACAGCTTGAAGACACCCATGGGACTTAACTGAAAGTCAGAAAAAGAACAAACTTAAACAAAAGGCGGTTTGATCGCTTGAGATTCGCAAAACCAAAATCAACCAGCTTAGAAAGCAGTCAATCAGACTACATAGAGACTAAACTACTATGAGATCAAAAACATCTTTGGAACTCATCACAAGAGGTGGCAAAAGAGTGGAGATCGGATAATGTCAATTAAGAAGCAGTTGTTTCTACTTTTTTAAGGGGGCAGAAGGATAGATTGCTGCAGATAGACTTGGGATTGTAAAGCGTGTGTGTGCACCTAGGAAAAGGTTGGTTTGGTGTCCTTTTTTGTCAGTGACAAAGTCTTTAAAAGAAGATTGTCAGAACCCAAAGGACCGACTCCCTCCCTTCCTCTCCGAACCCACGGAGATCAACTGCAGAGTACCCCAAGGATCGTCGCTCAGCCCCATGCTATCCAACATCTGCATGGCCCCCCTCACCACCATCATCAGACGGTATGAGTTCAGCATAGTATCCTATGCCAACGACACCCAGCTCATCCTCTCTCTCACATAGAACCCCAAAGACACCAGATTCTGCTTCCAAGAAGGAACGAAAGACGTCGCAGCCCGAATGAGCAAAAGCTGCCTAAAACACAACTCAGAGAAGACAGAGGTCCTCATCCTCAGACCCTCCCCCACTGCATGGGACAGCTCCTGGTGGCCCCCTGCCCTCGGACACCCACCCACCCCGACAGACCACACCCGGAACCTCAGCATCATCCTAGACTCCTCCCTCACCTTGACCCACCAGATCAACGCCGTCCCCTCCACCTGTTGCAACTCCCTCCACATATTCTGCAAAACCTTCAAGTGGATCCCCCCCAAATGCAGAAAGACCGACACCCATGCACTCATAACCAGCCGATTGGACTATGGATACACCCTCTACACTGGAATCAACTAATCCCCTGCTACACAACCTCCAAATCATATAGAACACGGCAGCCAGACTCGTCCTCGGAACCCCACAACACGAGCACATGACCCAGCGCCTACGTTACCTCCACTGGCTCCCCATCAAGAAGAGAGTGACCTTCAAGCTATTCACCCATGCCTACAAATCCCTCTGCAACATCGGACGCAAATACCTTAACGAAAGAATCTCCTTCCACGTGCCCCAAAGGAACCTCCGTTGCACTGACCTCGCCCTGGCAGAGACCCCACACATCCGCAGAACTGGAGCAGGTGGAAGGGCTTTCTCCTACGTCGCAGCAAAGACCTGGTACGAGCTCCCAGTCAACATCAGACACTCCCCTACTCTGCACACCTTCAGGAGGAGCCTCAAGACCTGGCTCTTTGACTGATCCGTAGCTACAAACCCCCTGACCCCCCCAGCGCCTTGAGACCCTCATGGGTGAGTAGCACGCTCTACGAACCCCCTGATTGATTGATTGATTGATTGAGCTGCGTAGGTGTCAGAATTCCTTAGCTAACTTCAGTTTTTTTGCTAGTTAGTAAGAATAAATAGAGTGAACGAGTTTATGAACTCTTGTGGACTTGAAGGCAAGCCATTCTACCAACTGACGGTTAACAATATGGTAGTAGCGTGGCAAAAACGGTCACTTCCAGAGATCATTTAGGTGAAGTCTAACTTTAAGAAGTAGAAGGTGAATGTGGAGATTACCACACTCTCTACTGCCAAAAGATCATACATTGGACAACTGCCTCACGAGATCCATTCTTTGGACAAGTGCCTCGCGATCTTGTTCTGGTGAATGGCATCCTTGTATTGGTGATATAATTTTCCTGAGTTATTAATGATGTCATATAGTGGTTGAAGATATATGGCAAAAAGTTCAAAAGCGAAGATGGGTCAATGGGAGACTCTTGCAGTAAAGGAACACAAGTAGAGAGGAAGCTGCCTACCTTTGTTTGTTGAGATTGACTTCTAATGTAGAGTTGGACCAGCTCAGCATCTTGTCCTACAGTCAGACATTAGGACATGTTTCCACCTCAACTTCCCCTCTTTACTCATGTCAAACAGCACATGAACAACGCATGGGAGGGAGATGGATTAATAAGATTAGTCCAGTGTGGTGCAGGTCCTCCTCTAGGGTAACTAGTACAATATCTAGAAACTTAGGAAAGTTTGAAAGAACCAAGAGGAGCTTTGTTTTTCTTTTTTTTTTGCTTATAGAGGGCTCGTCCACTGCACATCATCCACACCTAATCCTGAAGTGTGCGACCGTGGCATTTTGAAGATCAGAACGTTTGATGTGTATTAAATAATTATTTTCATAATTTTTTGCACTTGGTAGCTACAACTAAAAATTGTAACTCATCCATTTTTGCCTATAAATAAAAGTAAGTAAGCACCCTGAAAGTTACTGTAAAACAGAATGTACGTTTAGTTTTTATGGTTTCTGTAAATGAAGTGTAGTTATAATAAAACAGTCACTTAATAAAACAGCTATTTTCTATGACACACGCGTTGCAATGGGAGCCTTTTTAATGTATACTTGAACTTTTTTCCTCTTTTTACATTCCTATCCCAGCGCTGTTCCTGATAGACGTGTCTGGGGCATTTTAAAAGTATTTAGACTGTATTTTGTGGCTGAGGGAATGTTCCCTTGTGTTTATGTCTTGGGTAATTTCCCAAGACTGTACCCCCAGTGGAAACCGCACATCCTTAGCAGACACCAGATACTGGTGTTTCATTTTGTCAGGCACTAAGTCACTTTGAAAAGCCTTTGTCTTGATTAAAATCAGTGCTCATTCTCAGCCACGATTTCATGCTCACAGGTACAGTAAGATCAGCTTTCAAGGCAATCACATGTTCCTACTTTAGTAAGTACTCCAGAGAGCCCCACATAATGCGAACTAGATGCAATAAATGTAAAACATGTCAGACAAAGGCATGGATTTTTTTTAAACAATTGCAAAAGAATGCAGAAGTGAATTCCCAAGTTTCCTTGGAGAGTAAAACCCAGAATGTCTAAATAAATGTCATCTTTAACCTATCCATGTTAAACTAACACAACAGAGGTCGCGTCTTTTAAACTGGTATTCCAAACTTTCAATCAGACGGCTGTCTGAAATGGTTTTAATTAAGTTTGTTTGTCAAATGAGGATTTTTGGGGTTCCCTTGGGCTGGTCTTTAAGCCAAAATGATGCTCACATTGATAGGGAATGGGAAGAGGTCATGAGAATGAGCATTACATGTATTTCTTTTAAATGTGAAATGGCATTTTAAAATAATGTAGAGAGCGAGAAGTGAGGAAGTGACATGGAGGAGTCAGCCAGGGCAAGCTCTTGTGGTTTAAACATGTAGATTCTCACAGACGCATCACTTCCACAGACACAGGCACTGACAGATCCGCGGATCGTGGAATGAATCATACCAGGAACACTTCTATCTTCTCTTATCCAGAGCCTGTTTCAGCTGCCTTGCGCTCAGATAAACTTTTCAAGACTTTTATCTCATTATTCAGCTGAGTTCGATAATGTACTCCTATTTTTAATGAGCAACCCACTACAACATTATTTAAAAAAACACAACTTATATAATGGTGCTCTAACTGGCCAATTGCTAACAGATGTGGTGATAAATGTCTGCAACCTAAGCATCTTTTCACCCGGTAGATCTGTAACTTCGGTTTGAGGATTTTTCTCTATGTTTCGATCTGCAGCGGCCACTCAAAACGTGAGAATTTTACGTGACTTCTCAAACCACGGTTCGGGTGTGCAATTACATGGTTTCCTCACTGTGCCTCTCTGACTCTACAGATAGATGTGAACATTTTTATACTTAAAAAAATATTCAAATGCATGTAAAGTATAAAAAATATAATCATAACAATATAATACAAAATGCACAAGATGATATGCAATGCACAATGCACAATAAAACAACGGTATAAAACACTATGGCAGTGAAATCACGGCCATGGCCCTGCACATTAAGCAACATTCATGGTCACGAGATGAGCATGAACGTTGGCGCAACCAATCATGCAAAGAAAACTATAACACACGGTACCAAGCCACTGAAAGGGTTAAATAAAGATAACGAGCAAATAAAGGATCATTGCGGTCAGCTAGATTCGGAAATCTCCTGCCAGATGAACACTACCTTACAAGTTTGCAAGATTTACTGCTCGCGAGACATAGGGTTACTTACTTTTGAAGTTTTAAACAGCTCATACTAGAGTCTGATGTATGCACTTTAAGAGCAATGAATGATTAAGAATACGTTAAAAACAAACATTTACATGCACCTAACAAAAAAAACAAGAACAAAGAAAATCAATAGGAAACATCCTACAAAGTCTGTGGTAAAATGAAAAGGAAGGTGGCAGTATCTCAAAGTTCAAAGGGCACTCAACTGGCGCCAGGAAGGACTTCTTGGCTATAGGATTCGTGGTGCCGGTTGCCCAAAACCAAAGGGTAGGGGAGAAAGCTTAAAATCCGTGGAGAAGCAATACTGTCTGGCCCTAAGAATGAATCGGAGCCCAAAGGCACACAATGGCCCTTCTCAGTTTACAGAGACTATCATGGACTATCATGGACTGCCTAGATAGTAAGCCATGAAACATACAATATAGCAGACCAGGTCAAGCAATGGTGTGTAACTGTACCAGTGACTGAGATCCAATATAATGCAAGTGCGCATCTGTGCCAAAGTTAGTAAATGGCAACTTATAGCTAGAAAAAATCCCATCAGACCACCCTTCTTGGTGGAGTTTGCGTCATGTGGGAGTCATTGATCATATCATAACACTTATGGCCATGTAGTGCCGCAGTGGAAATGAATGTCAGTGTTCTAGCCATAGTATATGCCATGGAGTGGACATACTAATGTGCAGTGCTCAAGTGATAGTAGTGAAATAAAGGTGAGAATTGACTACCTTAGTTCTGGCAAAATGTACATACATAAACCTTGGTGTCAAAAAATTTAAAAACGCCTGGTGAAAAAAACTACCCTATGGCGCTATGTAGGACGGTCAACATGTTTCTGCCTATGGGAAGTTCTCCCGGCATTCTTCAGGACCATAGATGTAAAAAAGCTACTGCAACTATAACCATAATCAATATATTGGGTAAGAAACTGATACTTATCAATCCATACGTTTTAGGCGTCCACTAGTGGGAGAAGACTGTCTTCTTCCTGTTGACAAACAAAAGATGGTTGTACAGCAACACAGAATTACACCTACATAACTACCTGAACACAGAAAGACCGCATACAGGAACACACCTGCGTGAATACATTATATTCCGCATATATAGAAAAAAGCATAATAGCTAAATCGCCTAGAGGCATTTCCTCTAAGTGATACTCACCCAGCCTTGTGTGGGTGAAGGCCTCACCTCACCCGGCAACCGCTCGGGAGTAGGAGGCCCCGCTCTATGGTGTAGAAAAAGTACACAGTAAGTAAAAACTTTACGGTGCCCAAGCCACTCGCTCTACACACTGAACCCAACTAAACTATAGTGCGCACCCCTCCGCCAAGCCCAGGTCCCCACATACCAACACTGGCGACATAGTAAAATCGCATCTGTTGCGAAATGCCTCACGTTGCGAGACTCAATGTAGACCCTGAAGAGTGTCTATATAAAATAATTTCTGTTCCAGTTGAATAACTGCTAAATCCCAAACATATGCTCAAAAAATGGTCTGGAAGTAGTCCAATGGTGACTAAATTAACCCGCCCAAAAACTTCTGAGGTGGAATGGGATGTGAATCAAGTAAGTTCCCTGAGACTACCCAGACATACAGAGAGCTGGGACCTGACAGGCTCCATTAGGTCTTCAAATATTTAGTGCAGCTGTCTAGTCTGAAATTATCAGGAGGTCAGAGCATTCAGACACTCACCTGTCCGTCGGTGCCCCAGCATGTGAGCCAAGCGGAAGAGGAGGTATCCAACAGATTGCCCCGAACATTTAAATAACTTCTAGGCGATAGCGTGAACCACGAAGAAAAACGCGATAGGAGACACTGCTCCCTCGCGCATGCGCAGGCGGTAGTCAGGCGTCGATCCCTAATACTCGTTAGTATCAGCATTGCGTAGCGCAATGGAAGGAAGAGAAATAAATTCATCTACAAACTGAAATTGAATGCAGTTATAAACCCCCTTAGGAGAGGGCTGACCTGCGTAATTGTTAAATGTTAACCACAGCGCCGGGGAGCATGCCCAATGCGGGAGACACTGTTCTCTGGAGCATGCGCCCGGCGACTGTGTACACACAGCCCCAGTCTGTTCAAAAAAGCTGTGAAAACGCAGCGTATATCTCCCGATAGGAGAATTGCCATTGCATCAGGGAGCAGCTAGCATGTTATGGTGTAGTACATCAGCGGTCTGAGAGATATTCATTCAATGTTCAAAGGCGACTAGACTAAAGGGTCATAGTTTCCGCAAGCTGAATGTCATGGGAATGAATAATAGATGTAAAAATAGTCTACAAATGTCACTTGGGAAGAGATGCGGAGGAGAAGGGCCGGGCAGAAAGGGAGCACACACATAATCAAGTTAGGGGAGCTACCAAGGTGCGAATAACCAATGATTCCACCTGAATTTAATGGACCCGCAACTAAAAAGTTGCTCTCAATACAACAAATACAAAAAGGTTTGTGGAGGGTCAAGGGGCATATTTACCGACCTGTCTGCTAACACCCCTATTTTAAACTATGAAACATACAATATAGCAGACCAGGTCAAGCAATGGTGTGTAACTGTACCAGTGACTGAGATCCAATATAATGCAAGTGCGCATCTGTGCCAAAGTTAGTAAATGGCAACTTATAGCTAGAAAAAATCCCATCAGACCACCCTTCTTGGTGGAGTTTGCGTCATGTGGGAGTCATTGATCATATCATAACACTTATGGCCATGTAGTGCCGCAGTGGAAATGAATGTCAGTGTTCTAGCCATAGTATATGCCATGGAGTGGACATACTAATGTGCAGTGCTCAAGTGATAGTAGTGAAATAAAGGTGAGAATTGACTACCTTAGTTCTGGCAAAATGTACATACATAAACCTTGGTGTCAAAAAATTTAAAAACGCCTGGTGAAAAAAACTACCCTATGGCGCTATGTAGGACGGTCAACATGTTTCTGCCTAGATAGTAAGCCAACCAGGCGCTAGTTCACCTCAACTTGTGGGTCAATTAAGCAAACTGAAAAACGAAATCTAGTTCACAGAAAAAGTGTGTTAAGCAGGCAGTCACTACCTAGCTTATCTACGTTTGTAGAGGTAATTTTTTAGGGCACCTCTTTTGGGAGTCTACTGAGGAGTAGAGAGAGCTTCAAGCTGTCATGTCTGAGTCTGAACTCCTATGGCTGGATAGTACTTCCATACAGGCAAGATCAGCAGAGCTTCATCAGGGGCCTTCAAGTGTCTTCACAACCAAGAGGAACTGGGATGCCCTCAGCACTAAACTGTGGAACCTCCACCAGCAACAGGGTGAATGCAGGTCCAGGACCAAAATGAGTTCAATACATTTGGGGGAAACTTAAGCTTATATGTCCAAGTTGGGGCAACGTGGCAACAACCCAAGCCCTGAATAAATGTCCTATTGAATGATTGATTGATTGATTGATTGATTGATTGATTGAACCCCCTGATAAGCATGTTGCATATTCAATGATTTAGCATATCCGACTAAAGCATAGTTTCCTTCCTGCAAGAGGATTCTGGAGTGGGGTACTGCTTATAAGCAGATGACCAGTTACAGGGGACATCAGAGTAAGTGGGGAAGAGACTGCCCCCTCGGGCAGCAGCCATCCTCCATCTTGCAGCCATCATTTTTACAAAAATAAATGTTTGTGGGTAAATTCTGATAACTCTAAAGACAGATGCAGCAGTTTCTGGATCTAGTTTAGTTTACGGCAGGAAACACAAGATGACCTGCCCCCCACCTTGAAGTTACACCACCTGTCAGAACCCCTCTCTGACAGGGCCACAGGGATACTGAGCCCACGTTTGTAGTTTGAGGGCTTTTTCTCTCGCTATCCCATGGCCCCACTGGGTTCTTTCTTTATGTTTTTGTTCAGCAATGTTTATTGACTTTTATGAGAACAAATAACCCCTACAAGTATACATAAATAGTACAGTCACTGTAAGGGGTACAATCCATAGAAATACTTAATAAGTATGAGAACCTAAACATGCTTAATCATATTATTATAATAATTATGCATAATAACCTATAAGGGCTACTATAATTAAAAAGAATACTAAAATATGACATGCTTTATAGCAATTAGAGTTGCTAATATAGGAGTCTACAGTATAGTACTTGGTAGAGACAAGCACAGACGAATCCTTACAAGCATGTAAAAGTGAATGGTGACCAAGTCCGTGAAATGTTAATCAGTCCCGCCAAGCATTAGCAGATAATAAACTTGCATCTTTCCAATTTGAAGTGATTGATTTACCATCAGTAGATATGAGAAAATTAAAAAGCTTATACTAAGCAGGAGCTAGTAAGTGATGAAAAGCATGAGATTTACAAGAAAGTACATTGAATGAAATATCGGTAAAATAATAATCCATACTTTTGTCTAGAAATTAGAAATAGGATGGCAATCATAATATATATTATGTACATTCCCCATATTATTTTTCAGTGTCAACAATTTAGTGTGTCAATTAGTTTCGCATTAGCATTTTAAATGGGGACCAAACATATTTGTATAAAAGGTATGCATTAGTTTGTATAAGAGTGGCTGTGGGAGACTTACAATAATCCACAACCAAATTGATTTCGATTGTATAATAGGAGAATGAATATTTAAATCAGAAGAACATTTTTTAGCTAAATTAGCAATGGGAGCTGAAATAGTGGTGTTTTTTTTATATACTTTGGAAGACATGTGTCCTGACCAATTGAAAAGCCTATACAAAATTCCATATTAGATATTCTTGCTGATGTTAGTGAATTGATATAAGCATTTAAGATAGAATTACACAACAATTCACATTTAGGGACGTCTGAGTAAGGGAGATGGTATTTGGTTGCCAATTCAGTACAAGAGAAAAACATATCTCCTTGACAGGTTTCATTAATGTAAAAAATACCAGCTTCAATCCACAAATTCCAAAACGAAATATCCTTATTGAGTTTGAAATTGGGGTTATGCCAAAGTGAAACTTTTTTAGATAATCTGATATTAATATCAGATTGGTCATCAAAAGATAGTAGTGCAAGTTTATTGAAATATAGGATGAGCCAGATTTTATGGACCTTCGTGTTTGCCATGGTTAAAAAAGCAAGTGAAGGAAAGGGTTTTAAAAAACTGTGTACTCATGAAAGAAATTTAGGAGCATATATAGGTCCAATAACTTAAAAACATAATGAGCTTTGGGCAATGATGAAGAACGTTGTTATTCCAGATAAATTTATCAAATAATTTGCATACTTTAGTTAAGAAAGTGGAAGGAAACAAAATTGGTAACACATGAATGTGTAAAGAATGCGGGAAGTAGTAACCATTTTAATCACTTCAATACGTCCCCACTAAATCCATGGAAGAGTTGACTATTTATCAAGCTTTTCTTTTGTACTGGTAAGCATCTTGGAACAATTGGTTTCAACTGTAGCTTTGATAGAAGAAGAAAACATAATACCTAGGTATTTTTGAGTAGTTGAGTTCCAAATTATGTGTGTATCAACTGTCATAGTGGGAGTACACAATATATTTAGTGGGACAAATTCTGTTTGATTGATGTTTAGAAAATATTAAGAAGAGTAGCATATTAATGAATAACATGTAATATAATAGGTACTGATGTAGCAGCATCATTGACATATAATAACAAATTAATGGGAGGATCGTGGCAAATTTTCCATGGAGAACAATCTGCAATTCCAGGAGTTAATTTTGTTTGTGGACAGGAGGCTGATTTCAGTTACCCATTGATTCGGAGGGTATTTGCAATTTAGCTGCATTGTTTCCTAAAATGTACCATGTGTATTGATGCTTGAATGATCTTGACAAGCCGAAGAAGCCTACAAAACGATGTTCCTGGAATGTACATGGGTTGGAAAATTTGATGGACGATTCAGATACTTTATCCTTTCTACAAACTTTCGATATTTTGATGTTTACGGAAACATGGAAAGAACAAAAGCTAACAATTATTGGCTATCAAAAATTCATCAGCCTTGCCACCCAGTTATCACAGCAAGGTCGAGCTAAAGGAGGTCTTTCACTTTACATTACTATTAGTTTGGCTGTCAAGATTCGGGCAATTGATTTTCAGTTGACTTGGCTACAATCTATTAAATTATATTTTCATTCCCCATCTGATATTGCTCAATATTTACCTGAGTACGAGGTCAAATATTATAAATACTCAACTGTTCTCCTTGTGGGAAATAATTAAAACTCTTGAGCAGCAACATCCAAATACCAGCTTAATAACTTCTTGGGATTTCAACCTTCATTTAATTACAAATATTTCATTTGATAAGCCAAGTAGAAGTATTGCCCAATTTTGTCGAGAAAATATGTCTCATCTAGGGTTGGTAATGTTGAGTGAAACTTCCCTTTTAAACTTTTAAAAATCTGAACTTTAGTTCCAAAATAGATTATACTTTTTTAAGGAGGATTTGGCCCCCAATATTGTTGGCTATATCATCCTACCAAGAGTAGAAAGTGTTCATAGCCCTCTGGAACTAAGCTTAGACTTTTCTATCCTACACATGCAGAAATCCAAGGTTCTACAACAGGTATCACGTGCCTATGATCTGAAAAGACTGATCTGGCATTCAGACAAACAAGATGAAATACTGAAATGTGCAGAATCTCTAACTGGATCATGTAGCTGTGATAAGGCAACTGAAGAGCTAATGGTGGATAAATGGAAAGTCATTTATAAATAACTAGTTTACAAATTCATGCCACAAATTGTATCAAAACCTAAACCACTTAGATCTAATAACAAAAAGTGATATAGGCCTGCACTCTTCCAACAAAAGAAGCCTCTCAATAGAGCAGCAATGGCAATGTTCAGCTTGAAACAACTGTCAACACACTCATCTCTAAAAAGGAAAACTGAGGAGGATCTGGAGGGGCCACCGGCAAGAATTATGGAAGGTTAAAATGGCTTACCATCAGGAACTATGGCAGCGGCGGCTCCTCTGCTATGGCGGAGGAGCGTTGACCTACTGCTTTCTTGCAGAGCGAGAACCGAAAACATAAAATGGTAATAACTTTTAGTTCTTACCATTTTATGCTTCCTTTGCGGGCGGGCCCTTTGCTCAGACGGGCGGTTGGGCACGGCTGCTCTGTTTACAGAGCAGGGCAGGGGAGGCGTGGTTTGCCCACTCCTGAGTCCGCAATACTTGTTTGGCCCACCCTCTTGGGCAGCCCAAACCAGTCATGTACACGTTCCCCTTGTCCATGCAGGCTGCATTGCAATGCATGGAGAACATGCCCACCTCTTCGGCCCCTGGCTGAGCGCCATGTCACGGCACTCAGACCAATCATAACACTGCACTGCAGCATTGTGATTGCATACGGGAGGGAGTCTGGCTGCCTGCTTCCTGTTTCTGTCTAAGTCGGAGGCAGGAGAGCAATAGCAAAGAAGACGCAGTACCCGGCCTCAAGGCAAGTTTTTATTTTTACTTTTTTTATTATGACCCCGTGTGACCCTGCCCTCCGTGACCCTCCCTCCACGACCCTCCCTCGTGACCCTCCCCCTTTAACTCCCCCCTGCACCTGCCTCCCCCCGACCGCGAGCCATGCCGGCCGCAACTGAACTATAGACTAGATTGTTAAGTGCTAGTAAGGCTAACAACTCCAAAGCTTTCTGGGTGATAATTAACACACTCGAAAATCGTGAGAACAGGGCCTGCAGTGCAAATAGTACCAACAATGACTGGAAGGATTACATTGGTACTTTGTAATGTCCTTGTATTACCTCCACAGTTCAATGTCATTCTGGAAAAAGAACACCCCTTATTTATGCAAGGCATCATGGGGAAATGGAGTAGACAGAAGTGTAAAGTTTCAAGTGAAGATAAGTAGCCAAGCAGCATTATTAAGTGCGGCTCCCTTAAATAAAGAAAAAGTATCCATCTTAGCATGACAGATTAGACCAAAATGGGCCCCTGGCCCAAATACTCCCCCAAATGCTTGTTTTTGAGCAAATCCAGATTTGTGGGCCAAGTACTTTGACTCCTCGGTATAATGAGGTTCTACAAAGGAAAGCAGTTCCTGAGACTTGGCATTGGAGTATTCTGCAGCCTATTTACATAAGTGGTCCATGTGAAAATATAACCAATTATTGATTAATAGCCCTAATAGATGTTGAGGCAAAAGTCTTTGCCCCCCATTTATTGGAGGAACTGCAAGAATGGTCAGTGGTCAAGCATCTAATCCCAATCAATCAATTTGGATTTCATAAGCACCAATCCACAGTTACTAACCTACTTACCCTAACCCCAAGAGTGCTATACTGGCCTTGGAGATAAAGGCACAACAATTTGGGAGATTATCTGGCTATGCCCTACGCTTCTGAATTCCACACTCAGTAACACTCAATATTGGTTGGCCGATAATCACCTCAAACTAAATGCTCTGAAAACTGAGTTCCTACTCATCTCACCTCCGGCGAAAATTTCCACCACCCAAACCTGGCTCAATAACCTAACAGCACTCAATGTCAAACCTACCATCGTGGATTCTGCGAAATCCCTAGGCATCACACTTGACACCAAGCTCAACATGCAACAGTACGTTAGCAAAGCCACAAAAGGAGCCAACTTCCAAATCAACACACTGAGGAAACTTAAACCCTTCCTCCCTGCCAAAGACTTCCAAACTGCTGTACAAGCTTTAGTCATCCCTCGCATAGACTACGGAATTGTGGCCCTCAGCGGACTCCCGCTATCCACAACAGCACTCCTAAGAGCCTCCCTGAACACTGCCGCGAGGCTCATCACTGGCTCAAGAAAACATTCGTATATATCCCCAGACTTAAAGTCTCTAAAATGGCTGCCTTTTGAAGCCAGAATACAGCTAAAAATCGCAGTCATGACACATTCGGCCGTGCACCACAAGGCACCCAACTACCTCGCTCAAAAGTTGTCTATATCAGGAGGTTCGAGATCCAATAGAAGTACAAAAAATTTACTCCTGAAACCTCGTAGATTCCGGAAAGAAAAAACATACAAGCGCTCCTTCTCAGGAATGGCACCCAGGATCTGGAATGCGCTCCCTCCTGAAACCAGGCTTATCACCTCCACTGCACTCTTCAAGAAAGAGGTCAAAACCATCCTTCTGGCCAAGATCTCCTGAACTTTTTAGACGCTGGATCAGAGACTCTGCATCGCTTTGTATCATTGATCACCTTGTCTCCGGGCATTATACTCTTACCTGAAAGTGACACTACTACGCTACTCTCGTACTACCGACCAATATATGATACACTTTAGCTTATTGAATAACCCTCCCCATGCCCCCACCCCGTGTTCTCTCTATCCTAAGAAATTGGTATAAGCCATCCACACATCTAAGGTTGACCTGAACCCTACTGTAATGGGATCAATGACTTGTGCGTTCTTATATTACTTGTTACCTGATTGTATATTGATATGTTTTCTGTATGTTACTGTTATCCTATTATGTTAGTGACTATTATACTGCTCCCATTATCTGTTCAGTCCTGCTGCCCCTACCCTTGTATCTGTGAAGCGCTCTGATATCTGTAAGGATCATGTTCGCGCTATATAAAACTTTGAATAAATAAACAACAAAACACAGATTGTTAAAAACAGGGAAATCTCCTGGGCAGATGCCAGGGTAGTGCCAAAAGCTAAATACCTGGGGTTGTCATTTCTGCCAACATTGAAGAAATAGTCACAGAGAATCTAATCCCTCTTGCAGCCGACACTAAGAAAGCTCTCAAACAAATTGACAACCTCCACCTTACTCTGGTTGGCAGATGTAACGCAATTAAAATGACTTACTTTCCCAAACTCCTTTTTTTTTTTTGCACCATTCACCTGGAATTTAGCAAAATCCACCTGCAGAAATTCCAGCAAATATTCACGCAGTTTATTTGGGCCTACTCACGACCCAGGCGGGCCATAAGGCAACTGTCTCTTCCCAGAGAGCAGGGTGGGTGGGCCTTTCCCAACATTTTCCTATACTATTGGGCCTCAGTCATGCAATACAGCACTGAATTGCTGAAGGAACCTCTCCCCTTATCTCTTGAAGGGCTGTCCTCACCCTTTGAGCTTTTACTGGGTGCTGAACACCAGGGCTGTCTCCTTCGCCAGACTTTATTCGGGTACTTTAAGCGTGTGAGATTCAAGACCTTAATGAACTCCTACAAGGTCTTCCGCAATATCCGCAGGCTACTTGGGTTGGGCAGATTTAACTTTTACTCTCCAATTACATCTAATTGCAACCTCCCTGCTATCTTTGGTAGGGCCTATCTCTCAGACTGGTACAAAGCAGGCATCACGAAATTGGGGGACCTCATTACTAGCGACTGACTTAAGTCCTTCGCAGACCTGCAATCCCGACACGGCTTGAAAAGCCAAGATGCCTTTAAATGCCTTTCTATACGGGCTTTCCTTTCCAGGAAAGTTGGGGTCAATTTAGGGTTCTCCGAAGTGGAATTTGTTAACACCCTGCGCAGTACCACTACTCCTCGAATAGGTCTTCTTTATAGTATGTTAAATAAACTAACCCCAGACGACTTGCCCAATTTAGCAGACAAATGGCATTCCAAACTTGAAACCCCTCATAACATTTTCTTCAACTCACTAGCACTCTCTCAAAATATCTTGCTGTCAGCCAAATTACAGGCACAATACTTCAAAACCATCTTTTTCTTATACAACACTCCCAGCCAAATTGCTAAATGGGGAACCGGCAGAGGAAAATTGTGCCCCCCGTGATCCAAACCCAGGGCCGATTCTGTCCACATTTTTGCAACCTGCCCCAATTGCTCCAACTCTCCTCAAGATCCAGGAATTCTTAGGGGAAGTCACAACCCAAACCATTGTGTAAACACCCTCAGTTATTTTACTAGGGATCCCGCAGCAGGTAGAAACTAGGAACATAAATTAGGGTTTAATCTTCATTGCCATGGCAGTCTGGAGGCTATGTGTCGTGTCTCAATGGTTAGACTGAGACTCCCCTCCATTCTCTCAGTGGCTGGCCCGGTTAATGGCTACTTATCACAATGAGGGAGCCGTATACGCCCGGAAAGGCCGGAAAGGGCGGAAAAGGGGTTTGGACATCTGGGATGTGTTAACGTCCTGGCTCAAGTAATCGGAATAGCTCTGATTGCTTTTGCTTCTTTGCTTGTACTCTCCCTCTTTCTTCTTGACATCCTTGCCTGAAAATTTCTGCTATATTGAACTACCTTCATACTATTTCTCTCTTTGCACATTATCTTCTTTGAATTATAGTGCCTTTTACATGTTGTCTTTTTCTCTTTTTCCACTTTCTGTGTCCTGACACACTAGCTTTTTTTGTTCATCAGGGTTGTGGGGGGAGGGGTGGGCTTTTATAAAAAACACTCATTGTACCTCTGTACCGATTTCTTTTTGTCACTGCAAAAAAAAAAAAATGAATTGTCAGCACAAATACACATACTTTTACTTTGAGTTTGACCTAGAATTCCGAATTATTCATTACACCTTTTAAAGGGTTTAACCATTCCATTTCACGAGCCTGTCATTTAACATCTAATAGCAATTACACCTTCCGTTTTAACTTGAATTGCGAAAAACTCATTTCTTGTCACATTTCCTGTGTTGTTGTACTGCATTTCTTGCATGTCAATGGTCCACTATCTTACGTTGTGATTATTGTAAACGTTTCCCACTTTCATATAAGCCCTTATGAAGTGACATTTCAATATATTCTGCCTTAATACCCTTGTAGGTTTAAGATTCCCAAATTTGATACATTATTGACTTGATACTAACTCAGTGGATGAACTTTGAAAATAATAAATTGTATTCTTTAAAAAAAAAAAAAGAAGGAAAGCAGTTCCTGAGACTTGGCAAGGAAGTATCCTGCAGCCTGTTTACATAAGTGGTCCATGTGAAAATATGAAAAATTATTGATTAATAGCCCTAATAGATGTCGAGGCAAAAGTCTTTGCCACCAATTTATTGGAGGAACTGCAAGAATGGTCAGTGGTCAAGCATCTAATCCCAATCAATCAATTTGGAATCGACCTCTTTGTCCTTGTCCTTTACCTAGCCTACCCCTCAGCCTACCCTGCAATTGACCCCCCTGATTCAATCATTAGGATTACAGATCTAACCGTCTCCCACCTCCAGACCAATAGCCAACCGCTACCATAGCGGTTACCTCTACCCAAACACATCACACCACACAGCACAGTCCCTTATAAGAGCCCCATACTCATTAGCCTCTGACCTTTTTGCTTCTGTCTTTCCCTCCCCCCCCTCTCTCTCTCTCAGGACCCCTCCTGGCCCCAGCATCCCTGAGTCCCTGAGTCGTTTTGGTGCTTCTTTATCTTCGCCTACCCGCTCACTCATACCATGGAACTCACAAGTACTCACACACACAAAATCATCTACTCCCCTGGCCTCTCAAAAAAATCGGCCAAACGGTTCAAACACAACTTCATCAAATCTCACCCTGAAACCCTCTTCGCTGATCCCTACTTCTCACCACGCAATGGACACTCATCCATAGACATAATCTTCCACACTAAACGGAGAGCGCAATGGAGGAAAGTACTCCTAGCCACTTTTCCTATTTCCTCCACTAGAAAATCGGCACACAGTTTAGCTATTTATATTGCCCCTTCCCAACTTTTTCAAGCTACAGCAACAATCACTATCTATAACAATGGTACCATCCTCATACAAGCCACTGACCGTAGTTTAAACCTCCTAGACAACATCTTCCCTATCATTAAAGAACAAGTGGATAAACCGCAAATTGCTCCACTTCCCACCTACACTCTCACCAACACTAGTAAGGATAATACAGCCCTATTCCTCCCTCCTCTCCCCCCTCCCGTCCATCACAGGCTTCTGATTCTTATGATTCATCTGCTTCCGCACCCCCAGTTACCCGGACGTCCACCCACAACTATACAACTAGCAGCACCACACCGATCCAGCTTACGCTCCCCCTACCCATCATGGCCGAGGCCGAGACCACTCTTGCACATCACACTTCTACGGATACCACTCTAGGCCGGACCATAGCTCCCCACCCCTACCCCCATCTATCCCCCCCTTTTGATTCCTCTTATTCACCTGCTTCTGCGACCCCAGTTACCAGGACGTCCACCCCCACCTACACAACTAACAGCACTACACCGAAACAGCTCACCCTCCCCCTACCCATCATGGCCGAGACCACTCTTGCACCTCACACTTCTACGGTTACCACTCTAAGCCCGACCATAGCTCCCCACTCCTACTCCCCCTCTATCCCCCTGCATCATCTCTCCCCACAACCCAGTCACACCTCACAACACCACATCTAACATCGACTCCATTCAACTCAACCTATCCCCCTCCAACTCGACCTATCCTACTCACTTACTACCCATTAGCAACGGAACCCACTACGGGAACCATCATAGTTCACCCTCCTTCCCCCACTCGCAATATCACACCTTTCATGTACTTGACACAAGCCAACCAGTCCACCACAGCTCTGTGCCCTGCACGCCACGGTCCATGCCCTGACTTTCCAGACACCAGTTCACCCTCTGAACAACATATGCCTCCCTCCACACCTCCCACTTCTGCCCATCGACATGGCAAACCATCTATCCAACCATCCACATCAATAACTGTTGCACACAATAATAAGCAGGCTCTGATGTAGCAGTAATATTGAGGTTTATTTCAGAGATAACGTAGGAGAAACGTTTGCCCAGCCTTTGAAAGACGTTAAAACTTTATCCAAAATGAAATTGTGATCAGTTGAATCTAACCCATAAATCAAAATGTCATCTTGAAAGAACACTCCACGTTCGATGTTCTTGAGGATATCCGTGATAATTCTCTGGAAGGCACTGGCTGCTGAGCATAATCCAAAAGGAAGTCTCTTGAATTGATATGTACCCTCTGGAGTGATGAATGAAGTGTATTCCTTGGACTTTGGATGAAGTCTGATTTGATGATATGCGCTCCTTAGGTCGAGCTTAGAAAACACTTTTCACCTCCCAAACCCAAAATGATCTCATTAATATTGGGAAGCGGGAAACTGTCCAAGATTACTGCCTTATTTAAACTCCTCATATCTACACAGAAGCGCAAAGATTTATCCTGTTTTTGTGTGATCACAACCGGACTTAACCACTGGGTGGCTTCCACAGGTTCAATAATATCATCATCAAGCATTTGTTTAATTATTTTCCTCACCTCATCCCTAGCAGACAAAGGTATCTTACGCGCAACATGTTTAACTAGTACGATACTCTTTTTAATTTTAATGACATGTTGATAGCCAATAGCTTCTCCCAATTCCGTGTTAAATACTTTTCCATGTTTGCTCAAAATGTTTTCTAAATTTTCTGGCACATAATACTCATTTTCACTATTGACACACATGACTGGTGGGTCAGCCCTGGGATCTACTCTGATGTTTAGCTCGTATTGATGTAACCAACCCAGAATCGCTGGTCCGTGAGGTGAAACATAGATCCTTCCCTTGGTAGCTCTTCCTTTGAATGTAATGCATGCCTCAAAGAAACCAAGCACTCCAATGCTTACTCCCTGATAACCTTTTAAAACCACGTCCGATGCAACCAACTCAGCCGTGGTACAAGAAGTATCATATAACTTCTTTGGGATTATCGTATATAATGAACCCGTATCCACCATGAGTGACAAGGTTTCCCCTTTCACAACAAAATCTGCTTTTGGGCGAGATAAAACAACTTTCTCAGTATTAATAAGATCTCCTGCAGATGTAATCATCATTACCTCCGCTTCATCATCATTCTCATCACACTCTATCATCGCAACCTTCCTCAATGTGCTAGTTCTACACATACGTGCAAAGTGTCCCTTTTTTCCACATTTCAAGCAATCTTTTGTTAAAGCAACGCAATATTTTGAGTCTGCCAAATGAAAAGGACTACCACACCTATTGCATGACTGTGCATTTTGTTTAAACTTGCTTTGCATTGCAGGTTTGTTATATGTAACATTGCTTTTGCCCCCCTTGTTTGTTACACCTTGCTTTGCCTGTACAGGATTTACTGATTTGCATGCATCACTCTGTAACTTCTTGAGTATTAGTTTGTTGAATCATTTTTAATTCTCTCATGCACCTATCACTTTCTTCTGCCACCTTTGCAATAGTGATAGCCTCTGTAAGTGTTTTCTTACTGTAACATTGCACAATTAGCTGATCTCTAATCATGTCATCCTGTATATTACCAAATTGACATTTTACAGACAACTCTCTCAACCTAGAAACAAAGTCATCTATAGATTCATTCTGTTTCTGTAGTGCAGTATAAAACTTATGTCTTCGCATAACTATGTTTTCCTGTTTTGCTAATCTAGTGTATAATCTAAACAATGCGTCTTTATAAACATCATTAATTTCAACTGGTGGATTTGGGAGATATTTAAAAATTCTTTGACCCTCTTTTCCTACTGCTCCCAATAATAAGGCTTTCTTTCTAATAGCAGAAAACTTTGTGCCATCTAATGCCACAATATAATTTTCAAATGCCTCCCACCAATCATCCCATTCCATAGAAGGCTCCCCTGGAACGCTCAAAAATGGAACTGGTACTTGAATAGCATTAATAACATTCATTTTCAACATAAATTTACAATGCGATATAAGTTATATTGTGTGTGTATCACAGCTGTAAATTACGTGACACACCCGATGTTCTTGTGTGTGTATCACAGTCGTAGATGTAGGTAAATTCTATGGTAATGCTTAGTTAGGCCAAAGTTAATCTGTATCCAAGCGTCTACTGCTTTAGATCGCTGTCTGCCAATGAATATGGTGAGATTCCCGTCGTGCGTGCATCTGTGGGCCCATTAACAGTACATTGCCCTTTAAGTTATATCGCCCATTTAACTTCAATCGATAGGGGCGCTGTGCTTCGCAGTGCTTCGCAGTGCTTCGCCTTGCCGGAAGGATGTTTTAGCTCTCCCATGCGTTTGTGCACAGATCAAAGCTCCTACGTGTTGCCTTGGTAAGATTATGAGCGCAGCTGCTCCCGCACGTACCTTTTATGAATGTCCTCACCATGTGCCTTATTTTCCGTAAACCCGGCGTTTCGAGTGAATTCTTCTCATTTAATCTTTCCCTCACTACACCGTCGGGTTTCCTCGTCGTCTCCCGTAACCTCCAACCGTCTCCGAGTTGTCCTTTGCGTGGGTCTCGCTGATCGTTCTCCACAATGTTGTACACAATAATAAGCAGGCTCGGATGTAGCAGTAATACTGAGGTTTATTTCAGAGATAACGTAGGAGAAACCCGATCAGCAGCGCCGGGAATCAAACTGCCCCCAACGGCTTTCAGCAAGAACGCTCAGCTCGGGGCATGGAACATGTGAGCACGAGCCCAGCACAACCCACGAGCTTGAGCAATAAACATAGATAAGATGAACATAATAATAACCCTACCACACACGCACACAGCTGCAATGTCGAACAAACGCACCCCGGTACTAGCACTTTCACCCAACCAGCTGACACCCCAGACATACACACCGAGCGCTTCTCCCCCCCCAACATAACCCCAGCAGACACTAGACTGGATTAGATCATGTCCACACTTCATCTAATCAAAGAAGACACCACGCTTTTAAAATCATGCTATTGAATCATCCATGGCTCCCAAGATCCAACATTCCTAACAAGTCCCCCACACACCCCGACTGCACCAAACACATTGCTCCCAGGTGGGTATCAGTACCCTCCCGTAACCTACCCTCCCTCCCATTGCGTACTAACAACCATCTCTCCGAGACCGATCTTCTCTCTCTCCTGCTCTCCTACAAACCGCCCTCTACTACCACTGATCCTCACACACACATGCTCATCCCCTCTATCCTTGCAAACCCTCACAGGCCCTCAAATCACAGCAACAGAGGAATCATCATCAATAATCTCTGTAAAGTCCCACTCATCCAGGAACACACCTCATCCCCCGCCACCCCCGTCTTAAATGCTCACTCCTGAATTGTAGATCGGCATCGAAACACGCAACTGACATAGCCAACTTCATTACCTCGAATAACCTTGACCTCATCATTCTCACTGAAACATGGCTTACAGATTCTTCCTCGCTCCTCATCGACATCCTGGTTCCCCCTAACTATGACATCATCAGACTAGATAGGTTGGGAGGCAAGATTGGAGGTGGTATTGCGTGCATACACCGGAGCAACATCACCATAAACAGAGCCATACCCTCGTTACTCCCTTCCTGTGAATACATCAGCCTCGACATCAACAGTAATGGTAAACCTGTCTGCTCGCTCCACATCATCATTCAACCACCTGGCGACAACCTTCTATTCACAGAACACCTCATGGACCTGATCACATCACTCACTGGTTGACGAAACACACAAATTTTCCTGGGTGACTTTAACCTCCACTGGAACGACCCTAGCGACACAGTGGTTAACAGCCTCAAAAACTTCCTGCACACCTTAGCCTTCAACCAATTGTTCAACAGCCCAACACACAACAAAGGCGCAATCATGGACTTAATAATCTCTAAGACTGATGCCACCCATCTGGAATCGATCCTCCCTTGTGACTTGTCTGACCATCACATCATCACCTTCTTCATAAATGAAACAATCAAGCTGACCTCTGCCCAAGCTACAAAACCTAAGGTTTGGAAAAGGGACTGGAAAAAGTTCAACACAAACACCTTACCCGCCTCTAGCAAGAATCTACTTCTACCCCCTGCTGAAACTTCTCACGTAACCGACCTCACCAACCACTACCTAAACTCCATGACCTCGATAATTAACGCATTTGCTCCCCTGCAACTAAAGAGAGTCTCCACGGAAGACTCTAAACCTTGGTTCAACGGTCTCCTTAACGAGGGCAGACGTTCTCTCAGAACTGCAGAAAGCAACTGGAGATCAGTACCATCCGCCAAGCACCTCCTGACTCTAAAAAGAAAGAGAAATGCTTATTTTCGTACGGTCAAACGCACTAAAGCAGACTTCTTTAGCCAACAACTTGACCAGGCAAGAAATCGACCCAAAAAAACGTTTTGAATTATTCAAAACACAATCTAAGGACCAACCTCAACGGCCCCTTGATCTAACTCACCCACAACCATTTTGTGATGACTTTTCTAACCACTTTAATCTAATGACGGAGAACATCAAGAAAGATCTCTCAAGAACCTAATCTCTCACTCTGGCCCCCTCACAAAATCCCCCCACCCCCAAACGCTTCTCAACAAATCCAATCAAAGTTTACCTTGAAAAATGAGGCAACATGGTCATACTTTTACTCCTATTCTGAAGAAGCTATAGGCAAATTTCTCAGTGCCCTAAAGCCTTCCAATCACCTCACTGACCCTCTCCCCGCAAATGCGGTTAAAGATCTTACACCTATGCTACTACCCATATGGACCAAGATCATCAACAGTTCTCCTCAACAAGGCTGCATCCCGGACTCCCTAAAGATAGGGCAAGTGTCTCACATCCTTAAGAAACCCACAGCTGATCCCATGGACCTCAACAACTACCGCCCAATCTCTAATATTCCCACCCTGGCCAAACTTCAGGAAAAATGTGTTCATCACCAACTAACAAAACATATCGACCACTTCAACCTCCTAAATAAATACCAATCCGGCTTCCGTGCAAATCACAGCACGGAATCAGCCATGACACACATCATTGATTATGCACTTCAACTACTTGATCGTAACAAAGCATATCTCCTCATCCTATTAGACCTCTCTTCAGCGTTCGACATGGTCAAACACGAACACTTGATAGATCTGTTGAAACACAGAATGGGTCTTTCAGGACCAGTGCTCGACTGGTTCACCTCCTTTCTGCAAAACCGGACTCAAAAATTCAAGGTCACAACACACTGTCCAAACCAGTTCCTGTTACGTTAGGAGTCCCACAAGGTTCCTCATTATCCCCTACACTCTTCAACCTCATCATGGAACCACTCACCGATCTGTTACAAACATCCAACGCACAATTCCACATGTATGCAGACGATACCCAACTCTACCTCAAGATCAATACCTTGGATGACATTACTTTGCTCAACAATACTCTTAAGACCACCCAAACATGGCTGGCAGTGAATCACCTCAAACTTAATGCCTTAAAAACTGAATTCCTCCTTATTGCTCCACCCGCCAAAGTCCCAACTATGCACAATTCGATAAAACACCTCACAGCACTCGATGTTCAACCAACCATTGTGGATTCGGCGAAATCACTGGGTATAACCTTGGACTGTAACCTCAATATGCAGAAGCATATCAGTAATGCAACGAAGGGAGCAAACTTTCAGATCAATACACTAAGGAAGCTTAAGTCTTTCCTACCTCCCAACGACTTCAAGTTAGCGGTTCAGGCCTTAGTTCTACCGCGGCTGGACTATGGCAGTGTCTCGTTATGCGGTCTCCCCAAAGCCACCACAGCTCCGCTTAGAGCCTCCACCAATGCGGCAGCAAGACTCATCACTGGCTCGAAAAAAAGGGTCCACATCTCCATTTAAAGCCAGAATCCACCTGAAAATAGCTTGCATGACGCACAAGGCCCTACATCATAGTGCACCCAGCTATCTCACACAAAAACTCACAATATCTGGAGGGTCAAGATCAACAAGAAGTGTGGAAAACCTCCTTCTGAAACCACAAAAATTCAATAGGAAAAAAACGTATAATCGCTCCTTTTGAGGAATGGCACCCAGGATATGCAATGCCCTGCCACCAGAAATAAGACTGAACCCTTCCACCTCTTCCTTCAAACTGGAAGTAAAAAGCATCCTTATGGCTAAATTTACATAAACATTGCCTCACTTGACAGTGGAGAACCCCTATTCCATTTATCTTACCTAACAATCTATTGCTTGACTTTTTATATGTACAGTTTTGCTCCACTTATTGTGACATTTTCATCATCAATGTCTTACCATCATCATTCAATACCGACCGGTCCGGTCTGACACCTTATCTGATTTGCCCTTCTATCTGTGATTGTCTTTGCTGCCAATCTCTATGGTCCTGTTTATCCTTAATGTTTGATCTGTCCTTTGTTCGTTTATTAAGCTTTTTGATTTTATTCTTACGGTCCTGCTTATTTTTATTGTTTTGATAAGCCTATACACATTTATTGTAAAGCGCTCTGATACCCGTAAGGTTCTTGTTCGCGCTATATAAAACTTTAAAATAAATAAATACTAACCTACTTACCCTAACCTTGCTGGCTGAGAGTACAATTCTGAAAAAACAAAATCTCTATGTTTGTTTTCTTGATCTAAAAACCGGATTTGATTTTGTCCCATGAGCTACTCTGTGGAAAAGATTACTAGGATGGGACCTTTCTTGAAAACTACTGAACGCAATCATTCTACTATATACAAACAACTGTGTTCATGTCAAGTTAGGGGGCGGTCTTAGTTTGACTCGGCAAATCAAAACCTTTAATGGGCTAAAACAAGGATGTGCGCTCGCTCAATGTTTTTTTAATCTCTTCATGGAAGATTTGTATCAGTAGTTGGATAAGATCAGTGCCCATCCACCTACATTTTCAAACTGTAATATACAATATTTACAATACTCAGACAATATGATCCTACTTAGTCAAACCCCTATAGGCCTACAGGGACTAATCAATTCTTTGGAGGAATATACAATTGGGAGCAAGATGGCACTTGAGTAACACACTGCACTGTTCCCCGCTCTTTTCCTGCATTGCTAGTTCGGAGCTCGGCTACCTTGACTGAGCCATGCATCGAGGATTCTGGGTCTCAATACAATCTCCAAGAACAGGACGCCATCAACAACCAAGCTGCTGGAAATACGGCACGGGAGCATCAAGTATAAAGAGCTGAATTGCCTGGTTTTTGCAGCGGTCTCGCAGTTGGCACAGTATTTTTCCTGACTCAGATTTAGACTTTTGGGGACCCACATAGCACCTCTCTACAAGGTCATGGTGAGGCGAGGGATGAAGACTGGAAAGACACGACCTGTGGCTCCATAGACCTCTATTGGTGCTGTGGCTGGGATGGTCTCCACGGCGCCATTGTTGGGGCGCCGCAAATCTGGCCAGGAATCTAAATCTGCCGATAAAAGAAAACATGAAGCTGGGTTGAATAAAATGGCACAATGGACGGTTCACAGAGACCCACATTTGGAAGGTGAGTGCTCACAGCCTTCCATTGCTAACTTGTTTGGAGCCCCTCAAACTAGGGAACCTAAAGGAGAAACCCATGAGAAATGTCATCAAATGACACAATGGTTTCTCTGGTGGAAACACAGGCAGAGCTAGTCAATGAACATCATAGCGACATTCCTGGTGAACACTGAGAGTCATTGCTGCCCCAGGTAAAAGATGGCTTATTGCCAATAGGGCCCACAAGTGAGGCGAAGGCAGCTGAATGTATTAAAAGCACATTGCAGTCGACACAAGGTGACTGTTCCTCCGTTGATATTAATGAGGGGCAGCTTAGTAACACAAATATATGTGTTAAAAATCCTGGTACTCCTACGGTTATTACCGAGAGCAATCCTGAGGAGCGGAGGCAAGAAACGGTTATGTCCCATAAGACTTTGGGTGAGAATTTTTTTTCATTAACAGATGGAGCATAGGGCTAGATGTACGTGGCTAAATACCGGTCGGTAACGGTGAAATTCGGTACATTTCACTGTTACCGACTGGTATTTAGCCATGTGCGATGTAGGTATTACCGATCGGCATTGGTAATAAGGAATCGGTAAAAATAAAGGAAAACAGTTAAGGAATCCTTATTTACCGAATCAGAAAATAAAATACCGAATCGGAAATAAGGAATCGGTAAAAATTCGGTAATGCGATATACCAAAAATCGGTAATACCGAATTTGTCAAAAATCGGTAATTAAGAATCGGTATTTAACACTAACTCAAAGCAGGTGATAATCAGGTGCACTGCATAAAAACAGCCCCAAATGCAACAGTGTGAACACAATAGCGGCCCTGTACGTGATGGCAAGGCGGCTACGTTTGCGTGCAGCAGGACTGAGGATCTGGAGGCGGGAGGAGGGCGTGTACAGAGTGCGAATAACACTGTTCCAACTGACTGAGGCTGAAATCCATGAGCGCTACAGGCTACACCCAAACACCATCTTGGACCTCATACGGGACCTGCACCCACTCCTGGAGCACCAGACACCAAGGGTGCACGCAATACCCACTCATGTACAGGTACTCTGTTGCCTGCACCTCCTGGCATCTGGCAGTTACCAAGGGGTAATAGCTGTGGCAGGTGGAGTCTCACAAAGTTGCCTGTCGCGTTTTTTCCGAAAATTCCTGGATGCCATGTTGCAAAGGATGGCACACTACATCAAATTCCCCAGCACACAGGCAGAACTGCTGAAGACCAAGTTGGACTTTTATCAGAAGGCCCACTTCCCACACGTCATAGATTGCATTGACGGGACACATATACCAATCTGCCCCCCTGCTGCGACTGAGTACATCTACCCCAATCGCAGGTCCACACATTTCATCAATGTACAGGTCATATGTAATGTGAAGAACAGAATCTCCGACATAGCTGCAAAGTTTCCAGGGAGCATCCACGATTCATACATATTCAGGAACAGTGGGATATATACCCGTCTCCTTGCAGGAGAATTTGGTGAAGGCTACCTGCTAGGTAAGTACATGTGACACCCCCTGAATTTCACAACTGTTGCTGAGATTGTACACTGTGTAATACTTACTTACATCCCACACACAGGTGACAGTGCCTATGCAGTCCGCTCTCTCATCCTGACTCCCTAACTGCACCCATCCACCCCAAGTGAAAGGAGATATAATGACGCACATAGATCGACACACAGTGTGGTTGAGCGAACATTTGGACTCCTCAAAAGCCGGTTCCGCTGCCTGCACAAAAGTGGAGGTGCACGGCAGTACCAGCCCCTGGTGTGTTGCAAAATCATAGCTGTATGACATTACAATGCATGCTTTTACCACGCATGCCTTTACATCGCAGTTTTTACAACGCATGCTGTTACAACGCATAGCGCTTAGGGGTGCTGGATAGTGAATAGTTTAATTTACTATTCCAACTCCAGTCCCCGTGGATAGTAGGGAAGGTGTTGGATAGTAAATTAAATCCATTCCCTATCCTAGAGCGCCCCCCAGTGCAATGCGTTGTAATGACATGCGTTGTAATAGTTGTGTCGTAAAGGCACTGCGTAGTAAAAGTTGCGCTGTAAAGGATGTTTCCCCTGTATGTGTCATGCTGCATAACCACTAAGAAGAGTACACCTGTGGAAATGTGTGATTCTGAAGAGGAGGATGAGGATGAGGAAGGTACACAGCCACAGCACAGCGCGGCAGGCGGCGCAGCTGCAGCAGATGGGAGACAGAGACGGTCAGAGATTACGAATAATTATTTTTGAGTAAGTGATGAGACAAAGCCAGGTAATGCATTTATGTCAAGGTGTTTAATAGACCTTACATCAGGCAAATTACCATGACACCAGCTAGGTTTTCAAAAGGGTTACTTCACCCACTGTAATTGTAGGGCCGTGCCTATCTCCTGCGCCCCCGCACACCAGCGCCGCGTCCTGCATACACATTGTCCTCAGCAGCACTGTGTCCTGAAGCAGAGCCATGCCTCACACTGCGCCTCCTACTCTCTAGCAAGGGGGGCGTTTCAGTGCCACGACTGCTTGCCTCTTCACTTTCCTCAACGTCCCCAGAACCGGTGGCAGCAATCTGGTTTGTCTGCATGAGTTCCACGGCACTGGTGACTGTGACCAGGCCCTGGGTAACCTCATGGCTGCACTTTGCCATCTCAAGTTGCATGGCCACAGATCTTCTACTCAGCACGTGGGTCTCATTACACAGTCTGTTCACAGACTTCATGAAGCCTGCAATCACATGCCTGTCTCTCCGCCTTGCAGCGCGCTCCCCCTCCATTATGTCACTTAATTTGCTCACTGCCTCAGATACCTCCTTCAGTCCCTCTGCCATTGTATTGTTGAGGCAGTATATTGCCTCCTTCATTTCATCCACCTTTCTGTTGTTTGCCACCATCTGTCTCTAAATGGTTCGCATTGTCTTCCCCTGCAGGCGCTGGACTATCAGCATTGGCCCTCCAGGCCTGCGAAGACACTTGAGTCTTGAAATTCAGGACTTGGTGACCTCGGGCGTCGTCTATGGACACCTGTGCTGCGTTCCCGCATGGGGGACTGCACCCCAGATGGCTGTGTGTCCACACCTGGTGATGTATGCTGGACTTCCTGGCTGTCCTCCTCTGTGGCATCAATCTCAGGGAGTGGAGCAACTGTGTACCGCTTTAACTTTGGTGGTGGTGGTGGTGAAGTAGTTGGTGCAATGGGTGGAGGTGACAGGACTTCCTCATCACTTCTGTTATCCTCCCATGGAGCATCAGCAGTCTCCCCCTCTGAAGCCTGTGGCGCTGTTCCGCCTGTGGATACAGAATGCATCATTACTCACTTTTCTTGCAGCAAATGTGTGCTAATAAATTTCACAACTGACATCCTAGCTGTCTGTCCTCTGCTATCTCATCTATAGATTGTGACGATTACCTATGCTTATTGGGGAGTGGCTGTTGTGCTACCCATTGATAGGGACTACATTTCCCATGATGCATTGCACAGCTTACATAAAACATGGCCTGGAGTGGGTTTGTTGCAGTGGAGTTGGGGTTAGGGAGGGGAAACAGCATGATGTAATGCAACTTACCTTGTGTGTTGGAAGGTGTAGCAGAGCTATCCACATCCCCAATGCCACGGACTCTCTCTGGCTGGAGGGTGGATTCTACCACTTGGTCCAGGGCAGTAGCAGCAGGCGCTGTGGAGCTTCCACCACCTGTCTTTCCAGATTCTTTCTGGCGCTCAGCCATCCTCTCCTTAGTTCGTGCTCTCAGGTCGTACCAGTGCGTTTTCAAGTCCTCAATTGTCCGTGGTGTGACCCCAATTGCATTTATTTTTTCTTGAATTGCCATCCAAATGCCCCCTTTTCTGGGACTCAGGCACATTTAGTGACCTCTTCTCAAAGAGCTGGTCATGGTCTTTTACTACTTCCTCAATGAGGACCTCCAACTCCTTTTCACAAAATTTGTGTTTTCTTTTTCTCCCAGCTGCAGAATCCATATTTTCTCAGATGTTGCCATGGTGCAGTTTTTCTCTGTAAAATTGGTGTTGGCTGTTCTGCCCCTCTGCTGTAGCTGCTGCTCCCAGTCTCTCCAACACCTACTGATTCAGTGCACCTGCATGGGTGTGGCCACTTCCTGGTTGGGAGTCATGTGCTTGTTCTGGATTGGCTGATTCAACAATTCCTGTTTTTTTTAATTACCGATCGGTATTTACCGAATTAGTATTACAGAATCGGTATTTTACCGATTCGGTAATCGTTTTTCGGCAAAATGTTTACCGATTTCTGTGAAATCAGTAATTATTGCAGAATTTTACCGAATCGGTATTTTTTTCTGAATTATTACCTACATCGCTAATACCGATTCCTTAATACCGATTCGGTAAAAATCGGTAATAACGATTCGGTATTTGTGAATTATCTACAATCAGCCCCAAATCCTTTAACCATGATAATGTATTGACGAGGGATGAGGTGGCTTCAGATAATCGTAGAAGTAGGTCAAACAGGGATTCATTACTAACACAATGGAAGAAACAATCACTAAAAAGAAAAGAGAAAAGGAGGTGGAGCAGTCAGCAATTGAAAAGGGACTACTCTGATATGCAGCTTGCTTATCCTGATGGGGAGTAGCCTGAAAAAGAACTAGGCCTTGAAGGGACGAACATGGTGGCAACTGAATCTATCGAACCCTCCATTGTTACTATCTTTCTCTCCATTAAACAGCTGCAGGAGGAAGGCCGGAATGACAGCCGTTGGACAAGAGTAGCCTCTAACAACCGCAGGGTGGAAGGAGGAAACCGAATAAGACCTGTGTAGACATTGCACATTGCTAGCAATGGTGGAAGAGCGGACCGAGAGCCTCGAGACCTAGGTTAGCTCATTGAAAACTCAAAGTACATCCCAAGATGCCATCATGGCTGATGTTATGTGGAAAGTAGAAGATCAGGAAAATAGACAACAGAGGAATAATATACAATTTCTGGGGATACCAGGGGGGGTGGATGGTGGTAATACCAGATTATTCATCATGAACCTCCTAAAAGGTGCATTCTCTGAGTCAACAAATTGGGACTGGGATACTGAACTTCAGAGTGCACACCGGTTTCCATTAATGCTGCTAAAACATCAATTAAATGAAGCTCAGAGGCCTCAAGCAATGCTTGTATATTTTAAGAACTTTCAGATGAGGCAAAATATATATGATCAAGCTCGCCAAACTCTAAAAAGGAACATGAGGTTGTGTCTTTTTTAGTTGAGCCAGTTTTTTTGCACATGCCACAATTGAGCATAGATGGCGCATGCAACAAGTGTTTGGCCCATTTCAGAAAATCGGTGCTGAAGTATACTTACGAAATCCGGCAAGATTGGAAATCATTCTTAACAGGCAAACCCATAGGGGAAACATCCTTTACAATGCAACTTTTACTCCGCACTACCATTACGACGCAGCTATTACAACGCAAGTCGTTACAATGACTTGCTCTGGAGGGCGCTGTAGGATAGGGAATAGTTTAATTTTCTATCCAACACCTTCCCTACTATCCACGGGGACTGGAGTTGGAATAGAAAATTAAACTATTCCACTATCCAGCGCCCCCCAACGCAAGTCGTTGTAACGACTTGCGTTGTAAAAACTGCATTGTAATGGCATGCACATTAAAAGCATGCGTTGTGATGACATACATCCACCCATAGGTTTGTTTCAGAAACTCAGTCACAGGACTATTTAAAAGACCTTAACGGGGGTCTTCAGCAGCAGTTAGATAATATGAGGTATTTCTGAGGAGGGTACTTGGATATGCTGTTAAGGGATTTATATAGTGGCACACTGGAGGAAATGGCATGTTAAAGTCAAATTTGTCAATTATTTTATTTTCTTGGCAGAGAACAATTGAGCAGTGGGTTTGTTGGGTATGTGCACATCCTTCAGTCTTTGCCTGATTACTCTTTTTTTATTGGGGTGGGAGACAGGAGGGCACAGTGCACTGGGGTGGGGCCTATGTCAACAGGGGTTGGAAGGGGGGTTTTACCCGTTGAAGGGTCTACGAGATGGAGAACGTTTGTTTTTTAACTTTCAGCAGATAGGCTCAGAGATTGCATATAAGACATAGGAGTGGCATGCAGGATTTGGGAACCAGGTTGATCTGATGGTGGGAAATGGGAAATAGCGGATTGCTACCCTTAATATCTGCGGTCTGAATGATGTTAGAAGAAGGCAAAGAGTATCTCAAGGGCTTCAATAGCTACATGTCTAGGTGCACATACTGATGGGGGTGTTGGCAATTGTAGCCCGCAACAACGTGATACTGTTGCAGGGATTCTGCACAAATACAGACCTATGCACAGGAAATGGGACCTTAGTGTAAAGGGACTGAGTGTTCCTACCACCTTAGTACCCAAATCTCCAAGGAATCGCGGAAACAAGACACACCCTTTTCCTCTCTCTTTCACTGGTCCACAATAACAGACAGAGACACAAAACAGTTTAAAATATTTATTATAAGTTACATGCCCTAACATGCAGTACACATGCCACAACAAGCAGGAGAATGCATAGTACAAATATTGTCAGCATAACAGTCAGTCCATAAATCATGAAGGGAGATGTCATCATAGAAAGACAATGGAGAAATGACTGTCGTGCCTACCCTCCCTCCCCTTGCTGAGAAGAAGTATTATTATATAATAGAAGAAATCTGGGCTTTGTCAGCAGACTCCATACCTTAGCCTGTAGATGGTAGATCTACATCATGGGGGATGTATGACGTTACAACGCATACTTTTACAACACCTACCTTTACATCGCAGTTTTTACAACGCATAGCGCTAAGGAGTGCTGGATAGTGAATAGTTTAACTTACTATTCCAACTCCAGTCCCCGTGGATAGTAGGGAAGGTGTTGGATAGTAAATTAAATCTATTCCCTATCCTCGAGCACCCCCCAGCGCAATGCGTTGTAATGACATGCGTTGTAAAAGTTGCGTCGTAATGGTAGTGCGTTGTAAAAGTTGCGTTGTAAAGGATGTTCCCCCATCATGGGTGCTCTTCTCCATGGAAAGGTCCCTCTCCAAGTGTATGTGACCTATTTGTGCACCCCACTAAAAACCAAAGTACGATGTCCAAACAACAGCTGCATCGGTATGCTTTGTCTAAGGGCTAAGGACTAGCCAGAACAAAATGACAAGGGGCATTGTTGTTCGACCTTGCACATAATGTTCAGTCAAAATCCCAGGAATATGCAGAGAGTAAACACAGCAATGAGTTTTCATGTGAAAGTCTTTGAAATTATTGCAAAAATAAAAGATGTGTAGTAACATGCGCAAAGCAGCAGCCAAGCTGCAACCCACTCATGCTAATTTAGTGAAAAACGACAATGTCCCTATGGGCCACGTGACACCCTCCCTTTGGCCAGGGTGTTAGCCTTATGCAAAAAACATAAATCATAGGTAAGCAGAGGCAAAGAGTCCTTGTCTAAGGCCAAATCATGTAATGTTCAAGCCCCAAAAAAATGTATGTACTGCCAGGGTATGATGTTCCAAAATGTTGCCAATTGGGCACTCAAAAATTGCTAACCATTCATAGTTAGTCTTCAAAGTCAGAAATATTACGGGAAAAGCGGAATGCAATGAACTCCAGAATATTGTATGTTCCTTCCATCGTAAAAAGGTATGTCATCCAGTTTAGTAGGTCGACCAAGCATGCATGCTCCACACATCCAGAAGCTGTTAGGAGCATCTCAGGGCAAACTGTGTTAACCTTGATGAAACTGCATTCAATGAGTTGCTGCAAAATAGCACAATGTTCAAGTCTGATGTTGGTCTGAGTAGAGGATAACACATCAAACACCTACCCTTGGCACATACCCGGTCATGGGCCTTTAAGGGACCCATTAACAGATCGTAATCCAGGGCAGAGTGTGTGGTATTGGACAGGCAGACATCCATGGCCCATTGAAAAGGGCACCGGAGGCAGTGAAACACAGGTTACACACAGGTGAAGTAGGCATAACGGAAGGTCAGCCAGTAGTTGTTGGCTAGAGATTCCACTGGAATAGAACCAAAGAGCTGCCACATTCGATCACGGCACAGCTGCAACTAGACCGGGTTTGGCAGCTCCACAGATCAAGCATCCATTGCGAAGCAATATTAGGAGAACCAGCATCCCACAAACCAATAGGAGCACCAGGGGAAACCCTCCGAAGGAGCTGAAAAAAATAGAATGAATAAAGGCTGGAATTACACAAAAAATAGTGCTGAAAGGAAGAAACAAAGCCGGATCCCACAAGGTTAAAAAGGTGATTAAGGCGTTCCGTATCAGACACATTAAATATTTGGTGTATTAATTGTCCAAAATTGAGTGGGAGATTTGTGTTTAGTAGTGAGTGTATCTCGTTTGGGGTCCTTGCCAGCTGAAATTCGAAGGTCTCTCGAGCAGATGTGTGAGCCACTTCTTGTGGAAAAAATAGTGCTTTGAGTCTGCTTAGTTTATTGACATCTTTTTTCAACATCAGAATGGAAGGCCAATGTGAACTATCTACAATCCCGTGCGGGGGTGGAAATAGGACATTGCTGAAACATGTAACTCGTTGAGAAACTGTTACAATTTATGGGATGCCATATCTCAAGCCACAACAATTGCGGTTATTCAAAATAAGATAACTACTGTTAGAAAGAAAAGTTAATACTGGAATAATAGGCAATGGTGTCCTTCCAATGTTCATAACCCTTCACTGACAAATCATTCCTGAAGGACATGGAATAAACCAGTTTAGTCTGTGTTAACATAAATTTAGATTGGGGCGGCATCTTCAATTTATGAAAATAGGACTGTGGGTCAGACAGATTATAACCAGAAAAATACACAAATTTACTTTGTTGGGTCTTCGAACTTCCCTGTAAAGGTGTTGGGCAATGCTCCCATTTGGTATAAATAAAAAATGGTCTCTGTTTTTGTCTTGTGTAAAAAATGATGACCATAATGTTGATAACAAAATAAATCTGTGTAATTAGCCGTATTTAAATACAAATCTTCAGTGTCAAATGCAACATAATAGTTTAAGTCAGAGAACAACAAATGAACAGCCTGAACATCCCAGTCATCACAAATTCACAATGGATGTCGAGCAAAGCTACATCTCCCAAAGAAACGCGGAAGACGTATGGAATGTTCAAAATGTACGTGGGCCATGGATATCATATGCAACTTTATCCCTGACGATGACCTCAATAACAGGGAATGATGCTATATTGACAAGGGCTTGTTCTTTCATTATGTGGAACGATATGTGAGGGGCCAGAACTCCATTAACAAAGTTCACAGCAGTGCATTCAAGTAAATAGTGGCCATTAATGAGTAGGAAAACACAGTTACAAATCCGACCCATATGAAGAGGAATATCATCATGAACACCATTCAGATATATGTCCAGGGTGGGAACAAGTAAGTCTTTTTGAACCAGGAGATGAAAACACTGGTCCTGCATAGAAGATGACGAAGAAGATGTGCCAGAGGAAAAGCTATTACCATCCATATATTAACCACTGGACCCCAGCTGGTGTGCTGCATTGGATGTTTCAGGCATGGTATTCTCAGGAATGTCAGTTATGACTTCAACTGGAAGAGAAGTATGCACAATACCTACTGATGTAGATGTAGAAGGAAAAACAGACAATAAATCTATTGAAGTTTCCATCTCCCTTTCGATTTGGTGGGGAGTAGTGGAAGAAACAGAAGCCATTGGATTCAGTGACAGATCTCAACCTGGAATGCTTTGAGGCATACTATTTAGTATCGGCCATATGGTGTAACCTGACATGTTCGATTAAAATGTAACGATTCGCCTTACAACAAGGTAAAGGAGGCTGTGCGGTGCCTTTCAAACCAAGGGCTCTGACAGTGCACAGTATGAATAATCAAATTATTTTTTCTTCTCCACCTTTTCACAAACCAGATCTCCAACTTTAAGAAGCCAGACAGAAACCGGATTCAGCACTGCTGGATCCGTGGAAGAGGGCAAAGGGGCTCTTGCTTGCGAGTCATGTACTTTTTGTAGACCCTGTAACATAGCACAATGATTATCTACATCAAAGGTTGTAGCAGCTGCCATAACGTCTAGACCATCAAGGTTTGGCACAAACTTTTTAATGCCAAAGCCCACCCAGAGATCTTCTAGGGAGATTATTAAGTGCACGTTGGACTCCGTACAAATGAGTCAGCCAACCCCTGGCAGTACCCAAGACTCTAGCTCTCAAAGATTGCTTTAAGTCACGGTTCATCCGCTCCACAACTGAATTGCCCTCTGCCGGTATGGAGAGGAATATTTCACCTGTACCCCCAGAAACTTCATTGCATCCCGGTAAGCCTTAGAGGCAAACACAGGACCCTGGTCAGAATGGAAGGTGCCACAAGGAAATGTCATAACAAAGACATGCAAAACTTTAATGACACTTCAAGCATCAGCACTACGTTGAGGCCATACCCAAAGGAATCTAGTGCACGAACCCACTGCAAACAAGATGTGTTTAAATGCAGTTTCAGATGTCAAAGGATCACAGTGATCGAGAAAAATACAGCCAAATGGCTTATTAGAGATGTAAAACTGAGTATGTGGTGGGTGTGCAACGGTAGAAGGGTTAATTTGTTGACAAATGTCACAAGAAAGAACATATTTATGTGCCTGTTGGTATAAACCACGCCACCAAAAACATTGCTGCAAAAGGGAAACAGTTGCATTTACTCCGGCATGGGCAGAAGTCACACCTTCATGAGTAGCAATGATCAAAGAAAGTCTGCAGTCCTCGTTAGGAATCAGCCAATCCTCAGCGGATGGAATAGTTGCAAATGGAACTTGATCAGACAACAAGTGGCATGTATAACAGGAAGGGAAAACCTTGGGGAGACTCTGTTCCCTCCTTTGTCGCAGCAATTGCCACAAAAATATTATTATCAATTTTAGTCATGGACTTCGTGACTACTGCTACAGAACAAGTGGCTACTGTAGATTTGGCTGCCTCATTAGAAGCCAGAACAAATGGGGAAGGCCATTCAACCTCCGCCAACAAAATATCATTGGAAGAAGTAAGGTTGTCCCAAAAGACCGCCTTGATTGTGCGTTTAATATCGCCTTCTATTTGGAGGCCAATGTCATAAAGCTGATCGGGGGGTGCAACTCATGTATCAGCTGTTTCCACAGTAATGAACATGCCAGTTGCTTTCGCGTCCAAACACTGTTAGAGTGCCTCCCACACTATGTTAACTTCCGCTGTACTGTCAGGGACTGTTACCGTCCATCTCCAGTTGAGGAGCAGGGTTCTCACCATCTGAGGCATACTTTGCAGTCAGTGCGGCACCTATTTTCTTCTGAAGTGGGGGACGATGTTAAGGTGATCCCTCCGGTTTGGCTATTAACTGGCGCTGCGGGTCACGTCTCTTGTGGACTCCTCTTGTCTGCAATCCTGACGCTCTCCCCCACCGAACTGGTGATCTGATGATTCCTGAAAGGAAAGAGGAGAATGAGGATCATTAACCTGAGACCTCTTGGGTGTTTTAATTTTAGAGAGGTTAAGCATATCATATCTACAGTCAGAAGCATTTGGTGTTGGTGAACCAGCACGAGAACTAGGCTGATGCCCCTGATTTTTATTCCATGTCTTTTTACGAAAGACCGGATGACCCTCATTGTCCGGAGAGGCTTTACTTTCTACCTGAGTATAAGGTTTTATTACCGAATTAATGCGACCCAATGATATATATACATCCGCAATAATGATCGGTAACTGCCATTGCCGATCAACGTCTGCCACCGCCGAAAGGCATTGACGCACTTGCAAGATAACTGCTTCACCTTAGATATTGGAGTGAATCATATCGGGGACAATAGGGAACATGCCCCGTGTTTATCTTGAATCTTTTTCAGAACACTCGGTAGAACGCTCATGGGGGGGGTGCCAAAGCACAGTGCATACACTGCATCAAACACCGTCCCCCAGGTGGTGCAATCAGCTAATGTGGGAACAATACCACTTGGTGAACTCATTGTAAGGAGCCTGTGCTTCTCAACAGGGGTAGTATGGAGAAAAACAACCTCCAATTGCTTAAACTTTTCCGCAAGCCAGTAACGGAAATCATCCCTATTCTGAGGACGCTTGCCCATCACTGAATTAATCATGATGGGGCTAATGACAAAACCACCACCATGTCCAGGGGGTTGAGGAGCAGCTCCAGCCCGTGCTACTTGAATATTATGTGACATAAACTGTATGACAGCTCGATTTATATCAATCAATGTTGTATGTAATTGACGTAGCTCTGCGAGAGGAACATTAAGATAATTTGGATGTGGTGTAAAACCTGCCAAACCTGGCCCTGTGGCCCCATCGACTGATAAGGGGCCTAAATGGACTACAGAAACAGGGTGAGGATGGGTGTCTTTAAACCATATGGTATGCACCCAGGGTGGAACGGAACCTCAAGTAATTGATAAGGGCAATAATTCAGTTGAACCGTGGCTGCAGTATAATCATGAAACAAATTATCATTCCCATCCACTGCTGGAAATGTGACCCAAAAATAGAAAACCTCAAAGTGTTATGCTGCATCCGCCTCGACAACAAAGATAATATCATCTCAATATTAGGGAATGCCAAGTTGAGTCAAATACATTGTGACTGCCACGCATTTATGAGCCACAATAGCGACTGCCATAATAACACTGAAAAAGGATAAAACAGTAGAACACTAGTTCAAAACCGGGTCAGAAAGAGTAATAAAACCTTTTAAATTTCTAGCTTGAAAAACCTATTAATCACAAATTCAGGAGGCTAATCCCTCACACCATGGATGACTCTGGAAACCGGTGTGAGGGGATTGTGGACAATTACAAGCACTACTCCGGGGTCTCGCGAATAAGTACCAGACCAATCGTTGGTGGCGCAATATTGCAGGGATTCTGCACAAATACAGAACTATTCACTGGCAATGAGACCTTGGTGTATAGGGACTGAGTCTTCCTACTACCTAAGTACCCACGAACCCAGGACCGACTAGCTATAGTGGCCCGCTTGCTCTCCTACTCACTCACAGAGAAACAAATGATTAGACACCCCAGAACACAACACTCCCATATCTCTCAGGAATTGCGGTAACAAGATACACCCTTTCACTCACTCTCTTGCACTTCTCCACAATAAGAACTGATGGAGACACAAAACAGTTTCAAATATTTATTTTAATTAACATTCCCTAACATTCAGTATACGTGCCACAACACGCAGGGGAATGCATAGTACAAATATTGTCAGCATAGCATAGCAGTCAGTCCATAGATCATGAAGGGCGATGTCATCATAGAAAGACAATGGAGAGAGGACCATAGTGCCTAACCTCCCGCCCCATGCTTAGAAGAAGTATTATTACTTAATAGAAGATCCGTGGGCATTGTCACCAGACCCCATACCTTAGCCTATAGATGGTAAATCTACATCATGGGTGCTCTTCTCCCTGGAAAGGTACCTCTCCAAATGTGTGTCACCTATTCATGCCCCCGACTAAAAACCCTATTACGCTGTCCAGACAACAGCTGCATTGGTATGTTTTGTCTACGGGCTAAGGACTGGCCAAAACAAAATACCAAGGTGCGTTGTTGTTTGACCTCGTAGATAATGTTCGGTCACAATCCCAGTAACATGCAGAGAGTGAACACAGCAATGAGTTCTCATGTGAAAGCAGTCTTTGAAAACGTGTAGTAACATGTGCAAAGCAGCAGGAAAGCTGCAACGTGCTCATGCCAAGTTAGTGAATATGGACAATGTCCCTATGGGCCACGTGGCAATACAGGTCAAACAAATGCAAATGCAGATGGCTTCGCATGGGAGATGGGTTATTGCTGAATGTCTATCCTCCACTTGTATTCCATTTACACTATGCTCAGAATATGGAAGTATAACAGATGATCCAATGTGGACAAAAGATCTACTGAAGTTAATATGTGCGCACGGACCTTAGCATTGTTATTAATCAACACTTGTTAACACACGCTAAGATGGTGGCATGTTGGCCAAAGAAAGTCACGGAGAATGAATAATCCTTTGTTGTCAATGAAAACTTATCTGCCAATGGGAGTGATCCAAGGCTTATTTAAAACATTGCATGTGACAATTACTGCATAACCAGCATCGAGAAAGGCAATTACTTTTAAAGTAAGTGAATTTTCTCTGCAATTCCACATGGAAAGATGATGGGAAATACTTTGTGGAGATGAATTCATCATTGATCTATTGGAGCACAATCTGTAAGTGACATTGATGAATGGGTTCTTTCTTGAACTCTCCTGGTCAGAACAGAGTCCATGGTTCTCCCTTTAAAACCACTACGGGTATGCAAACCACTCATGCTCTCTTACCACGACTCACAGACTCAGACTCAGAGACTCATGCACTGACTCACAGAACCACCCAAGGACTTAGCAATGAGACAAACATTTTATTTTGAGGAGATAGAACATGCCAGCAGCTTTCTCACCGCTCCAGTTTGGGGCAGTTTAACTCACTTCTAACGAAGATGTCTTTAGAACGTGTACCCTCCATAGAGTCTGGATGAGATATGGACGCAGGATGAGCCCAGGGTTTTTGTGGATGTTGGCCAGAGATATAAGAAGGATAGCTATACCCATTCAAGGTATGAAGTATGTTTTCTTCCTTGAATTAATGTCTGCAGTAGTAATATTTTCTTTTACCGAGACCTCACTGAAGAGGCCTCCATGAAGCCACAATCCAGATGTAGCAACTATCTGGAACAGTGCTCATTCTGGCACCATCTTCTTTTTGCAACTATTGCCTGGAGAGATTCATAAACCCAAGGTACTACTGCATCCTCTCTACCACTGTCCACAATATATATATATATCGATAATGTTTCTGTTTCTTAGATAGTTTTTATTATGTCGTTGCCAAGAAGTAAAATATGTATACATTGGAATTACAACTTGTAATCCTCTTACTCGTTTTTACACTGCTATGACCAGTTCCTTCACCTCTCGGAAAACATGGCTGTCAGTTAATGCGAGAGACTCGTTTGTCCTCTTCATAAGCTCATGAACCCTAATAAATCTGTAGTCCCACAGGTGTCGAGTGCCGCAGTGTTTATGATGCGGTTCTCTAACATTAGGAAAAGGCAGCTCACTGGTTGGTCTGAGTTGCCAGAATCTTGAAAGTGCAGCAGCCACAAAAGAGGTAATGGTAAATTCGTCATCTGCAGAGCTCAATGACAACGACAGACATCGAGGTTTGCTTGCATTTGTCACAGACGAAGATAATGACATAGTTAAATAACAGAAACATAATGTCCTGCAATTACTAAGGAATAATTGCATTAAAGTACATTTACACAAGATGTATGGGGGTGTCTTGATGTTCAGAATAGAATCTGCATGAAGCACATAAATGCCATACTGAGAGAGGCTAATGACTTTTAGAAGCTGGCTGGAAGAATTCATAGAATGTCTTATAATATTATGTCATTGGCACATCTAAGCATATAATGTTCAAGCCACTAGTGCAGGGAGATGCACATAAAATCGCTAAGGGACAGGAAGGGTGCTAATGGCTAAATGGTGTTACTGTATTTAAATAGAAACCAAGAATAAATCTAGAAGTACTCATAGGGTTTTCGTATAATGGCAGCCATAGACAGGTTGATGACATGAGAATCAAAATGTAACATGTAATAAGCATGTTGGCACAAGAAGGTAAGAGAGCAACTAGAAGACCTCTGTAAAGGACTACAATTATTGTATGCAAGCTCTGATTACAGTTTAGGTATGTGACACAGTGCGTTCAGGTTGCTTGTTGAGTGAACGGATCTATGATGTTACAACGCGTTATTTTACAACGCAGACCGTTACATCGCAATTTTTACAACGCAGGATCCATTACAACGCATGGCATTACAACGCATGGCATTACATCGCAGATGCTATTACAACGCATGGCATTACATCGTAAGTATAGGTAAGTATACCTTTTTAAAAAAAATGTAATTATTTTAATTTAATTAAATTATTTTAATTAAAATACTTTTTAAAATAGTAATTATTTTTATTTAATAATTTTAAATCTATTTATTTAAATTAATTTTAATAAAAAATGTAATTAATTTTATTTAATTAATATAATTAAATTAATTTAATTTAAATATTTTTTTGATTGTAATTAAAATAAATTATTTAAAATAATGTATTTAATTTAATTATTTTAATTAAGAAATGTAATTAATATAATATAATTAATTTTATTTAACTTAAAAACACCCCTGTACCCCAAAACCCAAACCCTACCCTGAAACCTAAAAACACCCCTGTACCCCAAAACCCAAACCCTACCCTGAAACCTAAAAACACCCCTGTACCCCAAAACCCAAACCCTGCCCTGAAACCTAAAAACACCCCTGTACCCCAAAAACCAAACCCTACCCTGAAACCTAAAAACACCCCTGTACCCCAAAACCCAAACCCTACCCTGAAACCTAAAAACACCCCTGTACCCCAAAACCCAAACCCTACCCTGAAACCTAAAAACACCCCTGTACCCCAAAACCCAAACCCTACCCTGAAACCTAAAAACACCCCTGTACCCCAAAACCCAAACCTGAAACCTAAAAACACCCCTGTACCCCAAAACCCAAACCCTGCCCTAAAACCTCAGTACACCTATACATATACTCCTATACTCATATTTATTTAAAAAATTACTTAAATTAATAAATTTAATTTATAATATTTAAAAACATAAATATATATTTTTATTTATTTTTATTTATAATTAATATTAATTAAATCATTTATATAATATTAAATAAAATTAAAATAAATTATATACTTACCAATACTTACGATGTAATGGTATGCGTTGTAATAGCATCTGCGATGTAATGCCATGCGTTGTAATGCCATGCGTTGTAATGGATCCTGCGTTGTAATAGCTGCGTTGTAACAGCATTACGACGTAAAAGTTGCGTTGTAAGTGATACACACCGAGTGAACATGTGCCCGGGCTATGATAGACAGGAGAATGTGCCAGAAAGTTTTGCCCATGCTCAAACCACTGGGATCCTTCACAGGACTTTGATCGATTTGCAGACAAAGCAACCAGAGGGTAACTGAAGGACGCTTTCATGTCCCAGCCTGGCTTGCTGTGTTGATAAGGTGTGTATCTCTGCCCTGAATGAGGTCGCCTGGGTTCCTATTCCTTTGAGTTTTACTTTCTACAACCAGACCTCGTCTCGGTGTGCCCTATGATCGGCTTCTTTTTTTGCAAGGCTTTCCTATATCTAGATAAGCTTTGGGCATGTGTGAGTAAGTGTGAAGAAACTGCCATGGGGTTACCCTCACCAACTCCTCCAGATGGTCTTATCAATAAAAGTGTACCCCGGGGGAAGTGAAGGTTGCAGACCAGTCTTCCCCCGGGACTATTCGCGCAAGGCCGGAAGGACAAGGTGGGGGGAGGGTTTAGAGGAATGGGGAAGGGGCGGGAGTTTAAGATTGTACATAAGGTGTCAGGAGAGGAGGATCTGGCCTCTTCCTGACACCTTAGAGCAAAAGTTTGTCAGTAAAGGTTAGTTGGGTCGGAGGGGCAGTTTATTGGGGGCATGGGGCGTTATAAGGGTCCATGATGATGGGATCGTGTGTACCCCGCTGTAGTGTTGGGGCCCTAGGCCCACATGGTGGAAGGAATGAGACACAGGACACCAGTTAGGGGATCGTAGATCTGGCCACGAGCACGTGCGCTCGGGTTCTTTTATTAGCAGCATCACCTGACCCAGTGACGTCTGTGGTGGGTGGGTGTACAGTGTATGGTTACACTGAAAACAACTAGACTGTGTCCTGGCAGGACACTACATTCCTCCCAAACTTTAATGAAAAAGCGAATGTCCAACCTGCAAGAAAACAGAACAATAACATTTGATAGCCCCAACAGAGCTTCTTCAGGCGATCAGCTGGGAGAATGTTGAAAGTTCCAGGATTACAAAGTCAGTCAGATGAGCTTCACCTCGGCGGTGTACTTCAGATCATCCTTGTCTTGCTGTGTTGACGCTTATATGCAGTGTTCATCACTTGGAGCATTGGGAGCAGAATGGGTGTGACCGTTGAGGGGTCTCGCAGGTGTTCCTAGTCCAGTGGATGACAACGCTTGTTGGTTGTAGGAGACGACTATGGCACGAGAGGTCTTTCTTTGGATTTGCTGATCTTGATGCCTTCACATCTCTGTCCAGCCAAGTAACTTCCGACTTGCCTTTCTTGCCAGACTCCTCTCTCACTGGGGCCTCGAAGACTGGTCTCTCCTGCTTGGATTCTTCTCTCACTAGAGACGCTGGGAGGACCCTCTTGCCGGACACGATGGGACCGGGTGGGCCGTGCGGGCTTCGCATGAGCCGCGCAAAGGCGTCGCTGCCGAACTGCCAACGGACTCACCGCCAAGTCTCTCATGATGTCCTCAGGGGTGTTGATGTCATCCGCCAGGATGGTCTTGCCGTTAGGACATGGGTTCAGTGTCTTCAACAGACCGTTTCTCGGTGCCAGGTGTTTACCTGGGGCCTTCATGCTTCCTGTTGCCTGTCGTGGAGCTGCCGCTGCTGCACCTCTCCCATCCGGATTCCTCTCTCACAGGACATGCGGCCGAGGCCCTTGTCCCCTGGACTGCCACATGATCGCGTGGGCTGTGCGGGTCGCTGCGGAACTTCGGACATGGCCACAGTCGAGTCTTGTGTAGTCCACAAGGGTGGATTGTCTAGTGCTCGGGTATGCTCTGCTTCGGCAAGCTTCAGGTTCACGGGGCACCCATGCAGTTCTTCAGTGGTTGGTCTCCTCGAATGCAGGTTGTAGGGATTACTGGGATCCCCACGGATGTTGCGATGTTCCTTGGCCAGCCCCGATGTTCCTGTGTGCTGACTGTTACGATGCTCCTTGGACAGCACCGATGTTCCTGTGTGCTGTGGTTCTCTCTCCTCCTCTGTGGAGTGATGTGGTGTTACTCCATTCTTCTTCGTCGTTCACTTCCTCGATGCAGTCAGGCCTTCTTTCTTGCTTGCTCATGCTAACCAGGCTTCTCCATGTAGCGGGCCCTCTACATGTCGTTCCCTTGGTCTTGTCCATGTGGTAGGACACTGTCTTCACTTGGCTTGGTGATTAGACCTGTCGTCATATCTTCCTGTCCCTTCTTCCTTTTCCTTTATGGCGTCGCGCCCTTCCTTTCCATGTTCCTTCTTGCTGCGTGGTCTGGTCCTCTTGCTGTCGTTGGCCTTCCCGACCAGTCTTCCCCAGGCGGCGTGCACTCCACCTGTTTCGTTCTGGTTTGGGCATAGCTCTCCGGCATGGTGTTCTTCTCTTCTCTGACGGGACCAGTTGTCGCGATCTGGTGTTCTTCTCTTCTCTGACGGGACCAGTTGTCGCGATCTTCTCTGTTGTTGCTTTTCTTTCCTTGGTGACCAGACTGGGTGGTCGGTTTTCATCTTGGGCATGAGTTGTCATGCTGTGCTATTTTCTTTGTGGTCGCTATTCACCGTCACGGTGTTTTGGCGTTGGCGCGCTTTGTCTGCGCGGAGGAGGGTTGCGTCACCGCTCCTGGTGCATGCCGCCATGCGTGCTGATGAGGGCGTTCTGGTTGCTGTGAGACATCGCTGTCTCCCTTGGGGACTTTTGTACTCTGTCCCGTGGCGCTGGCGTGTCGCTGTGCAGCGTCACTCTGGCGCTCCTGATCCTTGGCGCTCTTGGCACGTTCCGGCGCAGTGCTGCGCAGTCCTGTCGTGCGGGTGTGGAGTTCTTGGACTCCTGTCGCGTTCTTGTGCTTTGTGGTACGGTTCTGTGCTTCTGGCGCGTTCCAGCGCGGTCTCCCTTTTGTCCTCAGGAGGTTGCGTATTGACGTGGAGTCGTTTGAGCGTGGCAGTGTTGCTGCACACGGTTTGCTCAGTTTCTCATTGTGTCGTTGCGGGCGTGCACTGGTGCTGTCTGGTGCGTGGAGTTCTTGGATGCCTGTTGCGAGTCGCTGGGTACTTGCTGCTTTGGCTGTTGTCAGGGACTTGCTGCTTTGGACCGTTGGCAGGAGTGGTTGATGCTGCGGTGAACACCTGTGGCCACAAGGCGTCGCTGCTCTCTCCGTCGTTTGATCTTGGCACTCGTTTTCCCTGGACGTTCTTCCAGTGCTTGGCAGTCGTTTCCTCCAGACGTTCTGTCAGTGCTTGGATGCTTAGTGAGGCGTTCGTGCCTCTTTCCCACGACGCGCTGGAAGTGACATCTGCAGACTCCTTGCTGGTGTGTGTGGGTGTCTTTTGCGCTGTTGCGCACTTGCTTGCTGCGTGAGATTGGATGCTTTCCTTGGGGCGTTACTCAGTCTGTTGCCCCTTACTGCTGCTGATTTATCTTGTGTTGTGCAATGCTTGTTAATTTCTCCTGGTGGCAGGTGCGCTTTTCCTTTTGGCCACTGGGTGGCAGTAATGCTGGATTGATCGGTTAGCAGTCCACCTCTTTGTGTGCTTTTGTGGAGCTTTCCTTGGAGTTCTTAAATGGAGCTGTGCTGCCAGTGCTGGGCTCCGTGGGTGCAGGTGGTGCTGCAGGCACTCACTGCCATGCTGAAGGGCAGTGGACGACCCAAAGGAGGTGCAGGCTTCGTGGGTGGCAGGTAGGTCCTTTATTATTTTGCAGGGCTTTGTGAGGGTGAGGAGGAGGAGGAGAAAACGCTCGTTCCTTTCGTGCCCCTCGCAGCTGGCCTCAGTTATCACGGGCTGCGCAGGAGTGGTTCTGGCGCCGCAGGTCACTGTCTCTCCCTCCCTCCGCCGCCGCAGTTTACTTCCTTCCCCTAGGGCGGGGGAGGGTCGCGCTACTCTCGAGGCTGCCTGCCTTCCTTCGGGACACACTTGCTGTCCCTCCCTGGGGCGGGTGAGACGCACGGTAGTCTCTCCCGGCAAAGCGCCCGGCAGCTCTTTCATACGCTGCGGGCGTTTCACTTCCAAGTCTCTTCCGACGCTTGTAGCGGGCCGCGGGTGGGCTCCGCTGGTGCTGCTGAGTCTTCCTTTTGGGGGGGGCGCTACCGGCGGGTCACGGGTGGGCTCCGCTGGCCCGGATCACGTTGCGAGGGGGGGTCGGGAGGCGGGTAGCTACTCCGCTCCCTCCCCCTTGTTGTTTTCCTCGATGCCAGGTCCGGTCGCTCCTTCTCACGCCGCCTCCATTCTCTGTGCCCCGCCGCTTCCACTCACACACGCGGCGGGGGCAGGGGACAACTCGGGCAGGCCGCGGGTGAGCTCCGCTGGTCCTGCTTATGTCTGGGCCTTAAAGTTCATGGCTATAGCGGGTGGGCTCCGCTTTGGTGCACAGTCTTCTGGGGGAGTCACCTCCCGCTCCCGGCTCACCTTCGGACGACGGGCCAGGTCCTGGGCTGCGGTCGTGGCGGTTGGGCTCCGTCCGGCCGGTGCACCTCTCCGGTGGGGTCTCTGCCTCGCGGCCGTCTCAGGTGGGCACTGGGCGGTCCGCTCTTCCCTGGAGGTGCTTGTTGGTGGCGGCCGACGCAGGTGGGCTCCGGTCGGCTCGTCCGTCAAGGCTGGTGCGGTGGGCCTCACGGTCGCAGCAGGCTGTGGGGCTCCGACGTGCCCAGCGGCTTCTCGGCGCGCTGCGCCGTGCTGCAGGGGATGCCCTCCAGGCGGGCAGCTCTCTTCCCCTTTTTCTGCGGGTAGTGGCACGCATGGGCTGCACTACCGACCTCGTCGCCAATGTAGTGTTGGGGCCCTAGGCCCACATGGTGGAAGGAATGAGACACAGGACACCAGTTAGGGGATCGTAGATCTGGCCACGAGCACGTGCGCTCGGGTTCTTTTATTAGCAGCGTCACCTGACCCAGTGACGTCTGTGGTGGGTGGGTGTACAGTGTATGGTTACACTGAAAACAACTAGACTGTGTCCTGGCAGGACACTACACCCGCTGATCTGGGGGGCAGAAAAAGTGGCGTGGGAACAAGCTGTGCAGTTAACTTCAGGCCGGTCAGTTTCCTGGCAGGGGGTCTGAGTCCGCAGGCACCTGGTGGGCTGTGGCAGTGCCCTGCTTGGCGATATAGGTCCAGGATAGGGGGGGCTTTGTTCTAGCCTAGGAATTGTTTCCCTAGTTCAGCCTTGCTGTGGATATGGGTGGGATTTCCTCCCACTTACGTGGGGCAGACCCCGAGGGGGAGACGCCCGAGCCGTGTACGTCGCTCCAACACATGAGGCATCCCGCATACCGGTCAGTGCAGGCTGCGGGTGCGCGCGTGGCAGTGGGATGGCATAATGCGGCAAGGTTTTCAGGACCCCCCCCTCCTCTTACCTCACTTGGGTCCAAATGCTGGTCGGCCCTTCAGAGGGTCCGCTTCGCGGCAGCCAGCCTCTCCAGCCCGGCCGCATCTCTCGCGGTTTGTTGGCCCCCGATGGCGTAGTGACGAGGCAAGTATTTGGGATGTACAAGGTCCTCCCAGCATGTAGCCAGCCGCCAGTGCGCGGCACGCCACCCTATATTGGGGTTTTTCTGTGTGGTGGGGTGCTCTGTGGTCAGCTAGCCCCCAGTTGTTAGAGAGGCAGGTATTTTATGTGCCTGCACAGTGCGGGCCCTGGCATACAGCTCCGCTGCGTGGGGGGCCTGTGGGCTCCCACTCCATATTGAGCCTTGGCGGGGGCATGCAGCGTTTTTCCATCCCAAGGTTGTGCGGCACACCTGGCCCAGACAGGCTGGGTTTGTTGGGAGGGGGGGCTATTTGGGAAGGGTGACCAGGCATCCCGGATTTTCCGGGACGGTCCCTGTTTTCACCTGCTGTCCGGGCAACTTTCAAGAAATTTAGCTCCTGCCCCGGTTTTTAGAGAGGGGTGACTGTGGACTGTGGGAGGTGCTTTTTATGTTTGCAGAGCAGGGTATAATTAGCAGTTGTTTGTAGAAAGCAAACTAATTAACGGACAAACTTCTGTGTTTAAATATTGCATTTTATTTATGTTCTAACTGCCTGTTCTGTAAATCTCTGTTGAGGAGCGCTGTCATTCTTTGCGCTTGCTTGGAAGAAATCTGTAGTCTTTCTTTTATTATCGTGAAATGGCCCGGTTTTTGGCTTTAAAATTCTGGTAACCCTATATTTGGGGCTGACTATGCTTGGGAGGGCGGAGCTGGGCCAGGTTCTGGGAATTTTCCTGCGGAGGTAGAGGGCCTTCTATGAAGGGCCTGCAGCAGGCAGCAGGAGCCCTCCAACCCCACGGCCAGCTCGGCACCGTGGGGGTTGGGGGTGAGGGGACCAAGGCTGGTGCATGGCCCCCTGGGTAGGGGTGAGGACTGCCAGCACAGCATGGGGGGAACCAGGACCGGCGACTGATACCGGCAGAACGGGGCATTGCCAGTGGAGAGCATGACGGCCCCGGGGCGCTGGCCAGAAGCAGTAGAGGGGTCCGCGCCAGCCATCCCTTCAACAAGGGATCGCGCAGCGCATTCTACGACCTGATTGATAAAGTGGTGTCAGCCGGTTGTATGGTGAGAAGATACTGAACGGGGTGTGTGGCATGGTGTGATGGGATGGAATTGTTGGTTGATCGATGCATGGACGAAAATGGCTGAATGGGGTTTTTCGGGTATTGTGGGCGATTGGAGGTAACCAGACTGTTTTAGTTTTCCAGGAGGCGTGTCTGGCCTCGGACAGAATGGTGGGCAGGAAGCAGATGGGCGCAGCAGCACTGGTCAGGATGTGGAGGTCCCGGACGCACTCTCTGGTAACCCTCTAAGGCAACGGGCATGGGTCAAAGGGAGCATGGGTATGAAGGGACCTCATCCTGGGGTGTGTAAGGGATTTGGTACGGAGGCAGGTGCAGTGGCGGCATGCTGTGGGGGAACTGGGAGCCTGGCAAATCGGTGGGGATGGGTCCAGATGGACAATGGGGGACCACACGCAATGAGGGGCAACCAATGGGCCAGAACATGCGCTCAGCTGGGCCGAACAAGAGTGTCGCATGGGGCAGGGGTGCAAGTTGACATGAAAGCGGATATCTGTCTCCACTGTTGGGCAATTGCCCTGTGGATACGCCACAGTATACAGCTGACGCTAGGGGCGTCAACTCATAACTCAGCCTGTCTGACGAATTGAGTAAATATGAGCGACATCATGGGTTTTCCGTGGGTGAGGTAATCATGAGTGAGAGGTCAAATGGTCGACGGGGGATGGCTGGGGGGGTAGTTCAGGACAAGAGGCATTGCACATTTCGTTAGAGGCCGTGGGGCTCATGGCGCCCGACGTATACAGGCAGGAAGCCGTTGCTACAACCCGGAACTGTGAGGGTCCTAGATGTGGGTTGGGGGTGGCAACGGGTTCATGAGGGGTGAGAGAGGCAGTGATCGGCAATCGGGTGACTACGACGAGGGATGGCGGTTTCGGGGGAACGAGGCAATGTCAGGTGTGGATGGTCTGGTTGATCAGCCACCGTACTGGTGTACTTAGTCAGGTTTATTTGACACGGGAGAAAGGACTTGCCTGGGGCGGGGCAGGCATTGGGGACTCTTTGATGGATGAGTTGTTTGCGCTCTTGGTGGGGGAACAATTGCGATTCAGCACAGGACGCTGAGGATGCATAAAGATCTATGCAAGGATTTCGGGACTATATCGCACGTGACGGGGAGTAAGTCATAAGGGGGTAGAAACAGTCAGATAAGATAACCACCATCCTGGAGGGCCAAAGTGAGAGGGGAGTTCATAGGGAGGCCGAAGTCGAAGTTGGTTGACTTGGTCGGTAGCATATGGTGTGCGAAGCAGATTTTTCCGGTCATTGGTGAAGCAGGAGAATGAGGCATTGCGTCTTAGGTCAATGGGAAGTGCGCTCCGCATCCTGGGGAGCAGTACCATAGGAGGATCAGCATTGGGTCGGGCTTTTGTGTCAGTTTCGGGGAATGAGTGGAAGGGGGCTAGTGCTCTCAGGAAATTTCTGGATTTTCCGGTTTGTACCAGTTTCTGGTTGGTTAGTTTGGGGGGGGGGGGTTGACCGGGGAGACCAGGTTTGGGGTGGGACATTGAGACAGAGTGCACAGTGGCCTGGAATGTGGCAAAGGAGGATGTTTGTTTGTCAGAGGCAACGTGGGTGTAATCAATGGAATCCTGTACAGCGGGCGATGGGCGAAGACAGTTCGAGGATGTTGGGGTGGGGGCTGCACAAGGTGTGAGTTGTTGAAGGCGCAGGGATAGTGGTAATTTTTGGGAGGTCAGGTAGTATTGGGGTGTTTTGGGGAATGAACCCTGGTTACGGGACGCATTGGTTCCGGCAAATCATAGGCCACGGGCAGTGAGCTGGGCTGAAAGGGTTGTTTAGTGGACCTGGTGTTGGGAGGTGGTCCATGGGCACGGGTTTATTTTGGCAGGGCAGACCAGGGACGGCACAGTTGAAGCCTTTGTGAGGAGGGGGTTGGTGCCTGGGGTCAGGGGTGAGTTGAGGGTGGTTGAGTTGTTTCGTTTGGGCGCAGCGGATGGGTGCATTGGAGCATGGGGTCATAGTGAGCAGGGTCGCAAGGAGAGGACTGAGGGAATGGGGGCATACTTCTTGCAGCACTAATCATTATTTTTTCTACTACAGGGAATGGGTGTAGAGCGGGTTCCAGGACGGTCACCTGGATGGGCGGCCAGTTACCCGGGCATTGGTTGGCACATGAGGAGAACTAACAGGTGTACAGACATCACCGGGTGGGGCACACATTCATCGGGCTGTGAAATGATGGGGGAAGTAGTTGAATAAAACTGGAGGGGGAAGTTGTGGTCAGTATAGCTGATGCTGTGTCACAAGAAACACAGAGTTGCCATGATATGAGGATACATGTGGGAGAAAAGAGTATGCTGGGAGATGTGTGGTTTTGGCTCTGCACTATTGGGACATTGAGGGGGATCTGGTTCGAACAAGACATTGCCTCGATAGGAGGATACATGCGGGAGAAGAGAGTATTCTGGGATATGCTGGTTTGGCTCTGCACTATTAGGACATTGAAGGGGATTTGGTTCGACCAAGAAGATGCCACAATATGGGGGTACATGCGGGGGAAATGAGTATTCTGGGATATGTCTGGTTTGGCTCTACACTATTGGGACATGGAAGGGGATTTGGTTCATTGAAATTGAATGTGGGGGCACTTATGGTCATGGGAATGACTGGTACCTTGCGGACGTAGGGAGAGGGGTGCTATCAAACTGACTTGCCAGGTAATGGCCCGCTGGTTATGAGACTGTTTCAAGTTGAAACAGGTGGTATTGTTCATAAAGGGTATGCCTCTTACGGACAAGGGTTGGCCCGGATGTTCTTTAGTTACAAGAGTGCTGTATGGGCATCCTTTCCCGACCTGCCATGGACTGCTGATTCTTGTTTGTGATAATGTATTTATGTCTGTTAGCAGTATCAACTGTGTAGTGTGAGCTCAAATGGAACATCTATAAATCAGGGGTGGCTGCTAACTATGGGGAGTGGTGAGGCAGAAAAAAGGTGGTGGGTTGCACGCATGTGGTGCAAAAATACATTAAATTGCCAACCAGTATTACATTATTGTTTTAAAGATAAAATGTTTAACTTTTAAACAGTAATGTAATGCATGTAGGCAATTTAGTGCACATTACCACCAACACATGAAATACAATAAAATGGAAATAAAAGCCACTTACCTTGCTGCACGTCCTCACTCTGGTCCCAGTGTCCATCTCTCTTCCAGCACGGGTTCCTTTTTTCTTCCTTTCTTCTTCTTTTGTATTTTCTTTTTCTCTTTTCTTTTTTTCCTTCTCTCTTTCACTCTTTTTCTCTGCTTATCTTACCTTTTTTTCTCTATCACCTCTAAGGCTGGTGGCATGGAACAGCACTTTCAGTCTAGACCACCTCTGTGGGGACCACATAGTAAATATATAGATATAGATCCGATCTATCAAAATGATGGAAATTATCACTTGGACTACAGTTTAGAGCACATGCAAGGCATTTGCACTAAAAGGATTAAATCACATCTTAATAAATTATGACCACAAATTCAGTTTACATAGAGAACTTTCTAATATTCGCATGTAAACAATTAATCTTTCATTATTTATCCACAGAGGACCCCTGTCCACTCACTTGAAAGTATTTTACAATGAGTGGTCCTGATGAAGGAGGTAGCAATATACAACCACCAAAATGTATGTTGACCAGATTATGGGAAGCTCCTTAAAGACAACACAACAATGGAAAACTTTGAGACTTAGTCAGTTCACTTGACCGTCGTTAGTGTAAGTCATACAAATGGATAGAAGTTTCCCCAAGAATTTTTGTCTGTGAGTGAGTTAGCTGATTGTGAGAGAGCGGTTTGGTTGATAAGATTGACTGTTTGATGGTTTGCTTTGGGGCCACATTTATTAATTAATTGTGATGAGTAGCTGGGTGGTGGACCCGTCTCATCGGACTTGCTGCAGGATCAGTTACCTGCTTACCTTTCTCCCTGTCCACTCCTCTATTTGCAGACCCCATCTTTTGGACCGGATCAGTACTGTCCCTTTAAGACTCCACTGCCTTCAGCTACACCTCTACCGATCATGTGAGGTGGTCAGCTGACTCGCTCCCCTAAAAGCGGAAGAGGAGACACGTCCTGGACGTTCTCATGGAGGTTCACCAGGAAGGAAGCCGGAGCTGTCGGGAGAAGAACGGAACGTCGAGACCTTCTTAATTGGTCCTGGACAAGGGAAGCTGAGGATCTTCGCGGATGAGGATATCCCGGAATTCGGACGAAGAGAGACGCTGACCTCTGAAGACGAAAGAAGAGAGCCGGACCTTCTCAGGCAACGCGTGAAAGGTGGCCACGGCCAAGGAGGGTCGCGGGGAAGGGAAAGCGGGGTGGTGATTGGAGGGCTAAGCGGCAAAAAGTACCGTCTGCCTACACTAAGATAAATAGCGGTAGTCACGACGCACGTTAAGCATTACAAAGCACGAACCACTGGGTGCGGTCAGGTGCACCCTCCTTTACTCCCTTTTCCCTGATCACTGCTTAAAGAGCAGAAAAAAGCCCTTATCACTGCTTAAAGAGCAGAAAAAACCCCTTACCAAGACTTTTCTTTCTGTTCTTTTCTTTATGTTCGGTGCGGCTGTACGGCAAGACCAAGTCTTCCCACACTGAGAAAGTCAAACGCCTGAAGAGGATCCTTGCTCTCTGAAGTAAGAGAGTGAAGAATATGTACCACCCCGGGTCTTTGAGTTTTGTTCTTGAGAAAATCCCTTAAGTGTGCATAGAAAATAAAGCAGTATTGGGACTCTCTATCCTGGTCTCTCGTCTCCTTCTCTGCCACTTCACATTAATAGAATGTGTTCACATGTCTCTCCGTCTATTTTACTTGTAAATAATATTTTTTGTTTATGCTAACAATGAAATGTTTTTATGAACTTGATTGTATTTACATACATTGAAACTTGAAAATAGAATTGTACTTGTGTACACTGATTGAGATCTTGAATAAAAAAAAAAAACAGTTTTTCTATAAAGAAAATAAAATGAGATAATGATGAATATGCATAAAATGAAAACAAAAAGTAATACAAATGTATGATTTCTGGATAACTTTGAATGGGAAGACTCATTTTTGTGTAACAGCCCGGGTGTTGAGCCTCTAGTAGGCCACTAGTAAAAGGATATAGGTCTGACAGGAGCACCTGTTTGAGTATTGTTGCTCTCATGCTGTTAACCAGCATGAGAGAAGTGCCAGGATTGGCTAAGGCTAGTCCTAAGAGCACTGGAGTCCTGTTCTTGCTCTCAACCCTGCTGCCTGAGACAGCTGGGTTGAGAGGTTTAAAGTGTGCATGTCTGGCAGGCTGTCAAATGACAAAGAGACGTGCGCACTTTAATCTTAAGTGCCAAGCCCACCACTCCTCCCTGCTGCTGCCTCTCAGCAGCTACTCTGCCCCACCTTGATACTCAGCTCAGGATGTGGGTTATTGAAAAATAAAATAGCAATTAATTACCATTTTTTTGCCCCTGGGGCATGGGGACATTTTAATTAGCGGAGCGACACTCCTCTCCTAACGAGGTAGCCTCACCTGCTATATATGTTCATGTAATACAAGGAAGCCTGCAATCCTTGTATAAAACTCATTTTACACAGTATAGTTGTATGAGAAATCGCTGAATTATGAATGTTTTTTAAACAAGTAGGGGCAATTTAGGGTTTTTCTAGAAATTCAAATTCATTAGCTAACACACGGTGGACCATAAGATCTTGGTGGACCCTGTCGGACGTGCAGGCTTTCAGGGCAAAGCCCTGAGATGGGTCACCTCCTTTTTGGAAGACCGCACACAGGCCGTTCGCCTGGCTAACTTTACAGCGTCTGGGTTGAACACCACATGTGGGGTTCCCCAGGGTTCCTCTTTGTCCCCACATCTGTTCAATCTCTATCTGCTCCCCCTGATCAAAGCTTTAAAACAGAGGAAAGTAACAACATTTAACTATGCAGATGATCTGCAGCTTTCCTTCACCATAGATAATTCCATCGAATCTGTTACCAACTTTCAGGATACTATGGTGTTCATCCGCCATTGGATGGATTATAACCATCTGAAGCTGAACCCCGGAAAGACGGAGGTACTGCTGATAGGAGATAGTCGTATCTCCTGGGGCCCTCACTACTGGCCGGCAGAATTAGGGCCCTTCCCCAAACCCTCCTCTTCCGTAAAAAGTCTGGGGGTGACTATTGATAGAGATCTGTCTCTAAACACCCAAGTGGGCACAGTAGTTTCTAAATGTTTCTTTCAATTGCGAAAGATCCAGAAGATACATCATTTGCTCACCCAGGCAGCACTGATACAAGTTGTGATTGGCCTAGTTCTGTCCCACCTAGATTATGCAAATTCAATCTATCTAGGCCTTCCCTCTTATCAGATCAAGAGGCTCCAGCTTGTACTGAACCAGGCGGCACGACTGATTGCGGCCAGTTGTTCTACGGACCGAGCGACACGCCGGAGTGCGGATCTAGGTGCTTAGTAGTAAATTCCCCGCGCTACAAAGACACTGACCTGACAGTGCAGATCCCACTAGAACAGACTGTGTGGACTGACATTAAAGTATTGAGGGGCGGACTCCTTTGCAGGATACCTACCGGCTCCTGACAGTGGCCCCCCCAGGTTGTATACCACACACTTTCTAGCCCCAGTGGGCTGAATACGAGTTTATGAGCACGACTAAGGTCCTGAAGAATTGCCGATAGGGCATGAAACATGTCGACCTGACCCAAGGCGAGGGTGGAATGAGACCAACTACAATGGTTATCGAGTCCCGGTACCCCTCCCTTCACTTCTTTTTAACAAGGTAGTGAGCTACACGAATAAAGGTGTCTTAGTAGACTACACTAACCTTTTTTAATACACTCACACCCCCTCACGCTCACCACTCCTTCACTAAGGCCCCTCACACACACTCGATCATCGGCCAGGAACAAAAGATCTCCACAAGAGTGTAGCACTTTGTGCTACCCGTCAGGCATTGCAGCGCCGGCCTGACGACGGAGCAGGAAGCCGATGATGAGACGAGACAACCTTCTGGCAAAATGACAGCTGTCATGAAGCCATTAAGTTGTGTGAGGCATCCCTAGTTCCGCCAAGGGACTACTCTTCCCTGACGCCTTTATACACCCTCACTCTAGAGAGAGAGAGAGAGATCCTCCAGTGACACTAACACTCAGGGGAACTTTGTGCATTTCTTTGTTACGGCACGACTGATTTACCAGCAGCCCAAGTGGCAATCGGTCAGACCCCTGATAAAAAAGCTACACTGGCTCCCACTGTTCCAACGGGCCACCTTCAAAACTGCTTGTCTCACATTTAAGTCCCTAAATTGTTATAGTCCTATTTTCATCAATAACTTGATCTTGAGATACATTCCGACCCGTGATCTCCGTTCCAAACACCAAAATCTGTTGGTGAGCGCAAAGTTCAAGCGGAAGCGGCATGGCGGGTGTCGCTTTGGGCATCTGGCGCCCCAACTCTGGAACTCACTCCCATGGGAGATCCGTTCCTGTCCCGATCTGCTTCAATTCAGAAAGCAGCTCAAGACATGGCTGTTCATACAGGCACATGAGTAAACCAGCCCCTACTGCAGTCAACTCAGAACAGCTCAGAACAGCGCCATGAAACCTTGGTCGAAGTGCGCTTTACAAATAGGTTATAACATAACATAACACAGAGACATTTATAGCAGTATCTTAATTTACTCCTCTGTTGGTGCTAACTACAAGACAGCTTGGGTTTTATTAGCACTTGTGTTAAAAGGTAATTCCATTAGATCGATTATCCTAATAATTTTTTGATATTCCCTCTAAATACAGCGATGTCATAATTCCTAAATGATCCACTGCACTGCTTAAGAAGCAACATATCTAGAGCTGGTTACTTTAAAAAAAAGATACTGCATGATTTTTCAAAAGTCTTGAATCGACCTTTGCACTGACCTAATACAGCTAAGGGCATTATTATGATGTCGGGCGGATGGACACCGTTGCGGAAAGGAACCACCTGACCTAAGGTAGGTGTTTCCGATCACACAATTACAATAAGACCACCCATATGGTGGTCACAAACATCAATTTCACAATGGAAGCTTGTGGGGCAGGCGTAAATGGGCCATAGCACAAGCTTTTATTGAAAATGTATGTTTTAAAAGATTTTTGCATGGTGTGGCAGGCAACTTACAGTGCTTGTCACATGATGCAGGGATGTTTAGGGGGGTACTATAGATGTCCCAGGCCCAAATGTGAAGGGCCAGGGAGATCGGGCCCCCAATGTCGCTTTCTGACAGCCTTTCCATGTCAGAAAGGCTGACATGGAACCAACATCATAATCCCCACTGCGGATCCACCGTCATTAAGGCATTATGTAGGCTTTCTGATGGACCAACGGCCTCCTTGAATCCGTCGGAAGCATGACTGAATCCCCCTGCCATTTTTACTACGACCGCTGTCATCCTAATACGGCGGTTAGACTTTAAACCTAGCATGTCGGGAGGAAAGCTGTTCGACCACTGGTCAGAGGCTTTCCGCCTGACATCGTAAGAAGGCCCTAAGTGTTGTTTGTGCAATAGGTAGTTGGCAGTTGCGCGCGGTGACACTTAACAGTGGAGGGCGTCAGAGAGCATCATGCATTTTAACTCAATGACAGGCACTGTTATAAACCAGCAATGCCTTTAGTCTGAATGCCAAAGATGTCAATCATTCCTCATTAACAGAAAGGGCCATGACTTAGAGCACTGGAGTTGAGGATGAACGCAATGCGAGTTTCTCACTGTGCCTGTCAGTGGGTCAAAAAAGAAAGAATAGGAGATAAAATATTAATAGGCCTGGGCATGAAATTCTGCTCTGCTTCCGTAGTTTGCTGAGTTTTTTCCACAACATTAAGTTGGTGAGCGAGTAAAATCTTAATCCAGACCACCTCCCAGTGAAATTTCTCAATGTGGGCAGTCAAGGATGGTCGGTAGCCCTCGCGTTGAGAAACCTTCAGTTTGTGTTGAGGTATTAGAACATATACTCAAGCAACAGAAACAATCAGCACCCTCTTGCGCTGCATGTGGTGCAGTTTGCGTTGATTTTACAGAGCATGACAAATGCCTGGTGCTAAAAATCAGCGCGAACGGCACAACGTAATGCACTCCACTGCTTGTTGTACTCCACATAGCTCGGTAGAGGTTTTTGGTCCCTTTGCAGAGTTTCTCATAGCGGAACTCCATGAACTCTGCCCAGGCCTAATATTTAGTTATCCACTCTTCCTTGTCCTCAGTATTTGCTTCTGGACAGCAGTCCGAGCGCTAGTCCTCCTGGAGCCTCAGTCAAACCCACTCTACCAATACAGAAGCTGCTTTCATGCTGCTGATTACATTAAGCAGCTTAAGAGAATCGCCAGGATTGGCTCCCTAAGGCACTTGGGACCTGGGCCTGCTCTTCACCCAGCTGTTTAAGACTGCTATTGTTGGAGAGGTTTAAAGTGCGAATGTCAGGCTGGCTGTCACAAAACAGCCAGCCAAAGTGACATGCACAATTTAAACTGGAGTCCTCCACCCCTGCTACTACTCAGCAGGAATGGCCTCACACTCAAACACCGCTTGGAGTGAAAGCAGTGAAAAATAAAATGGTAAATAAAATGGTAATAAATTCATTTTATTTGTTCCCTTTATTGCATTGGCAGCAATGCTCCTTTGCCCTAATGGATGGGCCGCCGCTGTTTGTTGGTCAAAATAGTTTAACACAATTGAATGGTAGAGGTGAACATTTGTTTGGAATCAGTGCAGGTTCCCAGCTTCCATCCAGTGTATGCCATCTTCTCTCAGATGGCTCAATCAAAGCATACTAGAGAACATGCATCTGAGAAAGAGACAGCATTAAATAAGCCTTACCAGAGGCCATGTTGTACATAAGGTGCACTTACATATTTGCACCACCGTGCACCTTTCAAAAGATGAGCTGGGTGCAAACAGGGACTATGTTCTGTATTACAAAGAATGGGCAGTGCCCAGGGCAGCCTCAACATCACATTGTCCTCGGGCAGCAAATTCAAGTTAAATACGGAGGGGCAGCTTCAAAGTTGCTTCGTGTTTGACATCGCAGGTGGCATGCTGCCTGCAGGGGGATGGTAGGGGGTCCATGACACCCCCTTTCTTCCATCCAGGGGGCTGACTTTAGGAGGTGCATGAAAGTGAGCTGCCTTTTTGTAGTGCACTTTCAGTACACCTCCTAAGGGCATCTTTGCCTCTGTGCTTGCTTCATAATAGGGCACAGGCACAGAGGCAAAGTGATTCACTCAGTTGCATGGGGTCCCACTCCCATACAAATTAGGAATCATCCTCTCATGACAGCGCTGGGGTTACATGTGCACGATCCCTCTCATTACTACAGACAAGGATGCACAAGTGTCTGCATCCCCCTTCTGAAATACCATTGTGCCCGGGGGCGCACAACGCAGGTGCACATGCCCGTTGTGCACCCAGGGTACAATGAATAATATGGTCTCAGCAAGACAGCACCAAAGAAAAGGACTGATCTAGGTATGTATGTATATGCTATTTCTATAGCACAAACCTACACAAAAAGCAGCTGCCCACCGCAGAGGATCAAAGACCAACATAAGTAAATGAGTGATAGGAAAGGTAGCTGGTTGGTGTGCTGTTCATGAATAGTGTTCTTGTACTGATGAGCAAACAAGGACAAGGGAAGGAAGGTAAGGACACACTATGACACAGCACCAGGGGTTTTTTTCTGTGCAAAAAGGAACTCTTTATTAGACACTCTCATTAAGCAAATATTTATGACGATAAAGTAACAAGCATAAGGTCTTGACTTTGAGAGCTATTGACTTTGCCATTACTTTGTAATCATAATGTTCAGTAGCGAAGATGTTTTGCAGTGTGGCTCAAACTAATTTTTTTAAAGTGCTTTGACGCAGCCAGGGCTAATGTGCTTTTTTTTAAGTGCTTTAGTGTTAGAAGCATCATAGCACCTTTTTATTGTTATTATGCGCAGCAACCATGCTACTATACAGCATGGCTACACATTCTTGCCAAAGTTGGTAATGCCCATGCTGTACAGCATAAACAAAAGTCAATGGCAGAGCCAATAGTCTCAATGGTGAGACCTATTGGCTTTGCCAATGCTTGTTAGGTCCCAGCACAAAACCCCTGTGATTCTGATCAAATTAATTAATCACCCCAGGAGGGGTCAAAAAACATATATGACATTTAGCAAATAATCCCATCATATATGAAAAGCAATTGCGCCCATGTCTATGCCATGTCTAAGGGAAAATACATTTGGAAGCAGATAAATTCTGTTGCCACAATCAAAGCAAAACATATCAGTTTTTACAATTAGTAAAAAATTCAAAGTAGAAAAGGTCTTCTTTGAGTTGTAGTGGCATAGCAAGACTTAGCTCCAAATGGCAAGAGGTTCAACAAGGGCAACAGGGAAGAAGAAAAAAATAAAATAAAGTAGTACCAGAATCACAACGCAATCAGCGGAAGGACAGCAATCAAGCTGAAGAGTTCAGTATTTTGTCCTTGCTCCAGCTGGAGGAAGAGGAAGTGAAGTCAGCAGGTGCCAGCCAATTCGAAGGCAGCAACTAAGAGTGACAACAAAGCCAACTAATGTTAAGCAATGGGCTGGCTGCAAGCCCCTTTTTTGTGTGATGCCCCATCTCTCGAAACTAAGATGGCATGCAGCTGATGTGTTATCGCAGTCAAAACCTTAAAATTGAGCTTGTCTCATGCTCACTAAAACAAATTAGAGCCAGACTTACTGACAATTTTACTTTTGAAGAATACAGCTTCCATCTGCCAACTCCTTCAAACTCTACTTATGGAAAAAAGATGATGTGTACAGAATTGGGCGCTTGATGTAATTCTAAATGCTGGCTCCTCTCTGGCATAATTGGGTGTGGACAGTGGAGCACTTTGTTTGGGGGGAGAATGCAGTATTACAGGGAGGGTGTAGTACTACCTGTGATCATAGGAAAGTATTAGAAAAGTAATACCATATATTTTCAACCCATTGTGATTATTGGAGTCAGCCAGCACGGACACACATTTACTCCAAGTAATAAAAATGAAGCATTGCTCCCAGCACCAAATACTTTTTAGAGCAAATGTGAACCATCCCTAGTGCTCAAGTTTCCCAGGCCTATGATTTACATTCTAGGACATATATAATCATGACTTTAGGACAACCAGGCCTATAAGCCCCAAAGGGCAAAGTAAAATTCTGCAGTGAACGATGCACTCACATATGGACCTGGAAAACATGTAGGGCCAGATGTTTGACTGCCAAAATAGCGCCTTGCATTTGCGAGGCACTATTTTGGATGTACAACAGTGTGTAGCACACTGTTAGTGATTCCCAATGAGGTCGCAAATAGAGAGGCTCATGAATACTAATGAGCCTCTCGCAATTTGCGACCCATTGGGAATGGCAGGCCCTCCCAGTTATGGTGGCCTGCTGGGCTCAGCAGATCACCATGTCTGGCAGATCTTCCGGTGGATCCCCACCGAAACCAGATAGACGGTCACCCAGGCCCTCATCACCAGCCGACTGGACTACGGGAACGCCCTCTACGCCGGAACCACAGCCAAACTACAGAAAAGACTCCAGCGCATACAGAACGCTTCTGCACGACTCATCCTGGGCATCCCCGACACAGCCACATCTCTGGCCACCTGAGAGACCTGCACTGGCTCCCCGTCAGCAAGAGGATCACATTCAGGCTCCTCATCCACGCACACAAGGTTCTTCACAACATGGGCCCCGAATACCTCAACAACCGCCTCACATTCTACGCACCCACCCGCCAGCTCCGATCCGCCAGCCTCGGCCTCGCCACCATCCCACGGATTCGCAGAACCAGAGGCAGATCTTTCTCCTACCTGGCGGCCAAGACGTTGAACTCCCTCCCCACCCACCTACGGCTGACCCAGGACCATCTCTCCTTCAGGAAGCAACTCAAGACCTGGCTCTTCGAGCAGTAGCAGCACCCACCCCCTCTTTTTCCCCCAGCGCCTTGAGACCCTAGTCGGTGAGTAGCGAGCTCTATAAATGTTGTTGATTGATTGATTGATTGGCACTGCTTTTAAATAAAGCATTTTTTTTATAAATGCAGCCCGTTTTCCTCAAAGGACAACAGAATGCATTTTTTTTAAAAAGAATTAAACATTTTCATTTTTTTAGGGCAGGCAGTGGTCCCTGGGACCACTGCCTGCCCGTATAAAATATTTTCCCCTGCGTTTGCAAAGGGGATGGGTCCCTTGGGGACCCCTTCCCTTTTGCGATCCCATTACCACTCTCTTGAAGAGGGTTGTAATTTGCGAGTGTTTTGCACCCGCAATTGCGGACACAAAGCATTCTTACATAGGGTTGTGCTCGCTATTAGGAAGGGAACACCCCTTCCTAATAGCGAGTCGCAAAACCCTATTTTGCGAGTCGCAAACAATTGCGACTCACAAAATAGGGTTTGTACATTCCCCATGCTGTGTTTGAATGCGCAAACAGGTTCGCAAACCCGTGTGCGCATGCAAAAATGGTTGTACATCTGGCCCCCTAGACTCTTCACCATGTCATTAGGTTTGAACTACCAGCAATTTAGTGAGTAGGAGGTACACACTAAACTCTGTATGACCCCCATTCCTTCTTCACCTGTTAGTACGAATGTGGGGCAACATTTAATGCAAGGGCTCTTTAATTGATATTTGGAGGGGATCTCAAAATACTGCAGAATAACTAATTGCAGCAATGTGGAAAGGATGCCTGAGGAGTTCTAGCAACTAGGTTGAAATGTTTTATAATTGTTTTTTGCCACTGACTCTAGAGAAATAAATGAAAAGCGCACCACTCTGCACTGTATTCCAATGTTACGACTACTGTTTTGAGAATGATGCACTACCTCTGCCAGGTCTGTAAAACGTTCCTCTGGGAATACCGTGGGCCTTATTTATGAATGCCTGCGTAACTTTTGTGCTGCTGTTGCATCAATTTTAGTGATGCAGCGGCCGCATAAATAATGCATAGGCTGTGGGGTTTTAGGTTTAAACCTATAATAACTGATAAAACCCCACTGAAAGAGCAATAGCCCTCACCAGTGTAAACATATAAACACTGAAAAAACACCTGCACAACCACAAACTAAATTACATTCACAGAAAAGAAAAAGAGAGTTAAAGAGTCATTTTTGTTCTTCCTGAAGGAGCAAATACAATGTAACTTTGTTATACAAGCTAGCAGCAAGAAAGACTGGGTTAACATTATTCTGCTTGAGTTTTGATGTTTAGGGATGCCACTAAAATATTGTTTCTTATTCCGTTTGCTTTTTTCAGTTTTGTGGTCTTTGGTCTAAAGATGCAGTGTTTAGAAGCATGTTTTAGGTCTCATTTCAATATTGTATAAACTGTAGAGCATCAGGAAATATCAAAATCATATTTGATATTTTGGCTGCGTTTGATTCTTTCACTAATAGGTAAAATGGCTGGTTTCATAAGAATCTTTCCAAATATGTGTCATCACGTTTACTCACAGAGAATGGTAAAAACCCTTAATACATCAGCCCACGGTTGTTTCTAGTGGGTCAGTATTGATAGTAGGGGAATTGCTAACACCTCAAGCTTTAAACATTCAATGCAAGGTATAGTGACAAGTATATATATTAAGAGCGCTATCACCAAGCATCTGGGATAGTGGTGAAAACATGACACCTGACTTTTGGAAAACATGGAACGCAGTTGGAATGCTCTGCAAAAAAAGGTTCTTTCCAAGTTCAACAAAGATTGGAGTGATATTGTTTGTATTTGCAGTGATTCAGCTACGTATATGAAAAAGTTGTGTGTTGCCCTGTCAAAATTGATACCCGAGCTGAACTGATTCCCTGTAGGAGATCCTTGGCACTTGTTAGATGGTATTCTGAAAGCATCTTTACAATCTTCTGAGTTAATGAGGGATGCTATTGACTTTTTAGTCCATTCTGGTACTCCTTGAGAGTAGGCTGGGCGACACCTTTAGTGACTTTGGCACTGCAACATGTTTCATGTTAGAGTGCTTGCCACTTGGTAATCAAAGGAATGTTTAAGAGCAATTCAGGAATGTTTATTCTACAATGTATGAGAAATGGCTTGCAATGATGCATAGAAATGTCACTTCACCACCACTGACATTTGAAGTCAATGAAACCTCACTGTGGTACTCTGTACAAGTTCCAGATCCCTTCAGTTAAGGGGAATTTCCTCTGTAGTTTCAAAAGTGCTGCTTCATTTTTGACCGCTTCAATAACTCTGAGGGCAAAAGCGCCCAGCTCAATACCAATGTTGCAGAACCTGCCCTGAGAATCACAATGTTCAAGTACACCAGTATTGGCATGGAAAGCTATGTCAGTGGCAAGAGTTAGCAAATTGTGTACTGGCTGTTTTGGCGTTGCCTGTCTCAAGTGCCAATGTTGAGAGGGCCTTTTCACAGATAAAAGTTACATGGGAAGGAAAGAGCGAGCATGTATGACCAAAGACTCACTGAAGAAGTATTATATGGTGTACTAAGATAAGTTTAATTTACAAACATCTATTTAGACCTAATATACACTATACATACACTGTCTATATACCATGTTCTTTCAGTGCAGAAAGCAAGCAATAATAAAAGCAAAACGTTCCATAAACACAGGAAAAACACCTTTTCTTATGTTTTTAGTGGTGCGAAAATGTTTAACCACTGATAACAACTGTTTTTTAAGGTATTGAAATCACTGAAAAAACCCCACCAGATTTTACCAAATTTAGAAACTGAAAACAGGAAAGCCTAATAATGCACCATGTTGCAACATATTTATGAAGTGACGCATCTAGGTAGATGTGGTACAAAAGGGGGTGGTGATGGACGGAGCATCAGAACCAATCAAACACTCACACCCAGTCAGAAGATCTGGGTTTGAACCATCACCGTTCTTTAGCCCACTACTGCCACCCCAGTTCAGACATGGCTATATGCAAATCAGTCTGACCCTGTGCCTCATTGGAACAGTCCAGCCCGAACTGCCAAGCCATGCCTTCCCTGGACCGGAAACAAGCTTCCGAGGACCGGTTCCTGGCATTCCAGCCGTCTTCAGCCCGGCTTGCTTGAATCCAGTGGCAAAGTGAGCAAGGGACTCATGTCTGAGCATACATTGCCACACTTATGGCGGCCAAAAGCGGTACAAAAGGGGGTGGTGATGGACGGAGCATCAGAACCAATCAAACACTCACACCCAGTCAAAAGATCTGGGTTTGAACCATCACCGTTCTTTAGCCCACTCTGCCACCCCAGTTCAGACATGGCTTTATGCAAAATCAGTCTGACCCTGTGCCTCATGGGAACAGTCCAGCCCAAACTGCCAAGCCATGCCTTCCCTGGACCGGAAACAAGCTTCCGAGGACCGGTTCCTGGCATTCCAGCCGTCTTCAGCCCGGCTTGCTTGAATCCAGTGGCAAAGTGAGCAAGGGACTCACGTCTGAGCATACCTTGCCACACTTATGGCGGCCAAAAGCGGTACAAAAGGGGGTGGTGATGGACGGAGCATCAGAACCAATCAAACACTCACACCCAGTCAAAAGATCTGGGTTTGAACCATCACCGTTCTTTAGCCCACTCTGCCACCCCAGTTCAGACATGGCTTTATGCAAAATCAGTCTGACCCTGTGCCTCATGGGAACAGTCCAGCCCAAACTGCCAAGCCATGCCTTCCCTGGACCGGAAACAAGCTTCCGAGGACCGGTTTCTGGCATTCCAGCCGTCTTCAGCCCGGCTTGCTTGAATCCAGTGGCAAAGTGAGCAAGGGACTCACGTCTGAGCATACCCTGCCACACTTATGGCAGCCAAAAGCGGTACAAAAGGGGGTGGTGATGGACGGAGCATCAGAACCAATCAAACACTCACACCCAGTCAAAAGATCTGGGTTTGAACCATCACCGTTCTTTAGCCCACTCTGCCACCCCAGTTCAGACATGGCTATATGCAAATCAGTCTGACCCTGTGCCTCATGGGAACAGTCCAGCCCGAACTGCCAAGCCATGCCTTCCCTGGACCGGAAACAAGCTTCCGAGGACCGGTCTCTGGCATTCCAGCCGTCTTCAGCCCGGCTTGCTTGAATCCAGTGGCAAATTGAGCAAGGGACTCACGTCTGAGCATACCCTGCCACACTTATGGTGCCCAAAAGCGGTACAAAAGGGGGTGGTGATGGACGGAGCATCAGAACCAATCAAACACTCACACTCAGTCAAAAGATATGGGTTTGAACCATCACCCTTCTTTAGCCCACTCTGCCACCCCAGTTCAGACATGGCTATATGCAAATCAGTCTTACCCTGTGCCTCATGGGAACGGTCCAGCCCGAATTGCCAAGCCATGCCTTCCCTGGACCGGAAACAAGCTTCCAAAGACCGGTTTCTGGCATTCCAGCTGTCTTCAGCCCGGCTTGCTTGAATCCAGTGGCAAAGTGAGCAAGGGGCTCACGTCTGAGCATACCCTGTCACACTTACGGCGGCCAAAGCGGTACAAAAGGGGGTGGTGATGGACGGAGCATCTGAACCAATCAAACACTCACACCCAGTCAAAAGATCAGGGTTTGATCCATCACCGTTCTTTAGCCCACTCTGCCACCCCAGTTCAGACATGGCTATATGCAAATCAGTCTGACCCTGTGTCTCATGGGAACAGTCCAGCCCGAACTGCCAAGCCATGCCTTCCCTGGACCGGAAACAAGCTTCCGAGGACTGGTTTCTGGCATTCCAGCCGTCTTCAGCCCGGCTTGCTTGCATCCAGTGGCAAAGTGAGCAAAGGACTCACGTCTGAGCATACCCTGCCACACTTATGGCGGCCAAAAGCGGTACAAAAGGGGGTGGTGATGGACGGAGCATCAGAACCAATCAAACACTCACACCCAGTCAAAAGATCTGGGTTTAAACCATCACCGTTCTTTAGCCCACTCTGCCACCCCAGTTCAGACATGGCTATATGCAAATCAGTCTGACCCTGTGCCTCATGGGAACAGTCCAGCCCAAACTGCCAAGCCATGCCTTCCCTGGACCGGAAACAAGCTTCCGAGGACCGGTTTCTGGCATTCCAGCCGTCTTCAGCCCGGCTTGCTTGAATCCAGTGGCAAAGTGAGCAAGGGACTCACGTCTGAGCATACCCTGCCACACTTATGGCGGCCAAAAGCGGTACAAAAGGGGTTGGTGATGGACGGAGCATCAGAACCAATCAAACACTCACACCCAGTCAAAAGATCTGGGTTTGAACCATCACCGTTCTTTATCCCACTCTGCCACCCCAGTTCAGACATGGCTATATGCAAATCAGTCTGACCCTGTGCCTCATGGGAACAGTCCAGCCCGAACTGCCAAGCCATGCCTTCCCTGGACCGGAAACAAGCTTCCGAGGACCGATTTCTGGCATTCCAGCTGTCTTCAGCCCGGCTTGCTTGAATCCAGTGGCAAAGTGAGCAAGGGACTCACGTCTGAGCATACCCTGCCACACTTATGGCGGCCAAAAGCGGTACAAAAGGGGGTGGTGATGGACGGAGCATCAGAACCAATCAAACACTCACACCCAGTCAAAAGATCTGGGTTTGAACCATCACCGTTCTTTAGCCCACTCTGCCACCCCAGTTCAGACATGGCTATATGGAAATCAGTCTGACCCTGTGCCTCATGGGAACAGTCCAGTCCGAACTGCCAAACCATGCCTTCCTAGGACCGGAAACAAGCTTCCGAGGACCGGTTTCTGGCATTCCAGCCGTCTTCAGCCCGGCTTGCTTGAATCCAGTGGCAAAGTGAGCAAGGGACTCACATCTGAGCATACCCTGCCACACTTATGGCGGCCAAAAGCGGTACAAAAGGGGGTGGTGATGGACGGAGCATCAGAACCAATCAAACACTCACACCCAGTCAAAAGATCTGGGTTTGAACCATCACCGTTCTTTAGCCCAATCTGCCACCCCAGTTCAGACATGGCTATATGCAAATCAGTCTGACCCTGTGCCTTATGGGAACAGTCCAGCCCGAACTGGAAAGCCATGCCTTCCCTGGACCGGAAACAAGCTTCCGAGTACCGGTTTCTGGCATTCCAGCCGTCTTCAGCACGGCTTGCTTGAATCCAGTGGCAAAGTGAGCAAGGGACTCACGTCTGAGCATACCCTGCCACACTTATGGCGGCCAAAAGCAGTACAAAAGGGGGTGGTGATGGACGGAGCATCAGAACCAATCCAACACTCACACCCAGTCAAAAGATCTGGGTTTGAACCATCACCGTTCTTTAGTCCACTCTGCCACCCCAGTTCAGACATGGTTAAATGCAAATCAGTCTGACCCTGTGCCTCATGGGAACAGTCCAGCCCGAACTGCCAAGCCATGCCTTGCCTGGACCGGAAACAAGCTTCCGAGGACCGGTTTCTGGCATTCCAGCCGTCTTCAGCCCGGCTTGCTTGAATCCAGTGGCAAAGTGAGCAAGGGACTCACGTCTGAGCATACCCTGCCACATTTATGGCAGCCAAAAGCGGTACAAAAGGGGGTGGTGATGGACGGAGCATCAGAACCAATCAAAAACTCACACCCAGTCAAAAGATCTGGGTTTGAACCATCACCGTTCTTTAGCCCACTCTGCCACCCCAGTTCAGACATGGCTATATGCAAATCAGTCTGACCCTGTGCCTCATGGGACCAGTCCAGCCCGAACTGCCAAGCCATGCCTTCCCTGGACCGGAAACAAGCTTCCGAGGACCGATTTCTGGCATTCCAGCTGTCTTCAGCCCGGCTTGCTTGAATCCAGTGGCAAAGTGAGCAAGGGGCTCACGTCTGAGCATACTCTGCCACACTTATGGCGGCCAAAAGCGGTACAAAAGGGGGTGGTGATGGACGGAGCATCAGAACCAATCAAACACTCACACCCAGTCAAAAGATCTGGGTTTGAACCATCACCGTTCTTTAGCCCACTCTGCCACCCCAGTTCAGACATGGCTATATGCAAATCAGTCTGACCCTGTGCCTCATGGGAACAGTCCAGCCCGAACTGGAAAGCCATGCCTTCCCTGGACCGGAAACAAGCTTCCGAGGACCGGTTTCTGGCATTCCAGCCGTCTTCAGCCCGGCTTGCTTGAATCCAGTGGCAAAGTGAGCAAGGGACTCACGTCTGAGCATACCCTGCCACACTTATGGCGGCCAAAAGTGGTACAAAAGGGGGTGGTGATGGACGGAGCATCAGAACCAATCAAACACTCACACCCAGTCAAAAGATCTGGGTTCGAACCATCACCGTTCTTTAGCCCACTCTGCCACCCCAGTTCAGACATGGCTATATGCAAATCAGTCTGACCCTGTGCCTCATGGGAACAGTCCACCCCGAACTGCTAAGCCATGCCTTCCCTGGACCGGAAACAAGCTTCCGAGGACCGGTTTCTGGCATTCCAGCAGTCTTCAGCCCGGCTTGCTTGAATCAAGTGGCAAAGTGAGCAAGGGACTCACGTCTGAGCATACCCTGCCACACTTATGGAGGCCAAAAGTGGTACAAAAGGGGGTGGTGATGGACGGAGCATCAGAACCAATCAAACACTCACACCCAGTCAAAAGATCTGGGTTTGAACCATCACCATTCTTTAGCCCACTCTGCCACCCCAGTTCAGACATGGCTATATGCAAATCAGTCTGACCCTGTGCCTCATGGGAACAGTCCACCCAGAACTGCTAAGCCATGCCTTCTCTGGACCGGGAACAAGCTTCCGAGGACCGGTTTCTGGCATTCCAGCCGTCTTCAGCCCGGCTTGCTTGAATCCAGTGGCAAAGTGAGCAAGGGACTCACGTCTGAGCATACCCTGCCACACATATGGCGGCCAAAAGCGGTACAAATGGGGGTGGTGATGGACGGAGCATCAGAACCAATCAAACACTCACACCCAGTCAAAAGATCTGGATTTGAACCATCACCGTTCTTTAGCCCACTCTGCCACCCCAGTTCAGACATGGCCATATGCAAATCAGTCTGACCCTGTGCCTCATGGGAACAGTCCAGCCCGAACTGCCAAGCCATGCCTTCCCTGGACCGGAAACAAGCTTCCGAGGACCGGTTTCTGGCATTCCAGCCGTCTTCAGCCCGGCTTGCTTGAATCCAGTGGCAAAGTGAGCAAGGGACTCACGTCTGAGCATACCCTGCCACACTTATGGCGGCCAAAAGCGGTACAAAAGGGGGTGGTGATGGACGGAGCATCAGAACCAATCAAACACTCACGCCTAGTCAAAAGATCTGGGTTTGAACCATCACCGTTCTTTAGCCCACTCTGCCACCCCAGTTCAGACATGGCTATATGCAAATCAGTCTGACCCTGTGCCTCATGGGAACAGTCCAGCCCGAGCTGCCAAGCCATGCCTTCCCTAGACCGGAAACAAGCTTCCGAGGACCGGTTTCTGGCATTCCAGCCGTCTTCAGCCCGGCTTGCTTGAATCCAGTGGCAAAGTGAGCAAGGGACTCACATCTGAGCATACCCTGCCACACTTATGGCAGCCAAAAGCGGTACAAAAGGGGGTGGTGATGGACGGAGCATCAGAACCAATCAAACACTCACACCCAGTCAAAAGATATGGGTTTGAACCATCACCGTTCTTTAGCCCACTCTGCCACCCCAGTTCAGACATGGCAATATGCAAATCAGTCTGACCCTGTGCCTCATGGGAACAGTCCAGCCCGAACTGCCAAGCCATGCCTTTCCTGGACCGGAAACAAGCTTCCGAGGACCGGTTTCTGGCATTCCAGCCGTCTTCAGCCCGGCTTGCTTGAATCCAGTGGCAAAGTGAGCAAGGGACTCACGTCTGAGCATACCCTGCCACACTTATGGCGGCCAAAAGTGGTACAAAAGGGGGTGGTGATGGACAGAGCATCAGAACCAATCAAACACTCACACCCAGTCAAAAGATCTGGGTTTTAACCATCCCCGTTCTTTAGCCCACTCTGCCACCCCAGTTCAGACATGGCTATATGCAAATCAGTCTGACCCTGTGCCTCATGGGAACAGTCCACCCCGAACTGCTAAGCCATGCCTTCCCTGGACCGGAAACAAGCTTCCGAGGACCGGTTTCTGGCATTCCAGCCGTCTTCAGCCCGGCTTGCTTGAATCCAGTGGCAAAGTGAGCAAGGGACTCATGTCTGAGCATACCCTGCCACACTTATGGCGGCCAAAAGTGGTACAAAATGGGGTGGTGATGGACGGAGCATCAGAACCAATCAAACACTCACACCCAGTCAAAAGATCTGGGTTCGAACCATCACCGTTCTTTAGCCCACTCTGCCACCCCAGTTCAGACATGGCTATATGCAAATCAGTCTGACCCTGTGCCTCATGGGAACAGTCCACCCCGAACTGCTAAGCCATGCCTTCCCTGGACCGGAAACAAGCTTCCGAGGACCGGTTTCTGGCATTCCAGCCGTCTTCAGCCCGGCTTGCTTGAATCCAGTGGCAAAGTGAGCAAGGGACTCACGTCTGAGCATACCCTGCCACACTTATGGCGGCCAAAAGTGGTACAAAAGGGGGTGGTGATGGACGGAGCATCAGAACCAATCAAACACTCACACCCAGTCAAAAGATCTGGGTTTGAACCATCACCGTTCTTTAGCCCACTCTGCCACCCCAGTTCAGACATGGCTATATGCAAATCAGTCTGACCCTGTGCCTCATGGGAACAGTCCACCCCGAACTGCTAAGCCATGCCTTCTCTGGACCGGGAACAAGCTTCCGAGGACCGGTTTCTGGCATTCCAGCCGTCTTCAGCCCGGCTTGCTTGAATCCAGTGGCAAAGTGAGCAAGGGACTCACGTCTGAGCATACCCTGCCACACATATGGCGGCCAAAAGCGGTACAATTGGGGGTGGTGATGGACGGAGCATCAGAACCAATCAAACACTCACACCCAGTCAAAAGATCTGGATTTGAACCATCACCGTTCTTTAGCCCACTCTGCCACCCCAGTTCAGACATGGCCATATGCAAATCAGTCTGACCCTGTGCCTCATGGGAACAGTCCAGCCCGAACTGCCAAGCCATGCCTTCCCTGGACCGGAAACAAGCTTCCGAGGACCGGTTTCTGGCATTCCAGCCGTCTTCAGCCCGGCTTGCTTGAATCCAGTGGCAAAGTGAGCAAGGCACTCACGTCTGAGCATACCCTGCCACACTTATGGCGGCCAAAAGCGGTACAAAAGGGGGTGGTGATGGACGGAGCATCAGAACCAATCAAACACTCACGCCTAGTCAAAAGATCTGGGTTTGAACCATCACCGTTCTTTAGCCCACTCTGCCACCCCAGTTCAGACATGGCTATATGCAAATCAGTCTGACCCTGTGCCTCATGGGAACAGTCCAGCCCGAGCTGCCAAGCCATGCCTTCCCTGGACCGGAAACAAGCTTCAGAGGACCGGTTTCTGGCATTCCAGCCGTCTTCAGCCCGGCTTGCTTGAATCCAGTGGCAAAGTGAGCAAGGGACTCACATCTGAGCATACCCTGCCACACTTATGGCAGCCAAAAGCGGTACAAAAGGGGGTGGTGATGGACGGAGCATCAGAACCAATCAAACACTCACACCCAGTCAAAAGATATGGGTTTGAACCATCACCGTTCTTTAGCCCACTCTGCCACCCCAGTTCAGACATGGCAATATGCAAATCAGTCTGACCCTGTGCCTCATGGGAACAGTCCAGCCCGAACTGCCAAGCCATGCCTTTCCTGGACCGGAAACAAGCTTCCGAGGACCGGTTTCTGGCATTCCAGCCGTCTTCAGCCCGGCTTGCTTGAATCCAGTGGCAAAGTGAGCAAGGGACTCACGTCTGAGCATACCCTGCCACACTTATGGCGGCCAAAAGTGGTACAAAAGGGGGTGGTGATGGACAGAGCATCAGAACCAATCAAACACTCACACCCAGTCAAAAGATCTGGGTTTTAACCATCCCCGTTCTTTAGCCCACTCTGCCACCCCAGTTCAGACATGGCTATATGCAAATCAGTCTGACGCTGTGCCTCATGGGAACAGTCCACCCCGAACTGCTAAGCCATGCCTTCCCTGGACCGGAAACAAGCTTCCGAGGACCGGTTTCTGGCATTCCAGCCGTCTTCAGCCCGGCTTGCTTGAATTCAGTGGCAAAGTGAGCAAGGGACTCACGTCTGAGCATACCCTGCCACACTTATGGCGGCCAAAAGCGGTACAAAAGGGGGTGGTGATGGACGGAGCATCAGAACCAATCAAACACTCACACCCAGTCAAAAGATCTGGATTTGAACCATTACCGTTCTTTAGCCCACTCTGCCACCCCAGTTCAGACATGGCTATATGCAAATCAGTCTGACCCTGTGCCTCATGGGAACAGTCCAGCCCGAACTGCCAAGCCATGCCTTCCCTGGACCGGAAACAAGCTTCCGAGGACCGGTTTCTGGCATTCCAGCCGTCTTCAGCCCGGCTTGCTTGAATCCAGTGGCAAAGTGAGCAAGGGACTCACGTCTGAGCATACCCTGCCACACTTATGGCGGCCAAAAGCGGTACAAAAGGGGGTGGTGATGGACGGAGCATCAGAACCAATCAAACACTCATACCCAGTCAAAACATCTGGGTTTGAACCATCACCATTCTTTAGCCCACTCTGCCACCACAGTTCAGACATGGCTATATGCAAATCAGTCTGACCCTGTGCCTCATGGGAACAGTCCAGTCCGAACTGCCAAGCCATGCCTTCCCAGGACCGGAAACAAGCTTCTGAGGACCGGTTTCTGGCATTCCAGCCGTCTTCAGCCCGGCTTGCTTGAATCCAGTAGCAAAGTGAGCAAGGGACTCACGTCTGAGCATACCCTGCCACACTTATGGCGGCCAAAAGCGGTACAAAAGGGGGTGGTGATGGACGGAGCATCAGAACCAATCCAACACTCACACCCAGTCAACAGATCTGGGTTTGAACCATCACCGTTCTTTAGCCCACTCTGCCACCCCAGTTCAGACATGGCTATATGCAAATCAGTCTGACCCTGTGCCTCATGGGAACAGTCCAGCCCGAACTGCCAAGCCATGCCTTCCCTGGACCGGAAACAAGCTTCCGAGGACCGGTTTCTGGCATTCCAGCCGTCTTCAGCCCGGCTTGCTTGAATCCAGTGGCAAAGTGAGCAAGGGACTCACGTCTGAGCATTCCCTGCCACACTTATGGCGGCCAAAAGCGGTACAGAAGGGGGTGGTGATGGACGGAGCATCAGAACCAATCAAACACTCACGCCTAGTCAAAAGATCTGGGTTTGAACCATCACCGTTCTTTAGCCCACTCTGCCACCCCAGTTCAGACATGGCTATATGCAAATCAGTCTGACCCTGTGCCTCACGGGAACAGTCCAGCCCGAGCTGCCAAGCCATGCCTTCCCTGGACCGGAAACAAGCTTCCGAGGACCGGTTTCTGGCATTCCAGCCGTCTTCAGCCCGGCTTGCTTGAATCCAGTGGAAAATTGAGCAAGGGACTCACGTCTGAGCATACCCTGCCACATTTATGGCGCCCAAAAGCGGTAAAAAAGGGGGTGGTGATGGACGGAGCATCAGAACCAATCAAACACTCACACCCAGTCAAAAGATCTGGGTTTGAACCCTCACCGTTCTTTAGCCCACTCTGCCACCCCAGTTCAGACATGGCTATATGCAAATCAGTCTGACCCTGTGCCTCATGGGAACAGTCCAGCCCGAACTGGAAAGCCATGCCTTCCCTGGACCGGAAACAAGCTTCCGAGGACCGGTTTCTGGCATTCCAGCCGTCTTCAGCCCGGCTTGCTTGAATCCAGTGGCAAAGTGAGCAAGGGACTCACGTCTGAGCATACCCTGCCACATTTATGGCGGCCAAAAGCGGTACAAAAGGGGGTGGTGATGGACGGAGCATCAGAACCAATCAAAAACTCACACCCAGTCAAAAGATCTGGGTTTGAACCATCACCTATCTTTAGCCCACTCTGCCACCCCAGTTCAGACATGGCTATATGCAAATCAGTCTGACCCTGTGCCTCATGGGAACAGTCCAGCCCGAACTGCCAAGCCATGCCTTCCCTGGACCGGAAACAAGCTTCCGAGGACCGATTTCTGGCATTCCAGCTGTCTTCAGCCCGGCTTGCTTGAATCCAGTGGCAAAGTGAGCAAGGGACTCACGTCTGAGCATACTCTGCCACACTTATGGCGGCCAAAAGCGGTACAAAAGGGGGTGGTGATGGACGGACCATCAGAACCAATCAAACACTCACACCCAGTCAAAAGATCTGGGTTTGAACCATCACCGTTCTTTAGCCCACTCTGCCACCCCAGTTCAGACATGGCTATATGCAAATCAGTCTGACCCTGTGCCTCATGGGAACAGTCCACCCCGAACTGCTAAGCCATGCCTTCCCTGGACCGGAAACAAGCTTCCGAGGACCGGTTTCTGGCATTCCAGCCGTCTTCAGCCCGGCTTGCTTGAATCCAGTGGCAAAGTGAGCAAGGGACTCACGTCTGAGCATACCCTGCCACACTTATGGCGGCCAAAAGTGGTACAAAAGGGGGTGGTGATGGACGGAGCATCAGAACCAATCAAACACTCACACCCAGTCAAAAGATCTGGGTTTGAACCATCACCGTTCTTTAGCCCACTCTGCCACCCCAGTTCAGACATGGCTATATGCAAATCAGTCTGACCCTGTGCCTCATGGGAACAGTCCACCCCGAACTGCTAAGCCATGCCTTCTCTGGACCGGAAACAAGCTTCCGAGGACCGGTTTCTGGCATTCCAGCCGTCTTCAGCCCGGCTTGCTTGAATCCAGTGGCAAAGTGAGCAAGGGACTCACGTCTGAGCATACCCTGCCACACTTATGGCGGCCAAAAGCGGTACAAATGGGGGTGGTGATGGACGGAGCATCAGAACCAATCAAACACTCACACCCAGTCAAAAGATCTGGATTTGAACCATCACCGTTCTTTAGCCCACTCTGCCACCCCAGTTCAGACATGGCTATATGCAAATCAGTCTGACCCTATGCCTCATGGGAACAGTCCAGCCCGAACTGCCAAGCCATGCCTTCCCTGGACCGGAAACAAGCTTCCGAGGACCGGTTTCTGGCATTCCAGCCGTCTTCAGCCCGGCTTGCTTGAATCCAGTGGCAAAGTGAGCAAGGGACTCACGTCTGAGCATACCCTGCCACACTTATGGCGGCCAAAAGCGGTACAAAAGGGGGTGGTGATGGACGGAGCATCAGAACCAATCAAACACTCACGCCTAGTCAAAAGATCTGGGTTTGAACCATCACCGTTCTTTAGCCCACTCTGCCACCCCAGTTCAGACATGGCTATATGCAAATCAGTCTGACCCTGTGCCTCATGGGAACAGTCCACCCCGAACTGCTAAGCCATGCCTTCTCTGGACCGGAAACAAGCTTCCGAGGACCGGTTTCTGGCATTCCAGCCGTCTTCAGCCCGGCTTGCTTGAATCCAGTGGCAAAGTGAGCAAGGGACTCACGTCTGAGCATACCCTGCCACACTTATGGCGGCCAAAAGCAGTACAAATGGGGGTGGTGATGGACGGAGCATCAGAACCAATCAAACACTCACACCCAGTCAAAAGATCTGGATTTGAACCATCACCGTTCTTTAGCACACTCTGCCACCCCAGTTCAGACATGGCTATATGCAAATCAGTCTGACCCTATGCCTCATGGGAACAGTCCAGCCCGAACTGCCAAGCCATGCCTTCCCTGGACCGGAAACAAGCTTCCGAGGACCGGTTTCTGGCATTCCAGCCGTCTTCAGCCCGGCTTGCTTGAATCCAGTGGCAAAGTGAGCAAGGGACTCACGTCTGAGCATACCCTGCCACACTTATGGCGGCCAAAAGCGGTACAAAAGGGGGTGGTTATGGACGGAGCATCAGAACCAATCAAACACTCACGCCTAGTCAAAAGATCTGGGTTTGAACCATCACCGTTCTTTAGCCCACTCTGCCACCCCAGTTCAGACATGGCTATATGCAAATCAGTCTGACCCTGTGCCTCATGGGAACAGTCCAGCCCGAACTGCCAAGCCATGCCTTTCCTGGACCGGAAACAAGCTTCCGAGGACCGGTTTCTGGCATTCCAGCTGTCTTCAGCCCGGCTTGCTTGAATCCAGTGGCAAAGTGAGCAAGGGACTCACGTCTGAGCATACCCTGCCACACTTATGGCGGCCAAAAGCGGTACAAAAGGGGGTGGTGATGGACGGAGCATCAGAACCAATCAAACACTCACACCCAGTCAAAAGATCTGGGTTTGAACCATCACCGTTCTTTAGCCCACTCTGCCACCCCAGTTCAGACATGGCTGTATGCAAATCAGTCTGACCCTGTGCCTCATGGGAACAGTCCAGCCCGAACTGGAAAGCCATGCCTTCCCTGAACCGGAAACAAGCTTCCGAGGACCGGTTTCTGGCATTCCAGCCGTCTTCAGCCCGGCTTGCTTGAATCCAGTGGCAAAGTGAGCAAGGGACTCACGTCTGAGCATACTCTGCCACACTTATGGCGGCCAAAAGTGGTACAAAAGGGGGTGGTGATGGACGGAGCATCAGAACCAATCAAACACTCACACCCAGTCAAAAGATCTGGGTTTTAACCATCCCCGTTCTTTAGCCCACTCTGCCACCCCAGTTCAGACATGGCTATATGCAAATCAGTCTGACCCTGTGCCTCATGGGAACAATCCACCCCGAACTGCTAAGCCATGCCTTCCCTGGACCAGTTTCTGGCATTCCAGCCGTCTTCAGCCCGGCTTGCTTGAATCCAGTGGCAAAGTGAGCAAGGGACTCACGTCTGAGCATACCCTGCCACACTTATGGCGGCCAAAAGCGGTACAAAAGGGGGTGGTGATGGACGGAGCATCAGAACCAATCAAACACTCACACCCAGTCAAAAGATCTGGATTTGAACCATTACCGTTCTTTAGCCCACTCCAGTTCAGACATGGCTATATGCAAATCAGTCTGACCCTGTGCCTCATGGGAACAGTCCAGCCCGAACTGCCAAGCCATGCCTTCCCTGGACCGGAAACAAGCTTCCGAGGACCGGTTTCTGGCATTCCAGCCGTCTTCAGCCCGGCTTGCTTGAATCCAGTGGCAAAGTGAGCAAGGGACTCACGTCTGAGCATACCCTGCCACACTTATGGCGGCCAAAAGCGGTACAAAAGGGGGTGGTGATGGACGGAGCATCAGAACCAATCAAACACTCACACCCAGTCAAAAGATCTGGGTTTGAACCATCACCATTCTTTTGCCCACTCTGCTACCCCAGTTCAGACATGGCTATATGCAAATCAGTCTGACCCTGTGCCTCATGGGAACAGTCCAGTCCGAACTGCCAAGCCATGCTTTCCCAGGACCGGAAACAAGCTTCCGAGGACCGGTTTCTGGCATTCCAGCCGTCTTCAGCCCGGCTTGCTTGAATCCAGTGGCAAAGTGAGCAAGGGACTCACGTCTGAGCATACCCTGCCACACTTATGGCGGCCAAAAGCGGTACAAAAGGGGGTGGTGATGGACGGAGCATCAGAACCAATCAAACACTCACACCCAGTCAAAAGATCTGGGTTTGAACCATCACCGTTCTTTAGCCCACTCTGCCACCCCAGTTCAGACATGGCTATATGCAAATCAGTCTGACCCTGTGCCTCATGGGAACAGTCCAGCCCGAACTGGAAAGCCATGCCTTCCCTGGACCGGACACAAGCTTCCGAGGACCGGTTTCTGGCATTCCAGCCGTCTTCAGCCCGGCTTGCTTGAATCCAGTGGCAAAGTGAGCAAGGGACTCACGTCTGAGCATACCCTGCCACACTTATGGCGGCCAAAAGTGGTACAAAAGGGGGTGGTGATGGACGGAGCATCAGAACCAATCAAACACTCACACCCAGTCAAAAGATCTGGGTTTGAACCATCACCGTTCTTTAGCCCACTCTGCCACCCCAGTTCAGACATGGCTATATGCAAATCAGTCTGACCCTGTGCCTCATGGGAACAGTCCACCCCGAACTGCTAAGCCATGCCTTCCCTGGACCGGAAACAAGCTTCCGAGGACCGGTTTCTGGCATTCCAGCCGTCTCCAGCCCGGCTTGCTTGAATCCAGTGGCAAAGTGAGCAAGGGACTCACGTCTGAGCATACCCTGCCACACTTATGGCGGCCAAAAGCGGTACAAATGGGGGTGGTGATGGACGGAGCATCAGAACCAATCAAACACTCACACCCAGTCAAAAGATCTGGATTTGAACCATCACCGTTCTTTAGCCCACTCTGCCACCCCAGTTCAGACATGGCTATATGCAAATCAGTCTGACCCTGTGCCTCATGGGAACAGTCCAGCCCGAACTGCCAAGCCATGCCTTCCCTGGACCGGAAACAAGCTTCCGAGGACCGGTTTCTGGCATTCCAGCCGTCTTCAGCCCGGCTTGCTTGAATCCAGTGGCAAAGTGAGCAAGGGACTCACGTCTGAGCATACTCTGCCACACTTATGGCGGCCAAAAGCGGTACAAAAGGGGGTGGTGATGGATGGAGCATCAGAACCAATCAAACACTCACACCCAGTCAAAAGATCTGGGTTTGAACCACCACCGTTCTTTAGCCCACTCTGCCACCCCAGTTCAGACATGGCTATATGCAAATCAGTCTGACCCTGTGCCTCATGGGAACAGTCCAGCCCGAGCTGCCAAGCCATGCCTTCCCTGGACCGGAAACAAGCTTCCGAGGACCGGTTTCTGGCATTCCAGCCGTCTTCAGCCCGGCTTGCTTGAATCCAGTGGCAAAGTGAGCAAGGGACTCACATCTGAGCATACCCTGCCACACTTATGGCAGCCAAAAGCGGTACAAAAGGGGGTGGTGATGGACGGAGCATCAGAACGAATCAAACACTCACACCCAGTCAAAAGATATGGGTTTGAACCATCACGTTCTTTAGCCCACTCTGCCACCCCAGTTCAGACATGGCTATATGCAAATCAGTCTGACCCTGTGCCTCATGGGAACAGTCCAGCCCGAACTGCCAAGCCATGCCTTTCCTGGACCGGAAACAAGCTTCCGAGGACCGGTTTCTGGCATTCCAGCTGTCTTCAGCCCGGCTTGCTTGAATCCAGTGGCAAAGTGAGCAAGGGACTCACGTCTGAGCATACCCTGCCACACTTATGGCGGCCAAAAGCGGTACAAAAGGGGGTGGTGATGGACGGAGCATCAGAACCAATCAAACACTCACACCCAGTCAAAAGATCTGGGTTTGAACCATCACCGTTCTTTAGCCCACTCTGCCACCCCAGTTCAGACATGGCTGTATGCAAATCAGTCTGACCCTGTGCCTCATGGGAACAGTCCAGCCCGAACTGGAAAGCCATGCCGTCTCTGGACCGGAAACAAGCTTCCGAGGATCGGTTTCTGGCATTCCAGCCGTCTTCAGCCCGGCTTGCTTGAATCCAGTGGCAAAGTGAGCAAGGGACTCACGTCTGAGCATACCCTGCCACACTTATGGCGGCCAAAAGTGGTACAAAAGGGGGTGGTGATGGACGGAGCATCAGAACCAATCAAACACTCACACCCAGTCAAAAGATCTGGGTTTTAACCATCCCCGTTCTTTAGCCCACTCTGCCACCCCAGTTCAGACATGGCTATATGCAAATCAGTCTGACCCTGTGCCTCATGGGAACAGTCCACCCCGAACTGCTAAGCCATGCCTTCCCTGGACCAGTTTCTGGCATTCCAGCCGTCTTCAGCCCGGCTTGCTTGAATCCAGTGGCAAAGTGAGCAAGGGACTCACGTCTGAGCATACCCTGCCACACTTATGGCGGCCAAAAGCGGTACAAAAGGGGGTGGTGATGGACGGAGCATCAGAACCAATCAAACACTCACACCCAGTCAAAAGATCTGGATTTGAACCATTACCGTTCTTTAGCCCACTCCAGTTCAGACATGGCTATATGCAAATCAGTCTGACCCTGTGCCTCATGGGAACAGTCCAGCCCGAACTGCCAAGCCATGCCTTCCCTGGACCGGAAACAAGCTTCCGAGGACCGGTTTCTGGCATTCCAGCCGTCTTCAGCCCGGCTTGCTTGAATCCAGTGGCAAAGGGAGCAAGGGACTCACGTCTGAGCATACCCTGCCACACTTATGGCGGCCAAAAGCGGTACAAAAGGGGGTGGTGATGGACGGAGCATCAGAACCAATCCAACACTCACACCCAGTCAACAGATCTGGGTTTGAACCATCACCGTTCTTTAGTCCACTCTGCCACCCCAGTTCAGACATGGCTAAATGCAAATCAGTCTGACCCTGTGCCTCATGGGAACAGTCCAGCCCGAACTGCCAAGCCATGCCTTGCCTTGACCGGAAACAAGCTTCCGAGGACCGGTTTCTGGCATTCCAGCCGTCTTCAGCCCGGCTTGCTTGAATCCAGTGGCAAAGTGAGCAAGGGACTCACGTCTGAGCATACCCTGCCACATTTATGGCGGCCAAAAGCGGTACAAAAGGGGGTGGTGATGGACGGAGCATCAGAACGAATCAAACACTCACACCCAGTCAAAAGATCTGGGTTTGAACCATCACCGTTCTTTAGCCCACTCTGCTACCCCAGTTCAGACATGGCTATATGCAAATCAGTCTGACCCTGTGCCTCATGGGAACAGTCCAGCCCGAACTGCCAAGCCATGCCTTCCCTGGACCGGAAACAAGCTTCCGAGGACCGATTTCTGGCATTCCAGCTGTCTTCAGCCCGGCTTGCTTGAATCCAGTGGCAAAGTGAGCAAGGGACTCACGTCTGAGCATACTCTGCCACACTTATGGCGGCCAAAAGCGGTACAAAAGGGGGTGGTGATGGATGGAGCATCAGAACCAATCAAACACTCACACCCAGTCAAAAGATCTGGGTTTGAACCATCACCGTTCTTTAGCCCACTCTGCCACCCCAGTTCAGACATGGCTATATGCAAATCAGTCTGACCCTGTGCCTCATGGGAACAGTCCAGCCCGAACTGGAAAGCCATGCCTTCCCTGGACCGGACACAAGCTTCCGAGGACCGGTTTCTGGCATTCCAGCCGTCTTCAGCCCGGCTTGCTTGAATCCAGTGGCAAAGTGAGCAAGGGACTCACGTCTGAGCATACCCTGCCACACTTATGGCGGCCAAAAGTGGTACAAAAGGGGGTGGTGATGGACGGAGCATCAGAACCAATCAAACACTCACACCCAGTCAAAAGATCTGGGTTTGAACCATCACCGTTCTTTAGCCCACTCTGCCACCCCAGTTCAGACATGGCTATATGCAAATCAGTCTGACCCTGTGCCTCATGGGAACAGTCCACCCCGAACTGCTAAGCCATGCCTTCCCTGGACCGGAAACAAGCTTCCGAGGACCGGTTTCTGGCATTCCAGCCGTCTCCAGCCCGGCTTACTTGAATCCAGTGGCAAAGTGAGCAAGGGACTCACGTCTGAGCATACCCTGCCACACTTATGGCGGCCAAAAGCGGTACAAATGGGTTTGGTGATGGACGGAGCATCAGAACCAATCAAACACTCACACCCAGTCAAAAGATCTGGATTTGAACCATCACCGTTCTTTAGCCCACTCTGCCACCCCAGTTCAGACATGGCTATATGCAAATCTGTCTGACCCTGTGCCTCATGGGAACAGTCCAGCCCGAACTGCCAAGCCATGCCTTCACTGGACCGGAAACAAGCTTCCGAGGACCGGTTTCTGGCATTCCAGCCGTCTTCAGCCCGGCTTGCTTGAATCCAGTGGCAAAGTGAGCAAGGGACTCACGTCTGAGCATACCCTGCCACACTTATGGCGGCCAAAAGCGGTACAAAAGGGGGTGGTGATGGACGGAGCATCTGAACCAATCAAACACTCACACCCAGTCAAAAGATCTGGGTTTGATCCATCACCGTTCTTTAGCCCACTCTGCCACCCCAGTTCAGACTGGCTTAAATAAAGATTGGGCAGAGTTTAGTTGTGAGAGTTTATCTTCAGATGGTGAAGTTAGTATGAGTCCTGACAATACTAATGCAGCTACTATTATAAAAAAAAAGCTCTGGAAAAAGAGGTCACTACGTGTGGTGAGTAAAGAAGATGCTCCTAGTTTACTTAGAGGGGAAAACATTCTATCTCCTAATTCAGTATCTGTTACCACCACTGATACCACTGACACCGTGGGACCCAATCGCAATTCCATCTCAGATCCGGCCTTATTACAGGAAAATAATGAAAGCAGTGAAGAGATCACTTTGAAAATGATCTTTGATACCATGATGAGCCATAGGGCTGAAAGTAAAGCCGAAAATCTACGTACACAGATGACCTGCGCTAAGGTTAAAAATTCAGTTTGTCGTGCAATTAAGATGTGCTCTGAGACTACCGATAGAGTTGTTGAAGCAGAGGCCAGAATCGCTGTTCTGGAAGAAGAAAGTATGACACAGAGACAGGAAGTTGGTGACTTTAAAGCCCTGAAAGAGGATCTGTCTGACAAGATAGCTAATTTGGAGAATCAGGCCCGTAGAAGTAATTTACGCTTTTTGGGAATTCCCGAAAATAAAGAAGGGTCTGATCCACGGAGGTTTATTATTAATTTACTAAAGGATGCCTTTCCTGAGATGACTGACTGGGATTGGGCTTGGGCACGAGAAATACAACGTGCTCATAGGTTTCCCTTCACTGTGAGGAATCCACGACAAGGTCAAGAAAACTATCCTAGGGCTATTCTGGTCTCATTTAATAACTTTCTTGCCCGTGAAGCTATTTATGCAACTGCGAGACCAGATAAGAAAGCGGATGGACTGGGCTGTCAGTTTTTTGTACGACCGGACTATTGTCAAGCCACTGTGGCCCAACGGTGGCGATTGAGACAACTGATTCCTGACTTTCAAAAGAAAGAGGTTGCAGTCTTTCTCCAAGGCCCAGCAAAGCTAAAGACTGTATTCAAGGGCACAGTAAAATACTTTATCTCCGAAACTAAAGCCAAAGAATATCTGGATTCTATTTGAATAACAATAAGGAGTTAAGACTCTCAGAATATAAGACTATTAGATTGTAGGATTATAAGGGCTATTGGCTTAGTAATTTCTGTTGAAGCTCCAATTTATCTTTCTTTCTTTGTAAGTAGGATTGCTAAGCTCTTTTCTTCTATTCTATTCCTTCTCCTTCTTCTTTTTTTTCATTTTTTTTCCCTTTGCTTGAATGCCAGAAACCGGTCCTCGGAAGCTTGTTTCCGGTCCAGGGAAGGCATGGCTTGGCAGCTCGGGCTGGACTGTTCCCATGAGGCACAGGGTCAGTCTGATTTGCATATAGCCATGTCTGAACTGGGGTGGCAGAGTGGGCTAAAGAACGGTGATGGATCAAACCCAGATCTTTTGACTGGGTGTGAGTGTTTGATTGGTTCATATGCTCCGTCCATCACCACTACCTTTTGTACCGCTTTGGCCGCCATAAGTGTGGCAGGGTATGCTCAGACGTGGGTCCCTTGCTCACTTTGCCACTGGATTCAAGCAAGCCGGGCTGAAGACGGCTGGAATGCCAGAAACCGGTCCTCGGAAGCTTGTTTCCGGTCCAGGGAAGGCATGGCTTGGCAGTTCGGGCTGGACTGTTCCCATGAGGCACAGGGTCGGACTGATTTGCATATAGCCATGTCTGAACTGGGGTGGCAGAGTGGGCTAAAGAACGGTGATGGATCAAACCCAGATCTTTTGACTGGGTGTGAGTGTTTGATTGGTTCAGATGCTCCGTCCATCACCACCCCCTTTTGTACCGCTTTGGCCGCCATAAGTGTGGCAGGGTATGCTCAGACGTGAGTCCCTTGCTCACTTTGCCACTGGATTCAAGCAAGCCGTGCTGAAGACGGCTGGAATGCCAGAAACCGGTCCTCGGAAGCTTGTTTCCGGTCCAGGGAAGGCATGGCTTGGCAGTTCGGGCTGGACTGTTCCCATGAGGCACAGGGTCAGACTGATTTGCATATAGCCATGTCTGAACTGGGGTGGCAGAGTGGGCTAAAGAACGGTGATGGATCAAACCCAGATCTTTTGACTGGGTGTGAGTGTTTGATTGGTTCAGATGCTTCGTCCATCACCACCCCCTTTTGTACCGCTTTGGCCGCCATAAGTGTGGCAGGGTATGCTCATACGTGAGTCCCTTGCTCACTTTGCCACTGGATTCAAGCAAGCCGGGCTGAAGACGGCTGGAATGCCAGAAACCGGTCCTCAGAAGCTTGTTTCCGGTCCAGGGAAGGCATGGCTTGGCAGTTCGGGCTGGACTGTTCCCATGAGGCACAGGGTCAGACTGATTTGCATATAGCCATGTCTGAACTGGGGTGGCAGAGTGGGCTAAAGAACGGTGATGGATCAAACCCAGATCTTTTGACTGGGTGTGAGTGTTTGAGTGGTTCAGATGCTCCGTCCATCACCACCCCCTTTTGTACCGCTTTGGCCGCCATAAGTGTGGCAGGGTATGCTCAGACGTGAGTCCCTTGCTCACTTTGCCACTGGATTCAAGCAAGCAGGGCTGAAGACGGCTGGAATGCCAGAAACCGGTCCTCGGAAGCTTGTTTCCGGTCCAGGGAAGGCATGGCTTGGCAGTTCGGGCTGGACTGTTCCCATGAGGCACAGGGTCAGACTGATTTGCATATAGCCATGTCTAAACTGGGGTGGCAGAGTGGGCTAAAGAACGGTGATGGATCAAACCCAGATCTTTTGACTGGATGTGAGTGTTTGATTGGTTCAGATGCTCCGTCCATCACCACCCCCTTTTGTACCGCATCTAGGTAGATGTGTCCCTTCGTAAACCCCTGCTCTACATTATACCTGCGTCTGGTATAATATATGCAAGGTGGGCGTTTCCTGCAAGAAAGAGTTGCAGAAGTGGGGGAGTGAAGTCTATAAGATTTCACAGCGCCTCTTCTAAGAGGCCAATGCGTCACAACCTTACGCCTGCCTCATTGCAGGTGTAAGACTGATGCAGGCCCTTTCACATGGGGCTTGCCCCATGAGAAAGGAACATTGCTGGAGTTGCATCATGCTTCCAACACAACTCCAGCAATGCACCACTTTTGCGCTGACAGATACGTAAGTAATACTGACGTATCTGTCATACCTTGCGACATGATGCATTATACAGTAAATATAATGCATCATTCGTGTCACAAAGAGGGCGCAGTGAGAAGAGTCGCATTGCTGCTTTAACGCAGCGATTTGACACTTCTCATAGATGAGGCCCTGTGTGACGAGCAGTGTTTTTCTTCTCCCAGTCTTTAAGCCCACCATCAAGGAGGACATTGTGGGCCTCATTTATGAAAAGTGTTGCATCTCTCCGTGAAAGCAGCGATGCAACACTTCTCACTGGGCCCTCCTTCCGACACGAATGATGCATCATATTTACTGTATGATGCATCATGTCGCAAGAAATGACATACGTCTGTCGGCGCAAAAGTAGCGCATTGCTGGAGTTGTGTTAGGAGCATGACGGAATTTCAGCAATGTTCCTTTCACATGGGGCAAGCCCCATGTGAAAGGGCCTGCGTCAGTCTTACGCCTGACATGACACAGGCATAAGGTTTTGAGGCATTGGCATCCTAGAAGTGGTGCTGTCGCCACTCCTACGACCCTTTCTTGTGGGGGAACGCCTACCCTGCATACATTATACCTGACGCAGGTATAACGAAGTGCAGGGGTTTATGAAGTGTCGCATCTAGCTAGATGCGTCACTTCATAAATATGGAGCAATATGGTGCATTATTTACGCGGCCGCTGCACCGCTAAAAGTGACGCAATGACAGCGCAAAAGTGACGCAGGCCTTCATAACTAAGGACCTGTGTTTTGAGCATTTATGTCCACCTGCCATCCTCCTCTAATTTAATTCAGATTCTCCAGGTACATATGATTTGTGAAATATTTTCACTACATGGTAGAAACCTTACCTGAAATCTGGCGAAGCATTTTATGGGTGACATAATTATTTTGACGCAAGCTTTCTACATTTACAGACTCAAGATATAAGCAAATACTGGTGTAGATGTAAAGAATATAAGACATTCAGTTTTTTTTTCCTTAGAGAGCCAACACATTTAATCAAATGCAGATGTATATTGGAAACCATGCCAACAATTCAAGTCTAATTTTACCTTTATACATAAGTTTATTTTTAAAAACAAAATATTTATTTTGGAGAGACTCGTGCGTCAGAGGACACATGCAAACATCATTAAGCATATCAAGTCGAGCATTCAGGCACAAATTAAAACTATTTGTATGATCTGAGCTTTTAGCTCTAGCGTGCTCTGACCTGACGTGGGCGACTGAAATGTTAACTTAGCCTGCATTATTCACAGTCAAACCTGTCTGTTGAATTACAAAAAACGTAATAACTTTTAAAGTCTCTCTATTTTCCTGTTGTTTTTATTAAAATGTCCTTCCTTATCATTGGCCTAATATATTTTCACTTGACTTATTGCTACTTCCACTCTTTTTACCTTTTGATTTTCCTTTAGCAAACCCCACTTCCATCGGCATTATTACTGTGCGGTCCTAAATTCACATTCACGCATCTATAATTCTAAACCCTTGAGCCACAGTTTGTCTTTTGTATCTCCATCATGTTCCCTGTGCCATGCCCATGCTGTTCCTCTAAGTTCTCACTGTCATTACTTCAACAGTGTTTTGTAAAGATGTGCAAAAAGACCATCAGTTTCCTTGATTCAAGTACATGTACTACCTATGCGGGTGTGAGAGCTGTTTCCTGTAGCCCAACGAATACAATCCAAACAAGCATGGTAAAATCCAAAAGAATGACTTAGAATTAAAAGTGCCTCTTCCTTGATGACTGAAGAAAGAGTCAATGAGTGGATGAATGGATACCTTCATCTCTATTCGATCAGGCAATCACTCACCATCCATGCACGGTCACTCTTTCATGTACTCATTAATGCATTTTCCCACCCATTGGCCCATTTTTGCATTGAAACAGTCACCCATACACAACTTCACACACACACACACACACATTCCCAACTGTGCCATGAAGAGGCATTTTCCTTTAAAAGCAATGCTTATATTCTGTTATGTTTTAAGCATTTGCATTCTGTTGCAGAGATTCTGCTCACGAACAGAACTATGATTGGGACCATAGAATATCAGTATGTAGAGTACTGCGTCTCCATACCATATAAATATCTATGAGCCTAAGTCCGACTAGTTACAGTGCCTCGCTTGCCCTCCTAACCTTTACAGAGAGACAAGTGACTTGGCACCCCAGAATACAACACTCCAGACACTCTCCGGGATCCTGGTAACAGGACACACCCTTTCGCTCTCTCACTCCTACTTGTCCACAATAAGATAAAAAAGAGACATGAAGGAAGTTCACAATGGTTATTTAAACTATCATGCTCTGATATGCAATAATTGCACCACAATTATTAAACAAATACATGCTAATAATGTCATCAACATATTTAATAAACCATATACAATAAAGAGCCCTGTCATGTTATCTTACAGATCTGAATAAATCCTACCCTAACACTAAAGCTATGTGGTAATAGATTATAGATCTCTGGGTTCGGTGGCGAACCCCCCTAAATAGCATATTTAGGTGGATGTTCTACATCTCAGCTGATGCAGGGCTCTTGCCTCAGTACCTTTGCTCAGTGAGTGTGTTGTTTTTCAGAAACCCTGTCGCTAGTTATTTGACAAGATATGTGTATTCAAAACAGTAGCTGCATTCTCCTATTACGTCTAGGTGCTAGTGTCTGACCAGGGAAAATAACAAGGGGCAATGTTGTTTCACCATGCTTAGTCTGTTCAAACTAAGTCCCAAGAAAATAAACAAATGCCAAAACGTGCTGGTACTGGGTGAAAATACAATGTGGCACAAAGCAAGCATGATAACTAGTAATGTGTGCAAAACAGAAATGACCTACAACATGCATATTTAGGTTAACATAGTGAAAATGACAATGGACCATGTGAGAAACAAACTACACCCTCCCTCCCTTTGGTCAGAATAAGAGCACTAAAAAATACAAATGTAATCGGAAAATAAAAAAAACTCAAAGCACAATTCATAAAATTGGGAAACAATTATCAAAAAATGAGTTGTCAATTTTGAAAAACAGTCAAATTATGGTGCTTTGGAGGTATCCATGATGTCAATCGCAAATTCAAAGGCCAGGGACTCCAAAAAGGAGTCCAGCTACACAAAAGGTGATTGATTTGCAGCCCTAGTTACAAGTTGCAAAGAACAAAGATAATCCTCAGTCTCAGCCGATGCTGAGATAGCTACCAGGTAAACTGCATCTGTTTAGATAGAGCCTGTATTCTGTGGTCCATGTACCAATGCACATAATTCCTCAAAAGTGAGTGGCTTAAATCTCGCATTGTGGAAGAGCCACAAATCCAAGAGACAGTCCTAAAAATGCGTCGCTAAAGGATTCAATAGTAGTTCAATGTCCACGGCAGCGAGCGTCTGAAAGTCAGGCAAATATCTAGTGCCCATTCAAGGGGGCTCCAGAGGCAGTGGAACACAGGTTGTACGCAGGTAAATCAGGCAGGCCGGAATGTTAACAACCAATTAAGATCCAGTTTTTGCAGTAGAAATATTCAAAAATTCTGAAGCATGTGCTAACAATAGTGTTGGAGCGGTTGTAGTTTCAGGGAGCTCACAAATGAAACATCCATTGCGAAGATGTAAAAATAGGGTGAGAATGCCGTTATTGAAGAATAACATCAGGGGAAATCCTCCAAACACACTTGGAAACTTTTAATGAATAAAAGCTGATATTATTTGAAAGACAGGTTGAAATTTACTGACTAGGCCGGAACCAGAAACCTTAAAAAAAATGTTTGAGACCAGCCCTGTTAGATGCATTAAAAAGTCTATGCACTAATTCACCAAAATGAGGAGATAGGTTTGTATTTATCAATGACTACATTTCACTAGACGTACTGGCCACCTGCATTTCGAAAGTTTTGTGAGCAGATGTTAGAGCTACCTCTTTTTGAAACAATAATGCTTGAGTCATCTTAGCTTATTAAAATCTATCTTCAAAGTTGGAATCGAAGACCACAATGAGCTATCTACAGGACGCTGTTGCAACTAGTAATGAGCTTGGAAACAGACAAAACTTAGGGAACTCTAGCTCGAATTCCGCAACAGTCTTGATTGCTAAGCATTAATTAACTCAGATAACCCTTTTAAAGATCAGGCCAAATTCGACACTAAAGCATTACATGCGCTGTGGCTCTTAACATGTTTGCAAAGCAGTGAATGTCTGACAGAAGTGTTGCATTCCTCTCCAGTAATGAAAACTTCCTTATTGGCACGTTCACAATGATAGGAGAAGGTAAGTGACCATAATCCTTTAATGAAGCTGCCTCCGAGGGCTTCATACCCTCGAACAGGAAAATATTTCATGCAAGCTGTGACCTGAAATGTTGAAATAGGTAAAGAGATAACGCAGTGTATCAACAACACAGCTGAAGGTGTTTAAGCTATAGTGAATAGAAGTAGTTATAATTTCTCTAAATGCAGCATTGCGTAAGTTGCGTCTTTTGTAGTGCAATCAGTTGTTAAATTAAATTAAAGGGAAGAACAAATTACTGCAATTCAAATAGCGCCATTGTAGGCCCCCATTTTTAAAGGTTTGAGGCATCTAGCTAAACTGTATAATATATCTAACCTGACTTAGATACAATGTTGGCATGTCACTTTGCATAAAATCAATAAAAGACACCACAATATAGTTTAAATTGTAATTACTAGAAGACAGCGTATTAATACTAGTATCAGCAACAGCAAGCACTTTATCCAAATTATCTTGATCAATTTGTCTTAAACGTGCAGCAGCTCCTATTTGGGACAATTTCCTAATTTCATTATAGGTATCATAAATGAATCTTTTTTAATGTGGAGATTTGGGACCCAATAGAAAATCTGATAAACGCATGTCTTTGGACAGGAGAGAACAATGCTGTTTCACTGCACGCAGTGTGGAGTGTCCCAACCATTGTTGACACAATGTTCCCACTGCATAGGTGGTAACAATACCAGAATGTTGTGAGGGAGAATATCAGGATCGGGTCTGCTTGATTTGAACCCAGGTGTGAAATTAAGAAAACGAACATGACTTCCATTAGTATCTACTGCCCATAATAACGACCTGTTGGGAACTGAAAGTGTGAAATTAAATGTAGCATTCTGCACCATGCTATTGAGTATAATTTGTTAAGCTTTGCCAATTAACTAAGTGGGCAATGGATGGAATATTTGGGGCATTCATTCCTTTAATTTTTGCCAATCCCAGACAAGTATTCTGCTGGACGGTGTCACTCAAGAAGATCATTTGTGTTGAAATTAAGCATGCTCGAAATAAAGTTTAGTTCCATTAACCTGTCAAGGTTTTGTTCCCCAAATTGATTTCAGATCAATGGTGCTTTTCCAGTAATCATAGCCTCTAAAAGTTAATTGGTTGACAAACGAAGCTGTGTATCAGAGCTTGGTCTGTGTAAGCATATATTTTTTTTGGTAGGGTAGGGATTGATTTGAAATAAAATGACATAGGCTCAAAAGTGTCATATCCTGTGAAATAGGTGAATTTGTTTTTATGCATCTTAGAACTCCCTTGTGGGGGTGTCGGATAATGGTTCCATTGTGTATAATTAAAAAGTGTACATTGACTACTGGCTCGGAGTAGAAAATGATGTCCGTAATGGGGATAACAGAACATGTCAGCAAAGTTAGCAGAATTGAGTTGTAGGTCCTCCGATTAAACAACAGTATAATATTCGAGCTTGGAAGGCTTAGACTTTATGGTTTCAACATCCAAATCTTCTGAATGTAACCCAGGTACTATTACACTACCCATAGAAACTTTGAACACATATTGTATCAGTGGGATCTCTGTAGGGCTGAATATATTGAAAGGAACTTTATCCCAAACGATTCCGTCAGTCATTGGAACAGCTGAAAGATTGACGAGTGACTAGTCTCTTTCCAGTTTATGTGAAGTAGAATGGGGGGCCAAAACTGCGTTGACCAGTTGTGTAGCAGAACTTTAGTAGCCATTGATCAGTAGGACAAACTAGTCACAATTCCAATCCACATGAACAAGAAAACCAGGGAAAGTATGACTCAAACATATATCCAAGGCGGGACTAGATTAGTGCATTTCAGATGAATGAAAACCCAGATCTGTGGTGGAGGAGTGTGTATAACAGAAGAACTGTCTCAGAAAAACTCATTTTGATACAAATAATGGCTAGAGGCACTTAGTTGAAAACTGGAAGCACGATTTCATTAACAGGACTCGCAAAATCCAACAGAGGTGGATCCACTAACTGTGGATCAGTATAAAGGACTCCAGCTGTAGAAGACACAGTTATAGAAACTGCTCTCACTTCGGGTGTGTTGTATGTTGAGTCTGCTCCACCATCCGGAGAGTATCAGTGTTGATGGTGCCCATGGGCTGCAGAGGAATTTTGTGTGGAGTAGAACGGCCACCCCATGGCTTACTATTGAGTATCGGTCACATGGTGTAATTAGACATTTTCGATGGAGAGAAAACATTTGTCTTTAGAACCAGGAAGCAGTGGCAAGATTACAATTCTTTTACCTTGAAGTCCAAGGACAGGCACCTGAACACAGTAGGATGGGCCGAACACCTTTTCACGAACGAGATCTCCAATTTCTGGAATCCAGCCAGAAACGTCAGGGTTTACATCTGCACTTAGAGAGAGAGACGTGTACAAGTGTTTGCTTGATTGAGCATCACTACATTTTTTTATGTCCTATAAGACAGCACAATGGTTACCTACATCATAGGTCGTGGCAGCCGCCACAATGTCTAGACCGTCATGGTCTGGGACATACTTTTTGATACCAAAAAGTACTTTGTACGGGAATCACCGACCCAGAGATATTTTAGGAAGATTATTGAGAGCTTGTTGAACCCCGTAGAGGTGACTGACCCAACTCCCCTCAGTACCTAGTACTTTAGCTATTAAGGATTGCTTTAAGTCACAGTTGACTCTTTCTACAACAGAATTGCCCTCGGGCCTATACAGAGAATAATAATGCACCTGTACATTCAGAGATGTCATTGAATCCAGGATACCTTTGACGCGAAAGCCGGACCTTGGTCCGAGTGGAATGCACGGCATGCATATATCCCAATAAAGACGCGGAGATCTTTAATAACAGTTGGAGAGTCAGTGGGTCACTGAGGCAAAACCCATAGGAATCTAGAGCTAGAATCAACTGAAACCAAAATACATTTGAATGCAGTGTCCGAAATCAGTGGACCACAATGATCCAAATAGTTGCAGCCAAAAGGCTTACTGCATATCAACAGGTGTGTTGGCTGTGGACGAGCAACGGTGGAGCATTTAATTTGTTTCACAACACAGGACATATTTTTGGGCCCGCTGGTATGAGCCTTGCTACCAATAACGTTGCTGCAACAGCAAAATTGTGGTTGCCACACCAGCATGTGCTGAAGCCACACCTTAATGTGCCGCTACAACCAAAGCAACTCTACAGTCTTGGTAGGGAATCGAACAATCGCCAATCTCAGGAATTGTTACAAAAGGAACATTCTGGCCATTTAAATGATAAGAGTGTTTAGAAGGAAAGCCCTTTGGTAAATGGGTGCTGTTTTTAATAGCATTCAAAGCAGCCAAGATAGTGTTACCTATACGAGTTTTAGAGCTTGTAATTGGTGCTACTGTAGCTGTGGCACCTGCAGATTTGATGGCTTCCTTAGCCATTGAATTCCCTACAGCTTGTGCTCCCACACGCTGATGACTCAGTATATGTATTGCATGAGTTTATAGCACCTATCTTTGAAGTCTGTCACCTTAACACAAAGTGTTTTGTACTTGATTGGGCTCGATTTAGAAACTTTGAATTCATTTTGTTGCCAATAACGTAGATTATCATTAAAGGACTGTACACAGTAATACAAATCACACACGATAAGAGTAGGGAATTTTGGATCCATACATTCAAGTGCAAGAAACAAAGCCTTCAGTTCAGCCACCAGCGCTGTGCAGTCACCCAAAGACTGGATGCAAGTTGTTTGAGGTTGGAATACGCCATCTAACATAAGACCAATAACAATGGTGAATGCCACAAGTATTGTTGCTTAGAACCTATTAGGTTGATCGGAACCATCAGTGTAAATAATATATTTATACTGATCAAGAGGCAAAACCGTGGAGGATAAAGGGTAAACATGCTCATACTGTATACGTTCTTGTGTCTGCAAAGAAGGGTCAAAGACCAAGTACACATCAACAGCTGTGGATGTAGCCCATTTTTTCCATCTAGGATGGAGGGCTTTAGCATTTGGAATGCTTGCTTTGGTGAAAACCTCAAAGGCTGGCACTGGAGTAATGACAATAATGCATTTACCTTGAGCAAGTTGCCATTCTTTAAGGCGAGCCATCTGCACATAAGTCAGTATTTTCTCAGTAGAAGCAAAACACATTTCTTCTCCAGAAAATAAATGTGATTGATATGCTATAGGCACTGTTTTAGCTTCCTTAAAGGTGATATAAGTAAATCCAATTGCACCCACTAAAATACAGATGACCAGGTTAGAGCTACTGAGATGTGTATGCAAGAGACATTTTTGTACCCTAGTCTGCCAGTATGTTTGCCACTATTGAACGCAGGGATGATTTATCTATAGACTATCAATATTATTTATCAGAGAGAGTGCTATGCTTTACCTCACAGTAATTTATACACATTTGCCAAGAGTTAGAGCAGGTAGTGTGCCTGTTCCCCCTGTCTGTATCTTTCTTTCATAATGCATATCTATAGGAAGATAACCACGCTGTCACCTGCGACTTTGCTGCCCAGAGTTTTTTCAGTGTCACACTGGGTGAATTGGGAAATTGACAACATTAGGTTTATTTAGCCCTGAGTGATAAACTCTGCTAGTTTGCAGAATTTGGGCTCCCGCGCCCCGCAGAGGAATGCAAAATTCCTGAATTCTGCCATTCGGGCGCAAAGCGGAGGTTTTTTTCTGTTCACATGCTCAAGGTTTCTTTTGGCACTCAACTGCGAGCACCAAGACTCTCAGGCCACTTGCGAGCATGCACAAGACTTCCCCCACCACTACAGAGCTCCTGCGAGACTTTGCGCTCACCCGCACGGCGTCCATCCATGACGGCACCAATCTAGCATTCTTAGAGCCGATCGCGATCATAAGTGGAGCGGTCGAGCAACTTTTCTGCTTGAGAATGCAGCAAAGAGCCATTTGGAGTTCATTTTATTCTCAAACTGGCCATTCGAGTTGTTTTTTTTATTAAACTTTTTTCTTTCAAACCAGAAGTCCAACTTCCTGTCCAACTTCCTGTTCCTGTCCAGAAGGATCCTCCCAGTGCTTTGTCCCTCTCCTGGTCACTTTTCATTGGGATTTGGAGCTTGATGATATATATATATATATATATATATATATGCAGCAGACAACTTCCTTGTCTGCTGCATATATATACCATTGGATTTGTGGACTTTGTTTTCGAGATATCACAAGTAAGTTCAAAAACTGGTGTATAATGGTGTTGCTTGTTTGACTGGGGGCAAGGTCCAGGATTTATGTGTACTTTTACTTTATTTTTAAAATGTATTGTTGTGGGTGGCCTGCAGTTTTAGTAGGGGCCTAGTTTTTTTTGCATGAAATTTCTCTTCTTTTGTAAAGGGAAAATGTTACACAGTTCAGTACATGTTCTTCTCCATGTTTTTTCAATAATTTTGCAATATTTATTGATTTAATTTAGTATGTGGCCTAGTTTGCCAACAGCCCTTCCTGCCAGTAGGTCACTACTATTCATGGGTGCATGAAACAACTGTTTCTGTGGTGTCTGTAGATTTGAAACATCATTTAGGCCATGGATGTCATTGGATTTAAATATAAAATGTGTTTCATTTTGTGGTTTTTCATGTTTTTTTCTCCTGCAAACAGTGTTTAGGTGGAGTAATGCCTTTGGAGGATGTGTGTTGTCTTCTCTGTGTTACCATGCCTCTTTTGTCGAGCCACTGTGTGTGTAAATGTGTTTGACATAGGCCACCATTTACCTTTATTGTTCAAGAATCATTATGACTTAATTGTTCACAGTAAATTTCTCTTGGCTGACTTAATTCATTCACCTCTTACGTACCTCACTTTTTTCAGATCATGAACTCCCCTAAACCAGTCTTTAAAAGGACCAACAAAACAATTCTTAATAATAAAATATTAGTATCAGACCATATACAGCAGTTTGCACAATTGCATGAAATTAATCTAAAAACCAATGATAATATTTATTTCACAGGATGTGAAGAATATACCATAACAAGAGAGACAACACATAAGACATATACATTTGTCATCAAAAAATGTTACTTTGAGGGAATCAATAGGATAATCATGTCATCTGAGATTTTTTCAACATGTAACACTTTGTTCCTAAAATTTAACAGAAATGGGCGTTGACGCATTTCGTTGGATTAACAGGATAGAACCACCTTCTTCAGGACAACAAAAAAATATATTCCTCCTAAAGAATATACAGTATTGACCTATATCTCTTTAAGGTGAGGCAAGCTCAGATCTGAAAGAGCTGTTCGTAGAGACTTAGGAACAGCCTTTCGGTCCTAAAATAGAACTATATTCACTACAACTCCAATATATGTTCAGAGCATGTAGCTGTAGGTATAATCATTAATAGGAAATTTGCTGCTTTCCACTTACAATGCATGTATCTGTACTCTGTCATACTCATTCCTTTGTGTCCTTCTAACAACAGATTGATGGCGAATGATGTGCTGCTGCTTATTGCCGAGATGAATGTTGGCCTTGTGTTGTAGTGTTTGTCTTTGTCAAACCTTTCCCCAAATCCTATTACCCATCCATTCAACAAATCCTTAACCCCCTTCCCCGAGCTCTGTGATTTATTGAGGTGTGGCTTAAATTCCACCGTCAATGGATCACACACTTGGTGGTGCCGTTGTGGTGAAAGCAACACTAAGTTACTGTAGAATCTTCGAAGCAGTAGCCCACACCAGCCCATTACCAACCAGCGCATTTAAAATGATCCATAGTTTTTTAGCTATAGAATGAGGAACATCAGTCTTCAGTATCATCATCATAAAGACCTTGTGTTGCCTAACCGTAAACGCCTAACCTAAGATTGTCAACTCCAGACTTTGAGTCAATTTTTCATAACTAATACTGCTACCTCCACATTAGCCAAAACTTACTAGCATTGCTATTTTTTCTATTTTAGCACAATTAGGCATACTCATTGTGTCATCATCATCATCATGTAGTACTCAGGTGGTGTCAATAGTTTGTACATCTTTGATATAACCCACTTACTCAGTCTTTCTACTTCCATTTAGTTGCCCACGATGGATAATCGTCAATCAATCATTCAGAACAGTCCTACAGTTAGATCTCAACTTGGTGGAACTGGAAGGAGACCTCGCTTATGAAGTTGTGATGCCTCCCCTGTTATTGCTACATGAATATTCAGGTAAGACAACTAGTATGGATGTAAGTTAACTGAGCAAGAAATAAATTAACTGCTATTGATTTTTTATCTAAATTTTCAGAGCCTCCACAGAATATAGCCTAGATCCTCTCATCATGGCAGCATTCCCCATAATGGTCAAGCTAGTGAGGGCAGTATAGGCCTAGACTCTATAACTAAGTGCTATGCTATTTATAGTCTTAAGTTACAAGGACATAAACAGGCTGCGTAAAACTACTTGATGGCAGCAGTGCAAAGTGAAAGTAAAATAAACTACTTCAGGTACAACTTTAGATTATAAAAACAGTTTACCTCTTTATTTATTTACAGAGCAACCCACCCTCTCCTCCCAAACAACATAGCCACCCCTCTCCCAAACAAAACAGGCCCAAGCCCCAAAACTCAAAATATTCAAGAAAATCTCTTGAGTTCCAGTCCCTTCCCACCCTCTCGACCCAGCCCCAACAAATTTCTCCCACCAAAACAAAATATTTTAAAAATAGTTAGAAGAGGACATTTTGGACATCGTTCCGGAGCAGGTCCATGCTCTGCTCCATCGAGCTGAGCCGGCCCTTGATAGTGTCCAGCTGCTGCAGGCTGTGGTGCAGCAATGGTCTGTTGTCATTCTGGTGGAGGATGGTAGCAGTTGGCTGGCGGCGGTGCCGGTGATGGGGTGGCCGGGAGCCTGGCGGCTGATGTGGACCAGCTGCACTGGGGCCGGGAGCTGGGGCCGGGAACTGTGCATTGATTTCCTCCTCCTCCTCCACCTCTTCCAGGACCACCAGCCACAGGTATTCCTGGTAGATATGCTCCTGCCTCTGCCGCCGCAAATGAGCAGCTCTCTCCTGTCTGTCGGGTGGTCCAGCTGGACCAGCAGGAGCAGCTATATTGAGATAAACAAAAAAGACATATTGTAAATAATGCTCTGTGCAAACAATTGTTTTAAATAACAGCGTGCCACAGTAGCAGGGCATTGCTGGTCCCCTAGGCCCATTGGAATTTATTTGATTTGTTGATTATGATAAGGAGAATCACAAGGCCAATTTTATGTTTTTTTTACCCATACATATTGCCAAACATAAAAAAGCAGTCACTGTGTGGCAGAAAAGTAACAGACAGACTGGTAGAGAATAACATCACAGGATTGAAAAAACAGTGATTGGGTTATTTCTTTCTTCTAAAGGCTTTTCAAGTAACTATAAACAGAGTCAGACACTTTGAGTTAAAAAATAAATGACTTCTCATTGATGAGTATGGCATTATGCACTAGAGTACAAGTTGTGTGTAGTGCTAAAATAATGAAGCCATGTTCATTGCTTGCCAGCGTCTCTGCTAGTTTGCTACTGGCTGCAGCTGTAGTTAACAATTGTCTCATTCCAATGGTCCTGCTCTTCGCCAAATGCATTTCTCTTCCTACCCTGTCTTCAAAGAGGCTGTAGAATAATAAATAAGATACTACGTCAGTCACACACCTCATGTATGAAATGCGGCTATTAATATATCATCCTGTCTGCCGTAAAGTAGACATTGAGGAAAATGACTTGAATGGACTGCAGTACAGGTAAAGGAACAGATTATATAGATTTTATTTGGCAATTTTGTCACTGTGTATCCCATATGCCAAACTTGATATCAATCCATGCACTCACTCCCACTTTACTATGTGGCCTCGCCTGCAACCACGTTTTCCAACAAATGAATTTGCTGGGCAAGAACCAAGGAAAGGAAACATGATTTTCTCTACTGCACGGAGTAGGGTAGAGGGATTAGACGGGTAGGATAGAGCTTTTTAAAAATATATAATAAGGCTTTCCTGTTTTCAGTTTCTATTTTGGGTAAATTCTGGTGGGGTTTTTTCAGTGTTTTCCAGTGATTTTAATACCATAAAAAAACATTGGTTATCAGTGGTTACACATTTTTGCGGCATTAAAAATAACAGAAACAGTGTTTTTCCAGTGCTTATGGAACATTTTGCTTTTATTATTGCTTGCTTTCTGCACTGATAGTGCATGGTATAAGGACAGTGTACATACCATGTATATGTGATTGAAATACATTTTTACGAATCAAACTTATTGTAGCACACCATAGTATACGTCTTTAGTGAGTGTTTGGTCATGAGTGCTTGCTCTTTCCTTCCCTTGTAAACTTTATAAGTGAAAGGGCCTTCTCAACATTGCCACTTGAGATGGGCAACGCCAAAACAGCCACAACACAAATGAAAGTAATAATCAGCTCTTGTTTCTATTTGTTGTTCTTCTCCTTTCATAAAGTTCAGATCTTGAACCCTTTTATCTCTTGGTGGCTGGGCCACTGCAGTGCTCAGTAACTCAGTCTTACAGATTGTTCCCTTCATTCTCTTTAGCTGGTCTCACTGTTAAACAACGAGTATTTTTCAAACCCTCATGCTTGGTACATGAAACTTTATATGTTATGTTGCATGCTCCCTGTAGGAGAGTAGGGTCTGCTATCCTATGGTCACCCCAAATTTTTGCTTTTTGCTTCACTGGTTTTGGACTACTGAGGCTGTGGGCCTGCTAATCAGACCCCCAGCCTGCTGTTCTCTCTCTAAATTATTAATACATGTGCTATAGGTACATACCACAATTGGAAATGGACTCCTTGTCAGCCCCTGTACAATGCACTATAGGTGCTCAGGGCATAGGTGCCACCAAGGCCTACCAGGGGCTGCAGCATATCTTTTGCCACCCCTGGCTCGTTCTTAAATTGACACAACTGGCTGATCACTCAGCTGGGGCAAGGTGGTGTAATCACCTCTTGCTTAGATATAGTATATCTATATCTAAACCTATATCTGGACACATATAAACCTGTGAGTCACTCCTATGGAAGGCCTTATCAATCCTGGAGGCAGAGTGCGTGGTTTAATGTGAGATGGAGCTCTAGCATGAGCTGAGCCTGTCTGCAGCAGTCGGGAACAAATCCCTAAGCTGTTTCAGGATAATGCCATACCATATACTATTAAGTGCATTATAATCCTCGCGGTTATATAGCAACTTTGGTTTGGCTTTATCAAAACATGTCGTGTAAGGTGTCATACGATTTGGAATACTATCCCCTCGCCAGTTCTGGTGACGGGGATAGCATTCCACCCCTCTAGAGGGGTAAGACATGTTACTTTGCTGAAATGCGGTTAATTTCTAAAAGGGCCTCAGATCCACAAAATGGATGCTTCTGCCACAGACACAAGTCTAACCCCCTGAAGCTGACCGAAACTCAGCAAAAGGGGTCTGGACAAAGGGTTTCCTGTCGCAGGGAGGTGTCACACCCCCCCCAGACAGGAGATAGTGGATTGTAGCAGGGAGGTTTGAAAGAAACCAGACACTGCATGGGAAGCACAAGGCTGCCCCTTGCATAATCCGGTCAAACCGGTTCTGGGGCACACCCGCCCCAGTCTCAGCGCGGCCTGGATCAAAGGAAAGGGGTGTATCCACCCCCTTCCTGGGTCCCACCCATAGGAGGGGAGCTAGCAGGTAATCCAGCCCCCCAGATTCGAATAAGAGTGGGAGCAGTGCCAATGCACTTCAGATTATCCTGATGAAACATAAGAAATGAAACTCTGGACCCTTCGACATCCTACTCAACGTAGAAGACTGAAGAATCTCCCTTGTGGTCAAGGAGTGACCACCCTGTGCAAACAGGCACCATCCAGCACCTCGACATCTGCTTGGTTGCAGTTCCCACCGGAACTCGAGCAACAGAGATCAACGAGATCAAGCTTGCCTGCCTTCTAACAGCCCGATCCACAGTCCCTGCAGAGCTGAGACCCATGGAGGCGACCGGAAGCGTGGGGCACGCCATCTTGGAAAGACCACGAGACGCTGACCGTGCAGCCCACGAGTGACCCTCGGAGCTGTACACCGGGGTTTGAGAAGCCCCAACCCGGAGCCACTCTTGCACCGAAGTTCAGCCCTCCACACTCGACGAGTGCTGCATGGGGCCCTTCTGCTTCTTTTGGCTCAACGCGTTGGCCAGTCCCTTGCCAGCTGGCTTGTGGCCCCTGTGCCAACGAAAAACGAAATACAACTTGTGATTCTGGTTGCTCCAGATTTGCACCAGCTCCCCTGAAAAGGAGCCCCCACTCTGACCTTCCTGGTCCGAGTGAGAAGCAATATTCCAGTTCCGCGTGGATTGCTTTTGCCAAGTGTTGTTTGCTCCAAACTTGAAGCCGATAGCGCTGATGGCGAGAGCCTTTGTGAGATAGATTGTGACCTGCTCCTGGACTTCGTAGATGCCCCAGAGCCCACGTTACAGTGGAGAGAAGCTCCTCAACAACCACCTGATTGCGCCCGACATTGCCTGGTTCCATCCTGGTTCCACCCTGGTCACTGCTGAGTGACCCAGACTCTGTCCCCTCTGCTTTCAGGTACTTTTCGACTTTGATCCACCCTTGGATCCCACCGGACACTTCTCCTTCACAGCGCCTGCAGCCTCTTCAGCTCCAAGCACCAAGAACCAGCGTGACGAAACCCGACACTACTTCGACCCTGTGCACCCGCTTCCTGTGGGTGAGGTAACATTGCAACGCCGGTGTTCCCACACTGGTACACACCTCTAGGGTCTGTGTCTTAAGTTTTGTCTTTCTAGGTTCAGCGGAAGTGTCCTAAAACTCTATTTGCTTAACTTTTACGCACCATTGACTTGCATTGGTGCATGCGTGTGCTTTCAGCACTGCACCCGAATCCCGCAGGCTTTTCCCGACTTCAGCATTGCTTGTCCCGACTGCTCCCAGCGATTCCCTAGGCCCTAGGCCTAACCACTGTTCGATTGGTATCTCTTATACCACTTTCTTAATATATGGTCTGAGTGGCCCCTCGCCCTCATCCATAATTGTGCAACTTTGTATGTTATACTGTGCTTTTGATTTAACGCTTGTGCCCCTTTGTTCATAAAGAATACTGGGGATTGTTTTTAGTAATAAATACATATATTTTTATAATATATACTTGTGTGGTGTCCTTTCATTTGATATTACAGGAATGTATGTGGTAAAACAGCTTGCTTAACACGACCTCTTAAGTTAAGCCTTTAGGCTGCTTAGTCCATGCTACCCCTAGGATAGCTTGTCTAATAAGGTTGACTTACAACCAGACACCATAAGGGTTGTTTGGACTGATACAAGGTGGTTCCAGAATTGGAAACATCATATATCAGGCCAACTTCTCACATTGGTGAGCAGCGGTGCGGATTTGAGCTTGCTGTTTGTTTTACCATTGCAATCTTTTTATCAAATTGAAAGATCACATCAAGTACCTTTAGGTACATATAAATCAAAAGCTTAGCATATTTAAGTTCTACTGAACTTAGTAGTTGTAGATTAAAGGGATTAGCACACCCTGACTACAACTCACTAGCAAGGTACAGTAGGGAAACACTTAGTGTAGGTAGGTGCATCACTTACACCAATCTAGAGTCATGTCTGACACAGGAAAAGCCTCAGGGTCTGTTCCTGTGACAGTTGACCTTACCAAGGCAACTTCCAGCTATGACAAACTAACCCACAAAGACTTGGTTGCCTTATGCATCTCAAGAGGGTTAAAAAGGGGCAGAAGTCCCACCAGTCCTTCCCTGATAGCCATTCTAGAACAGGATGACTTAGAAAAGGCGAATGCAGTTCCCTTAGAATCAGGAGATGGAGTGAACCCCATTGTTACTGATACCACTCCAGAGGAGGAAGATGAGGAGGTAGAAGAGGAGGAGGATGAGGACTCAGATAGAGAGGACCTTGAAGATCAGGATCAGGGGGTTAACCAGGTTGTAGTTGCCAGGCTTAACCAGGCCAACTTAAACCTACTTGGGAATGGAGAGGGCCAGCACCTCCCCAGATCCCAAAACCACATTCTCCCAGGCAACAGAAGAGTGAGATCTCTATCAGGGGACTCTCATATTTCTAGTGCCTCAAGAGAATCTCAGAGAGGGATGACTTCCTCTCAGAAGATAGAACACAGAGCCAGGATGAGGGCTGTTAAACTCCAGATAGAGAGGGAGGAGGTAGCCCTGGCTCAAGCTAGACTTGCCTTGGCAAGAGAGCAGAAATTGTGTGGCTTAGATGCCACTGGTGGCAGCAATATTCCTAGAGAAAAAGACAGGAGCTATGATAATAGAAACCTGACAAAATTTGTGGCCCCCTACAAGGAAGGGGATGACATCCACAAATGGATGACTGCTCTTGAGAGAGCCTGCATGGTACAGCAGGTTCCTCAGGATCAGTGGGCTGCAATTTTATGGTACTCCTTTTCAGAGAAAGGGAGGGACAGGCTCCTCACAGTTAGACCTGAGGATGCCAAAACCTACTCTGTCTTGAAGAGTGCTCTTATTGAAGGGTTTGGCCTAACCACTGAGCAATACAGGTTGTTGTTCAGAGACACCCAAAAAGCACAGACTCAAGACTGGACTGATTTTGTTGATTGTGCCACTAAGGCTCTGGAGGGTTGGTTGCAGGGAAGTAAAGTTTCAGACTATACAGGATTGTACAATCTTATCATGAGAGAACAGATCCTTAATAACTGTACAAACCAGATGTTGCATCAATACCTTATTGACTCTGATCTAACCTCTCCCCAAGAATTGGGAAAGAAGGCAGACAAATGGGTCAGAACAAGGATTAAGCAGAAACCCCAGAACCAAGGTGGTGACCAGAAGAAAACAGACCAGAAGGGTGGGAATCAGAAAGATAAAGAAAAAGACCAGAAGTCTTCAGGCCCCCAAAATAGTAATAAGGAGGGTGGTTCCCAAAATTGAAACAAGAAAAAGAAGAATGATGGCCCAAAGAAACCTTGGTGTAATACCTGCAAATCAGTTTCACACTGGGGCAGTGAATGCACCAAGAAAAATCCAGTCCCCACCACTGCAGCTCCTAAAGCACCTGCACCCCCTAGTTTAGTAAGCAGTGGTAGAACACAGCCAAAGGGTGTAGTAGGGTTAACCCTGGGTACTGAAGTAGGATGTGGCCTAGTCAGAATCCCTACTCAGGCAGTTCTCCTATATGATGTGGACTTAGCTTTGTCCACTACAGTGAGTCCCAGTAACCTGGGCAAATATAGGCAGACGCCTTTAATCAATGAGAAACTGGCTCAGGCCTACAGGGACACATGTGCCAGTGTCACAATGGTGACACCTGACTTTGTGGACCCTGGACAGATTGTACTAGGTGAAAGTTACCTAGTGACCAATGCAAGCAACTCCACTACTTCCCATAGTGTGGCAGTTGTGACCTTCTCCTGGGGAGGGGTAGATGGCCTAAAGAAAGTTGTTGTGAGTGCAGACCTCCCAGTAGACTGTCTGTTAGGCAATGATCTTGAAAGCTCAGTTTGGTCAGAAGTGGAGTACAGGACTCATGCAGAAATGCTAGGGATTTCAACACATGTCCTTGCAGTGACAAGGACTCAGGCTAAGAAGTGCCTTCCTGAACCAGTGGTGGATCTTGGAACAATAGACCAACCACAACCCAAGAGAAGAAGCAAGAGAGGAAAGGCTGAGCCTTCCACCTTGCCCCAGGTTGAGGATCAGGTTTCACAGGAAACTGATTCTGCAGTCCAAGAGGAGACTGTCTCTGAGGAACTTGAACCTGACCAGGTTGAGTTTCTGGGGACAGGGGGACCCTCAAGGGCAGACCTGAGGCAGGCTCAATTAGATTGCCCTTCACTTGAACCCCTCAGACAGCAGGCTGCTGCTGAGGCTGCAGGGAATGCCCAAGGTACCCATACTGTGTATTGGGATGATGGACTCCTTTACTCAGAGGCTAGAGACCCCAAGCCTGGTACAACCAGGAGGTTGGTTATACCTCTGAAGTTTAGGGGTTTCCTTCTTACCTTGGCCCATGATATTCCCCTTGCAGGACACTTAGGCCAGAACAAAACGTGGGACAGGCTTGTTTCACACTTTCACTGGCCTCATATGTCAGAAAATGTCAAGGAGTTTTGTCGCTCCTGTGTCACTTGCCAAGCCAGTGGTAAGTCAGGTGGCACAACAAAGGCCCCCCTCATACCACTACCTATGGTGGGGGTACCCTTTGAAAGAGTTGGAATAGATATTGTGGGTCCCATGGATCCTCAAACAGCATCTGGGCACAGATTTATACTGGTGGTAGTGGATCATGCCACAAGGTATCCAGAAGCTATTCCCCTGAGGACCACCACAGCACCTGTGATGGCAAAAGCCCTAATTGCAGTTTTCTCAAGAGTGGGCTTCCCAAAGGAGGTATTGTCAGACAGAGGTACCAACTTCATGTCTAGCTATTTGAAAGCAATGTGGAATGAATGTGGAGTAAACTACAAGTTTACCACACCCTATCACCCACAGTGCAATGGGCTTGTGGAGAGATTCAACAAGACCCTCAAGGGAATGATAAAAGGATTACCAGAGAAGCTTAGGCGGAAATGGGACATTCTTTTACCATGCTTGCTCTTTGCTTACAGAGAGGTCCCACAGAAGGGAGTTGGCTACAGTCCTTTTGAACTTTTGTTTGGCCACCCTGTGAGGGGTCCACTATGTTTGGTGAAGGAAGGATGGGAGTTACCTCTCAAAAAGCCTAAGCTAGATGTAGTGGACTATGTACTTGGTCCCCGCTCCAGGATGGCTGAGTATATGGAGAGAGCATCCAAAAACCTGGAGGCCAGTGGGGAACACAAGGCTGCCCCTTGCATAATCCGGTAAAACCGGTTCTGGGGCACACCCGCCCCAGTCCGAGCGCGGCCTAGATCAAAGGAAAGGGGTGTATCCACCCCCTTCCTGGGTCCCACCCATAGATGGGGACCTAGCAGGTAATCCAGCCCCCCAGATTCGAATAAGAGTGGGAGCAGTGCCAATGCACTTCAGATTATCCTGATGAAACATAAGAAACTAAACTCTGGACCCTTCGACATCCTACTCAACGTAGAAGACTGAAGAATCTCCCTTGTGGTCAAGGAGTGACCACCCTGTGCAAACAGGCACCATCCAGCACCTCGATGTCTGCTTTGTTGCAGTTCCTGCCGGAACTCGAGCAACAGAGATCAACGAGATCAAGCTTGCCTGCCTTCTAACAGCCCGATCCACAGTCACTGCAGAGCTGAGACCCGTGGAGGTGACCGGAAACGTGGGGCACGCCATCTTGGAAAGACCACGAGACGCTCACCGTGCAGCCCATGAGTGACCCTCGGAGCTGTACACCGGGGTTTGAGAAGCCCCAACCCGGAGCCACTCTTGCACTGAAGTTCAGCCCTCCACACTCGACGAGTGCTGCGTGGGGCCCTTCTGCTTCTTTTGGCTCAACGCGTTGGCCAGTCCCTTGCCAGCTGGCTTGTGGCCCCTGTGCCGACGAAAAACGAAATACAACTTGTGATTCTGGTTGCTCCAGATTTGCACCAGCTCCCCTGAAAATGAGCCCCCACTCTGACCTTCCTGGTCCGAGTGAGAAGCAATCTTCCAGTTCCGCGTGGATTGCTTTTGCCAAGTGTTGTTTGCTCCAAACTTAAAGCCGACAGCGCCGATGGCGAGAGCCTTTGTGGGACAGATTATGACCTGCTCCTGGACTTCGTAGATGCCCCAGAGCCCACGTGACAGCGGAGAGAAGCTCCTCAACAACCACCTGATTGCGCCAGACATTGCCTGGTTCCATCCTGGTTCCACCCTGGTCACTGCTGAGTGACCCAGACTCTGTCCCCTCTGCTTTCAGGTACTTTTCGACTTCGATTCACCCTTGGATCCCACCGGACACTTCTCCTTCACAGCGCCTGCAGCCTCTTCAGCTCCAAGCACCAAGAACCAGCGTGACGAAACCCGACACTACTTCGACCCTGTGCACCCGCTTCCTGTGGGTGAGGTAACATTGCAACGCCAGTGTTCCCACACTGGTACACACCTCTAGGGTCTGTGTCTTAAGTTTTGTCTTTCTAGGTTCAGCGGAAGTGTCCTAAAACTCTATTTGCTTAACTTTTACGCACCATTGACTTGCATTGGTGCATGCGTGTGCTTTCAGCACTGCACCCGAATCCCGCGGGCTTTTCCCGACTTCAGCATTGCTTGTCCCGACTGCTCCCAGCGATTCCCTAGGCCCTAGGCCTAACCACTGTTCAATTGGTATCTCTTATACCACTTTCTTAATATATGGTCTGAGTGGCCCCTCGCCCTCATCCATAATTGTGCAACTTTGTATGTTATACTGTGCTTTTGATTTAACGCTTGTGCCCCTTTGTTCATAAAGAATACTGGGGATTGTTTTTAGTAATAAATACATATATTTTTATAATATATACTTGTGTGGTGTCCTTTCCTTTGATATTACAGGATTGTATGTGGTAAAACAGCTCGCTTAACACGACCTCTTAAGTTAAGCCTTTAGGCTGCTTAGTCCATGCTACCCCTAGGATAGCTTGTCTAATAAGGTTGACTTACAACCAGACACCATAAGGGTTGTTTGGACTGATACAAGGTGGTTCCAGAATTGGAAACATCATATATCAGGCCAACTTCTCACACTCCCTTTAGATTGTGTGTAACCATGTACTACCACCCTCGGGCTCTCAAGCAGTAGCGGTTGGTGGTGGGAGTGCTGCCGGGCAGAGTCGTGGAGTTGGGGAAAATAAAAATAAATAAAACAAATTTTGTTGCACACACTGCATCGTATTTGGCGATGCAGTGCATGCAACAAAATTTGTTTTATTTATTTTATGTTTACTTACCTATATTTGGCCATATTCCGTAGTTTACTACCGCCCACCCTGCCCCTCCCCCGTCCCCGCCCCACGTCACAGCCCGGAAGCACTCCAACCACCGACCGCTACTGCTCTCAAGTCATAAAAGCAATGTATCCTTCAAATCTTAAAGGTGAGGATAGAATTGCTAGGTGGCTGGGCCTTCTCAGTGATGGCAACTTCCCACTAGTGTAAGACCAGGTTTCTGAACTTTTCTAAAGCACAAAAGACCTTGCTTTATCTTGTTTTAGGAGTCTTAAAAACAGTGAATTGAATTACTCCAAAACTAATTTGCATTATTACATTTGATGGCAATAGTATTACGAAAGAAATGTTAAATCTCAGGGCCTCTGTGAAGTTGAGGCTGAAAATTAGCTGCCAAGGTGGGACTAAGTGCCTTTTATCTACTGCCACATTTCATGTTTCTAGGAGAAATACATCTTCATAGAGGGCTGGGCTGGCAGGGATTCATGCATAACTTATTCTAAAAAGATTTAGGCTTCACATTCTTTTATTGTTTAATCGCTGATGGGGCAAAACATTTGAAGTGAAAGGAATGGTGTGGAAGTGATACATTCCTTGGTCTCTCCACAGAGAAATCACTTCCACTGCATGATATAATATGTAATGTTTCTTGCACATCCAACCCTTTCTCTCTTTTACATGATCACCCCCAGGTAATAATGAAAAGCACCCTGCATGCCCATCCCATTATTAGCCACTTTCATAGCGTGTATTCTGAATGCCCATGCCATCTTTTACTGATTAGCTGTAATAATAGACATGTAGCACTACCATTCAGATCCTGCATCACTCTGGTACGAACGTATTTCACATTGATATTATTCACGTAGTTCCTCATTCACTAAACATGTATCCATTCCTGGGATTTCCTTTTTTGTAAACCACGTTTATCAAGTGTATTAGTCATGTGTAGTCACATAAAGTGAACCGAGTCTGCAGCTTTGATCCCAGTTTGGAGGTACTATTGTTTGTAAGACCGTTTTCACACCATAGCAGGTCGGTTTTGGCACCCCAGTAGTTCTTCAGTGACAAAGGTGAATAACGTAGGAAAACAGTCTGTTCGCCTCTCCCAGAGTATTGTTCTGTTGGCACAATTTACATCAATCAGTGAAAGCTATTTCCATTCATTGTGTAATGCGCACAAAGTGAAAAGATAGGCGCAGAAATCATCTCTGAACAGTATTTCACTCTTGGACCCAGGACTGGCTTTTGGCATGGCATGGCGAGCTGTGCCGAGGCGCCAAACTTCAGTGGGGTGAAAAGAACTATTTGCATAAAGGTCCTACACCCAGCAACGCCCCCTACCTTGGCTGGATTGATTCCGTTTAAAGCACTCTCAGTCTCAACCGCTCTTAACGTGCTGCAATCAATGTCTTTTAGCACCCATTCACCCCCCACCTTGCCCTCCCATCTACCCCTCACCCTCTGCCGCCATTGATCTGTGAAAAAGGCCTAGCAGCAAGGGCAACACCTTTTCTTCTGTCCACGGGAGCGATTGGGCCACCTCTGTGTGCACCTCTCAAATGGGGCCCTGTGCGTTTTTGATGTTTTAAACAAAAGCTCCGTATTGTAAACATAATTACATCATTTAGCATCTGCTGCATTATGATTTGCAGTTTTCAACACATTTTCATTCTTTCCAGTTTCATCAGATTGAAAAGAGTCAACAGTGCTGCGTTCTTTGCATAGGTCACATGGTTGTGCACTTTTCAGTTATTGCTTGCTGCTTTACGTAGTTAAGCAAGTACTAAAACGGCAAAATCGTTGTTCCGAGTCACATCATATAAATGCGTGTTAGCATTTGGGGACAATTGCCAAGTTAAGACACGTTCTATTTGTTCGCAGCAGTGCTAGCCTTAATGACAACAGTGACCTCCGGGCAAAACCTTCAATAAAAATGTACTAATCTGATTTAAATGCGTTATTGGATGAAAGCAGCTGCTCAAATAGGGTGCTGAGGAAGGAAGATGTAGGTGAATGAGCCAGCATTTTCCCCTTGATGAAACTTCCGTGAACTCGTCAAAAGAACAAGGTAGGAGAATGTGTTAACTCCCGATTTGAGATGCCTGCTTTAGATTCTCAGGGGAGGGAGGGCTCTGAGGACTCAGTCCCCCACAATCCTGCCTGCTGGGAGTTGTTCCACTGCTACAGCGCTGACTGGGCACCATTAAACTCATCGCATCAGCCCGAGGCATCCCTTATGAAGTCTCAGTAAGTTTTGAACTGCTTTGGCGCCCTCAAGCGGCCAAGCAGTGCAACAAATGCGAAAAATCAGTGACACTCAGTTTAAACCGGGTCAGCTGATTTTCACCCGGTAGGGTATTGTCAGGGATAATCGGATTAAACCGATTTCCGGACAGCCTATATATAATAGAGGGGCCACTACACTGATCATCGTTTCATCATGTTTGGCTTATTCTTTCACAGTTCAATTCAGAAAGGAAAATCTGAACAAGTATAAATTAATCTGTTGTGAGAAACCATTATATATATTTTGGAATCACTTCACATGGGTATCGCATGCTGAAATTGTGGCAAATGCCAAGAATGGCCCACCCACCCTTTCACTCATATGCCATTTCTTGTCTTTTAAGTTTCCTTCTGTTCCTTCATATCTCCCTCACCCATCAAAGCTCATTATGCGAGATTTAGCTGCATTGCAGATTGAAGAGTCCATAATAAGCAGGGGGGGTTCACCTCACTGTCATTTTTGAAGAAGCCGACAAGCGGCACCATGGCAATAGCTAGTGAGTATAGTAATTGCAAGAAATATGTGACTTACCAGTGCCCGTCCCTGCTACTGCTTCTCCCCATGCAACCTAGCCATCACCATCTCCTCCTGCAGCAGCACTGGAGCCGGCATCACCGATGTTCGGTGTGGCTAGAATATAAAACATTACACATAATTTAAATCCCAAATACACAACCCCGAATAAAAACAGCAATTTAGCACTACATTTCAGTTATCACGTATCTTCCAAATACCACGCTGGGCATTTGATTGGTTGGTTCACAAAGTTAGACATGGAGTAACGCTCAATAAAAGACCTATGGGGTGGGGTGGCAAATAAAATGCAAGTGGGTCCTCATACTTCTTTTTCCAGCTTTGCTGCACTGTCATTGGAAACTGGTGGTGTACTGTAACTAAACATTAATGGGTCTGCAGCACAGTACACTTTGGGGGAGATGGTGTGGTCCATGATGACCATTAACACTGTCTCGTGAACTGAACCACGTTAGAGCTAGGCATAAGCCGGAAAAGGAAAGCCTTCTGAACAAACATACATGGTAATTCTTTTATTTATAATGATAGCATACTTAGGCCTGCCATCTGATTCTTCACAAATCACAATAGATAGCACCAACATTCCAAAAGACAAAAATCACCCCAAGATTCTACGGTTCTACCATAAGAAGTCCACAACAATCATAAAAGGACCTACTGGGATGTGTAGAGCCATCAGCAGCGTTGCTGGTGGTTGGCGCCGGCTGACCAGCTTGCCCCGGACCCACCGAATCATCCGTCTTCTTCCCCTTGGGTGCTGATGAAAGAAATTAAAAAGATAAATAAAAATAGAATAGTGATTCTGTTAAGAAAACTTCACAAACTGTTTTATGAATAGCAAATGCAGTCGCTAGAACAGATCACCTATAATACTACTAGTTTCGTTCGACTTGAGTCTATCAAATCATTAAATTCATAATCCGAAATCTCCTTAACAAAAACTACATTTGGAACTAATGTATTGCAGTTAATGATCTTTGGTTTTATTCTATTCTCATTTCTCAACACCCTTGATGAGCCAACTCAGTCTCCTTTTTTTGCAATGCATAGATGCATACTTCACCTCATCACTGTGAATTCAATTAAATAACCTGGAACTGTGCGAGCTACATAAACAAAGTCACGGAGAGAATGGGATACTCAGTGATTCACTATAGTGACAGAAGAAACTGTCTGCAATGGCTTCTTAATTAATCAGCCTTAGCTAGCGCCTGATGAATGCGATTAGGTAGCAGCACCTGCCTAGAAGAAACTAGAAACTGGATCACACAATGAATAATATGTCAGCGTAAACTTTACTAAACATAACTTACATCTAATTTTGAGCAGAAGGCTATTCAGAATTTCTTTTTTAGCATTGTAGAACACAAACACAACAAATAATTAATACTCACTGAGCCCCAGAATCTCAACGCCTAGCAGGTTGAGAAGGTCCTCTTCCTGGTCAAGAATGTCCGCCCAGTCAAGCCAAACATGAAGCCAATAGCACCACATGGAGGGAGAGATAGGAACGCATGTGGCGAGGAAGACAATACTCGGAGTAATGAAGATTATCGGTATGTAACCAGGGCATTACCGCCTTGTAAGTCTTCTAAGCCACATGATCAACAAAGCGAGCACATACCCAAGACAAGAGGCTTCATAGTGCACAAGAAACCACCGACAAGGAGTACTTGATAACAAAAGACAGGATTTAATCCAGTGTATCAAATCTACATAATGAACCACACAGGACAGAACCAGGAGGTCCAATCAAGGGATGGAGGACCCAGCACCCAGAACCGCCTCTGCAAAATCCCCAGGAGGAGAACCACCCACAACTACCCAGTAGGGCTGCATGAACATGTGCGGAGAGGCCCAGGTCACAGCCCTGCAAATATCTTCCGTAGAAACCCCATTAAAAGAGGCCCAGGACACAGAGAGGTCCCGGGTGGAACGGCCCTGAATCCCAGCTGGGACCTCAGACCCCTGGGACCCATAGGCCAGCAGGATAGCCTGCTTAAGCGACCCACTCAAGGTGGAGACGGCAAATTTGTGACCAGACCGAACCAGACCAAAAGTCACAAACAAACTGTCACAACAACAAAAAACGGATGTGCGGTCCAGATAAATCTAGACCGCCCGCCGAACATCCAGCAGGCAAAGAGAGGGATCAGAATCAGAGCTCACCCCTGGAGGCAAGGAAGGCAAGGCCACCTCACAGGAGTGGTACACAACCGAAGGGACCTTGGGAAGGAAATGAGGGTCAGGTCGCAAAACCAGACGGTCCAGGAGAACCTGCAAGAAGGGGGAGACTAAAGGAAGGACCCCAGCTCACCCTCCCTACCAGCCGAGACAATCGCCACCAAGAATACCACCTTGAAGGTGAGAAACTTCAAATCCACCGAGCCCAGAGGCTCAAAGGGAGAACCATGGAGGGCCCGCAAGACCAACGGAAGATCCCATGGAGGCGCCAGGCAAATAGCCCGACGTCACTGCAAAAAACAGCCCTGCAACAAGTTAGCCACCACAGGATCGAGGTCGTCCAGGCCCGGACTGCAGAAATCCCGCAGGGCAGCCAACTGAGCCCACAGAGTAGAGGGAGCCAAACCCAGGGAATAACCCTCCGTAAGGAATTCAAGGACTCTCAAGGGGTCCACCGAGACGGGGTTGGTCCCATTCAACCCGCACTAATGAGAAAAGGAAGACCAATGGCGGAAATAAGACAGCAAAGTGGACGACCTGCGAGACCTCTGCAGCAATTTAACCACCCCCACGGAACACCCCTGGGCCATCTGCTGGGCAGTGCACTGAACCTGGCTGGTGCACCGCAGGCACCGGCGTACCATCCCCCAGTGCCACTGATGCTCCCGCAGGGCATAGCCGCTACTGCCTGCTGCCTGCTGCCAGCATAGAGGGAAGGTCGTGCTGCACAAAAAAAAACTTGGGCTGCCACCGCCTTTTCTCCAAAGATCACCCGGGGCTGCACACCAGGGCAGCGGTGCCACCCGTATGGAAGATGCACCTCTGCCATGGTGCTAATTGGGGAAATAAACTGAAAAGGGAAAGAAAGGGAAAGTTAAGAAGAAAGAAATAGGGAAAAAAGGGGAAATAAACTAAGTCAAAATAAAGTCACAAAAACGTGAAACTATGTAAACAAGGACATAAAATACACAAACAGAAATATGCACACTATTGTAAAAAGAAGTAGAAATTAGGGGTAGAAAAGTAATAAAGGAGGAGGATGACAAAGATTAACAACAGAATCAAAATTAAGCTCAGCATCATACCAGAGACCAGAAAAACAAGATGGCAGCGGCCATGCGGACGGCGTGGTGCTGTTTGTGCATGAGTTAGAACGCGAGCACACTTCAGGACCATATAAGGCCATTTCCGTGCAATTCTGAAGCGCGTGGATGCACTCCGTGTTCCTAATGCAAATGGGCCTGCCGGCAAACTCCACCCGAACGCAGAACCCTGCATAGCCCAACAGAGGTTTTTGTGACTCCGCGGAATTCCACGTAGCAGGACTCTGTGAACTCCGCCCACCCCTAGTTTCATCATGCATTTAATTTTCCTTTGTTTTCCTCACAGTTATAGGTCTAAAGACTATAACTATAACCACATTCTGTCTGGAGAAAAGTGTGCTCACTGACAAAGATGGCTGAGTGCTTCCACTCACATAAAACACACTATCGTGGAAGCCCTGAAGTATGAGACCTCCATGTATACTCCTTTGGTCCTGACGAAGGCCATAGACCTGTAGGGGCTGTTCCAGGCCGAAACATGTTGAAGAAACCACAGGTGTCGTGGGCCAGTGACTCAACCACTAAACACTGCTTTGTTTTTAGACTTATGCCTTTCCTATTCTTTCACCCCAGTAAACATTCACCTAAACATCCGCAACCACAGTCAACATCCAGTTTCTCTCCTGGTGGAGGTTTCGATGTCACTTGTAGAACAGGACACTCAAGTGACAGGACCCTATAATGATGCTATCCACTAAACCACACTAGGCGGAGATTACATACACAGCAGTCTGTGAGCATGTGGGTGAGGGTCTCTAAGACAAAAGATTCTGAGACTCTGGCACTGAGACTTATGTCTTTCACCCCCCCCCCTTTCTGATAGATAACCGGTACCTCTTGGAAGCTGAATGAACCTCTGCTTCTTCCTCTCTCTCTACGTTTTTGATCTGTGCATGGGGAAGGGTGCCATTAAACCAAGTCTGGTGATCCCATACAGTAAGATGAATTTCAACAAGTGCATAAGGTCTTTATGCAGCAAATGCCTGTGGGACAGTGTATTCATGGAAAGGGTCAGTTTTAGCATCCACAGCTGTAAATGTGACAAGAATAAACATCTTCAAATTGGTATGGCGCATCTGCTTCTATTACAAAGATTACAGGAGCTCATGAATTAGGGACTCCATGCTGTACTAAATGTGTGTAGACTGCCAGTCGGCAGTTGGCCACAATATTCACATTTTGCGCCATGAGAAAATAGAGATGGATTCAATGTGTAACACAAACTGGTTTAAACCTTTCAATATTCAAGCTTGAAAAACCAACAGAACTTGGTGATACCTAAACACTGTGGAGGATAATTCACCAATACCATGAACTACTCAGGGTTCCAGCAAATAAGTACCTGACCAAATGTTGCTGGCACCCTGTTGCAGGGATTCTGCTCTGGAACAGAACTATGCTTGGGACCACAGAACATCAGAATGAAGGGTACTGAATACACCATATTAGTAGCAATGAGCCTGAGTCCGACAAGCTATAGTGCCTCACTTGCCCTCCTAACCTTTCCAGAGGGACAAGTGATTTGTGCTGACTTTATATATTATGTACATGTAATGCCTCTCACCCCATGTTAGATCATTTTCACTAAGAATAATACACTCAATGAAATTGTAAGGTCAAATGGTAGGTAAATGTTGCTTCAAATTAAACATATGTTTTCATATTTGCTGACTAGCCTTTGTCTCTGTGCCTAAACTCATAATTAATCTTTAGCTTAGGTAATATGGTTCTTATGGGAACCTTTCCTCACATTACAGTTTGCTAGAAAACTGTATCAATAAAGATGATGAGAGTGTAGGCTGTAAGAACCGAAAGAACATTCATTGTATGGCTGACAACACCCCCTTGCAAGCTGTTCTGATTGGACATCGAGTGAAGGCGTCTTAGAAGAATTGATACATGTATTAAAAGATTATAATGAGTGTTCCTAGTTAATTAGCTACCTCACCTCTACTTTCCCTTTTACCCGTCCAGTGGTCTTCCTGTTGGATTTCTCCTCTGCCTGAGACTCTTCTTCTTGGAGAGTGGATTCCTTTAGATCTCGTGGGGTGATTGCTTTATTAATTTGTGATCAATGCTACTGCACAGATCGCCACTCTAAACAGTTGCTACTGGAATTGTGGGGAACTTGGCTGAGGTTTCCAGAACTTATCTTCATGAGAAGTTCATCCTATATTTTCCGCTCTTTTCCAACTGAACTCTTTATGGATTCTTATGTAGAGTAGATAGTATGTAGAGTAGCTAGCTTAGTGGGTTTAAATAGAGTAGCTAGCTAATTGGGTTTCTTCATGTAACACATTCCTTAATTGCTGATTTCTAATCTCTTTTATTATTTCTTTAAATTCCTAAAGTGAATAAAGCTATTTGAGATTCTAACCTTATAGATAAAAATTGAAGCCTTTAAAACTATTTTAACCTCTTGTCATTGACTCATCGTAAATTATAAAATACAGTGGGGCATATTATCAAGAACAACGATAAGATTATCGCCGCTTTAGCGGCAGGAAACTGCTGCTACAGCGGCGATAATGGGCTTGATAATATGCCCTTGTGAATTCCCATAGCAGCCCAGGTTAACACCAGAACCTGGGCTGCTATGGGAATTCATGAGATTATCACCGCTTTAGCGGCAGTTTCCTGCAGCTAAAGAGGCGATAACTTTATTGACGGTCTTGATAATATGCCCCCATGATGTTTTGATAACTTTATTCTGGATGGAGCTCTAATTCTTAGCACTGTGGAAAAAGGTCCATCCACCTCTCAGGAGCCTGGAGGATTCCCTATAGTGCCATTTGTAAGTGGATGTATGTAACCACTGATGAGAGTCCTTTTGGGCTTCAGCGCTATCAAATCCATTCGTGCATAGTTCAACAATTTTAAAAGCTTCCTTTTGTTAAAGAGAAATATGACTCTAGCCTATGAGTGATTATAACTACCTAATGCATTTTGACTACATGCTATTTTATTTTATAGTGTGTTTTCATGTTAATATCAAATTCAACTTACCATCTTCGTTAATTCATTTTTAGGTCTCGGTGAAGCGAGCGAAGCTCGCTCTCGCCAAAGACCTATAGTCAGCGTGTGTGCTTTCCAGGAGGACAGTCCTGGCCGCGCGCAAGGCGATTTGCACCGGACACGCGCGCGTGAACGCGCTGTCCTCCTCGGAAGCTGAGACGCTAGCAATACCTCCCGCTGCTTGCGCCGTGCCCCATGGAAGGTTTCGGCTTTACGCATGCGCCGTGCCCCTTACTGCAGGACCGGCCGCGGCAGACTCGGGGCTGCGGCCGTCCACTTTAAGCACTTTAGGGGTTAAGAATCTTGTTGGCGCGGAGGGGGGTTCGATTTTACAGTGGTTCCTCGGGCCGTGCCCCATGGAAGGTTTCGGCCTTACACATGCGCCGTGCCCCTTACTGCAGGACCGGCCGCGGCAGACCCGTCAACGGAGCGCGCGATGACGATGCAAGTGTTTGTTTTCTTTCTTCGGCTCCTCCTCACGTCGCGTGGCCATGTTTGTCCCAGTTAAAGAAGGAATAAAGAGACAGCCGAGGTGAGTCATAAGAAGCCGAGCACGGGCTGCTGTGTGAGCAAAGGGCGGCAGTGAGGCCACCGGAGTTTTCCGGGACAGATTTAATAGCGACTAAAAGTATGGCTTGTTTCATATGTAGGCAATATGAGGAAAAATGTAAAAAAGGGAAAAGTCTAAACAATGCATGACTTGGCTATTTACATATTTGTTTGCACAGAAATGCTGAGAGCACTGATCTGATGGTGTCTAGTCTCATTAAATCAATATAAATCAACATCCATTTGGAGGGAAAATAATTAGCGTGCGCTTTGTGAGCGACGAGATCTTACACCAAAGTGTTGGAAAGTTGCACATCCCATGAATCTGGTGCCAGTTTCGCTCCAGCATATTGGCCCGGAATCTAGCACATCCCAAATAATGTAGAAGAGGACAACTCAGGATGAGGCAGTTAAACTCCAGTAGTAAACAGTAGGCCGTAGTTTGTTTGTGCTGCATGGAATATTACAGTTGATGTTGCAATATTTAGCAATGCCAATAGCTCAAACTTAATTAACCCGAGACCTATTGCATTGCAAATGCTTGTTTCATCTGTCTCAGTGGTTTGGTCTTCCACTGTCAATGCCTGATAAAATAGCACCTATTAAAAAGGAGATCCAATGTAATCTACTGTATTTGTTTTGTATGGCTCTCATATAGAGCCTCTATCAATTTAGTTTCTAAATCTCATGACTCACTACTATGACGTAGCAACCGTTGATAATAAAATGTGTTACCCAGTGTTAAGTCATAAATGTCTTTAAGGTCATGCTGATAGGGTTTGTTAAAGCTTGTCTGCTTTGACCGAAAACATAGCTGCAGGAGGGGGAAAAACGATGGGGATAGTGATGGGGGTTGGTCATGGATGGCAGGTAAAATGTATTTTTCACCTTTGGGACTAGGATCCAAAAAAGAGGCCCGGTTATGCATGACCTCCCCGTTGCTACTCTGCCACGTGTAGCAGCTGAAGCAGGGGCAGATCATTTTTGGGGCCATACATAATGTAAAATTATAGCTGAGCAAAAAGAAAATTACTAAGATATTTTCCATCTCTGGGTCCTGAGTGACATCACAGAAAACTCGAGCTTTGCTCTTTTTGTCTATTTCATGTCATCGAAACGCCTGTGAAAACATCCCTGTAATTCACTGTTACTCATTCATAATTCTGTATGTTAACATTTCGATTCTGCTGAGCAGGCAAACAGCCAAGTTTAAAATGAGATGCAATGACTCTACTTCATGAAAGAGGTGAGGTGGCTATGCCAGAGCTGCAATATTATTTATGGGTGACACAGATGCACTTCTCTGTAACTGGTTCTACTCAGAGCTGATAGTGGCTCATATCACACTAGGGAGGGAATTAGTGTCACTCTTCACTCTGAAAGCAAGATTAGCTAAATGTGTACCCAGATGGTTGACTGAGATAAATACAATGATACACTTCACACTTAGATACACTATTCAGGAGAGGTATCCCACCTTCCCTACTTAACCCTAGATACCGAAGCGCATATGTACTAAGATTTTAGGCAAGGCAGGCCAGCAAGCATGCTGTCACCCTTAGATACACTATTCAGGGGAGGTATCTCACCTTCCCTACTTACCCCTAGATACCGAAGGGCCTATGTACTAACATTTTATGCATTGCAAGCCAGCAAGCACACTATGTTGTGTGAAAGGGAAAGAGCAAACATGCGTCATATCTCCTAACATATGGTGCATTTCTGCTGTCTCCTAATGCTGGCACAGTGTTGCCTGCTTCCACCAACACAGGCATCTTTCCATCATGGCACAGAAACAATTCTTAGAAGCAATTTCCATTTTCTGGTCCTGGTTTGCTTGTGTTCCGGTTCAAGGAGGACATGGCTTGGCAGTTTAGGCTGGACTGTTACCATTGGAGGAGGGTCAAGACTGATTTGTAAATGGCTTGGTAAATCTTGGCTAAATGGAGTTGGCATGGGGTGCAAAATAACAATGAACTAAGAAGGGGCCCTGAGTAGACACCAGTGGCTGAAATAATTCAAGCTTCGGCACAGTGGTGCTTTATAATTACATACCTAGCATAGCATGTCATAACATAGCATAGCATAATATAACAATCAAAAAATACTATCTAGTGTTGTTAAAAGTAAATAATAATTACCAATTAAGCAAGAAGCAAAATGTGTGAATTAAGCTAATCCAAGAAATGGTCTTTGGTCTCACAACAGTAAAATGTGCATTTTTGCTAAGTTTAATTTCAAGTGTACTGCTAAAGAGTCAGAATGCTCAAAAACAGTTCAAGCAACACACTTACATCACTTACTGGAAGTATTTTTATTTGAAAGCCCACAGTCGAGTAAAAATCACTGCACCACAATCTGTTGGTTTAGATCATGAAGACATAGTTGACCGTGGGATCTCGTGGACAAAAATTCCATCCTCATTAAGATCCTTTAGTTACTAATTTGTTAAATGGCTTTATATCTATCATGCCTTAGTGAAAGAGTCAGCAACTGGGGACGACCTCTATGCAGTTCACATCATGTAAAATGGGCCACATATATGGCACCCACCCAAAAGTTCATTGTTTTATGTCACAAATATAATAGGCGCTGTTTACAAAAGTTATTTTAACTGTATTTCATGTGTTCCTCGAACGTCAGTGTTTATAGCATATGGCAGCTTATTTACTGAATTAAGATTTCAATAAAAATTAATAGGCATAGTCTCAAAATAACTTTTGAAATAACTACTTGGAAAATCAGCCTAGTACAAACAGATGAGTTATTTGGTGAGCTTGTAATCGGCTACTCGGTAACAGAGCAAATGCTATCTGACAGTTGCTCAGTCACCAACTGAGGGAAAGGATATTCTGACTGGTTTACCTCTCAGTGAGTGACCCCCTCATTTAGAGTAATTAGTGGTACCTCTGAACCTGACTTTTTACATAGAAGCCAGTGACCTATTCTGATTCATTTGTTCATGGGCTCTTCTATTGTTAATTTTACAGAGAATTGATTCTACTACTTGATTGGACTCAGATTGTGCATGACTCTTCCACACCATTGAGGGTTGCTCTTGGCATTTCTTTTACAACCTGATAAATAACCACCCGTTAGGTCTTTAATTTCCACACTCGATTTGATTAGATTTGAAAGCTTTTATTCGGTTAAATAAATCCACCATATAAGCAGTTCAATCATAAAAACAATCAACAATAAAATAGTGGGATTGAGGGTATGAATACATCCAAGTTCATAAACATAATAATCCAAGTACAAAAGTGCAAGTGCATAGTTCACATGAAAACCATAGCATATTACATAAATATGTATAATCCTAATTAGAAAGTGCAAGTGCCTAAGAATACATAATACCCATAATAATCATACAAACTAAGTATCAATAATCACAGATTTCCTAGTACTAATAGATTTCAGAAGGAATGTAGCCAAAAAAAAAAACACAATCGTGGGTCATCTAATCTTAAAAGCAACTCCATGGCATCTTCAGTAGATCTTATATTTTAATATAAGTAAAAAAGGTTTCAAATAAAATCTCCTAAAATGGGAATAAAATGTGCAAAATAATAGCATATGGCAGCAGCTTTGTCGGGAAACTCCATCGCATGGGCATGGGTGAGCAGAACATTTTTTTATAACTGGAAAATTAACAAGATGGTGTATAATTCCCAATCTTAAACGTGTCAGCACAAATCGGTGTGAAGCTCGTCACGACTGACAGATACGTTTCCACACTCATTATCAGGGTCAAAATGTTGACGACATAACTATACATGCATGTATTGTTTTCGAATCATCCTAAAGACAGATGTGCTTCTATTGATTTGCCTTTTTCTCTTATATGGATATATTTTGTAAATACATGAGACCTTTCCTGACAAGCTTACGGCAGTGACATGGTTCTTTGCCACTGCTCTTATTGTTGTCTATAACTTTCAGATTCACATTTTCCTTACATCACTTGAGTACTCCTACGAGCCCTTTTTCTCATACACTTTTGGGAGCAACCTAAAAGCATTGCATAGTATCCTGCTCATGTTAATGTTCTGCCATTTTCACCACCTGCTCAGCCAGTGTGAATGTGCTGTGTGCTACATGGAATGTTACATTACAAAGAGGAGGTATCCACAGAAAAGCAAAAGCGAGAAATCAAGATGTTCTTCAGAGTACAACAAAGACAGCAGGAAGAAAGCAAGATGTTCCTTTCAGAATACCGAAGATATCTACATGAAACAAGTGAAAATGAAGCGCAATGCTCTGCAGCCCTACCAGTGTCTTTCCATCAGACAGCCCAGTCTAAGTATGTGGCGCTCTTTGACATTTTTAAAATGACTTTGGATTTTCATCATCAGTCTGTTGTACCCTCACTACAACTTACTGGCAGCTGTTTATTCAACATGTTGGTCTGTTGGCGCTAGGAAGTTGTTTCTGTGGAGGATCTGGCTGAATTCTACTCTGCCCAAGAAATGGTATTTCGTGTAGCAGTGAGCACCAGGAAATTTTATTGAGGCTACAACCTGAAGGAAACTACGAGATGATTAGTATCTTGTCATCTTCAAGACGCAAGTCAGCTCACATGTCTATCAAGGCGTGTGTTCTTGTTTGGTAATCTCACCACGTAGTGCCTTCAGCTTAGTGTTGAAAGTATCACTGACGTTCTGGACTACACAAACCACCCCCGTGTGGCATGTTCATTTATGCCATCTACGTTATGTGATCTTGAACAATTGCACCTTACAGATCTAAGGATTTCAAATGTTTTTAAATGAGGTGCTTATTGGAGTAAGTTTACTGGTGTCATGTCAATCTACACTTTACGGTGTTTCAACTCCCTCTTCACACGCATCTTGATGAGTGAGGTAGCGGTGGTTCGAGGGGAATGATTTTAGTGTACCTCTGTCTGTAGTGGGTTTCCATACATCTTTTGTTCTCTTCATAAAATACAAGGACCGGGCGGTTTATCGACCGTTTAAACAGTTATCCGGTCATTTGTCAGTGCGGATGCCTCTAACCTCACTTGTAATGCTGCACGAATCAGCTCGTGGACGTGGATCACCACGAGAATCCTTCTGTGACGGCACGCCTCTTCCTTCCTTGTCTCGTGAAACCCTAAGCGTCATCCCACATGCCGCCATTTTGGGGTGTATAGTGCTGTTAGGTGCTAATGGCCTGTGCCAATGATAGGCACGGTCACGTCTTTGCCGCTTTCCGTGCGGTGAAGGTGTGTGTACAACACAATGGTGCCAACAAGTGGCAGCACGGTCGCATCTTTGCCGCTTTCCATGCGGTGAAGGGATGCATACAACACAACGGTGCCGACGAGTGGAACGGTCGCATCTTTGCCGTTTTCTGTGCGGTGAAAGGACGCGTAAAACACAGCTGTGCCGACAAGAGGCACGGTCGCATCTTTGCAGCTTGCTGTGTGGTGAAGGGAAGTGTACAACGCAACCGACCAAAGTGGTAGGCGACTCGATTTGGCACACTTCTTGTCCATGACCCCTGTGTCTTTTTGTTGCTATTTCATGCACTCTTCAACTGACAAGATTGGAAGACACTTTGTGTTCTATGGTGATTGACACTTCTCTGGGCTGGCAGTGCATGGATTCTTGGGACTTGGTTGCAACCCCACACAGCAGCATACTATGAGATGCAAAGCAATAGTCTTCCTGTTTTATTTTCCTGTTTTATTTCTATTGACGATGCATACATCTCCATGCTGAGTGAACAATTACATTGAGTGCTCCTTGTAATGTCATTTTACTTGACATTGTAGGCAATGCATTTATAGTCTTTGCCACATTATTGGTAGGGTCAGTATGCCTACGAAAAAGACTCTGTACCTTAGCAAAACATTTCTGGAGTACAGTTAAAGTAGCAGTACTTGTCGTCTTTCACCATAGCACCAAGTTTTAGCTACCACTTTGTTTTTACGCTATTCGGACAACACACACACAGTATCTTTCTATGGGTGTTAGTCCCATTTACATTAGCTTCCACCCTTATTTTGGGGGGTAAGTCATGGGTGTCATTCCCATTTACATGTACTTGTTTTACATTATTACCCATACACAGGGTGTTTCTTCTTGGGTTACAGTCCCATTTACATAAGCCAACCACCCTGATGTTGAGGGTTGGTCATTGGTCTTTGTCCCTTCTACATGTATGTGTTGTACATTATTACCCTTACTTAGGGTGTGTCTTATGGGGCGTCTGTCCTATCTCTGACAGTGGTTATCCTCATTAGGGCTGTCCTGATGGGTGTCTCTCCCATTTACATAGTTCTCTTCACTATCCTCTACATGAGTAATCCCCCGCTGGGGTACAGTTTTGTTTTACTCTATGCCTAGACTTTGCTGTTAATTTACTTGTAACGTTATGCTACCATTGTAATATATCTCATTTTGAAAATGGGGGAGGATGAGTGATACTGTTTGTATTTCTTTCTCTTCTTCTCTGTTTCTTACTTGTTCAGTTCTCCTTGTGATGTTATTTTTATTCATCCAGGGAACCTGGACCATATTTGTTTGTTGTTCTTCCTTTGTCCATAGCCTTTCCCTGTTTTTATTGTGTTTCTCGTTCTCCTATGTTCAGGAGGAGATCCTCTCTCCTCTACTTTGTGTGTCTGGGTGCATTGCCTGTATTCAGTTTGTATTGTGCTAAGTCCTCCTTCCCTGCATGCCTTTCTGCCCAGTGGGTGTGTTTGGGGGTTGCCCCTCGTTCATTTTTGTCTATCTGCTTATTTGTGGTTTCTTTTGTCTTTTCACTTTGTTCTACTTGTTTGAAACTCATAGAGAGGATGATTCATATTCATTAGTGAATACTTTCCATCATTTCCTTTTCATTTTCTTCCACCTATCTCTTTGCTCTTTCCTATTTTTTGTTATTTCTATTACATTTATTCTGTTACATTAGTGTTCCTCTCATGTATCCATTTCCCAGGATCTTATTGTTATATCTTATTTAAAACCACTTCCATGCTAAAGACAAGGTCAGCTCGTCATGCAGTACACTTGAGCTGTGCTTATGACGAACTGACCTTGTCATGAACAATGGGAAATGAAGGTCTTCAGCACCCAGCGGGAATTGCCTTAGCATCCAAGGTGTTAAGGTACAGGACCTATGCTTCTGTTGTATAAGAAAGGGGAATATGTAGTATTCTGCTCATGTTAATGTTCTGCCATTTTCACCACCTGTTCAGCCAGTGTGAATTTGCTGCGTGCTGCATGGAGTGTTAGAGTGATGATGCGTATTGCAATATTGGGTGCCTGTGAGGTGAAGTGTGGCAGTTGCAAAATGGGCTGAGCAGCAGTCAGGCTGCTCCTGGCGGGGCTGCTTCACAGGAACTAATCTACATGTAACCTAAATAAATGGACCGTGTTACTACACATTGATTGTATGCAAATGCATTCTTTTGTCAAAAATATAAAGAATTGAATTGATCTTCATAATACAGTTTCCAATAGTTTTTTCTTTCTCTCTCTCTCTCTTGAATATCAATTTTGGTTGATGTAAATACAACATTGAGTATTGCTTAGTATCCATGCTAATAGGAACAATTGCTTTCCAGGGCACCAGCATTTCCATCACCAATTTCCTGATTAACTCTGCATCTGGAGATAGCTTCTTCCTTTTAGGTGAAGTAGGTGGAGACAACCCACTAGAAAAACAACCATCAGGAGGAGGGGGATACACGACTCATCTTCATCTAGCGTTTGCCCATAGATACTCACAACATGTAAATTATCACGCAATAAACCTCACTGTGAAAATCTACAGGAATACTTGCCAGAGACTCGCCCTATATATCCTGATTGAGATGCCAAAAAGAGTGCTTGCCCTGGACCGTTCAGGAGACTGAGAACACTAGCACGCTAACCTCCACTCCTCCCAACCAGGTAGTGTTCATGCACAAAGGGAAAGTAACAATGTAACAAGAAAGGAGTATCACCATAGGAATCTAAGAAAGATTCTGAATGGGATATGTTTAGAAAAAAAGGAGTATTAGCCTTTTGTTAAAAAAAACCTCACTCACCAACATGGTTGGTGACATGCTTCATCATTGGGGTCCACCCTGATGACCGAGTGCCATCAGGGTGTGCTGCGACACCTGAACTACAGTGGAGCTGGTTATTTTGAGTGATTAGTGCAAAAAAAGGGGTGGTGTTAAAAATTGTCCTGGTATAACTTTATTGAAAAAACTGTATTCACAAGCAACTGGACAATATTAAAAATAGCGAGAAGATACTGGTTGGTGATTATGACCGTAAGTATCTATGTGAGTGGCAAATGCTAAAAGGCTTCAGCGGGGACACATGAGAGGCGTGTAGGTAATCCGCCCTGTTTGACTCAGCGAAACTAGTATGCTTGCCAGTTGAGACAGCCTTCCCTCTGCCCCCATGAAGTCAAAGAGACGCGCAATAGGAGTCTCTTTTCTCCTCGCCTATTCTAGGTTTGAGCATTTGCCTATTGCCGATTTTTGCAATTTGGCGCCAGGAATTTAGGATTCGATGCACGTTAGTGAGTGTAGACCGTCCATTTTCCTCTTTTTGGTCCTGATGAAAACCTGGGATTCACCTCGTAAAGGTTGAAACATGTAGACCACTCACATAGATACTTACGGTCATAATCACCAACCAGTATCTTCTCACTTTTTTTAATATTGTCCAGTTGCTTGTGAATAACGTTTTTTCAATAAAGTTATACCAGGACAATTTTAACACCACCCCTTTTTTTGCACTAATCACTCAAAATAACCAGCTCTACTGTAGTTCAGGTGTCGCAGCACACCCTGATGGCACTCGGTCATCAGGCTGGACCCCAATGATGAAGCATGTCACCAACCAGCTTGGTGAGCGAGGTTTTTTTTAACAAAAGGCTAATACTCCTTTTTTTCTAAACATATCCCATTCAGAATCTTTCTTAGATTCCTATGGTGATACTCCTTTCTTGTTACATTGATACCTTAATCCAGGGGACTTGGAGTATATTCCTCTCACATATGTGACAAAATCCCTTACTCTCTCCTTTGTTAATACATACACAAAGGGAAAGTAATCCAGAAGAGAGCATTTATAGGAAATACAACATGCATGTTCAAATAATATTGAAATTTAAAAGAGGTGCTCAAATTTGCCGATCAGGACACAAGCCCGATCCCTCGCTCACTCAGGGGCATGTCATTCAACGAGTGCTGAGGTAATGAAGAATCTTTGCACCAAATGCTCTATAAGCGAAACCTTTAATTATCTTGCTAATAAGACCAGACGGCCCGTATCACACTGTGTACCGATCATGATGCCTGGTGATCTGTTCCAAAAACTCTCGATTTGCATAGCTCCTTCGTTGGTAGGAGCTATACCCCCAATAATGAAGGGAGCTTATGCCCAGCAGAAACTCCATAGCATTTCCCATCCGAAACCGAAGGACAGGAAACAAAACAGGAAGTTCTGGGGGAAAGCTACACTCTTGTAGTTCCCAGTTGAGGGTGGGAGTGGCCTAGTAGCATTTCCTGTGTTGTTTCCTGTCCTGTGATTGGGTAGCCAACCTCATAGGGAAGGACTGAGTCCAGGATGAGGGACGCAACATGAATCTTGCGTTGTGAGACCTCATGCCACTGGAGGAAGGGCTATAGGTGACATTGGCAAAGGCCCTGGGACAATCACATCTGACAGCTAAAGATTATCAGATGAGCATAACCATTAAAAAAGTTAAACAGCGTTAGAAAAAAGCTGTGCATTTTCAAATGCCAAATAAGTTTTTGCATGGTACAGGAGGCACAGATATGCTTCGTCCTTCCGTGCACAAAAAAAAGTGGCATGGCTGAAACCCTGATTCAAGTGTCAAATCAGCAGAAAGTAGGAACAGAGGTGCAGCCTAAAACTAGAAAGATGTACCTTTTCAAAAGATCCTGCAAGCTTCGGTCTGAAGCCAGCGAACACTCCAGGATGCGAAGTATAATTAAATTAATTTACCAAACCAAATGCAATGATGCGTTTCAGCAGAATCCTTTTTCAAAGTGCTCATACTCCATCTTTGATTTCTCTCCCATAAATACGTGCAGATCACCATTGACACAGAAGAAATACTTTTCACAATTTTTCAAAACATCCCTACCACACGATGTGCAAAATACTGCATTAAATGTGCAAAATATATCAATTTTCAGAGAATTTTTCTCTTTCTCCATATAATTTCAGGTGCAAAAAAAATGATCTTCTTTTCTCTTTCTATATGATTATACTAAGAACATATCAGAATAGCAATATATAAATAAATATTTGTAGAAACATGAAATATTTCTTCTGTATCCACAAAACTCATTTCACTAGAGTATCATAAGTATACAACCTACACACGTAGAGAGAGTATGACAATTCTTTGATGGAGAATATTGAGGCAGCTTTTTCTATATATTTGTAGCTTCTTATAATTTGTCATAATTTGTAGGTTTTAGTTTCTTCTCTTATAAAAAGATATCGTTTTCTTTAAATCTACTCATACCGAATCAGAAAGACCACATGAGCAGATAATGTACAAAAGTAATGAGGTAAATGGGCCAAGTAAAATTAGGGTCACAGAGTTTGTTATCTAGAGATTTTCTCAGAGTACATCCTCTTTTGTACTGTTAAGATTACATGCATTACCATCATGATGAAATATTTAGAATAGCTCATGTTGCTATGATTACGTACGGTAATCCCCATTACTCTTAGTCCTACTCGTCCTCGACCCAGTCATCACTCATGAGGTATTCCACACGACAGGAAACAAAACAGGAAACGCTTTCTGACTCCACCCACCCTCCTCTCAGGTGCTATAATACACCCCACCACCAGAAACAAATCCTGATGTACCAAGCACCAAAGGCCTGGAAAGGGAGGGCGGGCGGGTCGTATGACTGGGTCGAGGACGAGTAGGACTAAGAGTAATGGGGATTACCGTACGTAATCATAGCATTACCTCTACGTCCCTCGTCCTCGACCCAGTCATCACTCATGAGGCATACCAAAGCAACCCCACAAAAGGCCTTTGGCACACCACAAACAGAAACAGAACAGAGACCAAGGAGTGCAGCAAGACACAGTTTATTAACAAAACAGAAATAAACAGAATCAAACAGATGGGGGGATCCCCACAGCTTGCAACACACCAGAACCAAAATTAGGGCGGCTAGACAGAGCACAATTCAACCGATAATGTCGCACAAAAGTGGACTCGGACGCCCAGGTACCCGCCCTACAGATCTCCTCAAGGGGAACCCCATGGAAGGCAGCCCAGGAAGCAGACACACCCCTGGTAGATCTCGCCTGGACCCCAGACGGGCAAGGCAAACCAGAGCCCTGGTAAGCCAACAAGATCACAGCCTTGATCCAGCGACCCAAAGAAAGACGAGAGGCAGCCTTACCCCTACCAGCCAAACCAAAGGTCACGAAGAGGGAGTCAGAAGACCGAAACCCAGCAGAACGATCAACATAAACAGACAACGCCCTTCTCACATCCAAAGAATGAAGCAAGACATCAGAAGGAGAGGAAGGAGAAGGACAGAGAGAAGGAAGAACCAACTCCTGGGAGGAATGGAAACGGGAACGAACTTTCGGCATAAAACCGGGGTCCAAGGAAAGGACCACAGCGTCGTCCAGAAACCTCAAAAAGGGGGGTGAACAACGCAAAGCCGTAAGCTCCCCCAATCTCCGAGCAGATGTAACAGCCACCAAAAAAGCAACTTTGAAAGACAGGAATTTCAACTCCACCGACTCCAAAGGCTCAAAGGGAGGGGACTGCAAGGCACCCAGAACCAAAGAGAGATCCCAAGGAGGAACCGGTGAGCGGACAGAAGGAGCAGAAAGAGAGAAACTCCTAAACAGACGGGAAACCAGCAACCCGTCCGAAGGAAGAAGAGAAGCCGGATCACGAAAGGCCCGAACAGCAGCCCACTGACCCTTCAAAGTGGACAAAGCATAGTGTTTTTGAAAACCCTCCAAAAAAAAACTGCAGAATAGAAGAAACACCACAAGAGGTAGGAGACAGATCCAGGGCAACACACCAAGAAGAAAAAGAAGCCCAGTGCCTCGAATAGGAGGACAGAGTGGACTTCCGACGAGATGCCTGCATCACAGTGATGAGGTGGTCGGGCAGACCCCGGACTCCAAGAGACCACCGTTCAACCTCCAGACCGCCAAGGTGAGAGGAACCAACAGGGAGGGAGACGGGGAACACAGCGGAGAGGGATAGCGGGGCAGGATCCACGGAGGGCCCACCGCCAGACCCAGAAGCAGAGGAAACCAGGAGCGGCGAGGCCAATAAGGAAGAACAGCCACCACCTGAGCCCCCACCCGACGAACCTTCAGCAGGAAAGCAGGGATCAGAGGAAAGGGGGGAAACGCATAGAGAAACCAAGGAGGCCAAAGGACAGACAAGGCATCCACCCCCCAAGCCCCCGACTCCGGGGTCCTGGAGCAGAACAGGGGAAGCAAGGCATCGGACCGGGAGGCAAACAGGTCCAGAACCGGAGTCCCGAATCTCCGGCAGAGCAACCGGAAAATCCGAGGGGCCAGGCACAGGGAGAGAGAGGACGGGAACCTCCGACTCAAGGAATCGTCAACCACGTTGTCCACACCCCGAATGTGCACAGCAGAGAGAGCCACCAGATGACACTCGGCCCAACTCGCAATTGCACAGGCCACCAAATTCAAGGAGAGGCAGCGGGTACTGCCCTGGTGGTTGATGTAGGCCACAGTCACAGTGTTGTCCGACCTCACCAACACGTTGCACCCCAGAAGATGATCCATGAGAAGGCGGAGAGCCCTCTCCACCGCAGACAGCTCCCTCCAATTGGAAGAGCGGTGCGACTCCGAAGGAAGCCAACGTGCCTGCACCGACCAACGGCCCAGAGTCGCACCCCAACCGAAAGCGCTGGCATCCGTCGTCAACACCAAGGGAGCTGGAGGATGGAACCACATGCCCCTCGACAGATTCGAAGAGTCCAGCCACCACTGGAGAGCAGACACCAACTCCGGAGTCACAGGCACAGGAATCGAGAAGTCCTGGACAGGAAAGGAGACCCAACTCTGAACATGCCACAACAGAGGTCGAAGATGAGCCCTGGCCCAGGGCACCGTGAACACGGTGGCAGACATGTGGCCCTGAACCACCAGCCACTGCAGCAGAGGAGCTGAATCCCGGGAAAGCAACCTCCTCAACAGCAACTGAAGACGCAGAATCCTGGACTCCGGGAGAAAAACCATGCCCAGAACTGAGTCGAACACGGCCCCAATGAAAGTCCTCCGAGTGGCAGGCTCCAGGTGACTCTTCGGCAGATTGACCAGGAACCCATGATCCTCGAGCGTACGCATGGTCAAGGAAAGGTGGCGAGACATGACCTCTGGAGAAGGAGCCTTCAGCAGCCAGTCGTCCAAGTAAGGAAAAACGGATACCCCCAGGAGATGGAGATGAGCCACCAAGGGAGCCGCCACCTTGGTGAACACCCTGGGGGCGGACCGGAGACCAAAGGGGAGGACGCAAAACTGCCAGTGACGACCCTCCAGGCAGAAGCGCAGGAACTGCTGATCCACCAACGCCATCGGAACATGAAGGTATGCATCCTGGAGATCCAGAGAGGTGAACACCCAGCCCTCCTGGATCAATGGGATCACCCTCTGCAAAGTATCCATTTTGAAAGTGATCTTGCGCACAAACAAGTTCAGGGCCCGAAGATTGATGACAACACGGAAACCCCCCGTGATCTTCGGGACCACAAAGACAACCGAATAAGTCCCCAGTCCACGTTCCAGGGGGGGGACCGGGACAATCGCCAGTTTGTCGAACAGGACCTGAACACCCTCCAACAACCCCAGACGACGAGACGGGTCCGAAGGCAATGGGGTCACCACAACACCCGAGGGAGGTGGGGGAGACAGGAACTCTATCCGGTAACCCCTGGACACAACATCCAGTACCCACTGGTCGGAGGTCGTCAACAACCAAGCAGGGAGGAACAGCCGCAGTCTCCCACCAACCGCGGGCCGACCACCAGCGAGAACGGGCACCGGAGCGGCGTAGTCAGGAACGAGGAGCGCCAGACCCACCATCCGGCTGGGGCTTCTTCTGGAACCTCCGAGGAAAGGACCCACGAGCACCACGCTGGCCTCTAAACGAGGACTGCTGAAACCTGGAAGGCTGGCGAAAGGACCTCGCATTCGAAAAGGAGGATCCCTTATGAGAAGGGGCAGGACGGAAGGACAAAGAATGCTTCCTCTCCTTGAAAACCTTATGGAGCTTGTCCTCCAGTGCGTCCCCAAAAAGAAGAGTACCTGAAAATGGCAACCGCAAGGCCATAGAACGCTGCGCCGCATCCGTCTTCCAACCCCGCAGCAACAAGTTCCGACGGGCAGCCACAGAGGAACCACAAGACAGAGCAGAAGCCCGGACTGAGTCAAAGGCAATGTCTGAAAGGAACTCCGATTGACGTTCCATAGACTCCAGCAACTCCGGACAAGTGCCCCCCTCCTGCATAGTAGAAAACAAAGTCTTGAAGTCAGCCAACAAAGACTGCGCAACATAAGCACCATAAACACCCGACCGAAGAGCCAGGTGAGAGCCAGCATAGGATTTCTTCAGCGCAGAGTCAATTTTCTTATCAACTCCATCCTTCAGGATATTATCATCAGCCATGGAAGGCCGACCCACCAGGGAAGCAACAATAGAGTCCACCTGCACCGAATCAGGCAGGGCAACCTCCGAATCCTGCAAAGGATACAGCTTGGACATGAACCTGGGCAAAGAAATATGGTCCGGGTCTTTCCACTCCTTAAGAAGGACATCCATAACAAAGGGGTGGACGGGCATGGAAGAAGACACAGGCCTCCGAAACTGCGGCAGAACAGCATCCTGGGAGGTACTGGCCACAGAGACCTCAGGGAAGCCCATATTCTCCCTAACATGACCAAGAATATCAGGCAACAGCTCCTTCGAAACGTACTTGCCCTGCAGATCCACCGCACCCAAAGCGGACTCATCAGAGGAAGCAGAGGAGGAGATATCAGAATAAAGGGGAGCAGGGGACTCCGAGCGACCCCCAGCACCCTTCTTTGAAGCCTTGAGCTCGGACAGCGTCTCCAAAATCAACAGCTTCAGCCTTTTCGAGTCACCCAGACCAGCACTCCGACCAGCAGGGGCAGAATCACCACTGTCGGAAGAGGATGACCCAACAGGAGAGACATGCTTTCTCTTCCTATGGTGCTTCCCCATTATGAACAGCAAAGACACAGCAAACCAGCAAAGCAACACAGCAACTCCACAAGTGGCACTGAAGAAAAGAAAACGAAATCCCGCCATAAATAGGAGGAAAACACTCACCCCACAGCTGCAGCCGCTTGGAAACCGAGGATGTAGAAGGAGGCGGCAGAAAAACGAGTCATCCAGGAGCACCGACGAAGGAAAAACACCCTGAGTCACCAATGCGGAAAGGAGACGATGACGTCATCGCAAGGATCCGAGCAGCCAATCCAGGAAGGAAGCCAGGGAAGCCAGGGAACCCGGAGCCCACCCGGGTGCCCGCTCAAGCAAAAATGAGGCTCCGAGGACGAGAACGGTATCCCGCGTCCAGCCCCTACAATGCGGCTACAATCATAGGAAGAAACGGCCCCCGCACTGCCAAGCGAAGGGAGGGGCGGAACCGGAGCCAGGAGGTGAGCGCGCCCCGCCCGAAAGGACCGGAGAACGCGGGCAGCCAGTCCGCCACCAACCGTCCAGGAAGCGAGTGCTCCACCACATGGCCCACACCCCAGCGACCGGCAAAGTCAGGGCGCGAGGGCAACAGCCCAAACGTGCGCGGAGACAAGGAAGAGTCCAGGATCCAGGGGCAAAAACCACGGGGACCCGAGAAGCCCCGCAACCCAGGGTCCCCGCCACGAGCGAAGTGCAGGAAGCCCAGCAGCCTGCCTCCAAAAAGGTCCCACGTAGGTCCATGAGCACCCCCAGGGCCCAGCAAAGGAGGAACACCACAGGACAACCGAAGCAGGTAAGTGCCCGGCACTCACCCAAGCGTCACCCATCAGCATCCAACCGACAGGAAACAAAACAGGATTTGTTTCTGGTGGTGGGGTGTATTATAGCACCTGAGAGGAGGGTGGGTGGAGTCAGAAAGCGTTTCCTGTTTTGTTTCCTGTCGTGTGGAATACCTCATGAGTGATGACTGGGTCGAGGACGAGGGACGTAGAGGTAATGTCTTAGACGTCGGTGCCCACCAGAGTAAAAAGTCAAAATGGCGATGTCCAGTATCTTTCTTTTCTCTCTTATGCCATTTCCCTTTCCCCATTTCAACAATTTTCCAACATAGTTTGGTTGATGGTGGAAGTGGTGACAAAGGAAGATTGCACCATCCCTATTTGATCTAGAGTGTGGCATATTTTTTTAACATTCTGCTCCTTAATTTGGCTCTCAATTGCTACATAAGTCCAGTGGCACTGGCAATGGTACAAAGTGGTGTTTATGGACAGACCTACAGGTTAATATGAATGAAACACATGAGTGCATAAAGTTCATGAAAGGAGATCTCAAATGGCATACAGCATGGGTAATGCCTTAATTACTTTTCAGAGGCTCGGATTTAAATCATGCCCAGTGACATCATACAACTATCCTGTTACGGATTTGACAGAAGCATACAAAGCTGCATTCAGCAAATACATGCAGTATTACAGTGAGGTGCTTTGGCATTTGAAATCAAGATTGAGATGCTTAGATCTATCTGATGGGAGGCTGTTATTTAAGACCAAAATAGGCTGCAATATGATTGTGGTCTGTTGCACTTTTCAAACTCTCACACCATGAGGTGGAATAACCTTTCATGACTACAACGAGTGATGAAGACCATGTTGTTGATGACATGCACATTGACTTCATTAGTGGCACAGACTCACACAATGAAAGAATGAGAAGACACAAGATCAAGAAGAACTTTTTTACTTGCAAGTCTGCAAATGTTGAACATGCTTACTCCTTAACCCCTTCGACGCTCATGACGAGCTCAGCTCGTCATGAGGTACACCACTCGTACGCTCATGACGAGCTGAGCTCGTCATGGACCACGGGATTCCGCAATCTTCAGCGCACCGCAGTAAATCTGACCGCGTTGATGGTGTTAACAAACTAACAGCTCCCAAATATGCTGTGAGATATAGAATTGTGCCATAATTTTTTTTTCTATGTCACCACTAATAAAGTCAAGGTTGATTCCAAACGTATAAGAGATTTATTCTGACGCATGTTCATTATGTAACTATCTCCACATTCATAAGCCATAAACGTAGGGAACTAACATCAGGCGTAGTGAGAAACTAGAGGTATGAACTCTAAAACAATCTAATCACGGATCACTGTCCCACACAATGTTGTTGCCTACTACATATGTTTTTACACAGCGTACACCTTCATACTTGGTCCTCTGTTTTCACCGGTCTGCACTCCTGAGGTTCATGATCATTCAGATGGAGATGACTGCACTACTCCTTTGTTGAGATTTAATTGGGGTTTAGTGGGAACAAAAGTTTCAGGACTGCTGTTCTTGGACAATGCCAAGACAATGCCCTTTGGTTATTTTTGCATTTTAGCATGTATGATGAGGCTACGATTTTCCAAGACAGGTATGCCTATGCACGACTTCTGATCTTCTCTCAAAGCCACGAGTGAACCCTTGGTGCCATCAGATTTATTATCAATTGCCATCTTCATTGGATCAGATATAAATGTTTCTTGAGTCAGCAGATCAATGGACTTCCCAGAATCATTAATCGCAGTTTGGTCATCTAAGGCTCTTTGACATCCATAATGTCTTCATAACCCATCATGAAGGAGGCTTGGTGCCTGTTATGCTAAGACATTCATGGGTTCTAAATTATTTTGGTTAGGTCTAAGAGAGCATAGAGGCATGCAGCCAGGGCCATCTACCGCAGAGACTGTGTGATTCTAACATTGTATTATACTGTTGTCAAAGTCTATGATATTTTCTTGTGCCTCTGCAGTCATTCTTACAGGTATCAGTGTTTTAGGCACTTCCTTCCCAGTACCAGATATGGATGAGGTTTTGCTGTGGCTCTTGTCTATGGGCCTAGCGGCTGTTCTTGAGATGATTTAGTGATGTTCTATAGCAACAACAATGTATACTCAACATCATTGCATGGATGAATTGCTGGCACTGACAAGACACTGTTTTCAGTAAGCCTTATGTGCCACGCCCTACTATACTCGTTTCACTTACAAAGAAGGCTATCAATAAGTTGTGATTATTATTGGTTCCTCATTAATTTCAAAAGACAAATACCTTTTACCTGTGGGATACATTGGTGCACCATGTTGCACTTATCACCGTCCAATAAGTATAGTATTCAAAACAATGGTGATGCAACATTTCCAAAATAAGCTTCTCCTGGAACTTAAAAGCCTCCTATGATGTTAGGAAGTTACTTAAAACCTTTCTACTCCTTCAGACTTGATTTTCCCCAATGACAACAGTGCCTGCTTAGGTATTAACATTTAGTGACTTTGTTGTATCCCTCTAGCACCTTAGGACCCATTTGGATGACTTGCTAAACTATACAAAAAAGTTATATAACATAACACAACATGGTCAACATGATGCCATCAATGCATTATAAACGGTGTTCTTAAAGAACATTAGTTCATTAAGGAGACGCTGTAAAGGCAATGGCTTTGCTGCGGTTCTATTTCCCTTGATGGAGAGCAATGTCTGAAATATCACCATTGAAGAAGGATGTGTGTTGCAATATGCCATCCGATGGTAGCAAAGAGCGTTTCCGCAAGTGGAAAGACAACACTGTAAAACTACAAGATACTGCAGCAAATTTACCTCAGAGCAATTTTACCTCCTACTTATTTCGACAACCATGTCTAAGGGCCTAAGTAGGATCCATGGCATAGGGCAAAGGACCAAGCAGAGCATGCTGGCCTTGTAGACTTTGACTGTCCTCACGATCTATGCATTTGTGAGGGACACTGTTCCCTGTAAACAAAACTTGCACATTCAAGAAAGATTTTTATAAATACTCTTAGCAGAGTCTTTCATGGGATACCTTTGTCATATTATATACTCTTAGTCACTAAACAAAACAGCGTACATCGAGGCCTGGAGTATGCCTAGGATACAGATTCCAACGTCTTCAGCCATCACAGAAAGGTATGAGGGATAACAGGTGAGCATGCAGATTTCTTGTGTTTTCCTGATCCACATTTGAGCAGCATAGCGTAGTCAATTGGGTCCGTATCACCCGGACTCCACTTTTCTATTCCTGCACTTTGGTTTTACATAACATTGTTATCAGATATGTAGATCCAAATGTCTCAATCAAACTGCACTAAGACTACAACTCCCAGAATGCACTGACATGTTAAATCAAAACCCAGAACCGCAAAAGCTGTGTCCCGGTGATATGGAGTCACCTTGTCACACGAGAGTAGCTTCCTTAGTCCAGATTTTACTTTTCCTTTTGAAACCTGTAGTGCGGTTTTTACAATCGACTAAACACTCTACAAGAATCACACACTGCAAAGCAAAACCCAGTGGAAAATCTACTCTTGCTAGGAACCGGGAAACTGGAGAGCCCTGAATATGTTACCGACTCAACCCAAAGCTGTTTGCAAAACCTAAAGCACAGAGAGGAAAAATTAAATAATTATCAGTCGCAATCGAAGACATATGAAACCTATCATATCTGTACGGAAAGTGGCCTCATGCTATTCGTTATACGTTCAATTAGGTTACCTGTTGACTGCATTTCAGCAGGACCTCCTTAATCCAGGCCGTGACTCTTTTCTTGCAAATCACTGTAGTCTAGGAACGTGCCCAAATTCGTGTATTTTCAATAAACCAGGAGGACTACAGCTTGCAGATTTGCAGTCGGTAGTTAAAGAAAGTATTTACACTCATCTGGTAACTTTACCTTTCAGCCAGTTCGGACTTATTAGCTGAAGGCACTTTATACTAAAGGACCTATAGTTGTAGTTTAAGTATTGACTTTCATACTCCAAAATGCTAAAAACTTTGTAATAAAAGCCTGGCCTGGATAAAAAAGTGTCACATATTACATGAGAACATTTGCCAGTTATGTGATATCCAAACTATACATGGAAAGAAGTGCTTGCGTCCAACCACTTTGCATTAGGTGGGGACTTCCTGTCCTAGAGCACTGCCAGTCGTTCCTCCTCCACTCTCGCCACCCCTCCCCCACCCACCCGGCTCGACGTTCCTCCTGCCCCGCACCTGGTGGAAAGAGAAAGGCTTTTACTACTTGTCATTAAAGAAAAGAGAAGAGCAAGACGGATAGCCTCGTGAAAGCAAGGTAATGAGACGTGTTATGCTTTTATAACTAAATATTTATGAGCAGGAGGCTTGCCAGCGATTGTCTTTGTAAGGTCCGGGCCTGTTTTAAATAAATGAGTTTACGCTGCTTTGAACTCGGCTCACAAGAATTTCAGCATGCTCAGGGGTTAACAAAACACAAAAGTTAAAATAAAACAAAATGCAGTTAGGTTTAGACTTCCTTAAATAACATACAGGAAGGAGTAAGCGAAAATTACAATTTATTCGCTTTAAGTCTAATTAATGATTGCTATAATTGTAATGTGTTACTTTAAACATATGCACAGATTGTGTGGAAAAGTGTCAGCGATTGACAATATTAGGCCATTGCAGAACCGCAGACAGGAAGCTGTTGTTTCCACCACGACTGCTGGTCCCTACCCGCCCTAAGCTTCTGCGTGCGATGTTCAAAGATGTACTTAACTCGATGAAAGCTTTGGTTGTACATAGTTCATTTATTTATTGTGAACTCATTAGGTGACGCTATATTATTTATAAATCAGTTAATTCGGGAAACGTGTTTCTGAATAACCCCAAAAAAAAATCACATGGATGAATTAAAATAATAATAATATTAAGCCATCGGATGGACGACCCCGTTTTCATTGCAACGCAGGTGAACTGAAAGTGCTCTACTTACTACATCGCATCGCTTCTGCAAACCTTGTTCAGAGGGCATGCAAAAGGAACACTACACACACAAATTAAGGGGTAAAAGGCCGCTTTAATACCACAGGCTGGCACAACACATCTAACCATAGACCCAACCCCCTCCCATCCCTTGGAAAGAAGCCTTACAAAGCTAAACACCTCAATAATACATTGAAGAAAAGTCTTCCCTTCATGACTCAAACCTGTGACTCAACTCCTGCGGTACTGCCCACACCAAAAACATTCCACTGTTCCCTTCGCCCAATCCATCAATTTGCTCTTCAACCATATCCCGACCTCCCTGAGCTGTGAACCCCCCCTCACCACCATTTGAGCCCCCGTACAATAATTGTCCTGTTTCACCCACCATCCTGGAAAACCTGAGGCGTTTTCCTGCCCCACCCAGAATACGCTTATGACCTTAAATATGTTCCTGTTTCAACTCCACAACCCTTCTCCCAACATCTGCGCTATTACTAACCTCAGATCCAACAAAGGATATTTGTTGCCGATGACAGCCAAATAAACTCCGTCCTGCAGAAACACGGACTAGCCATCTCACACCAATTCCACATACTTCAATACCGAAATAGGCAAACTGTTACAAAAACTCTGCTTTTCCCTATTTCCCTATTTCCTTTGTTTCTCAATTGCACGAGGCGACCTCGCCCTCCTCAAACTCGACTCTGCAGCATCTCGGTCCACGTAATATGTGTGACAGACCATCCGTCAAGGATCAAGGCCAAGGCTCTCTTTATTGCTTTCAAGAGACCAATACCAGAGAGAGAAACAAGGGGGCATATTACCAACAAACTAGCGATATTTATCGCTAAATGGCCTTAGCGAGTTTTTTTTAATCACCAAGCATCGCCGGATATTATCGCAGAGTTAACGTGCTATTAGCAATGCTTATCTCTAAAGCGATAAAATATCCGGGGATAGCGGCAAAATGCGTGAATATCGCTGAGAATACAGCAATATTCACGCATTAACGCCAATAGGGTCTTAGCCATAATATCCACCTTCCATTGGATATAATGGCTAAGAACTGGTCTGAGCAGGCGTTAGCTTTTGGAGATATTCGCGCTTAGTGCAAATATTTCCATCGCTACGCCTGCGTTGATAATAGGCAATAGCGATGTTAGTGACTGTTTTTAGTCGCTAACAGGTTGGGTACGCCCACTTTGCATGTCATTAGTGATAAATATCGCTGACATGCAAAGCGGGCCCCAAACCGCTAGCTATCGCCTACAAGCTGTCGCTAACTGCTGTTAGTGACAGCTTGCTAATAGGGCGATAGAATTATCGCCGCTTAACGGCTGAAAACGGCCGCAATAGCGGCGAAAATCTCTTATCGCCCTCCTTGATAATATGCCCCAAGATCATTTTCACCTACATGGATAACAAATAGGTCTGGGCACGCCTTCTCAGTTATCCATTTGTACAAAAATGTTCACCCCTGTGCATGCCTTTCAGACCCCTACCACGATACCACTACCCTGGCACCATGCAAACCCAAGTGTCTTCCAGAAATTCTTGCTTTAGCTTGTTTGGATGACCAGTGAATGAAAGAATGTCCCACAATCCGAACAGTGGAAAGATTGCTTCTTGGCCCAGCTATGCGGCCTAGGGAAGAAATAACAATTACTAACTAATCGAAGTAACATTATCACTAGAGTAGACAAGGGCAAAAATAAAGTTAATAACATTGTGATACAAGAACTGAGAAAAAGCCTCGGCAAGGCACTTAAATGCAGACGCAAACAGAAATATCTAGTACATGAATAATATAATAGCTTCTAGGTTGAAAAACATATACAGTGATATATAGACTGATGTTATCAAATTATTTATTCAACATGGTTGTTTATATAGAAAAGTTGTTTTTTTACGATACATATATGTAGAAATGTTTCTGTTTAAATATGATAAAAGGAATTTATCCGTTGTCAAAATTTACAGTGAATACACGAAAAATGACATGAATGTTACATTAATATAAACAAAATAATTACTTGTTTATTTATTTAACATGTTTTATAAAGCGCTGGCTGGACCCGGGGGTATCAGAACGCTTTACACGAGTATTCATTGCAGTATAGAAAAATGTACGATGAGGTAGTATTCAGAAACCAATACACACGGTAGAAAGCATTTTAAATATTACTCAATCGAAACAAGCAAGTTGCCAAAGGGTTACAACAAATCGAGAGATTAGGCTAGTGAGAGAGGGAGAGAATGTAAAAAGAGGGGGGAAGGGTATGGGGAGAGGCAAGGGAGGGGGATAGTTAGGGCGATAAAAATGTTTTGTTCTCTTTTTTTAAACATAGGAATCACATCAATTGATAGAACATAATTGCTCTGTATACAATGCACACTGAGAGTAACTAGATGTTACCGAACAACTGGTGGTATGTTGACACACTATGCACGTTTCGGCAGAGCCTTCGTCAGGGGTCCGTCGCAGTATACACTGAAAAGAATGAGAGACAACACAAACCTAGATTTTAATGCCTGTGAAAATTGCATTATGAATGTATGTATATAAATCTAGATTAAGAAACTGATGGACTACTGATCACTGAGTTGTGTCCCTCGTAAAGTTAATGGTGATATAGAACAGAGCAAAGTACCCACAGCCATTTCTTCCTAAAAAGCAGAGGGCTCCAATCCTCTCCCCAACTCCCCAGAATCTAGAAACTCTTTCCATGCCTGATTGTAAGCTTTTTTGGTGGAATTCGCAACAGACTTCTCGATAAGGTCAAGCATTTCCATACTCTGAGAGTTCCAGAGGCATCCTGTTCCTCACTGCATCCACTCCTGCTGCAAACCCACGGAACCACTACCACTGAAAACAAGACAATGCGTCAGCGATGTTACTATCCACGTCAGGTACATGTCTCTCCTTAAACAAAATGTTGAACTTCAAACAGCATAGCAAGAAAATCCTGAACAAACTCAGCACTCGCTCATCTTTTGTTCTTTGGGAGTTAACCAAGGCGACCACAGTTGTATTGTCCACATTGAAAACCACCTTTCTGTTGGCTAATAACTTTCCTTACAAAACAAATGCCACTACAAGAGGAAAGAACTCCAAGAATGCAATGCTTAGCTTTTTGGTCAGCCAACTCTGAGGCCGGTGTTCTGCCAACCAACGCCCATCCCAAAACAGCCCAAATCCATGTGCTCCAGCTGCATCTGAAAGCCAGTCCCCGTCCATTGATAGCATCTTCACACCGTTGAAATCTATCAAAAATGCTGTCCACATTCTCTAGTCTGCTTAGACAGTTGCCCACAAACGCACTCTGTGATGCAGCAGCACTGCCCCAGTAATTGAAAACCTGAGTTGCTTACAAAAGGCACTCCCCACCCATACAATTCTACAGGAAAAATTCAAATGACCCAAGAGCTGCTGCACTTTCCTTAATTCCTATTTTGAGCATTCAACCACTTCTTCCAAAAGTTCAATCAATTTCCACAACTTATCTTGCGGTAAACAAACTTCCATATGAACAGAATCAAACTCGATGCCAAAGTAGGTGATGGTGGTAGGTGGTCCCTCTGTTTTCTCTGTCATTTCCTGTTGGGGTTTGGTCAAGGCTCTCTGGCAATTACCTGAGCTCCTTCGGCCGACCAGCAAAAAATCATCCAGATAAAGCGTCACATAATGTGTATCGCTTTGGAACTGGAACACCCTTTGCAGAAAGCAACTAAATATGTCAAAAAAAGAACAAGAAACAGATCAAATAATCTGCAACATTATGTTAATGAAAATCCCTCTATCGAGCTGCAAGCCAAGTAAAGAGAAACCATCCTTATGAACTGGCAAAAGTCTAAATTCGGATGTAATATCAGATTTCCCCATTTCTGTTACTTCACCACATGCCCTCACTAACATGATTCAATTAATCAGTCAAACAGCATTTGTATAGAGTAGCACTGTCACACTTATGGGTATCTGGGTGCTGTGGATGCAGTATCTCTGTGGAAGAGCCAAGTCTTGAGTTTTTTCCTGGAGTCTGCCAGGGAAGGTGTTGTTCGTAGATGAAGGGGTAGGTCATTCCATGTCTTAGCAGTGATGTAGGAGGACGAGCGCCCCCCACTGTGGCTGCGACAAATGCAGAGGGTGTGCACATGGGCTATTGAGGAGGAGCTTAGGTGTCTTGCGGGTAGATGTAAGTTCAGCAGTTGGTTGATGTAGGTGAATCCTTGATCATGCAGAGCTTTGTAGTCATGCATAAGGATCTTGAACTAGCATCTCTTCTGGACAGGGAGTAAGTGGAGGTTTCTGAGTTTGGGGGAGATGTGGGTCCATTTGGGGAGGTCAAGGATGAGTCTGGCTGCAGCATTCTGTATGGTCTGGAGTCTTGAGGAGCTGGGTGTAAAGGCCGGCGTAGAGAGCGCTTCTGCAGTCGAGGTGGCTGGTGATGAGGGCCTGAGTGTCGGTCTTTCTGGTGTTGACTGGGATCCATCTAAAGATTCTGTAGAGCGTGCAAAGGGTGTGGAGGCAGGAGGAGGCAACTGCATTGACTTGTCATTCCGTGGTCAGTTCTCTATCGAAGATGATGCCTATGTTGCGTGCATGGTCTGTAGTTGTGGGTGTTTGTCTGAGTTCTGCTGGACACCAGCTGTGGTTCCATAAGGTTGTGTTCTTCTTGAAGATCAGTTCTTCTGTCTTGTCGGAGTTGAGTTTAAGGCAGTTGTCTCTCATCTGGTTGGCCACATTTGTCATGGTGCCGCAGAAGTTGGTTCTGGTGAGAGAGGGTCTTCGGTGAGAGAAAGCATGAGTTGGTATTGTCTGTGTTGTCATCGCACTCAAACCCGACCGACCAAGAGCCTGCCACCGAGCGACCCTGAGACGCACCCACGGACCCTTCACCTGTCAAGCCTGCAAGTTCACCTGCCTCCGGACCTGCACCGCAGCCACCAAGCCGAGCACCAACAACAGCCACCTCAAGTGCATCCTGCTCAACACCCGCTCCATCCACAGACACGCCATCGAACTTTGGGACCTGCTCGACACAACCTCACCGGACGTCGCCTTCCTCACGGAAACCTGGATGAATGCCTCCTCAGCGTCCGACATCGCCATCGCCATCCCAAACGGATACAAGATCATCCGGAGAGAACGCGTCAACCAGACTGGAGGAGGCATCGCCATCGTACACAAGAACACCATCCGCATCACAACCGACTCCAACGACACCTTCACCGCCGCCGAGTATCTCCACTTCCAGATACACACCGACCCAAAGACGACCCTCAGAGGCACCCTCGTCTACAGGCCCCCTGGACCACGTACACAATTCAGCGACGACATCACGGACTTCATCAGCCCGCACGCCCTCCGCTCCGCTGACTACATCCTCCTAGGTGACCTCAACTTCCACCTGGAGAACAACAAGGACCGCAACACCGCCGCTCTGCTGGACAACCTCGCCAACCTCGGACTCAAGCAACTGGTCAACACCCCCACCCACTACGCTGGCCACACGCTTGACCCCGTCTCCTCATCCAGCAAGCACATCACCTTCAGCCACTCCACCGGACTTCACTGGACCGACCACAGCTGCGTCCACTTCAGCTTCAGAAGAACCACCACCCGCAACAGGTTCCTCACAGGAACTGGAGCAAGATCACCGCCGACCAGCTCACCACCTCCCTCAGCCAGAACCCACCCGCAGGCACAACGGACCCCAACGAAGCAGCCCGCAACTTCACGCAGTGGCTGACCACCTGCGCCGACGACCTCGCACCACTGAAGAACCCTCCTAGCAGACCCAGAAGCAAGTAGGCCTCCTGGTTCACCGAAGAACTCAAGGACTCCAAGAAGAACTGCCGCACCCTCGAGAAAGCCTGGCTCCTCGACCAAACCACAGACAACATGACCGCCCTCAAAAACGCCACCCGCAAGCACCACCAGCTCATCCGCACAACCAAGAAGAAATCACTGAAAGAACGACTGGACAACAACGCCCACGACAGCAAGGAGCTCTTCAGCATCGTCAAGGAGTTCTCCAACCCCAGCACCGGCAACAACGACATCACTCCTTCACAGGATCTCTGCGACTCTCTCGCCTCGTTCTTCCACTGCAAGATCGCCGACATCCACAACAGCTTTGACGCCCAACCCACGCACCCAACCGTCGAACCAACGCCCCCCACCGCCACCCTCCGCACCTGGGCCACGGTGACCACCGAAGACACAGCCCGCACGATGAACACCATCCACTCCAACCGACCCCTGCCCCCACCACATCTTCAACAAGGCCGACTCCATCATCGCACCCCAACTCCGGGACATCATCAACACCTCCTTCAACACCGCCACCTTCCCGGAGAGCTGGAAGCATGCCGAGCTCAACGCCCTACTGAAGAAACCAACAGCGGACCCCACTGACCTCAAGAACTTCCGCCCCATCTCGCTCCTCCCTTTTCCTGCCAAAGTCATCGAGAAGACCGTCAACAGACAGCTTGCAGCCTTCCTCGAGACGAACGGATCCCTCGACCCCTCGCAGTCCGGTTTCCGAGCCAACCACAGCACCGAGACCGCCCTCATCGCAGCCACCGACGACATCAGAACCCTGTTTGACAACAGGGAAACAGCAGCCCTCATCCTCCTGGACCTCTCTGCAGCGTTCGACACCGTCTGCCACCGCACTCTAGTCCAACACCTCAACAACATCGGGATCCAAGAGAAGGCACTGGAGTGGATCATCTCGTTCTTCGCCGGAAGAACACAGAGAGTCCGCCTCCCCCGTTCCGATCCGAGGCCACCGAAGTCATCTGCGGCGTACCACAAGGATCATCACTCAGCCCCACCCTCTTCAACGTCTACATGAGACCACTTGCATCCATCGCACGCCAGCACAACCTCAACATCATCTCCTATGCCGACGACACACAACTGATCCTCTCCCTCACCAGAGACCCCGCCACCGCCAGAACGAGCCTGCACGAAGGGTGGAAAAACGTCGCCGAATGGATGAAGAACAGCCGCCTGAAACTGAACTCAGACAAGACGGAAGTCCTCATCCTGGGACCATCGCCCTCCGCCTGGGACGACTCCTGGTGGCCCCCCACCCTGGGCACCGCTCCCAAGCCAACCGATCACGCACGCAACCTGGGCTTCATCCTGGACTCTTCCCTCTCGATGACCAGACAAGTCAACGCCGTCTCCTCATCGTGTTTCAACACCCTGCGTATGCTCCAAAAGATCTTCCGATGGATCCCGACCGAAACCAGGAAGACGGTCACCCAGGCCCTCGTCACCAGCCGACTGGACTACGGGAACACCCTCTACGCGGGAACCACAGCCAAACTACAGAAAAGACTCCAGCGCATACAAAACGCATCCGCCCGACTCATCCTGGACATCCTCCGACGCAGCCACATCTCCGGCCACCTGAGGGTCCTGCACTGGCTCCCCGTCAACAAAAGGATCACGTTCAGGCTCCTTACCCACGCACACAAGTCTCTCCATGACCTGGGCCCCAAGTACCTCAACGACTGCCTGACCTTCTACACGCCCACCCGTCAGCTACGTTCTACAAGCCTCGCCCTCGCCGCCGTGCCACGCATCCGAAGAGCCACCGCCGGAAGAAGATCCTTCTCCTACCTGGCAGCCAAGACATGGAACTCCCTCCCCATCCACCTCCGGCTGACACAGGACCATCTCGCCTTCAGGAAACAACTCAAGACCTGGCTGTTCGAGCAGTAGCGGACCCCTCCCCAAAGCGCCTTGAGACCCTTCCGGGTGAGTAGCGCGCTATACAAATGGTATGATTGATTGATTGATTGATTGTGTAGAAAATTATGTTGAGGCCGTGGGATCTGATGATGTCTGCAAGGGGGGGGTCATTTAGGTGTTGAACAAGGTGTGGCTGAGTAATGATCCTTGGGGTATGCCACAAAAGATGTCCTATGGTTCGGAGGTGAAGGGAAGCAGCTGGATGCTCTGTGTGCATCCTGTGAGGAAATAAACTATCCACTTCAGGGCGTTTTGCTGAATATCGATGTTGTAGAGTCTGGTGATGGTGGGGAACGGTGTCAAAAGCAGCAGGGAGGTCAAGGAGGACCAGGGCCACAGTTTCTCCGTGGTCACGGATGGTTCTGATATGTGTGGCAGTAATCGGAGTGGTCTCAGGTCTCATGTTTGGCACGTAATCCTGATTGGGAGTTGTAAGGTAGGTGGTTTTGTTCCCACTATTTGGTAAGCTGTTTGTTGATGGCCTTCTCGAGTACCGTGGCTGGGTTGGGGAGAAGCAAGATTGGTTGATCATTTTTTAGTTTTCTGGGGTCTGATAAAACTGTAACCAATAGATTAAGGCCTGCACATCCACTGGAGTAGGCCCCCTTTACCAACAATTGTTGCTGGCACCTGTCACCCCCATGTACAGACTTTGCCACCCAGCAGGGAGCTAGCCAAAACATTGTAATATTGGATGTTTTCCCCCACAACTGGCACAATCATGCCTGAAATGAGATTGACGTCTGATACTGTTCCCCCGATTATAGGACCAGCATGCAGGATTTTGAGGCAAGTGTCCTCTTCCACTGCAAATTGGGGCGGATACCAGAGAAAGGGCTTGTACTGTAATGGCAGACCACTCACTGTGTGTATCACAGGTATGGGTCTGCAATTTTCCATTTTTACCTTTAGTTGTTTTCAGATTCTCCTCCCTGTTTTATCTTCCTCAGAAACTGATCCATCACCTTCCTTGGTGACTTTGTCCTTATCTTGTGGAACCTTCCACTGGACCATCCCAACACTGACTGACACCAATTGAATCACTTGTATCCAGTCAGAAACATGCCCATCATTTTTTGTAAAGGTCATCTGTTTATATGTCCTCAACGTTCTCTGAGTCACTGCTTTTCTGTCTGACGCCCACCGCTGACTCCCATTGTCCTCCACCACCTCTTTCCATTTTTGCCCTCCCTTCCAAACACTAAAACCCCTACCTCCATTATGCTCACCCCTCCCCAGCTTTGACAAGCCCCTCCTTTGCTCCTCAGAAACCTCGTCCTCCTTATTGCCCCTTCCTCCATTGATAAATTATCTTCACCACAATCCAAAAATTTCTCATCTAAATTAAGCAACACCTCATTCGATGCACTTGCTGTCAGGAGAGTCACTCCAAACTTCTCCATCTCTTTAACTGATGCCTACAAGTGGACCTGGCCTTAACCAGCATCTGCAAACCACTTCTGGATGCTCCAAATGGTCTGGACTCTGCCCTTCTACTCAAGTCACCAACCTGTGTGTCACCTCACTCCGAGGAGACCCATCTGTCATGCAAAACTGTCTTGTCCCTCCTTGCTGAGACCACATCTGACACCACTGCGTAAATAATGGCCACTCCTTTTCCTGAATGCCCAAACTTGCTAACAGCTAAAACCTAATCTGCTACAGTCCTGTCTTGCTACCCTTCTCCCAGCACCAATAGTGAGGAGAAAATTCCAGGTCCTCAACATTCCACCTCTGAACTTTGTTGACCAATCTAACTAAAGTGCCTTACAACGATATTAGACTTGTTTAAATCAGAGGCCAAAACCTGCCTCCTTGGTTGCTCAAAATCCTGAATAAACTGCCCCACATACTGTTGCATAATTGCACCCTTACCAACTTGGTTCACATCCAATTCAGAAACCAATATCACTATCGGAGCCAACACTTCCTGTTTTTGCAGCACTATCTTAAGCACTGCACATGGTCTTTCCTCTAATAACTGATGTGTTCCATCAGCTGTCAACAGCCCTCCTGCCCCCTGCTGCTGTGCAACTGCCACCGCCCCTCCCATGCCTAAGTCTCGCCACAAACTGCTCACTCGCACTCGCAAAAAAACTGCTTTTGAATAAGATATATGAGCTGCACATCTGTTCCTGCCAAGCAATGGACCAGAATGCCAGTCCTCATTGTGAACTACTTTGACCACTGCCTCAGGTAATTTTTTTCCCCATCTACCTGACACACTGTTCAGTTGAACTTTTAAACTAGAATCTCAGGGCATGGGTGTTGGAAGTATGGGGGATGCAGGGGTTATATTCCCCCCAGATTTAGAAGTGGGGGGACAAGTGTGGGGAGGACGAGGGGACAAAATAATTTCCCCTCTCCCTTCTGTGATTTGCAGGGCCATTAGCACACAAAAGCACTATCTATAATGGCCCTGCAATTGACCTTTGACCTGCTTCCAGTTACCTGTGACCAATTTGATAGTCACATCATAAAGGTGACATCACAGAGGCCACCCGCCTTCTGCCCTTTTGTTATGCTGCATGCCGCCAGGAATTCTTTTTCACCTCTCCACCACAGATGCCTGCAGTCTGCACTTCAGGGGACAAAGGGAGAGAGGTCCTTTGTTGAATGGTGTCTGATCCTACCCCTCCTCAATGCTACCCTACCTGCCACCTGGAAGACAGAGCCCTGAAGGCAGCAGTAAGATTTGAGAATCAAGGTAAGCAGTTTGCGAAATATATTGTTGGCCTAGGTGCTTATCTACTCACGAAGCACTCATTACTTTCTTGAAAGCATAAGAGATAAAGTGGGCACTCACATCACGCAAGGACCTCCTTCAGAGAGAGCCACAAAGGGCTAGGTGTAGGTAGCTAAATACCGGTCGGTAACGGCCTAAAGTCGGTAATTTTCCTGTTACCGACCTGTATTTCGCCCTTTCTAATGTAGGAGGTAGCTTTTAAGGAATTGGTAATTTACCAATTCCTTATTTTAAGGAATCTGTAAAATACCGAATCCTTAAAAACTATGTAGGTGGCACTCAAGTGAATGCATATTTGCCTCCAGGATTCGTTATTTACCACCAACTACAAGTTGGTGGTAAATACTGAATACCTTTAAATAGGCAATACTTTGCTTTTTTCAAAGTGCCATGTGGCACACATACATGCCCTGGCATGTATGTGTGCCACATGTGCACACATGCACGATTCAGGGGTGCAACAGGGTGTCAATGTGACACCCTGCCACCCTTGAATATGCTCCCGCTTTTACCGATTCGGTAAATACCGAATCGGTAATAGTGAATGGCTTCCCATTCAGTCCTATGGGCCTTCAGGCCCATAGGACTGAATGGGAAGCTATTTCTTATTACCAAATCTGTATTAGAGATTCGGTAATAAGAAACATTAACAAATCAATACATTTTGCCGATTTATTACCTACATCACATTTACCGATTCCTAAATACCGAATCGGTAAAATTCGGTATTTAGGAATGGGTAAAATGTGATTACCTACATCTAGCCCAAAGTGTTTTTTTACATGGCCAAGTGAGTTTGTGCCCTCCTCATCAGTTAATCTGTTTAATGAGGCTCGAACTCCCAGGACTGGCAAAAGCAGTGCTTGTTTCAGACAAAAGGTGCTGCTCGATTTGTTCACACGCTTGTTCACTTCACTTTCCTCTCTCGCCATTTCTTCTCTCCCTCTAACTGCCACATATTTTGGTTTCCTTTTCCTTTCACTTTGTTCTTTCTTTTCCTTTTTTACTTAATCCAACTTCCTTCTCACAATCCGATTCTGTTTTTACTTATTCTACCTTTTTTGACTTTTACATCTCTTTATGCGATCCTGCCTGCTCTCTTTCATGTGTTTCCCTCTGCCCATATTAGTGCCTCATTTTCCTAATACCTGCTCTCTTTTGGTTTTCTGTGTTTGATCCCTTCTTCTTTTCTATGTAACTGAATCTGCTAACTTATCTAAAAGCAGATAAAAATTAAAGCAGGTAGGTATAATATACAACCAGTCTCAGCTCTTGGGGGGATGGCCCGGAGTGCAGAAAAATGTGTCATCTGTGGATAATGCCGGGGAGGAGGGTGGAACAAGTCGATGAGGTGATTGAAAAGTATTCGTTAGATGAGGTATTTTTCCATTTAGAAGGTTTTGGTCTCCTTCTTAAAGTGTGCCAAGGACGGAAGTCTACAGATGGAGGGAGGAAGAGAGTTGCAGATTCTTGGAGCTGCCCTAGAGAAGGCCTGATTGTAGGTTTTTTTCTTCCGGAAGCATGCTGGTTTCAGCAGCAGGTCTTTGACAGATCGGGAGTTTTTGGCTCCTCCGGAAATCAGGAGTTTTTGTGTGAGAAATGTAGGAGAATTCGAGTATAGAGCTTTGTGAGTAATGCAGGCTAGTTTAAAATGTATTCTGGCCTACAGGGGAAACCAGTTCAGAGCTTTGAGTTTGGGCGAGATGTGGTAAAATTTTCTTGAGCCGTTAGGAGTCTTTTGGCGGTGTTGAGGCAGACTTTCAGTGGGGCCAGAGAATTCTTGGGTAGCCCTGCAAGAGTAGAGCATCCATATTCAAGTCTGGAAATGACTAGGGCCTGGGTTGCCGTTTTAAGGACGGAGGCATCGAGGAATAGTTTTAGGTTTCTTAGGTAGCTCAGGTGGAATCTAGCCATTTTGGCCATAGAGTTTAGTTGGCCTTGCATATTCAGGCTGCCGTCAAGGGTTATACCAAGGGATTTCGCTGAGTCAACAATGATAGGAGGGCAGTTTAGTGCCGTGATGGTCTTGATCCATTCCTGGATGTCTGGATTGGGTTTGGGAGGGGAGATCAGAAGAAATTCGATTTTATTTGCGTTGAGTTTCAGCTGGTTGGTGGTGAGCCATTGGACTGGGGCCTCGTTTAGGGAGAGCATGTCCTCAGGGGAAGAGATTGTTTTGTAGACCTGTGTATTGTCGGCGTACATAAGGTAGGAGATGTTGGCTGAACGAAGCACCTCGGTAAGAGGTTCAAGGTAAAGGTTTAAGAGGACGGGGGAGAGGGTTGATCCTTGGGGGACTCCAACAGCAACCGGAGAGGGGGCGGATAGATCACCGTTTATGAGAACTCTCTGTGAGCGGTTTTGGAGGAAGGATCTAAACCACGGGTACTCATAGTACGGCCCGCGGGCCAGGGGCGGCCCGGCAAGCCTTCCCTGGCGGCCCGCGGACCGTGCAGACATCGTACCCGTGTTTGTTTGTTTTTTAAAGAATCTCAGCAAACACCCCTGCTGCAGCGCGATGCAGAGACTCTCTGTGAGGGCCGGGCGATTTCCGTCAGAGTGGGGCTGCGGGGGCCTAAGAGGTGAACAAAGCCTCATTAGCATGCGAATGGTCTTTTAAAGACCTGTGAGTCCTCGGGTGCGGCTGGCTGGCTTGCTGAGTGTGTGTGTGCCCAGAAGCTGTCTCAGCCCGGGCACACACAGGCAGGGTGAGATGAAGAGGGAGAGGGAGGGAAAGGGAAGGAGACAGAGACAGACAGAGGGAGAGTGAGGCAGACAGAGGGAGAGCGAGGGAGGGAGACAGGCAGACAAAGGGAGAGCGAGGGAGGGAGACAGAGGCAGACAGAGGGAGTGTGAGGGAGGGAGACAGGCAGACAGAGGGAGAGTGAGGGAGTGACACAGGCAGACAGAGGGAGAGCGAGGGAGAGAGACAGAGGCAGATTGAGGGAGAGCGAGGTAGGCAGCACGAGGGAGAGCGAGGGAGACTGAGGCAGACAGGGAGAGTGAGGGAGAGTGAGGGAGGGAGGGAGAGCGAGGGAGACAGAGGCAGAAAGAGGGAGAGCGATGGAGGCAGCACGATGGAGAGCGAGGGAGACTAAGGCAGACAGGGAGAGTGAGGGAGAGTGAGGGAGGGAGACAGGCAGACAGAGGGAGAGCGAGGGAGGGAGACAGGCAGACAGAGGGAGAGCAAAGGAGGCAGAGCGAGGGAGAGCGAGGGAGAGCGAGGGAGACAGAGGCAGACAGAGGGAAAGCGAGGGAGAGTGAGGGAGGGAGACAGAGGCAGACGGAGGGGGAGTGAGGGAGACAGAGTGAGGGAGACAGAGGCAGACAGAGGGAGAGGGAGGGAGACAGCAGATAGAGGGAGAGCGAGGGAAAGACAAAGCGAGGGAGTGAGACAGAGTAAGGGAGACCTCAGAGTGAGGGAGACCTCAGAGTGAGTGAGGGAGACCTCAGAGTGAGTGAGGGAGACCTCAGAGTAAGGGAGACCTCGGAGTGAGGGAGGGGGAAGGAGAGAGAGGGAGACAGAGGGAAGGAGGGAGAGGGAAGGAGAGGGAAGGAGGCAGAGGGAAGGAAGGCGAGGGAAGGAGAGGGAAGGAGGGAGAGGGAAGGAGAGAGAGGGAGACAGAGGGAAGGAGGGAGAAGGAAGGAGAGAGAAATAGAGAAAGGTAGAGGGAAACAGAGAGAGGGAGAGGGAAACAGAGAGAGGGAGACAAAGAGAGAGTGATACAGTCAGAGTGAGTGAGACCGAGGGAGAGAGGGAGTGAGAGGGAGTGAGACAGTCAGAGTGAGTGAAACAGAGGGAGACAGAGAGACAGAGGGAGGGAGAGGTAGAGAGAGGGAGGGAGAGAGAGAGGGAGGGAGACAGAGAGCGAGAGAGAGAGAGAGCGACAGAGAAAGAACGAGAGAGAGAGAGAGAGAGAGAGAAATGTGTGTATGCCGGGTCTGGTGGCTCAGTGGACGAAGGCGTCCGCTGCAGGGACCTGTGATCAACCTCATGGTCAGTTTTTTTCTAGCCCCACCCCCTACCCCACTGACCCCGCCCCCACCGGTGCAGCCCTCGGACACAAACCACACTGTAAATGTGGCCCCCGAGAGAAAGTTTGTGAGTACCCATGATCTAAACCATTCAAGGACGGTGCCATTCAATCCCATCCTGAGTTTGAGGCGTTCTCGGAGAATTTCGTGGTTCACCGTATCAAAGGCGAAGGAGAGGTCTAGAAGGATTAGGAGACAGTTTTTGCCTAGGTCTAGGACTTGGAGGGAGTCCTCTACAATGTGGAGGAGGGTGGATTCTGTGCTGTGCCCAGGTCTGAAGCCAGATTGGAAGTCATCTAGCAGGTGAAAGTTGTTGATGTGTAGGCTTAGCTGCTGTTGCACACATTTTTCCAGAACTTTGGCAAGGAGTGGGATGTTGGATATGGGTCTGTAGTTCTCAGCGGAGGCAGGGTCCAGCATGGGTTTTTTTAGGATAGGGACAAGTTGGCCAGTCTTAAGCAAATCAGGAATTGAGCCCTGTTGGAAGGAGGCGTTGATTATTGTGGTCCAGGAAGGGATGATAGCCTGCGAGGCAGCAGCTAAGCAGTTAGAGGGGAGAGGATCATTAAAGTGATTGTTCGGTTTTAAGGAGGTAAGAATTCTCAAGATAGCATGATTGTCTTAGGTTTTAAAGTTGGACCAGTGTGCTAGGGTTTGGGTGAAGTTAGGCAGGACAACGCGGAGGGAAGAGGTGGAGCTGGCTGATTTTGATTTTGGTGGGTGGTTGCAGATTTAAGTTCATTTCCTAGGGCAGAGATTTTGTCACAGAAGAAAGAGGAGAATTCCTCGCTTGATATTAGTGGTTTAGGTGTTTCTGTGGCGGTTTTCGCTAGTTTGTTGGGTGAGTGTTTGACCAAGTCGAACAGTTTGCGAGGTCGATTTTTGGCATACTCCAGCTCTATTCAGAAATATTCTTTTTTAGTGCTAAGGATTTTCTTATTGCCGGCATTTCTGGCCTGTCGAAGAAGTTTTAGATGTGGTGCAGATGGGTGATGTTTCCAGATTCATTCCGTCTGTCGAAGGGATCTCCTCGTTGAGGGATCCGCTGAACCAGGGATTTCTGTCCTTAATCTCGGTTCTTTTTAGTTTTAGAGGTGCCAGGTCATCGAGAATGTTGGATTTGGTGGCGGGGTAATGGTCCGCTAGGTTGGTGACTGATGTGCACTGTGGGGGGTGTCAGACTCACAACACGCCGCCAGTTTCTTGTGGTCGAGGTTCTTGGTGTCCCTAACCCATCGTTTGGGAATCACAGGTTGACGTGTCCATGATTTGTGGGTGCTGGGCAGGAGGAAGGTGATGGCGTGGCGCTCACCATTAGTAAGAGGCAGGCAGTCAGCTGTTAATACAGAAGCAGGCGAGCCGGTTATTCATCCGGGCACCGTGAGGGCATAACATCAACAACAAAAAAAGGCGGGCGGGTGCAAGCTCAGCCATAGGCAGCAGAAAGACAGCTTTAGTTCAGATTTACATGTGGGCAGGCAGGCAGTCAGCCGTTAACACAGAAGCATGAAAACCTGTTCTTCATCCAGGCACCATAAGGGCATAACATCCAAAAAGCGGGTGGGGGCAAGCTCAGCCACCGGAAGCAAACAGCCGGCTTCAGCTCAGCTCAGCTTCACCTGTGGGTGGAGGGCCGGTTCAGCACCGGTGTCAAGGCAGGCAGAGATGCAGCACAGCATCGGCCTCAGAGACGGGCCTAAATGGGCGGCAAGACAAGCACAAGAGGAGATGGCCCCAGCAGCATCGGTCTCAGCTCCGGCATCAGCTGCTGTCAGAAGGGAGGGCTCAGCATCGGAGGCAAAGCGGGCCCAGTGTCGATATCGGATCCGGCTGGAGGAGTTGCAATATATACGGGGTCGGCTCCTCACCTGGGCATCCCAAGCCCGATTTAGGACTCGCTGGGCGACCCCCTGGCAGAGCACATCGAGGACCCGCTTCACAACAGGACGCCGCGGTGTCTCCTCAAAAATCGTCCATGATGGTCGGCGTTGGAGTGCGGAAATCTTCTACCGGAGCTCCTCGGTGCCGGTAAGTCCCGATTTCAGATGCTTTTTTCTCCGTGAATGCAGCTTGCTGCATCCCGGTGACATGCTGCAGCGAGACGTGGATGGCAGGGTTTTTTGGGGATAAATACCAATTTGATGATCCCCCAACCCGGGAGCTCTGGGACAGAGCTCCTGCCAAGCGGCCATCTAGTCAGAGTGGAGATGCAGGGTCTCTAAGAAGGGGTGGAAAAACAACAAAGCCTCGTTAGCAAGTACATGGTCTTTTAAAGACCTGTGACGTACTCGGGCGTCTGTGTGTGCCTGGGAAGCTGTCTCTGCCCAGGCTGACCCACACGATGGGGGGGGGGGGCTGAAGCCCTGTCAGCCCAATGGCTGTTGCATGCCTGATTGTACTTTTCCCTCTTCTCTCTGTCTTCCCTCTTTTCTTTGTCTCCACCCAGATTATTTTTTCTTCCACATATTATTGTAATTCCCACACATTATTCTCACATGCCTATCAGGGTATTTTCTCTCCCATCTCGTGTTTAAACTCCTCCTCCCCCTGCAGATCTCGATTTAGCCAAACCAGTAGAATCCATCCAGATTTTTGAGAGAGACCCATGATGAATATGTACGAAGAAAAAGATACTTATAAGGAATTTGAGGAGAGAATATTTGCATACTTGGTGTCCTGTGTAAAAAAAATATAGTGGAATCAATTCGTTTTTAAAATTTGATTAGTAAGACATCTACTGTAGAAGCTGTAAACAAAGTTGTCTCTTACCCGGTCTCTGCTGTTGTCACTTAATCTCAAGTTGAGTGTATTTATTTAATGCACTGCCTGAAAAGCTTCTTAGCAGTGTTGAGAAAACACATAGCTAGTCACCAACAGCTGCAAAAACACCAAGGCTCAGATTTCGAACTGGTATTGAGAGGGGAAAAAGGGACTTGATAAAACGGCTATATGCAATCCCTTTCCAAAAGCGAATAAGGCTTGTCTCCTCTCCCTAAGAGAGGGTATGCAGGATCCACCATTTTCTTTCACCACTGGGAAAGCCCTGTGCACAAAGGTAATAGTTCTCATTCTGAGCACCATAAACTGATCAACAGAACATGAAGCCAACATGGCACATGTCATTTGAACTGTGACTTTGAGCAATGGCCATGTCCTTTTAATCAGTCCTACTCTGAATGAGAAGTCAGTAAGCACGGTCGTATTGTGCACTGATCACCACTCAAGACACACACATTTGCAGAGACACACACACGCGCATAGACACAACAGACTCATACAGAGACACACACGTACATTAATATTGGCAGTGTGCAGAAAAAAATGCTTAATAGCACATTTCTTAGGACTTCAATCTCTACAGATGTAATTTTACTCCTGTAACACAAACATGCTAATGTTTTCAGAACTGTAAAAGTAATAAAAATCAGTAAAAATAACTCCTAAAGTAAGCATTTTATCTCTTTGCATGACGACATCCTTCAAACAAAATTGATACAGTGACTCAATAAGTTAACCCGCAACAGAAGAAGCAGTAGAGGGTGCAGAGCCACGAGAGCGAAAGCCTGAGAGAGTGCAAAAAGGCAAGACAAGGGGTGGAACCGCAAGAGGCTGGCGGAGTACAGGACAAAAACTAGAGTGGTCAAGTGGCCACCCAGGTTCAGAGACAACCCCCTAACAGCAATAAGTACCCTGAGAAACAAGGAAGGAAAGGGGGAAAACAAGGCCGCCACAAGACAACAGCTAATAGAAGGGAAACCCAAGACTCACCAGGCCAGAGGAGGCACCGACGCCATGGCAGGGAGAGACGGGAAACAAGGCACAAACGACCTGAAAAAGAGCAAGAATGAAACCCCCGCCTCTCCGAGCAAGGAGCGCAGCGGCCAGGGTGACGGGACCATCACACTAGACACTCTCCTGAAGAAAATAACAGAAGGAAACGAGCTGGCAAAAGCCACGAAAAAGACAGTGGATAGCATCCAGATGGAACTAATAGCGATTAGAGCAGAGCAAAGCAAAGCCAATGGCAGAATAGATGAGGCAGAGAAAAGGATAGGCCTGCTGGAGGACAATGCCAACATAACACACAAAGACCTGGGGCTGGTGATAAAGAGAACCACGGCGCTACAAAAGGCCATGGCGGAGCAGGAGGACAGGAGCCGCAAAGGCAACATAAGACTCTTGGGAGTGCCCGAGGAGGAGGAAGACACACCGGGGGCATGCGCCCTAATGCTGGAGGCTCTAATACCCAAGCTCACCGGACTCAGTTTCGACAAACCGCTCGAAATCACCAAAGCGTATCGCATACCGGCCAGAAAGCAAGCGAATAGCAACGCCCCCAGGCCTATAATATGTAAACCGCTAAGAGACAATCACACCGACGCGATCTTCTCCGTAGCCAGGAAGGGACGCCCGACGCTGGTAAACGGAAGCAAAGTAACAATCACCCAAGACTTCTCCAAACTAACAGTTGAGGTGAGGAAAGGCTTCCTAGCCCAGAGGGAACACCTGCGAAAAAAGAACATCGCCTTCACTTTTGCGGGCCCGTCCAAAATGAGAGTGACAGACAGGCACGGAAGCAGAATCTTTGATGACCCCAACAACCTACACAGATACCTACAAGGCCCGGAACCAGAAGAAAAGGAGCTACAAGCCTGGGGGCGAAGCGAAGAGCATCCTCGGATGAAACAAATGAAGGGGAGGAATAGGAAAGGGAATCGTTGTGTAACATGCACGCGCAACTTTGAACTTAAACTTTGAACTTAAACGAACAAATCTACCTCAGACAATCACACACAAGAGCAACCGAAGCTACCTCAGCAGTGCCACTGCAGCCACGGAAAGAAGGGGGAGAACAACAACAGCCATATCCTTTTTAGCTATCGCCTGACCGAACGAAGAGACCCTTAGGGCTGGGGGCCAACCCAACAGCAGAGACTAAGCAAGGACTTGGGGGGGGGGGGGGGAGTGTGAGGACCCTTGCTGTCGCACACCCGAGTTACTACTGACGGAGGGAGGGGGGGAGGGGGGCGGGCAGGGGGGGGAAGTGGGGCAGGTGGACAGGACAGTACATGATACAGCCACCATCTCTGTAATGAACAAAATCCCTTTACTCTTTCTTTTTTCTGTATACATCCTTTATTTTTTCCCTCCCTCTATTCCCATCCAAACCCCTGGGGGGGCCGCATAATGCACCGGGGAGAACGGACATATAGGCCAGCGCCAGACCGTGCGAAGATAACAGGCATCAGCGACAACACCAGACCACCATGACAGACCCAACAAAAGCTGGCCTGTCTACTGACCTGAAGATAGTATCCATGAACGTTAAAGGACTGAACCACCCGGTCAAACGAAGGAAAATATTAGAACACCTGGCCAAACTAAAGGGAGACGTCTACACGCTGCAAGAGACCAAACTCTCAGAAGAAGAGGCAAAGCAACTCAAGGCTAGATGGATAGGGGAAGTACTCTGCTCACCGGCAAAAGGGAAGAAAAGAGGAGTAATAACGATCCTGAGCAAGAGGGCCAACCTAATAACACAAACAACGGACGTAGACGAGGACGGCCGCATGCTAATAACGAGCATCCAGAGAGGGAGCGACAGAATACACGTGGTCAACATATACGGCCCCAACTCTGAAAATAAACAATTCTGGCAGGAAGTGGACAGCAACCTATCCGGCCTGCCCCAAGAGGACCTCCTGATCATAGCCGGGGACATGAACAGGACAATGGACCAGGCAACGGACAGGCACCCAAATAGACCAAGCCACAACTCCAACAACAACAACAACACCCTGAAAGACCTGTGCATCAAACAGCATCTAGCAGACCCATGGAGGCTACAGCACCCAACGGCGCGTGAGTACACTTTCTACTCACACCCACACAACTCCTACAGCAGGATTGACTACATACTGATTTCCAACACCCACACGCACCTTATAGAAGAAACGGAGATAGCTCCAATAACTATCTCGGACCACGCTCACATAACACTCACGCTAAGTGGCAAACACAACGAAAGCCCAACGAGAAGATGGAGGCTCAACGACGACATCCCCCCCCTTCCTCTCTCTCTCCCCCTCTTTCTCTTCCTTTTCTCTCCCTCCTCGTAACTGAGGGAGAACAAACGAACAGAGCGCGCATCCACAAATGGACTGTAGATATAAAAAACCGCTAATGTACACTCCACCTATATATATATATTTTTGTATGCTTCTGTTTATTCGTGCTGATGCCAATAAAAGCCTTTTAAAATAAAAAATAAAAAGTTCTCTGCTAACGTCTGCGCACATCTGCAAGTTTCAAATTCACATCTAGGCACGCGAACTGAGACTCCATCATAAGGTCAGCACATTGAGTACTCTTCAAAATGGTAATGTTAAGGCCTGATATTTACAGGATTTATTATCTGGAGAGGGTTTTATGGAGTGCGGTATAAAAAAGCTATTTGTTGTACTTTATTATGGCATCAAAATTTGCATAATGCCTTCTATAATCAGTTTGATACCTTAGCGCTTCTTAACATATGCACTCTATTTGGTAGGGGCCTGCGATTTCCATCTGATATTCTGCATCTGCAGAATGCAGTACTATTTCCTGCTCTCTTGAGGCCGAGACAGAAGTAAACTGGTTCCTCGGAGATTCCTTCTTGTTAATACTTAGTTCTACTCTGTGCTTGACTCAACACTGTGCAGGGTCCCAAGGCCGAAACCAGTCATGGGCAGCTGTTCAAGGCACTGCGCCCAGCTGATCAACATAGGGTACTATGACTGGGAGGCCCCCTGCCTTGGGCCTCACAGTTATGGTGTGGTGCTGTGAGGCCTAGGACATCACAATCATGTAGCTCTGCAAAAAATAAGGCCTTGCCGCGCTGAACATGACTGTGACACCCAGAGAAGGCACTCCCCATCCTCTGAACCTAGCAGTGCTAAACCATAGGTGCGATGCTCAGGGTACGAAAGTTCCTCGCCCGGGCTAGGCACGGATTATGTGACGCATTGAGGCCTAGGGTACAGTCCTTGGGTAGAGTGGCCAGTCTCTGTATTTAGCCCAGTTTTTAGGGATCCAGTCCAGCACTTCCCACACAAAGGCAATGCAGGACACCCACAGTCCTGCACTTTATGCCTTGCAAAGGACAAGCAACTCTCTTCCAGCCCTTAATGAGCTGTAAAAGAGATGCTTTCTAGCTAGAAGGGTGGCGCTGCAGCACAGGAGGGATCCTGCAAAAAGCAGCTTCAAGAAAACCTTCAGCCAATAAGCAAACAGCCTTGAATGACTGAATGAGACCCATGTTCAGGGCCTGTCCAGGTAGTATGGCCTTGGTGTCTATTTGTTCCATTAAGGCTGTTTCAAAGTGCCATCATCTTATTGTGTTTGCTATGTACACCCTAAGTGGCCAGGGTATTCTATGGTAAGGCCAAGGGGCTGCTCTTCCCATTGGAAAGTCATTATAGTAATGGTGTTTATTTCCATCAAATGTAGTTAAAATGGTAAAGCTGAGATTAGATGTAAAATATTCTAGATCCAAGGCTAAAACTTGCCCAGTGGACAAAGCCTATGGCAGTGGGTAATTACTGGGCAGTATACCTGGTAGATACCGATATGTACTTCTGGTGTTTCAAAGCTCAACAATTTCATTTCACTTCCATATCAGAGCCCACTTTCTAAAATTGTTGCTCAAAATATGCGGCAGCAAGGTTAATTCCAGGAGGTGGTTGAAGGTTTAGAACACAAATATAGCGTGAATTTTAATCACAATCAATAAACTCAGTCTCCAGCAAAGTTATTTTGAGATAGCCTGTGTCACCTGCCTTTACCATTACCTATACCTGAACACTAAAGTCACCCTCTCCTCCCTTTACCTATCTATACCCGCCTCTAAACCCTCAAGTCACCCTCACCTTACTTCTACCCAGCCCTGTTCCATCAAGTCACCCTTACCTGCCTTTACCTCTGCCTACCCCTAAACCCTCAAGTCATCCTTCCTTCCCATTAAATCTCCCCATCTCTGAAGCCTAAATTCAGTTTATTTTAAAAAACATTAAAAGTATGCTAATTGAAGAAAAAACATACCTTTGTGGTAAATACTGTGTGGATAAGGCCGTGAGGTAAAGGCTGTTTCCCCTCAGGCCGGTCACAAATGTTTAGGAGCCACTGTCAATTGTTTTATGTCCGTCGGTATATTTGGCTGGAACCTTAGCCTTTTTGACAAATTGAAATTGTGCCTCCACCCGCACCTTATACTTTAGGTGCCACCTGAGACAACACAGGCACTGTTGCTTGCAAGACATTTTGTTTACCTAGGGGCGTGAGAGCCCACCCATTGGTTGACTTTATTGTCACTCTGATTTCCTTGCTTTTCTTTGGTTCTCAAGTGCCGGCTTTATTTCCTGTTTGTGTGTTTCTCACAAAAAAAATTCTTTACTGAAAGGCTGATCAAAAGAGAAATACAATTATCTTTCTTCCCGCTGCTAGATCTCCTGCTTCACAAAAGTTGCAGGTTTTCATATATATGATGTTCACACATAGTAAACTCGATGCACATTATTAGGCGCACAAAATACAAATCATCAGCCTAAGTGCAGCATACAGTTCTAGAACGAGGTAGTTACACAAGAGGCGTAATGTGCCACAGCCACAAATGAGAATTCATGTGGTTGTATCTATAATACACTTTTCCATTAAAAGGTATCTCCATTCTTGCTCTCCATCCCCCCCCCCCAGAAGGTTATGCCTCATTGGGGGCAGGTGGGTGGTCTTGCAGGAGTCCAGGGGAGGAGTGGCTTGCCCACTCGGAGTTCGCTGACTGTTTGGTTGACCCCAGGGCCGACCAAACCAGTCATACGCACTCTACATTTTCTCTATGTAAGCTGAAGGCAGCCTACATAGAGAAAAGCGCCTCCCCATAGAAGTCTGTGCGGTCAGCGTCCCAGCCAATCATAGCTTAGTGGTGGGGAGGGAGGCTGCCTGAGAGAGGAGATACGAGGCGCGGGACCGGAGGTGATGCTAAATTTATATTAATATTTTTTTTAATTAACCCCCCTGTTAGAACCGGGGTCTCTAGTTGGCAGGGGTATGCACCCTAGTCCAAGTAGGGACCACCGCTTCCGACCTGGTAGCTTGGCGCAGAGCAGCAAAGGCGTAACTTCAGAGGCAATGTGTAAAGTATTTGTGCAACACACAACGGCGATGACACAGTAAAAACACTCACAAGAGGAACACCACACCAGTTTGGTATAAGAATAAGAATTTCTTTATCTAAAAACTATGCGAGAACCAAAAGCAGGTAAATCCAGCTCCAGGCAAGATCAATAATAAAAAGGATTCCAGTTTCCAAGCAAGATCAATAATCAATAAAAATGAATCCAGTTCCCAGGCTTGATCAATATTAAAAAGGATTCCAGTTTCCAAGCAAGATCAATTATCAATAAGAATGAATCCAGTTGTCAGGCCTGATCAAATCCCCAACAGCTCATGTGTCCCAAGGGCTCCTGCTGGTAATGTCTTTCTCACAGTGTCCTTGAATGGCAAAAGTTCACTTGAGGTAGGTTCTTATGGTCAAAATTCACTGTGGGAAGGTTCTTAGGCCAAAGTTCCCTTGTAGCGTAATAAGTGTGCCTCTCATAGAAATGATGCTCCCAGCGTAGGAAGTGCGGCTGCCCAGGCTCTGCTGGTAATGCTAAATAATGCCCCAGTGTCAATTACCAAGTAATTATGCCCCCGTAGGCCAGTCAGTGAAGGACGGTTCCCAGCCAAGCACAAAGCTCACACTCCAGGTACCCGGCCAACCCGCACCCCGCCCCTTCGCAGCAGCCTGGTTGCACTGAGGCGTTACCTGGGGTGGTGGTTGCGGACGCAGGTGCGAGGCTCCTCTCCCCCTGGGGCCTTGGGCTCAGCAGGCGCTGCACGGGTGGGGGTCACAGCCACACAGCGCTCCTTTAGCACAGCCCTTAACAGTGCCTCTAAGTCCTGGGCAACGACGGAGCCTCCTGCCACACAGCGCTTCGCTTCTCAGTGCTACACAGCGCGCTCCGGTCCCAGTGGCGGTGACCTCAGGGCCAGTTTCAGTGGGCTTGCGCCAGAAGCAGAGGCAATCACAGAGCCCTGGGAGGATCACGGGGCAAGCAGTGCTGAGGGCAGGCACAGCGTTGCAGGGCAAATCTTGAGAGTGTTGTTGCTGTTCCAAAGGGCAGTCTTTAAAACGCTGTGGTCCAAGGACAGGTAGTTTCCTTTAGCTTAAAAAGGGTGCAGTCCCAAAAAGGCAATCTTTAAAAGGTTGAAGATTCTTTAAAATGTGGTTCAAAGAAAAGTAGTTCCTTTGGGATGTTGTGGAGACACTCTGGTGGTGATGTTGCAACCTCCCATGCAGGGCAGGATCAGCAGACAGTAGGGCAGCTCAGCAGGTTGTGGGGCAGCAGTTCCTTGGAGCAGTCAGCCTCCTTCCCAGTGGCAATCCTCTTGCGCAGCAGTCCTCACTCCAGCAGGGATTCTTCCAGGTCCAGCAGTGTAACAAAATGTGAGGCCAGGACCCTCCCTTATATATCTTTTTAGTCTAAGGGCTAGAAAGTGGTGGAAGTCTCTGGAAGGGTCTGGGGGCAGGGGCTTCTGGAAGAGTCCAGGGTGTTCTGGTATGTTCCCTGCCTTCCCTGACCTAGCTGTCACAGTGACGAGAGACAGGCCGTTAAGGCTACAGTGGGCAGCCCGTCACAGCTCATCCCAGGGAAGGAGGTGTGAATCACCACTCCCACCTCCCAACCCAGGCAGGCTATCAGTACGCAGAGGGGAGAGGGGAGTCTGCAGCCTAATCTAAGTGTAGGCAGGAAAAGGTCCCCTTTATAAAAGTGGGATCCCTAGCGTAGTAATGCCCAAACCCTATATATCATTGGAAAGGGTTCCCCGCCCCGAGTCCAACAAGACCAAACATGATAGACTTATTAGGTCCCTGTCAGAAGTTATTCCATAAGGGGAGGTTCCCAATGTTAGCCTATTGGAGGATTAAACCTTACTGCGGTAGCAGTGGCTTGTGGCAGATATGCCAGCCTCACAAGGTTTTAGGGAAGAGCACCTGCACCTCAGCACTGTTTAGCAGTGGTGAGGCGCCCAGAGTCCTAAGTCCAACAAAATATAGGATAAAAATGGGAGGCAAAAAGGGCAAAAATGTAGGGGAGACCACCCTAAGGGTGACAGGTCTAACACATGTCCCCCCCAGCTGAAAGTGGGGAGAACTACCCAACCTCCAGGGAGTTCTCATCACTAAGGCGGAAAAACCGAGAGAGACCGTCAGCATTGGCGTGGTCTACTCCAGGTCTGTGTTCCACCCTGAAGTCCATCCCCTGTAGGGAAATGGACCACCTCAGCAATTTGGGATTCTCGCCCCTCATTTGCATGAGCCATCTGAGGGGCCGGTGGTCAGTCTGGATCAGGAAGTGGGAGCCAAACAAATATGGCCTCAGCTTCTTCACAGCCCAGACCACCGCGAAGGCTTCTCTCTCTATCGCACTCCACCGCTGTTCTCGGGGGAGCAGCCTCCTGGAGATGAAGGCTACTGGTTGGTCCCTTCCCTCCTCATTGAGTTGCGAAAGTACTGCCCCTATGCCATGCTCTGAGGCGTCCGTTTGGACAATGAACTCTTTGGAGAAGTCAGGGGCCCTGAGTACAGGAGCGGTGCACATGGCCTGCTTTAGAGAGTCAAAGGCTTTTTGGCAAGCCTCTGTCCAGATCACTTTTCTAGGTTGTTTCTTAGAGGTTAGCTCAGTCAAGGGGGCCACAATAGTGCCATAACCCTTGACAAATCTGCGGTAGTATCCTGTGAGGCCCAGGAATGCCCTGACCTCAGTTTGTGTTTTGGGAGGCTCCCAAGCCAGGATGGTTTCTATCTTCGCCTGTAGGGGCTGCACCTTGCCCCCTCCGACCAAGTGTCCTAGGTAGACTACCGACCCCTGCCCTATTTGGCATTTGCTAGCTTTGATAGTCAGGCCTGCCTGCTGCAGAGCCTGAAGCACTTCCTGGAGGTGACCCAAACGGTCCTCCCAGCTGCTACTGAAGACAGCTATGTCGTCCAGGAAGGCAGCAGAGAAGGCCTCTAAACCGGAGAGGACCCGGTTCACCAGCCGCTGGAAGGTGGCAGGAGCATTTTTCAGTCCAAAGGGCATCACTCTAAACTGGTAGTGGCCCTCTGGGGTGGAAAAGGCGGACCTCTCTTTAGCTCCATCTGTTAGGGCGATCTGCCAGTACCCTGACGTGAGGTCAAAGGTACTCAGGTATCGGGCAGCCCCCAGCCTGTCAATGAGCTCATCCGCCCTCGGGATAGGATGAGCGTCAGTCTTGGTCGCAGAGTTCAGTCCCCTGTAATCCACACAGAACCTAAGTTCTGGTGTGGTGCCCGGTGGGGCAGCTTTTGGTACCAGAACCACCGGACTGGACCAAGGGCTGTTGGAGGGCTCTATCACCCCCAACTCCAGCATCTTAGTGACCTCACTCTGGATGCTGGCCTTCACCTTATCTGACAACCTGTAAGACTTGGACTTGACAGGGGGGCTGTCTCCTGTGTCCACATCATGGGTACACAGGTGGGTAATCCCAGGGATAAGGGAGAACACTGAGGAGAACTGCCCCAGGACCTGGCGGCAGTCCCTCTGTTGCTCAGGAGTCAAGGATGGGGAGAGGACCACTCCCTCCACCGATCCATCCTTCTCTTTGGAAGCAAAGAGGTCCGGGAGAGGTTCACTTTCCTCTTCCTCGGCCCCATCAGTCACCATCAGTAAGGTGAGCTCAGACCTCTCATGGTGGGGTTTGAGGCGGTTGGCGTGTAGCACCCTGTGGGGCTGCCTGGGGGTCTTAAGGTCCACTAGGTAAGTGGCCTTACCCTTCTTTTCCAATATCTCATAAGGGCCAGTCCAGCGATCCTGGAGGGCACTAAGCTCCCCAAGCTCCATGACCCACACCTTCTGTCCAGGTTCTAGCTCCACAGGGTGAGAGTTCTGGTCGTACCATTCCTTCATTACCGCCTGGCTGGCCTCTAAGTTGTCAGAAGCTTGTTTCCACAACTTAGCCATTTGGCTACGGAAGGCCACCATGTAGCTCACTACATCCTGGGGAAGCCTCCTTGGAGTCTTCTCCCACCCATCCTTCACTAAACTGAGAGGTCCCCTAACAGGGTGACCATACAAAAGCTCAAAGGGGCTGAAGCCCACTCCCTTCTGCGGCACCTCCCTGTAGGAAAACATCAAACAGGGCAAGAGGATGTCCCACTTTTTCCTCAGGCCCTCAGGCAGACTCCTGATCATGCCCTTTAGGGCCTTGTTAAATCTCCCCATGAGACCATTGGTCTGTGGGTGGTAAGGGGTGGAGAACTTATAAGTAACCCCACACTCCTTCCACATGGCTTGCATGTAGGCAGACATAAAATTGGTACCCCTGTCGGACACCACCTCTTTCGGGAAACCCACTCTGGTAAAAATCCCCATCAGGGCCCGGGCCACTGCAGGTGCAGTGATGGTTCTCAGAGGAATAGCCTCTGGGTACCGGGTGGCGTGGTCCACCAGAACCAGGATAAACCTGTGACCAGAAGAAGTCGGTGGATCCATAGGCCCAACAATGTCGATGCCCACCCTCTCAAAGGGGGTGCTAACGACAGGCAGCGGTTCCAGGGGAGCCTTCAGCTTAGTCCCTGTTTTCCCACTAGCTTGGCAGGTCAGACAGGTCCTGCAGAATGTATCTGAGGAGATCCTCATCTGCGGCCAATAAAAATGTGGGACAAGCCTAGCAAAGGTCTTGTCCTGGCCCAAGTGTCCTGCCAAAGGGATCTCATGGGTCAGTTCCAAAAGAAAGGCCCTGTAGCACTGGGGGACCACTAAGGCCCTTGATGACCCATGCACAGGGGCCTTGGGCTCACTGTAAAGGAGCCCATCCTCCCAGTAAATATGATACTTCGCGGAGGCATTGCCTGCTGCTTGGGCTTCGGCCTGTCGCCTCATGCCCTCAAGGGTAGGACACTCCTTCTGTGCCCGGCAAAACTCCTCCCTGGTGGGCCCTCCTTCCACCTGCCACCCTGCAGGGGTAGGTAGGTCCCCCAAGGGAACAACGTCCCCCTCCGTGGACTCCGGTGCGACCTCCTCAGGTGCCCCATCCATCTCACGGGGGGACTGCCCCGGGGCGGGCTTCCCACGCCCTCGGGCTCCTCCCTTCTTAGCAGCTGGCTGGACCATATTTCCAGGCTCCAGCCCTGGCTGACTCCCTTTCCGGGCAGCCATAGACCGTGTGGAAGCACAAATCCGCTCCGGTAACCCCAGCATCTCCACATGCGTTTTGAGCTCTACCTCCTTCCAGGCAGTATGCTCTAGGTCATTCCCTAACAGACAGTCCACTGGCATGGCAGGGCTCACAGCAACTCTTAAAAGGCCTGAAACCCCTCCCCACTCAAATGGAACCTGTGCTATGGGATAGTGACCCCCCCTGTTGTCAGCCATCACAACTGGATGGACTGCATCGGGAATTATTTGCTCTGGGGACACCAGCTGACTCCTTACCATAGTCATGCTGGCACCTGTGTCCCTCAGGGCCTCCACCCCCCGACCATTGAGGGTGACCCACTGCCTATACTTGGTAGTATTTGAGGGCACATGGACCTTGGGAACCATCTCACTGTCTCCCAGAGACACTAGGACAAGCCCTGCCCCCTCACTCCCATCATCTAGGGACAGCTCCTCCCCAAGCGCTACACTAGCCACCCCGGGGTTTTTACCTCCAGTGGGCTGTGGTGCTCTCTTGCGACACTTGGGATCCCCCTTGTAGTGTCCAAGTTCACCACACTCATAGCACCGGACAAATCTTGGCTGCTGACCTTTGTCAGGATAAGTGGGCTTCTGGTGGCCAGATTGGGGCTGGGATCCAGACCCTTTCCCTTGTGAATTATTTTGGGGGCCTTGGGAGAACTCTTTCTTTTTGTCTCCCCCCTCTTTCCTCTGGTGGGAACCCTGACCACCCCTTTGGGAGTCCCCCCCAGAACCCTTGTTGGACACCCTGGTACTAACCCAGGTGTCCGCCTCCTCCGCAAGCTTCCTAGGATCGGTCAACTTGCGGTCAACCAGGTGTTGGCGCAGCTCTGGAAAACATTTCTCTAGAAGGAGCTCTCTTAAAAACAAGTCATACAACCCTTCATAGTCATGCACATTGCTGCCCCGCACCCAACCATCTAAAGCTTTATTAGCGTAGTCCAGGAAGTCTACCCAGTTCTGTGTGGGAAGTTTGTGGCTATTCCTAAACCTCTGCCTATACCTCTCAGGGGTAAGACCGAACCTCTTAAGCAATGCGGCTTTCATGACAGAATAGTTAGTCTGGTCTTCCTTCTCTAGGTAAAGGAGGGTGTCCCTAACATCTGGAGGTAGGTACTTATACAAACCACCCCCCCAACAACTCTCTGGGACCCCATGGGCTCTTAAAGACTCCTCATAGGCGGCTAACCACTTATCAATATTATCCCCCACCTTAAAACTGGCCATCACATCTTTAGGCATAAAGACCCTGGACTCACGTGAAGCTTCCATAGGTACGCTGCCACCATTCTTGTTGCTGTTGGCCCCTACTTCTAGGGCCCGGATTTCCAGTTCCTTCAGGCTGAGCTCATGGGCAAGTTCTTTTTCCCACATAGCCATTCGCTTGTTCTTGCAATCCTGCTCCATGGCCCACCTTTCTCTTTCCCGCTCTTTCTCCAGCTTGGCAAGCTCCAACCTGAGCTGTCTCTCCTCCCTCCTGTCCTCCAGGTCCTCTAAGGACAGGCTCTTCACTGACGCACTACTGCCTGCCCTGGAAGGTACCCTTGTACCTGGTAACAAATTACCATTTCCCGCCAAGTGCAGTAGGTCAAGGTTTCCTGTGGCGTCGTGCTCTGGTCCTTGCCCGTCCCCATCTCCTTCTGGGTGGGCTGTTATCCATGCTCTCAAGGCTTTCTGAAGCTCTGCCTTCTTGGTGCTTCGCTTGAAGGGCACCCCTTTCTCCTCGCAGAATTCCTTGAGTTGTGCCACTGTGTAAACTTCCAGATTTACCAGCTCTTATTCCATCTTGCTAGGTAGGGCCTCAGACGTTTGTAGAGAAACCCAAATGGGACTTAGGCAAAAGGACTTTTAAAAATAGCAGCCAGTCAGGGAGAATTTAAACAAAAATTAAAAATGCCAATTGGAGAGGGTAGACAAAAATTCAGTGGAGTCAGGTGTAGGGTTGTGGTGTACACTGCGTCACTGCGTGCTGTTACACAAGCACAAGTCCTATCCCACCGCTCGATCACCAATGTTAGAACCGGGGTCTCTAGTTGGCAGGGGTATGCACCCTAGTCCAAGTAGGGACCACCGCTTCCGACCTGGTAGCTTGGCGCAGAGCAGCAAAGGTGTAACTTCAGAGGCAATGTGTAAAGTATTTGTGTAACACACAACGGCGATGACACAGTAAAAACACTCACAAGAGGAACACCACACCAGTTTGGTATAAGAATAAGAATTTCTTTATCTAAAAACTATGCGAGAACCAAAAGCAGGTAAATCCAGCTCCAGGCAAGATCAATAATAAAAAGGATTCTAGTTTCCAAGCAAGATCAATAATCAATAAAAATGAATCCAGTTCCCAGGCTTGATCAATAATAAAAAGTATTCCAGTTTCCAAGCAAGATCAATAATCAATAAGAATGAATCCAGTTCCCAGGCCTGATCAAATCCCCAACAGCTCATGTGTCCCAAGGGCTCCTGCTGGTAATGTCTTTCTCACAGTGTCCTTGAATGGCAAAAGTTCACTTGAGGTAGGTTCTTATGGTCAAAATTCACTGTGGGAAGGTTCTTAGGCCAAAGTTCCCTTGTAGCGTAATAAGTGCGCCTCTCATAGAAATGATGCTCCCAGCGTAGGAAGTGCGGCTGCCCAGGCGCTGCTGGTAATGCTAAATAATGCCCCAGTGTCAATTACCAAGTAATTATGCCCCCGTAGGCCAGTCAGTGAAGGACGGTTCCCAGCCAAGCACAAAGCTCACACTCCAGGTACCCGGCCAACCCGCACCCCGCCCCTTCGCAGCAGCCTGGTTGCACTGAGGCGTTACCTGGGGTGGTGGGAGGCTCCTCTCCCCCTGGGGCCTTGGGCTCAGCAGGCGCTGCACGGGTGGGGGTCACAGCCACACAGCGCTCCTTTAGCACAGCGCTTAACAGTGCCTCCAAGTCCTGGGCAACGACGGAGCCTCCTGCCACACAGCGCTTCACTTCTCAGCGCTACACAGCGCGCTCCGGTCCCAGTGGCGGTGACCTCAGGGCCAGTTTCAGTGGGCTTGCGCCAGAAGCAGAGGCAATCACAGAGCCCTGGGAGGCTCACGGGGCAAGCAGTGCTGAGGGCAGGCACAGCGTTGCAGGGCAAATCTTGAGAGTGTTGTTGCTGTTCCAAAGGGCAGTCTTTAAAACGCTGTGGTCCAAGGACAGGTAGTTTCCTTTAGCTTAAAAAGGGTGCAGTCCCAAAAAGGCAATCTTTAAAAGGTTGAAGATTCTTTAAAATGTGGTTCAAAGAAAAGTAGTTCCTTTGGGATGTTGTGGAGACACTCTGGTGGTGATGTTGCAGTCTCCCATGCAGGGCAGGATCAGCAGACAGTAGGGCAGCTCAGCAGGTTGTGGGGCAGCAGTTCCTTGGAGCAGTCAGCCTCCTTCCCAGTGGCAATCCTCTTGCGCAGCAGTCCTCACTCCAGCAGGGATTCTTCCAGGTCCAGCAGTGTAACAAAATGTGAGGCCAGGACCCTCCCTTATATATCTTTTTAGTCTAAGGGCTAGAAAGTGGTGGAAGTCTCTGGAAGGGTCTGGGGGCAGGGGCTTCTGGAAGAGTCCAGGGTGTTCTGGTATGTTCCCTGCCTTCCCTGACCTAGCTGTCACAGTGACGAGAGACAGGCCGTTAAGGCTACAGTGGGCAGCCCGTCACAGCTCATCCCAGGGAAGAAGGTGTGAATCACCACTCCCACCTCCCAACCCAGGCAGGCTATCAGTACGCAGAGGGGAGGGGGGAGTCTGCAGCCTAATCTAAGTGTAGGCAGGAAAAGGTACCCTTTATAAAAGTGGGATCCCTAGCGTAGTAATGCCCATACCCTATATATCATTAGAAAGGGTTCCCCGCCCCGAGTCCAACAAGACCAAACATGATAGACTTATTAGGTCCCTGTCAGAAGTTATTCCATAAGGGGAGGTTCCCAATGTTAGCCTATTGGAGGATTAAACCTTACTGCGGTAGCAGTGGCTTGTGGCAGATATGCCAGCTTCACAAGGTTTTAGGGAAGAGCACCTGCACCTCAGCACTGTTTAGCAGTGGTGAGGCGCCCAGAGTCCTAAGTCCAACAAAATATAGGATAAAAATGTGAGGCAAAAAGGGCAAAAATGTAGGGGAGACCACCCTAAGGCTGACAGGTCTAACACCCCCCGTGACACCTTTCACCCCCACCCATGCGTTACCCCGCGAGACACCCCTTCCCCCACGAGTCATGCTGGCTGTGACTGCCTTGAAACTGTGGAGTTTTAAGCCTGATGGTATCTTGTCCCAGGGTACTGCTAATAAAGATTGGGGCTCACAGTTTAATTTCCATGTACTGTGCTACCATTTAATACTGAGCAGCACCATCTTTGTGCCTCGCTTGAGTAACCAGCCCCTGTTCCAACTTCAAGTCCACAGACAGAGCTACGGCTTACCTGAACTATTACCTTGTTGTAAGTCTCTAGAGTCCCTGAGCAGAAGGAAATGCAGCAACACCAGAATCCAGTATACAGTCAGACCAGCAACATACAGCCAGTGGTCAGATAAAGATAATCGCAAAATAGGGCCGATGCTAATACTGCTGCTAATAAGTAAGTGCAATATAGTGTTGTGTCTAATGTAAAAAACAAATAATTTCTTGGCCAATCTGTTTGGATACTTTTGGGCAGATTGTGATAATGCACTCCCTTTCTCAGCATCACATCATTTGTGCATTTCCTCTTGCTATGCTGTGTACTGAACCATTCTGTAGTATAGTACTTGTATTATTCTGACCAAAATCAAAAGCCTTACAATGTCATATGTCCCCCAACAGATTCCTTTTTGCCACAAGTCCAAAAAAACTTCGCTTTTTTGAAACCTGCATGACCACATTGCCTGTCATCTTCAGCTACAGGAATTTTTCAGGTAGGCTCCTCTGCCACTATAAAATATATGCTGTAGTGTCTTATGTATTGCTGAACCACATTAGTCGGGTAAGATGCTGACTAGAATGCCCTTCTTGCTGTGGAAACCTAATGGTGTTATCTGGGTAGACTAGGAAGCCTTTGCGTATGCATCACTTCCCCTCACTGTCACACTACTTTGAGAGAGGATCCTTACACTGGAGGCAGGTTTTTCCCCTAACACTCCCTGTGTTGATTACATGTGAGGGTGCACACAAAAGACAGTTTACAACTTTTAAATTGCAGATAACTATTCTGTATGTTACCAAATTGTTCCTTTTTTCTTAGAATGGACATCCAAAAAACCTTTGCAAAGAAACAGTCAAGAGAAGTGAACCTATATTCAGACAAGATTCATTACAATGATATGCTGGAGCTGTGGTCTGCATTCAATATGGAGTTGGGGCTGTAGATTTAGAAATATCGAGTAAATACACCCCAGTCCCGAGAACATTTTGTGGATTTATCACTGCCTCAGATGAATAAGGCAACAGTTCTTCTGCAACAACAACCAGTCTCAGGATAACTAGAAAACACTTGGAAGCACAGTGACACCAAACCAACCTCTAGAGTGGCAGGAGCTCTATGCTTTAACTGTACAAAGGCAAAGTCACTAAGATTAACTGAGCTTTCAATAACATAGAGGAAGCATTTTGCAGAACCGGTTACACCAACTGGAAGAAGGCAATAGAAAAGTTAAAGAAAGCACCAGAACAGTTATGTTCACTCGTATACACTGAGTCATCTAGTACAATACAGAGAAGGCAAATCAATCAATTAACAGTTATCACAGCAAGTCCAGCAAAATAAAGTAGCCTGGTTTTGTTTTAACAAAATCATTCATACCATAGCTATTCTGGCAAAGCAAGGCTTGCACTTCAAGGTCATGATGACAGCAAGGGGAATTTTCATCAATTTCTTAGTGCACAAGCAGAGGATGTAACTTCTTTGAAACAGTGGATTGCGGCAAATTGAGCAGACTATCTCAGCCCAGACATCCAAAATGAAGTTCTTCAGTTATTGTCCCATGCAATTTTGCATCAAATTCGTAAAAATATTGCTGACACTCCATACACAGTAATTGTCGATGGCACACACAATATATCTAGTCGTCAGGAACAGGAAAGCTTTTGTATTTGTTACACTGACCAAGATCTGTACCCTCATGAGGATTTTATTGGACCATATCAGACTGATAATACCCCTGGTACTACAATTGAACAATTGTAAAATCTGTTTTATGCCGTAATGGTCTTTCTCTGTAAAAGGTAAGAGCATAAACATATGATGGTGCAGCAAATATGGCGGGGAAATACCATGGTGCATCAGCATTAATAAGCCAAGCACAACCACTTGCTCTTTATGTCCGTTGTGGTGTGGGGCACATTATACAAAGCTGGTTATGCAGGCTGCAGCACATAAACGTTCCATAATGGAAGATGCACTACTTTCTGTCCAAGAAGTTGGTAATCGAGGCAATCTGTGACATGAAATACAATATTCTCAGACTTCATCCAGCGCAGTGTAGAAGGCCCTGAAAATGTGTTAAAAATAATGCCACTGTGTCAAATAAATTGGATGGCCCAGGTAAAAGCTGTGCAAAAAGTAAAGGATAATTATACACCTATTCTGGAAACCCTAGAAAAATTATCAGCTTCCAAGGCCAGTGATTTCAGAGAGGAACAACTTCCCTTGGTTTTCAGATTGCCCTCCATGTACTGCAGCTTCTGGAATGTTTGAATATCGTCATGCAAGTGATCCAGCGGCCTATAGAAAATATATCATAAACAACGCTACCCAACTTCATAACCTATAAACAAAATTCTATACTAAACTATGGACCCATTTATAAACCTGACATATTTTGGGCCTACTGAATCAGGTGGTCGGATTAAATCTATATACACCTAATTTACAAACTATATACAATATTAAACATTAGCGGAAAGAATATAGTCATTATAACAAATCCTAGCTATTTAAATGACCACCATTGGCGACGTGATCTAGCTAATAGTAACCTACACTTCTGAATAATCAAGACCAGCTTGTTTGTCAAAAGTAAGATTTTATTTACTAAATTATGGTATTTCAATTGATTGTTTTATAAAGTAATTTATTAGCATTGAAGCAAGCATGATTGTAAAGAAACGTGAAAAAAAAAAACAATTTAAGCAAGTGAATCAAAGTTAATGTAAGTATTTAAAAGTTTAGCATTTCTAAAACCTAAGTCCCTAGCTAAGCTAAATAGATAGAAATTAAAGTAAAGTTCTTTGAGGATTCTTACGTGCTCCACGCAATGTCCGACAGCACTTCACCCTCATCGGAAAGTCAGAAAGCAGCAGCCAGCCCATCCCTAGGGGCATGACTTTTTATACCTTTCTACGCTAACTAAACTATGCAAAGGAAAGTTTTCAGAAATCTTCGACGTCCCATTGGCTGAGCGTGACAAGTGACATGTCACCCACATTTCAAATCTTCCATTAGGTCACTTTTCTTAAGGACCATTGTCCTTTCCGAATGCAACCAGGAGCTTCCTAGGTTTGCAACAAATGTACAATAATGTTCTCACTGCTTCCAATTGACTTCCGCGGATGCCAAGTTAAGGGCTGACAAAATGTTCTTTTTCGACCTTGGCCACGTCCGACAGAATGATGATAGCACGTCAGTTTTTGCTTTGTGAATGCAGCTTTTGACGAACACTTTATTTCAGAATGGGCGTCTCGTGACTTTTGCAGAAGTAAAATTCAGCTTTTTGTAACTCGAGCAAACTAGGCCCAAAAGCAGGCAACTTATGCTTTCTAGTATAAAACAAACACAAGAAAAGTATTAATGTAAGAAATAATGTAGATTCTGTATCCACCCCAAGATTTACTAATTAATTAACCCACCCGATTAATCTAATGTTACCTAGCAAATGCAAACAAATAAAGCAGCGTTTATATCTACCAGTCTTCGTTAATCCATGAGACTTATGTGCACCTAGAATAGTAGAAATGACATCACACAGACAAGGAAAAGCAAAACAAGTACATGCTTCTTTTAAGTTTGCAACAGTTAGTAGTGACAAAAACGAAAACAATAAATTATTTTATTATTTTGCACGAACAAAAAGATGCAACAATTATGCACGTTTATGAGCACACATGTTAGTCCCCCCATGTGTAAAGTTTAATCTAAGTTGTATTAGCACGACATATCACAAATCATTAATATTATTATTCATGTTATGGAAATGTGACTTCACGAGTTTAAACAAACTTTTGTTTTCTATCTCGCTCCATCAACTCCCTCATCTGGTGATTAACAAATCACCACACCAGCACCCAAAATTTTGGTAATTTAAACTTCCGAGAAATCGATTCAAATTCATTTGTATCAGTAATCCTAAAAGTCTGTTTCTGCATAATCTTTGGAATTAGCATAACGCTCTCTATGTAACTCCTGTAATTCGATCTCCCTTTCTTCTTCTTTTCTAAGTTTATAGATTCTTTTCTTTTCTTTCAACTGCTTCTTTCTTTTATGTAACAAACAACCTATTTTGGTCAAATTAAAATGAATACTATTATAATCAAAGGTGCCAAAATCTTGCCAAGAATTGAACTTCCAATATCATGAAACCAGTTTTTAATTGCTTGGAACCTTTTTGAAAGTTTCCCTGTAAAATCATCTTCTTCTAAAGGAATTATCTCTGAATGCATTTGTGTAATATTCTTGATGTACATTTCAATATTCTTACTTTCGTCAGGTATATATGTGCAACAATGTTGTACATGTAAAATGCCACAGACTCCTCCCTCTTTTGCTAGGAGTATGTCTAAAGCAAGGCGGTCTTGAATTACCATGGATCTAATTGCAATAACTTCAACATTCACTAATTGAAACCCATCAACTGTGTCAGTTGATAATCTATCAACTATAGTGGACAATTTTCTGATTCTCCCTGCATTTAAGGTTATACCAACAAAAGGTATTACTGCTTGAAAAATATCTCCCAGAACTTCAGTAAAAGTTTCTCTTTTAACTCTATTTACATAATTATGAATTTTAAACAATCCTTCTGAATCTCTGTCAACATGAAACACTTTAGGAAAAACAATTCCCACATAACAAGTTCCATACCAGTGGTCTGGAAGGTTGTAGTAGGCTTTGTCACCACAAACAAAATAAATCCCAGGAAAGATTGGATCCTTTCCACCTTTGAATCCCCAACCTCCCAAAATCTGAAAGTATCTTCACAGTTACTTGCACCTACAAAGTAATTATCAAAAAGTGTGTTATCTCTCCTAATGCAAAGCTTTCCACTAACTGGTTTGTCTATGTGAATTGCAATATTTTCAAGCATTTTGCCATTTAACTTTTCATCCTCTTTCTGCCAGAAATTAGACTTAGTCTGCTTGACTAATTCATTCCTCTTATAAATTGCTCTTCTCTCCTCAACCATATTCAAAAATGTCTTTCCTTCAGCACTTAATTTGCAAGTTAGATTATTTTTATAAGCATACTCATAAGTGAGTTCGTTAGTAACTAAGAAAAATTCTCTCATTTGTTTTGCTTTCTTATGCTTATTTAAAGCGTTTTCAATCTTAATATTTGCAAAAATCTCGTCAAAATCTGAATAGTAATATTCTAAGCGTCCAGTTTGGTAAAATAAGCTAGTTAACACACTACATGTTACACCATAAGTGAGAGGAAGCATATTATATGTTACTCCCTCAGAAACAGAAGCAGGTAACTTAACGCAGACATAGCAGTCTTTTGCATCCATTAACTTAACATATTCACTCAATAGCTTTGTGAATGTATTACTTGAAAAATCACTAATTGACTTATCTTGATGAATGTTAGGCTGATGATCAATAACTTTTACAGACGTACTATGTTTAGTTTGGCTAACCAGAGCTTTGCTTGTTATGTTAACTTTGTGTAATTCTCTATTCATCTCCAAAGGGATAATCACAGCTAAAACCAACCAGAGCAGAATTAAAATGAGCAGACACACCAGAGTCATCTTACAGCATCTCTTAATAACAGAACACTTTGAAGTGCTCTCCTTAACATAAGGCATTTTTAATTAGTTTAGCCTTAAAATAAAACAAAATAAAACAAAATTTTTAAAATCTAAATTTATATTTACACCCCCCTTTTAAAATATTTTTTTTTTCTTTTTTTTTTTTTTTAAAACCCTAAACAAGATTTCTTCGACCTTATGTCATACATAAGTTTTCTTTAACTAAACAGTTTTTCTTCGACCTTGTGTCAACTAACAAATTTTCTTCAGCCTTTTGCCAATTTAATATTTCTGTACTTCAATCATTGTCACTAATTTCTTGGATTTCGTCTTCTTCTTCACTACTACCATATATGCCAATAACAGGTGGAATTACTAAGTAAGTCCACTCAGGAGACTTGTATTTTTGGTTTGGTCTTACTATTCTTTTTCCTTTTCTCGACACCACTTCAATTCTCCTTCCAACTCCAACTTCTTTTCCAGGACTCTTTTGACTACTGATTTCTTCGACTTGTTCTTTTGGTTTCTTGATCAACCTGACTCTCAATCTTCCACCAGGCCAGTAGTCTGCTTTTCTCACGTACTTCTTCTTTGGTTCAGAATTATTTGATTCTGACTTCCAAGTCCTTTTCTTTCTGTTTTCACTTTCACCATCCACGTCACTTTCTTCAGTTTCGTAGTCTGAAATTTCAATTGACTCAGGAACTTCTCTATTCGGCAATTTCACTCCTTCAGGAACTTCACTTTGTTTTCCATCACTGGTACTCGGTAATTCGTCTTCCTCCTCTTCTTCAATTACCCCCAACTTCCCAGATTTCGGATTTCTGTTCCTTACTTCAGAGCTTGTTCTCTGCCTTTCGATATTCTCCTGGTCTGAAACTTCTTTTTGTTCTGCTTCTTTGTCTTCAATAGAGACAATCGAATCTTCAGTTATCTTTCCCTTTAACAGATTCTCTTCACCTTCAGAATCTATTTCGATGATTTCCAAGTCTTTTCTTGTCAAATTTCCATTCACTGGCACAGTTTCCAGATGTCGACTTTCTTGTCGATCTTCAAAATCTGGATTTATTTCACCTTCTGTTTCGCCTTCTGCTTCAGAATCAGAATCATCTGTGGTATCACTTTCAACATCAGAACTCTCAGGAGTTGGTACTGGAATAGTATGACTAGGATGAATCCAGCGTTTCAATCCTCTGCACTTTACAGCATTAGTAGTGATTAAAATTATTTGCCTAGGCTTCTGCCATCTAGGAGCTAGACAATTCCTTCTCCGATGTACTTTTGTTCTGACCCAATCGCCAGGTCTCAGATCATGAGTCAAAACCTTTTCATTTGATTGTGCTTCAGTTCCCACCTGATTAGACACAGAAGTTACCATATCAGATAACCTTTTACAGTAATCCAAAATAGCACTGTCATTTATGCTCAACAGTTTACCTACAGGTACAAAAGCTTGCCTCATAACTCTTCCCATTAAAATTTCATGAGGACTCAAACCTGTCTTTTTATCTGGTGTACTTCTTAATGACATCAAAACAAGTGGAAGAGCATCAGTCCACTTTACACCTGTTTCAAGACACATTTTTCCAATTCTGTTTTTAATTGTTCCATTAATTTGTTCAACCACCCCAGATGCCTCTGGTCTGTATGCACAGTGTATTTTCTGCTCAATGCTCAAAGCTTCGCAAATTAACTTCATCAGTTTGTTATCAAAATGGCTTCCTCCATCACTCTCAATAGTGACTGGAAAACCGTACCTTGGGATGATTTCTCTGAGCATCAGTTTTGCTACTGTAATTGAATCACAATGTCGTGTAGGGAAAGCCTCTACCCATCTTGAAAATAAGCAAACAATTACAAGCACATATTTCAAACAATTGTGTAAGGGCATTTCGATGAAATCCATTTGTAACCTGGTAAAGGGACCACCCTCTCGACCAATTATTCCTGTCCCCACCACCGATTTTCTGTTTGGATTCATTTGTTGGCATGACAAACACCTTTGACAAAAAGATTCTGCAATAGTTCTGAACTTAGTATTGAACCATGTTTCTCTGAAAAGTCTAACCATAGAATCTCTTCCCAGATGTGCTGGACCATGATATAATCTGGCCATGTCAGCAATCAAGCAATTTGGTAAGACTACTCTGCCATCTTTGTAAACCCACACTCCATCTTCTTCACGTGGTCTACAATCTGATCTTAACCACAAGTCTTTTTCTTCATCATCTGCTTCATTTTGTAAATCTCTAATCTCATGCCATGTTTCTACAACTGTTGTTAGCATTAATGAATTTGAATCAGTTTCTTTACTCTTTTCCCGATTGTATGAATAATTTTTCCTTGCGCAGTATTTAGCCGTTTCATCTGCGAAGGCATTGCCTTTGGAAATATAATCAATTCCTCTAGTGTGCGCTGCACACTTAACAATGGCGATTTCTTTTGGCAATTGTATTGCTTCAATTAATCTCCTAATGAAAACTGCATTTTTAATTGGTGATCCTGCTGATGTCATGTATCCTCTCTGTGACCAGAGTTGTCCATAATCATGCACAACCCCATATCCATACTGACTATCAGTAATGATGGTAACTCTTATATCCTTTGATATTTCACATGCACGAATCAAAGCAATAAATTCAGCCACTTGTGCTGAACGAACTCCTTCAAGACATGATGCTTCTTCGACATCTTTAACTGTACAAACTGAATATGAAGCTTTCAAGACACCTCCTTCGGATCTTAAGCATGAGCCATCCACAAAGTAGACAAAATCCGATTCAGACAAAGGTCTGTCTTTGATGTCTTTTCTTGGTTTAGTGCAGAATTCCATGACATCTAAACATTCATGTTCTGTTTCAATGTCATCAACAATTTCAGAATCAGGCAGTAATGTAGTAGGATTCAGATTCAAACATCTTGAAATCGAAACATTATCTGCTCCTAGTATGATTTTCTCATACTTTGTCAATCTGCTGCTTGTTAAATGTTGAGTTTTACCTCTTGTCAGTAATATTTCCACTGAATGAGGCACAAAAACTTTCACTGGAAATCCCATAATGATCCCCTCACTTTGTTCGAGACTAATACTTGTAGCTGCAACTGCTTTTAAGCAACCTGGTAATGCTTTTGCAATTGGATCAAGAACTGCAGAGAAGTATGCAATAGGTTTCTTTAGATTTCCATGTCTCTGAATCAACACAGATAATGCACATCCTTCTCTCTCACTGCAATACAGTTCAAAATCTTTCTCATAATTTGGCATACCTAAAGCAGGAGCTTGACATAAGCTCTTTTTCAGATTTTCAAAAGAATCCATCTCAGCATCATTGAGAATAATTGGATCTTTTACATCTGACTTTGTCAGTCTTTGTAGTGGCTTTGCAATTACTGAAAATCCACTTATCCATTGACGACAGTAACCAACCATTCCCAAGAACATTCTGACCTGTCTCTGTGTTCTTGGAGGTAACATTGCTTGTATCATTTTTATTCTCTCGATTGTTACTTGTCTTTTTCCCTTTGCAATTCTGTGACCAAGATATTTTACTTCTTGTTTGCAAAACTGTAGTTTTGCTGGAGACACTTTATGTCCTTCTTCTGCAAGGCGATTTAACAGAATTATTGTGTCTGTCACACAATTTTCTCTTGTTTTTGCAGCTATCAACAGATCATCAATATACTGCACTAACGTAGACCTACCAGGTAAGTCTAGGTCTTCTAATGATCTTTTTAACAGTTCATTAAAGATTGAAGGACTTTCTGTATAGCCTTGTGGGATTCTTGACCATCCGAGGGTCTTACCTTGGAATCTGAAAGCAAAGATTTCATAACTGTCTGGATGTAAGGGAACAGTAAAAAATGCATTGCAAAGGTCAATGACTGTATACCATTCAGCATCATGTGGAATCTGGAATAGAATTACTGCTGGATTTGGAACCACAGGACAACATGGAACAACAATTTGATTAACCTTTCTCAAATCTTGTACGATTCTAAATGTTCCATTTGACTTTTTAACTCCCATAATTGGTGAATTACAAGGACTACTCTCCATTTCTTTTAATACTCCTTGTTTAATTAATTTTTCAATTATAGGTGTAATACCTTCAATTGTTTCTGCTTTCATTTTATACTGTGGAATGTTAGGAAATTCTATTCCCTGCTTCAATGTAATTTTTACTGGATCTACGTTTTTCATCAGACCCATCTCATTCCCAGTAAAATCCCATATATCAGATTTCACTGTTTCCTTGAGTTCTTCAGGTAAATCCTTTTCTTCAAAAGCAGGAAACAATTTTGTTTCTTCTGCTTCCATCATCATCATTGTCATTCTGTATAAACCATCTTCCTCCATTGTTTGTAACTCAACTCCATCAGGAGAACAATATATTCTGCAATTCATTTTACATAGGATGTCTCTGCCCAATAGATTCACTGGACTACTATTACAAACCACAAATCTGTGTTTGTCTCTGTAATTTCCAATTTCAACTGGAACTGGATCAGTTAAGTCAGTTTTAATTTGTTGATTACTTACTCCGACAACTTGGATGGTATCCCCAGAGAGAGGTAGGTTTTCAATTTCCACTGATCTAACAGTAGAACGGGTAGCACCAGTGTCCACTAGAAAAGTGATGTCTACATCATTAACTTTCCCGTTTACAAAAGGACCAGACTGGTCAACCTCAAGAGTGGCTCCAACAACACACTCTTCCTCCTCTCTCGGGCACCGTCAGCAATAATCATCAGAATCGCTGTCTTGACTTTCTGCTAATAAAAACTGTTGTGAAGCATTTTGCATTTGAACTCTTTGCTGCTTTTGCTGTTTTTGCGGTTTTATTACCTGTTCACTTCCCTGAAATCCCACGTTTGGATTATATTTTTGAACTCCCCCACAATTCGGAAAAGGTGGTTGTGGCAATTGATCCTGACGATTATTCACCTGTTGCTGTTGCTGTTGCTGCAACTGTCGCTGAATGTTTAATTCGTTTAAACCCTGTTGCATCTGTAGCTGTCGCTGCAGGTCAACACCATTCTGCATCTGTGGATTCAATAAGGGATTCTTTAAGTTTTTAGGAGGATGAGGACACTCGTCTCTCCAATGTCCAATTTCGCCACAATTAAAACAAGGTAATCTTTGTTTCAACTCCTCAATCTTTGGGCTAAATTTCTTTAGGAAATTATTACTTTTAAACTTTCCTTGTATCTGGTTTGTATTTCCAGTTTGAACAAAATTAGTGTTCTTATTACCCATGCTGGCAATCTGTTGCTCAGCCACCTTTACCTGTGCCCACATGGCTTTCTCCTTGAGCTTCTTCTGTTTTACTTCTATTTCATCACTGCAATACTTTGCCTTTCTTAGAATATCATCTACAGAAAGTGATTGCCATCCTACAATGCTATTTCTGATCATTTCTCCAATTTCAGGTTTTAGTCCATAAACAAATCTATAGACAAAATGACTCATATCCTTTTCATCTAGTTTTTCATAACCACTGTATTGTTTAAAGATTAACAGTAGTCTTTCATAAAAAGAATGAACTGATTCTTTTGTTTCCTGTTCTGTCCTTTCTATTTTAACCCAATCGACTTCTTTGGGTGGAATTTTATTTTTCATCCAAACAATCACCTTTTCATAAAAATCCATTACAAGTGGATTTGGAGTACCTGTTTCTTTGATTCGCTCTGGTTCTGTTTTTGGCCAACTAATCGATATTTTGCATTCTGTCCAAAGATCTGATGGAACGACAATGTCAAAAAATCCATCTAAATCAATCCACAGAACCTTTGACACTTTGATAAATCTATCTACTTGTCTGTACCACTCCACTGGTTTTTCCCTCAATTTTGGAAAGTCATTTGTAAACAACAGAATGTCCTGTCTCGACCAAGGGACATGAACATATCCTCCACCTGCAATTTCTCTCATTGGAAATTGTTTTGACAATTTTTCCAATCTTTCATCTTCCTTCTTTTTCGTCCATTTTACTCTCCACTTATTCAGTTCTCCTAGCTTTTTGATATAAACGATCAAATCTTTTATATGTACTATTCTTCCCATTGAGTTCAAACTCTCAATGTCACTTTCTGAAAAGTCTAATCTGTAATGTTTCGCAAAATTCTTTTGTTTGCTCACATCGATTTCAAGTTCAGCTGCTAGATCCTCTAGTTGATCATATTTATTTTTTGTTTTCCACTGAATGCTTTTGCAAATGAACAGTAGTTCATCATCTCGATAGTAATTTAAACTATCTGGACCAATTGTTCCAATTATTAATTCTTCGATATTCGCTTTTAATTTGGCCACATCAAGTTTTGGTGTGGTTACCCTGACTTCAGGACTCCCTATATCTGATATAGCACCCATTGGTGTTTTTGGAGATAAATCCTCATTAAAGGTTAAATCAGGCATTCTCGATTTAGAAGAGTTTATTTCAGATAAGTCTGAATAAAATTTTTCAGCAACCTTTTGAATTTCGGCATTTAAAGGAATAGTTAATCCTGTCTTGTTTGTTTCTTTTTGGTCAAATACAGGCTGAACAGGACCAATCGTTACTGGAACTGTCACAGCTTCCATGCCTTTTGTCATTCTTTTTATTAATTCTTCTTTAGATCTTAAATATTCATTATAATCGACATCTTCAACATTTCTTGCCTCTCTTGTATAATCTTTTGGAGCTTCTCTTGCCCTTGGAGCCATTGTAAAATGTCTACCTTCATTTCGTGCATTATCAAATTCTGGTCTTCTAGGAGTTTCAATGATTTCACAATTATTTGGATAAAGTTTAGGAGCTTCATTAATTGGAGGTGCACTCGGTGAAGTTTCAGTAGAAACCACCGGAGTAGACCATGATCTAGGAGGTCTCAAAGGTTGATTCTTTCTAGCTGTAGTATATATTTCTTCCATAACTGCATCTTCAGATTCACTTTCCATAGATTTCCCTGTAGGAGTACCCATTACCATTTCTTGAATTAAATACAATCCTTCACTCATGTTTCCCTGTCTCCACATTCGCAATCTGTCTTCATGAGTTTCTCTTCTCCAAGGTGGAGTTTTAGTAGGTCTTTTAATTCCACTAGCTTCTCTTTGTAATTGATACATCTCATCTTCCCACTCAACTAAAGCTTCAAATTGAGTTGGTCTCGGTTTTGGAATAAGAGCATTCATTTTCTCTCGTAAATTTCTCAAGATTTTTACGTTAAATGAACCATCATCGGGCCAAGTTAGAACACCGTCGTTCTTTGTATAGCGTTTCCAGCTATCAAACCATAAAACGGTATGATATCCATATTCACCTTCCATGTACGCTGCAGGTGTTTTATACTTATGAAGTAATTTACCACCTCGCGTTTCGATTTTCTTGTCAGGTGAAAATAAGTTTTTAAGTTTCTGAAATAATGTTGGCTTTTTCTCAACATGTTTAAAATGATAACTCATTTTTATGAGTTAAATCTAATTCACAAAATCGTTCGTAAAATATTTCCGGGATGCTCCGCAAAACAACCAATCCGTGCGCGAAACACACCGACAAGCCAATGACAGTTGAGCTACGTCACTTTTCTGCTCAACCAATAAAAATGGAGTTTTTCTGAAGGACCAATCAGCTTACAGGTCGTCAGAGACTCAAGAGCCAATCAGAGTATAGTTTGTGACGTAGGTCACCCAATCCCAGCGCGGCTCTGTGACGTACACAGCAGCTGCGGTTTCTCGTTTCTCACTCCTGGCGCTTACCCCTCCTTCACAAAACCTTTTCACAGCGCCATTTTAAGAACACTTTTCAGTGTAAATTAATTCTTAACAATGACGATAAGGACATCATCTGTTCGTTTCACTATTTAGGATAGTTTACATACATTCAAGTATCCACACTTCGGAATAGACGGCGCTATTCACACTAAGGATAATATTCAATTGTCAGTAGAGTAACCCTTACCCCACCCTTCTAACACGTATAATTATGTACTCGCTTTCCTCTGAATGCACCGCGAAGTGACAGTTCTAAGAGTTCCACTTGAACACAAAATACAAATCAAACTCGCACTTTCACACTGAAAATTCCCTAATTTCGAACACACATGAAATCCGTACAGGACTCTCACCTGTTTATAGAGATCATGCACCGTTAGCAAAATAACGACGTTATCCGTACAGGGCTCTCACCTGTTTATAGATATGAAACATGTACCCGTACAGGACTCTAACCTGTTTATAGATAATCATGCACCGACGCTACTTTACCCTTCACTCAAGCTCGGATATAACTAATACTCTTATCACAGTGAGTTTTATGGAAGGCGCTTTGTCCCTATTCTCATGCTGCTTTAATTTCTTAGAAAACCCTCACTATTCAAGATTCACACCTAGCCCTAAAACTGTGCTGCTCGGCGACAACACTATGGTACACGGCGATACCTCTTGTGATACTCGGCGATATCACTACAAACAGAACAGATGGCTTGCGTGACTAATTTCTCGCCACACAATCTATACCGGTATAGCTTACAGATAGCACGAAAAACGAACTCAACATGTGTTAAAACATCTATCCTATTTCCATACCATAACACTTTAGTAACCCTTAGCAACCAACATATTACCTTGGTTACCCTTAGCAACCATCAATTTCTGCTACCAGAGAATTGATCCAGCGGCCTATAGAAAATATATCATAAACAACGCTACCCAACTTCATAACCTATAAACAAAATTCTATACTAAACTATGGACCCATTTATAAACCTGACATATTTTGGGCCTACTGAATCAGGTGGTCGGATTAAATCTATATACACCTAATTTACAAACTATATACAATATTAAACATTAGCGGAAAGAATATAGTCATTATAACAAATCCTAGCTATTTAAATGACCACCATGGGCGACGTGATCTAGCTAATAGTAACCTACACTTCTGAATAATCAAGACCAGCTTGTTTGTCAAAAGTAAGATTTTATTTACTAAATTATGGTATTTCAATTGATTGTTTTATAAAGTAATTTATTAGCATTGAAGCAAGCATGATTGTAAAGAAACGTGAAAAAAAAAAACAATTTAAGCAAGTGAATCAAAGTTAATGTAAGTATTTAAAAGTTTAGCATTTCTAAAACCTAAGTCCCTAGCTAAGCTAAATAGATAGAAATTAAAGTAAAGTTCTTTGAGGATTCTTACGTGCTCCACGCAATGTCCGACAGCACTTCACCCTCATCGGAAAGTCAGAAAGCAGCAGCCAGCCCATCCCTAGGGGCATGACTTTTTATACCTTTCTACGCTAACTAAACTATGCAAAGGAAAGTTTTCAGAAATCTTCGACGTCCCATTGGCTGAGAGTGACAAGTGACATGTCACCCACATTTCAAATCTTCCATTAGGTCACTTTTCTTAAGGACCATTGTCCTTTCCGAATGCAACCAGGAGCTTCCTAGGTTTGCAACAAATGTACAATAATGTTCTCACTGCTTCCAATTGACTTCCGCGGATGCCAAGTTAAGGGCTGACAAAATGTTCTTTTTCGACCTTGGCCACGTCCGACAGAATGATGATAGCACGTCAGTTTTTGCTTTGTGAATGCAGCTTTTGACGAACACTTTATTTCAGAATGGGCGTCTCGTGACTTTTGCAGAAGTAAAATTCAGCTTTTTGTAACTCGAGCAAACTAGGCCCAAAAGCAGGCAACTTATGCTTTCTAGTATAAAACAAACACAAGAAAAGTATTAATGTAAGAAATAATGTAGATTCTGTATCCACCCCAAGATTTACTAATTAATTAACCCACCCGATTAATCTAATGTTACCTAGCAAATGCAAACAAATAAAGCAGCGTTTATATCTACCAGTCTTCGTTAATCCATGAGACTTATGTGCACCTAGAATAGTAGAAATGACATCACACAGACAAGGAAAAGCAAAACAAGTACATGCTTCTTTTAAGTTTGCAACAGTTAGTAGTGACAAAAACGAAAACAATAAATTATTTTATTATTTTGCACGAACAAAAAGATGCAACAATTATGCACGTTTATGAGCACACATGTTAGTCCCCCCATGTGTAAAGTTTAATCTAAGTTGTATTAGCACGACATATCACAAATCATTAATATTATTATTCATGTTATGGAAATGTGACTTCACGAGTTTAAACAAAATTTTGTTTTCTATCTCGCTCCATCACAAGGACCACAGAAAACAATGTCAGGGCTACTACCTGCTGTGAATGTAGCAAAAAGAGCAATACTAAAGCTTCGTAGTGATGAGTCGTTTTTAACAGTCTGCTCAATACCAATAACCACATACCTGCTAAGTACCATCTTAATGCCATTGAAGTGCCACGACTGCGCTGAATCCCTGAATGGATAGATGATGGAGCAGCAGAAACCTTTCATCCTGCAAACATCCGGGACTACTATCGCCCTCAGTATTTTAAACTTTTAGATACAGTGTCTCTTCATCTCACTCTGTGTTTTGACCAGGAAACCATCCAAACATATGAAAAACTTGAACAGATGCTTATAACAGGCCATGGCATTGACTCTCTTGCTCAGTAAAGAGAAGCTGACCCTATGCTGCTCGCTGCCCAATTAAATGCATTATCAAGTATGTTCAAGTACTTTTCAGTCCCTGGACTGGCAAACATACTGCAGAAAATTATTTCAAGACAGAGAGCTTTTTTCACAGGCTGAGAAGCTGCTACAGATTCTTTTGTTTATTCCAGTAGCTTCTTGTGAGGCAGAGAGAAGCTTCAGGGGTCTCCGTCAACCGAAAACTTGGCTAAAATCAACTATGTCCTAGAAAAGACTGAACCATACAGCCATGTGCAACATACATAACGAGATGATGGACTCAGTTGACCTACAAGCAAAAGCAAAATAATTTGTCCTTCGCACTGAACGGCGCAAGAAATTATTTGACTGTTCAAATAAAAGTTCATAATATTTTTATATAATCCTGCAGCAAGAAAAACTTTTTCTAATTAGTCTAATTACATTTTGAGATGTAGGAATATCACCAAGAGCATTTTGTTAATTCTTACCTTTTTCTTTCTACCTTTGTTTGCTTGGTACATGAAGATGCCAGATTCATAAACATGGTTTTTTTCACATTTGGTCTAATTAATTTGTGACTGTAAATAACAATAAAGCATACTGCAAACTGTGACTACAAGCCTGCCTTTCTCAATTTTTCACTTAAAAACTATGAGATAGTATTCGTTTCAAACAATGGCCCTTTTGTACAAGGTCACTGGAAAGTCCTCAAGGTTGTCCCTGTCCCACCACAACATCCTCGAAATTTAGTGTCTCCTACGCTTCTACCTTGCAGTGAGAACAAGCTAAAACCACCACAGCTACCCAATTCACAGACACTGTGTTCGGGGGGCTTAATGCCCACCCATGCCTGCTCAAGAACCTCTTTCCTTATTAAATCATCCCTGCCTGCTTCATTAAAACTCTTAGTGCAACCAGCACCTAATTATCTTCGGCCATCCCAGGTCTTTGAGTAACAATCCTTAGGCAAAAACCGCAATATCAACCACTTCTAATAAAATATATTGAGGCCTATAACGCAACACTACCTGAAGTAGCCCTGTCCCTGGGTGTGATGACGTCCAAGAGGCCATCCAATTTCCTGACTATATGACAAAAAGCATCATGCTTTGCCCTCGCTAAAACCCATCAATCTGTACCCAGTGCGTTTCCCGGAGCACACACCTTGCCCAATGCGCCCAGAGGGAGACCAGGCATGCCTCACTCCCCACAAGCCCCCATTGTCATGGTATAAAGTTGTTATAGTCCGGAGACAAACCAAGTATCAGGTTGCTTCAAGTAATGCTTTAGTGCCTGCTGCACTCTATGGAATACATTTTAAAATACGATTCTTGCTTTCTGTGTGAAATCCATTAAAAACCATTCACTGGTCCAAGAAACGTCGATGACCATGCTCCCTGCAAGAACAAGCTGCGTCTTCATAAAATTCCACTCAGCATTTTTTTGTGGGGGGAGTTAATAAAGAATTGTTAACAGGATTTAAAAGCAGCTTGGGGTAGAAACTCCCAATTGTGCCATGTTTAACTTGATATTTTTCATGTAGACATGCATTTATTTTTGCAGTGCTTTATTTGTAAAAGAATATGTGCTGGGGCCTAATGTCTTGCCTAGAAGCCTGCAGCTGGCGCTGTCCAATATTGGGAATTTTGGGTTGATGGTACCTCATTCCTCTTTCATCACCCACCAGGCACTCCCTGCCTATTTATCTAACTTTTGAGGGTTTATTTTCAACCCGGCTTTCTCCCTTCATCACTGTTTTTCAATATTTCTCTTACTCTGTATTGTACCCTTTTATGTTTTTCTCTCTCTTGCTTTGGGTCAAAGACTGATGCGGAAAAATAAGTGCCAGTCCTCAAAAATGGGCACTGGTAGGCCCCACCTGCAACCACCGGCTCAAATTAAGCACTGCTTTTCACAGCTAGAGGTCGTTTTGACAGATTTCCCATTAGATTCTAAAACCCAGATATGAAATGTGTTCATATATAAATTACAAATTGAAGATAAATAAGAAATAACTCTCAAAGCATCATGGTTTAGTCTTGCTTTTTTATAAACATAGCAAGATCAATATCCGACGATGTCACTAAGGGAAGAAGTGAGCTCTATTAATATGGCCTTCTTTTTTAAGTTTCACCTGCAGACAAATGTATCTGCGTGCCGGGGCCTTATGAAAACAAACAGCATACACATATATATTCATTCAGAGAGAGACAGTCACTCTCAGTAATTGGATAAAGTAATTTAGCTGGCTTTAGGCATTAGCTGATAGTTTTGTCCATTAAGGTTGGCATCAGCCCATGGAATTTTACAGATGTAGACTACTTAAAAATGTATTCCACACTCATGCTGTCTTATTTATATATGTATTTTTTTTTATTTATTCAGATGGCTCCTGCTAAAACTTAGAGCACGCTAGGCCGCATTCAAGCTCTGCCCCAGATAACTCCCTTGATTGCCTTTATTCTGAAGCATGCCTGGTTGCTCTCTTGATTCTTCCCTGTGCGCCATTTCATGAAAAGCAGACAGTGAAGCCAGCCACAGCCCGTGGAGGGAGTTTCAGTGGGGCGGAGAGGCGGGGCGGGGGAGGGGCAGGGTTGGGGGTGCTAAAAACCGGAGTATGGATAATTGAAGGTAAGTAAACAATTTAATTATTAAAAGGAATTTCGTAGCGCGCCCTGCATCGCAAAATGTGATGCAGGGTGCGCTATGAAATTCGTTTTATTTATTAAATTGTTTACTTACCTTCAATTATCCATACTCCGGTTTTTAGCACCCCCCACCCTGCCCCTCCCCCACCCCGCCTCACCGCCCCACCGAAACTCCCTCCACGGGCCGTGACTGGGGTGAAGCAGGAACTAGGCATGCAGGAGAAGCTGCAGTACGCCCTCAGACCTAGGGATTAGATTCAGAAATACAGGACATAAAGCTGCGTTTTAAATAATCTATGTTTAAACACATATCTTGCAAAGTCAATTGGAAATGCTCCTAGCTATTTGTAAAGAAGAGCCCTCATTTTTTTTTAAAGACATGGAGGCGAGTATTATGCAGTCTCTCTTCTTACTGTTTAGTTTACAGCAACTCAAAGAACTACAAATTCCATAAAGCAGTATCTCCAACAGGAAATGGCAAATGAAGATTCAATTAAGTTCACGGTATATAAAGGGCAGAGTCCTTGCACAACTCCTTTTTTGTTGATGTGCAAAGCTAATAACATCTAAAGCAAATCTTGTTTCTGTCCTGAATCGAATTGAGGTGTCCATTCCAAGTCTGAATAATAGTCTGCCGCATGTCCTCCAGAAGTTAACCACTTAGTTTTACACTTGGCTGATTGAGATTGGCACTAGAAATGATCAATACATATTGTAAACTTCACTTCCTGGGTGGGGATACTCTTAGTAGTGGGATAAGAGTTGCTTCATTTTCTTTAATAGAATCAGGACTCTCGTTCACTACCGATTGGGAGATTCTGAAATTTTATTTCAAGGCGGAGGCTCCTATTATGCATGTTTTGAGCATATCAATCACCATCATAAATGCATGTTTTATAAGTTTGCAATAAAAGGTCTTCAAAGCTGACACTCTAGGCAAGTCAGCAGCTTTCAAAATATCATATAATCTGTTCCAGCCTAAAAGGTCTTGGAGATCATCGCTCCACTAACTGAATGCCAATGCCATAACCCCCTCAGCCTACCAACTCAATGTAGTTGATGTTACAGGCATAAGTGGTTTAAACAGGGCTATTATCAACTGAGTTCTGATGTCCTCATTCCCCTAGTTACATCTGTGTATTGTTTAAGGCACCTCACCACACACATCCTTGGATGTGATGAAAATCTTGGGAAATTTACATACATTCTTTGTGCGCCTTAAGATATTAAAATGTACACCATCCGGAGAAAATCTCATCTCAGAAACATCTAGAGCTTTAGCATCAGATACCTTCATAACAGATAGCAAGCATAGCTGTGTCACCAGTTTAGCAGAGAGTAACTTAAATTATATAATTTGATTATCACCCCATTTTTCAAACACATTCTATACCAGATTGACATCTCACATAGTTGTTTAACTTGGGTTAGGGAGATCACCCCTTTCAGCAAGCTACAGACTGAGGAATGTTATCCATCTGGTTTACTGTGCACATTTTTGGACCCTGCTAATATGGCTGATGTATACCCATTAATTGTTCTGTGCAATATCTTCTCAGATGGCTTTGCTGCTAAGAAATCCAAAACAACTGCTACATCTGCTGAAACAGAATCCTCACCCCATTCAACAAAACACCCACTCCAAGCTCCCCATGTTGTTTTGTAAGCCTTGAGTGTGTCTTTGTCCCTGGGGGGACTTGTTGTTTCCTGAAGCCACCTTAGAAAGACCTGACAAGTCTCAGAAGGCCATGAAAGATTCCAAACCACCAGAGCCAACATGTCCAAGGCTCTTCACAATCTAGGGGAATACTGGGAGCAGAACTGGGCAATCTATTGATAACTCAAGTAGAACCAAGAATCAAGGTTGACTCCCCCATAATGGTGTAATCACCAACTGTCTTAGACTCTGGGCCAGGCATCTGAAAATCACTACAAGACGAAAAGCAGAAAGAGTTCTCCAAGAACAATCCTGAAGAAATGCATCTGTACCCAGAGTCTCTGAATCTCACATCCAACTGAAAAATCTGCTGGGATGCACTGCCAATCTGTATGCAAGGAGATCCACATCGAATGGGTCCCACATTTTGTATTCAAGCTCTACTCACTGCTGGTAATAGAGCCTCCAGCAGTATGTTGGCCTAACACGTGAAAATCTCTGATCTCAATGAAAGTCTCTGTTAGAAAAAAAACTCCCTCAGTGCTTTGGCTATCTCCCCGAACAGTATTGACCTTGTGCCCCTTAAATTGTTGATATATCTGACAACTGTCTTTTTGTCCATGTGAAGATTACCTTACATTTTATTCTGTCTTTTATTAAGGTCTGAATAGCAAAAGGGTCTGCAGGAAGCTCTAAATAATGTATGCACCTTAACAACTTGTCCAAAAAGTGCCACACCTTGCAGCCTAACCCCATAGGCTGGCATCTGATTCTAAGACTAGATCTGGGTGCATGGGTAAGATGGATGGCCCTTTCCAAGTCTCTATGTGGTTTAGCAACCAGCCTGGCTCTTCCTTCGCTTCTCTGTCCAAAGGTATCATCTGACGGTGAATAGTTCTCTTTTTGCAAATGTTTTATTATTAACCTCAACAATGCTATGTAATGGAACGTCATTGCAAACATTGCCTGAATAAATATGATGGGAGACCTTGCAAGGTGCCTGAGGAAAATCAGAGGGCATATCAAAATGTATCCTAGGTCTGAGAAACACTGCCACTATCTTCAACAGCCAAATGTAGCTCCAAGGAACCGTGGAAAGACCAAAGTGTAGAGACCAGAACCTGTAATTACTCTCCTGCCAAAAGAATTGAAGGTACTCTCTGTGACTCTTAAATAAAGGGACGGTATAATATGCATCTTTTAAGTTCAAACTCATCATCCAATCCTATGGAAGAAGAATGCATATTACTGTTTCCATTTTAAAGTGTCTGTAAAATACAAACTGATTGAAGTCCCCCAGGTTTATCAAAAGCCAGCCATTTTTGTTCTTTGTTTGTACCAATAATACATTGCTAATAAAACCTTCTGGATGCCTGTGACATGCCACCTTAGCTCTCCTTAAGATAAGTTCTTGTACCTCCAGACATAATAAATCGGTGTTCCGCCTGGGAGAACTGCATTGGAAGATGAATCCTGGTCTGAAAAGAGGGGCAGACATTAAATTTATCTGAAATCCCCTTACTATCTGCCACACACACGGGTCTTGAGAAATAAGTTGCCATTCCTACACAAAATGGGCCAACCTACTTCCAACTTTTGCTAGAGGGTAGGAATTCTTACCTTGGGTTCCCTCTCCCCTTGCTTGTCCTCCATTTGGCTAAAGCGTACTCCCCTTCTTCTGTGCGGGAAGAACAAAAACCTTTGAGAAACTGGTCTGGCAGGTGTAGTAGGGTCTGTAGAAGTTTGTTTGGCCAGTAAAACAATCACTGTATCCACACGCCCTGGGGAAAACCTGACACAAAACCTTCATCGATGAAATATGTGCCTTAGCCAGCAAAGAAAATGCCTGCACTATTGGTAAATCTGTCTAATACAGTTCTCTCCAAACAGAGACCCTTGTGCAGGAATGATTTTGCCATATTCCTTAATTTGGGTACTATCCTTAGCAACAGACCTTTTCTGCTTTCAAACGAAAGTCCTGCATTAGCATTTTCCCAGAAAAGATATGGCTCTCCTGTCCCATTTACAAACCATCTCAAGGTCTAATGCTTCTCCTTCCTTTTTAGTATCCTCAACAGCACAAACTATCCTTGCCTGGGTGCACAGGATATCCAAAACATTATCGTGACCGGATTGCTAAGCTTTGTCCACCCCTTTCCTGGGATCCTTGCCACCTCTGCCCAGAAAAGTAACTATTTTCTGATCCAAAACTGTTGTTAAAACTGCCTTCTCAAAGATCGTTGGTCAAGGACACTCTGCTCTTAGTTCAATCCTAGTAGCTAGCCTTATCTACAGGGTTCCTTATAACGTCGTTATTGTAATCATATATAAAACATTGTGGAAACCATTCCGTTGAATCAACCCAAGAGCAAACATAATGTTGAGTCCAGCATCCAAAATTACTTCCTGTGATTTAACCAGCTTAGTTTTCTTGGTTGTACTTGCCACATCATTGTCATCATAATACATGCCATAATAAGTATCATCCATATTCAGAGCTCCATGTGGAATTTGCTTTCATTTATTCCTGCAGAATTGAACCACCACCGTCTTGTACATCCAAGTGTTTGTTTTTTCGCAAATTGTCAGAGTGAGCATAAATGCCCTCACCACTCTTGCTTCTTGAAACAAAATATATCCGAAAACATTCCCTAACAGTTTCCCAAAACAATAAATTGACTCCACAGTGCCCTCAGTTGCAAAGTTATCTGAACAGGAAAAACAGTCGGGCATAAACCTTTTCTTTCCCACTACAAAGTTATTAAGCCACAGCACATACACAAAATGTATCTCAACAACAAGAAAAGAGGAGGTGTGCATGGACTCTGCCTTTTACATACTGTGGGTTTAATTGGTTTTTTAACTATCATTTCTAGTTGGAGGAACTGCCTTATGAGATTTGTAGTTCTTTGAATTGCTGTATAATAAACAGTAAGAAAAGAGACTGCATATAGTAATAAAATTGTAAGCCATAATGAAACAACTCTTTTTCTAACAAACTACTGGTACTTTGATATTAGTTCAGTTTTTTGTGTGTGACTACAATGTGAGTATTATTTAAAAGTATAAGTTAAAAATACTGTGGTATGGGAGGTGGAGAAAGGGAAAAGCCATTTCAGATGTATCTTAAAGCACCAGATGTAAAGAAAAATCAGTTTTTTCTTCAATAAAATGTATACTTATTTTAAAAAGAATAGTCCTCATCGGAAATGGAAGTGATGCATGCTTCGTTTTTGTAAAAAATTGATATACTACAGGCAGCAATACAACATTATCAGTGATCATTGTATCATTTAAAGCAAATAGTAAATTAGTGTTAAGTATTGTGGTCTGGAAAGCAGCGGAGATCAACTTATGTATCATATAGTGTTCATTTATTTTCCTCTTCTTTTTTTTTATTTCAACAATTTATTTTATTATTAGCAAGTTTTCATATATACATACAGTACAGTGATAGCATTGCCTCGCGGACTCCGTAAGGGTTACAACGGGCTTGGCGGGCTTCATGGTGGAGCGTATATCACAAGATCGATAGTATAGGCACATTGTTGAATCTTGTTGCACCCTTGTTCAAAAAGAAAGTGAGTGAGAGATGAAGAGAAGAGGGTGAAAGGGAAAAAGAAGTGGAGATAGAGATGAGTTATCGCATGGTTGTGCTGTGCCAAGCACAGGTGGTTGGTGGTGAAGTGGAGGCTCCTATAGTACCATCTCATGGGGGTTCGTAGGTGCCCAGGTGTTTGTCTAGGGATGTCCACATTTCGCCTCTGGCTGTGTGGTTGGGAGCATGTGTTGCCGCTATGTTTTCGGCCCCCCTTAGAAAGGTGATCCAGTTGACCCAGCCCTTGAAGGTGGCCTTCCCTGTGTTTTTCCAGTTTGCTAGTATCGTTTTGACTGCTGCCGTGAGGAGGAGGTCTATCAGGTCGCTGTCCTCTTTTGATTGGAGGTCTGGGGCAATGAAGGCCGTCGCTAGTCCTACAAAGCCTGGCTGTATGTCCCTCTCCACTGCCTTTGTGATGAATTCTGCAATTTTGGCCCAAAAGGCCCTGACTCGGGTACAGTGAAAGATTAGGTGTGCAAGGTCTCCTCTCTCTTTTTTGCAGTTCCAGCAGGTGTCACTCTCTCTGACCCCTACCTCCGCAAGTCTGGCTGGCGTCCAGTAAGCTTTGTGTAGTAGCCAGTATTTTGTCTGTGCAACCTGGGGTCAGATTTTGTTTAGGGAGGCGGACAGCCACAGGCAAATTATTTTCCTTCTCGTTCAGTTGTCTGCCTAGAATCTCTTCCCAGAACCCCATTGTCTTGTTGTTGAGTTTTGACGTTGTCGGACTTAGTAATTTGTATAGATGGGAGGTATGGTGGCCTAGCTTGTTTAGGTTCCCCATGTATTGTAAGATGGAGGGTGTATTTCTGTCCAGATTGACTTTCGTGATGGCAGCTTTGATTTGGAGAAACCAAAAAAAAGGTTGTGGAGGTTTTTTAGGGTTTCAAAAGTTAGTGGTGCGTTGTTTTTTTCCAGTTGTTGGGGAGTGGATATGCCCTTCCCAAACCAGGTGGTGTTGGCTAGGTACTTCCCTTTATTTTGAACTTTAGGGTTGTACCATATGGACTCCCATTTGGTGTTTCTGATGCTTTGTTCCATTTTTTTATCTACTTTGAGTAGGGCTGTTTTAGTATTTTTGAGGATAGTGTTGTTTGCCTCTGGGTGTTTTTTTGCCGTGAGCATTGCTTTGCGGTCCAGACCTCCTAGCATGGCTCTCTCTAGCTCTAACCACACTGGTGTGTATTCCTTATCAGGGGCCAGCCAGTGGGCCTCCTGTCTGGCCAAGCACGCGGTTTGGAATGTCTTGAAGTCAGTTATGTTGAGTCCTCCTAAGTTTTTGCTCAGTCTAAGTTTGTGCAGGCTTATCCTGGGTTTTTTATCTTTCCATATGAATTTATTAATCATGGCGTCTAGCTGTTTGTGGAAGTCTGTTGTGAGTGTTAGTGGTAGCATTCCTAGCAAGTAGTTGATTAGTGGTGTTATCATCATCTTGATAGTCTCCACCCTTCCCCACCAGCTTATGTGTTTAGGTGACCAGGCGGTCAGTTTATCCTTAATCTTTTTTGGGGTGATAGTCTTGTTGTGTTCTAGGGTATCCCTGAGGTCTTTGCCGAAATGGAGTCCGAGGTATTTAAGGAGCTTCTTTTGCCAGGCCAACCCCGAATGGCCCAGGACCGCACTTGGCGTATGGACGTTCATAGGTTTGCATTCCGACTTGTCTCTGTTGAGTCTGTAACCCGAGACTTTTGCGTATGCTTCAATGGTTTTCATCAGTGCCGCTATCGATTCTGTGGGTTTCTTGGTTATGATCAAGATGTCGTCAGCATATGCTGCCAGTTTCACCGTCTTCCCGTGTGTGTCTACCCCTGCGATGTCAGGGTTGTTCCTGATCATGCTGAGGAGTGGCTCTATTGCCAGTAGGAAGAGGGCTGGAGACAGGAGGCAACCTTGTCTCGTTGCCCTTTCTAGTGTTAGTTGCTCTGATGATCCCCCATTGACTACCACTCTAGCTTTGGGTTTGTTGTATAGGGCCATCACCATGCCTCTATAAATCGCTGCCAGCCCAAACTTCTGCATGCACAGTTCCAAGTACGGCCAGGACACTCTGTCAAAGGCCTTCTCTGCGTCTAATGCTATCATGACCGCTGGGTCTGCACTGGTAGATGTGCGGTTGATCAGGTGGCAGAGAAGTCTTGTGTTGTCGTGGGAAAGCCTGTTCTTGATGTAGCCTACTTGTGAGTTGTGAATGAGGTGAGGGAGATAGCTATTCAGTCTGTTTGCTAATATTTTTGCATAAAGTTTGCAGTCGACATTGATCAGCGAGATTGGTCTGTAGTTTTGGGGGTATTGTGGATCTTTCCCTTCTTTCGCTATCACTATAATGTTCGCCTCCGCCATAGTGTCTGTCATTCACCCCTATTGTACACAGTGCGTGAACACCTCTACCAAAGTGGGCTTCAGCAGTTGTAGGTAGAGCTTGTAGAAGCTCGCTGTATACCCGTCTGGCCCGGGTGCTTTGTTTACCTTAAGTGATTCTACCGCTCTTTCAATCTCCGCCCCCGTTATGTCTGAATCCAGCAGTGATCTTTGGTGTTCCGTCAAGGTGGGTAGGTTCAGTTTGCCTAGCATGTCCGCCCCCCCGTCCTCTAGTAGGTTTTTGTCTGCTTTGTACAGGTGCCATAGAAATCTTTGAAAGTTTTCAATATTTCTTTGTTGGCTGTGTGGGTCCTTTTTGCAGAGTCGGTAATTGCGGCTATGGAGTGCTGCCTTTGTTTTGCTTTTAGGTAAGACGCTAGTGCCCTCCCTGCCTTGTTGGCCGTGCTCAGACGCAGCGATCCAGGCTGCCAGGTGTTATTTACGCTCTGTGTTGGAATTAGCTGATTTAATAGCTTTTTATCGCGGCTCCTCCGCATTTACCGCTGTACATGTTTTTATTGCAATTTTCACTGTTATAACTGTTATAACGCCAACTGGCTTTGTTGTTGCTCTCTGTGGGCATTCTTACCTGTTTCCCTCGCTCCTGACCCCGGTCCGCCCCGGCTGAGTGCCGTTTGTGCGGAGGGTCGTACGCTGGAGCGCCATAGCCCGCATTCCTCTTCCCCACTTCCGCCCTGACGCACCCAGCGCAGGTTAGCGGTATAGTGGTTTTACGCCCTCGTCATATGAAATGACGGCATGGCGGAAGCGCAGCGGACGAGCGCAGCGGGAGCGCCGACTTCGCGCCGAAGTCGAGCCAAAGTCCTGCCCGTCTGCGCCCGTCCGCGGCCGGCTGCGCCCTGCGGCCCTTCACTCTGCCCAAACATTCAGGTACTCGCCCGCGGACTTGCTTTCCTTTCAACACCCAGTCCCCCTGCCACCTGAAGCCACCAGGCGGGCTCATGCGTACGGCATCTCCACTATCCCTTGTTTGGTTCCCCCTCCCCTGCCTGGACCTGTTCCTTCCCATGTTCTCGCCAATCCCCCATCACTTATACCCGCCAGTTGCACCCTTACCATCCTTTACTTAAATACGCGCTCCTTGGTGAAACACCAACTAGAAATCTACTGCTTATTAGAAGATACTAAAGTAGATATCCTCTTCTTAGCTGAGTCTTGGCTGACGGAGGACTCTACACCCGATATTTTGGCCGCCCTCCCCATCGGCTATTACATTCTCCATGTTAATCGCCCCGGGGGGCAAGCTGGCGGAGGAGTAGCAGCTATCATTCGCAAGGAACACGTATTTTCCACCTTAAACTGCACTCCCATTCTCAATTCTCAAACCCTCGTCATCCAGCTTCGCTCAACCACTACCTCCCTTATCTGTGTCCTCATGTACAGACCTCCCACCTATATGCCGGCCTTTGCTGAAGCGTTTGGGGAACTTCTCTCCCAGCTTCTCATAAATCACTCCAGAATTCTTATCTTGGGAGATTTTAATTACTGGCCCACTGACCCCCAAGAATGCCGACTTTCTAAGCTGTTCTCAGACACCCTTACTAGCTTGAACTGTCAGCAACTGATTTTTGCCCCCACCCACTGCAAGGGGCACATACTCGACCAGGTTTGGACTGCCAATCTCGATCATTCTTCTCCCTTGATCACCCCCTGCACCTGGTCAGACCATTATTTTGTCTCTTTCTCCATTGATCTTCCCAGTTTTTCTCGCCCCCCGCGCCCCGCTAGCATCACAGCCCGCAACTGGAAGAATGCCGACATGTCAATATTTCATTCCCTTCTGGCGACTTCAGCCCCCTCAGCCTCAGAATCTGTCTCGGCCCAAGCTTCCGCTCTCGAATACTGGGTGAAGACAGCTGCTGATTCTGTAGCCCCTCTAAAGGCTATTAAAGTCCCACGCCCCCACGATGCTCAGCGCTGGTTTACGGACCAGCTGAAATTTGACAAACTGGCTCTTCGGCAGGCCGAACGGCGCTGGCGCCATAAATATGACCCAGCACTTAAGACCGAATTTACCAACCTACTTAGCAAATACAAATCCTCTATTCTAGAGGCTAAGACTTCCTATTTCTCTGGTAAAATTTTGGCGTCGGCTTCAAAAGCCAAAGACATCTTTTCAATAGTCAATGAGCTCTCCCTCCCCGATCGTGTCACCCTTCCACCCGTTCCTACTCAGGCTTTATGTGATGAGCTCAATGCTTTCTTTCTAGATAAGATCTCCACCATTAAAAATATTATTTCTCCACCTTCCCCTACCAAATTACTTTCTCTCCCCCCGGAAAACTCTCAGAAATTTCTATCCTTCCCTCCTATTTCCATCACCGAATTCAACAGTTTACTTCACAAAGTTAGCTCCGGGTCTCCAAAGGATTGCTGCCCCCCACACATTTTCAAAGAAATCTTTATGCACTGCCCTGACCCTGCTCTAGCCCTTCTCAACTCCTCTTTAACATCAGGCGTTGTCCCTGAAGCTTTCAAGCAGGCGGTAGTGTTACCCATCCTGAAAAAGCCCAGCGCGGACCCCCTAGTGCTAAGCAACTACAGACCGATTTCTCTTCTCCCTTTTTTGGGAAAAATCTTAGAGACCTACGTCACTAAATGCTTGAGCACTTTTATTGAGTCCTCCTTCCTTGATCCCCTGCAGGCGGGCTTTCGCCCCCTGCATTCTACGGAAATGGTGATTGCAGCCGTGATGGACACACTTCGAACTGGAGCTGACAACAACATCTCCCAGGCCCTCGTATTGTTAGACCTGTCGGCGGCTTTTGACACGGTCGATCACACTATTTTGGTCGACCGTGTCAGAAACGCCGGTATTCGGGGCATTGCCCTCGACTGGGTTCGATCCTTCTTGCAGGACCGTTCCCAGGCAGTCCACCTTTCCACCTTCTCTGCTTCTTCTCTTTCCCTCACCTGTGGTGTTCCCCAGGGTTCGGCTCTTTCTCCCCTCCTTTTTAATTTGTATATGCAACCACTCATGGCTTCTCTCCGCCATTCTTCTGCTACAATATACAACTATGCCGACGATTTACAACTGATTTTTCCCCTGGACACTACACCCTCCTCCCGCCTCAACTTTCAAACAACTATGTTACTCATCTCGGACTGGATGGCTCACAGCCAGCTCAAGTTGAATCCGTCTAAAACGGAACTTGTCCTGGTAGGCGGCCCTTCCAGTCCTTGGGATGCCAATTATTGGCCTCCCTCTTTGGGCCTCCCCCCCTGCCCGGTCAGCTCTGTGAAAAGCCTAGGAGTGATCATCTCGGAGGATCTCTCCATGAAACCTCAGATCTCTGCGATAACATCATCCTGCTTTTTCCAGCTACGCAGGATCCGCAAGATCTGTAGATTTCTAACTAGAGAGGCACTCATTCTAGTAATACTGGCTCTGGTCATCTCCAGAATCGACTTCGCCAACATTTTGTATGTGGGGATTCCTGCCTATCAGCTTCACAAACTCCAGCTGATTCAGAACCAGGCAGCACGCCTGGTGTACCACCAACCCAAACATCAGCATGTCTCCCCCCTCCTGAGGAGCCTTCATTGGCTCCCAGTGGCTAAACGATGCTCCTTTAAGCTAGGCTGCACCTTATTCAAATCTTTGCATGACCAGGCCCCACTTTTCATTTCCTCCAAACTTAAGCGCTACTTCCCAATCCGCAATTTACGGTCCTCCGCCAATAATCTCCTTTGCATTCCATCTTTCCGTCGTAAAAAACATGGAGGATCATGCTTTTCTTTTTTAGGCCCCTCCTACTGGAATTCCCTCCCTTCTTCATTTCGCCATCTTACCTCATATGAGCTGTTCCGCAAAACCCTCAAAACACACCTTTTCAAGGCGGCTTCTGAGTAACCCCTCTGCCCTGGTTAGCTATGTTTGTTATGAGCGCCAAGAAACCGTTTCGGTGTACGTGCGCGGTATAAATTTTTTAACATAACATAACATAACACAGGTTGATCACTTTGTATTTATTTATCCACGTGCCTGCCCTTTCACTTAGGATTCTGTTTAGCTCGTATTTCTTCTTAGTCAGGGCAGTCAGCGTGTTGGCGTCTGCCAGATTGGCACAGTGGCCTTTCTCTAGGTCCCTAATCTCGTTCTCGAGGTCTTTAATTTTTTTGTTTCTTTCTCTATTCATCCTGGCCTTGATGTTTAGGAACTTCCCTCTGAGGGTGGCATTGAGGGCGTCCCACAGGACGCCTCTGTCCACCTCTGCATTATCATTGAAGGTCAGGTATTCCTTAATCGCCTCCTCGATCTCTGTGACATATGCAGGGTGCTGCAGAATGTCGTTGTTTAGTCTCCATCTGCGACTAGGTTGCACATTGTGCCTGTCGCTGAGGGAGAGACTGATGTGTGCGTGGTCCGAGATTGTTATAGGCGCTATCTCTGTGTGGTCGATGAGGTGTGTGTGTGAGGCTGACATGAATATGTAGTCTATTCTACTGTATGAATTGTGGGGGTGCGAGTAGAATGTGTATTCTCTTGCGTCCGGGTGTTGTAGTCTCATGGGGCCCGATTCACAGAACTAACTTAAGACAAAATCCTAAACTTACTACCATTTTCGTATTCACAGAAGGCACTTACTCATTTTGGTATTCACAGAAGACACTTACTCATTTCGGTATTCACAGAAGTTAGGAGTCCTAACTTTAGGACTCCTAAATGCCATCTGTGAATACCGAAAGTCCTAAAGTTAGGATTTTTCGCAGTTTAGGAGTAGTAGAGTTAAGACTGCTAACTTTAGGACTCCTAAATGCCTTCTGTGAATACCGAAAGTCTTAAAATTAGGATTTTTCTCAATTTAGTAGTAGTAAAGTTAGGACTCCTAACTTTAGGACTCCTAAATGCCTTCTGTGAATACCGAAAGTCTTAAAATTAGGAATTTTCCCAGTTTAGTAGTAGTAAAGTTGAGAAAAATCCTAATTTTAAGGCTTTCGGTATTCACTGAAGGGATTTAGGTGTCCGAAAGTTAGGAGTCCTAACTTTACTACTACTAAATTGAGAAAAATCCTGATTTTAAGACTTTCGGTATTCACAGCAGGCATTTAGGAGTTCTAAAGTAAGGAGTCCTAACTTTACTACTACTAAACTGAGAAAACCCCCAATTTTAAGACTTTCGGTATTCACAGAAGGCATTTAGGAGTCCAAAAGTTAGGAGTCTTAACTTTACTACTACTAAATTGAGAGAAATCCTAATTTTAAGACTTTCGGCATTCACAGAAGGCATTTAGGAGTCCTAAAGTTAGGAGTCCTAACTTTACTACTACTAAATTGAGAACAATCCTAACTTTAAGACTTTCGGTATTCACAGAAGGCATTTAAGAGTCCTAAAGTTAGGACTCCTAACTTCTGTGAATACCGAAATGAGTAAGTGCCTTCTGTGAATACCAAAATGAGTAAGTGCCTTCTGTGAATACCAAAATGGTAGTAAGTTTAGGATTTTGTCTTAAGTTAGTTCTGTGAATCGGGCCCCAGGGGTCTCTAAGGTGGAGCTTTGTGCATAGGTTTGATAGGGTGCTCTGCTCTTGGGCTCTATGGCTCTGCCTAGCCGGGTGTCTGTCAGTGGTCTGGTCTAGCACCTCATTCACGTCTCCGGCCAGCAGTACCAGATCGTCGTGGGGAAGTTGGTCTAGTCTGCTCTCTATATTGTTCCAGAATTCCTTATTTTCTGCGTTAGGACCGTAGACGTTGGCTATGTGTATGGTCTCGTCCCCTCTTTTCAGGCTCGTTATCAGCAGCCTGCCATCTTCATCAGTGTGGCATTTGTGTAGAGCTAGGTTACTTTTCTTGTGTATCAGTGTGATGACTCCTCTATTTTTTTGTTTGGCCGGGGAGCAGAAGGTGCCGCTTACCCAGCTTGCTCTGAGGCGCATCGCATCGTCCTCTGAGAGTTTAGTCTCCTGGAGGACATACACATCGGCCTTTAGTTTTGCTAGGTAGTCTAGTGTCTTTCTGCGCTTGACAGGGTGGTTGAGGCCTTTGACATTTAGGGACACTACCTTGATGTCCGAGTTCAGCTGACTAGGTGTAGGTGTCGGTGTTGTCATGAGATTGCGTATCTATCGCCTGTTTGTATGGTGTATCCCATCTGTTTGCTGTGTGTGTATCTCCATTGCTGGCTTACCACTGGTATTTGCGTTCTAGATCTCTGACCACCATGCTTTGGCCAGGTCAATGGACTGTTGGCTCTGTCTCTGAGACGGATGTAGTGCAAGGACAGAAAGTCAGGGATAGGAAAGAAGAAAGAAAAAAGAAGATAGACACAGAAGGCTATACCAGTAGTAGCGTACCACCGTACTTGAAGGACCTCCCTCCCCCTGCCCCCCTCCCCCTCGCTTCGTACTATAGGCGTGCGACAGTGCGGATCTCCCCCCCCCGAGAGTAGTCTCTGGTTTGGTCCCGCTAGGCCCTCGAGATCACATATTGAAAGTTCCTCCCCCTTATCTGCTCAGGTACTATTAGCATCTGTGATAACAACTCAGCGACTTCAAAAGGATATACATTGCTCACTATCTTAAAGCAGGGGTTCCGGTTTCTCTCCGGATCTGTCTCTGGTGTGGAACATATCTTGAGGTAGATCTGTTCAATAACAGTACTGAGGTAGGTTAGTTGGCTGCGTGTTTGTGCAGCTTTCCTGCACCACCAAAAGGAGTGGTGCTGATCAGTCTTGAGGTCGATGTGTCGGTCAGAGCATGACCTAGCTTGAAAGGGTGGCACAAGGCCACGAGGTAGCGTCGGTTGGACATTCACTAGTTTGGCTTGTGGGAGTGTTCATGTTCATAATCCGTTGTTGTCTTCTTCGCCGTTGTCCGGTGGGGCTAGTCTTTTTCCTGTACCTGGGCTTTGTGCCTCCATTTCCTCTTTGGTGGGGCCTTGTAGATATCTCCTGAGCTCACCCGGGTCATCGAACAGCAGGGTGCCCCTCATGTCCATGATTTTCATTCTTGAAGGTCCTGCAAATCTGAAAGTTATGCCTTCTCTTCTCATTCTGTCTCTTAGGGCCAAAAAGCCCTTCCTGGTTTCCACTGTTAGCTTGGAGAAATCTTGTGTAATTATGATTTTATTCCCGTTCCAAGTCAGGTTCTGGTTCTTCCTTGCGGTGGCGAAAATTGCTTCTGTCTGGTGGCTACGAAGCGGTTTGCATATGATTAGGCGCGGTCCTCGGCCATGTTGGGGTTTGTGGGCTGGTACTCTGTACGCCTTATCGATTTCAAATTGCCTATCAAATTTTATTCCTGTTAGTTGTGGCAGTAGTGTTTCTAGTAGGGCCACGCAGGACCCGGTCTGGTTCTCCTCTCCTTCCGGCACGGCACGCCCAGGAGGCGTATGTTTCCCCTCCTATTCCTGTCGTCTTGCTCTGCCATCAATTTATTTTCCTCTTCTGATACTCACAAACTCCCACACATTCCATTCCAAATTTCCAGTTCTTTCTCAAGCTTATACTCTGTCTGAACTGCAGCCACATGCTTTGCCTTCAAAATGTGTTACTGTGCTTTGATTGATACACACCAGATTAAAGTCAAACTTGCAGTTTAACAAATCAGTTTGTTTTTTCAGCATCATATCTTGCGACATCATAACATTTCCAGTACATTATTAGTAATTTATCTTGAATTATATACTAGTATATTATGCTATTTTATATGTATGTAGACTTTCAAGTATTTTTATCTATTTGAGCTAATGGCATCATTGGAGTATGCGCATGAAATCCACTGAACTACCAAAATATGCACAATAAATTGCCACTTACCTACTGGTTACCAGAACACCCCTAATCTATCGATTATAGCCCAAGCATTCTTCTATGCACATCATATAAGAACAATGTGCCTCTCAAAGACAGAACATATTTAGGTGCTACCAACATTTTGAACAATATTTTTTAAATTATACTCTTTGAAAAGAAGTAGCCAAAAAAGTGTTTGCTGATTACAGTTGTATAAAAAATTAAATAACTGGTAGCACCAGAAAATAAGCATACATTTATCACATATAGCTAATAATATGACTTTGCAAGTTGAGCACTGGTCTCTGACATTTGTGTAGTCATCACATCATGGTCTGTATCACATAAGTGCCCTGAGGGTGCATATGGGCGTTTGTGCCCACGATGCGTGCCCCTGTGGCACTTTGGTATTAAAGAAAGGGCCACAGATGCTTGTGCAGCCCCTTCTGCAATACCAATAGCGCGGGCGCACATAAAGCATCCGTTTTTGACTTCAGGGGGCATTCCCTCATTTACATGGGGGCGTGCCCCATGCTAATGAGGAAATCCCTTTGCCTCTTTGCCAGCGCTGTATTACAGATGCGGGCCCAGAGGAAAAGAAGCTCTCAGGAGGTGCACTGACAGGGAGGAAAGGGGGTCCCATGAACCCCCTAGACATCCCCTTGTAAGGAGATCGCTAATCCCCTTTAAAGGTGCAGGCGGGTTGCCATCTGCACTGTGAAAACATGGAGCAGCTTTAAAGCAGCAGCTCAGTTTTTCACAGAAATGCACTGCCCTCATGGTAGCGCAACTTTGCGTCTGCCCTAGGGCACCGCATTCCATGTAAAAGAGTGCACTTTCCCTGCTTGTGTCTGGCGCACTTGTTTTGAGGTGTACCGGGCATAGACAGGGAAAGCGCTCCCGTTAGCTAATAGGGCCCCATATATTGATACCCCAGTGGTAGTATTACATACGTGCCTGAGTGTACAATGGGTGTTTGCCCTCGCCTTGCGTGCCACCGGAGCACTTTAGTATTACAGAAGGGTCAACAGACGCTTGTGTGGCCCCCATTCTTCAGGGGATGTTCCCTAATTTGCATGGGGGCATAACCCATGCAAATGAGGTAATCCCTTTGCTTCTGCACCCGGGCCGTATTACAGATGCAGGCGCAGAGGCAAAGAAGCGCTCAGGGGACGCACTGACAGTGCGCCACCTGAAAGGTAGCGCACTGTCAGTGGGCCCCTGAGGACAGCCCTCTGGATGGAGGAACGGGGGTCCCATGGATGCCCTGAGCATCCTTTTTAAGAGTGCAGACGGGTTCCGCCTGCACTGTAAAAACACTGAGTGCTTTTAAAGCAGCCACTCCGTTTTTCACAGGAATGCGCTGCCCCCAGAGTGTTGAGAGTTCGCGGCTGCTCTAGGAGCAGCGCATTCCATGTAATAGGACGCACTCTCCTTGTTTATCCTGGCACACCTGTTTTAAGGTGCGCCGGGCTCAAACAGGGAAAGTGTGCCCATTACATAATAGGGCCCCTGGTAGGCCAACTAAACTTTTTATCCTTCTGAGGTTAAATAATTAAGTCCCATTAAATCTGCATAATAGTTAAAATAGTATTTACAGAGCATAGGTATGGCTTTGGTGCATGTGGGGGCCACAAGTCCCACTACATAAATCAGTCTAATTTGCAATCTCTCTGGTGGCGGAAAACACATGCAAATGACCACTCTCCAACATCTGCAGTAAAGTGCTTTATTAGTGGCAACACATTAGAACCAAAATTGTCTCTGCAAGTCCAGTGACTTTACTTTACTGCAATTCCTAGAATGCAGTCTTTTGTATGTCTCTCGCCACCGAAGAGAGCGCATATTAGATTGATAAAATTAAGTCATTATAAATTCCTTAGTCTTCTAAACTGCCTTGCAAAGATATGTTTTCTGTGTTGGTAAGACACAGGTCCAGTTCAGTTCTTCTTCCAGGTAAAAGGGATCCCCCAGTAGTCTGTAGACTCTTCCTAGTGTAGACAAGAACTGCATTTGGCTAAAGTGCTAAGGTGAAAGCTTGCGCGGCCTCTTGCAAGAGATCTGTGTAAAAGCCAATAATTCTTCATGAGGTTGGTCACTGTAATGGCATGCTGATATAACAAAATTATGAACTGGAATATGGACCAAGAAATTACCAGTGTCTAAGTTTAATTTACACATTTCATCCACCACTTTAAGGTATTTCATGAAATTTTGGAGGACATTATCCAATTGAAACGCTCTAAAAATTGGCATTGTTTTTGAAGGATTCAGTGTTTACTCAGGACATTATTTTTCATTACCCAGAATGTATGATTGTTATATCTTCTTTGGGTCAATGTTTCTCTTTCAACAACTTTTCTTCTGGCAAACACACACACACATCCACATGTTGGCTGTTCATGCATTTTTTATAATGAACATATTAAAATGTTGCAGTTTCATCTGCTACACTATGAGGAATAGGGAAGTATCAGATGAAGACATCACAAAAGCATATGTAAGTCTAAATATTGCCAAGAAAAAGGATTGTGGGTGAATAAATCTAGGTGTACTCATTAATAGATCTCTGTGAGTTTTTGATATTAGCAGGTGAGAATTTAGAGAGTGTGCCAATTAATTATTAAGATCATATCATTGAAAGGGTTTGGATACTATCAGGCAAAGAGTCAAGCTGAATAATTTAAGTAGACCATCTGAGTGAGTCTTGATATTCAGCATAGTGAGTGCTGATATGAAGAGAAGAGAACTGAGGAAACCTATTTTGTGCGTCGAGAATCAAATTTTTGAATACAGTTTTATTTTGTCACATACATTTCTGATAAACCACACTCAAATCTATATTTAAAAGACAGATACCATAAACTGGGATAAGTGATTGATGTGATTCCGAGCTCAGTAAGACTTTGATGTGGTTTTCCACTGGTTGTTTGTGATGAGGTCAGAGCATCAACAGCCATTTGCATCATGAACATGCTCTCTATATGGTGCCTATCATACCATGTAGCATTTGTGTTTTTGAGAAAATGTGATTTAATAGCCTCCCTTTGGCCTAATTTATTTTGAAAACAAAGCCAAGGGTATTGATAAAATGGTTGTCACTCTCATCCGGTCTCGTCTATGTGCAGTATGACAAAACATATATTTTTTAAAAGCTCTGCCTTGGATAGGGATAATGCTTGTTTGTTTTTAATTAAAAACACAAATGGGGGAGTGGGTTGGAAACAAGACAGCACAAAGAAGAGGGGGCGGAGGAGAAAGATGCAGATAGGGGGATAGGACATGGGAAATCACACAGACAACAGAGGATGGGTAGGAGGGACTGGGTAGGCAAACAGATAATGGAGGCTGGTTAGGAGGGCTAGGGAATTTAACAAACTACGGACAGTGGGTGTGAGGTACTGAGGCATCAAGTTGTCAATGCAGGTGGTGTGGGAGAGGGAGGGAAGTGGCAGCAAGCTGACATTGTATACGTGGCGGGTGGGGGTGAGAAATTAAACTAACAACAGATGCTGGGCTGTAGGGGCCAGAGCAGCAACCGGACAATGGAGGTAAATTGGGAAGTGTTGGGGAAGAAATCAGAAAATTGAGTACAGTTTGGAGGGACTGGGACAGCATGCTGACAATGAAGGGCAAGCGGGAGGGGCCCAGAGCGCATTCTATCAATGGAGGACAGGAGGGGCTAGGGTGGCAAGCTGACAGTGGAGGGTGGGAGGGGCTAGGGCAGCGAGGTGACAGTAGAGGGTGAGTGTGGCAAGCTAACAATGGAAGGCAGACAGGAGGGTCTGGATAAGCAAGCTGACAATGGAGGGCGGGTGGCAAGGAATAGTGAACCAAGTTGGCAATGGAGGGTGGGCATGAGGGCCTTGGGAAGTAAGTTGACAATGTAAGGGGCATGAGGAGTTGGGAAGCAAGCTGACCATGGATGGTAGGTAGGAAGGGCAGGGGAAGCAAGGCAACAATGGAGGGTGGACAGGAGGGGCTGAAGCAGCAACCTGATAAAAGAAACTATGTGGGAGGAGCTGGTGCTGTAAGCTATCAATGGAGGACAGGTGGTAGTAGCTGGGTAAGCAAGCTGTCAATGGAGAGCAAGCAGGAGTGGCTGGTCATGCAAAACGACAGCATAGTCTGCCAATAACTCTGCAACCATGTCTATGGCTAGCTGTCCAACCAAATCTACAAAAAAGCACTGCAACCAGCTCTGAGATCGATGAATAATGCACTGAACCTCTGGATGATGTTGTGGCTGATCCTATTATACACATAAGAGTTAGACCCTCAGACACAAAAGCAGCCTCCGATCACTCACACTAGGGTGGAGTGTGAAAAAGGGCCAGGCCCCATCGAAATGACCCAACAGTGGAATGAGAGCCCAGATGAACATCTGGGTTGCTGTGATGTTCTGCATTATGTGTAACTGTTCGCATTCCTTCCTTAGGTAAGGTCACACCCTGATTTCTTTAATGCAGGGTGTCACCAAAAAGTACTGTTACTGCTTAGCACAATGTGAAGTTCGAAGAAAGCAGTTGGCAGTTGTTATGAAGCGCCATTTTTAATTGTGAATACAGAGAACTGAAAGCCTCCAGGTGTTTAGACATTAGTGCTGAGGAAAGGGGACAGGTGAAGGTCACTGCAGGCTTAATACGTTATACCAGTTAATTCTCCTTTCACTTTGATGTCCATGCCTCACTCAATGAAAACTCTGTATACTAGCCCAGCTTCTTCAGGACACTTCCTTCAGTAGGCTAGCGCATGGATGCCTCCGGGCAGTAGCACACTTTATAAATCTAATTTTTATTTAATTGTCTATCTATGGACGTAAGCTTCTCACATGCTCTCCATGTGTCCTAAGGTCTCCACACTGTCTGTCCAGGTGCTCCCAACTCACATTCTGTCTATGTGCTTAAGCTCCTAGCAGAATACCCACTTGCTCTAAGCTCCTTGCACTTTCTATTCATGTGGCCCAAGCACCCAGATATATCTTTCCACACAGTACAAGCTCATTTTTTACTATGCACGTGTCTTTTGCTCTGCAAGACGGTATTCAAATATATTATTTTCCAGTAACTCCCATCTTTGAGCGTAGGAAAACACTAGCACATCTGTAACACTACCCAAACCCAATTCAATTCAATTCCAAAGCTTTATTCGGTTTGTAATAACAACCATATAAGAAAACATAAAAATACATAATAACAACCTCCATAACATTCTCAGAATAGTTAATACTTAGCATGGGCAACTGTTTGTGCAATATAGGCATTATAGATATGTGCAAAAACGCAAAAAGATGTCCAAAACTGTACAAATTGCATAAAGTATCATATATGGCTAAAGAATCTTATGCAATATGTGCAAATTTCGGATAAAGTGGCTAGTGCTTACAATATACATAACAGATAATGGTCACCCAGGAATTTTAAATGTTGCCTAATGTATAAATTACACAATGAAATACCTACTATAATTTGTGTTCATGTCATACAGATTTTACCAAAAGTGACATGTGCTAACATTGTACATTATGTGCAAATTACGCTATAAAGTGCCACGTGCCAGCTATATTCCTTTTTGTGCAAATTACGCAAAAAGTGCAAGATGCCTTGAATACCAGATTCATTGCACCATAGCATATTGTATACAAACTTAAAAAGTAATAGATTTCCTAGCAGCAATGCATTTCAAAATATAAGATGGCACATAAAAGCAAACATCCGGGCTTTCCAAAGTAGATACTAGCCTCATAGCATTTTTAGTGGATCGAACATTATATTTTAAAAACAAGGGTTTCAGATAAAAATTTCCTTAAAAAATAGTAAAATTTACAAAACATTAAAAAATGGCAGCAACTTTGTTTAGACATATTATCACATGGGCATACAGAGCTGGTACTTTTTTTCATAATCGGGAAGGCCACGAGATGATGGACAATCCCTAGCCTTAAGCGTGTCAGGACAAAGCGATGGGAGGTTTTTGTTACATCAGTCAAATATGCCTGAAAACCAGCTTTAATATTTAATTGCTGGTAAAATACAAGGGTAGGATGTTGCCCGATTAGTCTCCCTCGTGTCTCCCCTTTATAGACTAAAGAGGTTTCTTTGAGCTCTTTTTTTGAAATTAAAGCTGCATACTTTGGTTCTGTATAGATGTTACAATTAAACAAAAGGCTATACCAATAATGGATAAAACTTAACCAGGGGATACGTGAACAATGGTCAAGCTTCAGGCAGTCTTTAATGATACGTTGTGTAAATAAAGTTTCCTCTTTCGAGCAAATAGAACGCCATAATAAAAGAGGGCGTAAAGCCCCTTAATCTGAAATGTAGTTAAGTCCCACTTCCTGGTGCATCAAATCTGTGAAGGCCGATGGTGGGACACTCAACAAGCGTTTAAGAAAGGTGTTTTTGTCTTGTTGCAGTGACTTTTTATAGTGGTGGCCCCAAATTCCCGCACCATAAAGTGCAGAGGGTACACCCCTGGCATTATAAATAGCCACCATATCTTTAACTCTTTGGGCTCCCACTTTTGTTGAGAATCTAAAAATACTTTGGTGTTCCTACTCATTTTGTGTCGTATGGTATCATATCCGCCTGTCCATTTCCCGTTTCCTGCAAAGGTTTCACCAAGATAGCAGAATGATTTAACAGAGTGCTTTTTTGTTTTTTCCAGGAAAAAAGCCTTACTGGGTTTAGATGTTTTTTTCCCACATGTCATAACAAATGTCTTGGATTTATTTATTAAAAGTTTTCTGCCATTAATAAACAATATAAAATTGTTAATAAGACGCTGAAGGCCAATTGGGATACGTGATAATAAAACCGCATCGTCTGCATATAGAGCATTTGGGACAGTCTGACCATCAATCAGAGGGGTATCTGTCTTAGTGTTGCATCAACTTGGTTAATAAATAATGAAAACAAAAGTGGAGCCAGGACGCAGCCCTGTCGGATGCCCCAACATTAAAAAGGGGGGTACATTCACCTTCAGACCCATAGCGCACTCTACTGGATAATCTCTCATAGACTCTTGCCAGAAAATATACAATTTCTTTTGGGGCACCACTATCCAGTAATATATGCCACAATATGGAATGGTCCACAAGATCCAAAGCGCCACTTAAGTCTGCGAAACATAAAAACAAATTACCCCCTTTCGCTAATGTGTATTTGCTGATAAGAAGATCAAGGTTGACACACTGTTCCAAGGTACCTAACCCCTTCCTGAACCATTGTGCTTGTAGGAGGATTTTGTTATCTAGGGCCCAAATTGCGTGCCTTTTTAACAAAATCCTGCTCATTACCTTAATGGACGAGTCCAGCAACGATATGGGTCGGTAGTTACAGGCTTCTGATTTGGAGCCTTTCTTAAAAAGGGGAATAATTAGTGACTGGCCCCAGGACGGCGGGAAATGGCCTTCTACAGTGGCATTGAAAATCCTAACTAAAACCGGGGCCCATAAGTGCATTTCACTCTTGTACTGTACAGGTCAACAGGCACCCCGTCGGGCCCCGGGGCTTTACCCCCCTTACTATCCGCTAGCCCTTCATATACTTCTTCGATATTTATCAGTAGGGGTAAAATGGGCCATGTAGAATCAAAAAGCAAATTAATATTAATCCTATCTGGGTTAGAAATATTTGTAAAATGTTTGATCCAAGCTTTGCAATTTACATGTGAAGTAAGTTCTGGTCGACAGTCATCCTTTAAAAAGGGGAAATGTATTGTCTCCCAGACAGTTTGCTCTTATTGGTAGCTGCTGCTAGACTAAGTTTATCCCATGCTTCACCTTGCAATTCTCTTTTGCGGGCCTCAATAATTTGTTTATAAATAAAACTTAATTCTTGCATATGTGCTTTATTGCGTGGCTTAGTTCCTAATGCTAACTTAAAACTATGTAGGGGCTGAGTACAGTGCCTATCGAACCATCCTGCATGTCCTTGTTTTTTTGCACTATGGTTCTTAGTGAATAATCCGTCTATAGTATTGTTTATCCTAAGAAAGCTAGAAATAAGGGACGTTGAATTTACCTCTTCGCTAAGACAGTGATCTATTACCCATCTGCATTTGGCTATCACTTCCTTTTGGATTTTTCGCGGGTCAACACCTGTCCATTTTATCCTCGTGCCGTTTGTTCTTGTGGGAATGATGTCAGTAATACAATTAGTGTTGTTTTGTTGTCTGTTTCCCCAACATAGCAGTGATAATGAAATACTATTATGATCACTGACCACCTGTTCTGTGATCCATAAATTAGAATAATCACTGTTGCATGAGATTAAAACATGATCAATAGTAATAGTGGCGTTCCTGCCGGTAAAAGCTGGGCATTTGATATTGTCCCTGGTCGTGGTGCAACTCAAAAGTTCCAGGTCGAATTTCCTATTATGGAGTTTAAAGCGGTACCATATTCGCCATGGGGAAAGTGCATATTGTCAACGTTATCCTCTACATTATGGCCCTTCATAAAGCTGCATATTTTAGTGTGGGCCAGCGGACACGCTTGGATGTTAAAATCGCCGACCCAGAGGATAATAGCTTGTTTATTTGGCACTAACAATTTGTTTATTTGTCAGATTTATATTGCGCATGGCTGCCCCAGCAACGGGGCGTCCCAGCGCAGACCATAAACTCCCGGTAAAGAACCAGATACGGGAAGCATTAAGCCGGAAAAAGCCAGGTCTCAATGGCCTTCCGGAACGCAAAATGATTCTGGATCACTCTGATGGACACAGGAAGAGAGTTCCAGAGTTGCGCGGCCAGGCTGCAGAAAGAGCGGTCACCTGCTCTGGCTTTCCAGACACGCGCGGTGCATACCAGAGCTAAGGCGGCAGATCTTAAAGGACGTCGTGGCGCATAGAACTCTAACAGCCCCATCAGTCCCGCCGGTGCCAGAGGTGACATGATCTTATGCGCCAAACAAAGCGCCTTAAATTGGATGCGCTTTTCTATCGGCAATCAGTGAAGTTTCTGAAGTACATGGGAAACTGAGCAAGTGTACGGGAGGGCCATCAACATGCGGGCAGCTGCATTCTGTGCCCTTTGAAGACGCTTGACGCTAGCCTTGTTCGCGCCTAGGTAGAGACAATTCCCATAATCCAATGTAGACAGGCTTGTCACCTGAAGGATGATCTGGCGGACTTTCGGGGGGAAAAAACCCAACAACGGTTTCAAGCCCCTCAGAATACCAAAACAAGCCCCAGCCACTGCTTTGGTTTGGGTGTCGAATGTTAGGCCATTGTCGAACCAAATGCCTACATTTTTCACTGACTCCTTGGGCAAGGGGGCAGGTTTCAGACGGTAAGGCCAATGACTCTCAGACCACAGCCCCCGATCTTTCCCAAACAGCAGTTCATCGCCATCCAGTCCGCAATCACAGAGAGGTCCTCTTTAAACTTGCTCAAGTTGGTACAGCTTTTCTTGGAAAAGGCGATCACTAGCTGGGTGTCGTCAGCATATGATACCAGTGTCAAGCCCCTTTCCTTCGCCAACACAGCCAGACTTAGAGGCTTAATACTGAACCTTGTGGAACACCCTGGTGCAAGACAAGCTCTTGAGAATGGAAGGGAGGAACATGAACCAATTTCCTGCAGGCGTTTTAAGAGTATCGCATAGGAGACAGTGTCGAAAGCGGCACTTAGTTCCAAAAGGACCAAGGCCGCAGAGTCTCCGACATCCAGGTTCGCCCTAATGGCCTCCATGACAACCAATAATGCAGACTCAGTGCAATGGTGGGCACGGAAGCCATGTTGGGATGGGTCGAAGATGTCATTCTGCTCCACAAACCTGGATAGAATGGAATTCACATGCGATTCTGTCACCTTAGTCAGGAATGGCAGTTGGGAGATCGGGCGATAATTAGCTGGCTCTGCAGGGTCCAACGAGTTTCTTGAGCAAAGGAATAACCTTGGCATGTTTCCAGGCCCTTGGGACAGACGCCGAGGTCAGAGAGAGGTTGACCAGGTTGAGGTTCCGTGGAAAAAGAAGAGAATGGAACTGGCGAAAGTGAGCAGGCGTCAGTGGATCCGCTGGTGAGCCTGATTTAATCTTTGAGCAGAGTACCTCAAACTCCAGCTGAGACAGCGGAGAAAAAGATGACAGGGTGTTAGCCCCCCATGGAACCCAAAGTCCCCGGGTCCCCCACCGCCTGGGGCAAAATAGGGGTGGGTAAACCTGATAGATCTTATCGACTTTATTCACAAAGTACAGGGCCAACTCAGTATACTGCTGATTAGAGGAGATCGAAGAGGTCCCCGAGATACCTCTGCTCTTCATGCTCTTCAGCACAGCGAAGATAGTTTTGGCAGGGTTTGTACTGGCCAAAATTTTATCGGCCACAAACTTGGCTCGAGCTTGCTGAATAAGCTTATGGTATTGATTAATTGCGGCACGATATTTCCTTTTTGCCGCCTGGTCATAGGAGCACCTCCAGGCGCGTTCCATCTGCTTACAACCCTTTTTGGCCGTGACTAATGAGTCATCAAACCAAGGGTTTGATGGCCCGCGAAATTTCCCTCCCATCCTCGCCGGAATACAACTATCCAGGCCTGAGATTACCCACTCATTAAAACGGGAATATGCTGTTTCCATATCCGGCGGCAACTGGGGCCTGTGGCTGAACAGCCATGTCGAAAGACGGCCAGAGTCAAGCTTGTGCCTAGGACGCTTTAAGACAGGAGCTGGGCAAATCAAATCACCTTTTACCTGAAGTCGCATGGTAAAGGGGACCAAAAAATGGTTGGTCCTTGCCTGCGGAACGGGCAATAAAACCGTACAAGAGCTTAGGTTGGAGAAAGTAGTGTCCAGCAGGTGACCAGCCACATGAGTACCAGTTTGCACTCGTTGGGTCATCTGATAGGTCTCCAGATCAGCCAAAAAGCTTGCGATCTCAGCCGTCCTGCAATTATCAAGATGGAGATTGAGGTCTCTAAGAATAGTGAAATTAGCCGTCCTGCATGCATATTGCGCGACTTTGTTGAGCAGATCTTCTCTAAAGGGACCAGATGGACCTGACGGGCGGTAAATGAGGAGACCGGTCATAGTGAAATTATAATTCAGTGTGATTTTAAACAGAGCGCTTTCACAGCCAGCGGTGTTCTCTTTACTCATGGAACAATTGTAGACTTCCCTAGCTATAATTGCAATGCCCCCCTCTGCCTGCCTCTCTGCAAATACTATATAACCTATATCCCGAAGGAAGGGCCAACCAGGATTCAGCCACCGAGTCAGGCGTAAGCCATGTCTCGGTCAGGAATAAAACATCCGGGGCCTCTTCTGTTAGGAGATCGAAAACCTCACCGTGATGTTTGGAAAGAGATCTACAGTTCAGACTCAAAAACTTTAGAACAATACCATCTCCCAGACGGGAATGCGAATCCTTAGATGGGAAATGGCAGGCACAGTACTTGCAGTGAAAAGCATCCTCACTTGGAACCCAGATAGGAGAGGGACACTTAACTTCCCAAGCCAATAGCTCGTCCTGCGCATACACAATGCGATTTGCAGGAAAAAGGGCGGGGGTCCCGGCGACTGGCGACGGCCCGGCGCGGACGGGTGCAGACGGGCATGCCTTAGTCGCACCCGCTGGGCGGGCGCCTGAGTGACGTCATTCATGGGAGCCCCGGAGGTGGCCAGGCAGGCGAGTCAGCAAATCCTAGTCTGCGACCTCGTCTTCCTCCCCCAAGATGGCGATCACACTCCCTCCCTTGCCCCAATCAGTGGATCCCCGAAGGCAGCAATAGTGCGATCAGCATTAAAATATGGCGAAAAGAGATAATAATAAAAACAGTTAAGACCCCACACAGTTATAAGCACAAATCTGTATGAGCAGCGCAATTATTAATACAGCGTTAGCGATGCTCCCAGTTCACGCCTCAGGAGTATGGTGACTGCGCGGGCGCCTAAGTGACGTCTTTTATGGGAGCCCGAAGGTGGCCAGGCAGGCGAGTCAGCAAACACTAGTCTGCGACCTCGTCTTCCTCCCCCAAGATGGTGACCACACTCCCTCACTTGCCCCGATCAGTGGATCCCCGAAGGCAGCAATAGTGCAATCAGCATTAAAATACGGCGAAAAGAGGTAATAATAAAAACAGTTAAGACCCCACACTGATATAAGCACAAATCTGTATGAGCAGCATAATTATTAATACAGCGTTAGCGATGCTCTCGGCTCACACCTCATGCCCTCTCAATTTCTTTTTCCAAATTATAAATTACGCTCCCCCTATTATTGCTAAAGATGTTGTTATAATAGTTGACTAAAAGCAAATCTCTACCCTTATGAAATTGAAGCCACATTAACTGGCAGTGGGAGTCTATTGTTAAGCAACTTACAATTTTACATTCCACTAGTTTATTTGAAACAAGAATCAGAAGACCGCCCTTGGCCCTTCCTGATGTAGAGTCAGTAGCATTTATCAAATTTGAAGTATATCCCTCTACATAAATTGAGTCTGTATGCCAGGTCTCCTGCAAACAAATTATATCGTAGTTTGAAGTGATAGAATCATTCCAGAATGGCGTATCTAATTTCCTATTAAGACCTGCTATATTCCACGTCCTAATTATGTATCCTTCATTTACATTATCTTAACAGGCTTACAAGTTGGGTGCAGAGTGTTCGGACTCTCCTTAGTTATAGGCCGAACCCATTCTTACTAGAGAGTAGTGGAAGCCAGTGAATTCTCAAACCATGCCAGAGAAAATAGTGGGTCACACACTCTTCATTGCTGAATACAGAGTAGCAAAACCGATTCTATTCTCCTCTTCCAGGAAAGAGCAATGAAAACCACTGCATTTCACACTCCCCTCATTGACAACAGTGGAAAGAACCTTCCTCACGCCACACTGGAGTGGTGAACGCCATCCTACTCTTCTCCCCCAGGGTGGAAGAGTGGGGTGGATACCATCTGAAGGTGGATTCAGAGTGAGAGCCTGAGTGTGCTGCACTGTTTACAGCCCCTGAGAGCTGGTAAATCCAGCTAACAGCCATATTATATTTTATGTGTTTGTATACGCTGGTTTTAATAATGTTGCATGTCAACAATGTCTCAGTAGTACGTCATACAGGATGACTTTATTGTTGTTTCTGAGGGTTTCACCTTTGTATTGTTGCAAGGTCCAAGGAGAATAGGTTAATGCATGCAGAACTAAGGCAGCATGGAAAATAGGATTGACCTTTCACCTTTTTCAGGTCAGTAAATTGAATACCACTAAATTGCATAATAGTACTCACCGGTTATGAGTGGCACGGAAGAAGTGTTTTTTGTATAACTTATTATTTTTATTACATCCATCCAAACACCAATTTATCTATCTATGCGATCACCCATTTATCCATTTAGAAGCTTCTCACTCATCTAGCAAAATTGACCAAATTCTCACATTCACCCACTCATGTAAACACACGTAAACTTGTGAATCAGAGAAGGGGAATTTTAGTTTATAAAAATAGCAAGACCTATTGGCTTTGCCACTGCTGGTTGTGCAGATGAATTATAGGAAAACACATTTTCATTAACTTTCGTGTTCCTTGTGTATTTCGGCCGGTATCCGGTTACAACTGAATATTTGAAATGTGGTTCCCTTGCACAGCTATTGCTACTCCTTTTGCCAATACCAATCACAGGCACTAAGCAGTCCTATATTTCTCCTTCCCCCGGACCCCAAAAAGAGACCACAGCTCCATGACTTGGAATGCAGCTATGTAATAACCAATATTAAAATATCAATAAGCACTTTAAGATGATGCAAATAAAATAAATATACCATACTACCACTGCCAATGCAATAGACATCTGTATGGGCCACTACCTCATTATGTCCAAGTAATGCTTTGTGTAGGACAATGCCTCCTTTTGCATGATCATCCCCATTGTTTTGGACTGAAGCTTCTGTTGTTTTTACTCTGTGCACTGAGACTCAGCTAACTAGTATTACAACTGCAAATTCAAGTTCCCAAAATAACCACTTTTGACAGTTTTAAGCCCTCCTTTTAAATATTAATAAGTCACTCCGAAGTAGGTCTCAAATGCTCATAAGGCATGGTATTTAAAATTAGGACGGGTAAAAGTTTAATGTAAAACATGTCCTTTCAGTGACAAGGCCCCAATAGCTATTTTAACTGTAGCTGGGTTAGCTGTTTCATAAGAAAGCATTGGGATTTAATATGAAAATGAATAATGCCATCTCAAGTTAGGAAACCGCTGCAAATTTCATTTTAGGACTTTTTAAAATATGTATTACAATGCAAGTTCATTGGTAAAGTCAGCCTTGTAATAAATATTTTACAAAAGGTATTCTAAAAACCACACTTAAACTGCATAAAACCATGAGCTTCCAACCGTAACAGAGCAGCTAAATAGCCTTTATCATGAGGTATAAACATGCGCCGAGAGATGAGACAAAGCTTAGTTTGTGGAGAGGTGTTTTGTTCCTCTGACAAGATGACCATCTGCAAAAACAACAATTGATGGACAGAATGTTGCACAATGGCAAAACATTCACCCCCAGTCACAGATCTGGGTTTAATCCATCGTTATTTTGCTCACCACAATACCTCAGTTCCGACATGGCAATATGCAAATCAGTCTGACACTGTGCCTCATGGGAACAGTCCAGCCCGAACTGCCAAGCCATGTCTTTCCTGGACCGGAATGAAGCATCCTAGGACCGGTTTCTGGCTATCAGCTGTCATCAGCCAGGATAGCTTGATTCCAGTGGCATGGAGAGCACGGGACTCACGTCTGAGCATACCCGTCCCACTCGGGGTGATAAATGCAAAAACAGCAATTGATGGACGGAATGTTGCACAATGGCAAAACATTCACCCCCAGTCACAGATCTGAGTTGAATCCATCGTTATTTTGCTCACCACACCTCCCCGTTCCAACATGGTCATATGCAAATCAGTCTGACCCTGTGCCTCATGGGAACAGTCCAGCCCGAACTGCCAAGCCATGTCTTTCCTGGACTGGAATCAAGCATCCTAGGACCGGTTTCTGGCTATCAGCTGTCATCAGCCAGGATAGCTTGATTCCAGTGGCATGGAGAGCACGGGACTCACGTCTGAGCATACCCGTCCCACTCGGGGTGACAAATGCAAGCACAACAAATGATGGACGGAATGTTGAACAATGGCAAAACATTCACCCCAGTCACAGATCTGGATTTAATCTATTGTTATTTTTCTCACCACACCACCCCAGTTCCGACATGGCATATGCAAATCAGTCTGACCCTGTGCCTCATTGGAACAGTCCAGCCCGAACTACCAAGCAATGTCTTTCCTTAGGCGCGGTTTAATGATGACTATGAAGGGAACCAGAGCTATGACTTTTAATGTTTTTAAATATAAATAGTACAGGAAAGCATTAAGATACATGTAACGGGTTTGCCCTGGTCAGAAATGTTACCTTCTGACTTAACCTCTGAAATGGAAGTCAAAAATCCTCATTTGATCAAGGCTGACAGCTGCCGTCGAAAGGGATAGATGAGGTCAGATATGGTGGCTCTTCCTTTTATACAGGTTTGACACAATGCATTTGTTTCATCAATATGGTTACACAAGCTTGGAGTACCCGCCCCGGGCAGGTTGCCACACAAGCTCAACAGTAATTCTCTTCCCACCCAGGTCAAACAGACAATCTTAGCTTGCAGCTGGACCTTTCATCAGGGTCTATAACATGTGAGACAGGTCAGATCTAAGAGTCTGTTCTGTTGATAAAAACAGGTCCCATTGTTGGTAAAAACAAGTCTTGCTGTTTGCAGTGCAATAAATCACGTTGCAAGGGTCTTTTTAGTGTCTGGAACCTGTTTGTGTAACTAGGTGCGGTGAGGGGTAGAGTGTCCAAAGGTTTGCCTGCAAACAGAGATGAATGGAAAAACAAGTTTGTAGTATAAGTGGCGCAGAGGTTTGTCATGACAATAGGGGTTATAGCCCCCAGCACACATAACAGGTTTGGTCAGAGGGATGCTAGTAAGGGCAGGGTGAAACAAAGGTGACCAACAGAGTACAAAATGGCTGTGATGGATTAAAATGACTGCAGCTTATATGCACATAGAAATTTCCACCAGACAAGATGGCGCAGGCAATGTTCACAATTGTCATTTTGCTTTTAACAGTGGCCCCTTTGAATATAACTTAGCCAGATTGTCAGTCTATTTCGATCTCCATAATGTTTCTCTTGATCATACATTACTCAGATTTTTGTTAGCCGAGTGTCCATAGTTTTAGGGTGCAAGGTAGTGATGCAAAGAGAACACAAAGGTGGTATACAGTGTATACCCAAACAACAACAACATATTGTCAATACTGGGAACAAGAGAATCATTGATATTTTCCAACCCCACTCCTTCAAAATGCCCCAAAGCCAACTTCCAATTGTCCAAGTCTCTGATCCTTGATGAATTTCTAAAGACAGTCTATGGAGATGTCCGATTGCTTCATAGACAGAAGATGAATTATCAGGAATGCATATAGAGCAGCTGGCACCGATGATGCGGCATGCTTCTCCGCGGTCTGTAAGTACCACGTCTAGGACCATGCAATTTTGCAGGGTAACCAGACGGACCGCTTGGAGCTCAGCAGTGTTATTGGTAAGGATGCCAGCAGTGACGTTCAGGGCGGTCTCTACAGTTGGGGACAGATGTCCGATGGCTCGGCTGTTTGCCATCAGACTACATAGCGGGACGAGCCCTTTTGCTGCATCGAGGAACGTTGATGCGGCAGAGTCTGCTTGATCAGGGTCTTTAGAACACTTTTCTCGATGATGTTCTGCAGGGGCTGTGTAGGTTGGTGGCAAAACAAAGGCGATGTAGCACGTGCCGCCCCAGTTTCTTGGGAGCCAGGTGTAGGCTTTGGTTCCACAAACAAACTACATATTGGGTGATACAGCAAGCGCTGGAGGGTTGGCAGTATTCAAAGTCCTTACAATGCTGCAAGTGCTGTGAACCACATTCTTAGTCCCACGGCCTTCAATGCATACTAGGCCAGAGACGTTCACCGCAGATAGGGCCACAGTCAGTGTTGCAGCAGTTCTTTTCTTCAGATAGGAAAATGTGGCTCTGATAGGATTGTTGAACACTTGTTTTTCCACTCGTTCTTTGGAGGGGACATTCATCGGGAATGCCGCAGTGGAGGTGTGAGGGCAGAAGGGGCGGCTGTTTCTACTGTTTTGTTTAGCCAGAACTCGTTGTAGAACTGGGCGATTGTCCCGTCGGAAGTGGCATTGTCTTTGTAACTTTCTTGTAGGAGCATCATCCAAGCAAGGCAAGATCCGTGAATAGAAAAGGGCGAAGGGATGAAAGGGATGGAATGTTCAGTGGCATGTGGTAACAGCCCACAGACCCAACAGCTGGTAGCATTGGTGGCGAGATTGTGCTGGTGCAGCATCTGCACGAAAGAGTTATTCCAGAATTCTTTGCATCGTTCTCGCAGATGTGGCGGTAGTGATACCAGGTAGTGTTCTTTCTTGGTGGTTGGTTGCATGGTGGGTGACAATGTTCTGTATGCAGGTGCATTCTCTTCAATGATCCAGAATGCGACCATTAGCAGGAGACAGGTGATAAATGCGGCAAACAAGTGCAATTGTCATTGTGTTGTGCAGGTTGGCACTCTTGGTGTCTTTGCGGTGGCTTTGCAGGTGCTCCGTTTCTTCCATCAACTTTGAGGAGCTCAACAACTGTTAGGACCACAGACTTTTGTCTGGCTCTTTTCCTGTTAGCGTTGGTTGGTTGTGCTACCGATCTGAGACTTTGACTCAGTTAGTGGCCTGGCCGTTGGAGCACCCTCCTTTCATTGATCTTAGGTTGTACCCTTTCTTGGATGACACCGTGGGGTCGGGAAATTCTGATAGTTCGAGGGTGTCTTCTTGTGGGTAGCAACCCACAGCTGATTGGTCCTTCGCGAGTATTTCCTCTTGCACCTCCACCTCTTCACAGGTTGCCAGTGTTGGAGAGACTTGCTTACAGTGATCACCGTGCAGCCAGTTTCGTTTCCATTCCACTGGGAGGGCAGTTCTGGTGGGCCCGTCCACCTAGGCTCCAGACTCTTCGTTCTGTGGAAGTTGCGAATCAAGACATAGTCGCCAGTTTTATTTCAAGGCCTGGGCCCCTGGATATGTCAGGCAAGGCTTGCTGCACCTGTTGGTGGATTATTGTTAGCTCATTCGTCAATTTATGCAAATAATCCGTCATTAATATGTTCAGGACACTGTTAATGGAGGTGGGTCTTGGCACCGCTCATAGGCCTGCCGAAAACCACCTCATACGGGTTCAGTCTGTGTTTGGTTGGGGTGGAGTGCATCTGTAGCAACGCCAATGGGAGGGCGTCGGGCCATTTCAACCCGGTCGTGGCAACTATTTTGGCTAGTTTTAGTTTCAATGTTGAAGGCCCGCTGATATCGGGGTGGAAGACGGCATGGAACTTTTGTTTTACCCCCAACCCTCACAGTCTGTTCTGTATGACCTTGGCTACGAAGTGAGGGCCGTTGTCACTCCATAAAATTCAGCAAAGGCCGTATCAGGGGAAGAGTTCTTTCAGCAATATTTTTGCAGTGCTGAGGCGTTATTGTCGCGGGTGGGGTATGCTCCACCAATTTGCTAAAAGCGCACACAACCACCAGAACATATTTTAGACCATGGCATCTCTCTAGTTGGATGTAATCCATTTGAAGGATTTCAAAGGTGTGGTCAGGGACTCCAAACCCTCCCCGCGGTACTATTGTCCCCTTCCCTGGGTTGTGTTGTAGGCAGGCTATACATTGTTGTACTAGGCGTTTTGCAGATTCTGTAATCTTGACATTGTGCCATACTCTGGTGAATAGTTCAATCATGGGGGTGGAGCCTATGTGTGCTGGTAAATGTGCCATGGTCAGTATGGGGATGAGATAGGCATTGGGTAACAGCCATTTATTTCCGTCTTTAGTTCCCCAGCAATCTTCCTCGTCTTTTAGTCCCACCCTTTCCCACTCGGTCAATTCCTCTTGTGTGCCTGTAGTCTGTATGTCCCTTACAGTGGTCCTAGCGTCAGTCCATTGTTCAGCTTGTGACCTGGTCACATACATTCGTGTTGTAGTTCTGTCTCCTGCCGTGGCTCGGGCAGTAACGTCTGCTAGTGCATTTCCCTGTCCAATGAGATCAGTCACTTTCCTATGTGCTTGGCATTTTATCACTGCTAACTTCTTGCGGAAGAGGACTGCTTGCATCAAGGCGGAGACTAAATCTCCATGCAGGATGGGTGTACCGTGTGAAGTCAGGAACACTCTTTCTTTCCATAAGATCCCAAAATGGTGAACCACCCCAAAGGCATATTGGCTGTCGGTGTATATGTTAACTGTCGTGCCAGTTGCTAAGATACATGCTCGTGTGAGGACAATGAGTTCTGCAGCCTGGGCTGAACTTTGGGGAATAAGGGCTGTTTCCAGAACGGTTCGGACTGTGGTGACAGCGTATGCAGCTGAGGTGGTGCCGTCGGGGAGTTTGATGCACGAACCATCCACCATAGTTCTCCATCTGGTTCTAGAAAGGCGGTGTCTCTGAGGTCTATTCTACTCTTTGTTTGTTCATCGGTTAGTGTCACACAGTCGTGTAGTGGAGTCGCGCTAGGATCATTTTCGGGTAGAGGTAACAGTGTGGCTGGATTGAGGGTGGTGCATCGCTTTAAGGTAATGTGCGGTGCTAGCAGGGTCAACTCATATCATGTCAGTCGGGCGCTAGTCAAGTGTTGGGTTTTGGTCTGGTTTAGTAGTGTGTCGACTGCATAGGGTACTAAAAAGTGACTGGATTGGAAAGTACTATTCCTTCGCTCTGGCGTATTGATACTGCTGCAGCTGCCACAGCGCGCAAGCACGCTGGCAGTGCTCTGGCTACTGCATCAAGGGTGGCGGAGAAATATGCACAAGGGCATTGTTTGTGACCAATTGATAGTGTTAGGACAGATAATGCACATCCCTCCCTCTCGTGCGTGTAGAGGAAGAATGGTTTGGAGTAGTCCGGGGTTCCTAGGACAGGCGCTGAACAAAGGGCATTGCGTAGTTCTTTAAAGGCTGACTGGCATTCAGGGGTCCAGGGGAGAGGTCAGGGGGTGTCTTTAGCTAGGAAGGAGAGAAGGGGTTTGACAATGAGGCTAAAGTTCGGTAACCACTGTCGGCAAAACGAGGTGAGACCTATCAAAGAGCAGACTTGCTTCTGATTTTTGGGGACAGGGGTGTCTAGAATTGTCTGGATCCTGTCAGGCATGAATTTCCTCCCTTCTTTTGATAAAAGGTGACCCAAATAGGTCACTTGTGATTTACAAAACTGCAATTTCTTTCAGGAGACCTTGTGACCATTCTCAGCAAGAAAATGGAGTAGTTTGATGGTGGCTGTGACGGCTATTGGTATGGTGTCTGCTGCTAGAAGGATGTTGTCTACATATTGTATTAGTGCCACTCCATCTGGCAATTGTATGGCGTCCAACTGTCTTTTAAGCGACTGGCTATAGATGCTTGGGCTCTCAGTGTACCCCTGGGGTGCTCTGCAAAATCTGTACGAACGAGAGTTTAGGGTGAATACAAATAGATAGCGGCTGTCCTTGTGTATAGGTATGTAAAAGAATGCATTTTTTAGGTCAATCACAGTTAAGGTGGTGGCAGTGGAGGGGATTAAAGTCAAAATTGTTGTGATGTTGGAAACTACTGGGTATTGTGGTACTACGATTTTGTTTATCTCCCGCGGGTCAACGATGAAGCGGTAGCCTTTTCCGTCTCCCTCTCCCTGTCTCTTTACAATCGGTAGTATGGGACTGTTACAAAAGTTGCTCACTACTTCCTGTACCACGCCTGCCTCTACCAAAGAGTGTTTGAACTCTGTCAGTGCCTTCTCACCTTCCGGCGATATTTTGTACTGCAGTACTTTTGGTAGGGTTGCGTCTTGTCGTATTGTTACTTGTACTGGGTCAATCATCATTCGTCCTACGTCTGAATCAGCCCTAGCCCATATGTGTGATGGCAAAGTGTCCAGTAGGGATGCGTCAGTCTCAGAGATGGGAAACATGTTCTGAGAAGGGTTCTCTCTATAGCACTGGCGGTTGTCATACAGGATGAGACGCACTCTGTCCGGTGAGCATCTGATAGTCGCATGGAAGTGTTTCAAAAGGTCGAGACCCATAATGGCGTCGGGGTGTTAGAAGAGAGGAGGAATGTTATTTCTATCATATTGTTGTCAAGGTTAAAAGGAATTGGTCGGGACAAAGGGTTGGTGGAGGGCGTATCATCAAATCCTATTGAGGTCACATGTGAGCCAGACAAGGGTGCCCTTGGAATCAGTCGTTTGGATAGTGCACTACGTGTTGCTCCCGTGTCTACCAAAAATGATGACTTTGTGCCCAGGACCTCAGCGGTAACATAAGGGCCTTGCTGATCAACATAGAGCACGACTTGATCCCTCCCTTGCCCCGGCTGTCCTATGTAAAGTCGTACGTATTGTCATAATATGTCTGTTGGTACTTATTCTGTTTGGGATGATCAAATGCGTTCATTGTTCCTGGCCTTTCCTTGCTTACTTCACTCGCGCACCCTCTCCCACGTCCTCTTCCTTTCTGTCCACTTGCTATTTCCCTAGCCCCTCTGCCCCTACCTGCTCCTAACAAAGCCAGGCATTGGGATTTCCAGTGTCCATATTCTTTGCAAAATGCACATTGATCCTGTCCTAGGTCTTGGCGTCCTACATATGATGTCGATGAATTGTTTCTAGGTGGCTGTACTCTAGGGGTATTCTGCTGGTATCCTCCCCTATATTGCTCCCTTTCTGTATTTGGTGTTGTGCTATCATCACCCTTTCCTTCAAGTATTTCTTTTTCCTTTCTGTAGCCCTGTCATTTTCGTTTTTCTGATGCTCTTAGTACTGGGCCATTTGGAGGATGGCCGCTGGATTAGATGCTGCCCAACTACTTTCGCTGGCTTGTAATTTCTGGGATACCTCTGGCAGTAGTCCTTTGACGTAGTTCTGCACAAATAAGTGGTGTCCGGTTGCGGTGGAAATTGTTTTTGCGGGGAGGTGGCCATCGAGAATCCTATCTTCAAGCGGAGAGGCCTCCGGGGGATCCACGTCCCCGGGCAGGGCAACCCGGAGCGAATGCCGAATCTGTGCATAACGGAAATATATTCAGAATTTGCCAATTTGTATTCTGCCTGCAGTTCTACGAATGATGTAATCCTCCCTTTACCCCAAACGTCTCTGATGGTAGAAATCCCTAGTAGGTTCCATTTATCAAACTCTTTCATCCTCCAGAGCTTGCCCAGCCTCTCCGAGTCGAAGAGTGGAGTGGCCAAGGTCAATTTATCTCTCCAACCCAAGGAACAGGTGACATCATGCCAAATCTGAACTGCATGCTTGGTGTGCCCCGTCAAATCCGTTTTCCTCGTTCTCGAATACAGCGCCGTGCTGTAGCCCCCCAGGAAGAAACCACTTGTCCATGGCATACGCCGGATAAGCTACCGGACCATACGTACAGTGGTTAATCACAGCAAGCTGGGAAGCCCAGTAGTTCCGTTAGATATCTGGGAGGGCAATGCCTCCGTCGTACCACGGAAGAGTGAGTCTAGTTAGCGCAATACGGGGTCTGCCCTTCCATAGTAGACTACGTTGCATCCTCTCAACCTCGTGGAAATAGCTAGCCGGCACAATATCCAGGGTGTTCTGAAGAGCATAGAGAAAACGGGGCAGAGCCATCATTTTAAAGAGGATCACCCGACCCAACAGAGAAAGAGGGAGTCTCCTCCAGCTCGCAATATCACTCCTAAGTCTCTGCAATGGGGGTAGGAGATTCCGATCATATCTGGTCGTGGGGTCCAGTGAAATGAAAATTCCCAAATATTTAAACCCATCAATATTGATTTGTATCGGACAGTTACGAGGAGGGACCGGAGGGTCGCCCCTCAACACAAACAAGAACTTCTCCCAGTTAATGGAGAGTCCTGAGTTTATGCCAAAAGAGGCCAGGACATCAAGAACAATGATAAGAGACTTCTGGGGTGAGGTCAGATAAAGCAAAATATCATCTGCGTACAAAGATATTATGTCCTCCCACTTCGAAGCCCACCGCATTCCCCAAATCGACGGTTCCCAATGCAGCCAGGCTGCCAGCGGCACCAGGACCAGCCCAAAAAGGAGTGGGGACAGAGGGCACCCCTGCCGGGTACCCCGACCAAGCAAAAATGGGGCCGAAACCCTATTGTTTACGACTACTTGGGCCATCGGTTTAGAATACAGCAGACGCACCCACCTAACAAATTCACGGCCGAACCCGAACTTGACCAACACCGCCCAGAGATAGGGCAATCCGTCTGTATCGAAGGCCACTGTTGCATCAAGCGAAGCAATCACGGCTGGCTCATTCAGTATGTGAGCTCTAGCCATCACCCCATGTAGTCTGCACAAATTTAGAGCCGTATTTCTGTGGGGCATGAAGCCCGACTGATCCGGATGAATCAAGCCGCTCACTACGTTTACCAGTCTGTTCGACAAAAACTTAGCCAAAATCTTAGGTTCCGCATTTAATAAGGAAATGGGCCTGTATGAGGAACAGTTAGTCATAACTTTACCCTCTTTGTGGATTACCACCACTGACGCCACCCTTTGGTCCACAGGCAAGATCCCTCTGTCCCGTGCCTCAATATACATGTCTTTCAGGTAGGGAGTTAGTTTAGCCGGCTTAAGCTTGTAGAGTTCAATTGGGAGCCCATTTGGGCCCTGGGCCTTACCGGAATTCAGGGAACGAATGGCTTGAGCGATCTCATCAGATGTTGGGGCACTATCCATAAAGTCCCGATCCTCCAAGGATAGACACGGGAGCTGGATATCCCAGAGCAACAAATGAGAGTCCTCCTCTGACCGAGTAGAGACTGCAGTGTAAACTATCTGAAAATGAGCTGCAAACCTGTCAACCACATCTTGAGAGTCTGTAAGCAAAGTTCCATCCTCCGTGAGGAGCCCAGGCACAAGACCGCTGGCCCAGTCTTTTTTATCTAACCATGCAATGAGCTGCCCCACTTTATCACCCAGGTCATAGAGCCTACCCTGATGTTCCCGACCGCACCACCGTCCTCCTCTTTGTCCGCCGGGGACCGGGCACCCCGGTATTCGTGCCATTCCATCACAGCCTCCGGTTGATCAAAAAACCACGCTCGACCATCCGCCTCGACCCTGAGACGGGCAGGGAACAACATCGAGTACTTCACGCCCCTCTCCCTTAGATCACGCTTTACCAGTAGAAAAGATTTTCCCTGCTTCTGCACTCTTTGTGTGAAATCCGGGAAGAAGGTGACCGTAGCGTTCTCATATTTGAGAGGGGGATTGGCCCTCGAGCTCTGGAGAATAGCATCTCTGTCTCCATAATTAAGGACTCGGGACAACATTGGCCGCGGGGGAGCGCCCGGTCTGGGACGGCCGGCCGGGACCCTGTGTGCCCGCTCTATGACCAAAAATTTACTAAGGCCCTTTGGTTTCAAATGGTTAAGAATAAGATCCTCCACAAAGAGGTTGGGGGCCTGACCCTCCATCTTCTCCGGCACACCCAAGATGCGTAGATTGTGATGGCGGAGGCGGCCTTTATAATCATCCAGCTTGAGGCTGAAATCAGCCCGGGAGTCTCGCAACTCCTTGACCTCCATCTGCAGTTGGGAAACGTCATCCACCATGCTGGAGGTAGTGAGCTCCACCTGCTTCACCTTCTCATTCAATTTCCCCATGTCTGCACGGATCAAGGTAATGTCAATAGCCATGGAGTCCATCTTATGTTCCAGTAAGGTCTTGACCCCTGTTATCTCGTTCATGACATCCTTTAGGGAGAGTTCCGGTTCCAACCCAGGCAGAGTCCCCTTCACTGAGCCCTCCGAGAGCCTCTCTTTTGGCGCATCTTTGGAGATCATATAACGTCCAATTTAATTGCCTGGACCAACTTGGAGCCCTTTGCCCCAGCACCCTTCACAAGTTCCATAATTCAAGCAGTCGTACACAGCAGGGGATCAATCACAAGAGGCAACTAAGTCCAGTACCCAGAACCATACACCAATTATTGGGCCACCAACCCAACGCTGGAGTCAGAGCAAACGGCAGCAATGAAATCAACCACGCAGCACCGCACAGCCACCCAACACCAATGCTGCAGTCTTTCACCACAGGCTGCCACACCGAGGGGTCTACACCTGTGATTCCTCAGAGGCTCAAGGATCTTCTACGACTGATAAAGCCGCAACCATGTCCGTTACTCCCCGTCGGTACAGGCACTTGGCGCCCCACCACTCCTGATCCATGGAGCAATGGTGCTGGCCATGAGAATCTTTCAACAGCCAGCCACACCCATTCCTGGGACATATACAAGGAATACAGGAGGGCGGGAGGTCTCTTCTGTACTACCTCCCGCCAAGCCAGCCACAGAGTCAGTATCCCTCAGCACAGTAGAAGGGGGGGGCACAGAATCCCAGTTGTACTGAGGAGAAGCCCCAGGGGCCGGCCGTCCGCCCCACGCCCCCGACAGCAGGCAGGTGCGCTCACCCGACCCGAAGCGCGGCCCGCCCCTCGGGCCGCAACGGCAAACTGGAAGTCTCTACAAAAAGGGGGGGGTCCGGTACCCAACAGACAAGGAAGGCGGCGTTAATCGGTAGCAGCCGGTCGTCCCACACAGCCACTGGCCGGCACAGATCCCTCCGTGCCGCAAAGCCGCCACGATGCTCCAGACTGGGGCCCTCACTATCGCCACTTCATCGCCATCCTCAGGCGACGGACGGAGAGGGGAGGGAAAAAGCACCAAAAGTCACTGTCGGATGGGGGGAGACCCGATCACACCCCTGGGTCAGTATTTGAGTAGTTCGGCGGTGTCCTCCGCAGCTTCAACCACCGCAGCAACACCGCAGCCATCAACTCGTTTACTGCCGATTTCACTCCCAGGTGGAGTGCTTCACCACACAGTCCCGTGGCAGAGTGAGGCCACATCAGCCACCAGCCATGCCCGCGGTCGCGACCCTTCCGTCAGGGCGTACCGGAAACTGCTGAATGTCGGCTGGAGCATTAACTGTGGGCCCTGGCTTAGAGGCCTAGACACGGCCCTCCGCGATCCAGCGCCAAAACACACCTCCGGGACCGCAAACGATTCCGGGACGGATGGACCAGGTTTCATTTTATTGGTTTCTTTCTCATTTCGTTTTAACTTTTTACATGCTTGGTAAGCCAATTTTCTTGTTTCTTTATCTTGTCTCGCTTCGTCTCTTTTGTTTCTTTGAGCCGCCTCTTTTCGCCATAAACCAAAACTGTCAAGCTTGGCTGGTGTAGTTTTCTTTTTGTGGAGAGCTAATTCTAACATTTCCATTTTAGCAGGATCGAAAGATCCCGTCATTGGCCACTGATTTATCCGGTCCTTCCAAGTGTATTTATGCCATAGTTTGTTATAAGCTACGGTGGCTAATCCATACTTCCGGTGCCTTCCGGTGGTGCCGGCTGACTGACTTCTAACAAACGGTCTGGTCTAAAGCAATTACAAAACTATCTAGAGAAAACAGGCATGACATATTTACCGGTCAAAATGAATATCTCAATCAATCAATTTAGACAAAAAGTCTGCACTACCTGTCCTTCGCTGTCTGCAAAGAGTGAGAATATTCCTATTCTCTGTTGTTTGCAAGCAGGGAATGTCTCAAATAACTCAATATCAAAAAGGAATACTAGTATTTCGATCAAACTATTCAATCAATCAATTTAAGTCGTTTTTTCACAACCTTACCCGGACCGTATGGACAGTTATTTGTCTTCCCCTTCCAGCGCCTGGTTGTCCTCTCACTCCAACAATCAATGCGGCATTCCTCTAAGGTCCCAGTCAGGATTGCAGGTCACTCGAGAGAGGTTCGTTCGGAACCGGTGAAGTTCAGTCGATCGGCAGCTAGACAAGGGTCGTCTGAGGCAGGCATACCCCAATCGTTTAGACGTTCACTCCATAGTTAGGATCTCTCTACCGGACCCACGTGTCGCTGATGGGCCCTCACGTTGGGGCACCAATTTGTGAAAAGCAGCAAGTCTCCTAAGACCCCCAATGCTGCCCGGTGCAGGGTTCACCTCTAATTCACTTTGGGTTCGCTATCAAAATAATGAGGCAAGCGCTGGGAACTGGAAGACAAGAAAAAGGTTTATTTCTCATGAGGAGACCACGTCAACTGCAGACAGCGGGATGTCTGAGCGAGGTGTTCTGCTGGTATCTCCTTTGGCTCTTCCTTTTATACAGGTTTGACACAATGCATTTGTTTCATCAACATGGTTACACAAGCTTGGAGTCTCCGCCCCGGGCACGTTGCCACACAACCCAACAGTAATTCTCTTCCCACCCAGGTCAAACAGACAATCTTATCTTGCAGTTGGACCTTGCATCAGGGTCTAAAAGATGTGAGACCGGTCAGATCTAAGAGTCCGTTCTGTTGATAAAAACAGGTCCTATTGTTGGTAAAAACAAGGGTCTTTTTAGTGTCTGGAACCTGTTTGTGTAACTGGGTGCGGTGAGGGGTAGAGTGTCCAAAGGTTTGCCTGCAAACAGAGATGAATGGAAGAACAAGTTTGTAGCAGCAAGTGGCGCAGAGGTTTGTCGTGACAATAGGGTTTATAGCCCGCAGCACACATATCAGGTTTGGTCAGAGGGTCAGAGGGATGCTAGTAAGGGCAGGATGAAACAAAGGTGACCAACAGAGTACAGAATGGCAGTGTTGGATTAAAATGACTGCAGCTTATATGCACCTAGAAATTTCCACCAGACAAGATGTTGCAGGCAATGTTCACGATTGTCATTTTGCTTTTAACAGTTGAAGAGCACTGCTGACATCACAAATCTCTGTCCCACAACCCTCTTGACTAAGAAGCTATACTCACTACCACCCACCTATCATATGAAATGATCACAGAAGCTCTGGATAAGGTGAACCATCTGCTGTGATATGCCATAATCTCTGATGATGGATACTGTTGAAGGCATTGAGAGTTAAAGGAAAATAGGATGCGTTTCAAGAACAAAAATGAAAAGCTTTCTTTAAATTTTTTAGGAGTAGGCAGTGGTCCATAGGACCACTGCCTGCTCTTACAAAACACTGTAACAACATTCGCAAAGGGTCCTTACCATTTGCGAATTGGTTACTACCTAGTCAAAGTAGTTGGAAAAATGTGAATGTTTTGCAACTTCATTTCGGTCACAAAAACAATCCTACATACCGATGTGATTCGGTATTAGGAAGGGACACCTTATAGCAAATCGCAAACCCATTTTGAGGTTCGGTAACAGGTTACCAAATCGCAAAAAAGGTTTTGCTGCATCTGAAAAGCATTTTTTGCGTACACAAATGGGCTGATTCTGCAAATTGGCCCATTTGCGAAGACAAAAATGCTTGATGCATGTGCCCCATAGGCTTTAGTATCCTTTTGCAAAATCTCAAGCCTGTACTTCTTTGCTACATATTTTTGCCCTGACTTTTCTAACTAGAGTTTTCTCAACAAAAAGCACAAACATCACTGGGGATCACTGACAAAATATAGAATACACAAATAAAGAATACTCAAAATATCGAAGTAAAAATATAGAAAGCAAAAATATCGAAGTCCTATCTATAAACAGTTAAGTACAAAAATATTGAATCAAAAATATCGGAAAAAATATATAGTTAGTCAAAATATCGAATTTTTTTAAATGTCTTAAAAGTAATGTTATGTTATGTTATGTTATGTTATAAAATATTTTATTACGCGCTCTGCTACTACAAAGTATCCTGGCGCGGTATGTAAACACTAAGCAGACCCAATCCAAGAAGAAAGGAAGAGAAAGCTAAATGCTGAGATTAAAAAGATGGGTTTTTAACCCTTTCTTGAATCCCGCTAATGTAGCTGATGATCTCAAAGAAAGCGGCAGGGCATTCCAGGACCGTGCTGTTTGGACAGAAATCGACTGACCACCCAGTCTCGCATATCTGACTTTGGGCATAGACATCAGACGGAGATTGGCCGATCGAAGAGCACGGTGAGGAGTGTAAAAGGTAAACCTCTTGTGCAGATATTGTGGGCCTTGGTGATGTAAGGCCCGAAAGGCCAGAACCAATGATTTGAACATAATGCGGTGTGCCACTGGGAGCCAATGGAGCTCTCGAAGATGGGCACGTGCACTAGTTCTTCGTGGAAGATGGAACAGAAGTCGCACGGCCGCATTCTGAATGATCTGCATTCGATTTATAAGGTATTTAGGGAGACCACTGTAGAGAGCATTGGCGTAGTAGAGCCTTGACAGGATCAAAGCACGCAAAACAGTCTCCTTCGCTTCCCTATGGAGAAGCGGAAGGAACCTCTTGAGTGACTTGAGGGTCGCAAAGCAGGTCGCAGTACGTTTTTTTAGATGAGCTTCAAACTTAAGATCCTGTCCAAACCAGACCCCCAGGTTTTTGGCCGGGCCTCCATGATAGATAGGACATGCAAAATCAGTCGGCCAAATAAGATCCCTAAAATTGGCCGGAAAATTGCCATAGAATAATAACTCTGACTTGTCCTCGTTGCATTTGAGTTGAGCTGAGACAAGCCATCAGAAGACGTGGGACAAACAAGAGCAGACAGCCCGAGCGTCTAAGCAGTCCTTAGGCCAGGTAAACAGCAACTGCGTGTCATCAGCGTATGCCATTATTTTGGCTCCCCACTGCTCAGCCAGATAGATCAACGGGGTCATATAAACGTTGAACAGCAGAGGGCTTAGCGTCGAGCCCTGTGGTACCCCGGTGGTGAGCTTCTTGGGTGATGAGGCAAATGGGGGCATCCATACTTGCTGCGACCGCTCTGACAAAAACGAAGACAGCCAGGCCAGAACCGCACCCGACAGCCCCACCTCTGCCAGCCTCGTCAACAGCTGAGCATGGGGTACCGTATCGAAGGCGGCAGATAGGTCCAGCAACACCAGGACCGCTCTGCCGCCTCCGTCGAGACACTCCCTAATGGCCTCTGAGACTTCCACCAGAGCCGTCTCAGTGCTGAAAGCAGCCCTGAACCCCGATTGAGCCGGGTGCAGGGCCTGAGAGGACTCAATGAAACTATTCAGTTGCCTAAAAACAACTTTTTCACACACTTTCGCTAGTGCCGGGAGCAGCGATATCGGGCGATAACTGGAGGAAGCCAAAGGGTCCAGGCCAGGCTTCTTCAGCAAAGGAAGAAGTTTCGCCTGCTTCCAACAGAGAGGTACAGAGGCAGAGGCCAGAGACAGGTTAACAACCTGGGTGACCTCCTGATACACCAGGCTAGCCGCTCCCCCCAAGACCCTAGCAGGATACGGGTCAGAGGGTGAACCAGACTTTAGCGCCTCCAAAATGGCCAACACATCAGCTTGCTGAGCTGGCTCGAAGGTGGAAAATTGGCTGACAGGTTGCTTCACACCCAACTCAATGGTAGGTGGTGAAGGCTGAGGGGAACCACCGGAGTTTAAGAGCTCCTCTTGGATTTTAGCGATCTTATTATCAAAGAAACATGACAGTTCCTCACACCACAGATCGGATGCCGGGAGAACTGGGGAGGCAGCACATGGAGAGAGGAAGCTCTGAACAATGGCAAAGCCTTCTCTGCCATTGTTGTCCGCCTTCTCAATCCTTCCTGAGAAGTAGCTACTTTTAGCAGCCTTGATTTCAGCATAATATACCTTCTGCGCCCTCCGCAGCTTGCTCTTAAGTTCAGGACAGAACTCAAGGCACCAGGCTCGCTCCAGCTTTTTGCACCCTAATTTGAGTTCTCTGAGAGCATGGGAGAACCAAGGTTTGGAGGGAGACGATCTCGTCCGCCTGCTAGCACCCTTATTATTATGTAGGACAGCACTTTGTTCAACCCAAGCGTTGAATGATTCCACCGCAGAATCAAGATTTGATGGCAGGGTTGGCCGGTTAGACAAAAGAGAGTCCGAAAAGGTAGACAAATTTATTCGCTGGGCGTGAGCTTGAGAGGCAGATAATTCCTTCGGCCCTTTAGAATTTAGGGGCCAAGTGAAAAGAATTAAGGCGTGGTCCGACCAAATGACCCTCCTAGGGGGTAACATAGTGATCTCAAAGTTAGCACAGACCAAATCTAACCAGTGGCCAGCCGCATGGGTGGGGAAGTTCACCCATTGTGTGAGATGTGCCAACGAAAGGACTTCAGCCAAGCCAATCGTTTCCGGTAAATCCACCGCGTCCACATGAATATTAAAATCCCCCAGAAGAAGATATCGAGAGAATTTAAGGGCGCGGGGAACAATGACGACCTCAATATTACCAGCAAAACAACCCGCATAGCCAGGGGGGCGGTAAAGCAGAGTACCTCCCAAGGTGAAATGAGGGGAGAGGACCACAGCGAAGTGTAACATTTCTGTCTCGCCAAGTAAATCGGGCGGTTCACTCACCACTGTCCAGTGGTCCCGGTAAATTACTGCCAAAACTCCACCCCTGCCCGTCGGTCAATCCATCCTGGTAATCCTGAAGCCGCGTGGTATAGCAAGTTCAACCACCGGCATACAGGACTCAGTAAGCCAAGTTTCGGTGACAAAAAGGAGATCAAACTCCTTCTCATCAAGCAGCTCAAATATGTCGGCTGCGTGTCTGACCATTGATCTAGCATTGATCAGGCCAGCTTTAATAGTATCAAGGTTTGTCCTAGTCGCACTGCCAGGAGATTGTCGGCTTGCAAAACAAAACCCACATGCCGGGCATCGACGATGCATAGCCTCTGGCACCTCCCAATGTTTGGCGGCATCGCAGCTGTAGGTATTGAGGGCACACAGCTCCTCAGAAGAATACCTCAGAGAGCCAGCCTGAGAGCAGCGAGGGAGGTAGGAGGGTGCCCCGGCCCTGGGCCCGTCCGGGACACGGACGGGCATAGACGGGCCCTCCTTTGGCGCTCCTTCGGCGCGTACACGGCGCGCCCGCAGCGCGCGACCGCTGCGCGCTCGGCGCATTACTGAGTTAAATAGGGGCGGGCGAGGCAGGAGACTAGAGCGCCAACCTCTAAAATTAATTGAATAATAACTATAATTAACTAAAACATACTTAAAAATACATAAATAACTTTAAAATTATTAAATAATTAATTTAAGTTAAAAAAATAAACATACAATATGATTTTTTTAACACATATATATATATTAGCATAATATTAATAAAAAATATACAATATTTTTACCGTAGTATAGTGGGAGGGTAAAATTTACTATTACCACTCCAGCAACTGCAACAGTAGGGTAAACATTGGATAGCGTAGGGGTAAAAATTACTATTCCCACTCCAGTGAAGGCAACAGTAGGGAAAGCGTTGGATAGCATAGGGCTAAAAATTACTATTCCCACTCCAGAGAGTGCAACAGTAGAGAAAGCGTTGGATAGCGGGAGGGTAAAAATTACTATTCCCACTCCAATGAGTGCAACAGTAGGGAAAGCGTTGGATAGCGTAGGGGTAAAAATTACTATTCCCACTCCAGTGAGTGCAACAGTAGGGAAAGCGTTAGATAGCGTAGGGGTAAAAATTAATATTCCCACTCCAGTGAGTGCAACAGTAGGGAAAGCGTTGGATAGCGGGATGGTAAAAATTACTATTCCAACTCCAGAGAGTGCAACAGTAGGGAAAGCGTTGGATAGCGGGAGGGTAAAAATGACTATTCTCACTCCAGAGAGTGCAACAGTAGGGAAAGCATTGGATAGCGTAGGAATAAAAATAACTATTCCCACTCCAGAGTGTGCAACAGTAGGGAAAGCGTTGGATACCGTAGGGGTAAAAATTACTATTCCCACTCCAGATAGTGCAACAGTATGGAAAGCGTTGGATAGCGTAGGGGTAAAAATTACTATTCCCACTCCAGAGAGTGCAACAGTAGGGAAAGCGCTGAAAAGCGTAGGGGCAAAAATTACTATTCCCACTCCAGAGAGTGCAACAGTAGGGAAAGCATTGGATAGCGTAGGAGTAAAAATTACTATTCCCACTCCAGAGAGTGCAACAGTAGGGAAAGCGTTGGATAGCGGGAGGGTACAATTTACTATTACCACTCCAGTGAGTGCAACAGTAGGGAAAGTAAATATTTAGGGGTAGATGTATCAAGATTTGCGTTTGCGATTTCTTAATAGCGATTTATTGCGAATCGCTATTAAGAAATCACATAATACGATGTATGTACATTTCTGCGAGTTTTCTGCAATTCCTTAAATGTCGCAGATTTTTTGCGAAATTTATGCGATTTCTAATTTTGCGAATTTCGCAAATTAAGGAATCACAAAAAAGCGTGAATCTGCTGCTGCGAACCCAAAAATTGCTGAGTCACAGTCAGGAACTGCTCTTGATTAGCATCACCTGCGAAACTTTTTTGCGACAATCGCAAATTCCGAAAAATGCAAAATAGAGAATCGCAAATAAATATTCGCAGAAAGACACAACTCGCAAATAAGAAAACGCAAAAAATGCGAATTATAATTTTGCGATGCGAAAAATCACATACATCCCGAAAGATGCAAAATGTACATTTGCGATTCGCAAACTGCTTGATACATCTAGGCCTTAATCTATATATATATATAAAAACGAATGTCTGTCTGTCTATCTGTCTATCTGTTTGTCCTTTATGCATTACTACACCATTCATCTGATCGCCATGAAACTTTGGGAAGTTGTTGAGTACACTCCCGCAAAGGTTTCTGGCATAATTTTTTTTTTATATCGCCCCTTCAGGGCCCTCATAATCTTTTGAATACTGATGTACGCACAAGACGGAAAACCAAAAAATCGTGTATCCACAAGCACTCGAATAAATAAATAGAATTAAATCAGCATTCATCCCATCGCCAGGAAACTTTGGGAAGTTGTTGAGTACACTCCCGCAAAGGTTTCTGGCATAAACATTTTTTAAATATCGGCCCCCCAGGGCCCTCATAATCTTTCGAATACTGATGTACGCACAAGACGGAAAAACAAATTTTTTTGTATCCACAAGCACTCGAATAAATAAATAGAATTAAAACAGCATTCATCCGATCGCCAGGAAACTTTGGGAAGTTGTTGAGTACACTCCTGTGAAGGTTTCTGGCATAATTTTTTTTAAAATATCGGGCCCCAGGGCCCTCATAATCTTTCGAAAACTGATGTACGCACCAGAGGGAAAAACAAAAAATTGTGTATCCACAAGCACTCAAATAAATAGAATTAAAACGACACTTTGAAATGTTTTCCATATTAAAATAAATAAGTTTCAATAAAAATGACACAATGTAAATTGAATGTTATCATAACGAGTTTCCTTGAATTTCCTTTCTTCGGAGATTGCAGCAATGAGCGACGGGTAAGCTAGTATATTAATAAAAATTTATTAAATATCAATACCAATAAAAAAATGTTTTTAAGTAATTACCAATTTAATATAATAATTAATCTTTTAAAAATACAAATAAATATTAATTATTAAAATTAATTACCTATTAATACACATTAATTACCAATTAACAATTATTTAATTAGCAATTGCAATTAATTAACAATTAATTAAAAATAAATACCAATAAATTAAAATATTTAATTAATTACAAATAAATAACTTCCCACCCTATTCCCCTATAAACCCACAAACCACTACGGAAAATAAATTAATACAATTAACATAATTATCAATTAATCAATTAATAAAAATGAATTACCAATTAAAAATGAATTACCAATTAAAAATTAATTAACAATTAAAAATGTATTAACAATTAATAAAAAAATACCAATAAATAAATTAAAATATTTAATTAATTACAATTAAATTACTTCCCACCCTATTCCCCTATAAACCCACAACCCGCTACAGAATTAAATTACGCAAAAATTAAATAACATAAAATTCATAACTTAAAATAAATTTTAATAAAAATATATACTTTTCACACATATACTAAAATACAAAACACTTAAAAAATTCAATATTATTAAAAATTCAATGTTAGTAATACCAATATTATCTACTTCGATATTTTGACTTTCTATATTTATAAAAATCGATATTAAATTACTTACCTTAAATTCGATATTTTTGTTAACTATTTTCTGTCCATTCGATATTTTGTCCATTCTATATTTTTACTTCGATATTAATGTAATTCTATATTTTGTATTCGATATTTTGTGTAGTTACCATCACTGGGCCACTTCACATAGCATCAAAATTGTCATCAATAAACGTCTTTAAGCAATATATGCATTAGACTTTAGTATCTGAACTCATTTATGTGAAATAATGTTTTTATATGAATGTGTTTTTTTATCTCGCATTTTAAAGCACGCTTTTACGATGCCTCTTACTACACTTGTCTCTGTATCATGTGTCATTATGTCTATCTTGTTCAAGGTGTACTTTGAGCTTTTCATGACTTCTGTGTATAAAAGCGTTGTGTATTATGTTTAAAATCCTGCTGGATCAGTAGATAAAGAGTTTTCTTTCCACGACTGGTATGTGAAATATAGAACAAATACAATAGAGCTTAGAGCAGTGGTTCCCAAACTTTTTCGACCCGCGGCTCCCTTGACCCAATGGCCATTGCCTGTGGCTCCCCACTGTTCTTATTTGGGAGGGTGGGGGGCTGTAAGCCCGGCCTCGGGAGTACTTGCATTTTTCTCATTGAAAATAATTGGGATGAAGCAGATGGAGGTATTATAATCATATATGCAGGGTGTTTCATATAACTAAGGCTGCGCATCTAATAAAATATTCCTAGTTACACTTCTTTGCCGATACAATTTTTAGAGAACCCTCTCAAACTTTTTTTAATCCCTCTTACAGTGCTAGATAGCACCCCTATGCATGTAGGTCCAATTGCCAAAGTGTTTCTGCGCTTGAAGAATATTTGCATGCACTTCCATTTCTACTCATGTCATATGTGCCAACACACCTGTCTCAGCACAGAGACTCACGATTTTGTAAACCACATACAGCTTTATTTTTGCTGTCTCCTCAATAAAATTGCCTCCAAATCTATGCAAGTAAAATAAATTCCTCTGATTTTTTTTAAACATCCCTCTTTCTTGCTTCCAAATGTTGGCATTATGCAGTATATGGTGTTTTACTTCCCCGTGCTCAAGGAAGAGAGCAAGCCTGTCTGGAAATGTGTGTGAACTGAAAAAAATGTGTACTGGAAGCTCCTATGATTCAATTACAAATTTCAATACTTAATAATACTTAGGGGTCCATTAGGATGCCGGGCGGACATTGTCTGCCCGCCATTCTGTCGTAGTAGGGGACCGCCCGCCCTAAGGGCGGGGGCCCGTGGGCAGCATTAGGATGTGCCCGCCACAGTGGAGAGCGCATCCTGCATTCATTCCATTGTGGCGGTCGGTGCATTCAACACCGCACGCCACAATGGCAGGAAGGCATGCTGTGCACTTCAATGCACAGCATGGCAGGCACTGCGCGGTGCCTGCCATGCTGTGCATGGAACTGCTGGGGGGTACCATAGGTACCCCCCATGTGCGCCCCCCACCACCCACCCCCGAGTCCTTGAGGGCCCGCAACGGGCCCCCACAAGCAATTACCGCATGCCTTTCGCAGCCACGGAAAAGCAGCTGCAGACAGTCATCACTAATATGGATGGCGGTGTCTGATAGACACCGCCACCATATGGTCCCATTACTGCCCCGGCCGCAATGCGACCGTGGCGTAAAAGCGGCGGACGGTGTTTTCGTCCGCCGCGGTCCCACCCGCCATCCTAATATGGCGGGGGGAATTAGAATGCGGATGTCGGGTGGATTGCACCGCCAGCCTGGCGGGGGCAATCCGCCCGACATCCTAATGGACCCCTTAGTGTGTTTAATAGACAGGACAACTGTACTTTACTGATAACTTGCATTGGTGTAAAATGCATTTGGGAAAAAAACTATTAACGAGTCTAACAAAACAAATCAGGCATCTTCTGCTTACTTTGGGAGTGGTGGAACGTGGGGATCCAGTGAAATATGGAAGTCATCTCCCTCGACCTGCCATCAACTAAGCACCAAGTTAACCTCTTTAGGCATGCCACTTACAAATCATCAACATATTGAGTGTAATTCTAATTAATTTAACTGAAGCCAACAGACCCTTCTACATAAAATGTGTTAAAGTGCTTAGTGCGCGGCTCCCCTGGCTAGGTTTGGTGGCTCCCCAGGGAGCCACGGTGCACAGTTTGGTAACCACTGGTTCAGAGTAACAGATATTAACAAGGATGTGGACTTCCTTGACCATCCTCTTCAAATATTAGATTCCTCAAGCAAGTAAGAGTCTTTCACCTTTAAAATCCTATGGACATCACTAGGAAAAATATTCAAGAACAAGACTCTCTGATTCCTAGTTTGAGAGATCATGTTTTTGGCTGCCACACCCTTGGATCAACATTCAAATAATTGGTATCCGGGTAGAAAAGGAACAATAGAATGGCATTACAAAGTTTGTATTTACTTACTGAATTCTACTGTCCCCTGATTGGAAACAAGATTGGCAAAGCCAGAAGGTAGGTCTGACCTTTGCAATAGCTATTTATAAAATGTTTTTATTGTAAGCATATGCCACAAAATATGCGACCCTCAAAACAGCTGTCATGTGCTTGCACTACAAGCTTTTTTTTATGGGTGCTTCCTAACAAGCAGGTGGTGCCCTTAGAAGGGATATACAAACCCTTTTATGTTTTAATACATATCACAAGAAAATATTTTTATTGACGCAAAGAAAAGTTACTATGGGATACGAATTACTGTAATCCGAAGACCTTGTTTAAACTGACAAGTATGACCAATAACGATAAAGAAGGAAAGAGAAAAAGCATTGGCAATGACAAAAATTGGTGTGTCAGTCCTGGCTCTGAATTGTATTTCTTTGTGCACATGTGTACTGAGAAAATGTAATCACTCACATTGGAATGGCTGTCGTAAGCTGCCCCAAGCTGTAAACTGTGGTTGATGGAAGCAAAATGTGGATGACAGCTGAAGACATACCAATTGATGAAGAAACTGACCAAAAGCTTCTCTGTGAATTTGTATATGTACTTATTTTTAATGTATTAATTCTTCTGAATACAGGAGGCAACTGACACTTATAAGTTATCTTTTAGGATAGGCCTAACAAGTGAGAGAGATTATCTTCTAAGAACCCAAAGGGGAGACAAGGGTATGAGATGAGAGGTATGGGCTCTTGGTGCAACCTGGTACCTCTCAAGCCACTGGCCAGAGGTGATGGGAAGTGCTCAGGACCATTATAAGTTGTAGATAAATATCTACCAACCAGGAAGTATCAGATATATTACTAGTTTAAAAAATATCATGACTCCAGAGATCATGAAAGACAAAGCAGGTAGACATAAGGAGAGAACGTGACTGTTTTAGAGTAAGAAACGTGGCGTCCCCACTGCAAACAAGCATCAGAGCTGCATGCACGTCATAAGTAACCTGGGGTCAATAGAGTTTGGAGAACTGCATGCACGTCATAAGTAACCTGGGGTCAATAGAGTTTGGAGAACTGTACCAAGGCTATGGACCACTGGAGGGTACGTTTCTTGGTACAAAGGGTGACAAAAATATGGAACAAAGGAGATCAACGTTATCAAAACAATCCACAAAAGGAAAGGGAACGAAACCAGTAGCTAGCCTGCAGGTAATGAAAATGATGGAGCAACTGAGCTTTCAGACATGAAATATGAATGAGCTGTCTGATTACAGGTAAATGAGTCATTCTGAAGATTGATGAAGGGTAGCAGATGGAACAATTCCAGTGGAAACTCCACTACCGGGAACTGCATCAAAACGCCTTGTGCAGGGGTGTAGGGATGCAATATGTATTTCAATCCAGCTAATCAAACGCTGCAATACTAATTATTACGACTCAAAATCTGACCGTCTATCAAATTAGTTTTTATAAATAACTCGATAGTTACATAATTATTTCAGTGCAGAACAAAAGAACTGTCGCCTTTTTGTGTTTAGGATATATCCACAATATATGTTGAATAAAATGATTAGCTAAGAAATAACAACCTTCCTATGACCATATGTTATAGGAGGAAACTCCAATTGTCCACTTTACCCATGCCTGAAATCGTCTTTGGGTCACATAAAGCATAGTTTTGGATAGACTACTTCTTAAAACCTAAATAGTTTTGTGAATAGGATACTATGACACAATCATGCCTAACATCCCATTTACTGTTACAAGTGTCTTTAGATATAATGCACATGAAGAAGGGTGGCCGTAATGTTTCCATATTTGTAAAAGAACATCCTGTCCCTTAAACTCTAAATAAAGCCCTTAGTTCTAAGATGGTGTTAAAACTATGTCAGGGCACTCTATTGCCAAACATAAGCTCTCCGGCTGGGGTAGAAGTAAGGTAACACCTAGATGGATATAAGCCCAGTACTTGAGCAGCATTCCTGAGACAGCCATTAAAATCTCGCAATATATGTAGGTTGGTATGGAGGTAAACAAGGAATCGGGAAGAACAGTAGTAACCTGGGACTCCTTTTAGGCATATATGAGGGGGACTGCAATAAATGTAAAGAAACAAATATGTTGGGTCTAAATTCCCTTATGCATGTGTAAGCTGGGATTTCTTGTATGAGGGAGCCAAACCTCAAGTGTTTGAATGAAATATGTAAAGAACAAATTACTCAACATGATATTTGTATCAATGAAAAGGCACAGAGAGAGAAATAAAAGCATTAAAAGAGCGATACAAAATGGGCGACAAAGTAGAACGCAGGATAGCAATTTATAACAGGATAAACGAAACGTAGACCAAGATTACTAAAATAAGAGCTACCAATAAACTTTCCAAGAAAGTACCCCAGACATGTTCTTATCAGATTATAGTAAAATATATATACACCAATATAATATGATACTAGTTTTATGTAATGAGATTGCTAAATATTTCGACACGTTTTATTTTACACACATAGATGAATCCTTGCTAGAAAATATTTGTGACAGAAGTCAAATAAGGGACCAAAGAATGAAAGATAAAAAAACACCTAATCCAAATGGTAATGATGGAGTGAGATAGAAAACAGAATTTTGTTTAAACTCGCGAAGTCACATTTCCATAACATGAATAATAAAATTAATGATTTGTAAATTGTTGTGCTAATATAACCTAGATTAAACTTTACACATGGGGGGACTAACATGTGTGCTTATAAACGTGCATAAGTGTTGCATCTTTTTGTTCGTGCAAAATAACAAAATAATTTGTTGTTTTCGTTTTTGTCGTTACTAACTGCAGCAAACCTAAAAGAGGCATGTGCTTATTTTGCTTTTCCTTGTCTATGTGGTGTCAATTCTACTATTCTAGGTGCACATAAGTTTCATGGATTCATGAAGACTGGTAGATATAAACGCTGCTTTATATGTTTGCATTTGCTAGGTAACATTAGACTAATCGGGAGGGTTAATTAATTAGTAAACCTAGGGTGGATACAGAATCAACATTATTTCTTACATTAATACTTTTCTTGTGTTTGTTTATTACTAGAAAGCATAAGTTGCCTGCTTTTGGGCCTAGTTTGCTCGAGTTTGCTAAAACTGAATTTTACTTCTGCAAAAGTCACGAGATGCCCATTCAGAAAAAGTGTTCGTCAAAGCTGCATTCACTAAGCAATTCTGACATGCTGTCATCATTCTGTCGGACGTGGCCAAGGTCGGAAACCGGTGATAAAGGACAATTTTGTCAGCTCTAACTTGGCACATGTGGAAATGAAATGAACACTGCGAGAACATTAATTTACAATTGTTACAATCCAAGGAAGCTCCAAGTCACGTTTGGAAAAGACAATGGTCTTTAAGAAATGTGACCTAATGGAAGTTTTGAAATGTGGGTGACATGTCACTTGTCACTCTCAACCAATGGGACATCGTGGATTTATGAAAACTTTCCTTCGCTTAGATTAGCTAGCATAGAAAGGTATAAAAAGTCATGCCCTTAGGGATGGGCTGGCTGCTGCTTTCTGACTTTCCGATGAGGGTGAAGTGCTGCTGGACTTTGCGTGGAGCACGTAAGAATCCTCAAAGAACTTTACTTTATTTTCCATTTATTTAGCTTAGCTAGGGACTTAGACTTTAGAAATGCTAAACTATTAAATCTTTACTTAAACTTTGAATTTCTTACTTAAACTGTATTTTTCTCATGAAGCCTTTCAAATATGCTTACTTTAATGCTAATAAAATTACATTTATAAAATTACATTTTGAAATACCATAATTTAGTAAATAAAATTCTTACTTTTGACAAACAAGCTGGTCTTGATTATTCAGAAGTGTAGGTTACTATTAGCTAGATCCCATCGCCAATGGTGGTAGTTTAAATAGTTAGGAATTGTTATAATGACAATATTCCTTCCGCAGATGTATAAAATTGTATATAGTTTGTAAATAAGGTGTATATAGATTTAATCTGACCACCTGATTCAGTAGGCCCAAATATGTCATGTTTATAAATGGGTCCATAAGTTAGTGTAGAATTTTGTTTATAGGTTATGAAGTTGGATAGCGTTGTTTATGATATATTTTCTATAGGCCGCTGGATCAATTCTCTGGTAGTAGAAATTGATGGTTGCTAAGGGTAACCAAGGTAATATGTTGGTTGCTAAGGGTTACTAAAGTGTTATGGTATGGAAATAGGATCGATGTTTTAACACATGTTGAGTTTGTTTTTCGTGCTATCTGTAAGCTATACCGGTATAGATTGTGTGGCGAGAAATTAGTCACGCAAGTCATCTGTTCTGTTTGCAGTGATATCGCCGAGTATCACAATTGGTATCGCCGTGTACCATAGTGTTGTCGCCGTGCAGCACAGTGTTAGGGCTAGGTGTGAATCTTGTATAGTGAGGGTTTTCTAAGAAATTAGAGCAGCATGAGAATAGGGACAAAGCGCCTTCCATAAAACTCACTGTGATAAGAGTATTAGTTATATCCGAGCTTGAGTGAAGGGCAGAGTAGCGTCGGTGCATGATTATCTATAAACAGGTTAGAGTCCTGTAGGGGTACATGTTTTATATCTATAAACAGGTTAGAGTCCTGTACGGATAACGTCGTTATTTTGCTAACGGTGCATGATTTCTATAAACAGGTGAGAGTCCTGTACGGATTTCATGTGTGTTTGAATTTAGGGAATTTTCCGTGTGAAAGTGCGAGTTTGATTTGTAATTTATGTTCAAGTAGAACTCTTAGAACTGTCACTTCGCGGTGCGTTCAGAGGAAAACAAGTTCATAATTTTACGTGTTAGAAGGGTGGGGTAAGAGTTACTCTACTGACAATTGAAAATTATCCTTAGTGTGAATAGCGCCGACTATTCCGAAGTGTGGATACTTGAATGTATGTAAACTATCCTAAATAGTGAAACAAACAGATGAGTCCTTATTGTCATTGTTTAAGAATTAATTTACACTGAAAAGTGTTCTTAAAATGGCGCTGTGAAAAGATTTTGTGAAGGAGGGGTAAGCGCTAGGAGTGAGAAGCGAGAAACCGCAGCTGCTGTGTACGTCACAGAGCCGCGCTGGGATTGGGTGACCTACGTCACAAGCTATACTCTGATTGGCTCTTGAGTCTCTGACGACCTGTAAGCTGATTGGTCCTACAGAAAAACTCCATTTTCATTGGTTGAGCAGAAAAGTGACGTAGCTCAACTGTCATTGGTTTGTTAGTGTGTTTCGCGCACGGATTGGTTGCTTCGCGGAACATCCCGGAAATATTTTACGAACGATTTTGTAAATTTGATTTAACTCTTAACAATGAGTTATCATTTTAAGCATGTTGAGAAAAAGCCAACATTATTTCAGAAGTTTAAAAATTTATTTTCGCCTGACAAGAAAATCGAAACGCGAGGTGGTAAATTACTTCATAAGTATAAAACGCCTGCAGCGTACATGGAAGGTGAATATGGATATCATACTGTTTTATGGTTTGATAGCTGGAAACGTTATACAAAGAACGACGGTGTTTTAACCTGGCCTGATGATGGTTCATTTAATGTAAAAGTCTTGAGAAATTTACGAGAGAAAATGAATGCCCTTATTCCAAAACCGAGACCAACTCAATTTGAAGCTTTAGTTGAGTGGGAAGATGAGATGTATCAGTTACAAAGAGAAGCTAGTGGAATTAAAAGACCTTCTAAACCTCCAGCTTGGAGAAGAGATACTCATGAAGACAGGTTGAGAATGTGGAGGCAGGGAAACATGAGTGAAGGATTGTATTTAATACAGGACATGGTTATGGGTACTCCTGCTGGGAAATCTATAGAAAGTGAATCTGAAGATGCAGTTATGGAAGAAATATACACTACAGCTAGAAAGAATCAACCTTTGAGACCTCCTAGATCATGGTCTACTCCGGTGGTTTCTACTGAAACTTCACCGAGTGCACCTCCAATTAATGAAACTCCTAAACTTTATCCAAATAATTGTGAAATTATTGAAACTCCTAGAAGACCAGAATTCGATAATGCTCGAAATGAAGGTAGACATTTTGCAATGACTCCAAGAGCAAGGGAAGCTCCAAAAGATTATTCAAGAGAAACAAGAAATATTGAGACAACTGATTCTGCTGAATATTTTAAAAATAAGGAAGAATTAATTAGACGAATGACAAAAAGCATGGAAGCTGTGACAGTTCCAGTAACAATTGGTCCTGTTCAGCCTGTATTTGACCAAAGAGAATCAAACAAGACAGGGTTAACTATTCCTTTAAATGCAGAAATTCAAAAGGTTGCTGAAAAATTTTACTCAGACATATCTGAAATAAACTCTCCGAGATCGAGAATGCCAGATTTAACCTTTAATGAGGATTTATCTCCAAAAACACCAATGGGTGCTATTTCAGATGTAGGGAGTCCTGAAGTTAGGGTGACCACACCGAAACTTGATGTGGCTAAATTGAAAGCAAATATTGAAGAATTAATAATTGGAACAATTGGTCCAGATAGTTTAAATTACTATCGAGATGATGAACTACTGTTCATTTGTAAAAGTATTCAGTGGAAAACAAAGAATAAATATGACCAGTTAGAGGAACTAGCAGCGGAACTTGAAATTGATGTGAGTAAACAAAAGAATTTTGCAAAGCATTACAGACTAGACTTTTCAGAAAGTGATATTGATAGTTTGAACTCAATGGGAAGAATACTACATATAAAAGATTTGATTGTTTACATCAAAAAGCTGGGAGAACTCAATAAGTGGAGAGTGAAATGGACGAAAAAGAAGGAAGATGAAAGATTGGAAAAATTGTCAAAACAATTTCCAATGAGAGAGATTGCAGGTGGAGGATATGTTCATGTCCCTTGGTCGAGACAGGACATACTGTTGTTTACAAATGACTTTCCGAAATTGAGAGAGAAACCAGTAGAGTGGTATAGACAAGTGGACAGGTTTATTAAAGTATCAAAAGTTCTGTGGATTGATTTAGATGGATTTTTCGACATTGTCGTTCCATCAGATCTTTGGACAGAATGTAAAATATCAATAAGTTGGCCAAAAACAGAACCTGAAAGAATCAAAGAAACAGGTGCCCCAAATCCTCTTGTAATGGATTTATACGAAAAAGTGATCGTTTGGATGAAAAACAAAATTCCACCCAAAGAGGTTGATTGGGTTAAAATAGAAAGGACAAATCAGGAAACAAAAGGATCAGTTCATTCTTTTTATGAGAGGTTACTGTTAATTTTTAAACAATACAGTGGCTATGAAAAATTAGATGAAAAGGATATGAGTCATTTTGTCTATAGATTCGTTTATGGACTAAAACCTGAAATTGCAGACATGATCAGGAATAGCATTGTAGGATGGCAATCACTTTCTGTGGATGATATTCTGAGAAAAGCTAAGTATTGTAGTGATGAGTTGGAGGTGAGACAAAAGAAGCTCAAAGAGAAAGCCATGTGGGCTCAGGTAAAAGTGGCTGAGCAACAAATTGCCAGCATGGGTAATAAGAACACAAATTTTGTTCAAACTGGAAACACGAACCAAATACAAGGAAAGCTTAAAGGTAATATTTTTCCGAGAAAATTTAGTCCAAAAATTGAGGAGATGAAACAAAGATTACCTTGTTTTAATTGTGGCGAATTTGGACATTGGAGAGACGAGTGTCCTAAACCTCCTAAAAACTTAAAGAATCCCTTATTAAATCCACAGATGCAGAATGGTGTTGACCTGCAGCAACAGCTACAGATGCAACAGGGGTTAAACGAATTAAACATTCAGCAACAGCAACAGCAACAGGTGAATAACCGTCAGGATCAATTGCCACAACCACCATTTCCGAATTGTGGGGGAGTTCAAAAATATAATTCAAGTGTGGGATTTCAGGGAAATGAACAGGTAATAAAACCGCAAAAACAGCAAAAGCAACAAAGGGTGCAAATGCAAAATGCTTCACAACAATTTTTGTTAACAGAAAGCCAAGACAGTGATTCTGATGATTATTGCTGACGGTGCCAGAGAGAGGAGGAAGAGTGTGTTGTTGGAGCCACTCTTGAGGTTGACCAGTCTGGTCCATTTGTAAACGGGAAAGTTAACGATGTAGACATCACTTTTCTAGTGGACACTGGTGCTACCCGTTCTACTGTTAGATCAGTGGAAATTGAAAACCTACCTCTCTCTGGGGATACCATCCAAGTTGTTGGAGTAAGCAATCAACAAATTAAAACTGATTTAACTGATCCAGTTCCAGTTGAAATTGGAAATTATAGAGACAAACACAGATTTGTGGTTTGTAATAGTAGTCCAGTAAATTTATTAGGCAGAGACATTCTGTGTAAAATGAATTGCAGAATATATTGTTCTCCTGATGGAGTTGAGTTACAAACAATGGAGGAAGATGGTTTGTACAGAATGACAATGATGATGATGGAAGCAGAAGAAACAAAATTGTTTCCTGCATTTGAAAAGAAAGATTTGCCTAAAGAGCTCAAAGAAACAGTGAAATCTGATATATGGGATTTTACTGGGAATGAGATGGGTCTAATGAAAAACGTAGATCCAGTAAAAATTACATTGAAACAGGGAATAGAATTTCCTAACATTCCACAGTATAAAATGAAAGCAGAAACAATTGAAGGCATTATGCCTATAATTGAAAAATTAATCAAACAAGGTGTATTAAAAGAAATGGAGAGTAGTCCTTGTAATTCACCAATTATGGGAGTTAAAAAGTCAAATGGAACATTTAGGATCGTACAAGATTTGAGAAAGGTTAATCAAATCGTTGTTCCATGTTGTCCTGTGGTTCCAAATCCAGCAGTAATTCTGTACCAAATTCCACATGATGCTGAATGGTACACTGTCATTGATCTTTGTAATGCATTCTTTACTGTTCCTTTACATCCAGACAGTTATGAAATCTTTGCTTTCAGATTCCAAGGTAGGACCCTCGGATGGTCTAGAATCCCTCAGGGGTATACAGAGAGTCCTTCAATCTTTAATGAGTTGTTAAAAAGGTCTTTGGAAAACCTGGACTTACCTGGTAGGTCTACGTTGGTGCAGTATATTGACGACTTGTTGATAGCTGCAAAGACAAGAGAAAATTGTGTGACAGACACAATAATACTGTTAAATCGCCTTGCAGAAGAGGGACATAAAGTGTCTCCAGGAAAATTACAGTTTTGCAAGCAAGAAGTAAAATATCTTGGTCACAGAATTGCAAAGGGAAAAAGGCAAGTGACAGTTGAGAGAATTAAAATGATTCAAGCAATGCAACCTCCAAGGACACAAAGGCAAGTCAGAATGTTCTTAGGAATGGTTGGTTACTGTCGACAATGGATAAGTGGATTTTCAGTAATTGCAAAACCACTACAGAGACTGACAAAGTCCGATGTAAAAGATCCGATTATTCTCAATGAAGTTGAGATGGAATCTTTTGAGAACTTGAAAAAGAGCTTATGCCAAGCCCCTGCTTTAGGTATGCCAAATTATGAGAAAGATTTTGAACTGTATTGCAGTGAGAGAGAAGGATGTGCATTGTCTGTGTTGATTCAGAGACATGGGAATTTAAAGAAACCTATTGCATACTTCTCTGCAGTACTTGATCCCATTGCAAAAGCATTACCAGGTTGCTTGAAAGCAGTTGCAGCTACAAGTGTTAGTCTTGAACAGAGTGAAGGAATCATTATGGGATTTCCTGTAAAAGTTTGTGTGCCTCATTCAGTTGAAATATTGCTGACAAGAGGTAAAACTCAGCATTTGACAAGCAGCAGATTAACAAAGTATGAGAAAATCATACTAGGAGCAGATAATGTTTCGATTTCAAGATGTTTAAATCTGAATCCTTCTACATTACTGCCAGATTCTGAAATTGTTGATGACACTGAATTAGAACATGAATGTTTAGATGTTATGGAATTTTGCACGAAGCCAAGACATGACATCAAAGATAGACCTTTATCTGAATCAGATTTTGTCTACTTTGTAGATGGCTCATGTTTGAGATCTGAAGGAGGTGTCTTGAAAGCCTCATATTCAGTCTGTACAGTTGCAGATGTTGAAGAAGCATCATGTCTTGAAGGAGTTCGATCAGCACAAGTGGCTGAATTAATTGCTTTGATTCGTGCTTGTGAAATATCAAAGGATATAAGAGTTACCATCATTACAGATAGTCAATATGGATATGGAGTTGTACATGATTATGGACAACTCTGGTCTCAGAGAGGCTATATGACATCAGCAGGATCTCCGATTAAAAATGCAGTTTTCATAAGGAGATTAATTGAAGCAATACAATTGCCGAAAGAAATCGCAATTGTCAAGTGTGCAGCGCACACTAAAGGAGTTGATTATATCTCAAAAGGCAATGCCTTTGCAGATGAAACGGCAAAATTTTGTGCAAGAAAAGGTTATGCATACAATCGGGAAAGGAGTAAAGAAACTGATTCAAATTCATTAATGCTAACAACAGTTGTAGAAACATGGCATGAGATTAGAGACTTACAAAATGAAGCAGATGATGAGGAAAAAGATCTGTGGTTAAGATCAGATTGTAGACCACGTGATGAAGATGGAGTATGGGTTTATAAAGATGGCAGAGTGGTCTTACCAAATTGCTTGATTGCTGACATGGCCAGATTATATCATGGTCCGGCACATCTTGGAAGAGATTCTATGATCAGACTTTTCCGAGAGACTTGGTTCAATACTAAATTCAGAACAATTGCAGAATCTTTTTGTCAAAGGTGTTTATCATGCCAACAAATGAATCCAAACAGAAAATCAGTGGTGGGAACAGGAATAATTGGTCGAGAGGGTGGTCCTTTTACCAGGTTACAGATGGATTTCATTGAAATGCCCTTACACAATTGCTTAAAATATGTTCTTGTAATTGTTTGTTTATTTTCAAGATGGGTAGAAGCATTTCCTACACGACATTGTGATTCAATTACAGTAGCAAAACTGCTGCTTAGAGAAATTATCCCAAGGTACGGTTTTCCAGTCACTATTGAGAGTGATGGAGGAAGCCATTTTGATAACAAATTGATGAAGTTAATTTGTGAAGCTTTGAGCATTGAGCAGAAAATACACTGTGCATACAGACCAGAGGCATCTGGGGTAGTTGAACAGATTAATGGAACAATTAAAAACAGAATTGGAAAAATGTGTCTTGAAACAGGTGTAAAGTGGACAGATGCTCTTCCACTTGTTTTAATGTCATTAAGAAGTACACCAGATAAAAAGACAGGTTTGAGTCCTCATGAAATTTTAATGGGAAGAGTTATGAGGCAAGCTTTTGTACCTGTAGGTAAACTGTTAAGCATAAATGACAGTGCTATTTTGGATTACTGTAAAAGGTTATCTGATATAGTGACTTCTGTGTCTAATCAGGTGGGAACTGAAGCACAATCAAATGAAAAGGTTTTGACACATGACCTGAGGCCTGGTGATTGGGTCAGAACAAAAGTACATCGAAGAAGAAATTGTCTGGCTCCTAGATGGCAGAAGCCTAGGCAAATAATTTTGATCACTACTAATGCTGTAAAATGCAAAGGATTGAAACGTTGGATTCATCCTAGTCATACTATTCCAGTACCAACTCCTGAGAGTTCTGATGTTGAAAGTGATATTACAGATGATTCTGATTCTGAAGCAGAAGATGAAATAAATCCAGATTCTGAAGATCGACAGGAAGGTCGACATCTGGAACCTGTGCCTGTGAATGGTAATTTAACAAGAAAAGACTTGGAAATTATTGAAATAGATTCTGAAGGTGAAGAGAATCTGTTAAAAGGAAAGATAACTGAGGATTCAGTTATTTCTGTTGAAAACGGAGAAGCTGAACAAAAAGAAGTTTCAGACCAGGAGAGTATCGAAAAGCAGAAAACAAACTCTGAAGTAAGGAACAGAAATCCAAAGTCTGGGAAGTTGGAGGTAATTGAAGAAGAGGAAGAAGACGAATTACCAAGTACCAGTGTTGGAAATCAAAGTGGTGTTTCTGAAGGAGTAAAACTGCCGAATAGAGAAGTTCCTGAGTCAATTGAAATTTCAGACTACGAAACTGAAGAAAGTGACGTGGATGGTGAAAGTGAAAACAGAAAGAAAAGGACTTGGAAGTCAGAATCAAATGCTTCTGAACCAAAGAAGAAATATGTGAGAAAAGCAGACTACTGGCCTGGTGGAAGATTGAGAGTCAGGTTGATCAAGAAACCTAAAGAGCAAGTTGAAGAAATCAGTAGTCAAAAGAGTCCTGGAAAAGAAGTTGGAGTTGGAAGAAAAATTGAAGTGGTGTCGAGAAAAGGAAAAAGAATAGTAAGACCAAACCAGAAATACAAGTCTCCTGAGTGGACTTATTTAGTAATTCCACCTGTTATTGACATTTATGGTAGTAGTGAAGAAGAAAACGAAATAGAGGAAATTAGTGACAATGATTGAAGTACAGAAATTTTAATTTGGCAAAAGGCTGAAGAAATTTTATTAGCTGACATAAGGTCGAAGAAAAACTGTTTAGTTGAAGAAAACTTATGTATGACATAAGGTCGAAGAAATCTTGTTTAGGGTTTTAAAAATAAAATTATTTTAAAAGGGGGGTATAAATAAATTAGAGTTTAATTCTTAGAAATTTTAAAATAAATTTTGTTTTTAATTTTGAGGCAAAACTAACCAAAAATGCCTTATGTTAAGGAGAGCACTTCAAGGTGTTCTGTTTTTAAGAGATGCTGTAAGATGACTCTGGTGTGTCTGCTCATTTTAATTCTGCTCTGGTTAGTTTTAGCTGTGATTATTCCATTAGAGATGAACAGAGAAATACACAAAGTTAACATGACAAGCAAAGCTTTGGTTAGTCAAACTAAACATAGTGCATCTGCAAAAGTTATTGATCATCAACCTAACATTCATCAAGATAAATCTATTAGTGATTTTTCAAGTAATACATTTACAAAGCTTTTGAGTGAATATGTCAAGGTAATGGATGCAAAAGACTGCTATGTCTGCGTCAAGTTACCTGCTTCTGTTTCTGAGGGAGTAACATACAATATGCTTCCTCTTACATATGGTGTAACATGTAGTGTGTTAACTAGCTTATTTTATCAGACTGGACGCTTAGAATATTACTATTCAGATTTTGACGAGATTTTTGCGAATATAAAGATTGAGGGAGCTTTAAATAAGCATAAGAAAGCCAAACAAATGAGAGAATTTTTCCTTGTTACTAATGAATTCACTTATGAGTATGCTTACAAGAATAATCTAACCTGCAAATTGAGTGCTGAGGGAAAGAAATTTTTGAATATGGTTGAGGAGAGGAGAGCAATTTACAAAAGGAATGAATTAGTCAAACAGACTAAGTCAAAATTTTGGCAAAAAGAGGATGAGAAGTTAAATGGCAAAATGCTTGAAAATGTTGCAATTCACATAGACAAACCAGTTAGTGGAAAGCTTTGCATTAGAAGAGATAATACACTTTTTGATAATTACTTTGTAGGTGCAAGTAACTGTGAAGATACTTATCAGATATTGGGAGGTTTGGGATTCAAAGGTGGAAAAGATCCAATCTTCCCTGGGATTTATTTTGTTTGTGGTGACAAAGCCTACTACAACCTTCCAGACCATTGGTATGGAACTTGTTATGTGGGAATTGTTTTTCCTAAAGTGTTTCATGTTGACAGAGATTCAGACGGATTGTTCAAAATTCATAATTATGTAAATAGAGTCAAAAGAGAAACTTTTACAGAAGTTCTGGGAGATATTTTTCAAGCAGTGATACCTTTTGTTGGTATAACCCTAAATGCAGGGAGAATTAGAAAATTGTCCACAATTGTTGACAGATTGTCAACAGACACAGCTGATGGATTCCAATTAGTGAATGTCGAGGTAATTGCAATCAGATCCATGGTGATACAAGATCGCCTTGCTTTAGACATACTCCTAGCAAAAGAGGGAGGAGTCTGTGGCATTTTACATGTACAACATTGTTGCACATATATACCTGATGAAAGTAAGAATATTGAGATGTACATTAAAAACATTACACAAATGCATTCAGAGATAATTCCTTTAGAAGAAGATGATTTTACAGGGAAACTTTCAAAAAGATTCCAAGCAATTAAAAATTGGTTTCATAACATTGGTAGTTCAATTCTTGGCAAGATTTTGGCACCTTTGATTATAATAGTATTCATTTTTATTTTGACAAAAATAGGTTGTTTGTTGCATAAAAGAAAGAAGCAGTTAAAAGAAAAGGATCTATAAACTTAGAAAAGAAGAAGAAAGGGAGATTGAGTTACAGGAGTTACACAGAGAACGTTATGCAAATTCCGAGGATTATGCAGATACAGGTTTTTAGGATTACTGACACAAATGAATTTGAATCATTTTCTCGGAAGTTTAAATTACCAAATTTTGGGTGGTAGTGTGGTGATTTGTTAATCACCAGATGAGGGAGTTGATGGAGTGAGATAGAAAACAGAATTTTGTTTAAACTCGCGAAGTCACATTTCCATAACATGAATAATAAAATTAATGATTTGTAAATTGTTGTGCTAATATAACCTAGATTAAACTTTACACATGGGGGGACTAACATGTGTGCTTATAAACGTGCATAAGTGTTGCATCTTTTTGTTCGTGCAAAATAACAAAATAATTTGTTGTTTTCGTTTTTGTCGTTACTAACTGCAGCAAACCTAAAAGAGGCATGTGCTTATTTTGCTTTTCCTTGTCTATGTGGTGTCAATTCTACTATTCTAGGTGCACATAAGTTTCATGGATTCATGAAGACTGGTAGATATAAACGCTGCTTTATATGTTTGCATTTGCTAGGTAACATTAGACTAATCGGGAGGGTTAATTAATTAGTAAACCTAGGGTGGATACAGAATCAACATTATTTCTTACATTAATACTTTTCTTGTGTTTGTTTATTACTAGAAAGCATAAGTTGCCTGCTTTTGGGCCTAGTTTGCTCGAGTTTGCTAAAACTGAATTTTACTTCTGCAAAAGTCACGAGATGCCCATTCAGAAAAAGTGTTCGTCAAAGCTGCATTCACTAAGCAATTCTGACATGCTGTCATCATTCTGTCGGACGTGGCCAAGGTCGGAAACCGGTGATAAAGGACAATTTTGTCAGCTCTAACTTGGCACATGTGGAAATGAAATGAACACTGCGAGAACATTAATTTACAATTGTTGCAATCCAAGGAAGCTCCAAGTCACGTTTGGAAAAGACAATGGTCTTTAAGAAATGTGACCTAATGGAAGTTTTGAAATGTGGGTGACATGTCACTTGTCACTCTCAACCAATGGGACATCGTGGATTTATGAAAACTTTCCTTCGCTTAGATTAGCTAGCATAGAAAGGTATAAAAAGTCATGCCCTTAGGGATGGGCTGGCTGCTGCTTTCTGACTTTCTGATGAGGGTGAAGTGCTGCTGGACTTTGCGTGGAGCACGTAAGAATCCTCAAAGAACTTTACTTTATTTTCCATTTATTTAGCTTAGCTAGGGACTTAGACTTTAGAAATGCTAAACTATTAAATCTTTACTTAAACTTTGAATTTCTTACTTAAACTGTATTTTTCTCATGAAGCCTTTCAAATATGCTTACTTTAATGCTAATAAAATTACATTTATAAAATTACATTTTGAAATACCATAATTTAGTAAATAAAATTCTTACTTTTGACAAACAAGCTGGTCTTGATTATTCAGAAGTGTAGGTTACTATTAGCTAGATCCCATCGCCAATGGTGGTAGTTTAAATAGTTAGGAATTGTTATAATGACAATATTCCTTCCGCAGATGTATAAAATTGTATATAGTTTGTAAATAAGGTGTATATAGATTTAATCTGACCACCTGATTCAGTAGGCCCAAATATGTCATGTTTATAAATGGGTCCATAAGTTAGTGTAGAATTTTGTTTATAGGTTATGAAGTTGGATAGCGTTGTTTATGATATATTTTCTATAGGCCGCTGGATCAGTAACCGTAATGAATTCCATACTGCCAGCATTGAAGATGCTACCAACGACTCAATTATTTCATTAAATAGAAAAATGTCACCACCACTCTGGAGCATGGTACTCTACTAAAATGTTTTATTTTCCCCAAATAGCAAGGTTTGGTAATATGTGGGTCTTATGCACCCACAGCTTTTTTAGTAGTGACTGAAAAATGTACACGTTATTTTTTGATAATACATTAAAGACTACTTTACCAGCAGTGGTATGAGAACAGCAATGTGGTTGTATGTATGATAAAGAGATTTATATCCTTGCAACTAAATATAACAATATCAGTATACCTGGCCAAAGACTTGACTCCTTATACTGCTGTTTTTATTGACAAAGAGAAGGCTTTTGTTAAACTGAAGCTTCATATGGGCAGTGGTGTAAGTGCTGTACGAGATCCCAAATAAAGCTGCCATATTTAAAAAAGAAACCCCTGACACTGGAATTCTTTATATTGCACAGGCCTGTCCAGGGCTGCCTTCTAAGGCCACCACTATGCATAATTTACATTAAGCCACTTGCAATGAAGACCAGCAATGATCAAAGAAAAAAGGGGTAAATCAAACATTGAGAACCCATTCTCCATTCAGATAACATTTTGGTGTATTTTCAATCCCACAATTCTACCTAAAAATATTTCAATACATTAAGTTCTTTTATCAATACATTTATTTGGCGTAGTGTACCGCAGAGGCATGCAGATTCTCAATTGGCCTGATTTAGAGGTTTGCAGATGGGTACTTTGTGACAAAGGTGACGGATATCCCATCCTCCTTATTACATATAAGATAATGCAGTAATGAGGCAGTTGGGATAGCCATCATGTTTGTGAGGAGTATGCCATCTGCCAAACTCTAAATCAGGCCCTAAATATTGGTGAGGATCTGATTCATCTGACATTGAAATATACTATGTACCACTATAATTACATTAATAGGAATTCATATATTACAGGGAAGATACTTAAAGATGCAAGTAAAGCTGTAACAGAGAACATCTAACCATGTGGCTTACTCATCCTAAATTCCTTAAGAACATCAACTTCAAGCCAATGCTTCAAGCATCAAACGATATGGGTCACAATATATAATTCCACAAATCCAAAGTTGTTACTATCAACCAATCAATCAGTAGGTTTGTAGAGCCCAGCTTGTCACTCAGGGGTCTCCAGGCACTGGGTTTCTGTGAGCATCGGTCAAAGAGCCAATTCTTGAGCTTTTCCTGAAGCCTTCACTTCAGAACTGGTCCAACCGCAGAAAGCGGGTATTTCCTAACTTCACAATCTCTGGCCAAATAATGCATTCTTAACCAAAGAGGAATCTATCAATCTATCGACAAAATGAGCAGATTTGGCAAAGACAGAACCCAGAACATCCCTGATTACTCCTGTTACTTTATCCCCAGGGCTCCTCCTCCCGGTACTCAGCTGATATGGAACCAATGCAACCATGTGCAGAAAACATTCATGAATCCAATTGAAAGAGAGTATACTCCAAAGTTTAATGAGTTGACAGAAATTCAAGTGTCTAAAAAAGTCAGCCTTGATTGATCATCTAATTTTTAAACATACATATTAACAGCCAACGCATTGTGTTTGTTTAAATACTATGGAACGTTTTCAAGGTGAAAATATCAGAGTATGTTTTATGGTAAAGTTTAAAGAGAATCCACAGCAGCCCGTGGTATGGGGAGCACTATACACTCAGTCACTATGACGTGATTGCTATTTTTTGTGATTATCATCCATATATACAATTCAACATTAACATCTTAACTTAAATATCTTTGTGTTATCGACAACTTCACACATGCAAAAATAAATTCACAATTTCTTGATGAGAGTCTAAACCCTTTCAAAGTAAATGCTTATGAAACAGTAATCGTGTTTCTTTTCTTCAAAGATGATTTATTTTCTTCTTCTTCATCAATGAATGCAATAATATTCTTCAAACAATTTTCCAAAAGTCACCAAATAATGACATATCCCAATGCATTTCGGTATGCACCTTCGTCAGGGGAATGCTCTATGAATAACAAAAACATTTTTGCAATAAGTAATCTATTTACATTCATACATGCAATGGTTTCATATTTTTACACTACTATAACCAGAAGATCTCCTCATGTGATGCCAGATATCTGATGTGTATTCCAAGTCATGCTCACAAAAACTCATCAATCAACATCTCCATCAAAAAATATATAGTTAAAAGAACTAAATTCCAAAAACCTACAGTGCAACCCAAAGTACCACCACCTTGTGCTTACTCGTGAACTAGCCAGACTCGCATGCCAAGAGTCACAGGGCATGCCATTATCAAGTATATCGCCTTAGAACTTGAGTTCCTACCTCATGGAGCTTAACAGAAAAAGCGGTTAACCACCATCTGGGTTGATATGAATATTCTGTCAAAGACACATAGAATGTCGCCCTTAGTATTTAGCAAACAATGCTCCCTTCATCGTTATGTACACACTACCCGGTACTCACTTAGTCAAGAAGACCCGTGCTTCAAATCCCTGCACCGTTATTATACCGCTCAAACTTCGTTTCACCCACGTCGATGTAATGATCTGCAACACAGTTAAGGATGTAACTCCTTAATATCTACACAAATTGCGTTGTACTAGGTCCTTAGTTCCCACAAATTACCGTCAGCTTACCTCAATCTCTCTCTGACCGCTTCCGCTCTGTTCTCACTGCGTTGTTCACCTGCCGTTATTCGCTATACCAAACCCTCTCGCCGAAGCACCCTAGTATGGCGTCTGACGTCACCGCTATCGACATAGATAACGGACTCCGATATTTCTGACCTATCCAAAATGGCCCCCATGTCTGTCAACTCATATATAAGACGAGTTCACACTATTCACTACACCCGTAATCTTAAAAAAGAAGAAGAATGTATTCTCATTACCCATTCTTAATTCGCTCAGAATACAAATCATCTCAGACTGGAAGGTTCTAAACCATGAAAATACCAACAAAAAACTAAGCAACTAAAAAAACATGAAATTTTGTGAACGTGAGTATAAATACCACCTGCATCACATTTACAGACTAGCATATTAAATACAGCCACTTGTTACATTATTTACAAAAAACAAATCATTTCAATTTTGTCATTGAGCCCATAGGGCATCAGCGTCCTAAGGGACTTAATCCAATATGTTTCTCTTTGCGCCAACAATCTGTTGACATCAACATGTGGTTGTTCCACCAATCGTTCTAATACAGTAAATTTCAATTGCGGTATTGAATGTCCCTTCTCTTGCCAGTGTGCAGCTAAACATGACTTCATGTTTTTAGTACGTATCATACTTTTATGTTCGGTCATCCGAACCTTCACCTTTCTGCTGGTACGTCCAACGTAGACCAAACCACATGGACATTTGATTGCATATACTAAGACACTCGAGTTACAATCTGACGTGTGCTTCAAGGTGATGTTTTTGCCTGTTTGGGGGTGAGAGAAAGAGTTACCCACCAGTACATTCCCACAATGTCCACAATTTAAACATTTTCTCATGCCTTTCTGTCCTGTGTCTGATATTCCTAGTTTACGATCCTTAAGGTGTTCTTTGATATTCTTTGACCTTGAATGTGCAAAAAGAGGTTTGTCCAAAAATACCTGCTTAAAATCAGGTTCTTGCTCAATTATTTCCCAACGTTTTTTTACACATTTTTTTATGGCCGCTGTGGCTGTGGAAAATTTTAATACATAGACTTCCCTCTTATTTTCACTCCTTTCTCTTTTGTCCAACATCGCAGATCTAGGCATGGTTTTTGCTCTGATTTCAGCTTGTTCAAGGATATTATCTGGATATCCCCTTGTCTGGTACTCTACACGCATTCTGGCGATGGTTTCAAACCCTTGTTGCTCATCTGAGCAAATCCTTCTTGCGCTAATAAATTGTGATAGTGGTAGGTGTCTTTTAAGTGATTCCGGATGGAAACTATCGAAATGCAAGGCATTATTTCTATCTGTTGGTTTCTTAAATACCGTCGTCACTAGTGTATTCCCCTCTCTTTTGACCAAAATGTCTAGATAGCTTATTTGTTCTGAACTGATGGTGTGAGTGAATTTAATAAAAGCATGACAGTTGTTCAATTCATGTAGCTGTTCTCTTAACTTTTCTTCTGGAACCTTCCATACAACAAGTATATCATCGATATACCTTAGGTATAAAGCTAAATGTTGCTGCCAATTTTCATTACGTAATATGTGCTCCTCTTCAAATTTGGACATAAACATATTTGCATATGTCGGTGCCCCGGTAAAACCCATTGAGGTACCCGTCTTTTGTAGAAAGAAAACATCCTGCCACTCAAAGTACCCATGGTATAAACAAAATTGCAGTAGCTCTAACAGAAAGATGTTATGCCCCTCCTCATATTCATGTCTCAGCAGCATCCACTCTGCTGCCTCCAAACCTTCCATATGTGGGATTGAAGTGTACAAGGCTGAAACATCAACCGTGCACAACCACACTTCCTCATCAACTGCAATGGGTACACTTTGTAATTTCCGTAGACAATCTGTTGTATCTTGTACGAATGTCGACCATTGTTGCACCAGAGGTTGCATAAAATGATCTAGATATCTCCCCACTGGTTCATGTAGTGACCCGCATCCCGACACAATGGGTCGAAATGGTGGGTCTACCGGGTCTTTGTGCATCTTGGGCAACATATATATATGCGGCCTTTGCGGGTAGGTGGTAGTCAAATATCTTTTGGTTTGTTCATCAATCCTACCCAATTCACATGCTCTTTTTAGAATTTCTGATAGAATCGCCTGGAACTCTGCTGTGGGATCCATTTCTAACTGTATATAGGTGTTGGTGTCTTTCACATGTTGATCAACTTTCTGGTGATAATAGGCGGTATTAAGCACTACAAGTGCTCCGCCTTTGTCAGCTGATACTATGGTCAATGATTTATTCGAAACCAATTCTTTCAGTGCCACCGTCTCTTGTCTAGTTAAATTTCTTCTAGTTTGCCTGTGGTAATTTAATGTAGCAAGATCTTTCTTTACTAGTGTCTCAAAAAGGTCTAGGGTTTTATGCGTTATGGGTGACATGAATGTACTTTTTGGTTTAAATTTCTTAATTACCGTCGTGTCTGTCATAGGTTCTGGATTCTCTGTGGTAATCTGGTGAAAAAACCATCTCAATCTTAACTTCCTCATAAATTTAAAAAAGGAAACTTCTGTCTCAAGATCATTACTTTGGTAGGTCGGTACAAACGACATGCCTTTGGTTAAGACTGCTATTTGTGTAGGAGTAAGCGACACATCAGAAATATTCATAATTAAGTCCTCTTTGGATTGCGCCTTACTGCGTCTTGTTTTTTTCCCTTGTCCCCTCCTTGTTCGCTTGTGCCACTTTGTGTAGGTTGTGCGTCTGGTGGGTGATTGGAACTGTGGCCCCCCTCTAAAAAAGGCTGCCTACCCTGGTTGCTTGTCCTGCTCTCTGCATGTGCACCTGCTGTTGCTGCTTGTGCTGGCGGGCGAGTTGGTAAAGTGTCCTGTTCTGTGGCTAAACTCTCCTCTGATGTATTCTCTGTTTGCTTTCTAAAAGCCCTCCTTTGCGCATAGTTATCGGCCCAACTATAGACCTCATCCAGCTTATAGTCCAATGTGTCCCGCTTAAATTTCCTCAATTTTCTTTCATGAACTTCCTTTGTGTGTTCATCGAGTTTATCAGTAATGTCTTTTAGTGTTTTATCCATATCCTCAGCCGACATACGTGTAGCCAATTCAATTTTCATGTCATTAATTTCTACCTCTAGCTCCTTCAAAACATTAGATAACTCTTCAACTATAAGGAGTACCAAATCCAATGAACATTTGTTCAGAATCGCAAACCATCTGGCTAAGAATGGTTTGTTAAATTTAAACAACATTGGTCGAAGTGAAATTCGAAGCCCCCTAGGGATGCGTTTAACCCTATGATATTGTATCAAAGTAGTGGCATGAAGCCTTTGATTAATTTCTTTTCGCAAAGTATATTGTAACTGCTTTACCAATTGTGCTGTAGTGCCTGGTTTGGTTTTTAGATCTCTGGTTTCTTTAATGAGGGTGTAAATGCTCTCAGCTTCATCATCTGTATATCCCTTTACATCTGCCTGATTCTTTGTCATCTGTGCTATTTCATCAAAATCCATCTTTTCCGTGGGTGCAAGTCGCAAGAGGAGCTATAATGGTACAATCTAACAACAATACGTAGCGATATGCACTCCTTATTTTATACAATTTACTATTTTGTGCTTTCAACAAATTAAATCTGGTGCTAACCCATACATTGACTAGCTCCTAGTCAAGTTGCTAACAATAAAGAGAATCCACAGCAGCCCGTGGTATGGGGAGCACTATACACTCAGTCACTATGACGTGATTGCTATTTTTTGTGATTATCATCCATATATACAATTCAACATTAACATCTTAACTTAAATATCTTTGTGTTATCGACAACTTCACACATGCAAAAATAAATTCACAATTTCTTGATGAGAGTCTAAACCCTTTCAAAGTAAATGCTTATGAAACAGTAATCGTGTTTCTTTTCTTCAAAGATGATTTATTTTCTTCTTCTTCATCAATGAATGCAATAATATTCTTCAAACAATTTTCCAAAAGTCACCAAATAATGACATATCCCAATGCATTTCGGTATGCACCTTCGTCAGGGGAATGCTCTATGAATAACAAAAACATTTTTGCAATAAGTAATCTATTTACATTCATACATACAATGGTTTCATATTTTTACACTACTATAACCAGAAGATCTCCTCATGTGATGCCAGATATCTGATGTGTATTCCAAGTCATGCTCACAAAAACTCATCAATCAACATCTCCATCAAAAAATATATAGTTAAAAGAACTAAATTCCAAAAACCTACAGTGCAACCCAAAGTACCACCACCTTGTGCTTACTCGTGAACTAGCCAGACTCGCATGCCAAGAGTCACAGGGCATGCCATTATCAAGTATATCGCCTTAGAACTTGAGTTCCTACCTCATGGAGCTTAACAGAAAAAGCGGTTAACCACCATCTGGGTTGATATGAATATTCTGTCAAAGACACATAGAATGTCGCCCTTAGTATTTAGCAAACAATGCTCCCTTCATCGTTATGTACACACTACCCGGTACTCACTTAGTCAAGAAGACCCGTGCTTCAAATCCCTGCACCGTTATTATACCGCTCAAACTTCGTTTCACCCACGTCGATGTAATGATCTGCAACACAGTTAAGGATGTAACTCCTTAATATCCACACAAATTGCGTTGTACTAGGTCCTTAGTTCCCACAAATTACCGTCAGCTTACCTCAATCTCTCTCTGACCGCTTCCGCTCTGTTCTCACTGCGTTGTTCACCTGCCGTTATTCGCTATACCAAACCCTCTCGCCGAAGCACCCTAGTATGGCGTCTGACGTCACCGCTATCGACATAGATAACGGACTCCGATATTTCGAGCATTTACACCCTCATTAAAGAAACCAGAGATCTAAAAACCAAACCAGGCACTACAGCACAATTGGTAAAGCAGTTACAATATACTTTGCGAAAAGAAATTAATCAAAGGCTTCATGCCACTACTTTGATACAATATCATAGGGTTAAACGCATCCCTAGGGGGCTTCGAATTTCACTTCGACCAATGTTGTTTAAATTTAACAAACCATTCTTAGCCAGATGGTTTGCGATTCTGAACAAATGTTCATTGGATTTGGTACTCCTTATAGTTGAAGAGTTATCTAATGTTTTGAAGGAGCTAGAGGTAGAAATTAATGACATGAAAATTGAATTGGCTACACGTATGTCGGCTGAGGATATGGATAAAACACTAAAAGACATTACTGATAAACTCGATGAACACACAAAGGAAGTTCATGAAAGAAAATTGAGGAAATTTAAGCGGGACACATTGGACTATAAGCTGGATGAGGTCTATAGTTGGGCCGATAACTATGCGCAAAGGAGGGCTTTTAGAAAGCAAACAGAGAATACATCAGAGGAGAGTTTAGCCACAGAACAGGACACTTTACCAACTCGCCCGCCAGCACAAGCAGCAACAGCAGGTGCACATGCAGAGAGCAGGACAAGCAACCAGGGTAGGCAGCCTTTTTTAGAGGGGGGCCACAGTTCCAATCACCCACCAGACGCACAACCTACACAAAGTGGCACAAGCGAACAAGGAGGGGACAAGGGAAAAAAACAAGACGCAGTAAGGCGCAATCCAAAGAGGACTTAATTATGAATATTTCTGATGTGTCGCTTACTCCTACACAAATAGCAGTCTTAACCAAAGGCATGTCGTTTGTACCGACCTACCAAAGTAATGATCTTGAGACAGAAGTTTCCTTTTTTAAATTTATGAGGAAGTTAAGATTGAGATGGTTTTTTCACCAGATTACCACAGAGAATCCAGAACCTATGACAGACACGACGGTAATTAAGAAATTTAAACCAAAAAGTACATTCATGTCACCCATAACGCATAAAACCCTAGACCTTTTTGAGACACTAGTAAAGAAAGATCTTACTACATTAAATTACCACAGGCAAACTAGAAGAAATTTAACTAGACAAGAGACGGTGGCACTGAAAGAATTGGTTTCGAATAAATCATTGACCATAGTATCAGCTGACAAAGGCGGAGCACTTGTAGTGCTTAATACCGCCTATTATCACCAGAAAGTTGATCAACATGTGAAAGACACCAACACCTATATACAGTTAGAAATGGATCCCACAGCAGAGTTCCAGGCGATTCTATCAGAAATTCTAAAAAGAGCATGTGAATTGGGTAGGATTGATGAACAAACCAAAAGATATTTGACTACCACCTACCCGCAAAGGCCGCATATATATATGTTGCCCAAGATGCACAAAGACCCGGTAGACCCACCATTTCGACCCATTGTGTCGGGATGCGGGTCACTACATGAACCAGTGGGGAGATATCTAGATCATTTTATGCAACCTCTGGTGCAACAATGGTCGACATTCGTACAAGATACAACAGATTGTCTACGGAAATTACAAAGTGTACCCATTGCAGTTGATGAGGAAGTGTGGTTGTGCACGGTTGATGTTTCAGCCTTGTACACTTCAATCCCACATATGGAAGGTTTGGAGGCAGCAGAGTGGATGCTGCTGAGACATGAATATGAGGAGGGGCATAACATCTTTCTGTTAGAGCTACTGCAATTTTGTTTATACCATGGGTACTTTGAGTGGCAGGATGTTTTCTTTCTACAAAAGACGGGTACCTCAATGGGTTTTACCGGGGCACCGACATATGCAAATATGTTTATGTCCAAATTTGAAGAGGAGCACATATTACGTAATGAAAATTGGCAGCAACATTTAGCTTTATACCTAAGGTATATCGATGATATACTTGTTGTATGGAAGGGTCCAGAAGAAAAGTTAAGAGAACAGCTACATGAATTGAACAACTGTCATGCTTTTATTAAATTCACTCACACCATCAGTTCAGAACAAATAAGCTATCTAGACATTTCGGTCAAAAGAGAGGGGAATACACTAGTGACGACGGTATTTAAGAAACCAACAGATAGAAATAATGCCTTGCATTTCGATAGTTTCCATCCGGAATCACTTAAAAGACACCTACCACTATCACAATTTATTAGAGCAAGAAGGATTTGCTCAGATGAGCAACAAGGGTTTGAAACCATCGCCAGAATGCGTGTAGAGTACCAGACAAGGGGATATCCAGATAATATCCTTGAACAAGCTGAAATCAGAGCAAAAACCATGCCTAGATCTGCGATGTTGGACAAAAGAGAAAGGAGTGAAAATAAGAGGGAAGTCTATGTATTAAAATTTTCCACAGCCACAGCGGCCATAAAAAAATGTGTAAAAAAACGTTGGGAAATAATTGAGCAAGAACCTGATTTTAAGCAGGTATTTTTGGACAAACCTCTTTTTGCACATTCAAGGTCAAAGAATATCAAAGAACACCTTAAGGATCGTAAACTAGGAATATCAGACACAGGACAGAAAGGCATGAGAAAATGTTTAAATTGTGGACATTGTGGGAATGTACTGGTGGGTAACTCTTTCTCTCACCCCCAAACAGGCAAAAACATCACCTTGAAGCACACGTCAGATTGTAACTCGAGTGTCTTAGTATATGCAATCAAATGTCCATGTGGTTTGGTCTACGTTGGACGTACCAGCAGAAAGGTGAAGGTTCGGATGACCGAACATAAAAGTATGATACGTACTAAAAACATGAAGTCATGTTTAGCTGCACACTGGCAAGAGAAGGGACATTCAATACCGCAATTGAAATTTACTGTATTAGAACGATTGGTGGAACAACCACATGTTGATGTCAACAGATTGTTGGCGCAAAGAGAAACATATTGGATTAAGTCCCTTAGGACGCTGATGCCCTATGGGCTCAATGACAAAATTGAAATGATTTGTTTTTTGTAAATAATGTAACAAGTGGCTGTATTTAATATGCTAGTCTGTAAATGTGATGCAGGTGGTATTTATACTCACGTTCACAAAATTTCATGTTTTTTTAGTTGCTTAGTTTTTTGTTGGTATTTTCATGGTTTAGAACCTTCCAGTCTGAGATGATTTGTATTCTGAGCGAATTAAGAATGGGTAATGAGAATACATTCTTCTTCTTTTTTAAGATTACGGGTGTAGTGAATAGTGTGAACTCGTCTTATATATGAGTTGACAGACATGGGGGCCATTTTGGATAGGTCAGAAATATCGGAGTCCGTTATCTATGTCGATAGCGGTGACGTCAGACGCCATACTAGGGTGCTTCGGCGAGAGGGTTTGGTATAGCGAATAACGGCAGGTGAACAACGCAGTGAGAACAGAGCGGAAGCGGTCAGAGAGAGATTGAGGTAAGCTGACGGTAATTTGTGGGAACTAAGGACCTAGTACAACGCAATTTGTGTAGATATTAAGGAGTTACATCCTTAACTGTGTTGCAGATCATTACATCGACGTGGGTGAAACGAAGTTTGAGCGGTATAATAACGGTGCAGGGATTTGAAGCACGGGTCTTCTTGACTAAGTGAGTACCGGGTAGTGTGTACATAACGATGAAGGGAGCATTGTTTGCTAAATACTAAGGGCGACATTCTATGTGTCTTTGACAGAATATTCATATCAACCCAGATGGTGGTTAACCGCTTTTTCTGTTAAGCTCCATGAGGTAGGAACTCAAGTTCTAAGGCGATATACTTGATAATGGCATGCCCTGTGACTCTTGGCATGCGAGTCTGGCTAGTTCACGAGTAAGCACAAGGTGGTGGTACTTTGGGTTGCACTGTAGGTTTTTGGAATTTAGTTCTTTTAACTATATATTTTTTGATGGAGATGTTGATTGATGAGTTTTTGTGAGCATGACTTGGAATACACATCAGATATCTGGCATCACATGAGGAGATCTTCTGGTTATAGTAGTGTAAAAATATGAAACCATTGTATGTATGAATGTAAATAGATTACTTATTGCAAAAATGTTTTTGTTATTCATAGAGCATTCCCCTGACGAAGGTGCATACCGAAATGCATTGGGATATGTCATTATTTGGTGACTTTTGGAAAATTGTTTGAAGAATATTATTGCATTCATTGATGAAGAAGAAGAAAATAAATCATCTTTGAAGAAAAGAAACACGATTACTGTTTCATAAGCATTTACTTTGAAAGGGTTTAGACTCTCATCAAGAAATTGTGAATTTATTTTTGCATGTGTGAAGTTGTCGATAACACAAAGATATTTAAGTTAAGATGTTAATGTTGAATTGTATATATGGATGATAATCACAAAAAATAGCAATCACGTCATAGTGACTGAGTGTATAGTGCTCCCCATACCACGGGCTGCTGTGGATTCTCTTTATTGTTAGCAACTTGACTAGGAGCTAGTCAATGTATGGGTTAGCACCAGATTTAATTTGTTGAAAGCACAAAATAGTAAATTGTATAAAATAAGGAGTGCATATCGCTACGTATTGTTGTTTATGGTAAAGTTTGCCATAATGAACCGTGTGTCTGGTGTGACACTGATCAAGAGTTTTGACTCTTGATTTACATCACGCTGGACACAGAGTGTCATTATCATGTGACAGATCACCAAAATGATGGTGACAATTGAAACGCACAATGCATAAAAGATACTCTGATGTTCTCACCCTGAAACAAACCGTGGTACTTAAAGGAGTGAAACACGTTGGCGTTAGATGTTAGTGTGTATAACAACTTGATGATCAAAAAGAAGAACATTTTGGACTCTTGAATCTCTGTTACTTCATTTCACTTTGGAGTGTGCTCTCTTCCAGTTCTATTAATAAGCTATGTATAAGAAGATTAAAAATATTATTTTACCTCATTGATATTCATATTTAGAGCCCCAAAAATAAACTATATTGACTGAGCCAAATCTAATAGAGAAGTCACTACAAAACTAACTACCTCTAGATATGTTTCTGCTTATTACTTGAGCTTGACTAGTGATGAGACCTTTGAAATCACTCAGCTGTCTCAATCGGCTAATGTGATTGCGGACCACATTGAATGCTAAAAGGGTGTTGAAATCTTGAAAATGTTACACAAGTAAGCTAATAATTGCTGCATATAGCATAATCAGTGCTATGGCATGTATCGATTACATTTTGATTTTTATAAACTAATTTGTATGACGATTTCTGTCGAAGATGTAAGGTATTCAACAGAACCATAGCAGGATACATTAGGAGCTTGTACTCATTTGAACACTTATCAGTCTAAAGCGAATTGTACGCTAAATATCCTGTCCTAGCCCAAACAGGCTATCTTGATGGCTAGCTGCACAGCTATGTCATATAGAGAGGCAAAATACCATCCGGGCCAGCTTGAAGTGAAACTTAGCTTCTCTATTTGGTACTGGCAAGGGAAGTGATTATGCAATATTGTATCGGTACCCATGACATGTCTGCAAGTGGAACTTTATAGTGACAGAGAAACAGAACTTCTAGAGACTGGGAAAGAGTGTGACAAAATTAAGCTCTGGGCGGAAAAAACAACCCGTTCACAGATAACAAAACGTTACCCGTGTAAAATCTGGGGGCTCATTTTTGAAGAAACTTATTAGATTAAGATTAAATGTTTTCAATACTTGTATGGCCCATTATTTCTACACAATGCTCTCCCGGAAAATAACGGGAATAAGAAGCAAGCAAGCACAGAGGATTTAATATTATACACACAGAGAAAGGACTCTGAGAAGCACTGAACTAGGCTGCTACTGGATGAGAGACCAAGGCTATAAGTCAAACAGAAAACTAAGGGCTCCATGTCTCCCAGAGGCTGGATGAATCTTGACAAAATCAACAAAATGAGCTAGCTGGACATGTGGCTGAAGGATCAAAGGGCCAGAGACACTTTAATGCACTGGCAAAGTGGGCAATTTCTTAAACCCATCACCTCTCAAGAGCCCCATTAAAAATGATCTTTTCTCTCTCTCTCTGATACCTCTATCTACTTCTCTCTCTACCAAACGTTCTCCAACTATTTATCTTCTACTAACTCTGACTCTCTTTACCTATTCCTACGTTGATACTCTGTCTTCCTATTTACCTCTTTCTTCATTTCCTCATCTGTTTCTTGCTCTGACATCTCCGTTTAAACACCTGACCTCACCCCTCCTTAACTTTCTCTCTACTTCTGTCTTGTTCCCTCTTACTTTTCCCCTCACCTCCCTCTGGCTACCTTGCGTCTCCCACTCCCTGTTCTACCTCCCCATTGCCAACTACACCTCATGCTACTTCTCACTTGCGTTCTACTTCATCTCTCTCTAACTCACTTATAAATAAATTCCTACCCTTCTCTTCACCCTTTTCTTGATCTATTCCTCTCTCAGACTGTACCTATCTCTGTATCGTTACTCCCCCGCTCAGTGCTTATTCTTTGTGTTGTGGCAAGAATGAAGTTGCAAAGGGAGTGATTTTTGTGAGTACAGATATCTGCTTTTCCTTCTATCCCTATCTTTTGGTCATACACTTAAAGCAGGTCACCCATAAAGCACTACTACTTCTATCATGGGGAAGACCACTCTATTTTCTGGGCACATTCCTCATTCCCGGCGTTGTCAATTCCTTTCCTCTCCTGATCTCTCTTATCAGTTTCTCCTGCCCATTTTATCTGATTTCACAGATTAAAAGTGATATTAAGACCCACAACCCATACAGTTACAATCTGGCACTCTACCACTAAATCACTTGGCTGGCAAAACAAATTGACGATGGCCACACCTTTGTGGGACTCACAAAAACTAGGATATATGGGGAATACAAGGGGATTTGACAAATGGGACCTAATAGAGATTTCCCATATCAAAGACCTTTGGTGCGCGGGGGGAGGGGGGGTGAAGCCCTTTGGCGCTCTGCAATCTCTATATGCCCTGGCAGATTCCGAATACTAACGTTACTTACAAATCAAACACTCGCTGCAAGCAGCTATTCCAGAGGACTCTACTATACCGGATATTTCCCCACTGGAGGACAGAATACTGGATGGCTTTCTACCTGATAAGGCCATCTCCCTAACATATCAAAAGCTCATCAATAACATTGACAACCCTCTCCTCCAATTGCGAGACAAATGGACGGAGGACAGAATCGAATTAGACGATGAAACCTGGCGGGAAGCGGTCTCCTCCCCAAAAACGGTTGCTATCCCAGCGAGACTTCGACTGGTGCAATTAAAGATCCTCCATAGAATTTATATAACTGGTCCCCAACTGATACACATGGGTGGGCTTACAGAAGGCTCTTGTAGGAGAGGATGCACTCAACTGGGCACGTTCATACACATATTATGGCACTGTGAGCAAATCCAAGAATATTGTCGCAAAATCCACACGACCGTGAGTGAAGTGTTGGGGATAGACCTTAGACCAGAAGCATCTAGGTGCCTCCTAAATATCTGGGAACCCACCGACCTCAATGCCTACACAACGAAATGGGTCATACTTGGATGTATGATAGCCAAGAGAAACATCGCACAGCTCTGGGGAGCCTCGCATCCGCCCACAGTCGTAGCTTGGGAACAAGATCTAGACTGGTGTATGTTGAGAGAGAAGACAGTCTATGTAGCTCGGGGCTGTCCCCGCAAATGGTCTGAAATTTGGGCCCCCTGGAATGCCTATCGGGGAGATATATATACAGCCCCCCCCGTGATGCTGCTACAGATGAACCCCAAGCCCCGTGAATTTCAATGAACTGTGTTGCTATATTGTGTATTACCTGATTCTACTGTAAACCAAAATGATTCTGTGATTTGTATCTCTGTGTCGAGACTGTTTAATAAAAAGATTTATTAAAAAAAGAAAAGTGATATTAGGTTTCTTAAGGAGCTAAGCAAAAAAGCAACGTATATATCTTAACATAGCCAACAACCAAAGCACCTTGAACTGAAATTCTAGGATATTTTCCCTACTTTAAATATACTGTTTTCTTGTACTGATTCTCTTTCTTTACCTCCTACTCTTGGTCTTACAATGTCTCCCTGGGTCTCTTGATTACTCTCTCTGTCATTCTCTTCTTTCTCTCTTTTTCCATGCCTCACAATCTCCAAATCTCTGACTTGGACTCTCGTTCATCCCATGGAGGACCATCTCCAGCAGCAAGATGGATAATAATGGCAGCGGATATGTCCAAAAAAAAAGAAAAACGTAAAGGAAAAAAGGGAAACCTATAAAACATGAAAATACAGAACTAAAGCAACTGGCGCATAGGGCCTGGCACTGAAGATCACTCAATTTTAGGCAGATGTGTACATAATCAGACAAATGTGGTCACTTTGACAGCAATGTAGCCAGTCATAGTGGGCTGTTTCACTGCCTCATGCTATATGCTGTCATATGCAGAAACAAAACGGAAAAGAATCTAAAAGGAATATTGGCTGAAGAGGGATGACCCAAAGCATCTCCCTATCTTCACTTTCCCATTGTTTCATGTTGGGGCATCTGAATGTACGTGAGAGTCTCTATTTTCATAGATCTGAGGACAGAGCAGAAATTAAGTCATGGGGTCTAGTTTGTGTGGGAAGGATAACTTGACACTCGCATGTATACCTTCTGTTTCCAAGTGTTCAAAAGGAGGATTACACTTTAGCCTGAAAAGTGGGGCTGTTGATTTGTTTATAATGTGGGTTATGTTGTAACACATTGAGCTGTGTGGTATGTTTCTATGTGCAGGAGTCTAAGAACTCCCAATGCTGTATTCACGTGTGCGCATAAAGATTTGAAGGTATCACAAGTGGTCTCTCACCATTACATAGGAAGAGTGTGTCAAAGTAAATTTGGTATAGCGATCAAATGGGACCCAAGAAGGGAAGCATGCTTAACATGTAGTTAAACCTGGGGTTATCATCATTTTCATCACTTGAAGTCTACCAATGATCCGTTCAATGCAATCCATCTGTGAAAGCAAGTGTTAATTTGCCAAGTTAGAGTTCTTAGATTGGTGGGGATCATGTCAACTAGCCCAGAATTCAACAGTATCTCTAGGCATTTTTATTCTTATTTGCCTTTTCACAACAAGCACAAATACATCAACATTGATCTCAACAGTGCCACATCCCACACACGCTTGAATGGATCAGATCAACTACAAGTGCAGCCATCAATACCACACAGCCAGGTAATCTCTTTGCCCATGAGACACTGCCCTATATGACTCCTACGGGACTGACAATTTATAAGTAGTGAGGGAACCCCAACAATCATTTGACCTCAAGGGCACCTGTAGCTCTTTGCTCATATAGTTCCAGTCGGTCCCTGCAGTAGGCCAGATCCGAGAGCCACTGCAGTTTGGTGTGTTCTGCTTGTTTACCCCAGTGCAGAGCAACTCTCCACTTTGCCAACAACAGAACCACTGCCACAAACGTACACTTGGCCGGTTGCAAGTCTTTGGCCAGTCCTGGCAAGCACATTCCAAGGAAACATTCCACTGGCTCCAACACCATAGCTGTCACAGCCTCTGTAATTTGAGTCCCGAAACTCTTGACAGAAGCACACAACCAGGCCAGATGCAGAAAGTATGCATACTGTATTCCACATCCCATTGTGTGACCGATATGGTGGAGTGACCATATGCACTGCATTCCCACTGCACTGGGAGCACCAGCATAAAAAGAGGTCTTGCCTGCCCACGTTCCAAGCATCCACCAAGCTTTCATTGTGGAGTAGACTGTGTTGATTTCCGTTCATCACCCCCTCTTTTTTATACAGCAGTATAGCCTGGAGTGGAATTGAATGAGCGTCATCATGCTCCACTGCAAGGTGAGGCACATAATCATGTGTGTGAAATGGGCCTGAGCAGATAAATAGTATAATTGTAAGTCAGATGCATTGAAGCCCCTGTGGGTGTACGGAAGTGTGAGTATATCCTAGGCTGTTTCTCATCCCATGCCAGTGTAATTATGTGTGTCCTAAATGTTTTTAAAAAGTGTTGCAGTAGTACAATGGGTATGTTGATAAAAAGATAGAGAAGCTTGGGCGGCACCACCGTTTTCTTGGTGACTATCCTATCTGCTAAATACAGCGACGTCTGGACCACCTGGAGACCTGATCGTCTAATTTAAAAATGGCCCTACCATAATTGTATCATAACACCAGTTCCAGGTCACCATAAATACATACCCCCAGATTTTTAACAGGTCTATTCTCCACACTAAGGGAAGTCGAGTAGGCACACTGGAGTACTGGACGTTAAGGGGAATATTACTGACTTTGACCGGTTGATGCTCAGGCCCGAGTACTGTTCAAATCTGATATTCTCCCAAATTACAGCTTCCAAATGCATAGGAGTGTCCCTGACATACAACACCATATCATCCGCATACAGGGAAATACTATGGGGACGCAGCTGAAATTGTAGGGCAGAAGCTGGATGCCGTTGCCGGATCATGCATGCCAGTGACTCCAGTGTTTATAGCAAATAATAATGGCAACAGAGGGCATTCCTGTCTCGTGTTCCTACGGATAGAGAACCGCTCAGATGTGCTACCATTAATGCACCCCGGCTGCCGGGTTAGTGTAAAATAGCTGAATACAGCACAGTAATGCCACCAGAACCCCCATATTGGCCATTATCGTAAAATATATAGCTATTCAATGGAATCAAACTCTTTGGTGGTGACCAGTAGAACTGCTGCCGCCTGCAGTGTGGGATTCAACTGGTGTAATAATGCAAAGAGGGTACACAGATTGTGTGTGGTGGAACAGGGCGATATGAAACCGGGCGGGTCTGGCAACACCAGATTGGGGAGTAATGGCTGGAGCCAGGTTGCAAGTAACTTAGTGAGGATCTTTGCATCAATATTAACAGTGGTCTGTACGACTCACAGTGCTCTGGTGCCTTGTCAGGCTTCAGCAGTGCAACAATGAGCATCTGTCCCAGTGAAGGGTGTAATGTCTGCTTATTGTATACTTCATCATACTGGATGTCTAAGTGTGGTGCCAGATGGTCCACAAATTTTAATAGAACTCACGTGTTAGACCATCCAGGCCTGGAGCTTTACCATTGGGGAGCAAGCGTATGGCATCCTTAAGCTCCTGGAGTGTAAAAAGTTGTATCAAATATTTGTGCAGTTTTAGGCACAGCCATGCCGCATTCTCCAAGTAATCTCCTATCTCAGCCATCATAGCAGAATGACTGGTACTGTAGAGATGGGTAAAGAAGTATATGAAATCAGTTAGTATAGAGGGCAAATTGCAACGATCAATACCCTCCGTGGTAGTACTCTTCACAATGTGTGCTTGTCCCCACAGTGATCACAGTTTTGCAGCCAAGCTATATCCCAGTCATCCACCCTCCACATATGTCCAAGCTGTATGTCGCTTGGATAAAAAGTATAGTTCTTGTGCAGTAAACTCAATAATAGTGGTGATGTGCTCCTGAATGGCAGCAAGGGTGGAAGGGTGAGTGCTAACTTCATAGTCACATTCAAGGGTCCTCAATATGTCCTCAGTATTTTGAAATTGTGTGTGTATTGCCCTCAACACTCCTGCCTGTGTGCTAATGCACCCACCCCTGATTGTGATCTTGAAGGCTTCCCATAGCATTTCCATCCAATTCACAGAGCCAATATTCTTGCCAAAACATTCAACAATAACTAAGCTGAGCCATTCCCAGAAGACAGGATCCAGCAGAAGTGCTGTTGCCTGGAATCAGTATGTGAATTGGGTGGGAGTGTGGCTGGGGATTGAGATCACTAATCCCACTGAAGCATGGTTGGACAGAGTCTTGGGCAGGTATGCAACCTTTGTCATCCAGGCACAGATCTATTAGGATACTAACCAGTAGTCTAGCCGCAACCATGATCCATGTACAGAGGAGCAGAATGTACCTTCCTGCTGCGATGGGTGTCAGAGCCTTCATGTGGCCCCAATACCATAGAGGTACATTCCATCCCATATAACAATGGTGGAGTGCTTACCATACCAGTCCGTCATGGTCGACCTGTCCAGCGTGAGGTCTCAGTATTTGTTCAAATCTCATCCTCCATATAATAACCGTTGGTGGGAAGGTGTGGATGTGGCACCAAAGTGTGATATAAAAACTCAGATCATCCACATTGGAGCCATACGTATTGACCAGTTATAGGAGTATCGCAGAGACTCCCCAGCGCTATCGCAAAGAGTCCCTGCTCATCTATCACAGAGGTGATAACAGTGAATGGCTCCCCTCGTTTCACCAGAATCGTGATGCTTCTAGAGTATGAGGAGTAGGAAGAGGCCAATCTATACACTTCCCAGTGTGCACCAATGGCTAGCTCTGTATGGTGTGTTAAGTGCATCTCTTACAAGAATGCAATATGGATATGATGCCTGTCGAGATAGGAGAGTACCAGTAAAGTTTTGTGTGGGTTATTAAGTCCCTGTATATTCCAAGTCACTAGGGGTGTGTGTCCCTGGCGCTAGGCCATGATAATCGCATAATGTTGATCTCATCACTACGGATCTGGATGGTTAGTGTGTGGTGCACAAGAATAGCATAGTTTTTTTTTTTTTGTTTTTTTTTTGGTAAACCTTTATTGTACGTAAAGCTGTTACAATCACGGGCAAGCAAATCAATAAAGCCATAAGCATGCAACATTCCGTCTTCCAATTGCCCTATTGTAGCTCAAGATAGTGATCGTACCATAACAATACCAGGATGAAAGAGGTTTCTTTTTAAAAGTTTCTAGAGATTACAGGATCAATGCCAAGCGATCGTTTCAGGACCTACAGCTGGCCATCAGAATGTGTAACGGCAACCAGCATAACAATTAAAGTGGGAGTGAGGGGTGAAGTAAACAATACAAAGTAGCCATCATTACAATCACTATACGTGATAAACCAATGCCCCACCCCACAAAAACTGAGTACACTACAGGAACCCTGTGAAACGATAACGCAGAAAAGAATAAAGAAAAAGGGCCATAGAACCAAGGAGGAAACAAGAAAATAGAAGGACCCCCTCCCCAACCCCCCACCCCGCACCCCTGCAGAAGGCCATGGCCTACCCCCCCAGCAGTGTGCCCGTCGCCCTAAATGGAAACCCGAAATTTAGTAAGACAAAAGAGAAAGAAAGTGGAGGAGGAGAGAGAATTATTATACTGGCCCCCAGCCACCCACCCATCCGATCCCCAGCCCTTCAAATCGGCACCCGGGCGACCATCATTTCAATCAACAGAAGGCATGTCCCACATAGTCACCAGGAAATCAAACTCCAGCAATCCAGGACACGACCTCAACCCTGTCCCGTGCGATCTAATGCACCAACGGAGTCCAACCGCAGTCGACCCATTCCCATAACGAATATTGCGAGGGAACGGAGCCTCAAATCTAGCTCAGACTGCAGTCCACACACAATGAGGCGACATATCTGAACACAAACACAGTCATCAGCATGGCAGTCCAACAATCCCAATACCGCTCCGAAGCGTATCTTCCAGATCACATGCACAATATACGGAAGGGAGAGGAGAAACAAAATGTCCAACAGTATCTGAGGCAGCACTAGGGTCTTCGGGAGCATAACGTAGAATGATACTGCCACCTCTGGATCCAGTGTTAGTCCTACCGAGCAGTCCGAACATCCGGAAGCCTGCGCACCAGTTACCACACGAACCGGGACCTCCGGTGTTGCAATGTTCACAGGGGCAACCATCGCGCTCCTCCCGGGTACAGAACCAGGCAGGTCATCGTGAGCCTGAAGACTGTCTGGAATCGAAAGTCTCAAGGTAGACACCATGGCATCCAATTTATTCCCTAATGCTTGGGCGCCACGTTCCAGGGTGGAGTGTAGGGCACTAAGAGCCGCTAGAAGGTCACGACACGTTAATCCAACTCCATGTGCCAACACTTCCATGCTCCACATTTCCATGCACTCCCCTCCTTGCTGCAAGCCAGCACTTCGGGTGTTACACTCCACATTATCGGTTTGGTCAGCAAGCCGCTCCACTAACGTGTGGGACCGAGCCTCAAACAAAGGCATATCAGGCTCCATGGTACTGCAGCAATTCTGTAAGGGCAGTATCAATAAATGCCCAATTGGCAGCACCCGATGCGAGCCATCCGTGAAAGGGAGCAGTTCATGTGAAAATTCGGGAGCAGCCCGCCAAAAGCGGGCCGGGCGGCCAACAGCGTCCGATCGGCTCACTTGCAATTAGGCACATAATTACACAATCCTTCGAAATTACTACGCCAGGCATACTCTGATCCGCACCGCTAGTTGTTCTAGCTGTCCTCGGCAAGAAGCAAGCCGATCATCTCATTGCTCCAGCTGACCGACTCCTCCCCCGCACGGGTGACCGCTGTCGTTCACTCAGTTCCCGGCCCTGTCTATAACGCACAGTCCCGGTTCCAACGCCATTGCAGGCCGCAAGATGCGAATGGATGTTTCTCCGGGTGTATGGCTGGGAGAGACCTCGGGATCACGCGACCTGTGACCGGGCGTCCTCACCGACGCTGGAGTGTGAAATAGGTCCAGGATCAATTACAGGATATCCACACGTGAGGAGAAGGGCCACGGAGCCGAGGTCTTAGGCGGCCATCACAGTCGCTGTCTTGGCTCCTCCCCAAGAATAGCATAGTTACAAGTGGCACTGTGGTGACATCTGAAACAAGCTAACAAACGCCACTCCACCCACTTCAGCATCTCAACCATGGTAAAGTTATCCCCAGAACCTAAAAACAAAAAAGTCATTAGCAAAATAATAAGGTCATACATCATGCCATATATCATTTTACCACCCGTAAAGACCATATGGGGTGCACCTTCAGGGGGCTTAACATTCAGGCACATTTGGCTTCAATCCATTTTTCCCATGGTCACAAGCAGGTCCGTCCCAGCACAATCTGTGGGCACCACCACCAATCACTGTCCGTGGGCTAGGATATGCTGTGCACAGTAGGCCGCCCCCAAGCAGTGCAGTAGCGCAATAAGGAGAGATGGGCTGCAGGCTCCCACCAGAGCCCTCATTACGTCTAGGGCATGGGGCTCCCCACAGTCAGTTCTCAAGATGGAGTTTCTTTAAGAGCTCAGTGTGCATACAATTCTTAACTCGGGGGGTCTCCAGAATCCAGAAATGAAAAGTGGACCAAGTGTCCAGCCTATTCCAGCAAGCCTGGTCTCCTACAAAACTGTACAGCCCCCAAGCAAGACCAAGGAATCGACACATATGCTCCTGTACAGATGGAGACTTATGCATGTGGTGCAAGTATGGTTCCTATATCACCAGATTACGACATTCAGATTGCAAGCCCAGCCCACGGCATCGCAGGTGTCCAGTATCAGGGAGAAGAACGGAGAGGAGTCTGAATGTTCTAACAGCTCGTACCTTCAGTTAATGGACAGAGGCAGTGCAGCTGGCAAGTGCAGGCCCAGGCGCAGGACATCCCTGCAATGTTTGTTTCATGAATGATGTCGGATGAAGTGAGGTTCCAATAAAAGACCGCAAAGGCTCGGGCCCCAAGGCATAACACCAATATTGAGGAGCACCATACAGGGGGGCTATCCGGGCCCACAAGGCATGTTGTAGTGAACACCACCCGTATTTGGTAGGTGGTGAAGCCCATGAAGCTCCACCACTCAGTGAGTCCTCCTTGACAGTAGCAGACAGGGCTGCACCCCCACTAGTTCAACCGCCTCCTCCCAGGTAGTTAGCCAACACACATCAGTTAGCTCTCTGCAGGTTTATTTATTTATTTATTTATTTTATTTACTGAAGTTTTGTATAGCGCCAGCCGGACCCGAAGGTATCAGAGCGCTTCACAGCTTGTACAAATTGTGAGCAAACAAGTTCTGAATGGAAGAGGAGAGCAGAGAAGAAAATAAAAACAGAAACATCTTTAGTATACCAACTCTGCGGCGGAATGACAACAGTTGCGGACCATGACTCCCGGTGGTGGGATTTCGATAGAAACCTTCTTCAGTCCTTTCTGGGTTCCCCTTTACAGTCGAGAGAGCTCTAGGAAGAGGGTTTTGAGAAGTATCTTGAATTTCGGGAAGGAGGTGGTCAGTCTGATGTGGGGTGGGATGGAGTTCCAAATTTTGGGCACATTACCCGCGAAGGATTTAGTTCCAGTTTTTTGTTTTCAAGCTCTTAGTGGGATGAGTAGAAGCGTGTTGGAGCTTCTGAGGTTCCTGGACTGACCGGCCCTTTTGAGTTTGGCGGACAGATATTCAGGTTTTCCTGTGTGCAAGGCTTTATGCGTGAGACAGGCTGTGCGAAAGCTGGCTCGTTGGTCAATAGGAAGCCACTTCAGTTCCCTAAGTGCCGGAGAGATGTGCTCAAATTTTTTCGTTCCTGTGACCATTCTTGCTGCGGAATTAAGGGTCGTGGTCAGGGGACCTAGGTGAGATTTTGCTGAACCGGTCAAAGTTGCGATTCCATAATCGATTCTGGAAAGCACCAACGCCTGTATGGCCTGTTTGAGATCTTTTGGAGGTAGGAAGGGTTTTATTCTGTACAGAAGCTTCAGGTTTAGGAATGCGGATTTTGCGGCATTTGAGATGTGTTTTTCATGTCCAGCTTGGAGTCGAGGGTAATCCCTAGGGATTTCACAGAGTCCGTTGGCATGAGAGCCCCGTTAAGGGCGTAAAAGGCTTTGAGCCATTCCTCGATTTGAGGGTTTTTGTCTCTGTTTGAGATGAGGAGAACTTCTGTTTTCTCTTGGTTGAGTTTGAGGTGGTTCATTGAGAGCCGCTGTTCGACCTCTTTGAGCGTGGCGTTTAGTCTGTGGATGTCTTCGATCGAGGTAGTTTCCAGGTAGAGTTGTGTATCGTCCGCGTAGAGGTGGAAGGGAATGTTAGACTTCCTTAGAAGTGTGGTGAGGGGTTCCATATATACGTTGAAGAGTTGAGGAGAGAGAACTGACCCTTGTGGGACTCCTCTGCTGACGGGTCGGGGGTCGGACTCGAAGTTGTTGATTTTTATTCTTTGTGAGCGGTTGTGAAAGAAGGAGGAGAACCATTTAAGTACCGTCCTTTCAATGCCTGCTCGCTCCTGGAGGGCTTTGAGGAGCAGGGAGTGGTCAACTGTATCGAACGCGGCTGATAGGTCGAGTAGGTTGAGAAGGCTACATTGGTCAGAGTCGAGAGGACATTTAAGATTGCGGTTTCGATGCTGCATCCCTTTCTGAATCCTGATTGGTGAGGGTCTAGTAGATTGATGTTCTCTAGGTATTGGGTTAACTGAGGGAGAACACACCTCTCGAGAATTTTAGATAGGAGCGGAAGGTTTGATACCGGTCTCAAGTTGTTCATGTCCTCAATGTTCAGACCTGGTTTTTTTAGTAGCAGAGTGACTTGGCCTACTTTGAGGCAGTCAGGAATGAGTCCCATGCTCAGTGAACTGATGATTATCTTGCACCAGATTGGGGCTAGGGTGAGCTTTATGTCTTTCATCAGGTTCGAGGGTAGCTGGTCTAGGGAGTGGGATGAGGGTTTACCGGCGGCTCATCTCATCTTCCTGGATGGGGTGGAAAGAGGACCAAAGTGTAGGAGAGCTCACTAGGGGGTTGCTTAAAGTTGCTAGTGTCGAGGTCCCCATGAGGGAGGCAGGGTCCGTGCTGAGAGCCAGATCTATTTTGGTGATTTTTTCATTGAAAAAGCTAGCAAAGTTGTCACAAAGCGATTTTGACGCCGTCATATTGGATGTTGACGGTTTGGATGTTTGGCTCCTAATGATGTTGAAGAGTTCGTTGGGGCGATTTTTAGCGTTGTTTAGGGCAAGGCAGAAGAACGATGACTTTTTGTTCTTGATGTGCTTGTTGTAGTTTCTGCGTGCTGCCTTGAGTTGATCACGATGAAGGGAGGAGGGGTTATTCCTCCAAGCTCTTTCTACGGTTCTAAGGTGTCTTCTTTCTCATTGATGTCAGTGGTGAACCAAGTCCTAGAGGGGGTGTTTCTGGTTTTTTTTAGTTTCAGAGGAGCCAGCCGGTCCAAGGTGAGCGTCAGGTTAGAGTGGTAGAGTGAGGTAAGTTCAGAGGATGAGAGGTGCTCTGCTTCGATTGGAAGGAGCGATCTTAGCCCTTCTTCTAGTTTGTATCGAGGGACTCTGGATGTATTCCTGGCCCATTTCGGAGGAGCCAGAGTGGGGGGTTTGGGAAGGGCCGGATGGTTGATATGAAAAAGAATAATGTGGTGATCGGACCAGTCAACAGGAATGATGTAGTCAATAGTAATTGATTTCTTGTCCGAGATGATTGCATCTAGGATCGCTCCTCTGTGGTGTGTTTCTTCTAGGCAGTGTTGGAGCAAACCGTTGTCTAGCAGGAGTCCATTCAGCGATTGGATGAGTGGGTTTTTTGTTTCATTCCATCTTAGGTTGAGGTCCCCCAGAATTAAGCTGCTATCGTTGCTGCGAGCACATTGGGTGATCAAGTCCGAGAGCTGTGTTCCAAATTCGTTGTGGTTACCGGGAGGGTGGTACAGGAGATGGCAGTATAGTGGGCTGTAAGTGCGCGATTTGATGATGACCGATAGGCATTCGAAGGAATTATAACGGCAAGAGGGATGTTCTGAAATGGAGAGGTCGCTCTTGTGAATGATAGCTACTCCACCCCCTCTGTGCTCCGGTCTGTCTTTATGGATGATTGAGAAACCCGGCGGCACCAGCATATCCATGGTGGGGTAAGACAGGGTGTTTAGCCACGTTTCCGTGATGAAGGCTACATCCAGGTCATGTGAGAGGATGGCTTCCACTATTTCAGTAGCGTGTTTGGAAGCGGATCTGCGGTTGATGAGCATGCAGTTAATGCATGGTTCTTCTTTAGGCTTCTGAGTGTCAGGGAGGGCCCTGGGTATAGAGGATATGTGCACTGGAGGTCTGGGGGCTCTACGGTGGGGAGGGTCCCTACCCATACCAGTAATAAATTGGATTGCGGATTTGGGTGAAGATATCAGAGACGGGGTTTGAGCTAAGGTGGGCGGAGTCATTACCTGTGGGTCGGGGGCTAGCTTGTGGTAGGGGATGGTTGGGTGGTCGTAATATGAGGTGAGTGTGGTCGCTTCCTGGTGGGAAAGGTTGGGATTAGTTCTTCTGGGTCTGTCTGGTCGTGATTCCGAAGGTAGGTTTCAAAGGGAGGTTCCAAAGGGAGGGCCCGCTGATGCGTCAGGCACCCTCGGCCAGTCCCACTCCACCAAACTTCTCATGCAAGGCAGCTCCCCTTTGCCAGCGCAGTCTGCGTATCTCAGGCCGCCCCTATTTGCTCACCACTGCACTCGCTAGTAGGTAATCCTCACCGGGTGGTCATCGTGCTGCTAGGCGTCACTGTATCAGGCCTCACCTGGTGCCTCACCTCTGGCCCTCCTTGTGGCCTCTACTCCTTAAAGGTAGAGGAGCCCACGCAGCAGGCAGTCGCTGGCTGCTTTCGTCATTTGAGGAGCCCCAGGGATCATCTTAGGGAGCCAGGCAAACCTCCCCAACTGCTCCGGCACACAGCCGTCACTTTACTACCACCCATTTGAAGTTAAGCCCTTCTAGCACTGCTGTATTGCTAGAGCAGGAGATTGGACATGCCTCAACAACTGCGTGTAAGAGAATCAGGAGCATTACAAACCCCCCCCCCCCCATGCTGCATCAGCTAAAGAGGGGGAGGAGTTTTTTGGGCCTCATCGGTCTACAAATTAGCAGACAAAACTCATAATTACCCTATAAGGAAGGAAGAAAGATGGGTTGATAGAAAAGGAAAAGAAGAATGGAGGAGTGGGTGAAAGGATGGATGCATGAGTGGGTGAAAATGGGTGGCTAAAAGGATGGATGAGTAATTAAAGGGCGAGTATGTGGTTGAGAAGATGGATGGATGGTTGGGCGAAAGGATGGATGAATGAGTGGGTGAAAGTATTGGTAGGTGAAAAGAAAGTAGAATAAATGGAAATCTGAGAGGATTGATGGGCAGATGAAAGGATGGCAGACTATGTGGAAATCTAAGAAGAGTAAATGGCAATTGGAAAGAATGGATGGATAGCAGAGTAAATGGAAATCTGAGCGAATGGTGGACAGATGGACAAAATGATCAATTAATAGATGACAAGCTTTATTGATGGATGGGAAATTCAAATGATGGATGAATGGGTGGGGGAATGGATTTATGGATGGATGCACGCATAGATTATGGATATGTGAATAGATGGATGGAATTGTGAAAGATGAGATAATAGATGAAAAAATGAATGAACAACAGCATATAAAGGTGAAATGGGGTATATTAGTAGTCGGATGGAAGGGTGAAATAATCAAGGGATGAATGCTTGGATAGAGGAGCTAAAGGAGCTCTTTTAGGGATGGTTGGGCTTGTGTGCTTCACTTACTTGGTGCTATTGGAGCTTTTATTCAAAGTGAGAAGTATTTTAATTTTCTAGCTCCTCACTTGAAGAGAATGTGCAATTAAACACCACTGGTTCTGTCATAGGTGATGCAGTGTTACTTTGTATTATTTTTAGTATAGCACAGTTACCTTAGCCCTTTGGCGATTTAGACACCCAGATAGATTAATGTCCACCACATTTTAATTGAATTGGATTTGCATTTATATAGCACTTACTTCCTCTGAGGAGGGCTTTTGCATGAAAGTGATTTCCAAGGAGAGCCATTCAATCTGCCATTGCCTGTGAGAGTGTGAGTTGTGTGCTTTCCAATGTTTAGGTTTCCCCTATGGGATACCATCAATGATGTTATTTGTGATGTACAAGTTCTGTTTGGGACTTTGTCACTAGTTTTGTACTGGTGAATCCTCTTGTGAGAAGGATACATTGACCATTCTGACTGAACTCCTCAAAGGGAAAGAAGATACAGTTAGGGTCTTAACAAGCAGAGAAACCGTAAAGCATTTATTTTTGGGGGAGTTTTAGGCGTGTAGCTCAGAATACGCTACATTTGCGATATTAAATTGTTGCATTCATGTTTCTATTTGTTACTGCAGATTGTTTATTATATTTTGGATGTTAACCTGCACTTTTTGGTTTATTTAATGCACACACATATGCCTTTATTATGTAATTGCCTTTCTAGCAGCAAACCTTTTCTGTTATCTGCCATTCACCAACATCAAATCTGATGGAGGCTGTGGAATGAATAGCACACTACCTCTTCGATACAGTGACTATCCCCCCTACAGGGTATTATGGACAATGTTTCTATTACTTAACTTTTGTGCGTTAGCCTAATGCATTATGGGTGTTGTAGTCTTCTTTTGGTTCTATTAAATACATTACTCTAACATACCTGAAAACATTAAAACATTTGTAGGATCAAATGCTCAGGACTGGAGATAGTGTCTGTAATGATTCGGAGTTTTTGTGGTCACCCTGGTTATCAATCACTTATTTGTACTTTGAAAATGTGTATCTTGACATGCATTTTGGCAAAGGTAGCTACATGGAGCAAAGCTTTTAAGAATGCAATGCATTAAAACAAGAAAAAAATGACACCCCATTGCTATTAATGCCAGAACACAATAAATCCTAGGAATCATCAAACTATATTTTAGAGTGTCTAATAAATTAAGCTGAGAAAATAACATGCTGTCACGTACTATGCTTTTATTTTCAAAGAGACAAATGTGTGGGTTTAATGTCTGTGTGTTTTATTTGCTTTTTGCATTTTTCTGGTTACCTGGTGGACTAAAACTTTCAACTTCTAGAGTGTGGAATTGGACACGAACAAGGAAGCCGTATATTTTCCCTTGCTATACTGATGTAAAGATGCCCAGAACTTAGATTTATGCTCTTGGATAGTACTATGGTGACAGAGTTTGCGCAGGAATGCAGGATTCCATCCGCAGATTGTACTTTTGAACTTTTGTTCATAGGAATATCTTCTTGTTTTGACCCCAAATCATTGTGCTATGTCATCCTTTTCCTCACAAAGAAAAACGTGTTCTACTCTTCGCTCTGCCTCCTTCTCTGAGACCATGCTCTCTTCTCCTACACATCTGATCTGGCATTTCCCAGCTGTTCATCATGTTGTACTGGGACTCTGTTTAATGTTATTTGAACATTTAAGGTGCAATCTCTCTCATTGAAGGAATGAACACGTAGTGGATGGGAGAGAGTAGACTGAAGTGAGATGAATATATCAAACATAAATGATAGGTCACACGAATAAAATATGTTCTAGAATTAGAAACCTATTTGTTAGGGTTTGCTTACTGTCACACTTTCTTCAAGGTTGGAATGTTTATTTTGCATCTCTCGGTGAGGGATCCAACCAACCTCCATAATAGTTAGCTGGTGGAGTTTGGAACAGTCACCAAAGGGACGTCATGTGCTGTACCTTCATCAGTAAACTTGATGTCCACCTTTCTAGCTGAACTCGTTGACCTTTCATTGTAACAATTTTGGTGATAATTAGAGTTAACCCTAGGAAATGCACCTTCTTTGGACCTTGATCAACTTAAAAACATATCAGTCTACTTCAACCTAATTTCGTGGGTCAGTCGTTTACTCGTTTTACTGCGTTCTCTATGGTACGGGGGACAGGCTGCACCATAGTTTGCTCTTTTTCTTTTTTTAACGGTGTCTGCAGTACATGTTCTGTAGCTCACCTGCTTGTTATGGTGAGTGAGGAACCCTCTCTCCCCCTATTGTAGGAGTATTCTGCGAGCAATGGAGTGCACTGCCCAGTTCCCATGTCGAAGTGCACCCCATTCATGCAGAACCTACCAAACTTGGAATGAGAAGTGAAGTCAAGTCTGGTGGTTAGAGTCTGCATGAATGGAGTAAAATGTGGCATGAGGACTGCGAGAGGATGACGGATGAGGAGGTAATGGCAGCACCATTCCTAGGGGCCCTAAAAATAATCTGTGGCTGTGTGCACAGCACAATCCACTGGTGCCTCTCCTGTGACCAGCACTGTGGGAGCCGGTTCTCTGTGACAATGCATTAGTCTATTCCCGGTTCTGAGGTCGGTGGAAAGTGGGGAATGGACAGGCGGCGCCTCATTGTTTAGTTCCTTCTATTCTCATCGTGATGATTGGGCAATACTCCTGAGCTCATGAAAAGATAAAAGAATACATCATATTGGCTGGTTCTATAAGGAAACTCTGGTGTGATAAGACAGAGCAACTGGCACCTGATTAACAGGGATATTTCTCTCATTTCTACTGCAGCATCACATACAATTATTGATACATTTTGAAAGAATACACCAGTTTTACTTTAGATGGATACTGCGTCACCCTTCCATACTACAAGTACATCATCGATGTACCGTTTCCAGACTATGATGTTGTGTTGGAACGGGTTCTGATTGTGTAGTATCTCAGTTGTTTCTAGGTGGTGTACATAGAGACGAGCCAGGCTAGGAGCGAAGGTGCTCCCCATGCTGGTCCCATGTTTTTGTATGTAGTGTACCCACTCATATAGAAATAAATTGCTTTTCAGTGCCAAAGAGATGCATTCCATCACTACATCGTAGTCTGGAAATGGTACATCGATGATGTACTTGTAGTATGGAAGGGTGACGCAGAAACCATTGGAACCTATATGGCTCAACCAACAGGACATTTTGTTTGTATTCACCCATACCTTTCCCAATAAAAAACTGGTATTCCTTGATCTAAACATCTATCCGGAAGGCGGAAGACTAAAAACTACCACCCATTTCAAACCAACGGCAAAAAATTGTCTACTACTTTATAATAGCTTTCACCCGAGGCATCTCCGGGATAATCTCCCCTATGGACAGTTCCTCCGCCTCTGCAGGAACTGTTCAGACATCACTGATTTTAAAAAACAAGCATCCAGCTTGGAAATGAGACTACTGAACCGTAACTACCCAGGAAAAAATCGTGAAGAAAGGTTTAAAAAGGGCAAGAAACAACAACAGGGATGCACTGTTAGAGAATCACTCGCCCAGGGAACAGGAGACACAACCAATATGTGTCACCACCTACAACACTAACTCGAATCAAGTATCGAAAATAGTGAACAAGCACTGGAGAATCCTCAACTGTGGTGGCCTTGATTTCCCCAAACCAATGTTCTCTGATAAAAGAGGAAGTAACCTGAAGGATATCTTGGTCCACACCAGGCCAAGAGCTGCACGAGAGCGGAATCTGCCAAACAACACCCTACAACCAATACGGGGCCACTACCCATGTGGTACCTGCAGCACGTGTGATCTGAAACAGAGGAGTAAGAACATCACCTCCGCTAACGGCTCAGTCTGGTAACAAAGGGGTTTCACAAACTGCAACAGCAGAAACGTGATTTCTATGATCACCTATCCATGCAGACAAGAGTACATTGGTATGACGTCAAGACCAGTCAAAATACGAATTGGCGAATATAAGAGCAATATGCAGTGTAAAAAAAGCACCACTAAGATTGCAAGCCACTATCTAACCATGGGACACAACGTGGCGACTTGAAATGGACTGTAATTGAACAAATCCAGAATGATAGTGGCCTACTGGAAAAGGAACAACGTTGGGTGTTCCGTCTGGGCACCCACCTAACTGGTTTAAATGACGATATTCCCTGGGCTGAACTGACCTAGATTGCAAATACCTTGATCACTGAGGGAAGCGCATTGAATATAGACTCATTGTGACATGATCCACATATATTAAAAAAACTGGTGTTTTAGTGACACCACATTTTTTACTAAATTAATAGGGTGACCAACCAACACCACCTAGGTTATATGTAACCTCTCATGAGTTTTTTAGGAACCAGAAATGCTGTCCGTAATTAATGGGACTCATTCACCCACTACAGCCTGAGTAAATATGTACTCTTTCGCCCGCTAAGCAGCACAAATACACCCGACCCCAGGTTGCATAGCGCAATGACAATTAATCTGCATTGTCTGCTTAAGATACGTGAGCGGTTCAGCACCCAAGTGTTTGAAAGGCTTTTTATGACATGCGCGCTCTCACTCCGATCAGCGGAGTATACGTATGCCAGTAGGATCATCACTTCCTGCGGCATACCAAACGATCAGGTGAGCGCTCTAGTGTGAGAGCTACTTCCAGTATTTTATATTTCACAAGCACACCAGTGCTCTAGCGTCCCTCATACTCAGGCAGGGATCACCTTTCCGGTCTTGAATCTCGTAACAGGTGTGGCAGCTTAGAAACAAATTATCAATTAACGTTACCATAAATACGACCTCGCTCATGATTTTCCTTTAAACCATGGAGCCGCGGGATGGCACGAGTCGAGGTGAGGACCTTTTGACCATTAAGTGAGTAAGGCATAGCCGGAGAGGGAGTCAGACACTCGCAGCTTAGCTGTGGATCTTTGACAAGGACTAATCTCTTAAGATTCATGTCTTTATCTCCTGTTTTTTCCGCATTGCAGTAGTGTTATTTCTCCTACATTTCTTTCAACAACAGATCATAGTGGCAAAATCCTTCCCACCCATAAACCCATAAACAAGGCTCATGGAGCATTGACTCCTACCAGTTCTAGTATGTATTTACTATTGAACCTTTAACTTTTTGCTCCACAGCTACTCCTAACCGATAACATAGAGTGGGTTTTCTGTTTATTGTTTGTGTGCTCTATGTTTGTTTTCCCTTTCACATTTTTTCCTGAAACTTTAAGGGACACTACAGTCACGTTTTATCACTTTTATTTGGACAGGTGTTCCGTGTTTTGAACATTGGGAGGCGCACATGTGAAATTACCTGTGCTCTCTTTTTCAGGCTTACTTTCAGAAATACTGACTGGGCGTACATATTATTAATACGACTGGGTACTGTATCTAATATACTTTTTTTCCCACCTTTTTGTACATAGCACATTTTACTCTGCACCATTTGATAGCAACAAAGTGAGCCCTGAAGGGGTCATCTTTAGTCCTGATGAAAAAGTCTTGATGCTTCAAAACATGTTGACTTGACCAGGAGTATCCGCACATTAAAGCGCAGGAAATCTCCGAATTACCATTTTAACAGTACCAGCCTATGACCTATTAAATTCCCTAAGTCTACAGGGCCAGGTACTTTTTAACCCACTCACCTCATCCACCCCTGCACCTTCCTCTCACTACCCATACATCACACATAGCACTACAATAACAGTGCTCCAGGGTAGTCGCTAGTCATAGCACGCCCCGTCCCGCAGCGGAGCAGGAAGACCCCGATGATGAAGCATGACACCAAGGGCCCTTTTAGTGTGTGAGGGGTATTTAAGCAAACACTGTGTGTGCTCTACCAAGTTTGGGAACACTTTCCTTTGAACCTCTTGGAGGTGGATCTTTTTGTTTTGAATAAACTTAGTTGAGGAGGGCGTATCCAACCCCAGTGCCCGTGAGGGGCATTACCTCTTCACTCCCTAATCCTGTTTTTCATAACTTCTCAAGAGATCAGATTCAAGTCAACTGTTTTGATGGAAGGACAAAATCCATACGGAAGATTACTATGTTGCAGGAATTTCAGTTTATAACAGCTCTATAATGGCATCCAAAGATGCTCTTCCATCTTCAAACTCCAAACAGGCACTGGATGATTGATCTCTGAATGATATGGTGCACGATGACTAAGCAATTGATTTAGAGGAAAAACCGAGATCTGAGAACACTCCTTCTATTACCTGCCCACATTACCCTCACAGTTTTACTGCCCCAAAAGAAAGTCTCTATTTCTTTCTGGAGGCAGATTATTTCTTTCTTGGGTAGTGCTTTGGACATGGCTTGTAACAAGTATAACAAGCATAAAAGCAAGTTCATCTTAATTATAGTTATTTTCTATAGCCACAATAATGGTAGGGTGCTTAATTTAACCAGGTCTGCCTGTATTTTCTACTACAATTGGCATCAGCAGTCATCATACCAGCCAAAGATGCAGGTAAATTGAGGCCCAGTTAGCATGTGGTGGAAATCTTTTTCTAATTGCTACACTTTTTCTTGTTGGAGAGTGATATTAAGAAGTTCAGAATTTCCTTTTATTTGTTTGAAAGCCTGCCAGCTTTAAGAATATTTCTGACTAATGGGTTAAGGCAGCTAATGACTTGTGGGATTTAGTCAATATCAGCAGAATGTTGTTGGCGGATACCTTCAGTTTAAGTTGTTCTGTCCGATACTTCAATCCATGAATTGAGGATATTCTCTTATCATGGTTGCCATTGGCACAATAGATAGCGCATACAGACGCAGCAAGATGGAACAGTCTTCTCATTTTCCTCTCTTCAGTTTTATAGCTTCCAACCTTGCTGCATCTACTAAGACTCTGGCATCACGTCCTTTATAAGCTGCAAAAATCTAACTACAAAATTGGCCGCTGAATCCAAACCTGTGCAATTTTGACCTTAGAAAGCCCCACCTAAAGGGTCAAAGCCCTTTTCTACAACCATTATTGCAAGGATTTCTTTTCCTCTTTGCCTTCTCAAAAAGATGTGTGAGCCTTCGTATGGTCATGTGTTTGATGGTCTCTAATAAATCTGGAATCATCCTCCTCAGTCAGTCCTGGCATCCATTTATCTAGCCAATTGGATAATATCAATGGAGAGATTTTGACATTTGGATACAATAAAACAATTGACCAATATGATTTACAATTCCTAATGTATTTGTGTTGGGATCAGAGAAATAAATGCCTCCCTCATATTTGTGTAATCCATGTCTCATGGGAGGTAATATTCCTTCTAGAGATCTATAAATGGCCAGATGATTTTCTCTACTTTAGTAATCTGATTGCTTCCCTGACTTGTTGGTTGTCTATGGTTCTGTCTAAATAATCTCTTTGCTCATTTGCAAGACGTTTTGGGTGAACATGTGGGCGGTAATCTACACTTTCCCTTGCATTTTCCCCTTCCTCTATGATAAAATGCTGAAGAAAATTGCTAAAGGCTTCCAGCTTCCCTTCCTCATCTTCCAGGAGTTTGGGGTTGTACATTTCCAAAATATAGAATTTATTATATATGTATTTTCGCTGTATGGCTAATAATGTTTTATTATTTTAACCCAGAACCTCTATTGTAGTGTTAGAAGAGTTTTTCTCTGCTCTGTTAGTTTCAACTACATTTAGCTGGTCTTCAAAATGTAATTATTTTGTACTTTACCTACTGTCGTGCATGCTTTGGTATAATCTTATAATTAACCCTTGTGGGTAGTGGGCGTAGCGGGGCTACGCGGAGTGTCACGGAGACGGAACCAATCTTCATACACTCCGTGTAGCACTGCTACGCGCCACCCGCCTCCCACCTGCGCTATTAAAACGTTTTAAAAATCTATTTAAAAGAGCCAGAAACTTATTGGTGGCGTCACCGGGCTGCCCTCTTTCGCTATCGCGCCTTCTTCATGAAAACTCGGTAGAAATGCACATGCGTGGGCACCCGCGCATGTGCAGTTTTCTTGAAGAAGTCCCGATAGCGTAGAGGGCAGCCCGGGGACGACGCCGATAAGGTAAGGCATTTTCTGGTTCTTTTAAATAGATTTTTAAAACATTTCAATAGCACAGGTGGGAGGAGGGTGGGAAGCCAACTCTGCTCCCTCGCAGTGTGTGGAGATTTGCCTACTCTGCCTTCTTTGCGGAATGTGGACCAGGCAAAATTCCGCACATTCTGTGGGCGGAACGGCCTTGTCCACCCACCCTTACTTATAATGATCTGGAGTCTTTGTGTAGTTTCTCAGATTCTAATTTCCACGCTCTAATTTTGGGGACATCTAAAGCTAATAGTATCCTCCTTGTGCAGGTGTAGAGTGTTACGTTTCCTCTCGAATGACATAGGGTCATCTTCTATGTGTCTTTGTGTCAAGTCTATTATTTAAGTATTCTTGGCTGTTAACTGAATGTCTCAGTATGTACTCTTTGAGCCTCTTTCTATTGTGGATTTCTGTAGACTATTCTACCAACATGTGGGAGTGGTCTGAAAGGACCATATCACCCATTTGGTTCTTGTAACGCCTCCCATTAGCCTCTTATGTATGAAAATTTAATCTATTCTCATATAGGTTCTGAGTGTAGTGGAAAATAATTAATATCCCTTTTCCTGCCAAAGTGTGTATATCCATGCATCTACGACTCTCAAGTCATATTTCACAGTTTTCAAATTTGTACACATCAGTTAATATATGTTACCCTAGGTATTGGATCTGTTAAATCGATCAACCCATACTGAGTAGAGGTAACGCCAATTATCACCTCACCCCTCAAAAGATTATCCAACTTTTGTCTCTGGAAACAAGCCTCATGTGGGTTTGGTGCATATGTGTGAAAATTTTAATTATCTCTCTCTTATATTGTAACTGTGTCAGGGTATATCTGTCTGTATTATCCTTCTTTGTCAATATGACCTTAACTTGCAGTGTGTTTAACCTAGATTGCCTCTCTTGCATTTTGTTAACATTAGTTGAATGGCGCTGTTTTGGGTAAATCCTATGTTTTAGTCCTTCTGTTTTTAGGTCTCGCCTACGCAGCGCACATGCGCTGCTTAGGAGAGAGACCTGTAGCCATCGGCACAGCTTTCCCTGCAAAGAAGTGTACGCGTTGCATTGAATGTAATGGCAACGGGTGCACGTCTGGTGATTCCCTTGCGGGAGCGTGCTGCACCATATGGTGGCGCCATATGGTCACACGCTCCCGCAAGGGAATCGCGCAGCCCCCCTCCTGCTGCTTCGCGTAGCGCGCGCTTGTGCTGGTTTCCCCTTTCCTTTACTTTAATATGTCTCCTCGTTCGTTTTATGCTTCATTATTTGTGATTCTGGCTTTCTTCAAAACGGAAGCCATTAGGTTTTCATTTACAGAAGCATAGCATGCTATGTCAGTCACTTAATAAGGGGAGTTGAACGCTGCTTGGACTTTCACGCTGCTTGCATTTTCACTTTCTACCAGTAACCAAGTGCTCTCAGTCAATTAGAGACAAGGAACAAAAAGAAGGCAAAACAACTAGACCGTGCTACAAAGATAGTAGTTTGTCTTTCTTCAGTTTTCATACCGTTGACACTGGCTTCTCTAACAGTCATGGCGGCCCCCAGGCAGTGTTGCTGCGGTGCTGGGATGTTATTGTGGCTTTCGAGTTTTCATGGCATTGACACTGGCTTTGCTAACTGTCATGGTGGCCCCCAGGCAGTGTTGCTGCTGGGCTGGGATGTTACTGTGGCTTTCGCAGAGAGGAGCTGGCACCTTCGCCCCTCGATACAGAGGAGTGAAGCGTTTCTCTGTATTAATGAGTCGGGCCAGAGGCTCCCAGAGCGAGACTAGCACCAAACGAGAAGTGACTTCACAGGTCGACTAGAGGGACAGGTAAGAAATAAGGGACGCAACACTCTTGGAATCAAAATGTGCTTTGCTGGCAATGGAAACACGTATTGTATTGGTAAATGAATTAGGTTTTGCCTATGTGATAAACATTTTTTGGGGTAGGTTTTAAGTTGGTGAGCAGATGTCAAATATAATAATCTCCAAGTGATAGGACTTGTTTTTTAGGAAAGGCAATATATTGTGATGTTATGTAGGACATATTTAGCCACTCCCTGGAATATAATGGGAATTGGAATGCAATGTTAAGTTGTGAATTCCGTCGCAACACTTTGAGAGGAATCTGGGACATAATAGCATTTCAACATTCTTAGGCATGTCAAATAAATACTAGTGAGGACATATTTATTTTACATATATTGCATGTGTTGAGTGGTGGGGGTTAAACAATGACTGCAATTAAAATAGCAGGCGAAAAAATAAATTATGAAAGCTCTCAAAATAGAGATGGACAGGGCTTATTAAATATAGATGTGTTTTAAATAAACAGATCTGCTTTGCCAGCCTGCAGGGTTTTTAAATCACAGAGTCAAAAAGCAGCAAATTAAGTGAACTTGTAAATACCTACATTCCAAAGTGGGGCATTAAAACTGGGCAATTCCACAGATGGAGATGTGGAAGTTGAAGTTTGGTATTTTCCTTCGTCTCTGATCAATGCAAAGAAAATGTGAGTGAGAGTAGCAGTGAAGAACAGAATAATGAGTTGTTTTTTACCTAACTAATCCTGAGAAGTGGAATGTGATTATTTGATGTGAATGGTGCTAGACACCACTTAATGTTACTTCAGACGCATTCACTCAGTGATGTGATATATACGAAAGGTATCGGTCCCCAAAGAGCTGCTTTTGCATGCCTACAGTGTCTCAAATACATGTACTAAGGGTACAAAACATACACCAACCCATGATGTACTATTAAACAGTTGCAATCTGCATTGAAATATGCACACAATGTGCTGTCCTTAAAGCTCAGCCATGCATACATCAGCTTGTGCTTTTGATATAACTTTTTTCTGCAGGCGCTTTATACCATTGTTGAAAAGTTTCTAAGAGGTATAAATCACAAGTGTTACTTTTACATATGCAATCCGTTACCTGAAGGAAACAGGTATTGCTTCTGCTACAAAAACTAAAAGCAAAAGGGCAATTTAAAAAAAACGTAAAAATGTTTGATAAGAATGATTTTTTAATTTCAAAAAATTGCTAACAAAATTGCAGTGTGGGTTATAAACAGGATTATTTTAGAATTCCTCAAAACGAAACCAGCCCCGTGAAGTTGTGAGCGAACAGGCTTTTGAAAATGAAGTTAATCTGTAACACTCCAGTGATTTCTCTTGCAAGCGCCGAACACTGTGTCCATGCTCCAGCTTGGCAAAGGGTTTTTAATACAGCTCACTAGGTGTGGTGCAATAGTCTTATCAATGTTATCTTTCCTGGCAGAAGCTGGGTAAAACAATCATTTTGATGGAAGCACAGGTTAGGTTTGTGGACTGCTGAGAAAGCAGGAGCTGTTTGGTATAAGCAAGGGATGCATAGATGATGTGGTTTTAAACAAGTGTTTCACTGATTCATGGGGGTTGCACAGTCCACGGAAGTGTTCACAATTTTATCAATGGCGCACTAGTGCCATCCTGCTCTGCTCATTAGAGAAGTATGTAGATTAGATTCAATGTTAATTGGATAAATGCATTGAACAATGACTGCTTGGAAAATACTCACAGATGGCAGGTATAGAAAACCGTCCAACAGAGAGAAATAATCCCAAGAGAAACCTGAAACAGAGTCAACAATGCGGACAAAGAAGTCCATGCACCAGTTATAGAGTTATAGCCAATAGGTTGCGCCTTTGGGACCTTATGAGTGTTTAACCAAGCAACAGTTAATGTTGTTGCACTAAGGATATTGTGCTGCATAACTAAATACTCATAAGATCCCAAAAGCGAGACCTATTGGCTATGCCAATGCTTGTTTTTCTTGCAGACGTGGTTCGTGTAGCATACTGAGATCTGGTTGTGTAGCTTTGCTATGATTCCATAACTTTTTTCCTTTATTTGGTCAGTTCAGGCCCGCACATTCATGGATATTATTTTAGGCTTATTGTAACTGGGATGTGTGAAATTTCTCTTTAATAATTCAATTAAAGGAGGGAGGAGCTTGGCGGGCATCCGAGATGGCCGCGTGAGCCCAGCGCTCCCCGGACCCCCGCCGCTCCCGGCTTAATATCCTGCTTTAATCCTGATTTCTTGCGAGGATTCATATAGAGGACGTTGGGCTGATCCACCTGGACCCTTCAGAAACTGATTTGGACATCGGGTGCCGGAATTATGTTCGATTGAACTTTTGGGCTCCGCCCCCGAAGTGCGCCCGGGACTGGGTGAGGTTCGGTGGCCGTCTTGGAGTTGAACAACAACGGCAGGGGGATTAGTCTTGTGAGTCCCCCTCTTAAGTTTCGGTTTCGTTTCTGCCTCGGACTGGGACATTGGTGAGAGGGTCGGGCCAGAGCTGCGGCCGGGACACACATAGGTTGTCTGGCCCTTGGCTGCACTGTTCCTGGAGTGGGCTGCCTCTATCCTGGTGATACCCCTCTTGAAGTCCTTTGGTCCCGGGGCCTCCATTTCTGGTGCCCGGCCCGTCGACCCTGGTGACATTACTCTTGACGCATCTTCAAAATGAAGGGCAGAGGGGACCGAGAGACGCGCAAGACGAAGACACCTCTGCGCGGGGGTCCGGTTCAATCTAATGTTATGGATCGTTATACCCACTCTAAGGGGTCCCCCGGAGCTGCCCTGCCCGGTCCTACTGCGTCGGACCAAGTAACGGATGCGTCGACGGAGCCCTCCTTGCAGGACATCATGGGCGCCATTTCTGGCATGAGGGAATCCATAGGCCAACAGTACGAAACTTTGGCCCACAAACTTGACACTGTGGCAATTGAGGTGAATTTGATTCGAGCCGATCTCTCCAAGACGAACGAAAAGGTGAAGTCGTTGGATATCAAATCTTCCAGCCTCACGACGGACGTCTCTGATATTCAGACGGAGATTGGCAATCTCCGTAGGGTGAATGATTTCATGACCCGGCGCTTGGAGGATTTTGAGAACAGGGCACGTCGCTGTAATGTTCGCGTGGTTGGTGTGCCGGAGAATCCAGAACCCCACTCGGTTGATCTCCTGGTTGAAGACCTTATCCAGAACCACCTTTCTCCGTCTGGCCTTAGTAAATTTTTCGCAGTGGAGCGCGCACATCGTGTTCCGGGGGGCCAGGGCAAGCCAGGCGCCCCGCCGAGACCTATTGTTGCAAAGCTTTTCCACTACAGAGATCGGGACGCTATCCTGCAGGCCTCGCGGGTGAAGGGCCCGGTAGCCTTTGAAAATGCCACAGTGAACTTTTATCCGGACTTTTCCTAACAGGTCCAGAAGCAGCGTATGGGATTTCGTGGTGCCAAGAAACGTCTTAGGGACTTGGGGATGCGTTACGCAATGCTTTTTCCGACCAGGCTGCGGGTAGAGTATAATGATCGAACTTTCTTCTTTGATCGGCCAGATGCTGCGAATGACTGGCTGGACTCCCTGCCTAATCGTCCTCCTGAGACTGAGTCCGAAGCCCACCCGGGCGGTGCTGAAGGTGGTGTAGAGAGCTGAACGTTTCGTCTTTGACTGCTGCCTTGTTTTGTATAACTGGTCCGGGGATGTAAGCCTATGTTCCTCTATCTCATTTGTGTTTTGATGTATAGTCTTCTTCTCGCCATTGGTTTGATCGGGGGGCGGGTGGGACGGAGCCTTTCCTCCTCCGGGGTCTTTGTGTAGAATAGGGGTTATTGGGCGACAGGCACACTGCAGGTTGGGGGGGCTTTTTAGCTTTTTGCAGGGGTGCAGGGTGGGGGGTGTTTTCTTGTTATTTGGGGGGTGGGTGGTTGGGAAGTTAGTTGTTTGTGTGTTCTGTGTTCAAGGCGACTTTATTCTGTATTTGAATTGCTTTTTGTGGTCATGCTCATTGGTGGGGGGTTTGGGCTTTGTCGGGTGGGATGGGGGTAGCGGGTTGCGATTTGTTTCGTGGAACGTTAACGGTCTGGGTGATCGTATCAAACGAAGTGTGGTGTTGAAATGTATACGACGTTTATCCCCTGACATTGTTTTCCTGCAGGAGACTCATTTGATAGGCAATGTTTGTCACGCAATGAATAGGTGGGGCTATCGCCTCGTAGCACATTCGGGGTTTACCTCGGGTTCCAGGGGTGTGGGTATCCTTATTCGGGCTTCCCTCCGCCTGGCTATTGATGATGTTATTCAGGATGACCGGGGGCGGTTTGCTGTCCTTGTGGGTCGATATGAAGGCCGTGCCCTCTCCTTATTAACTGTATATGTGCCCCCCGGCTTGCAGACTTCTACCTTTTCAGATTTGGGCCGTGTCTTGTTGGACCTTCCTGATCGTACTCTCTTTCTGGCTGGTGATTTTAATTCGGTAGTCTCTGGCCTCCATGATCGCCACCCCCCTAGGGATACCCCGGCGGCTCAGCAGTGGTTGGGTGGCTTTTTGGATACCTTCGGCCTGGTGGATTGCTGGAGGCTTTTGCATCCTACGCAGCTTCAGTACACCTTTCACTCTGGTGCCCATGGGAGTCTGTCTCGGCTGGATTATTTCCTGATGCCTGCGGCTCAGTCCCCGGCGGTGCGTGAGATTGTGCACATGCCCAGGGGTATCTCTGACCACTCTCCGCTCTGGCTTCGTTTTGAGGTTGGGGTGGAGGCAGTGGGCAGGGTGGCTCCCATTAATCCGTGGTACCTTACCTCCCCCGAGACCCGCACCCTTTTGCTTAAGTCCTTGGACTCGTATTTTCTGGATAACGAGGGGTCGGTTTCATCTGCTGTGTCCCTCTGGGAGGCCTTTAAGACCGTGATTCGTGGGCAGGCCCTCTCCCTTATTGTTGAGGCTAAGAGAGCGAGGAATAGAGAGGTGGTTGATCTTGAGGGGGAGATTTCTGCATTGGAGGAGGGTTTGGAATCTGGTATCACGCCTGAGAAGCTCCATGCCCTGGGTCTGAAACAATTTGCTTATAAGTCCTTGGTCACGGATGCCGCCAAAGTGATGTTTCGGGAGCAACAGGGACGTTTGTATGATGTGGGTGACAAAGCGGGTAAATTGCTGGCGTGGCTGGATAAGAAGGAGAGAGCTAATCGTGTGGTACCCGTGATTCGGTCTGCATGTGGTGTGAGTGTAACGGACCCGATTGGGATAGTTGACCGGTTTGCCGAGTACTTCCGTGTGGTGTATACCCCTGTGTCTGTGAGGGATGTGGTTGACTCTCGCCTTCTGTTGCGTGATATAGCCCTGCCCGTTGTTTCTGATTTAGACCGTGTGGCGTTGGACTCCCCCTTTACGGTTGATGAGATAGCTACTGCCATCCGTTCCCTCCGTTCGGGCAAAGCATTGGGCCCGAACGGGTTGCCAATCGAATTGTACAAGTTGCGTCCCGATAGGGTGGCTCCGTATCTCCGCGCCATGTTTCTGGAGTCCCGGGAACGGGGTATTCTCCCTTATGATCAGAGACTGGCCACGATAGTTGTCATCCCCAAGGAGGGTAAACCACGTGATCTTTGTTCCTCCTATAGGCCCATATCCCTACTAAATGTTGAACCCAAGGTATTGGCGAAACTCCTGGCATCCCGTCTCTTGACGGTCATTAGTGACTTGGTCCATCCGGATCAATCTGGATTTATCCCACATCGCAACACGGCTCTGAACCTACGTCGTCTTCACGGCGCGATTGCGAGGGCGGGGCTTCTGACGGAGCCGGCCATTTTGGCATCGTTGGATGCATCCATGGCCTTCGACACGGTGGAGTGGCCTTATCTTTGGGCGGCTCTTGAGAAATTTGGTTTTGGACCTGAGTTTATTGGTTGGGTCCAGTTGCTGTACGCGGCACCTCTGGCGCAAGTAGTGGTGAATGGTAGGGTCTCGGCTCCTTTCACCCTTGGCAGGGGTACCCGTCAGGGATGCCCCTTGTCTCCGTTACTGTTTGCTCTCGCCTTGGAACCATTGGCTGCCTGGCTTCGGTGGGAACCGTCTCTTAAGGAGATTCGCTGGTCTCCGGACTTTGAGGACCGCGTTTCGCTTTACGCGGACGATATCCTTTTATATCTCACCTCCCCGCGTAAATCTCTGTCTGTTCTGTTTGACGTTCTTGCTTCTTTTGGAGCCAACTCGGGCCTCGTTATTAACTGGACCAAGTCCTGTGTATATGTTCTTTCGGGGGTTTTGCCCCCCTTGCCGAGCAGACTTCCTATCCAGGTGGTCCAGTCGGGTTTCAAGTATTTAGGGATTTTTATTACGTTGGACCCGACGCTCCGCTTTGAGCGTAATCTCCTCCCACCGTTGCTTAGACTGCGCTTGGATGTGGCCCGCTGGCGCAAGCTTCCTTTGTCTCCTCTGGGCAGGGCGGCCCTGTTTAAAATGATGTCCTTGCCGCGATTCCTTTACGCGCTTCACAACTCCTATGACGCTATTCCTAAGACCTATTTCCAAGAGATTGAGAGTCTTCAACGGCAATTGATATGGGATGGGCGACCGCGTATCGCACTAGCAAAGCTCACCATCCCCTGGTATGACGGGGGCATGGCGCTCCCCGATATCAAGCGATATTACTGGGCTTCCCAGTTGTCTGCCATTAATCACGTGATGTTTTCCCCGGGTCGTAATCCTGCATTCGAGATGGATAGACTCCAGCTTCCGGGTGGGGACTTTACTAGAGCGCTTTATTCCCGATCGGCCGGGCGCCATCTTGTGGGCCCATCCAGGATTGCAGTAACTGTATGGCGAGCTGCGAATGTGAGTTTGGGGTGGGAGGATCGATTGACGTTGGCGACGCCGCTTTATGCCTCGGAACGTTTGGGCGGACTCTGGTCCACCAAGGGTTTCGACCGCTGGGATGTGATTGGGATTTGTAAGGTGGGTGACGTGTACTCGAACGGTTGTGTGAAGTCGTTCCAGGCCCTCCAGGCGGAATATGGTTTGAGTGGTAGGGAATTTTTTCGCTACCTGCAGGTCCGGCACGCCCTCTCCTCAGTCGTGGTTCCTGATGAGGCCCTGCCTGAATCTTCCCCCCTCGAGGACCGTGTCCTTGATGGGCATCTTCCCGATAGCACTATTTCTCTGATTTACAAGAAATTGATTAATAATCGGGCGGACTTACTGGTCCGACTTCGGGAGGCTTGGGTTGGCGATGGGTTGGTACTGGACGACGAGGATTGGCAGTCGGCACTCTCTTCTCCCAAGGAGGTGGCCATTCCCGCCCGTCTCCGTTTGGTTCAACTTAAGATTCTTCATCGAGTCTATGTCACTGGTCCGCGTCTGGTTACGATGGGCTTTTCTTCGGATGGGCTATGTAAGCGTGGATGTGGTTTGAGTGCGACTTTTTTACATATCCTTTGGGAGTGCCCAGTTGTAGCTGCTTACTGGACTGCTGTGCTTGAGGTGATGACTGCTGTAACGGATGTGGCCCTGCGGCCTGAGCCTCGACGATGTCTGTTGAATGTGTGGGAGCCCACTGACTACTCTGTGGCCCAGACCAGATGGGCTACCCTTGGCTACATGATTGCGAAGCGGGATGTCGCGCAACTCTGGGGCGCTTCCAGGCCCCCTGAGGTCTCGAGGTGGGAGGACAACATGGACTGGTCCATGTTTCGTGAGAAGACGGTTTATGTGGCCAGGGGCAGACCCAGGGCGTGGACGAAGGTTTGGGGCCAGTGGAATGATTATCGTGGGGGTATTTGCGCCCCTCCCCTTGTAGACACTGCTGAGATTGTCCTTTCTCCCTAGACTAGCGTTCCCGGAACCTTTCCATAAGGTTTTTTATACTTCCGGTTCTCCACGCTGCCCCCCCCCCCTCCCGACTTGATTGGGGCCTCCGGGCTCTGGGTGTGTTCTCCTGATCGTGGACCGTCCCCTCCGTTCTTTGGGCTGACCTTAATTATCTGCATTCGCCTTTTAGTGTTTGTTTTTCTTTTTGTAAAAATAAAAATACAAATTGTTCTGTGATATCTGTAGAGTAATGCTTTGTACTCGAGCTGTGCCTAACCACGGGTGTACATTTTTATTTCATGCATTGTGCCTTGTTATTAGCGGCCAGCCTGTGAGGTTGTAGGCCCATTCTTGTACTTTTCTATGCTTACTCCAATAAAGGTTTTTGAAAAAAAAAGAAAAAAAATAATAATAATAATAATTCAATTAAAGGATTTTTTTTGTGGGAAGGAGATGTGCTTTGGGTATTTCTCTCTTCGTCCCCTTAAACCCTACTTCAAATTGCATTTAAAAAAACACAATAAACTAGTGAGAAATCTAAACAAGTCAATTGGAATAAGCACTCCAGCCTCTGGGATTCTTCTATAGACACCTTCGGAACACCCAGTTCCATGCGAGGGTGATAGGTAACATACCCAAAAACATAGACTTGGAATATACTTCCTGTTTGCCATTGTTGGTATCTAATAGGTTTCACACATTGAGTGCCCTGCAGGATATTGATTGACATGAGTCAGGGCTTTATACAGTGAATGTGACTTCTACCCTGAGGGGCAGGAAAGTGGTTATTGAAATGGATATTTGGTACCTACTGTGTAGGCAATATCCCAATCAGTGTATCATCAACACCAATGAATAATAATGTAGATAATATTGGCCAGAGTCAGGTACTGCAACATATGTCATCCTTCCCCTGGCTTGGAGGGAGGTCATAAAATTGCATCATGGAATATGGGCGGACTAGCAAACAAATAAGGCTAACTAGGATGGTCTGAGTTTATAAGTGATCTTGATATAATATTCATCCAAGAGACTCTGTGTATAGACCCAATTTATTTTGAGGGTTTCTCATCACAGTGGCTTGAGGCCAAACCCTCGTCTGCCAGCAGGGCCAATGGAGGGTTTAAGATTCTTATATCGAACAAGCTCCCTGTCAATATTAAGAAAGAAATAACAATGGGAGGCGCTAGGGGGCGCACAGCGGAATGGCTGCCTGAACCGCAGCTCCGCCGGGCGATCACCAACTATGTGACCTATTTCCGCTCTAACCCCGCTAATCCACTCTCCGAGACCATCCACCGGAGGGGGAAGATGAGGTGCATTGGCGGCTGTGGAGAAACTCACTCACCACTCCGGGTCTTTTAACTTTTTGCCGTGTATGAGGTGACGAGCGGCCGCCCGCCTGACAACATGGCCGACATCGGTTTGCGGACTCCCGTCTTGCGAAGTGCCCTCAGGCTGGGATCGGTCTCCTGAACCTACGTCAGCCCACAGGGGGTGAGGAACTGCATTCGGGGCGCATGGGGCGGTGTTGCTTTGCTTTTCACCCCCATAAACGGCCCATTGACTCTGCTATCCCCCTGGACCGAGTGCCTGACAATATGGCGGCGAGAGGTGTCGGAGTGCAGATAACACCGCCTTCGCGCCAATGAGTACGGACGCTGCGGGGCTGGGCTTACCGACTGACGGCTCAACGGGGATCTCCGCTGTTGGTGAGCCGCTGGGCAAAAACGGCAACTGGCGGCTCTGGCCTGATCTGCAGTCGCCACCTACACGGCCGAATTGACGGGTGTCCCGCCGTGCTCACTGACAGCTTCAACGTCAGAGGATCTCGCAAAGTGAGCTGCAGTCCTGCGTCCTGCCGCCTAAGTTGGGGCCCCAACCGGGAGCGCGGGTGCTCTCTGGCTGCGTCGCATCGACAAGCTGTAGGCGTGCACCGACCACGTCCCCCCCCCCTGTGGCCCACGCTGTCTGATGAGGAGCACTTAGAGGCACTCTACCGGGCACAGGAACGATCTCACATGCGACTGCTTGCTAGCTTGGCCTGTACATCACGGCGGCGGCGGTGAGAGTCACGAGGGCGTCTGGGCCCACATTCAGGAAAGCGACATCCCCAGCCACCAACATGGGGAAACCTGATAGACAACAACCAAAGATATCCTTCGACAACAGCAAAAAGACGAAACTTGCAGATGGGGCGATTGAGGATGGCGGCGCGGCCGAACCACTACTCAACAGCAACATGGAGAAGATCCTATTGGCGATTCAATCGAATCTGCAGGACATCAACGGTAAGCTAGACAACCTGACATGCAGGATGGATAGTATGGCCGCCCGACAGGAGAAGCATGGCGAACGTTTGGATGAGGCGGTGACGAGGATTTCCGCCGTTGAAGATGAAGCACGGACCTCCACCACCAAGTGCGCGGGAATGGAACGCCTCCTGGAGGTGATCAAAGCGAAGGAGGAGGATTTGGAAGCGCGTTCAAGGCGCAATAACGTGAGAATCACGGGCTTGCCGGAGACGACCAACACTGGGCGGATGGAGCAGTATGTCGAAAATCTGTGTAAAGATCTCTTTGGCGGGGAGGCCTTATCATCAATCTTCATAGTGGAGCGGGCCCATAGATCGCTAGCCCCCAAGCCGCCGCCCGGTGCCACACCTAGGCCGATTGTGGCGAGAATACTCAACTACCGGGACAGAGACACGATACTCCGGCTTGCGCGGGAAAAGGGCAAAATCAACCATCAAGGCAACTCCCTGGAGTTCTACCCGGATCACACGGTTGCAGTTCAACAAGCACGTAAGGAATTCTCCTCCGTGAAGGCTAAGCTGCGTGATCTGAACATTGTCTACTCAATGTTATATCCTGCTCGACTTAGAGTGGTGTGGAAGGAGAAAGCAATCGTGCTGGCAACACCGCAGGCGGCCCAGGACTTTGTTAAGAGGGTACAGCGTGAGTCGAGAGAGGACTCGCAAAATGACCAGCACAGGGACTCGGACTGAGGCCACTGACGATATCTCTCGTCATACAGCGGTGAGTTTTGTTGTACTGTTGACTACCGTGGTAATCCGCATGGCCGCTGTCGGCTGCACTGGGCGGCTCCGCCTGATGCCAAACATCTGTGGATAGACAATGGCGCTTGTATGGCAATCACTGTATATCGGTGGAGCTGCTGTCCATTGAAACGGCGGGGGCTGAAGTACACTACTGTTTTTCTTTTAACTTTGACCATTACATGTAGCTGGCCCATGCTAACCTGCCCGCCCCACGGTGCATTTGTTCACGAAACCAAGACAGGCTGTTGCAGTAACTGGCACATGGGGCGACTGGCCAGTTCCTTCCCATTGTATTAGCTGGTACATCAGCATATCGAGAACCATCGGGGCGCGGTGCACGGGCGTGCCTATCGCACTACATGGCACACTGCCTAGTGGTGCGGACTCTTGCCGTTATGCGCCCAACTAAACGCTCCTTGACTGTACTACCTACTAGCGGCCTCACACTTAATATAAGGAGCGATTTGAATGCGGGGCAGAATGTTGATGGTACCGGCCACTGACATCGGATGGTGTCGGAATGTCGCTGTACCACCCCTATAACACAGCTAATGCTTTTGTAATATTGCTGAGTCATTGGAGAGTGGAGGGGGCAACGGGTAAATGTTCACATATATTACGCGTATATACAGGTTTTTTTTACAGTATCGCCAGCACCCGTCCACCGGGTGAAGGGTTGTGCTCCTGGCGGACCTCCGTGAGGGTATTACCCACCACGAGTTCTCAGTATGGGCACTGAGTTGATGTTTCAATGTTTGGGGGATTTGTGCTCTGAGGGGATATGGCTTCGGCAGGTTGGGGTTGCTGGAGTGGGTGGGATAAGGGGAGAGGGGTTGATTGAATGTTTGCGAAGACCGACAACATTGCAGATGTATATCTTCTTAGGTACTCCGCCGAGTTGGGCTGCCATTGGTATGATTGTTCTTTGTGCTGAGGATGGATGGGCACCGCCTGCAGTATTGGATTGTACAGGAATGAAATGTTTTGCATTAACTGATGTCAATGGGTTCGAGGGATGAGGGCAGATTATGCTTGAACGTTCTTACCTGGAACATAAGAGGGTTCTCTAAGCCTCAGAAGGTCAGGCAGGTTTTTGCTAGTCTTACCAGATGGAACATTGATGTAGCGTTCATACAGGAATCACACCTTGCACCAAACACACACGCACATTTGGGGTCGAGGTGGGCTGAGTCCGAGTATAGGGCCTCTTACTCTTCCTATTCTCGTGGGGTGATTATTTTGATTAGGAAAGGGGTCAACTTTGAGGCACGGCACGTTACGCCTGATCCCACTGGCAGATACTTGCTGGTAACAGGCACACTGAGGGGCCAACGAGTGACATTATTGAACGTCTATGGACCGAACACTGATGCTCCGGAATTCTTCCGGGAAGTCTGGGGTCACTTGCAAACACATGCTGGCACACACATACTGTGCGGGGGGACTGGAATGTGACATTGCGGGACGGGCTAAACCGCTCCTCTCACTCATTAGAGCAGCACAAGCAATCGCGGCAAATGGTGGGTCACATGATGGAGGATCTGGCATTAGCGGATCTCTGGAGGCTGCAACATACTGACGCACCAGGCGCTACACACATTACAGCGTCTCACAATAGTTGGTCCAGGTTGGATTACTGGCTATGTTCTAGGGACATGGCTCTGTGGGTTCGTAAGTTGCAGGTGCTGCCCCGCACATTATCAGACCACAACCCTGTCCTGTTACAGGTGGAACTGCCACGTTACACCCCCCCCCTTTCCAGTGGCGTTTCAATTCCCGTGCCCTCTCGGACACAGTCTATGTTGACACCATAAAAAAGGCAATAAAGGACTACTTTGATATTAATGCACAAACAACGGAAGACCCATGCCTACTCTGGGAGGCATTCAAAGCCACGATTAGAGGAGTCTGCATTAGCACCACTATAGGGGTACTCAAGGACATTAGGGGCCAGATTCGTCGCTGTGAGAAGCAAATGAGGGACTTAGAATTGCTGTATGAGACGACACAGGATGTTTCGCTACTACCTGGGTTGCGCGACTTGAATACGGAGCATGCAGACTTTCTGGAGTCCGAGATAAAGTACTTGGATCGTCCACATGTGGCTAGAACCTTCGGGGAGGGGGGTAGGCCAGGGGGTGTACTGGCGCGTAAAATTTGTGAGGGTTGGGGACAAACGACGATACTCAGAGTCAAATCTAGGGAGGGTATATTACAAACGCACTCTGCAGATATACTGAACTGTTTTGCAGACACCTTTGGCTCGCTATATCAGTCGCAGCCCACAGCCACAGCGGAGGACACGTATGACTATTTACATGATGTGGCGATTGGCTGGCTATCGGATGCGCACAGGGAGTACTTGGCTAGGCCCATCACGGTGGAGGAGGTGACTGAGGTGATCACTTCACTACCAAATGGCAAGGCGCCGGGCCCTGACGGGTACACCTCTGAATTTTACAAGCAGTTTGCGGATATTATCGCTCCCTATTTAGTGGGCATGTATGGCTCAGCCTTTGAGAAATCCTTACTTCCCCCCACTCTGCGAGAGGCCATGATCATCGCTCTCCTGAAACCGTCCAAAGATCCGGAGGAATGCGATTCCTACAGACCTCTGTCCTTGATTAACGTGGACTCGAAAATCCTTGCTAAGCTTATTGCAGGTCGGCTGTCCCCCTTGATGACCCGCCTGGTCCTTCCGGATCAATCGGGGTTTGTACCCACTAGATCCACCTCACATAACACTAGATCCCTATTTGCACTCTCGCATTACCTGTGTCCTTCGGTTAAAGCGGTGGCTGTCATGCTTGACGCCGCGAAAGCGTTCGATTCCATTGAATGGCGATATATGCTCACCGTTCTAAACAGAATGGGGTTCCCTAAACGGTTTATACAGTGGGTCTCCTTGCTTTATACAGAACCATGCGCAAGGGTCAGGATTAATGGCTATGTCTCAGTTCCGTTTAGTATTGAGCGTGGCACGCGACAAGGCTGCCCACTATCACCTCTGTTATTTGCGCTGGCTCTGGAGCCCCTAGCCTGCATAGTGCGGCAGAACTACAAAGAGTCGGCACTGCAATTTGCATCCAGGCCACTTCACATATCGCTCTACGCGGACGATATGTTATTATATGTCCGTGACCCTGCAATCCATCTAAACCCGCTGCTCAGGGAATACATCCGTTTTGGCGGACATTCAGGGTTGGCGATTAATTGGTCCAAATCCTCCATAATACCTCTGACTGACACTACAATGCCCTTTGAAGTAGATTTCCCGTTGGACTGGCAACAGGACCCGATTCGCTACCTAGGGGTCATGTTTCACAGAGATCCGGAGGAGGTCCTGCGAGCAAACTATGGGGTGGTACTCTCTAAGCTTGAAGATAAGATCCAACGTTGGATTCGCTTGCCACTATCGATTGCTGATAGAATCGCGATTGTCAAGATGAACGTGTTGCCCAAACTGTTATACCTGTTTAACAACGTTCCAATCACGCCGACACGAGAAATCTTCCGCCGCATAAAAGCCCTGGTGCGGACTTTGATATGGGCAGGCAAACAGGCTCGTATCGATTTGCAGACTCTAACACTTCCATTTGCACAGGGCGGCTTCAGTGTGCCTGATTTTCTCCTCTATTACCTCTGTGCACAGGCGCAGTATGCGGCGTATTGGTACCACGAGGTCCCGTATCTCACACATGCGGCCATTGAAGAGAGCGATGCTCATCCCGTCCCCCTCTCTGCGATCGTATCACACACAAGGCCACCACTACATGCCTAGAGCCGGGTCTGGTGGCTCAGTGGACTAATGCGTCTACTGCAGGGGCCTGTGTTCGACCTCATGGTCACAGGTTCAAATCCCGGCGGGTCCACTCAGCCTTTCATCCATTTGGGTCGATAAAATGAGTACCATTGAGTTGGGTAACAACAAACATCTGTTATTTTCAGCGCCAAGATGCCCGTAGTGGTGAACGTGCGCTTTACAAATACTCATGTTATGTTGTGTTATGCAAAGGACATAAACACAGTAGACACCACGGTCAGGGCATGGCACAGGCTTGGGCAGTTGGCTCACAAAACCCCGCTGTATGCACCGGACATGCCATTGCAACATCACCAGGCGCTGTCCGTCACTAGTGAAAAGGTTGGGATGTCCTTGCTGAGTAGAGCTGGTATTGACAAGCTGGGTGATGTGTTTCAAGCAGGCACGTTCATAGGCCTCGACCACTTGGACTATGTCCAAAACCAGACTCCCATGTTTCGCTTCACGTACTATAGATTGACCAGAGCGTTGAGGGAACACTACCCAACATTCCCAACAGAACCAGAATGCCTTGTACCACTGCAACTATTGATTACTACTATTGATCTTTCCCATCTAGTGTCCAGACTATACTCAGCTGCACAATCGGAAATGACAGGACACACTCTGAAGGCTAAGGGGCGGTGGGATGCGCTCCTAGATAATCCGTTAACGGATGAGGAATGGAATAGTACTTGCGCGTTAACACAGATACTGACGCCAAACGGCAACTTAAGAATTATACATTTTAAATTTCTTCACCAAATCTACTACACACCGACCAAACTGCTTAAGTTTGGCTTACAGGAGGAAGACAGATGCAAGAGGTGTAACAGGGAGGGTGCGGATTTTGTACATCTGGCCTGGGATTGCGAGAAGGTGGCAAGGTACTGGGGGGAGGTCACTACCACATTAGCTGTCATGTTGGAGGAAGAGGTGCAGTGCACACCCAAGATCTGTTTACTGGGTATAGTGCCCCAATTCAGAGCGTTAAAGCGCAGGTTTTGCGCAATTGCTTTACTATTAGCAAAAAGGCAGGTGGCGCAATGTTGGCACAGCCGTAAGGTGCCGACGAAGAAAACATGGCTTCATGATATGTCCATCTGCCGGGACAAAATACAAACTTATGAGGAGCAATTACCAGCGAGGTCCAGACCTAAGGATATATGGTGTTTTTTGACAGAATACCTCACCTCACTGCAGGACAGTGAGGAGGACTAGATCGTCTTCTGTCTCACTCTCACAGGCGGGATGTTTGGTGCCCAAGTACATGTCTGATGGCGGCACACATTGGGTGGGAACCGGAGCTATTGTTGTATGGATGTCTAGGGTGTGCGGGATGACACTGTGAGGTCTTCAGTTGGGGTTTGTTGTTCTTTTCTATAAAATGATAAAATGTAAGACTAATATCATTTGTCAGCTAAGAGTCCTAAGTAAGATGTGCAGGGTAGTTATACCTAGAGATTGCACGCTCTGCTTTATAACACACTTGATCTTCGCTAACTGATCGCATTGAAGTGGCGGGCCGGCCTCAGGGTTGTAGGCTCATGCTGTGTACTCTGCTTTGTGTTAATAAAGGTCTTACAAAAAAAAAAAAAGAAAGAAATAACAATCAGGTCACATTCACTAATATTATGGCTAACATTTAAAGGGGGCCGGGATGTGGTATTGGTCTGGAGACACTTTTTTGTTCTATTAAAAACAATTTTATTTTGATATGGGTAGGCGCCTTTAATATCCAATCCTGCCCCTTGTCCGCTACAACGGTATGTGGGGCAGCTGTGGTCCGTGGAGGGAGTTCGGTGGGGCAGGGAGGCGGTGCAGGGGAGGGGCAGGGTGGACAGTGGTAAACACCGGAATATGGACAATTGCAGGTAAGTAAACAACTTAATAACTAAAATGAATTTTGTAGCGCACCATGCATCGCAAAATGCGATGCAGCCCGCGCTACAAAATTCGTTTTATTTTTTAAACTGTTTACTTACCTGCAATTGTCCATATTCCGGTGTTTACCACTGTCCACCCTGCCCCTCCCCCGCACCGCCTCCCTGCCCCACCGAACTCCCTCCACGGGCCGCGGCTGATGATGCGGTAACCAATCAGGCCGGGGAAGGTTATACACATTTTCCTCACAAAGACTATGGGGGTATATTGAATTAAATGATTACTAAGTTGGATCTACATTTATTGAAATGTGCCTGTGACATCAATGGAAATCTGATACCATCTTTTATAGGAAGAAATGCCTCCACCATTATTGATCATATTTTGATCTCCGCTAATGCAAGCAAGTGGTGTATTACACCTAGGGTTGCTTAGCACCCCTTGAGTGACCACAATTGTATTAAATTAATAGTCCTTTTCTGGGGCAAAATGTGTGTGGCCCCGCTGAGTATCTTCTCTAACATTATACCCACAGGACCCAATGGGGCACACATTAAGTGGGATGGAGTCGACCCCTGTAAAGTCTTACATGGTATTATCTCCAGTGGCCTTACAGGTATTTTTTATTGCCTCAAGGACGAAGTTACTCCCAATCTGTTACTCTCTAGTTTCACTAATTATACTAATATATCTAGCAACCTTTTGACCCGCCCTCGTAATCAGGGTCATAGTCACCAGAGAGGGTGATTTAATCATGCATTCACTGATTCCTGTCAACAACTGAAATCGGACCTTCAATTCAACCCAGAGACAATGCACTGATCAAGACCCTTTGTTCTAACTTTAAAAAGGTCCTTTTCATTAGAAAAAAGGCGTTACAAAAGGAAGCATGATCTAAACTGTCACGGGCTGCAGCTACCGCAGATAACAAACTTTTCTGGGACATAGTTAATTTAGCTTTCTTAAACAGCGATTCTTTTCCTGAACTGATATCTCATAATACATGTGTTGATACTGATTGTTGGGTGGCCCATTATACGGGAATCTTTAGTGTGCCCAATGCCCGGAGGGAGTACATACCAAGAAAGGACCAGTGCCCATGGCCTCCCCTACCACTTAACATTACGGTTGAAGAGGTCCTAATAGCGCTGAAAGAAAGCACAGGCGGTAAAGCCCCTGGATCCGATGGGGTGCCAGTGGATATTTACAAAGCTGCTGTTGACTGACAGGGCCCAATTTTAACAGGAGTTTTTAATGTGGCTGCAACCAATGTGAAACCTCCTTCATGGGAAATGTCGACTGTTATACCAATTTATAAAAAGGGCAACAAATCCGAACCCAAAAATTACCACCCAATATCACTTCTAGACTCCTCTGGGAAAGTGATGAGTAAGTGCTCCTTGAGAGACTGGAATAATGGGCATGTACATTGTCGATACTCTCCCTGGTGCAGTTTGTGTTTAGAAAAGAAGTGGGGACTGTAGAGCAATGTATGAATTTGGATCTGCTAATAGGGAAATCTACCTGTGCGAAAGCTTGCAAACTCTACCTCTGCTTCACAGATTTAAGTACTGCTTATGACTTTGTTGATTACTCTATCCTTTGGCCAACCCTGCTTACTTTGTGTGTCCAGGCCGATTATTTGTTTTCTTGCAAGGTTGTACGAGAAATGATAAAGTAAAGTACGTTTGGTCCACATGGCGAATGCACCACACCTTTTGCTGTAGAAAGAGGTATCTGGCAAGGCTGTGTCCTTGCTCCCTTACTATTCTCTCTCTTTATCAATGGAGTGGACAAGGCTCTACAAGCGATTCAAGCAGATACCCCTCAAGTCGGTGGGAGTCCCATACCAGAGATATTATATGTAGACAATGCTGTTTTGCTGGCAAGGACCCCCGTGGACTTACAACAACTAATGAACACTTTTGGGGATTTTATTTTCTCAAGAACACTGGTGGGCAATAAAACAAAAACCTATACAATGATTTGTGGGCCTACGGCAACGAAATGCAGAACATTTTTTATTGAAAACTCTCCGGTAGCCACAGTTAACATTTTTTGCTATTTGGGTATTACCTTTGCAGGAAATGTCTCTTACTCACATGAAATTGCAAATATTAGGGGCAAGATGAACAGAAGTGCCTATGGGATCTTTAGGTTTTCGGCAAAGTTGGACACCCCACCTATACAAAAAATGTTAGCAATCTACAAGGCTAGGGAAACATCTATTGCCACATATGAGGCTGGTGTGTGGGGTCATCTTAACAGTAAGGCTTCAGATCTCAAAAAAGTGTTTCCTTAAGTGTCTGTTGTGCTTACTCACATCTACCGCTACAGAGATAACATACAGAGGGACAGGTGTACAGTACCTAGCTGATTTAATTTTACTTCGCCCTCTGCTTCTCTGGCGCTCTATTAGGGTAAAAGAAGAGACTAGTTTCACCAAGTCAATTATTCTAGATTGCCTGACTATGGATAACGCATTGCGTATCCCTTGGCTACGTTATATTAATTCTATTTATAGTCCTCTGTTTAAGATGCCAATATATGCTAACCCCCCAATGGTCACAACACTTACCAAACAGTGTATTAAAAAATTTAATGAACCATAGAAAGGAAGCCCATGTGAGAACTGAGGGGGGAAAGTCTATTGTTACATTTTACCATTCATTAAAACTAGGGGAGGACTATCAAAGTTATTTAACCTGGGTTACTAATGCAATGCACCGCTTTGAATTAACTAGATTTAGATTCGGGATTGTCATCATTTAGTAGCATTTCCCACATTGAAATCATGCCCATTACATACGATCCCCTGCACATTTGATGGTCAGAGTAACAAAGCACATGGCACTTTCTGCTATTTTATGATTTTTTTTTCTTATTTTAGGCGTAACTATTTTTTCTTGCACAAAATATTAGATTGCATATTGTTGCCTTGACATTTCTGCTCTAGCTAAACGATATCAGTATTTTTCTTGATGTCACACTTTTTATCATGAAAGCAATCAAAATATGCAAATGCATTGTTTTTATCTGAAGCTATTATGAATTCCATGCCTTTAACTATATGTTAAATAGGGCAATATGTTTTGTTATGAAATTTTAGTCATGTATACCTGGCATGGCCATTTTAGACTGTATTTATGTGCAAATGTTTTTTCCTTCATCTGTCACTTTTATGGTTGTGTTTACATACCGAATAAAGCCTTTGAACTTGAACTTGAAATAAACAAACAACTGGAACCATGTTGCAATTCTGTATAATCAGGACCTTACTACACCTTGATTGAATGTTAAGGAGTCCTCGGTAACCTTAACAGTGTAGGTATCATAGGCATCATTTTGGCCACAAATAACAAACCCCCAGTGTCTCTCTGTAGGCTCTGTAGCAGTAGCATATTATCTTGATAAGTTGATTTACCACCCATCAAAAGCTTGTCTCTTATTCTCATCTTGGTGGATCCCCACAAGCCCCCAGTGCATCATTACCCTTAAGTGTGCTTGAAAGTCAGGTTGTTCCAGAAGGAGTTTATAGTTATTCCTGGGATGCCCCCTTTTCATCTTTTCTGATTTCCACATCGTTCTTTGTTTTGGGTGGGGGGTTGTAAATTTTTGGTGTCTCTATGGTCAATCCTATGGTCTGGTTCCTGGGGGTGCTCATCCTTGTTCTTGATATTGAGCTTCATGAGCCACTTTTGGTGCCACCTCGATGCCTTTTCATCTGCATGTTATGCCTTCCAGGAGCATCCAATGATATGGCACATCTTTAACTGTGAGGGCCTCCACTGTCAAACAATGAGATCTGCACTCATAGAGTGGTAGGGCTGTTTTTTGAAAGATCAAGATTTTGTCTCCTCCATAGTGTTTTTCTTTCATGGAACAGGCCGCTTTGAGTATTTGTTTTTGTCATTGGATAAGAAGAGAGTTTCACTGCTGTGTCTCTAATTTGTGCCCTATCTCTCCTGATCATTTATCTACCCAATGCAGTTCTCTCAGTGCCAATTGGCTAGTTTTCATTCTTTTGGAACATTTTCAGAAAGAGGAATCAGACATATGCTTCCATTCCGCTCCTTCTTCCCCCTTTTTATGAATTTTAATCTCAACTGGACCTGTTCTTCAGATCCTCACATTTGTCTGTAAGCTGTTTGGCCTACATTTCTGTTGTGTTTATGGAGGTAGTACCAGGCTACCTGTGTAGAATTTGAGATATATTTTAGTAACTGTTCTATGGCCTCACTTATTCCTAAATTATGCATTTCTCTTAATTTCTTTAATAACATCTCTTCCTAAATCTGATCAAAGTTGATTGAGGTCCGTGCCAGAGCTTTGTTGAAATCCTTCTTAAGGTCAGTGATACATGACTGCATGTATTCCTTGGAGAGTGGGGCATTATGCCTGTTCACCATTTATGTGTTTGTAATGTCAGTCACTTCATTTCTTCATGCTGGATTTGTCATTGTATTAAAAAATACGTAAGATTATCACTTAATCGGGTTACATTATTTCGCTAGTATTAATGTATGTGTCAGTCCTTAGAGTGAGTGGCCAGGCATTGAGTGTATCTAGTCACATTGGCAAACAGACTGGTTGGTCCAGTGGGCCCCACTATTGGACTTTCTCGTTAGGTTCCAGCAATTACATTCGTAGGCTTTCTCAGCATTCAGTCTTTCCCTGTGGTGTAATATTCCAGTGGTGCACCCCACAGCCCCTGTCTCATGATGTTGCTACCTTCTCAGGCCCCCTGTCAGCGATGCTGGTAAAAGCATCATATATTGGTTTTCATGATTCTTACCCAGCAGTGATGGCTAGGTATATTTTGTCTCGAAGGGACAGCAAGGCATATTAATCCACCACAATGTAAACTAGTTAGGTCACTTCTGGCATGCACCCATCTGCCTAATCACCCTACTGTTCACCATGCTATATCATGTGAGAGAATATTTGAGGGCTCTCTCCTGTCACCTGCCATTCAGTGGTATGTCTTCGGTAGTTTGAGAGGAGCACAAGTAAGCAAAGGCATCTCATCAGTGGGTCAAACATGCAAACACAAAAATCAGGTGGACAGGCAAACGGTGTGTATCACTTACAACGCAACTTTTACGTCGTAATGCTGTTACAACGCAGCTATTACAACGCAGGATCCATTACAACGCATGGCATTACAACGCATGGCATTACATCGCAGATACTATTACAACGCATACCATTACATCGTAAGTATTGGTAAGTATATAATTTATTTTAATTTTATTTAATATTATATAAATGATTTAATTAATATTAATTATAAATAAAAATAAATAAAAATATTTATTTATGTTTTTAAATATTATAAATTAAATTTATTAATTTAAGTAATTTTTTAAATAAATATGAGTATAGGAGTATATGTATAGGTGTACTGAGGTTTTAGGGCAGGGTTTGGGTTTTGGGGTACAGGGGTGTTTTTAGGTTTCAGGTTTGGGTTTTGGGGTACAGGGGTGTTTTTAGGTTTTAGGGTAGGGTTTGGGTTTTGGGGTACAGGGGTGTTTTTAGGTTTCAGGGTAGGGTTTGGGTTTTGGGGTACAGGGGTGTTTTTAGGTTTCAGGGTAGGGTTTGGTTTTTGGGGTACAGGGGTGTTTTTAGGTTTCAGGGTAGGGTTTGGGTTTTGGGGTACAGGGGTGTTTTTAGGTTTCAGGGTAGGGTTTGGGTTTTGGGGTACAGGGGTGTTTTTAGGTTTCAGGGTAGGGTTTGGTTTTTGGAGTACAGGGGTGTTTTTAGGTTTCAGGGCAGGGTTTGGGTTTTGGGGTACAGGGGTGTTTTTAGGTTTCAGGGCAGGGTTTGGGTTTTGGGGTACAGGGGTGTTTTTAGGTTTCAGGGCAGGGTTTGGGTTTTGGGGTACAGGGGTGTTTTTAGGTTTCAGGGTAGGGTTTGGGTTTTGGGGTACAGGGGTGTTTTTAGGTTTCAGGGCAGGGTTTGGGTTTTGGGGTACAGGGGTGTTTTTAGGTTTCAGGGCAGGGTTTGGGTTTTGGGGTACAGGGGTGTTTTTAGGTTTCAGGGTAGGGTTTGGGTTTTGGGGTACAGGGGTGTTTTTAGGTTTCAGGGCAGGGTTTGGGTTTTGGGGTACAGGGGTGTTTTTAGGTTTCAGGGCAGGGTTTGGGTTTTGGGGTACAGGGGTGTTTTTAGGTTTCAGGGCAGGGTTTGGGTTTTGGGGTACAGGGGTGTTTTTAGGTTTCAGGGCAGGGTTTGGATTTTGGGGTACAGGGGTGTTTTTAAGTTAAATAAAATTAATTATATTATATTAATTACATTTCTTAATTAAAATAATTAAATTAAATACATTATTTTAAATAATTTATTTTAATTACAATCAAAAAAATATTTAAATTAAATTAATTTAATTATATTAATTAAATAAAATTAATTACATTTTTTATTAAAATTAATTTAAATAAATAATTACTATTATTTTGATTAAAATAATTTAATTTAATTAAAATAATTACATTTTTTTTAAAAAAGGTATACTTACCTATACTTACGATGTAATGCCATGCGTTGTAATAGCATCTGCGATGTAATGCCATGCGTTGTAATGCCATGCGTTGTAATGGATCCTGCGTTGTAAAAATTGCGATGTAACGGTCTGCGTTGTAAAATAACGCGTTGTAACATCATAGATCCCCGGCAAACACCATCTCTGTTTATCACCCCTACTTGCATCAAATATCCAAGCCCAAGGTGAGTGTGCTGGTCACAAGTCTCACAACTCCTCTTTATCATGCTGGTACAAGCAAGTTTCATAATATTCTTCAGGAGTCTGTGGCATGTCTTTTATGGTTCGCCATACAGTTGTGGGTCTTCTGTCCTATTTCCACATCCATTACGTGCAACAGTGGCTGCTATCTTCTTTGGATAAACCACTTAATCTCATCTTGTGGCCACTGTCCTTCATCTACTGTCATCCACTCACTTTCCCCTCCATTCAATTATTGCAGTTGCTCACTGGGATCCTTCTATTCCCACTTTTCATCTACTTTTGCATGCCAACAAGTTGTTCTTTTATTCTGCTGCTGTAAAGCGTCACCTCAGAGCTGCCACTCTGCCGCCATCTTGATTCTGGTGCTATAAATATACATTTTTTAAAGAAAACTAACATTTGATGAATGTACAGGATCCATGTTATGTTGTGTCAATCACTGGACGTTGTGAAGGTCTTTCTAGATTTCTTCTTGATTGCCTCAGAAAAGAGCTACACTTTCCAGTGGCCACATTGTCAGCATGCACGTAAAAGCCAGGTTAAAACTTGGCAAGTAACTCTTTAAAAAAAAAACAATTTAGAAAGAAAAAGCCATCAAAAGCCTGAAAAAAATCCTTGCCAATTTTGGTATCCCTTTAATTGAGAAAAAAGATGGTCCATGAGTTGATGAACAAGGCACCAAATCCATCCTGAATTCAGGGTTGAGAAGGAACCCAGCATAACGTCTTCCATAGGAAAAATTCTAACAAGAATCCTACCTGTGTGTTACATCCTTTCACTTCTCCTTGCTTCTGCATTTTGCCAGCCGTTTCCTTAGCCCAACACCCCACATGGCTTGTGGACCAGCCCTATGGGTAACCACGGCCACTTTTCTGAACCTCAGGAGTCCTCGAACCTGATGTGACTGTAGATTTTGTTTGTGCTTTTTTCTGTGCACAGAGGGAGTAGATTTAACATCTATTTTTCCTCTTCTTTCACTTCATGGTTTCAAGCTCAGCAATGTCTTCACTCATTGTTTGCTGCCTGAGATAGCTTTTTGTTAGGTAAGGTAGGCCTGGGGGTTTGTTCTTGCTATTGGTGAGGCAGCAGGTACATACATAAATGGTATGTTATATTATTTTAATTTATTGAACACACTTAGACTAAGCTTCATGGTGATGTAGAAGTGAACATAAGCCAACACCAAACTACAATAAAAGTAGTTCACAGGATAAAAAGTACTGGTTAGAAATCCAAAATGTCAGACATTTACTCAATCTTATCACGGGAGACTCTTTAAAGAGAGATACAGTGACGCTGTGCCATAGCTTGACATCTATCACTGAAAATGGTCTATTTGCAAAAACATTTCGGCAGAAAGTAGAGTGCAATGTTGGGCAGATCATAGTGTCATGTCGGGGGTGTATGGTCACACCAGAACTCTGCTGTTTCTGCCTAAATACCTTTGTGCCCGATTCACAAAAGTAAACTGAGACGTAAGTCTAACTTTATGACTTCTGGTAGTCACAAAGGGCATTTACTACTCGTAAATGCCCTTTGTGAATACCAAAAGTTGAACTTTATGACTTTCGTTATTCACAAAGGGCATTTACGAGTAGTAAGGGCATTTACAAGTGGTAAATGCCCTTTGTGAATACCAAAATTGGTAAAGTTAGACTTTCATCTCATTTTACCTTTGTGAATCGGACCCATTGTGTATCATTTTCGTTGACTTTAAAATTAAATAAGAACTGGCCGAGATTCTGTCTGCAAAGAACATGAATGTTGCGTTCATGAATTACTGTCTGTTGCCCCTGGGAGTTGACAGTACTCTGTGGCAGCAAAAGATCTTCATGGCATATCAATGCCACACTATGGTGACTTTTGGGCTACACCATCTTTATTGACAAATATAAGCGGCTCCGGAACTTCCAATAATTGAGACTGCAATTGAGGAATATTAGGTATGTGACCACTTAGAACATGCCTACTGGTGTGCGTTTTTGTGCAACCCTCCCTACTTTTTGAGGAAGGCGTTTTGGGACATATTATCAAGCCTGGGCGATAAAATTATCGCTGCTTTATTGGCAGAAAACTGCCGCTAAAGTGGCGTTAATGGGCTTGATAATAGGCTCTATGAAATTCCAATCGAAGCCCATGTTAGATGTGAAGGACATCTAACATGAGCTTTGATTGGAATTCCATAGAGCCTATTATCAAGCCCATTATCGCCACTTTAGCGGCATAATTTTATCGCCCAGGCTTGATAATATGGCCCTTTGTTCCGTACAACATATGCTTTGTCTGTCGAAGAGTCTCTTAAGTTTTACTGGCCAGGAAAAATGCATTAAAAAGGCCAATGCTTGTCAAAGTGTTTCTTTCAAGCCTGTAAGTTATAGTTATGGTGTCTACTCGGATGACGTTTTAGTCAGGGATATAAGTGGGAACAGGAGTGATATGGAATGAAGTCGAATGGAGGATTACTTGGGATAAGAAAAAGCACATTTTTAATGGATCTTTCTTTTGAGCAGCTTGAACACTTAGATTTATGCTTGTGGTAGTCACTGGCACAGAGCGTGCTGTTTCCATGGCCTGAAAACTAATGTTTTACAAGAAACGGGGTTCCAAGCAATTACATCAACTTCTGATTGTAGGCGAAACAAAGGCCGCATAGAATTATGCTGATTCTCTTAGGAACAAAAGTTTCATGTTCGAAGATTGCTTCGTTAATTATTTTTGAGACAAAAAGATATCATGTTTATAAAAGTATTTCCAGGGAGCCGCCTTTTACATGAGAATTAGGGAAGGACCAGAACTACAGTCTAAATAATGCAATCAGTATCAAAATACAAATCAATTAAGAGGATTTAAAATATTCAAATAGTTGTTTCTCTTTTTCTCTGAAAAGTAAAACCTCAACCTTTGCCACTCTGGCAGTTTTTGGACTATGCCATTTAAAAGCAGACACTTGCGAAGCCAATAGGTCTCATCTTGGCAAGTTGCAGTGGTGGTCAATTTTTTATTTGTATTTTTGTTATTGCAAGTATATGCCATAAAAAAGAAAGAAACAATTGAAATCCTGCTGCCATCTAATTAAGGCAGCTATATGCTTGCAATAAGAGCTTTAAATGTTGAAAATAAATCCAATTTGATTTTAAAGAGTAGTGGGTCGGTGCTTCCTTGCAGGCAGGTGTACTTAGAGGACCATTCTTTAGTTTTTATGCACTTCACAGAAAAATATGAATCTTTCTGGTGCAAACAAAATGTACTATTGGCCTGAATTTCTGTAAATGGAGCCATAGTTCAAACATACAAGCTTGAATAAAAATGAACGATTAAAAAAATGGAAAGGAAATAGCATTGGCAAAATAAAGTATGGGCCTGCCAGTTTTAGCACTGAAATGTGCTTCTTTTAAGAGGGATGTGCATGTGAGATCAAATAAACAACATCACTCACATGGCAAGAGAGCTAACAGCTGAAGTCGGCTGGCCTATTGCCATATATTCCATGCTGAGGTAGGTGGAAGCAAAATGTAATTATGATAGCTGAATAGATCAATGAGTAAAGAGGGTTCTTGTGTGTGTGTGTGTGTGTGTGTGTGTGTATATATATATATATATATATATATATATATATATATATATATATATATTCACTGAAAAAACCATAGGTTATACACCATATATAGTTAGGAATTAGCATTTAAAAAACCTTATTTTACTCACACAAAACCATTGAAATTCCATATATAGTTAGTTGTACTAACTATATATCGCGCACCCGCAATCCACTGCTGATCATGTCACATATTACATCATTCATGACATGGTCAGTGACATCACTGATGACATCACTGATGACATCTCAAATGACATCACTGATGACATCACTGATGACAACATCCAGTGACTGTATGTTTCTGTAAAGTTAAAATATGTCTTACATATTGAAGAATGAGTGGATGTATAAGTGTCTGAACAAAGGATTTAGTAGGTGCATGACTGACTGTATGAGTGAGTGATTAAATGTGTCTCACTGAGTGCATGGGTTAGTGACTAAACTGTCTTAATTTGTGCATCATTATGTCTGTTGTTCTGTAAACTGCTGCATGTGTTGATCAGTAGCTATATGATTAACTATATGGGTCATTGATTGGTTGCCCAAGTAATTGTATGGGAGACTGAGAGTGTTTATGGGTGGCTGGGAGGTGTATGACTCTCTGCATAGATGTGTGAGCAGTTGATTCACTAGGTGTATGGGTTCAAAAGTGCATGTGGAAACATCTGTATGGGCGGTTGACTGTGTGCATGAGTGCATTGGTGAGTGAATGGATATCTCAGTGCTACATGTCAAAGTAAGTACATATGTAAAACACAGTACATGTGAGAGTTGACATATATAAATAACTGTGCATAAGAGCCAGTGAATGTGTGAGTGGCTGTATGGATCATTGTGAACTTGTATCCAGGATTGTATAAGTGAGTAAATATGTGTTAGTATATGTTTCAATAAGTAAGGTGTGTATAACTGTATAGTTGAGGAAATGGAGGTGTGATTGATTCTTTGCATGACTGACTAGGTGTGTGAGTAACTCCATGGATGAGTGACAGTCTGTGAGTGTCTGTTTTCACTGAGTGTATATAAGGTTATATTAGAGTCTGAAGAGGTTCATCGTATTATCACATGAATGATGTCATCAGTGATGTGATCAGTAATGTCAAATGAGATGTCATCAGTGATGTCATCAGTGATGTCATTTGAGATGTCATCAGTGATGTCATTTGAGATGTCATCAGTGATGTCATCAGTGATGTCATCAGTGATGTCATTTGAGATGTCATCAGTGATGTCATCAGTGATGTCATTTGAGATGTCATCAGTGATGTCATCAGTGATGTCACTGACCATGTCATGAATGATGTAATATGTGACATGATCAGCAGTGGAGTGCGGGTGCGCGATATATAGTTAGTACAACTAACTATATATGGAATTTCAATGGTTTTGTGTGAGTAAAATAAGGTTTTTTAAATGCTAATTCCTAACTATATATGGTGTATAACCTATGGTTTTTTCAGTGAATTTTCAAGGTTTTGTAAATGCTAATTCCTAACTATATATGGTCTATAACCTATGGTTTTTTCAGTGAATTTCATTGGTTTTTTAAAAGCTAATATCTATAGCTGTAAAATGTATTCTTCTTTAAATCCAAAAATATATTTTATATGTTTATTAATAATTTTTTTAAAATATTTTTTTCGTTTCGCTCCCGGTCCGCGAACCGGGAAGCTTCCCGTTAGCTCAATTTAATGCCGCGACCCGGTCCGCGAACCGGTAAGAAATCAACATAGTGACGGTATCGCGTTGCCGCGTAATGCGTCTTATGACGTACTGCGTTAGCGCACCCGGAAGTGCCCCGGGGCGCGGACCGAGGCGCGAAACGCAGCTCCCCGGAAGCGATCCGCGGCGCGTCGTGAAAGCGCGACGTATCGCGTTGCCGCGTAATGCGTCTTGTGACGTACCGCGTTAGCGCACCCGGAAGTGTCCCGGGGCGCGGACCGAGGCGCGAAGCGCAGCGACCCGGAAGCTATCCGGGGCGCGGACCGGAGCGCGTAACATGAGCGTGAGAGGTCATGTGACTTGTTAATAAAACTTTTCATTGGTTCATTTCACTTTTGGTTTCATAATGATGTAAGGCTAGGTCAGGTGACCTAAAAATAACACTTTTCATTGGTTGAGAAGTATTGTTTTTCCCAAATGATGAAAACCCCTCCTTCTTTCCTCACTCTGACTTTCATCATTGTGAGAGGAAGACCTTTACTACTATATGAGAAATGGCTTCATTGGTAGCTTCAGCTGGTGGACCCCCCCCACCACCACCACCTCCTCATGGGAAGAGAGGACCACCTCCCCAGGTCATGACCAACACTGAGGAGGAAGAGGAAGAAATGGATGAGGAGGGAGAAGAACCACAGTTCTTAGAAGAGGTGCCCCGGGTTTCCAGAAAGAAAGCCAGTTTCATCTGGCAGTTTTATTCGATCCCTCGTGGCCAAAAAAAAGTCAATGCGAGGTATGTCACCTGCCTCATATGCAAAGAACAATTATCCAGAGGGACGGACAAGAAATATAGTTACGGAAATCACACAATGCACAGGCACATGACAAGGAAGCATCCGCTCAATTACAGCCGGGCGGAAATAAGGGATATGCAGGACAATCCAAGACCAACTCCTGTGGCCAGACCAAGATTACCAATTTCATTAACACCAGAAGAGGCACGGGAAATTGTGCCAAATATACAAGAAAATTTTGGCCACATGATACACTCTTGTATGCACTGTCGTGCGTTGTTAGCGTGTGGCAACATGAGCATCAATGCACTCAACCTGGCGTATGAACACCATGATTGCCCTAACCGCCCCCAGTAATTTTTTTTTTGCTCCTGTTGAGCCCTTTTCAACGCCTGTTTTTTGTTGTTTCCCCCCCCCCAAAAAAAACAAAAAAAATATAAAATCGTTCAAAAAATACAAAAAAAACAAAAAATGTTCAAAAAAAAAAAAAAATATAAAACAACAAAAATATTAAAAAAAAGTTCTTTTCAGAACTACCTTCCCTTTCAAAAAAAATTGCTAGAATGTTTAGCACTCTGGCAAGCTCTATTTCTTTTGGTTTGCTCCCGGGTTAGCTTCCCGGTACGCGGACCGGGAGCTAACCAAAAAAAAAAAAAAAAAAAAAAGAGTAAGTATAAGGAAAGTAAACAGAGAGTGATGTTAAAAGAAAGACAGCTATAGGGAGTAAAGAAGACATACTGTTTAATAGATCTATTTACCGAAGAAAAGACGGAAGAGGGTATAATTGTGAAAAACAAAATAGATAACGAAGTGAAAGAAAAAAAAAGAGAGTATAACATTAACAAAGAAGAGTTTCTTGGAGAATGTGAGTGAATGTTCAAAATAAGATTAAAACATGAGGAATAACAGAGAGAAAAAATAGAAAACAGAAAACAAAAAATAACAGAAAAAGATTAATTGAAACAGCAAAGAAATGTAAGTAACATAGAGCCATATCATCAACATAGGCAATAAAAGTTTTGCAGCTTTTATTGGTAGAAATGTGTCGCTAAAGCTGCTTTTGCGGCAGAAAACTGCCGCTAAAACCACTTTTGCACCAGTTTTCTGCCAATAAAAAGAGCAATAATTTTATTGGCTGTGTTCATAATATGCCCCTTAGTGTGCTTCAACTACACAGAGAAAGCATTATGAACAAGTAGTGATAGAGTGATCAGTCAAAGACACTAAGAGTAATAGAGACGGAGTGAGTGAACAAGAGTGAGGAACTATGAGAAGAGAGGGACTGAGAAAAAGAATGGAAGGAGTTGAGTAAGTAGGTAATAGAGAAAGGAATGATGGAAGTAGCAAAGGCAGGAAACTGAGGGTTAAAGAAATGAAGCAGTGGAACTAATAGTAGGTGAATGTGATAGAAATGTAACGAAAAGAGTACAAAGCATTTACCTTATAATTGTCGTTAAATTACTCACTTTTTGTTTTTATACTTTCAATCTGTGAAAGAGAGAACAAACATTTCAAAAATATTAAAACATGTATTTAAAAATTACAAAAGACAAGGGAAAAGATTGAAGGACAAACAGTTTTTCAACAACTTTGACACTTACAGAAGCTTCTGCTTCTCCAGGCCCCCAAAACAGTCATAAAGATATACATTTTAAACTAACAGTATCTTGATGCAGATGAAGTGAGGCCTATCTTAAAACATGGTGCATCTTTTGCATTGCTGTTGTCTCAGAAAAGTGTCGCAAGACACTAACATTTTAAATAATTGCTTGAGGATGCCAATAAGATGTGTCCTATCCAGAGGTTTGTTTGAGGTGAGGCCTACTCAGGGTTGCAGATGAAATTTCGAATTGTTGAAGAGAATAGAGGACATAATACATGTGAAGGTCTACCAATGAAGTGAGTCATGTCCACTGCACTCTTGAACAAAGTCCAAACCTCCTATGTTTCCCTGGACAGACCTAAACTTGATCTGCACAATGTGATTCGTAATGATAGGAAACACAGGTGATGTAATTGAAATACGTGCAATTTCTTTTGCTCATTTCACAATCACATCACTTGTGTTTCCTTTGCTTAGGTATCTCATTGTGCAGATGTAGTCTAGCATATGAAAGAATACGCAGAAGTGCAGCACTGCATGCAACAACTTTGACACTTACAGAAGCCTCACCTTCTCCATGCCTCCTACACAGTTCTACATATACATCATAAATGCAAACAGTACAGAATTAATTATACATGTTAAATGGTTTATTTTTGCTGTTCTCAGAATGTATCAAAATTCACTAAAAACAGTGACTTGAAGGTATTCATCATATAACAGCGGGGAAAAAAAAACACAATCAAAATGATTGTGTTTAAAAAACCCATACAACATAAGAAATCAGAATTCAGAACTCCTTAAAGTTAACTTACTTTCCATGACGTCAAAGGATGTCCTATGAACAGCTTACACTCTTTTGTGCTGTTATTACTTTCAGCCCGCCACTTTCTGAAAGAAAATCTCCATCGTTTTTAAAAACATGTTACATGCAATAAATGACTTCTTGCTCTCTACCACAAGTTTCCACAAGGCCAAATCTTGTCAGACCCATTTATAACTCTTGGATTTCTTGTAAGCCAATCCCGTCATTTGGCATTTCCGCAACTTTCAGAATTAAAATGTTGAAGATCATTTTCACAATCCTGGAATAGTAATATCTTCCCCTTCTTGCTCAGTCATGTTCTACATTTCCTATGACACTGATACTGCTTACTATGAAGCAGACTTACACTAACTCTATGACTACTACAATGATTTAATTCTCTACATCACTTTCAATCACAAAGCAATGTAAAACAGTAGACAGCGTTGCAGACTTACATTCCCTCTACTCTATGTTTTGATTGGCTGCTTCAATTAGCTTATAAAAAGAAATAGTTTTTCTGAACTCATTCAAAGTGCACTTATTTCTCCATGACGTCCAGTCTTATGGTTAGAAGTTATGTCTCTGAACTACACTTATCCTCAAGGCCAAATTGTGTAGGAGCCATTAGAACTTCTTGAAATTCCACAGAGCACATCCCGAGATTATTTCCCTAAAATTTTGGTTTTAAAAACACCAGGTAAGAGTTTTTAAGGTCATACGGCAATTTTTTTTTGAAAATTAAAACAGAATCGTTGCAGAATGACCAGCCATTTCTAGACTTTAAATAAGCTGTGTAATGTCCTGATGTTATTGAAGGGCCGTCATGATATATAATTGCTGCAGTTACAAAAGTCCTTCCTGATATTGACAACTGCGAAGCTACAAATTTTTTAATTAAAGTTGTCAATTTTGTTCCATCAGGCCTACATCGTTGGAACATTAAAATGACATACTGGCCATATGTTCGTATAAATAATGTGGACATCATTTCAGATTTACATTGGCTACACTCCATGTTGTGATCAGCTGCTTTTACTAGCTTATTAAAGGAGACTGATTTACTGTCTGGCAAAGTTAAATATATAAATCTTTCTGAGTCTACACTAGTAGTACTTGATACCATACAGTTCTCGCAGTCATGCTGCCATTGATAAGAAAGCCCAAACAGCTGATCTACATCTACACCTTCAGCATGCAATACATCAAGCATATACATTAAAAACTCCTGACAATCTTGCTGAATATTTTGAGAGAATTGTGTTTGGCCTGAACATCTGTCTAACAGATTTCGAATTTCAGACACACTTTCTATGTTTCTTCTATCAGTGCTACATTTCTCTAACACAGAATTTAACAAACTGCAAAATCTTTGATCAGAATTGACCACAATCTCTTCTTTGACATTTTCTAGAGAAAACAAAACATTAACCACTACATTAGCATAGCAGTTGACACCAGAACTGTTTTCAAATTGAAAACCAACAACATCTTCAACAGAATCCTTTTTGTTTCTGCTTGTAATTTTAGGTTCATCGACTTTTCGTCTTTTTGCTACAACCTCCCCAGTATTGGTCACATTTCTTCGTTTCCGGCCTACCACACGTTTCTCAAACAAAGGATACTGAGGCAAATGTGGCGCATACTCTCTTCTTAACCTATTGTATTCCTTAACACAATCTAGATCCGCACAAATGTTTGTGACATCACACTCAATCAAGTACAATCCCGATAAAGTTCTAACTCGTGACAATGCCACATATGCCATACCCTCCTTGAACACAGAACTGCCAATATTCACCAATGCACAGTCTACACTTAAACCTTGCGATTTATGGATTGTCACCGCATATGCCAAGCAAACAGGAAACTGCTTACGGCGAACATATAAGTCTTTTACAAGCAAAAATCTAGCAGAGCAACGACCAATTAGCTGTACTTCCTCAATGCCATCAAATTTAATTTTTAAAAATTCAATTCCATCTCTATTTCTGTATTTCACAAAATCAACAACATTACCCATTGATCCATTTACCAGACCTCTTTCAACATGTAAATTCCTTCTTAAAATTATACGGCAGTTTAAGCACACATTCAGAGTCTTTTCAAAACCTGCAGTTTTAGATATACTCTTCTCTAATGAATCCAATTTTGTTTTCAGATTCTCAGACAAAATAATTGTTGATCCCATATGCTCTACTCTGTCAATAGCTTCCAGTTTCACAATCTCTTGCTTTTCTAAATGCAACATTTTGTTGTTAAATTTGGCACATTCTGCAAGAGTTGGCATCAAACATATTCCAGATTTCTTCTCAGTAATTTTCTGAAAAATATTCTCAGGCACAACATCTTGTTCTGGATATAAATTTGACAGTAATCGTGCATGTAAAGCTTCTTTCCCATGCTCGGTCACTTTTCCAATTCTAACATCTTGTAGAATAGTCTTGTAAACTTCATCCTTCGCCTGACGCATATTTTCATGCAGTTCAGCATAATTGAAGTTTAACCATATATTGACGTTGCCAATGCTGCCTAGGCACTTCCTGGTATCTTCATGCGTGAGCATTTTGAACACAGGTTGCCCTTTCACTGGTGTCAGCTGCAGAAGATCTCCGAAAACAATGATGTGTTTGCCACCAAATAACACATCATACTCTGTTTTGAGAACTTCTTGCATTCTCAAATGCACAAAGGCAAGCATGACATTGGAAACCATGCTTACTTCGTCAATGATAAGAAGTTTCATTTTCCTCAAGATTCTTGAAACTTCAAAACAAGCATCTCCAGATAGCTTGTGATATTGTAATTTGTTGTCATGCTCCACTGGCAGCATCAGTAAACGATGTAAAGTAATCCCTTTAATATTATGTGCTGCCAGTCCAGTTGGAGCAGTGACAACACAAGACAGCGATGACTCTGTCCTTTCCTGCAAATAGCATGAAATTGCTTTAATGAGGAAACTTTTTCCAGTTCCCGCTTCTCCACTCACGTACAGTCGGACAGGCTTCAACGACGTACATGAGCACTCTTTCTTATCATGACTTAATCCATGATCAATTTGCATGGTAACTTCGTCATATATTTTCCTCTGCTCAACGTTGAGTTGTCTTTCCAACTCTTCTAAGTTAACCGCATCCTCTTGAGCATGTGCCATGGCTCTTTCCACTTCATTCGTAGCAGTGGCAGCTTCATTTTCAATAACAGGTCCTCCTAGTGGATCCTGACTCAATGAAGCAGAACTCTGACTGTCCTGAGAACTGTCTCTGGCAATCTCGGCTGCAATCGTTGCTTCCTGCTCAATTTCCGCATTCAACATTTCTACATATTTGGGAAAAGCAGGACATTCTATGGTCTCCTTGGCGGCATTGAAAGAGTCTTCGTAACAGAGAAAATCTCCAAGCAGTTCCTCTTCTGCACGCCAAGGCTTGAAAAGTTGCAAAAGTGCTAAATAGAAAAACTCCTTTTTTTCAGGAGATTCACCACTCAATTTTCGATGGTTTATCAAGTGGCATTTTCTTTGCTTGACCAGACATCCCTCACTTCCTATTACAGCATACACTCCTTTCTCAGTATCTTCTTTGATGTTCCTCTTGAATATGTAATTTTGAAGAACCTCATACAGACAAACATTCTCGAGGTGAATGCTTCGATTTGGATAATATGTATCCAACATGTTGGTCTTCAAAATGTCGGTACTGTTTGGCTCCTTTTCCGCCAAATACTCAATTTCCCGGACAGGTTTGAGAACTCGATTACGCGTTGCAGCAAGACCAAGACTCGCCCAAACGATACTCCTGGACTTGGCATAGAGACTTGCTGAAGACAACCGGTCAGAACATTCGTACGCTCCGATTTCTCGATGCGACAACATCTTCAGACTGAAACTGTACAACTTTTTACTGAGGCTCTTTTCATGGGAAATGTCCTCCCACATATCCTTCAATTCTGTCTTCTCTTTTTTGGTGATGTAAGACGTCACATACCGAGCCACAGCCATACAGTTATCAGCCACAAACTGTATATCCATGTTAGCATTCCACATGGACAAAATCACCGGGTTGTAGTCATTGATGTTCTTGGACTCTTCGTTCCTCTTCAAATTGTATGTGTTTTTAGGTGATTTCTTCATGACATTGTGTCGCAGCGAAGACATCAAACTGTTTACTCTTCCTTTAGAAATCACCGGTCGTGGAAAGCCGAAACGACATTTGGTGTAGAACTTGTCCTTGTTTCGGAATTTACGACGGCAGTACTTTCCACATCGATGGCTTTGGAAACGCAGAACTTTTTCTCTTAGGCTTTTCTTCTCCTTTGCGTTTGGAACAGCACACGTAGAATACTGTTGGATGAAACTCATCACTGAGTCTTCTGGATCCGTTCCAAATTTAGGTGCATCCTTGATCCACAGCAACATATGTATATGAGGAGCACCTCTTGCTTGGTACTCCTTTCTCCAGAAGAAATCCAACACCTCTCCAAGAGGTGGATTCTTCTTATTCATGATGAAAGACATCATAGCTTCAAATCTATGATTGAAGTACCTACATACATTGACTGGATCCAAAGAGCACAGTTCTCCGGGTGTCTTGAATTCGATGTTATCTACGTTAGCATTTGCCTCTCGTAGAAATTCAAGTAAGTCTTCCCAGCCATACTCGGCACAGCTCAGAGTGAGGAACCATGTGGGAGTACCTAAGTTCCTCAGCATACATTTTAAATCACCATGACGACGGTACCAGTACTCATTAGTACCACGCTGACACGCCATGAGATTAATCAGGTGAGAATCCAAAATACTGTCTTGGACATTGACTTTATCCATAAAGTCACTTGCCGAGATGTTTTGCATGTGTATACCACTTTTCAAGATGTGGTTCACTGCATATGACAGTCCAGACAGATCGCTTTCAAACAGGAGATGAAACAAATAAGGAATGCATTGTCGAAACCTAGCATCTCCTGCATACAATCGCAAAGTCCGGTATTCAGAAGCAGGAATTTGATGAGGTCGCTCATCATATCTTCCTCCCTGACCTGTTGGAAAAAGCTGTGGGAAACACCGAGCTTCCAAACTTTCCTCCCAAACACTAATGGGACTCCCTTTGGCTTGTTTCATTTGAAACAACTCAATAGCATTCCCCATGACTTCCTTGGAATGCAAAGGATGAACACTATAATGTTCATATATTTCTTCACTAGTAGAGGGTTCTACTTTCTCAATTTGACCAGCACACAAATCGCTATCCTCTTCCTCACTTATTTCCTCTTCTGCAACATATACATTCTTATAGTATTTATTATTTTTTTTCAAATACAACGTTGCCTTTTTAACTTTCCTAACATCTACTAAATCTTGCCATATTTTCTTATTCTTTGTCGGAACCCCATTAACTAAGATAACCAGAGGTTCCTCTTCCACTTTTTCTACTCCAATTGTTTTAATGTTTTTCTTCAAATCTAGAGGCAAATAAACAACTCTTCCCTTTAATCCTCTCTGTAAATCTGATGGAGGCAATTTCCCTGTCTTTGGCTCCATTCTTACAATAGCCTGAAAGGGATGGATACTTTGAATCAAAATAGATTCATAAGTATTTAAATCCTTCAATTCAGAAGGAATCTCAACCAATTCCAGATTATTATGAACTGCTCTAGCAGGCATCTGGTTTTGATTTAATTTGCAACAACAATAAGTACACACACGTTGATCGAATCCCAAATCAAAACAATTTTCTACCATCAAGTATGTTGCAAAATCCTTCCATTCACTATTATTTTCCCTTTCACTTTTTGCATATAAATCCACTAACTTCGTCTGATTCTTATAATAAGTGCGTCGACAACACACACAAGTGAAATTAGGCCTCTCACTTGATTTCACCTGAAACGTCGCAATTTCCCTCTGGAAATTATCTGTACTGGAAACCTGTACACTATCTTCCACATTACCCTCTTCTTCTGGGTCAATTTCAACATTCTCCTCTTTACTTCCAAAGTAACAAAACTCAATTTCTTCACATATGTTCTTCACATCTATTTCAGAACAAAAGAGCAAAAGAGCAGCGCATAATTGTTTAAGCATAATTGCTGGACTCTTAGCATAATACAACATTCTAACTAATTTCCTCACTTTATTATGATGCACTGCTAGCATCCTGAAATGATGAAAAACACTCTGGCATACTCTCCTGGAAAGACAAGCCAGTGAATGACCATGCAAACCTGTCACTTCTCTCACTCTGCAAGGATCTAATTCTTGCAACAACCTTATTTTCTGCTTCAAACTTTTCTTATTAAATGACCGTACAAAATCACAAAGCAAATTGATGGAATCCTGTCGCACACTGCAAATACTACTACACTTCCAGGTGTACACAGGACCCTTAGCACGTCTTCCTAAAACCTCATTACCTAACACCTCTTCTGTCTCTGTTGTCACAAGTTTTTCTTTTTCAACTGGACAACCATCTTTCACTTCATAAGCACGACCACTGGTGTCAACTGCATGCACCAAATCATTATCCTGGAAATAACTCTCCTCATTAAAAAATGCCTCACAGCTTGAACTATGCATCCATTCTCCAGAAAAAACTTCACAAAAATTACTACGATTAACTATTCTCTTCCATCTACTATTTCTTTTGAAATCATAAATTGCCTTGTTTAGCTTCCTAATTCTATTGATTATCAAAATAAATAACTTACGTTTAATTTCAAATGCCTGATCAATAACTTTCTCAACTTTTTTTTTTCTCTTATAAAAAAGCACTTTCTGTTGACCTTTCTTAATATTTTTTAACAAATTGCCAATTATCCTGTTGCGGAACATTCGTTTACGAATGTCCCTAAACTGTTGTTTCCTTCTACTATCATGCACAGAGTTATCTCTTGCTCTAGCAGTAACATTTTTGATTGGCCTTTCCTTTCCATTTGAATTGGTTCTCTTTTTATGGACTGAAACATTTTCTGTAGTAATATTTTTTTTACTACACATATTTCTTATGAAATATTTTGTGCTCTTACCCGGTGCTTTCTTCGTGACTTGACAAATCTTTTTGTTAGAGGACTGCTGCTTATTTAGTTTCACCTGCTGTCTTTGACGTTTTGCAGCCTTTCTCTGTCTTTCTATTGTTGGCATGGTGAAATCTTGAAATGATCTGCAGTTGAATCTGTGGTAAAATATAATAAAAAATTTTATTAACCATTATTACCAAACAGTAAATCAATAACAGTGATCAAAAACTTAACACACTACTTGACATTTTAAATAGAAGATTTTTTAGTCCTTGGCAAAATTACAATACAGAAATAGCAGAAAAGAAATGACATTTATATTTATGTTACCTGTGCTATTTTATATGTGAATCTGATCTAATTTTATGAGCATATTTTAATATTTTATTGAAGACACTACACATAACCTATTTTTGAAGGTGTCTTTATTTTTAAATTAAACGGTTTACACTTTTACTTTTTATTTATTATAAATTTTAAAAATAAATGTTTATAGTTCCATAGGCTCAAGCAGGTCAGCTTCCCACCCTATGTCATATAATTCGGACAAATCTGCATCCTCATCACGCTCTTCTTCATCCTCAGGATTTAAATCATCCAAGGGATCAACATCCACTGATGTTTCAATTACAAGTTCAATGATGAGGTCAAAATCAACTGATTGCAGATTGTCGCTCATGTTGATGTTGTCTTTATCTTTAAAGAAAGATAACAACAATGAGATGTTGCAGAGTAAGAGACAAATCTCAGAGATTATAATAGTAAAATTGTTTAACAAGAGTAATATTTTGCAGCTATTATTTAGCCATGTCCAGCGATGCTGAGCAGGTGAAGCCTATGTCTAATTTTTCAGTGAACAGGACTCATCTCTTCTTAACCTTGGATAAGCCTCACCGACTCTGTGTGTCCTGCACATACTTAAATGTAAAGGGGCAGATTTATGTTAAATGGCACATCCCCAGGCATGCACCAGTTAACGTGCACCGCTGCTCTGCCACCCATGGTGTGCCGTATTTACAATCAGATAGGAGAAAGCTGCGTCAAAACCCTGCGCCTGCTTTAAGCAGGCATAGGTCTTGACGCAACATTGTGGAGATGGGGCACCCCTGAGCCTTGCTTGAGCTGCATCGCACTTGCGATACAACTCCAGCAATCACTACCTTTACAGCACAGATACATCACGCATCTGTGCCATTTTTGCCCCATGATGCCCCGCATTGTAAATGCAGCACACCATGGGTGGCGGAACAGAGGCGCAGGATGACTGACACATCCCTGGTGATGCACCAGTCATCATAAATCTATCCCTAAGCTTCTTATCTTGTTACAGATGAACCGCCATATGTACCATCAAACTATTTTGCATTTCCTAAATAGCGAATTTTAAGGAATAAATAGCAATTCTTTACCATTCCTAATTTGCAATGAGCAAATTGCTAATTGCAAGTTACCCATTCATTTCCATGGGCTAGGAGCCTCATAGGAATGAAGGTTTAATTTGCGATTAGCAATTTGCTCATCACAAATTAGGAATTTTTCCAAGGGTGCAGGGGTGTCTCAAGAACACCCTGCTGCACCCCTGAAAAAGAAATTTGGGGGCATATGGCACACATACATGCCCTAAGGGCATGTGTTGGCGTCATATGGGACCTTTTGTTTTTTTGAAAAAAAGCTTTTTGAAAAGAATTCACAAATTACCACCAATTTACCACAATAGTTTCCAAATCCTTAATGTCATTTTTTACATATTTTTTGTTTGATACATTGCATTTAAGTAATCGCAAAATTTGCAAATCCTTCAGTGCAATCGCAAAATAAGGAATAGCAAATTTTGCTACTCCTTATTTTGCATCAAACTTGTTTGATACATACCATTTGTCTAATTAACATTCGCAAAGGCCGAAATTCGCAGAATTTTGATCTTTGCGAATGCTAATTAGCTTGATACATATGGCCCCAAGTGAGGCCTGTCTTGCAACATGGTGCATCTTTTGCATCACTGCTGCATTGGTTTCATGTGGTACGTTTTTTTTACACCATGACATATCTGCCTAAATGCATCAATTTGTAATTTTGTCGCCTCATAGCAAATCTTTTGCACCGCCGCTGCATCATAAAAGTGACGCACAGTGGCGCAAAAGAGGCATACACCTATCATAAATCTGTCCCTAGCATTTTAAATGATGAATCCAGGATGACGATAAGGTGAGGTTTGTTTAAGGTGAGGCCTACTCAGGATTGCAGATTAAAGTTACGCTTGATGAAGAATACAGAGGAGATAATACATGTAAAGCCCTACCAATGAAGTAAGTGATTTGCACTTTATTTCGCCAGTCATCATAAATGTATCCCTAAGCTTCTTATCTTGTTACAGATGAACCACCATATGTACCATCAAACTATTTTGCATTTCCTAAATAGCGAATTTTAAGGAATAAATAGCAATTCTTTACCATTCCTAATTTGCAATGAGCAATTTGCTAATTGCAAATTACCCATTCATTTCCATGGGCTAGGAGGCTCATAGGAATGAAGGTGCAATTTGCGATTAGCAATTAGCTCATCACAAAATAGGAATTTTTCCAAGGGTGCAGGGGTGTCTCAAGAACACCCTGCTGCACCCCCTGAAAAAGAAATTTGGGGGCATATGGCGCACATACATGCCCTAAGGGCATGTATGGGCGTCATATGGCACCTTTTGTTTTTTGGAAAAAAAGCTTTTTGAAAAGAATTCACAAATTACCACCAACTAGAAGTTGGTGGTAGTTTCCAAATCCTTAATGTCATTTTTTTACATATTTTTTGTTTGATACATTGCATTTAAGTAATCGCAAAATTTGCAAATCCTTCAGTGCAATCGCAAAATAAGGAATAGCAAATTTTGCTATTCCTTATTTTGCATCAAACTTGTTTGATACATACCATTTGTCTAATTAGCATTCGCAAAGGCCGAAATTCGCAGAATTTTGATCTTTGCGAATGCTAATTAGCTTGATACATATGGCCCCAAGTGAGGCCTGTCTTGCAACATGGTGCATCTTTTGCATCACTGCTGCATCGGTTTCATGTGGTACGTTTTTTTTACACCATGACATATCTGCCTAAATGCATCAATTTGTAATTTTGTCGCCTCATAGCAAATCTTTTGCACCGCCGCTGCATCATAAAAATGACGCACAGTGGCGCAAAAGAGGCATACACCTATCATAAATCTGTCCCTAGCATTTTAAATGATTAATCCAGGATGACGATAAGGTGTGGCCTATCCAGAGGTTTGTTTAAGGTGAGGCCTACTCAGGATTGCAGATTAAAGTTACGCTTGATGAAGAATACAGAAGAGATAATACATGTAAAGGCCTACCAATGAAGTAAGTGATTTGCACTTTATTTTGCCAGTCATCATAAATGTATCCCTAAGCTTCTTATCTTGTTACAGATGAACCACCATATGTACCATCAAACTATTTTGCATTTCCTAAATAGCGAATTTTAAGGAATAAATAGCAATTCTTTACCATTCCTAATTTGCAATGAGCAAATTGCTAATTGCAAATTACCCATTCATTTCCATGGGCTAGGAGGCTCATAGGAATGAAGGTTGCAATTTGCGATTAGCAATTACCTCATCACAAAATAGGAATTTTTTCAAGGGTGCAGGGGTATCTCAAGAACACCCTGCTGCACCCCTGAAAAAGAAAATTGGGGGCATATGGCACACATACATGCCCTAAGGACATGTATTGGCGTCATATGGCACCTTTTGTTTTTTGGAAAAAAATGCTTTTTGAAAAGAATTCGCAAATTACCACAAACTAGAAGTTGGTGGTAGTTTCCAAATCCTTAATGTCATTTTTTACATATTTTTTGTTTGATACATTGCATTTAAGGAATCGCAAAATTTGCAAATCCTTCAGTGCAATCGCGAAATAAGGAATAGCAAATTTTGAATTAAGGACATTTTAAGTCATTTCCACATGTGCAGTGTTTTCAAATTATGATTTGAAAATCGTTTTTGGGGAAAAGTAATGGTTTGCAAATTTATGACAAGGACATAATGGTGTATGCTTCTCTATAAGGCATTTCAGTGTCTCTGATGTCATTTTTCCCATATTACATTATAAGACCTTTCCCCATGGAGCACATTCCTTGTAAATATGCTCCCACCTGTGCATGGTGAATTTAGATTTTGACTGTTTGAGTCACATAGCCATGTTAAAAGTGACCCAAAAAAATTGCAAACGCTTTAAAAAAACACATTCATGTGTCTTAAGGACATTTTAAGTCATTTCCCCATGGACAGTGTTTTGTAAGTGGCGCAAAAGAGGCATACACCTATCATAAATCTGTCCCTAGCATTTTAAATGATTAATTCAGGATGACAATAAGATGTGGCCTATCCAGAGGTTTGTTTAAGGTGAGGCCTACTCAGGATTGCAGATTAAAGTTACGCTTGATGAAGAATACAGAGGACATAATACATGTAAAGCTCTACCAATGAAGTAAGTGATGTCCACTTCATTGCGCCAGTCATCATAAATGTATCCCTAAGCTTCTTATCTTGTTAGACATCAACCGCCATATGTATCATATAACTATTTTGCATTTCCAAAATAGCGAATTTTAAGGAATAAATAGCGATTCTTTACCATTCCAAATTTGCGATGAGCAAATTGCTAATTGCAAATTACCCATTCATTTCCATGCGCCAGGATGCCCATATGAAAGAAGGTGCAATTTGCGATTAGCAATTAGCTCATCGCAAATTAGGAATTTTTCCAAAGGTGCAGGGGTGTCTCAATAACACCCTGCTGCACCCTTGAAAAAGAAATTTGGGGGCATATGGCGCACATAAATTTTAACAACATTCCTTTACCTCAAAAACGATTTTCAATTCATAATTTGAAAACACTGCCCACAGGGAAATTACTTAAAATGTCCTTAAGACACATGAAAGTGTTTTTTTATTGCCTTTCCAGCATGGTTGGGTCACTTTTAACATGGCTATGTAACACAAACATTTAAAATCTAAATTTGCCATGCACAGGTGGGAGCATATTTACAAGCAATTTGCGCCACAGAGAAAGGTCTTACATTAAAATGGGAAAAATAACATCAGGGACAGTCAATTGCCTTATAAAGAAGCATACACCATTATGTCCTTGTCATAAATTTAAAAACAATTCCTTTTCCCCAAAAACGATTTTCAAATCATAATTTCAAAACACTGCACATGGGAAAATTACTTAAAATGTCCTTAAGACACATAAAAGCGTTTTTTAATTGCCTTTGCAGCATGTTTGTATCACTTTTAACATGGCTATGTAACACAAACATTCAAAATCTAAATTTTCCATGCACAGGTGGGAGCATATTTACAAGCAATTTGCGCCACATAATTCATAATTTTCTCCTTAAAGCACACTATTCTCTATCTAAATTAAAGAAATATTTTCTCACCTTAGCAAATACTTTGAGTTTGAAAACAGTCTCAGAAACACACCAATTTGTCTTCAGCAGAGCAAAAGGTATGCACTCCAGAGTCTGCAGCTATCAAAAGCACAGAAATGCTGTAATTCTTCACACATATCTCTCATGTCACCCAATCAAAACTCTTCCCTCACTTTTTTTCAAATGAAAACCCTTCCCCCCTCTGCCCTTTCTGCCTTTTCTGCATGGCAACCACCTCTTGGAAGACTTCTGGTGTTTGCAAGTTCACACAACAATGTTGCAATTGAACTCTGAACTCTCAGTGCACCTGCATATCCAGTGCATTCTTTCATTTAATGATTTTTTATTGACCATTCAAAATACATCTTTCAAATAACTCATCCGTGCACCCTAACTTTCTGTTTTCAGCAATCAAAATCCACCAATCACTGTTACTGCTTCATGAACACAGAAACTCCACAGTTTTTTTCATTTTAAACTCTCATTTTTTCAACTGCCATTTCATTGCCACACTTCATCTGACTGCAGGAGAACCTTCTCTCACCATGTTTTCTGTCTGGATTGTTGGACATAGTTATATTCACTGGGCTCAAAGGTACGCTGAAAACAGGAATTTACCTAACCTCAATTTACAAGATGTGGAAATTAAGTGGTTTGGCCACAGAGGATTAAAATGTCACCAATTGATACCATTGGTGAAAACCTTTATGCATTTGCCCAAACCTGACCTGTTAATTGTGCACTGTGGAGGTAATGACTTGGGCACTTTGACTGGTGTAGGTCTGGAAATGATTTTAAAGGACACCTTTGAGCAATTAATGGCACTTTTTCCTCAGACTGCCTTGGTATATTCAAATATATGCCAAAGACAGAAATGGAGGTGGTCAAACCAATTTTGTCCACAAATTGAGAAGTTGAGGAAGCATGTAAACAAATCTGTTTCAGCTTACATGAGAGACCATGGAATGGGCTCCCTGTACAACAATAACTTGCGTTACTACATGCAAGATATCTACAGAGGAGATGGAGTTCACTTCTCAGATGAGGGCAACAGAATTTTCACTCTGAATTTAAGAATGTGCATTGGTACCTACTTATAAGTACCTAAATGTACCATAAACCCAAAAGCTCTTCTCAGAGCTACCCTACATCTGATCACTCACAATTATTATTTTACTCTAACATTTTTCACTAATTTTCAACAAAGTACGCTCCCTGGGGCGCTACCCGGTACGCGAACCGGGAGCTAACCTCGCGAAATTTTTAAAAAAAATGTTTTTTTTTCGCACATATAAGCCTCCTCAGCCACCCTCACAAAACCTAGGGGGTCAAGATAAGTCTACCGTGCCCCCTTCTACCCATTCTGAACATTATTTGCCCTCCATCTTGTATCTTAATTCGACCGAAACACAAAATGGTGGACTCCCGTTACGCTTAAGGTTCGCGAACCGGGGCGCTCAACGGTTCGCGTACCGGGTCGCTCCCTGGGAAGCGCACCATCAAAAAAGGTGGGAAAGTAGTTCACAGAAAAGCCACTGGAGACAATTTCACCAAATATAGACTAGCTCATACTACATACCAATCCCTACCATTTTCACAAATTTGATTGGAATTCCATTTAGCCATTTAGCCTGTAGACCTCTCTAAATACCGTGAGGTAAATTACTTCACAAAACACATATGAAGTGTTGGAATTGACAACCAATTAAAATGTTACTTTCATTTTCTACTTTTTTTACCTGACATTTGATTGGTTATATACCTGAATATATATAAAGGAAGAGAAGAAAACACAGCCATTTTGACTACTACTTCTTGGTGTACATTTCAATAGGATTTTCACTAATTCCTTCAACTTCTTTCTAAAGGTAAGTTTTTATTTTTAAAACTGAAGTATATTGTGCACTATAAGTTAATATGGTAAACTTTTTCTGATAGTTATATACTATCCCTCTGTAGTAGTTATAGATTTAGATAGACTTCTCTGTTATAGTTATGGATGGAGTTAGGCTTCTCTTGTATAATTATGAATTTACTTACGTTAAATCACATACACTTTTTTATATTCCTACTTCCACTCTGATACTATACACTGCCCAAAATTAATCCCAACAGTGCCCTATCTCTACTAATATATATTTTCAATAGGATTTTCACTAATTCCTTCAACTTCTTTCTAAAGGTAAGTTTTTATTTTTAAAACTGAAGTATATTGTGCACTATAAGTTAATATGGTAAACGTTTTCTGATAGTTATATACTATCCCTCTGTAGTAGTTATAGATTTAGATAGACTTCTCTGTTATAGTTATGGATGGAGTTAGGCTTCTCTTGTATAATTATGAATTTACTTACGTTAAATCACATACACTTTTTTATATTCCTACTTCCACTCTGATACTATACACTGCCCAAAATTAATCCCAACAGTGCCCTATCTCTACTAATATATATTTTTTTAATCTAAATTTCAGGCAAAATGGAAGGCGAACAGAAAGTTGAATTTCAAATTGTCCTGCAAGAGAGCAGCCAAGAAATCAATGATGAAAATGATATTGAATTTTTCGATGAAACTTTAGACAAAGAACTACTGCAATGTGTACAAGCAGTAGATAACCTCCTTGAAAATGAGGACATTTTACACCCTCAGAGACTACAATGTATATTCAATGATAATTATGAAATTTCTGACAATGAAATGTTAGAAAGTTTAATAAATTATGAAACACAATCACAATAAAAAAAATGCTTAAAAAATAAAGAAAATAAAAAATAATCAACAAAACCAACAATCAATTAACATACAGCATTTGAAAAGTCTATCATTCATTTTTCATTGCAGTACGCTGCCCAGAACGCTTCCCGGTTCGCGGACCGGGCGCTCCCCACGCAAAAAAAACAAAAATTTTTTTTTGTTTTTTTTGCCCCGCGGGGCCCTTTTAAAACCTCCACATTAAACCTAGGGGGTCAGGGAGGATCTAGTATGCCCCCTTATGGTTATTTCCCCCTTTGTTTTGGCCTCCTCTTGTCTCTCAATCCTACCGAGAGACAAGATGGCGGCCGCTCCGGACTGTTTAGAATGTTGACAGACACCGGAGAGCCAATCAGCTTAGCTACGCGAAGTTCCGGTACGCTTAAGGTCCGCGGACCGGAGCGCTGCCCAGAGCGCGCTTACAGATATATATCTTTTTTTAAACGTTAATTTCTCAAAATCCACTGGAGCACATATATTGAGACCTACAAAAGGCACATCGGGCTACCAGTCCCTACAATTTTGCCAAGTTTCATGCAAATCCATTCAGCCGTTCGGGCTAAAAGTGAGGCCAACCGCCCTATGGAAAACTCAATGTTAAAAACACGTTTTGGGACCCCCCTTTTTTCTCGACCCCCCCTGGACGAACCCCCCCCAAATTTCCAGGGGCTGCTCAGAAACAAAATGTTCCATTTTCCAGAAAATTTCTGCCAATTCCGTCCACAAACGCCAAAGTTATTAGACATAGAATTTTCAAAAATCCCATAGAGAAAAAATCCTAACTATATATACCTACTGGCGACCGCCAGTAGGTAATAGGTATATATATATAGGTATACATATATATGTTTATGTGTGTGTGCATGATATAGTTTGATAACATGTAGCTAACGGTGCAGCTAAAACTGTCTAAAGGCCGGACCTAATGACACAATGATTCAAAAACATAGCTGTTTCACTAATTATAAATTGGGTTTTTTAAGCCAATCTATTTGCATGAGTGGGAACACTCTGTCGGAAGGTCGCTTGGATGGGTTTGGGTTTTTCACAATGATGAAGGCAATTATGTGCACATCTATGCCTTAAAGAAAGATTTAAATGCTATTGAAGTAGCTTCATTGGCAGCAGAAACAAAGGGTATGTACCCTATTCCCAAAAGTACTTTTTGCTGAAAACGTTATGCATACGGCCAAAAATATTTTGAATTCACAAAAGGATTCCTTAATGGAATAAAGACAATTACTACTCCAGATTTATCTGCCACAAAAGTGGAAAATTCCGCAGTATGGAATCTCACTCAAAAGGTGAGAAGTGGACGTTCCATGGTGTGATTTGTCTTCGAAGTTTGGAAACACCCCAAACTTATGCATTTGTGGGCATTCTCAAACTCTGATCAACTCTTTCTCACTCTGTAGTAACTCTCATTCAAGAGAAAAGGGATCACACCCATATTTGATGAGGTTTAGGGGAAGCAATTTCTTCAGAGGTAAAGATATTTTCTCTGTGTGAAATCCTACACTGTGTCAAATTCTGCTGTGGGATTACGACCCTACAGGAGCTAGTGTATGAGGTTCAGAGAAGCACGTTTTGAAACCTATATCTGATGTAAGTTTAAAGTCCTTTTAGTAGTTTTAGAAAAATGTAAAAGTATGCTCAGGAGGCGATGTGAATAGGGTCCTTCATGTTGCAATTTACTGTACAAAACAAAATAGGCCAGCGTTTTTAACTTTGTGGTATCTGCCATCTCTCACACCTATTTTATGACATAAAGTTCTGCTCTGTAAGCCGTTTGCGTATTCTGCACCTCTTTGTAAACAGTCAACAAATAAATAAAAAGTTCGTAGAGTTCTTCCTCATTGCTTGAATGACTATGCTTTGGTGCATGTGAAATGTAACAACCTAGGCAATTAAATCTAGCTTGTCATATATAATAATAGAGATGAAAAGAACTAATTAAAATTCAGCTTCTGATGTTTATTAACATAATCAGTTGAATTTTTTTTTTACATATTACACAAAAAACTGATTCTCAAATATAGCCTATCAAATCATATCAATAATAATCAAATCAGCGTTACAAAGTTAAACAAACACCAATGTATTTAAAATTTTAAAAGTGGCACAAATATATCTCGACGCGCTTTTCGGCGACCAGCGCCTTCTTCTGGAGTAGCCACATATTACTTAATCACTGAGTATATAACTTGAGGCAATTGTGGGCCCGACGTCCTGTGATCAAAGGCGATTAAAATAAGCGAATATTTAAATTTTGTTGGTTCAATTCCAGGGTACTAGAGTTTCAAGGATATCGGACTCTCTTGTTGTACACTTGTACGGCGGGAACGGACCTTTATTGCCTCAGGAAGCGATATCGCAGTAGCTTTTTATTGTGTATTTGCATTTGACGTTACATGCAGCAAGAACACACCTTTTCACTTCCAGAACTGATGTTACGATAACTTTTATTGCAAACACCGAGGTTATACCAACAATAACGGGCCTCACATTACTTGTTTAAATACACGGTCACAGAGGGCTAATGCTGCATGGCACGAGTAGCGATACAATTAAAACATATGAATCTAATTCTGTTAGGGATACGAGTCGCCTCCTGGTTGCTGTTTGAGCGAATTATGGACTGCGTGGTAGAGTAAATTTTCATATATTGCTCTTCAATTGGTGAACGCCCGGGCAAGGACTTGTAAAGGGTAACTTTTCTTGGCACATACAGAGGAGTCTTGGAGAAGGGAAAGGGAAAAAAAAGAAAAGGGAGAAGAAGGTGTTGCTCGTCAAAAGTAACTTTCAAACAATTTTTTAAGTGTGCTAAAAGACTGCATTGGAAGTGATAGGAAGAGTCACGATGAGGAAGCAGCACAAGTTGGTGGTTGCAGCGGCGTAAGCAGATGCCATAATTGCTGCAAAAAATAAAGCGTGCACTGCGAAAGAAAAACTGAATCAGTCTAAAGGGAGCAATACACTACAGAATGCGGAGTCTTCTTTTAGCTCGCAAAGCTCTGGGATTGAGGATTCATCTTTAAAAACGATAAGAATGATGGTATCTGCAGAAGCCGCTTGTAGAGATCAGAATCTTCAGTCAGGGATTTCTGATGCCCGGCCGAGTAAGTAGGTGAAAAATGCCAAAGATTTTAATCTCTTCGCGAAAAAGACGGCACCTCTCACTATTCCTACTAGTAATTTGAGAAATGATGCTTCACTTCAGGACACTGTGCAGGAGACTTTGGGGGGTACAGAGGATATAACGCCAGGGCCGTCGATGGAGGCTAGCAGCTCTCCTCAAGGATCGGTTTCTCTGCCATTGATTCACGTGCAGGACCCAGCTCTGGATGTCCTGATCCCGACCCTTCATAATGGAGCAACAATGGCAGTGGCTATTGTAACCTCTCTCCCTCAGTCTCCCCCTTCTCCTTGTCAAACTGGTTCAAATACCGTTCACATTCAACCAAATGGTATATTAGCGGTTCAGGCCCTGGTCTGGGTTCAGGATCAGCTAGAAAAGTTAGATCCACAGCCTTCGACAGAACAATGAATGCTCTCAACTGGCCCAGGGTCTCAAATTCCTATGGCAAACAGTTCGAATTCATTCATTGCCGAGACCAACTTAGAGGAAAGTGGACATCAAACAGAATTCAAAGCACCGGTCTTTATAATTCAGGAAGAGAAGGAAACCTCATGCCAGATCGATATTAAAATGATGCTAAATATGATTCTGGATGAGATCAGAGACATGAAGAAAACGCAGTTACTACAGATTCAGTCGATCCAGCAACGTTTGGGAGAGATAGAGGAGGCAGTTTCGAGCCTGCCGGGTCGTCTTCTTGAGACTGAGTCAAGGATTTCCACCTTGGAGGACCAAATGATCGGTGTTCTTCAACAAGTTGAATCGGTGACACAGGAAAAAATCAATTATGGTGACTAAGATCGAGGAACTTGAGAATTTATCCCGTCGTTAGAACCTTAGGATAGTTGGTGTTCCCGAACGGCCTGAAGGGGGTGACACTCTTAAGTGGGTGGAAACATTCATAAAAAAAGGCTGTGTTACCGGACTTTGTGGGAAACTTGACTTTAACCAGGGCTCATCGGGTCCCCGCTCATCTTTCTCCAAATGATAAATTTCCCCGCATGATTCTTGCCAATTTTGCGGATTATCGTGTAAAGGAAAATGTCCTGTCTTCAGCAATTCAGGTGAGGCAATTTGAAATTGAAAATGGCGGAAGGTGTAAGATTCTTTCTGATATGTCAGTAACGGCCGCTAAAAGACGAATGAGTTTGTTAAGCTACTATATTTGTTTAAGGCTCAAGGGGCACAAGCTTCGATTGCACAACAATCAAAACTCAAAGTTCTTGTCCATGGAAAGTTTCATTTATTCACCCGTTTAGAAGATGCACAGGAGCTGCTCAAGACAATTACCGCTGGAAATTAATGGACTACTTAATCTTTTCATTTCTTTTTGGTGTTTTCTTTTGCTGAGGGGGAGGGAGATCAGTTTGAGGTGCAATGTCAGGGTACCTGTATGTGCTGGGGGGTGGAGAATGTGGACAGAGTGAATACCCACATTTCCTGTGGGGTGGAGTGTTTTTCGTTACTTCGTTCTTAGGGTCAGATGCATCATGAAGGTTAGTGATTCTGTAACCTGGCGCAAACCCATTACCAACCCCTAAATTTTGTATATCATATAAATGAAGCCATTTTGTTCCTATTTATTGCGAAGCATCACAAGATCAAATCACCCTTTTTGCAACTCTAAATTGTGAATAATTATTAGGGAATTTCAAATAGTGAATCAGTATTTCTGTAGATGAAGCATTCGCAGATTGTGGCAATTCACAGATGATGCTTTTGCTTGTGCTATTTAGCATCAAATGGAATCAGGTGCTAATCGGGTGCAACCTACATAAAGAGTCCCATAATGCATCAGGCCCTTTCATAATGACTGTTTTGCATGTGATGGAGAGGGGTTTGCGAATACTGGCTGGTCTGCAGAGGAGGAGGAGGAGGAAACAGAAAATGAAAATGATTATGAGGGTTAGGAGGACTCGTTTTGAACAAACTGAAGATATGATTTTTGATAAATGTAGGCTTAGCAGGTAAGTTAGTTGAAACTAAATAGCTGTGCTTAAACACCTTGTAGAACGAAATAAGGATAGAAACAATGCTAAACCAACTCGTGCAAGTACTCTGTTCCCTTCAGGTGTTAGCTTCTGAAAGTTACTAGGGAGCATTCACAGTTGCTTATGGTGTCTACCAAAGTGCCTTATCTTGATTTTTAGAAGTGTTTTGGATGTTATGTTGGGAAAAATAAATAAGCGTATGGATATATGTTCCTAACACTCAACAGGACTAACAGGTGACCATATAATTATTTTACTGAATTGCCCACCTTTTGCGTTTCATTTCAATGTGCAGATAAGACTCGTGTAGCAATATGCTTACCACCAGCAAATGAGCATATTTATTTCGTACTAGAGAAAAATACTCACTATTTAAATATATAGGTTGTGTGTTGCATCATATATTATTACAGCCTTTGTTGCACATTTACCAGGCAGGATACCCACTTCTACATGTTTCAACACAGTGGAATTTGTAATCAACTGCCTAGTAAGACTTTGGTGATGTTATTTGCTTTGTAAATGTGTTGAATAATGAACACAAATGTAGTCTGAGTGTGTTTTGATAAGGTACTAACATGAACATGTTAGTTTATAGGTGACAGTGTTTATGCTTTACGTCCCTGCTTATGCTCTACGTCCCTGGATTTTAACATCATATCTGAGCTTAAGCACCAGAAATAAGTGATGATACAACACTGCTCACAGAAGCAATTTCTATGTTGTAGAGAGAACATTTGGCCGTTTAAAAGGAAGGCCTACTGTCTACACAAAAGCAGTTGTATGCTGCCACGATACATGCTGCAAATTCATAGAAACCTGGAGAATGTTAAATAATATAGCAACACTAAAGGGAACCCCACTGTCAAACCAGATTCGAATACGGATACAGAGGAAGCAAATCCACGACCCCTTTTACCACAAGATGCAATGCAACTCGAGCTGCTGAAGGCTTAACTTCTTATCATTTTTAAGGTAAGTACAAATTAATCGGTTATCGCACAAGCAAGATAACGGTTTCACTAATAAATTAAACAACATTTACCGTTTTTCAGTAATGAAAGTTTTAGTTTTCTCTACAAAAAGGTAACAATATTTTTTACAAAATTGACATAGCTTGTAAATTTCTGTTTATAACAAAGGCACACAAAATCAGGTAAAAGGAATCAAATGTTGCTAATCCTTCTTCAGCACTTTACTGTTTTGTGCTTACAGCATCAGGTGTTACAGACACATTTGTGTTTACAGCTTGTCGAGTGTGACGCATACTCATGCCTTCTGATACAGAGAGGCTACGGAGGCTTGAAGCCTCTTCACTTGAACCCCCACCTCGTTCACCAGTGACTGCAATCTGGGAGGGTTGCATATTCTCCAAGGCAGTTTACCTCCACAAGGCTATGTGCAACACCCCAGTTGTAGTGCCGCATCTCTACCTGCATGTGCCTTGACAAAGTGGCAGTAGCGAATCTATGATATAATATCGACAGACAGAATATAGACATACAAAAATATCGACATCAAAAATATCGGAGTTCTATCTACATAAAGGTAAGTACAAAAATATCGGGAAAAAAATATCATAGTACAAAAATATCAAAGTTAAAAATATCGTTTTTTTAAATGTATTAATAATAATGTAAAAATATTTTAAACATACATATAATTTAACAAATTATATACATAAACATTAAAACATATTTAAAAAATAATAACTAATACATATACATTTAAAATAAATTTAAATCTCTACACATAAATTAATATATATACTTACTCCACATATTGCAACAGTAGGAAAAGCGTTGGATAGCGTAGGGGTAAAAATTACTATTCCCACTCCAGAGGGTGCAACAGTAGGGAAAACGTTGGATAACGTAGGGGTAAAAATTACTATTCCCACTCCAGAGGGTGCAACAGTAGGGAAAGCGTTGGATAGCGTAGGGTTAAAAATTACTATTCCTACTCCAGAGGGTGCAACAGTAGGGAAAGCGTTGGATAGCGTAGGGGTAAAAATTACTATTCTCACTCAAGAGAGTGCAACAGTAGGGAAAGCGTTGGATAGCGTAGGGGTAAAAATTACTATTCCCACTCCAGAGGCTGCAACAGTAGGGAAAGCATTGGATAGCGTAGGGGTAAAAATTACTATTCCCACTCCAGAGGGTGCAACAGTAGGTAAAGCGTTGGATAGCGTAGGGGTAAAAATTACTATTCCCACTCCAGAGGGTGCAACAGTAGGGAAAGCGTTGGATAGCGTAGGGGTAAAAATTGCTATTCCCACTCCAGAGGGTGCAACAGTACGGAAAGCGTTGGATAGCGTAGGGGTACAAATTACTATTCCCACTCCAGAGCGTGCAACAGTAGGGAAAGCGTTGGATAGCGTAGGGGTAAAAATTACTATTCCCACTCCAGAGAGTGCAACAGTAGGGAAAGCGTTGGATAGCGTAGGGGTAAAAATTACTATTCCCACTCCAGAGGGTGCAACAGTAGGGAAAGCGTTGGATAGCGTAGGGATAAAAATTACTATTCCCACTCCAGAGGGTGCAACAGTAGAGAAAGCGTTGGATAGCGTAGGGGTAAAAATTACTATTCCCACTCCAGAGGCTGCAACAGTAGGGAAAGCGTTGGATAGCGTAGGGGTAAGAATTACTATTCCCACTCCAGAGGGTGCAACAGTAGGGAAAGCATTGGATAGCGTAGGGGTAAAAATTACTATTCCCACTCCAGAGGGTGCAACAGTAGGGAAAGCGTTGGATAGCGTAGGGGTAAAAATTACTATTCTCACTCAAGAGAGTGCAACAGTAGGGAAAGTGTTGGATAGCGTAGGGGTAAAAATTACTATTCCCCATTCCAGAGGGTGCAACAGTAGGGAAAGCGTTGGATAGCGTAGGGGTAAAAATTACTATTCCCACTCCAGAGGGTGCAACAGTAGGTAAAGCGTTGGATAGCGTAGGGGTAAAAATTACTATTCCCACTCCAGAGGGTGCAACAGTAGGGAAAGCGTTGGATAGCGTAGGGGTAAAAATTGCTATTCCCACTCCAGAGGGTGCAACAGTAAGGAAAGCGTTGGATAGCGTAGGGGTACAAATTACTATTCCCACTCCAGAGAGTGCAACAGTAGGGAAAGCGTTGGATAGCGTAGGGGTAAAAATTACTATTCCCACTCCAGAGGGTGCAACAGTAGGGAAAGCATTGGATAGCGTAGGGGTAAAAATTAATCTTCCCACTCCAGAGGGTGCAACAGTAGGGAAAGCGTTGGATAGCGTAGGGGTGAAAATAATGACTATTCCCACACTACTCCCCCTTTAACACACAACACACTACACTACACAATTAATATAAAAATCAATTAATCAATTAATTACAATTAATATTATTAAATTGATGTAATTATAAATGAGCTAATTAACACATATGAATTAACAGTAAATACCAATAAATAAATACAATCTCTTTAATTAATTTAATTTAATTATGTCACACCCTATCCCCCTATAAACACAAAACCCACTACACATAAATAATTCACATGAAAAATGTAATTGTCATTTAATCACTTAATAATAATTAATTACCAATTAATTATTCATTAACAACAACAAAAAATTAAAAATATTAGCACATTAACTCTAATTAATTTAATTAACTAATTAATAATAATTAATTACCTATGAATTATTAATTAACAATCACAAAAAATAATAAACATTACTACATTAACTCTAATTAATTTAATTATCTAATCAATAATAATTAATTACCAATTAATTATTAATTAACAATAACAAAAAATAGTAAATACTACTACATTAGCTCTAATTTATTCAATTAACTAATTAATAATAATTAATTACCAATTAATTTTTAATTAATAATTATTTATTAAGCAAATATTTATTAAAAATATTAATTAAATAATTATAATTAAATTACTTCCCACCCTATTCCCCTATAAACCCACAACCCGCTCTGATACTAAAACGCAAAATGTAAACAAAATTACTAATTTCTAAACATACATTTAAAAACATGTTTAACAAACATATAAACAACATAATAAAATACATAACACTAAAAAAATTCGATATTAGTAACATACATACCTTAATATTGATATTATGTCTATCGATATTATTGCAGATCGATATTCTATACCATCGAAATTAAAACATCGATATTATTGTCTCTACCGGCAGTAGCATGTGCCAGATGTCTAACAGACCTGGTGAAGAAATCTAAGTGTGTCATATGTTGGTGATGTCTGTGCTTATGTGCGACATTTACCTGCTGTGAACATCCTCGGTTAACCAATCACATTTGCCAATAATTACATTCTGGCCCTCCTCAAATGTATTTATGTGCTCACCTAAGCCATCTTTGACTGTAGATTTTGTTTTCCATGCCCACTAACTGTCTATTAACATTGTTCATGTTTTTATTGTGTAGGTGCTGTGGGGCACTGCCAACATGGTGACATCTAGCTCACCAAACAAATCAGATGTATCTCCACCATTAGTAGGTGTAACACAAGCAGAACGTGTTTGTGTGGAAGCACTGCGACGGCGCAGAAATCTCTTGTGCATGTGTCTATCCCCTAGAGCAGGTCTGCCCATCGCTGCTGTATACTTCGCTCAGTCTTTCGGGAAAATCTAGCAATGTTGAGAAAGCTGGTCTGCATCGTGATAGCATAGGTGATGATGTAGCGGGTGAGAGAATCTTTGGATTCCTTCACTTCTTATGAACGGTCTTGAGGAGCCTCTTGTTTGGACTCATGCCCTCTCTCTGATGGTACATCTGTGATGTATATAAATGTGTTACGATGATGAACTAAACATAAAAAACTTTAGTAAACTGTATATTACATTTTTATTTTATAAATACATACCCTTATAAAGTGTTTTTGACATATTTAAATGCCTAGACTATTGCTCTGAAAGTCAAAACATATTTGTACTTGTACACTAATATGTATGTACTCCATCACTCATAATGCAACAGTAAGTAGCAGGTAAGCATTATTCTGGAGAGAAATTTGTAATGTTAGATCAATAATTATTTTATTGAATTCTACACTAGAAGATTTTAACGTAACATTAGCTATTTAACACTTATCTTTAGAAGCACAGGGTGGTGTGGATGTATCAATGTCTGCTCCCAGGCTGTAAAGTGGATTCAATGAAGTCCTCAATAGGTGTGGGTAGTGGCAAAGTAAAAAATCATCCGATTGTTCCACATGTCTCCAGTAGCCGGTGTGCCAACTTCTCTTTGGTTCTGGAACGCAGATCATACCATTGCTTGCTCCTACCGTCGATGGTATATTGAGTCACTCCTACATAACTATTTTCTCCGGGATCATCGTCCAGGATCTTTTCTTTGGGGAGTCAGGAGCTGTGAAGGAGATCTTCCCACAAAGCTCACCATTGTGAGCCACACATTCTTCAGTGACCCCCTCCTACGTCGTCACACTGAATTTCAGCTTTCTCTCATTCCTCTACCCGCCATTCTGAGCCTCCTCTCTTGACATGGTTGCAAAAGTAGAAATTCCAACCAAACGTCCCTTCACTGTTTCATCTGGACAAAATATTGGCCTTCCTCCATGTTTCACAGGACCCCACAGAGTTTGTGTTACTTTTGCAACTTGTGAATGCATTTGCCAAATTGATATTTGGGAATAGATAAATTGCCTCCCTACCTCAGTCATGCTCTAATTTTAACTGTCATACGGAGCTGAGAGTACCCTATATTAGTGTCAAAATCTGTATTACACCCATTCTGATGTGGCATTCGGTTTGGCGTAAGAAGACTCTCTCAATGACCAGGGACATCATAAGTGATGCTCTGAAGCTAGATGCTGTGAATAATATCAGCTGGTTAAAATACGCTGAATCCACCCTTAAGACAGTTAGGTTACATCATCTTTTTGTAGATCCAACCACGTGTGGGTGTATCTCTAAGAAATAGCTGAAAATCCACCTACTGACTAACTTACAGGCAAGGAGGCAGGATTCTAACCTTAAGCTGTCAACAGTCGGAGCATATCACGATGTCCCAAGTATAATGTCAATTGATATGAATCTAACTTATTTATCATTTGTCACAAATTTACAACATAGATATATTTGAGTAAGATTTAGTTTAAATTATATTCCCCTGATGTTGGGTCTCTTTTTGAATACTTATGTGATGTCTGAACTGCCACCTTGTGGTTGTGACAATCGATCAACTCAGAATGATTTACACTTTTTTTTGTAAATTCTATGGTGAAGAAAGGAAAAGATTTATTGTCCCCCTCATCCGTACAATGAATTTTAAGTGTTCTGTGGCTTTATATTACCTACAGTTATTCTCTGATCCTTTTACATGTTTTTCTTTGGCATCATTCCTCTTATCTGCATTGAAGAGAAGAAGACTAAATTGCCAATCTGTTGCTCAACTTGCAAATTAGGCCGCTAAATTGCACAATAACTGTGTGTACATTTATGAATTACCATTATCTGTATAATAGGAATAATGTTTTTACGTGATTTTATTCTTTTAACAATTTTGTTGTAATATACGTAATTTTAACTTCTAATAATAATGGAAATTTATATATTTTTAGAATGCTTTTTATGCCATCATTGTGTTGGCGAAATAAAGTCCTTTCTGACTGACTGCATTTGCCAAATTGATATTTGGGAATAGATCAATTGCAAATGCATCATCATACTGAACCACAAGTTTGAGAAGTGACAGTATGACGAATATGAAACCCAAATTGTTATTAGACATTTATCGTGACCTGAGAATCAGTATTCTGAAGCTTTGTACATCTGGCCTTCAGATATTAGGCTTTTCCAATTACTAATGTAGATTGAGGTAAAATAGCCTCACCTGTCACACACCTGTTTGATGACCGAACAGTATAGGCCTTTGGTGGTATGGTACAGCCAAGAAATCTGGCTTCCCCTAGCAATGCATGTGATGGTATGGTGCAGGCAATGAGAGTTCTGGCTCTCTTGACACTGCTTACTGCTTGACATTATGCTTTTGTGGTATCCCTCTGGAGCATAGTTATCCTTAGTGCTTTTTTGCAGTGAAGTTCTACTCCACCCTATACTATTAAACTATGTTCTTCTGGATCTGTTCTTGATTGTAGGATATTGTTGAATGGGTACCTTGAGGAGTCTGATGTTCAGTTGCATGACCTGTGATAGCACTCAATGTCATTGTAAAGTGAGCAGTTCATTGAGGAATCTTCCATTCACTGATAGTGGCTTTTGTGTTTTGTACTTTGTGCAGGTTGAAGTCCCTCACAACAAAGCCTTGGTTTTCTTGTCAATGTCTTTAATGGCATGATACCGATAAGTGTTTTAAAACTGCGCAAAGAAGAGACAAGCCCATTCAAGATGCTAAAGGAGTAAAATCCAAGCAAGCTTGTTTTTTATGGGCAGGCCTTTTAATCCTGTCATTAAGAATAGTGCATAGATGCTAAATGGTTTGCAGACTAAATATTAGGGAAGGAGTGTAAATCAAAACTCTTTTTTTTTTTTTTTAAATATCTTTATTCAAGAAATTTTTTCCCCCCCATTTTTCTGTTACAACCAATGTGTTTTTATACATTTACATATTCTTTTATAACAAATACAGATTAGTACTGCTAAGTAATAGTAAAAATAATATGCAGATTTAGAGTACTAATATTCAAAGACATAAATGTGGCACATAATACAACATCTCTATTTAACCTTATATATTCAACACAATTCTCAATTATTGCCGCACACCATTTTTCCTATTCTTCCACTGTTCAATGGGAAACCATATCTTGCACCCCATAGCTTTTGCCTTCCTTCCTTTTCTGTCATAAATAGCCCTCTCCAGATTATACGTAGATAGTAATCTTGCAACCCAGGTCTGGAATGTTGGTGCAGTTTTGTCCTTCCATGCTTTTGCGACAATTATCCTATATACTGCTGCAGCCATGAATAAGAATTCTGGGTAGGTTATATTATCCTCTGAGCTTACCCCCAGGATTATTAACTCCTCAGATAATTTAATTTTTATATCCAGTGTATTCTCTAGAAACTCTTCTATTGCCAGTTTTAAAGTGTATAATTGTGGACATTGTGCGAACATATGTGTTATATTAGCTTGAGCTGAATTACACCTTGGACACGTTATTCCCGTGGAGCCTCCCCAACTGGCTATTCTGGCTGGTGTATAATATAATGAATAAACTGTTTTATAGTGTTGGGTTTGGAGCGTAGCAGAGCATAAGATAGTTCTACCAAAATCTAAGGAGATCTGTAAGTCTTCAGGTCTTGCATTTACCTGCTCTCTCCATTTACTACTGTATTTCTCTCTGTCATCAGTTTTATAGGCTTGCAATTCTGCATACAGCTGTCTTATTGAGCATGAGAAATTACTTCCCAAATAATCCATAATCTTACATCTCGCCATCCCTCCTGCACCCCCCGTTTTTGTATAGAAGTAACTCCTCACTTGTAGGTATTTGAAGAAGCTATGTCCAGTTATTTTATACCTATGCTGTACGTTTTGGAACGTTAAGATTGCTCCCCCTTCATCCATTAAATCTCCCAGTTTCTTAATCCCTTTCTCGTCCCATTCTTTCATAACTGTATCCCAGAAGATTTCTATCGGAAGGCTATCATTTCTATAGAGCCTTAAATATCGATTGTACCTTCCCAGTCCCAATTTTTTCCTTATCGCTTTCCAAACTTTATATATCGCAGTCAGTGTCTTAAATCTTGTGTGCTTAAAATATGCAAAGTCCACCGTTGCTACCAAAGCATTTTCTGCCGCTTTACCTAGAAGTGCTTTATATACATTCTCCGGCCCTTTCCTCCCCATCTCCTCCTCCTGATCACTTCCGCCTAATAATCCTTTGGAATATTGTAGAGCTGCCGCCCAGTAGTAAAATCTAAAATCAGGTGCTCCCCAACCTCCTCTCTCGCGCGGTAGTGTTAAAAACCGATATGCTCTGCGTGTCTCCCCCTGTGCCCAGATTAACTTATTTACAGCCGATTCCATTCTATTAAACCAAATCCCTTCGAAAAAAAGTGGGATTGCCCTGAACAAATATAAAAACTTCGGAAAAGTAACCATTTTGATAAAGTTGATTCTACCCATGAGAGTCAGGTGTAAGTTATTTACTCTCTCCAAGTTGCTTTTAACTTTGGCTAGCAGTGGTTCCAAATTTATCTCTACTAGTTTTTCTAGGTCTGCCGTCACCCTGACACCCAAGTACTTTGTGTCTGAGACAACTCTTGCGTCTACAAATGTAGTGTATATGTTCTGAACGACCTGTGTTTTCCCCCTGTTTATTGAATATCCAGAAACCTCTCCGAATTTCCTAGCCTCCTGTTCAATTTCAACCAGTGACTCCTCTGGTGTCGGTGTTATGACGGCCACATCATCTGCGTAGGCAAATAACTTGTATTCTTTCCCGTGTAATATAACTGGGGTAATCGTCCTATTTATTAACAGTCTTCTCAGATAGGGGTCCAGATATATTGCGAATAATAGTGGTGAGACTGGGCAACCCTGCCTGGTCCCTCGTCTAATCTGCACTGCGTTAGAGTATGATCTATTAATACGGATCCTTGCGCTAGGATGTTTATATAATGCCTGGACTGCGTTTATGTATCCTCGACCTATACCAGCCCACTCCATAGCCTTCCAAAGGTAGACCCAAGAGACCCTGTCGAAAGCCTTCTCGGCATCCAAAAAGATAGCCGCGGCAGGATCGCCTGCGGCCGCTACAGCGTCAAAAATGGTTATCAGCTGTCTAGTATGTTCCGTGGTTCCCTTCCCTGGTATAAACCCATGTTGTATAGGGGAGACCACCTTCTCTATCACTTTGCTCAATCTGTTGGCCAATGCCTTGGAGAATATCTTCGCATCAGCATTAAGCAGTGTGATAGGCCTATAAGAACCCGGTTCAGTGGGGGGTTTATCTTTTTTCAATAATACGATTATATCGGCCCCCGCCCAAGAGTGAGGAACCGTTCTGCCTCCTTGTGCCAAGCAACAAATTATCCAGATATCTTTGGCTAGTACATCCCAGAAAGTTTTGTAAAATTCTACTGGGATCTGATCTTGACCCGTTGCTTTGCCAGATGGTAAACTAAATGTTGCGTCTCTTATCTCCTGTAGTGTTAATTGTGTATCTAGTTTATCCCTATCCTCTATGCTCAACCCCTCCTGTTGGCCTTGCCTTAGATATTCCAAGCTCTTTGCTTCTATCTCCTCATCATTTTTATCCTGCTCGTATAATCTCTCGTAAAACCTCCTGAACTCCTCCTGCACCTCCTCTACTTTATTGACAATTATCCCATTACAGTCTTTAATTTCTTTGATTTCTCCTGCCGCTAGGGTTTGCCTAGTTCTAATTGCAAGCAGATGTCCCACCCTCTCGTTGCATTCATAACATTTCTCTTTGTGTGCTAAGTATTTTCTTGCTGTTTTTTGTGCCAGAGTAGTCCCTGTTTCTGATCTCTGCATCTCTATGGCCACTAAAATCTGTTCAATAGGTTCTTGTTTTTCTATTGCTTCTACTAGCATTTTTTCCATCTCCAACAGCTTTCTAATATCCTCATCCATCTTGTCTTTTTCCTTTTTACTTCTTGTCAGAGAGAAACTTAATGTCTCTCCCCTTACTCCTGCTTTAAAACTGTCCCACACCATATCTGCTGAGGTTGAGTATCTATTTATATCCCAAAATTGTGTCAACCATTCTTGCATCCTTGCGACATAGTCCTCATCCTTCAACAAACCTCTCTCAAATGTCCATGTCGGGTTTGTTTTTTCCACTTTTTGTAATGTTGCTAAGCTTAGCACCAACGGATTATGATCCGACATTATCCTTGGGAGACAATCTATTTTAGCCCTATTAACTAATGAGCTAGAGATAAGGAAATAGTCTAAACGGGCAACTGTTTGATGTGGAGCTGAATAATAAGTACTACCTGATCCTAATGGATTAAGCTCCAACCATATATCCACCAACGCGTTGTGTCTAGCGAGATTTTGTATTGCTTTATGCACCTTTTTTTTTCTTCCTTGATAACCACCTCTTGCGCCTATTACTCCGTACAACCCATTAATATTAAAATCCCCGCAACAAATCACAGGCTCTGGCCACACAGCTAGCTCACTATCCAGGAATTCTAATAAATCCGATTCGTCTTCATTTGAGCCGTATAGTGAGACCAAAGTACATCTTCCCGCTGTTGTTTCTAGGTCTAGCATCACCCATCTCCCTTCAGAATCCTCTTTTTTCTTTTTAATTTTAACCGCCCCTTTTCTGGCCAGAACTGCCACCCCCTTGTTTCGCTCTTCTTGTCCTGTATTAGCAAGGATCTCCAACCCCATCTGACCAAGCAAGAATTTATCATCAGCTGCTACGTGCGTTTCCTGTACACAGGTTATATCAATTTTCCAAAATCGCAGCAGTGCGGAGAACTTCTGTCTTTTCTCCAAATTGTTTAAACCACAGATGTTAATTGACATTATCCTAAGTGCCATATTTCTAGTTTAGCTTTTACCAGCGCCTCAGATATTTTTTTGCCTTTTTCTATATGTTCTTTTACTGCACTTCTACACTCTTTACAAATCTGTATTAACTTACACCAACACCTTTTCCCCATGAATTCTTCCCTTCCCCCCCCCTTTAAGCCCCCCCGCCCCGGCTGCTGCCCCTCCCCCCCTGTGACAGGCAAATAGGTCATCCCTGACCTATGTGTGTCCGCTTGGCGTTGTAGAGTCGCTCCCCCTCTCCTCCCCTCTTATCAACTACTACATTGAACTATCAGGCATTTTAGTCGCCATATATGTATACTTGATATTAAATTTCTTCTACTCCCTTCCTTGCCTATTTCCTTCGAGCCCCCCCTTTTTCTTTTAACTCTGTCAAAAACTCCCCCGCTTTTATTTCAGAGAAAAACATTCTGTTGCGGCCCGCTACGACAACCTTCAGCTTTGCTGGGAACAATAGATATGCCTCTGCTCCTTGGGCCTGAAATGCATTGATCAATTGTCTTAGCCGCCATCTCCTCTCCACTGTTATATGGCAAAAGTCAGGTCTTGCGAAAAAAGTTATCCCTTCCACCGTTTTTTTGGCATCAGGTCTAGCTCTCTCCATTAGCTCCTGCCTTGCGAGAAAGTTTCCAAAAAAGACTAACATAGCCCTGGGGAGTATATTTGAGCCTTCCTTATGTGATTTTTTTACAAAAAGTGGATATCTATGGGCTCTCTGCACTTCTTGGTCCCAGATCCATGGTGCTTCTGGGAACGCACCCTTTAGCAACTTGACGACGAGGCCTCTCGGATCTTGGCCTTCAATCCCTTCCTCTATTCCAAGGAGTCTGACATTGTTTCGCCTCTGGCGATTCTCCAAGTCCTCCACTTTCCACTGCAGATCTTCCATGACCTTAGTCTGCCCCTCTCTAGCTGATTGCCACTCAGTTGCATCATCTTCTAGACGTCCGGTTCTTTCCTCAACTCCAATAATTCTTTCCTCAACTTCTTCAAACTTTTTGTTTATCTTCCTTATTGAGGCTTGGATTTTTTTCGTATCATGCCTGGCCCTCCGACTTTCAGCCCTGGCTTCGATTTGCATCTGTTTCAGCATAGCAAACATTAAGTCCAGTTTCCCTCCATCATTTTGTGCCTCATTCTCGTCTTCCTTATATATGCTGGAGGTGGCAGAATAATCCCATGCTAGCTTTTTATATGTTCCCTTATGGAAGTTCTGGGGGGAGCCTGCTCTTCTAGATGATATTTTACGCTTTTTTTGTGTACCTCTGCCCCTCGAGCTGTCGCTAGCTTCTGAACTCGATAGTGAGTCAGAAGAGTCTCTTTCTTCCTCGCTGCTTGCCAATGTTGAGTCTGATCCCTCAGGGACAGAGAAGAAGTCTCCATCAGCCCCATCAGCCCCATCAGCACGAACCGTTTCTGCCAAACTAGCATGTTTTTGCTCCTCGTGTATTTCAGCTTCTACCTCAATGAGGGCCTCAAGCATTAGCCCCGTGTTCAGCGTCTCACCCCCACAGTTGGCCTCTCTCACCTCTTTGTTTGCATCTGAGTCTTGGTTTTCGTTCTGTTCTTTCTGGTACTGCGGCTGTTCCTGCTCTGGTACAGCGTCGTCTCGCTCAGCTGCTGCTTGACTCACGACTCGGATCTCTGCGGGAAGCGTGAGCACCGTAACCTCCGGTTGCATAGCAACGCCTCCGCTTGCGTCCTCGAGGACGCTCTGAGCAGCTCCTGCGGGCGGCCCGGCTGTTGTGCTCTGCTGGGCTCCCGATGTTCCTGAAGCCCCTGCTGCCTCTACGTGGATTTTGACTCCGAAGACCTCGGATACAGAAGGTTGCCGATATCCAGTATCGGGTTTCTTTTTTTCCCCCGCTGCATCCCGCGTCGTTGTTGTGATACTGGTGCTTCTCACGTCTTTTGGTTGAGTCAGCGTTTTTTCCTTTTCTCCGGCTCTCTCCAGTTTACGTAGCTGTGTTTTTGTGAGGGAAGAGACCGTGGGGGTTGTCTTCTTGTTGTTGGGTGGCACTTTTGTTTTTGGAATAGCGCCCAGTTTACCTGAATCCTTTTGTATAAGATCTTTGTTTGTGATGCCTGGTATGGGTGCTTGTTGCTGTGATTTCTCCTTTCCTCGGGTACCCATTTCTGCCAGCAATATTTTACGGAGCCTTAAGTACCACAATTTTGCTTTTTCCAGTAAGTCTGCGAGATTAATAGTTCCTCTGTGTTGGATTATAGCGGCGAATTGCATGCTGCTTTCAAATCCCCATTAGTGCCTGAATTTCTGCTTAACTTCGGGAGAGGGGTCTGAGTGCGACTTACTCCCACAGCGCCTCGGCGGCCATCTTGCCCCTCTCTCGTGTAAATCAAAACTCTCTGCAAATTTAACGTCTGCTTTAACCACTAGACGAATATTAACCACTGCTGGATTTCATCCCTGGTAGAGCCTTTTTTGAATAGCCCTTTGTACACAACCTCTAACAGCACATGTGCTTAACATTGAGTTCCCGTAAAGGAAAATAATTTGTTCAGGGCTTAAGCTTGTTCAGTAACCCTCACTAACTGATATCTTAAATGTTGAGTATATTAGACATTTTAACCCCATAGAGGCCAGTGTAAATAACAGGCAAACTGATGGTCAGTACACCTAAAATTATCTCTTAAGAGGCCCATAAAGGCATGAGTGATGAGTGAACATCCAGTCACTGTTTGATGTACCAGCATGGCGGAGCCTGCATACAGGGCGACTCTCGTCATAGTCACTGCACCATCATGTCATTCAATAAGATGATGGTGCACAGGGTGTTCCCAGACTGTTTGCTATTGGTTGCTGTGGTGCCAATGATTTGAGAATGGGGGAACTGCGGCTGACTTCTTAGGCAAAGCTGTAAGAGAATAGGATGGGCCACACAGAGAGAAAGTGAGTGCCTACAGGCTGTGTTGCTAAGCCAGTTCATCTGGGGTGTAACGTGTCAGGGTCATTGTTAGAAATGGGGGTCTCTAGTTGGCAGAGGTAGGTACCTTTGTCCAAATAAGCATCCTTGCTTCTAGTCAGGGTAAAGGGGAGACACTTCTAAAATAACCCCTGCTCACCCTGCTCACCCCCTTGGTAGCTTGGCACAAGCAGACAGGCTTATCTCAGAGGTAGTTGTAAAGCATTTGTGAACACACACAGTAATACAGTGAAAACACTACAAATGGACACCACACCAGTATAGAAAAATAAGTAATCTTTATCTAAACCAAACAATACCAAACAACAAAAATCCAAACTACAGTAATAAAAATATGACTTTCAAATGGTAGAAATGGTTCAGTAAACTGCAGATGCAACACTTTTCACACAAAGTACCTCGGAAGCGTTGCATACACAAACAACAGGTAAGGTGATGCGTCGGTTTCTTACACTCAGAATGGTAATGCGTCGGTTCCTTACCGGAGAGGAGGTTTCTTAATGCGTCCCCCAATGATGCTACAGACCTGGTGACACGAAGCGATGCGATGATCCAGGGTGATGCATAATTCATAAGGATACACTTGATCCACCGTATCGCCCAATAGTTTCGACGATCCGCTCAATTACTGAGCCTCTCTCGAAATATTCGGACGCCTTATTAAGACCACATATATCTAAAACACCATCTTACATCATGGATATTACTTCTATCATCAACAAAGTGGAAGGTATTCCCTTCAACCAGTTGAATAACATCCTTGTCACATTGGACATAGAAGCGCTATACAGTAATATTCCGCAAGATAGCGCTCTAATTGCTATCGACTGGTTCATAGATGAATATCAAGTCCCCTGCCCTAAGTCCTTTTTACTTGAATGTATACAAATAGTACTCACTGAAAACACATTCCAATTTGGAAAAAGCCTATATAAACAAATCAAGGGTGTGAGCATGGGGGCCTCGAAAGCCCCCTGGTAGCCAACATCTATATGGCTAAATTTGAACATACCCATATATACAATCAAGTGGCACCATTCTTCGAGTCTATCTATATGTGGTCACGCTATATAGATGATATTTTTTTCATCTGGACAGATACTGATGAAATGCTGCAGGAGTTTTTAATGTGGCTTAATACTTGTGATCCGAACCTTTGTTTTACATCTCACACCAGCAGGGATTAAGTTGAATTCTTAGACATTATGATCAAACATAATGAGGGCACATTAGAAGTAGGTCTATTCATAAAACCCACAGCACACAATACACTGCTTCACTTTGATAGCTACCATCGAAGATCACAAAAAGAAGGTATTCCCTCTAGTCAATTTCTCAGATTGCGCCGCAATTGTTACGACATTTTGACAGACAATCGGGTATCTTAAAAACTAGATTTCTTGCACGGGGCTATCCCCACAGACTGGTACAGATGTCACTAAAATGGGCCCGTTTTTATGATCGTGACTTCCTATTACAACCAAAAATGAAAGAGAACTCTAACCGTTTAGTCTGTATAAATAAACATTCTACTATGAACAATCGGATATGTCAATTAGTCAACTCCAATTGGCACATCCTAAACAGTAATCTAGAAGATGGAGAAAAAATTCCCAAACCAATCTTCGCACATCGGAGAAATAAAAATATTAAGGACCATATCACTCGCTCTAGATTTACCGAAGGCATTCCTTTTTTGCAAAAAACCATTGATGGTATTGCACCTATAAGGTATACAGCAGGAATATTGACGGGGAAATATCTAGGTAAGAATATCGTCTGTGTTAAATATCGATGAATTCAATATCGATGTAGTAAATATCGCAGCAGAAATATCGACATTGTAAAATATCGTTGTAGTAAATATAGTTGAAATAAATAATATCGATATTATGTTTTTAATGGTATAATTTGTTTAACTGTTTAATAGTTCTGTTATTTTATTTATATTTTTTATGTTTTTATGTGAATAATAAATGTAATGTTATAATATTTTTTTAGTAAATATTTTAGGAGCCGGTTGTTGGGGTTATAGGGCATAATGGCGGGCATTAATTAAAAAAAAAATTGTGAAATTTTTTTTAAATGTAAAATTTGAAGGAAATACATTTTTAAATTTGAAAGTTGAATTTTTGTTTTATATTTTTAATATTTATATATTATAAAATGTGTAAATCTTTTAGGAGCGGGTTGTTAGGTTTATAGGGGATAAGGGTGGGTAGTAATTTACAAAAGTGTGTGAAAATTTTTTTTAAATTTGAAAGAAGTAATTTTCTGAATTCCAAATATTTAATTTGAAAGTAGAAATCTTTTATTGTATTTTTACTTTGTATATATTTTAAAATGTGTAAATATTTTAGGAGCGGGTTGTTGGGTTTATAGGGGATGAGGGTGGTAGTAATTTAAAAAAGTGTGTGAACATTTTTTAAAAATTTTAAATTTGAAGGAAATACATTTCTAAATTCGAAATTTGAAATTTGAAAATTAGAAATGTTTTATTCTATTTGTAAACAGAATGTGTAAATTTTTTAGGAGCGGGTTGTTGTGTTTATAGGGGATACGGGTGGGTAGTAGATTAAAAGAGTTGTGTGAATATTTTACAAAAATTTAATTTTAGTAGCAAATACATTTTAGATTTCGAAATTTAAAATTTAAAAATAGAAAATATTTCATTTTCATATATATTATAAAATGTGTAAATAGTATTGGATTGGTTTATAGTGGGTAATTGTTGGTAGCAATTTACAAATGTTGATTAGAAAAATAAATAATTTGGAGTAAAACATTTAAAAATTTGAAAATTTACAAAATTGGAAGTTTTTAATTTTATTTTAATGAAAATATGGTATATATTATTAAATATTGTATATATATTTAGGGAGTGGATTATTGTATTTATAGGGGATTAGGGTGGGTAATAATTTTAAAAAGTTCAGATTAATTTTATATTAAATTTGAAAAATAGATTTTAATTCAATTTATATTTCGAAATGTGAAATTTGTATTTTAAAATTTTAAATTTCTAATTTTGGATATTTTTACTGTCCAGCATTGGAGTTAGAATAGTAAATTATTATGGTTAACTGTCCAGCACTTTCCCTGAGTTATGTTGGATTTGGAGTTAAAATTGAAAATTATTATGGTTTACTGTCCAGCACTTTCCCTGAGTTATGTTGGATTTGGAGTTAGAATAGTAAATTATTATGGTTTACTGTCCAGCAATTTCCCTGAGTTATGTTAAATTTGGAGTTAGAATAGTAAATTATTATGGTTTACTGTCCAGCACTTTCCCTGAGTTATGTTAGATTTGGAGTTAGAATAGTAAATTATTATGGTTTACTGTCCAGCACTTTCCCTGAGTTATGTTGGATTTGGAGTTAGAATAGTAAATTATTATGGTTTACTGTCAAGCACTTTCCCTGAGTTATGTTGGATTTGGAGTTAGAATAGTACATTTTAATGGTTTACTGTAAAGCACTTTTCCTGAGTTATGTTGGACTTGGAGTTAGAATAGTAAATTATTATGGTTTACTGTCAAGCACTTTCCCTGAGTTATGTTAGATTTGGAGTTACAATAGTAAATTATTATGGTTTACTGTCCAGCACTTTCCCTGAGTTATGTTAGATTTAGAGTTAGAATAGTAAATAATTATGGTTTACTGTCCAGCACTTTCCCTGAGTTATGTTGGATTTGGAGATAGAATAGTAAATTATTATGGTTTACTGTCCAGCACTTCCCCTGAGTTATTTGGACTTGGTGTTAGAAAGTCAATTATTAGGGTTTATTGTCCAGCACTTTCCCTGAGTTATGTTGGATTTGGAGTTATAATAGTAAATTATTATGGTTTACTATCCAGCATTGTCAGTGATTTATATAGAGTTTAGAATTAGAATAGTATTTTTTTATATACTATATAGTGTTTTCTTTTACTTTAATTGTATTTGGAATTATAATACTGAATTAAGTTTTGTGAATAATTTTTAAGTTACAATATTATAAATAAATACAAATTATTATTGTTTTAAATCTTTTCTTTCAATATTCTGTAATGTGTTTTGAAGTATTTGATAGATTATATTTAATAACATATGCATAAAAATGAATTACACATTTTTGTAACATGTTATTATTTATTTCACATGCAAGTATCATTATAAAGTAACATAGTAATTTTTTTACGAATAAACAGTATTTATTGTGTTTCTATTTGTAAATGAAAACATTTATACATTTAAAAAAAATTAACATTTGTATTTAATGATGTATAACATTGCAGTATTTGTTATATATATACATTGTACATTTTTAAATATAATGTTTTATTAATTAGCATATTACATTTTATTTTATTTAAATAAAATGTAATATGTTCAATAATTTACAAACCATTTGCATTTACAAAAGTATATACATACATTTTTAAAATGTGTTTATTATAAGTAAATAAAGAGTTAATGTTATAAACATATTTTTCATATACATTACTTTTTTTATGATATATATTTTAACATAAAGTAAGTAATGTATATTTTACAATATTAATATGTTTATTTTACACATTTTAAAAATAACTATTTTGAAACACATTTTTAAACAATTTTTAATTTGTTTCTATTTTTAATTTGTTTCTATTCATGTCTATGGGGATGTAGTCCTATTTTTGTTTTAATTATGCCGCCATTTTGTTTTCCTTAGTTCACTTTTTAGACTATCTACATCATTGTTTGGTTCATTTGTGAAGATGGAACCTCGCGGTTGGGAGCTACTTCGTGTTTCTTAATGTAAGTTACATTTTAATTACTTTTAAGTTAGTTTTAAGGTATTTTTTAGTTAGTAGTAGTGTAAATGTGTTGCTATGTGTGTTATTTAACTGGTTATGTAAAATGTACGTGTTATTTAAGTACGTTAGTAATAGCGTAGTTTGTTTACTATCTAATATTAATGTAATGTTAAGGTTTTGCTTTTAATCATTATTTTATGTATATTCATACGTTTATATGTTGTTTATTCAATTTGTGGGTTTATTATTTGTTATGGGTGGGTTTTGTATGTACTTTATTTACAGGTGACGGTTTTGGTGAACGGACGGAATTGTTCTCGCTTTCTTTTTAAATAAAGGAAATTGTTGTTACTAGTGTTTTTTTACTAGTTTACATACATTTCCTTATTTTTCGGGATTTTGGTGCGTTTTTTATAATGAATTATTTTCGGGTTTGTATGGTTTCTTTATCGAGAGGATTGCTACGTTGGATTCTTTTTTAACAGTTGTATTTTTAAATTTTTGGGGGTTTGTCATCACTATGTGGATTGTTTTTTGCTTGGATTACTTTTTAAAGCATCTATTTCGGACATATTCTACAGCTACAGAACCGTAAGTTATTATTTATTATTTTTTTGGGGTGGGGCATGTTTATTTGTGTATTTGTATTTCTATTAGTTATATTATGTCTTGTGATATTAATTTATATTTTACATCACATGACATAATTTAACTAACATTTAAAAAAAATTGATATGTGTTATATATGTTTTTTTATTTTTTTTTATTTTTTTTTTATTGTTAGCCGGCTGACAGAAAAAGTAGAAAACAAAAAGAATACATAAATGGTTTCATAAATATACAGAGAGACCTTTAAAGTATATATGTTTACAGACCAAATAATTTGATATAAGGAGACAATAAAGAGAGTTCCTATTACAAAATCAATCTATAAACGTATTCTTCTTTGCAGTAAGAAAAGAAACAAGAAAAACTTAACAGTTATGCAGCGTTTGAGTAAACTTTTACTCTAAAAAGGTACCCCAGTTTCTATTAAATTTTATCAGTGAGCGTGTTCCCCTAAGATTTGCTAGGGCTAACTCCATGGCATGTATCTCTGTAACTAGTGTCCACCACTTCCAAACCGTCGGCGGTTCCGGATCTATCCAGGCCCTTGCCAAGGTTAATTTGGCACAAGAGATGAGTATAGTGGCTAGGGCTGATTGTGGGGGTGAAGAAAGATTAAGATCTAGTAAGACCGAGGCAGCCGTAATTGTGGAAAACAAAATGTTTTTTAATCTAAGAACATACTGTATATCCCCCCAAAAGGTCTTAAATTTGGGGCAGGAATACAGCATATGCTCTAGATTGACTGCATCAGTTAAACATTTGGGGCATTTAGTACGATTGCTAAATAAGGCATTGGTGGACCATCTAGAAATTCTTTCGGGTGTGTAATAGAGCATGCAGGTCGTTCTAAATTGTTGTAGCCGAAGGCTGGATGATCGTACAAGGCTATTTATGTTAGCCAGGGAGTGCTCAATCTGATTAGAAGTAATATTTAGATTTAGTTGAGTGCTCCATTTCGCGGCCAGTTTGTCGCCATCATTCGTTTTAAACATACTGAGTATTTTATAGGCTTCACTAATCACTGATTTTTTTTTTTTAGTAAAGACACGTTCATATGTCACATTCCGTGGTGTTTTGAATCTTTTTCTTATTAATCAAATAGTCGTGCAATTACAGATGCTTATATCTTGTGGCTTCTGGTAAATCATATAGCTGTTTGAGCGTGTTAAAATCTAGAAACCCCTGTAAGCCATACAGATCCGCCAGTGTCTTAATCCCAAGAGACGCCCAGTTATAAGTAATAGTATCCGTGAAAATAGCCGGGAGACCTGGGTTGCCCCACAGCGGTAATTTCAGGTGAAAAAAAGTTGTTTTACAAAATTTTAATACATTGAGCCAGATCCTAACAATGTCTCTAGCAGTCTTAAATCTCACCCTCTTGTAGTAGTTCGGGTCATTAACTCTGAGTAGAAAAAATTGTGAGTCTTGTTTCAACATAAAAAAATGGAAAAAAAGAACTCTGTCTCCATGCAATAGGGAACGTAGACGTGTAAAAAACGCGGACCAGAAGTATAGTTTAAAGTCTGGGAAATTCAGCCCTCCTTTATTTGTATTATTTTTTAACATTTTTAATGATATTCTGGCCTTTTTGTAACTCCATATAAAGCTACTCAAGAGTCCGTCTAGATGCTGAAAGAATTTATTATTTAGTGCAAGTGGAATAGATCGAAATAAGTAAACAAACTTTGGTAAAACTTTCATCTTGATAAGATTGATTCTGCTAATCAGATTCAGGGGTAATTTATTCCATTTTTTCAGTAGAAGAGTAGTTTTTAATCAAATCATTATAGTTTATATTATTGATATCTTGTAGTCTGGCCGTTATTTTAACCCCTAAATAGGTTGCCTCTTTACAGATCTCGGGAATAGCCACGGTGGGGGAATAATTAGCTATAATTTGTGTCTTCTGTCGGTTAAGTTTATAACCTGACACCTTCCCAAATTTCCCGGCCTCTATGAATATTCCTTTCAGCGCTTTAGCAATGTCGGTGGTGTATACAGCAATGTCATCCGCATAGGCTGTCAATTTCAGCTCCTGTGAGCCGGAACTGAAAGGCACGATCAGGTTCTGAGAGTGAAGGGCTAGCAAGAATGGTTCTAATGAGAGGGCAAATAAGAGGGGTGAAAGGGGGCATCCTTGACGAGTCCCACGCAGAATGGGAAATTCTAATGAAGTCAGGCCCCCATAACTAATACAGGCAGTAGGTTTGTCATAAAGTGCTTTTATACCCTTCAAAAAGTTCCCCCGAAAACCCATTTTAGACAGCACGCTCCAGAGATAGTCCCACCCCACTCGGTCGAAGGCTTTTTCAGCATCTAATAAAATCATGCCGAGTGGGGTGGACTCAGTCTCCGCGACATGGAACGCTGTAATAGCCATATTTACATGTGTCGTTGTATCTCTCCCAGAGATGAACCCGTGTTGTTGCGGGTTAACTATTTTGGGCATAAATGGGGCTAGTCTAAGTGCCATAATTTTAGAAAATATTTTCGCATCAGTATTTATCAGCGAAATGGGACGATATGACCCTCTCTCCTCCTTGGGCTTACCTTTCTTTAAGAAGAAAATTATTTTTGTCCTGTTCCAGGATTTGGGAGCCATTCCATTTTGTCCAATTGATTGCATGACTTCTAGCAGTAGCTGTTCTAGTTCTGATCTGCAGATTTTGTATAGTTCCAAGGGTATCGCATCCTCTCCTGCCGCTTTACCGATAGGTAGGGAATTAATAGCCTGATGTAGTTCAGTCAGTGATATTTCGTTAGACAGTGAACCCAAGCCTAATAAGTCCTCTGTGTTCAGTAAATATTCATTAACATATTCCCGGACTAGGTCTTGATCTACAGGGCTATCTGGGGTATATAAGTTTCTATAATATTCAGCAAATTGGTCCAGTATGTCTTGTGGCTGATTATATAATATATTCCCTTGCCCTCGGATATTAGAAATTAAAGTGTCTGCTCTATTTTCTGCAACTTTATAGGCTAGAATTCTACCAATTTTGTGTCCCCCCTCATATTGCGCAATTTTAAATTTATGGATACTTGCACTACTTTTCCAAATGAAGTTAGTTTTTATGTCAGTTTTTAGTGCGCTAAGTTTTAAGTTGATTTCTATAATTGTTGGGAGGTTAAGCTTTAACTAGTAGTTCTTCTTGTTTAGTTATATTTGCTAATAGTGTGATCTTATGTTGCTTCTGTTCTGCATTTTGCCTATACACATAAGCCTGTGTGAAGCCCCTAATGCTTGCCTTGCAGGAGTCCCATACCATACAGCACCCAGTTGAGTTTTTATTAATATTTATAAATTCGCTAAGATGGGCTTTAAGCTGTGTCACATAGGTTAGGTCTGATATAAGGTGTCTGGGGAAAGAGAATGGTCTGGGAGGTGTCCTGATATTTAATGTGTTGAATGTCATTATTAGTGCATTATGATCAGATGTTATTCGGGGGCAAAGAATAATGGAACCAGCCTGTAGTAGTTTATCGCTAGCTAGAGCCATGTCTAATCTAGTGCACATCTTGTGTACCCTGGTATATTTGGATACAGATATATCCAAGCGTCTTTAATATTATGTGTCTGACATAAGTCCAATATAGATATCCTAGTCTTGTGCATCCTATGATGAGCATACGGCTTAGTGGTGTCGATTTTATAGTCCATGATGCAATTAAAATCCCCCATTATAATGATTTCCCCCTCCCAGTCCAAAAGTTTCATATTTAATTGATCAAAATGTCTTGGTTCATCTGAATTTGAACCGTAGACCACACATAAAACATATTTAGTGTTTAAGTAGTTGATTTGCACAATGGCCCATCTGCCGTCTTTGTCGTGGGCGGTTCGCATGACTTCGGCCCTAAATCGCTTATCTTTAAGTATAGCAACCCCTCTAGTGGGGGTCTCAAGAATAGAGCATACCACCGTGTCATACCCCATTTGACTTAATAGTTTCCTTTCTTTCCATATGATGTGTGTTTCTGATAGTAAACAAAAGTGGGGATTGTGTAATTTTAACTCTTCTGATACCAGAGATCTTTTGTTTTTGCTATTAAGGCCTGCTACGTTCCAGGTTAGACATTTTATTACATGCATTTAAATGTTAGTGAAAGTATTGAGCCCCCCCTCGCATAGTCAGATAATAGGTCTTAAACTGTCGAGCGTCTAAAACAATCAATAATCCATTCCATAAGCGATGATTTACAGTCTTCATCAAATGCTTCATATTATTTTCCCCTGTCAGCCAGCAAACAGTTTTTGTTAAATTTCCCCCCCCCATACCTCCCCTTGCCCCCAATCTGCGGAGATGGGGTCCCAACCCCCACCCACCCCCCTGGCTCTCACCCTAGCCGGGGAAGAACCACCCTCCAGTGATAGCTGCCGTTGGTGAGGCAGCTCGTGTGGTAAAACACCCTGAGAGACTCCTGCCCCCTCCCCTTTTTTTCCAGCAAGCGTCGTTGTGCATAAAAAAACAAAAATAAAGATATATAATTCCTTTCTCTTATTTTTCCCCCCCCTTTTTAGTCCACCTTTGGCTCCCCTTTCTCTGTGTACTTTGTGCTCCCCAACCTCCCTTTAAATAACTTAATTGTCACCCTTAGTGCTAGTACTGGTTGTTTTTAGGTCTGGCTCTGGCTCTGGCTAGAGCTAATGCTAGATAGATAAGTCTCTGCTTCCTTGGCGTCGTTAAAGATATGAGTTCGCCCGTTTCTCATAACCTTAAGACAAGCAGGTTCTTGGAGGAACACCTGCCCTCCGCGGGCCTTAATAGGATCCATCAATTTACGGAGCTGCCACCTCCTATCCATAGTGTCCCTACTGAGATCAGATCGTGCAAAGAACGAAAACTCTCCTATGGCTATTGGAGAGTTGGGGCGAGCTCTCTGCCAAACCGCTTGGCGTAGAAGAAAGTTGCCAAAATAAATTAGAAAGGGACGTGGGAACTGGTTCTCTCAATTCCTCTGAAACAGAGGCATACGATGGGCCCGCTGGATTTGCGAGTCCCAGTCCCAATTTGCCAAGTCTGAAAAGGCCTTCTGAAGCACCCCTACGATGTACGCTCTGGGGTCTGACCCCTCTGATCTCTCCGGGATACCAAAAAGTCTTAAGTTAGATCGCCTTTGCCTATTCTCCAAGTCCTCGACCTTTAGCTGTAGTACCTTCAACTGATCGTCGTGCTTTTCCACTATTCCTACCGTTTTGTTGTTTGACTCCTCCACCTCTACCACTCGTTGCTGTAATTCTGTGGTTTCTTGTGATATCCCCCCAATTTTAGTTGTAAGGTCCAGTAAAGAGGATTGCATCTTGTTGTTGTCCTCCCTGAGTTGAAGGTAGTATTCCTGTGCTTCCGCCCGTTGATTGCTCAGTTGCTTACTTAGTATCATGAGTATTTCATCCAAAGAGGAGGTAGTAGCTCCCTCCCTTCCTGAATCCGCTATAGGAGAGACTCTGGTAACTCCGTTGAAGAAGGAGGACTGGCTATTGCATGGGCAGATAGTTGAGTGGCTGAATGCATAGCGCTATCTTCAGGCGTTAACACTGGCTCCGGGTTATCGGGTGGCCCGTTGTCCTGCTCTTGAGGTGAAGGTCTTTCTATCCAATCCGCCATGGGTGTATTGTCCGGATCTGTCAATATACTCTTATCAGGGGAGATCGTTATTGGTATAGAATCTGTGGGACTCGCTCCTGATAACCTTAACGTCATAGTTTTGACCAGGCCTTTTGCTTCAATCCACTTTCTAAGCGGGCTTTTCTCTGGGATATTCTTCCTTAGGGCTAGGTTATTGCTTGTCTTTTGCTTTAGCTGTTTAAAGATAGCACCAGCCTTGTTGCTTTTCTTTGCCTTTTGTTTGCCCTTAATTTTAGTCTTAAAGGTGTTCCCACCCATTGATTGATTGGCAGAGATGTCATCTTCAGTCTCTGTTTCCGCCTCATAATCCTCATAGGAGTCTAGCTCAATGCCCATTGAGGTCGTAGTATGTGCTTCTGCTTCGTTTTGTATCTCGGATTCATTGTCCTCCAGCTGAGCTTCTGGTATCCTCTCTAAATTGTTTGGTATAAGGTCGCAGGAGGCTGGCTTTGTGGCATTTGGAAAATCCTGACGTGATTGGTGAGTTATGATTAAAGAGGGATTACTTCCCTTTGCCAATGGTGGTACAGTTTCCTCATTATAATTATCATTGTTAGCCTCCAATAAAATAAGCTGTGCACTTGAGGGATCAGTGGAAGTTTTTTCTACACCAATATCAGTTTTGGCGTTATGGTCGGTATCTTGGCAGCTTGGGGTCATTACTGAATCCCCCCCGGTTGTGTTGCGCAGGGATTTAAAGATACTTTTCGCTGATGTTGTACAGCAGTCTCACCCGCTGCCTCCACTGCTTTGCCTGACAATTTTAGCCCAGTTTTATCTGTTTTAGGGGTGAAGCCCTTGGTCTGTAACCCAGCTGAGAAAGTAGGCGGCCTCAATACCTGTTTAGCCGTTGTGGTCGAAGTTTTCTTCTCGCCCGGTGTAGCAGGACCCTCGTTGTTCTCAATTGAAGTGCCCCCGATAAGCGCTTGCGTAGTCGACGGGAGAGAAGCCACTGCCGTGATGGACGTTGTTGTTGCTGCCGTAGAGATGATACCAGTAACGGCTATAACGGCTGGGACTACATGAGGGGCCGCCACTGCCGTTGCTGCCGCCGCCGCCACCACTGCCTGCTTGCTGTTCCTTGTTTGGCGTGGCGGTAGTGAATTCGGATTTTTTGGAGACATCTTTCGGAACCACTGTGTACCGGCAATCACTCGGCGGCTGAGCGTAGGACCAAACCAGCCGAGCGCTGAGTTGACGATCCTTTCTCATAGTAGCTGCCGTAGCAGCCAGGCAGCATCAGAGAGCAAGAGCATCGGCTTGTCAGAGAGCGGGAAATCACCAATAAAGCTCTCTTTTTCCCAGGGGTAGAGAGTCAGAATCAGAGTATGCTCGGTTCAGTGCCTGAGCTATCCCATTGAGTTTCTCACTTTTCTCACTTTTCGTAAGCTCTGGAAAGGAAAGGAGAGCGGAGCTCACGGGTGAGTCGACCGGCACGGACCCTCACTCCGCCATCTTGGATCCGCCCCCCTGTCGCATGTGTTATATATGTTTTTATGGTTTGCTATTTGTATTTTATTAAAGGATGGATTTTGCTTTTAGGGCTATGTATTCTAGACCTTGGATACTTGGGTACATTCTGGTTTTTTGTTGGAGATATTCGTACATATTTATTGTTTATTTGCTTAGTTTTGGTCCGATTTTTGATAAAGATTGTTCTGTTCTTAGCTCTTGGTAGCTTTGTTCTTTTTTGATGCATTGGATGAGTTTGTGAAGTGTTGGTTGTCCTCTCCCTATTGTGGCTTGAAAGACATTATGCCATCCTTCTACCACGTTATTTGTTTTGGCTTTTTGTGCTATAGTGCTAGCGTAGACATTCCACCAGGGAATTTGGAATTTAGGTTGTCTGCGGTGACCTGAACGATGTAATCTTCCTACCCAGGTGTCTTCGAAATAGTCTAAGAAGGGAGTTAATTTTTTTTTCATTAGTGCGGTAGAAAGGACTGTCAATTAATAAATTGTAGTAATTTGCCACATCTGTTGTTGGGACGTATGCTAGTGCTATACATTTTTTGATCTGGTAAGCAAAGTTGCTGTTTGTAGAGTAGTCTATACTTAAGGTAGATTTTGTAAGTGTCTCCATATACTTTGATTGTAATGATAATAACACCCTTGTATGGCAGTGTGTGGGTATATTTTTTAGTACAGCTTGTATTATAGCTATTTCAAAGTCTATTATGATTCTTTGTGGATAGTAATTATCTGTTAATTCTTTGATTGTTGTTAATATTTCTATGTACGTTGCGTTTGTTTTATTTGGTAGCAATGTATAAATTAAGGGGATATTAGTTTCCTGGTATTCACCATGGATGGTATAAAGTTGATAGAAAGGTTTTGGACACACTTTAAAAGTTCCGTCCATCATCCATGTTTCACAATTTTTTAGTTTTTGCAAGTTGTTATTTGTTGCAAAAAGTAGAATTCTTTTATCATGGCTTTCGTTATCATACATCAAGAATATGTCTTCTTTAAGGGTATAAGTATTTTCAGGATATATTTTAATTTCTTGAAACGTTTGGGTTGGAGGTGGAGGTGGAGGTGGAGTTGGATCAGATGCTCTTTTAGTTTTAGCTATTAATCGTTTCGAGTTGGGGATTGAGGGTAACTGTCCTGTTACGTGTTCTGGTACTTTGGTCAATAAATTTTTCAAAATTGCAGTGCTTGTTTGTTGGGAACCTGTACTTGCTTCTCTCAGTGTTTCTAATGCTTCCCTTACTTCTACTTCGGTCACATTGGGTGGGTGGTTATGCTCTCGTACATTTACAACATTGTTATCTACAGTTGTAGCTCTACCATAGCATGCAGTTGAATAGTATTTGCTACATTTCCAATGTGTTTTGTTATCTTTTACTTTTTCTTGGGTGTAGGTATAACCCATGTAGTTGAGCATTATTTTTCTTTTTTGAGATGTTATAAAAGTAGCTACTTCTGCCATTTCTAGGATATATCTGTGAAGACATATATATGTGTTTTTAGTAAATATGCAATAAATTTATTTCAATTTGTAGGTTTAATTAGTAATTTTAAAATTATACTTACAATGTTGTTCTTTCTGTTTTCCTGATGTATTTATTTCTTTTTATTGGAGTTTCCCTGTTGTAATTCCTGTAGTTGTGGTAGAAAATAGTTGTAATTAATTATATTGTTTGACATTTAGTTATTTCTCTTGTGTTAATATTTATTTAAACTGTGAGTATACTTACTTTATTTGGTAGAAGTTTTTGTTTGCGTAGATGTAGTTTGGTAGATGAAGTTTGTTGAAGCTGAAAAAATAAGTATTTGTATTAGTTGTGTATTATATTTGTATTTATTTACAGCTCAGACAATTTCATTTTAACCTTAATTTGCTAAATCTTTATTTATTTGTTACATTTCTATGTGGGTATTGATAAGGTTGGACATTTTTTTGTACATTTATTCATTTTTGCTGTTGTTGATAGGAAGTTTTGTTTTAATTAACAAAAGAGAGCATTTATATATTTTAGGGAGGTTAGCTAAGGTTTTTGAGTTTTTAATAGTACATAAAATTGGAATTTACTTACTTGTGTTGTTGTATAATATGTTGTAGTTGTTGGTCTAGGATTAGTTTTCTTTTCTCTTCAGCAAAGTAACCATTTTTCTTCGTGTTTGTTCCAAAAATGGTAATTTGTAGTTAATTATGTAACTGTTTTTATAGTAGCTAGTTCAGTACTTCTGCATTTTGATTGGTGATGGAGATTTATTTTAAATTTATTGGTTGAGAAGTTTACTTTGAATTTGGTATCCGTTATTTTTTAATGAGGGTGTTTTATTTGTTATTTAGTAGTAGTATATAATTAAATATGTTTTGTATGTATTTTATATTGAAATTTATATGTTTGGTTTACAATTTAAAAACTGTTTATATATGTAATGTGTGTTAATAAATATTTGTTATTGAGTATATTTGAATTATTAAGTATGTTTATATTTATTGGTGTATTAATAATTACTTTATAGGTATTTTAAATATATACTATATTTATATATGTTTATTTAGTATTTATTTAGAAGTTATTAATAATAATATTGTTATGTTGTTGAGAGGAGTGTGTAATTAATGTGAAATGAAATTGTCGATATTTTTTGTATTCGTTAATAGGCTGTATGTAAGTCGATAATAGTGGTGTCGATATTTTTGTTGTGTTTCATATTATTTAAAGTATTTTTGATATTTTTGTAGTAGATATGTTTGTAGTCGATATAATTTAATACGATATTTTAGTAGTCGATAATAAAATATCGATATTTGTGTAAATCCTTGTTTAAGTATATAGTGACAATATTTTTGTGTACAATATTTTTGCGCCGATGTTTTTGTAGGTCAGTGTTTTTGTTATCGATATTTGATCAGGGATCCCACCTATAACAGGTACATACAAATGCAATACTTGCAAAGCATGCGACATGGCTATTACAGGAAAAAGTTTTAATTACCAAGGGTTCAATATTTGCCCTCGCAAATTTTCTAATTGTAAGTCAAAAAATGTCATCTACCTATTAATTTGTCCCTGTAACTTAGGATACGTCGGTGAGACCGCAAAAGCCTTCTGCACTCGGTTTACTGAACATCGGTCTGCCATACATACTTCAAAAATTAACGCCCCCCCCTTGTTAAACACTGTATGGACTTGAAACACAAACCCGATGAATTTAGATGGTATATTGTAGAAAATGTAGATAGCCATCTCCACAACAATACAGAAGAATACAGGAAAAAACGCTAAGGGGTCCATTAGGATGTCGGGCGGTGGCACTACCGCAACGATGGTGGGGCGGAAAAACAGCTTTTTCCGCCCGCTAGCAGTGGAAATCACGTCCGCCACATTAGGATATGTAAACACAGGTCATTTCCCGTCCGCCGCGGAGCGCCGCGCTCCGCCATCAAGGTGCGCCCGCCACCGCGCCGGCTGCAGCCAATCGAGACCCTCCGCCGCGACCGATGACGTCCGCCCCGCTCGACAAATTAGGATGGCCCAAACAAGCTGACGCACCGCACCGGAGACACCGCACAGCTCTAGCAGGCGGAAAGTCTACAGCGGAGCACGCACGCCGAGACCCGACATGAACCCCATGGACCCAGCCCTCCACATGCATCCGGTCATGTACCTGCTGCAACACTATCGCCAGATGAGCCGCCGCGGACGCCGCCGCAGGTACGTCACTACACATATACACCACACAACACACATGCCGACACAGGTCCCAAGCACCACACTGGCATCCTGCTGGGGGGCACAACACATCCACATGGGCACCCACACATCACCCACCTCAGAACAAGGCACCCCACGGCATCCGGAACACACAACGTCGGCCAACCTGCAGCAACGTCACGGTCACGGACACGTCACCGCCGCGGTCAACACATGCGCACTATGCAGAAGGCAGGGCAACACCAAGGCATGGACACTTTCCAAACATCACAGCGACACACCACCCCGACCAACACTGCACACCACCCGAAGTAGTCACAGGCCAGGTGCCAATCCCGTGCACCCCCTTGCACATCAACAAGCACTGTAACAACAAGCACAATACACACACACTGCGACACACAACCAGGGACAAAGGCACAGCAGGATTGCCTGACAACGGACACACAACACCAGTGCACTCCCCACAGCCCACACAATTGTATACAAACATCCACACAGGGCAAGACAAAACATACAACAGGCATACAACTCCTGCCTGACACATGTGTGTCTCACACCATACAGGTCCCAGACACAGCACAACAATTTCACAATTCGAAGTAAAGTACATGGGAATATTTCACAAAAAGGTCAAGTCAAGGTGCAAAGTGTTTTAATTTTCACAGCACCGTTGCTAAATATTCATTAGCTCATTACTCACAGCATGAATACACACATATTAAACATAATTACAATGAGCCCGGAAAAGGGGGAGAGAGGGAGAGGGAAGTGCAAGGGGGAAGAAATTAACATTTTTTGCTAGTTAGACATTACTCTTACAAAAAACATATTTACAAATACATGTGACCATGTTTGGAAATTCACAAGAGAGAATATACACAGATCCCCAGGCGTGGGGTCTACAACAACGTGTGAGAAACCAACATCATGTTTTGTTTTGTTAGTGTCTTTTTTATATACAGAATCTCCTATATGGCTGTGTACATTAAACCATTCCGTGGGAGTTCAAAATAGTAGAGAAGTCTACGTTTCGACCCTAGGTTGTAGGACAGTGTATCCTTACTAGGCGGGTCTTCGTCAGGACGTGAGGGAGGGGAGGAGTGTAGGGCTGTTCCTAAAGGTGAAAATAGAAAAAACTTTAAAAAAGGTCTCCGAAGGGAGTCCCTGTTTTATACATCAAAAAACAACGAAGTTAAAGACAAAACGTTGCTCAGAGAGTTTATGATTGACAAGGAGGTATGAAAAGCGTGTTACCTGCTCAGGAGTCATATAAAATCCTGATTAGCACATAGTTCTAGGCCGAAGCCGGGCGAAGCGGGCGGATCGTTAAAAGGCCAACGGTATCTGGGGGTCACAGAATGAGGATAAAGGGACCGTCATTGAAAATGCTAGTCACCCAGGGTTAACAGAAAACATTTCAAATATTTGGAAAAGTACTTGAAAAAACTAGTTGAAAAAACTAGGCCGGTATTCCTACCTCCAAAGCGTGGCTGGGTAGGATCAGGGTGCATGTATCATTAAAAGGAGGTGTGGTCCATACCAATCAAAGTTCAGCATACGATCTGTGATGTATGGGGGAGCCCAATTAGTATACAGGTCTTAAGAAAAATGTTTACAGTTGTCTGTAAAAAACGTCTAAGCACAATAGGCAATTAAGACACTTAATTAATAACTCACCCGCGATGACCTGGTAAAGCTGAAACGCGAATCAGCGTCAGTGGTGTTCAAGGTCCAATATTATTATTGCAAAAGTCTAAGGGCCAAACACAATTGGGGGTGCCATTCAGTAATTGTGCGCCAGATAATAAACGTTTGTACATCAAAAAATATCAAAAAATATATATACATTGCCCTTACAACGTACCTCTGATTTAGAGGGAACCTTGTAGTAAATATTCAAAAGAGGTCAAAAGATTTTCTTAACGGGCGGCAGTGTGCTCGAGGCGAGATTCCACCATTAAATCTGTGAAGTTAAAACAGGCGGACTTTAGTGAAAGCGTTCCACTAACACGTGGATTTTAAAGCGCTTCACAACAGGACATACAGATGCCGCGACTAGACTCACCCGAAGTGTTTGTCTCCATGCGTGCGTGCATGCAGCGGCGTCTCATCTCAGTCTGAGAGAACCAGGAAGTGCTGCCTAGGATACGAAGATCGTTTTCTAACCTCGCATGCGGCGAGACTGGTGTTACCGAGGTAACCCAGGACGCCAGTCACTGACCCGGCCAGCGCGACGGAGTTAGAGGGAAAAACACGGGGCTTGACAAAAAACTTTCGTGGTAGAGATTACAGTGGCAACCTTTCAAGGATTGTAAATTGTGACGCCCCCGTGCTACATTTCATGGAAAATGATGATACACTACCATTAAATCGAAGATTACATAAAATATGGCAAATGAAAAATGTAAATACTTAATTAATTAGGCTAGCTGAGCGGACCTGCCCTTAACATGGTAGTCTAAGCGCAGCATTTCGGGATCTCAAAACGGTAAACAACCACAGTATTCATACAGATCCTGGACATTGATGAGCTCATCTCATAGAGACCGTTGACAAAACAGATATTTACAAGCGTGCATCATTTTGGGCATAGTATTGTGCGGACCTGCCTAACAAGGTTGTCAAAACCAGAAATACTCCATACAATGGAACAAAAGTTATTATTGACAAACTAGTCAATACAGAAGACACACATCAAGTCACAGTTATCCACCGCATGGGTCATGACCGACACATTTACCAGAGTAATGCGTGAACCTACCACATGGTGGTTAAGACGCAAGATTTACAGAGTGGCCATTTGAGAGAAACTGCTTTCTGATTCATTCAACCCCAGCCGTACTGAATCAAAAAACCTGATCCATTTTATCTCTCTGATATTCAGGATTGGCTCAAGGTTCCCACCCCTAGGGCCCAGTCTAACTTGTTCCAAAATGGTCCATTTAAGACTTTCCGGGGGGTGAGCAAGGTTCTTGCAATGGTCTACCAAAGGTGCTCCCTCAACCTTGCACCTAACACGGCTGCAGTGTTGTAAGAAGCGTACTTTTGCACGTTGCTGGGTCTGGCCAATATATATTAAATTACAAGGGCACATTATGCAATAGATAACGTTGGATGAGTTGCAGTTGGTGTGTGACTTTAGTGTCACTTGATGTTGTCCATGCACAAAGACTTTAGTCTGGATAGTCGCTGGGCAGGCTTTACAAGATCCACAACGATAGTGACCCACGACGGGGGGTAAATTCCACATTGATGTAAGGGATTGTTCCTTTTCTGTATTCAGGAAAGAGGATACCACGTGATCTCGAACATTCTTCGCTTTCTTAAAAGCGTGAAGTGGTGGGTGGCTGCAATTTAGGTCCTCGGCGATCAAATGCCAGTACTTGTTTACAATTTTCTTTATCGAATTGCTTTTTGTCGAGAAAGTGGTTACACATACGATGCGTTGGTCAACATTGTTTTCCTGTTGAGCTCCCTGTTGCAGTAGAATGTCCCTTGGGTTATGCCAGGCTCTCTTTTTGGCTTTTTTTATCAGGCGTCTCGGATACCCACGTTCAGACAGCCGTTCCATCAGAATGGCAGCTTGCTCATCATAGTCATCCTTTTTGCTGCAGTTACGGCGAATCCGTAAAAATTGCCCGAAGGGGAGGTTATCGCGCAGTCCCCGTGGATGATGGCTCGAATACAGAAGCAAGGAGTTTCTCTCCGCAGGTTTTCTAAAGAGGGTGGTATGCAAAGTCTCATTCTCCTCAAAGATGGTAAGATCCAAAAAGTCTATGGATTTTTTGTCATACTGAATCGTGAACTGAATGTCCGCCGTGCGTCCATTTAACCAATCCAGGAATGACATGATCTCCTGTTCATTCCCAGTCCAGATACAGATGATATCATCTATGTACCTCATCCACATATTTATTTTGGGTCTGAAGGGATTGGTATCATTCAATATGAACACCTCTTCATACATGGACATGAAAATGATGGCCAGATCGGGAGCAAATGCCGCCCCCATCGCCACGCCCTTGGTCTGTAGGTAGAATGAATTGCAAAAAATGAAGAAATTCCTCATCATTGCGATTTTTAATAGCAGGATGATAAAAGATGTAGGGACACGAACTGGTGCCTCCCGTTTGTCAAGTGCAATGGTCATGGCTTGAAGGGCCTCCTCTTGGGGTATGCTGGTGTACAGTGACACGATGTCGCAGGTTACCAAGATTTCTTCATGCGAGTTGTATGGACGTCCGTCCATCAAATTAATGACCTGCGTAGTGTCTCGCAGATACGTTGTGGTTGCTTCTGCTAGGGGCTTCAGAAAAAAGTCAATATACCTGCATAGTGGTTCCAGCAGGGAGCCACAACCCGATACAATTGGTCGGCCAGGTGGATGGTGTAGGTCCTTGTGCACCTTCGGCAGTGTATAGATAGTGGGAAGGCGTGGGTTCTTTTGGTTTAGGTATTGAAATTCGTGATCCGACAAGAAACCTTGTTGGAGGCCTTCCTGTGTCACTCTCAGGATTTCGGCTTTGAGATCTCCGGATGGATCCCCATCCAATCGTTTGTAACTCACCCCATCATTTAATTGTCTCATTATCTCACCAGTGTAATTATCCAGGTCCTGTACCACGATTGCACCACCCTTATCTGCAGGTTTAACTACCACATCGGTGTTGTCCTTGAGCGATCTAAGCGCCACTTTCTCTGCTTTGCTGGTATTAAACTTAACAAATTTGTGTTCTCCCAGGATTTTATTCACATCCCGTAGGACGAGGCTCTCAAAGGCCAAGATACGCTGAGTCATAGCGTAAGTGGAAGGAACAAAGGTAGAAGGTGGCCTGAAATGGGTCGCCGAGAGAGACTGAAAAGAGGGTTTATCTTTGAAGAAATATCGCAGTCGTACCTTGCGAAAGAACTTGTGAAGTTCTACTATGGTGTTGAAGGTATCAGGCTTGGCGGTTGGAACGAATGATAGACCTCGACTGAGTATCTTGATTTCGTCATCAAGTAGAGTGTATTTAGAGATATTGATAATGGGGGAAATCCTTTTTACCACCTGTAGTTCTTCCTGCGGGTGGATCGTTCGCCGTGTTCCTCCTGGGGGAAGCTCACTTGTTTCGTACCCCTCCCTCTCACGGAGTCCCACTCCTGACCAGCATTGGATTGGCCCCTGCTGTTGCCTCTGTTCCAGTTGTTTGATCTGCCACGAGGGGGTCTCCATCCGGCCTGCCCTAAAAAAGGTTGGGGTTGGTATGTGGGTCCGTAGGGATCTTGATAGCCGTATGTACCACTTGGGCCAACCCGATCAGAATCCTCTCCCGAGCTATACGACGAATCAGAGAAAGTGGTGTAATTTCGTCTCCCTCTGAAGGAACCGCGGCCGCGGTTAGTGAATCTTCCCTGGCTATCTTGCCTGTAGTATTCGTCCTGGAGGTAGGGATATGTTCTTTTTTTGTCATACAATTTCACATCACGTGCCAATTTCTCAAGTTTCCTCTTTATCGTATTAGTTTCAAAGTCTTGTAGAGTGGCCACAAGTTTAGTCAAAGCTTCCTTTGAATTTGTGAGGGTAGCGTCTCCACTTATTTCTGCCTTGAGGTCCGATATCTGCTTTGTTAAGATGGCAATTTGCTCATTGGCAGTTTCAATTCCTAAGACCATCCAATGTCGCGAACAATTGTTCGCGACAAAACTGAAGCCTTCACGGAATTTGGGCACGTCTATGAAAATTGCTGGTTCTAACTTAACCTGTAGGCCTACAGGGATAATGTTCGACTGCAAACATTGGGCCAGAAAATGACCATGGAGTTTGGTTCTAATCAACTTCTTTTCCAGACGTTCCAGATTGTTTATTTTGTCATTAAGAGAGAAGTCCAAGACAGGTGTGGTAGGTGACAGAAAGTTGTTAGCAGGGTCTAGGAGAAGTTGTTTAATGTAATCATCAGTATATGAAAGGACCTCCTTGTCAACCATAGTGGTTGAGTGAAATAACAAAAAATTACAAAAAATTACAAAAAATTATAAAAAGAATCACACAGGAAGAAACCTCGCAGACCAGCGTCTGCACGAAGTATTTAGTAAATATTGGGGTTGAACCCATATAGTCAAAGGGACCTGGGTATTTATTCGGTATAAGAAGAGAGGGGTCCCAGACACAGCACAACAATTTCACAATTCGAAGTAAAGTACATGGGAATATTTCACAAAAAGGTCAAGTCAAGGTGCAAAGTGTTTTAATTTTCACAGCACCGTTGCTAAATATTCATTAGCTCATTACTCACAGCATGAATACACACATATTAAACATAATTACAATGAGCCCGGAAAAGGGGGAGAGAGGGAGAGGGAAGTGCAAGGGGGAAGAAATTAACATTATTTGCTAGTTAGACATTACTCTTACAAAAAACATATTTACAAATACATGTGACCATGTTTGGAAATTCACAAGAGAGAATATACACAGATCCCCAGGCGTGGGGTCTACAACAACGTGTGAGAAACCAACATCATGTTTTGTTTTGTTAGTGTCTTTTTTATATACAGAATCTCCTATATGGCTGTGTACATTAAACCATTCCGTGGGAGTTCAAAATAGTAGAGAAGTCTACGTTTCGACCCTAGGTTGTAGGACAGTGTATCCTTACTAGGCGGGTCTTCGTCAGGACGTGAGGGAGGGGAGGAGTGTAGGGCTGTTCCTAAAGGTGAAAATAGAAAAAACTTTAAAAAAGGTCTCCGAAGGGAGTCCCTGTTTTATACATCAAAAAACAACGAAGTTAAAGACAAAACGTTGCTCAGAGAGTTTATGATTGACAAGGAGGTATGAAAAGCGTGTTACCTGCTCAGGAGTCATATAAAATCCTGATTAGCACATAGTTCTAGGCCGAAGCCGGGCGAAGCGGGCGGATCGTTAAAAGGCCAACGGTATCTGGGGGTCACAGAATGAGGATAAAGGGACCGTCATTGAAAATGCTAGTCACCCAGGGTTAACAGAAAACATTTCAAATATTTGGAAAAGTACTTGAAAAAACTAGTTGAAAAAACTAGGCCGGTATTCCTACCTCCAAAGCGTGGCTGGGTAGGATCAGGGTGCATGTATCATTAAAAGGAGGTGTGGTCCATACCAATCAAAGTTCAGCATACGATCTGTGATGTATGGGGGAGCCCAATTAGTATACAGGTCTTAAGAAAAATGTTTACAGTTGTCTGTAAAAAACGTCTAAGCACAATAGGCAATTAAGACACTTAATTAATAACTCACCCGCGATGACCTGGTAAAGCTGAAACGCGAATCAGCGTCAGTGGTGTTCAAGGTCCAATATTATTATTGCAAAAGTCTAAGGGCCAAACACAATTGGGGGTGGCATTCAGTAATTGTGCGCCAGATAATAAACGTTTGTACATCAAAAAATATATATACATTGCCCTTACAACGTACCTCTGATTTAGAGGGAACCTTGTAGTAAATATTCAAAAGAGGTCAAAAGATCTCGCCTCGAGCACACTGCCGCCCGTTAAGAAAATCTTTTGACCTCTTTTGAATATTTACTACAAGGTTCCCTCTAAATCAGAGGTACGTTGTAAGGGCAATGTATATATATTTTTTGATATTTTTTGATGTACAAACGTTTATTATCTGGTGCACAATTACTGAATGCCACCCCCAATTGTGTTTGGCCCTTAGACTTTTGCAATAATAATATTGGACCTTAAACACCACTGACGCTGATTCGCGTTTCAGCTTTACCAGGTCATCGCGGGTGAGTTATTAATTAAGTGTCTTAATTGCCTATTGTGCTTAGACGTTTTTTACAGACAACTGTAAACATTTTTCTTAAGACCTGTATACTAATTGGGCTCCCCCATGCATCACAGATCGTATGCTGAACTTTGATTGGTATGGACCACACCTCCTTTTAATGATACATGCACCCTGATCCTACCCAGCCACGCTTTGGAGGTAGGAATACCGGCCTAGTTTTTTCAACTAGTTTTTTCAAGTACTTTTCCAAATATTTGAAATGTTTTCTGTTAACCCTGGGTGACTAGCATTTTCAATGACGGTCCCTTTATCCTCATTCTGTGACCCCCAGATACCGTTGGCCTTTTAACGATCCGCCCGCTTCGCCCGGCTTCGGCCTAGAACTATGTGCTAATCAGGATTTTATATGACTCCTGAGCAGGTAACACGCTTTTCATACCTCCTTGTCAATCATAAACTCTCTGAGCAACGTTTTGTCTTTAACTTCGTTGTTTTTTGATGTATAAAACAGGGACTCCCTTCGGAGACCTTTTTTAAAGTTTTTTCTATTTTCACCTTTAGGAACAGCCCTACACTCCTCCCCTCCCTCACGTCCTGACGAAGACCCGCCTAGTAAGGATACACTGTCCTACAACCTAGGGTCGAAACGTAGACTTCTCTACTATTTTGAACTCCCACGGAATGGTTTAATGTACACAGCCATATAGGAGATTCTGTATATAAAAAAGACACTAACAAAACAAAACATGATGTTGGTTTCTCACACGTTGTTGTAGACCCCACGCCTGGGGATCTGTGTATATTCTCTCTTGTGAATTTCCAAACATGGTCACATGTATTTGTAAATATGTTTTTTGTAAGAGTAATGTCTAACTAGCAAAAAATGTTAATTTCTTCCCCCTTGCACTTCCCTCTCCCTCTCTCCTCCTTTTCCGGGCTCATTGTAATTATGTTTAATATGTGTGTATTCATGCTGTGAGTAATGAGCTAATGAATATTTAGCAACGGTGCTGTGAAAATTAAAACACTTTGCACCTTGACTTGACCTTTTTGTGAAATATTCCCATGTACTTTACTTCGAATTGTGAAATTGTTGTGCTGTGTCTGGGACCCCTCTTTTCTTATACCGAATAAATACCCAGGTCCCTTTGACTATATGGGTTCAACCCCAATATTTACTAAATCACACCATACAGGGGCACACATACATACACTACAAACTAACACCCTTCACACTGCACACCTCTGCCACACACATGCCATGTAAGCCATGCCACCAGGACCAAGGGCCAACACAAGACGACCATACACATACTCCCCAGGGCACACAGAAAGGGAAACACACACCTCATCACATCATAAACATCGACTACACCACAGCACAGCTGCACACCCTGTGCTGCCAGTGTCCCCCAAGGTGACCTGTGAACAGTGTATGCAGCAATAGCAATTCACCCACACGAAAACTGCATGGCCTGCCAAATAACCATCACAGAGTACAACATCAGCAGGGCCACAATGGACTGAAGACCCTGTCCCCCTGTCTAAAAATCATATGGGCACATAGAACCTTGCAATGGTGATGTACAAAATAGACCATGGAACTCAGTCAAACTAGAAAATGACTTTAATCAGTAAGGAGACAGAGAAAACACACCATAATGTACTGTATTTATTCACATATTGCACAGATGTAGCTACACAACATAAGTAGACACCAGCAAGTCTCAAAATCATGTGCAAATGCCATAGACTATGCACTGGTGAATCACAATCGGGAAGTGCAAAGTCCTTGGCAGGGCAGGGTACAGCACATCAGAGCAACAGGCCCAGTGTCCTTGGCAGGGGAGAGCACATCAGAGCAACAGGCCCAGAGTCCTTGGCAGGGTACAGCACATCAGAGCAACAGGCCCAGTGTCCTTGGCAGGGCAGGGGAGAGCACATCAGAGCAACAGGCCCAGAGTCCTTGGCAGGGGAGAGCACATCAGAGCAACAGGCCCAGAGTCCTTGGCAGGGGAGAGCACATCAGAGCAACAGGCCCAGAGTCCTTGGCAGGGGAGAGCACATCAGAGCAACAGGCCCAGAGTCCTTGGCAGGGTACAGCACATCAGAGCAACAGGCCCAGTGTCCTTGGCAGGGCAGGGGAGAGCACATCAGAGCAACAGGCCCAGAGTCCTTGGCAGGGGAGAGCACATCAGAGCAACAGGCCCAGAGTCCTTGGCAGGGTACAGCACATCAGAGCAACAGGCCCAGTGTCCTTGGCAGGGCAGGGGAGAGCACATCAGAGCAACAGGCCCAGAGTCCTTGGCAGGGGAGAGCACATCAGAGCAACAGGCCCAGAGTCCTTGGCAGGGGAGAGCACATCAGAGCAACAGGCCCAAAGTCCTTGGCAGGGCAAGGGAGAGCACATCAGAGCAACAGGCCCAGAGTCCTTGGCAGGGGAGAGCACATCAGAGCAACAGGCCCAAAGTCCTTGGCAGGGCAAGGGAGAGCACATCAGAGCAACAGGCCCAAAGTCCTTGGCAGGGCAAGGGAGAGCACATCAGAGCAACAGGCCCAGAGTCCTTGGCAGGGGAGAGCACATCAGAGCAACAGGCCCAGGAACACACCCACATCGCTAACAATGGTGTACTGTAGCACACCTATGTGTGGCATAGGCGTCTGAGGGTGTTGACAACTCACTCCTGGCTGTCATGTGGAGTGGAACCTGGCTGTGTGTCAGGGACTGCAGGTCGACTTGACTGGTGTGACAGAGGGACATGTGGTGTGGCTATAACAGAGGGCCTGCAAGGTGGAGGGCTGTGCGGACCAGGTGGCACCGTGGCACGTGGAGGTGGAGTCATGCACGCCCTTGACACAGTGTGGGTGGGAGAGGTTGGAGGGGTGCCCTTCCACTTCTTTGGAATATGAATTTGCTTCCCTGTCATGGGGTTGATGGGAAGTGGCGTTGACACCACCTGCACACCCCCCAACTGTTCCACTTCAGGGGCAGACACTGCCACTCCCTCTGGAGAAGTGCTTGATCCTGCAGTACGCTTGTGCTGGCTACGCCTCCGGACCACTTTAGCCTCTCTGGAAGGTGTACCCCCCACAGTGACCACCTTCCCACTTACCCCAGGGGTGGTGTCTACACTGCCCTCCTGTCCCTTCTTGCCAGGGATGGCCACTACACTGCCCTCCTGTCCCTTCTTGCCAGGGGTGGTGTCTACACTGCCCTCCTGTCCCTTCTTGCCAGGGATGGCCACTACACTGCCCTCCTGTCCCTTCTTGCCAGGGGTGGTGTCTACACTGCCCTCCTGTCCCTTCTTGCCAGGGATGGCCACTACACTGCCCTCCTGTCCCTTCTTGCCAGGGATGGCCACTACACTGCCCTCCTGTCCCTTCTTGCCAAGGATGGCCACTACACTGCCCTCCTGTCCCTTCTTGCCAAGGATGGCCACTACACTGCCCTCCTGTCCCTTCTTGCCAAGGATGGCCACTACACTGCCCTCCTGTCCCTTCTTGCCAGGGATGGCCACTACACTGCCCTTCTTTGCCACAATGACTGGGTTGGTCACGACAGGGGTCTCCACTGCCACAATGACTGGGCTGGTCACGACAGGGGTCTCCACTGCCACAATGACTGGGTTGGTCACAACAGGGCTTCCCTCCACCTGCCTCGATGTACTTTGTTCTGGGGTTGATGTGGTAGGTGGGTGTGTCCCTGTGTTCTCCCCAGGTGTAGTCATGACATCCCACACATCCTCTGTGGGCATAGCAGAGTCAATATCTGGTGATGGCTCAGCAGCATGTGAGCCTGATGTCTGACACAATGCTCTTCTGGCCTTGCTCTTCTGTGACTTCACCTTGTCTGTGCATATTGGGGGGTCCCTGCCCTTCTTTGGGGATGGAGTCTGTGGACGGGATTGTTTGCTTTGGGTCTGAGCTGTGCTCCTAGTGTTGTAACGTTTACTTGATGTATGTCCCAAGTGCTCACTGTCATCTGATGTGGCCACTGACTGGGTGGACGTCACAGGCACCTGAGCTGCAAAGGGGGCATGTTGGAGGGCTGACGTCACTGTACCTGACAATGACAGGAGTGTACGATGTAGGCCACCCACGTCAGAGTGTATGCCCTCCATGAATGCCAGAACCTGCCCTATTTTGTAATCGTGGGCACTGAAGGCATTCAGCAGGGCGGTCTGGCCCACGCAAAGTTGCCGCAGGAGCTCTACGCACTCTGCACTGAGGGCAGCAGGGGGGACAGGTGCAGGTGCTGCGGTGCCATGTGTGAATGTCACACGTCCCCTCTTAGTGACACGGATACGGCCAGCCCCAGAGGAAGTGGATGGGAGGGTGGGCAGTGGCCGTTGGTAGTCAGATGCAGCAGCAGAGTCCCCATCCCCTGTGGCTGCTAACAGGGACTCATCCCCCCTGCCATCAGATGAAGTGGTACTCTGTGTCTCAGCCACAGATTCCTCATGCATACTCCTGTCACCCTCATCAGCGCTGGTGTGGTCAGTGTCACTTTGCTCCGTCTCACCCTGCTCTGCTGCCGCTGTCGTGCTGGTCTCGCCACCACTTTCAGGATCATGTTCCGCCGTGGTGTCTTCCGAATCTGCATTAGCGACAGAAACATGGTTGTATAAGTGTCATAGTCTGGTCACACGATATCAGAGCAATGCAGCACATGAGAGGCCTAGAGCTACATGGTAACCACCACACCCTCAAATTATTGTGCTGCTACACACCAGTTACACCACAACTGTGCCTGTCATGCGGACAAACAGGCAGGAGTGGACCAATGTCGATGACACACAGCACTACACCCTGCCCATGGATGGTGTTCCCCTAGCCCACATGGACCTGCCCCACGGACATGATGTAGCCACAACTAACATCGCCACTTCCAGAGCCTAAAGGGATCCAGAGGGGAATACACACACCTGTTTTGTCTACACATGCCACATTGTCAAATAGGCCATTACAATCACCATGTGCCAATGTGGGTTCACATTGTTGTCAGATGTGTGGGCCACTACCATGCAGGTGCATGCAAAGTAGACTGACATGGTGTAACACTCATTAAGTGGACACAGCTGTACTGCATAATAGGGACTACACCCACCATCACAAAGAAGAGTGACCATGTGGACAACAAAATATATGTCAAGGACAGAAAACTGCAGCCAGGAGCTGCAGAGTAAGGCCATGGTGGGCCAATGCCTCATACAGACACACATCACAGTTGCCACTCACATCACATATCACAGCATGGCAGCACAGGCACATCACATGTGTCACCGCAGACACAGGCACTCTACACATGCATCCACTCCCAGACAAACTATCCCTCCCCGGATACTCACCATCTCTGTCTTGCTGCTGAAGCCCCTTCAGACGTTCATCCAGGTCTGGATAGGTCACTGCCAGTATGCGTGCCATCAGCGGAGTCATGGTGCGGCGTGCCACACGCCCTGTGCGTGGTACCATCCCCAAGTTCATCTCTGCCACTTGCTTAGCCAGCCGGCTGATGTCGTCCCACCTCTTGTGACAGTGTGTGTGTCGTCTGTTTGATACCCCCAGGGCTCGCACCTTTGCTGCTATGGCCCTCCAGACAGCCTTAAGTTGGTGTACTTTGAGCTGCAGGTATGAGAGTAAAGAAGGACTAATGAACATTTACACATTGTCATATGTCAGCATCTATCAGTACAGCAGCCAGACACTGAATCTGGACGCACAGTGACCTCCCTCCCTCCAGAACTGGGGGTACCCTCACAAGGCCACTCTGCATGGCATAAACATTAGTGAATGCATGCACACATTGAGCTTCGTAGTCTCCATGATTATCACACTGAAGAATGATGATTCAACACAAATGCATCGACAGCACTGTGTAAATCATAAATTGTACAGGGCATTGATGTGGCATATCCACTAATCAGTGTGCAGCAACTGTAGCATGTAAGTTGGCTGATGGACAAACTTTGGAAGGGCAGCCACTGAACCTACTCTGTGGGACACACTGACTATGACTACAGGGGCACCCTGAAATTACATCACAAGCGGACACTGTCCAACCAGCTACAAGGCAAACAACCGTTGGTCATGTCTGCCCCAAAAAGTAACACATCCCACTCACACATACAAGTATAGGCCTAGGACTGAGTCATAATGCAAAACACACACTCCCACCACCTGCAAACATCTGTCAGTGTTTGTCTGCACCACACATCCAAAATAACATACAGCTGCATCATGAATACACGTCTGACACCACCCTGCCCTACTGCTCCCTACATGGTGACTTACCACGACATTGGGGCCACCAAACAGCCGTGGGTACTGTGCCAGCACCTCGTTCACAAGGACATCCAGCTCCTCACCCGTGAATGGACTGGCACGGATCTTATCTGTTCTTGACATCCCTGTGGATATGGCAGACCTGTGGCGGAAGTGAGTTGTGAGGTGTCCCAGGCAGCAGGCTCTGTGAGCAGCAGGAGAGGGTCCCAGGCAGCAGGCTCTGTGAGCAGCAGGAGAGGGTCTCAGGCAGCAGCAGGAGAGGGTCCCAGGCAGCAGGCTCTGTGAGCAGCAGGAGAGGGTCTCAGGCAGCAGGCTCTGTGAGCAGCAGGAGAGGGTCCCAGGCAGCAGGCTCTGTGAGCAGTGGGAATGTGTGGCTCACTCCCACAGATTTATAGGCCCATGGGGTCGTTAGGAAGCTGATAAGGTGCTACAATTGGTTGTCTGGGTCAGCCTTATTCAAAAGCATCCAATGACCGGCTCCGCGGCGGCGGCGCGCCGCTTCCGCATTATTCAAATCTGCATCATGCCACATTGAACACCCATGCCATTGGCTGTATGCAATGCACCATGGCGGTGACGCACCGCGGGTGTCCGGGGTGCGCTACCGCGATGGTGCATCATTCAAAAGCATCCAATGACCGGCTCCGCGGCGGCGCGCCGCTTCCGCATTTTTCAAATCTGCATCATGCCACATTGAACACCCATGCCATTGGCTGTATGCAATGCACCACGGCGGTGACGCTCCGCTGGGGACCGGCGGTAGGTACCGGGACTGATGCGGCGGAGCCTAGCCAGCGGCATGGACACCAGTCCATGTGCCAATGGCTACCTTGGCTGGGTAGATGGTGGTGCTGGGGTCACACCGCCGGGGACCGGCGGTAGGTACCGCGACTGATGCGGCGGAGCCTAGCCAGCGGCATGGACACCAGTCCATGTGCCAATGGCTACCTTGGCTGGGTAGATGGTGGTGCTGGGGTCACACCGCCGGGGACCGGCGGTAGGTACCACGACTGATGCGGCGGAGCCTAGCCAGCGGCATGGACACCAGTCCATGTGCCAATGGCTACCTTGGCTGGGTAGATGGTGGTGCTGGGGTCACACCGCCGGGGACCGGCGGTAGGTACCGCGACTGATGCGGCGGAGCCTAGCCAGCGGCATGGACACCAGTCCATGTGCCAATGGCTACCTTGGCTGGGTAGATGGTGGTGCTGGGGTCACACCGCCGGGGACCGGCGGTAGGTACCGCGACTGATGCGGCGGAGCCTAGCCAGCGGCAGGGACACCAGTCCATGTGCCAATGGCTACCTTGGCTGGGTAGATGGTGGTGCTGGGGTCACACCGCCGGGGACCGGCGGTAGGTACCGCGACTGATGCGGCGGAGCCTAGCCAGCGGCATGGACACCAGTCCATGTGCCAATGGCTACCTTGGCTGGGTAGATGGTGGTGCTGGGGTCACACCGCCGGGGACCGGCGGTAGGTACCGCGACTGATGCGGCGGAGCCTAGCCAGCGGCATGGACACCAGTCCATGTGCCAATGGCTACCTTGGCTGGGTAGATGGTGGTGCTGGGGTCACACCGCCGGGGACCGGCGGTAGGTACCGCGACTGATGCGGCGGAGCCTAGCCGGCGGAGCCTAGCCAGCGGCATGGACACCAGTCCATGTGCCAATGGCTACCTTGGCTGGGTAGATGGTGGTGCTGGGGTCACACCGCCGAGGACCGGCGGTAGGTACCGCGACTGATGCGGCGGAGCCTAGCCAGCGGCATGGACACCAGTCCATGTGCCAATGGCTACCTTGGCTGGGTAGATGGTGGTGCTGGGGTCACACCACCGGGGACCGGCGGTAGGTACCGCGACTGATGCGGCGGAGCCTAGCCAGCGGCATGGACACCAGTCCATGTGCCAATGGCTACCTTGGCTGGGTAGATGGTGGTGCTGGAGTCACACCGCCGGGGACCGGCGGTAGGTACCGCGACTGATGCGGCGGAGCCTAGCCAGCGGCATGGACACCAGTCCATGTGCCAATGGCTACCTTGGCTGGGTAGATGGTGGTGCTGGGGTCACACCGCCGGGGACCGGCGGTAGGTACCGCGACTGATGCGGCGGAGCCTAGCCAGCGGCATGGACACCAGTCCATGTGCCAATGGCTACCTTGGCTGGGTAGATGGTGGTGCTGGGGTCACACCGCCGGGGACTGGCGCTAGGTTATGGCATTTTCGTACACATTGCTGTGTATGTCAATCATGGACAATGTATAAGTGCCATGCAGCTACATGGTGTAGGGCACATCATTGTACACACGATGCCACAGAGCCATTGCATCCACAGGAGGACGTACGTTCAGTCTGAGCCACTTTAGCATGTGTTTGTGCCATTTTAGTAAGGCTTTTGATGGGTGATGATTGCCAGACGTCATGCTCTACATAGATGTAGTGAGGTTTAATGTGTTGTTGCTCAGTGCAGACCTTGACCGGGCTGGGGGCACTGCATTGTATCGTACCTGACTTGTGCATTCAGAACTGATCATGCACACAACCAGAAGTGTCCCTGCTATTGTGATCATTGTGTTGATGAATGCTTCCACAATGTACATGATGCATTGAGGTCTGGCAGGTACGGCAGATGGGTATGACAGACATGTTAAGTCACATTAGATTTGTGGCTCTTGTAGCTCCATGTCTGCACATGTCACTAGTTCAATCATTGTATCCACATTATTGTCACTTGGGTATTGTCACTGGAGAGGCCTGCCCTCTGTGTGTAGCTATTGGGCAGCCATGTAACCAGATGTGCCATGCATCTTTCTGGCCATTGTTTTTTACCCATTACATCATTGATGTTTTGTGCTATGGCCATCTCATGATGCTTGTCATTGACCTATTGTTTTTAATCCTAAACTAGGAGGAGGCCAAATCTCCTACGTCAGGTGATTGTGCTTGAGGACATGGAGAATGAGGCAATCATCAGGAAATTCCGGTTGGACAGACCGACATTGAAGATCTTGTGTGATCTATTGGAGCCCCACCTGCAGCCTCGCCGTCACTATCCTACGGCATTCACACCCGCCCACAAGGTAATGGCAGCACTACACTTCTTTGCGACTGGTTCCTTCCAGGAGACCGTGGCTAACGCTGGGGGAATGTCGCAGCCCATGTTCAGCATGGTGCTGAGGGATGTACTCGAGGCCATGATGATCTATCGGAATCGCTACATCCATTTCCCCCGGGGACGTGAATTGGCTGCCGTTAAGGGGGACTTCTATCCACTTGGGCACATCCCACATGTAGTCGGTGCGATCGATTGCACCCATGTGGCTCTGGTGGCACCGCAGGCGACGGAGCACATTTATCGAAACCGGAAACACTACCACTCCATGAATGTGCAGGTGGTGTGCCTTGCAGACATGACAATTTCACATGTGTGTGCTAAGTATCCCGGTTCGGCACATGACTCTTTCATCATGAGGAACAGCATGGTGCCACGGATGATGGAGAATCTGCATCCCGAACGTGCCTGGATTGTGGGCGAGTTACACAACTGCTATCACGTGCTGTGTGTCACTGCCTTTACTGTGGCCGTACAACATTGCAATGTGTGTTTTTTATTCACAGGGGACTCTGCTTATCCCAGTAGGCCATGGCTGTTGAGCCCACTCCGTAATCCCCAGACACCTGCAGAGATCCGCTACAATGAGGCCCATGGCAGGACACGACGGGTAATTGAACGTACTTTTGGGCTGCTGAAGGCAAGGTTCCGGTGCCTTGACAGGACTGGAGGCGCACTTGCATACTCGCCTGGGAAGGTGTGCAAGATCGTTGTGGCATGCTGTATGCTACACAACCTGGCCATCCACAAGGGGGTCCCCCTGCTCCTGGACGACGGTGAGGAACCAAGGCCACAACCTGCTCAGGGACCTGAATCCAGTGATGAGGAGAGTGGAGAGGAGGAAGGAGTTGACCAACGGCAGCAGCTAATCCAACGCTACTTCACTTGAAGGTGTGTGACGAGTTACAACGTCTACATAGTCTAGTGTGTTAGCTTATGTTGTGAATGGTTATGCGCAGATGTTCCCAATAGCCACATGTTCTGTCACCTATGTATGGTATTGTTGGAATGGACGTTACGTCCGGAGATGTATTATGGACGGCATTACAGCATTTCAGATAGACACTGTGTAGGGTACCTGTGATAATTAGGATATTTGTGGATCAGTGATCTGTGTGTGTTGCCACGATGAGACCAGTGACTGTAGTTCTGTTGTGTCTCCCTAGGTTCTCCAGCGTGTTCCTGCCCTGCATACTGTACATCATGTTTACATATCATGGACATTATCATCATTGTAAATAATGCACTAAAGAATTCACTACACAAAATCTGGATTGTAAGGTATTTTATTTACGGGGTCGACATGTGAATTGTGCGTGAATATTTACAGGAAGGTGGGGAATGAGCAGTGAGTTGACAGTCATGGTCGCTGAGATGCAAGAGTAGACACCACATGAATGTGGTGACCCAGTCCAACAGACAGGTGCCATTGCCAAGGCAATGTGGGGAAAGATAGTCCAAAAGAGTCAATGCAGTTGGGGAGAGGGTTGTCTTCAAGGCTGGCTCCGTGACTGGCGTGTGGCAGGTGCTTGGCTTCCAGAGACTCCCAGGCTCTTCTTCGGACGCCCCCTAGATCTTTTTGGCGGTGGGGGGCCTGCTGAATGGCCAGCGGCGTCAGAGGACTCGCCCCTCTCTGTTGGCGCAGGGGAGGATGGTGGACTGTCATCCTGCTGCACAACAGGAGGGGATGGCGTTGATGGTTGGGACACAGGCCTGTCCCTCTGCAACGCCACTTGCTGGCCCATGAGGTCCACCATCTGTCCCAGGTGGTTATTGATGGACCTCATCAGCAGGATGAGCTCCCTGAAAAATTCATCCGACCGGCCACTTTGTCCCTGGACCTCTTGGTAGGCATCCACAACTCTGGTGAAGTGGTCCAGGGATGGTGTCCACTCCTCCCGAGGTCTGGTGTTGGCCCTGGCCCTCCCACCTGCTCTGCTGCCACGGACCTCTTCCCTCACCACTGGTGCGCCACGCACTGGCTCCCTGCCCTCCACAGTTGTTGGTGTGGGCTGGTCATCCCTAGGGACAGGGAGGGTGCTGCAGGTGGTACTGGTGGTAGTGGTGGTGTTGGTGGCAGTGGCTGCGGTGGTGGTTGCGGTGGAGGCAGAGGCCGTGACAGCAGGGGTCTGCTGCGTTGTCGTTGCAGCAGAGGTGGTGGTGGGGAGGATGGGGGCCTGGGACCTCTGGGTGTGTGGAACACCGGATGAGCCGTCCTGGAGCTCATCGTCCAAACTGTCCTGGGAGTCTGCATCTGTGAGTCCATGTGCCGGAGGTGGAGACTGGCTCTGCAGGTCGTTGGTGTTGTCCCCAGCAGTGAGTTCTTCATCACCTGTGGAGTAGATGGGGAGTGGTCAGTGTTTGTGTCATCTGTGTATCATCAGCTGTCTGTACACTAGTGCATTGTGCTGTCATCAGTTGTACAAATCATGGCAACATCGTGTTACATTACATAGTGGATAGTTAGATCATGGTGTCCTAAAGGTTGATTGTCTATGCATTTTGTACAATAGTAAATAGATTAATACACACACACTTCATGAAGATAAACGGTAGTTACATACCTGTAAGGTGAGCGTGCAGGGTATAATGGCTGACACTTTCTCCTGGGTGGGGGAGGCCTCCATGCTGCTGGGCTGTGGGCCAGGGGGCATGCTGGGAGTAGTGGTACAGGCCTCACCCCCACAAACACCCTCCAAGTGAAGATGGCTACCTACCTGTAAGTTTGTTTGTTAAACAGTGCAATGGCTGACACTTGCTCCTGGGTGGGGGAGGCCTCCATGCTGCTGGGCTGTGGGCCAGGGGGCATGCTGGGAGTAGTGGTACAGGCCTCACCCCCACAAACACCCTCCAAGTGAAGATGGCTACCTACCTGTAAGTTTGTTTGTTAAACAGTGCAATGGCTGACACTTGCTCCTGGGTGGGGGAGGCCTCCATGCTGCTGGGCTGTGGGCCAGGGGGCATGCTGGGAGTAGTGGTACAGGCCTCACCCCCACAAACACCCTCCAAGTGAAGATGGCTACCTACCTGTAAGTTTGTTTGTTACACAGTGCAATGGCTGACACTTGCTCCTGGGTGGGGGAAGCCTCCATGCTGCTGGCCTGTGGGCCAGGGGGCATGCTGGGAGTAGTGGTACAGGCCTCACCCCCACAAACACCCTCCAAGTGAAGATGGCTACCTACCTGTAAGTTTGTTTGTTAAACAGTGCAATGGCTGACACTTGCTCCTGGGTGGGGGAGGCCTCCATGCTGCTGGGCTGTGGGCCAGGGGGCATGCTGGGAGTAGTGGTACAGGCCACACCCCCACAAACACCCTCCAAGTGAAGATGGCTACCTACCTGTAAGTTTGTTTGTTAAACAGTGCAATGGCTGACACTTGCTCCTGGGTGGGGGAGGCCTCCATGCTGCTGGGCTGTGGGCCAGGGGGCATGCTGGGAGTAGTGGTACAGGCCTCACCCCCACAAACACCCTCCAAGTGAAGATGGCTACCTACCTGTAAGTTTGTTTGTTAAACAGTGCAATGGCTGACACTTGCTCCTGGGTGGGGGAGGCCTCCATGCTGCTGGGCTGTGGGCCAGGGGGCATGTTGGGAGTAGTGGTACAGGCCTCACCCCCACAAACACCCTCCAAGTGAAGATGGCTACCTACCTGTAAGTTTGTTTGTTAAACAGTGCAATGGCTGACACTTGCTCCTGGGTGGGGGAGGCCTCCATGCTGCTGGGCTGTGGGCCAGGGGGCATGCTGGGAGTAGTGGTACAGGCCTCACCCCCACAAACACCCTCCAAGTGAAGATGGCTACCTACCTGTAAGTTTGTTTGTTACACAGTGCAATGGCTGACACTTGCTCCTGGGTGGGGGAAGCCTCCATGCTGCTGGGCTGTGGGCCAGGGGGCATGCTGGGAGTAGTGGTACAGGCCTCACCCCCACAAACACCCTCCAAGTGAAGATGGCTACCTACCTGTAAGTTTGTTTGTTAAACAGTGCAATGGCTGACACTTGCTCCTGGGTGGGGGAGGCCTCCATGCTGCTGGGCTGTGGGCCAGGGGGCATGCTGGGAGTAGTGGTACAGGCCTCACCCCCACAAACACCCTCCAAGTGAAGATGGCTACCTACCTGTAAGTTTGTTTGTTAAACAGTGCAATGGCTGACACTTGCTCCTGGGTGGGGGAGGCCTCCATGCTGCTGGGCTGTGGGCCAGGGGGCATGCTGGGAGTAGTGGTACAGGCCTCACCCCCACAAACACCCTCCAAGTGAAGATGGCTACCTACCTGTAAGTTTGTTTGTTAAACAGTGCAATGGCTGACACTTGCTCCTGGGTGGGGGAGGCCTCCATGCTGCTGAGCTGTGGGACAGGGGCTATGGTGGGAGTTGTTGTACTGACATTCCGGCCCCATACAGGCATCCTCAGCAGCATGGGTGGCTACATGTTGGTTAGGGATGGACAGTGTATTGGTGGTTGGGTATTGCAAGGAGGTAAAAGTCAATGTGGTCTTTAACATATGTCTGTACTTACCAGCCTCCGCTCCCCCGACTACTCCTGTGTAACTCTCAGGTAGCAGGATAGCAAGCACCTTCTCCTCCCATGGTGTGAATGTCTTCAGTGGGATGGGAGGGCCACTGCCAGTCACGTTTGCCAGATTCCAGTTCTTGCTCCTCTTCTCCTTGACAACCCTCTTGAGATCATGCCACCGCTTCATGATCTCCTTCTTGGATCTTGGGGTGGCCCCAACTGCATTCACCCTTTGGACAATCCTTTCCCACATTTGTGTCCTGGTGGCTAATGGTGTCTGTTGGACTAGGTTCCCAAATAGTTGTGGTTCTACTCTCACAATCTCGTTGACCATGACTGTCAACTCACTCTCTGTGAATTTTGGCATTTTTTGTGATGTCATGGTGTGGGGGTGTTGAGGTGTTTGTGGGTGCAGGGGTGTGTGGGTGCAAGGGTGTGGTGATGAGGTGTGTTCTGTGCTGGGGGTTTGATTGTGATGGTGTGATGGTGGTGTTGATGGTGGTGGTGGGTGGGTGGGTGTTGTGTGCGATTTTGCCTCTCCTCTCAGATGTGGTGTGTGGCCTTCTGTTCTGGGAAGATGCAAAGGATTGTGGTGAGTGGAGGGTGTGGATTTGTACTCAGCTGTGTGGGTGTGTCTAATTGGATAGTGATTGTCAGGTGTGTTTATGTAGTATTGTGTATTTATTTGCCATTTCTGTATCTGTGTGTGTGTGTGTTGTATGTATTTGTGGCTGGGCTACTTTGTTTATGCAGTATTTTGCATTGCTGCGGTGCTTTGACATCGACCGCCATGGATTTCGTGTTCGTCCGCTGCGGTGACTTTGCTGGTGCTTGTCCGTCATTTATCCCATGCAATCCTGCCTTCGACCGCGGCGGTCGGTGCCTGCCGTTCCGCCCGCGCCACCCTCGGGGATATCGTAATTTCCTGTGCGGTGTCTCCGCTTTCCCTGTGGGCGGTTTTGTATTTCCAGCTGCTTTTCCGACCGCCGCGGTCGGAGTTTTGTCATCACCGCACACGTCGGGCGGTTTCTTTTTCACCGCTACCGCCGCGGTCGGTCTCCAGTGGCGGTCGATCCTAATTTGTCTGCCGGTTGCACCGCCTCCATGGCGGGCGGTTGTTTCCCGCATCCATGGCGGGCGGGGTGGTTTTCCGCCCGCTATCCTAATGGGGCCCCAAGTCTTCTGGATTTTCACATTGTCATCACATACCCAGGGGTTCAATAATGAGATCCCCTGGGAAAACGCGATTAAGTACAATACTAAATGATTATGAGAATTTTGCTATTACTATCCATTTAAGTGTAAACCTTCTACTACTTACAAATGGCATTATGATAATTTCATATATAGATCAGGGTGCCTTTTATCGAATTATTCCTCTGTTTTTACTTTTTAAGACATTATCCCTCATATGTTTATTGGTTACCCACATTTTTGTTTTGTTTAACCTTTAACCCAACCTAAGGTCTTCTTCATCTGTACATGATCGACTATCATATTATGAGATTGTTAAAAATAAATCAAGGCTTATATGCCTATATTATTCACTTGTAGACAATCCCTCATTTTAGGCTTTAAGATCATCCTGGAAACTCCAGGATAGTCTGACGTTTATTTCTATGTCGAGGCCAGTTATCACCTCACTGAGAACGGTTAGCGGTCTAGCTCACTTAAACACCAAAATATGGATCACATGATCCTCCCGGCGTCATGACGGTGCAGCACACTTGACGCAGGTCAATATAATCGGCATGGCGGCCACATTTGGGCTTTATCACTACAAGAAGACGGCGCACGGTTACCACGCACATCAATTGTAAGTACAGCAGCTATGCTTGCTCGTTTTTATTAAAGTGTCCTTAGAGTTAGAATCCTGTGAACATCACAGTAATCATTACGTACGGATATTTGTCTTGTTGCTTAGCTCATCCAACCCGTGTTTGCCGGTTCGCTAGCACCGAATTCATCTATCAAGACAGAGGCGACATTTACCCTTGCTTCACCTCTTTTGGTTTTTATTTCATTTTTAAAAAGGTAAATATCCATCAAGACAGTAGATGCCAACTTGGTATCAACTAATAGCTAACATATACAGCTAATATCAATGTTCCTCCGTTTATCTCTTTCGTTATTTGCCTTACATAGAACGCTGACTATCGTATACAACTGACGGCATCCAGAAGCTATATATACACTCTTACTTCATCCTGCAAAGTAAAAGAAAGGTACATTTGTAATATGTTTGTATCCAACTAGGACTGCGATTTCGAGACAGCACATACAGAAAATAAATGTATCTGTTTGTTTCTCTTTGTGACATTCATGTTTAATTAATCTAGGACGCTATCTACAAGTCATATTCGACGCGATAAATATAAAATTCTAGCTAGAAGGGAAACACACTGGATAAAATTCTTAAAATTCTTAGGAACTATTAATCCAAATGGTTTAAATGATCATTATGAACTTTTGTGCTTTCTCTAAATTACATATGTTAACGTATTTCAGATTGTAAGGGGGAACACTGAGTCTTGGCACTCACTTATTCTTTTCTTTTCTCATCCTTTTTTCAGCCTTTTTATAAATCATCCAATTGTGTCATGCAACAGTTTTTTTCACTTTTACCTTTTCACCTCAGGCACTCTTTTATTCAGCGTAGGAACACGGTAAGAATCTATGACAGTATACCATAGGTTGCCTCTGAGTTTATCTCAATACACAATTGTGTATAATCTTAGATATGAGTATATTTCACCGCTCCACCTCTAATTTAACTTGGGATACTGTACTTAACAATTAGCGATTTTTTAAGTAAACTCTGAACAGGTTCACTTATGATCCATAAGATAGACGCATTTATTGTTTACAACGTTAAGGCTGTAGGGCGCACTACAACCGCCATGACTAGAGAGGAAAAACAAAGTTGTGTGACTACAGTCCCTTCTTTGTGTCGACTAAGGTAGTAACCATCGGGCGAGTTCCGCACCACGTGATTGGTTGGGCGGACTCGCACCGGTAGACTCACTCAGGACGCCGTTGCTGGAGGCGGCAGGTTGGTTTACGAACAAAACAATAGCAGTTACTTTTGGTAAGGTCGGCAGTCTCACAGCCTTAAACTCACTACGAGTTCTTTTCTCAACATACAGAATGTTGCTGGGCGACCCCTTTTGAACAACGTGTGAACCCGTTTTGAAGTTGGCGGTAAGACAGTTTCTGAAGTTAGACTCATGCCGACATTTAAAACACATCGCACGATAATTATAAAAGGCTCTCGCTTACTTGTTGTTTAGGTTTTGGCAAAGAAAGGGCTATTTACGTTGGATAAGCCATTGGATAAACGAGAGGCTGTTAAAACGAGTGTATGTATTCTTTTACATTGAAGTAGTGTCTTTCCACTTAAGGGCAGACAATTGAATACTGTTATTCACTTGGTGAAATTGTCACCAGCATGTTTTTTTTGACGTCACGTCTTGTAGTCTTTTCTCTCACCTCTGAGAGTGCTGCACGTTTGACCCTCATTATTCTTCATTAATGAGTCGGTTCGCATTTTTTGTTTCTCACACTTATTGATTGCTTTGTAATACACGGGTGTTAGCTTTTGGTGGCGTGTACTTTTGGCTCTTTCCCCTCAGTGTTTACTCCAGAACGCTCTTTTGTGATGAACATTTGTACATATGGAAAAACTCAATATAGTTTGGTATGTTGTTGTCTTTTAGATCCTGTCGAATCTGCACTTTGAGAGACCAATCATTCAAGGAAGATTGAACTTTTGATTGTATATAATTAATCCCCTGAAGAAGGGTTCTTTACGTAACCCGAAATGCATTGGGATGTTGGTTATTGTTTTTGAATATTTATTATTGATGAACTGTTTTATATCATCTCACAGGAATTGAAAATATGTCATATTCGACGCGATAAATATACAAAGACCTGAGAAACAACACACAAAGGTACCAAAGAGCTTGTGCACATTTGATTTATGTTGTAATATGTGTGAGCTGAATTTAAAAGAAAACTTACAGAGCATTTGATCTCCGTTCTGATTTAGACTTACTCTGAGTGCGGACTGTTTCAGCGTTCCCTCAGAGACAAATAGATAAGTGTGTTGCAGACCATCAACGTAAGCTGCAGCACTTCATTTTAAACTTACAACTATTGGGGATTCGTTTTGATACCTCATCTGCATATGTCCATCGGATTACTTTAGGCCAACTAATAACAGATTTTCAGGTATGCGGTAGTTTTAATCACATTTCCGCTCATTATACACACATGATTCTGAGACAAGTAATGCTATATCACGCTCTCTTATTTTGGTATATTATCAATAGATATTCTGTATATCCCAGTCATATATTATACCAAGCGAAAAGCATCAAAATATCCTAGACCGGTAAGAGCAGAAAAGGAATCCTTTGGTTTTTTTTGCTTGTAGGGTCTTGCACTAAGAGCATCACTATCTTTACACTAAAAGGCTCATATAAATCTCAGTTCATCCCCTCTAATAGCGAGCCTTAACTAGGGTGTATAAACCTTTTGCTATCATGGGGGTTTCTTCACTTTACTTTATCCTGTTCTTTCATCAAAACATTTAATCTTTTTTGAATTAATTCTTTTTGAATTAATAATAGGCTATATTTATTGAATCTATATGACTTTTTCAGTTTCCATTCTCATCACGGGTGTCCTTGTTCCTGTTTTATCTTAATCTTTTTCTGCTGTTCTAGCACTAAAATTAAGTAATAGAGCCAAATGTGTACCTCAATGTATTTTGTATCATTTCAGCCTCAATGCACTATTGTCCCTATAAATATGCAATATGTATTGTTCTTTATCTTTTAGAACAACAAGCTAATCTCCTGAAGAAGGCGGTTACTCGCCGAAACGCGCGTAGAGACTGATGATGACATTAAATGGACTGTATATATTTTAACACTTGTGTTTTAACCATATGAACAAATATTTAACAAATATAAATTTGTATTGTGTTTTTCTATGATATTGTGCATATGTTATATTTTTAATACTAAAGGAGTAACATTTATGCTAATGTGGACAATCCCTGGTCTGTTTTAAATTCTTGACGTATTGTGTTTAAAGTATATGCTGTAATTTTGAATAAATATATACACAATTTTTTTTTATATCAAGTAAATTGGTGTGGTCAGTGCATAGAGGCTTTACTTCATCTTTAGGCCTAGATGTAGGTAAATCTCATTTACCGATTCATAAATACCTAATTTTACCGATTCAGTATTCATGAATTGGTAAATGAGATGTAGGTAAATATTCGGTAATTTTTACCGATTCGGTAGGAATCGGTATTTACCGATTCTGTAATTACAGAATCGGTATTTGTCATTGATTCCTATGGGCCTTGAAGCCCATAGGAATCAATAGCAAATACTGATTCGGAAATTACCGAATCGGTAAAAATACCGATTTTACAAGGGGGACAGGGTGTCACTTTGACACCCTGTTGCACCCCTGTTTCTGGCTTGTGTGCCATGTGACACACATATATGCCCTTAGGGCATGTCTGTGTGCCACATGGCACAGGTGTACATGCACAGATGTGTATGTACACTGGAATTCGTTATTTACCATGGAATAGTATTCCATGGTAAATACCGATTCGGTAAGGGCCTGTGGCACTGATTACAGTGCCACCTACATATTGATTTACAGAATCGGTATATTTACCGATTCGGTATTTTACCGACTCTGTAAATTTACTGATTCTGTTAATAAATTGTCCCCTACATTTCAAAACCCAAATAAAGGCCTTCTTACATCTGGCCCCTAGTTCCTTATCTAACCTGAACATTTTCAGGTTTCTTGTTGCCTAGAAAATTTTGAATAATCTGATGCATGGGTTCCTGCAGCCGCACAGCAGTCAGAATCAGTGTGGTGATCTCGTACTTTGGAGACCAGTGCACTCGATGCAGCGTGCAGCTGTTTCTTGAGCCAATGGCAGGTACTGCGACGGTTTCTTCAACGATGCATCAAAAACAGGTGCGGATGCGTCATACTTCTTGTTGTTGCATTGCTTTTCCAGCTCCCAACAGCCAGAAAAACCTCCAGAGGCCCAGAACAGCTACAGGCTCCGCTTGGCTGGTCAGAACTCCCAGCAAGGAAGTACAGGGGAGCTGGGGGTGAAGTCTTTGTGTCGCTGAGACTTCAGAACAGGAGGCAAGCTCTTCTTCAAGCCTTTGGCGTTCTTCTTCAAGCAGGGGACACAGCAAACAGCAAAGTCCTTTTCCCTTTCCTTGGCAGAAAGCAGCCACTGCCGACCAATCCCAGACAGCAAACAGCATAGGGGCAGTACTCCCCATCAGTTTCTCTAGCTCTTCACCTTTGCAAAGGTTCCTCTTAATTTCCCAGAAGTTATCTAAAAATCTGGGATCTGGGGTCTGGGCCTCTCTTTTTATACAGTAAAAGCCTTTGTTCTCTGGTGGCAGAGAAGCACTGTGCACAGTCAAAACCAGTTCTGTCCTCTCTGGTGCAGCTTTCTGGCAGGAGGTGGAGACAGCATTGTGGAAGGCAGACCAGGCCCATTCAGGTGAAAGGAAATCCTCTCCTACTCTAAATGCAGCCCAGGTCTATTCAGCCCAGCCCTGACCCGTCCAGACTCTCTGGAACCACTGCACCTCCCCAGCCACTGTCACTCCAAAGCCATACAGTCAATACACTTCCTAGAAGAAGCACACTGGATGGCTAAGCAAGAAAATACCTGCTTTCTAAAAGTGGTATTTTTAAACACAGAATGTAAAAATCACCCTCATTACAAGATGCATTTTAACATTCTGAGTTCAGGAAACCTACATTTTATTTTCCTACCTTGTTCCCATGGATAGTTATGTTTATAAGATGTTATAAGCAAACTCCCATTCTAGCTTATGGGAACAGGTAGCCTTGCAATATTGAAAATTGAAATTGGTACTATATCACTATCAGGACATGCCTTACACACCAGGGCATATCCTACCTTTCGTATACAGGGCACCCTGCCAACAGGGTTACCTTGGGCTTAACTTAGGCGTGACTAACATATAAGAAAAGGAAAGGTTAGAGCCTTGCAACTGGGTGCACTTGCCAGGTCGACATGACAGTACCACACTGCACACAGGCTCTGCAATGGCAGGTCTGAGTTACATTTACAAGCTGCTTCTGTGGGTGGCACAATCAGTGCTGAAGCCCACTTGCAGCATTTGATTTCCAGGCCCTGGGCACACACAGTGCACTGGACTAGGGTCTGACTAGTAAAACAAATATGGCAATCATGGAAACACCAATCCATAACAACAATTTATAAAGGGAGCACTTACACGTTGGCACTGCACAGCAGTGGCAAAGTGCCCAACGCATCTAGACCAGCATGAATGAAGTTCAATACACAGTAAAAACACAGGAGGCAAGGGCCAAAAATGCATTTGAAACCCGCGCCAATGGTGCCAAGTCTAATAGGACTTAAATAATAAAGTTGAATTGACTTCCCAGTCCTATAAAACAAGTGCCAGTTTGTATCACCAGTAGACACCAGCACAAATTAAGCACTGCATATCAGACTTGAGAGCAGGTGCATAATCAAGTCTATTTAGGCTCCTAAGAGACATTGTTGAGAAATCACTATTAATTACAGGTGGTTCAAACCTCCTTCCAGTGCTTTTCTAAAATGTTTGTGTACAGGATTCTCCTATGTGACAGTGCTGCTAAAATTGTTAGTATGTGTGGCCAAGACCTGTATAAACACATCAAAAGATTGTTGGGGCAATGGACCTAATATTCTCATGGTAGCCCTCTGCTAAATAGTGTGCTAGAGTTTATTTTTTGCATCATAGAAGCACCCCAAATAATTGCTTTCATGCACCCCCTCCCTTGTGCTTCAATAGAATGCTGATATGTGTGACCATCCCATGTGGGAGAGATGGGGTGTGTGTGTGTGTCTGAGTCCCTCCCTCTGTGGAAATACTGCTGAAGACAATATAAGCTTACTGCTAGCCTCTGTGGAACAACTCATAAAACATGTGCATTTGCACTTTCCCAACATAAGTACCAATAAAACTGGCTGCCAACTGTGACCCTCCGCTTTAGTAGGTGATTTAAAATGTGTACTTGTGGTCAACTCTTGGTTGTAGCAACAGAGTGAATGATTGCTTATGTCTGACAATCTCCACTGTGTCAGTAGGGAGAAACTGAGGATGTGTCCCACCCTTCTCATTCCAGTAATTCAGAAATGTCGAGGGATTTGTATACCTTAAGGTTTATCACAGTGAGAGGAAAGTCGCAATGAATATGAGTCTACGGGACATATTCTTAAGAACATGTGATAACCATCGCAAAAGTATCTTAACGCGACACTCAACATCACAGTCTATCGCGGGAAAATTAAGTTGTGTTAACTAATTATTCACAACACGGCTGTACCATGCGACAGTCTCCAGATAACGCGTCAAATGACAGCGTTAAAATTTATGCCACGCCGCAAAAATGTGAAAAACTAATGCAAAAAAAGTTGTGATGAGGCCAATCGCGACACAAAAAGCAGCAAAATCCACCAGCAGGCCTGCAAATCCCACACGTCTGGCAGGAAAATTAACTATAAAAGCTACAAAAACAACACACCAGAAACAATCTAAAGTGCGTAGCAACATGGATGCACCCTGACCGAGCGCAGAGGCCAATGCGAACCCCACACGCACCACAGACCACCTGCAAGGAACAACGGAGTCAGGAAAGGCCAAGGAGAAGAGGTAGAGAAAGACAGGGTACATCAGCAGGAAAACCAGATCAGCGTCACGGAGGTGACAGAACACTACCATCAACTGACCCATAATTAGACTACTGTGAATGCAGTTGGAGTGTTGAGGAGGCAAATGGAGGAGGCCTAGAGGCACTGGCATGATGTGAAAACCCAAACCAGGCATGAAGCCGCTGCCAACAGGAAGGCAGCAACGGCGTCAGGAGGTGGGAGTCTTGAGCAGCAGGAGGAGGTGGAGGAAGTGGAGGCCACAGTCATCAGTGTGGAGACGGTGCAAGGAGTCGGGCATCCGGACACAGCTCGGGAGGACCTGACACAACAACAACAACAGTGTAAGTAAAGACCAGGGACTGGGGGATGGGGGAGACGGGCACAATGGCACACATGCACAACAATGTGTAGCACGCTGCACACCCACACTACCCAGGATCATGTCCCTGATCCCCATGGCGCACTGCAGCGCACACACAAAGCAATCACAGCACAGCCCACGACAATGTGGCACAAAGTGCAACACCGACACTGCAGACTAATGGACACAACTGGGTCCGCACATGCGCAGAAACAGGCCAATCACATTGAACAGAGCAGGAAACTGAGATGCATATTATGTACGTGTACACCTTCACATCCGTCACGTAATCCAAACGTCCACTGTCCCCCCTCAAATTGCCAGCACCGCCCAAACTGTCACAATGTACATTGTCACATAGTCTGCATGTCATCAAGAACAATGCGTCAACATACATGTCAACACAATGTCAACATGCATCTCCCCTTCACATTGCAGAGGGACAAACAACACCTCCAGCAGGGCAGACCAGACAACCCACCAATGATGCTGGAGACAACCACCACACCTCCGACACCGACGCCCTACAACAGCTCATGGGCATCTCAGTCAACCCACCCCCAAGAGCAGTGTAGCCAAGCTACATAGAGGAGACCCCAGCCCCTGCACAAACCACACAGCAGGAAGCACCCGCCACCATGGCTGGCTCCCAACATGCAACTGAGGCACACATTGCATTCCAATCCCAGGTGTCAGAATGCCAAAAGGTGGTGTCCGAACAGGTGCGGGTGGGGTCAGAGCTCATGGAAGCTGCACTACATCACATACAGGGTGCCAAAGTCTCATCAGGGACCACCTACACCCCACAAAGGAGACCCACACTGTGACAGAGACACATGCATGTGCTCATTTCCTGTACTGAACCATGCCCAGAGCCCCGGAATTACCATCCACACACCCATGCTGGATCCCCGTACGATGGCCCAGTACACTCCTCTTACGTACTGAGTGGCTGACGACAAAGCTACAACTACAAGAACTAACCCACTGCCTGCGATGACATGGTTTGCATCCGCTGTACCCAGCACAATGTAATGTTGTAGGGTCCGGGCCCTCATGCACACATCATGCCCACACGGACACACGCAGATAGTTTTTGGAATTGGCTACGGGCACGTGCCCCCAGCCCCTTTATTGGCAGGGTCACATGTACAGTGATGCCTGTGCTGGATGTGTGTAGCGTGAGTGAAAGCCAGCCCTCAGTTGGTGCTGGCAACAAATGCAACAGTGAACACTATGAATACGGAAACTGAAAACACCAGCATTACATAGACAACTTTGGAGAATCGTGGAGGTAGCCGGAGCAAGGCCAAAGGTCACACAATGAGCAAACAGAAGTGTCCGTGAGTTGAAGTGCACTGAGGTTGGGGTACTAGGGCTGAGCGTGCTCTTGTGAACAAATTGTCTAGGATTGTGTCCCTTTGGGACATTCCTGATGCAGCTGGGTGATGATGCAGGGTATCACACCTGCATCATCTTCCTCATCATCGTCCCAGGTCGCCCACACTGCCTGAGGTGACATTGCTGCGCAACCTCTCCACAGCACAAAACTCAATCAGTTACTGTCCATGGGAGGTGGTGCACTGAGTCAGTGGCACCCGGAGTGCTGAGCAGGGGATCAGGCAGAAGATGGCATCCTAGACAGGTGTGAGCAACTCCGTCAGTCTGCCAGTACGACCGCTTCAACACTGGCAGTTGGAGTTGGTCCTGGTGGTGGTGGTGTATGCCTCCTGCGGTCATGCGACATCCGGGCCGGTCAGGACTCGATTTGATATGCGAGCTCTGGTGGAACGCAGTTGAGGCCGGAGGCAGCAGGCAGCGCAGGCCACAGACACATGGCATTGACGACCCCAAGGGCATCGTCACAGAGGTCATCCAATATTCTATCAGACATGGTCCATGACTTCACCTGCATAGAGTTAGTGGCCCCGGATGCACAGCGGCCGGCACAGGCACCCCGCCACGGGACGGTGACTAGCGGTGCGGGGTAGGATAGGTATAGTTTTACCAAGCTGGTGATGGCATCCAGGACAGGTTTGAGGAGCTTTGATAGGGCTCCTCCGACTCTGGCAGTTGTTGGTTGGTAGGTACCAGAGGCCAACAGGTGCAGCAAGGCCAGCAGCTATGTCTGAGGTGGGATGTTGGTTGTCCCTTTGAGCCTGTGGTGTGTAATATCATTCTCTGGTGTTGGGTGTATGAGGTTGGTGCGTTTTCAGGAGGTCGCTGTCTTTGCTTGCGCTGCCTCAGTGTTGGTCCGGGGGGGCCGTGGGTGTCCGGGGGCAGTGGGGTGTGGTCCTGCGGGTGGTGGTGGTGGTGGGTGTTGTGGCCCTCTTGGGTGTCCGGGCTGCATGATCAGTGACTCCATGGCATCTGTTGCCCTTCAGGTGTGGCTCTGGGCTGGGCTCCCTTTTGTGGTGCAGGCTGTCGTCGACTTTACACCAGGTCGGAGCAGGTGTTAATTTCCTGCTGCTAACGTGCCTTATCGCCTGTTTTGTGATCTTATCACTGATCTGGCTGGTTATTGAGAATGTTGCGGAGTGGTGTTGTCGCAGCTTTTGGCACGGGAACGCGTACTCTGCATCTCATTAGCAATATTTGCCGGGGTCATCTGTGGCGATGTTTTTTTGCGGCTAATATCGTGGGTTAAACTGGTGATATGGGCTGTTATCACCTGCTTGTGAATAGGGCGTTAGTTTTATCGCAACTTTGACAGCAATAAAGTGCTGATAACGCGGCAATAGTTCCTTGAGAATATACCCCCCAATTTCTTTCACCACTGCAAGATGTTTAAAGTGGCCTGGTCAATTGACTCCTCCTGTACAATATGCCTTATGCAGGATGATGTGAGTAAAGTGAAATACACTCCTCAGTCAACAATACATTCATAATATATATTTCATCCATCAATATATAAGAAGGTGGTACTGATCTCATTACTTACCTACGGACTTTTCATGGAATAAGTCGATTAGAATGAGGGGCCCCATGCTCCATGCTCCTCTAAGAGGAACAAGAAAGCACCTTCCAAGGATCTGAATGTCCGGATGAGGAATAAGAGGGGATGTCATGATGACTTGGCTATGAACCTCTGGCTTACTTAACCATGTGACACCACTGTGGTTATGAGCCCCTTTCAGTGGGCAATGTATATGATCTATACGTCATGATAGGCGGCTCTCTTGAATACCACATAGAAGTTTCCCTTTTATATTTTCACCCTTTTTGTACAAAGCCACTCATGGTCAGCCTATTGTAAATGTGATATACACTGCAATCAGATGTCTGTTCGAAATGTGTTGCCTTTCTGCCATATGTAGCAAATTGCAAGAATTCGCAATGGAAATCTTCTCATTGTATTTTTTGACAAAATGTTTTTATGAACGTCAGGTAGTTCCATATAAATACGTTCAGTACATAGACGTCCAGGCGCTCATTCTTTTTTTTTTGTGTTATAATTTTTTTATTAGCATTTCATAAATACGGTACAAGAAATATATGATAACATTGCATATCTTAAAGCAGGCGCTCATTCTAAATAGAGACAAAAGTTCACATTCCACGAGTAGGGTGTGAGGCCCAAAAAGAGCGAAGATTAAACATCCGCTTTACCACCAGCGACTATTTAGGTAAACCAACCACCGTGACAGCATAGGAAAGCACTGTGCGTGTGTGCGTTTAACCCTTTAAACACAATTTGCCATGCGTTATGCTACTGAGTGGGTGTGTCACTGAATATTTGGTTGCTGCTGACCTTGCTGGGTGTGCTCTTAAACTGATGTGTGTCTCTTCCCCGTTGGACATCGTTTAAAGCTGTTGAAATATGCAACGGGTCCCGTCAGCCTTTCTGTAAACTGTTTATGTGATGGACTTTTCCCTGTGGGAACAGCACGAGCGTATTTTGTCGTGGTGTGTGGCTCTCCCTTTTGCGAACACTGCTAAAAATACTAGTTTGTGACCTTCCCGTGTGAAAACCCCGTTAAAATGATTTACAGTACTAATCTCCACTTTGAGAAGGGCATTAAATGTTGTGCCTACAGTTTGCCCCTGTAAGCGAGCTCCTAAAAGTCTTGGTTGCACATTATTGGTAGTAAAATTGTGCATACGAGCAACAACTCACTTGAAGCCACCAAAAACAGACGCAGGATGGGTTTTCATGTGCCGTTGGACTATGTTAGCAAAATTATAATGGTCACAAAGATAGAATGCTCAGGGATTGAAGACTCATCCTAACACCCCAACCCTGCTCCATTATAACCATCCACGTCCCCTCCCAGAACCCAGATAATCATTCAATCTCTCCGTGCCCATATCTTTGCTTTTCACCCCGTACAGAGCTCCGCTACCTTTTGGATAGATATGTAATTTACTCATACATACATACATATAAACATACATACGTACATTCACATTTGACTACCATATGTAGCTTCAACACTGAGGTCTTACTACATGTGACAAAACAAATGCAAAACAGCTGTTCCACTTCCAAGACTAACCTGACTTTCAATCGGAAAGAAGCCATACTTTGAATAAAAGATGGACAGACCGAGGAGTCACTTGAAGCCATTGGCTAATCACCAGCATTTTTCAGTATTCACTTGGAAAGTGGTGCTCCTTCATTTTGAAGAATGCTGGTTGCATGAGCCATAGAGACGTCTCTTCTGTGTTAAAAACTATGGTACCTGTAGCACTAAAGGCACATTGAATTTGCTCTGTATCAGGGGTGATGAGTAGCTTAAGCCACCAATGGTAACTAATCAATACTTCGTTGATGATCATCTTCCTTCATATGGCCTGGGCGTGGGAACGCGGACCTGCCATCTCTGCAGCTATAGGCTTGTTGGCTGGTGTGTGACCCTACACAATTGGAGTGCTGATTTTAGGTGTGCATGTGATTCTCGCCTGTTGAACATATAATCAAAGTTTCTGCCATGTGTATACCTCCCTGTAGTAGCCATGCTAAAGGGTGTAAAAATCTGTTATTTCCATTTAGGACTGTGGGGATTATCTTTAGGAGGCAATTAGGATTTACTAGACCTGCATTATACGAATACAAACATTTTTCCTTTCATGGTCTTCAGATTAACCTTATGGTTGCATCCAAAACTGACCATTGTGTCCCTCCATTTAGTGCTTGATCATCAGGTAGATCAGACAAAGGCTTATTCAAAGAAGAGATGTGGACTAGAGACTCAAGACTCAATCCAACAAACAATAACAATTCTTTGTTCGCCAGTGCATTTTTGGGAAAAGAAAAAGTACTTTAATCATGACATCATTCCTTGCTGTGTCTAATGCTTGCACCACTTACGAAAGACGTTGGTTTACTATATCTATAGGTCACTACACTTAAAACCTACCAGTCACCCCTCTAGCAGGCCTTGACAATCCTGAAGGCAGAGTGCTTGGTTTTACATGAGAGGGCGCCCCTGCATGAGCAGAGCCCCTCTGCAGCCTTCCGAGACCGCTCTCCCGGGTTGTCGGTGACGCAGCCAGACATATAGGTAGAAGTGCTCGAGTAAAATACTATCTCGAAAATGGCTGCAACAAAACATGTTGTGTTTCGTATCAAACACCTTGGAATCATACCAGTGTGGGAGGGATGATTCCACCTTTCTGAAGCAAGCTTCGTGGGGTCACTGGTCTTCTGGGCCGATACCAGCCTTCTCGACCCGGGCAGCACAAAATGGTTGCTGACAATCAGAGACACATTTCTGCCCTCCTTCTGCTGAGACAAGCTTGAGCAGGGGAAGGCAGAACAATAGGCATCCTGTCAGAGGGAGGTGTGACCCTCTCCAGACAGGATTTAGGGTATTGTGGCTGGGTGGGTGCACTTCTATGTGCCTGAAAGTCAGTATCTGGGGAACACTTTGAGTTCCTATGCATAGTCCAGCTCAAACCAGTCCTGGGAGCCGTTGGCTCCTACTCTGGCGCGAAACTGGAGAAAGGACACAGGAGTAACCTACCCACTGTCCTTACCCTCCCCTGGGAGGGTCCCCTGAATCTGTCCAACCCTCTCCCGTGGGTACAAAAGGGCTTACCTGGCTGTAGGACCATAGAACTGACGTGGACAACATTCTAATCAAGAAACCACTAACCTTCGACCGTCTGGACACTCTGCACTTTGCTGGACTTCGACTGGGCCCGACTTCGTCTCCCTCTCCGTCTAAAGCATTGTCTGTGCCCATGCACCATACAGGCTCCATGCAGCACCTGTGGAGCATCAAGGACAACTGAACTATCTCCCTTGAGGTGAAGGAGTCACTACCCTGCACGCGCAACCGACCGTTCTGCTGATCCTAAGCTCCTGCGGACTCCGAAGACTCCAGCTACACAGAAGGTGACTTCCTACATTCCTAGAGTTTAAGCTGGCCTCTCAATGAGTGAGAGGCCAGTATTCCTCGTCGGGACAGCATAACCAGAACTCCTGTGCACTGCATACATTTGCAAGTTTATATGCTTGTTGACATTCCCCAACGAAGTGCATTGAGCTATCAATAGCTTCAACCTCTACGCACATTTTGTACAAAGGACTCTGGCCTCCTCACACCCTGTGCCCTGCAAGCTGTTATTTTGTGAAACTGCTAGAGGTCCCCTCTCGACTCCTGTGCCTTCGGCCTGTGGGTCCATTTGAGGGACAACACTGCTTGATTGCCCCAGACCTGCCCTGACTTCCCTTGCTGTGGTGAGTCTCCTTGTCCTTGCTGGGCCAGCCGTGACCTTCCTCGACCTTCTTCATGGGGTGCCGCTGCCAAGGATTGTTGGTGCTCCTGCTGGACAACGACCCCTCAGAACTCGACATCCTTCATGGGACAGCTTGTATCTGGCTCCTGGTTGTCCTCGACATCTCCTGATCCCCATGGCTGAAAAGTCAAGGTCTCTATCTTCAGACCTGAAGCACCTGACATCGGTGGGCATTCGTTTACCGAGCCCCTGGTCACTCCTGAGTGACCCAGACTCTGTCCCCTTTGCTTTCAGGTACCTTCCTTCAGGAATCCACCTGTGGGTTCCACCGGACACTTTTCTTCCTTCCAGCAGTGGTATTTCTTTGAAGACTCCCATTGAGATCGACAACGGTGTCCGACCCCACTTCAGCCCTATGCACCCAGCTTCCCTGGGATAGGTAACTCTGGTACTTCGGTATCCATGGGTGGGGTGGCTCTCCAACCTTAAATGTTCCAAAGGTTTTCCTCATAATCCACTGGGAAGGGTCCTTAAACACTAAAATTGCAACCGCGACTCTCCCATTGAATTGTACGTAGCACACGTCATGTTGTCACACTGCACCCGTCCTCCTTGGAGTCCATCCTTACTCACCTTTGGTGGTTCCTTGGGTCCCAGTGATTCCACACCCTCTAGACACTGTCTGCACTTGAGTTGTAGTTCTTAGACCAGTATTTTAGTATATGGTTTGGTCTTCCCCTGGAGCCCACTGTGTATTAGTGCTACTTACGTTTGTTTATGTGCTACAGTATTGTGTGCTTTGTGTTTATCTGCGTATAGCAGATACTGTGAGGTATTTAAGGTGTGTTATAATAATAAATACATATGTTTATAAGTACTGTGTGGTTTTCCTTTCATTTAACCAATACAATAAGATTGCATTCTTGTTAAACAAGCTGCTTAACATTCTTTCAAGACTGAGCCTAATGGTTGCTCTCCACAGCTAACACTTGGATAGCTTTCTAATGTTATCTTGAACCTCTTAAATCACCATAAGGGTTTATTGTGCTGGTGCATGGTGTCCACTTTAATTAGTGGACATCATATACCAGGCCAGCTTCTCACACCGTAGTCTGGTAGATGCCATCAGTATCTCTTAGGACAGGAACCTTCCTACCATTTATACCCATCCCACTGACAACTCACATGGTGTTTCGGCCAAATGTACTTAAGACCATCTTTACCTTTTCCCCAGATGCCCTCGGTGACTAGTTTGAACACCACTGGGCCCTTACTGCTACCTGTAACTATTGACAGCAGACTGGTACAGCATCCTTAACTGAAGAGTCTTACTAATAATGCTCCATTAAGTGTCATCTAAAGCAGGTTACCAACTAGGAAAAGGAGAGGTTCTGTTTTACTCCTCCCAGAGTGGGGATTCTTATATCTCAATCATCAAGTATAATCATCAAATAACCCCCCCCCCCATTGGTCTTATTGACCTTTGTGATTCGACCAGGAAAAGTGGTAAAAAGCTATCACTTTCATCAATTACCATTAACAGTGAAGTCCAATTGGGGTTTCACAGTCATCACAAAGGAGATTTAATTTGATTTAAAAGGGATTATTAACAATTAGTTCAATCAATTAATAATTCAGTAAGTATTTAGGATTTAGTCATTATTACAGATTCAAATAATCTAAAAGTTAATATTTCCAAGCAAGATAATATACCACATTAGTAAGAATTACAAATTGGATACAGCAAATGCATCATGTGTGTTCCATAAATGGAAATCCCTAATCTAAATGAATGACGTTTAGGCATAAAAGGGCATTTTTCTGCGGCAACTAAGGTAAGGTGTCAGTATCAGAAACCTAATTAAAGAGTTCTGTTGAGAGAATAAGAATGCTTAGGCATGAATGACCCCTTGGTGTTCAAGCAGGGGAGATTAGTAGAGTCTAGAAGAGTATTCTAAGTTCAAAGTTAGCAGACATCTCTAAGATCTGCCTCATACGTTCTGCAGCAAGCTCTCCAAAGTTCTCTCTTTCTCTAGTCTAAGGAACACACATTAATATAATTCAGTCCAAACATTAATTTCAACAATGTTCCTATTTCGCACTCTCGTGACTCAACCAGTTTAAGCAAACTCTGGGAGCAGATAAACTCCCAGTTCCTCACATCTTCACAATGGGATACACAACCATTTTCTTGGATTGTTATTTTGAATAGATCTTGTGGTTCAGATAGTTCTTCCCAAGAGTCACATTTTCTGCCATCTCCTCTCTTCTACAGCAACTGCAGTAGGAAGGGAGAGAAAACATAATGTGCAAAACAACAGTTAAATGTGAAAAGAAGGCCTCTTAACCCTAATGTGTAAAGTCAACATTTAAATTGACATCAGCAGTTAGGCTAACTTAAGTCAATACAATATGTTAATTACTTTGTTTGCCTATGATGCATAAATATGATTACCTACTACAAAAGTTTACATTTACTATGCAATTTATTCAGCATTGAAATTAGCGCTTTTCAGAGTAATGAGTTTAATTTGATTTGCAAAAAATGAGGATCTTCGTTCTATTAATTCCCCCCCTTTGTTGCCTAGAATAGCCATCACATTTTAACACTGATAAATCTTCTAGATGTGCCTCCCTCTCTTTCTGAGTCAATCATCTTACCCTCTAAGCTTTGCATTTCCTTCAACTCCTGGTAAACCTTACTCTTCCTTTCTTCCATTTCTATGTCTTCTGTCCTTTACCTTTTTCTTTCATCTGTTTTCTATTTCACTAAATAACATCTAAATCCCTTATATAAAGCAAATAAGCATATTACGCAAATGCCAATAATCAAAATAGACTTTAATATAACCCTTATAAATCCACTACCAATACTTTCAAGCCAGTTACCTTTAGCAGAAGCTCCTCTACCTACGGTTCCGAACACACTAGTTGCTTCTAAGTTTTCTAGTTCAGGTTTTAAGTCAGAAATGTTCCTAGCAAACTTTGTTTTGGCTTACTTTTATCTCGCATGCATGAACAGAAATGTTGTACCTTTAGCTTCTTACAGGCTTTGCCTTTTTCTGCCAACAATCTATTCAAAGTTAATTGGTCTTGCCAAACCATTGATTGCCCACTATTGTAGAAAGCTTTCTGATTTTCTTTTCATTTAGGACTACTCTTAATGGCGGAATAACACCACCAAAAACCTCTCCTACGAATTCTGTCCCACCAGTAGCACTATGTCCATGTCTGTGGGATGGATTAATTGTTAAATCTTCTCTAAGGTTCACATAATATATTTTGGGAAACAATTAAGCTAAATAAAAACATCTTCTTAATCAGCAGGCAACTGGAAAAATTCTTGATCAATGGTCAAATTCTAGTGTTTATATACTGTTTGACCACTGATTTTATCATATGTCTCTAATATGGTGCTGGCGCAAAGGCTAATGAGTCCCTCATTTCATGGGGCCACAAGCCATGTAAATGAGGGATCACCCACTTGGGATCACTGTGGCATACATGTATCACCAACATGATCTCTGATACATAGGGAGCTCCGCAAGCTTCTATTGCCCCTTCTGTAATAACAAGTGCAAAAGCAGGTGCACATGCCGGTTGTAGCCTAGGGCACTTTCTGTAATACAGTCCCTGCTGCCCTTTGTGAGACAACAAGTTCTTTTCTGTGTTTTGAAACAGTGGCATCCACACTACTAACAGTCCAACTATTCCAAGCTGGCTGTAAAGAGAACAGCTTAGACTTTGATGGAGACCACCCAGACTCTCTGAAGAACTAGTACTCCACGGAATCCTGTTCCTTTACCAGCCGGCATGTCATTTGCTAGCTTTCATATTCAGTTCATACAGGTGTATGCAAGCCAGCTGTTGTGATTGAAAGCCCAAACAAACTAGACAGTCCATACTCAGAAACTGGGTCCCACACTGAGGTCTTCAAGACACCAGTCCACGCATTCATGCTGAATCCAACGCAGGCGAGAGCAGGTGAGTAGTGGGTCTGACAATCAGGGTGGGTGTTCTGCTCAATAGTGTTGGACCTTCATTTGGATTTTCTCTGAAATAATACATTAATGAGGTGCTTGCAAAAGCACAATGTAGCTGTGCTCCTTTCCTCAAAAAAGATTTACAGCATTCGTCTCATCAGCCATATAATATACACAGCTTTGCGGTTGTCAAGTTCTTCCAAATTTTGGAGAGGTTGCATTCAGCAAGAATAGTAACTGCAGTATCTTGAAGAGTTACCCACAGCTCTTAAACCAGTTGTCGCCTCCTTAAACAGTCTCAAACAGCCATGATGATCAACAGATGTTGGACAACACTTGCCACTGGATTGGGGTCAAGAAATACACCTCTGATGCTCTGCTATTTCTATTGTTTTTGCCCTTACACCATTGCAATGCTCATGTAGGTATAATACCATCTGCAAAGTGGCCAATCTGCACCTACTTATGTGGTAGGATGTGGAGCTCCTGCAAATCTAGAAAGGTGCTCTCGAACTATATGATGGGTTGAAATTCAAATATCTTTCATGTACAACAGACAGTTCACACATATGCTGGTGTTGAAAGCACAAAGTGAAACACATGCGAAGTAGTAAAATTACTTTTGCTACCTGGACTCAGGGAAACTGCCTGCCTTCACACATCTGAGTATCACCTTTCAGTGAGTCAACTACCGTTCAGTAGCCCTCTCTCTCCACTACCTCCCACAGGTGGGTTCCTCAATTGCTATTGCCTAAAAATCTCTCATGAAGTGTCTTATTTGTGAATACCCGCCTGCCCCAGCTACTGTTCGAAGGATAGCCGTGTGCTCCATTATGGCCATGTATTCTTTGTCCTGATAATTGGGCCACACACCCGTGGTACAGTGGACTTTCAGGTCTTATTCTATGCAGTCACCTTCCCACTGCATATTTCTTCTATAAGGGTGTCTCTGACAATGGTCTACTCGCCAATGCATCCAATTAAAAAAACATATTTAAATTTTTTTTGTTTTATATAGCGCCATCTCGGCCCAAAGTTTGGAGCGCTTTACAAGATCACCTGTTACATTACACAAGGACACATTCATCGTTTATGTTAGTACAGAGAGAGTGTTTTTCCCTGAATCACAGGATGTTGAGCAGAAGACGTAACTCAGACCTGGTTCCTACCTCAGAAGTTGGCACCACTGGTCTTTACACCAGCATTAAATGGACATAGTGTATCAATCAAAGTACTTGTCAATCAAAGTACTTGTAAAGTGCAATACTTACCGGTGAGGGTTTCAAGGCGCTGAGGGGAGGGGAGAGCTGCTACTGCTCAAAGAGCCAGGTCTTGAGGAGCCTTCTGAAGGTGAGAGGGTCTTGGGTCTGCCGTAGGTGGGTCGGGAGGGTGTTCCAGGTCTTGGTGGCGAGGTAGGAGAAAGATCTGCCATCGAAGGTCTTTCGTTGAATGCGGGGTACAGCGGCAGTGGCGAGGCTGACGGAGCAGAGCTGGCGGGTAGAGGTGTAGAAGCTGACTCTGCTGTTCAGGTAGGCTGGTCTGGCGATGTGGAGGGCTTTGTGTGCTTGGGTGAGGAGCTTGAAGGGGATCCTCTTGTCGACGGGGAGCCAGTGTAGGTCTCTTAGGTGGGGGTGATGTGGCTGCGGCGGGGGACGTTGAGGATCAGTCGGGCGGAAGCGTTTTGGATGCGTTGTAGTCGACGCAGATGTTTGACTGGGATACCTGCGTAAAGTGCGTTGCCGTCGTCCAGTCTGCTGCTGAAGAGGGCCTGTGTCACTGTTCTTCTTGTTTCGGTCGGGATCCACATGTAGATCCTGCGGAGCATGCGGAGGGTGTTGTAGCAGGAGGAGGAGATGGCGCTGACCTGCTTTGACATGTAGAGGGAGGAGTCGAGGATGAAACCTAGGTTGCGTGCGTGGTTGGTGGGTGTCGGTGCTGTTCCCAGCGTGGTCGGCCAACAGGTGTCGTTCCAGGCCGAGGGGGTGGGTCCGAGGGTGAGGACCTCTGTCTTATCTGAGTTCAGCTTGAGATGGCTGTTACTCATCCAGTCAGCGACGGCCTTCATTCCCTCGTGGAGGTTGGTTTTGGCGGTGTGCGGGTGCTTGGTGAGGGAGAGAATGAGCTGGGTGTCGGTGGCGTTGGAGAGTTCCTTCACGATGCTGAAGAGCACTTTGCTGTTGTGTGTGTTTTTCTCCAGGCCGTCTTTGAAGGAGGATCTCTTGGCTAGTGTGATGAGGTGGTGATGTCTGCGGGTGGCGTCCTTGTGGGCTGCTAGGCTGTCCGGTGTGCGTTCATGGAGCCATTTCTTCTCCAGTTTCCGGCATGCGTGTTTGGAGGTCTGGAGCTCATCGGTGAACCAGGTGGCTTTCTTGCTGGTGTGGCTGTTGGAGGGTTTCTTGAGCGGTGCAAGGGTGTTGGTGCAGTTGTTGATCCACTGTCTGAGGTTGCGGGCGGCAGCGTCTGGGTTGGTGGGGTCGGTGGGTGGGTTCTGGGCGAGGGTGGAGGTCAGCTGGTATTCGGTGACTTTGCTCCAGCGGCGTTGGGGCAGCAGTTGGGTGCGGTGGTGCGTGGTTTGTTTCTTGAAGGTGAAATGGATGCAGCGGTGATCGGTCCAATGGAGCTCGGCGGTATGGTGGTAGGTGACGTGGGTGCTAGTGGAGAAGATGGGGTCCAGTGTGTGTCTGGTGGCATGGGTGGGTGCAGTGATGAGTTGTTTGAGGCTGAGGTTGGCGAGGTTGGCGATCAGGGTGGTGGAGTTGGTGTCGTTGTTGTTCTCGAGGTGGAAGTTCAGGTCCCCGAGGAGGATGTGGTGCGTGGAGGCGAGTGCATGGGTTGTGGCGAGGGCGGTGATGGAGTCGCTGATCTGTGCCTGGGGTCCGGGGGGTCTGTAGATGAGTGTTCCTCTGAGGGTGGTGTTGGGGTCTGTGTGGATCCGGAAGTGCAGGAATTCAGTGGTGTTGAGGGTGTCGTCCGGGTGGGTGGAGACCTTGAGGGTGGACTTGTGGATGATGGCTATTCCTCCTCCGATTCAGTTGGCGCGATCCCTGCGGGTGAACTTGTAGCCGTCCGGGATGGCTATGGCGATGTCGGGCGCTGAGGAGTTGTTCCACCAGGTCTCGGTCGGAAAGGCGATGTCTGGAGTGGAGGTGTCGAGCAGGTCCCAGAGCTTGACGGCATGTGCGTGTGGAGCGGGTGTTGAGGAAGATGCAGCGAAGGTGGTTGGGTCCGGTCCTAGGAGTATTGGTGGCTCTGTCGCAGGTGAAGCTGCAGGTGTGGCAGGAGAAAGGTCCGTGGGTGTGATTCAGGGTGGCCTGGAAGCAGCGGTGGTTTCGGCCAGCGTTGAGGGCGTGGAAGGTGCTGACATTGTAAAGGAGTTTGGTGGCGTGGCGGTTGCAGGGTCCTGGGGTTCTGGCGCTGTGTGCGGTCCAGGCGGGGATGGGCGCAGACGGGCTTGACTCTGGCGTGCCTCCAGTGGGCCATTTAAGGTGAGGTGGGAGGGAGGAGCAGCTGGGAGGCGGGAGCAGGGCGGCGAGTGGGATACAGAAGGTAAAAAGGGGGCAGGGCCGCAGGGGAGCAGCGGCAGGAGTGGGGAAAACAGCGAGGGGTACAGAAGTAAAGGGGGGATGCTGGAAAACAGGGGGCACAAAGGAACAGTCAAAGGACAGTGAAACAGTTTACAGTACAAATACAAATACAATACCACAAAAACTACAAGTATGGCAGAGTCAACGAACTGGCAGAGCTGATCAGCGCAGCACAGCAGCGGCGAACTCACGAGGCAGGAGGCAGCAAGGGGGAAGGCATGGGCACAACTGTTAGAGCTGTGCGGCATGGGGAGTGACCTGGCCTGCAAGTGTATCATACTGTCTGTAATATTAGTAAGTGTTCTAAAATGACTCAGTAAGACTTAGCAGGTGCGTGGCCAGATTATTCCCTACTGTTCAACACCGTCTCTCACCACGCACTAGTCACCAGACTGCAATAGGCCAGCATACAAGGAACAGCCTTGGACTGGATCAGGAAGAAGCCAGAGAATCAGATTACCACCCTTCCTCTCCCACCCCATGGAAATCACCTGTGGAGTCCCCCAGGGGTCATCACTGAGCCTTGCCCTCTTCAACATCTACATGGCCCCCCTCGCAGCCATCATCCGACAACATGGCCTCAACATCATATCTCATGCCGACGACACCCAGATCATCCTCTCCCTCACCCGAGACTCCACCACTGCGAAACTCAACTTCCAGAAAGGAATACAGATGTTGCAGTCTGGAAGACCAACAGCTGCCTTAAACTCAAAGCTGAGAAAACAGAAGTCCTCCTCCTCGGAACCACCCAAGAACCTCGGCATCATACTTGACTCTTCAGTCACCATGAACCGACAGGTCAATTCTGTCACATCCAGCTGCTTCAACACCCTCCACATACTTCGCAAGAACTTCAAATGGATCCCACCGGAGTCAAGGAAGACAGTCACTCACGCACTCATCACCAGTAGACTGGACTATGGAAACGTACTCAACGCTGGCATCAACAAGTCTCTACTCCACAAATTCCAGACTATATAGAAAACCACTGCCAGACTCGTCCTCGGCATCCCCCAACACAAACACATCAGCCAACACCTACGAAAACTCCAATGGCTCCCCGTGGAGTAAAGAGTCACCTTCAAAATCCTCACCCACACCTACAAATGCCTACACAACAATGGACCAAAATACCTCAACAACAGAATCAACTTCCATGTACCTAAAAGAAAACTCCGATCTTCCAACCTCCCACTGGTCGAACCCCCGCGCATCCAGAGAGCCAGAGCAGGCAGAAGATCCTTCTCTCACATTGCGGCCTACCGGCAGACATCAGACGAGCCCCCTCCCTGAATACCTTTAGGAAGATTCTCAAGACTGGCTCTTCGGCTAACAGACCTGCAGATCCCCTGATTGATTGATTGATTGATTGATTGATTGAGTCAGTTTTAGCCTGCTTACATTACCACTAGGCAGTGAAATGTAATTTATATATCCTTGTTACTTGACTCGTTAAAGGTACTGATCAGAACCAGTATTGGCATGGTGCTATGCGTCCACTGGTTCCTCGCCCTCAAGGGAACCTCTGTATGATGTGTCCAATCTTGTGTGTTCATATAGACCAAAAAACACTGGTTCTGTTGGACATCCCTGCTTCACATTTGAATCTCCAAGGAGCACAGAACATTCTGATCTATTAGTTCAATAGCTGCCTGAAATATTTATAAATACTTTGAGGCACACAATAAAAGAGTCTATTCACATATGGCATAAATCAATTGAGTTAATTCTGCAAAACATGTAAGGAGCATATTGAGAAAGTGAAAGTTAACCCATTCACTGGTAGGCTCATCGGGCCAAAGCCGAGTCCCAAGGAAGCACCTCGTTTCTTCTAACGACCGGGGCTCCCCTACACTCGGCAATGATGATCGGCATGCGCCCAGGGCCAGAGAAGGCCGCTGAAAAGGAAGTTGCAACATGGACTACCGAGCCCTCTCTCTCTCAGGTAACCGGAGCCCACGCTGGAAGGCGTAATTAACTGGTGCGCATCGGCACGATACACCAGGGGTGAATTCCTTTTGAGCGCAACGCGCCTCTACACCGGGGTGAATTATTTTTGAGCGCATAAGTACAGCACCCTTCGCGCTACAGCGGGGGCATTTTGGCATCAATGGCGACGTCTGTGCAGTGGTACTTTCTACGCTGGGAGCGTCATCATTGAGGGGCACAGTATTATATCAACGTGAATGTTTGCCGTAAGAGAACAGTACCTAAGTGAATTTTTACAATAAGAGAACATACCCAAGTGAACTTGCTAAGACAAGATTAATAGTGTATGTGATTTTTATGTCATTTTGATGTGCCTAATCTATATAAAGTGATTTATATTTTTATAACCCACTTTTGTAGCGTCCATTTGTGGTGTTTCACTATATTACTGTGAGTGTTGGTACAAATAATTTACACATTGCCTTGGGGATAAGCCTGTCTGCTCATGCCAAGCTACCAAGGGGGTGAGCAGGGGTTATCAACAGTGTGTATCCCCTTACTCTGACTAGAATTAAGGGTTCCTATTTTGACAAAGGTACTTACCTCAACCAACTAGAGACCCCAGATCAAACATTGGTGGCAGCGGTGGGATCAACAAACACACAGCAAACACACAGCAATCTGGGGCAAAGCAGATGCCCCGCAGATCTTCAGCTGCGCAAAAGTCTGCACAGGGCGTTAAGGGCACGATCCTGGGACAGAGCCCGCTTGAGGCAAAGCTGACCTTAGGACAGGCCCCAGCCGTGTGCCAATGAGCACACTAAGTCTAGAGCGCACGGGCAAGCAGGACAAAGTTCAGGAGACCACAGTCAGGGCACATAGACACACACTCAACATTGATAAAAATGGATTCTTCTTGTAAAGTTTTGTGTCCCTAAGTTTACAACAGGAGGCCAGCTCTTACCAAGCCCTTGGAGATAGGGGGACTTCAGAGGGGGCCAAGCACACAGCACAGCTCCTCTTCAAGTAAGGGGGACACAGCACACAGCAGACAGTCCCTTAGTTCTCTTCCTCAGCAATCACAGCAACTGCAGGTCAGCTCCCAGACACTCAGCAATGACAGCACTGTCCCTCAGTCTTCCTGGCTGTTCTTCTTTGGCAGGGATCTCTTCTTGATCACGAAGTTTCCTAATCTAATTTTACAGGGTTCTCAGCTTTACTTTTATACCGCAAAAGTCTTTGTTCTTCCTGTGTGAGGGGTCCTGGACCCAGCCCAAACCAGTTTTGGGTGCACTCTGCCAGGGCACATCTTCTTCCTTTGTGACTGTGGGCCACGGCCATCTGTTGCACCATAGGAGGTTGAGCCAGCATTGTGGAAGGCAGGCCCAGCCCTATTCAGCCCCAGGTGCTATTCCTTCCCACCACTCTACATGCAGATGGGTCTATTCAGCCTAGTGCTGACTCATCCAGTCTCCTGGAGCCACCGCCAGCCCCTGTCACTCACAAACCAGATAGTCAATCCACAAACAGGCAGAGTCATACAGAAAGGCTGAACAAGAAAATAGTCACTTTCTAAAAGTGCTATTTCCAAACTTAGAATTTAAAAACCATCTTCACTAAAAGATGTGTTATTAAATCCTGACTTGTCGCGCAGCGGTGACGCGCAGCGGGAGCGCCTGACTCACGCCTGAGTCAAGCCAGAGTCCTGCCTGTCTGCGCCCGTCAGCGTAAAGGAGGCGGCGAGGCGGAGGACTCTGTGCTACATTTCGGTATCTTCTCTCTCAGGTATGTCAAGGGAATTCTTGTTATCCTGCAAAGGGCCCCACGCTCCTTGTCACGACATATTAAATCCGGACTCTTGGGTCGGGCCGGCTAGTTGTAGTCAGTGTCAACTTACATTATTCCCCGAGCCCTCCCCGGATAAACATTTAGAGGCACCCGTATTACGGGGTGGCTTAATCAATGCGCGATCCTTAGTCAAAAACTCTCAAAATATCAACGACCTTATAGTAGAGAATAATCTCGACTTACTTTTGGTCACTGAAACTTGGCTAAAATCCTGGTGCTACCCCGATCTAGCCCTAGCCATTCCACAGGATTTCCTTATACAACGGTTGGACAGGCCACAAGTAAAAGGAGGAGGCATCGCCATAATACATCATAAGTCTCTGAAATGCTCCACTCAAGAACTTGTGGACTTAAAAGGAGCCGAAGCATTGGCCTTCACCCTAGGGATCCATGACTCACTTACATTCTCGGGGGCTCTTATATATCGCCCCCCGGGTTCTTCCTTAAAATTTCTGGATACGTTGGGTGAAGTCTTGAGTGATTTAACTCTCAGATTTTCCCAATTTACAATATTGGGTGATCTAAATTTGCACCTAGACTCCCCCAAAGAATCTGGAGTAAGTGGCTTCATGGATACTATTGAAGTTTTAGGACTTACGCTTCTCAATAGGGAACCCACACATCAGGCAGGACACTTATTGGACTGCGTCTGCTCCAATTTTACTAGATTGAGGGTGGGAGAACCCATCCCCCAGATTTGGACTGATCATTTTTTTATTCCGTTCCACATTTTTCTGAATACCCTATCTACTGCTCCTCTTGAAATTAATAAAACAAAACCCCAAGCCAGACACACTCCCAATTGGAGAGAATTAGCAAATAGACCGGATGTTGTAGCTAAATTGAAAATGTGTATACCGAATTTATCCGGTCATACCTCTACAGACAACCAAATCTTTTGTAACTGGATTGCCAGTGCAGGGGCAATGCTAAAACCAATTAATAAGACTATTTTAAGACCTACCAAAACTAAAAAGAGTGCCCCCTGGTTTACACCGGCTTTGAAACTAGAATTGGGAGAGGTAAAAATCCTGGAAAGAAGGTGGCGCAGAAAATATGACGACACTACCCATAACATCTATAAATCAGCCAGACGAAAATATCATGCTGAGTTAAAATCTGCTAAAAAGGCCCACTATTTACAGGCTGTTACTGAGGCAGGTCAGGAACAAAAAGCTATTTTTAAAATTGTAAAGGAGTTCATGAGTCCAGCAGCTCTATCGCAGGAGATTCCGCCATCCCAGGATCTCTGTGATGCGATATCTGACTACTTCGAAGATAAGATCCTGGCCATTGTAAAAACTTTTCCCTTGGTTCCAACAACGTCAACTGTCTCTTCACAGAGAGAGGTGACAAGGCCTACCGTATATCTGGAAGATTTCACACTGGTCTCTCCTGAGGAGACCTTGAAGGCTATTTTAGCCATCAAATCCGGATCACCTCTGGACCCCTGCCCTCCCCTGGTCTTGCATACCCTAGTAGAGACGGTTAACCCCATAATAAATGGGATTATAAATTCGTCTCTAATCACGGCTGATATTCCGAATGAGTGGAAGTGTGCGGCTGTTAAGCCCCTCCAAAAAAAAGCTTTGGCCGACCCCACCACCCTCTCTACGGCCCATCTCCCTGTTGCCTATGCTGTTTAAACTGGCGGAAAAGTTTGTCAATATACAATTGACAAACTTTCTGGAGACGAATAATATCTTCCATCCCAACCAGTCAGGGTTTCGTTCAAAACACTCTACAGAAACAGCCCTGCTTTATACAGCAGAGACCCTTCGTGCAGCTATGGACCAGGGAATGAAAGCTGTTTTAATTTTACTCGACCTGTCGGCAGCCTTCGATACGGTCTCACATAACATCTTAGTGGATCGTTTGGCTGCCGCAGGCGTAGGAGGGAAAGTCCTAGCGTGGTTGACGAATTTTCTGAGTAATAGACGTCAAATCACAGTGTTAGGACAACACCAATCTGAAGCAAAGGTCGTCAGCTCAGGGGTCCCTCAGGGCTCGAGCTTAAGCCCAGTACTGTTCAACCTGTACATGGCGCCCCTAGTAGAACTGATCGCGTCATTCCAGATCAGTTCAATTTCATACGCTGACGACACCCAGCTCATTTTGGTGTTGGATGGGGAGCGACCAAATGCTGAAGAAAATCTTAAGGATTGTCTGGCAGCTACATTCAAATGGATGACTGAAAATCATTTGAAATGTAATGCTGGTAAGACTGAAATCCTACCATTCGGAAAAAACAACCTATTTTCCCCTGGAGTATGCTGGCCAGTGGATGCGGAAACACCTCCCAAGACCATTACATCTGCCCGTAACTTAGGCATTAAATTTGATAACCAACTGTCTTTTAAAAATCAAGCAATGACAGTGGCCGGAACGTGTTTCCAGATAATAAAAGCTCTGAGGAAATTTTTTGATTTCCTCCCACTGTCGGCCAGGAAGACAGTAGCAGTGGCGTTAATAAACTCCAGGTTGGACTACTGCAACGGGTTATATGCTGGAGTCAACAAAACTGTTCTCCATAAATTGCAAATGGTCCAACATGCAGCCGCTCGGCTTGTGTTGCGTTGGCCTCGCAGATCCTCAGCCTCAGCAGCACTTAAGCTGCTTCATTGGCTGCCCATAGGGAATTCTGTTTAAAATCTTGATTATTACGTTCAGAGCCTTTTATCAACAGGGCCCAAAATATCTATGTAATGGCTTTAAGAGGTACCACCCCACCCGTTGCTTAAGATCTGCCAGCCAAAATCTGCTCACAATCCCTCGATTTAGGCTGGCTACAAAAGGTGGTAAATCACTCTTTGTTTTGGGCTCCAAGGCCTGGAATAAACTTCCATCCTATCTACGTTCACTCTCTCAAGAGTCACACTTTAGGAAAGCCCTGAAGACGTGGATTTTCACCCTGTCTGATGCAACGTGTTGGGAACTAGTGTAGTATAGTACTTAGGTCATTTCTTTCCCTCCAGCCCCTTCATCTAGGCTGGATAGAGCGCCAAGATACTCCTTGGAGTGAAAGCAGCGCTATAGAAGTGTCCTTTACATTACAGGGATACCAGATTCCATACGTCTATCTTGCCATTATGGGAAGATATGCAGGTGAACATGTTACATAGCATTCCCCATGTTATCCAATGGTCAAGATGGGCTTTAAATAGTGAAAAACGAAATTGGCAGTATTTCACTATCAGGACATTTTACCCACACTAGTACATGTCCTACCTTTTACATACACTGCACCCTGCCCAGGGGGATACCTTGGGCCTACCACAGGGGTGTCCAATGTGTAAAAAAATTATAAGGGTCAGGCCTGGCAAGTGTGTACACTGGCCAGGACAACAGGGCAGTTCACAGACTGCACACAGGCACTGCAGTGGCAGGCCTGAGACACCATTTTAGGGCTACTCATGTGGGTGGCACAATCAGTGCTGCAGGCCCACTAGTGGCATTTGAATCACCTGCCCTGGCACACTCAGTGCATTTTACTAGGGACCTACCGGTAAAACAAATATGCCGATCATTGATAACCAATCACAGTAATAATTTAACTATTGAATACTTGAACTTTGGCACTGATCAGCAGTGGCAAAGTGCCCAAAGCATATAAACCAGCAAAACGAAATCCATCATAGTGTCAAAAACATAGGGGGTAGAGGCAAAAAGCCAGGGGAAACCACGCCAAGGATGCCAGGTCTAACAGGGGGCATTGGCATGCCCATTTTGGGCAGTTCCCCCTATATACACAAATAAAATACATACAAGGTGCCTACTGTGCTTTCTGCCCCTCCCGGGGGGGGGGGGGGGGGGAAGGGAGAGGTGGAAAGACTAACTGATTACAGAAACCTTGGGGGGGAGCAACAGCCCTTGCCCAAGGGGCTGCACCCCCACCCTGGTGCCCAGTGTGTGCATCCCTGCTTGGGCATCATCCTTCTGTGGCGATCCTCAAGCAGGTATCCACTAGGATGGGTTACCATTGGAAAGGGGAGATTCCCCCCTTTACAATTATACCTATCCCATGTGTTTCGGTGCTTGGGAGGCTGAGAGCACTGAAACAGTGAAACGGAAATGAGCCGATCAGCTCATTTCAGTTTCAGTTTCAATGTAATGATGGCAGAGGGCGATGCACACGATCGTCATTGAATTGAAAATAAATGCCTCAGGAGATTGGGGAAACTCTTCTCCACCATCTCGAGGCAAAAAAAGGAAATCCCTCTGATTGCTTGTGTGCACATGACAGAATGGTGCTGTCACACGCACACGAGCACTGTGACGCATTACGGAACCATTCCGGCATGAGTCCGAAGGGGTAAATCAATATTCAACTTATTAATTCATATGTAATTTAAGTCATCACACAGATTGATACACATGGTTTTATAATACTTTGTACAATAATATAGGCTATGAACATGATTCAAGTGAGTATGAGTTTTAAATCTTGTTTTAATAGTCCTGAAGGTGGCTTTCATGTAAGAGTCAATGTTTTAACCCATTGGCTAAAAGTCCTCGGATCATCATCAGGATGAGAAATTATGTATTTGCAATTATCCAGTAAGTTTAAAGCGTGGAAAAAATATGAAAAGTTGACATTCAACGACTAATTATTAGGTCACCAATGGAATAGTCTGCAAACATACATTTTTTTTACATTTACTGAGTCCCCCACAGGGTTATGGGGTGCCTCTCATCACAATAATAAAAGATGGTTTTAAATTTCAAGAAAAAGAAATTCGCAACAAGCCATTTAAAAATGGTCTCCCACATTTAATAACCCAGGTTTCAACCTGTCCTGTTTTTATATACATGCTACATATGTGACACAATAGATTAGTTAACTAAATTGTTCTAAAGAGCAACAATAATGCAGCATATGGTGAAGGTGACAATGTACATCTACTCATTATCCTTCAGCAGAAAGAAATTCTATCTGAAGATCTATGCTGTGGAATCATACAATTCTTACCACTAAGCAAGAAGAGATTGGTGGTGCTTCCTTATAAGGCTAGGCAGACTTTCTTAATGGGTTTGCTAGTTTGCAATGGATTGACTTGTTTACTGACATTTTTGGATCTCAGAGGTTTCACAGGATGAGACGTCACCTGGAATGAGAAAAATGCACCACAATTGCAGACCAAAATTATGCAAGCCAAATCTAATTCACACAGGTAAACTTACAAGCGTAGATTCACTCACTTACTACTTACTTAAAACTTACTACTGAACCTACTAGTAATTTTACACTTGTTTGCTATTCACCGTTTCCAGCAGCAAATTTACCACTAGCTGCAGCCTTAAATGTTTTCACCGCCTCAAGACTGGGGCTGGAGCCAGTGAGAACAAGATGTATGAGTTTAAACTTACTGCCAGTAACTTTTCACACATGGGTGGAGGTCTCCCTATGGTTAAATATAGGGAACATAATACATTTGAAAAATTATTATAAAAAATAGAAACATTTTATTGAAAAATAAAAATTTAAATTATCTTAGTATATTTATTACTGTAGACAAAAAACATGCCACAGCAGCTTATCTCTTCAAACAAAATATCTAATAAATAATATAATACATAATATATATATGTGTGCGTGTGCATAATGTATAATTCTTATTATTTAAAATATTGTTTTTTAAATCTCACCATTACCACCCTTTTGCTATTTAAATGATTAGTTATTGAATTTTTGTAAAATGTATTTGCTTGATTAATTTTAATTATATTTATTTTGTGTTAAAAGTGTAAAATTTTTTACATTCTATTTACTTAAAAAAAATGGAATTGAGTATCACTTTTAACACTTAAAAAAGTGTGTGTATGTGCGTAATTTAAAAGTTGAAAAAGGTAATTTTATTTACTATAACATAACGTGTATTTGGAAAGCTCACGTTCACCCAGAAAGGGTATCTTGGCACTGAATAACAGATGTTAATTGTTACCGAACTCAATGATACTCATTTTATCGACCTGTAGGAGGATGGAAGGCTGAGTGAACCTGCTGGGATATGAACCTTTGACCATGAAGTCAAACACAGGCCCCTACAGTGGACACATAAGTCCACTGAGCCACCAGACCCAGCTGTGGGGTGGCATTTTAGGTGCCTGTTAGCATTTCTTTATATGGGAGTGAGTTGCTGTCTCTTTAATTTGCAATGTGGGGTGCTGGACTTACTTCAGTAATGGGTGGGAGCATTTCGCTACTGTTCTTCATTGTTTGTGCTGTTGTAGCCCTAGAACTGCAGTTTATGAATAGCAATAAGCTTATGCTATTGTGGGTGTGTGTTTGTATTTGCATACCCTTCCCTAAACCTCTCCTTACCCTATTTCCCTCCTCACCCCTCTCTAACCCTTTCCCACTCACTGTAAGTATTTCCCATTTTCCAGTCACTTCCGCAGATTCTGCCCACATTTCCTATTAAAATGTATACCTGCTTGCACGTACATTTCTGAATATATAGCTGAGACCTCCACATAGAAAAGATAGGAGAAGTGAAGGTAAACATGTAGGTTTGTGAATAGTATTATGTAATACATCTAGTAGTACTATTTCAGTAATGATAAATGTAAAATAAAGTGCAGTTTGTGAATGGGCCCCAATAGCCTTAGTTTCTAGGCCAGTCTATGCTCTGACGCTATAGTTGTGCACTTGCTCTCATATTAATCTTAACTATTGCGCCTAAAACAGGTACACTCTAATCCTTTACTCAATGGAACACTTAAAACAATAATCTTCATTAGTGCTTACATTAATCAGTAAGGGACATAATTCCTCTTTGATTTTGGCCCATTGGGAAAATGTTTTTTGGGCCTAGTGATTTCATCTCCTGCTTTTGGCAACAACATGCCTGTTGGGTTACATTACCTCCGCCCAGCATCAGTCAGTTTTTATTATGGGTTTTATGTGCTATACATATAATATATGTTTCATATTTCCTACTTTAGCCCGGTAATTTTGTTATTTTATGTTTGTTTACCTGTATTGATTCCTCCTATACAACCCACAATCACTGAATTTTCCACAAGTCTACCAATCTGCACATAATAGCTCATAGCTTGCCGCAGTGAGCGTTGCAATCTTCTGAAATTCACAATTGGCAAAACGGGAAACGAGCATGGAGAATAGTGAGGCTTCACCCAGATTTTCTTTCTGGGACACTATCTTCCTAACGTGTTGAGATAAACACAGTAACCTGCTTCTAACATGCTCGAACAAAACATTAGCCGACTCTGACTAAACGTATTCTGTTAAACTATAATTGGCAGAAGGCTTGGGGTGGCGACTCCGCATCTGGCTACTCGCAGGGCGAACACCTGGCTGTTATAAAACATTAAACTATGCAGCTTCCCTGAGGAAATTTAAAATTACTGACACAATATCTAATAACTGCATTTTTATTGAGCTCAGCTATGTAAAGAGAACACGATGCAACTCAGGGAGAGACTGAAGAAATGGAATCTCTGTAGTGCGCTGCCTCGCGCATATTCAATATGATAAATTCCTGGATGTTGCCAAATAGAAACCTTTGGAACAGTTGTAGATATTGGGGCATATTGGGGCATATTTATTAGAAAATGTCGGCGCGTGGAGCAGCGTCAAATTTGGCAGCGCCGCGCTCTGACATTTTCAAAATGCAGGGATGCACTATATTTACTACAGTACTGTGCACCCCTGTGTTTTCCCTAGCGCAGCACTAAAATTAGCTGCCTAGCGCCAACGCAGGCACCCTTGCACCATAATGCAAAGGGTGCCTACATTGCAGGGAATGATTGTTTCCTGCACATAAACAATCATTTATGGCGTTTTGTTTTTCTATGTGTGCTGCAGTTTGTAGCACACAGAAAAAGAAAAAGCGAGTAGAAATAAAAGCATTTCTCCCCATGCGCCATTCTAACGCCTGTTCTTGCATGGCGCTAGTTATATTGGCGGTGCCACAGAGTTACACCTCCTTGTAAATCTGTCCCAGCTTCAAAAAGCGATGGGTGTTGCAGTGGAACGCCCACAGCAGCACCTATTGCACGCCCCTTTGCTGCAGAGGACTGCGAAGGAAAGGGGCTTATTTACAAGGTGGCGTTATGCCATGCTTAGTGACTTTGCGGCACCTTGTAAATATCAAAAAGGCATTATGCCACCAGAGCATCAAAAAAAGTGACGCTTCGGTGGCGATAGGAGCCTGTAAATGTGCCCCCCCGTTTCTGCTTGTGAAGCGCAAAGCAGAAGATCTCGAAAACCCTTGGCAAGTCTGGGTCTCTGGAGGCAGACCCGGGAATCCGAGGCTTATTCCAATCATGAACAGTACATTGATTAGCTGGAAAGACAATATATTAACTCACTCCTCAAACCATCATAGGAGGCGTGCATCAATGGATTGATGATATAACCCACCTCTCTGGCCTTACCACTAATTACATGTAATGCAGTGTAACCTTTTTATGTGGGCTAATGAATGAGTGTGTAAATCTACATCTCCACTCTCACCTTTAGTTAGGATTTAAAAAAAATGTTTCAGGGACTTCTCCGGCTGGACATTCTGGCTAGCAGCCACTGTAGAAACATTGGTCAGGTACTTTCTCTGCTTTGGCGAATACCATTCCAGTTAACTTGGCAGGCAGCCTCTCAAAAGGTAGCATGGTGTACCTCTCATGCATCATGAGGTTGGGTTAACTAGGGCTTAGAGTCTAATTCCGGAGTGGTTGATGGAAGACAAACGATTTTAACTATTGCCTGACACAGAAGCCATCTTGATGGTATTTTCATTCTGGGCTAAGATAGTCTTATGATCCTTGGCAAAGTACTCAGAAGGTTTTCCCTCTTGCACCTTTTTTTTAAAGCTTTTGAAGCAATTCTGCTATCATTCACGCTTTCCGAGTGTCAACTGGTTAGGGTTAGGGTTTGTACTTGGTCTGCAAATGTGCTCAGGTGCTTGGGACTTCAAATGTCATAGTTTAATGAAAGGGATTACATATTTCACGAGTAGTCAGTCCAAGACGTGCAATGCTGATGTTGTTTGGGCCACTCTTTCTAAATTACTGCTGATCCTGCTGCACATTCTTTATTGACTGACTTCTCAAAGGCGCCAGAGCTGATCACCAGGCCAGCTGGTTAAACAGGCCACCATCGTGGAATTGTAGGCACTCAGTCCACATGTATCAGAATAGTTTTTGCGATTAACAAATTGCGATTTTTACCGGGTCGCTATTTGGTAATCACAAAATCCTATGTATGTAAGGAATCTCCAAAGCTTTAGCGATTCCTTAATATTACCAAATAGCAATTCGGTAAATAGGTAATTGCTATTAAGTAATACTACTCCATTTGTTCCCATGGACCTAAAGGCCCATAGATGTGACTTGTTTTGCATTAGCTCATTTGAGATGACCTAATTGGTAATCACAAATTTGGTACTGCAAATCCAAGGGTGCTTAATGTCCACCCAAAAAAATAAGGTGACAAAGTAAAGCACAGGCATGTGTGTGCTACATGACACTTTGAAAAATGTATTTTTGTGCAGGTTCCAAAATTTTCACATGATAACCATCGACTTGGAGTCAATGGTAATGTTATTTTCCTAAATGCACAGTTTGCATTTGTAAAACGCTTAGGGGCAGATTTATGTTAACTGGCGCATCCCCAGGGATGCGCCAGTTAATGTGCGCCACAGTGCGCCACAGCTCCACCACCCATGGTGCGCCGCATTTCAATGTGGAGCACCATGGTGCAAGGCAGGGAAGATGCGTGATGCATCTTTCGGCGTACGGGCGGCGCATTGCTGGAGTCATGTCGCAAGTGCGACATGACTCCTGCAATGCACAGGGGCCACCCCTACAATGCATGGTGCGTCACCCTTATGCCTGCTTCAAGCAGGCGTAAGGAATTGACGTAGAAAGTGACTGAGTGAAATCTCATAGATTTCACTCAGCCACTTTTAGGAGGCGTTCCTGCGCAGGAACGCCCCCCCCCTGCGCAGGAACGCCTCCTTATGGCGCAGGGCTCTCCAACGTGACGCATCTCCTAGATGCGTCATGTTGTAAATAGGGCGCATTATTTGCGCCGCCGTTGCGTCAAATTAAGTGACGCAATTGCGGCGCAAAGAGGCGCAAGGGCCTCATAAATCTGCCCCTTAGTATGTGTGCTAAGGGAAGCAAAAATTGTGATTCGCTAATTGTAGTCACAATTTTAGGTAATCACAATTTTTGCAGTTTCCTTGAATTTCATACATCTTGAAAGGCTATTTTGCATTCTCAAACAGCCAAAAATACCAGTTCGCACCGTTTGCAAATGTAAAATTGTTTGATACATGTGACCCTCAGGGTTTCCATATCAAATCCAAAACTGTTGTAAGTTATACCATGACTGCAAAAGGATAGATATAGAGTCAGAAAATAATGATTCACAAAATCGGGTCTTAAATATTCTAATCCTAAATTCCATTTACAGAGAAGACAACTGGCAAATTTTCAAGGCACGACTGGTTGCGTTTCATACATGACATTTGACACAGGTGCCTCGACAGAAAGTTATGTCACAGGAAGTACGATCTCCATTCATGTGGCAATATGAGGCAGTCACTTTATGGATTTTATGGATAAAAGGGATCCTTGGTTAAAAGGACTTAAAACTATAGCACGGTCCTCAAAATACTTACAGCAGTCTGTATTCAAGAAGGACCAACAGAGCTAACCCTGTTTGAATGCAGCTGGATTGCATATTAACCCAGTGAGCTATTTTACTAGCTTATATTAAGAGAACGATACAGAGTACACTACAATAATCAGCCAAGCCAGTTAATAAAAAAGACACACAATTGATAGGATGGACGGAAAGCAGAATAAATCAAAACATTCACCCCCAGTCAAGAGATCTGAGTTATATCCATAATTATTTTGCTCACCATGCCACCCCAGTTTAGACCTGGCCACATGCAAATCAGTCTTGACCCTGTGCCTCATAGGAACAGTCCAGCCCGAACTGCCAAGCCAGGTCCTTCATGGACCGGAAACAAGCATCCTAGGACCGGTTTGGGGGTTACACCCCTCTTCAGCAAGGATAGCTTGATTCCAGTGGCAGAGTGAGCCCAGAACCCATGTCTGGGCATACCTGGTGCACTTACAGTGAGAAAGCAAAAGACACACAATTGATGAACGGAATGCAGAATAAATCAAAACATTCACCCCCAGTCAAGAGATATGGGTTATATCCGACATTCTTTTGCTCACCATGCCACCCCAGTTTACACCCGGCCGTATGCAAATCAGTCTTGACCCTGTACCTCATAGGAAAAGTCCAGTCCGAACTGCCAAGCCAGGTTCTCCCTGGACCGGAAACAAGCATCCTAGGACCGGTTTCGGGGTTTCACCCATCTTCAGCCAGGATAGCTTGATTCCAGTGGCACAGTGAACCCAGGACCCAAGTCTGGGCATACCTGGTGCACTGAGGGCGAGAAAGCAAAAGACACACCATTGATGGATGGAATGCAGAATAAATCAAAACATTCAGCCCCAGTCAAGAGATCCGGGTTAAATCCATCATTCTTTTGCTCACCATGCCAGTTAATACAGCAGAATCTCCATACTAGGAATAAGGAAGTAGGCTTAGTAGGGACTTGAGTTAATAAATAGCTTCGGTAGAAATTAAACCAGAAATATCCCTTACGAAGTGCGGCAAAAAAGCAAGCTTCTTTTTAGGGCAGGTCATGAATCGGCTGTTCTGTGTCAAGTATTTGCATTTCACCTATATGTAAATTTGAAAATGTTTTATTACCTTTTGTGCTGTTCCCTCAAATTGCACCATTATTTGATATTCAAAAGGTACAATTCCTTTGTGGAATTCAATAAAACCATGATTATATAAAATTGCTAACTTGCATCCCAGCCTTGTGGACAATCGATAAAAGTGAGTCCCTAAATGCAACATAAATTAATCAAGTAACAGTGGGTGTGATTAACCGCATAGAGAAATCCAAATTTTGTCCAGTGTTGTCAGCAGGTGATAAGACTAACGTCTTCTCTAAATGCTCGAAGAAAGATTTCAAATGCATCAAAAACTTTAAAAAGAGCATGAAAATCTTACAGTGAATGAAAGAATAGCATTGCAAAATGTAATAAATTACTGCAGAATACTAGTAAAAATATGCTGAGGAGGATGGAAATTTTACCCATGGTCCAACAAACTTGAGGGATGTCAATAGGGATTTCTTTGGCCCCGAACTACACTAATTTAGAGATGGGCTTGTGGGATAAAGAGGTCACCCGGACAGACAAACATGATAAACGTCTTGATCATATAATGCTCTGATTATAATATCCAGCTAACTTATCAATAAGCAATTCATTTCTGGGTACACTAATTTAATGCATTTGAAACAATCATTTAAAGGAAGGCCACTGCTGCCTATAGTGTAGTAAATTCAACAAGCTATCACAATAGACATTTAAATGGAGTATACCTTAAGTGGAAATGTTGAGAATGAAAAGGAATTGCTCAGAATAAGCCAATAATTAAATAATGTTACCTTAAACAAAGTAACCTATTTGAAATAATAAAAAAGGCACAAGAAAAAGTAGAAAATAAAGACAGAAAAGGACCTGATCAAGGAAAAGATGAGAGAAAACCTTAACCGCTTTGCTGCTAGGCCTCCCCCTCCCCCCGCCCCTATTTGGGGTAGTTCGCGCTTAGGCCCCTGTAACTTTTTGACCACATAAGGTATCTATGTCAAATTTGCATCCTTTTCTTCCAACATAATGGGGATTATAAAGGTATCCAGGGTTTGTTGATACCCCTGGAGGACGAGCAGAAATGAACAAAAATACAGCAATTTCTTTTTTCTTTTTTTTTTTTAATGGGAATAAAGTGCTGCAAAAGAAAATGTCTGGTATTTTTCCCTACAAAGTGGTATCAACAATGAGTTTGTGGTGCGGAAATCACCATCTTCCCAGCTTTCAGGGTCTGACAGAATTTTACGCAGTTTTGGCATTTTACTGAGACATAGCCTATTTTTGCTATTTTCTGTGCTTTCAACCTCCTTCCAGTTCATGGTAGAAATGGGGATCAAAGCAATAATGGATCCTGGAAAGCTATACATTTCAGAAAAGTAGATACAATTCTAAATTCAGCAAGCGGTCATTTGTGTAGATCCTTCAAGATTTTTTAATAGAAACTAACAGCTGAAAATGGGAAAAATTGACAATTAGTTGAAAAAAACAGCCATTCATGCCAACATTTTCACCTGTAACTTCTTCCAAGCATGACAGATATTTGAAATCAATATACTGTTACATGCGAGGGACGCTTCTGGTTGTGGGGAGATATAGGACTTGTAGGTTCACCAAAAAATTGAGGAACCCAGAGCCAATAACTGAGCAGTGTCTTGCAATAGTTTTTTATTGTGTACCGGGTATATAGCAATTAATTTGGGAAAATAAAAACAGTAAAAAAATCATTATGAAAGACACCTTTGTATGTCTGAAATGGGAACTAAATATAGATGTTAGAAACAGTAGCTATTTACACATCTCCGAAATTGTGGGTACCCATACTAGCCTGTAAATTATAGGACATTTTTACAGATTGTCTTACATTTGGAAGGCAGAAATGCATCGAAAGTCAATAGGTAATAACAGTTGCTCTACAATTATGTGTTCCCCTAAGTCTCCCAATAAAAATGGTACCTCACTTGTGTAGGTAGACTTAGTGCCCGTTACAGTAAATGGCCCAAACCTCAACGTGGACACTACACATTTTTACAGTGAAAACAGACCCTTTTTTTGCAAAGTGCCTAGCTGTGGATTTTGACCCATAGCTCAGCCAGCACCTATACATTTTTTAAAACTAGACACCCAGAGGAACCTTACTCTCAACTTTCCCATCATATGTCACTATCCACTACCCCCCACCCAGCCCCACACCACCCCACCTCACCACCCCACAGCGTTACCTGTGCGAGCCACCACTGCTGAGCATGACCTTTTTCAAATAATTTTGCCACTCTTGTTACATTTTCAGTACACTAATGCCACACACTTATGAAACAAAAGCCCTAGGACACCTTTATTTTACGTCTTGCCTAAGATGCATAAGGACCCAAATGACCCTCCTGGTCGTCCGATAATTTCGGGATGCGAGTCCCTTACGGAGTCAACATCAAAATACATTGACTATTTTTTGAAACCGTTGGTAGACAAAATCCCGGCACATTTAAAAGACACGACAGCATTCATTAACCGAATAACATCCATCAAATTTGAAGAGGCACATCAACTGATGGTTACTATGGATGTTGTCTCTCTATATACGGAAATTCCGCAAGAACAGGCATTAGAAAGTTTGGAGTTCTTTTTAGATCAAAGGGAACAACCCAGTAGAGTTCCAACCAATTTCATCTTGAGACTGGCAAAATTTGCGTTGCAAAAAACTATTTTCAATTCGACACCGAGTTTTTCTATCAAATCAAGGGGGTAGCGATGGACTGCCCCTTTGCACCAGAGCTAGCGGTCCTATTCATGGGTCTATATGAAGACAGATTCATATACAACAACAACCCATTTGCGGAAAACATCACAAACTATATGCGATATATAGATGACGTCTTCTTCATCTGGTCAGGGACTCAGGAGAGACTAACAGAATTTATGGGATGGCTCAACAGGAGAACAGAAGATATAAAATTCAGCCATACTGCATCCAATAAAAACATAACATTTCTGGACGTTCAAGTCTATTCAACAGAAGGCACCCTTGGAACAACCTTATTCCGAAAACCAACAGATAGAAATAAGGCATTACATTTCACCAGTCACCACCCCAGGAGCCTGAAGCAAAACCTACCTTTTGGCCAGTTTTTAAGAATCCGGCGAAATTGCTCCAATAAAGAAGAATACTTCACACATGCCAACAGTCTTATGGAACGGTTACTTGAAAGGGGATAACCCAAAAAACTTCTAAAACATTCCTTGAAGAGAGCTTGGTGGGTCCCTCAGGAGACACTTTTGGAAAAGAAATCACGACAGAAATTGAAAAGGATTGTGTGTGTGAGCACTTTTGGACCTAATACGCATCAACTAGGCAAGTTGGTCCTGCAAAACTGGCATCTGGTAAAGAATCTCCATTGTGAGCTACTGAATCCCCCTCTTTCTGCTTATAAAAAAGAGAAGAGTGTCGCAAACCATATCGTAAGGGCGGCTTTACCACGAGAACCAAAGTTGACACTAAGAGGTATGATGGGACTACCCCCAGTGGTCGGGCACCACAGATGTGGAAACAGTACCTGCTGTGAATCGACGGAGGAAGGCCCTGTCTTCAGCTTTGATAGGATCCACTGGAAACATGTGACGTTCACTAACTGCTTAACAAAAAACATTGTGTATGGGATTTGGTGTCCATGTCCAAAACTATATATTGGAAAGACGACACAGGAGGCAAGGCAGAGAATTACCCAGCACAAGTCCAGAATCAGAAAACAGGTACCGAACGCACCTTTGGTGCAACACTGGAGTACGCATAAACATGAAGAGACTGGCTTACGCTGGACGATCATCTCCAAAATTGAACACGACGCAAGAGGAGGCAACATGGAATTAAAACTATCCCAACGTGAAGCCCTTTTGATAATGAAATACAATACAGCCATAACAGGGCTGAATGAAATCTCTGAGATCTACAGAGGCACCCCGGGTTAAAAAACACCAAACAGTTTGTCTTTGCTCAATTAATATGTTTCCACACCTTAGTCACCCCTATTGATATCGTTCAAAGGGAGAAGCATCCGAATCTGTACCCCTGACCTACATCAAAATCCCAGCCTTATTGAATGAAGTTTCATTATACTACCGATTGGCCTAAGGTTGAAATCGCAAGCTCTACAACCAATTTCTGGCCGTTCTCTCCTTTTTTAAAATCATTATATGTGACACTTCCATAACGTGCACTTCCAAAACCACAATGCTTTGTGCGAACAATGGCAAAATTCAAGGAATAAAATCTCCGTAGTTTCAGCCATTGAGAAAAAAGGTCCTTTCCCCTTTAAGAATGCATGCGATCACATGACCGCTTTTAGAACCAGGAAATCGTCCCATTCGGACACAGCGGCAATCGGCATTTCATGGGGAAGAACTCCCGGCTGTCCAAGTAAGAATGCCCCCCGTTCGGTGTCTGCATTTACACGCACACAGCCATAAAACGGTGTAGCTAAAATATTTCCATCCCCTTACAGTTTGTGTAAGTAAAAACTCGAGGAATCCGAGAAGCTGAAGTGACGAGTCTTCTTCCTCCACACCCCGCCAAGTCCCGGCTCCGCGATCACTAAGCCAAGACCGGGTAAGCATATTTGCAGAAACCTGCTCCATTTAGCTAAGCACTATAAATTAATCAGACAATGGCTGATATATATCTTGCGTTTAGGTACCAAAGTCAACCCAAATCAAGTGGGAGGTAAGCCCTTCTCTTGTATTTTAATTGTTCACATCGTATTATGTACCTTATAAGTAGGTTTGTCACAAGTGTATATATTTTTGTGTTTGTTTCACGTGTAGACCCATGGGGACATTTCCACACCTGATTTTAGTACTACACCTCGCACAGGAGATTGAAGGTAGGCAGTCTTTAAGCCGGTTGGCGGCTGTACTTTTACGCAAGTTCAGAATGCAGACAGGCTAAATTGGCACATTTGTCTTTTGTTTTGTAGAAATCGTGTTTTGGTCCTGAGGAGAACCCCGCAGTGGGGGGGTTCGAAACGCGTCGACCGATCTTGTAGGCCCAGTGTCAACTCTAAAAATCTAAAATATTCAGTCAAAATATAGTACACTTTGTTCTGTCTAAACTTTGTTTTTTGAACATTATAAATGACAAATGTTGATTTCATTATATGATTTAATGAAATGGTTATTTTGATACTGGACCACACCTCAGAAGTCTCGTGTATATGAATGTGAACTGTTTGTTTGTGGTGAGAAAGATTCAGCGTGGATGTGTAGTATGAGGGTTTGTAATTTAGTGTGTTAAAAATATTCTGTGTATTCAATTGTATATATTGTATATATTTGTAATATGCACAAAAAAAGTTTCTTGCAAAAACAGATAAAAACATTTTGAAATAATTAATTTGAAGAAATAAATGAGTAAACAAATGTTACACCAGACTGATATGTTTTGTTCATAACAGGTCTTTGGTTATTAGAAATTAAGTTAGTCCAGTACTGGCAGTTGTGTTGTTTGTTTAGTTAACACACTTATGAGTGGGCATGTTTACCGCTGAACATTGCTGATTTCATGCATACTTTCCAACAAGGTTGTATGTGACATTTTTATTGAATATTGCTTTGATTTAGACACATAATGGTATGCCAATACTTACAACTATCATGACGGTGCCATAGCTGCATTAGACTACCAATGGCATTCACCTAATGGACATTACATCATTCCTTGCATTGCTGATTGCCTACACATGATGGTCTCTGACCATCACTCAACTGGTACGTATGCATGCATGCTTACTCTGCAGCTGTCACTCTCTTTCTGTTTTCCCGGTTATATTAGATGTGTATTCCCAGACTCAATTGCTCTCCATGCACAGTGGGAAGACAATGTCGAAAATTCGATGACCTATGTGAATTTAGGGCCGCCCTTTCAAATAGATTTCCACCCAACTGATTTGAAGTAACTTTCTCTAAATGCATCACATTTTTGTAGATTCTAGAATCCTGCGGGAATCAGGAAGATACGCTACACTATAGCAGATTATATACCTAACGCTGCACTTACCACAGACTCAATCTTTTTTTTTAAGTTTAGAAAGCTTTATTAAAATAGATAGAGAAAACATGGTACAACATTATAATAAAGAGCATGAAGCATGAATCCATAGGAATGAAGGAATAACAATGGAAAACAAATGGTGAAGACCCAGGACATCATACAAGTACGGGATTAAAAAACAATATTGAGAGTAAAATACAATCATAGAGTACCATAAAACAATTATCATTTTTGTTTTTGAATTTCAAGAACAGAAAAGGGATGAAAGAAAGAAAGATGAGAAAAGAAAGGGGGTAGAAAAGAGGAGAGGAGAGAGAAAAATAGAGAGGAATGAAAGGAGATAAAAGATAAAGGTATCAGTAATCATGTCATATAATCTAGTAAAACTTTCCGATGACTAATAAAACAAAATTGCAATCGGCAATATACAATCATAAATTGTGAACAGTATAAAAAGAAAAAGAAAGGGATAAGCACAGCACTCATGGTGGCTGAAAAACAAAGTTACTGTCCTTGGCATGCAGTGCAGAGGAAGAAATATAATTAGTGAGAGGAGACCAGAAGGCCTCTTTACGAATAAGCTGCTGAGAGGTGGTAACAAAAGCTCTATCCAACATATGATGATGACATAAAAGATTCCACCAGGTGGAAAAGGAGACTTTAGAGGCATCCTTCCAGATCGAAGTTATAACCTGAAAAGCAATGGCAATGGATAAATCTATAAATGAGCCAAGTTTATGAGCACCCAACCATCGTATAGAATTACTACCCAAAAATATGGAGTGAATGTCAAAAGGGAAACTAGTGGAGCAAATAGAGGCAATTGACATGCATACTTTTGTCCAAAAGATGAAAATACTGGGGCAAAGAAAAAAAGAATGAATATATGAGCCAGGAGCATTCTTACAAGGCTAACAATTAGGAGAGAAGGCAGGTTGAATTTAGAAACAGCTAATGAGGTTAAAAATAATCTCTGATAAAATAATAAAGTGTTTAAGTGGTACTGGCATTGCATGAAGTATGGTGTATCCAAGCCCAAATGGAGTTCCATGTGATTATAGAAAAAGTATATTGCAAGTCCTTTCCCATAAAAGTTCAATCTTACTTTTGGGACGAGTAGGTAGAGAAAAAAAGAGGTATTTGTAAATATGAAAGGCCTGACAGAAGGGGAAGTAGGTAACAATTGTATAGAAGAGTCAAGTGAAGAGCAGTAAATATCAGAGAAAAGAGAAAGCTGTCGAGTTAAAATCAGTCTCAAAGAGTCAAACTTAGAAAGAGAAGTGACGGATAAATTATATTTAGATTGGAATTCCTGGAAAGATAAAAGCTGCTTATTATGCATTAAGTGGTTAATCTGTATAATCCCTTTGATAATCCAATCCTTCCAGAAGATAGTACGATTAGAAATTTTTATGGATTTATTATATCAAATAGAGGAATCCAGAAATAACTGAAGTGGTGAGAGCGATTTAGTAAGAATCGGATAGAGAGTAGATATAATGAGATTTTAATAAACTAGGAGGATGAGCAATGTTGGCTAACAAGTAAAAGAGGAAGAGATGAATAACGTATTCCTCCAATTTATACCATACCGATAAGGGAGGGTCATCTGAAGGTGAAAGATAAGGCAAAACTTGCTGAATTAGGAAGGAGGAATGATATTGGTGAAAATTGGGAAAATTAACCACACTCCTATCTTTAGGAGCTGACAAAGCAGAAAGAGAAATGCGAGCCTTTTCAATGATTCCAAAGGAATTTACTCAGGATACTGTTAAGATTCTTACTTTTTTTTTTAAGGAAGTCGTACCGGTAACATGGAAAGGTAAAAATTAATTACTGAAAGCATCATCATCTTGGAGGTATCCAACCTGCCCTACCAGGACAGAAATAAAGGGGGCCATTTCTCTGCCATATCAGAAATGTTTGATAAAACATCATCCAAATTAAGTTGAACTGTCTTAGCAATTAAAGAAGAGTATTTTATCCCTAGACAAGTAATGCAATTAAAATTCCATTTAAAGTTCTTCCCTTCAAACATACTTCTAAGGCAGTGTTTATTTAACTGAAGAATTTCAGACTAACTTGTATCCAGAAATGACAGCATAAGAAGACAAAAGATCAATAAAAGCGGGTAGAGAGGCAGAGGGGTCGGACATATATAGCAAAATATCGTCAACATAGGCAGTGAATTTGACTTCAATAGATTTATGAGTAAAACTTCGAAAGGCAGGAGAGTTCCTAAGACAGTGAAAATAGGCTCAAGAGACAGAATGAAAAGCAAAGAGGACAACCTTGATGAGTGCCTCGTTGGAGAGTAAAAATAGGAGATTGAAAGCCATTTACAAAGACAGAAGTGGTAGCGGAGGAATACAACAAACTAATAATGGATAAAATAACAGGACCGAATCCATGCCAATTAAGAGCACGCATCATAAAAAGCCAATGAATGCAGTCAAAATCTTTCTCCACATCTAGGGTGATAGCTGCAATCGAGGTAGAGCTTTTGGAAGCAAGATGTATAATGTTCAAAAAAGTTCTAGAATTGTAGGCAATCGTTCTACCCTTGACAAAACCTGTTTGCTCATAACCAATCAAATCGAGGATGACATTATTAATATGAAGAGCAAGGACCTTAGCAAAAATCTTGCAGTCTCAATTAATTAAAGAAATAGGGCAATAATTAGCAAAAGAAGAAGGATCTTTGCCCTTCTTAGGAATTAGAAAAATCATATCTTCAAGAAATGAACCACAAGCCTCTTTGCAAGGCGACATTTTTTGGAATAAAGATAAAAGGTGAGGAAGTAAAACTTGGGAAAAACAATAGTAGAATTCGGCAGTGAAGCCTTCTGGACGAGGAGCTTTATCCTTTGGTAATTGGGCTAAGACAAAATCAAGTTCAGAAAGGAAAATATCCCTTTCTAATACGGAGCAATCAGGAAGCGAAGAGGGATGTGGAGGGAGTGCTTCAAAAATAATCCAATGCCTCTTCAGGAGGAAAGGATTCTGGAGTATATAGCGTCTTGTAAAATTGCGTGAAACAGTTTAATATTTTACCATCCTTGAAGTGATCAACACGAACATTATCAGCAATGTTGACTACCTTAGAGCGTTGGGATTTCACCTTTAAATAATTTGACAGTAGTTTGCCAGCTCTATTGCGACCCCCATAGAACTTTGAGTAGGGTGCCAGAAGCCTCCTCAGTCGATTTCCTATTAAATGAAATCTTAGCTTCAATTAACTTTTTTAAGGTATCCTCATTGTTAGAGGTAAAGTAAGCGTATTAAAGATGTTTAATGGAGGCTAACGTAGAAGCGGAATCCTTCCTACAATGTTTTTTTTAGCCCCAACGTAGTCTATGATGAATCCTCTGGCTGTTGTCTTGAAGGCATCCCATATAGTAGGAAAAGGAATATCCGTAGAAGCATTCCTAAGGAAAAACTCTGGCAAGAACTCTTTTCAACGTTCCAGAAACGTATGATCCTTCAGTAAATAATTATTGAATAGACATCTGCATGACTTGGAGGGTTCAGAGGGGAGATCCAGATTAATCAAAACTAGGGCATGATCGGAAATAAGAATGGATCCAATATCGGCCTGAATTAGGTTAGGAAGGAGATGGGGACTCAAAAAATAATATATATTCTAGAAGAAGATTTGTGAGTAGGTGCGTAGAAAGTGTATTCTAACGTGTCCGGAGGAGATATTCTCCATGCATCAACTAAACCCCTCAAATGAAATGTAGACATAAAGGCTTTTTGCATTTTGTTGGGAATGTACCTAGCCATTGTACTTCCTATCCGAGAAAGGGTCCATGACCTGATTGCAATCCCCACCCACTAGTAAATTGGTATCAGGACAAGAATGGAGGGCATGTGACATGTCTTTCCAAAAGTGTGCATCAACACCAGTAGGGCCATACATGTTGAGGAGGTAGATAGGGGAACCATTTATATTTAGATGTAAAAGGAGCCATCATCCATCAACATACCTCTCCTCCCTTTCCAAAACAGGAGAAAGATATTTGTGAAATAAAGTAATCAGTCCATTCTTCTTATCTTTGGATGGGTAACAAAAACTATGGCCAACCCATTGCCTTTTAAGAGAATTAATCTTGTTTTCATTAAGATGAATTTCCTGAAACATTGCTATTTTACATTGCAGCCTAGACAAATGAGAGCAAACCCTCTTTTTCTTAACAGGGTTGTGTAATCCCTTAACATTCCATGAAACAATGCGAACATTATCAGTCATGATAACCAGAGAGGAACAACAATAAGCAACAAGATATGTAAAAGAAAACTTTTAGCAACAACTGAGACAACTTATAATTATATAACTGTAGATTAAACACATGAAAACTTGTAATGCAGAGTGCCAAAGAATAAATATTAGAGAGCTGTGAGAAAAAATGAACAATAAAATGAGTAGTAAAATTATAACAAAGTAGATAATCAAAGGAGACGGAAATAGACAGAATTAGTGTGCTGAAGGGAAAAGAAAATGTAAAGTCTGAGGACAGTGGAGAGAATATGAAAAAGAAAACCATAAAGAAGAGAAAGGAAAGAAAGAAAATGTAGGGGAAGTAAGTGATAGACGAGGAAAGGTTGACAAGAAGCTGAGGGACTTCAGTAAAAAAAAAAAACAGGGTAAATATCCAGAATAAATAAAATAACATGAGGAAGCGGGAAGCCGCAGAGGAAAGACAGACGGCCAAGTGAGCCAGGACAACCGAGAACAATCGGAACCAATAATTAGAAAATAAATAAATATGAAAACAAGGAGTCAATAAGAGATGACACAACAGGAGGGGAAACATCGTTTACAATGCGGTGTTTACACCGCACTACCTTTACAACGATGCCATTACAACACAAGTCGTTATTACGACTTGCGCTGGATGGCGCTGTTAGATAAGGAATATTGTAGTTTTATATTCCAACACCTTCCCTACTGTTACGTGGGCTGGTGTTGGAATATAAAATTATAATAATCCTCAATCCGCGCACACCAACACAAGTCGTTGTAAAGACTTGCGTTGTAATGGCAGCGTTGTAAAGTACCGTGATCTAAAAGATCGCGTTGTACTGACATACAACCCAACAGGAGAGATTACCTACAAATCAAACCTGAAACAATAAACGTAAAATAGGTAAGGAACAGCAACAAATATGCATGAAGAAATACTCAACACTTACCATACATGAGGATAACTGTGAACATTAGGATTTGGGTGGAAAGGCAGGGAAGAGGGAAACATCTGGGGAATGGCTCTGTATAGGTGGAGAGAATATCTGTGGAGAGAGTCAAAAAGAAACAATAATATGAGATGGCAATCCTAGATGACAGACAAGCCATAATAATCTAGAAAGAACAACAGCAACAAACCAAAACTAACAACAATGAAAGACGAAAAATATAATCAGAACAGTAGAATAGAAATGTTGAACTCAGAGAACAAAGAAAAAAAAGGAATGGCAAAGTTGATCAGGCCCCTCCAAAATCCAGCTCATCCCCTTTATGGTGAGAAATAAATTGTCTTAGATTTTCAGGACGATCAAAAGAGTATGACCTCTCCTTATATCTAACTTTGTAGAAGCAAGGATGTACTATGCCATATCTAGCGTTCATGGAGTGAAGAGACGGGCGAAGAGAAAGAAATTCCTTGCGACGAGCTGCAGTAGCGCGGGCAATATCCTGAGAGAAGAAAACTTTGTGACCAGACCATAACATCTGCTTTCATTGTTTAGCCACTGAATGGAACATTAACAACTCAGTGTATTCCAAAAATAAAATTATTATCCTCTAGGACGGTTGACAGACGATGAAGAAGATGAACCTCCAGTTTTAGGACCAATGCGGTGAGCAGGCTGCAGATTAAGATTAGTACCATCCTTGAGACCAACAATTTTAGGAATGTGGATTTTTAAGAAAGCGAGCATGTCAGACCCTTCCTCAGCCTCAGGAATAACATAAATTCGGAGGTTGTTGCGTCTATTATGAATTTCTAAGTCCTCCGTTTGCACCTTGAAGAGAGCAATCTCTTTAGACATGGTTGCAATCTGAGGGATCACATCTTGGGTATCACTGATCTTTTGTTCCATCGTCGACACTCTTGAATCCAAGTTCGACCATTTTTCATCAAGCCTTGAAAGGGTAGCGTTGGTTTTAATTACAAAAGGTTTAATCAGCTTTATCTCTTCCATGAGATCTTCCAATTTGATGGGTAGTGGAGCGTTGGTAGGCGAGTTAGGTTCATTCTTGTGACGTTTAGGAGGGGCAGTAGAATTGGAATCCTTGCAAAGAGAAGACATACTTGTTGAGGTAGATTTCGGACAAAAGGAGGAAACAGGATCCATATGGGTGCATGTAATAGTGCATTGAAATATACATAAGATATGAGTAAAATAGGACACCAGTATGAAGTAGCTAAAAACAGCCGTGAAGAAACTACTCTGGTCTTCGCCTCATCACACCTGGAACGGGATGACACATTCTACTGGCACACAAACAAAGAACAAATGTACTGCCCTTTATAAGGACTTAGTGGCAACTTCTTTGCAAAAGGGTATCCGCAAACTGACATGGAAAGCATATAAAGCATAATAGCTTGGCTCAGTCCAACGCGACTCGGGAAGGTAACCCAATTTGAGGAACAAATACATCGGCTGTAAAGCATTGTGAAGACTTCTCCAGCAGGGAGCTCCAAACAGAGTGAAGGAAACACAGTCTCATATGACATTCCAAAGTAGGAAAGCGTCATCCAACAGGAAGCAGATGGGATAAAAATATTCAAGGAAGACTACGGCCCAATGCATATAAAGTAAGAGGGCATAAAGTTATAATGGTGTCACCTGTTGAAGCTTTAAGTTTTAATGTAGTGTCATCAAGGAAGATTTACCATGCACATGTTTTCATTGAGGCACATAATTTCAGAAATCAGTCATTTCAGGAAGGAAACAATTTTCTGCTGCCAACTGCCAATTTGTAAGTATACAAAAGATGCCAAAGTCATTTAATGCCAGCAAGGCACAGAGCTCCCAAATCTTAGCTACTGTGGCAACTTAAAAGTCACACAGCGAGCAACACTGGGAAGCCCGTGAAGAGACGCAGCGTCCCGCCGAGGACAAAATGGCAGGCGCCACCAAGGACGCTTGAGGAGAAAACGGTGAGGGGAAAACAGGTAAAAAGCGAGTTCAAAAAACAAAAAAAAGAACAGCTAATTGTGCCTCTGCGTCCGCACCATAAATGCCTCAATCCATGCCTCTCCAAGATACAAAGAACAGCTCCGACGATCAAAAAGGGTCCTGCTCGTAACACGGAGCATCAGCCGAACACGGCCATCTTGTCGCTGCTCAAGTCACGCCACAAAGACTCAATATTTAACCTAACTTTTTTGGCAAATGAAAACTGGTGAGCTTTTGATGCCACTCTGGCTTCTGTCTTTTATATATGTATGCAGTTAGCCCATTTATACAAATGAATGTCATTTTTAACTATGGAATCATTATCTGTTCCACAGAGAATGCATTTGGGGATTCCCCCTTTTTAGGGTATTCAACATACATCTATGGTTACGTTTTGATCCATGTTCTGGGCTCACTCTGAGCTGGAGGAGCTTTTCTTTTTCTAATGACAAATCTAAGGCCATCTTACATCTAGTGAGTCACTTGTGACACCCGCCTTGATTTTTTTTTAAAAATTCGACACCATACACATATTTTTGATGTGAGCGTTTTTCTCCCCACACTCCATGTTCACTTTTATTTAGTCCTGAGGAAGACACGCTGTGTTGTCTAACCAATAGTACATGCCCGCTGGGTCGAAATGTTGACGATAACACCGGTGCTCCATGTTTCCAGTGAACAAGCCAGGAAAAAGTGCCAGTGATAATATAGGTTGCATGTTGAAATGTTTTCAAATGAGACAATGTACATTTATTTTTTGAATTATTCCTCTAACTTAAGTTTAGGTCATTTTACAGTTTGTATTGTCAGACTTATATGTCCACATTTACTTATCACTTTATCACTAAGGCACTTTTTTGTTTATACGTTGTGTGTGTAACAGGCATATATGAAACACAAAAATCTTTTTACAACTTGGATGTAATAATTTAAGAATGTACCAAGTAATTACATATGATGGTGTGTGTTGTCTAATTCATTTAGTAATTTTGGGTGTGCCTGATATTATTTGACACAAGCCCAACATGCAAAAAACTTTCACTGATCATTCATTGGTCTTTTTCATAGATCTATGATGTAAACACCATTTTTTATGCAAAGCAAATGTGTCACTCAACAATACTCCCTGTTTCTCTGTAACAGTATATGCCCAGGTTCGGAGGGACACAGGGCAACCCCATCATTATTAATTGTAGCTTTCTAAAAGTGGCATTTTTAAACTTGCAATTTAAAAACTAACTTCACTCAAAGATGTGTTTTTAGATTGCGAGTCAAGAGACACCAAACTCATTTTTCCTATCTTTTCCCAATTGGAAGCTAACTTGCGAAGTATTACAAGGTAGCTCCAATGCTAACCTATGGGAGAGATAGGCCTTGCTGTAGTAAAAATGAATTTAGCTGTATTGCACTAGCTGGATTTGTAAAACTTCAATGTACATGTACTACCATTTAAATACACTGCACCCTACCCATGCGGTTACCCAGGGCCTACCTTAGAGGTGAATTTTTTTTATATGATTTCATAGCATTTTCTACCATAAACATAATACAGTCTGCACAATATGTACATTTGGTGGTGTAAGACACATTTGAAATTAATATTTATACAAAAGTGCGTGTCGGACCACAAATGTGATCCCAATGATATCCCCCTTATGGTGTGCATTTCCAGCAGTAGTGTCTACAACATTACATAACGGTCAAAAGAACTTTAACAAAAACGAAACAATACCCAATAACCTCCCCCCTACCTTCCGTCTGATCCATATTATGTCAGTCGTGTTTGCGTCTACCATTAGTCCCATATAAGGTAACGGTATTCAGGTGTAGGGGTGTGTCTATCCAAGTTCCCCCCGGAGTTACCCTCCTGAACCTCCTCCCTGTCTTGAGAGCATTGTGTGGGAGGACTCTGATCTCCCTGTAACTCAGTAATCATGGATGCCCAGGCTAATCTGTCTTCCTCTGCTTTTTCATCAATCCTGATAGAGCGCATCTGGACCAACTCTGCCATTGCCCACACATTTATATCTCGTACATTTTCTGGATGTTTCAGGGGTTTTGGTTGCATCCATGCAATTACCGCCAATCTCTTAGCCAACACTAGACCCATTGCCTGCTTAAGTTTTTATTTTTAGGAGTTGGCAGTAGGCCCAGTATCACCATCCTGATATCCCGCATAATAGTCCAGCCCGTGGCCCTTCCTAGTCTTTCCAGCACTTCCTCCCAGTAAAACTGCAATCTGGGGCAAGTCCATTGAATTCCGCCCCCTGTGTGCGACATCAAGGGCAACAGTCCCCCCGAGCGGGGTATATTAAATGTAACGTATGTCAGGTATACCTGGTGTATAACTTTGTATTGGAGCAACTTAATAGGGGTGACTTATGTGTAATAAAAGGGAAGGTTTGTGCCTCACAAGTAGGTGAACTTGCCAGGTCGAAATGGTAGTTCAAACTGCATACACAGGCTCTGAAGTGGCAGGCCAGAGACATGTCTTGCAGGGTTACTCATGTGGGTGGCATAACCAGTGCAAAAGGACCACTACTAGCATTTGATTTACAGGTCTGGGCACATATTGTGCACTTTTCTAGGGACTTATCAGTAAATCAAATATGCGAATCATGGAGAAATCAAATGTCATTACATTTTAGACACAGGGTACATGCACTTTAGTACTAGTTAGCAGTGAGAAGTGCACAGAGTCCTAAAGCCGGAAAACACAAAGTCAAAAATAGAGGAGGAAGAAGGCAAAATGTTTGGTGTATCCCACAAAACGGGCCATTTCCACCAGAACATTAGACCGTGGCCCTGAACAGGAAGGGGTATGTATGGAGGTTTGTCTCACCTTTTATCTGTGACTTGGATCTCCATCTAAGTTCCTGGTATTTTAGGAGCAATTGGAGCTTTCAAGAAGAATTTACAGAACTTTTGTAAAAGTTGGTACTTAATACGTTTTTGATTTCTGTATGACTGCGATCAGGTGGTAAGAAAAAGGAGCCCATTTCTGGAGACATTTGGGGCTCCTGGTGGACGGTATATCTTGCCTCATGTCTAACCTTAGCTGCCATTCTTCACCCACTGGAGGATTTGAAGTACAAAAAAAGTGATTATCACAAGAACGGGTAAAAGTTAGCAATGTTACACAAATGTGAGAGGACTTTGGTAGGCACAGTTCTCAAGTTTATCCCACTGTTAGCTTTTGACATTAAAAGTAAGTCTGGGTGATGAACCCGCTCCGCTCGTGGAGTTTGCTGAGTTTTCCACACTCCACATTACGCGGAGCTCACAGAGTTCTAAAAAACTCTGCTTCGCGGAGCGCAGTTTTTTCCTGGCTCGCATTTGTCAACATCAAGTTGGCGAGCGAGGAAAATCCACCCTCCCACGTGATTTTTCCTTGTTCCTGATCATCAACAGCAAGTTAGCGAGCGCAAGCGTGGAAAATCAACCTCCCGGCGAGATTTCTCAACGTGGGCGGTCAGATTCCTCATTGCGAGTGGTCGCATATGCTCGCGACAGCTGGTGTTGAGAAACCATCCATTCGCATTAAGAAAGCTGCCGCTCGAGTAAAAATCTACTCGAGTTGCAGAAAGGAATTAGCGCCCGCTTGCGCTGTGCATGATGCCGTTCGCGATGATTGCACAGTGCGGACAAGCACCTGGCACTGGAAATCATCGCAAACAGCATTTATCTAACGCATTCTGCTGCTCGTGGAGCTCCGCATAGCGCAGCAGAGTTTTTTACACTTCACAGAGTTCCGCATAGCGGAACACCACAAACTCTGCCCAGTCTTAATTGAAATGTAGTGCATCAGTAGGGCCTCATATAAACATACCTTGTAGGGCCTTCAGCACTTACAATAGTTTGTCTTGCCCCGCGACAGAATTTTTAACTCCAGAAAAATGACTCTCAGGAGTTACTTATAAATCTGTGTAAACCACTAGGGTTTTGGCCCACCCACACGCTATTGTGGTCAGGCTGAAGTACACACAGGAACAGGTCTCCCATTCCACATTAACTAACAAAGACTTTGGCTTTCGACTTTGTTTCTGTTACCTTTTTTTTTATTCCTGATCCCCATTACCAATCTTTGTGTCATTCTAATGTTTACATTCCTTCTTTTTTACTAAATTTGTTTGCTATTATTGTGTGTCTAATTCCTTGGTGTATAGCCTTTTAGTACTGCTAAGGTATTCTACTGATATTTTTTCTAAGAAAGCCGGCTGATTTAAGCACAGCTATCAAAGATAAGCCCAGGACCCACAATTGAAACATTCTTCTTACTTCTTGGATAGTAGGTTATTTAACATTGTGAACGTTTTCCCAGTGAATAGATTTGTTTGCAGTGAAGTGCCAGTTAATGTGATCAGCATAACAACTTAATCGGCAGACTTAAATTGCAAAACCATCTCTCATGGTATGACCCTAAAGGGTATGTATGTGTACAAGGTATTGAGATCACTAATCATTTTCTTTAGGCTAATCACATCCTCTGAACTCTCTCCTATCACCCATCTCATACTGTACTTCCCCTACTCATTGCTCTTACTCAGACATTTTGGCCATCTGTTTTGCACTCTCTCAAATGGTCATTCTTTTATTCTATTGTTTTACTCCTACCTATTGTATAATGTGCTGCTCTAACTATATCTTGGGATCCCATTGAGACATTCCTGTCTCTCAATCAGTGGCCTGTGTACATCAGTCCAGTTCCCTACCATATGAGCTGAGACAGAGGTTGCACTGGCATCAAACATTTATCCTCTCCTTGTTTGTGATAATACAGCTGGAAACAAGACTATATACAGTATTACCAATGTACACGTTAACTTATGCCTTATTGACTGCGAAAATAACTTGCTCTCAAACATTGTATTACAGCACTCTACTGTCAGATGGTTTTCAAACAGTTTGCTTCTTTTTCAAATGTATAACCTATATCAGTTGAAATATGGAACTGGGAATCCTGATAATAAATAGAAGCAGTTTCTTTCAGATTAAAATCAAGAGTCTTCTGGCAAAGGAAGGAAAACTCACAATTGTAATGCACAACAACAAATGAATTGAGATCTTGAAAAAGACTATTGAATTGAACTATCTGATCCATAAACATGTGACCTCCATCAACCCAAGGCTGCTATTGTGAATATCACATTTTCCCTTAGGGCTGCGTACTCATGGTAACTACATAACCTATGCAATGCAACGTGTTGTCACTACCTACAATGCTCCCAGTCACTGCTCTAGCATCAAACAGAAAATATTATACACTGCTCATCATAGGTACGCCACTGTGATTGGAACACAACACATAGTATTGATTTGCCATACAGTAGACAAACTCTGAGCCCATAATGGTGCATGCAAGCCATAAATGAGTCCAGAGTATTCAAAATTAAACTGAAGTGCTAACATACAATCAATTCAATGCATATACAATTACATATCTATCCTGGTCACCCAACAGCATCCACTAACGTCCTCTTGGGTAGTAAAAGACAGCCATAGTTAGACAGTAGTGGGCTCCTTGCAACGTCTGGTCTTGGTGCTAAAGCACCTGCTGAACCAATGACAGTGATCACTTGACTCCGTGCCTACCCAAATTACTAAGATGTACCACAACTGATTTAATAAGGCTTGTAACCATAAAAACACAATAATTAACACATTGTCCGATCTGGTTCAGGTGTCTTAGGGTACACAATGCTTACTGGGCCTGATTTACCAATGATGTCCCAGTACCTCACCTACAATGAATATTTATAACTGTAGCACTTGACTCTCAGGGTAAAAAGGCAATCATGCCAGGGTCAAGTCAGGAAGGTTGTGTGGGGCTATACATTTACAACTCAACATTAAGTAGTTCATCCCTATTTAAAGGAATTTCCAGTCAGTGCTTTGATTTTATAAAAATAAAAAGACTTTCTTGCCATCAACTACTTGATATGTCACAAAAATATTTTCAGGAGACACAGGGTTTACTAATGCAATTTTACAGGCAAAGCTAAACTTCTAAAGCCCCGATTAAGGGTAGAGCGAAATTGTACACTGGACAAGACGGAAATGCTGATCTTCTCTAACAACATTAAAACCTGGATTAACTCCTGAAGGCACTCAGATCTGAGACCCGCACCATACCCACAGACCACACCGGGAACCTCGGAATCATCATTGATAACAAGCTCAGCATGAAATCACAGATCAATGCCATCTCCTCTGACTGCTTCCTCACTCTATGGGAGATCTTCAAGTGACTTCCGCTGCACATGAGACCCACCATGACACAGGTCCTCATAATCAGCTGACTAGACTATGGCAATGCTCTTTTAATAGGAATCACCTCACACCGCCTAAAGAGGCATCAAACCAAACAGAACACCGCAGCCAAACTCGTCCTCGACCTCCCTCGACAAACTCACATCACACCCCACCTCAGGCAACTCCACTGGCTCCCCGTATAGAAGCAATGCCAATTCAAGCAGCTGACCAATGCACACAAGGCTCTACACATCCAAGGGGCTGCCTGCATCAACCACAGCCTGATCTTCTACCATCTGTCGAGAAGACTGCACTCAGCCTAGTTATCACTGGCCCACACACCCTGCATCCACCAAAGCAGAAGTAGATGTAGCTCCATCGCCTACACCACTGAGAAAGACCAGGAATGGCCTTCCCATGCAGTTCCGGAACATCACCCCTCTTCTGGAATTCCAGAGATCCCTCAAGACCTGGGTGTGCGAATGAGCCACCCAGTACCGACAAGCGCCTGGATACCCTATCGGAAGATTTGCAGCACTTTATATAAATCCTGATTGATTGATTGATATCCCCAGGTGACAAAGTTCTCCACTCGGTTCAATCATAAGTCCACTCAGTTGTAAGAAATTCAGTGTTCCTGATGTTCAAGCTATTGCAAGTGCTGCTCACCACCGCCTCCATCTATTAGCCCAAAAAGATGCACATTCTGCCAAAAGATCTTGAGGCAAGTTCACAGGAGCTTTAAGTGGTACTGAGAGTTGGCCACAGAGGCACACACTCAGGGGCATGATGTAAGTGGAGAACAATGCCACATGGTGTATGGACCAGCATTGATTGGTTGCCACAAAAGCTGAAGATGGCAATCCGACATATCCTTTTGGTACCTTGTGCTTCCTGAGCACTCTTCAGTTAATTGCTGGTACCATGGGATACAGAGCACTCCTTGGTGCAGCATGCCTCAAACAAGAGGTCATGGGAGGCTCAATTGAGTCATGCTAGAGCCAGCTCTTGCGATGTCCCTCTATTGGCACACACTGGTCACCACTCCAATTTATCCTAGGCCACACAGGGGGTCAAGAAGTGTCTTGTGCCCAATGAGAGTAATTGGTGATATGCACAAAGCAGGTTGGAGCTCATCGCATCTTCAGTGGTTCAGTCCACTATCCTGGACAATACCTCCACCAGACTATTGCAGGTGTGTTTCTTCTCCTGGGCAGACTCCTCTTCCAGGGATGCTTCCAGTCCCCCACCCCCTGTCAGCAGGCCACTCAGACTTGTTGAGCAATGCAGACCCATAGCTTCCTCCACTAGATAGTTGCACACTTATTTAGGTGATGTTACCTTCCCTCTTGGAAAATGGATGTCAAGGGCACCGCCCAAAGTCGTGGAGGTTTACCCAACTTCTTGCAAGGGTCTATGGGTTTCTGTAATCCACTTGTGATGCACTGGAACCAGTTTGAGGTGTTCTTTGTGTATCCCTCTTATTCCAGACAACGAGATGGCAGGTAGTAGAAGGTGATGCTGGTAGTTGTGTGAAGAATTCACAAAATTATTAAAGTGAGTACCCTTCAACCTTTTGGGAGCAGCACCTCTGAGGCAAAAAAGGGTTGCAGGCTCTGATAAACACCAGTCCTGTATTTCAGAGGAGACCACTGTCTGCAGATTCCCCACACCTTCCATATAATATAATAGCTGTGATATAAGAGGGGAAAAACATCCATGACAACAGCAATACTTCACATCTGCACATTTAAAGGGAGCCCTATATACCCATCCTTTCACACATCATATACTGTTGCCACACTATGGCTTCAGAAATGTAAGTCTTGTGCATTGCTAGTTCGGCAGGCTACCTCTACCCTCCATCTTATACAGCATGCTTGGTGTTGGAGTCCAAGATGGACTCCATTAACAGTCATACAGTGTACGCGTATCACTTGCACATACTACAACCTGCCAATATGGGTACATGTAGTAGCCAAGTAGAGAGGATTTAGAAAGGGACCCATCTATATAAAACATAGGCTGAAATTGAGACTGATGGATTGGTAGCAGAGGACAGGGCAAAAGGTCTGTTTTGTGATTGCGATTAAAATCACACTTTGCTCATATAGCCAAGCTCATGGGGTGCACATTTGCACACATACATGGGACCTTTTTCGTACCAACACACATCAGTGAACAAGACACACTCAGTGGATTACCAAAACCATAGATATACTACTTTGAATACAGCTGAACAATCCAAGCAGGGTGTGATGGAATCCTTGAAACCAGTGGTGGAATATTTTAAGACTCTCCCAGCCCTCCATGACCATATTAATGGAGGTATGTCCGCTATAAGAATAAAGAATAACACCACATTCTAATATTTTACCTGATATCTTAATGATGGTGGGGTAATGCTCTGAGGAAGTTGAAATTTATGACGTAAATTAACCACATGAGAATGTAGAAATGTCTCAATATTAATGTAGGAAAAGAAAAGCGTGTCAATATTGAGGTTAGAGAAAATTAGCTTTTATTAAACTTGCAAAAAAGATTAAAATGCTGCTTGTTTCTGCAGAAAGCTCTCATTGCTGTTGTTCTTTCATGGTTAGGCCTCGATATTTTTAGTTATTCCTTCCTTTACCTTTTATAAAAGAAATACCTTTTTGTAAATGTTGATTTAACATAATAATTGAATTGTAGAAGGTAACATCTATGTGAAATGTGCTGTTTACTGCTAAATGTATTTTTTTCCTTCCTTACACCATATGACTTCATCGCATTTTAGATAGTTTTCTCAGCCACATGCTTATAATGAACGAGTATATAGTTATAAATTTAAGTCTCATGATATAACCAGGACATGCTAGATATTAATGTTTCAAATTCATAGAGCAGCCCATTGTTGCACAATGGGACACTGAACAGCTAACAAAGTAGGCTTGAAAAAGTTCTTATGAGAACAGTCCTTGAGGTATCTTTTGTAACGTTCTATTAAAAACATGGTCTTTTACCATGGGAATCGAGAGAGAAGACGACAGACCATCAGAGGATCATTTCCTATTAGCTAAAGATGATCCAATCCAATCCAATCCAAAAATTCTTTATTTCGGCCATATAGACCATAAAAGATACAATATAAAACACAAAAACAGATTTAAAATACATTATTAAGAAAATACATTATATAAAATTCTCTTCTCATCCAGCGAGGAGTAAGGAGTGTCATAACAGTACCAAGGTTCAAAGGGCTTTTTTCTTTCTGATTAGCCATACTGCCATTAAAAATTTGGATATAGCGAACACAATGTAACCCAAAGTGCTGGTTTTCATTACTCTGAATGCCTGGGTGTACTTTCTAAACCCCAGGTTTCTACAGAGCGGCGCTATCCAATATTTTCTAAGTCTTTGATAGGCGGGGCATATAAACATGATGTGGAGGTCATCTTCCTCATAGATGTTACAACATGGACACATTTTGTCCCCCCCCCCTTGGTCCATTTGTGGGTAAATATTTTAGTGGGGAGTGTGCCTAGCCTCCATTGTACAAACAATTTCCTCGCCAGGATAGGGAAAATAAAATCCATATAAGATTCAAATGCATAAGAATTTTTGGATTCCCGGTAATCGCGCAGTAAGGGTGCCGCTATTTTGAGCATTCATCAGAAGTGAAAGGCTCCTGTCTTTATAGATTTTGGTCAAGGCTTATAAGATGATCCAACATTCAGAGCTTGTGACATGTTTTTATGCTTCTCTATATAGTGTGTGTTCCTACTTGGAGAGGCACTGCCTTCTATGAACATCTTCCCCCTGACATGACCTCTAGCACCTTACTGTGCTACTTTTTCCCACAATTACTGTGAGCAATTGCTAACAGTGATTTTCTGATACTTTTTTTGGAGACTTCCTCCATGCTGATCATAGGGACTGCTGTGATTACTTCCTTACACCTGTTTTAATGGCTGTGATGGCACCAGTTAGGGAACTCAGAGGAGTTTCCAGAACTACTCTTTATGGGGAGTTTGACCTCTCATAACTTGCTCTTTTCCAAAGGAACTCTTTATGGGTTCTGGCTAGGATAAGTTAGGTCATTTAGAATAAGATAGAGATTAATTCCTTTTTGGAATACGCTGTTATTTTGCATAAAAATTCTAACCAAATGCTCTTGATATTTCTGTAAACAGACTTATTTGACTAACCTAAATAAAAAGACATAAATACAGACTAATATCGTAATGAGAAAATAAAACTTTTAAAGTTTCACCAAACCTCTAATCAGTGACTGAACATTAAAAAAAACTATAAATTGATGATTAATTTTTAAATGTATTTGGATTGTGCTCCATTCTAATACAGTGGCAAAGATTCATCGACTTGAAGACGAAATTGGCATGGAAATTGAAAATTCTCTTAGTAACTTTCAAGGAGGAGCCGTTTATAAACGTTTTCTGAGATTTCTGCGCTCACACTTCTATCTGATGTGTGAAAAAACAGAGTTATGTGTTCACAACGTTTTGGACATCTGTTTTCTATAGAAAGACAGACGTCTTCTATAGAGAGAAGATGGTGCTTTAATCAGTTAGTGCAATGGATGAGTATCATGCACAGAGTTGGCGGCCAGCTATTGGGAGCAGTGGGCGCGGGCAAACTGCTGCCGGAAACACAAAACATATTACACTACCCACAAAATATACGTTAACAAAAAAAGAAGAGGAAAAACCCCTTACCTGATCCCGCTTCTCACTCTGGACCCGATCTTCCTCTTTCCTGTAGCACACCAGCTGACTTGCTTAACCAATCACAGCGCTGCACATGCTCCTTCAGGCCCTTTAGGCCTGTGCTTGATCTCCACTCAGCTGTCAAGTGCGCATGTCACTTTGGAAGGTGCAAGACAGTTGTCCAAAGTGATATGCGCACTTTGGAGCATCCAGTCTGCACTGCTCCTGTCCTCTGCTGCCAATCGGCAGATGAGGACACGCCCCGTATGTCCATGGTGAAAAATAAAATGGCAATGAAATCGATGCTCCCTCGCCCAAGTGAAGAAACCGCAGCTGAATCCATTCCTCATTTACTCTGTTATCAGTTTTCTAATTTTATTTTGTAAATTTATGCGAAGCAATTGTAAAGATAACCTATTCTGTAAAAGGTGAAAATCACCACTCAGCCATTTCTTTTATCTACACCTCTTAAGAGGCAAAACATGCAAAATAAACATTAAACATTTTGGGGCAGATTTATGTTAACTGGCGCATCCCCAGGGATGCGCCAGTTAATGTGCGCCACAGTGCGCCACAGCTCCGCCACCCATGGTGCGCCGCATTTACAATGCGGCGCAGCATGGGGCAAAAACGGCACAGATGCGTGACGCATCTGTGCCGTAAAGGCGGCGCATTGCTGGAGTTGCATCGCAAGCGCGACGCAGCTCCAGCAAGGCTCGGGGATGCCCTATTTGCCCAATGCTGCATCAAGACCTACGCCTGCTTCAAGCAGGCGCAGGCTTTTGACGCAGCATTGGCCTGAAAGTGACTGAGTGAAATCTTATAGATTTCACTCAGCCACTTTTGCGAGGCGCACCTGCCCCGGAACGCCCACCCTGCGCCGGAACGCCCACAAGCGGCGCAGGGCTTTACAACGTGACGCATCTGCCTAGATGCGTCACGTTGTAAATCGTTCGTAGGGATGCGCCACGTTTACGCCGCCTTGCGTGACGCAACAGCGGCGTAAACGTGGCGCAAGGGCCTCATAAATCTGCCCCATTGAATTTTAGAAATGTAACAAAACATTCTCGTTGTCTCTGTTCGATAACCAGAGCCTATCTGCGTAAAATACCACTGCCACAAAGGGGCAGATTTATGAGGCCCTTGCGCCACGTTTACGCCGCTGTTGCGTCACGCAAGGCGGCGTAAACGTGGCGCATCCCTACGAACGATTTACAACGTGACGCATCTAGGCAGATGCGTCACGTTGTAAAGCCCTGCGCCGCTTGTGGGCGTTCCGGCGCAGGGTGGGCGTTCCGGGGCAGGTGCGCCTCGCAAAAGTGGCTGAGTGAAATCTATAAGATTTCACTCAGTCACTTTCAGGCCAATGCTGCGTCAAAAGCCTGCGCCTGCTTGAAGCAGGCGTAGGTCTTGATGCAGCATTGGTCAGATAGGGCACCCCCCGAGCCTTGCTGGAGCTGCGTCGCGCTTGCGACGCAATTCCAGCAATGCGCCGCCTTTACGGCACAGATGCGTCACGCATCTGTGCCGTTTTTGCCCCATGGTGCGCCGCATTGTAAATGCGGCGCACCATGGGTGGCGGAGCTGTGGCGCACTGTGGCGCACATTAATTGGCGCATCCCTGGGGATGCGCCAGTTAACATAAATCTGCCCCAATATACTTAAAAAAACAGTTAAACGTGTGTTCGAGTCCGAACATTTCACTTGATACGTATGTTTGTTCTATCTTATGATCGATCACTAGTTTACTATTACTATTATTAGTATTATTATTATTATTATTTCTGTTGTTGTTATTAGGGTTGTGGTGTGATGGGTTCCATAAAATATAAAGTTATGGTATTGTATGGAACGGAGTGAAATGAGTACTGCAATGATCCAAACGATATCCGCATATATGTTTCAAAAGTTTCCTTTGTATTACAGAGGGCGAAAAAATGAAAACATGAATAATGCAGTTATTGCAGCTTACTGCATTAACGTTTATTTTGCAGAGGCTATTTTCAATGCAATTCTAATTTCAACGAAATCGGTTGTATACCATAGATAGGCTCAACATAAAACTAGAAAACATTGACGTGCAATTACTATCAATGACCACTAGATGGCAGCAACATACAAATAATGAAACTGATCACTACACAGAACCCTGCAAAATCCTATTCAAGCAATCTCAGACAGTCTTAAAGAAGGTCTTCTGTTCGTGCAGGTCGGGTATATAAATTATGATTCAGTGATACTTCTGTTGCGCTTAATTAACACAAAGTTGGTAAAGCATCATGCCTTCTCCGCTTATTCTTCTCGTCTCCCCAGCTTTGCCCATATCATGAATCTTTCATTCTGTCCAGCCTTCAAACCACTTGTGACATGCAGTAATTTTACACTCTTCAGGTAATACCTTTATTGGAGCGAATTATGGTGAATGCCATTTCTCTGAAAATTATTCTCATAAAAATAAGCCTATACTGTAAGAGGACATCATTCTGAAAGCAACACAAATCAATCAATACAGGAAAATAATGTATCTGTACTCACCCATAGTCCAGCAGTATTTCTTCATAAAACATATATGCTTTTTGGACTTTTTGAAAGCCAGGAGTCGATCAGAGAGAGATCTGCTATAGTGCATGGGGGCTACATGGTGCTGTGATGCCAAGCAGTGCGCCCACCTCCCTAGGGCCGGACTGGGAACCGAAAGCAGTTCTGGCATATTTTGTCAGACCAGCCCCGTAGGTTGTGTAGCGAGTGAGTGCAGCGAGCGATCCTGACCAGTACAAGGAGGGTTTTGAGGGGTACTCCATCCAAAACATTTTGGGAAAAATAGGAAAATTGCCGCATTCTACAACACATTTTCCATCACCTATTCAATTGTATTAGCGTTTAATGCATAGTAAATAATAGGCTCACAGTGCACCAGGATACAGCAAACTTTATTGGGGTCCTTCAATGGTTCCCCATCTATCACCCTCAAACAGTGCCTCTCATCTGTCCATAGGCCCTCTCTTGTGTATTTCATTTGTTTTATAGCGCTTCAATTAGACCTTGCATCCTTGACATGGGTTTCCCCTGTATTTTTGCCTTTGCCTACTGTGGGGCATATTTTCAAGCATTTATCGCCGCGTTAGCGGCACTTTTCTGCCGGTAATGCGGTGATATTTTTATCGCTGTATTATCAAGCTGTCGCTAACAGCCGTTAACAACATGACATGCAAGGGGGTGTGTTCCCATGCTAGGGGGGGGGGTGTTCCCATGCAAAAGCCGACATTAACACAACATCTCCATATTCTCAAGGGGATTCCTTAAATCCAGAGGACATCAAAAATGGCTCTAACTGCAACTAGAGGCAGTTTTTTTAAGACCAGAAAATACATGGTCCTAAAATGGATTTAACCATTGGTGTCTCATTTCAGCATGTTTTGTTGCTGGTCTGTGCTGCAAGCAATGGTGCTGCGCTGCCCTGCTACAAAAATACAGGGCAGGACTGCGCACCATCAATAAGATAGTGCGCATTCCTGGTCCTTACTCATGAAAAGTGTTGCAGCGCTGCAATAAGACAGCGTTGCAACACTTTTCACTATCCCCTTCTTGAAACACCACGGATGTGATGTATTCACTGTAGAGCGCTCCATGATGCAAGTAATGACAGATACGTCTGAAATACTGACGTATCTGTCTGCACTAAAGTCACGTATTGCTGCAGCCGTGTCACAACCATGATGCAACTCCAACAATGCATGGGGCCAGCCTATCCCTGTGGCACTGCGCCACCCTCACGCCTGCCATCAGGCAGGCGGAAGGTACTGACACAGTGCCGTTCATAAGGGGTGCCTGAATGTTGGTGCTGTTGGAGAACCATCGGTGGCTGTTGCGCACAGCTGTGTCATCGTTTGGAAGCAGTGACACCGACACCGCCACCCGCAACCTCAGACAGTGGATCAACGACTGCCCCAACACCCTCGCCCGATCAAGAAACCCTCCAACAATCATACCAACAAGAAAGCCAGCTGGTTCACTGAAGACCTCCGGGCCTCCAAGCAAACCTGCCGAAAGCTGGAGAAGATCTGGCTCCGTGAACGAACATGGGACAGCCACGCCACCCACAAGAATGCCACCCCCAGACACCTTCACCTCATCAGATCCACCAAAAGGGCCTCCTTCAAAGACCGCCTAGACAACAAGGCGCACAACAGCAAAGAGCTCTTCAACATTGTGAAGGAACTCTCCAACCCCAGCTCCGACACCAACGATGTCCCACCCTCGCAAGACCTGTGCGACTCGCTGGCCACCTTCTTCCACCGCAAGATCACAAACATCCACGACAGTTTCAATGCCACGACCGCCCCGACAACAACTGAGACCTCCGCCCCCACGACCACCATCCGCACCAACCGCCTGCTCTACTGGACCAACATCAACGATGATGACAGCATCAAGATCATGAACACCATCCACTCCAGATCTCTGTCAGATCCATGCCCACACTACATCTTCAACAAAGCCAGCACATCCATCGCACCCCATCTCCGGAAAGTCATCAACACCTCCTTTGAGACAGCAACCTTCCCGGAGAGGTGGAAGCACGCCGAGATCAACACCTTACTCAAGAAACCCAAGGCGGACCCCAAGGACCTCAAGGACTTCCGGTCCATCTCCCTGCTCCCGTTCCCGGAAAAGGTCATCGAGAAGACCGTCAACGAACAACTGACCCGCTACCTCGAGGAGAACAACATCCTGGACCCTTCCCAGTGAAAGTTCCACAGCAACCAAAGCACCGAGACTGCCCTCATCGCCGCCACTGATGACATCAAGTCCCTGCTGGACAACAGCTGATACTCTCACTCACCAAGGACCCCCACACCGCCAAAACCAACCTTCACGAAGGAATGAATGCCGTTGCTGAATTGATGAGGAGTTCAACCAAAGCTGGGCCCGTGCGGACAAATTATTAGCATGCTGACTTTGCGACTACCATCAGGAATCCTGGTGTCATTTGCTGTGTTGCTGCCCAAAGCTAGCCAGTGAGAGGCATCGCTTGGTCATCCCAATCTGCAGAGCTCAGGGCCTCAAGCGATGCAGCGAAATCTCGGACCTGTGCTTTTCGTCCACAGAAAGTCAAATAACAGCGCGGCTGGGGAAATTTACAGACCTAATCCGTGCAGGACTAACCGCAAATGCTGAGCCACAGAAATAAATCTACAGGTCTGGAAACAGCGGAGAGATGGACAAACCTCTGTCTTATAAATGAACGCACTTTGCACTAAAATAGTATTACCAGAACATGACACTGTAACAAATGTTTTAGGTCAAATTAGACTGTGGCAATAATCAGGAGTTTTAACCTATTTGGTTTTTAGATAATTATTTTAGAATGTTAGCATATTGTAATGATTTTAATTAATCGAACAATAAAGTCTTTTTTCAACTTTCAACTTTGATGAGGAACAGCTGACTGAAGCTGAACTCGGACAAGACGGAGGTCCTCATCCTCAGAACCAACCCTTCGGCCTGGGACGACTCCTGGTAGCCGACCGCACTGGGAACCGCTCCAACACCCACCGACCACGCACGCAACCTAGGGGTCATCCTCAACTCCAGGCTCTCCATGACTAAGCAGGTCAACGCCATCTTCTCCTCCTGTTTCAACACCCTCCGCATGCTCCGTAGGATCTACAAGTGGATTCCCACTGAAACGAGAAGAACAGTCACCCAGGCCCTTGTCAGCAGCAGGTTGGACTATGGAAACGCCCTCTACGCAGGAGCCTCGGCCAAACTCCTGAGACGGCTCCAACGCATCCAGAACGCCTCTGCATGCCTGCTCCTCGACATCCCTTGCCGCAGCCACATTATACCCCACCTGAGAGACCTGCACTGGCTCCCGGTCAACAAGAGGATAACCTTCAAGCTCCTCACCCATGCACACAAGGCACTCCACAACACCGGACCAACGTACCTCAACAGACGACTCAGCTTCTACACTCCCACCCGCCAGCTCCGCTCTGCCGACCTCGCCCTCGCTACAGTACCCCGATTCCGAAGAGCAACCTCAGGTGGAAGATCGTTCTCCCACCTCGCCGCCAAGACCTGGAACACCCTCCCCATCCACCTACGGCAGACCCAAGACCTGCTGACCTTCAGAAAACTCCTCAAGACCTGGCTTTTCGAGCAGTAGCAGCATCCCCCCACCACCCCCCCAGCGCCTTGAGACCCTCACGGGTGAGTAGTGCGCTTAACAAATGATATGATTGATTGATTGATTGATTGGTGTGTGTTTTGTGGGATAAAACATGTATTTCTGAGTTCATGGTTGGGTGTGGGGTGCAAAGGTTAGTTTTGTCTTGCACTCACTGAAGTGTGAATAGTGATATGCAGGTAGCATGCGCGGTCATCCGAGGCATAAAGAGCTGGCCTGCCACAGTACTGTCGGCACAGAAGGGCAGTGCACTCTGCTGCACGCAGGGGTAGTGTGCGCCTTTGCTGCTGTACGCAGATGGGCACTGGTGTCCCCTGCTCGTAGAGGCACAATGAGAAAGAGTGCCCTCTTCTTCTGTTGCAGAAGGCACACATAGATGGACAACTGGGTGGCATATAGCAACAGAGAGACAGTGTGCCTTGACCTGCGGAGGCAGTGCGCTTTGGAGGTAAAGAGAGGGGTCAGTCTCTCATATTGCTGAGGCACAGAGGGACAGTGTGCCCTGCTGCCTGAAACACAGAGAGACGGGGTAGTGTGCCCTGCTACAGTAGGCACATCTTATCAGGCGTTCATGATGCAGTAGGTCAGTGCACACTGCACAGAAGGCATCAAGGAGGGCAGTGTGGCCTGTTACTGAGGAAATGTGTGAAATGGTGCTCTGATATACGAGGCATGGTGTGCCCCACTGTAGGGGCATAGAGGGGCAGGGGGCTCTGCTGCAGGAGGCAGAGAGGGTAGTGTGTCCTATTGATTTGGTGGCACTTAGGGGCTATATTGTACAGAGGGATAGTGTGCTCTGCTGGACTGAGAACATCCTGACAGGTTCCTTACAGACGGAGACACAGATGGACAGAGTGCCCTGCAACAGAAGGCACGGATGGACAGTGTTCCCTGCTGCCTGTGGCACAGATGGGCAGCATGCCCTGCTGCAGGTGACACACAGAGACAGTGTGCTCTGGCGCAGGAGGCAAAGATGAACAATGTGTACTGCTGCTACTGAGGCCCCTGAGGTAGGATGCCTTGCTTCAGGAGGTACATAAGAGCAGTGCAACCATCAGGGTGGGTCAAGGGGCAGAGTTTCCTGTTGCACAGGATACAGCGCATTCTGCTGCTTGCAGGTATTTATTGGTGGAAGGGTGAGCTGCTAGTAGTGTTATGTGAGTGGCAGCATCTGGCTTTGGGCTCTGCTCTGGGGTTATTGCAGTACAATGATTGAAGCTTTCAGTTGCTCCCCAGCGAGCTGTGGAAGTAACCCCGAGGTAGCGTTTGCTAATGTGTAACTGTGTCTACTGTGCTGCTTGCAGCAGCGGTGATGGTAGCATTTCCACCCAATGATCTCTGGGAGCCACAATTTCTTAGCAACAATGCCGGGCCTGGCATTTTTGTCAGCGGAGAAGGTGCCGCTCCCCAGTGTGCCACTGAAATGTTTCTCGCTGTCGAGGAGCATTTGTTCCTGACGTGGAAGTGTCCCTGCTGGGTGTCCGGACCAGGTGTTGTTCAGTCAAATGGTTGCAGCACAGCAGGCACGACTCATCCCCTAGATTGACCCAGAATTGTTTAAAGAAGTTTGCCTTTGATTCTGTGCCTCTCCCTCCTCCCCAGCAGCAGAGGTGAGAGGTCTGTTGACTGTCTCTAGACCCAATCAATCCCCTTCTTTGGTAATTGTGAGAGAAAAATGCAAGCCTCCTAGTTGTTTTTTGCATTGCAGTTTATTGCAGTGGGGACAAGCAGTTATCGCCGGGAGGGAAGATGGGACTTTTCTGGCGATAATGTGCCAATCGCAAGGTATCGCCGGCTAACGCCGGTTTCACTATCGCCATTGCAATAATGTGATCGTGAGTTTTCTCAGCCATTCCCTGTTAATATCGCCATGCAGCGACGGCTTGTTAATACAACGCTAACATGCCGATATTTTTCATAGTTAGGCGGTGTTAATAAAAATGACGATAACAGGCGTTGGCGATAGTTATCGGATGTCTTTAAGAATATCTCCCTGTGTGTTTAATTACTGTTTGTTGGACTGTGTTTTTGATGGTCTAGATGCTTTGGGCTCTTAGCCACTACTGCTGAGTGCCAAAGTGCAAGTGCTTCCTCAGTAAATTGTTGTAATCGATTAGTGTTTCCATAATTGGCTTATTTGGTTTGCTGTTAAGCCCCTAGTACAATGCACTGTGTGTGCCCAGGGCCTGTAAACCAAAGGCTGCTAGTGGGCAAGTGTTAAGACAGCTTCACAACCCCTTACATTACTTGAGACTACCCGGAGATCCCACAGGTGGATAAGAAAAGAATTGCCGATCTTACCATCTTAGGTCGAGATGGACTTTTTCTTAGCCAGAAAGAATTTGACTATCTTAACAAAAAAGACTTTTTCATTCTGCTGGTTTATACGCTACCTAAAGTTCACAAGGATGATATGCATCCCCCAGGTAGACACACAGTTGCAGGATGCCAGTCTATTTTACAACCTTTAGCGGAATATGTAGATATCTTCATCAAACCCTTGGTTCCTCTTACACAATCATATACTAGAGACAGCATGGAGTTGATAACACAATTAGAGGGTTTGGAATTCAATGCCCAAACAGATATTCTCACGACTATGGACATCAAGAATTTATATGCAAGTATCCGTCAGTAATAGAACATACTTTAGAATTGAGGACTCGACCATACAAGTTACCAACAGAGTTTATAGTTAAATGTGCAAAATTTGCCCTTGAACAGAACTACTTCATTTTTAATGGAGTGTTCTTTGGTCAAATCAAAGAGGTAACAATGGGCGCAATATTTGCCCCAGATATAGCCAATTTGTATGTCGCCGCCTTTGAGAATAAGGTAATCTAGAACAATAATCCCTTCCGACAGAACATTGATGATGTCTGCCTGGTTTGGCAGGGGCCAATTGATAAACTGAGGGATTTTCATTTATGGCTCAACAGACAAGACGAGAATTTACAATTCACTATGGAGCATCATCAACAGTCCATACGTTTTTATATTTAAATATCTGGAATGATTCAGCACTGTTGGCAGTTAGCCTGTATAAAAAACCTACGGCAAGGAACACTCTGTTAAAATATACGAGTCACCACCCAGGCAATCTACGGGATAACCTCCTTTTTGGTCAGTTTTTATGGTTCAAACGTAACTGTACCAAAAGAGAAGATTTTTTTCAGGGAGGCAAAAATTTACAATCTAAATTGGTGATGAGATGTTATCCTTACCACCTTGTGAAACGCTTAATGAAACGTGGGTAGTATTATGAACACCAGGCCCTTTTACAGGTAAAAGACTGTCAGGGGGCAGATTAAAAAAGGATCACCTGTGGGACCCCCTTTGGAACAGAATCAAATAAAATTAAAAAGACCATACAGAAAAATTGGTATCTTATATGTAAAGTGGATACATAATGGGATAAACCACTTCATCATTTAGTCAGGGCATACAGTGAATGTGAACTTAACTCATTACAACATCTTTGAGGTTTGACGAGGGGGCGTGGCTTGGTAAAATGCCCGCTAGACGTGTCCCTGTGGTGCTCCTGCCCGAACTATAAATATCCTGGCGTTTTGGAAATCCTACCTGAGCTAACGGGCAGCGGAACCGTCCCGTGACCTGGTGGGCCGTGGTGGAGGCAGCCTGCTGTAGTGGACCGGCGCTACGAGCCGTGGAATTCCCAGGGGAGTCCTGGTCTCCGTAATGGCGGCTGCCATTATCCTGTGAAGAGGGGGGAAAATTGGCAGGCAGCAGTAAAAGATCCCGGGGAGTCCCGACCTGTGACCAATACAGCAGGCGGATCCCAGGCAGGGACCTACCTGCTGGAAGAAAGTGCGTGCAGGCTCAGCTGGATCGGAGGGTCTCCGTGGACTGGGGTGGCGCAGTAGGAGAGGTCGCTGAGGCAGGGCCTAATACTGGGCCTGAGGCGGTGGCGGCCCGGACGGAGACCCGTTCCCGGAGGTGGTGAGCATCGGGTGGAGCAGAGGGGCGGCCATCGGGGGTTTGAAGTGGCGTCCCCGTGCCCAGGTGATACAGGGCGCACAGACACAGCAGCGGAGACAGGCGACGCACGGAGAAAGTGAGGAGCGGCGGCTGGCAGGCCGGAGGCAGAGGCTGTACGAAGGCAAGGCGGCGCGGCCTGCACTCATTCCAGCGGGCCACGCTTGAATCTTGCAAAGAAATTGACTAGGGCCCAAACGTGGGCCTGAACTGTGTGGAGGCCACCTCCGGGGCCTGCTGGTAGTGACGAGCAGACATAAGCACCCAATGTAGGATTTACCCCCCGTGGCCCCTTGAAATGTATGAGTCTGGAGACTGAAGATTGACGACAACGACAGCTGAAGGGGCAAGGAAAGGCCCGCCTACTCCTCGGCTGGCAGGTCGGGAGACAGTGACTTGACGAAGGCTTGGGGGTGTTGAGGAACTAAAATCGGATCAGGTCTAGTAAAACCCATAAGTAACAATTAGTAATTAGCGTGATTTACCTATTAGTTTGGTCGAAGTATTAGAATATCGATAACCTAACACATGTAGTAGTATGGGGATTAATGTAAGCCTTATTTAGTAATTTGTCCACTCACGAACAATATCGAATAACCTGACCGGCGCCATTTTGTGGCCTAGTCTGCTTGTAGTATTAGTGGAAACCTGCCATTACACTTAGCAGGAGCCGTTCTCTTGAGAAATAGTCTGACAAATGTTGCAAACTGCTGCTTCTGTCCGTTAGGCCTGTCAAGGTTGTAGGTGGGGGTAGGCTGGATAAGCACATTCCACAAGGTACTGTGCGGACTCTCCTAGGGCTGGCAGAAGGGAGTCACCCTCCTCGACCTTGCTATAACGAGCTGTGCTAAACTAAGGGAGGCTTTGTGTCCCATATATGGTCTTTCCTTTGCACCAACCTGTACCAACTTGTATTTTTCCTTCTTAGGTAACGGTTTCGAAACGTAACAGTATATATGTGATCTGTTGATAATGTGCCAGCAGTCTTCTCGGCGGACCTCTAGGGGTTAGGTCGCGAAACACTCCACTGGCAGAGTTGTTTGTTTAATAAACGATTGAACCTTCTACACTGCCAACTGACAGATTATTGGTAATTGGTATTAGGGCTATTTGTAAGTATAGCTCTATTGGGATGTAATTATTTTTTCGGTACTTCAGTTGGCGACTCCGCGGGGACTCCGCGTTGGTGTCGTCCCTCTGTAATCAGAAAGGAACGGGACATTGGGAAGGGTGATCTTGATAGAGGGGGGAGGACCGACCGAAAAGTTAGAGAGTTGCTCCGCTCTCCCGATCGAGAGAGCCCCAGCTGCTAGTGACCTCACGCCGGATTCCTACGGGTGTAACCCAGGAACAGACCACGTTGGTCTACAGGAGTTGGCAGTGGAGAAGCTTGCAATCAAACTGGAGTGCACCAGGTGAGTGATTTGTTTTGTCTCGTGTCGGATATCCTTTGGATTTGAATTTGGAATTTGGTGGTTTTATGCCACGGAGAACTCAGAAGGGGGTCTGACGAGGCAGTATTGTGACTGCGCGGGCAAACGCTCCTGTTTTGGGCTGACTTGGAGAATAATAGAGATTATGGCCAGACACCTTGATAGTAACTTGTGGAAGAAGTTTACACCCGGCCGGACTCCTCTCGGAAATGCTGACAGCTGAGATTGGGTAGCACTCGGACAGATCTGGAGCGGCGCTCGAAAGAGCGGGCTAAGCCAGAATAGTCCAGGAGGTGAACCTGGAAGGCTGCCGGATGGTCCGTAGGTCGGTCTGTGGTTTGAAAAACCTGTGTGGCTATCTCTAAGCAGTCTAAGGACAAGACTGTTTAATTTTGAGGTTTGGATATTGGGTCCTTTTGGAATTTTGGAAAATACATGAGTTCTCCATAGGCAGGAGTCGACGGGCTCCGCCTTCTGTTTTGATATAAGTTTGTTTGTCCTTCATGTTGATGTGAAAAGGTCATTGTCGATTTTTTCGTGTATAAATGAACTGGATTGAAAACATGGCCATGTGTATGAGAGTGTTGTGAATAACATTTTTCTTTTTCAGCTAGAAGTAGTTAGACTATAGGAAGGGGGCAATGCCGTGTTTTAGTAAGCTATGCTGTTGGGATCTACTTCTCCAAGTCTGGGAACCTTAGTGTCCGAGCGTTCCCTGCGTGGAACACACTGTGGGGAATGTTCCTTCTCTGGCAGTTGCTGCCGGGGAGTTCCTGCGTCTGGTCGGAATAAAGTATCCTCCTACTCACCGTCTGTGTGGGGCTCTACTTCTTTTCACTGGCGACGATCGATGCCAGACCCAGCCTCCCCATCATCGTTTAAGCTGCTGTACCCAGCCGTTTCCATGTACTGCCTTCGCTAGACTGCCTTCGTTGGACTGCATTCTCTTGCTCCTTCTCCGTCAATGAGCGCCTTCCTTCCTGTGTTCCAATGGTTTTCATGACGCCTCAACTCGTCTGTAACTTCGTGTTCAAGTCACAGGTACTCTGCTCTTCATTTTCCTTTTCGCCATTGAGCCGCCCTGCTCTCGCGTCAGCACGCGTCAACACTGCGCCTGACCCTGTCTCAGACGTTCTGCCTGTTCCTCACGTCTGCGTGGTCTCTGTTGCTCCGTCGTCATAACGACCTCGCTCTCGGCTCCGTTGCTCTGACAACACCACTGACGCGCTCTGTCTACTTCCAGCGCCACCAAGTATATGCACATTTCGTAGCGTATCTTTGCATTTCATACGCTCTTAGAATCTGACATTTCAAAGACAAAATTAAAGACAAAAATAAAGTTGTGCCCTTTACCTGCTATCATTTTCAACTCGCAGCCTGCGCATTGTTTTTCAACGCTGTTTTGCACAACATATTAGCATAACTTACCATAACTGATTTTGATACCTCATTTTGTCCTTGTAATTTTTGGTATTCCCATTGTGTATCCTTGTGGGGCAGCAACTCACCCACGTGCCAATATGGATCACATTACAGCACCTCCACCCTTTCTACAATCTGCAGGCACACCTTCTGTAAAATGGGATGATTGGAAGGACACTTTCGAAGCCTATTTAGAGGCAATTGATGGAGAGACTTTTACGTCCAAAAAGAAGAAAGCTTTATTAATTTACAATCTTGGGGCTGAAGGCAGGAGCATTCTAAAAACTCTACCCATGGAAACTGTGAGTACTTTAGTGACAGGTGGAGACAGTGGGGATTCCTTGTTGGTGGATGAGTACGCCACCATCATCAAAACTCTTGACAAACGTTTTAGTCCTAAAAGGAACATTGTCCTTGAACGACACAAATTTCTTCAGCGAGCACAGATTCCTGGTGAATCTATTGATGATTTTGTAGCTGCGCTCAGGATTCTCGCTGTAAATTGTAATTACAGGGAATTCAGAGATGAAATCATCCGGGATCAATTGATCGAGAAGACCTCCAACAAAAAAATTCAAGAAAAATTACTATCGTCTGATGATCCTGACTTGGAAACTGCACTCACCCTTGCTAGATCGATTGAACATTCTCAATTTTGCGTGAAAGAAATGAGCAATCCTTCCTCTTCTGGTGAAGTCAAACTCTTGAAATCTAATTCCAAATCCACCAAGTTGCCGTCTGTCGTAAAGCCTGGAGTTCCACGTTCCTCTGTTGTGACTCCCAACCAAGCCAAGCCGTTATCTAAGGATGCGATTTGTTTCCGTTGTGGTAGTGCCTCTCATCTTGGAAATGCTAAGTTTTGCTTTGCTCTTAATCAAACATGTTACAACTGTGGTAAGAAGGGCCATTATTCCAGGATGTGCAAAGTCGCTTCCACCAAGAAGAATCAGGATCAAGTTGTAAAAACCATCACTGATGACTCTGATGAAGAGTGTTATGAACTGCTCATGCTGTCCTCTTCTTCATTTCTTGGTGATGGTGTAGTAGAGTTAGCTGCTTTGGGTGGCGTTCACAAAAGGAAATCACCCTCCTGCATTATTTCTGTTAACGACACTAGTCTGACCTTTTTGGCTGATTCTGGTTCTCCTTTTACGTTGATCAATGCTGCAGATTTTGACACATTGAGTAATGTGCAACTTGGTGAATCTTGTATAAAAATCTTTGCATATGGTGGGAAGCGGGTTGAGGTTTTGGGGAAGTTTGTTGCAAATCTCAAATTCCATTCTGATCTTGCTGCCGGTATCATATTTGTGGTCAAGGAGGGAGCCAACCTTTTAGGGTGGGATGATCAAGGGAATTTAAATATTGTTTTAGATCCCAATCATCCTGACATGGTGATTTCTCGTAGCGAATTTTATAATTCGGCTCCTGTTTCTTCTTCCCACACCATAACTCAACTCTCGGGTGTCAAATGGGAACGTATGTTTCCTGAGGTTTTCGACGAGAAACTCGGGAAACTTATTGGGTTCCAACACCAGATTGTTCTCAAGAACGATGCTAAAGCTGTGGCGCATAAGGTTCGGAAGGTACCTTTGAGTCTTCGCTCTGAACTAAAGATAGAATTGGAACGTTTATGTGCGGCTGGTGTAATCGAACCTATTGAGGGTTCCGAGTGGCTCGCACCTATTGTTTTGGCTCGAAAATCAGACAATTCTCTGAGGATGTGTGTTGATTTACGTGACCTTAACGCCAACATTTGGGTTGACCGTCAACCCCTCCCTAATATTAATGAATTATTGACCACCTTGGACAGTGCTAGATTCTTTACTTCCTTGATATTTCTTCTGCGTACCATCAGATTGAGCTAAGTAAAGAATCTAGGCATTTGACCTCCTTTGTTACTCCTGAAGGTGCTTATCGCTACATTCGCATGCCCTTCGGCCTTGCATCAGCTTCGGCTGTTTTCCAACGTTTGATGAAAAACTTATTTAAAGACATCCCTGGGGTTGTATTCTTTCAGGACGACATTCTCATTCATGGGAAGAATGAACTTGAACATGATGAGAGGGTCAAACATGTTTTGAGCATAGTCAAGTCTAGTGGCTTAACGTTGAGGGCTGACAAATGTAAGTTCTTGCAGGATGGTGTTGATTATTTGGGTCACCACATTTCTCATAAAGGTATCGAACCCAAACTTAAGATTATGGATGCAATTCAGAACGCACCCATGCCTGTAAACAAGGATCAGCTTCGGTCATTTTTGGGGTTAGTGGAATATTATTCCAAATTTGTCAACAACTTTTCCACCAAGACTGCTTCTATGCGCAATTTGTTAAAAAAAAATGTCAAATTTGTATGGGATGATGTTTGTCAGAACAATTTTGTGTCAATCAAGAATGAAATTGTACAAGCTAGTCCTCTTAAATTGTTCAATATTAATGACTTATGCATTATCTCAACCGATGCTAGCAATGTGGGTCTTGGGGCGGTCCTTCTTCAGAGAAGAAATGATGGTCGTGAAGAGACTATTGCTTTTGCTTCTAGGACACTGAGGGGTGCTGAAAGCACATATTCAACAATTGAAAAAGAAGCTTTGGGTTTGTGGTGGGGCGTGCAGCACTTCAAGAACTTTTTATGGGGAAATGAGTTCATACTGAGAACCGATCACAAACCGTTAATTGACTTATTTACCACTAGAGGTGGTGGTAGGGCTACACCGCGAGTTGCCAAATGGCAGTTCAGATTACAAGAGTTCCGTTATCGCCTCGAATATGTGCCCGGTGTTAAAAATCATGTTGCTGATTGTTTGTCTAGATTGCCCCTTTGTTCTGAGAATGATGTTTTGGAGTGCGATGATTTGGAGATGGTATGTGCAGTGTGTTCCTTACATGACGCTGTTGGGTGTGCTCTTTCTGAGCAAGAGTGGTTGGATGGTGTAACTGGTGATAATGTGCTTTTGAAGGTAATTGACTGTCTATCCGGTGTGTGGCCATGCGACAAGGATTGTTCTCCTGAGTTGGTTCCTTTCAAAAGGATCCAAGATGAATTGTCTGTTGTTGATGGCATATTACGTAGGGGTGGTCTACTCGTAGTTCCTTTTTCCATTCGGAACAGAATTCTTGATCTGGCTCATGAGGGCCATCCTGGCATTCGTGCTATGAAGCGTAGGGTTAGACAAGATTTTTGGTGGCCAGCATTAGATAAAGATGTTGAACATTTTGTGCGCGATTGTTATACATGTGTCACTAGTGACAAGTCTCAGGTGACAAGACCTTCTCCTGTTGAGCCTATTGTGGTAAAGAATTTGCCTTGGTCGAAACTTGCTTTCGACATTGCTGGTCCTTTTGGTCTCGTTGGTTGTTCTCCCAAGTATGCCCTTGTTCTTATTGATTATATGTCCAAGTGGCCTGAGGTGAGGTTTGTTGACAATGCCAACTCTTCTTCTATTATTGGTTTCTTTCTTGATGTTTTTCTCAGGGAAGGTTTTCCTGATGAGCTAGTCTCTGACAACGGCACTCAGTTGACCTCTTTCGAGATGCAGGTTTTTTTTAAGGATGCAGGTATTAAGCATGTTTGTACGTCACTTTATCACCCTCGTAGCAATGGTTTGGTTGAACGCTTCAACCGTGTTGTCAAGGAACAAGTACAACTTGCTTTGGTGAACGGGTTGCATTGGCGAAAAGCTCTTTGTGATATGTTGTGGGCTGTGAGGACTACACCTCATATTAGTACTGGTGTTGCTCCTTTCACTTTGCTTTGTGGAAGAGTGGCTGGTTCCAAACTGAATAAAGAATGGATGTCTAGAAGAATGGTTGACCCAAGCAAATTGTCTGGTGTGACGGATGTCAGAGCTGCTGTGCAGGCCAAGTATGACACTAGGCCTGGTGCTAGTTATCCCCTGGATGTTAAAATGGGTGATTGGGTGAGGTTCAAGAAACCTGGGTTTCTCCGCAAAGGTGAATCTCGGTTTTCGTCCCCAAAAAAAGTATCTGAGGTGAAGGAACGCGTGGTTGTACTGTCAGATGGTAGAGTGTGGAACAAGTCTTGCATTTCCATTGTTCCTAGGTCTATGGTGGGCGAGGTTAACAGAAGATTGGGTGTTCATTCTTCTTCCGTTGACTCTGAAGTTGGTGGGAGGGATGATGGGGTGCTTCCTGAGTGTTCTTCTGCTGCCCGTGTGCCATCCAGGCCTTCCAGGACCAAGCGCCTACCTGTCAAATTTCATGATTATAAGATGTAGAAGTTGTAGTTTACCTTTCTGGGGTGCTATTCTTTTTGGTTACGTTCTTTTGCTTATGCTGTGTCTTCGCTTATGCTGTGTCTTCGCTTCTTTTCTTGTTCTCTTCCTTTATCCATTTTGTTCTTGTTTCTCCTTCCTTCCTTCCTGTTCTCCATTCCTTCTTCTCTTTCTTTCTGCTCGTTCTTCTATTGAAAGAGGGGAGATGTGTTGGGATCTACTTCTCCAAGTCTGGGAACCTTAGTGTCCGAGCGTTCCCTGCGTGGAACACACTGTGGGGAATGTTCCTTCTCTGGCAGTTGCTGCCGGGGAGTTCCTGCGTCTGGTCGGAATAAAGTATCCTCCTACTCACCGTCTGTGTGGGGCTCTACTTCTTTTCACATGCTTTGGCTGTATTTGCCGGGGGGGGTACGAGACTGGACGAAGGCTAACCGGGAGCCCCAGTCATGATATGTATTGTAAGCATGGGATTGGCCCACTCCTATTCAATACCTTATGGAATAAATACACCAAAGACAATGTAGAATTGCAATGGCCACTGTAGGGATCTTTTGATGAGAAAAAGATCCAGTATTTACAAGATCGTCTGTTTGCTAAGCGCAGCAGACAAGCCATGTTTGATACTCTTAATAAATGGCAGAAAGAAGCAAAAAGAAGACGAATTAGGGCAGAGAAATTAATAGAGATAAAGCAAGGACAGACCGTGACTCAAAAAGCCATTGCTCATGATAAAAATCAGACCGAACAAAACATTGATGTTTGGATAGGCAGTTTAGGTTGCAGGTAAACAAAAGTTATGTAACTCGGGATGAACCAGAAGATGAAACAGAGGATTTATTAAATGTTCGACCTCCCCCACCATATGCGCCACAACGCATAGGCCCCTTCTGCCTCCGCTCCAGAGGAAGACGCGCCTCTCAACCCCCTGGGTGCTACTCGTACCGCCCCTACCTCATTGAGAGACACGGCTACCCTTATCCCTAATACACGGCAGCCCCCGGGAACTTCCCAGGTAGTTCTGGCAGCACCGAGTCCCATATGGACATCTCAGTCAGCTGGTGCGACACCTGAGGAAAGGGATCGTACTCCGCAAGGGGATCCAGGCGGGATACACGCTAGACGATTGATACGAGAGCCTCGCTGGGCTATGGTGAGAAGGAGGCTATAACAGGCAGTAAAATGGATGCGGAAAGATATATATACAGTGGTCGGTTTGTGGAGTACTATAGGGGACTTCGAACCGGTTATGCAGCAACATGCTTTGCATCAGAAGTCTTGTTATCTTATTAAGGCATGGGAACAATGTTTTCAGGATGGATTGGCCCCTCAAATATTGTATGACATCTTGGACCGAGCTCATAAGTTCGATCTAAGTCCGGTGGAAGTGTACAAGAATGTGGAAACTTTAGTAAAATACTGAAGCAGAATGTTCATAAAATGTCCCAACTGGGATTATCAACATCCCATGAGGGAAGTACATACTATTTTTCATCCTGAAATACCTGAAATACGTGATGGTAACAATGTAGTTACGAGAGCTCGAGAAGACGCGCGGTTTCAGGAATAATGGGTATACACGCCATGGAAAAGAAGCGAAGTACTTGCTTTAAAATCTCAGCTGCCTGACCCTCGCAAGAACCCCACTGCTTACTATAAAGAATTACCTGAAGCCGCAGCATCAGCGGTAATGACCTTCGCCGATGTCGAATTGTTCTTCGGGTTGTTGGTTCCTGTAGATATATGGCGACAGGTTCATGACACCGATCATGCAGTAGAATTAGGGGGTACCTGGAACCAGTTGAAAGACTGGGACCAAGACCGCAAACCGAGAGACAAACTCAGTGATGAAATTACTGACCTCCCAGCCAAAATTATTGCCTACATGCACACGCTGATTCCCCCACGAAAAGTAGACTGGGATAAATTGACTGCTTGCAAGCAGAAGAAAGACGAAGGTGTTTCCGATTTCTTCACCAGGTTTGAAGGTACTTTCATTGATTTTAGTGGACAGGACCTTGCCACGGAAGGCGGGGTCCAGTTGTTTGTTAATCGCTTTGTGACCAACCTGATACCCGAAGTCTCTGCTCGGCTGCAAGCTGCGAAGAGTACCTGGACTACCTCTACTCCCTCCGTGATATTAAGTATGGCCCAATATTATGAGTACAGGGAAAATGAGAGTAAGGATAAAGTAGAGAAAAAGGCTAAGGATCTTAAAATACGGGTCTTGTTACAGCAAGTTATTCGGGGACAAGGAGGAGGGAGAGGAGGCCGAGGCCCAGTGTCGAGAGGGGTGGGGAGAGGAAGAAGTGCAGTTCCATCCCCGCCGTTAGGGATAAATCAGTGTGCTTATTGTAAACAGGAAGGACATTGGAGAGCTCAGTGTCCGTTACTGCTTGCCCAGAACGGAGCTGTGCGCGGACGGGGACGTGGTCGAGGTGGTCCATACCGGAGTGATATGCGTAGGGAGGAAGTTGCACACGGCAAGTCTGAACGGAACCATTTTGATAACCCTCAAGGTAGGCAATACTTTAATGAGGATTACACGTTCGGAGATCAGAATGGGTATGTTCACCCATAGGACAGCCAGGGACAGAGTAGGGGCCAAGTGTCGATTGTAGTCAATCAACAAGGACCCTATGTGAAAGGGGAATTGATGGGGACTTCCGAGAATTTTCTAATTGACACAGGAGCAATGAATAGTTCTGTTGCTCGATCATTGGTCCCAGGGGCGGCTCTGTCCAGGCAAAATAATGTATCAGTGGGATTTTCAGGAGTTCCGGTGGTAAGCCCCATCTCTGAACCCCTCGCATTTATCATTGGTCCTGCTACCATTGATTCCCCCTTTCTGTTAACTTCACATTGTGGTGAGGATTTATTGGGTCTGGATATGTTGAAAAACTTGAATGCAAAAATCTATTGTTCCCCCGATGGTGTTTACTTGACAATCCAACCCCATGCTGATAATATGAAACAATGTTTTGCCAAAAATGAACCCCTTCCCCCTGAGTTTGATACCATCCCTACTGCATTATGGGCAACAGGGGATGCGGATGTCGGTAAATGAGACATCCCTCCCATCCATATTACGCTGAAACCTGGTGTAAAATTACCACGTGTACCTCAGTATAAAATCTCGCCGGCTGGCGAGCGAGCCTTGCTTTCAATTATTCAGGATTTAATTGATAAAGGGGTGGTTGAAGAAACAGCTGCCAATGTTTGTAATAGTCCTATTCTCCCGATTTTTAAGAAATCCTCTGACTCTGGGTCTTCTGGGAATATTGATGCATATCGTTTTGTAATAGACCTGCGGGAGGTTAGTAAGATTGTGATACCTCAGTATCCTGTGGTAACTGATATCACTACTATCCTCACGATGATCCCACCAACTACCCATTATTTTCCGGTAATCGATCTGAAGAATGCTTTCTTGAGCATCCCAATCCATCCGGATAGCCGGCAGATCTTCGGCTACTCGTTATCTGGCCGAAGCTTTAGATTCTGTCGTGCATCTCAAGGCTATACTGAAAGTCCGAGTATCTATAGCCAGGCCCTTATGGCCATTTTGGATGATTTAGTTTTGCCCGCAGCTAATGTGCTTTTGCAGTATGTGGATGACTTGTTGATAGCGTCCGACACTGAAGAGGGTTGTAGGGATGTCACTGTTAAGTTATTGCATCATCTAGCGGCAAAAGGAAATAAGGTATCCCTGTCCAAGTTTCAATAATGTCGACAGGAGGTGACCTACCTAGGTCATCTACTGTCGAAGGAGGGAAGGCGCTTGACTCCTGAACGAATTACTACTATCTCTAACATATCTGTCCCTTGCACCCAGCGTGAAGTTTGTGCTTTTCTTGGCATTACCTCCTACTGTCGCCAATGGATACCTAATTTTTCTCTTCTTGCTAAACCTTTGTTACATTTAACCACTAAAGATGTGCATGAACCTCTTCCTTGGACTGACGAATGTAAGCATTCTTTTGATTCTTTGAAGTCTGCTCTCTGTTCTGCACCCGTCTTGGGTACTCCTGATTACCGTAAACCTTTTGTACTGTACGTGCATGAGGCAGACGGTTGTTCGCTTTCAGTGTTAACGCAAGGATTTGATGGTAGGCAAAGTCCTTGCGCTTACTTCTCGGCTACATTGGATAATGTTGCCAGAGCACTTCCTAGCTGTCTAAGGGCCACTGCAGCTGTTGCGGTGGCCATCCGGCAGTCGGAGGGTCTCGTTCTAAACTCTAGTCTAACAGTGATGGTGCCACATGCCGTGGATGCATTGCTAAACAAAACAAAAACGCAGCATCTTAGCAGTGCACGCCTTACCGGTTACGAATTGACATTGTTTGCTCCACATATTAGGATTATGCGATGTGCCACGTTAGACCCTGCCACATTGTTACCTCTCCCTTCGAGTGAAATTGCAAATGATGTACATGATTGCATATTCAGGACCGAAGAAGAAACTAAGGGGAGGATTGACCTCACTGACATTCCTCTATCTGACCCCCAAGGGGAATTATACGTGGATGGGTCTTATTTCAAGTTAACAGATGGTACAACGACAGCTGCATATGCAATCACCACACTGAAAATGGTAGTTGAGACTTCTCGAGTTCCCTATCGATCAGCCCAGGCTGCTGAGCTGGTAGCACTATTACGAGCCTGTGAATTAAGTGAGGGACTCGAGATTAACATCTAAACAGACAGCCAATACGCCTTTGGCGTGGCCCATAGCTTTGGGCGGCTTTGGAGGGAGCGGGGTTTCCTTACTTCTCATGGTCAGAAAAGACAGAATTGCCCTTTGGTGTTACAATTACTTGCTGCGCTAACCTTACCTAAGAAACTAGCCATAATAAAATGCAGTGCCCATAAGGCAGTGGTGGACGAAGTAGGGGAGGGGAATGAATGCCTTTGCTGATCAGGTTGCTAAACAAACGGCTCAGTCCACACTTTCGACTACGTTTGTAACGTCTTCTGCAAGATGGGTGGAGGAGTCCGATTTGTTCAATAATACCATAGAGAGCGTGAAGGAAATACAGAAGGAAGCCACTCCGGTGGAATTAGAGCGATGGGAGCAGGAAGTGGGAAGGTTGGATGAAAACAACTGTTGGGTTGATTTGACGGAAAAACAAAGATGGTTGCTGCCCAATGCTCTGGTACAGGCAGTTGTAACTATGGCCCACGGTCCAGCTCATATTGGGGCTAAAGCTATTTGTGCCTTATAGGACCGGGTATGGAATAACCCCAACATTCAAAGGACGGCTGTCCATTTAGTCCAATATTGTATGGTCTGTTTACAACACAATCCAGGAAAGGGAGAAAGTGTTTTGGGTGGAGATTTCGCACCTCCAACTCTGCCGTTTGAAGTACTCCAGATGGATTAAATCCACATGGAGCGCGTCAACAACCTAAAATATGTTTTGGTAGTGGTTTGTGCCTTTAGCAAATGGATTGAGGCATACCCAACTCAAGATAACACCGCTTTGGCTACAGCTCAAGGAATTTATCCCTAGATATGGATTGCCCAGTTTGATTTGGACAGACAATGGGGGACATTTCCATGGGGCCCTTGTTACGCATATTTGTAACGGGTTGTAGATACGACAAAAATTCCATGCAGCTCGACATCCTCAGTCAGCAGGATTAGTAGAAAAGTATAATGGATTCTAAAACCAAAAATGGCTAAAATTCAGGAGAGTACGGGCTTAAAATGGCCAGACACCCTAACCTTGATCTCTTGTCATTACGAGTTACCCCCCATTCGCGTTCTGGGCTCTCCCCCTATGAAGTAATCTTTGGGCGACCTGCTAATGTATGGGGAGTGCCCATGCCACGGTCATTTACTGATGTTGAATATCCTATGTTGATCGATTACCTGTATGCTTTGACTAAAGATCTGCGTTCTATTCATCAGCAGGTAGCGTCTGTACTGCAGCCCCTGCCAGAGGGCCCTGGACATTGATTGGAACCTGGCCAGTGGGTGCTGGTCTAGAAATACGAACGAGACACCAGCCTGGCTCCGAGATGATCTAAGCCTTATCAAATCCTTCTGGCCACGCGGACGGCTGTAAAGGTGGATGGGAAGAAACACTGGATCCACGTCTCCCATCTGAAGCAGCTGTCACTTCCACTTCCTTATGATCAGCAGCACCCTGAGGGAATTTTAACCCAGGAGAGTGAGAGAGCCACTGCATTTGTTCCTTTTTCCGGCGCCTGTGAAACAGAGCAAGAAGGAGTGACGGGATCGGGTAAAACGGCCCCAGTTGAATCCGCAATTGCCCTTAATCCTGTCACCAATATCCCAGTGAGCAGGGGCTCTGATGAAGGAAACGTACCTTCCCCTGTGCTATTTTCTGATCAGGAAACTCCGGGTCATGTACGTTACAACCTACGGCCAAGAAAACATCACAGTACCTCAGACACCATGGCTAAGAGATAAGGAAAGACTTGAATAAATAGGGCTTGCTAGATTTGTATCTGAGGTACTGAGCGATACACTGGACTGAACTCGTTGAGAGCTGGAACTTTCGTATTGTGCTCTGTTCAGAAAGAAAGACTGTCACTTGTAAAGGCCAGGGTGTACATCGGATTTTCCCCGATGACAACGTTTTGTTTTCTTGAGATGAACGATAGGAGTCTGCCTGTGAGACTCTAGATGGACACAGGGAGAAGAACCCTCTGGCAGGACGGACTGCTTTGCCCGAGTTTAGCTTTGGACTTTTAGTTAGGAATGTATCCTTTTGGTCGTATTATACTCGAAGAAGAACGCTCTTTTGTACCAGGATATTTGCCATTTTATGAGCCAATGTTTTCTGCTTGGACCATGCGTGTAAAAGTAGCCTTTGTGTTAGTGATAACAGTTATATTAGCCATTTTCATGAGTATATTCGTGTACTTGGAGTATAAACATCCCATGCAAGCAATGATGCCCTCTACCGCTGCCCCACCTGAGCATTTAATGTTTTTTTTAAAAAAAAATTCGAGTTTTATATAGCGCGAACTAGAACCAAACCGAATCAGTTATCAGAGCGCTTTACATAGCACCAGTTTCGTTACATGAGGACACACTTTCATTTCAGGCACGGGGAGATTAAGCGATTTGCCCAGAATCACAGGGGGTTTTTGGCGTCGTTACCGAGACTCGAACCCAGATCCCCAGGTCCGAGGTCGAGCGCCTTAGCCATTAGGCCAACCCCTTCACCCTAGCCCCACATAAAGAAAGATACCGCCAGACTTATGCTAAGAATGTATGTGTAGAAATGCTCCACCAAACCCATAGTACCACTAATATGATGGACCGTTGGGTTTGTGGACTCCTGCCATCAGTTATGCATAAACATGATCTATTTCTCTCTTTCCCCTTGTCATATTTAGGGAGCTGTGAGGCCTGGTTCCAAATGTTCTCATCTATGTATAACCATTATGTGGAAAACCCCAAACAGTATTCGGAGAAAGATTATAACATGATTTTAGCATATATTGAAACACACCAGGGATTTGATCCAGCAGGGAATGGGGGGGAGGGTTCATTGGACCCAGATGCCTGTATGAATTTGTATACGACTAATGAAAATAGTACTTGGCTGAAGGATGAACTTCATGATTTTGCTAATTTTAATCATTCTCAGTATTTCCAGCAGTTTGTTACCAGAAATATCACTAGTGAACACATTATTCCAATCCCTATTCTGAATACTTCCTCTGCTTTCTGCGTGCATGGGATTGGGCATGTGCAAGTTGGGAATAGTATTTGCAATTATACATATAGAATGAAAATATTTAGCAGCCCTCCACTGTTGACACCACCGAATGTGTATTTTGTATGCGGGGAAAATGCTTACACTTGGTTGCCATGGGGATGGGCAGGACAATGTTATTTATCTTTTCTGTACCCTCCCGTACACATAGCACCTTCAGATTATCACAAAACTCATCAACTTCACAAAACAATGATGGTTTCTAATAGACAGCGGAGGCAGCACGGAATGACTGAGGTGGACCAAACTGATACTTCCTTGCAACAGTTTACGGATTTTACTAAAGGATTGGTCCCTTTCTTGGGGACCAATATTCAATAGTAGGGAGATAAGACGGTTGTCCAGGGTGGTGGAGAATGTCATCAATATCACTACTGAGATTATGACAAACATAACTGAGGAGCTTCAGGCGACGAGACTCGTTTCGCTCCAAAACCGGATGGTTTCGGACGTTATCTTGGCCGATCGAGGAGGAGCATGCCGGGTGATCGGTAGTTCTTGTTGTGTTTACATTCCAGACTCCGCCCCCACGGTTCATTTAGCCATTCAAAAGCTGCATCGCATAGCTGTGGAAATGCACACTGAAAATGGATCCTGGTCACTCTCCAGCTGGTTTTGGGGGCTGTTATCCACCTGGGGTTGGAAGTTATTGATGATTGTTGCTGGAGCTGCAGGCATCCTCATTACTTGCTGTCTTTGTATCCAATGTGGTCCGGCCTGTTGCTCTTATTGTGCTACCAAATTGACAGCCATGGTCGTCCCTTCTCCTATCCCTTCTAAGTCTCAGATGCTCCAACAGGAGATTCGAGAGTTGATGGCCATTGATGATGAAGTTTTCCAAGATTAGTACTTCTCTTAGTTAGATACATCACGCTAAAAGGAGGGTTTGAGGAACCAAAATCGGATCAGGTCTAGTAAAACCCATAAGTAACAATTAGTAATTAGCGTGATGTACCTATTAGTTTGGTCGACATATTAGAATATCGATAACCTAACACATGTAGTAGTATGGGGATTAATGTAAGCCTTATTTAATTATTTGTCCACTCACGAACAAAATAGATTAACCTGACCGGCGCCATTTTGTGGCCTAGTCTGCATGTAGTGTTAGTGGAAACCTACCATTACACTTAGCAGGAGCCGTTCTCTTGAGAAATAGTCTGACAAATGTTGCAAACTGCTGCTTCTGTCCGTTAGGCCTGTCAAGGTTGCAGGTGGGGTAGGCTGGATAAGCACATTCCACACGGTACTGTGCGGACTCTCCTAGGGCTGGCAGAAGGGAGTCACCCTCCTCGACCTTGCTATAACGAGCTGTGCTAAACTAAGGGAGGCTTGGTGTCCCATATATGGTCTTTCCTTTGCACCAACCTGTACCAACTTGTATTTTTCCTTCTTAAGTAACGGTTTCGAAACGTAACAGTATATATGTGATCTGTTGATAATGTGCCAGCAGTCTTCTCGGCGGACCTGTAGGGGTTAGGTCGCGAGAGGCTCCTCTGGCAGAGTTGTTTGTTTAATAAATGATTGAACCTTCTACACTGCCAACTGACTGATTATTGGTAATTGGTATTAGGGCTATTTGTAAGTATAGCTCTATTTGCTTATAATTATTTTTTCGGTACTTCAGTGTTGCGGAAGGGCGCAGTGCCGGGGGCCGTAGCCCAGGTGGAGAGGTGAGAGGACCCCCCCTTTGTTTGGCATGGCCTCCTGGTGAGCGGGACCTGGGTCGGGGGCGTCCACCCCAGGAGTGGGTGGTAGACCAGGCACACGAGGAGACCACTCAAGAATTGACGACTGGCCGGGCTCAGGGGGGCAACACACAATGGTGGTCTGGTGAGCTTGGTGGGGAGAGAAAGAAGACCAGGTACCGGCCAAGAGCATCGGCCGCGGGGCCAGCCTGCTAAAGACACTGCTGAAACTCATGAGGGGGGTGGACGGTTGAACAGAATCATTCCCTGGATTGCTTGGGCAATATGGACTGTTGGTCGGGGGGCCCGCCAGGGAGTGACCTGGGGTGGCCGCACTGAGTATGGGGAGAGACCAACCCCTGAGAGGTGCCCAATCGAATAAAATGGTGCAATACACGGTCCTGGGGCTGACGGAGGCGGACCGCCCTCGTACTGATATGGAGCAAGGGAATCACCAGGACTCGGCAGCTCGGGACAAGGCAGATATCTTGGAGGCGATCTGGGACTCCAGGGTGGCATTAGAGACCAAAATGGATGGGATGGCCATGGACATTATTCACCTGAGACTGGACCTCAGGAAGGTGGCAGACAGGGTCACCGTCATGGAAGGGGACCTGGGTGCTCTGCAGACGGAGGTCAGGCAGCTGCGAGAGATGGTGAAGGTGCTTCAGGACCATACGGCCTGGCTGGAGGAAAGGGCGGAAGACGTGGAAGGCCCTTCTTGGAGAAATAATCTCTGCTTTTTGGGATTCCCTGAGAAAGTACAGGGGCTGGAAGCGGATCTATTTTTGGAGGACTGGATCGGTAGAGTGTTCCTGAACCTCAGGCTCTCCAAAATGTTTGCGGTGGAACGGGCACATAGATCCCTGGGGCCGCCCCCTAGACCAGGATCCCCGACTGGAGGCTTGATTGCCCGCATGTTTAACTTCAGGGACTGGGACGTAAACTTGCAACACATCCGTGCCAACGGCCCACCCAGATTTGACAACCATGACATTCATATTTACCCTGATTATACAAAAAAAGTTCAAGAACTACGGAATGACTTCCGCAGTGTTAAATGCCGGATGCGTAGCCGCAATATTAAGTACAGCCTGATGTTCCCGGCTAGACTCCGGCTGCAGTATGCAGACAAGGTCCACTTCTTTGGCACTCCAGCTGAGGCGGTAGACTGGATGGGCTCACTGGGCCTGGCCCGCCCAGACCAAAATCAAGGATGGCAGGAGCAGCGGCGCTGGGGCAATTGACAGAAGAGCCAACAACGTCGCAGAGAAGGATAACGGTGGTGGGAACGAGAGTGGGCCGACGGAGGACGGGTCATGGTGGGACCGGATGGCACTCTGCATGCGGAACTAGAGACAATCCCGACACAGAACCAGTTTGCTCCACTTTGTCTGGTGCAGAAAACACAGTCTGGCGTGGACGGGTCCACAAGCCCGATTGTAGAGGGCACTGGAAACGAGTGAGTGAGGGTCCGGATGGTGTGATCCATGGAAACTGTGAGTACCAGGTTCGTCCCACAGGGCATGAGGCTTTCCCGTGTGACTCATACATATGGGCTCGATAAAATGCTGGTCCAATTACTGTGGAACAGGAAGCAATGCAGGGTGAGTTTAGGGGTCACGAGGCACAGCTGCAGTAAAGGGGGGGTTGGAAATCCCTGATTTGGAACTTTATTATTTTGCATTGCAATTGTAACATGCTGTTGCTTGGCTGGACACGGACCCCTCCTGGGAGAGGTCCTTGTTGGCAGGTAGGTATGGAGACCAGCAGCTAGGGGGTTGGTCTGGCGGGCCGGGGGCTCACGGAGCACGGTCCCCCATTGGTGCGGCTTGGAGCTGCAATATGGAACCGTGTGGTCCTGAGAATATTTCGGGATAGACCCTTTGGCCCGGAAGCGGACTTCTGGATGATGCCGCCCTTTGCTCGGATTGACCAGGTGATGTCGGTAAAGGCCTGGAAGGCTGGGGGATGCCTAATGTTGTCGGACCTCTATCCGGATGATAAATTTGTCACTTACCAGGAGGCAGTGGCCACCTTTGAGTTGGGAGCGGGGTCATTTTTGCAGTATGCCAAACTGGCAGCAACGGCACGACAGCTGTGGCCTACATTTCCATATGCCCCGGGGCACTCCCACACCCTGGTCACCTTGATTGCTATGGCGGGAGTGAGAAAGTGTGTTACCCACCTCTACAGAGCGTTGAGGGATGACAAAAAGAGCGGTCCTCTTCCCATAGAAGATAAATGGCAGCAGGTGTGTCCACAGGAGGTCACGACGCAAGACTGGGAAAAAATACACGGGAGTGTGCAGAAGGTGGCGGTGAGTAATCGTTTTAAGCAGATCCAATACAACATAATACATATGACAAACCTCTCGCCCAGGAGGCGGCACGCCATTGATGGCTCCAGGGATCCTCACCTCCCCAGGTGTTGTTACGACCTGGCAGATTTTCTGCACATAGTTTGGACATGCCCAAAGATCCAGTCGTGCTGGCAGCAGGTTATTGGCGATCTGGCCCGAATTACGGGATGGACTATACAACTAGATCCGCGTGTTTGTTTACTAGGACTGATTCCTAGGGACTCGAAACGTAAGATAAGCAGGCGGTTCCTGGTCCTAGGTCTAGTCATGGCCAAGAGGCGTATTGCGATCCACTGGTTGTCGCAAAAGGGACCACTACTGGCAAATTGGATGGCGGATTTACGTGAATGGACCCTGGCAGAGGAGGGGCATATAAGAAATACCAGTAGGGATCCCATGCTACCCGAGTTGATACTGGCATGGGGAGCGATGATGCAGGAGATAGGGGGACAGGCCTCCCAGGTCTCTATAGACAGTGCAATAGAAGCGTCCTCAGAGAGGTGAGGGCCCCATGACAAGAGAGAGCGACGCAAGGTGATCCCGCATGATTAATAAGTTACATGGACCTTGAGTTACATAGAAATAGATAGTGGGAGGTGGGGTGGGAAGCGGGCTGTTGGTGAGGGTAGAGGGGTGGGGAGGGACGGAGGGTTTCCTACAATTGGGTAAGTTTCAGTGTGGAACATCTAATGAGAAGACTAACCGAAGATAACGTTGGGGGGGTAGAGACTTTTCCACGGAGGTGAAGAACCGGGGTTTAACCCAGCGGCGTCAGGGGCACGCCTAAGATCTTCGAGTTCACCTGTCTTGGTATTCAAAGACACGGAATACTACTGGATGGCGTCAGAGACCAAGTTTATTAGCTGCAGCTAGTAACAGTGATCCTAGAAATAAATCACAGTGTAAATTCTCAGGAGACTGCTCATTTTACTAAGGCGAGACGTCTCCTTTTATACCCAATATTCACATTATAAATGTACACCCACTGCACAAAATTCTAGCCAATAAGATACATTTTCAAACAAAGTATCACATAGCAAAAACTCAATTTACAGTATCCCAACCCAAAAGTTAATTATTAGGAATGTCCCAAATTCAATCTCCACAAGCCGGACAAACCTATAATTGAAAGCATAACCCATGTAATGAAGAAACATAAAAAAGAAACAGTAACAGATGCTGAACAAGATAAGGCATGTGCAAGGAAACTAAAAAGTTAACGATGTCCTGAACATTGATTGGCAATCTCAGACAAAGATCGATCAGGGAAATAGGCTTTGCGAGGTCAGTTTCAGGTGAAGAGGTCAGTTTCTTACAGTTCATTTCAGAGTCAAAAAGAAACCTAGTTAATGTATACATGAACTAAGATGGCCAGGCCACTTTGTTCGCCAGGCTACCTTCACAGGCCTACGTGAGGGCAACACAAAATGGTGGCACAGAACAAAATGGAGTCAGACTCGAGAATTACAGAACCTCAGCCCCTCCTTTTGCCATTACGTAGGCAATAACCTAAGACTCATGTTAATCTGAATCTAGGTCTATATCGATATTCATTAGGTCATCAAAGTGTTGCTGTAGCATCATTTTATTATTCTCTACTTTTCTCGGGACAGATCTCCGAACACACATAGTAGCACAAAGACTACAAATGGCGGGACCACACTGGATGCAAAGACAACAAGAGAAAAGGATGGCTAAAACCATATCAAGGAATGTCAGAATCTTCCATCCCCATCCCCATTTGGACAGCAGTCCCCAAAACCATCCCGTCAATGACCAGTCTCCTTCCTCTACATGGATAGACTCAGAGATCTTATGCAACCTAGAGATGGCTTGGTACACTATAGGGGATGGTATCTGGTATGTAAACACAGCAACTGGATCCAATCAATTTACATACTCCTCCTTGATCTGCAAGTATGATGTCTAATACCATACGATTCTGCAAAGTCATAAGGCGGTCCGCATGAAGCTCAGCTGTAACATTACTAAGAGCACCTGCTGTCTCATTAATAGTAGCTTCAACAACGCGGACAAGCCGTCGAATATGCCTACTATTGATCATAGGACCCCAAAAGGGCAGGAAGCCCTTGAAGAAATCTCCTACTTCGTGTGCTGCAGTATCTTTCTTATTGAAGACACCTCTACCATATCTCGTTCTATGATAGTCTGAAGCAGTAGTGTATGTAGGGGGAAGCAAAAATGCCACATAACATGTTCCTGAAAAATCAGGTGGCAACCATGTGTAGGCTCTGTCATGACAAACAAAATATGTGCCTTTAGCTGGCACAAACGGTGGAGAAGTCCGGGATGAATAGACATAGGTTTGAGCACACAAACTCTCACCTAGCTGAGCTTTCTGATTCCGACCAGTACCTTGCAAACAAAAATGGCCTCGGTGGGGTATAATCCAAATAGGGGGAGACCTTTTTCGTCTCTCCTTCTCTGTCAAGCTGGTACTATATCCAGTCACGTTCCAACCAACATAAGCCTGCACCTCATCCTTAGGGATAGCATTATATGCATCAATATCTCGGATCATAGCTACTACTCCCCTTATCAAGGCACTATTACTGGAGTTATCTTAAAGGGAACGTAAGGGGCGTACCTCATTTGCATAGATAAACATGGTCTGTAAAGCCCACACAGACCCATTAAAAGAAAAAGGCAAAATCAAATATGGCATACCTTTATCTGTCGTATTAGGCATAAGACCACAAACCCAACAATTAATGGTATTTACTACTAACATATGCTGATGCAACAACTGTATGAACGAGTTGTTGACAAATTCTGATCTCCTTGTTTGTTCATGTTCAGGCAACGTATAAAACTGGTGCAAAGAAACAGTAGTGAAAGAGAGCATAAGTTGGGAGGTGGGTGCAGATGTCTGTTGTGTAACATAGACAATCCAACCCACACAAGCTAATGTGATACTTAAAAACATCAAAAAGCACAATATTATAAAACATTTGCTATATTTCAATGTACAAAATCTTGTCTTAAGATCTATTCTCTCAACATCTCTTTCAGTTACAACAGACTCCATCCTCTAACGTGCTGCTTGCGGCAATTTTCCTTCTTTACTCAAGTGTGCGTCCAGGCGTCCTAGACGTCCCTAGAACCGCAGACCTTTCGTCAATACGCGGGCCACCCCTTAAGTCTTATAGCGCGACCCTGCAGCTGATCCCGGATGGTGGCTCAAAAAAGAAAAAGAAAAATAGTCTCTTGTCTGAAAGAGTGTAATTCACAAAAAAATTCAGATTTTATTTGTCCTTTTTAGACCTTAAGTTGTAGCGTTCTTTACCAGGCACAGTTTGATCCTGAAAGAGTGTCTCTGGATGCGTAGTATCAAATCTCAAACACAGCGGCACAGCTTCTTGCAAGACTTCATTATCCGCACGTTCTGACTGAGTCCATTCCAGATGTGCATCGCTAAAAGGTACAAATCTTGGAACCCTTTCACTCTCAGAATCGGCAACACCTTCCCGGACCCACTTATCGTACAGTAAGGGCATAGGTATCTTCTTGCATTGGGTACCATGTACCCAGTTTTTGTTGCCGAACACCTTAATAGCAGTCCGAGTTGATAACAGAACTTGGTATGGACCGGTCCATCTTGGTTCCAAGTTCTTTGACCTCTGGAAATTCCTGCTTAGAATCCAGTTGCCAGGTTGAATCGTGTGGCCGGCGTCTACAGAAACTGAAGGCAAAGTGTCATGGACCTGTTGGTGAAGAACACGCAATTTAGCAGTCAAATCATGTAAGTAGTTAACCAACATAGGGTACTCGATATCACTGTACTTTCTTAGGCCTCGGCACACCCCAGACACCGGGCATCCAAAAACAATCTCGTATAGGCTAAGTCCCACGCGAGAATGTACTGTCGTTCTCGTGGACAAAAGTGCCAATGGTAAGGCATCGGGCCATGTAAGACCAGAGCTCGCTTGCACCTTGGCCAACTTCAGCTTCAGAGTGCCATTATAGCACTCGACCAGGCCTGCTGACTGGGGGTGATTCGCAGCATGAAATTTCTGTTTGATACCCAGACCCGCACATACTTTCTTCATAATCTGACCCACAAATTCACTTCCATTATCACTCCATACGATCCTCGGCAAGCCATATCTGGGAAAAAATTCTTTGAGCAAAACCTTGGCTGTAGACAAGGCAGTATTATCCATTAGGGGGTAGGCCTCTATCCATCTGGAAAAGGCACAAACAATCACAAGGACATACTTCAAGTTATTGCATCTTTCCATATGAATGTAGTCTATCTGCAGCACCTCGAACGGATACGTTTGAGGAGCAAAATGACCCGCTGGAGTTGGGGTTCCCTTTCCAGGATTATGCATCAAGCAAATCATGCAGTGTTTAACCAAATTCTCAGCACACTTAGGAATTCCACCATTCTGCCATACCGGAGCCAACAACTTACATATCCCTTTTGAACTAATGTGAGCCAGCCCATTAGCCATAGTAACCACTGGGAGCGCATATGCATCCGGCAACAACCATCGCCGGTGCTCTGACAACTCAACCCAACAGCCTGTCGAATCCAACATTCCCGTACTCTCTCTACACATACTCAATTCTTTCTCAGTAGCTTCTGCCTGAATCCTCTTCACACTTTCTGTTGTATCTTCACACATTCCTCCTTCCACTACCCATCTGGAGGACCTGCAACATACATCCGACTTGTCACATCTTTCGCTGTTTCTCTTGCGACTTCATCTGCAAACGCATTCCCTTGACCCACATCATCCGTAACCTTCTTATGCGCACTACACTTTACTATCGCAATTTGGGTCGGCAAAGTAAGTGATTGAAGAAGTTCACTCACTAATTGTCCATGCTGAATTTTCGTACCATGGGAAGTAAGAAATGCTCTCTCTTTCCACAAACGACCAAAACGGTGAGCCTCGCCAAATGCATATTGGCTATCAGTAAAAACATTCACTCTCTTTCCTTTTGACAACACACATGCTCTAGTCAATGCTATCAACTCCGCTGCCTGTGCTGAATTCTGTGCAATACGTGCTGTTTCAACAACCGTGTGCAAAGTTGTGACAGCATATGCTGCAGTTGTCTCTCCATTCGGAAGCTTAAAGCACGAACCATCTACCCATGGGGTACCATCAGGATTCGAAAGAGGAGTATCTTTCAGATCAACTCTACCCATCGTTTCCTCCTCTGTCCAGGGAAAACAGTCATATGTCTCTACAAAAATTGGCAACAATGTAGCTGGATTCAATGTGTTGCACCGCTTGATGTGCACATGGCTTGCCAAAAGCATCAACTCATAACCTGACAAACGTGCACTGGTAAGATGTTGAGTCTTTGTTCTGTTCAATAGGGTATCCACTGCATGTGGAACCATCACAATCAATGTATTATCCAATACCAAACCAGCAGACTGTCGGATAGAAACAGCCGCTGCTGCTGTAGCTCGTAGACAACTAGGCAACGCCCTAGCTACCGGATCTAAAGTGGCTGAAAAATACGCACATGGGTGCTGCTTGTCTCCAAATTGACAACGCACAACCTTCTCTCTCGTGTACATAAAGTGTAAAAGGTTTACTGTAGTCGGGGGTACCCAACTATAGAACACAATGCATCACGCAATTCAGAAAAACTCTTCTGACATTCGTCAGACCAAGGAAGAGGGTGTGGTGTGTCCTTAAGAGTAAGTGCCAACAAAGGTTTCGCTAGCAAAGAAAAATTCGGAATCCACTGTCTACAATACGAGGTGATACCTAAGAAGGCACGCACCTCTCTCTGTGTGCATGGCACAGTCATTTGGGCAATCGCTTGAATACGCTCTGGGGTCAATCGTCTTCCCTCCTTCGACAAGAGATGACCTAAGTAGGTCACTTCTTGTCGGCAATACTGCAACTTCGAAGGTGACACTTTATGATGAAGGTCAGGCAGGTGTCGCAACGGATCACTGAAATATTATCGACGGTCACATTATCGACTAGCAATAATATCGTTGAATAATTATCGACTACAAAAATATCGACTTTGTATACTTATTACACAAAATACAAAAATATCGACTACAAAATATCGAGTACTTAGAATATCGAGTACATAAATATCGTCTTATTAAATATCGACTACTAATATATCGTTGTTCATGAAATTACACCTAACACTACCAAAATATCGACTACTAAAATATAGAGTACAAAAATATCGTTTCTAAACAAATATCGAGTTATTTTTTGTACCCTTTCATGTCTAAAATACCATATTACTCATCTATAAAAGTCATTTCTCTATACAAAAAACATTTTACATATAAAACCTGTTACTTTTATAACATTACTATTTATCATCATTTCCTATACATTATATTAAATTGGTTATATCATTTGAAAAAGAATCTCTACATGTAACTAAAATTTTCATAATATTTTTATACTTACACATCCATTTTATTTAACAACTAACCTGCTTTAATGCGGAAACCACCACATACCACCATTCTCACATCAACAAACACACCAATTAACTTAAAAAAAATTCAAACTAGCCTATACAATTCTTCCTTTCATCCTACAACCAATCAAATCCAAGCACACAAAATACACATACTATAAAAGGGATAAATCCATTCTACCATTTGCTGCTGCTAACTCTATAGAAAGAAGATGCCAACACTATGAAGATTTTGTTCCTGAACAAACATCTTTAAAGATCCAGCTCACTAGCTAATCATTCAAGTAAGTTACATTGCATTATTTAAAAATCTAAATTAGTAGTCTACTATTTTACTTATATCTCCTAACTCTTCCACTTATGTCATTTTTATCTCCTCTTACTTTTCTGATAGAAACTACTACAAACAAAATCCTAATACCTGCTCCTATTTCTTCCCCTGCAAAATAAGATAGTAAGTATATATTAATGCTCTGTTCTACAACAACAGCTGTTTTTAAACACTATTTCCCAAGATTCATACTTTACTTAAAACATTTTATTCACAGATATTCAGCGATTTTCCGATTTCAACACTACAAATGTATAGAACTACACTAAATAAACATGTAAGTATATATGTTTTTGTTATTAAACAACCAAAATTTAAAATGCTAGTTTCTAAACAACATATCTTGCATATTACATCTTCCCTACAGATCAAATAAAAACATCCTACATCAACTATACCAAAAGACAAGACTACCCTAGTAAAAAATGTAAGTATACATCAATTAGTGTAAAACTTCAGAAATAAACAAGAACTATGTTCTTAACACCATGTTATGTATTTTATATTTCCTCTACAGATATTGTGAATACATCATACATCTATTCTACCTACAGCAAAGAAAAGTACATATTTAGAAGTTAGTATACTTTTAAATATTTCCAATTTCCCAACGTTAAAAATAATTTTTATAATATGTGACATGTATTTATTCTATCTTCTCTACAGATCTAAACTTGACTACCTTGATGTACTCCACCAAATACTACAACTCAACTATTTAAACAAGTAAGTATATGTAATGTTCACATCAAATGTAGTACTAAGCAAATTAAAAAACTGCTTTCTCCTAGGAAAAACGTGTGTTATTTATATACATTAACTTAGCATTTCTATATTTTCATACCAACAGTAAATAAAGAAATACATACAAGAAAGTCCTTCAAAATACAGTTCTGCATTTGTGATTACTACTTTTAGTAAACGTAAGTATAAATACAACATTAATTATGTTTGCACCACTAAGTGAAATATATGTAATTTGATTTGTTTTCTTTCTACTCTTTCCTAGAACAAGTAAAACAAAATGACAGAAGGTTCAGAATTTGTAATGTCACAGAAAAATAAATTACTGTTATGTTATATGGGTTATGTTTATAGTCAGGAAAGACAAAGTGGTAGAAAAGTTTTCTGGAAATGTACAAAATATTACTCTAACAAATGTTATGGAAGGGCTACTACAGAGGAAACTAATGTGCTATTTACCAGGGAACACAATCATCCCCCCAATGTCACAGAAATTGAAATAAGAGATGCTTTAGAAAGTATAAAGACTGCTAGCACACAAAGTGATAGACCAACAACACAAATCCTTAAAGAGGAACTGTTAAAAGTCCCAGCCCATGCTTCAGGTCAACTACCCTCTATTGACTCACTAAAACGCACAATTGCATACACTAAAAGACGCACTTCCACAACTCCACCCAACCCTACTACTTTTGAGGAAATTATTATTTCACCAGAAATGTCCATCACACACAATAAAGACAAATGTATCCTTTTTGACAATGAAAGCAGTACAAACAGAATCATAATGTTTGCAACTGCAAGTAACTTAGGAAAAATCCAACAGTGTCCCCAATGGATGATGGATGGAACATTTAAACCATGCCCAAAACCTTTTTATCAACTATATTCCATCCACGGGTTATACCATAACTATAACATCCCTTTCATTTACTGTTTGCTACCAAACAAACAGCAAAACACTTACACAGAAATATTAAATGTTCTCAAAAATGAAATCAATAATTATTTTCCAGAAAAAATAATTATTGATTTCGAATTAGCTATGATTAATAGCATTTTGAAAATATTTCCCCACACAGCAATCCAGGGTTGTTACTATCATTTCAATCAGAGCATATGGAGACATCTCCAAAAATCAACTTTAAGTATTTTGTACTCAACAGATAGCACCTTTGCCTATCAAATTAAAAAATTGATAGCACTGGCCTACGTTCCTGTTACCGATGTAGCGGAACACTATAATTTATTAATTGACAGCACATATTACAAGAGAAATGAAGATAAACTAACCCCATTACTGGATTATTTCGAAGATACTTGGGTGGGAAGGTTGCACAGATCTGGACATCGACGCCAACCCAAATTCCAAATCCCTTGGTGGAATGTCTATCTTAGTACTTTAAACAAAGAGGCAAAAACCAACAACAGTGTAGAAGGGTGGCATAATGCTTTCCAAGCTACCACAAGCAGAACAAGACCCACATTCCATAACCTACTAGAAGCTTTGATAAAAGAACAAAGCTATCAAGAACTAAGAATGGAACAATCAGTGACCCAAATTGGTCCAAAACTAAGTAAACAAACTAAACAAATGTTCCGACAACTGCAAAGTCAAGTCACACTATACCCTACAACTAGAGGATTAGAATATCTGTCAATAATAGCTAAAACCCTACTTTAAAAATGTCTACAAAATATACTAATATCTTCTTACAATAATGGTACATATAACAATCATAAACATTTCAAAACAATTATAAATAATACATATTTGTTTTACTAACTTATCAAAATTTTGGACATTATTTCTGAACAAATATGCAATATTTATAATTACATCACACATACACATTACATAAAGATCGACATTTCCCACCCAATAAATAGAAATATAAAATTACTTAAATTTTTTGTAGATGACAGAGACGTAATGAAGCAAAATACAATCCATACAATCCATTACAAAGTAAGAGAAATCCAATATGGGAAACCATCAAAAACTCGAAAATAATGTTAAAATAAAATAAACGCTCCAGGAAATCCCGAAAACTGTAGTGTGGACACTTTATTATTTAAAGTGATATACACACAACTTTAAAAAAAACGTTGACGCATACCAATGTATCAATCCAATACGAAACGCTCAAAAAACCCGAAAAAAGGTAAAAATTATTAAAATCCGCTCCTGGCAAACACGAAAAATAGGAGATACACGTTAAAATATAACCATAATAAGTCATACATTAGTATCTCCAAAAAAAAAACACGCTTCCTTCCATGTAGTTTTCATGCGAGGAACCGGAACCTTTAAAAAAACATACATAACGAAACCCACCCACAAATAGCCTATAAAATTTCTAAAAACACTCACAATTAACATTAACCATGTAAGAAAACATTTCCTAACAATTCAAATAACACTAGAACTAAAACATACACGACGCACCTATAACGACGACATTACACCTAAACGCTAAATAAACAATTCATACATACACTCAAAAACACTACACAGTTCGAATATACCCTCACACATTACCACTCAGTCATAAATAGTATATAAAATTTACCTTACCTCTCTCCACACGAAGCAACACCCAACCGCGAGCTTCTCCAGTCCTGAATGAAGCGCAATAACCTTACGCGGTAAAAAAGTAGTCCCCTTAAACCAATTTTGAGAAGGTATCATAGAAAATACAATGTTCTAGTCTAAAAATATAATACATACACATTGTTATTGTAACAAATTAATACAGTAGACTCATTATAATTTAAACTGTTTAAAAAAAATTTTTTTTAATATTAATTAATATATAGTAATTAATATATATTAATAATATTAAATAATTATGTAACACTTGAAATAAAATATGTAAACAATTTAATTTTGTGTACATTTATAGGAAAAAATTTGTGTTTCTTTATAACTAAACATGATTAATTGTTTTGTTAATAATTAATAATAATAAATAATATAACTTATTTATTATTATTAATATAAAATTTATAACCATTTACTATATAAATAATTGCCTTAAATAATGTATTTTTATTTCTCTGAATGTATGTATTTCTGAAAAGAAAATATAAATGTTTAAGTTTATTAATTAATAATAATAATAATAATTATATTTGTTATTATTTTTATTTATTAATTATAAATTTTAAATAATAATGTCTAAGTATTATAAAAGTATATAATTGCATATATAATCTTTTACCAATACCAGATATTATTATTATACATATTATTCCCCTTTACAGTTATAAAGTTAACAACATTATATATTTATATGTATAATTTAAAAAGAACATTGTCAGAAATATGTGTAAAAAATGTCTTAATTAGTATTTCCATATCTTGAGCAAATATAATAATTGTCATGTTACTTTATACAAATGTAAATATTTAAAATAAATATTTAATAATATTAATATCTAATATTAACATTATTAAATATAAATGGAAGAAACAGAAAAAAAACTGGTATTTTATTTATTTAGATATAAATACTTGTAACAGAAAGTGATTGATAATAAGATTTTGTTTTGACATAAAAAATGTTGTGAAAAATTTTTGTGTCACAAATTAAAACATGTACATAAATGATAATGTGTTATTCTGCAAATACAACCTTTCCAAAAATCTTTATGTTATATTTGATAGTGATTGTATTGTATTACACATGAAAAAATAAAAAAATTGTAATAAAGTTTTGTGAAAACATCCATTTTGCATTTTCTTGTAATATAATAACACACTAAATAAATTTATATGCAAATGTGCTGGACACTGACCAATTAATAATTGCTATTCCTACTCCAGTCAAAGTATTATCAGAGAAGTTGCTGGACACTGACCAATTATTATTTACTATTCCTACTCAAGTGAAAAGAATATCTTGAAAGGTGCTGAATACTGACCATGTATAAATTAGAATAGCTACTTTAGTATAATGTTATTGAGTAAAAATTGTCAAATATTTATATATATTGTATAAATATTATAAACATATTTTTTTAGTATATTTTTTGCTGAATAGTTCCAAAAATTATTATTAGCATTTAAAATAGCAAGTATTTGTCACTCAAAAATTTCAAATATTTGTAATATTTATAATAATTTTTCTCACACTTTATATACCCAAACAGACCCTGAACCCTAAAAATACCCCTTTACCCTAAAACTAAAAAGTGTCCATGAACTCAAAAATATACTCCTTTACCCAAGAACTGGAAACTGACCCTGAACCCTAAAAATACCCCTTTAGCCAAAAACTAAAAACTGACCCTGAACTCAAAAAATTCTCCTTTATCCAAAAACTGAAAACTGACCCTGAACCCTAAAAATTCCCCTTTAGCCAAAAAGTAAAAACTGACCCTGAACCCAAAATATACCCCTTTACCCAAGAACTGAAAACTGACCCTGAACTCAAAAATATACCCCTTTACCCAAAAACTGAAAACTGACCCTGACCCATTAAATATACCCCTTTACCCACAAACTGAAAACTTACCCTGAACACTAAAAATACCCCTTTACCCAAAAACTGAAAACTGACCCTGAACATTAATTATACCCCTTCCCCCAAAAACTGAAAACTGACCCTGAACATTACATATACCCCTTTACCCACAAACTTAAAACTAACCCTGAACCCTTAAAATACCCTTTTACCCAAAAACTGAAAACTGACCCTGACCCTTAAATATACCACTTTACCCACAAACTGAAAACTGACCCTGAACTCTTAAAATACCCCTTTACCATAAAACTGAAAACTGACCCTGAAACATAAAAATACTCCTTTACCCACAAACTGAAAACTTACCCTGAACACTGAAAATACCCCTTTACCCAAAAACTGAAAACTGACCCTGAACATTAATTATACTCCTTCCCCCAAAAACTGAAAACTGACCCTGAACCTTACATATACCCCTTTACCCACAAACTTAAAACTAACCCTGAACCCTTAAAATACCCTTTTACCCAAAAACTGAAAACTGACCCTGACCCTTAAATATACCACTTTACCTACAAACTGAAAACGGACCCTGAACTCTTAAAATACCCCTTTACCATAAAACTGAAAACTGACCCTGAAACATAAAAATACCCCTTTACCTAAAGAGAGAAAACTGACCCTGAAAACAAAAATTCCTCCTGTACCCAAATGTAAATAATATTATGTAATCAACTATTAATGTATTATTAACTATAAATAATAAGTTAATATATTAGCAAAGTATCTGTAATTAATTGAATGTAATTATTTATAATATTTATTCCCAAACAAATATTTAATAATAACAAATTATTAAATAAAATATTTGTATAAATAATAATTAAATTAACTAATTATTATTAATTAATTACTAATTATTTACTAATGATAAATATGTACCAAATTATATGATTTAATTAAAACAATAATATTTATTGATAACCAATTAATTGATAATTTAAATTTATCAGAAACATATCATAATTATTTATTATTTTTAAATTACTCCCCACCCTTATCCCCTATTAACCCAACATCCCGCTCCTAAACATTAAGTACAATTGATACCAATAACAAGGATAAAAATATTTTAGCACATTAACAGTAATTTTTTTTATTTAATTATTAATGAATTTCCCCCAATTATGTAACAAACTATAACAACTTTTATATATATAACAATTACTCTAAATAATTTAATTAACTAATTAATATTAATTATTTATCAATTTATTAGTAATACAAAATTTAAACAAAATTATAATAATTAATTAACTAATTAAGAATATTTATTTTCCAATTAACTAATTAATAATAAATAATTACCAATTAATTACTACTTAAAATTTTATTACCAATTATATAAATTAAATAACTAAATAATATTATTCAATTTCCAATTAACTAATTAATAATAATTAATTACCAATTAATGACTACTTAAAATTTTATTACCAATTATATTAATTAATTAACAATATTTTATTTCCAATTAACTAATTAATATTATTTAATTACCAATTAATTACTAATTAAAAACTTATAGATATTTATATTAATTAATTAACTAATTATTAATAATTATTTCCCAATTAATTAAAATATAAATATATTTACAAACATATATAAATTAATTATTTATTTTAAATTACTCCCCACCCTTATCCCCTATTAACCCAACATCCCGCTCCTAAACATTAACTACAATTTATATTACTATTAAAATGTATTTATATATTTTACCTTTTTTCAACATAATATCGATATTTTTTCCTTTGACTATTAATCGATATTTTGTCATGTCGATATTTTTGAGTCGATATTTTTGTACTCGATATTTTATTATCATTATTGTACTCGATATTTTTCACAACGATATTTTTGTTATCGATATTTTATCATATTCGATATTTTTAACTCGATATTTTGTCCATTCGATATTGTGGAGTCGATATTATGTCTGTGCACCGTCGCAACAAAGAAAGAGTAACCTCTTTACAAATCTCTTCATCATCAGCAGCAACCAACAGATCATCAATATACTGGATAGTAGCACCAGAAGGCAATGCAAAAGTATCAAGCTGAGTTTTCAAAGCCTGACTATAAATGGAGGGACTCTCACAATAACCTTGAGGAGCGCGTTTAAACCAGAAACTACGGCCTCCTAAAGAGAAGCCAAAAATATTCCTACTTTCCTCAGCAATCGGAATACTGAAGAAAGCGTTCTTCAGATCAATAACAGAAAATCAAGCAGCTGAGGCAGGGATCATAGTCAATAAAGCAGTAATGTCTGGGACAACAGGAAACTGTGGCACAACAATCTTATTGACCTCTCAAAGGTCAATCACAAACCGATACACAGGTGGCTGAGAAGAGTCAGTACGCTTAAGGACAGGCAGAACAGGACTATTACACACATTACCTCTCGTTTCTTCAACCACACCTTTCTCAACCAATTCATAGATAATCGCTAAAAGAGCTCTTTCGCCATCACTGGAAATTTTGTACTGAGGAATGCGAGGTAATTTAGCATTCGACTTAAGGGTAACAACGTAGGGTGGAATCTGCAAGAGACCAACATCATTAGGACCTGTAGCCCAAAGTGTATCAGGGAGAGAACGCAGTTCCAGTGGAAGGCGATCCTTAGACAGATACATCAAGGAAATCACTTTCTTACCCACTGTAAGATGTACTCCCAAAGGAGAACAATGTAATGTCGCATGCAATCTTTTCAACAAGTCCAAACCCAACAAATTCTTGCCACAGCCAGTCGTTAGAATAAGGGGAGCCTCCAATTCACAAGGACCAATAGAAAGGGGCAAAGAACAAGAAACCGGGATACGAACTGGGGCGCCAGAAAATCCTACCGAAACATTAGTCAAGCCAGACAAGGGTGCGCCAGGGAGTTTAGAGTGCATGATAGAACTCTTTGCTGCACCAGTATCCAAAAGAAAAGGTTCTGCCACACCTGATGTAATCACTTCAACATAAGGTCCACTCTGGTCTACTGGAACTGACACTACTCCCTCCCTTTGTCCATGGCTGTCCTAACTATCATTAAAACCAGCACTCTCCCTTCCAACATAATAATCATCAGTGTAGTACTGAGCGGACTGGACGGTCGGAACATTCTGTTGATCAAAATAATTTATAGAATTCTGAGGGGAAAAGGAACGTTCATTCTGGGGAAACGTACCACGTTCCCAACCCCTAGGTACTTGTTGGTAACCACCACGACCTCTCAGACCAGACACACCATTCGCACGCTGTAGCAAGATCGGGCAACTATTCTTGAAGTGACCTTCCTCTTTACAATAAGCACACTGATTAGGGCCTAGCGGGAGTCGCGAAGCAAAAGACTCAGGCTTCTGCAACAGTTTCTGAAACTGTGGGGGTTGCTGAAACTGACGCTGATTAGGGCGAGGCAGATAAGCCTGCTGCAGAAGAATTTTCGTTTTTAATTCTCTAGTCTTTTTCTCTACTTTATCCTTCTCATCTTTATTTCTATTCTCATAGTATTGTGCAGTAGCCAATATCTGGGCCAAATAAGAAACAGCCCATGAACTCTCAGAGTCCTTTAACTTATTAGAAAGTTCAGGAAGTAAATTAAAAACAAACTTATCTACAAACAACCTCTGATCACCTTCTGTACTCATGTCCTGACCACTATGATCAATGAATGTTTCCTCAAACCTAGTGAAGAGATCAGACATACTCTCATCTTTCTTTTGTTTGCATGCTGCTAAATTGTCCCAATTCACCCGCAAAGGAGGCATCATAGTTTTCATTAAATTAATAATCCTACCAGGTAGTTCTGCAACTAAGGGTTCAGGTTTGGCACCTCCTACCTGCCGACCATCTTCAGCAGTGATATTAACCCACGTATCTCCTAACTCTGGCGCGTGATCCTCGTGACGGATCTTCGCCCACAAGGGTTGAGGAACTACATTACCCATCAACATATCTATGTCAGCTAAATTCATAACACACGCATCAACTGTCTGAGACAACTCCTTGTAATAACCAGCAGGATTTTTACGGGGGTCAGGCAAGGTCTGCTTAAGAGCCAGGACCTCAGCTCTCTTCTAAGGGACATGCACCCACACTCGCTGAAAAGGAGCCGGTGCAGCCGCAATACCATGAGCGGCATCAGCCACAACTGCCTCTCTCCATACAGGGGGAACCTCTCTCATAGGATACTGCTTCACTTTTCTCCTAACAGAAGGGTCAGGTTCGAACAATAACTGAGGTGGAAGTCTAGACCTAAAAGTGAGTAGTGTCTCTACCGCTTCCTCAACATCGGAACCCACTATCGTTCCTTTAGCAAATTCAGACTGAACATTATTCAATTCCAGTGGAATTGAACCCAACTCATTATCTTCCTACTCCTGACGAAGGAAGGTACACATGACATCAAAAACATACCTTTGTTTTGGTGCCTCCCACTGTAGGAAGATATCCATAACCACTTGTGGACCGTACTTGGAGGCATTCAAAACCCATCTACGAGCAAGGAGATCTAACACTGCCCGCTCTTTGGGACCAGGAAGCTGACAGGGGTCATATTCAGTGACCCAAAGAAAGGAGACAAAAGACTAGTGACAGTCTCAGTCATTCTTTGCCGAGCAGAAGGAGAAGAAGTTGACATGAGGACAGGAGACAAAGGGGTCGATTCCGATTCGGGAAAAAAAACGTCCGTACGATTTGTATCCGGAGCCCTCTCCGTACGAATCGTACCCGTCCGTCCGAGTCGCGAAGTACGATCCGTATTCCGTGAATCCGTCCGAATCGTCGCGATCCGTACGTATTGCAAGGCTGAAACCGTGAACCGTACGACTCGTACACATTCCGTACGACTCGTACACATGCCGTACGACCCGACGAGTACGATCCGGACCGGGGTATGAGGACGCGATTCGTACGGTCCACGTCAGGTAAGGGCGAGTCGTATGGAAAAGCACACAAACACATACACACTGTATGGTCCGTACCCCCCATAATCTCAGGGGTACGCACCGTACCCCTGTGATAATGGGGTGTACGAGCCGTACCCCCATTGTACGATCGGTGTACGAGGCGTACCCCATGTACGATCGGTGTACGAGCCGTACCCCCATTGTACGATCGGTGTACGAGCCGTACCCCATGTACGATCGGTGTACGAGCCGTACCCCCATTGTACGATCGGTGTACGAGCCGTACCCCATGTACGATCGGTGTACGAGCCGTACCCCCATCGTACACCGATCGTACAATGGGGGTACGGCTCGTACACCGATCGTACAATGGGGGTACGGCTCGTACACCAATCGTACATGGGGTACGGCTCGTACACCGATCGTACAATGGGGGTACGGCTCGTACACCGAGGCGCGAACTCTGCTTTTACGGCTGTTTTCAGCTCCCGTAGAAAAAGGGTCGTACGGTGCGTACCCGACACGTATCGTACTTGCTGGGTCGTAAAAACCAGCCGCGAACCGTACAAATGTCACGTACAGCGGGTTCCGAGGGAGAATCGTACGGAGATTAGAGTCGTACGGTGTCTTGTACGACTCGTATGGAGTACGGCTCCTGGTACGAATCGTACTTCGTCGTACGTACGGGACGTTTACAGGTACGATTTGTACGGGGAAAAACGCTCCGTACGACGATTCGGAGCGCTTTTTACCGGATCGGAATCGACCCCAAAGTGTTTTGAGGCAAGAGAGACGTAGGGACAGAAATAAGAGAAGTCAAAGATAAAGGAGTGTAAGGCAAAGGAGTTTGAGGCAAGGCTGGTGACAAAGCTGGCGGCCCTGGAGGGGGCTGCGCCATGGGAGGAAGAACCACCTGTGAAGCAACAGATGGCTGAACAACAACAGGGGGTTGAACGACAACAAGGGGTGCAACAACTGGAGGTAACGGAGGTGCAGTAGCACCCTACACATAAGGGGGTGGGAATCTCAGTAAATGTGACATCAAAGGATCCTTTTCAGGGTCTTCAGTCACATTTGAAAGGGGAGGTGGCAAAGCCGGGTAACATTTGTCAATGGCCATGCAATGTTGTCTATCTGACACTTCAATCGCACGATCTTCTTCATCTTCCTTAAACTGCCTAGCAGCTTGCATTACCGACATATTCCTTTCCTTCCTATCTCTCTTAGATTGCTTAATTTCTCGCTGTTTGGCTTCCTTACGCCAAAAGCGGAAAGAGTCAAACATCGCCGGCCGGGCTTTCTTCTTAAATAGCGCAACTTCTAGGTTATCTAAAACATCTGATTCAAAACTACCATGTTGGGGCCATCGTAAAACACCATCTTTCCTTGTATAACGGACCCATACTTCATTAAAGGTAATGGGACCCACACCATGCTTTGAATAGAGCTCATAAGTTGGAGTTCCAACCGGAGGTATCGGACACGAGTCCTCCAATCGGGAATCCTTATTACAACTACAACAAAACCATTTCCTAATATTGCCAAAACCAGGCATCTTTAGCTCACTAGTCTTGCTTCAAACTTCAAGGGGTTATCAAAAATGATACACTCGTAAATATATGAACCCCTCAGCTTCGACTATTGCAATGGCGAATCAAAACCAAGAAACAAAACAAAGTCGTGGGAGCGACCCACTTATACTTAACCAAAATGTCTGTCATGCCACCAGAAGACGTCTAAAGTCTCGCCTTACAAATCATCACAAGAGGGTCCAAGACAGGGCGACAGTCAGGGCAGCAGTCCTTCGCAGCCGTCGGAAAGGGGAAGCCTCGCAGAAAAAACTGTTGGATGATCAGAAAGAAAAGAATAAAAGAAAGAGAAGATTTCTGAAACTGTGTTTATAATTTGTGTATACTTGCATTGGAATTTAATATTACTCTACAGACGTGTGCTGAGGATTTTGTGAATTTATATGTGAGTGAGACACCAGCAAGGTATTTTACATTTTTATTTGTTGGCTGTGGTAACACTAGGATGTTTTGTATGTGTTCATATGGGCACTTATGGTGTGTTTTTAAATTGGTTACACTTTTGCACTGTTTGGTTGGCAGGACATTGATGTTTGGCTTCTTGTGAGCAGACAATACAATTTGATTTAGGGAATATTGACTGGTGTGTTTTGTTAGTATTCACAGGAATTACCCTATGAGTCCTGATGATGGTCCATAAAAGACCGAAACGTCGACAACACACCCTTCTTTCTTTTGAATTTTTGGATATAAATTTATCTCAAGCTGTTTTGAATATTAACCCCTTGCATGCTGATGACGGCCCCCAGCCGTCATGCACTACAGTGCTCGTGGGCTGATGACGGCTGGGGGCCGTCATGACCGCACCCGCGCTGAAATCTTCAGCACGGGAGCGGAATCGGCCCAGCATGGAAGGGGTTAAGAACTGTGAAAGATATGAGCTGTTATTTGTACTGACAATATTACTTGTTGGTAAAAGGGTATCTACACTACCGCCAATCCTCTAACAAACTGGTGCATCTTATGGGATTGTTTTGGCAGTGTTTTGTTTGTGTATATTTCTCACAATGTGTGTATACATATTCTATCATGAAGTGTTCCAATGAATTACTTCTACGATAAAAACTACAGCAAAATTGGAATACATCTTTGATTGCAATTGTAATTTTTTTAATGTCTGGATCACATTTGTGACCAATATAAGTGTGTAAAGCTTATGTGAACAATTCCTCAAGGAATTTTTTATTTATGTTCTAGTGGGCTTGCAGCACTGATTGTGCCACCTACACAAGCAGCCTTGCAAAAGGGTCTCAGGCCTGCCATTGCAGTGTCTGTGTGCCAGCTTGTATTGCCATGTCGACCTGGCAAGTGCACCCACTTGCCAGGCCCTAACTCTCCCTTTTCTACCATGTGAGTCACCCCTCAGGTAGGCCCAAGGTACCCCTGTGGGCAGGATGCAGTGTATGTGCAAGGTAGGACATGTCCTGATGTGTGTGGTATGTACTGATAGTGAAATACTGCCAATTTCGTTTTTCATTACTGAAAGGCTATCTGTCCCCATAGGATAGAATGAGAGATCATTTTTAACATGTTATTGGGACAAGATAGGAGGGTAAAGTTTAGTATGCCTGAACTCAGAATATAAAGAGGCATCTTTTAGTAATGATGATCTTTACATCCGGTGTTTAAAAATACCACTTTAAGAAAGTAGGTATTTTCCTGCTTAGCCATCCTGTCGGCCTCTGCTAGGTTGGTGTATTGACTGTCTGACTTTGGAGTGACAGAGGCTGGGGATGTGCATTCTGTTCAGGCAGCCACTTCGGGGGATGAGGTTTGTCCTGCCTTTCCAGAGTGAGTCAGGGCTGGGCTGAATAGACCTGGGCTGCATTTAGAGTAAGGAGAGGAGATTTATTTCACACCTGAATGGGCCTGGTCTGCCTTGGACAATGCTGTCTCCACCTCCAGCCAGGAAGGTGCACCAGAGAGGACAGAACTGGTTATGGTTGGGCAAAGAGCTTCTGTGCCACAAGAGAACAAAGAAATCTGTGCTATAAAAAGTGGGGTCCAGAACCAAGACTTTTAGATTACTTCAGGAATTTAAGAGGAACCTTTGCCAAGGATAAGAGCTGGAGAAACTGAAGGAGAAGTACTGCCCCTTTGCTGTGTGTTGTATAGGGTTGGCCTGCAGTGGCTGTTTCTGCCAAGGAAATGACAAGGACTTTCCTGTGTGCTGTGGCCCCTGCTTGGGTAAGATCTCCAAGGGATTGAAGTAGAGCTTGCCGCCTTTTCTGAAGTCTCAGGATTACAAAGACTTCACCTCCAGCTCCCCTGAACTTCCTTGCTGGGAGTTCTGAACTGCCAAGAGGTGCCTGTTGCTATTCTGGGCCTTTGGAGTTTGTTCCTGCTGTTGGGAGCTAGAAAAGAAATGCAACAACGAGAAGCGCAACTCATCCGCACCTGTTTCCGACACATCGCCGGAGAAACCGACGCAGCACCTGCCTGCAGTGGGACAAATCTCTGCACGCCGCATCGAGTGCACCGAACTACAAAGTCCGAGATCACCTTACCGTTTCCGAAGCAGGCCTTGCTGTGCAGCCGCAACAACCAACTCATCGTGGAACCTCAGCCAGAGAAACCAACGCAGCGCTGTTGCCACCGCATCGAGAACTGATGCATCCCTGATCCTCACTCATCGCACCAGGGTGCCAACTCTACATCAATGCTAGGGCTGCAGTAAGAAACTGATGCATCACCTCCCTGCACAGTAAGAATCCGTCTTTCCGCCCCTTCAGTAAGCAACCAATGCATCATCTCCGCTGGAGTAAGGAATCAACGCATCACCTTCCCTGCTTGTAAGGAACCGACGCATCGCCTTCCCTGCGCTGTTTTTGTTTTTGATTTTGACGTATCCAAGGCACTTTGGGCCAGATGTAGGTAGGCATTTACCGGTCGGTAACGGCCGAATTCGGCCGTTACCGACCGGTAAATGCAATTTGAGATATAGGGCCCTGTATTTTACAGAATCGGTAAATTTACCAATCGGTAAATTTACCGATTCTGTAAAATACCGAGTCGGTATTTTTACCGATTCGGTAAAATTGATATGTAGGTGGGACTCTTCTGAGTCCCACAAGCATTAAAAAATCGGTATTTTACCATCAAATCCTATTTGATGGTAAAATACCGATTCCGGTGTGCATGCACATGTGTGCATGCACACCTGTGCCATATGACATGCAGACCTGCCCTTAGGGCAGGTATGCCTGCCACATGGCACCCGAACCCGTTTTGGGGGTGCTAGAGGGTGTCAAAGTGACACCCCCTGCACCCTTGTGAAATTCGGTATTTACCGATTCGGTAATTACCGAATCGGTAATGCCCATTCATTCCTATGGGCTTCAAAGCCGAATCGGTAAATACCGAATTTTACCGATTCGGTAAATGCACATCTGGATTTACCTACATTTCGGTACTTCTATTTTACCACTTCTTAAATACCGAATCGGTATGAATCGGTATTTAAGAGGTGGTAAAATAAAATTACCTACATCTGGCCCTAAGTGTTAAAAGTGTTGCATCTATAGTTGGCTATGGACAGAACTGTTCCAACTTTTAAGAGTCATATTTTTATTACAGTATCGTGGATTTTTGTTATTTTTATCTTCTTTGGTTTAGATACAGATTTCTTACTTTTCTAAACTGGTGTGGTGTTCATTAGTAGTGTTTTCACTGTATTACTCTATGTGTGCACAAATGCTTTACACACTGCCTCTGAGATAAGCCTGTCTGCTCGTGCCAAGCTACCAAAGGGGTGAGCGGGGTTATATTAGAATTGTATCCCCCTTACCCTGACTAGGATGAAGGGGCCCACTTGGACGAAGGTGCCAAGTAGAGACCCCCATTTCTAACAGTTTCTCATACCACATTATGGTGACAGAGCACTTTACATCAAGCAGACATATAGACAATGAATAATACATGTGTAAGTCAGTATAGAAAATGTTACATAAAACCTAGGGCAATCCGAAGAGTAGGCATTTTTAAAAGTGCTTGGGCTGGAGAAGCACACACTCAGTATTCAAAATGCAACACAGTGGTTAGGGTTAATTTTACTAATAATATTTATTTCTAACCAAACAAACCCTTTTTAGCAGCATTAGAATAATGAAAGACTGGAAAAAACATAATATGTATCAACACATTTCCCCATAGACACAAAATGGGCAAAGCCCTTTGATACATCTGGCCCATAGCTTTCTAACCAGTTCCGTGCAGTTTGCATGCAGCTTTTTGATGGCAGTTCGTAGCTCACTGTGCCAGATTACTATTGTAACTTACGAACTGCACAGTAACAAAAGGATCTCTGTGACAAAAGCAGTAACCCACTGGTCTGTGCACATAAAATACAGTTCTGAAATCTGTGTGGTGCACGTTCTTTGCTGCAGGCATATTAACCATCTGGGCTATCTTAGATGAGCTAAAACTGTCACTAGACAAAACTTCAGCTCACTCCAGCAAGAAGATCAATCACCAGAGATATCTTTACACTCTTATTGTCACTTGTTCTCAAAGAACTTTGCAGCCAGTGCTTTTAAACCTATACCATATTACAAGGCACAGGGAAGCTGGAAAGGAAAGTGAGTGCTGTGCGGATAATGCTGGTCTCCTGATTTTGTTGTTGGGGCCGACAACGCAGCACTGCAAAACCGTCCCTGAAGTAACAAAACCGGCCTCTCACCATTCCAGCCTCCTGGGGAAATGCCAGATGCCCCGTATGGCCAGTCCAGCCCCTCAAACGCCCCCACCCCACACCACCCCCGTCTTGACTGTAAACTCCTCTTTGGAGTTTTAGGCTGATGAGCCTGGGTGGATGGGATGCATCTACAATCTGGAGTAATATGTAAGCACAGAGACAATGAACAGCGCAACGTTGACCTGCTCCATCTGTGCACAACTTTGTTAAGTTATGGCAGAAGTTATGGCGGAATGCTAGAAAATCTTGACTTTTGCACGAATTTCTACCACAAAAGGTAAAACGGCAGAACAAAATTCAGCACGAATATGTGTTTTTCACATGAAGACACATATAAAATGTGAATTCGCATAGAATAAAAGACCCCATTTTCATTTTGACTAGCTTATTTACAGTGCAAATTAGCTTATTGGATTAAATTAGAGCGAAAACGATTTTTTTTTTTATTTCAGTCATTTTATATTGAAAGAAAAGAGTTTTGTATATACAAGGTACAGTATATGGGGGTACAGTCAAAAGATCGCACGGGGGGTGGGGGCATAAACAGTGGTTGCAATGAAATTTTGGCCGGTGGGGTTACATACGGCCTGTGTGTGACATAGCTGCGGCGTTCGTTCTGTGATAGAAATTGTCTTTGGCCCCTGCCCGTCTCCCCCGACGGCGAGAAAGGAAGGAAAAGTGGGAAAGGAGAAAAGAAGGGCTGTGATGCTGGGTGGAGCACAGTGCACGGATTCGATTGAGAAGGTTGTGGCCTACAGCATGGCTAGTGGCTTACGGTGGCTTGTGTGAGGACAGGTAGTTATCTAGGGAGTGCCACATTTCGCTCTTTGTGTGGGTTTTGGGTGTGTGGTTGGAGGTTATGGTGTCGGCTTCCCGAAGGAAGGTGATCCAGTTAAACCAGACCTTGAAAGGCGCCTTCCCTGTGTCCTTCTAGTTGTTTAAGACCGTCTTAACCGCCGCTGTGAGTAGGAGGTCTATCAGGTCTCTGTCTTCTCTGGATTGGATGTCGGTGCCATGAAGGCCGTGGCCAAGCTGTGAAAATCTAGCTGTAGGGAAATGCCCAGTGCGTTGTTCATGAATTCACTTATTCTGTGCCAGAATCTTTTTACTTTGGGGCAGTGGAAGATTAGGTTTGCAGGTAGTCCAGAATACGGCGGCTAGACTGGTTATGAGTGTACCAGCTAGGACTCCCTCTAAGCCCTTGTTGGAGGAGCTGCATTGGCTCCCTATACGGCAGCGAATCAGTTTTAAAATGTGTTGCACGGTCCACAAGTGCTTATATGGAGACAGTCCTCAATACCTTTCTCAATCATTGGAGCTGTATCAACCTAGCCGGTCACTTCGCTCAAGCAATCAAGCCCTTCTGAAACCCCCTATAACAAAAAAAACCAGACAGGGAGACCGAGCATTTTCTTCAGTCGGCCCCGCTCTGTGGAACAAGCTTCCCACTGAATTGAGAATGACCACCAACCATCTGTCTTTTAGAAAGTCACTAAAAACTCTCCTCTTCCGGGAAGCATTCCAACTCCATTAATCACTCCAACGTACCTGCTAATGTCTTTGGTGAGCAAAGCGCAGAGATACCCTTATGGGATTAATTCCTGCGCGATATAAGAAATTAAATAAATAAATAAACCAGGTAGGCGAGGTCACCTCTCTGTTTATCACAGTTCCAGCATTTGTCATTGTCCCGGACCCCTATCGCCGCCAGGCGGGCGGGGGTCCAGTATGTCTTGTGTATGAGCCAGAATTTGGTTTGGGCTAGGGTGGTGGTGACTTTCTTGTGTGTTGTTGACATACAGAGGTTGGACTTTTCTCTCTCGCTGAGTCTCCTGTCAAGGAGTGATTCCCAGTACTCTATGACTTTGTTGTTTAGTTCCTGGGCTCAGTAGTTTGTAGAGGTGAGATGTTTGGTGTCCTACTTTATTTAGATTAGTTGCATATTGTAGGATTGGGGGGGTCTGCTTGTTTAGATCAGCCTTTGTGATTGCCATTTTTATCTTAAGGAAGTTGTATAGCATCGATGTCTTTTTGCTTGTATTCGTTCTTAATTGAGTCAAAGGTTTTTTGTGTCCCTAGGGTATTCAGTTGGTTCGTAGTGGATATGCTGTGTTTGTACCAGGAGTGCATGTCTAGCGTTTTTTCACGGTACTTAATCTTAGGGTTGAACCATATAGATTCCCACTCAGTGTTCCTAATACTTGTCTCTATTTTCTTGTCTATTTTAAGGAGGGCGTTCCTGGTGTTCTTGAGTATGGGGTTATTGGCGATCTCGGGGTGTTTGGTCGCTGTGAGTAGGGCAAGGGGGTCGAGCCCCTTCAAAATTCTCTTTTCTAGTGAGAGCCATGCTGGGGTGTACTCTTGTTCGGGTGTTCGCCAGTACAGCCCTTGTTTAGCTATACAGGCTGTTTGGAAGGTTTTAATATTTGTTAGGTTTAGGCCACATAGGCATCATTTTGATTGTCTCTATTCTGCCCCACCATGTAATGAATTTGGGTGACCATGCCTCTATTTTCCTTTTCAGTTTGTTTAGTAGTGTTAATTCGTTCTGATCTAGCGTGGTCTTGAGATCTTTTTCGAACTGTAGGCCAAGGTATTGCAGGGATTTTTTCTGCCATGCCAGCCCAGAGTTCCCTAGTACCTCTCTGGTTGTGTGCACGTTCAAGGGTTCGCATTCAGATTTATCTTTGTTGAGTTTATAACCAGAAGCGCGTGCGTACTGTTCTATGGTGGCCATAAGCGCGGTTATTGACTGGTCTGGGTTTTCCGTGGTAATAAGAATGTCATCAGCATATGCTGCTAGCTTGACCGTGTCTCCCCCTGTTGGAATTTCTGTAATGTTTTTGTTGTCTCTTATCATGGTTAGGAGTGGTTCCAGGGCCAGTAGGAAGAGGGCCGGGGATAGCGGGCAGCCTTGTTCCAAGGTGAGTGGTTCTGATGTGCCGCCATTGACTACTACGCAGGCCTTTGGCTTACAGTACATTGCTAGTACCATCTTCCTATAGTTGGGCCCCATACCAAATTTTTGCATACAGTGGTCCAGAAACGGCCAAGACACTCTGTCGAATGCCTTTTCCGCGTCTAAGGCTATCATGACTGCAGCGTTATTGCTTTTGGAAGCGTGGTTAATTAGGTGGCAGATGAGTCTGGTGTTGTCGTGGGACATTCTGTTTTTGAGGTAACCTACCTGTGAGCAGTGTATGAGTTAGGGTAGGAATGTATTTAGTCTGGTCGCTAGTATTTTCGCATATATTTTGCAGTCCACATTTATTAAGGAGATTGGCCTGTAGTTCTTGGGATATTGTGGGTCCTTCCCTTCTTTTGGGATCACTATGATGTTGGCCTCTGCCATTGTGGGTGTCATGCGTCCATTTTGGATGCAGTTTGAGAAGACTTCTGTCATTGTGGGTCTTATTAGCGGTAGGAATTGTTTATAGAATCTTGCTGTGTACCCGTCTGGGCCCGGGGCTTTGTTGTCTTTAAGACTCGCTACTGCCTTTTCTATTTCGTCTCCTGTGATATCTGAATCGAGTGTCTCCCTCTGTGTGTCTGTGAGTTTGGGCATTGAGATCTTATCTAGGAGTGCAGCCCTGCCGTCTTTACTCAGGGTCTGATCTTCCTTGTAGAGGTGCTCGTAGAACTCTTTTAACACCCTGAGGATTTCTTTGTTCGCGGTCTGAGATTTGTCATTGGCGTCCGTGACTGCGGCTACTGTGTATTGTCTTTGATTACTTTTTAGGTATGAGGCGAGCGCTTTCCCTGCTTTGTTGGCGGTGCATAGGTTGATGGCCTTATATTTATTCACGGTACAAAAGGGGGTGGTGATGGACGGAGCATCAGAACCAATCAAACACTGACACCCAGTCAAAAGATCTGGGTTTGATCCATCACCGTTCTTTAGCTCACTCTGCCACCCCAGTTCAGACATGGCTATATGCAAATCAGTCTGACCCTGTGCCTCATGGGAACAGTCCAGCCCTAACTGCCAAGCCATGCCTTCCCTGGACCGGAAACAAGCTTCCGAGGACCGGTTTCTGGCATTCCAGCCGTCTTCAGCCTGGCTTGCTTGAATCCAGTGGCAAAGTGAGCAAGGGACTCACGTCTGAGCATACCCTGCCACACTTATGGTGACCAAAAGCGGTACAAAAGGGGGTGGTGATGGACGGAGCATCAGAACCAATCAAACACTCACACCCAGTCAAAAGATCTGGGCTAGATCCATCACCGTTCTTTAGCCCACTCTACCACCCCAGTTCAGACATGGCTATATGCAAATCAGTCTGACCCTGTGCCTCATGGCAACAGTCCAGCCCGAACTGCCAAGCCATGCCTTCCCTGGACCGGAAACAAGCTTCCGAGGACCGGTTTCTGGCATTCCAGCCGTCTTCAGCCCGGCTTGCTTGAATCCAGTGGCAAAGTGAGCAAGGGACTCACGTCAGAGCATACCCTGCCGCACTTATGGTGGCCAAAAGCGGTACAAAAGGGGGTGGTGATGGACGGAGCATCAGAACCAATCAAACACTCACACTCAGTCAAAAGATCTGGGTTTGATCCATCACCGTTCTTTAGCCCACTCTGCCACCCCAGTTCAGACATGGCTATATGCAAATCAGTCTGAACCTGTGCCTCATGGGAACAGTCCAGCCCGAACTGCCAAGCCATGCCTTCCCTGGACCGGAAACAAGCTTCCGAGGACCGGTTGACTGGGGGTGAGTGTTTGATTTGCTCAAGCGCACCGTCCATCATCCCCTTTTGTATCGCTTTGTTTGCCCTAAGTGTGGCAGAGTATGCTCAGACGTGAGTCCCTTGCTCACTTGGCCACTGGATTCAAGATAGCCTGGCTGATGAGGATTATGAATCCGAAACCGGTCCCAGGATGCTTGTTTCCGGTCCAGGGAAGACATGGCTTGGCAGTTCGGGCTGGACTGTTCCCATGAGGCACAGGGTCAGACTGATTTGCATATAGCCATGTCTGAACTGGGGTGGCCGAGTGAGCTAAAGAATGGTGATGGATTAAACCCAGATCAGTTGACTGGGAGTGAGTGTTTGATTTGCTCAAGCGCTCCGTCCATCATCCCCTTTTGTATCGCTTTGTTCGCCCTAAGTGTGGCAGGGTATGCTCAGACGTGAGTCCCTTGCTCCCTTGGCCACTGGATTCAAGATAGCCTGGCTGATGAGGATTATGAATCCGAAACCGGTCCCAGGATGATTGTTTCCGGTCCAGGGAAGACATGGCTTGGCAGTTCGGGCTGGACTGTTCCCATGAGGCACAGGGTCAGACTGATTTGCATATAGCCATGTCTGAACTGGGGTGGCCGAGTGAGCTAAAGAATGGTGATGGATTAAACCCAGATCAGTTGACTGGGGGTGAGTGTTTGATTTGCTCAAGCGCTCCGTCCATCATCCCCTTTTGTATCGCTTATATTTATTCAGCCATGTCCCCGCCCTTTCGCTGAGAATTTTGTTCAGCTCATATTTCTTTTTCGTCAGAGTTGTGAGGGTGTTCCTGTCTCTTAGGTTAGCTATGTGGCCTGTCTCTAGATCATTAATCTCCTTCTCTAGGTCTGATGTCTTTTTGTTCCTCTCTCTATTTGATGGAGAGTAGTTTGCCTCTGATAGTTGCTTTTAGGGCATCCCAGAGGGTGCCTCTGTCTGTCTCTGGGTTGTCATTAAGATCCAGGTACTCTCTTATGGCTGCATCTATTTCTGCCGTGGTGGTCTTGTTTCTGAGGAGGTCGTTGTTAAACCTCCATCTGCGCGTGATTTTCTCATTGTGTCTACCTGATAGCGTCAGGCTGATGTGTGAGTGGTCTGAGATTGACCTTGGGGCGATTTCTGTTTGGTCTATGAGGTGGGTGTGTGATTCTGAGATTAGAATGTTGTCAATCCTACTGTAGGAGTTGTGGGGGTGTGAGTAGAAGGTGTAGTCTCTGCCATCTGGGTTCTGGAGTCTCCATGGGTTTCTGAGTTTGAGCTTGGTGCACATGTTTTTCAGGGTGTTCCCGCCTTGTGAGCTGTGGCTGTGTCTTTGTGGGTGTCTGTCGGTGGCGTGGTCAAGGACCTGGTTTAGGTCGCCCGCCACTATTAGGAGGTCTTCTTGTGGTAGTGTGCTCAGTTTGTCTTCTACCTTCGTCCAAAAGAGTTTGTCCTCCGTGTTGGGCCCATAGATGTTTGCTACATGCAATGTCTCCTCCCCCCTGGATAGGCTGGTTATCAGGACTCTCCCGTCCTCATCGGCGTAGGAGTCTTTTAGGGTTAGTTTGGCTTTCTTATTTATTAGTGTGATGACCCCTCTCTTTTTGTGGCATGCAGGTGTGCCTATTGCCTTTTCTATCCAATTTGCTTTGAGTCTGCTTATATCGTCGGTAGAGAGCTTTGTCTCTTGGAGGACATATACATCACTTTGTAGTTTGGCGAGGTAATCAAGGACCTTCCTTCTTTTAATCGAGTGGTTGAGGCCTTTGATGTTGAAAGAGACCACTTTGATGCTGGTTGCAAGACTACCTTGCTGGTTGTGTGTCATCCTATGTGTTGTGTGTCTCGCCTTTTGGGTGGTGCTCTGTTAGTGGTGTTTTGGGTCTGTTTCGTATTCAGTGCTCCTTTTGTCATTGTTTTTTCTCTCTTTCTTCTGCGGCATTGCCTGTCTGTGCTTAATGGTAATTGCGTGTGTTCTCCCCTTAGTGGGGGGTAGTCGTCAAGTAGTAGAGAAAGGAAAGAAAAAGAGTAGAAAATGCAGAGGACCCCCCCATACCTGCACATGAAATCCCCTCCCTCCCCCCGTGCCCCGCTCCCTTCCCTCCCCCCTACCCCTGCTGTTTGCTGAGAGGGTGTGCGACAGTAATGTCCCTTGCTCCAGAGAGTCCCCGAGGCTTGGTGTTAGGTTCTCTCCCCTTTAAGTCCCACCTTGCTTTGATCAGAACGGTGGGTACAGCATAAAGGTATAATATAAAGGATATGGTCAGGGATTTGGCAGCTCTCCGCGATTGTTCTCCTTCGGCTCTCGGTTCATTGTTCCAGGGATCCTGGTGTATTCGAGGTAGGATGTTGTGCTTAAAAGTAACGTGTGTGCATAACGTAGCACGTAGAAAGGAAAAGGTGTGAGGTAGATAGTCGGTGAGGTAGCCTTGTTGTTTAGAGTCTAGAGCTAAGCATGCCTTCAGTACAGTTTTTAGTTTGACTTCTCTATGCTGTCTGGTGATGCGCTTCTTTTCGCTGCTCCTAGGTGCTTGTCTTCCATGTCCTCTGCTGGTGGTCCTTGTATGTATCTCCTTAGGACGTCAGGGTCATTCGAAAATCAAAGTTTTCCAGTTGTCTGTGAATTTGAAGCGTGCGGGGCCTGCAAAGCTGAAGGTGATGTTTTTCCTGCGTAGGGCGTCTCTTAATGATAGGAAACCTTTCCTGATCTCCACCGTTTGTCTCGAGAAGTCCTGTGTGAGGATTATTTTGTTGCTCTCACATTTCAGATTGGGGCTTTTTCGGGCGAAGGTGAAGATCGCTTCTGTGTGGTTTGATCTGAGCGGGCTGCAGATTATGGGACTGGGACCTTTGCCTTGTGGTGGTTTCGTAGCTGGCACTCTGTAGCCCTTGTCGATTTCAAACTGTCTGTCAAATTTGAGGCCTGTCAGCTGTGGCAGTATTTCTTCTAGCATGGCTGTGCATGTGCCTGCTTTGTCCTCTGCGCCTTCTTGGATGCGCAGGATACGGATGTTCCCTCTTCTTGCCCGATCGTCTTGTTCGGCCAGCTGTTTTTGTAGTAGTCTTGTGATCTTGGAGTTTTCTGTTAGAGCTTTGTTATTTTTAATGGTTATTTCCTCAATGTCGCTTATGCGTATCTCCGCCGCTTCTATTCTCGTATTGGTGTTGTGCAGGTCTGCTCTTATTGCAGTCAGTCCCAGTTGCATATTGTCTATAGTGATTTTTGTTCGCTTGGCCACTGCTTTGCCCTCATTGACCCTTTTTAGGATCGTGTCTAGGGTTGTTTGTCTAGCTCCGATGCCTCCAGAGCCCCGAGGCATTCAGCCGCGGTTATAAGACAGCCAAACTAGTTCAATCCTGGAAACGAACTGAGAAAAGGACGTCGGAACACCAGGGGAAGAAAGTGAGCCAGAAAGTGTGCCAAACTAACGGCCAACGGCGATATACCAGCAACTTTCCTTCCCCGTGACGAGGGTAGAAGAAGCCCAGACACGATGGCGGCCGGCATAACGAGTGTAAGGAGAGATACGAGGTGAGCACTGACCTAGCGAAAAGAACCCCCACAGACCCTCAGACCCCAAGCAAGACTCACCGGGGCCAGCAACTCACACTCAAGCTTAGCGGGATTGCACAAACGAGCCTCTGCAGTCGCCTGCTGACACCGAGCCACCGGAGCGGAAAGCGAAAACGAAACTCAGTGCAGGGCGCCGCCATTTTGGATCACATAACAAAGAGGCGGAAAGGCGTGGAAAAGAGAAATGAGGGGAACGCTGGTCCAGCAGAGCGAACCTCCTGCAGCTCACCAGCCCCAAGCAAAACCCACCGGAGGCAGCGACTACACAAACCCAGCGTAACCACACAAACGGGGGCCCGAAGACGCCCGCGGTCACCGAGCAACCGGGCCAGAAGCACAACGAAACTCAAGGCAGTGCGCCGCCATCTTGGGGGAGACAACAAGGGGAGGACGAGGGTGAAAAGAACAACGAGGGGAGCGAAAGCGGACCTCCTGCAGCTCGCCTGCCCCAAGCAAAGCTCACCAGAAGCAGCGACTATACGCAAACTAACGGAGTCACACAACGAGTCTCCGAAGCTGTCTCCAGACACTGACCGGAGCTGGGGCAGAAACGGAACTTAGCGCTGGACGCCACCATGTTTTTTTTTGAGGATACAGCACAGGGAGGAAACCAAAACAGTGCATAAAGAAGGTGGAACAAGCAGACGATTCAGCAAGCCACGCGGCGACGAGACGGCTCGAGCCCAATCTACAACCAAGCAGCACACCCGCACGTACGGCCCCCCCACCATATGACCATGGGCAAGACGTGGTACAGATAAAGGCAAAACGAGGGGGGAAACAGAACACACAGCGACTATTGGGAGCAAAATAAGGAACACGCAAGAGCCACCACCAAGGAAAGTGGCACACAACTAAGGCGCTGGCAGGGGCAAAAGCAAAAACGGGGACAAGGAACATCAGGGAACCCAGCAGGTACAGAACGCACCACACAACCGCCACACCAAGGACAGAACCAGCAAAGGCCCTAACATCAGTCCAAAAAGAGGGCAGACTAGGCTGCCTCCAAACCAGGAGAGGCATCTGCACAATGGCGGGCCAAGAGGGGAAATCCCCTAATGAGCTCAAAAAGCATAGGAAGGACTCGCCGGAATCACCTCTCAAACAGAGCGAAAACGATTTCAATTTGCAGAAATATTGAGCAAAGGTGAAGGCAAACCTAAACTGTAAAAAGTCAAAAACATTGGAAACAGCAAAAAGAATGTACTTTGCTGGCAAAAAGAATTTGCACACCCATAATTTGTACTTGAGTGTTTCTTCGTGGAAAAACTTAAGTAGATTGAAATTAGTCCAAGAGCATCGTGCTGACCTTAAATATTTTGCATATGAAGAACTCTGTTAATGTTTTATGCAACCCTCGTCTTCCAACGTCATTTATGACCTGATGACACTCCCTCAAATCCACGTAGTTAATTACTATCAAGAATGTTAGTCCCTCTACCTCAAATCTGCTTCCCAGAGCAGTGCGTGGGCGATTAAGTAAACAGTGCATGTACTCGTCGAGGTGCTTTTGTGCCCTTAAATGTATTTAAACACTTCTGTTAATGCTGCAAAAAGAGTGTTTTCTTCTCCCAAATAGCATTTGTGCTCCTAAAAGGGTTTCACATCTCTTGCCAAAGCGCATGTCTGGGTTTGCATTACACTTTAATGCCAGAGATTTGGGCTTTGCCAATGTTTGTTTCAATTCAAACTAGCAGAAGGCTCTTTACCCACATTAAGGTTATTGACATGTTTCCTTATTATCTTCCTCCCAAAGTGTGAACAGTGTCTAGTAATCTCTGCAGAGGATGTAAATTGCTGTTCAATGACTGACCCTTGGCTTGAGTCCAAACAATATTTTGGGATGCAAAATAATAGAAGGGAAATTAAAAGCTGTTAATGTGTTAGGCATCAGAACAGTATACCTCAATTTTGAGTTCTAGAAATCCACAGAAAATCGCTATACCAATTCCACCTGACCACTCACTGTTACAGAATAAATGTTGAAAGCGCCAAAAAAAACATTGATAACATTATTTAAAAAAAACCAACTGTGTCAATTATTGTATTTTATTCCACGGAAACTGTAATATAAATTGTATATGTGTGATCTGGTTGGCTGGCAAGCTCACATTCCTTCAGATCCCATTAGCTGAACTTAAACCATATACACTACATCTAAACTTTATTCATAAAAATCATGAAGCAATAAAAAGACAACTCTCCAGCAGACCCACAATAAAAAAGTACATCAGGACTCCGATGAGAGAACCACACAGCCGTGCGGCTGCTGAGCATCTTGGACGGCCACACTGCACCACCATGTCTGCAGGGAGACTTCCATATTTCCAAGAGAAAGATGCCCATTCTCCATATGAGCAGACTATAAGCAATACACTCAGGCTGATGAAAGTTTACAGTTAATGTGCATTAAATTTTGTCCCTGCACATACCTTTCCATGGGGTCCATAAACTCCACTGGTATTGCCCCCATAGTCTGTAGGCAATAGTTCATGTCTTTCCAACCCACTGATAGACCAAGAATGAACATACAGACTGAACTGCCAATTCCGGTGTCATTATTTACTATTCTACAGTTTTATGCCACTTGACCAACTCTGTGACTGAGTCATCCCAGAAGACAAATGCTAAAGAGATTGTTATGTGGAGAGGCGTGGCTCACTGGTTAGAGGCGGCAGACCTGTAAGCAGAGAACGGCCAGGGACCAGGGTTCAATTCCCGACGCGGCAGGGTCTGGGTCTTGGTCCAGGGTCAACGGACTCGATAATTCTCAGCCTCAGTGCCTACTCTAACCAGGGAACACACTCGGTAACTCTGGGCATTAAGCTTGCCTCATCTCTACAACGGCCCCCCACAGACTCCGGGGATGCCTGGTTTCACCCCGGAGATACCCAGAAAAGGGACCATCTCACAGGGAAAACCAGGACGGTTTCCCCAGCGGTCTACAGCGCCAGGACACTCGGGTAGAGTAACAGTGCGCTTTACAAGAATCCCAATTTTATGTGGAACCAGGCACCACTCATTCCTCTCTCTGGTTCCTGGTTCTACCCATGACTTCGTGGTCCTATAAATTAGCAGCACACTCAATGTACACTATGTGCAACTCTAGTAGGCCCTGCCTCCTTGGTGCCTACGCCTTTGACCATCTCCCACTCTGCATCCCAAGTGTCTCTAGAACATGCCTGGGGCTGAAATAATTCGTACCATCTGCACTCCTCACTGCACATGAACATCCTTTCATGTCACTGAGAAACTCTGAATTTTGGCATGTGTTTCATAATTCATTGTCAGCATGTCCTAATGTCCATTGATGTACAGGTAGGAAAACAACGCCATATATTCCAGAATGCACTGATGCGTAAAAGTGCTGATCACACTATCTGCTTTACTGCTGATCAGTGGAAGCCATGCATGGCAGTGACAGGGGCAATTCAGCACGCATATAGAGACAGTCTATGATTTGGATTTGCATGCGAGAGTGATCACAAATGTTTCTCCCTGGTCATTGTGCCAATCTTAACTCAACAAAGTTCCATCATGGATAGATGTGGCACTTCCATGACTTGTTACATGTTTTCGAAACACGTGCACATGTCTCACAGATCATGGCTCATCTGTTGTATCCAGGTCCAAGGTGCAAATACCTTGTGTGTTCTGCAACTAATTCCTACATTCTACGGACACTGTTTGTTTATTGATTGGTTTGTAGATGGAAACACGCTATACTGTTTTACAACACTATAAATACCAGGTGGAGCTATTACGTGGCTCAATAGCGCGAATTTTACGACCTTGGAATGATGAAAGCATATTTCTGCCCTATTTATGTTGTCTCAGCTATCGATCTGGCTGACAGTTTTATTCAGGAACAGGACAGTTACTCAATGCCACTAGGCCTTTAGAACCTTTTGCGCTTTGGATGAAGTGAGTCAGCTGCTGTTGCATCAGCCTCAATTGACAATAAAAAACACACACGCGGGCAGTTGCATTTAATGCCTCACAGTGTTTGTCACAGCACTTGGACAACTATGAATACAACCCTCTTCACTGAGCAGTGCTTGAGTTATCAGATGCAATGTTCCTTGCTGTGTCTAATGATGTTTTTCTAATTATTGCTCGAAAATTATTCCATTTTGCGCACAGTTACAGGGATCAATCCAACATAAAAAAAACGTCTTAGTTACATACAGCTTTATTGTTATCAATATATAATGTGGTGGGCTTTGCGTCAACGTCTTGCTCTTAATTGGATATCTTTGTATTCTATCTCAGTTGGTTTCTCCTCATTTATAGACATTTATCTCCATGGACATTTTGGTTTTAGTGTATAGCCGTATGTATTAAATATTAAATATTAGGTGTTTACACATTAGGTGTGCACCTTATGGTCTCCTATTCACAGGATTCTTTAGGAGTGGTATGCAAGGGGCTGGTCCTCGTGTGGTCCTGAAGAAGACCTTATAGGGGACAGCTCAAAAAATGTCGACTCAATACTAGCGACACCATACTCATTACAGTTAGGTCTTTCCCTAATATTAACCCCTGATTTAAAAACATACTGGCTAGGAGCAGGAATAAAATATTAGCTCACTAGCTAGGTATTTTTAACTTATTTTTTAACACTCCACATCACTGATCCACACCTATTTTCAAAATTAAGTGCTCCTACGTAGTACGCAAGGCCCTCAACACGGCCAACTGAAATGGGGCCTTTACCTACGCCTTCCTCTCAGGTCCACAATCTAGGCTTTATTATTGACAACAAATTGTCAATGAAACAACAGGCAGTACAAACTGCGGCCTCCTGTTTTACCATCCTAAAATGGTTAAAGAAAGTCATTTGGATGCTCCCTGTTGATACCCAAAGGACGGTAGTCAGGCACTCGTAATATCTCGCCTGGACTATGGTAACATCCTTTTTCTGGGAACAAACAGGGATGTGCTGCGTAAGCTTCAGGTGGTGTAGAATTCTGCAGCCAGATTGCTCTGTGGACTTCCCAGAATGTCCAGCACGGCTAATGCCCTGAGAGAATTACACTGGCTCAGGGTGAAACATTGTACAAAATTTAAAGCCCTGTGCTATATGTTTAGAATTAAGATTGGCTCGGGTCCTAAATACTTACAAGATCTGGTACGCCCTTACCATCCTTCCCGCCTGCTTCGCTCCTCCACAGAAGAGAAATTAGAAATTCCCAGGATTAAATTGACGAGAATGGGAGGTTGCTCCTTCTCTTTTCTTTGGCCAACTCTGTGGAACTCTCTACCTGACGTGATGCGTAAAGAGAAGTTGTACCCCAATTTTCGTAAGCAACTAAAAACTTGGCTTTTCAATCAACAATTCTAATTCAGGTTTCCAGAGTCTCTTTCATGGCTTGCGCTGGGAAACCCTTGTCGGGTAGCTGTGCGCATTAGAAAAATAAATTAACATAACATAACATAACAAGTTGCAGCATGCCTCAATCCGCAGTGGATTGAGAAGACTCCAATGATTAAGCATGCCACCTAGGGGCAACCCTGGTGGGTGAGGGGACTCTAGAAAATAATTTTTCTTTCTGGAAAGAGGGGGGAGTATGTGTGTAGGGTGGCCTTTCACCCCCTTCTTAAACCCCTTTGCGGCTTACTATTGTGCCCCCTGATGGGGGGGGGATTTACCCCCCAGTGGTGACCAATCCTGGTCGCCACCCTTTGCGGGGTCTCGTCCTGGGGAAGGGCTTCCCACCCCAGGGCTGAGTTTGTCCAGGGCCTCCATTAGGGCCTGGCTTCGCCTTCCCCGGCCCGGGCTCCGATACCTCATTTCGGTCTCTAAGTACCAGGGACCTTAGCTCTGAGTTTTCCCTTAGCACCTCTATGCATTTTGGCAGGTAGTCCTGATTTATTAAATTATTTTCCTTAAATTGATGTCATTGAACAATCAGGCCTGAATCCAATGATTTGCTATTTAAACCTCCAATGCTGGAGCATTACACCCTTATTGTTTTCTGGCCCACACAGACCTCTGCAGGATGAAAGCTGCTTCTCTTTCTTTTTCTAAGTCCTGGCAGTTAGTTGTACTTACACTTACTGATAGTTGGGCGATACCCACAGCTTTCTCAATGTATGCTGCCAAGATGAATAACAAGGCAATTTAACAGAATGAGCGCTACATAAAACGCCCTGATGAAATGTAAACAAATGAGCTGTCCTCTGTCAGCCTGATTAGGATGGAACAGAGGTATCTCCATGCACAATATCGCTCCACCAAGTGGTCTGGGTTTTCTAGAACTGAAGTTATCTAGTCTGGAAACTCTGGGTCTGGTTTTATTAAGTGCCTATACATGACAGAAACAAGCAAGGACGGTAGAGCCGCCTGCCGAGGAGCAGGCAATGATCTCCCAGCTAGGCCTCGGCCTCCCCATGCCTAAGTCTCCCTCCCCACCTCCACCCAAAAACACACACATGCACGCATGTATACACATACCCGCACACACACACACACACACACACACATACACGCATACACACGCACACACATGCACACACATTGGTATTAATGCCTGCTCAGAAGAATTAATAAAGAAATAGTCCCTGGCACCTGGGAAAACATATGCAGCTTTTCATCTGGTATTTCTGGATCATTATTTCTGTGTAACCTTCATGTACGTATACAGGAATATGCGGTGTTATTAACGTGAGGGTTCCTTTGAAAGAATCACAAATGGAATTAATGAATATGAAGAATTGAATAGATTGTTTTGTGTTTCACTAAATGAGTAATTACAAGTTATCTCCATGCCCATATAATGCAACACAAGTAAAATGGCAACTATACTGTAACCTTCATGCAAGCATCCCTTATTATGCACTGTGGTTCATGTCAGCACTGCTGCGGAAGAATGAGGTTTATGTTCACTTTTTCACTAAGGATTTGGATTGACAGATCACGCATTATGTAAACAGTCTGCTTCACCACCCGTTCTTCAATAATGAATAGAAGGTCTTTTTCTCTTCTTCACTCCATAATGTTATCTGATCAGCGCAGGATTTACGTATAAGCTACACAAGCTATAGCTTGGGGCCCCCACTTTCTTGGGGGCCCCCAAAAAATAATATTAGTCCCAATGCTGCACGTCCGGGATGTCCCATACTCTTCACCCAATTTTTTTAGCGCGTCTTTTCGAAGAACAAAGCGCTATTTGCCTAGGGCAGGGCAGGGTCTCCAACTCCAACCGGTCGATCGCGAGCTACCGGTAGTAGCTCGCCGACCCTCTGAGAGTAGCTCGCACTGCTATCTAATTATTGAGACGTCACATCATATAAGGCTTTATAAGCATTGTATTTTGTAATCCTTCATTGTCTTTCACAGCTATCATCGCCCTTGCCCGCCCTCACACAAACCAGCTGCTCCGATTGGCTGAAGTGTGCTTAGCTGGGGCGGGGCAGGCTCAAGAACGTGATGTTCTTCCTCTTACTCATGCGCCACCTGTCATTTCCGGGCTGGCACCTCGATTTTCAGCCTGAAACAGTACATCGCAGCCTGGAACCACACTTCGCATTTGTTTTCGATCTGGGCCTCCCGAAGCAGCTGTGAGTTAAGTGGGCCCCTAATCGAGCAGTTGCAGAGTCTGTAAAATCGGGCAGTTATGGGGTAAATGGGTCTCTAACTCAGCCGTAGCAGCGTTGATAAAATCGAAGGAATGCCTGAAAGGCCCCTTGATTTTAACGTTGGCTGCCTCTGTGCTTTAGATCTGCCTTCAGTAATAGAGTGCAGGGGCAGGCAACGTTAAAATTAAAAGTCCTTTTAGGTACCGGGCATCCGATGTTAAATGCAAGTTTCTTGCCTGCACTAATCCGCTTTCACTGCTTAACCACGCTTTCATTTGCCTTAGCGTAGTAGTCGGTGAAAGCGGCTCAGTGCATGCAAGTACCTTGGATTTTAACATCGGCTGCCATGCGTTAAGGAATAAAGCATGGTGTGGAAGCAGAGGTTAACATCAAAGGTCCTTACAGCCAGGCACTTTCCGTTAACACGGTGGCCGCCAATGTTAAATCCAAAGTGCTTGCCTGCTCTTATATAGCATATATATTTTTAACGTTTTTTTTGTCAGTATAATAACAAATTGTAAGTTTAATATATAAACTTACAATTTATTAATAAATATATATTTGAAAGAACTGCACATTAAAAAATACATATTATTTTGTTTTGATTGTATTAAATTAAGTACTAATATATATGTTAATTGTTTTTTCTTCGTTAATTTAATTAATTAAACTAATATTACAACTTGAGAGGATATTGTTAATTTTCTCTTTGCATGTTTATTTATTATAAAAGTATTGCTTGCTGGTAATATCACAGGAAATTTTCAATGAAAAAAAATGTCATGCATTATATTACTTTTAAATGTAGTATGTTTATAGTTATATTAAATATTCTGCCCACAGTTTGCAAGATGTCAACCAGAAGTTATAAAAGTGGAGCTCAGAAGAGGAAAAAGAAGCAGAGAGCTGAAGAAGAGCTTAGCAAGTTAACAAAATTAGATAGTTTCTTAACAAAGAAGAAGATAGATATGGGGCCTGATGAACCAAAAGCCTCTACCACAGTGAGGCAGTCACGGGATATTCACCCTATTCCTGATACAGAGCCTGGTACATCTAGTTGTATAGAATCTACTTCAAAGAATGTAGCAACAAATATTAAGATTTATAAACTAGAGAGTAGTACAAGCACAGAAGATTCAGCTTCAAAAAACAAACAGAATGATGTTGGGGTATGGGGTGATTTAAGTAAAGATGAGATGTTATACTGGGTAGAAAACGGTCCGTCGGAATGTCAGCACTCAAATGGCTCATTTGAAAAATCAAAGAAGCTTTTTGCAAACCAAGACAGATATTGCTCGAAAACTTGTTCTATCCCAAACGGGCTAATGGTGAAAAATATTGCAGAGAATGGTTAGTATATTCGCCAGCAACTGGGTGTGTATACTGTTTCGTGTGTAAACTCTTTTCAAATTCTTCTACACCATTATCATCCGATGGATTTTGTGATTGGCGCAACACCTATTTAGTTCAAAGTCATGAAAACTCTGAAGACCATAGAACAGCTTCGGTAACATATCTTACAAGAAAACGTGGCTCAACAATTGACTGCCAACTAGTAGAACAGATAAATAATGAACAGCAGTACTGGAAAAATATTCTTGAACAAGTTGTGGCAGTCATAATTACTATGGCAGAGAGTGGTTTACCTTTCAGAGGAGATAAGGAAACATTTGGTTGTCCTCACAATGGCAATTTCCTTGAAAAACTCAAACTTATAGCAAAATTTGATCCTTTTCTAGCAAGCCATATAAAAACATTTGGGAATAAAGGATCAGGTGTCACATCTTATCTTAATCTTTCTAAAACAATATGTGATGAATGTATCCAAATTATGGCACATAAAGTAAGAAACTCAATCTTGGATGATTTAAGAACTGCAGGGTACTTCAGTTTATCTGTAGATTCCACTCCCGACCGGTCCCATATTGATCAGCTCACTGTTATTGTGAGGTATGTTTCACCAGATGATGGGCTCCCTATTGAACGTTTTCTAACTTTCCCAGAGATGGGTAGCCCCACAGGGGAAAGTATGGCTAAGATGATGCACAACTACCTTACAAATGAGTGCAAAATAGATTTTAGTAAGTGTCGAGGCAGTCATATGATAATGCTGCCAATATGTCTGGCAAATACAAGGGTATGCAAGAAATAGTATTGAAGATTAACAAGTATGTGCTGGTCATTCCCTGAATCTTGTTGGTAGAGCAGCAGTTGACTGTTGTTTAGATGCAGTAAACTTTTTTGGAATTGTTCAAGAAATATATAATTTCTTTTCATCATCTACACATAGATGGGCAGTACTGTTGTCATTCTTCAAAGATGATTCAAAAGTTCCAAATTCTTTGTCAAAGACTGGATGGGAAGCACATTCAATGGCCACAAGTGCAATACTTGATAGTTATGATGGAATAATTTCTGCATTGCATCAGCTGCATATTTAAACTACAGAGAAAGGCGAAACAAGAAATCAAGCCATAAACATTTTGAATAAAATAGAGGAGTGTGAATTTATGGTAATGTTATATTTGTGGAGTTACTTGCTGGATGAATTTCACAAGACTAGTCAATCACTGCAAGACCCCCAAATTAGTCTAGATGTATGTAGGAAACTGTATGCTTCACTTTCGGATGCTTTCACGTTCCAGGGATCTTTTCGATCATTTTGAAGAAGAAGCAAAGAAAAAATTACCTGATGTTGATTACAAGAAAGAAGATATAAAGAAGGCATATCAATGATGATGAAGATGATGCTTTAGAGAACCTTGAGCCAAGAGACAAGTTCAAAATCAAAACATTTATTCCTGTGATGGATGCATTAGAGTCAAGTCTGGCACAGAGGGCCTCAGTATACAAAGATGCTGCAAATAAGTTTTCATTCTTAACAAAACTAGAAGCTACAGAAGAAGAGATTCCTGAAGGAGTTAGTGCTTTATACCAAACATATCCTGAAGATGTGGACATGAATCTTGTAGGAGAAGTCAAGCATTTTCATCAATATGTTAGACATAGTCAAGCCCATGGTTCAGCGGAACAAGATAGTCTGACACATCAGGATCTGTATAGGGTAATATTTAACGATCGTGTCCAATCAGCATTCCCTAATGTAGAAGCAATTTTGAGATTGTTTCTTAGTATGATGGTTGCAAATTGCTCTGGAGAAAGATATTTTTCTCAGCTGAAGAGGATAAAAAATGAATTTAGAACAACAATGACTCAAGATAAATTATGTTCCCTCAGTCTCATGTGCATAGAAAGCGACAAACTACGCAGTTTATCATTTGATGATGTCATCAGTGACTTTGCTCTGGCAAAGGCAAGAAAGAAAATATTTTAGTTTAATATAATTCCTTAATCCTTATAACATGTTTCAAGAGATTGGATAATAAGCCTTTGTAAATTGTAAGCATGGGCGTATTTTGTGGATTCGCAATCCGCGAATTTGCGGATTTGCGTATTTGCGGATTGCGAAAATCTGCAAATTCCGCGAATTCTCGCGAATTGGCGTATTTTTGGGGGGGGTGTTCGCACGGGTTTCTGCAAGTTCGCGAGGGTTTTGTACAATTTCGCAAATTGCGAACTTACTTGTCGGGTCGCCAGTTTTGCGAACTTGTTGTTTCTACGTGCCCAGCCTGTTTGCAAGGCTTTCTTCATCACTGCCACCCTCTGTTACCACTGGCACTCTCTTTGGTCACCCATGCCACCCTCTGGCTCACCCATGTTACCCTCTGTGTCATCACAGCACCCTCTGGTTCACCAGTGTACATTATTGGGGCAAAACAAAGCACTGCCATCCTGTCAACACTGGCACTCTGGTTCACCCATGCCACCCTCTGGCTGGCACACCCATGCCACCCTCGGTGTCATCACAGCACCCTCTGATTGACCAGTGAGTGTACATTATTGAGGCAAAGCAAAGCACACCTGCTAAGTGCTTTAAGTTTTGCAAACAACAACACCTGCCCTGCCCCAACTGACATTAATGAAGGCTGGCACCTGCTTGTCTGCTCCCTTTCCTTTTTGTTGCAATGTAAAAAAATTTTAACAGGATGCAATGGCATACTTGTAACTATTCTGTGACTGTCAGAGCAGGGTCACACAATAGTTGCAAGTAGGCAACCGGATTCTGGAGGGCCCCTTCAGGAAGCACTGCAGGGAAATGGTTACAAATGATGAGCTCGAACTTTTGCACCTGCTCGTTGGTTTTGCTTTTGCAAAACTCGTTTTTGGGTAATTTCGCCCTATTCGCGAGGCGCGGCGTCGTGCGAACTCGACCGTGGAAGACGCGAACTCGTGCGAGTTACCCCAAGGTTGAGTACGGGCGCCGCCATTTTGTTTGCGTGACGTATTTCCGTTTCCGCCCGCTATTTGTAATCTCGCGCGATGAGCGCCTTGCGAATACAAGTTCGCACGAGTTCGCGAGAGAAATCGCGTGCGAACTTACTTACACGCACGTGTTCGGGCGGCCATCTTGTTTTTCATTCATTCCTATGTGTCTGGGCATGGTGTTTCTATCCTCTGTATATCTTTGCCATCCTTTGCTTGTTTTATTTTTTTTTTGATCTATTAAACTTTTTTTCTATCCCTCTTGTTTTCTAGGTCTATATTTTTGTGTTTTAGTCTACTTTTGTTTACTTTTCAACTACTTTTTTAAACTTTTATTTCCTTCTTTTCTACTCTTATTCTTTTTCATTTTATCTCCTTACCTGCCCAGAACATGGTGAAGACAGCAGTCAAGCTGCCTAAGACGGCCGCCGCAGCCCGTGCCCGGCTCCCGTGTGGCCGCTTGAGGGCGGAAATGGTGGTGCCCCGGGAGATCTTCAGCCCTGAGGAGGTGGGCGCACTTGTTTTTTATGTGCAGCGCCGTCTCCCCAGGACCATCGCGGCAGGCGGCAGGATCGCTGCTGGTTACACCAACAGCCAGGAGCGACGGAAGCGGTGGGGGCAGGTGTGCCGGGCCCTTTTTAAGATCACGGGGGTCCAGCGCACCTACAATCAAGTCACCCACCGCTGGACCGATATCCTGGACCGAGAGCGTGACCTGCTAGACGTGCTGGGAGTGGAGGTCCCCGGGCTTGGTGAGTAGTAGTAGCAATTTTTTCATCACTCACTACTCTGTTTTTTCTCCTGCTCTGTGTGACTGTGTTATATTGCAAATGTTTGCTTTAATTTTTTTACAAAGAGCAATAATGCTGCTGATTACATTGATAACAGAGGTAAATTAATATTTCAAAATCTTCTGTGCATTTCAGGTGCACTGTTCTCCTTCTCTGTGGCGGTGCCACTGCTTATTTGTTTTCTATTTTGTGTTCATTTAATTGGGCTGAGTAATGTATGAGTGTATTTTACAGAACTGCGTAATGCTAGTCACAAAGGGGCAGATTTACAAGCCCCTTGTTCCACGTTTACGCTGCCTTACCTGACGCACAGCGACGTAAACGTGGCGCATCCCTGCGAGTCATGTACAACGTGATCCATCTAAGGAGATGCGCCACGTGAAGGCCTGGGCCTGCGCCACAATGGGTGCGTTCCCACGCAAGGGGGGGGGGGTGGCGGTCAGGCAGCTGTGCGCCTCGCAAAAGTGCCTGCGTGAAATCTACAAGATTTAACGCAGGCACTTCCGCGACGCTGCTATGTCAATTCTTTATGCCTGCTTGCTTGAAGCAGGCGTAAGGACTGATGCTGTATGTTGAGTATTGGGCAGCCCTGAGCATTGCTATAGTTGCATCGCGCCCGCGACGCGACTCTAGAGATGCGCCCCTCTTTCATCACGAGATGCGTCACGCATCTGCCTACCCCTGCGCCAGGGTTTGCCGCATTGTAATAGCGGCGCATCTGCCGTGACGCAAGGTTAGTTTTGCGTTACGCATTTGTTCTGGTGCACATCTGGAGGTGTCCAGCTCAGAACTCGTAAGTATGCCCCTAAGTGTCAGATTAGCAATTACCTGCGCATCCCTGCAAAGTGTGCGGCACGCCAGCACCACCCATGGTGCGCCGTATTTACAATGCTGCACACCATGGTCCCAAAACGTCACCGAAGCGTTACGCATCGGTGCCGTAAAGGCGGCTCATTGATGGAGTTGGGTTGCAACGATGGCGCAGCTCCAGCAATGCTGCGTCAAGCCGTAAGTCTGCTTCATGCAGGCGCAGGGTTTCAGTGACGCATCATTGTCCTAAATGACTGATTGAAATTTTATATATTCCCCATAGCCACTTTTAGCATGCGTTCCTGCGCAGGAACGCCCTCCCTTGCGCTGGAACGCTCCCTAATGGCGCAGGGCTTTAGAATGGGATGCATCTCCTATATGCGTCAAGTTGTTAATATACGCCACACCATGGCACCTCTCTTGTTGTGGCGCTGCGTCACAAAAGTGACGCAAGAACGGAGCAAAAGAGCTGCAAGGGGCCTGTAAATCTGCCCCTAGAGTAGAGGCTCAGGTGCAGTCCTTCCTTTGTAGCCCTCTTTTTGACTGAAATAGTTGGTTCTTGTTCTTTCTAAATGTTTGATTTGGTTGACAAGGACATCGACAAGCAGCAATCATCAATGTTTTCTGTTCTTTCTTTCATGTTGTACGTCAGGTCCGCCCAGGGGCAAGCGGACCGAAAAATCGGATGCAGTGGCTCCAAAGGAGGTGGATGCAGGCCAGGGCGGCGAGTGCTCCTTTGCTGGCCCCAGTAAGTTTTCATTTAAATATAGAGGACCTATTGTTGTCCAAGCGTTCCTAATTTAATTGTTTCGAAATAGTGTTTAGATAGGAGCAAAATCAATAATCCTACTGTTGCAGGGACAATTCTCCACAAACCGAACTATGGACACCAAAGACCAGAGTAATAATATTTCAGAGTGGCGTGTTTGGCACACTGTATAAATAAACCTGGTAGTGTCAGCGGCACGGACTCCTCCTTGCAAAAATTGCAAAACTTTTCGCTCAGTCACTCTAGTCTGGAGGACTAAAAACCACAGAGTCTATTCAAGTTTAAAAGCTTTATTAAAAGTTTAAGTAAACACATATATTAAAATAAAGTTAGTTGGAAATGGAAAAGTGCTTGGTGCTGAGTTGATGAGTAATGGAACACATTTCTTGTGGTCGAGCCGAGCTTTCACCTGGTTTGAAGTTGATGTTGCTCTTGTCCTTAGAAGTCCAGTTTCTGTCTGTTCAGAGAAAAATGGAGTGTGTTAAAATTAAGCAAGCATTCAACAATTGTGACAAAAAAATGAAGCAAGACAACAGCTTTCCCTGGAAGGAGGGACATTTTTACTTTAGACTAGAGTAGACAGTCAATTAATTTTTCTGTTGTTTTCACATTTTTTCCTTCATAGACCAAATACTAGTGGAGTGGTGTAATCTAACATTCTTAAATCAACTTTGTAGGTGGAACATCTGGTGGCGGGGCCAGCTCGGATGTGGTGGTGATCATTGACTCGGAGTCCGAGGATCAATCTGGGGAGGAGGCGGCGCTAGAGGAGTCGGACCAAGAAGTACAGACTGTGAGGAAGGAGACAGTGGCGGTGGCGAGTACAGGTAAGCTGGATCATGGTACTATCTGACTCTTAGATAGGATATGATGTGTATCCAGTGGTGGCCCAGTGACAAATTACAATATGGTAATTACAGCAGGCTGGGACCGACAGACAGATAGAGGCAGAGACAGAGAGAGAGGAAGACAGAAGGAGAGAGAGAGAGGGAGGGAGCCAGAGGGAGGGTGAGGGAGGGAGACAGAGAGAGAGAGACAGCGAGGTAGAGGGAGACACAGGGAGACATAAAGAGGGAGACAGAAAGAGAGAGAGAGAGGGAAACAGACATATCGCCTGGGCTTCTGCCAGATCTCTTTCATATGAAAGAGCATCAAACCAAGGATATAAGTGAGTTGTGGGAAGGGAAATGGTGATTCAAGCGCCCCCCCCTTGCCCCTCCCTGCGGACGCCCATGATACTGGCCTGAATAGTTTTGTACTGCGCTGGCTAGTTGCTAGTTGTACTGTGACACAACTTCCTGCTGAATTATTTTGTGTTAATCATATTCTTAAAGAGCATTGGTTACATATTATGTCTTTCTTTCTTCATATAGTTGGCAATACTAAAACCTCAAAACCGACGAGGAGTATGCTGGCTGTACTGGCCCGGCAACGGAGGCTGGAAGCAACTGTTGCCCAATATCGGCGGCTGGTGGAATTGGAGGGGGACGACACACAGTCCAGTGCATCAACATCTGCATCCTCCTCCGTGACCCCACGTTCTGCCGGTAAGCGCAGTGCTCCAGCGAACCGGAGCCGTGCTGGAAGACGCCACCGCCGAGCAGCAAAAGCTGCACCTCGCAGTACTGTTAAGGCTCGCTTGCGCCGTGCACTCCGCAGAGTGTCCGACCTAGAGGCGGAGGTCCAGAAATGGAACGAGTATCAGAATGTGGTGGAGGGCCTCCGACTAGATCACGCCACACTCCAGGAGAAGTATGATGCCCTGGCCCTAAGGCATGATGCCCTGGAGGCCAAACTTAACAGCTTGCATCCCTAGAGTGTCCCTTGCCCCTTTTTTAGAGACTTTTGGGGGGTGGGAATTGGGAGTTGGGTTTTTTGGGGACTTTTGAAGGACTATTTATTTGTTGGGGTTAGGGAGGGTCTTGCGGGAGATTATTTTGTTAGGGATATAAATATACTTTTTCAAACTTTATCTGAGCATACCTGTTTTTTTACTACTTTTGAGCTTGGTGGGTGGTGGTTTTGCAGTAAGTTCATTTAACTGAACACTGTCATCGTGTTGGTTCACGTGCAATAGGCCAAATGTTTTCCAAAGTAAATGCCTGTCACAGAGTTTGTTAATTCAAGAGCCCTAGGACTTTACTACTAGTACCACTGTCACTCTCTCGCCTCTCCGAACACTCCATTATACTACCTCCCATCCAAACGCTTATCTTACCTGTAATTTGTGTTTGAGGGCTGGCTCCACCTGGAATTCACAGAGTCCTAAGGCGTTCTGCAGCAGGGCCACAACTGGAGTTTCCCGGCGTGGATTTTCTGCAAAACAAATGCAATCAACATTAGAAATGTGGCAGCGGTGCTCACACACCACAAAAACCTAGAAGCCCCACAGACAGCACCTCTAAGACAGGCAAGCAAGCAATAATAACGCCTAAACATTCACGTGCAATAGGCCAAATGTTTTCCAAAGTAAATGCCTGTCACAGAGTTTGTTAATTCAAGAGCCCTAGGACTTTACTACCAGTACCACTGTCACTCTCTCGCCTCTCCGAACACTCCATTATACTACCTCCCATCCAAACGCTTATCTTACCTGTAATTTGTGTTTGAGGGCTGGCTCCACCTGGAATTCACAGAGTCCTAAGGCGTTCTGCAGCAGGGCCACAACTGGAGTTTCCCGGCGTGGATTTTCTGCAAAACAAAAGCAATCAACATTAGAAATGTGGCAGCGGTGCTCACACACCACAAAAACCTAGAAGCCCCACAGACAGCACCCCTAAGACAGGCAAGCGAGCAATAATAACGCCTAAACGTTCACGTGCAATAGGCCAAATGTTTTCCAAAGTAAATGCCTGTCACAGAGTTTGTTAATTCAAGAGCCCTAGGACTTTACTACCAGTACCACTGTCACTCTCTCGCCTCTCCGAACACTCCATTATACTACCTCCCATCCAAACGCTTATCTTACCTGTAATTTGTGTTTGAGGGCTGGCTCCACCTGGAATTCACAGTGTCCTAAGGCGTTAGGGGACTCGTCAACGTAAGTTTCTTCATTGTGCAGAATCCAGGCATCAGCATTATGGGTAATGGATAGGGTGAGTCTGGAGGAGGAGGACTCAGGATAGACGACCAGGACTGAGTTCTTGTCAACTAACTGTTGTGAACCTGAGGAATGCTGCGGCATCAAAATCAAGACAGTTCTGTTGATGGGCTTGTTGTTTTATTGGTTGATTACAGTTTTGTTGGGAATGTGATGAAGCACTTGCTAAAGAAAGACAGACACACAGGAATAAAAGTGAATAAGGAGGACTAAATTTACAATTAATGAATGATTGACTAATTTTCAGAACTCGCTGTCAGGGAAGCAGAACTCGTCCTCATACTCTGCTAAATCATCAGTCGGGGTTACTTCTAGTAACTGAGGAGAACTTTCCTCAGGTAGGTCGGTGTCCTCTTCTTCCTGCGTGGATTCTCGTACTCTGTAATCTGGTGGTATGAAGTGCTGGTTCATCTTTATCAAGGTGAGCCGCTCCACATTTGCGGGCAAGAGGCGGGACCTTTTGGAAGTCACAATGCCACCAGCAGAACTAAAAACACGTTCTGAAGACACGCTTGCGAGTGGGCAAGACAAGTAATTGATAGCCAGGTTGGTGAGCTCTCGCCATATTTTTCTTTTCCCATGCCAATACGCCAATGGGTCCTCAGTAATATTGACCTCTGTTGAGTCATCCAGATAGGCCTGCACCATTGAAAGAATGTCCTCCCGGATTCCTGTACTTTGCACTTCTGTGTCCTTTCTAGGACAAGGACCACTGTCACTCTCTCGCCTCTCCGAACACTCCATTATACTACCTCCCATCCAAACGCTTATCTTACCTGTAATTTGTGTTTGAGGGCTGGCTCCACCTGGAATTCACAGTGTCCTAAGGCGTTAGGGGACTCGTCAACGTAAGTTTCTTCATTGTGCAGAATCCAGGCATCAGCATTATGGGTAATGGATAGGGTGAGTCTGGAGGAGGAGGACTCAGGATAGACGACCAGGACTGAGTTCTTGTCAACTAACTGTTGTGAACCTGAGGAATGCTGCGGCATCAAAATCAAGACAGTTCTGTTGATGGGCTTGTTGTTTTATTGGTTGATTACAGTTTTGTTGGGAATGTGATGAAGCACTTGCTAAAGAAAGACAGACACACAGGAATAAAAGTGAATAAGGAGGACTAAATTTACAATTAATGAATGATTGACTAATTTTCAGAACTCGCTGTCAGGGAAGCAGAACTCGTCCTCATACTCTGCTAAATCATCAGTCGGGGTTACTTCTAGTAACTGAGGAGAACTTTCCTCAGGTAGGTCGGTGTCCTCTTCTTCCTGCGTGGATTCTCGTACTCTGTAATCTGGTGGTATGAAGTGCTGGTTCATCTTTATCAAGGTGAGCCGCTCCACATTTGCGGGCAAGAGGCGGGACCTTTTGGAAGTCACAATGCCACCAGCAGAACTAAAAACACGTTCTGAAGACACGCTTGCGAGTGGGCAAGACAAGTAATTGATAGCCAGGTTGGTGAGCTCTCGCCATATTTTTCTTTTCCCATGCCAATACGCCAATGGGTCCTCAGTAATATTGACCTCTGTTGAGTCATCCAGATAGGCCTGCACCATTGAAAGAATGTCCTCCCGGATTCCTGTACTTTGCACTTCTGTGTCCTTTCTAGGACAAGGAAACCCTAGCTGAGTTAGCCAACCCGCTTCAGACATATCGCCTGGGCCTGGTTCAGATGATACGGTTGCTGGTGTGGTTAACGGCTCAGAGGAAAAGACACTCACTTCTGCCACAGGCACAGATGCAGAAGTGCTTTTTTGGGACGCCTGATGGTCTGCTGATTCACTAGTAGTACTGTCTTCTCGTACAGTTTCCTTCCGCTCTCTTTCAAAACGAATGGCTGACTGAGCTAGCCAACCTTTGTACTCTGTAACATCCGATGTTTCAAAAGGAATTATTACTTTGCCAAACAATGGCTTTTTGTAACGTGGATCCAGAATAGTAGCACAAATGTAGTGCTGTTGTTTCTTGATTTTTACAAGCCGTTCATTGCTAACTAGGCGTTGTAATAATCTCTGCGCCAACTCATGTGCTTCGTTCTTTCCAACGTCCTTTAATTGTGAAGACACCACCTTGACTTGGTGCTCGAGCTTCAGCAACAATGGGATAGCTTTGCTCAAAGAACAGTCCTCCCTGCTGACGTCACACGTGAAGACCTCAAAAGGACGAAGCATGTCTGTCAGGCTTTTAACTAGCTGCCATTGCTCCACCGCTAGCATCATTTCTGTTGTATCACCACCCAGGTTGTAAAAATACTCATGGACTACTGGAAACAGCTCATGCAGACTCAAGCATGTAGAAGGTTGAGTTCCAACGTGTTGCCACCTCCTGGATAAGTGCTTTCACTGGCATTCTACGTTCATTTTGCTTGCGCCTCAGCTCCTTCCGGGCCTTAAAAGAATGGTTGAAATGTGTGCATATTCTTCTGCAGATGGTCAGTGTTTTGTCGACTGCAAGTTCTTTTTTCAAAAAATTTTGCACAACAAGGTTGATACAGTGCGCCAAACACGGCACTCTGAAATAGAAACCGTCCTCCATGGCCTTAACTACATTGCTGCCATTATCATTAGAAACATACCCAACCTTGCATTTTCTTGGGGGCAGCCATTGCGAGACCTTTTTGTTAAAGTCAGCCAAAATGTTGACTGCAGTATGACTTTTCTCCATGCCAAACATGGCTAATGTTGCATGTTTACGAGCACCCTTAAAAATCTCGACCAAGTCACCACCTGCATTTATCTGTTTTATGACTCCTGAAAAAGAGACCCAGTGTGCAGTGATGCACATGTAATCAAGGGCTTGGCAACTGGTCCACATGTCTGTTGTCAGGTGTATAGTGTGAACAGCACTCTTCTGCAAAGCTGCCCCCACCAACTCAAGCACCTCTTTATGTAGTGCTGGAACAGCAACCCTGGCAAAATAGAACCGGCTAGGAACCTTCCATTTAGGGGCCAGTGTTGCCACGAGTTCAAGGAAACCCACACCTTCGACAAACGAAAAAGGGAGAAGGTCCACCGCTAGCATTTTAGCCAGCTTAGTGTTATACAGGCGTACAGTTGGGTGGTTGCGCTGAAATTGCACATCTGAGGAGAACATGGCTGAAATGGTGCGCTGGACAAATTTACGGGATGATGCTGATGCCTTCTTCGACCCACTTCTGATCATTGTTGACATTTTCCGCATTGGTGTGTCTCCCAGACTCTCAGTGTGCCTCCTATGTGTTCCGGAGGGTGTGGTGCTGCCAGGGGTACTGGGTGCAACCGGACACATGTCTGACGCTTCTTCTACCTCCCCGTCATCTTCAGATGAAACACCTAGTATGGGTATATTTTGGCCACTTGCCCTTTGGGATCGCTTTCCCTTGACGTTTGCTAGGTGCGGAAACCATTCGACAGCGTGCTTTCTTTCAAGATGACCTATCTGGCCTCCGGTTCCATAGTTGGTACCAGTCTTACCACGGCTAACGCTAGTATTACAAATGCAACAAACGGCTATGTTATCATACTTTTCATGGACACTAAAAAAGTTCCAAACTGGGGACTGGAAAGTTCTGGTTTTGCCGCACGAGGTGATACTGCTGCCAATGCCAGATGAAGCAGTGGTGGATGAGCCTTGCAGACATCTACTGGGTTGTGCAATTATTGCAGCAACCTTACTTGAGGGAGTCGAGCTGGATGGAGTCCCCCTCTGGGGAGAAAATATGGGAGCTGTAGGTTTTGTTGAACTTGTAGTACTACTTGACTGCGTTGGTGGTGCTACCAGTGCCACGTCGCCAGGGTCACGCTCAGCATGACGTCGGGATAGGGTATAAATGTCTGTCTGCTGCATGGCCGGTGTGGCTGGAATGACGTGTGTGATGACTAGGTCATTGCTGTCATCCTGTTCATCAACATCAGAATAAACCACTTCATCAAGTCCGACGTTCGGATCCATAAGTATGAGCTTTCCGGGGCCCTTCCTTTTAACATTTGATACCTTTCGCAGCTCATGGTGTGCCTCCCTCTCAGACGTCGGAGATGGTTGCCAATCTAGATCCAGATCATCATCTGATGGAGCGGGGCTTGAAGAGGAACTTCTACACACCCTCCTTGATCTTTTCCTTGCTGGGGAGCTGGGAGAAAATGAATCATCAGGAGGAGTGGCTTCGTCTTCCTGACATGATACCCCGGCTCCAAAGTCAATTTCCTCCTGTGCCCCTACTTCTGGAAGAACAACCATTGTGGGCACTTGCACCGCTCCATGCGCCGCTACATGGGCATCTTCACTGACCTCTACTTGCAAGTCTCCATGGACCTCTCCTTCTCGGTCTTCTCCTTCTCGGCCTTCTCCTACTCAACCTTCTCCTTCTCGGCCTTCTCCTTCTCGGCCTTCTCCTTCTCCTTCTCGGCCTTCTCCTTCTCGGCCTTCTCCTTCTCGGCCTTCTCCTTCTCGGCCAGCTCCTTCTTGGCCAGCTCCTTCTTAGCCAGCTCCTTCACAGCCAGCTCCTTCACAGCCAGCTACTTCTCGGACAGCTCCTTCTCGGACAGCTCCTTGCGCATGTACTTCTGCTTGTACTAGTAGCCCATGCAGTTGTTGTTGCGGCTTTGGTTGTTGAATAGTACTTGTGAGATGAGTTACAACCTGTGTTGATGGTGTGCTGCTACTTTCTTGCGATGAACCAACATCACTGGTCGTTGGTGATTCAACAAGTAAACAGGCTACATGTGCAGCACTCATGGTGGGCCTTTGTTTTTTTTGTTGTTTTTCCCCAAAAAATGTATTGGTTGAGCCACCAGTCTCCTTGTTAAGTGGTGCCACTTGCTTCTTCTTCTCCTTAGTAGAGACATCTTTCTTGCAAGAGGACCTACGGGCACCTCTTTTTGGAGCCATCTTCTTCAGATGTCGGAACAACAGGCCGCAGCAGGACTTCTTCCTGGCACTGATGCTCAACGATGATGCAGAGTTTTGTGCACCTAAAAGCATACGAAGACAGAGGAACATCAGTAAATATATGTTGCTTATGTAGCGCTTCAATAAACAGTTTGCAAGTAGGCATTTATGAATACACACGTGCACAGTGCACACCACACAATATGGAAATGTCAAAATTAGGATTTGCTAAATTTTTGGGAAACAGGAATTTAACATTGATCCAAGAGAGCACACACAGAGAGGGTTGTACTTTCATGTACCCCTGACTCCGCCTGGGCACAATGGGTGAAAGCAAGGCACAATGGGTGCAGGTCTATGTCTCAAAGCTCACTGCCTGCCTTCAAAATGGCCGCTTGACCCCCATCCACATGGCCAGGACCATGCCTCAAAATGGCCACCACCAACATAGCCAGCCCCCAACCCCTACTCCAAAAAGTCAAAAAAACACAACACAAATCAAATCACCACAATCCAATGCCATCCATCAAGTTTCAGAAGGCTTATGCTGCCTGCTGGTGGTTTTCCGGTGCAAAATTGCAATTTTTACAATTTCGCGAGTGCGAGATTGTTGCTTCACGGCGCGAACGTGGCGAAAAAACTGCAAAATCCGCGAACAGACAGATTCTGGGCCCCCTGGGCATAATGGATGACATCAGAGCACACTGGGTGCAGGCCTATGGCACAAAGCACACAAACTGGCTTAAAAATGGCCCCTAGACCCCCACCAACACGGGACCAGGCAATAAAATGGCCCCCACCCACATAGCAAGCCCCCAACACCACCTCAAAAAGTCGTAAAACACACAAAAATCACCACAATCCAATGCCATCCATGCCCTGGCCAGAATCATGTTAAAAAAAAAATTCAACAAAACAGTTGTATCATGCATGCACCCATAACTAAGCCTGGTGGTTTTCAATTCATGTGCAGAATTGTAATTTTTACAATTTCGCGAGTGCAAGATTGTTGCTGCGCGGTACACGAGCAGTGCGAACACAAGCAAAAACATCCTCAGCTCGCGAACTTGCAGATTTTCCCCCCCAAAAAAAGTCGAAAAAAAAGCAACACACGCAAAAATCACCACAAACAAACAACATCAACTTACTTCTTTGTCAAATCAAATTTCGAATCCAAAAGTAATCCAAAAGGCCTCAAATCCAAATATCCAGCAGCAACCACAAAAAGTAATCCTTCCCAGTCAAGATCGAAATCAAAGTGGCCAGGAAATGGAATAAGCAATGGGAGGAGCTTGCTGGACAGGAACAGGAAGTTGGAGACTGGGGCACTTCCTTCACCCACCCCTATGGGAGGAGCTTGCTGGACAGGAACAGGAAGTTGGAGACTGGGCCACTTCCTTTACCCCTCCCCTTGTAATTTTTGTACTTTCGCGAGTGCGAGATTGTTGCTGCTCGCGCCGCGGACCGCGAGCAGTGCGAACACAAGCAAAAAATCCACTTCGCGCGGATTTGCGTATTCTCGCCACATCCGCGAGAGTTCGCGGATTGCGGATTCTCCGAAAATACGAAAAATCCGCGAGCGTAACGGATTTTACGCCCATGCTTAGTAAATTGTGCCTTTTAAAAGAACTTTTGTTTCTTTACACCAGAGTTTGCATTTTTAAGTTTGTTATGAATAAAAATGATTTTAAGTTAAAGATTTATTATTTCACTATCAATATACTTCTTAATTGTATTTCAGTTTAACCCTCTAGGTATCCAAAAATCATATTTGTCACTGACATAGTCACATAGAATATCTGGACTTATAAAGGGACTCATATTTCAAATAGCTTAGGGCCTTATCAAGTCTAAATCCGGCACTGTATCTGATTTTTAATTCAGATAAGATGAGGTTATTAATATCAAAACAGACCGCCGACAATCTTCCAGCATGGTCCGTAAAGTCTCTATGCCCCGCTAAGCTTCCATGAGCACGGAGACTGTAGCCCACGTGCATGTGAACCCGCCTGATAGAGAGGGAATATGCCTGCACGAGGGCAGGGCATCTGAATGGACGAGTAATTTTTCTGAGCAAGGTTAGGGTTATACATGTGTCCTGCTTGAGGGCATGTCTTGCCCAGTTTTTGGTATTTTGCTTCTTTGGTCAATTGACATCCACTTCATATACATACAGTGGTGATTGGACTTCCTTTGCTTAGCAAATTGGTGAGTCATTTACCAGGTTGTTGCCTTGAGATCAAGGTAAGCCCTTGTCTCCATCTGCACTTATTTCACCTGGCAGTCTTCATCAATGTCACGTACATAATCTTATATTATCGACAACAAATGTTCCCTCCATGTTTACAGTGTTTAGCATTATATTGAAGTGTTTTTAAATGGACATCGCCATCAGGATAAGTGGAAATTCGTTGATGTACACTTGTGACCTTTACAAATGAAAGGCCGCCCTTTCGAGAGAGAGATTTGTTTTCTCTCTGTTTGCCTTTCTTCCAGAATTGAATTGTTTTCGACCTTGTTTAAAATGAAAAGCTTTAGTCCATGGCATTTTCTTTTTGTAATTCCCAGGCCTTTTAAAAAACAGACTGGCTGTTATTGTTATTTTCTTTTGCTACATTCCCAATAGGATAACGGGTGTGTTAGACCTGTCATCTTTTGGCGTGTTTCCCTCGTCTTATTGCTTCTGACTTTCTGGCTTTAACTGTTTTTGCTGGTTTAGTGTCTCTGTGCACTCTCACTGCTGTTCAGTGTTAAAGTGCAAGTGTTTCTATGGTACACTGGATTATGGATGGCGTTTCATTGACTGGCATATTTGATTTACTGGTAAGTCCCTGGTAAAGTGCACTGAGAGTGCCAGGGCATGTAAATCAAATGCTGCTCGTGGGCCTGCAGCACTGAATTTGCCAATCACACAAATAGGGTTCTCAGACCTGCCACTGCAGTGTTTGCATGTAGATTTTACTGCCATGTCAACTTGGCGAGTGCACCCACTTGCCAAGCCCTAACCTTCCCTTTTATTACATGTGAATCACCCCTAAAGTAGGCCCAAGCTACCCCTATGGGCATGGTGCAATGTATGGACATGCACTGGTGTGTGTGACATGTCCTGATAGCGAAATACAGTCTGTTTCATTTTTCACAGTTGAAAGGCTACATGTCCCATAGTATAGAATGGGGAATACTCTGTAACATTTTACAAGTATATCTTCCAATTGGATAAAAAGATAAAGAAATGGACTTTAATATGCCTGAACTCAGAATGTAGAAATGCATCGTTTAGTAAAGATGATTTTTGTGCTCGGTGTTTGAAAATACAACTTCTAGAAACTAGGTATTTTCTTGCTTAGCCATCCTGTGTGCCTCTGCTGGGTTGTGCATTAACTGTCTGGCTCTGGAGTGACAGGGGCTGGGGATGTGCTGGGGATGCGCATTCTCTTTAGACTGCCACTGGGGGGGTGTCGATGTCTATCCTGCCTTTCCTGGATAAGTCAGGGCTGGACTGAACAGACCTGGGCCGCATTTAGAGAAATGGGAGGAGATTTCCATGCACCTGAATGGGCCTGGTCTGCCTTTGACTATGCTATCTCCTCCTGCCGGGAAGCTGGGCCAGAGAGGACCAAACAGGCTTTGACTGAGCACAGACACTCTCTGCCCAAGAGAACAAAGAGAAACTGATTTTAAATATTGGGGCCCAGACACCAGAACTTTAGAACTTGCTTGAATCAAGGAACCTGCTAAGAAGAAGAGCTGGAAGAACTGCCAAGAGGAGTAATGCCCCTTTGCTGTGTCGTTGCTTTGCTGGGCCGGCCTGCAGTTGCTGCTTCTGCCTTGGGTAGTGAAAGGACCTGGCTGAACTTTTTCACTTGTTGCTGACTATCTCCAAGGGCTTGAAATAGAGCTTTCCTCCTGTTCACATAGTCTCAGGTACAGCAAAGACTTCACTTACCTCTCTGTACTGCCTCTGGAACATGGGTTTCATTGCCACAGAGGGGAAAGCAGCCAAAATCCTCACCAGCACTGCTGCAGACTTCTTATCCTGAAGGCACCGCAGAGGCACTACTGTACTTCGCACTGCAACCCTGGTCTCACCAAAAGCAACCACCACCGCCGCCACTGAGCTGTTGCTTGCACCCTGACTTGCGGGCACCGCACTCTGCTTCGATTCACTCTGCCGCCCTGGTCTCACTGACAATGTCTCTGCCTGCTGACTTTGACACTCGTGACCACACCGTGGTTTGGGAGCACCGCTCATAAGTCACATGAGGCTCCACCCCATCCCACATAGCAGTCTGGGTCAACCAACACCAGCTCCCATCAACTGGCCCTGTTGCTTGCACCGTGAACTGTCAGCACCACCTCACTCCACACTGCAGCCCTGGTGTCACTGATGCCGCTGGACTACCACCACTGAGCCGCTGCCTGCACCGCGACTTGAGGGCAACGCACGCTGCACCACTATGCTTCACATCGCAATGATTGCCATGACCTGCCCACACCACCACAACCTAAGGTACTGATTACGAGTCTGCTGACACTAACACCAGTCCATACTAATGCGATCGGCTACAACTGATAGATCCTGTCATTTTCAGCACCGCGGTAGCCCCACACAGACCTACTGACTTCATGGAACTGCATTTTAAAGACATTTTTTGCAAAGGGAATATTTTGGATTACTGTATTTTGACTTTTGAGCATTTTGGTCTTGTTTGAACAGATTACTATTATATGCAAATGCTTCACACACTGCCTCTCAGATAAGCCTGACTGCTTGTGCCAAGCTACCAAGGGGTGAACAGAAGTTATTTCAGCAGTGTATCCCCTATATCCTGACTAGAAAGAAGGGTCTCTATTTGGACAAAGTGCCAACCATTGCCAACTAAAGAACCCCATTTCTAACAGGGTGCATCTGAATTACTGTCCGGAAGAAGAACCCACTGAATTAATTATCTATGGGTCAAAACATTGACGAATCAGAACTTTTTGACAGCCTTCATAACGATTCGTCCTCCAAATTGATGAAAAATTAACTATACAGTAGCCCAATAATGAGTATTAGTCACTTAAATAAAAATAAGATTGACTTCAGAGACTTTGTCTCAGCAAGGAAACCAACCTGGGTTTTTATAACTGAAACTTGGGCCACGGACGCCTCTGGCCCTGACCTAGTAGATGCTATCCCCATTGGGTACACCCTTGCTAGAATGGACAGGGCAGGTAGGCGGGGAGGGTGTGTGGGCATTCTTTATAGAGAAACGTTGATTTGCCGTACTCAGGCTTTGTCCGCTCCTCCTGATCTCTATCAGGCCTTTTACTTTTCTATTAACCTACACCCTACGGAAAGCTTCCCTGGCATCTTATGATATAGGCAACCGGGCTCTAGGGCTTCCTTTGGGCAGGATGTTAGTAGACTTTTAGAACCATACTGTGAAAGTTTCAATTTTACCCTTTTTGGGGATTTTAATTTCCACGTATAAAATATTCACTGGAAGGATACCCAAAGCCTTGTAGAAACCATGGGCTGCTGTGGCTTTTCACAGCTAGTCAGAAAACCCACCCACAGAGTGGGACACTTACTTGACGGTGTCTTCTCTAATGATCCTCTTTAAGGGGGGGGAACCCATCCCCCTAGTTTGGTCTGACCACGTTGCTATTCCTTTTGATCTACACTTTATGGCATCAGTGAGGGTTCTTTCAGGTAATAGGCCATCGGAGGAAAGGAGGAATTTCAGCCTTATAACTAAGGAGACGCTTTCCACTCTCCTCAATAATTTAGAGCTTACTAAGCTTCATGCTGTTAAATTGGCAGCGGCGGAGCTTTCACAAAAACTGTCTGCTGCAATGGACACACTTGCTCCCTTTAGCAAGCACTACTCAGCAAGGAAAAAACCCTCTGCCCCCTGGTATGCGGATAGACTTAGAAAGTTGAGACAGAGTTGTCACAAACAGGAGAGGCTTTGGCGTGTTGATCTTGATCCGCTGAGTAGGGAATTGCATAAACAGGGTTCAAAGGTATACAAATCAGCCATTATGGAGGAAAATAGACTATACTTTTCTAAGACTACTGAATCTATGAAATCATCTAGGGATATCTTTAAGATAATACAGTCTCTTACCTCTCCAGAGGTCATTGACCCCTCAGAATTTTCCCAGGAGCAGTGTCATAAAATATCTGATTT